>NC_091010.1:61718333-64205000 GCF_041146395.1 Eulemur rufifrons | reverse complement strand
GAAATTGGGAGTCCACGCCCAGCAAAATCCCTCACAATAATAACCTCACACTCACCTGGTGCTTCACGATATATTAATAAAAGTGCTTCTAAAAAGTACATTCATTGGCCCCATTTTATTGACAAAGAAGATACTGTACAACTTGGCAGGGGGGTGCTGAACTTGAACCTCTGTCTTCCAACTCCAAAGATTTTGCCTTCACTGTGAAATGGGCTGGAGAATAGTTTGTCCAACAAATGAGTATTTTGACCCTATTAGGTGGAAGTAGACCCGTGGGGGCAAATCCATCAGCCAAATTTCTCTTTTCATATGAGGAATGAGAGGAAAAGTTTCTTTCTTTGGATGTGGATTTTGCTCTGAAACTCTTGATTAATGGAATGAGCATTGATCTGATTGGTCATCAATTAGCACCTCACTGCAGGCCACACTTTTTGACTTTCTTAGCAGAGGATCAAATGGACAACTTTGTCCAGTAGCTTAAGTGAAGCCAAAAAGAAAAAAAAAAAAAGAGGATGGGGGCCCTGGGGGAGGTGAATATACAATAGTGTGTTTAAAAACCCCACGTTCCTTTCTCAAGTGGAATACACAAGAATATGGTGAAAATTTTAAGATAAATTATCTCTGATCACATTTCTCTATTGTACACTGGGTAAACATTTACAGTAAATCGTTTGTAAATTTCACCCCTGGAAAAACTACAATGCAATCATGTTCGTTATTTCCCAGCTTCTAATATAGTCTTTGGTGGCAGACTTATATTTCTCATATTACCTTGTTCCAAATGTGAGCTGGGGCAGCTGGCTCTTTTTCTTTCCTTACATTTTCATGATTTATATAAATACTTTTGCTGCTGTATTGTATTTTATTTTTATCCTTTGCATTTTATTGGTACCAAACTACTCGTGCATTTCCAGGGCTCCCATGCAAATATTCCTATTTATTCCATGATTATTTATTGAAAGCTATCTCATGCTCGGTTACTTTGCCACTTTCTTTTGCTTTAAACATTAAACAGATGCAGTATATTTTCAAATAATTTAAACAATACTTGATGAGTGAATTTTCCCTTTTGCCCTGGCAGGATTTGGGTTCCTTCTGGTCAAAATTGTAATATTTCTGTCTTTGCTGTCAGATTGGATGCAGATTGAGAAACACTCCTATCTGCTAGTCGCTGGTGCTGATGAAACAGGCTCTGCTTTTGACCCAAAGGAAGTTTTTGCACGGGAGAAAAAGGCAGAGCTCAGAGGAGGGACCAGTATCAGCCAATAGGACTTGCTGAGGTGATGGAAATGCACTACCCAATATGGTAGCCACCAACCACAAGGAGCTGGTGCAACCAAGGAAGGGAATTTTTAACTTGATTTAATCTCAATTCAAAGTGGCCACATGTGACTAGTGTCCATCATATTGACAGCAATGGTCTAGACGGTCATGCTGATTGGTTTGTTGGGCTCTGGGAGTGGTTTGGCGAGGAAAATGAGGTGCTGATGCACACCAAAGACCCAAGGTGGCTCTGCTGGTCTGGGGGGGCGGGGTGTGAGGATGTTGGGACCGTCTCCGGCTCTGCTCCTGGCTGCTAAGTGACCACATGGGACCTCTCAGAGCACCAATGTCCTCATCAGTAAAATGGTCCTAATAATTGTGAATGTACGAAATGACCATGAGAATAAAATAGGATTAACACAAGTGATAGTGCTGTGATTCAGAACAGCAATAACGAACTATGTCGAATACTTCATATTTGCTGGCTATTTAGTCTTTACAATGACCCTGTAACATAATTACTGCTGTAATTGTCACCATTGCTGTTCCCATTTTAGAGATGACAGTGCTATTCCCAATCTCTCCCAGCTAGCAGTGCTGTCCCTTGTGCCTGTGTGCTTTGCCACTGTGCCAAATGACCTCAGGAGCAAAACTCTCTGGATGTCAGGAATGATTAATCACAACAATCGTTTCTAGTTGCCACAGTGCTTTTTGTCTTGAGGGAGATGGGATCCAAATCTACCCCTGGGGAATGCTGCTACCTCCGGAGGAGGAGGTCTGGTGATGGGACCCGCTGGCCGCGGGCTCTGGCTTGGCTGGCAGGCAGTAGTCTTGGGCGACTGGGCCTCCAGTTCCTCTGATTCACCCTCCAGGAGAAGCGGGGTCTCTGAGTAGTGTATCTGTCCCTTCTTAGTGTGTAAAGCACATTTACATCCATGACCTCACTTGATCCTCCCAGCCTGTGTTAATAGCATCCCCATTTTACAGAGAAGGATACCAAAGCTCAGCGGCAAAGAACTCACCCCAGGTCACACTGCTGGTTAGGACAGAGCCAGGACTCAAATGTAGGGTTCCCGATTCCAGCCCTGCATGTGGGGTCCAGAAGGTGTGTCCTCCTGCCCCTTGCTGGGGGGTAGTGAAGAGAAAAGCCTAAGAAAGGGGGCCCTGAAGATGAGTCCGAAGCTGCCGATTTTGTTGCTTTTATGCAAGGTTTGTATCTGCTCGGTGTAGTTCTGGTTGTGCTGAATTTAATTATTTGTAACAAAGCATTTTCACAGCCCCTGGTAAAAACACGTGTAATTACAGTGTGTAATGATGTAAGAATCCCCGAAAATCGCCATGCAGCCCCTTCCTGGAGAGGGAGAAACTTCCTGAATGAAGCGGGCTGCTGCTTCTTTACCAAAACATCCCGCATAATTAGGGCACATTAAGGATGCAATGCCCGTAAAATTGGATTGTTTAAAAATAATGAAACTTTAAGCAGCAAAAAAAAAAAAAAAAAAAAGGAATTTTAACAATTAAAGATTTTCCTAGGGTGATTAGGAAAAGATTTCCTTCCAGTTCGAACTGATTAAAATGTCACTGAGGGAATGGGATGTGGGGAAGAAATGGAAGGAGCACCTTCGTCCTGGTGAGGAGGGTGGGACCGCAGTGGGGTCTGGGTCTATGAGAGAGGGGCTGCCTCGGCCGGCTGCAGAGGGGGTCTGCGGGGCACTGCCGGGTACGGTAGAATCTGGGCTGAATGCAGCTCCCATTCTGTGAAAGAAGCCCCAGTTCTTGCCTTTTGGGCTTTGATTTGAACACTGTGACAAATCACTGGAGTCCACCCAAGACCCCTGTCCCATCTCTCCCACCAGCCCCTGTGGCCCCACCTGACCCCCAGGCACAACCATCGTCATAACCCGCCTGGCATCACGATGGCAGTGGGTGGTCTCCCTGTCCTTGGAACTCAGGATCACAGAAAGGAGGGCGGGAACCCTACTCAATCCTCCTCAATCCCAGAGGATTCCCTGAAGGTTCCGGAAAGCTCTCTAGAGAATCCTGGAAACCAACCCAGTGAGTGCCGAGTCAGGAAGAATGGGGGGGGGGTGCTTGCTCAGGGAGGGGCTTCGCTTTCCTGCTGAGGTGTCGTACTGACTCTGAGGACCCCGGCCACCCCGCCATCTGTGGAAGGTCATTCTGGATCTTGAGTGCCCCTCTCATTCATTCACTCATTCACTCATTCACTCATCCATCCCCGTATTCAGTGTTTCCGGAGTGAGTTCTCCGTGGCAGAGACTCTGAGGATGCAGCCTGCTCTATGCAGGCACTTGCATTCTTACAAGGAGTCGCAGACAGTAAAAAAGGACAAAATGTGATAATTGCAGTGCAGAGAGTAAGAGAATGATGTGGCTGGGGTGACTTGGCAGTTAGTGGGATCGAGGGGGCTGACAGTGAGCTAGGAGAGGGCGTGTCACCCTTATAAGGATACAAGTGATTGCATTTAGGGCCCCTGGGGTAATCCAGGATAGACCACCATCTCAAGAGCACATCTGCAAAGACTCTTTTCCCTTATAGGAATATTTTATAGGTTCCAGGGATTAGGATCTGCTATCTTTGGAAGCCATTATTCAGTCTGCCACACCCTCTTATACCACAGAGGCTACAGTGTCAGCTGAGAGCTTCCAAAGCATCTTTCAACTTGGTCTTGGCTTTGAGTTGACCCATTTCCCCCAGCAGCCATCCACTGAGGGAGGCTCAGGAGGCCCCTAGGGATGGCAGGCTAGCAAGCCAGTGGTGTTGAGAGCAGGGACCCCAAACTCACACAGACATCTGTTGGCTCCACTCCCAGCAAGTAAGTGGGAGGCAAATGGTTCCCACTCCAAGGCCCCAGGGAAGGATACTGACAGTCTGAGCTGGGATTTGCTTTTGAGATTGCACTAAAGCAAAGCAAAGAGTGTGAGTGCCCAGCTTCCCCTGGGAGCCAGGAGTGGAGCAGGGCATGGCCAGGAAAAGCTGCCAGGGGGCCCCCATGAGGGCAGCCATTCTCAACGAGGCACAAACCCTGGGGTCCAGACGCCTCCAGCAAGGAGGTCTCCATCCTTCTCGCCTCTCCTCAAAGCACCACAGTGCTCTAAACACTCAGGCACATTCCCACTCCCAGAATGGTGCAGGGGCTCTTTGTGTTCTTTTTTGTATTGGTTTGTTAGGGTGGTTGCTGCAACAAATAATCACAGACTCAGGGACCTACACAACAGAAATTTATTTTCTCACAGTTCTGGAGGCTGGAAGTGTGAGATCAAGGCGTTGGCAGGCTTGGTCTCTTCTGAGGCCTCTCTCCTTGGCTTGTAAATGGCCAATTTCTCTATCTTCACAAGGTTTTTCCTCCATACTTATCTGTGTCCTGATCTCCTCTTCTTATAGGGACAGTGGTCAGATTGGATTAGAGCCCACCCTAATGACCTCATTTTAACTTTATCATCTCTTTAAAGCCCACGTCTCCCAATATGGTCTCATTCTGAGGGACTGGGAGTAAGGGCTTCAGCATGAATTTTGAGGGGACACAGTTCAGCCCCTAGCACCCAGCATGCCCTTTCCTTTCCCACTTGTCCTTCATGCTCAGTTCCATTGGGACACCTCATCTGTGAAGTCCTCCTAGAATTCCTTTCCCCCAGTGGCAGCACGGTGTCTATACTACCAACACAGTTCCCACAGTACATCTCACAGTTAGTCACATACCTGTCTGTCCTCCTCCCAAAGCTCAGGGACTGGGGCCATTTCACTTTGTCCCCACCCTGGTGCTCCTGGCCCAGGGTCTAGTTTGAAGGTCAGGCTCACCAGACATTTGACAACCAGATTGAATGGCAGAATCCTCTCTTTTGTACTCCATGCTCTGAGTCTTCCTTCTTCCTTGCCTGAGGTTCTGGGTGGGAGTTCTGTACAGCTTCCAGTCTGTATTGTACCCTGAGATCTTCTAGCTTGAATTTGGGTCATGGGGGATCTGAGAACTAACAGAGGGGAGAACATTCAGGAGAACTCACCGTGCCGTCTGTCCTCACCATGCCGTCTAGTCTACCACGCTGTCTCTCCTCACCATGCTGTCTATTGCCTGCTGCCTTACTGGGGCATTCTGATTTGTCTGACAGCACTGCAGGGCCACCATGATGCTCCCTGGTTATCACAGATGCAAAACCAGTTAACTTTTGTGCTAATGGGTATTCCTGGCGGGTAGAATGCTGGCTAAACTCCATTTTTCTGCAGTACTTGGTCTTCTGACCCACTGCCTTCTTCCATTCTTTTCTCCTTGTATTTAGTGACCTGGCTCTGCTCCTACATGTTGAGTGACCTCAGACTAGCCTAACCCCAAAGATCTTCCAAATGATCAAACTTGATAATCCACTTGCCCTGAATCTCTCTCCTGGGCTTCTTATTAGGGCCAAATAAGCAAATGCAGGCAAAAGAGCTTTGAAAACAGTTGCTTAAATATAAGAATAAAAATCACCACGATTGTTGAAAAGCCCTGGACAGGAGGAGCCATGTGGTTGAGAAAGTGGAATGGGACGGTCTGCACGCACACCCCAAAAACACTCAAACTGCAGCCCTCTGGGCCAGGAGACCAAGCTGCAGAAAGACAGACTTCCAGATTGCAACCCCAGGGCCACTTTGCTCAGGCGTTCCATCCTGAGATAGGAAGCGCCAGCTGGGCAAGTCAGGGGACCGTCACTCGCCCACAGGCCGGGAGCCAAGCTTCCAGGTAAGGCTATCTGCATGCAAGCCCGAGGACAGATGAGACATTTAAATTTTACCAGCCCTCAGTTATGGGCTTGACACAGAGAAATGGCTGCAATTCTTTTTACCAGCTGAGAAAACAGGCCTTAAATGACAAAATATTAGCCAGGACCTAGACTCACGAAACCTACAAGTTCCAAGTGGCTTCACGAAATCTGAACTTGAGGCAAGGCCAGAGGAGGAGTGGGCTCTGGGAGCTCCTTGTCCACTCTTATATTTATTGTTTCACCCAATCACTTCATTCATCCATCTGTTCATCTGTGTCAACCCATTTTTTAAAAATTTTTTTTTTTTTTTTTTTTTTTTTTTGTTGAGACAGAGTCTCACTTTGTTGCCCAGGCTAGAGTGAGTGCCGTGGCGTCAGCTTAGCTCACAGCAACCTCAAACTCCTGGGCTTAAGCGATCCTACTGCCTCAGCCTCCCGAGTAGCTGGGACTACAGGCATGCGCCACTATGCCCGGCTAATTTTTTCTATATAGATTTTTAGGTGTCCATATAATGTCTTTCTATTTTTAGTAGAGACGGGGTCTCGCTCAGGCTGGTCTCGAACTCCTGACCTTGAGCAATCCACCCGCCTCGGCCTCCCAGAGTGCTAGGATTACAGGCGTGAGCCACCGCGCCCGGCCCATTTTTTAAAAATTTTAATTCTTATTTATAGACTGACCTTAATAAACTCTCCTCAAGTACTGCAAGTTTGTCACTGTCACAGATGCAAACATTATTAATGACAGGCTGGCTGACCGGGGACGATGGCTGCCCTTTAGACTCCTCTGCAGCTGCCTGGCTGGCGGATCTGGGCCGGGGAGAGGGGCGGCGGTCGATGAGGTCAGGGGTCAGGCGGCAGCCATCATTAACGCCCTTTCCCATCAGCCAGGCCAACCACGCCCGCAGGTAGAGCGCTCTGCTCCCGCACTCAGGCTCAGATGCACCAGAAAAGCCATAGCAGCCGCCCGGCCTATTTGTTTAAAATAAAGACGAATTAACCGGAGAAGAAGGCGGCGGCCAGGGGCAGAAACTGCATCTGATGCTGCCCAGGGGTCACCCACGGGGAGGCAGGGGAGCTCTCTGCCAAGCTTGGGAAGTGGGATGCCCTCCACCTGAGCCGCTCCGTGAGCTGCCACAGCCCGACTGTCCTGGTTTTGAAATAAGGAAACTTCTGGAGAAAGATCAGAAACTTGGGCCCTGTGGCCCAGGACGGGGCTCATATACTCCTCAGGCCCAGCAGACACAGAGCCTAGGGCCCGTGGAAATGTCTTAACTTTCATTTCTTTTAAAATCAGAAGCAAAACCCCAAATATAATAGTAATGACTATATCATAATGAATCCAGCCTGGATTGCATTTGCCTTGATACCAATGTAGTCGTAAAGCATAATCTTTTCTTTTCTTTATGGAGAAAGGGGCCCACTCGAGCAAAAGCACCTCAGACCCGTGAACATCCTCATGCAGCCACTAGGCCAGTCTCCCGGGCGGTTTTAAACTACACCGATACCCTTCCCGGAAGGGTAGTCCATATCTCATTAAAAGGCACACCCTGGCTTTGCGGCCTTCTCTTGTTACCTGAGATCATAAACCTCCCAAAGGCGCTGGCTTGGCAGGGTAGAAAAATACTGCGTCCAGCTGTAAATCAAGGCTGCCCCCATTAGCCTTAAAATTAGACATTTCTACATTAAGTCTTGGACACATTCTTAACAGACACTAGTCACCAGCCTAAGTGCAAAACAGATTGTAAATCCTATTTGTCGGTGGAGGACTAACCTGCTTGAAATATACATTTTTTCCCCCAGTGACTTTAAAATAAGCTTAGCAATTATTTGGCAGAGAAACTCAAATATTTCTTCTTTTCATCTCCGGAAAGGCCTGCCATGTTCGGTGACACAGTCTGGGCACTAGAGCGGAAGGGTGGAGGCAGTCCCAGCTTCCCTCAGCAGGCGGCCGCTCGGACGCGGAGTGCTCCCTGCCACCCGGCCCAGAGCCGGGAGATAAATCAGGCCACGTCCCCATTAACGTCTCATGTTGTTGCACGGTGGTAATTTTGACAGCAAAATAAGCCACCAAACTGCATATGCTATTGGGTGACATGTAATTTTAACTTCATTCAGGAGCGAGACTTTTGAGACATTGTTACCTGCCTGAACAAGCAATAAAACAAGGATGTACAGGAATGTGTCAAACAGAGGGCCTTCCTAAATTACGCCGGGAGGCACAGATTAATACATTTAATATATTCTGGTCATGAGTGAGGTGCTCATAGCAGAACAACTGCTCCTTCAGCGATATCATTCATGGGAATGAACTACAGTCACACTGACAGCCTGGAAAAATGCCCCCACTTTTCAAACTGTACAAATGGCGGTTGGACACAGTAACTCAAAACTGGACACTTCATTTCAAGTTTAAAGCTAGTGGCCCAGCCACAAACTATTACTCCATCTTCTTTATTTGTGGTCCATGGTTTTGTACTCTTTAAGAATCAAATAAATACTGGTGTAATGGTTAGCAACTGCCAGTTCAACGAAAAATACTGCTAAATTCACCAATAAGTCTTTTTTCCACACACACAAATTTATGCCCCAAGACCAGAGCCCATTCCTGCCACGGGGTCTGGATAGTTTTTTAATGTAGAGGGAGACTCACTTTAGTGATAAGAGTTTAAACCTGAACTCCTTTTTCCTTTCTTCTCGCTCATAGATCTAGCACCGGGGTAAACGATCAATGTGTGTAATCAGAGGCACATTAACTCGAGCCATTTGCAGCGGCCGCGGCCAGGCAGGACTCTTCCCCACCACCCTACCCCACCGCCCCAGCCGGACTCGGCTTCTGGAATTCCAGTCAATGCTGGGAATCTTCCAGCTTGCTTGTGGCCCAGGGTTCCCTGGGTGTCCACACATGCTAAGTCCTAGCCAGTGTCAACTTATTGTTGTTATTGTTGCCCTGGATAAAAATCTCTCTCATTTTCCAAGTGTCTTTTTTTTACGATTTTAAAAACCTCTTTATTAAGATATCACTCACATACCATACAATTCAGTCATTTAAAGAGTACAATTCAATGGGGCTTAATATATGTGCAGATATGTACAACCATCACCACGGCCAATTTGAGAATATTTTTATCACTCCACAAACAAATGCTGTGCATCGGCAGTCACTCCCCGTCTCCCCTCCATCCCACACCCAGCCCTAGGCAACCACTGATCTCCTTTCTGTCCCTATGGATTTGCCCATTCTGGACATTGCATGTAAATGGAGTCAAACAGTATGTGGTCCTTTGTGACCGGCTTTTTTAGCTTAGCACAATGTTTCCAAGGTTCATTCTTGTTGTAGCATGAATCAGTATTTTATTCCTTTTTAATGGCTGAATGATATATTATACCACTGCATGGATGTACCACATTTTATTTATCCATTCATGGGTTGATGAACCAGAGCATCTGCTCTCCCCCGGCCCCCAGCCCACCCCAAGTCTTCGCAGCAGACCTACTATGTGCCAGATATGCAGAGTGCAGTAAAGCGTGAATTATCTATGGCTTCAGGGTCTTGTTACATACACTGAGAACTACACTAGGTACTGTTAGTTCCTGGTTAGTTGACACCAAGGCAGAAGGGAGAGCAAGTCACCCAAGTTATCTTACCTGACAACAGCTCAGAATGGGGCTTTCTGTCCAAGGGTCTTTCTTCCACCCTGTGGGCCGGGGCCAGGGAGCTGGGGAATTTAACCCCATCGCATGAGGAAGGGAAGGAGCCCGGCTGTGTATTCTCCCTTACAGAGGCAGCACAGGGCTCCAGGGAGGCAAAAATCACACAGGGAGAACAAGCTGTGCAATGCACAGATTTGGGGTTCAGCGTGTCTCCTCTCAACACGCACCCCTGGGTGAGGGGTTGGCTGTGTCTTAGTCACCGTACTAAGGGTATAAATCCTATCAGGAGCCCAGGTGAGCCAGGAGGGGCTGCTCCCCACCAAGAAGGCAAAGCAGGGCTTGAGGCACTGCGGCCCCTGCTGCTCCGCGTGCTGTGCAGAGGGAGCTGAGAAACCGGGGCAGAGGCTGTGAGCTCCTGCCTGACGTCCCTTCTCCCCTTCACTGACGGAACCTGCTTGTGTCCCCTGTCAGAATCCCCAGCTAAAAGACTACGTTTCCCAGCCTCCCCTTTGCAAGGGGTGGCCAAGGAGAAAGAAAATGTTGTTGGACAAGGATTATGGGTAATCTCTCCCTTAACAAAACCAAAGCCAAATCATTTTTTTTTTTTTTTCTTTTTAACAATCTGGATGGAACTGCAAAGCCAAATCTTTTTATTAGAAAATTTTCAAGCACGAAGAAAGGTTGAGAGACTAGGCTAACGGGCACCCAAATGTGCCCATCATCCAGATTTAATAGTTGCTAACGTTTTGTCTTATTTGCTTCTTTTTTTCCTGAAATCATTAAAAATAAATTACAAACATTGTGACATCTTACATTTAAATATTTTAGAATGCATCTCCAAAAGGAAAGACGTTTTTCTTATGTATCCATGATACCTATCACACCTAACAAAATAAACAATGATTCCTTGTTATTATCAAAGAACCAGCCCATATGGAATGGACATATCACGAAGACAGGCTGACTCAGATGGGAGACAGATGTCCTTTTGTCCCTCCGTTTATCCTTCTGCTTTCCTAGATCACAAACCTGAAGGCCGGAGCTCCAGCAGCCATCTCGTGACTCTGAGGTCATCCTGATGGTAAAAGGCAGAGACAAGTATGGCCAAGTGGAAAGAGTAAACAGGAGGTTGCCAGAGTAGCCAAAAATAAACAAGAACAAAGAAATTTTTTAAAAGATACAAAAAATAAAGAATTAAGCAAAAACGCCCAAAACACTAGTTTAATTTGAATTTCAGATAAATAATGAATAATTTTTTTAATAAATATGCCCTGTGCAATATCTGGGACATAGTTATTAAACAATTATTGCTGTTTATCTGAAAGCCAAGTTTCACTGTGCACGCCGCCTTGTGTGTGGCAACCCCTACCAGCCCTGCACTGTCCACCTTCTTCCCTCCCACCTTGTCTATTTAACCCAGTTAAGGAGCACGTATTAAGCACCTACTACGTGCTAGGTCTCAGGCAGAGCTCTGTGGATATAGTGAGATGGGCTTATGGGACCCACAGTCTAGTGAATAATACAGATATTAAGGCAAATACCCAAGTGCCTGTGAGATGAGGAACAGAGGAGGGCGTTCAGGTGTCCCCGCACTTATCTATACTGATCAATCCCAGGTCCCCAAGCACTGGGCTGTTTCCTTCCGCCGGCCTTTGCCTACAGTGCCCCTCACCCTGGAATGTCATTCCCCACACCTGCCCATCTCACTTCTTCCCCTCATGCGTTCATTTGGCAAACCTTGATTAGGCACCTGCTGTGCCATGTGCTGAGGAGCAGAGGGCCCCTCCTCCAGGGGCGTACAGACTCACTGTCCATTCGTGAAGTCTTCCAGGTATTACCTTAGAGATATGTAGAGGTATGGCCTGCGGGATGATGGTGTAAGTAGGGAGAAGAAGGCTTCATTATTCCTGGGGGGCAAGGGGAAGGGCAGGGCAACAACATAATGGGGTCTTGAGGGATAAATAGGAGCTCACTAAGCACTTGAGTTGTGAATGCAGCCATGAATAGGTGGACAAGTGGATGAAATCAACTAAGGACATGTGGCCACCTCCCTTTTTGGCCTGCCCCAGCCACAGCTCCTTCTCCCATCCCCATGGAGAGAAGATCAGATCCACAGAGACTCCAGCCTGGAAGCCAGCTGTCACTTCCCTGCCTCTGTTAGGCTGTAGTCATGTGGCGACTGTGACTACCCTGAGCTGCTGGGCATTTGAATCACATGGGTCAGTTTCCTTGGCCCAAAACTTACCCTTCTGCAAAACAAGGCTGAAAATCCCCTGAGTTGGCACGTTTTCCAGTCCCCTCCAGCATTTTTGGAGTCTTCTAGAAGGTCAGAGCTGGAAAGTTTCTTAGCCAAGATCTGATCCAACCCTTGGGTTAACTGATGAATAAACTGAGCTTCCAAGTGGAGAAAACTTGAGTCATATCCCACAGCATGGTCCAGCCCTGACCTCCCTGGCCCACCATGGAGCCTTCCTCAGCAATCAACAACAAAAACTATACCCAGCGAGATTTCTAAATAACACCTTGCAGCCAACTGTTTGGGGCACACGGCAGTGGTTAAATCCCCTTTCTCAAAGGCCCCAGCCCTGCCCAGGGTGTAGGCCCCAGGCAGCTCAGCCTGAGCCCCCACAAATGCCAGCTGCCTTATAGGGTAGAGGCCAGGGCTGCGGGGGCCAGGGCTGCGGGAGCCAGGTGATCTTAGGAGGTTCTCTTAGGACAGGGCATCCTGGGGACCCAGTCTCGTCTCAGCTTTGTCTCCCTTTTCCTTCCCCTGGGGATTCTGTCCTCCAGCCCAACCTGCAGCTGTGGCCAGAGGCACACAGGGAGGAAGCCAGAACCAATTGCTCCAGCTGAGAAAAGGGAGAGAGCTTCAAGACTGAGCTACAAAGGGCACCTGGGGCAGGGGGCGGGGGAGTGAACAGGGAGCAGCTGGTTCTCCAGGGCTGGGGAAGGTGATGACTGGTTGGGAAAACCTTCCTGGGAAGGCGGCCCTGAAATTGGGACTCAGAGGACCTCCCAGACCTGCTGGGATGAACCTGATTAACTGAGGACAAATAGCCAGCCTGCGTCACCCACAAGCAGTGCCCAGAGCCAGCAGAGGGGACTCCTGACTCTGAACCCAGGGTTCCCTGCCCAGCCCCTTGCTCTTTGTTGGGTACACCTGCTCCCTGAGCCCTCAGCAGACACCAGCGCTCACAAGTACAAATGTGGCCTGGATGGGCCCGGCTGAGGATGCTCCAGAGTCTCATGATGTGGCCATCACAGGTGAGCGTGTCTTCTCAGGAGCGTTTGGGCATTACCCTTCATGGACTCAAAGGTTAGGTGCGGATTCCACCTTGCCGCCAGTAATGAAGAGCACGGAAGACAGATGGCAGCGGCTCCCTCGCACAGTATGCTAATTCCCTAACCAGTGGACCAGGAAATGGCCGGTCATTTGCGTCGCCATCAGGACTCGGAGATGCTGCCTTAGAGCTCACTTGTCTTTAATGCTGTCCCCCTGTTGCGGCTCCTTAGAATGATCACCACAGCCAATTTCCAGAGATGTAGGCAGCATGAGGAATGGGACAAGTGGGGCATGTGCGGGGCTCTGTGGGGGGATCTGAGGAGCCCTCGCCTGTGCTCACACTGCCCTGGCTCCCTGCACCAGGTGGGTGCCCTTGGGCCAGCTCCAGCCCCTCTGCATCTGCTTGTGAGCAGCTGAGACTGCTCCCTGGGTCTCCCCAGGGCTGTAGCCAGGACGGGGGCAGGTGAGCTGCTTCCAGGGCCCAAAGGCTCCTGGCAGAGAACAGAATAGGTGTAGATGCAGACAGGAGTTTCTGGACTCTCTGCTGACTCTCAGCCCCACCGCTCTCCCCATTACTCACAGCGTGGGCTGAGGCTGGGCCAAGAACGCTGCCTGGGATTCGCAGAGTTCCAGCTTCATATTCTGTGATGTGCCCGAGGCCACTCCAGGGCTGCTACTCCGCTGCCATTCAGTCTGTTATGTCCAGGCCTTCAGCCCCGATACTTTGGACCTGAGCTCAATGCTCCTGGCCCCTTTCCTTCTGGCCAACACTCATAGAGTCTTTGCTATGGGGAAGCCACCTGAACTAGGAAAGCGTTCCCTACCAGGATAACTGAGGTCTTACCTGGAATCTGCAGTGAAAGCTCAGAGGAGGTGATTCCTCTCTCTCTCTCTGTGTGTGTGTGTGTGTGTGTGTGTGTATGTGGTTCCCACTCACACTGGCCAAGGGATGTAACTGATGGAGCTCTGCAGCACTGAGCCCCTAAGGTAAGAATGTATGCACTGTCTCCCGGGGATCCCAAGGTATCACCTGTGGTACATGAGCTCCTTATCATCCTAGAAAAGTGGTGCAGGAAAAATCCCACTTTAAGTAAATCTGTTTAAAACAGGGACCCCCCTTTGCTAATAAATAGTGAAAACAAAAGAGTCTTGACATAGAATTTGTATTACAACTTAAAATTGGTCTTGAAATTTATGAAAATAAATTTATCTTATTATTAAGTTAAGGCTATAATTGCATCCATAATCTTAGACTGAGCAAAGAATGAATCGAATGCTGATTTGCAGGGGGTAGGGAGTTTCAGCACAAAATTGTGTGATGGCTCACTCTGTAGGCCATTCTTTGTGGTTGATTTTCACAGCATGGTCTTAGAGAGTGTCATTTTTGCAAAATTATCCAAAGGCTTCATGCATTTTCAGAAGGGCATATCTTAATCCACGGCACTCAAATCATTCTCTTTTGAGTGTCTACGGTGTCATTCCTCTTGGCCATTCTTTTCTTTAACTCAAGGATGGCCAGATCCTCATTTGTCAGTAGCTTTTCATAGAATTCGAACGGTTCTCCGGCATCATTTTCACGACTC
The DNA here is from genome assembly GCF_041146395.1 of Eulemur rufifrons. Lineage (NCBI taxonomy): Eukaryota > Metazoa > Chordata > Mammalia > Primates > Lemuridae > Eulemur > Eulemur rufifrons. Next base: position 64,190,467 of record NC_091010.1, on the reverse strand, counting down.
CATGAGCTCCTGCGACTGCGGCACAATTTGCAGTTTCATTCAATTTCAGGCTTGAAAATGTATTGTTAGAACATCCGACAATTAGTGAGACAGACAATAAAGTCGATATGGGTTGAGCAAAGACAGACTAGAGTTTAGCAGAAGGGGCAGTTCGAGTGGGTGCTATTCTCATAGATAGTCAGTTCTTTGACAAACGTAGTGTTATGATGACTTTCACTGTTCTAAGGAAACTATCAGAGGATTCAGGTAATGAATCCTGGGATAATGAGGAACCAGGAGAGTGCGGGTTCTTTTATGTATCCAGATCCTCTTCCCTATGACGAATAGCCGTGAAGGCGACATGCTTCATTCCCTGTTGTCTCTGCCACTTCTTTCTGGGAGCCACTGCCATTTCTGAGAGCTTCATTTTGATAGGGGACAAGAGCCTCTGAAAAGAATCAGGCCAAGTCTAACACAGAAGAGTTCTAACGGAAACAGCTCCAGACCTAACTTTGACCTCTTTAAACTGGGTGCTGGCAGCCTTCTCGTCATGCATGGATAGGCCTAGGTTTCCATCTGGGATGACACTTTCCTGTGCCATTTTCCCAGGACTCAAAGAGGTGGTGCACAGTACTTTGCAAAATCCATTTCAGTCAACACCAGTGGTCTTCTAGGTCTTAATAACAAGAAGTAAAATTTATGGAGTATGGTATGTACTTAGTATGTGCCAGATATTGTAAACATTTTACAAGTATTATCTTATTTAATTTTCACTACCCTTTTAATATTAACCCCATTTTAAAGTTGAGGAAATAAAGACACAGAAAAATGATTTTTTTCCAGGTCACACAAATGACAACTTGTGGGTTGAGATTTGAACCCAGGCAGTCTGACTCTAGACCTCATATTCATAACAATTAATAATATTGTGTTAGATACCAACTTCGCTTTTTTCTTCTAAATTTGAATAATGCTGGGGAACAGAATTGAGGCATTATAGGAGCTCCACATTCAGGATCACCTAGCCCCACTCCAATATCGAGCGAGAGAAGCAATGAAGACCTAGGGAATCTGGCCCAACTTGCCCAATAACTTGCCCAGTGCAGCCCCCCAATCGATAGCAAAGTATGACTAAAACCCAGAGTCTCCTAAGCCCTTAATAGGCATACTTTCTGTTTAATTACTAATCCATTTAAAAAATTCTATGCATAAGTCAAGAAACTATCTTTTACGAAAGGCCACCCCAGAAAAGCTGTTATTGTTCAGACTCAACAGGCACAGGGGTATTTTCTCAAAGACGCCTCATTTCTTGAAACTAACAAAAAAATTGGGTTGAACATGCTCAATGCAGATTTCCCCTACCAGTGAGCTCTTTTATAGCCACTGAAAAGTCACTTTTTGGGGGGCTCATTATGCCTCAAGATCTTGTGCTGCTCATTTGCATATGAAAGAGGAAGTTCATAAAAGCCCTTTCTTATTTTCTAACACAGGTTCAAATCAGGGGCCATTATCATCCTATAGAAAAACCCAAATGGCATATGGATCATTCTGGAGAAGGGGGTGAGCGCCTTTTAAGAGAATTGTTTTAGTTTTTGCAGGAAATTAATCAGAGGGATGGGCTTTGTGGAGCGGGGAGCAAATCTAATCTGTCCTTTGTTCGAATTTGCCTTGCTCCAATTCCTAGCAATTGTAGACAACATGCTCTTTTGTTCGGGAGACACTTGTTACATGCATAATTAGAGACTGCAGTAGCTGTGTTTAAAGAAAAACTGTTTTCCAATGTAATGTGTGATCTTGATAATAGTATTTTCAACAAAGGTAGCAATTACATTCATTAAGCTGGGACTGGCGTGGCGGCAAGGAAATTAAGTGGAAAGTGAATAAAAAGCTCCCCTCCCCCCGCTTTTTATCTCCTTCTCTTTATAAGTTGAAATGCACCATGGTGAGCTGTAACTGGGAAATACATAGTGAATATAAAAAAATAAAGTCCTCCTTAACCTTTCTGAATAATGACCCTGCAGATATCCTAGGGACGGCAACTATAGATGCACTTTTCAAATTAAAGGGCTTTATTCTACCTTAATTTCCTATGCAAGTTTTAAACGAGCTCAACATATGATTCAGGTCTTTAAAGGCTGCAGGGCTCTTTAGGATTAATTCACTGTTCTTTTCACACATAAATTAATAGTTTTGTGTTCTCAAAAAAACCACAACAAGGCATAAATCAACCAGTTTAGGAGAGAAACAAGGCCAGTTGCCTATTTTTAATTACCCCTTTAACTATTCATTTAGGTTTCCTTATTCTTTAATTTTGAGGATGTTGTAAATGAAGCCCACATATTGAGGTGGAAAAATAGCACAGAGAAACGGCTCCCACAGATTCTTGAATTGCACTGTGTTGCCGTGAAAACTTTATTCTGGAAAATACAAATATATGCACGTACGTATGTGTATATATATGTTTGTGTGTGTACATTTATACACACACATATGCATGTGAACGTGTGTATGTGTGTGTATCTCCTCCAGGCAGATGATCCGTGTTTTTTCTTCCTGGATTAAAAGTCCTGCTTTAAAAGTGTCCTTGCAATGCCTCAAAGGGCTTGATGATTCCAATTTTATTCAACAGAACACAATGATAGCCCGACATTCCTGGTCAAAAGTAGTTGGAAATATGCCACCTCCCATCAACACCCTAGCTTCCACCATTGACCTGAAAAGCTTTCTGAGAAAATAAAACCAGTCTACAAAAATCAATTGGGGACCCCTATTTTTTTTGTGATTGGACGTGCACAGCTCTGCAGCAAGAATCATTATCTCTAGATTGATTGACCCAAATGTCATGCAGATCATCTTGGAGCGAAAGCCAAAGTGCTCGAACGGGCTTCGCATTTTCTGCTGGCTGCACAGCCAGACGCGGCAGTGGCCTTGATGGCAAACCTCTACCCAAGCGGGTCAGGGTATTTTACCCTTGGCTAAGGGAGTTGCTATAATTTGAGAAAAAGTGGATTTCAGAAAATTTTCAACTTTACTTTCTAACCTGCTAATTAGCAGTTGGCTTGATTTTGTGAGACAAGAAGACAGACAGGGAGCCAGGAGAGCCAGCTCGTGGTCCCAGCTGGTAGCAAGAGCTATATCACTTATTGAATGGCGTGCTACATGCCTGGGACTCTGCCAGGGGTGCACGTGCATTGTATAACTTATCCCTTATACCCACCCTCCCAGGTGACGGTGTAGCATCATCATCGTGCCCACTCTACACTCAAGAAAACCTACGAAATCTTAGAGAGGCCAAGTAACCTTGGCTATGGTCTGAATGTCTGTGTCCCCTTCCCCCAAATCTATATATCAAAACCTAATTCCCCGTGTGGTGGTATTAAGATGTCGGGTCTTTGGGACGTGATTAGGTCATGAGGAATCTACCCTCATAAATGGGATTAATGCCCTTAGAAAAGAGGCCTGCGGGAGCTTGTTTGCCCTTGTGCCATGTGAGGACGCAGTGAAAGGTGCAGTCTATGAAGCAGAGCAAGCCCTCACCAGATACCGAATCTCCTGGCAACTTTATCTTGGACTTCCCAGCCTCCAGAAGTGTGAGCAATAAATTTCTATTGTTTGCAAGCTGTCCAGTCTAAGGTATTTAGTTATGGCAGCCTGAGTGGACATCAGCCACCCACCCCAGGTTGTACAATTAAGAAGTGGGGCTGGGAATGGTGGCTCACACCTGTAATCCTAGCACTCTGGGAGGCTGAAGTGGGAGGATCACTTGAGGTCAGGAGTTCAAGACCAGCCTGAACAAGAGTGAGACCCCGTCTCTACAAAAAAATTGAAAAATTAGCTGGGTGTGGTGGTGCATGACTATAGTCCCAGCTCCTTGGGAGGCTGAGGCAGGAGGATTGCTTGAGCCCAGGAGTCTGGAGTTTCAGTGAGCTAGGATGACACCACTGCACTCTAGCAGGGGCGACAAAGTGAGACTCTGTCTCCAAAAAAAGTAGTGATGGAGCAGACATCTAAACTCCAGCAGCCTGATGCCAAAGCTTAGGCTCTCAGTCATCTGCTGTGGGAACTTGGGAGAAACGGCCTTTCCCTCTCCGGGCTCAGATTCCCTCTATGTAAAATAAAGGGGTAGTTAACAGGTTTCTGGAACAATAGGCTGGGACTATCCAGGGACTCTGAGACTTATGGCTACCCAATCCTTATGCAGCTCTGAACTCTAGCAATTCTGCAAAAGGGTAAATCCCTACATTTTCCTATACCATTGATCAGCATGATGTCAGTTCTGAGCCACAGCCCACAATTTGATGAAATATCCATCACTGTGCAGGGTTCCTTTCTCCAGGAGCTCTTTCTAGGCTCTGGGTCTTGCCCAGTGCCACCATGCAAAGGAGGCCTCTTAAGCCCCCCTCACCTCCTGTGCTCCTCACCACCGTGAGAGAGGTCAGTCCTTCTGGCCCCAGGAACTTCCTTCGGGTGGGTTTCTCTGCTGTGTGAGTGCAGCATCTTTCGCAAGACTAGTGGGGTGAGCCCAGGGTGCAGCCCACTGCTGTCCCTCGCCTCATTCTCTCTGACACACAGTCTCAGGGTGCTAGTCTAGGCTGCCTATGGGACCTGAAGACCTCTCTTTCTGCACCTAACCTGAGGAAATTTCTGTTTAATTTGGGGAAAATTCATTTCTCCACATTGGACTCAGGTTTCCCCTCTCTTTTCAAATCTTGGGCTCCTCAGTGGATTTAGGCTTTTAGACAAAAGTCAGCAAATGCTGCCACCAACCTTGACGGATGCAAGGAGCATAGAGCCTGCTTGAACAAAGAGAAAAGAAAAGAGAAAATGCAAAAAAAAAAAAAAAAAAAATTAGTAGCTCTCCAAATTAATCTTGCCATACTGCTTCAAGGCCAAAAGCTCCTGGAGACCAGTCCAGATGCTTGGTCAGGGGCTCTGGGTACCACTTGCTCTTTTGAGGCAGCTGCTGCATCTTTGAGAGCAGCACAGACTGACAGAACTTCAGGGGAAATGGAAATGCTCTGTCTGTGCCACCCAGTGCGGCAGCCACCAGCCACAGGTGACTAAAGAGCACTTAACATGGCCAGTGCAATTGAGGAACTGAATTGTTAATTTTATTTAATTTTAACTCATTTTTTTTTTCTTTTTTTGAGACAGTGTCTCACTCTGTTGCCCAGGCCAGAGTGTAATGGCGTCATCATAGCTCACTGCAACCTCAAACTCCTGGGCTCAAGCGATCCTCCTGCCTCAGCCTCCCGAGTAGCTGGGTCTATAAGCATGTGCCACCACGCCCGGCTAATTTTTTGTATTTTTTATAGAGATAGGGTCTCTCTACGTTGCTCAAGCTGGTCATGAACTCCTGGCCTCAAGTGATCCTCCTACCCCGGCCTCCCAGAGTGCTAGGATTACAGGTGTGAGCCACTGAGCCTGGCCTCATTTAAATTTAAATAGGCACACGTGAGTAGTGGCTCTCATATTGGATAGCACAGTTCTAGAGAAATCGTGGAAGAGGAGTGACATAATCCAATTTACATTTGAAAGAAGGCCTCAGGCTGCTGGCTGAGAAATGGACTGGACAGGAGAAGAGTGGATGCTGGAAGCCAATTAGGCTATTGTGCCCTTCCCAGCGAGAGACCACAGGCCCCTCTGTCTGGCCGTCTACCGTCCATCCTGTAGACGTGGTTTCTCAGTACCTGTTCTAGTTTTTTTGGAGGCTGGGCCAGGACAGGGCTGGGGGGGGGGGGGGGAGGAGAGGATTCTTTCTATTTTACCCCAAATTAGGTGATTCCACCAAAGCTTTTCAGGGTTTTGGCTTCCCCTCCCGCCTCCTGTCCTTGGCTAGCCCTAAAGTTTTTCTCAGCGGGGGGGGGGAAGCAAAAAGCAGCTCCTAAGTTTTCAGAAGTCTTCACAACCCACCTGCCTTTTAATTCCCCAAACTCATTTTGGTGGGTTATTTCTCCTTTTTTCCTCCCTAATAAGAGTAACTCAGTCCTCCTTTGAGCTAACTGTGCTCAGCCGCCGGTATGCTCGCGGGCTGGGCGGCAGCAAACCTTCAGGTCGCCGCCCGCAGCGTGCTGCAGACCTGCTCCCAGGTCCCCGTGGCTCCTCCGGGGCCAGGACTGCTGGAGGTCTTCCCTTTGGCTGCCCCTCTTGCCTCCCTCCCACCCCCAAAGACAGCATCGCTGGCCGTTTCCAGACTCCCACTTGCTTCCCCACATCGCCCCCTTGCTCGTTCTGAGATTGTGGTTCCGGTTACCCCCTGCCTCATCCCATCTCTCCCGTGTCAAAGAGAAGAACGCTGCACTCCTCTCTAGGCTAACCTTTGCCCCTCCCCGAAGGCCATCGGCGGCTTTCGGGACAGAGCCGGCTGGGAACCGGGGCAGAGCCTCCTCCTCCTCCCTGGTCCCGGCCCCGCCTACCCCGGGAGCTGAGATCAGGACCCCGCGCTCCCTGCGGGCGCCACGTGCCTTGTTCCTACATCGCTCGCCACGGTGGGCGCTACCCAGCTCTGTCGTCCTCATGTCTGGAACCAAACCTTAAATCAGGAAATAACAGCCTGTATGAAGATGCGGCAACAGAAGCATTTTTTTAAAAGACTATTTCTTTTACAGCAGTTTTAGGTACACAGCAAAACGGAAAGGAAGCTACAGAGGTTTCCCATATACCTCCTGCCCCCACGTATGCACAGCCTCCCCCATTAGCAACGTCCCACAGAGTGGTGCCTCCGCTACAGGAGATGAACATGCACTGACACATCAGCATCGCCCAAAGTCCATACTTTACGTTAGGGTTCAGTCTTGGTGGGGGTTGGACAAATGTGTAATGACATGTAGCCATCGTTACAGTACATTACAGTACCACACACACTAGTTTCTCTGCCCTAGAGAACCCTCTGGGCTCCACCTATTCAATCTCCCTTCCCCCAGCCCCAGCAACCGCTGATCTGTTCACTGTCTCCGCAGTTTTGCCTTTTCTGGAATGTTGTATACTTGGAATCGAACAGTATGTAGCCTTTTCAGACTGGCTTCTTTCACGCAGTAAAATGCATTTAAGTTTCTTCCATGTTTTTTCATGGCTTGATAGCTCATGTCTTTTTAGTGCTGAATAGTATTCCACTGTCTGAATGCGCCACAGGATAAACAAATGTATTAATATTTATCCATCCACCTCCAAGATTGTGACAGATTCATTTCTCACTGGGCTGGGCTTCTCTTTTTTGGTTTCTCTTTGTGTTTGTTAGTTTGTTTGTTTTTTAAATTTCAGAATATTGTGGAGTGCAAATGTTTAGATTACCTATATTGCCTTTGCCCCACCCGAGTCAGAGCTACAAGTGTGCTTTGGCTTCTTGTCGTGTTCCAATGGGCAGTTCCAGAGGGTCCCATGAATGGGTATAGCTTTCTAACAGTTTCACCTGATGGCTGAGCAACATTTTGCAATATTAATAATTCACATTACTCTTAAATTTGATTAACTATATAGGTCTAGTTATAACATGCACGGCATGTGATTTCAATTCCTTACATAAGCTGATAGACACTGAATGCTAGAATTGTGAATGGTCTTATTTTTTATAAAAAGTATTTAATATAACATTTAAGTACAATTTCAAAAAATTAAATTTAAAGATTCAGTTTTAGGCAAATAACTTCAGTTAAAAATTTTTAGTTAATTGGAATTTTATTTTGCTTTTAATATTAGTTTTAAGTACTTTAGAAGAAAAATAACCTTTTTGAAAGCAGATGAAAATAATTTAATTTTAATTTTTACCTTAACTTTAATTTGCATTTTTAATGAAAATATATTATAATTTTATATACACTTACAATAAAATTACATTTAAAGATAATCCTATGGATCATAATGTGATAATGAGTACATGGCAAGATGATAATAGAAATTAAAAATACAAAATTGGAGATCAGAAAACAAAAAAGCTAGAAAAAAGAAACAGAAAATCTTCATAGAGATAATCTGTTTTTTATTTATTTTTTTAGTTTTTTAGAGGCAGGATCTTGTTCTGTCACCCAGGCTGGAGTGTGGTGACAAGATCATAGCTCACTGTAGCTTTGAACTCCTGGGCTCAAACGATCCTCCTGCCCCAGCCTCCCGAGTAGCTGGGACTACAGGTGTGGGCCACCACACACAACTAAATCTGAGTAATTCCCAAGACCTCTTGCCCATTGGACAAGTGAAGGTTTGTTTCAGTCTCAAAATGTCATTTATTATGAAATACACTTAAAATGAGCTTAGCAACAATCAATACGCATATCCTCAGCCTTTGTCTACTTGGAAAAATCAATTGGGTTGGGAAGATGGAGTATTAATGTGCAAAGGAACTGTACGTGCATTTTACAGCAAGAGGTTTCTGTTGTACGACAGAGTGTAAAATAAGGCAAGACTCGAAGGGTTGTCCACTCAGCTAGATGTTCTCCCTTCAGACTCCCTACCCCTCCAAAGGCACAAAACCTTGCATCCCTGCTATTACTTTATCGCTAGTTTGCATCTCCAAAAGGAAAACAAATCCATTTTTAAGAGAAATGGTTAGATTTTAAAACACCAAACCTAAAGTGGTTTATCTTATCAGCAGTTTCTTCATTAACTCTCTAGCTAATAAAGTAAAATTTCATCCAATCAAGCCCCACGGAGGCTCCTATTTTGGGGTGGGAGAACTGTGAAAATGTTGCCCTAAATTGCTTTTTGTTCCATGGAACTAGGGAAACAGCTGGGGCATGGCTTCTCAGTGGTGTGCCAGGAGGGTAAATGGGTTCTGTAAGGGACCTCTGAGCCCAGGAGGGCGGGGGCTGCCTGCCCCACTTCTGCTTCTTTCCCCTCTAAGCAGATGTGTCACTAAGGAAATCTCAGGGTTTACCTAGTTGGTCCTGCTGGATTGGGCTGCTAGGGGACAAGTTGAAAAGGAACATGGACTCTGGGACTGGAATCATTTTGGGCACCCTACTCAGGTATTAGTGTGTGTGAAAGTCTCCTGGTAGATTCTTAAACAGGCAGATTCTCAGGTCCCAGGTCCATAGTTAAGACTCATAGACCAGGAAATGTGCCCTTTTATAACACCCCAAGTAATTTAGGAGCAGAGGGCCCAAGTGATGGCCATTCCACTCTTCTGAGGACGTCCTCTGACTTTACCACATTAGGCTTACATAAAACTCCCAGGTCTCTATCTCCAACCCTGATCCTTCACCTGCACTTACTGTGATCCACCGTGCCCAGCCTTTAAGTAGAAGTTTTGAATTTACTTTTTCCTTGAAGAAAATGCTTCATGGTCAAGAAAGTATTACATTTGAATACCTCAAATCAAATCAGACAAAATCTAATCACAAGTAAAGACAAGACCCTAATCCCAAGGCCAGTGCAAATGGCCCAGTTTGTCCCTGAATGCAACAAGCCCTTGTGAGCAGCTTAGGACAGGCATTTACACCTGGACGGCGCTATTTCCCTGCTGAGGCTAAACCTTCAAGGGATTAGGTTTCAGATCTCTTTTCCCTGCTCCCTTGTGAGTCCAGTCTCCCATGAGGCTGAATGGAGTGCCTACTTTACTGTGGCTATTTGAGAAAAGCAGAAAAATCAGTTAAAGGGAAAATGATGCACGAAAATGAGTTTTCAGTGTCCCTATCGGTGGTTTTAATTTTATTTATTTCCAATTACACAAGCAATATAAGAATACTTTCCCATTATAAAAACTCAAACAGTATGGAGGATGCCAGTGACCCCCACGACCTCCTCCTCCACCCCCAGGCCCAGCACAGGTCCCCAAAGTGAAGTGTAGTTATTGGTATAGCGGCTATACTTTCCAAAAAGTTTCTTCTAAGAATTTTTATACCTGTTTGTACTTAAAGAAATATATGTAGCTTTGTACTGTTCTGCAAAAATACTGTGTGGTCTATTATCTCCATAAACAATATGCCTTGCGGATGTTTCATCTCCATACGTGGATCTACCTTATTCTTTCAAACTGCTGTCGTGTGTACTAATTTTCCTGCGGAGCCATTTCGAATTTTTCACACTGCAAACCGTGCTGCCCTGGATATCCCAGATATGCTTCCTTGTACACCTTCCAGAAGCACTGAACCAGTGAGGATAGCTGGGCTTGTCATATCCTTGTTGACAATTTGTAATTTATGCTTTTATTTAATTAATCCAGGTTAAAGTTACGGTTAGCTTTTTTATATCCTACCTTTTGGGCATTTATTTACTTATCATTGTGTATAGCGAATGCTGCCTGGAAAATTTAGTCTTTTTAGAATTTGTCGGTATTTCTTTTGAGACAAAATTCTAATGACTATTCATTTGCATTTGAAGAGAAACAAAAAAGCTCTCTATATATCAAGCCTGTTAATTACACTATCCAAACCCTCTAGGTCTGTTTTTACCTTCTACTTGACTTGTTGATTTCTAAGTCAGCACCTATGATTATGGCTTTGTCAATTTTTTGCATTGTATTTCTATTTGTTTTGCTCTATATAGTTCCCAGTTATGTTGTTAGGGACATAAAGTTCATGACTATTGGACCTTCTTGGCAAACTCTTCCTTTTTATGAGATATCCTTTAAAATTATTTTTGCCTTTAATTCAGTTTTGTTAGATATTAACATCGCTCCTGAGACTTTCCTTTTTAGTAGCATTTGTATGGTCTTTTTCCATCTCTTTATTTCAACCATCCCCCCGCCCTGTGCTGTTTTGTTTCAGGTGTTTCTAAGTTTATGTAGCTGGGATTTAAAATTTTTCTTTTGCCCATCTGAACATCTTTGATCTTTTGACAGATGAGTTTAACTCATTTTCAGTTACAAATGCTACTATGTTTGGCTATATTCCCATCTTATTTTGTTTTCCACTTACCAGTTCTTTAAAAAAAATTATAAAGTTAGGTCTTTGTGAGTTGTCTGTACAAATAATTACAAATCAAACACACTGTAGTCATCACTCAGATTTCTGTCATGATTTTTTGTCATTCTCCCCATTTTAAGGCAGCCTTTAGCTATGATTTTTCTTTAAAAACAAAATTGTTTTTTCAGATCAAGAGTCAAACACAGCACACAGCAGCCCCAGGTGAAACTCTAAAGGGGATGAAATTTTTTTGGTTATCTCCTTAGTTCCTTTTTCAGTACTTTCCTATTCCCTCTAGCTGCATCTTCTATTGTTCTGTCCACATACTCTACACACACACACACACACACACACACACACACGCTGCCACCACACCTATTCATTTGTCTCGCAGGCCCTGTTCTCAGCTTGTTTCTCTGCTTGAAAAGATCTGAAACTCATCCATGAAGATTATTAACTAATGAAGGGCTAGTTGGTGGTGGCATTTTACTAGAAGGCTCCTGAAGATAAACAACCCTTAAAGACCTAAAGGAATGAATCTGGGAGGGCCTGCATCAGCCAGACCGCCAGCGTTTGAGTCTCATTTCCACCATCTACCCGTAAGCATCTTATCCAACCCCTCTGCCTCAGTCTCCTTGCCTGCAAAGAGGGAAGACAAGAGCACCTACCTCGTAGGGCTGCTGTGAGTTACTACGCGCCACGAGTGTAGGATAATGGCGAGCACACGGAAAGAGCTCAAGAGATGTTAGTGCTCATTGTTATCATCCTAATGGACCTAAAGAAATACTTCTGCATAGGAGCGACCTTGGTAGTTTTCGACTCAATCTTTTTGTGAGGATACACTAATGAGAACAGACAAAAGACACCTGAGATAGGCTCACATATAAATGAGCTGTTTTTATTCACCTTTGCATGGTGGCTCAGAGCCCATAGCACCTTGGACATGGCAACCACTCAGTACATGTTGCTGAATGACAAAAAAAAAAAAAAAGGGGGGGACTGATACCTAGATTTCTAAAATAATGTAGAAAATAATGGGGAACAGACAAGCTAAAATCTCCTATGGCTTTAGACTACCATGGAGCACTGAGTAAAATGTGCAATAATATAAAATTTCCAAAAGTAATACTATAAAGTACAGGCATAAATATCAGCCAGATATCTGTACAGAGAGGATGTGCTCAAAAGAGATGACCTCTCTACTGAAGAGCTGCTTATTTTGCCATTAAAAAAAAAAAAGAGTCCTCTGGCAAAATTTTCTTTAGCATCATGAATTTAAACTCAGTCTACATTATAAGACCTCTTCTCTGAAAACAAAATTGGCTTACATAAGAGGCAAGCTATTGGCTTGGCAAACAAAGGTGCATCTATCTTGCAGGAAGATTACATTATTTTCTTACTTCATCTGTATGTGTAACAAATAATTTTGTTTTTTAAGAGTAGCACAAATCTCCAGTTAATTTAATGCTTTATTTTTTCATTCTCCATAGAATACTGGTTTTGTAACACTGAATACAGTCTAATATATACCATTGAAACAAAACTTCCACCTTATGAAAGATCAGCAAAAATACATTGGCAAGGACAGTGCATTTATAAAATACATCAGAATAATGAAACCAAATGATCACACAATAATCTTCACATTTGACAGACCAGCTGCCGCCTAGGAGAGCCACTAAGTGCCAGGATCTTTGGCAAGTGATTCACACATGTAAGGGATGACACCAGTCAGTCATAACATTTCTGAAATGTTAACTCTTTATCAGTTAAACGTAAAATAAACCAGCAAGAGTAATGAAATATGAGGATGAAATTAAAAGTGCATTGAACAGAAACCATGTTTAATAACAGGAAGAACACTGAATTGGGAAGGAGTACATTTGGGTTCTTGTCTTTGTTCCTGGATGGATGATCTTGGGCAAGTCATCTAGGCTATGAATCCTTCACTTTTAACACGGAGGAGTTGGTTGGATGGTTCACTAAGCTCTTCTAGGTTTAACTTTCCATGATTCTAAAATCTTTGATGCTCATTCATTTTTGCATTGTAAAATGAAATCTCTAACAATACTGACTTGGCAGGTGGGTGGAGTCTCGCTCTGCCCACACAAGTCTGCTTAAACAGTTCTCTCCTTTCTGAGCCCCAGGACAGCACAATCCTCAAAGTAATAAAAATGATAACAGGCTTCGGGAGGCAAAGCGCTGGTTCTCCACCTGACTCAAACTCAAGATAGTGTTAAGGAGTTCAAAGTCATTAGTACCAGAAGAAAAGTAATAATGAAAGAACTACAAGGAAAACCCACAACATCCTCTTTGGTAAAATAACACATTTTACCATTCACTGATTCACTAACAGAAGAAGGTGGGTGCATATATTAACTATTAGGTTATTAAGTATGAAATGTCCGATTTACTTAAAGTGCTAAGTTTGACAGTTGATATCTCTGACATTTATTTCTCTTTGACACTTATTTTATTTTTATTGTGAAGGTACATCCTCAGTCTTTCAAACACATGTTTTGACTTGTGATTATCTTTCACTTTTTTTAAGAGCAATTTTTGTGAAACCACAGGTAACTCAAAAATTCATGTTATTTTCAAATATGAGTTCCATCATGGAACCAATGCAGCACAGACACCTCCAACTATCCGCAGTGTTTGGTAAGGATGTGGCTAATGAATACACAATACGTCGATGGTATGAGAAGTTCCATTCTGGTGAGTTTAATCTTGAAAATGAACCACATGGGCAACCTGAGACCAAGGTGGATAATGATGAGCTGAAAGCTGTAGTGGAAGCAAATCCATCTCAACCTACTTGTGAATTAGCAGCAAGGTTTGACGTTACTATTCCAACAATATTGGACCATTTGAAACAAATCAGCAAGGTAAAGAACCTGGATAGATGGGTTCCGCATGAATTAAACGACCGTCAGGCACAGAAATCGTCTTGAAACTTGCCTTTCTTTGCTGTCACGACATAAAGGTGAACTATTTCTACACTGTATTGTTACATGTGATGAAAAATGGATTCTTTTTGATAATTGCAAGCGTTCAGCACAATGGTTGGATAAAGATGAAGTGCCGAAACACAGCCCAAAACTGAATATTCATCAAAAAATGCTAATGGGGTCTGTTTGGTGGTCCAGCACTGGTATTACACACTATAGCTTTATGAAACCTGGTCATTCGATACAGTGGATGACTACTGCAACCAACTGGATGGAATGATGAGGATGCTTGTGATTCAGCAGCTGAGACTGGTCAATAGAGACAGGCCAATCCTCTTGTCAGACAATGCTTGACCGTATGTTGCATAAACAATGCTGCTCAAACTACAGAAGCTGCACTTGGAAACTCTCTGTCATCCACTGTATTCACCAGACCTGGCACCAACTGACTACCACTTCTTCCAGGCTTTGGACCACTACTTGCAAGGAAAAATATTCAATTCTCAACAAGCTGTGGAAAATGCCTTTCATGATTTTATTGCCACTGGCTCTCCAGGTTTCTTCCCTGCTGGCATAAACAAGCTACCATTAAGATGGCAAAACTATGTCAATAGTTTAGGTGCATACTTTGATTAATCGTACTGCTTCTTCTTTGAGATATTATAAACCACACTTTTGATTCAAAATCGGACATTTCATATTTAATGACCGAATATAATATATAATTAATCTTAACTGTTCTTTGTGAACATACACAAAATATGTACACAAAATTAAAACTTTTATCAATACTAAATATAAATTCAAGGTCCAGATGTATGTGGGAGGCTCTCTGATGCTGCTAATTTGAACACGAGGTTTATTGTACTTTTGCATGTTTATAAGTCCACAGGAAGAAAGTTGGGATTCTTTCTACTCGCGTCAGCTTCCACTTCATTATCTGTAAAGCCCACCTCTTTCACATAATCACCGAAATTAAAGCTGTCTCAGGCCCCTGTAGGGCATTTCATCCAGCCCCTACTTTTCTTATCAGATTACTGTCTTTTTGTTCTGAAAGACTGAATGAGTGGGTTTTCATCATCTCCCTATTTGAAAGTCAAGTAGACTTTATCTCTTTGGATCCAAGGTCTAAATTTGTCCTTATTTCTTCCTAATATTTTAATGTAATTCCAATCTCAATTGTATTTATGCAATTTTGAATATTTAACTATGATTTGCATTGTGGAGATTAATCCAATTCAATAAACATCAGTGTGCAAAGCAAAATTACTTTGAAAATGTCAGGTTTTCTTAATAAACATTATCCTTTCATTAAAGTACTAAAATGCTTCCCACTTAACAGCAATGATTATTTTAAGCAACTGCATGAGCTTTGGCACATTTTTCCTCTCTAACCCATGCCCCCTCTCCAGAATACATAAAAACTCCTCTGTTGTCCCCTTGCTCCTGAGGGGACTCTGGATCTGTACCTTCAAGGGGTCTCTTCCTCTCTAACACTGAAGAGCTGGCATTGCCAACTATACATTTTATTAAGCTTTGCCTATTTATAATTTATATTGTAAAACAACAGATTTATTTTTGCCTTCCCAAATATAAATGAGAATAAGTATGCTTTCTCAAACTCTACAACTCTCCCCCAATTCCTTATGAGATTTTTGATACCCTTCCTTATGGGCAAGAGATCTCTCTATTGAGAATCACTGAACCAAAAGCCAATTTCTGAATTACTATTCAGGATAAAGCCCAATTACCAAGTTTGAGGAAATACACTGTTTCAATTAAAATACAGAAAGAAATTGTATTATTGAAAAATAGTGCACAATAGAATGATTATTACAATACTCTACAGCATTTTCTGATTATTAAAACAAATTACTTAAACCTTATACTTGAAAATTAATGTAGAGACTTGTTTTTAAAATGACCTGCTGAAGCTATCATGGACTGAATCTTTTATAAAGATCAATCATAGTAACAAATTGTATTGCTTTATTTATTTTGTTAAAATAATGTTTTCTTCAATTATATGACCTACAAAGTTATACGCTTATTTTCTACCCACTCTTATATTTAAAACTAGAATTTTTAGATTTTCCTAAATAAATTTTTTAGTTTTTACCTCATTTAGACACTTAGAATTGAAAAGAGTATTACGTAAAAATTGCCTCCTATTACAAATGTTTCTCTGATGCCACAAGATAAAGATTTAATAGGATTATAAAATAACTATCCCTGTATGTAATTCAGTACTTCAAATGTCTTTATTTTCCCCAATGCTGATGAAATGAAATTTCTCTATACTTTGAAACTAGAATGATATTATAAATATGTATAGAACTTTAAAACCAGTTTTGGAGAAAATATGGGTGCTTGTCTTCCCAAATTTAAAAATATGATCTCCTGTGCCTAAGTTAAGCAGACTGAAACGGTGAAATCTAAAAGACCTGCACCCAGGACCACAGCTAAGGGCTTAAATAAAATATTTCAATGCTCTGGAGGTTTACTTCTCCAACAAGGCACAATAGTTTAAAATTTTACAGCAACGACACCAGGAGAAGTCGCATTCCTATTGATGTCAGTATTCCGTATCAATGAACTTTGCGATGGTGTTCAGCTGAATATTGGAAGTTCCTTCATATATTACACCTTAAACAAAAGGGAGCAAAAGGAACAATTGGGAGTGGAACCACAGTTAAGAGTCTATATAAGAAATAGCTCTATGCCATTACCTCTGCATGTTATAAAACTGTTACTAGTGACAACATTTAATGTCCCCTGAACATGGTACTATTTGACAAAGTAATTTTGACTAAGAGATGACAATCTTCCATTTGGCTTATAGATGTCCAGAATCAGTACTAAACAGTTGAAGACTTTGATTCTCAAACCATTAATGCATAAACTCAGACTGTTATTAAGGAACAGGTAGCTTTCAGAGCTGTCGCTGTTTATTTTCCCATCTAGTCGTGGAGCTGAATGGCTCAGGCTTTATTAAGCACTTAGCTTCTGACACTAGAATGATTCCTCAAAGAACAGCCTTAAACTACACTAACCATAAACCATTAAAATTAAAAAAAATTAAGATAGATTTTCTTGTATTTTTACTGAAAAGCCTGTTAAGATATTTTAAAAGGAAATTTGGTGTTTTTAAAAACATACCTCTCTTTTAGAGGGAAAAAACCCAGCCACAAGAAAACAAGAAAGGCAATAAACATCTGAAGAGATTAAAATTGCCTTTATCTAGGTACCAGTAATATTATATAAAATTGACAAATAAAATAGCCAAAACACCTAAAAAGGCAAATAAAATGTAAAAAAATCTATTTACCAATCTTTGCATCTCGGAAGTATTTTTCCACAGGGTAATCTTTGATGAAGCCTACTCCTCCCAGCCACTCAATGCATTTACCAGTTGTTAGCCCTGCAGTCTACAAAAATAAGAAGCAAATCACACATTGAAACCACAGAACTTATGCATTATAAACACTTCTGTGTAACATTTTTAGCAACATGGATTTACTGGTATTGGGAACTGGAAGGAATGAAGTTACTTTATAAACTAGCAATGTCCCTGTAGTCATATTCTCTATATAATTTCTGTAAAATATCCTATTAATTCACAGAATTCTCATTTTCTTAAGAAAATTAGAGTAGTGTTCACACTGTATGCTTGCTGCTGAGAGGAATTGTTCATTCAGGGAACATTTATCCAGAGCCTTCTTTATGCCCCACACTCTGCCAGCTGCCAGGTACGCAATGGTGGGGGTGGCTGGTCACTACCCCATTGGTCCTGGTGGCCATTGAGGGACATTAAACCAACAAGCACAGAAACTGAGAAATGACCTGGGGTGAAAGGAGAGCTTGTTAGAAGAGTTGACGTGACGTAGATGGCAGAATAGCTGAGGGAGTAACAGCATAGCTGATACCTAAAGGATGAGTTGGGGGCATTTCAAGCCAAGGAACAACATGAGGAAAGGCTCCAGGGGAGAGCGGGCTCCTCGCCCCCAAGGCCCTGAGAGCGAGCCTGTGGCTGGGATCGGGGTGAGCTGTGAAAAGAGAGTGGAGGGCAGGCCAACCTCACCGAGTGGTGAGCGTTCGAATATTATAATGGCCGCTCAAGGATGTCCACATCCTAATCCCCAGAAACTGCGAATATGCCACCCTATGTGGCAATAGGGATTCTGCGGATGTGATTAAGGGAAGGCCCTTGAGATGGGGTGCTTATCCAGGATTATCTGGGTGAGCCCAAGGTAATCACGAGGGTCCTTATAGGGGAAAGAGGAAGGCAGGAGAGTACACCATCCAAGGCCATGTGGCCACGGGGACAGGAAGCAGAGCAGAGACTTGAACATGCCCACTGTTGGCTTTGAGCTGGAGGAAGGGGCTACGCATCAAGGAATGCGAGTGGCCTCTAGAAGCCGGAAACGGATTCTCCCTAGAATGTTCACATAGGCAGCCTTGCTGATGCCTTTACTTTATTCCAGTGAGACCTATTTCAGACTTCTGACATCCAGAAGTGAGAGAGAATAAAACTACTGCTGTAGCCACTGCATTTTTGGTACTTTGTTACAGCAGAGATAGGAATCTAATACAAATATAGTTCCACTTGTTGCGAGAGGCCACTGAAGAGTTTAAAGCTGGAGAGTGACGTGGCCTCGCAGACACTTTGAAAGGGGACAGATTGTGCTGGAGGAAGCAACAGGGGCCGAGGGCAGCGAGGCGACTGCAGTTCAGTCAGGAAGTGATGCCGCTGGACTAGACAGGTGGCAGCAGAGGACAGAAATAAACAGATTCAAGAAATCTTTTGGCGGTAGAATCCACAGGAACTGACGATGGATTTAACGTGGGGGATGAGGAAAAGGAGGGCGTCGGGATGACGCTCTGGTCCTGACGGTGCACTAGGTGGGTGGGCAAAGCAGAAGCTGGGCATATGAGTCTGGAACTCAGAAGGGAAGTTGAGGCAGGAGATGAAATTCAGGGGCCGGAGAGGCTGAATGAGTATTTAAAGCCATGGAATGTCTAAAACACATCACTGCGGCTAGGAAACAGCTGCCTAGTGGTTTGGCTAAATTCTCTGGCCAAAGTCTAACGAGTTAAATATAAAATGCGTACATATGAGTAGAAAGTATCAAAAAAAACAGGCAGCTTTTTCTTGGTATTTTTAATCTCATTCGCTCACATTATGAAGACATCACCTTCCATGGCATTCGCCTTGCCCTAACTTGAAGCGATGGCACAAGACCGTCACTGAGGGGAAGCTCAACCATGGATGTGTGGTGGCTGGTCTGTCTGATCTGGGCTACCCACAAAAACACTGAGACCTCACTGAATGACAGCATTTCCCTACGGCAGCTTTACTTTTTTGCTTTTCTATTATAGGAACTGGAAAGTCCACGTTATCGTACTTGGAAAAACAACCAAAATTCAATCAACATCCTAGGTGAAAAGGTGAAAACAACATATCTGGGAAAGAAAAAGAAGGATCAATTATAATACTGTTACTTTTATTTTGTTGTTTGTATTGTACTATATTGTATTTTTTACCTCTGATGCATAGTATTTGGCCATAGATGCTTCTTTTATGAATGGCCTTCCAGCTTCTACCAGCCTAGCAGCGTTGTATGTTAGCAATCTTGCAGCTTCCAGCTGGGTGGCCACGAGAGCCACTTGGTGCTGAAGCCCCTGTAACATTCAGGACCAAGTTAGAAAATTATGATTTCTAAAAAGCAACTCATCCTCAAAGTCCTGCCTGGACACACAACACTGCCAGGCTCAAAATATACTCCAAAGGAAATTCACACTCATTTCTTTAAAGTACTTTAAAATCTGTAATCTAAAATGAAATATGACACTACAGGTATTGCTAAACCCTCTTTTCTTAGAAAAATTTCAAAGTCCATGTATTTCTTCACAATTGTCAAGATTTAAATAATAAATTATCACAAAATTTAAAAATTTGACTATTATATTTAATTATTTTCAACTCTTTATGATCAAAATTGAACTTAAACTAAATCCCTGCATAGCAAAACTTTGGATATGTTCTTTATTTCCTTGAATTAAGAAAATTTTGACTTTTTGTAGGGCCCCAAGGCATTATAAGATGTTACCTGCAAGGTAATGAAGGAATATTTGAAGCACCAATTACTCCCACCTTGAAATTTTTGAGAGTGATTAGGTGCACACTCAATGTTTGTCAATGAAAGAAACTGACTTAGTGAGCGAGAATACAGATATTAACATTTATAGTTATAAAAAATTTCCTGGAAATAATAGGCATAGATGTTTATTGCAAACTGAAATGTTTCTCGTGCCTAACCTATCCATCCGCTCAGACAGTTACCAAGTGGCGACAGCATGCCAGGCACTGTGCGGGGCGGTGGGGGGATCACCCTGAACATTGCAGTCACAATTCCTTGTTTTCATGATTCATACCGTCCAGCGGGGAGAGCAGATAACAATTATAATAATGTGTGATGAATGTTAAGACAGACGACCTTTATTAAGGCAATCACACAATAACCCCAGGAATGGTCTTTTTAAAAAATGGAAGAATAAGCTGGAGAAAAACAACACTGCTCATGAATAGCCTATAGATTCTTCTCCTTCTCTTTCTTAAATATTTGATATGTACAAAAAACATGTAGGTTATGAAGGTTATGAAGCATAATAATTAAGTAAATACCCATAAAACTATGTGCAGAGTAAATATCTTTCCCCTTCTGATTTGTCTTGTCACTTTATGGCATCTTTTGAGGAAAAGAAATTTACCAATCTTATCACCAATCCTATCTTTAGCATTAATACTTCTTGTGTCTTGCTTGCAAAATCCTTTCCATGAGATCACATAGATATTCTCCTATATTTTCTCCTAAAATTTTTAAAGTTTTGATTTTTACATTATGTCTTTACATCTGAAATCTATTTTCTATAAGGTGTGAGGTAGGGACACAGTTTCATTTGTACCCCCAAAGAAAGAATATTCCCATTCTGTGATCTGCAATGCCATCTCTGTCATATATCAAATTTGTATACATACATGAGTCTATTTCTGGCCTGTTTTGTTCCATCAGTTGATTTGTCTATTTCTATGCCAATGTCACTGTTCTAGAAATTTTTTATGGTTTTTTATATGGAATTCAGAGATTCTGATTATTTTTGCAAAGTACATTCGTTCAGTTCAATGAAACTTACAGACACCATCCATGTTGTTTATTCCAATTACCATGTTAGGTACCATGAGAAGCAGAAAAGTCAGTGAGGCATGTCTCCTGCTCTCTAAGAACTCACCATTGCTGAATACCGGTTCCCTAACTACATTGAGAACACAAGGCCTGGCACGGAGAACATGTTCAATAAATCTATGCTGAATAAACAATCGAAAGAAACAAGATGAACAGGCCTGTCTGTACCCTCAAGGACCTTGTAGTCTAGAGGTGAGAAAGATAAGAATGAATGCACACAAGGCAAAAACCAAATCACTCCAATGAGATAAAGTTGTTAGGAAAAGCACTAATAACTTTAATCAAATCTTCACATAGTTAATAATGTTGCTTTTTAAGATCAAATTTCCAAGTTTTCTTTAAATTACCCACACTAGGCATCTCTAAAAGTGTCATTATGATTATATCTATCAGTACACCTGACCTATCTATATATATAGATGCACATAGAAACACTATTTCCTGTGTACAAGGGAGGTCAAAAACTCTCAAAATTGTCTTGACATTCTGTCCCTTTCATTGCAATCTTTGTGGTAGCTGGCTCTGAGCAAGTACTCTATTATAATGAAATGAAAATTAGATCAGGAGCCAAGGCAAAAACCTGTAATTTTGGTACCATACTAGCTATGTGACCTTGGGAACTCAAACTCCACATATCTCGGTGTCCCACGCCCAAGATGGGCATGATAGTATGGGCTGTGGTAGGCACTGGCCAGGCCTGCCGCACTCAGTCCTTCTGGGTCTTGAACTGGCTGTACATCTGCATAGCCAAGTGTCTCTACACATGCACAATTTGAGCGTACTCGTCATTATTATAAACTTGAAGACAATTCAGCACAACAGAGCTGATAGTGTAATAAGAAATTTTACTTGAAGCCTAGAGCTGCTTGAAAGGAGGTTTTGCAACCATGTAAAGTAATTATTCTGGAATTTTAGTGACATGCTTCAGGTTGTCTAAAAGGCTTGGTGAGCTGCCACTCTAGGCTGCCCCTACCCTGGCAAGACCTCTGCATGGACAGGAAGAATACCATTGCCAGCAAGGAATGCCCGGATTGCCGGGGGAGTTCTGAGAAGCTGCGTCATTGGACCAGGCCAGTATTTCCCAGTATGCTTGGCTGATCGAATCTCATTTGCATTTACTGCAGCAAACTGGTTCTTCTATAAGATGTGCCAAAGCATAGTCCTCTGAGGATTACCACATGGTTCTGGACTAAACAGGGGACTCAGAACAAGTGTTACCATTTACTGAACACTTGTTATACCCAAACAATGTGTGAAACACCTTATATATACCTAATTTAAAATAGGACAAGTAGTAGTATCATTTTACAGATAAGGCAGTTGAAATTTAGGAGGCAAGATAACTTGCCTACGGCTTAAAGCTAATAAGTGGAAGAACCAGGATTTCAACCCAGGAAATCTCACTCCAGACACCATGCCCTGGAACTTCTGAAGCAGGGAGGAGACAATGCTATAGTGCTCACCAGGATATTCTGAATCATGCCATAGCTGGGCCTCAAGGACTACTGTTCTGCCCTTGGAAAAGATCCAGGCATTCCCAAGTATACTCCCTGAGGCCTATTCCTTCCTCCCCACCCCTCTGCCAATAAAATCCCCTTGAGGAGATTCCTTCCGAGGCTTTGTGTTTCCTGGAAGCTGGAAGAATCCAGTACAGTCGAAAGGGCCTAATAATTACATACCTGAAAGTCAAATACTCTTTTGCCAAATTGTGTCCTTTCTTTCATATATGGAATACTGTAGTCAAAACATCCTTGGGCCAGTCCCAGCATCTGTTAAAAAAAAAAAGATGAGAATTTCTTATTTTGTTACAAGTTTATGCTTTTAATTATCCAAGTTGTAAATTGCTTTTACACATAAATTGAATAGTTGGGGTAAGGGAAGAACTGGAGGTGCTGAGGTGGTGAGGTGTGTGTTAATAATATATCGTCACCCACCGCATTTGTAGAAAAGAACTTCCGACAATTGGGGAAAACTTCGAGTGATTTCTTTTGAGTATATTTAATTCTAGCATAGAGGTCAATATCCCAGCAAGGCTATGTTCACACAACCAGACTACATTTTAGGAATCTTCTCCTTTAACCTGATTCTCCAGGCATAAAATGAGCCACAGAAGTTTTACTCAGAACTGGCCTCAGAGACTATAGAATAGTATCTTCCTCCAGTTCTCCTAGAAGTAAAATGTGGACGGTCACTTTTTAACCTTCTACCTTCCTGTCCATTTTGTATATAATTAGGATTACTGAGAGTTTCAGGCAAGGGCGTTAGAACATGTGACAGCTGCGTTTCTCAACCCTGTCTGCACATTAGAATCATCTGGGGAACGTGATTAAAAAATACTGAAACCTGGGCTTAACAATGAATCCAAATCTTGGGAGTGGAGGGGGTAGGGGAGTGTGGCCCAAACATCAGCATTTTAAAAACTCTTTAGTGATTTAATGGGGCTGTGAACAACCGATGGAGAACAACTGGTGGTGGCCCGGTGGCTCATGCCTGTAATCCTAGCACTCTGGGAGGTCGAGGCGGGAGGATCGCTTGAGCTCAGGCGTTCCAGACCAGTCTGAGCAAGAGTGAGACCTTATCTCTACCAAAAATAGAAAAAATTAGCCCAGCATGTTGGTGGCACACGCCTGTAGTCCCAGCTGCTTGGAAGGCTGAGGCAGGAGGATCGCTTGAGCCCAGGACTTTAAGGTTGCTGTGAGCTAGGCGGACGCCATGGCACTCTAGCCCGGGCAAAAGAGCGAGACTCTATCTCAAAAAAAGAAAAAAGAAAAGGAAAAAAAAAAAAAAAGAAGAAAAGAAAAGAGACAGAACAAGTGGTAAAAATATTAATTTACACACTTGAAGAACAAATCATGATACGGTGACAGTTTTAGCTAAACTGTCTCATTGCTAACCAACTTCTATCTCTATTGAACAACTCGAGGTTTGAAATGGTTCCTAAATTTCAACATTAGGCAGCCATTAAATCACTATCTAATTATGTCAAACTATGTAGGTTTTGGAAAAAGGAAAAAAAAATCAATAGTTAAAGCTTTTGGGGGAAATGCCCACAAACTCATCAATATTTCATTAGTGTTCATTCACATTTTCTTTCAGCCTTTTATTTTGAACTCCCTAGAAAATAGAATATTAAGTTAAAAATTAAAGGGACAACTCCCCCCACCCCACCCCAAATTAACATGAGGCAGCAGACTCACTGCTCTTTTGCCTGTGACATAAGATGATGTCACTATACCCTTATAATCTAAGTTTAAAATATATAAATAACACCCTATGTTGATATGAAGACCGACATTATCAGTTGTCAATTAAAATAGGCTTTCCCATCTGAGTAAAATATTTCCATTATAAATACTAAAAAACTAAATTCTCTCTGATTGCAAGGTTTTGAGGACAGATGCCTTCAGTTCACTGTTCCATTCGATGTCCCTCCTCTTCTAAAAGGCATCCACCGAGACATAGTAACTACCTGACCTTAACTTTTAATTAGGTTATAAGATAACTTGGAGTAATTAGACTAAAGCTCAGGCCATGTATTTTATTGCCAGAACATCTATATTATTTATATGTCTGGGAATAATGAGATCCACTACTGTAGTTTTTAATGCCATATCTGAACAAGTGAAATCACAGAAAAACTTTAAAAAGAACTGATAAGCCAATATTCTTTTTTTTTTTTTTTTTTTTTTTTTTTTTTGAGACAGAGTCTCACTCTGTTGCCCAGGCTAGAGTGAGTGCCGTGGCGTCAGCCTAGCTCACAGCAACCTCAAACTCCTGAGCTCAAGGGATCCTCCTGTCTCAGCCTCCCGAGTAGCTGGGACTACAGGCATGTGCCACCATGCCCGGCTAATTTTTTCTATATTTTTTTAGCTGTCTATATAATTTCTTTCTATTTTTAGTAGAGATGGGGTCTCGCTCTTGCTCAGGCTGGTCTCGAACTCCTGAGCTCAAACGATCCGCCCACCTCGGCCTCCCAGAGTGCTAGGATTACAGGCGTGAGCCACCGCGCCCGGCCAAGCCAATATTCTTTAATAAGATATTGTCTAGCTTTGTGGGAAACCTGGGTTAAGTTTTGATTTAAGAATAATTTGTTGGCAGAGTAACAGCAGCAGAAAAAAATCTAGAGTAATAATCCAATGTATATTCCAACAGCTGATATACATGTAACATCTTCAAAATCTACAAGCTACAAGTTCTTAAATTTTGGATACTGATTAAAAATAAACAAATATACTCTACAAAATTGAAGTAATTTATAATAATACCGAAGATATTATTCATTTTGTTAATCTAGAAAACTGATATCACTTAATAGAAAAATACAATATGCATTATAAAGGGCAAATTTGGTTAAAAAAAGAGAAATAGTTCTCATCTTATACATCTATTCAATTGTGGCTCTTTTATTTCATATGCCACCAAAAAACCACATTGTCTGATTTTCACATGCAAAACACTAAGCAACAAAATCTATTTATTATGTATAGATTTGAGAATCCTTACCACACAGTAGAATAAATATTCTTAATTTTAAAAATTCCTTCCAGAATGAATTTCAGGCCTTGAAAAGTTGATTTTTTTTTAAATGCCATTTTTAATGTCCAATACATTTTAGAAGTTATTGGTAGAAGTACTGAACAATACATTAAAGCAGAAAAACCGTTATCTCTAGGCCGCTGTTTAGCTCTCTGGACACTTCCATAACTGACCGCAATGGAACCGGACAGATAATCGAAGCCGTGCTCTCACCTCACGTGGGGGAAGGGTGCCATCTTGTGTTCACAGCTTCCAAATACTCACTGGGCTCACAAGATTGTCTTCCTTTCCCACTTGAATTGACTCACACTGTGGAGGAGCTACAGTTGGACTTACCTGTGCAGCTATTCCTATTCTACCTTTGTTGAGGGCCCCTAGGGCGTACTTATAGCCATGTCCAATTTGTCCCAAGATATTGGTTTCTGGAACCTGAAAAATACAAATGTGCACTTATTTCTCAATTTAATTTGACATTATTCGTTTTGACCATGTTTTCTCAAATGCACTCAGACTCTCAATTTGTGTGATATTCCTCTCTCCCAGTACTTGCTGGCATCTCGGTGTCTCCCCCTGCACTGTTCCCTCACAGCTCTCGGAGGGAAGGTACTTAAATCCCATTGTTCACTACTGCATCCTTCAAAGCCTTGCGCAATTTGCTGAATGAATGAATGAATAAATCTAGAAATCGCATACAATTCATCCATAACATAAATATTTCTTCTCCAATTCTTATCTGTATGCTGTAGTGTGACATAGTGTATTAGGAACCACAAAAAAAAAAAAAAATGCAAGCACTCGCAAAAACAAGAGTAGTAAAGCCTTTCTTCTGTTGAGACTCTTGACCTTCACAAAAATCAACTGAGGGGGGTGTGTGTATATGTACATGTGTGCACCTATGTATGTGCACATAGAGTGGAGGAGAAAGGACGAGAGGGGCAACAGAAATGTTTTTATTCATAATTTAAAAAAATTAGGACTAGGAATAAAGAAATATTCTTCACTTTATAATATGGGCAGGTGGGAGAGAGAATAGGGGGAAAAGGGGAAAGAAAAGGGAAAGTAGGAAGGAAGAGGGCAGTTGGGGCCAAGTAGTGAGATCCAAATGACATTTGTAAAGAAAACAACCCTCCCCTAGCCACCACATGCACGCACAAAATGATCAAGCTCTATTGTGAGTGATGGAAAACCCAACACAATCTGTCCTACCTACAGAAAGTTCTAAAGCACAAGCATTCTGACCATCTTCTATTCCTCGCTTTTCAAAAGACTCAGCTTTAAAGTGTGGGCGCTGCCTGACGGGTTTCTACTCTCACTGAGCAACATCCCCCTCTGGTGGCCTTTGGTGCACTGACACCAGACTCCCTTTTCTGAAGCCACGCTGCATTCACAAGTATCAAACTCATAAAGCATAAATGGTTCAGAAGTAGACAAGTTATACAATATAAATGGGATCAATTCTCAGCATTTGCTCCTGAGGCCAGTTACTGGGCAGGAAGGTTTCCACTCTTGGCCTAAATTCTTATAAAAAGTATATTAAGTCGTGACTTAAGAGCACAGTTCAGGAGCTTTACAAAATACTTTCTTATAGCCACTTGATATTTTGACACCTCTCTTGCACACCTCTTATGATGCAAAGCTTATTCCACATCAGTCTTGTACTAAATGTTCTAAGATACCCACCTTGACATCTTCAAATGTTAACGGGCACGTGGAAGAAGCTCTGATCCCCAGTTTGTTTTCCGTCTTCCCTACGTGAAAGCCTGCAGTATCACGATCGACTAAGAAGCAGGTAATTCCTTTATATCCCTAAAAAGATTTCAAATGCTATTACCACTTGGATTTATAAAATCCTTTGTTTCTAAAGAGTTCAAAGTAAAAAGCAAACTAAAAATCGACATTGGTAATAAATACTAATGGGCTCAGAATTGCAACATGTGTATTATGAAACAAAAATGATTGGAGGACATTAGACCCAAACTCAAGAACCTTACCGTTTCTTTTGCTTTTTCAGAAACCATTATGGACATAATATTATTGTTACACTAAGTATTGTATGATCATGAGAATTCCATATTTTAAATTTAATTTTATTATATACTTTAAAGTTTTAACAATTCAATTCAATTAAATGTTATATTAGCGAAAAGATGAAAGATAAAATTTACCATTTTCCTATGTTTATTTTCCAACTGAACAAATTATTCTTAAAATAAACATAAAATAAGTACTTAAATTCTTCATTATTAAATAGAAAATTTGAAATTCTACAAAATTAAAGATTAGCTTCCTTTATATTGTGAGATAATTAATAAATGACCCTCCATGTACAGTCATGCCTTGGTATCTGGGGAGACTGGTACCAGAACCCCTGTGGATACCAAAATCCATAGATGTTCACGTCCCTCATATAAAATGGAGTAGTATTTGCATATAACCCATGCACGTGTTGTTGTATACTTTAAATCATTGCTAGATTTACTAATACAATGCCTACACATCTCTTTATTCTCGTGGATTCACTGCAGTACTCGGCACATCCAAGTTTTGCTTTTTGGAACTTTGTGGAATTTTTTTCTGAATATTTTCAATCTGTGGTTGGTTGAATCTATGGATGCGAAACACACAAATACAGAGGGCCGATTGTAATTATGTCAATAATATTTATTTTACATTAGTAAGTAAAAGGGTGAAAAGATGCCAGTTTAAGTCTAACATTTTCAGTATGGAGGGGAAGGATAATTTAAGACTAAATCCTAAAAAGGAAATGAAAGGAGGAAAAGAAAAAGAAAGAGGAGAGATGAGGGGGAAAGGGAAAGAAATTTTGTTTTTAAACTTACAACACTAGGGTCTACATTTGCCATCACCAGGAAGAGATCTGCATATGCAGCACTGCTAATCCACATCTTGGACCCATTGATGACATAATAATTTCCCTTTTTATCAGCTCTTGTCTTCAAAGAAAATGAGTCGCTACCTGCTCCAGTCTCTGAAAGGCAGAAACTTCCTATCTACAGATGAGAGAGAGAGAGAGAGAGAGAGAAAATTAATATTTCTTACCTGCCAGATCTAGAAAAAAGAAAGAAAAATAAATAAAAAAAACCAAATTAATAACTGCATTTATGCCCTGTATAACAAATACTTATGGCAAAATGGACATTTGTAAGCCAAACCTTTAGCTACTTTTTTAGTATTTATCAAAATTGTAATGTTATTCTGACAGTATTATTTTGCAAAATATATGCTAGAATTTGTCCAAGACAAATTTAAAGACTTAAGAACACATAATGAAGTTTATCTAAATTGATTCTAATAATTATGAGAAGAATACATCTCGATGTAAATGAAACCATCAACAGGTACTGGAAAATATAATTGGAACAGAAAAGAAATAATTTTATTGTCTAAATTATTATTCTCTAAGTGGCAAATGAGAGGCAGAGTGTATTTTTCTAGTAGCATCAATTGATTGAGCATTGTTTGCATCATGGTCCTGGATAATGAAGTCAACAATGCAGCTACTTTTCTCCTGAAAATACTGTAAACTTAGAAAAGATCAGATTCATTTCAACAACTTGTCTCAACTCACTTTTTCTGTAGCCAGCTTGGGTAAATAGGTGGCCTTCTGTTCTTCTGTTCCATGTTTTGTAATCAATGTGTTAATTACTGTGTTCTGGAGGTCACAAAAGAGAGCCACCGATGCATCAACTTTGGCTAATTCCTCTATCACTAGGATAGTGGAAAAAAATGAAGCTCCCGTACCTCCATATTTCGGGTCAATTTCCATACCCATCAGCTAAAGGAAAAACAAGGAAAAAGATTAAGAAAGCTATTTTATATCGGGAAAATTCTTGCGAGAACAAATTAAAAAATAAACATAATCATATATATTCCTCAACTTTAAAATTTTGTATGTATTATTTTATTTTAATTTGGTATGGGTATTTTGCCATAAGTAACAAAACAATCTGTAACAGAAACTATATATATTTGAAAAAAATGAAATTACATGCTATCATTTGTTTCCTTTTGGGATCCAAGAAATGAAGAGAGGTGAAATGCTTTGAAGGACAACCAAACAGAATGAGAAAATATATAACATATATATACTCTAATGACATTTCTTGCTAAGAACTGTTGTTGCCTGCTTAACGACTATAGATGGTGTTTTGGTTTTTCAACATGGCCCCCTTTATACTGATTTCAGTGTACTAAGGAACAGGATAGAACAACCTCCCCTTCAGTGGGAATATGTACAGTTTCATAATCTCTTCTATTCAGGCTCTTCCACCCTGACCTTTCTAGCCTAGATAATAGTTGAATGACCATTGCTTTGGGGCCATTTTAGCAGGTCCGGGATAGTTAGCAGACAACATTTGGTGGTGTTTGCTAGAGCCACGCTCGACAAAGCACAGGTACCTGGTAAACACAACCAAATGCTGGCCAAGGCTTTCCAACAAGTCTGACTGTTCAGTCACCACTGAAACTCCCACAGCACTCTCAGTTTCAAAAAGAGAATGTGTGTACATGTAATTCAAGACCCACAGCTAACAGACAAAAGGATAATGTTCCTAGTCTTTCCAAAAACTCTTGGAATCACAGCATGCTGCAGCCAGGGCTGTGGCTCTTATGTTTTAAGCTGAAGGAAAACTTAGCTGTAATGAAGGTGGAACCACAAAAGGGGATGACGACTGAGACGGTGAGACAACCAGAAACGAATGATGTGCTGTGAGGAAGCACTGGAAGACCTGGGTGCGCCTGAAGGCTGAGGAGGGTACGCGAACTATCTGAGGGGAGGTCTTGAGCATTGTCAGAGACAACGCTTCTCTAAAAACGTGGCTAATTTCTCCCAAAGTGGAAATATTGTTTTTGCTAGCCATTATGGCAGGTGACCAAAGAGCCGGGTCAATGGGACTGACGAGGCAGGTGAGGCCGCATCTGCGCAAGAGCAGTTCGTGGAGGTGAGTAGCAGGGTGCGGGCAGACAGCCCAGACTGCAAGAACCACCCTCAGGGGCTGTTGCACACTGTGAAATCAGAAGACTTCTCAGAGAAGCCTAGAGGGTCCACCAATAATGAAAATAAAACCTGGCTGAGAAAACAACTCACAAAGAGTTACACATTGGACTTCTGTTTGGCGCAATGGGCTCCACATAAGATTCTATTTTCCCAAGAGTTTCACTAAAAGAAAGTTGGGAAAATCATCACTATAGACGGTATAAAAACACTGGTCGCCTTAAAACAGGAAAAAAATAAAACTATCTAAGTGGCAAAGGTTATTTTTCAAACAGGATGATAGACAAGATTTAGGCCAATGGCTTTGCATAGCAGCCACTAGTTCTGGGATGCCCTTAGTATCTGAGATAAAAAAAAATGTATCACTTCAAACCTATGGAGAAGGGAGAAACGGTGAGTGGGGTGCAGTGATTTTTATTTTAATTTTTTTTTTGTGCTTCAAAACATCCTTTTGTAATTGAGATTTTATTGGTTGTGTTGAGGATTAGTACAGACATTTCAATTTGTATATAATTCTTAACATACATATCAAAATTTAAAAAGCTATTTATTTTCATTTTTTTAAACAGGTATTCTAGTGACTTTCCAGCTAAAAATTTGGAGGCAAATTTTCCTTAAGAGAATATCAAGTACCAGTATCTTCCAATGTTGATAAGCTATTATGTAAGTCCCACCAATTCACAATTTATTATCATACTCAAATTTTCAATCTTTCACAGCACATTAACAAAGTTATTAGGAAAACAGGACAACCACGACCAAAGATGTTACAGAGTGTATGCAACTCTGACAGGGAGAGCCATGATCAAGGAGTGGTTTTCTTTAGAAAACAAGTCTACTAAAAACCAACATGGGAACAGAAGTAATTTAAAATGTTCGAGACATTAAATGCAGGCCTGGGACTCCACACTGCCATTTAGTATGCTCTGTATTGTAGGATATAAAAACTAACCCCCATCCATGGAATGTTAAGCTGACACAGTCAAAACCTCCCATAATTCAATATCCCACACTATTTTCTAGTTGTACCAAAAAATAAACAACCAGAGAATGATTTCACCTCTTAAAAAAAAGCATTTACACTTAAAAAAATGGAATGAGGTGGGACCCTCCTTAACAATGTTTCTAGCACTACTAAAAAACTTGCCTTTACAAAATACTTGATAAAAATATTTCTCTGGATTGTACCAGAGGGCGACAGGGACCACTGATGAGACATGGTGTGTGGTATTAATCCGACCTGGCTTCTCTCCCCAGCTTCAGCAGAGGCTGGACTCTCCTTAGTTTTTGTTTGTTCATTTTCTGTGGGACAATCTTCTTTAGTTTCTTGGTTAGCCACTTTGGCCTGTTTTCGCTTTGCTCCCCTTTTCCCTTGTGGTTGTACTTTTTGTCTAAAGATTATCCTTTGCTACAGCCTTTTTTGGCTTCGTTTCCACTTTTGCAGGAGCAGGTTTAGCTGACAACAGCACCGACTTCCTCTTGGGCTCTTTCTTGACTTGGCTGACTTCGCCTTTGGCCGAGCTGAGCTTCCTCTTGGGCATCTTGGCGGCGGGAAGGACGTGTGCTGGGTGCCTGCCGGCCGCGTTGCACCAAGATCCTTCAAGAGCCTTCTCGAAGCTGGGCTGCTTGGCCGCTGCCATTCTGATTTTTAAAGTACGCTCTGGGGGAGCCCACTTGCCAATACCACAGCCAGAGTGGTTCTATCCCAAGCAGAGGATTGGATAAAGAAAATGGGGTATATATACACAATAGAGTACCATTCAGCCATAAAAAGAAGGAAATCATGTCTTTTGCAGCAACACGATGCAACTGGAGGCCGTTATCTTGACTGAAACAACTCAGACACAGATAGACAAATACCGCATATTCCCATCCAGAAGTGGGAGCTAAATAACATGCACAGTGGAAGCAGAGTGTGGAATGATGGACAGTGGAGACTGTGAGGGGGAGGAGGGCGGGTGATGGGAGGTTGCTTTGTGGGTACAATGAGTGCTGCTCCAGTGACCGATGCACTAAAGGCCATGACTTCACCATGACGCAACTATCAGTGTGGCAAAATTGCACTTGTACCCCATGAATATATACAAATAAAAAAATTTAAAACAGAAAAAATGTTTAGTGCATTACAGGCTGTTTAGCAGCAAAATAAAAGATAAAAAAAAGAAAAAAGTTTTTTTTTTAAAAGTAGGGTTGCTTAACTGTGGCATTGAGTTGAGTAACACTTTGCTGTGGCAACCGTATTGTGCATTTGAGGGCATTTGGCAGCATCCCTGGCCTCTGCCTCACTAGGTGCCACTACTATGACCCAGTTTTGACAGCCAAAAATGTCCCTAGACATTGCCAAATGTTCCCTAGAGGCAAAATTGGCCCTAGTTGAGAATCTCTGATCTAAATAAATAAATCACTGTCTCACGTCCAAACTTTTCCATAAAAAGCACAGTATTTCTAATTTTAAATGTTAATTGCATTGTTAAAAATTTCTAAGTATATAAATATACTTATAGGACCTCAATCTATAAAAGAATAGATAATTTTGACTAGGAAATGAAGAGTTCATTATGCTATCATTACAGTCTCTAAATTTGAAAATATGCATACATTTAAATACTGAAATATATTTATAAAAGCTTGAAATTTGAAGAATTATAAAATATACCCCTTGTTGAAATAATCCTTCTATTATTGACTTCTCCATTTTTGAATTTTCATCCATGGTTGAAACCAAAGGAGCAATTTGTTCCTGTGCAAATTTTTTAACTGCAGGAAAAAGAATTACTGATCAGTCTATGTTCAAGTGGCAGTCAAATCAATAAAAATTATAATTAGTTCATTAAGAGTTTACTGACAAAATTTTACTTTTTAACTAATAAGTTAAAATATATACAGGTGCTCTTATTCTTTCAAAATACAATTTATGAAGTTTTTTTAACACATACATGTATAATTCCTCATCCCCTTTGTAACCCTTGATGACATTAAAACATACATAATTCATGTATATGATACAAAAACAAACATAGAAAGCACAAAATTAAAAATTAAAGCCATATTCCCTGTCCCCCAGTCCCTCTACTCAAAGGCAACTAATTTTAAGTTT
This sequence comes from Eulemur rufifrons, assembly GCF_041146395.1. NCBI lineage: Eukaryota > Metazoa > Chordata > Mammalia > Primates > Lemuridae > Eulemur > Eulemur rufifrons. The sequence continues at coordinate 64,156,814 of NC_091010.1, read as the reverse complement.
ATTGTGTATTCTTTCTGAAAACTTTCCTTTGAAAAACATCTATATTTAGCTATATAAACACATATATTTTATGTGTACTTTTTACACATAGAAAGCATAAGGAGCACATTTATCTGTGCCTTGCTTTGCTCCCACTTACATCTTGATGATCTTTTTGTGACAGCACATCCATCTACCTTGGTTGGTCCTTTTAACAGCTGCATGGTCATACAGAACAGGGTTTCTCTACCTTGCACTGTTGACATTTTGGGGCAGGTTAAGTCTTTATTGAGGGGGAATTGTAGGATGTTTAGCTGCATCCCTGGCCTCTGCCCCTCTAGCTACCAGTAGCACCTCCCACTCCCAAGTTGTGGCAACCAAAAGTGTTTTTACACATTGCCAAATGTCTCCCGGGGGCAAAATTGCCCCCAGTTGGAAATCACTGTTCCAGACCTTTTAAGTCTTGGATGCACCTAGAATTCATTTTGATGAAAGCACCTTCTTAACTTTCCTAGCATCATAATACCAAGTGCTGCAAGTGTGCAGAGAAGCCACTGGGCTGACTGAGAGCTCAGTGCATGCTGGCTTGCTCCAGGGTTCCTTTGTTTCGCACAAGCGATTCCCTCTGTCTAAAATGGCTTCCTGTCCCTTGTCCAGCTGGCCAACTGCTCTTTATCCTTCAAAGTACAGCTGAAGAACCACTTCTCTGGGAAGCCTTTCTTGACTGCTTCCCTGCCCACTTCCTGCCACAGCACCCCAGCTCATTTTAGGTGCTCTCTGCTTTACTCCCCAAATCCCTCCATGACATTTACCATATTATTCTGAAACTATTACTTTTATTTGACTGTCTTTGCCACTAGACTATGAGTTCCTTAAAGGCAGTGATTTTTCTCTTGCCCATCTTTGTTGCTTCTGTGCTTAGACAAGTAGGTACTAAATAAATAGATATGAGTGACTAAAGACAGAGAATCAAGGTACTCTGAGCAAATTCTTTTGATTTATATAAAATATTTGATCACTTACCCTGTTTTTTCCTTAACCACCCCAAACTTACCCTGTTTCTTCCTTAACCACCCCAAACTCACTTCCGTCAAAAACCATATCAAAAAGTTGAGGGAGCAAAGGAAAAGGAATTTACTTATTGTGGTTGTCAGAATTCTTAAAAAAATTTTTTTTGAGATGGGATCTTGCTATGTTGCCCAGGCTGGAGTGCAGAGGCTATTCACAGGCATCATCATAGCACACTGCAGCCTTAAAATCCTGGCCTCAAGGGATACTCCTGCCTCAGCCTCCCAAGTAGCTGGAACTATAGGCTTCTGCACTCATTCAATAGGCAGAATTCTAAGATGGCACCAAGATTCCCAGCCCCTGGTGTCTATACATATTCTCTCAGTTTGTTCAAAGAAACATGAATCTAAGTGCTGCTGTGAAGGACACTATTTTTATATATATATATATATATATATATATATATATAAATAAAATTAAGGTCCTGAATCAACTGACCTTAAAAGAAAGAGATGATGGTGGGCCTGACATAGTCAGGCAAACCCTTAAAAAAGATGGGGCTTCTATCTGCTGAAACAGGTTTTAAGTATGAGAAGGATTTGATGCAAGGGAGAGTTACTGGTTTTGAAGACAGAGGGAGCCACATGGCAATAAATACAGAGGCCTCCAGAAATTCTGAGCAACCTCTGGCTGACAGAGGGGAAACAGGGACCCCAGTCCTACAATTGCAAGGAACTGAATTCTGACACAACCATGTGAGCTTGGAAGGGCTCTGAGCTTCAGATAAAAAGGTAGCTCAACTGACACTTTACCTTATTGTTAGTCTTCTGAGACCCTGAGCCTGGATTCATCATGCCTGGACCTCCGACCTTATAGAACCATGAGCTGCTAAGTGGGTGTTGTTTTAACCCATTAAGTTTGTGGTAATTCGATACCCAGCAATAGAAAATGAATACACTTACCATCTATATTCTATAAGACCAACATTTTGATATTGTGCTATAGATTTTTAAGTATATCATAATTTTATGTACACATGCACACATCTGTTATCTGTAAATAAATGAATGCAAACTGCTTTAAGCTTTAGTGGCACACGATTTCTGCTTCTTGATTAGGCTCCTGTTTCAATCACAGGTATTTTATATTAATAGATAAGGGTAAATTCTAAATTCCACATAAAATATTAAAACCCCACTATTTTAAAAAAAAGTGGACAATATATTTACTTCTAACTCAGAAAGGCTACATAAGAAACTGGAAACGAGGTGACTTCAGCAAGAACTGGGGGACCAGGCAACAGGGGTGGGAGAAACTTCACTATTAGCCTTTTATTCTGTTGTTTTTTTTTTTAATCTTAGATAAGTATTACTCTTCCCCCTAAAAAAACCTCTTCATTCACAAACTTAGATGAACATATTTCCCAGTCATGTCATACACAATTTCATATTGTAGACCCAACTCCTGACCAGAGGAAAAGGTGACAGTTGAGAAATTTATTTACCGGAGCTCTTTATCATTATCTGCTCATCTGTAAATGTTTGCAGTGGGGCAAATGACAGTCCATTATTTGTCATATCAAGTAGAGCTTCTGACTGGAAAGATTTTAGGACATGAGGAGGAATTTTCCACGAAGACAGGCAAGTTGGGAAATTTCTTCTTAGCTATAGGAACAGCACCCAGTGAATAGGAAACACAAATACACAAAAGTAAGAAAGGTATTTGAATATCAGTTTCTTTGGAAATAACTTTACAACCCATTCTTATATTTCATATCAATAAAATAAGGGAGCTTAACCTAGTATATTTTTTAATTCACTATCTTTTCAATATAAACACAAATTAGTTTGCTAACATTATATGATATCTCCTTTATCTAGCAATGATCTGCTCTAAATTAACAAATTTCCCAGGTAATTAACTTTTACCAATCAAGGAAACAGAACTTTCTAGATGGAATTCAATTCTTAAAATGTATTTCATATTCCACTGACTTCTTACATAGGAAACTGGAATTATAACACTACTTACATCTAAGACTGCCTCCTATCAAGAGCAATCTCTTGAGGGTACAGAGCTATCTGCCCTGCCCTGAGTGGCTCCAGGCAGCTGTGCTTTTGTAATTTCCATGGCTGGTTTTGTTTCTTCAGCTTCTTATTAGTAAGAGACAATGCAGCATAAGGGTATCTGACATTTAATAGCTTATGTAACCTTGGGCAAGTGATTTCTTTTTTTGAGACAAGGTCTTGCTCTGTTGCCTGGGCTAGAATGCAGTGGCGGCATCATAGCTCACTGCAACCTCAAACTCCTAGGCTCGAGGGATATTCCTGTCTCAGCCTCCTAAGTAGCTAGGACTATAGGCACACACCACCACACCCAGCTAATTTTTCTATTTTTTGTAGAGACAGGGTCTTGCTATGTTGTTCAGGCTGGTCTCAAACTCTGGGCCTCAAGCTATCCTCCCACCTTGGCCTCCCAAGTACTAGGATTACAGGTGTGAGCCACCATATCCAACCTGGGCAAGTGATTTTTAACCTCTCGCTTAGAACCTCTCAGATTCTCAATTTCCTTACCTGTAAAATACAGATCATAATCTCTTGGAGTTCTGTGAGGATAAGTAAAATAATCCATACAAAGGGTTTAGCATAGCATCTACCATACAGTCTGAGCTCAATAAACATAAACATTAGTGATTATTTCTACTACAACTGCTAGGAATGCAGTAGTGGAGGTGGTCACAACATAACGGAGACAAGTAACGACGCAGTGACGCTGTCAGCCATCATTTCTTGCCATTAGTGTGCCTCCTTGTGGCAGTGCTCCAAATCCTTTAACAAATGTAGTAATACAAGAAATATGCTTTCTCAGTAGTTTTGACTATATACTTGAAACACTGAGAAAAGAGAACAAAGAAACCAGAGTCACTGTGTTTGAAACCATTGTCAATCTTTGCTGCACATCAGCCAAACTTTGCAATTATGTGCCTAGGTTCTGCTCTTGGATTCACCTGAGAAAAAGAAACACTGGTCAGGCAGAAGAAAAATGTATATGTCTGCTCTGTGTGTCCATTTTCCTAGTTAATTTTTTGTTTTGTTTTCAGAATTAGGAGACAGATAGTTTAGGGCAAAGTTATGTGGAGTATTTTTTTTCCTCCTTAAAAGACAGAGTTGGGACAGGAAAATTCGGGGCTAGAAAGAAGCAGAGAGGACATGAGGTATCGTCTTCTTCCTGATGAGTTAGACAGAAAGAATTAAAAAGAAAGAGTATGACGGGCACAGTGGTGTTTGCCTGTAATCCCGGCGACTTGGGAGAATCACTTGGGGCCAAAAGTTTGAGACCAGCCTGGGTAACAGGGAGACACTGTCTCTAAAAAAATAAAAAATAATAAAAATGCAATTTTTAAAATTATGGAAAAAAAGGAGAGTAAAGGAGAAGTGGTGTAAGAAATGGAAGTGCAAAGGAACTCAAGAAGGTGAGGAATGTGCTGAGTAGCAGGAGAGAAGGTGGTCAGACGCAGCTGGCACAAAGGAAGAAGTCCAGGGAGGAAGAATGGGAATATCATGGAGAAGGAGGAGAGGTGAGTGTGGGGGGCAACTCTGCTCAGTGGCTGGCGGTGGAGTCTTGAATGGGGTCAATATATTTGTGAATGAGTGAAAGCACGAGCCACCTAGTTTTCTCTACAAAATGCTCATGAAACTTGCCTATTACATTTCAAAAACTACGATATCCTGCCCATTTATTTCTAAGGGAGATTATTTACTTCACTAAATCCACTACAGAATCTGATGTGTCTCTTAGTCAACATATCACCTGTGTACCCAAGTTTATCTTTAGAAGAAAGCCCACCACCGAGAAACTAAGAGCCAGCGGGACTTACAATACCTATTTTTCCTGCTGACGCAACTGCGAGACCCTTAGTTTCAAATACTGCTACTGACAAAGTACGTGACCATTTAGCACACAGCAATTATTTTAGATTCACAGACAAGATAATAGAGGCAAATGTGCTTGAAAAAGTATGAAATGGTATACTCGTAGGGTGAGATAACTGAAGATACTCATCATCAAGTATGCGGAGTGGAATCCATCTTTAACCAAAGCATTGAGAGACATTACCTATCCTTTTCTGGCAGAAAAAAAATGTCTATTTAATTGGACAGTTTTTAATAAAGGAAACTTTTCTTTCCCTTGCCTTTAAATGCACGGCCCAAGGTTTCGATGTTGATTTTCTCCTGTCCCCTGCCCTTCAGTGGTGACCTCAGCCTTTGCAGCATTGGTGTCCACTCCATCAAAATGATTTTCCACAGTTATAACCCATTGCACCACATCATCACATTTTTTTGTACAGAGCAGCAATTGCTACTTGAATGGAATAATGGTTATTTATGACTTGCCAAAGACTTTTCTCAGAGCTGGAGTCTGAGCTGTTTCCTACTCAACTGACCAGAGTTCTGCCACACTTAGTAGTGGTCATGATCAAGCCTGGGGCCTCGAGACTCCTGTGGACAGAACAATAGAGTCCACAAGCTTGGATGGTGGAAAAATCCCATCTTTATTTCACTAATCTATAACTGAAACACAGCATTTATTTTAATCATGAATGTAGGCAACTAGTTAGAGTAATATTAGCAGAATCTGTGACTTTGTCATCAAAAGAAATTATAGATATTTTTCTATCACATTGAGCTGGTGCAAATATCTTGAAGTATTGCTTGTGCTCACCAGTACTTCAAATTTACAGCAGTTATTAGAACTGCTGCCAGATCTTATTAAGAAGCACATATTGGGCCGGGCGCGGTGGCTCACGCCTGTAATCCTAGCACTCTGGGAGGCCGAGGTGGGCGGATCGTTTGAGCTCAGGAGTTCGAGACCAGCCTGAGCAAGAGCGAGACCCCATCTCTACTAAAAATAGAAAGAAATTATATGGACAGCTAAAAATATATATAGAAAAAATTAGCCGGGCATGGTGGCGCATGCCTGTAGTCCCAGCTACTCGGGAGGCTGAGACAGGAGGATCGCTTGAGTTCAGGAGTTTGAGGTTGCTGTGAGCTAGGCTGACGCCACGGCACTCACTCTAGCCTGGGCAACAGAGTGAGACTCTGTCTCAAAAAAAAAAAAAAAAAAAGAAGCACATATTACTATATCACAATTTAAAAAACATTTTTAGAACTGTTTTATTATAATTAATTTCCTTTATAATCCTATATATTTTATACATTTTTAAACATTTTGAGAAAAATGTCTATAAACTTTACTACATTGTAGTATACCCTTCACTCATAGCACAAAAAAGGGTTAAGAACACCTGACTGTGGAATGTTCTGGTAAAGGTTCTTTTGCTAAACTCCTTAAGTTTAGCCACCGTTAGTCATAACACTTTCTCTATTATGCTCCAGCTTAATGAAGTATTGTTGCAAACATTCTTAAAGTGCTTCAAATCTAGACGTTTTCACCATATAAGGAAGGCAAAGGAAGACATCGAAGCCATGCTCACGCACAAAGAAAGAATCAGGCTTTTCACAGAAAACGCTTCCACATAACACAATAGCACTTTACCTTAAATCCCGATAGTCATTTTTTCCCGCCCAAATGTGCCCTCCTGCTCTCTCCTCCCTGAGATAGTTCCAGAGGTGCACCCCTATGGGCTGACTGTCGACCCAGATGTCAGTCATCACTGAGCACTACACAAAGCTCGCCCCCATCAACTTCTTAGAACATTCCTTTCTCTTTCCTCAATTAAGGGCAACTTCACTTTCCTCAGAGTACATTACTTCCCCTGAAGCTCTCTCGAGTGGAAACCGTTCCTTCTCTCAGTCTTCCTTTTCTAGGAGCAAGGAGGTAGGGTCCATTAACTCCTCAGCAGAGCCTCGAGGACATTACACCTCCCTCCTCTTGTGGGAGGAGGGAAAGAAGCAAGAAAGCTGACCATTTCCCAAGAGGATCAGGCCATCACTCACTCCCTCTGCCATGCCTCATCGCTGGCTCTTCTGCCCTCTTGGCCAGTTTCCCTTATTTGCTGAACCTAGTTTACAAACATCCTCTCCACTCAACACACGCCAGTATCTGAGACTGCAGAGTTCATAAGGCCAGCTCACGCAACACTCTGGCCTTGAACTCTTCATCTCGAGCAACTCTCTCCACTGCCATCCCCTCTATGTTTTCCCTCAGATCACAGCTTCCTGTCCCTCAGCTTGCCCACTAATCTACGATGCCACCAATTTCTTCTAGAACATGGCCAGCTTTCCAGTCCCATCATACAACTAATTTCTTTGTCCCCAACAGTCTCTCTTGCTTTCATTACTGTCATTGTCCAGCTTAGGTTCCATGGTGATCTTTTTATTCACTTCATACGTACCTTAGACTTTCTTACTTCTATCATCCTGTTTCCTCCTCCTCATCTCCTCCTCTAGCAGTTACTGGTAATGGGTTCTGGCTGTGTTAATAGCTAGTATTTAGTGAGTTTTTGCTATGTGTCAGGAGCTGTTCTAAGTACGTAACATCTATTATCTCACTTAATAATGGTGCTCTCTTACTTTGCAGAAAAAGGAAATGGAAGCACAGAGTGAGGAAATAACTTGTTTGTCATCCCCTGGCAGAAGGCAAGAGGGAGAGAGGGCCAGCTTGTCCTTTTATGAAGAACTCATTCTCTAGGTAATGCCATGGCATTAATCCATTTACGAGGGTGGTGTTCCCATGACCCATACACTTCCCATTAGGCCCCACCTCTACATTGGGGATCAAGTTCCCAACACAGGAACTTTGGGGGACACATTCAAATCACAGCACCTACCAAGTTCTCTCGACCTGGATGCCAAATACATGTTCTGAAAAAATACTGTTGGCTGGGCGTGGTGGCTCATGCCTGTAATCCCAGCACTCTGGGAAGGATTGCTTGAGGTCAGGAATTTGAGACCAGCCTGAGCAGAGCGAGATCCCGTCTCTACTAAAAATAGAAAAAATTAGCCAGGCATGGTGGTGCGAGCCTGTAGTCCCAGCTAGACTCAAGAGGCTGAGGCAGGATGATTGCTTGAGCCCAGGAATTAGAGGTTGTTGTGAGCTAGGCTGATGCCACGGTACTCTAGCCAGGGCAATAGAGCAAGACTCTGTCTCAATAAATAAATAAATAAAAAGAAAAAGTACTGCTGACTTTGTCGAATAGCAAAAAGCTAAACAAGATTTATAACTAATCTGGTAGCTGCTATCCAGCAGACCTTTGGAACCATAGGTTGACTAGGTCCAATTCTCCATTAATAGGGTTGCTCAAAACAAATGGACAGGGCAGTTCTAATCTACCTGCAGGACCAGAAAAGATCTGAGAAGGCAGAGATGGGCTGAGTGTCAGCACTGCAACCGGACTGTTGTGTGACTTGGGAATAATGGGTATTGTCTCTGAGGTCCTCATTTGCAAAATGAAGACACTAATAACTACTTCATCAGGAAGGGTAAAGAGGGTAGTGGATTTAAAATGCTGTCCCTGCCCCGTAGTAAGTTCGCAGTAAATGCTGGCTCTCCATTTGCCCCTGGATAGGAACCAAAATTAGCCCTACCTTGCATTTCTCCACCCTCATGCCACTTGTGACCACATGCTCAGAGGCAGGACTCTTTTAACTTTTTGTCTCACATTAGAGACAATTAATTTTATTTGCCTGTTTTACAGGCTTGAGGTATTAAGAAAATTGCTAAAGTCATGTCAGTATATTTTCACAAAGGAACAGAAATATGATCTTATGGTTACTGTTTAATACTATTTATAACTGTTGGTTAATAACTTCGCATAGAAAACTTCCTGGGTTTTACAATTTGACTCTGTTCAAATGCCTTAAAATGTCCTCATTCCCCTTGTGCTGCAGTGTTCTCACCTCCCCTGTTCCTTCCTAAAACCCTAACCCAGTTTCCAGAGAGCCTGTCTCTTCCCCAATGATCTAGTCCTCTCTCCAGTGAACCCACAGGCTGACTGTGGACCTATTAGGATTTGTTCCATGTCTAAATGATATGAGGTTAGTTGGATATAGTTCTAACCTCATCACTAAAAGACAAACTTCTTGAAGGTAGGGTGTTTTACTCATTATGATATCTGCCATAGCACACAATGCCTCATGCATGGCAGGACAGTAAGAGCTAACATTTACTGAGAGCTGATTATACCCAGCACTATCCTAAGTACCTTACATGACCATATGAACAATCCTATAGATCAGGTACAATTAATCTTGATAGTAACCCTATGGAATAGGTACAATTATTCTTCCCATTTCACAGATCAAGAAACTGAGACACAAAGAGTGTAAGTAAGCTCTCCAAGGTTATGACACTACAAAGTGAGAGAACATAGGTTCAAACCCAAGCAGTCTGGCTGCAGAATCCACAGTTTTAACCACTATGCTACAGTCAACATTCAATCAATTACATTAGCTAACTTATGTAAAAGAGCTCTAAAAACTATAAAGGTCTATAAGCCACAATAAAACAACACATCCAAGCAAAATTGGTCTCTGGTATCTCTACAGAGGAGGCAGTAGTGCCTGAAGGTTACGTTTAGAATCAGATCAGAGTTTGAATACCAGCTGTAGCACTTCCTGGCTTTGGCTTAATCTTTCTCAGCATCAACCTATGAATCTGCAAGATTAACTACCTGCTAAGAATTAATTAATTCTTAAGTCAAGAATTAAGTGAGATTACTCAGATGCAACATCAAGAAAGAACACGCTTGCCACAGAGTATTAGGTCAATTAATGTTGGCTCTAGAACAGAGTCAAATTGTAAAACCAAAGAAACTTTCTTTGCTAAGTTATTAACCAATAATTATAAACAGTATTAAACAGTAATCATAAGAACATATTTCTGTGACAATATACTGACATAACTTTATTAATTTTCCTAACACCTAAAGCCTGTAAAACAGTCAAATAACATTAATTATCTCTGGTGTGAGACAAAAAGTTTAAAAAGTCTGCCTGGGCGGTGGTAAGGTCGTCCAGGGAAGATACTCAGGCTCTTGCCATGAGATAAGGAGAGGAGGGAATTCCCGGACTGTAAGTCCGAACAACTCTGAAGTCCCTTACTTTTCGAGTGGGGCCGTGGAAGGGAGGGCAGGGAGTCGCTCTGCTCAGAATGAGACTGGGTCTACATTATAACAGTCTTTTGCTGGGGGAGAAGGTGGGTTAGGGCATCGGAGAGGTGACATCTATGCACCGGTGAGATCCGAGACTCGGTGGCTCTCAGGAGCCAAAGGCCTGCAAAGGGCATCTTGCCAACGCAGCTCTCCGACTCCATGCAAGGTGCTTGCTTCTCTAAAGCTTCTAGACCAGTCCCCAGGCCCCTTCCCACAAGCTGCTGCCCCCAGACCTCCCTAAAGAAGGGGAGGCTAGTTATGCCGGAGGCCTGGAGGGAAGTCCGGGTCTGGTCGGCCCGCAGGTAAAGGGTCTGAGGAGACAGCCCCGGGGGAGCAAGGGAGGTGCGGACCCAGGACGTGGAGCGGAGCTCAAGCCGGCCCCCCGAGCCCGTCAGGAGAAGGCCTCGCGTTCGCCCTGAGTCCCCAGGACGCCCGCCACAAACGCACTCACCAGCCCGCTGCTGCGCAGCAGCCGAACCGCCAAACCCTGCATCCTTGCTACAGGCCAGGTAGCCACCGACTCCCACGTTCCTCAAGGCAGCGCGCTGGCCGTGGTGCAGAGCCAGGGCCCCGCCCCGCACCACCTAGCCCCGCCCTGCACATTCCCCCAGCCCGCCCCGCATCCCCCCCGAGACTCCACCCCCTCAGGCCTACGGAACACCAAGAGAGACACGCAGCCCTCTCCTCTGCATTCGCCCTACGTCCCGCTCACGCGATACTTGGAAAGGCAGGGGGGCGGGAAGGGAGTGAGAGACACAACAAACATGGCGGCGGCTGCGACGGTGACGAGGACGGCGGCGGCGGCGGCGGCGGCGGCGTTGAACAAGGCAGTGGGGGTTACTCGGTGCGGTTGTCAGGAGGTAAGTAGCAGGCTGCCGGCTTGGACGGCGGCGACGCGGCTGAGCAGGGCGGATAAGAAGGAGCGGCTGGAGGCGAGAGCCGGGTTCGCGGCGGGCCGGCTGACCCCGCCCGAGACTCAGTTCCAGCAGAGGGTCGGTCGTAGTTGGTCGGTGGGCGGAGTGACGATCCAGCACCTTCCTGGCCGGAGTGCGGGGGGCTGCGCTGCCTTTGGCTGCGAGAACCCGAGGGAGCAGCGCCTGCGCTGTCGGCGCCGTCGGGCAGGAGCTCAGAGGCTCCAGGGTGGGGACTGCTGCACCTGGCTCTGACAGGTGGTTGTGCAGGGTCGCCCAGAGATTTGCGTCTTCACGGGGTTTCAGGGTCTGGGGGTCAGCCCAGGCGCGGATCTCCTAGGTGTTCCTCATCCAGGCGAGGATGTCGCTCCGAATCTTGGTGAGGATGCTGCCCCAGCGCCGATTCCAGGCTGCTCGTTGGGAGAAGGACTTTTAAAACCTTCGTCTTTTATCTAATAGATCCTGCTGGATCTGTTTCTACTACACGTGCACTTTAATTTTCGTAACATATGAGATTTAAGGAGGACACTGCAGCAAAGAATTACTCAGGTTTATTCAGGGCTTAGGTCTCCTGATAAACTGTCTGGAGCATGAGTGGCCAAGCCAAGCATTCTTGATAACTGGATCGGAACCAAACGAGTTCCAGCTAACGCTAACCGGGTGGCCTATTTAATGTCCCCTTAATGTGCTGGTCAGAACCTGAAAGAGATGTGACAAGCAAGAGAAGAAATAAAGGCGTCTTAAATGGTGAGATCTCAGGAGATTCAGTTTTGAAGGAAAAACTTTAAAACAACTTTTTAAATGTTCAGACTAACAGTTTTTAAAATTCCGTTTAATTTTGATTTATGTTATGTCTTCAACACCGCTAGAGGTTAATACATTGATGGGAGTTCGTTACAGTGGATTGAGATGTTAGGCGTTCTTTTCCTGTAGCAGCATAGAATGTTTCCCAGAAAACCAGAACTATTCTGTGTTGCCATAGAGAGGATAATAAAGATGAGATTCAGATGTGCCCTTGTTGGATGTGCATGGTGGGATTTTTTAAAACCCTTTCCTATTTCCACACATAGGAGTGAAGCGTTGTTTTTATCCGACTGTAGCTGTTCAGCAGTACCAAGCCTCACCCTTTTAGAAGTGCACTGTGACCAAATGAAATTAATAACTTAAATTTAGTAAGACGTTAAATTTTTGCCAGAAAAATGAAATCTTAAAAAATCCACCAGTGAAAAAATGTTAGTCATGCCTATGGAGCTTTTGCTGAAGTACAGCTATTGTTTTGTTCTTTGATTATGTCAGCTTAGTTTTCTTTTCAGCTAATGGTAATAAGACAGGCACAAGTTATTAGCTTATTAAACCTGTAGATGCTAATTAAGTTTTTGTCTTAAAGATTTTGATTTGTGTTGTGCTTTTCTTTGCAGATCTCTGTATGGCTTTTTAATTTTAGTTGAAATTCTCTCCATGGCCTTTTGGAGTCCCTTGGTGTGTCTCCAGAGTAAATTTCAATTACTCTACACTTCATCCATGTTGGAGTGGCAGGAAAAAGGAGGAACTGATTTGGGGTGAAAAGGTTAGATTGTACAACTTCTCTTTTGTATTTCTTCCAACATGGTTTTATTAATGTTTTAGTTTTATATTATGCTTTATGATACGTCAAAGCCTTATAATGTTCCTTTTTGCCTTCAAAGAGTTTTTGACAGTTCTGAAATTAGGAATTGTGTTGTAATTCTTTTTGAAGGCCCATGTTACTCTATTCAAACCAAGCCTCATTTGTTAGCCTTCTCTATTAATACGTGTTCTATAGCAGAGTATGTTTTTCAGTGACCATAGTTATTAGGTGATAGAAGTAAACACATCATTTGAACTATAATCCCTTTATGTGTATAGGCCTGCTTATCCCCCAAATTAAGTTATATAAGTTAGTTGCTAAGTGCTGTATTCCTCCCTGTGGTTAGTAACCTTTAAAAACTTCTCAAAAAATGCTAGATGAATGAAACATACCCTATCATTACCTCATCATGTTCTCAAAATTCTCCCATAGTTTACAAAAAAGATAGACTTTGGGAGGAAGGTAGGTTAAAGAGACTCTCTTCTGGTTCTTTCTTGCATTACCTATGTTTCAGGGTTATGGTTGCCTTCTAATTTGCATGTTAATGCCTCTGTTTTAGCTCCTGGTTAAGAGGTTCTTGGTGGGCACACCTGTTTGCACATATATAGTGTGTGTTTGTGTATATTCTTGAATTGATTGGCAACTTGCCGTTTGTAATGCAAGACTGAAGAAGAAAGATGAGAGGACTTTATACAAAATAAATCCTTTATCAGAAGCAGAGGAAGCTTGAGGAATAGCTTAAATTGCTTGGAGGTAAAGAGATTTTCATTGTTCTTTTGGGATACCAAATCTTAATTCTCAGATACCTCCTTTTCCTCCACTGGCTTGGTTAGTCTTGGTTGTTTTGTAAAAACATTATTTTTGAGCCTTGAATGGATAATTTGGGGGAAGCTATTGGCATAAAAATACTTTAGGTGTACTCTAGCCAGTTTCTATGTAGATGTACACTTAGACCCCATGGAATTCCACACTCAGCTTACCTTAATCAGAGTAATCACAGGAAGGACTCAGGAATTTTGCTATATCATAACGAATGTTCATAAGGTTTGAGAATGTTCTTCTCTTTGGTTGATATGATTAAAAATCTATCTTAGTTCAGGCTACTGTAACAAGTTACCATAGACTTGTTACACATAGAGTGGTTGAAACAAACATTTATTTCTCACAGTTCTGGAGGCTGGGAAGTCTAAGATCAAGGTGCCAACAAATCTGGTATCTGGTGAGGGACTGCTTTTTGGTTGTATTTTCACAAAGTAGGCAAGTTCCCTGGGTCTCTTCTTACAGGGGCACTAAGCCCATTCAGAGGGTTCCACCCTCATAACCTAATTACCTTCTAAAGAAGGCTCCACTTCCAAATACTATCCGATTTGGGGTCAGAATTTCAACATATGAATTTTGAGGGACACATTCGGTGCATGGCAGTATCAGTTAGGAGAAAGATAGATTTGGGTTGGAATACACCACTCAAATCTATAATAGTATTGGAGAACAATTAAATAAATTTCTGTTTCAGATGACAGGGTTTTCACACATTGGAATTTTGTGTAAAGTAAATAAATTTTGGCTAATAAGCTCTAAAGTGTTGAGTTCATGGCCAGTAGGAAAGATACCATTGAAGAAAATTATCGTTTGCTGATTTCCTAAAGTATATATTTGTTATGTTTGCAAAGGTTTTTAAGTTTATCAGTGCTTTAGAGGCATCTCCAGATGTCAGTTAATTTGTGGAGTTCTTATATTAAACTTTCAGTCCTGAGACTGATAATTATTATTTTAAATATAGGAAAATGGCTTGGATAGAAAATCTCTATTTTCTTTCTATGAGAGGAAGGCTGTTGTATTTTCAGAATTATTATTTTTCCATTTATTGCGCTTAGAAATATTGACTGGAGATAGAGAAAACTGGGTTTTGAGCCAAAGACTCTACTTAGCTTTAGACACCTTTCATTTGAGTCTGTTCCGCCAACTAGAGCTCTGTGTAAGGGCCTGTCATGCTCCTTATATATGGATATATGTGACACAGGTCAAGTGGGCACAAAAATGCTTAGGGGTGAAATGACACCTAATTTTTAAATCACGATAGGATGTTTAAGGTTATAAACCATATTAATATATTTAAAATCTAATTTAAGAATAGTTTTCCATCATGTTTACAATGTTATCTTCCCTTATCTTATTTCATTGGCTTCACTTTTTTTTTTAAGTCCATCATGTGTAATGACTGAAAAACAGCATACAATTTATGGCAGGGAACACAGTGAATTTATAATGTGACAATGTGATAATAGCCAAGACTGTCAAAATATGCCAGCCATCCTCTGTAATTAGGCTCATTTGTGTTCTTAAACTTGAGATCTTGAGATGCCTGTATAAAAATACCATTTTCTTTTGCTTGCTTACTGGCAGTCTTATGTGTTTTTACTGCATTGTCACATGTACTGTAGCAGTGTTATGCTTTCTAATCAAGATTTGGTAAGGTTTATCTTGCTTATTGAAGCCTATCAAAGTATATTCAGACATTTTCCAGGGAAATGTATCAGTTTTCATGTGCACTGATTGGCAAGAAGTGATGTTATGTTGCAATGTAAATACTGGGATTTATTTCTTAATTACAGCTTTTATAATTAGAACACAGACAATCTGTGGGACCGTATGGCTTATTTTCCCTCTGGGAGGCCGAGGCGGGCGGATCATTTGAGCTCAGGAGTTCGAGACCAGCCTGAGCAAGAGCGAGACCCCGTCTCCACCAAAAAAATAGAAAGAAATTATCTAGACAACTAAAAATATATATAGAAAAAATTAGCTGAGCATGGTGACACATGCCTGTAGTCCCAGCTACTTGGGAGGCTGAGGCAGAAGGATTGCTTGAACCCAGGAGTTTGAGGTTGCTATGAGCTATGCTGATGCCGTGGCACTCTAGCCCAGGCAACAGAGTGAAACTCTGTCTCAAAAATAAATAAATAAATAAATAAATAATTTCCCAGATTTTATTCTATAATCTATTCAATAATCTTTTTAATTGGAGCTGACTAGCTTACATTTTCGAACCAAAGGGCAAAATTTAAAGGAAAATTAATCAGCAGAATCAACTATAGTCACAAAACATGGTAATACAATGATTAGGAAACAGGCCAGGCGCTGTGGCTCACGCCTATAATCCTAGCACTCTGGGAGGCTGAAGCAGGAGGATCGCTCAAGGTCAGGAGTTCCAGACCAGCCTGAGCAAGACTGAGACCCCCACCTCTACTAAAAATAGAAAGAAATTAGCTGGATAACTAAATATATATAGAAAAAAAATTAGCCGGGTATGGTGGCGCAAGCCTGTAGTCCCAGCTACTCGGGAGGCTGAGGCAGAAGGATTGCTTGAGCCCAGCAGTTTGAGGTTGCTGTGAGCTAGGCTGATGCCACGGCACTCTAGCCCAGGCAACAGAGCAAGACTCTGTCTCAAATAAAATAAAATAAAATAACTGAAACAAATTGTTGAAAACCTAACAATAGTAGGGGGGCGGGTGGCTCTTGCTGTAATCCTAGCATTTTGGGAGGCTGAAGTGGGAGGATTGCTTGAGGCCAAGAGTTCAAGACCAGCCTGAGCAACAAAAAAGTTAGCTGGACATGGTGGAACAGGCCTATAGTCCAGACTGAGAAGGTTGAGGCAAGAGGATTGCTTAAGCCCAGGAGTTTGAGATTGCCATGAGCTATGATCATGCCATTGCACTCCAGCCCCAGCCTCTGTGACAGAGCAAGATCCTGTCTCTTGCCTGGGAGTGGGAGTGAGTCAACAATAATCTATAAGATTGAGAAAGTTGAGCCAGATTAAAGCAAGTGATTTAAAGATACAGCCTAAAAGTAAAATAAGAAGAAATGAGTTTGGAAATTGTACACTGATTTTTTTGGAAATTGGAAATTGGGATATATGAATTAATGAGGCTCAGGTGGACCACGTTTG
The DNA here is from genome assembly GCF_041146395.1 of Eulemur rufifrons. Taxonomy (NCBI): domain Eukaryota; kingdom Metazoa; phylum Chordata; class Mammalia; order Primates; family Lemuridae; genus Eulemur; species Eulemur rufifrons. The sequence continues at coordinate 64,140,255 of NC_091010.1, read as the reverse complement.
TCTCATTGTAACTAAGGAACAAATAGATGCTCAGTATATTCTCCAACCGAGCTGATGAACTGATAGAAAAAGGGAAAAAAACTGTGAATCTGAGACATTGAGGGATTTCTTAATCCAAGGTATAACCATTTTTTGCTACAAAAATAATCATTAATAGAAAAATAGCTACCGCTGTCTGCGTGTCTACCATATGCTACACGTTATGAGATACTTTATATATATTTGCCTGTAAAACTTAAGATAGTACTGCAAGTTGGTGTTATTATTCCATTTTACAAAATAAGAAAGTAAGGCTGAGGAGAGGTCCCTGTTCAGAGTCTTAAAGCTAGTGAGTCTCATCCAATAACAAAACAGAGTTGTCCTTTGATGTCTAAGGGTGATTGGTTCCAGGACCCCCCGGGATACTAAAATTCATGGATGCTCAAGTCCCTTATATCAAATGGGATAATATTTGCACATAACCTACCTTTACCCTTCTGGTGTACTTTAAATCATTTATAGATTATTTATAAAACTTAATACAATGTAAATGCTATGTGAATAGTTGTTACCCTGTATTGTTTGGGGAATAATGACAAGAAAAAAGTCTGTACATGTTCAGTACAGATGCAACCATTCATTTTTTTTCCTAAATATTTTTGATTTGCTGTTAGTTGAATCCACAGATGTTGAATCCACAGATGCAGAGGGCCAACTATGTTCTATTATCCAAATAGATTTTCTGTAACAACTTTCTAGAAAACAGTGAAAAGAGGTAGCAATAATAGTTTTTAAAAGCCCCATGGTAGCTTCTAAGAAGGGAGGAAATGTTGCATTAAGAAAAGTGAGAATTCAGTTACCTACAAGTCCTTATTGAGTTAAATGTGTTAAGAATAAAGAACAGATTAGAGGCCAAGGCAGGAAGATCGCTTGAGGTCAGGAGTTTGAGACCAGGCTGAGCAAGAGAAATGTGTACATAATTAACCAAAAGACATGTAGTAATAAGTTCATAGAAACTTTATTCACAACAGCCAAGTACTGGAAAGTATCCAAATGATCTAAAAACAGTACAATAGATAAATTAGTTGTGGCATGGGCACACATTGGACTACTGCAATGAATATGAGCACACTTCAGCTGAATGCAACCATATGGGTGAATCTTACAATCATGTTGAGTGACAGAAGCCACACAAAGGTTCATAGTATATGATTACATAAAGATGAAGAACAGGCAAGACTAATCTACAGAACCAGAAGTCACAAGAGTGGTAAACCTCACCAGAGCGGAGGGGTCCTAGTATGGAAAGGGTACACAAGGGGGGCTTCTGGGATGCAGGCAGCCTTCTGTTTCTTGGTCTTTGTGCTGATTTCATAGATGTGTTCACTTTGGGACAATTCATTGAGCTCTACCCTTATGATTTATGAGTATTTCTATGTATGTGTGAGACTTCAAGAAAAAGTTAGGCATCTATGCTAAAGAGTGTCACTGTTGTTTTACTATGTCTGGATCTCTCCAAATCATTTCAGTTTTTTTTCCTCTAGGTATAACGAACTGTAAACTTTAAAAAAGCAAAGATGGGTGAAAAGAAACCAGAGCCTTTGGACTTCGTGAAAGATTTTCAGGAATACCTGACTCAGCAGACCCATCATGTGAACATGATTTCTGGATCAGTTAGTGGGGACAAAGAAGCAGAGGCTCTTCAGGGAGGTAGACTCATCTTAATATTATTAAATAATCCACTTTTTATAAATATATTAATATTTGTGTGTAGTTATCCATATTATGAAGACCACTGCTTGCTAATGTGAATCATTCTGTCTTTTTTTTTTTTTCCCTAGAAAAATAATGGGGCATTTTTTTTCCTTCTTTAAACATATCAGATTTTTGCTGAGGGAGAGTGCTTAACATGGTCTGGAGATGTACTGGTGGTCTTATTGGAAGGTTACAGATGCTAAATACCCTTCCTGTCCTCCAAGTTCTATTAGCTAACAGTAGACACATGGAACCCAAAGGGGATCAAAACATTAGCTTTACTATGCAAACAATTCAGCCATCAGGATTAGACCTGAGACCAAAGTAGGGGTTTCTATTTCTTACCTGTTAAAATGAAGAAAGGGCTGACCAGGTTTACCCATCCAAGAAGAGAAACTAGAATAGAGAAAGCAGTGACCTGCTTGAACCTGCTAGAGGTGTATTTTGTCTAGTTTGCTTGCCACACAAAAACTGGAATTTATTCCTAACCTAGCTCAGGGGTCAGCAAACTATAGCCTGTGGGCCCCATCCGGCCCACTGTATTTAAATGGCCTGCAAGCTAAGAATGGTTTTTACATTTAAAAATGTTTTTTAAAAAGTCAAAAGGAGAATAATGTCCTGACACGTGAAAATTCTGTGAAATTCAGACTTTAATGTATAGACATGCTCATTTGTTCACATATTTTCTATAGCTACTTTTATGCTAAAACAGCAGAGTCCAGTAGTTGTGATAGAGACCATATGATGCACAAAGCCTGAAGTACTTGCTACTCACCCTTACAGAAAAAGTCTGCTGACCCCTGACCTAGAGGGTCTAGGTAGGGCCTTGTAATCTAGGGACTGGCAGCAGGGACCAGGCATCACCTGGGAGCTTGTTAGAAATGCAAAATGCCAGACCCCACCCCAGATCTACTGAGTCATAATCTGTGCTTTAATAAGGTCCCCAGGTAATTCATTTAGATATTAAAATTTGAGAGGCACTGGCTTGGGAAAGCAGTGGGAGAGAGGGAGACACTGAACCTGATCCCCCCAGTGTAGTGGCCCTGTTGGATATCAGCCTTGCCCCACTGCAAAATCACTTTTCCTAGTGAGGTGGGAGGAAACAGAGGAGCAGGAGCCTTGAGTTTCTCATGCCAGCACTGCTACTTCCTGGGATGGAGCATAACATGTTTTCCCATAAAGCTGCAGAAATAAAAATTTCCCTCCTAATGCTAGATTCGCAGACTGGATTTAAGAGACCAGGGTTGTAGTCTCTGCCATTTGCTGGTTTTCCTGATTATGAGCAGCACCTATCCCTTCAGTTTCTTTATACAAAGAAGTTGTCAGGTTAGATTAAAAGCAGACAGCCAAACAAACATCTTTTGGCTCTGAAATTCTTACGATCCTAACATTCAGAGGTATCAGAGACAGTACTTTCCTTTTTCTGGCTTAAGTAGAATTCTGAGATCCTAAATATAACCCAGAATCTAGAACATATGTATAAACTGAGTGGGGTGATGGAAAACTTACTAATTGCTTGTTTAGACTAAAGTAAATAGGGTTTTGGTGATGATTATGATTACCAGCTACAGCTGTAGGAAAGCTAGGGTGTTAAACACCTGTGTGTAACTGTGCCATCACTCTTCAATGAATCTCTTTACTCCCCTCTCTCCTCACCTGTTCTCTTCTTCAAAAGCATGTTGAAGACTGATACAATTTATATGTAAATAATTTGAGATCCGTCTGTAAAAGGTTCTGAAAATATAATACAGAATATATTACTGCTTTTGTATAAAATTAGCCTCAGTTCAGAAAGTCTGTTATAAAATGAATTTAACTTTTGTGGGAAGTGAACTGTCAATTTATGAAAGATTTTCAACCGCTTAAGACTAAAATGCTAAATTGAGTTGATTCTGAAATTCATAATTTCTTTTGCTATACTTTGTTTATAGCTGGAACAGATGGTGATCAAAATGGACTTGATCACCCATCTGTTGAAGTTTCTCTGGATGAAAACTCAGGAATGTTAGTAGACGGGTTTGAAAGGACGTTTGATGGGAAGCTCAAGTGTCGGTACTGCAACTATGCCAGCAAAGGAACAGCCCGGCTTATCGAACATATTCGAATCCACACAGGTAATGGAGACACAGCTAGAGAAGGCATTTCTTTGAGGGCAGGAGTTAGGGGCCAAGGAGGGCAGGTTGATCTGTCATATAAATAGTTCTTATAGTTCAAAAGTGAAGGTTGATGTAAGGTTTGAATAAACGGGGAAGTTATTCCATTTGGATACAGCATCAGCATAACAACATGCAGACAGGTCAGAAGTGAAGCCCTTTGTCTCCTTCCTTAGCCATTTTAATTCTTGATCCAAATAATCTTAATATCAGTCTACTTCTTAGGTTGAGGAGGATAATGCACAAAGCATTATGAAGTGATAAAATGTCTTTATCCTTAGTACATTTCGATAGTGAAAATGGGGAGAAATTTTCTATACAGTTGCAGACTCTACTGCTAATCCTAGGTCTCACCCTAGCCATCCCTTCTTCTGAGAAACCTGCCTAACTACCTATACCCTGCCTCTGCTCAAGACCACGTGAGGTGTCCTTCCTGTGTGCTCCATGGCTTCCTGTGCTCATTCACCACATCATTGTGATGGCCCAAGAGCCTTTTGAGGACAGGGATTATGATGAAACCATCTTTGCACCCCTAGAGTCTACCAGGGCATCTGGCACATACTTGTTAAATGAATGACTCCAAATCTGATATTTCAGATATTTATTTTACATATTTGGGTAGTTGTCAATTAACCTCATTCACTAAAATTGTTCCTTCTGGCATCTGGAGAGTAGGAAGACGGAGAAGCGTTGGCAATTCTGAAGGAACACTTTTTGTATAATTCATACTTAGACTAGGAAGCCCATTTTGAATTTGAGTTTTCTGTTTCATATAAGGACTTTTTATAAAGGATTTTTGTATATGTTTTTCCCCCTTGAGAAAAGAGTATACATACGTATGTATATGTGTGAATATGTATGAATAAGTGTTTACATATAGATATGCAAGGGCTGTCCAGAAAGTATCCAGCCACTGTTAATACATATTTTTCATAGTACATGGCTGGATACTTCTGGGTAGCCCTCACATACATGAACATATAACTGAGACATACTTTTGATAAAATCATTATGTAGGGACTATTACTAGAATATTATTGTCAGTTATGCTACTTCTTCTTTCCCCAAATGCCACTTGGAGCCATAACAATTTTTATACTATATTGACTAGTAGAATATAAATGTATGTCTCCAGTTGTTGCTGATGAGTTAAGCTTTATCTGTTTGTGTTTCTTTACAAATTTTAGTAATCTCTTATGCAAATCTGAATTTCTGAAAAGCATTTTCTTCCTGATCAATTTCCAAATCCAATGAATGGACAAACATGAAACTTTCCATAAATGAGCTGCTCTTGTAGTTTCTCCCCATTTTTCTCTTGAAACAGGTGAGAAACCTCATAGATGTCACCTTTGTCCATTTGCATCTGCTTATGAACGTCATCTGGAAGCCCATATGCGTTCTCATACTGGAGAAAAACCATACAAATGTGAATTATGTTCCTTCCGCTGCAGTGATCGAAGTAACCTGTCCCATCATCGAAGGCGCAAGCATAAAATGGTACCAATTAAAGGTACTAGGTCTTCCTTAAGCAGCAAGAAAATGTGGGGGGTTTTACAGAAGAAAACAAGCAATCTGGGCTATAGCAGAAGAGCACTAATCAACTTAAGTCCACCTTCCATGGTGGTTCAAAAACCAGACTACCTTAATGATTTTACCCATGAAATCCCAAATATCCAGACTGACTCCTATGAAAGTATGGCAAAAACCACACCAACTGGTGGCCTTCCAAGGGACCCCCAAGAACTCATGGTTGACAACCCTTTGAATCAGCTCTCGACTCTAGCAGGACAGTTGTCCAGTTTGCCACCTGAAAACCAAAACCCTGCATCCCCTGATGTAGTTCCCTGTCCTGATGAAAAGCCTTTCATGATTCAGCAGCCTTCTGCCCAAGCAGTGGTTTCTGCTGTGTCAGCAAGTATTCCTCAGAGCTCCTCTCCCACAAGCCCCGAACCTCGGCCATCACATAGTCAAAGGAACTATAGTCCAGTGGCAGGTCCAAGCAGTGAGCCAAGTGCCCACACAAGCACTCCTAGCATAGGAAACAGCCAGCCAAGCACGCCAGCCCCAGCCCTGCCAGTCCAGGACCCTCAGCTTCTGCACCACTGCCAGCACTGTGATATGTACTTCGCAGACAATATCCTTTACACTATTCATATGGGATGTCATGGGTATGAAAATCCTTTTCAGTGTAATATATGTGGATGCAAATGTAAAAACAAGTATGATTTTGCCTGTCATTTTGCAAGAGGGCAACATAACCAACATTGAAAATAATCATATTATCTTTTACTTGGTTTTGCCTTTTTTGTGTTTTGTGCTTTGGTGTTTTTTTTCATCCCTGATTAAGTGTCTGCTAATTTAGAGTTTATACATTATATTTATGGAATATAAATTTGACAGTGGAAACAGAATTTTCCCATTTTTTCCCCCATAAAAGTCTGGTCAGAGTCATTTATATATTAAAAAAGTTAAGACACACGGTGTCTCTTTCCTTTCATTTAGACATTTGAAAATTAGAGTGCAATCATAATCTTCCAGGTGTTCATTTAAATTTTTCACATTTGTGGTCCATAAAAACTTCAAGGCTTACCCATACTTTTGATATTTCAACATAGACACTGAGCTAGATGTTATTTCTGTCATATTTCAAAATGGTAGAATGAATTATCTTCTTATAAAATCTGTTACAACTTATTTCAGTGTTTAGTAGAGAAATTGCCTTAAAAATTGCTCTTAATTAAAATATTTAGTTCATATATCTTAAGTTCACATATCTTTAGTTTCATTTCAACTGACAATAGTAAAGCTATTTCAGTGTAGTAAATTTTTCTTTTTTCCACAAGGGGAAGTGTAAAATACTTAATTCTTACAAAAATAGGAGGTGAAAGTTCTAAAATAAAACTTAAGACTTTAAATTGAAAAGTGTGTTTAATATTTAAAATATCTGTTTATTCAATTTCTAGTTTAAACCCATGTCCATTCTCCATTGAATCTTTACTATATTTTGGATTATTTTTTAAAACCACAGGTAAAGACACTAGAGTGCTGGATGCCCTTTTTACTTTCAGCTTGAACCTTTTTCATTTAAATCTTTTCTTACATTATTAGTGTCAGATGAGGTTGATAATTATAGTGAGAATCTTTTATTCTTCCCATTCCTTTGAAGACCAAAGAGGTATAGTGGAAGTCATGCGTCTTATTATTAAAATGTAGTCCTTCAAAAAAAAAAAAATCTCTGAAGATTCCTTTTCCTGCCTTCTATCCATTTATTGCCCATAATTTCCAAGAAAAGGTGGGTATAGTGATGGTGAAGTAATATTTACAAAAATGAGAACATGTGTCCAAAATGGATTCTGGTCTCCTTTTCAGAACTGGCCATCTAAAATGTTTTCTGTGAATTCAAACTATAATTCTTATTTGCAGTTTTACCAGTCTTCATGTACAGTGATAAAACTATATGGAAACTGAATTGTCGCCTTAGTAAAAAAGGATAAAAAGGTGTGAAAATGGATACAAATGCATTTAAACGTATTTAATTTGTTTATAAAAATAAGACTTCATAAATAAATCTAGAGTAAATCATTTTGAATAGGAGGCTGTTTTCATATTGTGTAACAACTAGCTTACTCTGAAGAGAGCTTGGTCAAACAATAAAATACATTGTTACTAACTGTTGGTTTCTGTGTACTTTGCAAAAATTTTATTTTTAATTTGGTTCATGTCTTCTTCAATGTGCTCTTAATTGGCTTCTGAAAGAGACTATCCTGTTAAGCATCTATTAACCCAAAAGGACCTCTACTCATGCAGTAAATAAAAGGGAAATACTGATGGTATCTGCCCACAAAAACCCCAGGTGCCAAGTTAATGGATTCTCTGCCCTCTCTTCCAAATGCAAGAAAGCCACTGTAATTGAGTTCTTATGGTTTAGTATCTAATCGAAACTAATCTCAACTGCATTGTTTAAAGAACAGCCTCAAGGACAGGTTTCTCCAAACTGGAACTTTGTCAAATCTTGTGAATCCAAAATTCTACAATTCTGTCTCACTCTGTTGCTTAAATCACTCACTGCTCAGTTCAGTTTTACTGTAATTTCCAAATGTGTAACTTTGCTCTAGTGTTTATCAATTGCCAGAAAGAAACAGGTCATTTGGAAGCTTTTGTGATTATTTTTCCTTATATTTTATTTTTCAGATAAAAGCAATACCCCAAAATAGAAAATGAAAATTTTCATTAAAGAGAAAGAACTCTCTTGTTAAAACCAGCTTATTAACTTTATATTCTGGGCCCAATACATTTTTTTCCCCTAACAACTAAAGATGAATGTTTTGAAGGTGCATTTTAATTTAAATATGGAAAAGATTTTTTTTTCATAATTACAAACTAGAATGTAAAATCCTAATTTTCCTATGACTTACAGAGCACAGTTGATATCCCAAAGGTGTTGATGCTTAAAAGCTACAATTATTCTAAATGCACTTAAAATTTTTGAGGCTAATCTACCTTAGAAACTTTTTTGATATTGTATTTTTTAAAAGATTTAGGATTTTATTTAAATTTCCTGTGAGTTAAATTCTGTATTTGTTAAGATGTTCATATCTTCCCTTATGTATTAAATATGTTTCTCATTTTTAATCAAATATTTTATAGAAATAAGTTGTTGGAAAAAATTTTAACATGCACTATTTATAGTACTTTGCCATTAACAGGCAATGCTCTGAAACTAAATTTATTTTTGTTCAGTGAACATAAGTTTAGATTTTTAAAGTTGGTAGATAATTTAATCTCCACTAATATTTTTTTAAGAAACTGTGAAGAGATTAACAGGGAATAATTTTATTTCAGATTTTACCAATGTAGTATGTAGCTACAACTTGAAATTCAAGTAAAGGCTAGACTTTTACTTTGAAAAAATTCCACTGGGTATTTCCAGTGCTATTTCATTTTAGAAATAAGTGTTTGCCATTCTTCTCCAAAACTGTTTGACAAAGGGATTTCTAAAAAAATAAAGATAAACCTCATTTTCAGTTCTACCAAAATATTTATCAAATGAATGTGTTACTAAAAATAAAAATTCCCTGCTAAAGACTTTTTCGTTAGTCTTAGAGGGTATATGCTTTCTAGAACTTGTTTTTGTTAATATGTACTTTGATGTAAAAGAACATATTTTGTATGCAAAACATAAAGTTTGCATTATGGTTGTAAAATACACTATATTGTTTAGGGATTCCAGAAAGCAGTTTAATGCTGAAATACCTATATCTAGTATGTAGTTCATATTGTGATGAAGCTTTGCTTTTGTAATATATGAATAAAATAATAATACTTTCTAATGACCTCGATTTTTCTTTTTTGAAAACTAGGATCAAATTAGTTTTTACTAATTTTCCGCTATGTAAAATGTTCCGTTAATAAAATAAATAGATTTTGTGGCTATACTGGTTTGAATTTCTAGATGTCTTAAGGAGATCTGTCATAAGTTAAAAACAAAAACAGGTCCATACATCTGCAACTTGTCTCCCCTCTAGTTTCTTCTCTTTATTCAAGATCCATTTAACTTGACTTCTGTCCCCCAAGCCCCGCCTACCCTAAGCTTTCTGGCATATAAATGAGGAAGGCTGCCTCTGTGCTTAATTATCAGTGTCACATCTGACAGGTAACAGACTGAAGTATTATGACAAATGAATCCTTTAGAATGAACTGATTTTTTTTCTTCTTTAAAAAAGAATGGTCTTTGCAATGTACATTACTGGCCTAGAAAACATAGTAATACAAATTTAACTAGTTTGTAAAAGATTACCAAAATCAGACATTTGATTGGAAATTCAGATATTTTAATGCTGCTTTGAAAAATATTTCTGTACAATGTTATCTTTCTCATAATGAAAAAAAGAAATGACATCTGATATGTCAATAATTTGTTGAAAGCACAGATATTTTTTGTTTCCTTGTCTTAGGTCTTCCAAAAACTCTGTTTTGAGCTTATTAAGTTCTTCTGCTAGAAGCTTCAAGTTGTAAGGAAGCACTTGTTCATCTAAAATAAAAAGATATTCTCAGATTATTTGTATAAATTAAAGCAATCTGGGCTGTCTAATGACATCAGGAAATTGATTACTTTAGGCAAACCTGTCGGATTCTATAAATAAATCTCAACTGAGTTGGTATAATACAAACAGAAGGTCACAATATGATATACAAAAATCATCTGAAACAAAAGAATTTAAGTAACTGTGCTATGAAATGTATAAGCAGAAAAGACAAACCTGAAAGGGATTTTTTTTGTGGACAAGAAGAGCCAAGATAGCTGGACTTACTATCTTACTGAACTAATAAGTAGAAAGGCAAAAAAAACAGAAACAGAAAATGACAATTTAGGGTTTTCCATAATCAACATTAGTACCAGATAATTTAATTCTAAAACTGATAAATCATATCTAGGATAACAGTCTAATATAACTTTCTACAATGATGGAAAAGTTCCGTATCTGCTCTATTCAATACAGTAGCAATAGCCAAATGTGGGTAGTACTAGTAAAAAATTGAATTTTTATTTTTTGGTAGCTATACTGAGATATAATTCACATACCATATAATTTACCCCTTTAAACTGCACAATATGAAGGTTTCTAGTATATTCACAGGTGCAACCATCACCATAGTTAAGACATTTTCACCATCTTAAAAGCAAATCCCTATCCTTGAGCTATCATCCTCCTTCCGTACTGCCCCACTCCGCACCGCCAATCCCTGAGCAACCACTGGTCTACTTTCTGTCTCAAGATTTCTCTGTTCTGGACATTTCAAATGATTGGAATCATATAATATGTGGCCTTTTGTAACTGACTTCTTTCACTTTGCATCATGTTTTCAAGGTTATTCCATGTCGTATAGCATGTATCAGTACCTCATTCCTTTTTATGCCTGAATAACAACATTCCATTGTATGGATACACCAAATTTTATTTATCTATTTATAGGGACTTGGGTTGTTTCCATCTTTTGGCTATTACAAATAATGCTGCTATAAACACTTGTGCACAAGTTTTGTGTGAACATGTTTTCATCTCTCTTGGGCATACACCTAGGAATGGAAATGCTGGGTTATACGGTAACTCTTATGTTTGAGGGACTGCTAGGCTGTTTTCCAAAGAAGCTGCACCATTTTACACTCTCACCAGAAGTGTGTGAGGGTTCTGATTTCTCCACATCCTCAAAAACACTTGGCCTTTTTAATTCTAGGCATCCTAGTGGGTATGAAGTTGTATCTCATTATATTTTTGATTTGTATTCTCTTGATGACTAATGTTAAGTGTGTTTTCATGTGGTTATTGGCCATTTTATATCTTTCTCAGAGAAATGTCTATTCAGATCCTTTGCCTACCATTTTATTTTTTTATTTTATTTTATTATATTTTTTTGAGACAGTCTCGCTCTGTCACCCCAGGTATAGTGCAGTGGCATCATCATAGCTCACTGCAACCTCAAACGCCTGGGCTCAAGCAATCCTCCTCCTCAGCCTCCTGAGTAGCTCTGACTACAGGCATACACCACAACGCTGGGCTAATTTTTCTATTTTTAGTAGAGACAGGGTCTCTTGCTCAGGCTGGTCTTGAACCCCTATGCTCAATCAGTCCTCCCACCTTGACCTCCCAGAGTGATAGGATTACAGGTGTGAGCCACCACGCCCAGCCCCTTTGCCCATTTTAAAAATTGGGTCATTTGTGTTTATTATTGAGTGGTAAGCGTTCTTTATCTATTTTGGATACAAGTCCATTATGAGATACATGTTTGCAAATATTCTCTCCCATCTGTGAATTGTCTTTTTACTTTGTTGATGGTAGATCAATTGAATTTTTAATTTTATTTAAGCACCGTCTAGAAACTAGTATCACCTCCCCTCACCAAAAAAAATCTGTTTTTTTTTTAATGGGTGGGAGATAAGAGTGATTTGGGGCATAACCCTATCTACCCCACCCCCTTTGTTTATAGAGAGAACAGAAGAAAAGCAAACGGTTGAGCAAGAACTCCTGGAACTATTTTTTGTTTGCATTCTAATTATGCTGCCATTTGTGTTCCAGTCCTCTGTTTTTCAAAGTTTGGATTGTAACCCATTGTTTGGGGCAGCCAGTGTTTTTCTAAAATGAAATCAAATAGAGCATATTAGAGTTCATTAAACATGTGAGGATGTTTCGTGAAACTTTTGTTTCCACGTGTGTGAGTTCATGTACTGGGTTACAACATAAAATCTCATGGTTAAAAAAAAAGTTTGAAAACAATATGTTCACAAAGGGCAGAAAATAAAAAAGGATAAAAACCACAATACGGTTAGTTTATTGTTTCCTTTTCTAATGTCCTAAGCTTCTGTAAAGGTAATAACAATGGAAACATACAGAAAAGTGCAGACTGGAATAAGACTTAACTCTGAACCCCAGGTATTTAGGAGCTGTTTAGCCGAGTTATTACACCTGATCCTCTGTAAACCTCCATTTCCCCATTTCTAAAATTATACCTATATTATAGGATTGTAAGGGTTAGAAACAATATTTATAAAGCACTTAACATATAAAAGACATGCAAAAAATGTTAGCTGCTGTTTTTTTAAAATCCAATTTTAAATACAGCAATGAGTCAATACAAAACTATAGGAATTATTTTATAAAACTATAATTACCACATATTTTATCTATCATATAAATTCGGATTTATAATACATTGACCTTGTCCAAACACCATGCAGATCTTACATCTGGCCCCTGACTACCCCTCCTCCTTCCTTCCTTCCTTTCCCCCATGCTCAATGGCCTCTTCCCTATTCTGGAATGTTCCAAACTACTCTACCTCTGGGGTTTTGCACTTGATGTGTCCACTGCCTGGAATGATCCTCCAGATAACTGCATGGTTTGCTCCTTCCCTTCATTCACATCTTTGCTTAAATGTCATCTCTGAGAAGCCTTCCTGATTACCCTTTTAAAAACAAATCCTCCCCTCACTCTTCACTGCCTCACCCTACCTACTTCATGTTTCTTCAGAGCACTGGCATATATTCATACAACCAGTCTTCTGTCTCTCTTCTCTCTAGAACATTCGGCTCCCTGCTAATTGCCCAGCATCTAGAATAAGGTCTAGTACAGAGTAAAACTCAGTAGAAATTTATTAGATAGATGACTACTCAGTTCCATGGGTGGAATTTTTAGTTATATTTCACCAATTTGCATATTGAAACATGACATTAACTTTTACGACTGAAAACAAACTACTTGAGTGTCGGGGAACAACAATAGCAAGAGAAAGTCACCATCACACCAGCTAAACAGCACATCACTGACACAACATACCTTTTGCTTCCTTCATCGTCTGAGACACAATTCTTCGGAGTGTCTGATCAACTTTATGAAGAATGTTAGTTGAACATATAATTCTGTCTGTTTCCTATGTAATGCAGACATTGTTATTGGAACAATTATATAGTTGTATAAAAGAAATGGCTAAAGTATAGGCGATGCATATTTGAAGGGACTAATAAGTGGCTTTTTTTGTTTGTTACTCTTCGCTAGGAGAGAGTCCAAATGAATTACATCCCATTGTAAACTGGCTTGTACCTAGGCAGTGATATGCTAGTGAATGTCTAATAACTGGCCCTCCAGAGAAAAACAAACCCCAAACCTATCGGTAGTGCTTGCCAATTTCTGTGGCGTAAATATTCCCATTCTTGCACATTTTAAGCTACCAACATAATGTCAACAGGCTCTGACATCTCTGAAAGTTTAGCTGGCTCTGGCCAGCCAGCACCGGCTGCCAGCAGTGCACACTGCAACCAGCGTCAGCAGCTGAATGCTGGTGGGGCGCCCGTCAGTGACACAGCACCTTTCCTGGTTTACTCACCTTTTATTAATATGTTCAGCCCAAAAAGATCTTCCTATGAAAAGCTGTTCCTAATCATTTATACTAAATCTATACTGGAAGACTTACCTTTTGTTCCACATTGTCCTCAACATATTTTACTGGATTTTCCAAAGCAATACGCAATAAATCAGTCACCTCCAGGCTATAGAGAAAGTGGGATAAAATACAATAAATCCCTATATCAAACATCTGTTTTTTAAGAACTTGCATTTATGACCCCTAAATTGAATTCTAGAGGAATAAAACTGCTATAATCCAAGATCCTTAACAAAAGGAAAACGACTAAATGGTACAGAAGCTACCTTCTACCTGCAAAATCCAATGTAGTAGCTCAAAACAAATCATAAGCCAAAACCCCCTCATTTAAAAAATATTAATTTCTGAAGATTAGTATCAATAAGCTTTGAAAAGTCATTCTCTCCTCCCCTATTAAGTGCTGCATTGTAGGCTACGAGAATTCTATTTTATTCCCTAAAGAAAGATGCTCAGTCTTTTCTTTCTGGTTTCTGCTTATCCAGTAAGGATATGGATTAGCAAAGTTTCTCACTGACCAAGGGTCCACGGAGGTTTGAGGTAGAATTCATTCATTCATTTAACAAATATTTACTGAGCATCTTCTTATACGAAAAATACTGTACAACTACATATGTGAAACTATGAGCTAAGCTGCCTTCTCCAAGCCTGATAATGTAATAGAGACAGATATATTAATTAAATAAGCAAAAAATAATTTCAGACAGTGGCAAGTGGGCAAGTGAGTGAAGACAAACAAAGGGATGATAACAAGAGGGACTGGGTAGCCCAGCTAACCTTCTTCATTGCAGTTAGGATGGTGAATGAAGGCCGTCAAGCATAAACGTGGGAAGGGCAGAGGGCGTGGCAGTACACAGCCTCTGGGGCAAGAACAAGCTGCTTGTGTTCATCAACAGAGAAGGCCAGTTTGGGTGAAAAGAAGCAAGGATGGCGAGTGGTAGGATATGAAGTTGGAGAGTTAATCAGGGTTAGAACACATACGTTATGGTAAAAAGTCTGAATTTTACTCAGAGTACAGGAGGTAGCACAGAAAAAATTTTAAGTCAGTGAGCTCATCAAGTTAAATCTTAACCTTAAGATGATCCTTCTCACATTGAAAAGAGCCCAGGTTCTGAAGTGAGTGAGACTGTACTGGGTCCAAATCTTGGCTCTGCACTAACTACCTGTGTATATTACTTGCTTACCTGGGCCTCAGTTATCCCATCTATAAAATGGGGATATAGTTTTTACCCTTAAAGGGTTGTTGTGAGAATTGAATGAGACCATACACAGAAAGTGTTCGGAACATGCCCAGTACATAGCATGTGCTCAACAGCTGTTGCTATTATTATTTCATAGAATCCTGGGAAAGACACATTTATCAGATCATCTTTCAACTTCCAATATACCAGACTGCACAGAACCCCTTTATAGTTACACTGTGACTATTTTGGATCTGAGCACAGGTGACGAGGTTCTTAATTTCTGACACGAAACTGGCAGATTATAGTAAGGGCTGGCAGTGACGCCAGAGAAGCCCACACTCTTCTTGCTTCTAGCAAGGACTGGGTCTCATGGGTCTCAAGGCAATGATGATAACCTTATGCTGTTCTCATGGGCTATCTCAGTGCCTTAACCAGCTGTCTACTTCCAAAGGAAACAATTTTAAGTATTCCAGGAAAAGTAGCAATCAACTAGTTATGTGCCTGCTCCAAGTTTCTGGATATTATAACAAGTTAAAATTAGAAACTGCTCCAGTAGCTTATTTCATAAACTGTCTAAACAACAGCCAACTGATTCCAATTTTGTATCTTTGGGTTTTTTTAAAATAGTGTGTTAATGTTATAAAATGCATGGAAACTGTATCCTGGGAACTAAACATTTTGTGGAATGAGTTTAAAAACAGCCTTTTAAAATTGCTGATCCTTCACAGACAATAGGCAGGAACCAAGGAAACATGGGCAATATACCTCTAGAACTGTGCTGCCCAATAGAATAGCCACTAGCCATGTGAAGCTATTTAAGTTTAAATTAATTAAAATTAAATTGAATTAAGAATTCATCAGTTGTACTAGCTACTTTTAAGTGCTCAACAGTTGAGTGTGGCCAGTGGATACCTTATCAGATAGTACAAATACAAAATATTTCCATCATCAGTAAAATTTCTAAACAAGCAGTGTTAACTATGGTGAGCTCTATGGCAAATCAGGACCCAGTAGCAGTTCCACTCTTTCACAGATTTCTTTCTGTGAGAAAAACTACCAGGCAAGCTATTTAGATTGAGCTATTTTAGCAAGAGTATCACAGATGTGTTCTACTCTGAGTTCCCTGCTCCGACTTCTGGGAGGCAGTATAATCCTAAAAGTTAAGAGCAGGCATTTGCAAACAAACTTGGGTTCAAATCTCAGCCATTACAAGCTCGGTGATTCTGGACAAGCTAAACTTTACCATTTCAGTTTCTTCTTCCACACAAAGGGAGAAATAACAATATCTCTCCAAGGCCTGTGTGAGGATTAAGCAAGCCAACACAGGTAAGGCACTTAGCACAGTGCCTCGCATAGGGAAAAACCTAGGGAAGGATGGCTCTGATTAGAATACCTGGCCTCCGAAGCACACGCTGGACTCTGAATTGTGAGGCTGTTGTGTTCCCAAGCATTTTTCTCAGGGTTGGGCTTTTCTATCTTTCTTCCCATCAGGTGGATGGTCTCAGCAGGTAGTGCCCGTGGTCTCTGGCCATTCCTCTGTAAACAGGTCTCAAGAGGACAATCTAAAAAGAGCTGGCAAAAGCCTAACGAATCTGAAAATAGTTTAAAACCATAAAATTATTGGTGAACTATATTTCCAAAATATGAAATATATATATTAGACAAATTATGCCAACTACAGTAGGAAAAACTCCATTTGCAATAGTCAACATCTAGCTTTTAAACTTAGGTAAATCCACCTAAACCTCCTAATCCAATTAAATGCTCACTAAAGACGGCAGTGATTTTGACATGTGAATATACGTTTCTGTGTGTAAGAAAAAAATGTTTTAATTACATTTCCGAGCCAGTTGGTAGACTTCATATCTCATACTTTGATAATAAAAGTTGTCATCTAAAATCAAAAGCAAAGGTCTAGAAACAGCAGTTTTCATTAAGAGGTAGCAAGATTGGGCCTCAAACACTGCAGAAAATATCAGATCTTGATCCTTTAAGCAGGTGATGAAATCTTCCCACATGGCTTCAGTCCTGTCGGGTGGGGCAGACATCTGACACCCGCTAACAGCAGCCATCAAGAAGTATTCCAGGTACTTCAACAGTTCCTGTCGAAGCAATTTCCACTGAGATGGCTACAAAAGACCAAAGAATTGCAATTTATATTAGGCCAATGGGGTGGTCATCTGGCCTCATTGCCAACCGGTCCTATATGAAAATTTAAGCTCACAACACTGAACCACTTGTAGTTCTCTAACTGCAGCCCCAACCCCCCAGATTTTGGACCAGTACCAGTCTGTGGCCTGTTAGGAACCTGGCCACACAGCAGGAGGTGAGTGCCTGCAGGCACAAGGAAGCTTCATCTGTGTTTAAAGCTACTCCCCATCACTCACACCACCGCCTAAGCTCTGCCTCCTGTCATATCAGCAGCAGCATTAGATTCTCATAGGAGTGTGAACCCTACTGTAAACTGTACATGCGAGGGATCTAGGCTGCACACTCCCTATGAGAATCTAATACCTGATGATCTGAGGTGGTGCTGAGGTGGTGATGCTAGCACTGGGGAGCAGCTGCAAATACAGATTATCATTATCAGAGAGGTTTGTATAATTATTTCATTACATATTACAATGTAATAATAATAAAGTACACAATAAATATAATGCGCTTGATTCATCCTGAAACCATGCCCCCCACCCCAGTCCCTGGAAAAACTGTCTTCCATGAAACTGGTCCCTGGAGCCAAAAAGGTTGGGGACCATTGCTCTAACACATCTGGTTTCTCATGCCTCCATGCCTTCATATATACCATTCCTTCTGCCTGGAAAACTTCTATTTAATGATACTGGTGCTGTATTAAGCCTTTTCAGAGTCAACCATGCAGAAGACAGCTAGTCCCCTACCTTGCCTATCATGACACCCCATTCTTGTAAATATTATGTCTCCACTCTAACGGGGCTTACACTGTTTAGGCATTTGTTTGCACCTCTCTATTTCCCTGCTAGATCATTAGCCCATTGAATACTCAGCATCCAGCAGAGGGTCTGGCATCTAACATATTCCAGAAATGTATATTAAATGGATGAATGACTGAATGAGTGAATAAGGGAAAGTATTTACTATCCAGGAGAAAGGAAGAGCCAAAATTAATATCCTTAGAAATAAAATAGTCTGGCTCCAGGTTTGCCCTTGAAATTAGAAAGCTCGTGGACAGCAAGAAAATCAGTTGAGGCTGGGCACAGTGGCTCTCGCCTGTAATCCTAGCACTCTGGGATGCCCAGGAGGGAGGATCGCTCGAGGTCAGGAGTTTGAGACCAGCCTGAGTAAGACTGAGACCCCATCTCTACTAAAAATAGAAAGAAATTAGCTGGACAACTAAAAATATATACAGAAAAAATTAGCCAGGCATGGTGGCACATGCCTGTAGTCCCAGCTACTCGGGGGCCGAGGCAGAAGTATTGCTTGAGCCAGGGAGTTTGAGGTTGCTGTGAGCTAGGCTGACGCCATGGCATTCTAGCCCGGGCAACAGAGCGAGACTCTATCTCAAAAAAAAAAAAAAAGGAAAAGGAAAAAGAAAATCAGTTGAAAGGTCCCTGGGCAAGATGAAAAGAACCCAGGCTAACAACTAGGTTGGTATGGGATGAGGAAAGATAGAGGAAGCAGATTGAGGGGGAGAAAATAAGTAGCTTGAGAATACAAATACTCTTGTGTTGGTCAAGGGCTGTAGAGAGCACTAATATAGTTAAGAAGTCAAGGCTGGAGGGTAAACAGGAGGACAGGAGATTGAGGTCCCTCTCCTGCTTGTCCATGCTTTAGCACTCCACAGAGATTATACCACATACAACAAATGTGTATCAGCTAAACTCACTAAACGAGAAACATGTATCACTCCCTAAAAAGTGAGATTTTCTACTCATGGTGACCAGATGAGTTCCAGGGCCTTTGTCTGTAGAGGAAGAGTGGACTAAGTATATGTGAGGAAAAAGCCAGGAAATACAACAATCTCTATCAACAACTTTCAGCTTTCTCCTAAGTGGTGAAAATACTATCATCCAAGTAAATCCTGTGCTACCCTGATATTGTATTTACCTCACAATTAGCGAAGAATAAGGAAGTAGAAAAACTTTGCTGGAGAGGTCCAGAATTTTTCCATGCACCAAATGTAGTGTATTTCTGCATATATACTTAGAAAGTGGAGTCACATCGTATTTGCATTTGATTATGTAAATTCATTTACATTCAAAAACTAAACAACAAAAATTTAAAAATTTTGGAATATTCCAAAGGGTATTTGCTCTGGAGTAACATTAGAGGCATAAATCTCCTCTTCCCCCAGTGGTCTCAGCTTCCATATGCTTCTCCGAGAAGATGCATCTCATTGTGTTGAGTGTGAGTTGATGGCTTTAGTATGTACGTGGAACAGACAAGCTGGTCCCTAAATACAAGTCCATTACTTCCCCTGGTGGTCAACTAAGAAATAGCCATCTTTTCCAATGCCGGCAGAGGCAGATTTGCCCCGAAATGAATGAAGATTAAGCTTCAGAGGCCAGACCCTTCATTAGTTCAGACTCACTCTATCGTCCTGTGAGGGACCCTCACAATTTTTTTATCTTCTTAAAGAGAGTTCCTCAAACTGTATAAACTTCAAGCCCCACAACCTGGATGTGCCCATGGCTAGATGTTAAACTGGCTATATTGGAATTCTTAGAGATTCTTTCCCTGTCCTAAGGAGAAACTTCCCTAGGGATTTTTCAAGAGTTAATTTGACTATAGGGGATTTCCACTTGCAAGCTCACTTAAGAACCTAACTTTTTCTTAAGACTCCACTGTATAGAATACACAATACATATATGCACCAAACAAACCTCTACAATGCATTATTCTAAAACGGTTGCTTTGTAACTACAGCCAACTCATTCACTCGTTGCAATAACTATGTTAACCCCGCTGCACTTTTCTCATACTCCTGTCTGTCCTCCTCTCAGGGTATCTTCTCCCACACCAGGCACTGCCAAGTACACAACAGGCGCGCAAAGCAAATAACCAACATGATACACGCCCGCGCGAACGCGCAGCCGTTACCACTCCGCCCCACCCTCCGCACTGACCGGCGGCCGCGCGCCCGCCCCGTCGAGAAACGTCTCGGGGATGACGTCATCATAAGCGACGACGCCAACAGCCCAGCCCTGCTCCTGCCGCAGCCGCTGGCCGAGGGCGCGCGCGAAGGTCGACTTTCCTGCCGCGGGCAGGCCGCAGAGGACGCAGAGCGCTAGCTTGCGCGGCCCCTCGCGGTGGGTTCCTCTGGCGCCGTCGGCTGTCTTCATGCCGCCCAGGGAAACCGCAGGAGGCTGGGAACGTTGTGTCCCACTCCGTCCGTCAGCCGCGCACGCGCAGTGCCTCCCACCGCCCTGCTGCGCCACCTGGTGCCGCAGTGGGGAATAGGCGGAGGCTTCCAGTCCACAGTGGATGCGTGGTCCCCGCTGTTTCCCGGGTTGCTCAGGTGGTCACCTGAGCCCCTGGGGCCGAGCGTCGGTGAGGCCAGACCTCGAGGCTGGCGAGACCACGGCTCTATGTTTCCTATCCCCTATGCGTTCCTGAAGGGGTCACGAGTTATGATTTATCTTCAAATAGAATCATCCCACTGGAAACTTGCAAGCCATTGGGATTTGCGCCTACGTTTTGCTGCTGTGAGGTCTTCCGGCCCAGAAAATTCCAGAAGAGACTTTAAGCGTTTTCCTCCAGCAGACTTTGTAAGGTAAATTACTGGAAATCAAAGAAAACAGGGGAAGCTCACAGTCCAACGACCGACCGTGCTCCGCTGCCCTTCCTGAACGGTGCGGTGGTGACAAAGTAAATATTATTGCGCTCTGATGCCACCAGTTGGCAGCAAATGTGAGGAAATAAGGGCAAGAAAGGAACATCCTTAGATCTCAATCCCAATGTATGCACGCAGAGAACAACAGGTATTTCACTGTTAAAAAAAAAAAAAAAAACTAAGCTGGGGAGAGGCACAAAACAAAATTTTTGCGTGGGAATGTGGTGTAGAAAAATTGAATTCAGATTCTGGTTTTCCCCGCATTTTAGGGGATGATTACTTCTTACCCATAAGGAGTGTGTTAAAATGTGGTGAACATGTGAGTATAGAATCAGTGTATATACTGCGTCGAAATACAACCAATAACCTGCTGTTAAACCTGATATAATTTGTGATTACAACGCGCATAATACATAATCTTTCTTTTGGATTGAAAGTGAAAGTGAAGTTAATTTACTCCTCATTGAGTTAATTTTCTCTTCATTTCATGACATATTTATTGTTATTGGTCCAGGACAAGGTCCCTCTCCTTAATTTACCATTCTCTTTTATCCTCCATCCGCCACATCCATGCCCGTTCAAACCCTGCAGGCAACCTTTTTCTTTTTTTTCTTTTTAACATTGCTATTTTTGTTTTGTCTATTTTTTAATAGACTTTATTTTTTAGGGCAGTTTTAGTTTTAGGTTCACAGCAAAACTGAGCAGAAAGTACAGAGTTCTCATATGCCCTCTCTCCTCCACACTCACAGCCTGCCCCACTATCAACGTTCCTCACCAGAGTGATACATTTGTTATAACTGATCAACCTACATTGACACATCATTATCACCCAAAAGCCAGAGTTTACATTGGGGTTCACTCTTGATGTTGCACATTCTATAGGTTTGGGCAATGTAAAATGACATGTGTCCACTCATGCAGAACAGTTTCTCAGCCCTAAAAACCCTCTGTGCTCCAACTATTCATCCTCCCTATCCTCTAACCCTTGGCACCATTAATCTTTTTATTTTCTCCATAGTTTTGCCTTCTCCAGAATGTCATATAGTTAGAATCATACAATCTTTTTAGATTTGCTTTTTTCACTTAATAATACATACATTTAAGTTTCCTCCATGTTTTCTTGTGGCTTGATAGTTCTTTTTAGCGATGAGTAATATTCGAATGTCTGGATGTACCACAGTTTATTTTTCTATTCACCTCATCTTGGTTGTTTCCAAGTTTTGGTGATTAAACATCTAGGTGCAGGTTTTTGTGTAGAGATAAATTTTCAACTTATTTGGGTAAATACCAAGGAGAGTGATTGCTGGATCATATGGTTAGAGTTTAGTTTGGTAATAAATGCCAAACTGTCTTCCAAACTGGCTGCACCATTTTGCATTCCCACCAGCAATGAATGAGACTTCCTATTGCTCCACATTCTCCCAACATTTGGTGTTGTCAATGTTTTGGGTTCTCACTATTCTAATAAATGTGTAGTGGTATCTCCTTGTTCTTTTAATTTGCAATTCCTTAATACATAAGATGGTGAGCATCTTTTCATATGCTTATTTGCCATCTGCCATCCATATGTCATCTTTGGTGTGGTGCCTTTTCAAATCATTTTGCACATTTTTTTTTTTGAGGCATGGTCTCACTATGTTGCCCAGGCTGGTCTCAAACTCCTGGGCTCACGTGATCCTCCTGCCTCAGCCTCACAAGTAGCTGAGATTACAGGAGCACACAACTCACCCAGGTTCTTTTGCCCATTTTTAAATTGGGTTGTTTCCTTAGTGTTGAGTTGTAAATGTTCTTGGTATATTTTGGATAACAGTCGTTTATCAGATGTCTTTTGCAATTATTTTCTCCCAATCTGCAGCTTATCTTTTCATTCTCTTGACAGTGTCTTTTGCAGAGCCAAAGTTTTTAATTTTAATGAAGTCCAGCTTATCAATTACTTCTTTCATGGATTATGCCTTTGGTGTTATAGCTAAAGAGTCACCACCAAGCCCAGTGTTCTTGATTTTCTCTTATGTTTTCCCCTATGAATTTTATAGTCTTGTGTTTTATATTTTGTTCTATGATGCATCTTGAGTTATTTCTTGTGAAGGATATAAAAAGTCCGTGTCTGGATTTTTTTTTTTTTTTGCATGTGGTTGTACAGTTGTCCCAGCACCAAAGATCAGTTGACTGTATTTATGTGGGTCTATTTCTGAGTTCTCTATTCTCTTCATTGATCTATTTCTTTTGCTGATACCATATTATCTTGATTACTATAGTTTTATAGTAAGTTTTGAGGTCGGGTATGTCAGTTCTCCAACTTTGTTCTTCTCCATCAATATTCTGTTGGGTATTCTAGATCTTTTGCCTCTCTATTTAAACTTTAAAATTAGTTTGTTGATATCCACATAACAACTTGCTGGGATTGATTGGGATTGTGTTGAATCTGTAGAGCAAGTTGGGAAGAACTGACATCTTGACATGTGACATCTTGATAAGTATTACTATCCATGAACATGGAATATCTCCTTTCATTTCTTTTTTGATTTCTTTCATCACCGTTTTGTAGTTTTCCTCATATACATCTTGTGCATATTTTGTTAATTTTATCCCTAACAAAAAGAAGTTTTAAATTTAAGTATTTCACTTTGTGGGGTGCTTATGTAATGATATTGTGTTTCTAATTTCAAATTCTACTTGTTCATTGCTGGTATTAGAAAAACAATTCATTTTTGTATACTGATTTTGTATCCTACAACCTGGTAACTGTGGGACCTGTGACCAGAAAGAGAGGAAAGGGAGGAGAGGAGGTAAAACCTAAGTGGTCCTAGCTGAGAAGGAAGTTAAGTTCCACTAACCACCTTGCTGGGAAGTATACTTCTGGGTAAAAGGCCGGTCATATACAGTAAGAACTTAGTTTATGTAAAATTAAGATAGTTAAAACATCTAAACTGTGGTATTATTAAATGAATATGCTCAAGAAAATTAATATTCTAAGTCACTTTTTTCTAAAATGTACTTTTCAAATATGTGTTGGTTCATATTCTTAAAACAGACTTGCCTATGAAGCATGAGCAAAGGTAGAGGACACTGAGTGGTAGGCAGAGACTCTTAAAGAGAATATTGAATTCATTTGTATTGATAAACTGTAATAAACTGCTTAAAAGAGATGAGCTAAAAAATTGCATAGTTTATCCTAGTGATCTTGGTGGGACGTTTCCAACATATATTTTATAATTTATTTGAAGAGGAAAATAAAGCAAAAAAATCATTTGCAATTCATGACAAGAGCAATTTATCATATTAAGGTTGAGGTCATTACTTGCTTTGAAAAGAAGTGTAAGATTGAATTTATTGGTTTTCTCTTTTTCTGCTCCTCGCTGTCAACTAACCCTCACCAAACTATCAATTCCATATAGCAAACCTGTACTCAGTACCTCCACCAGACAAAAAATAATTCCTAATCTCAGTAAGCTTACAGATAGTAGGGAACACAAATATGTAAACTGACAAAGTCTGAGAACAGAAGAGAATTGTAGAATTGTAACACCTAAAAAAGTGTAAATGTAGCACAGAGGAATTCTGATTGCTCATCATTCCACTTTAAGGAAGTCAAAATCCAGTTTTCACTATTGATCTTGCTCATGAAATTGCAGATTAGTGTTTCTAAAGAAGAGCCTATTTTTCTTTGGACTGTCCACATATGTTAACATAGATCAAAGTTAATTTATGACTACAGGAAGTAGGACAGATAGAACAAATAATGATGAAGACAACTTGACTCTGGAGTGTTAAAAAGATTTTTGCAAACTAGGGACTTTACAATTAGGGACTTTAATCTTTTTGTATTCTGTACATAGTAGACCACTGGTAGGGTTTCTCTCTTTCAAACTAGGTGAATTCACTTACCATATAATCAGTCATCATTTTTCCCACCCTGACACAGGTAAACAGAATGCACATCAGTCTGTTCTCATTTTTAGCTAGAGGGTACATGTCCTACTATATAAACTCAAATGAAAATGTAAGCAAAAAGAAAATTAAAAAGTAATTCGCATTGAATCATGAAAGTTTAATATTCACACAGAATATTAAAAGTTCTGAGACAAAATTATAGTGAGCAAAAACGTTACTTTCTAAAGACTATACCACCTTAAACACAACTTTGACATTCCCTTTTCTATAATTTCCTTTTTTCTTTCAAAAGATGGAAAAATAATCCCCACAAACCTCTAAGGAAGAGGATGGGGGCGAGGACACCATCTACGTTCCCATCCCGCAGGGCGTCTGGAAAGTCCATCTCCCACTTTTCTGCATTCAAACCTTCAAGATCCTTCAAGTCCGGGTTCAGAGTCTACTTAAACAGACACCCGAGGTCCCGTTTCCGCTCGCTCTTGTCGGTGCCAGAAGTGCTGAGCTCACCGTGCAGTCCCTGCCTTTGGCCTCAGATCTTTCTCGACCTTCGGATTTCTGTTGCCCAGGTCGTCCAACCCTGGCTACACGGGATCCTGCGGCCCGAGGGGGCAGATGGGCCCCGTCTCGGCCGCACCACTGGGCTAGTCCGGCGGGACCTAACGGCGCCTGGCAAAGGCCCACGCGGCCCCATAGGGCCCACTGACGCCATTGGTTCAACCTCAAACCCCGCCATCCACCTCAACTCCCCTCTGAAGTCAGAATGTGTGGGGCGGGGCGAAAGTGGATCAAGAATGAAAATAATAACCCGAATCGACAGCCCATCCGCCACGCTCGCCGCTCCAAATGCCACACACTCCATGGACAGGCCCGGGACAGACTCCGGCGTCCACTCAAAGGTAACGAGGTCGGGAGTTGGTCCTGTATGTCGCGTGAAGCGACGAGACCACGCCTACCTAAGTACAGACGCTCCTCATTGGACCAACGCTCCCCGCTAACGGTCGTCCGCGCTGCCTGCTATTTCCCTAGGGCCAACGTCGAAAAACCGTCTTAGTGCTCGCGCACAGCGCATCGCGCCTGCGCATACTCTCTAGCGGTAGACTGAGGGGCTGTCAGTGCGCATGATCCACCCTTGATCTCTGCCCCGCTGATTTTGAACGCGGTTACAGCCAGATGGCTTGCGCATGCGTGTCTGTGGCAGCTGCTTCTGTCTCGACAAAAGCGAGAAGCGGCGGGTATTTGCTGTCTGGTTGCCGGAAGTCGCTCTGCTTCCTCTCTTGTACGCTGCACTGGCGGAAACTCAAGCCCTGGAAAAGAGGTTCCGGGGCTGGGCTGGCCTAGTTGGATGTGGCAGAATGGAGATTGGGACTGAGGACCGGAGGCTGAGACACCGCCCGACGCTGGCCTCTTCCTGGGATGCCGCACGCGGGGCCCTGACCCAGAGTCTCCTCCTCACCCAGGCTGGTCTCGACTTCGACACCCGCGACTTCGACTGCGAAGAGCTGCTGGCGCCGCCTGCTTCGGGGTGCGTCGGGCTGGGGTTGCTGCGCACAGTGACAGCCACCCTCCTGGGGGAGGCGGGGACCCCGACGGGAGAGCGTCTGTGCCCGGGGTCCGGGAACAGAACTGGTGTCTGCTCTGTGCGGGGAAGCGGCGGCTGCGAGGTGGAGTCGAGGTCCGGGGCGGGCGGGAGGCAGAGAGAGGGGGGTGAGGGTCCGGCCGGGAAGTGGCCGCTGCTCTGGGAGCGCAGCAGAGCGGGAGAAGGTGACCTGGACTCTCGGAATTTCATAAACATGGCCCTATGTCAGGCACGATGGCTCGTCAGTTCTGTCAAAATCAATCCACCCATCTACCCCGGAGTAAATAAGCCTCCTGTCGACCCACACTGGCTTTTCGAAAAGTCCAACTGTACAGGAGCGCCATCAACTTAAGTTTGGAAAAGATACACTTTTGTCTATTATTGTATTCTGTTCCCCACTCCTACACACACAATAGCTGTCCAGTAAATGTATGTAATTATCTGAGAATCAATCACAGGGATTGAGAAGAATGTGACAGGGAAAACCACAGAGGGGAAAGCCGTGAAGTCTGAAGCCTCCCTTTCTTTATGAATTCTGTATTGAGCATTTGTGGGTGCTTGGACCCCAAGGGCAAGTGGAAGTGAGTTGGAAGAAATGCCCATGGCCTAATAAGTGGGTTTTGAGCGGCGGTCAGAGAAGTATACTGTGTAATGTTTTTACCCATTTTCTTCTCAGGCAGGATCTGGTGATTTTAAAGAGAAGCCTGAACAGCCAAGATGAAAGCCGGTGCTTCCTCTACCTGAGGTGTGACCCTCACGGAGGTGAAGAGATCGTTTCTGTTGGCATTCTCAGTTCTGCAAGAAATATGGAAGTATACTTAGGAGAGGAGTACTGTGGAACCAGTAGGGGCAAGAATGTTGGTACTGTCCTGGATGACAGGTTCGTGACTTGTATAAGTCAAAGTGTTCTTCTGAACGGGTGTTTTTATTTTCCCACAGCCTTGTGGTGTTTGATTATCTGACATAGATGCCATACGTTAGTGGAGAAAAGGTAGAAACAAAATAAAAGAAAAAGCTTTTTCTTTTCTTTTTTAAAATTCAAAGGAGGCATAGAAGTTTAAACCATTGATCTTATGTATAGGCAGTTTAGATTAACCTAGTTTGTTTTTTTGAGACAGAGCCTGGCTCTGTCACCCCAGGTAGAGTGCGGTAGCTGGATCATAGTTCAGTGCAGCCTCAAACTCCTGGGCTCAAGCTATCCTCCTACCTTGGCCTCCCAAAGTGCTGGATTACCATGCTGGGCCGCTAGTTATTTTTATAAGTATGGAAATTTAGAACTAATAAGAGTGGAGGCGAATTGGTAGAAGGTCAGAGCTAGTTAGTGGAAGAGTTTTATTAGAATTAATTTTTGATAAGTGTTTCTTGTCGTTGTCATTTAACTCACAGGGGTCTGTTTTCCCCAAGTTAATTTGGCAGTTAGTCTGGAACTTTGAACACATTTTCTTCTTGGAAGCCCGTTACAAATGGTGCAGGAATCTTAAATTTGTTACATCAGCCTGTTTATTAACCTGTAACGCAACTTACAATTTGTAGGGTTTTTTTAGAGATTCTGCCCCAGTCTGTCTTTAACCCAAAATACAAATCCTGCATGTTGGAAATAATTACTATATTTATTGAGTTTTAAAATATTCTCTGTGATATATGATTGTATATATGTTATCTAATTTAATTGTGTCATATAGCTAGTAAGTGGGAGATGTAATCATACAGGCAGTGTAATTCAGTAAGGAGTTCCTACTCTTTATGTCTCACCAGGAAAACTGAATCTCAGGATTTAAGTATTATCCTCAAAACATTTATTTTCAATGCAAGTATTAAAAGTGATGCTGTATGAAAATTAAAAAAAAACCTTTTTTATTTTTAGTGAACATGAAAAGATTATTTTGTACAAAAAATATCTAAAATTGGAGGCCTCTACACATGCTTGTCAAATAAAGGTAAGTCAGCAGTAAATTTTAAATAATTTGACAACTAAGTTGTTTTTGTACTATATATACTTATTTTCTGTTGGCTTGGTAATATAATTAGTTGAACTTGGTTTCTAGTTTTAGTTGAGAAACAATAAGCATGCAAAAAAAATTACTTTTCTAAAAAACAATCAACCCTTTTAAATATTGAAATCTTTTAAAATTTGACCATTTATTAGCTCTGGAAATGTTTTGTTAACACAGCAGGGCTGTATTTTGAAACCTTGGGAAACTGAGATAGAAAACATTTTTTTCATCTTTACATAAAACTGTGGTACCAAAAAAATCACAATCAGTTTTGGCCCTATTTGTCAATCAAGAATGGAATTAGAAAAGTTTCAGGCAAGGGAACCAAAAAGTTAAAAGGATGGGACTGTTGTCCTTAATATGAAAAATATTGTTAAGATGAATGTTAATGATGTTATCAGCATCTAGGGATAGGGTACTGAGTTGAGAATCTTAAGTCCTGAGTATTAATTCAGTTCCGTGGCTAACTAATGGATTAGCCTTGGGTAGGTTTCTTCATCTGATTAGATCTACCTCATGGGTAAAAAGTAGGGGGCTTAAAAGAAAATTAATTCTTGGGCTCTTTTTATCTCTCAAATTCTGTACTCACTATCATTACTGATAGAAGAATATGAGACTTATTTTTATAATAAGAAAAAATAAGTCATTTTCATAGCAGGCAGATAGCAAACTCATAGAACTTATTATTCTTAGATGTTGGGTAATATACGAGTATATTAAGTTTCTAAACCCATTTAAATAAAGTGATTCATTTTCATTCATTCAATAAATATTTGGGTGCTCCTTAATGCCAGATACTGTAGTGGGCACACAGGTCCATATGTCACACAAAGACATAGGCTTGTATTGACCTATGTCTTTGTGTGACATAGGGATCTGTGTGTCTCTGAAAGTGAGTGTTTTTCATAACTGTTCTCTGGAAACACATGGGAGTGTAAAGCATCGTTTCGTTCAGGGAAACTCTAGGATATGTGTGAAAGTTTGTTCTGGGGCAATAGTTTATGAAAGTTAAAAAGAAATTGTTACTGATACAAATTTTTGAGCACTTAATAAGTGGTAGGATCTGGAAAACTTAACACATAATCCTCACAAAAACCACGTGAAGTCGTTATTTTATCCTCTCTCATTTTATTTGTCACTCAAACCACATGAAGTCATTGTTATTTTATCCTCTCTCATTTTATTCCTCACTCAGGTTTAGCCCAGGATCACACAGGTTTTAAGTGCCAGTCATAATTTAAACCCAAATTTGTCTGATTCTAAAGCCTGTTCCCTTTCTATCTTGCTAATCTTTTGTCTGTACCACACATGAAATGCCTCTTGGTTCAGAATATGGACAGAACTGGGTGCAGTGGCTCATGCCTATAATTCTAGCTACTCGGGAGATTGAGCCAGGAGGATCTCTTGAGGTCAGGAGTTCAAGACCAGTTAGGGCAATATAGCAAGACCCTGTCTCTAAAAAAAACTTTTATTTTTTTTTTTTTAAATTAGCTAGGCAGCTGGCACTACAGCAGCTGGCACACCTGTGGTCCCAGCTGCTCCAGAGGCTGAGGTGGGAGGATCAGTTGAGCCCTGGAGTTCGAGACTGCAGTGAGCTGTGATCACTTCACTGCACTCCAGCCTGGGTGACAGCAAGGGCCCATCTCTAAAAAAAAAATTAAAAAAAAGAAATATGGATGGCATAAAACATTGGAAAAACTACTGAG
The DNA here is from genome assembly GCF_041146395.1 of Eulemur rufifrons. Lineage (NCBI taxonomy): Eukaryota > Metazoa > Chordata > Mammalia > Primates > Lemuridae > Eulemur > Eulemur rufifrons. The sequence continues at coordinate 64,110,275 of NC_091010.1, read as the reverse complement.
ATAGAAGCCAGGAGACCGATGTTCCAAGCCTGACCTTTAGTAATTAAGTATTCTTAGACAAGTTAGAAAATCACCCTTAAACTTATCTTTTTTATGTGTAATCCAGCAAGCTATTGTAGATCATCTCAACATTCTCTAACAGTTGTAAATTCTAAAAGACAAAACTGTATTTAGTATTTCAGTAAACACTTAGAATGGTCTTCTGGACAGCCCTCTATTGTGTTAAATAATATTATGGCAAGTTGTGGTATGTTAAGTTCTCAAATTAGTGTACAGTAGTCTCTCCTTATCCGCAATTTCACTTTCCATGGTTTCCGTTACCCGTAGTGGACTGCGGTCTAAAAATATTAAATGGAAAATTCCAGAAATAAGCAATTTGTGAGTTTTAAATTGTACTCTGAGTAGTGTGATGAAATCTCATGTCATCCTGCTCCATCCTGCCAGGGACATGAATTGTCCCTTTGTCTAGCATATTCATGGTATATATGCTACTGCCTGTTAGTTACTTAATAGCCATATGTAACATCAGAAGGTCAGTAGCATCCTAATGCTAAGTCACAATGCTTATGTCATTCACCTCATTTCATCTCATTAGGTAGGCATTTTATCATCTCATGTCATCACAAGAAGAAGGGTGAGTACAATACAGTAAGATATTTCAAGAGAGAAAGACTATGTTCACGTAACTTTTATTAAAGTATATTATTGTCATTGTTCTGTTTTATTATTGTTGTTAATCTCTTACTGTGCCTAGTTTGTAAGTTAAACTTTATTGTAGGCATATATATATAGGAAAAAACATAGTATATATAGTACATATAGGATTTAGTACTATATGCAGTTTCAGGCATCTACTGGGGGTCTTGGAAGATACCCCCAACAGATAAAAGGGGACTACAGTAGTTTATTTTTAATTCTTTTGAGGAATTAAGTAAATTAAGTAAGTTAATTAAGTAAAACTTTATTTAATTCACGATTTGTTATTTTACATGTAATATGGTTTCTGAAAGTACTTTTATTTAAATAGTTCATCTGAGCCTCAGTAAATTGGAATTTTTTCTGACTATGATTATTCTAGAGAAAAATTTAAAATACATTTGAAGGTAATTTTTGGATTCTTGAATACTTCACTCTTGTTTAGGTAATACCAAGAAGTGACCTTATAAATGATGATTGTTTTTAATATCATTATTATTTTCTGGAACTCTTTTGTTTTATAATAGTTGCTATCCTTTGGTGAAAAGCAGTGTGTATTCATCAGTAAAGTTGTGGTACACATGAGATCGGTTTTGGCAAATTCGTCAAAAAGCTCTCCTGCTCTAGGATCAAGGATAGACCTTGACAAGGTCCAAAGCATAATGGAGTCCATGGGATCAAAGTTATCACCTGGAGCTCAGCAACTGATGAATATGGTTAGATTCCAGCAGCAGGTAAGTAGAAATGGATTTCTTTCCAGGTATCATTAAAAATTTAAAAATGGTGGCTTTTAATAAGGAAATGTAGTGACTTAAATTTTTTTTTGAATTTTTATTAATTTAACTGTTACCTTCATTTGGTTTTGTGAAAGTCACATTTTTATAGATTTACCCTCTAACAAAACTGTAAGGCTGGTGACAGGCACCCCTTCCCTCACTAATGAAAAAAGAAGAAGCCCCTCTTATTCCTCAATACCCGTCCTAAAACTGAAACAAAGAAATTCCTCACTCTTCACGCTGAAACCTTCTGTCTGGAAAAACTCCCATCCCCCAGCCCTAAAAACATATATAAACCCATTCAGACTTCTGGGCGATGCGACTTCTCGGGTATCTCTCTCTCTTCCAGGACCCGAGAATCTCTCCCGGGACCCCCCTCTCTTGGGACCCGTTACCCTCACCCAGGAGTGCCCCAATAAAGCCTCTTTACTTATCCCTTTCAACTCTGCTCGTCTTTCTTTCTCTGGCACCGGCCAATCCAAAAAACCTTATGTTTGGTGCCGAAACTCGAGAGGGTACTTTAACTTTCAGCTGCGCCACCCCCCTCCTGTAGACTCCAAGCCAAAAAACCTTACAAAAACGTTTTGACTATAGATCTTCATACTTTTTCATGAATTTATTCACTCATTCATTCAGCAGGTATTTATTAAACACCTTCACAGTGAACAAGGCACTGGTTTGAACACTTCTGAGGTTGCGATGATGATCAGTTAGTCTATAGCCTGTCTTTAAAGATTTTTAGTCTAGAGCATGTGAGTAGGGAGGGATGAGGTAGATTAGGAAAGTACTAAAGGAAGTGGCAGTTTATCTAGACCTTTGAAGAAGGGTGGGGTTAGGCATGTAAATCTGGAGGGAGGCCATTTCAGACAAAGAAAATGAGGCAGATAAAATCTTAAATGCTAGAAGAACTGGATATAACTGGGAAATGAATAGTAGTTCATTTCTCTGGAGCAAAGAAGTAACAGGGAAGTTTATAGTAGTTTTGAGCTAGAACATAGAGCTTTGAATGGTATTTTAAAGTTGTGAATGTTTTTGACCTATGTTTCAAGAAATTTTATTCCACTGTTTTGTATAAGGTGAATCAAGAAAATAAGACTAGAAGAAAGAGACCAGGTATACATTATTTCCCTCATCAAGATGAGAGTTAATGAGGGTCTAAGATTGGACATAGTAACATGATGCTGGATCGTGAGATGCTAAAACAGTGGGGCCATTGGGACTTGACAACTAACTTGATATTGGAGGAGAAAAGTAGAATCAAATGTGAGTTTGAGGATGGCAATATCAGTAATATAAATGCAACACTTGGGAAAAAGAATTTTATTTTGGGAGGATTGAGTTTTAGTTGTACATAAGACATTAGCTGGAAGGATGTTGCAAGCATTTGGAAACAGGATTGGGAGAAGTGGAGTGAACCTTCAGTGGCTGAAAGAGGGGTTTAGGGGGGTATCCACAGTAACCAACAGAGAACGTGGTAAAGAGAGAGCAAGAAAGAAAGACCTTGCAGAGTTGCTACATTTGGTAAGGGTACAGGGAGAGGAAAAGGGAACCAGAAGAGTAGAAGACAGTGGTGTGGTAGAGTAGCAAGAGAAAGGATTTGATGTCAGGCAAAGCAACTTCAAGTTCTTGTGCTGTCTCTTATTCATCCTTTGGCAAGTTGATTCATATATTTTTTCAATATAAATTCTTCATAATCTAAATGATAATACTGTAAAGCTTACAGTATTGATGTGAAAATTTAAATAATGCAAGTAAAGAACTTGTAAATATTATGAGGTTTGCAAATACTAAGTTAGTACTAGTGTTGGAGTATGGGCAGAGTTAAGAGAACCAGGAGAGCTAAAGACTGTGGAAACCAGAGAAAGGAGGATTTGAAAAAAGAAGGAAATCTGTACTTTTTTTCCACCTCCACCATTCTCTCTCCTGGATGCCTCAGGAGATTTCCGTCTGGTCTTCCTGCTGCTACAGTGCACCCAGAATGATCTGAAAGGGTGAAGAGATCTCATCTTGCCCTTCTGTAAATCACTCTGCTGTTTCCCATCACACTTAGAATTAATCTCGATTCCTTACCCTGACTTCTAAGATGTGGGTCCTGCTTGCCTCCTCAGCCTCATCACCTGCCACATTTCCTTGGGCACCTTGCTCCAGACATGATGTGTATATTCCCCAACGTCCAAATGTGTTCCTACCTCAGGACCTATGTACTTGTAACTGTTCCTTGTGACATTTTTGTGTCTGCATTTTATTTTGTTATTCAGATTTCATTTTAATGTTACATTCTTAATGTGACCTTTCCCAGCCACTGAGTTTAAAGTAGCATGTACCTCCAAATCTATATCATAGTTCATCAGTGCCCTTCTGACCAGTTTGTTTTTTATGTATTGGTGGCTTTTTACTCTCACTAAAGTATAAACTTCATGCGTACAGAGACTTGTCTGTCTTGTTTATGGATCCAAGTACTTATGCATATACAGTGATGCCTTGATTTACGATTGGGATATGTTTTGAGATATGCATCCTTACACGATTTTGTTGCTATGCAAACATCAGAGAGTGTACTTTCACAAACCTAGATGGTATAGCCTACCTTATGTTATATGGTATAGTCTATTGCTCCTAGACTGCAAACCTGTACAACATGTTACTCTAATGAATGCTATAGGTAATTGTATCACAGTGGTATTTGTGTATCTAAACGTTATCTAAACATAGAAAAGGTACAGTAAAATGCTGGGTGCGGTGACTTGTGCATGTAATCTGAGCTACTCAGGAGGCTGAGGCAGAAGGATTGCTTGAGGCCAAGGAGTTTGAGAACATCCTGGGTCACATGGTGAGACCTCAATATCTAAAACAAAAAATTAAATTTAAATTAAAAAAAAGGCACAATAAAAATATGATATGAAAGATTTGAAATGGTGCACCTATATAGGGCACTTAGCATGAATGGAGCTTTCAGGACTGCAAATTGCTCTGGGTAAGTCAGGAAGCACTGAGTGAATGTGAAGGCCTAGGAGATTACACTGCTATAGACTTTATAAACACTGTGCACTTAGGCTATGCTAAATCTATAAAAGCATAACTTTCTTCAATAATAAATTAACCTTAGCTTATTGTAACTTTTTTACTTTATAAACTTAAATTTTTTAAACTTTTTGACTCTTTTGTAATAACATTGAACTTACAACACACATAGTATAGCTGTACAAAAATATTTTCTTTATCTCCTTATTCTATAAGCTTTTTTCTATTTTTGAAGTTTTTAGTATTTTTTTACTTTTTAAGTGTTTTTGTTAAAAACAAAGACACAAACACATACGTTAGTCTAGGTCCGCACATAGTAATAATCATCAATATCACTATTTTCCACCTTCACATCTTGTTCACTGGAAGATCTTCAAGGATGATAACAGGCATGGAGCTGTCATCTATGATAATAATGCCTTCCTCTGGAATACCTCTTGAAGGTCCTGCCTGAGGCAGTTTTACAGTTAACTCATATATATATATATATATATATATGTAGAAGGAATATATACTAAAATAATGATTAATGGTATAATAAATACACAAACCAGTAGTATAGTCATTTATTATCATTATCAAGTATTATGTACTGTACCTAATTGTATGTAGACTTTTATGTGACTAGCAGTGCTGTAAGTCTGTTTACACTTACAGCATCACTACGAACATGTGAGTAATGTGTTATGCTATGACACCACTGGCTGGTAGGAATTATTCAGCTCCATTATAATCTTAGGGGACCACCATTGTATATGGGGTCCATTGTTGACCTAAACGTCATTGTGTGGTACATGACTGTGTGTGCCTATTGGATTTATCAACTAAATATTTCTGGGAGATCTTCAGGGGGTAGTTTGAATAGTGATGAGATGTCAACCAGATTATGGGGGATTAGGTAGGAACTGGGTATTGGGATGTGGAGTTATTGATTGCAAATGGGTTTTTTCAAGAAGTTTTGATTACAAGAAAAAATTAGAAGACAGTTGTGTAAAGGCATAGTGGAAGAATTTGTCAAGCATGTGTGATTGGAGCTTTTTTAATAGTTTAGGGCAGTGATTTTTCAAGTGTGATCCATAGAACACCTGTGTCAGAATCCTTTGGAATGGCTTCAAAATGCAGATTCTTGGCCCTCATTTAACTACCTACTCAATCACAGAGGGTAGGGTCTGGGAATCAGTATTTTAAACACTCATACCTAGGTGAGTCTATGTACTTTGTAGTTTAAGAATAACTTTTAGTGGAATATTTTAAAAAGGAAGAAATTTTTTGTGAAATGATTTTGGAATGATTAGTTAACTATAACTAGCTTACTTACCGATTTCTATCTTTTAAAAACTTGACTTTGGGCCAGGCACAGTGGCTCTCACCTGTAATCCTAGCACTCTGGGAGGCCGAGGCAGGTGGATTATTTTAGCTCAGGAGTTCGAGACCAGCCTGAGCAAGAGCAAGACCCCATCTCTACTAAAAATAGAAAGAAATTATATAGACAACTAAAAATACATATATAAAAAATTAGCCGGGCGTGGTGGCGCATGCCTGTAGTCCCAGCTACTCAGGAGGCTGAGGCAGGAGGATCGCTTGAGCCCAGGAGTTTGAGGTTGCTGTGAGCTAGACTGATGCCATGGCAGTGATCCTCCTGCTTCAGCCTCCTGAGTAGCTGGGACTACAGGCATACACCACCACACCCAGCTAATTTTTTCTATTTTTAGTAGAGACAGCGTCTCGCTCTTGCTCAGGTTGGTCTTGAACTCCTGAGCTCAAGCGATCCTCCCGCCTTGACCTCCTAGAGTGCTGGGATTACAGGTGTCAGCCACCCCCACCCGGCTGTTAATATTCTTTTTTTCCCCTTCAAAATGACCTTATTTATTTATTTTTTCTGATTATTAAAGGTGATACATGTTTGAATATTTTATAATTTAAGAAAGTATAGAAAAGTCATACTTTCATAACTCCTATAATATATTCAAATAAACTATTAATTTTTCAGAAATCTCTGTATATAACATATGTAGTTTGTATACACACATGTACATACAAATAGCTCTTTGCATGTGTGACTATATGGTCACAATTCTGTCTAAATGCTTTCATATTATGTTGCTCAGTAACATTTTTCACTTAAAAGGATATCATAGCCCTCTTACTAAGCAATAAATACATCTTTCTGTGATTTTTATGAATACTCGGTTATACAGGCAGTTTTCTATTCGTGAATATTTAAGTTTCTTCAAATTTTTTTGACAGCATGCATAGTGGTGCATAGAGGGAACTTGAACATCTATTTTTGCATACTTGTTCATGTATCTTTTTAGGGTAAATTTCTCGAGTGGAATTATTCTAGCAAAGGGTAGGCTTTTTAAATTATTTAATATGTATTTAACTGTCTACTTTCAAAAGGATTTGATATGGCTTACAAAACAATATATACCAGGACAAAAAATAAAAATTGAAAAAGCTCATATAGGAAGAAGTAGAGGAATAGCAACCACGCACCTGGGGTTTGTTCGTTTCCTATAGTGGCATGTACTTAACCTGTGTATTTCTTGGTATTTAAAGAGAAACAAATTACCTAAAGAGCTCACATTTCAGAAAATATGACCTTTTTTCATTGTGGTAAGAATAGTTAACATGAAATATATCCTCTTAACAATTTTTTGTTAACATATGGCACAGTGTTATTGTTTTTTTTTCCCCCACCCCAGCACAGTGTTATTGTTAACTGTAGTTTTGTACAGCAGATTTCTGAAACCTATTCATCCCATATAGCTGAAACTTTATATTAATACCTATTGAATATCAACTTCCTATTTCCCCTTTTCCTTCAGCCTCTGGCAACCACCATTCTACTCTCTGTTTCTATGAGGTTGACTATTTTAGAGACCTCATGTTAGTGAAGTCATGCATTATTTCTCCTTCTGTGACTGGCTTATTTCACTTAGTGTAATGTCCTCCAGATTCATCATTTTGTCACATATGACAAGATTTCCTTCATTTTAAAGGCTGAATAATATTTCATTATATGTATATACCATATTTTCTTTATCAGTACCATGGGCTAATGGACATTTAGGTTGTTTTTGTGTCCTGGCTATCGTGAATAGTGCTGCAATGAACATAGAAGTGCAGATGTCTCTTTTGAGATCCTGACTTCTGTTCTTTTGGATATATTCCCAGAAGTGGGATTGCTGGATCATATGGTAGTTCCATTTTTAATTTTTTGAGAAACCTCTGTACTACTTTTCATAACTGCTATACCATTGTACATTCTTACCAATGACTAATTTTTATAATCAGTGCATTTCTTATAAACAATCAAAATACTGTATGTCAGAAAATTTTACATAGCAAGTATCTTTACATTTAGATTTTTCAGTTTAAATCTTCTGTCTACTTAATGATCACCCATAATTTTTGACATTGACTCTAGTATAAATATCATTAATGTTTAGATTTGTCTATTTTGTATAATATGATTTTTGGAAATACATGGAAATAAGTGAGTTTTTCCATTATGACTGGGTAAAGTTTTTTTGACCTTATGGAAAGTTGTCTAATGTTCACATTTTGTAAATATAATTATGTATAATCCATCTTGTTCCAGGAATATTCAAATATTCAGGTTTATTCAAAAGTTGAATTTGAAGATAAATTGACAACAGGTTAACATTTCTCTATAAAGAGCATTTTTCCAAAGTGTAGTTCAATAAAAGAAGTTGGATAGGAACATGACATTACAGTCTTCCCCCACCTTCTCTGGCCCTCATTATTTCCCTTTCCTTCTTTATTTTTCCCTGAAGTATTTATCACCATCTCTCTCCTATGATATATTTTCTTTCTTCCTTCCTGTGTAGTCCGTCTGTTCCTACTCCCCTATCATGTAGGCTCCATGAAGTAAGGGACTTTAATTTGTTTTGTTCACTGCTGTATTTCCAGTGCCTGAAACAATACCTAGCATAGAGTAGATTCCTGCTACATATTTGTTAAATAAATGAATGTTGGCCTGGCTTAATCTAGCAGTACTTTTCTAGAATATCTAGATGAATATATGAACTGAATTTCTTCAGCTAACCTTGAGTGTTACTTTTTTCAGTCTGTCTCTCACTAGCTGTTGAATAGCAGTAAGTGTGGGATGATATCCCCTGATAAGAATCTACAGTAGACTTCTGTGTTTTGAATTTAGAATAGAGCTATAATGCTCAAGAGTTAGTTAGGCTAGAGGTATTTTGCTTTTCTCTAGTGGAAAAATTGAAGAACATAAAAGGGAGATACTGTAACCTTCTCTTCAAGGTAAGCCAGATCTTCCCTGGAAATAATACTACATAAGCAGTTGAGTCTGTAAAACATAACTCTTATTATTCTAGAAGTTCTCACAGCAAACACAGCCAAGTGGTAGCACATTTTAGTCACTAAAAATGTCACAATTGTACCCATAGGACATACAGCTTTAAATAGTGTACCTATCTGTATAGCTTCCATGAAAAACTCATTGCAAAAGATATTACTGTGTAAAAATGAGCAGCTTACCATAATGTTGAAAGTTGGGAATAATATAATTGTTATAAGAAAATTATCAATTCTGTGACTCAACTGAGGGTACTACATTTTATTACCATGAATTAAAGAGGCCTTTTAGTGAAAACGTTAAAATATGTCAATGTAATTTTACTACGCATGCTAGTATTTATTTTAATATTTTCTTTAGGAAAACTACAGTGAAATGATTAAAAGCTTTGACTGTGGAGTTAAGTTAGCCTAGATTTGTATCCCAGTTCAGCCACTTACCAGCTGTGTTACTTTGGTCAGGTCATCATTAGCCTTGGTCCCCTTCACTTAATACTGGTTACTGGGATATGAATAGTAGCCTACTTCATAAGGATGTTTTGAGTATCAAATAAAAGGATGCACAGTGCCTGGCTCATGGTAATTACTCCAAAATTTAGCTGTCAATATTATTTATATTAATGTTTTACTTATTTACTTTCTTTAGAATTGCATTCCCATTGGAGAGCAGCTTCAGTCGGTTTTGGGAAATCCTGGATACAAGCATGTGATTGGACTACAATCATCGTCTACTTTAGGAGCCTTAGACAAGTCATCCTCCACACCTTTTCCTTTTAGAACTGGATTGATGTCTGGAAATGTGACTGAAAACTTAAAAGCTTACATGGACGAAAGTACACAGCCACCTGGTCAAGGGAATACTACAAACCTTAGCGAGTGTAAAATTATGCCACAAAATCATTCCCTTCTTGCAAATGATCTTAAAAATGCAGTATCTTCTCTCTTACCAAAGAAAACAATTGACAACTCAAATATACCTAACTCTGAGTTGCTGCCTTTTCTCCAGAATTTGTGTAGTCAAGTTAATCATCTCCGTGTGGGACACAAGGCTGAGTGGCAGGAAAACATCACAAAGCCCAGTGAAGGCATTGTTGGTGTTGGGTAAGTGTTATTTTAAGACAAATGTAGTTTAAATCTGGTAGTTGGGATAATCAGATGAAGGGAAACATATTTGTCTCAATGAATACTGCCTGAAAATCTGTTTCTAGAGAAAATTTTAGCAGCTTTTTTTTTTTTTTTTTACATTTTACTATTAATACACTTACAGGGAATAACTACAGAGTGGAATGGATTGCTTTGAAATTAAGTGCCTATAGCTGGAGGTGTTGCACACTTCTCAGGCATTTTGTGGAAGGGTTATAAGTATTAGCTAAGTGTTGGAGTGGGAAGTGATTTGCGTGAATGGAGAGGAACTGTGGGAATCATAATCTTTACATTGTTTTTATTTATGTTTATGCTATTTTCTGCCTAGGAATGTTAAATATGCCATTGTAAAAGTTTTTATTTGTAGATTGTTTGGTCTAGGCTAATTTCTGAATAATAATAAACTATATTAGGATGATAATTATTTGTATTATATAAGCTCTTAGCCCTGATCTCGTAATGCTTTATTTTGGAACATATATTTGATTAAGAAGTAGCTAGGTATTTATTATCTTCCTAATTCTTTACATAGGTATAGTCTGTCAAAATTGTGTTCTAGACTGGAATTCAGGACTCTGGTCATAGTTTTGGCTTACCCATTTTGCCATACTGTTTAATCTTCCTCAGTTTAGGGTTTTCATCTGAAAATGAGGTAGCTGGATTATTTTGTAACTAAACACCACGAACAACCAACAGGATCGAATTGACATTTATTGAAGGCTGTAACAAAAATAGCAGAATATACATTTTTTCAAGTGTCCATGGAAAATTCACGTATAGATTATATCTTGGGTCATAAAGCAAATCTAACCAAATTTAAAAGGATTGAAATCATACAAAGTATATTCTCCAACTAGAAATCAGTAACAGAAAGACAAGAAGAAAATTCCCAAACACATGGAAATGAAACAACACACATAAATCTATGGTTCAAGAAGAAATTTCAACAGAAATTAAAGATAATACATAGAAATGAATGCAAATACAACAGATCAAAATTTGTGGGATACAGCTAAAGAAGTGTTGATAAGGATATTCATAGCACTAAATTATTACATTAGAAAAGAGGAAAGTTCTCAAATCAATAGCACAAAATTAGAACACCTCAACCAAGATGAAATAGATAATCTGAGTAGACCTATAACCATTAAAGAAATTGGATCCATAATTTAAAATCCAAGCAAAATGAATCTAAAGCAAGGAGAAGGAAATGATAAAGAGCATAAATCAGTTTACTCGAAAACAGGAAAATAATAAACCAAGGAAGCAAAAAGCTGGTTCTTTGAAAATTTTAATAAGTTGGTAAACTTCTAGCAAGACTGGCAAAGATAAAAAGAGGGAAGACACAAATCAACAGTATCAGCAATGTAGCAGGATATCACAACACATCCTAAGGCCATTAAAAAGATACAATAATAAGGGAATATGACAACTTTATGCTCATAAATTTGATAACTTAGAAGAAATGGATTAATTCCTCAATAGCTACAAACTACCAAACTCAACCAACATGAAATAGAAAATGGAATAGTCCTGTAACTATTAAAAGTACTTAATTTGTCATTGAAAAGCTCATGAAAAAGATATATCCTGGCCCAGATGTTTCCACTGGAGAATTCTACTGTGCTGAGTAACAGTATAATCTCAAGAGGTCACATACTATATGATCTCATTTAGATAACATTCCCTAAATAACAAAATTATAGAGATGGAGAACATATAGTGGTTGCCAGGTGTTAGGGAAGGAGGGGATTGCGGAAGTGAATGTGACAATAAAGGGGTGGTAGGAAGGAGATTTTGTAGTTAAGGAATAGTTCTGCCTCTTGATTGTAGTGTTTAAATAAATATGTATACATGTGATAGAACTATACACACATTGTACTAATATCATTTTCTTGGTTTGGGTATTATATAGTTAGATAAGATGTAACCATTGGGACAGTTGGGTGAAGGATACCAAGGAACTCTCATAACTTTGCAACCCTGCAAATCCATAATTTCAAAATAAACAGTTTTTAAAAAACCCTCCTTGATATATTCTAGAGTAGTGATTCTCAACTTTTTTGGCCTTTACACTCTTAAAAATAATTGAAGAATCCAAAAATCTTTATCTAGGCTATATAAAAATATTTGTTTAAAAATAACAATACTAAACACACTGTGTATTAATATAATCATAAATAACAAGCTTTATGAAAATCAGCCAAATTTTCTTTTAAGAAGTTTAATGAGAATGGTGTTTTAAATTTATGGAAATCTGTGTGGTTTAGCTTTTGGCTGCATTGTCATATATGTTGCATTATGGCATGTATAATCAATGTAGCTAGTTAGAGCATACTAGCAATACTGAGAACAAACTGGATTAATCTCTGAAAAAGCATATCTTTATACACTAAACCTATTACCTTAAGAAATTTTAGTAAAGAATACACAACTAAAAATTTTATTAGTCATCAGAGCAATGACATTACACATTTTGTAGCCCTGAAAAATGCCAGTGTATAATCATGAGAGTATGAGGATGAAAAAGTCAAATATTAATAACATCTTAGTATAAAAATACTTTTGACCTCATTGAATCTCTGAAAAAATCATGAAGACCACAGAGTTTTGTGGCCCACACTCTGAGATTCACTCTACTAGTGTTGAGTATGAATGTTAGGAACTGGTGTGTTTTTTATTTATTATTAATTTGCCTATTCCAGTTAAATTCATAAGTGTTACATTCATATTCGCTTAGAATACCTTCCAGTACTTTAATAAAGTTGTTTGTATGAAGAAAGAAAAGCTGTTTAAATTGTAGAGTTGCTTGGGGGGAAGTACTTGGAAAATATACATGTTGGCTTTTTTTTTTTTTTTTTTTGTTGAGACAGAGTCTCACTTTGTTGCCCAGGCTAGAGTGAGTGCCGTGGCGTCAGCCTAGCTCACAGCAACCTCAGACTCCTCGGCTTAAGCGATCCTACTGCCTCAGCCTCCCGAGTAGCTGGGACTACAGGCATGCACCACTATGCCCGGCTAATTTTTTCTATATAGATTTTTAGTTGTCCATATAATGTCTTTCTATTTTTAGTAGAGACAGGGTCTCGCTCTTGCTCAGGCTGGTCTCGAACTCCTGACCTTGAGCGATCCACCCGCCTCGGCCTCCCAGAGTGCTAGGACTACAGGCGTGAGCCACCGCGCCCGGCCATATTGGCTTTTTAAAAATTAGAAAAGAATAGTTTTGATTTGGAGCTCAGTATCAGAAAGACCCTTTCTAAAGGATTGTTCTTGAAGGATTCACCTTCACTTTTATAGTCCCATTTTAATTGTATACTTAATAAAAAGAATTTAAGAATGTGTTGGGCATTTAGGACTGTGGTCACCTGTGGTATATTTGGAACCTGGAAATACATTGTAAGCAGACAGCATAGTTATGGAGAGAAATTTCAGCCATGTATGTTGGCTGCTTGTTGTATAATTTGGTTATTTTTGTTATATTAGGGAAAATTGATTTTTTAAATTGCTTTTTAGAATGGAAGAACCACCTGTTTGCTCCTACCTGGAAAAGAATATTTCTAAAAATATGGAACTACTGGAAAAGAAACTTACAGAGTACATTGATCAGCGAATATGTAAACTCCAGGAGCACATAGATGATAAGATTGCTTTGTTAATGGACTTGCTGCAAAATCCCAGCTCCCCGCCCACTGGGATACCTCTAAGACATTGTGACTCTGGAGAAAGACTTTCAAATGGAGAGAGATAAGCTCTCAGCGTATACAATGTACTGCAGATATTTATTGCATATTTATTACAAAGCCAAAACCCAAAAATGTTTCTGAAAAGCAAGGATTTAATGTCCTTTGAAGGATCATAATCTTACTTAACATAAAATGACCTCAGTGTTCATTTTTACTACATTTGTTCTTGTAAATCTAGTACTGTACACTAAGAGTTAACATGGTATAGTCATAAGTTATTTTTGCTAGCAAGATTTTTCACTCTTACAGAAATTTATGCATGCTTGTATTGCTCAAGTGTTTAAAATGTTTAAGAATTTCTAATTCAGTTCATTAGTTTGTATTGTATATTGTGTATGTGTTTAAAGTGACTTATTTAGTAAAAGTTGAAAGATTTATACAATCTGAAGAGAAACCAGAGTATGAAGTGACTTATTTATACAAATAACCTTATTATATAGTTTTAGGAATATGAAAAATAACGCTTAGAGTATTTGACTTTTTTTCTTTTTCTAATTGTCTTAGAAAATTGGGTACTTAAGACTTGGAACCTTTAATTCAGATCACTAATTTACATTTTGTATTGTTTATCTGAGATAATGAGTAAGATGCGATCGATATTTGGCATGTGTAAAATTAGTTCACACAGGCTGTTTATATTATTTGTTTCATAACAGCATAGCTGTAGATAGGAAAGTAAACAATCAGAACTAGGCTATTCCTTGTTAGGATTAGTACTTTGGATTTGGTGTTTCACGTAAAACAGGAGCAGTTGTCTCATTTAACCTCAGTAACCCCAGAGAGTATAAGGAAGTCTCTCTGAACAACTTTCTCCCCCAGTGTCCTTTTCTGGCCTGTTTACCATATGAAATGCTGAGGCTCTGCATGGAAGGATTGATTAAGGCATATGAATCCAGAAATTGCAGTTCTCTCTGGCAGACTTAATTTTTAGATCTTATAACTACTGTATATTTGTTGAAGAGTGATATATTTGCATATAAAAATAAATGCATCCACTCTGGAAGATACTTGTCTTAATAGAACTATTTTATTTTCAATTAATCTTTGCTTAACATGTTTTATTTTTAAGAAAAGGGTTATCTCATACACATTTAATGTTTTTGGCAAGTTTGTTCTTTAAAAGGAGGGCTAACTTATATACTGGTGTCCAGCATATGGCATTTTACAGCTACTTGGCATCAGGTAGTCTAGAGCCCACTTAGCAAGTAGCTTTAAGAGGTAATTGTTTAGCTCCAGAGGGGAGTGAGACATGACTGCTGTTGCATTTCAGTGACTCTCTGGGCCTGAACAATCAAAGGGGGCTCACATTCCTCAGTTAAGTTTCCTTTCTTTCTCACTGTGGTCCAGGGAGTCTGGGCTTGGGCTTTGACTGCAGGTTCCTGTTGCAGCTGAAGACATGGCTGGCGGGATCAGCACAAATCACTTACACTGATCCTCAAAGGAGGCAGCCTGCTCTGAAGATTTGGGCCATGGTAGCAGGAGGAATCTGGGTTTTCCAAATGCCCTTTGGAGGCCACTGAGCTCAAGCCCATCTTCACACAGGTCAGACAGCATTAACACAGGGAAGTCCCACCTGGCTCTTCTCACCACCTTCTGCCCCCATGGAGGGAGCTGGATGTGATCGACGAAAGCCCTCAGAGTAAGAGCCAAACCAGCTACCCACCCTGGGCAAGGTCAGCTGAGGCTGAAATTAGAAATGCCCTGAGATCAACGTGCATCTCCCTTCTGGGGTTGGAGATGCGCTGAAGGCTTTCACGTTCTGCTCTAACTCTCCTTGTATTGCAATGGAATATTACAAACTAGTTACCCCAAGTCCCAAAGTGGTTAATACATCTGTTTAAATAAGGGACGTTTGTAACCAACAAAAGAAATACTAGCGGCAGAGAGGATTATTTTCAATGTTGCACGTTTATTCAAAAGTATATAAATAACATTGTTCATTATATAATATCATGTAAACACTCTAGAACTTGATATGAATAATAAAACATTCCACTAAGAAAGAAGTACTGCTCATGAAGATTTTCATGCCCACTTTTCCCAAATCAGAGTCCCTCATTTATGTCACAGCAGCAAGGTGGCAGGGAGTCAAAATCTGCATACACTTGGCATCTGTCACAGTACTGGAGCGTGGGAAAAGACTCAGTGGTGGCGGGTTTGGCGTGGGCGTTCTTGACCCAGCACAACTTGGCTAGATTATTACCTTTTACAAACACAACTTCAGGTTCCCTTGCAGCTCTTAAGAAAAGACATACACAAAGCACAGGCTTAGAATTTTTCTTCTCAGTCCATGTGTGGCAGTGTCAGGGTTATCTGGGAAGTTTAGGGCTGGAGCCAAACATGTGACACGAGCACTAGATTAAAACTCCCTCCCCCGTCCCAAGTTCCTCTCTCATCCCTTCCTTTCTGTGATTGCTATCAATGTAAAATCAAGCAACAAAAGTGAGAGTGGATTGTAAGCAGGAGTCCCCCACCTGGTCACTGCAGGCCCTCAAGAGGCAGGAATGAGGGGGAAGACGCTGTACTGAGCTGTGCCCAGGCTCTGGGATGTGCCATCTGACTCCCTAGAATGGGACACACTGCTTCTGACAACCAACCTCTCCCATACTTGGAGGGCCTTCTCCCCAAACTGTGATCATGTCTTGTCTGACCTAAACCTCCTTGTTAGCTGTCCCTTAGGATCTTCACACAGCTCAGCTGCCCCAGGGTCCTAGAGGCCCGCCTCCCTGTCCCCCATCTCTGGCAGTGACTGAGGGAGCACCCTGAGAGCCCCCAGCTCAGGCAAGAGGGGCTCAGTCCAGCCCGTGCTCTGCAGGAGCGCGAGGCAGAGGCTCACTCGGGGCTGCCCCGCAGCCTTCAGTCCACAGGGCCCAGGGCAGGGCGGGGCCCAGCCAAGGTGCTGATTCACACGCCAGATGGGAAGCTCAGCAAGGTCCAGTGACAGCCGAGCAGCACTGACACGCAGCCCCAAGCAGGGAACGTTCTACCTATGAGCTCACAAACCCAAGCCAGAAGGAAAAAAATAAGGTTCTAATTCTGCTGCCTTTTTTTACTTTTTCTTTTCTGAGACAGTCTTGTTCTGTGTCCCGAGTCGAGTGCAGTGGCATCATCATAGCTCACAGCAACCTCAAACTCCTAGGCTCAAGCGATCCTCCTACCTCAGCCTCCTGAATAGCTCGGTCTACTGGTGCACGCCATGGACACCTGGCTAATTTTTCTATTTTTAGTAGAGACGGGGTCTCACTTTTGCTCAGGCTGGTCTCAAACTCCTGAACTCAAGAGATCCTCTTGCCTCAGCCTCCCAAAGTGCTAGGATTATAGGCGTGAGCCACTGTGCCAGGCCCTCTGCTGCCTTTTTGCCTTTCCAAAGCTGCCTGCTCTTCCTGCCCATACCCAGCTGTGGCCACAGCAGCGGGGAAGGACCTGCTCAGGCAGAGAGCCCAATTATCCTGTTTGAGGAGGTGTTGTCCAGTCTTACCCACATGACTCACTTTAGTGCTTTGTATACTTTGATGTAAAGACAGAGAACAATGCTTGTCAGCACAATCGTGGCAATCAGCAAGCTGCTTCCAATGCCGATCATAATCTTCGTCCTGAGATCAAACATCTTTGACACACCTAGGCAGAGAAGTGCAGTCAAGCTGAATGTGGCTTTTCTCCCCACACAGCCCTTAACAACCTCAAATATTTCCTATAGTGGAGAAAGAATGAACCCCAAACAGATCCTATGAGTGTAAACCACTAGTAAATCTTCCCAGTAAAGCCCAGAAGCCTAGGATAGCCCATGGGTGGGTAAAAAGGTATATTTGTGTATGAAAAAGTACTGAAATGCAACTCTAGGGAGAAAGAAATCAGAAATACAGACTCTGGGGAGAATCCTTATCTTTCACATGCAGTAATGTGCAGCTGTAAATAACAAACAGATCTGTACTGGAACTAATCGTTTTGCTCTCAAACACTGGGTCTCCTGAAATATGTTCACTCCAAGAGTCAGAATTCACCCCTCACTGTACATTAGGTTTAAAACTATTTTATGAGACTAAAGGATTTTTTCCAAAATGTTACTGTCCGACAATACTGAGATTATGCAAACCCATTTCAAAAGTAATATGTGTTTTAGGAAACAAAACTTTTCACTTCTCCCACTGATAATTGGGTCATGCTATCTCGGGGTTTAAGGAGATTCTAGAAGTTTCCAGCCAAGCCCTTGCCCAGGCTCGGAGATGGGTAGCACAGACCAGGAACCGCTTCAGGAGCCTCTTGTACCCCATTCTGTCTTTCTAGTAGACCATAGGCCTTCCTTTGCCATGTTTCCTCCTAAACATAAATCCTCCGAGGAAATCCATTTGGTCTGGAATAAGCAATTTGTTTAATCGAACACTCTGAAATTGGGGAACAATGAGCCAAGAAAGAAGAATAAACACTCTGACGGCTAAGCATACTCACTACAGTGAAAACATTCCCAGCTAGATGAAGGCCAACTGTAAAAAAATAAAACCTAGGGAATAGGATATTTTATCGGGAATTTATCAAACCTGTAATCTGAGAAAGATAGATCTAATTATCCCTGTTAGGAGTAATTAAGATCCAAGTCGAAAAGCTCGCTTTTGGAAGTGCAGTCTCCGGCCAGAGCTAGTAGAATGGACAAGCTCCATCTTTTATGCCATGGGCTGTGTGACATCAACCCTCTGGACACCAGCTCTCTTCCAGAGAGTTCTGAATTCTGTTCCACATCGGGGTATATTTTAGCTCCCATGAAATGCTACTTTGAATCACTTATACTAAATCTTTTACCTTTTCAGGTCTTATTTCCCTTCCATTAATCTTCAGGATTTGACTGCTAATCAAAAGCAAGTTTAAGATTTCAATTTACCAAATAAAAGAAAAAGACAGAAATGTGGGGAGGCCTTACACTTAAACACCCTCACACTTAAAAAATTAATTATAGAAGACTGGTTAGACTTTCTGTTTTAGTTACACAATGAAATAATATGGAGCCATTTACTGGGACTCAAACACACGTCCTTGACATGGGAGATTTTCACCCTTTACGGTTAAAAGTTACAAAAATGAAACTTGAATTGGATGCCTGTTCTAGTTAGGTTTGCATGACTTTAAGGGACTCATACCCAGCCAATGTAATAGTACAATTAAATGAGGAGATTCCAAGTGTAGACAAGACTGTGTAGACTTGTTTCTCCCTGCTCCTCTCAGCTAAGTGTTAACTATATCCCTGAAAATAACACAAAGAGTCAAACAAAAGAGGACGCTGAAAGTTGGAAAGAAAACTGATTAGAAACCCCAGACCTGGATGAGCATCGTAGCAGCAGAACAGAGGAGCTGGCCAGGCCTGGTGTTTTCCAACTCTCAATCTAGCTCCTTTCTCCCCTGGATTCAATGTGAGTCCTGCTGACAAGCCCAGGCTAGCCCAGCAGCAGCGGCCTGGCAGGGCGGATTGGGATCCCCGCTGACAGTAAGCCAGCAGGGGAAGTGCTCTTCTGCCCCACTGGTCCCGAGACTGCCCTCTTCTGACCCTACAGGGGATCCCGCCACGACCAGTGGCCTAGCCCAGGAAGCACTCTTTGTCCCTGTGGGCTAGAGATTCTCTTCTCCCGTCTAGAGACTCCAGGTGGCTTCAGTTTGGTGAATCTCCACTGCTCCTCAGGCAGGACTGTCAGGGACCTGGGAGCCCCAGTGGCACCAGAAAAACTGAGTAGACCAAAATAGCACCACAAGACCTCTGAAAATTAAACTGTCATAGGAACCTCATCCCACAAAAGTAAGCCAGGACCAGCATGCTAAAGCTAAGCAGAATGATTACCTAATAAAAGATTTAAATAGGATCTAGACTCTCCTAACATAATAGTCAAAATGCCTTGATTGAATGGAAAAGAAAATGGATTTTCAAGTCTCCTATAATTGTAGAGCTATTAAGAAACATATACATTATTCTTGATTCGTAAGGAGAGAACAGAAGCATGGAAAAAGATAGAAAAAGGGGAAATTCACATTTAACATCTATTGGACACTCCCTGCATGCCAGGCCTCTGGTAGGTGCTTCATGTTCAGAATACTACAAACCTCACACAAGAAGTAGGCTATGATATCCCCATTTTACAGAAGAGAAAACTGAGGTCAAGAAAGGTTGAATCACTGTCCAAAGTTACACGGCAGGAAACTAAGATGGAAGAATTTAGGTTTCTTTACACTGTATTTTTTCCTCTAAGCCATGTTGGACATAGGTCCAACAAGTTTTTGATGGAACCTCTATCAATGGGTCTCTTTGCTAGGGAAGTCTGCAGTAACATGCCTATGTTCCATTTGAATCATCATTTTGGCTCATGTTTCAAGAATTCAGACTCCTCAAGAAGTCACAGAGTTCCCTTTATCCTCCCCTACTTCTCTTCTTGAATCCATAATTCTCATTTAAATAGAAACTTTCAGGAGCATGTCTTGGTTTTAAAATTTGAGTCTGGGCCTATTCCTTCAGAGACTTATCCATTTAATAGGGCAGTGTTTTTCTGACTTAAGTTTGCATAAGTATCACCTGGAGAGCTTGTTAAATCACTAATGCTGGGCCCCACCACAGAGATTCTGATTCATTGGTTCTGGGGTGGAGCCCGTGAACTTGCCTTCCTAACCAGCTCTCAGGTGAGGCAGAGGCCAGGGGCTGACCAGCCGGCAAAAGCTTGTGTTTTCTAGTTATGACTATACTGGAGCATTTTGTAAATCAAAGAACAGACCACAACTATCAGAAACTAAAGGGTTTGATAGGATGGCCTGGCTAATAAACTATCTAACAGAGAAAAATAGTTTATCTAAAAGAAAGAAAGAGGAATAAACTCACAGCACATAATTGCCCCTTTGAAGGGAAAGATTATAGCACAACAGCCTCCTTGTTTGATTAACCACCTGTGAAGTTTCTTTTTGCAGCCTTGAAGAGCCCTAGGCAGACAGCAGTGGTGTGAGCTCTGCTCCAGCTCTCACCAGATCACATTTCAAGGACTCTCATAAGCCAGCCTCACTGAGAAGAGAAAAAAAAAGGGGGGGGGGGGAAACAGATGTAGTGGCTTCACAGCCATTTTCCTGTTTTTACTCCACAATAAACTTTTTTCCCCCATTACCCGCCTAAAAATCCCAAGCCCCTTCTGCTCGGGGGGCCGACACTTCTTTCTTTCTCTTATGTCATGCCCTTCCAACCTTTGGGAAGTAAAATAAACTTTTTCCTTTAAAACTATTCTAATCTTTGTGTCAAGAAATCTTTCTCAGCCCATGCTGTGAGTCCCCACACTAACAGGATTGGGCCTTAACTGAGACACATTTCTCCTGCCTGCCAAAGGATATGCCACCTCATGGCTATATGCTATAAATAAATGAAGATGAGTTTGGTAAAAGTGATGTACAGGTCCTCAATTCACTGAGGTCAGAAGGAGATTCATAAATGAACATGTTATTAATAGTTCTCATGTTAAAGAACTAAATTTCCCAAAACATTAAATGAGTATAAAACATCCTTTTTCACAAAATAAACATCTTAACAAATATCAGATGAAAATAAAAATATTTTTACTTATTTCAGATAAGTAAGTTTCCACAGTGGATGCATTTATTTTTTAGATACAAATATATTTCCCTTCAACACATACACATACAATAATTATAATTTCTGAAAACTAAGTCTGCCAGAGAGAACTGTAATCTCTTTGATTCACATGTCCTACTCCTTTAATGGAGAGCCTCAGCATTTCACACTTTAAAAAGGGCTTGGAAAGAAGAATTTGTATAAGCTCAAAAAAGCAGAGACCTGCTTATATTTTCTGGATTTGAGATAAAACAAGACTTCTCGCATTTTACACCAAACACTTAATCCAAAATAATAATCCTAACAAGGAAGAGGCCAGTTCTGATATTCACCTTCCTACCTACTGCTGTAATGTGACAGATCATAAAATTAATGGCCCCAATGGGAACTAATTTTACATATGCCAAACATCACTTCTAATTTTTTATCTGAAATAGACAATATAAAATATAGATTGGTGATCTGAAATTAAAAGTTCCAGTTTTCCAAGAACAGTCAATTAGAAAGAAAGTCAAATACTTTAAGCATTCTTTTCACACCCATAAAACTATAAAGTCTTCGTATTAAATATAAGTTAAGACAACACTTCAAACACATACAATAAAAACTAATGAACTTCATTAGAAATCCTTAACCATTTTAAACAAACAATATATTATTAATATATATATAAATTTCTTATGAGTGGAAAATATTGCTAGCAAAAATAACTTATGACTATACCATGTTAACTCTTAGTGTACAGTACTAGATTTACAAGAACAAATGTAGTAAAAATGAACACTGAGGTCACTTTATGTTAAGTAAGATTATGATCCTTCAAAGGACATTAAATCCTTGCTTTTCAGAAACATTTTTGAGTTTTGGCTTTGTAATAAATATGCAATAAATATCTGCAGTACATTGTATATGTTGAGAGCTTATCTCTCTCCATTTGAAAGTCCTTCTCCAGAGTCCCAATGTCTTAGAGGTATCCCAGTGGGCGGGGAGCTGGGATTTTGCAGCAAGTCCATTAACAAAGCAATCTTATCATCTATGTGCTCCTGGAGTTTACATATTCGCTGATCAATGTACTCTGTAAGTTTCTTTTCCAGCAGTTCCATATTTTTAGAAATATTCTTTTCCAGGTAGGAGCAAACAGGTTGCTCTTCCATTCTAAAAGTAAATTTTAAAAATATATCAATTTTCCCTAGTATAACACAAACAGCCAAGCTATACAACAAGCAGTCAACATACATCATTGAAATTTGTCTCCACAACTCTGCTCTGTCTCCTTACTACGTACTTCCAAGTTCTAATATAAGTACACAACAGTCCTGAATGCCCAACACATTCTTATTTCTTTAATTCTTTTTATTAAGTATACAATTGAAATGGGAATATAAAAATGAAGATGAACCCTTAAAGAACAATACTTTAGGAAGGGTCTTTTTGATATTGAGCTCCAAACCAAAACTGTCCCTGTCCACTTGTTAAAAAGTCAATATGTATATTTTCCAAGTACTTCCCCCCAAGCAACCCTACAATTTTAAGGTTTTGTTTCTTCTTACATACAAACAACCTTACTAAAGTGCTGGAAAGTTCTTTCAAACTTTCACAACACATTAACAAAGTTATTAGGAAAACTGGACTACCATGACCATAGATGCTACAGAGTACACACAGTTCTGACGGGCAGAGGCAAAATCAAGGAGTGGTTTTGTTTAGGAAACAATTCTACTAAAAACCACCGTAGGAATAGAACTAATTTAAAATGTTCAAGACACATCAAATATACAACTGTGACTCCTAACTGCCATTTTGTATGCTTTCTATTATAGAATATAAAAACAATCCTCCCCCATGGATGTTAAACTGACACCCTAGACAGTTAAAGCCTCCTGTAATTCAGTATTCCATTATTTTCTGATGGTACTAAAAAATACACAACCAGCAAATTATTTCACTTCTTCAAAAAGAGCATTTATACTTAAAAAATAGGATGAGGTGGGATTCCCTCATTTTAAAAAATATTTTCTAGAGCTACTAAAAAATGTACTTACAAACTAGTTGATAAAAATATTCTTCTGGATTACACAAGGGAGACAGGGACCACAGGAAAGACACAGTATATGACATTGATCAGATTCGGCCTTTCTCTCTTCATCAGAAGCTGAACTCTTCTCGTTTTTAGCCTGTTTTCTGCAGGTGAATCTTTAGTTCCTTGGTTAGCTACTTCAGCCTGCTTTTGCTTTGCTTCCCTTTCCCCTTCTGTGTGCACTTTTTTGTCTGAGGGTTTACGCCTCCCTGCTGCCTTTTTGGGCTTCATTTCCACTTTTGAAGGAGCAGGTTTAGCCAACAACAGCACCAACCTCTTCTTGGGCCCTTCCTGCACTGCCCCTTCAGGTGGATTGACCTTTCTCTGGGGCATCTTGCAGGTGCTGGGTACCTGCAGGCCCCAGTGCACCTACAGCCTCCGTGAAGATGAGCTGCCTGGCTGCCACTCGAGCTTTCACTTTTTTTCCCTTGTTCTTATTTCAGATAAATCACTTTTGTTTTAGCTGTTCGAATAGGTGTGTTGTGATACCTCATTGTGGTCTTAGTATCTTTTCCTGTCCATACGCTATTCACATGTCCTCTTTGGTGAAATATCTCATGTCTTGCACTTTTTTTAACTGTTGAGTTTTGAGAGTTCTTAATATAGTCTAGGTATGAGTCATTTGTCAGATATTTGGTTTGCAAATATTTTCTTCTAACAGGGTCTTTCAGAGAGCAAAAGTTTTTATCTTTGATGAAGCCCAGTTTATTGATTTCTTTTATGGATTGTGATTTGGTGTTATGTTTAAGTACTTTTCTGCAATTCCTAGTTGCTAAATATTTTCTCCTATGTTTCCATCTAAAAGTTTTCTATCCAAAAGATCATTTAAATCTATGATCCATTTTAAGTTACTTTTTATATTAAATGTGATGTTCCTACCATAGGATATCCATAGCCTATGGATATCCAATTGCTCTAGCACCATTTTTTGAAAGTGCTGTCCTTTTTCCATTGAACTGTTTTTTACACCTTTCAAAACTCAGTTGATCATATTTGTGTGGGTCCATTTCTGGCCTTCTATTATGTTCCATTCATCTATGTTTCTATCCCTCTGCCAATACTACATAGTATAGAATACTCTCACTATATGAGACTAGACATTGAATGAGTGATTCCCAATCACTTTATTCTTTTTTTCAAAGTTGTTTTAGCTATTCTACCATTTTTTGTCTTCTCATATAAGTTTTTAAGAGAATTCTAGGTGGCTGTAAAAAATCTCGGTGGGATTTTGATGGGAATTACATTAGGCCTGCATATCGGTGGGGAGAACTGACAACTTTGCTGATTCTCCAACCCATGAACATGGTACGTTCCTAAATTTATTTCGGTCTTCTATGATTTCTTTCATCAGCATTTTATAATTTACTGCATACAGATACTGTACACATTTTGTTAGATTCATACATAAGTATTTTGTTTTCTCTGGAGCAATTGTAAATGGTATAGTAAGTCTGTTTTAAGCAGGAAAGCTTACTTTCATTCTTGCAGTTTTATACTGTAAGAAGTATAAAAGTCAACATTTAATAATTCATTGTTCACAACTGATTTATAAAAACAATTTTTTTTGAGACAGGGTCTCACTCTGTTACCCTAGCTAGAGTGCAGTGGCATCATCACTGCTCACTGCAACCTCAAACTCTTCCTGGGCTCAAGTGATCCTCCTGCCTCAGCCTCCCGAGTAGCTGTGACGATAGGCAGGTGCCGTCATGTCCAGCTAATTTTAATATTTTTTGTAAAGACGGGGTTTCGATCTTGCTCAGGCTGGTCTTGAACTTCTGACCTCAAGAAATCCTCCTGCCTTGGCCTCCCAAAATGCTAGAATTACAGGCGTGAGCCACCGTACCCAGCCAACAAATTGTTTTTCAGTTTCCACATGTCATTGTTAGTACAGTTAAGCCTCAGTATCTGTGGTCAACTGGTTCCTGGACCACCCTCCCCTACCCTGTGGACACCCACATCTGCAGATGCTCAAGTCCCTTCTATAAAATGGCATAGTATTTGGACATAACCTATGCATATCCTCCCTTATACTTTAAATCATCTGTAGATTACTTGTAATACCAAATACAATGTAAATGCTATGTAAATAGTTGTTATACTGTATTGTTTAGGTAATGACAAGAAAAAGGTCTGCACATGTCTTGGGCTGTAGCATAGTCAGAATAACAGACAGGTTGAGAGTACCCAGGAAGGTTTTACCCTGGGACATCCAGCCTACACCAACCTCAAACCACAGAACTGCTCAGAAGGTTCTTTAAAAACCATTAAAAAAAACCTGAATGGTGGCATTCTCCACTCAAAAAACTCTACCTGAGCGCAAAGCAAAGTCCAGACTCTTCCTCTGCCCTGCAGTCCTTCACTGTCTGACCATTTCCTTGTCCCTCCTTACCTCCTACCTGGCTCCTCTGCACTCACATCGGCCAGCTGGTCTGCCTTCCCTTGCACTGCAGGTGCCCCAGCCTGTCCCTGCCTCAGGGCCTTTGCACTGGTTGTTTGTTTTGCCTAAAAGGCAACCTGCTAAGCCCAGATCACACATGGATGCCTCCCTCTTATCTGTCTTTGTTGAGATCTCATTTCTCAAGATGCCAGTCCCCCAAGGCAGCTACTCTCTGTCCAGTCACCCTGTTTGATTATAGTCACAACTCCTCTCACTATTTGAATTCTTCATTTATTTTGTTTGTCTATCTCTCCACTTAGAATACAAGTTCCGTGAGGGCAGGACTGTGCCTCTCATGTTCACTTCTATATTCCTCAGGCCCTAGAACAGTAAGTGCAAATATTTGCTGAACTAATAAGTGAAAAGAGGACGGCTCCTTCCCTGCCCCCACCCAAACACACGCTTGCTCTTCCTAGTCTCACTATGGACACCAAGATTCCTTTCTCTTGACTGCAAAACACGGCGCCCAAGGGACTAATCCACCTGATTCAGCCTTTCTAGACATAACCAGTTAGAAACCCCTGCAGGGGAATCTGGACTTTCTTTTTTCCTGAACTTTCTTTTTCCTTCTCTTCCTCTGTTTCTCCCCCTTCCCTCCTAGGATCAGCCCCCTGGCAGGACATCTGAATGACCCAGCTCAACCCAGAATTTGCCCAGGTGCCACGCCTCTCCTGACCCACTGATCCTTTGGCCTCCCAGAGCCTTCCTTTCTTGCAGCAGAGCAGTGAAGGCTTCAGATGTCAGTGATGCCACCCCATTCGTGATCTGAAGGGCCAGGGCAAAGGCACAGCTCCAGGTCAGTTCCACAAGGCTTCACTCAGTGCCTGCTGTGTGCCAGCCGCCAGAGATGCCCATGAAGAGCTGTTGCTGGGTGCCAACTTGCCAGGAGTGGGCTGGGGAAAGTGAACACTTGCTGCTGGGAATTGCTGATAAGAACCAGTCACACAGCTGCTATATTCTCACATCAGTCTACCCCTTGCATGGCTGGAAATGACGCATTTCCCTGGAGGTCTCTGGGAAGCTTATGAAACTAGATAGTTACGAATCCCAGAAACTATAAAAGCCTGCTAGCTCTTAAGGCTTCCCAGCGCCTTGCAAAGATGGAGGTTGTAAGAGGGCTCTTGTCTTTGGCTCTTTTAATTGCCTCATGTTTGGCAGAGGTGAACTCGACTGAGGATGAAGGTAAGAAAATTGAACCAGATTTCTCCACCAGAACAGGAACGACCTCCTCTCAAGAGGCCTTTAAAATTTTTTTTTCAAAGTTTTTATATCTGTTGGCCTCAATACAGAGAAAAATTTAATACTCTTGGTGAGATTTTGAATCAGTACTAATTTTATTCAGGTCTGTATGACAATGTCCATAAAAATACATAGAAAGCACATCTAATTTTACCAATAATTTCACTACTAAAAGTTTATCTTTAGGAAATAATCATAAAAATATGCAAATATATGCATTTATAAAGTTGTAAAAATCACAAATTTTCATCATTCATTTTGTTATGATAAATCCATACAAAGGAGCACTCTTCTGTAACTTTTAATAAATGACACTGGCCAGGCACGGTGGCTCACGCCTGTAACCCTAGCACTCTGGGAGGCCGAGGTGGGTGGATCGCTTGAGCTCAGGAGTTTGAGACCAGTCTGAGCAAGAGCGAGACCCCGTCTCTACTAAAAACAGAAAGAAATTATATGGACAGATAAAAATACATAGAAAAATTAGCTGGGCATGGTGGCACATGCCTGTAGTCCCAGCTACTTGGGAGGCTGAGGCAGGAGGATCACTTGAGCTCAGGAGTTTGTGGTTGCTGTGAGCTAGGCTGACGCCACGGCACTCTAGCCTGGGCAACAGAGTGAGACTCTGTCTCAAAAAAAAAAAAAAAGACACTGATCTACAATGTGTCTATGATCTACATTAAAAAAAAAAAACCATCTGAAATTTTTATAATATGATGTTTGTTTAAAATGTTTACATTTAGACCATTATGAGTAATGTTGCTGTGAACAGTAGTGTACAAGTTTTTGTGTGGATATTTGTTTTCATTTATTTGGGGGATATGCCTGGGGTGGAATTGCTGGATTATTCTAATTCTATGTTTAATCTTTTGAGAAACTATGAGACTTTTCCACAGTAGTTGCACCATTTTCCAATCCCATTAGCAGTGTATTATCATTCCAATTTCTCCATATGCTTGTCAACACTTGTTATTTTCTCGTTTTGATTATAGCCATCCTAAGGGATATGAAGTTGTATCTAGTGTGGTTTTTATTTGCATTTCCATGATGACTAATGATGTTGAGTATGTCTTCATGTTTTACTGGCCTTTTATAGATCTTCTTTTAAAAAATGTCTATTCTGGTCCTTTGTCTATTTTTTTTTTTTTTTTTTTTTTAGACAGAGTCTTGCTCTGTTGCCCGGGCTAGAGTGCTGTGGTGTCAGCCTAGCTCACAGCAACCTCAAACTCCCTGGCTCAAGCCATCCTTCTGCCTCAGCCTCCCGAGTAGCTGGGACTACAGGCATGCACTGCCATGCCCAGATAATTTTTTTTCTATATATATTTTTAGCTGTCCATATAATTTCTTTCTATTTTTAGTAGAGACAGGGTCTCGCTCTTGCTCAAGCTGGTCTCGAACTCCTGAGCTCAAACAATCCGCCCACCTCGGCCTCCCAGAGTGCTAGGGTTACAGGTATGAGCCACCGCCCCCGGCCTATTTTTATTTTTTTTTGAGACAGAGTCTCACTCTGTTCCCTGGGCTAGAGTGCCATGGCATCAGCCTAGCTCACAGCAATCTCAAACTCCTGGGCTCAAGTGATCCTTCTGCCTCAGCCTCCCGAGTAGCTGGGACTGCAGGCATGAGCCACCATGCCTGGCTAATTTTTTGTATATATTTTAGTTTTACAGCTAATTTCTTTCTATTTTTAGTAGAGATGGAGTCTCACCCTTGCTCAGGCTGGTCTCGAACTCCTGAGCTCCAACGGTCCACCCGCCTCTGCCTCCCAGAGTGCTAGGATTACAGGCGTCAGCCACCTCGCCCAGCTCTTTGTCTGTTTTTAATTGGTTGTCTTTTAATTATTGAATTGTAAGAATTTTTTATACATTCTAGATATAAAGTGCCTTTTAAAAACCATCCTTCTATAGGCCCTAATATAGTCTCTTTTATGGACTATATGTAGAGAAATCATAAATACTTTCTCCCCAAGGGCACCAAGAAGGAAAAATCCATTGCTTGTGGCTTACTTTGGAGTGAGCTAAGTACTATCCATGATTAGCTGAATGCTTGCATAGATATTACGCGTGGGAGGTAGATGCTCAGTCACTAGGGAGGGGTAGGGGCTGCTGGCTCTTCTCAGTGCTATCTGTGGTCTCTGCCAGGCAAATCAAACTGCAGCGCCAGTCTGGGAGGTGCCAGTGTGGCAGAGAACCACACAGCCCTGATCCTGCAACTCAACCCCAGTGAGAACTGCACGTGGACAATAGAAAGACCAGAAAACAAAAGCATCAGAATCATCTTTTCCCAAATCCAGTAAGTGCAGCTTCAGTTTCCTAATGAGGGAGGTTGAACTCTCTAGCCATGGTTGGGGCCGGGAGCTCTCTGTGGGAAGATTTCAGCTGCTGCTAGAGGTGGTGGTAACCCTCACAGCCACCAGGATGTTGATGGTGATGGTTGTGGTGGTGTTCACTGTGTGCCTGGCACTTGCTCACAGAGATCCTCTAGTATTACAACACAGAAGGTTGAGAACTTGCCTGAGCCCACACAAATAGTAAGTGGTATGACCAGGGTTAGTATCTAGTAAGTCTGGTTCCAGATTCTAGTCCTTAAAACACTAAATTTGTGGTTCCAAATTTTGCTATGCATTAGAATCAGCAGGGGAGCTTCCAAAAACTCAGGTTCCCAGGCTGTACCCCATAAAATTAGATCACAATCTCTGGGGTAGGGCCCAAGCATCAGTATTTTTTATCGTAAAATTGCAAAATTTTTATTTTGAAATAAACATACATTCCTAAGTGGTTTTTTATAAGTGCCCAGGCAGTCCCCATGTAAGGCTAAGCTGAGAACAGGGCTCTGCCCAATGGAGACACTCTCTGCGTTTCATGGATCTACCCCAGTTAGTCCTCTCAACAACTCTCTTGGATTAGACTGCATCAAACACCCATTTAGTAGATAGGAAAGCCCAAAGAAGTCACTTACTAGGCCCAAGGTCACATAGTGGGAGAGGTCCAAGCAACCTGGCTCCAGAGTCCAGACTCTTACTCTGTCCCAGTGGTTCACAAACTTGATCATGCACCGGAAGCACCTGGAAGGCTTGTTAAAGCGCGGTTGCCGGGCCCCACCCCCAAAGCCTCTATTATCTTATTCACGTGGGGTGGGTGCGGCCTAAGAATTTGCATAGATAGCAAATTTACACGTGATGTGATGCTGCTGGTCCAGGTACCACCTTTTGAGAACCATGGCCCTATGCCACTGAAGTTGAAATTTATCCCTCAAAGAAACAAAAGAGAAGGGGTCCTTTCAAATTGCCTGGAATGGTAGAGTGATTAAGAAATACACACTATTGTAGCTGTGCAAGAAGAGAGGGGAAGAGAGAACAAAGTGTGGAAAGAACAAGGGAAGGGGGACATTGCCATTTAATGTTCACTGGTCACCTCCTGCGTGCCAGGCCTGTGGTAGGTGCTTCATGTTCAGAATACAATAAACCTCACACGAGAGTAAGAAGTAGGCTGTGATATCCCCATTTTACAGAAGAGAGAACAAGTCAAGAAAGGTTAAATCACTTCTCCAAAGTTATACAGCAGCTAAGTGGCTAAGGTGGAAGGAGAACTCAGATTTTTCTATTCTTGTATTATTTCCTCTAAGTTATGTCGGAAATGTGTTTTCTGAGGTCAGAGAGACCCCATCGGGATGGGCAGAAAATGAAAATCCTGGGCTTCCCTGTCCAAAGCAGGGCATGGGACTGTCCTTCAGAATGATGGACAAATGATGATATGAGGGAAGGAAGGGACAACTAGGGAGATGTTAGGATTTGCTTTACCTTGGAAGAGAAGTGGCCATGAAAGAATTGCTTCACCTTTCAGCAGCCCAGGACATCAGGTGTCAATGGGGATCAATTTTAAATAAGAAGGTTCTACTCCAAAAGTCACGTGGGCACAGGAAACAGGAGAGACAGAAGGAGGTAGAAGGCTCATCTTCACCATTTACTTGATGTGAGACATAGGCAAAGCAGTTCAGCTTTCTGCAGCCATTAAGGTGGACAATGAGTACCTTGATGTGGAGGATGGTGGGGTTGATGATTGGTCTTGGAGAGACTTAAATGAATATAGATGTGCTGCCACTTTGCAAATTACCATACCAATGTGAGCGATTGACTCTGCTTGTGAAACCCCCTTTGCTAGTGGCTCTTCTCCAGCCACAGTTGTGTTCTGTCCTCAGGCTTGATCCAGATGGAAGTTGTCAAAGTGAAAACATTAAAGTCTTTGATGGAACCTCTACCAATGGGCCTCTGCTAGGGAAAGTCTGCAGTGAAAATGACTTCGTTCCTGTATTTGAATCATCATTCAATACATTGACGTTTCAAATAGTCACTGACTCTGCAACAGTTCAAAGAAGTGTCTTTATCTTCTACTACTACTTCTCATCTGACATCTGTAAGTTCCTCATCTACACATCCTTTACCCACCTCTCCCGCAAGCACAGGTTACACACCCTCCTGCCTGGGTCCTTGTGATCTTCAGTCTGAGTCTGTTCCCTCAGAGGCTGCTCTGTTTGGGAGAGCAGTAGTTCTCGATCTTTCCTGTGCATAAGTATCACCTGGAGAGCTTGTTAAATCACTAATTCTGGGCCCCACCACAGAGATTCTGATTCTTTGCTTCTGGGGTGGAGCCTGTGAACTTGCCTTCCTGACCAGCTACCAGGTGAGGCAGAGGCAAGGGGCTGATCAGCTGGCTACAGGTGAGGGTACGCTGTTAGAGCCCGACGCAGAGCCTCTCCACATTCAGCCTGTTTAATAATAACCCTGAGATCTTTTGTGATGCCTGTTCAGGGACTACACCTCCCTGTGGTCCGATTGCTTAGATCTGGGTTGGGCTGCAGAACCTCCATGTTTGATAAGGCCCCCAGGTCATGCTGAGAAAGAAGGTTGTCTGGGGAGCACATGCTGGGAATCTCTGACCTCACCTCTGAAATCTGTGACTTCCAGGCAATCAGAGGCTGCATTTCCTTGGCTCTGCATTCACAGCACCGACATTCCCTTGTGACTTTTCATGTGAAAAACTCCACTCTGTTTTTCTTTCCAAGATCCAACACTGATCATGTCACTCTCCTGCTTAAACCACTGATGTCTTGGTAGCAGCAAATCTCCAGAGTGGAGAGCAGTCAAGGTTTTCCCAAGCTGCACCCAGGCCACCTTTTCAAGATTTGCCTCTAGCTGCTACCCAATATGCATCCTATGCATCAGCCAATGTAAACCATTTTGCGTCTCCAAAAAAGAGCTTTTGGTATTGTTTCTCTGTGTTTCATCTGTCCAGCTGCTTGTTTATGTACTTATTGGGGAAGGGAGGGACCAAGGCCGGTATCGTGAAGGTTGCATCTGAGCTGAGCTTTGGACGATAGCGTGACCAGCGCAGGGAGAAGTGGGAGTCGGGGAGGATTCATCTCTGCTGGAGCCAACAGCCCACGGAGACATGGGAAGAAAGGGCTGGGGAAACAGCAGGCCACATAGAAGTGGCTCACGAGACAGGAAAGCTGGGCAGGAGCTAAGTGAGGAAGGGCCTCCAGTGCTAGTCCTGAGAATGTGACTTTATTTTCTATGGCTCAGTCCAGGTAATGGAGGGTCTACAGCTGGGACAGATCTCATTGCATCACTTCAATGTGATTGATTTGGCAGCAGTATAAAAATTCACTCCCAGCCCTGCAACAATAGGCAGGAAGTCCAGTGATAAAGAGGGATGAAGACCTCAATATGTGACCCGTGGGAAAGACAGAGGTGGAATAACATTCCGATTTGACATGTTAATAAGCTCGACGTACAACACAGAAATTAAAAAACATCTCCATTTTGACTTACATGCTTGGTCACCTTCACATCCGTTTTAGCTATTCCAAACTGTGGCGGTTACTTGGACACTTTGGAAGGATCTTTCACCAGCCCCAATTACCCAAAGCCCCATCCCGAGCTGGCTTATTGTGTGTGGCACATACAAGTGGAGAAAGGTTACAAGATAAAGTTAAACTTCACAGAGATTTTGTAAGTACTGAGGTCCACTTCTGTTGGAGCATATGTAGTGTGCCCACTTGGACATTGGGGGGATCTGGGGAGGAGAAATTATTACATGCAACACCCACATATGGGCATTTTTTTAAAGAATTGATATAGAAAGGAAAACACTTAGTGATACTATTACATTAAACTAAGTTGACTATTTAATATTTTTCTGAAGATTCTGAGGTCCTGTTAGGGACTGACAAAGACCTAGGTTTGTTTGTCATCATAAACCTGAGATACCATTGAGGGGGAAATCCTTAATCACTTAAGAGTGGAATTGCTTGGATTTTAGAACATAGAATTGAATTGGTCTGAAAAGCTTTTTCACCAGAGGCCCTCATTCTCTAGCCTAGAAATAGACAAGCACTGCAGATTCGACTTTGTTGCTGTCTATGATGGCTCCTCCACCACCTCTGGCCTCATTGGAAAAGTCTGTGGCCGCGTAACACCCACCTTTGAATCTTCGTCAGACTCTTTGACTGTTGTGTTATCTACAGATTATGCCAATTCCTACCGGGGCTTTTCTGCTTCCTACACTTCAATTTATGCAGAAAATGTCAACACTAGTAAGTCACATTTTATATTCCTTAGCTATATTGAGCTTCTCTGAAGATTGTGTACATAAAAACTGTTCCTTAATTCTTAGCCTATATGTGGCTGTCCCTATTTGCAAGACTGTCATTTATAGTTGGGAACATTTACATAATCTGAAGCTTGAGAAATCAGTTCTGTGCATTGCTTAATACAAGAAGAAATTAATGATATGTCAACCTGGAAAAGATCCTTGCAGAAAATATGGACTGTTTCCCATTAATACCTTCTGCAAAGACGCAGTTAAAAATATTAGATTTACAGATTCTAGCTCCAAACAAAGGCACAATGAACACTGTAAAAGGTGGATCAACTGCTCAGCTATCTCAGGCTTCTGATTACTTATTTAGGGCACAATGGGTTTTGACTTTTCATGTATTCACCTGCAGGCACAGCTCTTCACGATCCAAAGTTCCTAGTTGGATAAACATGATCATCCTTTTTTCCCCCCCCGACAGCCTCTTTAACTTGCTCTTCTGACAAGATGAGAGTTATCATAAATAAATCCTACCTAGAGTCTTTTAACTATAATGAGAATGACTTACAACTAACTGACTCAACTTGCAGACCCAAATTATCCAATGTTGTGGATTTTTCTATCCCTCTTGATGGATGTGGTACAATCAAAAAGGTAAAGTGAAACACTGATAGCTGGGTTTTGTCAAATGATGAATGCATGTTGGGTGATGCATCCTGGGTAATGCTTGCTAGCTGCTTAAATAAACAGCCCCCAAGTCATAGTGGCTTCACAAATGATAAATAAGCATGTGTGGACATTTAAGTACATACCTTCACACACAAATGCCAAATTGCTGCCTTCATTTTCAGGGTGAGTGGAGGATGGTTATCTTTCCCAGAAGGTAAAGAACTCTGAAAACTCACCAGAGAGTTTGATCATCTATATGCAGTGGGTTTAATATCCTACCAGAAACAATTGTGCAGAAAATGTTTACATCTCATGTTTAGTAAAAATCTAGCTAGATTTTAACATTCTTTCCCTTGTAAAGATAGAAGGTAAAATATTATCCTTATTTTAAACATGAAGGATATTTCAGGAAGTTTTCAGTTTGTTTTACATTTTCTAGAAGTCTCAAGATCTCAAACACTTTCAACCTAGGATCCCTTTAGGATACATATCATAAACTTCTCACTCTGGACGTTAAACAGCAACCTAGTTGAAAAGAACGGAGGCTAATCCAGAGGAATTGATAGGGACAGAAGCAAATCATCATTACTTGCCAAAAGCGAACATTCAGGCTTAATTGCACTGTGAGCTCCTCGGGAAGGCTGCCAAGGGGCACCTACTGCAGCCTTCTGTCTATGTACGTTTTGGAAACTGCCCAGTTAGCCACACTAACTTAATGTTCCTCATGGAAGGCAATACGTTGCCTGGTTTAAAGTCTTTATAGGGCTGGAAATTTGCATTCAAAATTGATTTTAATGTAACTGAAAAAAATTCTGTCCAATTCTGTCTTAAAGTCTTTCTATTACATGCCGTATCTCTCATCTCATTCATTCTTCCTTTCTCAGAATATTTCTTCAGTGAAACACATTTAAGGTTTACAGTATTCTGACATGAAAGCTATTATATCATAATTTAAGAAAATTATGCCTCCACCTACAAATGTTATTTATGTCTATGCTCTAAAATATTACTGGACCTAAAATGTAAAATTTGAATTCCATCTTGTTCTGCAGGTAGAAGATCAGTCAATTACTTATACCAATATAATCACCTTTTCTGCATCTCCAATTTCTGAAGTGATCACCCGTAAGAAACAACTCCAGATTATTGTGAAATGTGAAATGGAACATAATTCTACTGTGGAGATAACATACATAACAGAAGATGATATAATACAAAATCAAAATGCACTGGGAAAATATAACACAACCATGGCTCTTTTTGAATCTGATTCATTTGAAAAGACTATACTTGAGTCGCCATATTATGTGGATTTGAACCAAACTCTTTATGTTCAAGTCAGTTTGCACAACTCAGATCCAAATTTGGTGGTTTTTCTTGATAGCTGTAAAGCCTCTCCCACCTCTGACTTTGCATCTCCAACCTACGACTTAATCAAGAGTGGGTATGTATTCGTGTAATTGATGTATATATGATATATCTTTCTGATGAGTAATAATTATTTAAATAAAGTAATTTTGTGTGTGTATATATGTAAATGTTCCTAGAACTACTACCATGGAATTTATTAATTTCAGTTAAAATATTTATATAGACATAGATTATATCCTCTAGAATTTTAAGTGTATTCACAAAATATTTGCTGGTGGAAACAAATTTATCTTTTGTCAAGAAAGCTGTTTGTGCATACGCTGTTTGTAAATTTTGGTTATTTTCAACAAAAACCCAGGAGATCATTTCACGTGTGCCATCTTTAGACTATAATGTCATCAATAAAATATATGTAGCATTCTTAAAAGAAAAAGTATAAATTTCTTCTTTGAAAGAAAAAGTTTCCTTTTTTTCCCTCTAAGAGCTGGTAGATTTTAACTCAATCATCCATACTGATACATTACTAATAGGCATGTAAGGAAAGGTGTTTGAGTTCTACTACAGAGGCACAGATTTTCTGGTTAATTCACACGGACCAGGAATTTTAGAGCTAGAAGGAACCTTTCTATCTTACCCAGGAATCAGATCTATAGTCTTAGCTCACTATAGTCTGAACTAGAAACATTATCTTTCTAGAAGGATTTTTAAATTCACAAATTAGACAGTTCAGAGAAAACTTTGTATCATCTTTTTTAGCATCAACAAGACTGAACTTCTGTGCGTCTTCTGAACATGTTTATAAATTCTGTTCCAGATGTAGTCGAGATGAGACTTGTAAGGTGTACCCCTTATTTGGACACTATGGAAGATTCCAGTTTAATGCTTTTAAATTCTTGAGAAGTCTGAGCTCTGTGTATCTGCAGTGCAAAATTTTGATATGTGATAGTAGTGACCATCAGTCTCGCTGCAATCAAGGCTGTCTCTCTAGAAGGAAACGAGACATTTCTTCATACAAGTGGAAGACTGATTCCATCATAGGACCCATTCGTCTGAAAAGGGATCGAAGTGCAAGTGGTAATTCAGGTAAGAAAAACGTTATTTTGTGGTCTAAGAACGCCTCATGGCTTTTAAAATGCTGCTCAAATCTGGTAGTTCTTAAGCATGCACAGTTTAAAGATTTATAGAAGTTTTACAAATAAGTTGTGAGTTTTGAGCACACAGGATTACTGTTTATTTCCATCATTTGATAATATACATACCATGTACAGTGTAAGCATATGACACACTGATAATTCACCATTATTCATATGGCTTTTGAGTATAAGTGTAACAATGTCCTCATCTGTAAAAACAGTTTCCATTAGCTTCCTGACTCATTATTATAGATGCCATAGCAGACAGTGGAATCAAAAGCAATGTGTTTTAACTCCTAAATGAACAAAACAAAATGAACCAGTATCCCACATAATTGCCGATTTGAAAAAAAGCTATTTTTTAAAAACAAAGAATCTATTATATTAACACAAGACTGTGTTTCTTTTATTAATAAAAGGCTTGAAACCTGAGACCTATCTGGTTGCATGGAAAGGAAGCAGTGGTAAATACTCAAGCATAGTCCATAATTAATAGCTTAAGAAAAGCCATAATAAAATAAAACCATTTATAAGAATTTATCTTGGGTATAAGTGGTATTGAAGGACCTTATGATCTCTGTAGTTGTTATTATTAGCACTATAAAGGAGTGTATGGTTCTGGTTTGTAGCAAATTAGTTATGGTAAAAACAGAAGAACACAAATTCAGTAATTTTATAAACACATTCACTAAAAAGCTTGTATGGTGTATCTATAGATACTGGTTTGAAATTAGTGGAAAACTTGTGAATGAAAGTCACAACAGAAATATCATATATATTAGAAAGTATCTTTTTCCTATTTCAAGGGAATAAACAAATTTTTTTCCTGTTGATCAAATGTATTTTGAAACTAAGAGAAATAGTGATCATTAATAAATGAAACTGTATTTCCATTTGGCTATTATGCTTGAATTTCACGTTTTTCATGTTACATCAAGGAACCAAACTAAGTCAACCATTTGAAACAAATTTAAAATTAAACATAAACTAACTCAAATATTTGATAATCGTTTCTCTGTATTGTATTGGCATTATACATTGTACATTAATTCATGTGTAAGATTCATAGGGTGGTATGTACAGATTATAAATGTTACCAACATTTTGTAATGGTAATACTTTTTTAAAAAATGATTTTCATCTTGTTTCCAATTACAGGGTTTCAGCATCAAACACATGCAGAAGAAACTCAGAACCATCCATTCAACAGTCTGTATCTATTTTCATTCATGGTTCTAGCTCTGAATGTGGTGATTTTGGTCACAGTCATAGCGAGGCATTTTGTAAATCAACGGGCAGACTACAAATACCAGAAGCTGCAGGACCATTAGCTGATCGGTGTAGCCCGAAGTTATTTCTCCTGGATGCCAAAGGATGTGGTACCTCGTGGCTACATGCATTATGAATAAATTAGGAAAGGTGTGAAAAAGTGATACATAAGCCCTCATGTCACTGTGTCAGTGTGTTTCATTACAGGATGACTGAAATGAATAAACAGTATGTCAGTTGGCTCTCATTTTAGGCACCAAAATATTACATGAATTAAAACACCTCTTTCATAAGCATAAAACATTTTAACCAACTATTAGGTGAAAAGAAGGGTTATCTTTTACTTAAGTAGTCTTCAGAGTTATATGTATTTAATTTTTAGATGCAAAAGTTACCATTTCTGAAACTGGAGTGTGAAAGGAAGGCTTGCAATCTCCTGGATCCACGTGCCTTACTGGTTTAAAGCACAGCCTCAGCTCTTCTCACCTTCAGCATTTCAGGAAAGACCCTTGGATAGAAGAATGCGACTATAAAATGAGAAACAGCACACCGTTTCTGGGTTAAGGAGAGAAAAACATTCTCCTCCCTTTCACCATCAAGCACCAAAGCCAGAGGTCAATCGTCCTAACAAGTGCCAAACATTGACTCTAATCATCTTAGATGAATAATACAGCTTTACCTTGTTATGTAACAACACACACAGTTTCAGGTTCTCCTCTGCATTCAAATAGGTAACCACATTCCTGAATGCCCCAAGGCATTCCCCTTCATTTCTGTAAACATGCATTGCAGGTCTGGATGCTGAAGGGAATACACGTTGGATGTGATAGAATTTCTACCCTCACAGAACAAGTCCTTAGGGGCTTGATTGATTTTTCCAGCTCTAAATCAAAACAGATCTTCCCCATGTTTTCTTTTTTTAGTATCTCCATGTAGCTCTCCAAATACCCCTCGTGCAGTGACTCTCCTGTATTTTCATCCATGTAGCCTAAATTGGACTACTGCCAAGTTCTTTTTTAACCTAACACGAAAACCCCTAAAAATTTACTTAGAATGGGCAAATCACATCAAGTACTTAAAAACAGCACAACTGTCTGGTCTGGCCGCTGCCCTGCGGGCACCTCTCCATCAGGAACTGACTGAACATTCTTTGCTGGCCAGCATGGCAGATATTCAGAGGCACAGCAGGCATGAAAGTGGGATACAAAGAAAATCGTCACATACTGTGACTCGACAGAGGGGGAAAAATTGTTACTACCATGAGTTAAAAATGTCTTTTGTAGTGGAGATGTTGAGACATGCCAATGCATTTTCAGTATGCATGCTACTATTTGTAAGTTTTTTCTTTAGGAAGAACTAAAGAGAAGTGATGAAAGGTCCTGGACCTGGAGTTGGTGGCCTGGGTTCTAGTTCTTCCCACTTACCTGGTGGGTTACATTGGCCAGGTCACTTCAGCCATAGTCTGTATGATTTCAAATAGGGGTTGTTTAGCAGCTGCCATACCCCTGGAGGGTGGTAAAGATTAATCAAGAGGATGTGTTAGTGGTCAGGGCCATCCACCTTCCACTTATCACCAGTGATGAGTCCTCACTGCCAGCTCCAAAACCCCACTGTAGAATCTGGTTCTAATCTGCTTGGCCCACACCTGGTATTCCCTGTCATAGGTCAGGTTCCTGGGAAACAGACTGACATAGGCTTGGGTACAGGAGGTTTCTTGGGCAGTGTGTGAGGTGGGAGGGGAGCAGTAGTGGGCAGAGAGTCGGTGCACTATGAAGCAACAGTAACTGCCCAGCCAATCCCCCAGGGAGTCCTGGGGCTGGGCCAGCCGCATGCCCCATTGAGGCATCGGTGCTCAGACCTTTCAATACCTCTGTGGGCCAGTCACTGGTTGAGGGCTGCCCAGGGGTGGGGGGCTATGAACTTGGACAAGACAGCTGTCTTGAGCTGAGGGAAGTTCCTAGAGAGTGGTGGCGCTGAGAGCCATCAGCGGCCAACACTCCCAGCAGCCTGGAAAATGAGTGACTCCATCTGCGGAGGCATCTGGGTGTCACCCCAGAGCAGTCACTACACTCACTTCCTAAAAGAGCAGGATTTTCAGAATGTTTCGCAAAGCAAAATCTAACTCTATGTTGTATTCAAGAGACGTACTTAGCAAGGTGTTCTAGAAAGGCTACAAAGGGATGGGCAGTGGAATACCAGACACGTGCAAACTAGAGGAGAAAGGGGTGGAATCCAGGCTACCCAAGTGGCCTCTGCTGCCTTGAGGGGTGGGGTGCCCTCATTACTGCTGGGCAGGGGTAAAAGTCCTGGCGTTCCACTGGGCCTCCTGTGACCAGTGCAGAATGAAAAGGGTACCTCATCCTTTCCAAGTAAGGACAGAAATGGAAGACCAAGCTCCCCACCTGGCCTGCACCTGACGTCGGGTGTAGGGGAGGGAAGAGGCACTGGGGGAGGGTGACAAATTAAGCTCCCCACTCAACTTTTGCTGGCTAGGGTGGAGGTGGGACCACAGTGTTTCCCATGGTGTTTGGCTGGAGCAGGACAGTTTTTATCGCAACTTTTCTGTCTGGCTAGGTTGCCCCTTTGTTGGTCCTTTGGCTAGAGAGAGCAGGCTTTTCTTGGGTCTTTTTGGCCTGCACCCTTGGTGTTTTCCAATTGCAGGCTTCTCCCTGTTAAGTGCGTTTTGATCCATCAGTACGCGATGCTGAACAGTGGCCGTAGCTTTCGAATGTCAGTGTTCCTAAGAATCACCAGGTTTTGGGGAGGGCTACTTCCTTGATCCTGTCCCTTGAACCACACTAGGAGGAACGTATCTGGAAGTTTGTTTGAACCCTTATTTATTAATTTATTTATTTATTAAAATGTTAGTTCTTTCATCATCAATACTTTTCACATTAGGGATTTGTTAAAAGTCATAAATTGCTAGATTTTGGTAGCTGTTAACCTCCACTTTCTCAACATGCTATGGTAGGTGCAGCAAATGGGCAGACGAACTTTTGAAAGCAGAAACTTGAGCAGCTCACAATTACTTAGAAAAACCCCTTGATTAATTTGAAGCACTTTCATGAAATAGACACCAGATGCTAAAATTGTTTCATGTGACTGAAGATGAAGCTACT
The DNA here is from genome assembly GCF_041146395.1 of Eulemur rufifrons. Classification (NCBI taxonomy): domain Eukaryota; kingdom Metazoa; phylum Chordata; class Mammalia; order Primates; family Lemuridae; genus Eulemur; species Eulemur rufifrons. The sequence continues at coordinate 64,069,069 of NC_091010.1, read as the reverse complement.
CACGGGTAAATAATTAACTTTGATTTAAAAGATACCCTTTTCACCAAATTGGCCAATAAGCACATTTCATCAATTTCTATGTCTAAGCAGGAAACTTCATCAAAATAAATATCAATATATTTTACCAAGACAGTTGTCAATGAAGGGCATGTTTGTAATGAAACTGAGATGTTCCCTCTCAGAGGCTACTTCCTTCCTTGAGTCATTTGTCGATTTTCATCTCTCAGGACATCGGGGTTAGCTCCCGGGCCCCACTAAACTCTGCTCTCCTCCCTGGGGTACTTGATAATACCGCAGTACCATCTTGTACATTCTATTTATTGACAAAGAGCAGAACAGTTTCTTGGAGGTGGGGACTCTTCTTTTAAATATTGCTACTGAATATTTATTAACAAGCAAAAATAAAAATATGACTATTTCAAGTCTATTTCTTTAAAGGCAACTTTGAGGGTAGTGAGTCTAGCACAGGTCTCTTTCTGTTAAGGTAAAAAGAGAGATTAAAGTAGGTGTTCTCTCCTTTTCTTGGAAGATGTTGGAATGTGCTAATCTTTCCTTGTTTGCTTTTCAGGTTTTGTGTGTACTTTTCGGGTTTCCCTGAATGCTTTGAGGATCTGGAAAACAGACTGAGAACATGACCACATGAGCACCTGGTAGCTCAAAGAGCAGATGTGTGGTTCTTGCGATTGTATTTCAGCCTTTCTTATTTGTAAGCTACAACTCAAACCCAACAAAGCCTGGGTTCAATTTATTCCCAGTGAAACAAAGCAATGAAAGCTTGTTCTGATGAGTAAAGACATGTTTGATTCAACCAACCAGTTATTGTAGTTAAAAAAAAAAAAAAAAAAAGAGCAGTGGCATCCCGACAGTTTATTTTTCATAAAACTCTTCTCAAAATCTGAAAATAAATTCTTATACCACCAGAAAGACAGAAACAGAGATTCACCTACTAGCATCTGAACATTAAGAAGTCAAATTAAAAAAAGATCTTTAAATTGGCAATGGCCTATAGAAAGATAACTCTTCTCTTTGTAACATTTTGTACACTTTAAGACAATGATCAAGTTTTAATAGTGAAGAATTAGAAAATGCAGCATTTCTAGACATCAGAGACAGTTACTGCCTTAGAAGTTTAGTAATCAGAGAAGATTTATTTAGTAACAAACCTGAGGGAAGCAATCTCCTCCAGCTGTTTCTTTTACTTGTCTCTACGTAGATAACTTCTGATTTGTCAAACATTACTAAAGAGAAATTAGTCTTTGCTTTCTAATTTCTAACAGATTCATGTGAAAATTGGATAAATCACACAAGGGTCTTGCTCTGAGCAGTTACTTTGTGGATCTCCAGTGGCCCCACCAGTTGGAAATGCTCGGTCTGCCGTTCCTTGGCCTCCACGGTGCCTGCATCTCTCCTACTCCGCCCTGCACAGCCCTGGGGGCAGCGAGAGGCGTAGTCTCCCACCTTGCACACGGTGAGCTTACACTGCAGATAGACCACATCGTAGCTGTCAAGAAAGCTGAAGGCGTTGAACTTGAACTGAACCACGTTCTTCTGGCGGGAGTGGAGATTGGCATAGGAACTTTCTTTAATGCACCTGATGGGAGGAAAACCCCAGACTAAAAAACTTAACTTAAATCATGGTGTGAATTCATTCTGACCTAGATAATTAGGTGTGGACACAGACCTCTGAATTCCAAATGGAGTTCTCCCTACTACCCACTCTTTTTTTTTTTTTATAAAGAAATTTTAAACACTACTGTGGGTGAAAAACCACAATTCCTGGCCAGAAATAGAAGAAAACTGTAAAATAGATACAATAAATACAAAGTAAGGTAATTAAGTTCTAGCCAGAACGCTTGCCTTCAGAAGGCCTATTCTATTTTGTCCAAAGGGGAAATTAGAAGTGGTGGTTATATTATTTGCAGGTGAACTTAGATTATTTAAAAATGTATATTGTAAACCCCAGGACAATCACCAAAAAAGTTAAGGAAATAAGTACAAATGATGGATTGAGAGGAGATAAGATAGAATCATAGAATATGTTTGATTAAAACCAGAGAAAGTGGCAAAAGGAGTGTGGGGAGAAACAAAGAACAAATGCAATGAATAGAAAACAGTTACCAAGGCAGTAGATTTAAATCCAACTGTATCAATAATCACTTTATTATTATTATTTTTTATTTCTGAAGTTTGTTTTGTCTGAAATTAATATAGTTACTCCAGTTTTCTTTTGATTAGTGACAGCATGGTAACTTTCTCAATCCCTTTTAATTTATCTGTGTCTTTTTTTTTTTTTTTTTTTTTTTTTTTTTGAGACAGAGTCTCACTCTGTTGCCCAGGCTAGAGTGCCGTGGCGTCAGCCTAGCTCACAGCAACCTCAAACTCCTGGGCTCAAGCAATCCTCCTGCCTCAGCCTCCCGAGTAGCTGGGACTATAGGCATGTGCCACCATACCTGGCTAATTTTTCTATATATATTTTTAACTGTCTATATAATTTCTTTCTACTTTTAGTAGAGACAGGGTCTCGCTCTTGCTCAGGCTAGTCTCGAACTCCTGACCTTGAGCGATCCTCCCACCTCGGCCTCCCAGAGTATCTGTGTCTTTATTTAAAGGTTTCTATTTAAAGGTTTCTTGTAGGCAAATATAGTTGGGTCCTGTTTTTTATTTATCGACTTTTGTTTTTTAATCTATTCTGTCTCTAAATTGGTATATTTAGACCATTTATATTTAAAGTGATTATCAATTAAAAAAACAAGTCCTAACTATATGTTGCCTACAAGAAACCCACTTTAAATGTACATTCTGAGCCATAAAAGACACTTTAACAAATTTAAAAGAACAGAAATCACACAAAATACATCCTGAGGTAGCAATGGAATTAAACTAGAAATCAATGACAATGATTGCTAGAAAATTCCCAAATGTTTGGAAATTAAAAAACATACTGCTGAGTAACTTGTGGATCAAAAAAGTGTCAAGAGAGATTTAAAAATATTTTAAACTAAGTGAAAATGAATATACAACTTATCACATTTGTGAGATTCAGGTATAGCAGTGCTTAGAGGGAGATTTATAGCATTAAAAATGCATATGTTTGAAAAGAAGAAAGATCTGAAATCAACAATCTTAGCTTTGAAAACTAGACAGAGAAGAGAAAATTAAACCTAAAGTGTGCAGAAGAAAAAAATGTCAGTTGTTAAATTCTGGCACCAAACTGAGCCTCTTGCCTTGATATATTTGTAAGGATGATTGTAAGGGAAATGCTTTCTCACTCCATGACTCACTCCATGACTCACACCACCTGTGGGAGAGGCTGTATCCTGCCCCTTCCACAGTGCCACTTACGGGCTTAGGCTGCTGTGGCTCTCACTACCCTAAAGCTGCCACTAAATGATGGGTTTTTGTTGTTTTTGAACTGGTTACCAATTGCCCATCCATAAGTATTTTGCCCATTAGGGGACAAGGGAGCTATAAAAGCAAACACCATGTCAAAGTTCTAACTTGGCAAATGGGTTGGTTAGCCAAAGGAGCCAGAATAAATCTCACAAGTATAACTAAGAGCTTAGCTTAGGATAACCCACCAGCCCATCAGTGTAGGCCAAATGCCCCAAGGGCCTGCCCCTGCATGGGGAATCTAATAAAGTTATAAAACTAGAAGGGAGGGAGGTATGGGCATGAAAGGAGAGGGTGAGGTAGTAGAATCCAGGGCAGCAAGGGTCCTGCCCAGGACGCTGGGGATTCAAGGGAGGTTGTGCAGGCCACCTAAAACTATTTGTCCCCACCTGGGATTAGAAGGTTGATGATAGCACCCACTCTGCCTCTGGGGCATGGTGAGGGCTTTTGCATAAAGTTCTGATTTAGGAATACTGGTTGAGAAGCCACAGGCTACCTGAAGGAATGCCATATGAATATAGCAGTCAACACGAGAGGGCTTCCATTTTCCTTACCCCTGCTGGATCAAATCATGCTTGATGGTTGTAAAATCACTGGGATCAGGAGAAGCCACACAGGTATCCACAAAGAGTTTCAGGTTGGGGTTGAGGCTATGGAGGGTGGCTTGGAGGAAGACCTCTTTCCCCTGGTTAGCATAATATGGTGCCATGCCTTCCATGTGCTGGGGCCCTGGTGATTGGAGGAACGATATGGACACTTCGTAGCTGACATTCTCCATTGGGACATTAGCCCCATGAACGATTTCAACAGCAGCTGGGCCGCCCACTCTGCAGGTGAACTTCAGCTCAGGCACCTTGTGGCGCACGATGACTTGGCCAGGGTGGCCCCGAATTCGGCCTCTGATGGAGTTGGAGTAGCTGAGGGAGCCCAAGTGCTCCTGTGAGAACAAAAAGAGAGCTGGTGGGCAGTGGTCCCAGCTCCCGGGCAAGCACCTGCCTTCATGAGCAGAGACCTTTCCTTTCCACGCCTGCCTGTCCCCTGCTTTGCTGACATGCTGGAGGACACGAGTTCCCAGGCCCCTGTGGTACTTAACGCCATGGGGGACCTGATGTGTGGGGTACACAGGTAGCCCCCAGTGGTTGAGCCTGGATGCCCCCTTCCCTCCTTGGAGCTCCCTTTCTGCTGAACTCCTCCATGTGTACCAACCCCTCAGGCTCTCACAGGCCACTCCCCACCAGGGCTCTTGTTCGCTCTTTGGTCTCTTCCCTGCCCTCGACTCCAAACCAGTTGTGGCTCCATGTGAGCTGTAGGCTGGCCCTCTGGACCCCAGTCTTCAGATACTACGAGACCTGCAGGGGTTAAGGGGATGCCGGGGCCCACAGGCAGGGGCCACCGCCTCTTGCCACCTCCTTCCCGCACCCTGTGTAGATGCCCAGAGGCTCAGACTGCCCCTGTTTGCTCAAGGAAGCCTCAGCTCGTGGGGCTCCGATCCTGGGACATTCTGCCTTGGAACCTTCCAAAGATGCCTGTCAACTTAGACCAGTGTTTCTCAACCTTTTGTTCACTATGGTCCTCCTAAGGGGGCTTTGTACACATCATCTTTCCTATTCATCCTGCCCTCTCTCCAGCTCCCACTATGGAATTTTAATGCAACAAATACACTGTTTATGTACTGTATGTATATCTGTGCTTGATCCATAAAGAAAGATCTTATTTTTTTGTCCCTAGGAGCCAATCTCTAGCCCCCCTTCCCCTTCAGGCGAATGTATAGCTTAGAATAAAAGCTTAACTTTTTGGCCACATGGTCCCACCCTCTTCCAATCTGCCTTAGGCTTCCCATCTCCAGTGTCTCCTCGGCACCCCACACGCTAGCTGATCCCCTGCGGCCCCTTTACCCAGCTGCTCCACCCACCAGGCAGGCTGCTCTCAGCCACCGCCCTATTCAACGTGGCTTCCCTTCCACCCAAATCACTCTCCTACCTCCTTCCTTGTTTTATTGTCTTCCTAACCCTTTTTGCTACAAAAAGGACTCTTATCTGTGTTTGTTCAGAGCCTGAGTGCCTGTCTCTGTTTTCTTGAATGTAAGAGCCATGGTGCAGGGACCCTGCCCTCTCCTGTACCTGGATGGTTGGTTGCTCATTCGCTGACTCTGATATCAGACACTTGGACCTTTGGTGGCAGTGTTTTCCTCATAAGTGGCCTGGGGCTGGCTGTCACCCCACATGGTTTCTGACCCTGCTGTGTCCCCAGCACCGTGGTCAGCACACGGGGCTTTTTGGGGGGAGCTGGGCCAGCCAGGGCCAGAGAAGACATTTGCAGCATCTTCCCTGATGGCTCAGAAGCTTCCCAGGGGTGCCCACCTCCCAGACACAAGGGGCCTTCCAGCATGGCTCCTGGGGAAGAAATCTCTGAGGTAAAAAGTAGAGTTTTCAGAGCAAAAAGGATAGGAATGACTATGGTTTGGTCACCCAAATGGACAAAAGTGAATGAATTCAACCTCCAACAATGTCAAGGGTTCCCTGAGCTTCAGGTATGTGTCTAAATAGGGATGTGAAAGAATAGAGGAGTGGTATAGGGATCTTGCTTTGGAACAAGTTACATTGTTAAATATACTGAGAAAAAAGATGGTTAGTGAGTGTGGTTATACACTCACTATATCACGGGTATACTTGTTTCCTTGACTTCAACGCCACTGTTTTGTGAAATACACAGATGGTTAAAGAAAATTAAACAAACATATATATTTCATTATTCATGAATGTCCTAGAGGTTTGCTTTATAGACTGTGGAATGTACTACCTGGTTAGAAACATAGTCAGATGGACAGACAATCTGTCTGTCCCCCATGCCTAGCACCATACCTTGCACATGGTAGGTGTACACTAGTACTCAATCAAGAAGCATGTTGTGAAAAATGCTTTGCTTTTGGAGCTAAGAGAATATTATCAATCTATCCATCCACCCATCCATCCATTCGCACATCTATTAGCTCATCAGCACTCGGCACTTGCTATTGTGTATCCCAAATTCCCAAAAGGAAGGAGTTTCAGAAAAATTAGTGAGCTTCTCTAGATCTCACCGAACTCAGAAATGAAGTCACAGCTCGTGTCTTTCCTTTGTTTCTACCCAGGTTTCTCATTGGTGGTTGAATTTCCCAAACCTCTTTCCTTGGCCTCCACCCACAGAAGGCTACCACCACCTTGGCAGTTTCTTACCCGCTGGACGGTGCCACAGTGGCCATACGGAATGTTGAAGATCAGGTAGCGCCCCGTGACCTGGGGGCGACACAGCTCATCATTTAAGTGGATGTCCCAGGAGGAGTAGCCCAGCCTCCAGAGGTAGCCTCGGTCAATAACGGCTTTGAAGAGGTGAGGCAAGCAGGAGAGCTGGGCTGCAGGAGGGAGAAGATGGAGAGGGCCTCACAAAGAGGACCTGGTGCCCTGGACGTGTACAGCAGGTTTGCGGGTGTACGTTTACTTTACAAAAAGTACCATGGATAACGCCCTGGGCTGGCGCTGGCTCAGCTCTCCTCAGCCCTCACCCTCGACTTGACTTTCATTGACTTTATTTATATCCACCCTTTTCTAAAAAGGCTTTGAAGTCACACTACATCCATGGGGAACAGCCCACATCCCATGTTGAGAACCCCTGCACCTGAGCACTGTCTATCTGGGCCTTTGTATGGAGGTAAATTGGAGAAAGAGACAGGAAGCAAAGGGGGAGGGAGCCTGGGTGCACAGGGGCTTCTTCCCCAACTCCCTAAAGCCCAGCGAGTGGATGCAAAGCAAGAGGTCTCAGCAGAAACGCAGAAGCTGGTCCCCGCCACTGCCAGTCCTTTCTTCCCCACTCGGCTGCTCTCTAACCCCCCCACCCCCAACTTTCAGCAGCCTAAGCCTCAGACTGCAGAGTGGGGAAGAGTTTACCATTGTCCTTGGGTACAGGAGAGTCAGCCGGACCTGGTGAGGAGAGAAGGATGAAAAACAAAGGTCAACTGTGCTGAAACACTGGAAGAGGATGACGTAGCTAGGAATAGAAACAAAGTGTCCGTGAATGGGTGGGCTCACTTGATTTCACTATTAAAGCTGGAGCACAATGGCATGAGAATACTCCAGTGCGTGCAAAGGGAAGGAGGGCCCAGGGCTTCCCGATGGAGCTGGAGTCTGGCATGTGTGGAGCAGTGTTCAGAATACGGGTACTATCAACACTAAGATTCACTGGAGCAAGAGAACAGTAAACACAGGGCTTTGAAGGTTATAAATGCTGTCACATTGTACAAACTCTGCCTGGTGTCCCTTCCTAGGCACATGGCATACTGGGAACCTCAAGCTGGGAAAGATGCAGTTAGCAGCTACCAAAAGTTTTTCCAGCTCAGAAGTGAGGCAGGACAGTACCCCAGGGTCACGACCCCAGCAAGGCCCACACTACTTGGCTTTCTGCACGATTAACGCCTGTCTTCAGGGGACTCTGACAGCTTTTCCATTTGGACCCCACGCCTGTGCAAAACAAATCAACACCTATGTAAGGGTAAAAGCAGCGGCAACAATTCCTTTCCTTTTCTTTCCTTTCTTATAAAAAACTAAGAATGGCACAGACAAGGTGAACTCAGACTGTTCACTAAATCTTAGAATTCCACAACTCCTTGAAATTTAGGGTAAATTTAGGGCAAATATAAGGAAGTATGACTCCATACCAAAGGTAGTCAACCTGTGGAAGTCAGAACACGGAGACAGATGTTGGGTGATAATTGAATGCATTCCAGGAAAGGTACAGGGGAGGCCAAATCTCTGATGAAGAGGACACAAGGGGGAACTGGGGACATTGTGGGGTGTCTTAGGTCCAAGTGAAGAAGAGTGTCCGCCCTGGACTGTGCCCTTGCAGCCCTCCTCAGAGATTGACAAGGGACTGGACAAGTTGCAGTCTCACTGCCAGCAGGAAGTTCTATGACCTTAATCATTTTGTTACGCCGACCTCATAGTCTTTTAGCTCTGTTTCACAACAAACACTGTGCTGATTTGGAATTAGACACAACTGATGAATAAACTCCCAAGCCTGGCTGATGAAAACACTTGCCACCACGTGTACGTAACAAACATGCACTGGGTACTACGATCCGGGGCCTTGGCCGCGCCCAGCATCCCTTAGGGTGGCGAGTCTGGGCCTGGGGAAGGCGTGCAGAGAGGCGGCGGCGGGACGCACCTGCGCAGACCACGCCCGCGTCCTCGCGGTGCCGGCAGTTGTGGTGGCCCCAGCCCGAGTGGGCGCAGCGCCCCAGCGCGTCCTCGGAGCCCGCGCAGCGCACGTCGTCCAGCAGGATGGGTCCCGCGCCCGGGCCGAAGCGGCCGTGGCCCGGGGCGCCCAGCGCGTGGCCGCAGCCCAGGAGGCGACACACGACGCGGGCGTTCTTGATGTTCCAGCGGTCGTCGCACACTGTGCCCCACACGCCGCCGTGCCACACCTCCACCCGGCCCTCGCAGCGGCTCCGCCCGCCCGCCAGGCGCAGGGCCGGCTCTGCGGGCGAGAGAAGCAGTCAGGTTCGGAAAGAGGCTCGGGACAAGCATCTTGGGTGGCACCTGCTATTTGCAATGGGAAAAACAAAACCAGAACGAGTTCCAGTTCGGTTCTGTTGTTCTCTGTCACCACACTCTCTCATAAGGGAAAGCCTTATTACCTGACGCCATCAAAGAATGGCCACTATGGGCAAGCCTAGTTTCCCAGGTACCTACGAACTTAATCTTTAAGCAAAAATATAAAAAACCAAAACAAGACAAACACCACCCCCAAGTCTTTAGAAGACAGTTATTCTACACTCAGGCACTTCCTTGACTCACCAAACATATATCCAATGAAATTACTTTTACTCTTGATGAGTAAAAGACAACATTTTAGCTATAAAAACTATTATTTTATAACCTAGCTTTTCCACTCCTAGGCATTTACTCAAGGTAAATGAAAACACATGTCCAGAGAAAGATTTGTACCTAGCAGAATTCTCCACAACAGCCCAAACCCAGAAACAGCCCAAGTGCCCATCCATAGGAGAATGGATCAATTGTGGTATACGCACACAATGGGATCTTACTAAACAATAAAAAACAAATTACCAACACATGCAACCACATGGATAAATCTAAAAAACAATCTGTTGAGTAAAAGAAGTCAGAGGCCGGGCACAGTGGCTCACGCTATAATCCCAGCACTTTGGGAGGCCGAAGTGGGAGGATCGCTTGAGGCCAGGAGTTCATGACCAGCCTGGGCAACATAGTGAGACCCCCATCTCTACAAAAATAAAGAAAATTAGCTGAGTGTGTTGGTGTATGCCTGCAGTCCCAGCTACTTGGGAGGCTGAGGCAGGAGGATCGCTTGAGCCCAGGAGCTTGAGGTTACAGTGAGCTATGATCAGGCCACAGCACTCTAGCCTGGGTGACAGAGCGAGACTGTCTCAAAAAAAAAATAAAATAGGCCAGTCACGGTGGCTCACGCCTGTAATCCTAGCCCTCTGGGAGGCCAAGGCAGGAGGATTGCTTGAGCTCAGGAGTTCGAGACCAGCCTGAGCAAGAGCGAGAGCCACCCCCCCCCAACTATAAATAGAAAGAAATTAGCCAAACAACTAAAAATAAAAAAATTAGCCGGGCATGGTAGTGAGTGCCTGTAGTCCCAGCTACACGGGAGGCTGAGGCAGGAGGATTGCTTGAGCCCAGGAGTTTGAGGTTGCTGTGAGCTAGGCTGATGCCACGGCACTCTAGCCCAGGGAACAGAGTGAGACTCTGTCTCAAATAAAAAATAAATAAAATAAAATAAATTTTTAAAAAGGACTCAGACACAAAGAGCACCTATTATTTGATTCCATTTAAATGAAATTCTAGGGAAAAAAATCTAATCTATAGTGACTGAAAGATCAGTGCTTGCCTGAGGGAGGCAGGAGAGATTTACTGCAGAGGGGCGTGAGGGAACTTCCCTGGGTGATGGAAATGAATCTGTATGTCGATGATGATGTTGGTTACGCAGTTGCATATATTGGACAGAACTCATAGATGTGTGCAATTTATTATACATAAATTATACTTCAAAAAAGTTGGTTTAAAAAGTATGAACAAAAAATTTATTATGTTGGTGATGCCACACCCACAGACATGTGTAAATGATTTGTCTTCATATTAGTTGGTCCCTGCTCTGTTTGGTGTATTCACACACACTGTGTCTGCACATACACACCAACAAGTTCATAAAATTTCCCTGTAAAGAATAGGACATTTAAATGAAAAAGAAATACAATCCTAACAGTAAAAATGGAGATATGATCATTTTAGTGCTCAGAAACAAACAAAAATTATCAGGTAAAGGGACTGTTTCTTCACTAACAGAAATTGTACCTGTAGATAAGAAAAAATAAACTTTAAAAATGTGTACCTTCCAAGTTACATATTTATATTCAAAACTGAAAAAGAACCAAACATCTTCTCTAATTTCAGAAAGCAATACTTTTTTTTTTTTTTTTTGAGACAGTGTTTTTGTCACCCAGGCTGGAGTGTAGTGGCCTGATCATCGCTCACTGTAACCTTTAACTCCTGTGCTCAAGTGATCCTCCTGCCTCAGCCTCCAAAGTGCAGGGATTACAGGTGTGAGCCACCATGCCCAGCCGGACACCAATATTGTGAGTTTCTACTTTGATTTGAGTGCAGAAATATTGTCTATTAAGTTTAATTTTCTTGGCATCAAAATCTAACAAGTGGTATTTTTATCTTGTTTATTCTCCAGAAGTAAAATAATTTATTAAATGGTCAGAAAAAAAGCTTTATAAGTGTACTGAATTTTTGAAAGGAAGAATAAAAAAATCATCATATTTTGTAGAAAATAACTTTACAGGGGCTGAAAATGAAACCAAGAAAATCAATTTAGGTTTTTCAGAAATATTTTTAGATAAGAGAAAGGGTACATTTGAGAGGTGTAATTCTATATTAACATATACAGAAGAAACCCAGATAGGAAAATTAACAATGAACTTTACGAAAGAATATGGCACCATAAATTATAAAGCTAAGTGTTAATCTAGCAATAGACATATGATTGTTACCAGGTAATGGTGTCACTTTTGTTGAAATTGGATCTGTAGCTGCCAACAAAAAAAATTCCAGTGAAAAGAAAGCATTAGAATTTGGCTTCACTGAAATTTTACACTGTAGACTACATGTTTATGAAAACAGGCCTGTTTCATAAGTGGTATGCAATAGAAATCCACGCTGCACCTTTATCTTGTGGCTTTACACATAGGCATGAAAGGGTGTATGAGAAGTTGGCATTTTGCAAAGTAGATTAACATTTCTCATTTTGAGCATCTACAATGTGTCAGATCATTTACATCCCTAATCCTTACAAAGACTATGCCAAGTAAGTATTGTCACTATCTTAGAGATGACATGGAGACTCAGAGGGGCTGTATAGTGAGCCCAGGTCATCCGCAATTCACGACTGTGAGTCCCCAAAGCACATATTCTTTCTCAGCACTATGCCCTTCAGGAGCATCAGGCATGGGAGTTGCAGTCACCCGGGGCTCAATGTGGTGAATCAGGGATGAGAGGGAAGGGAAATAAGGGTTTAATGGCCTCTGCTCTTTCCTCACACTCCAAGGGCCCTTACTGAAGAAACAGGAAGTGGTGTGGCTGCCATGCTTTCATAAAGGAAGTAAAACGTGTAGGTGCCACCTACACTGTGTACAAAGCAACCCAGCTACCTCCAACCAGGTCTGCAAAGAAAAGCTCACCTCATGTAATGTCAAGAGTCAATGGGAATTAGAAGTAAAGGAATCTTCTGACAAAAGTGGAGCCATGGTGGGGGTGGGGAAGGAAGGGAGTAAATGATGGATGGAGGGATGGAGGGAGGGAAGAAGGAAAGAAAGAAGGAAACTGTACTTAAACGTAAGTGAAAAGAAAGTACTAAACTTTGGTTTCATTGTTTTACCCCCATATGTCTTCAAAGTAACCAGGACTTGGAAAAAATAAATAAATAAAACAGAAAAAAGCAGCGGAGCCTTGTTACTGAAGACATCGATGTCAGGGATTTGGGGGAATCACACAGGCGGATTCCTCAGCGAAGCAGGATGGGAGTCGGGAGACCTGGAAAGCTCTGCCCCAGCTCTGTGACTTTGGGCAAGTCTCTTCCTTCTCTGGGCCCCATTTTCCTTCAAAATGAGGGTGGTGGGAGGCCCATGACCAGCACCAGTGGCATCACCTGGAGTCCGTGAGAAGTGCAGAATTCAGGCTCCACATGGAGCCACTGAATCTGCATTTTAACAAGGTCTCTGCATGCATGGTGTTCACACACATATAAACACTTGAGGATCACTAGTCTAGATCATCTCTAAGGTCTTGAAATTTGAGGCTATTTTATCCTGTTCAGCCCATCCCCAGCATCCACCTTCATGGCGTTCAGTTTTGAGTGGTGGGGGGAGTGGCCTGGAATCCTCTGGGAGTTGACTGGCCTCCCCTGCCCTGTCCTCTCTTCTCTCCTAACCTCACCTGGGTGTGTAAACTCTTGCTGGGCTGGGGGTTTTCAGAAATTCTCTCACCAGGGCTGCTGCCAGGAGCAGAGAGCATACCTGGAGAAGAAGGTGCGTCGGCTGAAGTGGGAATTGTATCTGCAAATGAAGAAGAATGTTTCGTTTGCCCAACTGCATGGTGGAAAACAGAACAGCGAATGGATAGGACTAACACTGTCACCTCCTGGCTGTCTCACGTGCATGTTCGGGTATGCTGGCCCGGTTGAAGCTCACCTGAAACATGACACACACCGCCAAGCAGCGGAGGAGTGGCTCCCCAGCCCTGGCCCACCTTGGGCACATCTGATCAAGACCAGTGCAACAAGCAGAAGGTATTCCCTAGTGGAAGGGACACTTCTGTGTCTAAGGATGAATGAGCAGAATGTGAAGCTCAATTTCTTTGAAAATGGTGCTGGGGTTTCTGTTTCTATCAGGGTTTATACCATAGACAAAATGTTTAGTACACATGTTCATTTGCCAACTAGAAAGAGAAACATTTGAGTATATGTAACTTAAGAAATGTGACAGGCAGAAAACATTACCAGAAGGAGTGTCCACTTCCGCTGAGGTTGAAGATGCATCTGTGTATAAACAAAGAGAACAGGGCACATAATTGAGTGGAAGGAAAGAAGACGCTGAGGTTTACTTTGTGGCTAACATGGTCCTTAAGTAGGCTCGTTTTCTAAATAGAATATGACAAATAAGCTGGTCTCATTAATTTCAACAGCACCAGGAGAGACTTTACCAGATGGAGAGGTCACTTCTGCTGATGCTGTAGAGGTATCTATAGATAAAGGGAAGAAGAGACTTAGATAACAGTGGAGAGGACTCCCGGGTTTCTGTTCTTACCAAGGCTGTGTTGGATACAAAATTTTTGAGTTCCAAAATGGAACTCCAAGAAGAGGTACTTGGTGGAACAGCAGATGAAATGTTCTACCTGGTAGGGAGGTCACAGCCGTTGAGATGGAAGCTGCAGGTGAGCAAAAATGAGAAGGCAGCAATGAGACAGTCTCATCAGGCACACGAGCCTCTATAAGACACAGGGGATGGTAAGGTGGCATCATGGGTCAGGGTGACTTCAGGAAGCCTTGTCTTCCTACTCTCCAGTCAGTAGTGGGGGCAGGGCCTCTCCAGAGCCTCCACCCCACCCTGCCACCCCTCCACTCCTTGGGTCTACATTTCTCTTGCCCACCCTTTAACTTCTTCCCATGGCGGTGGCCATGACCTGTTCGGAGGACCACAGCCACTGGCCAGGTTTCTCATGTGCATGGAGCTAATCTAACAGCGGTTCTGTGAATGGGACTTGCTTTCCTGGCCTTCCTCCTCCTTTCAAATGGGTGGAGGCAGTGCCTCAGGAAAGGCGTCAGCTCTGCAGACAGGAACTTTCCCTAGCGGGTCTTTTGTACTAAGTGTTGCCCTCCAGCTCAGCTCTGTCGGTGATACAGGCTGTATTTGGTGCTGACTCTGACGTTTATGTCTCAATGGCTTCAGCACCTGAGTAGGAAAAGCGCCTTCTTTATTGTCCCCTGCTCCCCCCACCGAAAAACCCTCCATGCTATTTGTGAAATTCTTGAACCTGGAGTCACATAAGGAACTTCTTGGATAATTCCGGCCAGCGTCACTGAGTCTTTTGTACAAGAGGTGAGTTACTTGTCAGCTTGGGCAGCGCTGCAGCCCTCGCTGTCTTGGCACAGAGCCGGCTGGTGGCCATCCTCACTGAATGCTGTTGAGTGTCATGGAGGATCAGGGACAGCCATGGCCTGACTTCTCCCATTCCGGCAACACCACCTGGTGGCCGGTGTCCAGGAGAAACAATCTCCACGAACTCAAGTAGGTGAGTACATTAGACCACCAGTTAGTCCAGGGAGTGTTGTCACGGACTTGACTTGGCCTAATGGGCCGAATGAACTTTCCCTTGGCTCACGCATTTACCTGGGCTGCCCTGAACGCAGCCAACATCAGGGGAATGGCTTTTATGCGTCAGGTCCAAATGAACATATTAAAAAACTAAAAAAAAAGATTGCTAAAGAATTAAAGAATTTGACTAGAGCATAAATAATTGTTTAATGAATTCACTGGAAAACCAAATAAAATAATTTATAGCAAGCAAGATAGAATCCAAAATAATATTTGAATTACCTGTTGAAGTAGTTACAGCAATATTCAAAGATCCTGTAAATAAGAAAAGGTAATTGGTCAAAACCTACCTAAAGCTGGGAAACAAACATTATTTTATAGTTTACTTGTTCTCTTCTCTCTATCCCTGAAGCACAGAAACCACGGCCTGAATTTAGTTAACTAACAAAGCTTCATCGCCCATTCCTCTGTGCTGGGCACTGTGCCAGGGCTGGAGTAAAACAGTCAACAAAACCACATGTGGTTCCTGTCCTCAAAGAGAGGACTGTGTCATGGGAAGACAGATAAGGTCAGATAAATGTAAAATTGCAAGGTGACAAGCGCTGTGACGGAAAGAAGGAGAGATGTGTGACGGGGTGAGAACCCAGGGCAGGTGATCCACCTGGCCAGGGCGTTCCCCTATCTTACCACCCCCTGCCCTGCCTCGTGCCAGGCACAAGGTCTGGCCTGGATGAGACACTCTGCTCCAAGACAGTGACAACCTGACACCACACCACCCGTGCCCGTCCTAGTCTGGCCCCAGTGGCATGACAGAGGTGATCCTGCTGTCCTGTCTGCCTGCAGCACCGTGCGCAGAGGGCATTACCAGGTGCAGGAGTTATTTCTTCCCAAGTGGAAGTTATGCCTGAATATGAAACACAAACAGGAATGTTAGTCCATCGATCAGCAAGTTTTTTATTCATTTTCTGGTTGTGCATAATTCTGCTTCTACTATGGTCTAATTTACCAGGCTTTATTGTTGGAAAAATTCAACTATGAGGACGAGGTATTTCTCATCCTCCCAAATGAAAAACACCTGCACTGTTATAAATTAAATCCTTCCTGAAATGAAACACACTTCTCTGTCCTTTTGAACAAAAGATATTGATCATTATTGTAACCTGTATGATTCAGAGTCATTAGGAAGAATATCACTGTTGTGCAGGGGTATAATCAGAGGTATCTCAAAGGACATTGAGGTAAATGGGCATTTTGCTCCATATAGTGACATTTAGAAAGTCTGGTGATATTGAATGATTTTTCTGGACCCTTCTGTGGCTATCAGAGAATCTGCTAGCATTTTCTGACATCACCAGCATGGCTACTCTATCAGGTCTACCCCTCCCAGCCCTTACACCACCTCCCCAATCTCTTGTCTCTTCTGATAGATAGTCATCAGGCAGACCAGATAGCCAGCTGTCACGTGACTGTAGAAAGTAGGAATGATGGGCTCTCAGAAGTAGCCCTCGTGGAGTACCTGCATATGTATTCAAGCGCTTACTTCATCTTGAATGTTGGAATCTCAATTTGGCTGCATGGAGGCCCTCTTTGTCTATTTCTGGGTTCTAGTCTATTTCCCAAGGGACTAATTTAGCGAAGTGACTCCTGGACAAACGGGTATAATTGTACTAACTGGGCAGCATTTCAACACAGCAATAGTCTTTATATAGGTAGCAAAAGGACAAAGTCAGCAAAAAACTTGTTACCAGTCTCAGGGACGAAATCTGTGGCTGAAATTGAGGTAGAAACTGTCAAGACAAGCAAAAGTTAAGAGAAAATTGTAATTAAATGCCATCCTTATCAATCAAGTTCATTGGTAACGAATTTTCAAAAAAATTATCCTATTTACAAAGTGCGTTGGTGGTATAGTGGTGAGCATAGCTGCCTTCCCAAAAGTATCCTATTTACAAATCGTGTCCCAGCCACGTTCATATCTGATTATGCTCTATTCCTATTTGGTTATCCCATTCTCTGTTTCATTAAGCTAGGGCAATTAATAATGAGACAGGTGGTACGTGGGGCTGGGACCTGAGACCTTGCAGGGGTGGGGAACCTGTAGCCTTCGGGTCACATGTGGCCCTCTAGGTCCTTAAGTGAGGCCTTTCGACTAAATCCAAATTTTACAGAACAGATCCTTTTATTAAAGGGTTGCAGCAGAGAAAGATGAAGCTTTTCTTGCCTCCTTTGGTGCTTAAAAAAGAACAATCTTGAAATCAGAAGGCTGCAGCTTCCCCGCCCATCTTTGTGGAAGGGAGCATATGACCTTGGACAAGGCCCTTAGCATCTTTGGGCTCTAGGTGCTGCACCTGAAGGGCCAGTCCAGGGACCACTAGCATCTGCGTTACCTTGTTAGAAATGCAGACTCTCGGGATCCACTGAACCAGAACCTGCATTTTAACAGCATCTCCAGGTGAGCTATGTGCACATTAAACACCGAGAAGCACCAAGTGTGCAAAGGGAGATGTCTGCAGCTTAGACAAGCATGGCATGGGCCAGGAGGAAATGGAGAGTATGTGCCCATAGGAGGGGCAGCCCCTCCCTGCTCAGCCCCAGCCAACTTGTCTCCTGCTAAAATTGGCTCAAAATGGCTGGGCGCAGTGGATCACACCTGTAATCCCAGCATTTTGGGAGATGAGATGGGAGGATTGCTTGAGGCCAAGAGTTCGAGATCAGCCTGGGCAACATAGCAAGACCCCATCTCTACAAAAAATGATAAAGAAAAAAATTAGCTGGTGGTGATGGCACATGCCTGCAGTCCCAGCTACTTGGGAGGCTGAGGTGGGAGGATCGCTTGAGCCCAGGAGTTTGAGGTTAAGACAAACAAACAAACGAAACCCAAAACTCATTGAAAACCCAATGTGTAGACACTGATGAGAATTTTAAGTGAATCCATGTCACTAGAACTTGATTTCAGAGACCAGCTGTTGCACCAAAGACGGAGAGAACAAACTGGACATACCGTGTCCTACGTATGGATGACATGCAATCAACGTGTTCAATTTACTATTTCATTCAATGAATGTATAAGCACCTTATATTAGTTTGATAAAAAGCTTGGCATTTAGTTCCATAGGAGATATAAACTCCAACCCTAACCATATGCATGGCAATCTATACATATCTGATTTATAGAAAGCAAGAAAGAAAATAAAATTACCAGGTGAAATGGTCAGTTCTGTGGCTGATGCTGAAATTGTAAAACAAACAGGAATTTAGAAGATAGTTTTTTATTTTAAAAATTTATACCTCAGATACATTAAAATTAGATACAAAACAACTTCTGAAATGTGAAATTTAGAATAAGAAAGTTTTCCTAGTTGAGACTAAAATAGAGACAGGGGAGCAGGAAGGCAGGAAATGTTCGTTGGCTGGGAGAATACATCCCCCTGATGGATCAGAAGGGCTCTTCCACTGTGCAATGAAAAGGAAATATTTCCTACAGTGGCAAAGTACTGGGAAGCTTCCTAATTCTGACCTTTTAGGTTTCTGACATTGATTTGTCATTTTCACCAAACTAGTTTCATAACACAATACCAAGTTGCCTGAACACTGAAGGAAAGTGGTTTTTTAATACAATAAAGCATATTCCTGATTCAATATTCATTTATTTACTTTTGTTAATTATCTGTCATAGTTGAAATGCACAAATGATTCTGACTCTCCCATGGGAATGCGAGCTCCATGAGGCAGGGTTGTTGTCTGTTGTTTCCATTACTACATTCTTAGCACCTGGAATTGTGCCTGGAACATATAAAGTGCTCAAAAACATCACTTAAATAAATGGATGGATGAATTAAGCCCTGTTATTCTAGTCTTTGCCCTATAAAATTAAGATACGCTGAGAAGTGGCTATTTTATTTCATTTGATTTCCTTTCTATTCTACCTTGTTGGCAAGGGAAAGGAGAAAACACAGACAATGCACAAACGCGGCTGAATCAAAGAAAAAAAAAAAGAGGGGGGACTATCTCAAACCACAGAGGCCAAAAGGAAATAGCGTTGAAGCTTTTACAAAGGATGTAGATGCAAGGAACTGGATTTCATTCATGGAATTCCCTAGAGCAGTACTACGAAGTCAATTTTGGAGCTCAAAGTAGACAATTTTGGGACAGTGACTTGGAAGTGCCATTGCCCCGGTGGGTAGTTGACAGAGGGAATCTGGTAAGTCCTTGAAGACTGCAGAGACGGAGGCGAACGCGGGGGTGTCGGCCAAGCACTGGGTAGGTCCGCAAATCAGGGAGGCTAAGACTGACTGAGCGGCCTCCCGGAGCCACGGGCAGGGGAGGATGTGGGGCCGAGGGGCTCAGGGGTGACCCAGGGTTGTATTAATATTACCTGTCACTGTGTATCCACTGTCGCAGTGAGCCTCAGAAAGTTGGGGCTGGATCTTGGGCATACATTTAGAGGACCCCAATGGGACTCAAACTTCCCCACAGCAATTTCCAGGTCCCCACCAAGAGTCACGGCTCTGGCAGCCGCAGGAGAAAGCCCAGAGTGAGTACCTGAGCAGATGACCCCGGCGTCCTTGTGGTGGCCTCAGTTGTGGACAGACAAGCCCAGATGGTGGCACGGACCTAGCATGGTCTCAGTGCCCCGGCACCTCACGTCATCCAGGAGGATTCGCCTCACACCCTCCCCAAAGCGGCCGGTCCCGAGGCTCTGTGCCCTCTCCACAGCCCAGCTGTCAGCACACCACGTGGGCAGTGCTGACGCCCCGGAGGTCGTCACACAAGGTCCCCCAGGTGCCGTCGTGGTGGACTTCAACTCGCCCTTCGCACCGGCTCCTCCCGCCCGCCAACCTGATGATGGGCAGGTCTGGGAAGGCCCGGGGGTTATCACTGGAGTGTGGCCAGCTCTTCTGGCAGGAAAGTTACAAAGGGACTTTTCTTTAGCTTTTAGTATAATACACCCTAAATTCCAGAACCCTAGAAACTTGCTTCCTGTTTCTCGGTCTCATAGGACTGAGTCTAATGAGTGCTTATAAATTCAGCAACTGGCTTTTCCATGCTATCTGTGACTCCCAATATTTTGTTCCATCATTTCCTTTTTTTGCATTGGAAATATAGTTACAAGGATAAGGATAAATATCTATTTTGAAGCCAAGCCTTGGCATTGGGATGTGTCAAACTCAACCTCTCATTATTTCCCGTGGGCCAAACTTGTCCATCGGCCCAGACTCAAAGTTGAAAACATTTTCAAGAACCAGAGATGAGACAGGCAGCAGCCAGCTCTGCCCAAAACCTCTCCCTCCACGTCAGCTCTGTATTTCCTCAGTCTGAGGGAGGCCTGAGTCTACGTGGCACTGACATTACTGGCTGTAACCTCAGGGCGTCCCCTAGAAAGATCCAGTAACCAGGAAGCTGTGAGAAACAACGAAAGGATTACCAACTGTGGGAGCCGTTCCTGCCGATGCTGGGGCAACTTCAACAGCTGGAAGGAAAACGCAAGGCAGTCGTGTTAGCGGACGGTAACGTTTACAAACACCTGATGGCTGGGTCCCCACCAGTGCCAGTGTAACACTTTGGAACATTCTGGCCAACGCAGCACCTCATGGGAGGATCAGCACTTTTAAAGATTAAGCCCAAAGCCCGACTCGCTGACTCTAATCGGAAGCATCTTTCTGAACTTTACCAGGGAGGCTGATGGTCACCTGGGAGATTTGAGGCTACAAAACAGGACGGTGAACAATTGATACTGTTTTAATTCAGAGTTTTTATCCTGAGACACCATGCTTGGTTTTAAGCACCAAACACCAAATCTTCAGATTAAAAAAGCAACAATAAAAAAATTAAACAACAATTAAAAAAAGAACAATAGAGTGGAATAGAAATACCCTTTCCCGGACCTTCGACTTCACCCTCCCTTGGAAGCTGGTCTCCACCCCGCCCTCTGACGAGGTGGGGTGGCCTCCGTGAGACTCCGACATGGAGTGGAAAGTCACGGATGTTTGTTGCATGTAAGTCTTTAGTAGCAAAAGGTAACGAAACAGGAGTTTAACATTTTCATTCAGCGTTCTTGAACGGTTGTATAAAATTACCCGTAGTGGAAAGTCAGTCCCTATTTGGACGATCAGCAGGTCAGAGGCGTGTTCATAGCTCTCTCT
The DNA here is from genome assembly GCF_041146395.1 of Eulemur rufifrons. Taxonomy (NCBI): domain Eukaryota; kingdom Metazoa; phylum Chordata; class Mammalia; order Primates; family Lemuridae; genus Eulemur; species Eulemur rufifrons. The sequence goes on along the minus strand of NC_091010.1, from coordinate 64,048,150 downwards.
GAGAAACACCTTCATGAGAAATGTGTGAGCTTGGCACACACAGAAAAACCATTTCTGGAAGTTAAAAAGTGTCCCAGAGCAGGGGCACAGCTCCCTGGTTGCCAGGTGCGTTTTGCTCACAGGATCTCCTCTTAGGGCCGGGGGAACAGGCTGGGATACTGCACAGGGGACTCTCCTCTCCTCAGACTAGGGTGACCAGGGACCTGGGTTGTCTGAGTCCGAGGGGTTCCCAGGACATGGGACTTTCAGTGCTAAAACCAGGAGAGTCCAGGCTAACTGGGACAAGTGGTTCACCCCACAGGGTGGGACCCTGTGCCCAGGAGAGGCAGATATGGCTGTGCTGCTTGGGAGGGAAAGCCAGGCTGGGCAGAGTGGGCTCTGGCGTCCTTGTGGTGCCCACAGCCCTGGATGGACAGGCCTAGGGACTGGCACTCCCCGGGCTGGTCTCGCTGCCCGTGCACCTCGTGTGGCCTAGGAAGATGGGGCCAGAGCCGTCACCAAGCAGACTGCTCCTTGGGGCTGCCGGGGCCATCCCACAGCCCAGCTGCTGGCACACCACCTGGGAAGGGGTCACACACGGACCCCAGGTGCCATTGTGGTGGATGTCCACACGGCCCTCACACTTGCTCCTCCCGTTGGCCAACCTCACCCCGGCAGGTCTGCGAGAGCCAAGAGCTAAGGGGGCTTGAGAAGGTTCCTTCAATTCTCAAACGAGACAGCACTTCCACGTAGAGGATGCCACCCGGTCTGCTGTCTGCTGCCGGGGCAGCACATGGCCACGGGAGTGTTACGTACACAGGGGAAAATGTAGGACTGCTTTTTCTATCTGCAATTTAGCACAGACTGTACCATGTCTCTTCCCTGGCAGTGTGGGAGTGCAGGCCACACGCCGGCTTTGCAGAAGACAGACTGTACTTAACATTCCGCTTTCACCCTCTTTCGGGTGTCATTCCTCATGCTGTTTTTCAAAAAATTCAAAACAATGAAGCTGAATGCCTGGAGTTCTGACTTTACTTTTCTAACCCAGGTCTCTCAAAGAACATTATGAAATTCTCAGAACAAAATTAATTTTGCTTTGCTTGAATTTAGAAAATTGGAAGGTTTTTGTTGGGGGATGATGGAGGTGGCTGGGGATTGGAAAATCAGGGGCTGGGCCCCCAGAGATTGAGCTGGTTCGAGGGGTCCCAGTTGGAAGGGTCTGCAAGAGCACTGTGTGGAGTCTGGCCTTGTGACAGGCCTTCTCAGGGTGGGTGGGCGAGTTGGCTCTCTCCTCAGAAAGTTCTCCACGCCAGGAGAGTCCGCCATTTACCTGCTTGCCGGAATGAGCACAGCCTTACTCTGCACAGCACCAGGGCCACGGAAACCATGTTTGCCACTCTTCTGTGGGTCACAAATGTGGGACCCCAGCCTCAGAAAAAGTCATAAAATGCAAGAATGGAAAAAGTACCTGTTGGGTGGAAACCATGTGGATGCTCCCCAGGAACTGAAGAAACTACACAGATAAAAAAGAAAAGTCATCACCACAATTACATCCCAAACACACACAGTGAAATTTCATGTTCTTCTCAAATATCATCACATCTGCCAGTCTGCCTTTGAACACCCCCATCCAGTCCCTAATCAATTCTATTACCCATGTAAAATGTGGTGGTAGCTCACAAATTAGTACAGACTATTCTGATTAAGAATAACAAAATAAGAAATAAAATTCACGTTGGCATTGTGAAGATATGGCCCCATTGGCAGGGGGCACCTTGTTAGAATCGTAGAGTTCAGCTGCTGCATCCCAGGACCAAGGAAGGGCTGCAGGTGGAGAAGCAGCTCCTATACCCAGGCCCTCCTGCCTCCAGCCCCTCCTGCCCCAGGCCCACCTGCCCCCAGGCTCTCCAGCCCCCAGGCCCTCCTGCCTCCAGCCCCTCCTGCCCCCAGGCCCACCTGCCCCCAGGCTCTCATGACTTATATGGCCTGCCATAGCCTCTGTTGCATGAAGCACCCCTTGGATTCTAGAGGGGTGTCTCAGGGTCCTGCTGAAACACTTCTCTGTTATGCAGAAGGGACGATGCACCAACCTGCTGGCACCCAGAGCAGCTTTCCCTGTGGGCGCACTGCAGCCCCAAGGGAATGGGAAACAGCCCTGGACTTTCCCCTTCTGGAAGGTGGAAGGGTCTGGAGCTTGGGGCCTTGTTAAGGAAAGTTAAAGCTCGTAAGGGAGACCCAGTGTGGGGACACCTGTACTAGACGGCTATTCACCAGTCAGCAAATAAAATGGATAGAAGCTCACAGTACCTGGATGTCCAGCAGCTGGGGAATCTGCAGAGATAAGGGAAACATGAGGGTGTTTAATAATATGAACCAGGGTGGTGAAGGATCATTGTCTCAGTTTAAATGCCACTCAAGGAAACTGGGCACATGCAGGTTTATACAGCCAGGTGTGGGTGGTCTCACCTGGCTAAAAGCTTTGAGGCAGTGATGCTGATAGAACTTGCCTTAGTGACTAAAACACCAATGAGAAAATAGTAATATTTTTGTGTATTTATGGTGTGTCAGGTGCTTGCCAACTGTTCTATGTGGATTGTCTCACTTAATCCTCCCAACAACTCTTATGAAATAAGTACCATTATTTTCATTATTTTACAGCTGATTACCCTTTGCAGACACTCAGGTTGAATGGGGCCCTCCCATATATGAAACAGCTGGCATATGTTTCAGAGTTTGGACAGAAATCCACTGTCCTGCCCATGGGGGAAGGTTTAGGGCACAGAGGCATTCCCAGGCTCTTCTGGAAATCCCAAGCTTGGCCTGGGCAGCTCTGTGACTGGCTCAGGCGGGACCTTCACTCACCTGAGCAGATGACGCCAGCATCTTCGTGGTGCCCGCAGTTGTGGGTGAACCAACCGCCATGAGGGCAGTGCTCCAGGGAGGACTCCCTTCCCGTGCAGTTGACGTCATCGAGGAGGATGCTGCCAGACCCAGGACCGAACCTGGCCCCCGGGAGGGAAGACAGGGCCAGGCCACAGCCAAGCTGCCTGCAGACTACGTGGGCATCCTCCATGGACCAGCTGTCATCGCACACGGTGCCCCAGATGTTGGCATGGTAGACCTCGACCCGGCCCTCACACCTTCTGGACCCGTTTGCCAGCCGCAGGCCCAGACCTTGGTGCACATTCCAAAGAGTGACCTCTGTGAATGCTCATCCACAAAGGCCACCCGAAAAGCCAGCTATTTCCTGGGAATTGTGCACTGACAATTGAGGATAACAAATCCACTCCCCACTTTCCTTTATTTCATTTCATTTATTTTTGCCTGGGGTACTACTCCGTGTGTTTTTTGAGATTACAACTGGTTAAGAAACGGCTGCTCCTTGGCCAGTGGGACCAGCGGCCTGCACCTCTGTGTGGCCGTCCTTTCCCTGCATGCTGTGAAGTCTTGGTTTCTAACATTCAGGTTCTGTTGGATTTTTCACGAGAAGCTATCATGCATACACTAACTCTGTGTGTGTGAGAGAGTTTCTGTGTGCATTTACACACACTGATCAAGTGACAATAACAATAGCTCCCGTCTATTTTGTTCCCAGGGTCAGGGATAACCCACACGTGAAGACATTCCAGGGAATGCAAAGTGCCGTCATTGCAAACTGACCCCCGAGGCCAAAGGGCGGTATTGCAACAGGCAGTAGAAGCTGCCATGCTTGGAACACAGCCAAGGCGAGCTCACGGTGGGGACGTGAGGTTGGGATCAGAAGGGCACCCCCAGCCTTCCACACCAGCCCCTCCAAGCTGTTCTTGCATCTCACAACCTCTTCTCTGTCACTTTCCAATCACAGATTTTCTGGGTGATCCCAGACATTGCCAGCCCTTCCTCAGGCACCAGCCATTTGAGGGGCAGGCTGAGGCCGTGGAGCAGGGTGGAAATGTGTGGAAAGGTGTGTCCAGCAGGGACCCTTCCTCCCACTGAATGCCAGAGTGTTTCTGAACTAAAGCTCTATGAAGGGAAGGCGACTGAAGTGAGAAGAAAGGATTACCTGTGGATGTGGGCAGCTCTGTCAGCTTTGGAAAAGATGCTAAGGGCAGACAGAAAGCAAAACAAGAAAATTATACAACGTCTTGGTTAAGTATCATATATTTAACTGTCAGTCAATTGTCAGCGGCTCTGCGCTTTGCCGATGCGGGTTCTGCTGCTCATGCCCTTCTCTGTGGGGAAAACTCCCACGGCCCAGACCGTGTGTGCACAGGAAACATGAGCCCACTCCCACAAGCTGACGAAAGCCATAGCATGGTGGCTGAGACATTGTTTTTAAACAGGTACATTTTAAAGTCAAGAAAGCATCCTTTGGGGACCTCTGCTGTGCAGTCTAACCTGCCCTGGTGCTTCGTCTGGAGGTCCGGGGCCGTTTCTCTTTTTCCCAACTCTTCTATTCATATTGTATTTCACTCTTAAAGACCTGCCATGGAAGAGCCGCTGACCGAATTTGAACTATAACTACTGGCCCAAACAGAGCCAGGAGCAAGCCAAACAGTGACCCCTTCGGCTTCTTCCTTCCTAACAATTCTGCCGAGCAGAAAGCCGTGTACAGTGATAACCCCCACGGAACTGTGCCTTGGACGAGGTGTGAGTCAGATCACAGCCGATGTCTACGCAGTGTGCACCACTGCAGGGCAAGCGCTGCCCTGGCTGCTCTACACCGGGAAATCCACTGAATTATCCTTGTCCTCGTCCAGAGGGGGAAACTGAGGCATGAAGCAGTTCAGGGATTTGCTAGAGGCCTCACAGCTGGTAAATGATGAAGTCGGGAAGACAAACCCAAGGCATTTGGCCCCTAAACCACCACCCTGCGGCCCAGGGGTCCTTTGTCAAGGCCAGTTACAGCTGATCGACTCAGAACAACTGAAATTACCTGAGGTTGGGTGACTCAGAGCAGCTGATGGTGTTGGGTGCGGCAGAGAGGCTGTGAGAGACACAGGAAGTGTGGGGAGCTCATCTCCTTCCACTCTTCTGAAACCTGTGAGGTAGGCTTGCTTATTTCAATCATAAAAGTACCATGTCTTGTTTTGGGGAGAAACTACACCAAATGTTGGCCCATAAGAATGGCCCTGAGCTACCGTAGTTGCAACCACCGGGTGTCCTGGGTCACTGGGCTCATTTCTGTCCTGCTGTTGGACACTGTAATGTCATTTGCTTTCCTTTTCTTTCTTTTTCCCCTAAACTGTGGCCCCGGTGGTGGTGCCTGGTGTGGAGCACCGGTCTTGCCGGTTGGTTTGGTTTTGTAATTCTCCCTGGGGGGGTGTGTGTCTCACCTCCGAGTAAACGCCAGTTTCCAAAGGGCAGAACCACATCTATCTCAAGCGAGGCTGCACTAGCACCCTCAGCAAGGAGGGAGCCGAAAGCCCCCGAGTGGACCGGGGAGCTGGGCTGGGAGCTGCAGGGTCAGGGTGGAAGGGGACTCGCAGCTGCTGCTTGGAGGCCCTTCCAGGCACCTCTGACCCATCCCCACGGCTCTGCCAGGGCCCTGCTTCCAAACCTCCTGGCTCTCCAAGCCCCCAGCCCTGTCTTCTGATGTCACGGGGCTTCAGCTTCTGTTTTACTCAGAACAATGGTTCTGTCCCTTGACTTCTTCCCTCTCAGAACCTTCTGGTACCTCCTGCCTCTCCTTGCCCTTCGTCTTATCTCAGGTGGTTGCTTGCAGCTCTAGCTGATAAGCCAGTTTGCACCTCCCAGCCAAACCCAGAAGGGTGCAGAGACGAGGGGCACTTTTGACTCCAGCTACTAAATTTATTGGCAAAAACTTAACTGGGATAAAACTGAGGAATGAGAGCCCTGGGCTAGGACGTGGGTTCCCCACTGTTAGGAAAGCTCTCTGTGCTACCTGTAAAATGAGGGGACTGAATCAGAGCGGTGGCTCCCACAGGTGTGCCTCATCACTGGCGGGGCAAGATCACTTGAGGTGCTTCGTCTTGTATTTTGAGTTGCACGTTTATTGCGTTAAAATGTAAAAATTCACATTTAGTTCTATTCTGAGTAAGGATCTTTTCAGATATGCATGGGTGTAAATTGATTAGATTAGGACGTTCACTGTTTAATTTTATTTTAATTTTTAAACATTTTAAATGTTGCTTTATTGCCACTGTGTTTGTTTTTTTGTACTATTTGTGGCACGTGGTCCTGGCTCTCTGTTTATGGTGGTGGCATCAGGTTTCCTTGCAAAATGAACCCATTTAAGTTAAAAAGAAGAGTCAATTTAAGAGAAAGGATGAAGAAAAATGATAACGTGGGCAGGAGATGGGCGTGGTAGGGATTCTGCAGGGGGCCTGAGTGGCTAATGCTTGGAGACCAGTGGCTTGGGGACTGCCTGGGATCTCCCCCCTGCTCTACGTGCAGTTAGGCCGAGACTCATGGCACAGAATGTCCCTAGCCCACCCCTGCTCAGAATCAGGCCCACCTGAGCAGATGGCGCTGGCGTCCTCACGGTGGCTGCAGTTGTGGGTGAGCCAGCCACGGTGTAGGCACTGCCACAGCCTGGCTTCCGTGCCCACGCACTCCACGTCATCCAGAACGACGGGGCCCAGGCCTCTCCTGAAATGCGCCTGCCCGGGGGCTGCCACCGCCACGCCGCAGCCCAGCTGCCTGCACACCACCTGGGCATCGCGCAGGTCCCAGCTGTCATCACACACCGTGCCCCAGCTGCCGTTGTAGCGCAGCTCCACGCGGCCCTCGCACCGGTGCCCGCCATTGGTCAGCCTGAGGGCCACGTCTGGAAGAGCCAGACACGCCCAGTCATCACTCCAGGGCTACACTTTTGCTGCTGCTCAGAGGAGAACGTGGGCGTTTCCTCTGAGCCAACCAGCTCTGGAGGGTCCCCCCTCATGCTCGGAACATGGTGGGGTAAAGCCAGCTGCAAAGTGCTTTGGGTTTGTTCGCTCACATCAAGGTGATTTGGGGGGGGCTGTTTTTAAAAGCTTCCCCCCCAGACTGGATTAATTGTCTACTTTCTGGAGGTCAATTACATAGCTTTGACTCAAGTGGTATAAAACCAATCCATGTAACCAAAACATTTGTACCCCTGCAATAGTCTGGAAAAAATAAAAATGAGAGTGAGCCCTTAAAAGCCTCGTGTAAAGTGAAAATCACCAAACCGGAAACACGTGGCTGCTCCTAGCGTGGCACAGTGTTCTCCAGGCCAGGTGGAAAGAGACTGCGCATGGCTTTGAGTAAAACTGGCTCCGAGAAAGGACCCTTTCCCCGCAGTGCGATGCGCCTGTGCTGTCAGGAGATGTGCCTGCACGTGTAACTCCGGGGCAGGGCTGGGTGTTCAGCCCGGTTCTCCAGGTCGTATCTTGGGAGTAAACTAAGGAGCATGGGAAACCCCTTCCAAATCCCTAGGCCCCACTGACGGAGCCGCTGTCCATCTTCACCTTCACCGTCACCACCAAGCGGGGCCAGGGGCCCAGACGATCGCAGGACCTACCGGTGTCATTCTCATCTTGCACAAGAGACTCATAATGTGCATAAAAGCCGATGTTGGTGATGATAGCGTCGCTGTGGAACACCACGGACATGCAGTTGGAGGAGGAGGTGAATATCGGGGTTGTCCCGGAACAGAACCTCCCCAGAGAGAAAGATTCGTTTTGTGGGCCATCGAAGATTTCGATGAAGTCGTACGGACAGCCATAGAGGTTTTCCATTCTGTGAAATGAAGCAGTGTCATTTGGACCCAGTCCACTGGGGCTTTCTTCCCAATAAGCGTCACCCAGATTGGTTCGGGAAGGGCGAGGGAGAAACTGTCTGAAACCTGTATCTCTTCACACAGGTTGCAGGAATAAGGACCCTGTGGACACGGGCAGCAGGTATCCTCCTGTTTCTGAACATTTTTTAATTTTTAAAGTTTAAATTCAACGGCACTTTCTGGAGATGTATTACAAGCACACGGAATAGAATTTAAGTGGCATTGATGGGCATGTGGCAAAAAGTAAAACTCCCCTGACTAGTGCCCCTCGCTCCACTCTCCCTCCCAGAAGCAGCATCAAGGAACAATTTCTGCTTATTTCCTGCTAGAGATGGTCTATGCACAAATGGCAGCAGACTGTGCTACTGTCTGTGGCTTTCTTGTAGCCCGTTCCCTAGCAATACACACTATCTGTGTGACAGCAATCGGTGCATGTACCAAAATCCATTTAACTGATCCCCTACCGATGGACACTTAGATTGTTTCCAATCTATGGCCAGCAAAATCAGTGGGCATGAGACTTTATCTGTAGACCAAATTCCTGGAACTGGAATTGCTGTGTTAAAAGATCTGTATATTTAAAATTTTGATCAATATTACAACAACCCTCAAGGCCTAGCTCACTTTCGAGAGTTAAATATGGGAAATTTTTTTGCCGGCTAGGGGGAGGGAGGCATGGCTGAATGAGGACGGTAGGAAGGTGGGAAATGAGTACTCACTTTATCACTTCAAACGTGAGTCTGACGTGAGCCCTGACGTCCACTTGTATGTCCCAAGCACACACCACATTTGCGGGGTATTTTTTAGGAAACCAAGGACTGGAGAAGGAGCCTGAATTATTTGTGAGCAGACCACCACAGTGGAAACTTTCGTCTGCAAGAAAGTGAAAAAAACCCCATCCACAGGGGCCACTGACCTCTGCTGGTGTTTTCAGAGGGTCATGAGGGGACAGAGTGAGGACAGACATGAAGAAACTTGTTCTAGGGCTGCTTTTGCTGATAACTAAGAAAGTTAGTATCGTGAGTACCCTGAGCTCCCAAGGCTGTCCTTGGGGCAATGAAGATCTTAAACGTGTGTTTTTGAGGAGGAAATGACAGCCACCTAAGGCTGAAAGGGCTTTTTGAGTCCGTACACGCACATTTTAATGCCAACTGTGCAAAGGCAAGGCAAGACAAAGCACCCTTTCTCAGTACAGCGTGTTACAAAACAGCTTGTGTTAGAAGATGCCTGGTCGTATTGTATACATATCCTAGCTGAAATCAACACCAAGATTGCTGCAAGCATCTAACTGAAGGCTGAAATATTTTACTTGGTGTGAAATTTGTCCTCAGTTGAAAAGGAAGCAAATACGAAACCACGTGAAGAGCTTACACAAAGCTGGGGTACCTGCAGGCAGGCCGTCACCAGTGGAGTCTGTGGAAATCCACAGAGAAAAATCATACTGTGAGCAAAGACTTTTATCCAGATACTCATTGAAAATACTCAGGAACACTGACACTCAAAATGTCTGACTTCTCTGTGCCCCGATGGACAGAGGTGACTGGACACTTGCACACCCCGTGCGTGGGTGGGTGTCACTGGATTCAGCTGGCTGAGGGCTGGCCTTGGGATGTCTTTTTCCTTGTTCCCTCCAGCGTGTCACAGCACACAGCGCGATCATTCCCGCAAGCAGTTAACCCTCTCCTCCCAGCAGACACTGACTGACTCGGGGAATCTCAGTGGCCGAGAGCGAGTGCACTTCTGGTGAATCTGAACTTTCCCTCCCACCAATACCCCGCATGCTGTCCCTTGGCCCCAGCATTTTGTCAACCCTCGTGGGCTGCATTGCTCTTGTTAATTAGCAACAGAGAATTTAATTTGATGGGGCCTCAACTTCAGGATTGAAGTGTGGCCAGGATTCACATACATCACCGACCTGGCAACTGGTTGAACTGTATGGAAAAGCAGTACCTGTGGGTCCGAGGTGTGAACTGCCATCGACACCTATTCAAAGGCAGAAGAGAGAATGAGAGACAGATTAAGTCAGGTGGTCACACAATTCATAAAAAGAATCTGGTGCTTTGTTCAGAATCAAACGTATTCTATTCGGGGCAGTGGGACACGGTGTTCAAGCCCATCAGTGTTGGTTACCAGACTGGCCTCCTAGGCAGTGCCTTGGGTGTGGGGCACACTTTGAATTTCCATCTCACGATGGCTCAGGTGAAACATGGTATTTGTTTGCTTTTGGTCAGTTACTGCGCTGGCTGAGCTTTAGTAACAGAGTCGAGCTCAGGCTTTAACGCCGTATGTCAAGGAGGCAATACTTACAGAGTATGGACTCGTGTGTGATCTTGGCTGTGCCTCTGTCGCCTTATTGATCAAATGCCTATGCCAATAGTCTCTAGGTTATTAGCAGTTGCGAAGATTAAATGAGAAATGAAGGCGCTGGCTTCAGCACAGAGCCTGGTGCTAGCGCTTGCTGGACACCATCTACTATTCCTATTCAGGGGAGAGTGCATTACTGCCAGCATCCTGCTTATCATTCCAGGAGCAGGATCATTTCATCACAGCTTTCCAGGTGGGATCTTGAACAGGTGCAGCAATGTAGGAGAAAGAGCACCAACTCTTAAGCAAATTGACTTAAGAAGCTGGCTTGAAGCCCCGGGCTCTTTTCTGAGTAACTGCCTGCTGGTGTTGACACCTCCCTTCCCAGGGGTGGCTGATGGGGGAGACTCCCTGTCCCTGAGATGTGCCTGTGCCCACAGGCACTCACCTGAGCAGATGGCGCTGGCGTCCTCGTGGTGCCCACAGTTGTGGGAGAACCACTCGTTGTGCATGCATTGCCACACCTTGACTTCGTTCCCGGTGCATTGTACGCCATCTAGCATGGTGTGGCCAGTGCCCCCACCAAAGTAGCTCTTGACTGGGGCCGACAGGGCCTCGCCACAGCCGAGCTGCTGGCACACCACCCTGGCATCCATCAGGTCCCAGCTGTCATCGCACACTGTGCCCCAGGTGCCATTGTAGGAGACCTCCACCCGGCCCTCACACCTGTGGCTGCCGTCCACCAGTCGCAGGGACATATCTGGGGACAGGAAAATAGGGGCTTCTGAGCTGTGGTGCTGTCCCTTCTGCAGGTAGAAAATATTCTCCAGCACCTGGGCACATGTTTCATATTAGGGTGGCCCTGGGTTCTGATTTGCCTGGAATAGTCCCAGTTTATGGCTGTTGTAGATCACTCAGTGCCTGTTAATTATTTCAGAGTTCCTTTGAAACTCTCAAAAGTGTCCCCATAGGAGGATAAAGTATATCGTCACCCTAAGCATAAGCCACTGGGAGCTCTGCAGTGTTCCCCGTTTCCTGCCGCAGAACCTAAGCATGGGCGGGTGGCTGGGGGCAGGAGGGCAGGTAGTTGTAGTCTGAGATAGTTTTGGCCCAGAAGGATTTTTCCTACCGAGTCCTCCTTTCCTTCTTTGGAGAAGAAGGAGGTTCTCTTTTGGGTTCTCCATTTGTGCCCATGGCCAATGTTAGACGTGAGATTTCAACCAACTGTTCCTTCAGCTAGTTTGCTCTGGTAGAAGACAGTGATAGTGAGTGCAGAGCAGGGGAGAGAGGTGGGAGTGGGGGGCTGTTAGTGTCTGTGGATGTCACTCAGGATGGCCTTAATGAAGGTTAGATTTAGAAAGAATCTCTTCTCTTGCCAGGTGTGGGGGCCATGCCTGTAATCTGTGATTGGGGAGGCTGAGATGGGAGAATTGCTTGAGCCCAGGAGTTCAAGTTCAGCCTGGGCAGCATAGCAAGACCCCATATTTAAAATTAAAGATCTTAGGCTGGGCACAGTGGCTCACACCTGCAACCCTAGCACTTTGGGAGGCTGAGGTGGGAGGATTGCTCCAGCCCAGGAGTTAGAGGCGGCAGTGAGCTATCATGGAGCCAGTGTACTCTAGCCTCAGTGACAGAGTAAGACCCCGTCTCTTAAAAAAAATCTCTTCTCTTAAAGGGAAAGATCACAAATGAGATCTAACTTCCTCCCAATGTCCAAGGTAAGGATACCCACCACTCTCCCTTTCATCTTGCTGAACGGAGTTGTACTGGGCATAAAACCCTGTGTTGGTGACCATGGTGTCACTTCTGAACACTGCGGTCATGACGTTTGAAGAGGAGAGGAATGTGAGCTCTGCTCCTGCACAAAATCTGCCCATGGAGAGTGCAGCAGTTTGGTGTCCATCAAACACTTCAATGAAGTCATAAGGGCACCCATAGATGTCCTCTAATCTGAGGATGCGAAGGCAAAGTTAATCTCCCAAACGAAATCTGCAGAATGTTTTAAATAGCGTCATCTTCTGCACAGCATCCACCTCCTTCCAGCCACACCCACCTCTGGTCACTTGGCCTTGAGTCTGCCATCCTGTCCTTCCCTACCAGGACTGCCCCAGGCTGTGGGGCTCTCATCTCTCACCTGCTGTCTTGGCTTTCCGTCTCTCCCCTCTTCTTCCCCTTTACCTCGAGTGTCTCCTGAATGTCCCCTGACTCTGTAATTCTAACCCTGCCACCTCCAGGGAGGACTAGTTTATGTCCTCCCTATCCAAAAGGAACTTAGCTACCAGGAAACACCAACTGAATCCACCCCTACTCTACTTCATACCCTTTTACATTTTTAAAGGCAGCATTTAACCACTCAGACCCTCAACTGCTGTGGTCAATGAACACAGATGGAAAGCGGTGGCAGGGGTCTGGGTCACACTGCAGGACAAAATCAGGAAGAGAGAATGACCCAGATGCAACCCAGTACGGAAAGATGAAACCAAGGTTAAGCATTATTAGGAAAAGTAATATTTTCTTTTCTTTTTTCTTTTTTTTTTTTTTTTTTTTTGAGACAGAGTCTCACTCTGTTGCCCAGGCTAGAGTGAGTGCCGTGGCATCAGCCTAGCTCACAGCAACCTCAAACTCCTGAGCTTGAGCGATCCTCCTGTCTCAGCCTCCCGAGTAGCTGGGACTACAGGCATATGCCACCATGCCCGGCTAATTTTTTCTATATATATTTTTAGCTGTCCATATAATTTCTTTCTATTTTTAGTAGAGATGGGGTCTCGCTCTTGCTCAGGCTGGTCTCGAACTCCTGAGCTCAAACGATCCGCCCACCTCGGCCTCCCAGAGTGCTAGGATTACAGGCGTGAGCCACCGCGCCCGGCCAATATTTTCATACAAAAGTTACTTAAGTATCTGTATGTACATATGAAAAATATATGTATAAATATATATGCCCATAAATATATATATTAAAATAGGATGAATTCCTTAAGAATGAATGATGGTTGGGGAAAGAAGCAGAAAGTGCAAGGTGCATGATGGGAGGGATGAGTGAACGGCTTAATCTATAGAGGAAAAATCTTGGAAGGAACATGATAGAAATTTCTGAAGGGAAGAGGAAGCAGATTTGTGCAGCATCAACGGGAAGAATGAAGCTCAGACAACGGGAATGAGGAAGACGCTCGTGTCTCCAACGGAGCTGGCTGAGAGTGAAGGGGTGAGGTCTCCATGCGCGGGTCACCTCGGCGGGGGCTCCATGGGCTGGTGTCAGGAAGGCTCACGGGGTATTCTCCTTGCATGGGAAATCGAGCAAAGAGATTAAAAGATTCTCTGCAACTCAGATGACCAGACCATGCATCACCCAAAATAGGAAAAGATCTGTCCTCCAGGAAGGCTGCATCTTTGAGGAAAGCTGGGATTCAAATCTAACCTGGCCTTGATGAAGTGGAGAAAGACAAATCTCTTACTTCAGGCTTGGGATCACCAGTTCTATGCGGAACTCGTCGGCCACGTGAATGACCCAGACACACTCCATGTCAGTGGGGTAGTTTGTAGGATACCAAGGGCTGGAGAAAGAGCCCGAGAGACTGGAAATCTCTCCCCCGCAAGGGTTACTTCCTCCTGTGAAAGCAGATGCGAGATGCGCAGTCGGCTTCTCCAGGCACGCGCTCTGCATCTTCCTAGGCGTGGAGTCCCGAATGCCGTCAAACTCAACGGCGGAATCACAAGATGAGAAGGGGGTAGACACAGTTGTGGCTTGGCTAACGTGAGGGACTGTGCCTCTGGGAGGGCGTGAGGGAGGATGAAAGATGCATGATGGGGCAGGCAGGACCCTAAAACTGATCATGGGTGGGACTGGAGATGGGACTGGATGTGTGTGTGGCATGTGTGCATGGTGGTCTATGCTTCAACGCTCCCCCCAGCTTCCTGCCACGCAAACCACCCGTGGGGGCTGCGTCCCACCCATTCCCTCTCCTTGTGGCAGCCAGGGCAGACAGAAGTCCATTCTGCTTTCATGAATTATCACACTGACTCCACTCAACTTAGTACTTTACAGGTTATTCTTTCAATGAAAGTAAGTTACCTTGTGGTATAGGGGCTGGAGTGATGACAGCTGCAAAAAACCAAAACCAAAGAAAATCAGGGGAGAGCTTAGCATCACAAAATCATCTCATGCTTAAGTACAAATGAATGAGCCCATTACTGCCCTTTATTTATTTATGTATTTATGTTGTAGAGACAGGAGTCTTGCTATGTTGTCCAGGCTGGTCTCGAAATCTTGGCCTCAAGTGATCCTCTCTCACTTTGGCCTCCCAAAGTACTGGGGTCACAGGTGTGAGCCACTGTGCCTGGCCTTGAGTTTTAGTAAGTGGTGTGCACACACTCATTTCCCTTTTCTCCCTGATCTGGGATGGAACCTCTCCCCTTCTTTCAGCTGATTTGCTAAGAAATCATGGACAACACACAGTTACATGTCTTGTTTTCTCTTCTGTGCTAGGTTCTGCCAAGCCAACGGCTATCCTCAGATTGACCAGTCACCAGGAACTACAGAAGCATCACTGGGCTCATGAACATATCATTGTGTCCGTAGGAATTTATCAAGTGCCGAAATCCAGAAGGTCACAAATCAGAACGCCGAGAGCCAAGGTGGGGAAGGGTAGGTTGGACAAGTGTTCTGTTGTTTAACGTCCCTTCTTATCCCTCTCACGTGTCCTCTTAGCTTTGGTTTCTACGTGGCATATGCCTTTGTCCCTTGGTATCCAGGGGAATTTATTCTAAGACACCCTGAGGATACCAGAAGCCATGGATACTAAAGTCCCCTGTCTAAAAGGGCATAGTATTTGCATGTAACTTAAGCTTACCCTCCTGTACACTTTGATTCATCTCTAGATTACTTGTTACAGCTGACACAATGTGAATGCTGTAGATAGTTGTCATGCTGTATTGTTTACAGAATAATTCCAAGATAAAAGTATTTACATGTTCAGTACAGACACAACCATCCTTTTTTTCCCAAATATTTTCCATCTGAGGATGATTGAGTCCACAGATGTGGAACCCCCGGATACCGAGGGCCGGCTGTTTCTGCAGCCTGTATGCATCCTCCATCCCCACCGCATGGCACGTGCCGAGGTTTGAAAGCCCGTGCATTGGAATGCCGGTACTTATTTGGGTTTTATACTAGGGGTTTAGTGGGAAGCAGTTTGACGCAAGCAGGTCAGGTGCGTGTGAGAATCCCTTTCCCCGCTGTCTCGCTCCTGGGCCGGCACTGCTGCAAGGCGCAGAGCAGTGCAGGTGATGGATGCCACCAACTTGCCTGTCCTTAGTCCTTGCCGGGAAGAGTGTTGGGTATCCGCAGAATAATGTTTTCCTAACCTAAAGTGTCTCAGAAGCAATTTTCTTTTGTTAAAATGCTTGATGCACAATATTTCCTTTAAGATTTAAATGGCAAGAGCCTTTTAAATGGAGTGACCCCATTGATTCTGATGTGACCGGTCTGGGGTGCAGCCTGGACATCAGGGATTTCAAAAGCTCCCTGGGTGATTCTGTTGTGCAGCCAGAATTGGAAATTGTCAGCCTAGTCATCGTCCGCCAGTGTCTAGGTCAGGACGGAGGTTAGACTTCTTTTTACCTTTGCAGAGATGGTGGAAATTCACAGTGTTGGACATACCTGGGGGTGCAGGAGTCACATCTGGAGCCCAGTGCTCAGCATCTGCATAAAAGAACAATAAATTTAGGAAAATCTAAATTAAATTATATGAGGACAAAGAAATGATGGTTTTTCTAGTGTGGGCAGGTCTCAAGCAGGCAGGCAGCATGTCACAAGTGCAAAACTGGGGCCATGGACTCCGGCAAAGCAGCCCCAGGCCTGGGAGAGGTGCAGAGAACAGAAGCAGCCAGTTGCGAAGCTCTGGTGTGTTTGTCTTCAGAACGGAGTCAGGTTCACAGCGTTCTCTGTCCACCTTGCTGAAGGGACGTTCATCTGTTGGGCACTAGCCTGAGATTCCCTGGCCCTGCTCTGTGCGTGGCCTCCATCCATCATCAAGATGCCTCTGGCTGAAAGACCTACCACAGGAGGAGAGGCTACCTGAGCAGATGACGCCAGCATCCTTATAGTGGCCACAATTGTGGTCTGACCAGCCGGAACTGGGGCAGAGACCAAGGTGCTTCTCACTTCCTGAACATTGAATGCTGTGCAGAAGGATGTCTCCAGAGCCCGGGCCAAAGTGGGCCTTTCCAGGAGCAGCAATGGCCCGTCCACACCTGAGCCACTGGAACACGACCTCGGCTTCTCTCAGGTCCCACAGGTCATCACACACAGTGCCCCGGACCCCCCGGTGAAGGACCTCCACACGTCCTGAGCACCAGCCCGAGCCACCCACCAGCCACAGCACTGGCTCATCTTCTAAACAGAGCAGGATTTGATGTTTGGGTATGGAAAGCTTTCAGCAGGAGGTGATTTCTAGCTCCTGCATCTGTGGCGAAGGCAAACACAGGAGCAGAACCTGAAAGCTATCTTGATCACTTAATAGGCTTACAGGCTTTAGAGTGAGACAGAACTGGGTTTGAATCCCAGTCCTACTGCTCCCTAGTTGTGTAAACTTTGACAAGTTACTTTGTCTCACTGGGCCTCAGTTTCCTCATCTGTGAAACAAGGACTCTAGCAGCATCTCTTGCAGAGGGCTGTGGGGAGCCAATGAGAGCACGTGTATAAAGCATCCAGTTCAGCATCTGGCAGTTCAGGTTCCTGCAGATCTTGCTGTGACATTCCCTGTGTCACATGCTGGGTTATGGAGAAGCAGGTTCCCAGCTGCTTTTGTGGATGTATCTTTGCAGGTTTCCCTGGACCACAAGGGTGGCTGTGCCTTCATAGAGCCCAGTGGCAATGGCCATATCTGGGCTGCAGGGCTGTGGCTGGTTGGAATTACCTGCTGTCTCTACAGGCACTGTAGGAACGGCCACCCCTTCCTGTGCCCACAGGCTCTGCCACACTGGCCTTCTTTCTGTTGCTCCAACCTGCCCGAGGCTTTCCCGCCATGGGCCTCTGTATTTGCTGTTCTCTCTGCCTGGAACGCCCTCCACTGTCATTCAGCTCAGGCCACCTCCTCAGAAAGGCCACCCCTTCTCATCCAGTCCACAGTAGCCCCTCCTCCACCCCTGGGACCCTCTACTCTCCCACCCGGCTCTTTATTCCCAGCCCTTATCTCTACCCTTTATCATCCTTACCCAAACCATCTTATTTATGTACTTGTTTCTCTCCTCCACTCACCCACATCCACACTAGAATGTAAACTCCCAGAGGGCTGGGAGCTGTACTGTTTGCTCGGGCCTCCACACTTACAACTGGGCCTGGCACATAGTAGGACCTCTGTAACTATTGCTGGGTGAGTGAATGGTGGTCTTGAGTTAATGAGTACTCTGGATTTCAAATGTTGGAGCTTACTTATCTTCCCCAGGACAGAGTCTCAAATATAGCTTTGAGGACCAAATACATAAGGAATTCCCTTACTCAGAACAAACAAACAAGCCCCAAACTGCATCCAGGGGCTTACTACCTGGTTTTCTGGTGGTCTGAAAGGATTGCTGGGGTCCCTGCAGGGGCCCGTGAGCATCAGAAGTCCCACAATTGGCAGGCAGTGTCCTCACAGGGTGCAAATTGGACCTGGCTCTGAAATGACTGTCCATAGTTCCATCGCTAACAGGAGTCCCCAAGTCTCTCATTTGAGTGAGTGTGGGGTCCAATTCATGCAAGGTGTAAAATGGGCCAGCTGGTGGAGGGAAGTGGACTCTTCTCATAGGAGTATAGAAATTCTGCAATTCAGCACTCTGGACAGTTCCCAAGAGGTTGGTGATGGCAGATACAGCCCCAAGACCCTTCATAGCATTCAGCCTTTCCCTGCACACACACAGCAGCACTGCGGCCATTTACATACAGGATGTATATCACTGCCTTATTATAGCTTTCCCTGTGGCCTTCCCAGGGGGAAAATCTAGTACCTATGGAGCAGGGCTGATGAGCTAAGCGTGGGGGTTTTTAAAAACACTATCCCAGGCCTCTACTATAAGGGAATCTCTCAAGTTAGAAACTGTCTTGTTTTTAACAACGAAAAATTACCCAAAGCTTCCTACCTGACTCCTTTTCATCCTGTGGAATAGCATTGAACAGAGCATTAAAGCCAGTGTTGGTTATAACAGAATTACTTTGGAACACCACTGTCATGATGTTTGAGGAGGAGAAAAATATCACAGCTGTTAGACCACAGAACTTCCCCATGGAGAGCGAGGCAATTCTGGGGCCATCGAAGATTTCAACTGAGTCATAGGGACAGCCAAGGATATCTTCCAGTCTGGGGGGAATAGAAGTGGAGGGTTACTGGCAGGTTAGAAACTTCCTAGATATTAATGCTCAAAAAGTGTGACAATCATTGAGACTAAATATTTGAATTATATTTAAATTGTACACTAATATGTCAAATATTAATTTTTTCAGATGCCCTATCAGAACTTTATTTTCTTTGGCTGAGGAATGTGTGAAGCTTATAGTTACAATCTTATAATGGATTTAAAATCATAGTGGTTTTGGTTGATCACAACCTACATAGGACATTAGGAAATACTAACTCATACCACAACTAAATTCATGACAGTCCGATCACACCAATGATCGGCACATAACAGACATCACAGCCAGATTTTTCTACCTCTATATTTCACAATATTTGCCATACCCCAATTATTGGGGAGACAAAACTTTATTTTAAAATAAAACTAATAGCAGCATATATAAAAGTATTTGCCATATGGCATCATGAAGGATGGATGAGGACTGATTCTGAAGGAATGGACAACTGATAACATGACAGACTTTGGAGGTGTGAGTTCAAGGTTCTCACCTCATTGTGAGCTAATTGTGCTCTAGGGTTTTTAAGCAACAACGATAACATGTGCTAGGTCATTTTTTAGCTTAGAGCATTCTGAATCCATGGCCTTCATATAGTCATGACAGAATAACAATTCAGTGCATGCCTAAAGCTGGATTAACATGAAATTCCACAGTCTTGCTGTGTTTGTAACAGGATGTATGGCATATGTAACAAGAAGAAGGGCTTTGTACAGACTCTGCTTGCAGAAACATATTGGTGAGGAGACGCGGCTTTGACATCAGACAGACCTAGATGGGTTGACCTTGGGTAAGTTACTTAACCTCTCTGAACCTCAGATTCCTCATCTCTAATGGGAATGATAAGGACATATGTCTTTGGGCTACAATAACCCTGACATGTGACAAAGCATTTAAAGTCTGAGCATATAGTCAACATTAAAAATGTCAGTTTTTATTTTAGGTCATAGAGATAAAAATGGCAGTGACTTTGAAACATTTTATTATCTTCATTTCAGAGAAGAGGCAATAACTGTACTGTCTCCTTTCACTTTGTAAAACATTTAGAAGAAGTAGGGCCCAGGGCTGGAGTAGTTGGCTAATATGTGTGTATAAAAAGGTGCTTACTGTTTGTTTAAAATTTAGGTGAAGGAAAATGAAAGCCTAAGAAGACAAATATTGGTACTTAGTATGTAACAAAAACAAAGCTATTTGAGATTTTTCTGATATTTTTAGAAAACAAACAAAAAGAAAGAACTATCAAAATAACATTAAATCAAATATGTTAATAAACTACTTATTGAATTTTTCAATCTAGAAGTAACTCATTGGATAGTGCTACAAAATTAACCCAAACTTTGTCTTGGAAAAACTATAGAGTTTTGTGTTCTTCTGGTTTCACCCTTAAATGTTTTTCACTAAAGGAAATATCTTTATTATGATCTCATAAACCAATATCCTTATTTAGATAGAACCTTCTCTTTCAAAGTTGTTTCCTTACTTCAAATTTGGAATCATAAGTTCTATGCGAAATTTTTTATCCACATGGATCTCCCAGACACATTGGACATCTGTTGGGTAGTTTTCTGGATACTGTGGACTAGAAAATGAGCCAGAGAGACTAGAAATGACCCCTCCACAAGAGTTACTTCCACCTGAAACAACAGGGAAAAAGGATGTCAGGATGTGTCTACATGGTGTCACTTGGTAATCCTAGTAAAGACCAGCTCCCACCCAGTGGTTGGGTGGAGTCCGGGAGCAGCATCTTGGGTGGGGACACACACGCTATCTGAGTAGACCTTTGGTTTAAATGTCTCTTGGAAAGGAGGGTCTATTCAATTTAATTCTGATGGGCCAAAAAAGATTAGTATGTGAGAGTTCACTGCTTTTCCCTCTCTCCCAGCACATGATAAGGAAAAAGTTGTATTTGTCCTCTCTGCTTACTGTCTCCTCCTCCTCCTCTCTACAGTAGAAGGATGTTTGCTTGCTGGGAGAGAGGCAGAGCAGACCTACAAAATGAGAGATTGGGAAGGAGAGACAAAGACTCAGAGGCTGTACGTGCCTGTGAAAGGGAAGAGTTTCAGGAGGTTTGGGGAGCAAGAGAACAACAAGGGGCCAATGAATTGGAGATGAAAGGAAAGGGACATTTGGGCTGTTTGGGGGAAATTATTACTGGAACTTCCTTTAAGTACCTTTTCATCACTTTTGTTGGGTAGATTGTGTTTCCTTTAACTCAGAATTTGCTCTGAGACAGGAACTTGCAGATTTTTTGATATTTAAGGGTTAAACAAGATAACAGTAAAATCTAATTCTTTCATATTAGTTGTCATTAGTATAAGCAGACATATGCATACATACACATATGTATTTATTTTTTTTCCTTTTCCTTTTTCTTTTATCCCCCTAGTATTTAAAGCAGCATGCCACACAAAGAAGCAGAAAACTTAGAACCATCAAATTATTTTGGAGGAAATTTGAAATACAATGTGCTTTACTGAATTTGTCCCTAAATTATTAAGTTGCTTAATTTCTCTTCTTTCTGCCACCCCCCCCCCACCCCCGCCCTGACCAACGTGTGATCCTCCTGGAATCCCTGAGATTCCTAGTCTTGCCCGAGATGGATGGCAGGGGGTTGTGATGCTCTCAGTCACCCTGTATTTCTACCGCTAATAGTATTTTGGGGCTACAATAATGAGGCCAGGTCAGACTGACACTGAAACCCCCAGGAGTTGGACTCTACACGTGTCGGGGGGTGATGGGCTGGTGCCTCCTACAGGACTATACCCAAAGAAGGTGGACTGAGTGGGGCCAGATGGACTGAGGAGCCACATTCTCTTCAAGTCTCCTGTTACCCTCTTTCCTACTCTGAAGGGGACAGATACACATCCCCCTTCTTAGCCTGATCCTCTTGTTAAAAAGTCAGTATTTACAGAATGGCAGCAGAGAAGCAGGCCCCTCGCCCACACTTGTGCTATGTCCTGGGCTGCAGTGACGGTTCTCTTGGCATGGAGTTATCATTTTAATTTAAAATAAGTGACTACCTGTTATATGATCTCGAGAAGTTGTAGAAGGACCTGAGAGAAAAAAAGAGGAGATAATGGTGACATCCAAGGGAAAACCATTTAGTTTCATCTACACGTTAGTGAAATGTAAAGGATTTCCTTAGAAATTTCCATGTACTTAGTGCAAACTGAGAAGAGTCTGAAGGTGCTGAGTAACTATTTTCTATGGTCTTGTGGCAGATTAAAGGAGGCCACAAATTCTTAGACATTCCTCCTTTCACAAGGTGGGGTCTAGGTTCCCTCCCTTGAACTTGGGTAGGCTCTGTGACTGCTTTGACCAACAGAACATGGAGGAAGTAGCATTGTGCCTTAAGAGACTGGTGGCTTCTCCTTCCTCTCTCTGGGAACACTGGCTTACTCAGGCATCCGTAAGCCACCTTATAAGAAGTCTGACTACCCTGCTGGAGAGACCATGTGAAGAAGCCCTGTGACCACCTGGAATGGAAGAGGGCCCTGGATGAGCCCATTCTTCCAGCCAACCCCACAAAGGCACTGAGCATGTAAGTGAAGCTGTCTTGAACTCTTCAGACCAGCCACCAGATGAATACCTTTGAGTGATTCTGCTCAATGCTCTGTGGAGCAGAAGACTCTCCCAGCTGAGCCCTGCCCAAATTCCTAACCCACAAAGCTATGACATATATCTAAATGGTGTGAGCTTTAAACCTCTAAGTTTTAGGGTAGTAATATGTAACCAGATGAATTCTTTCACTCTACATTGTTATCCTCATTTCTCTGCCATCCATGTAATTTACATAAATAAGGAAACTATGGATGAGCCTTCATTTGAATGTCCACTGCCCTTGATCCTAACCATGGCCCTTTAATTTTAGACAGCCCCTCTACTCTCACTCATGACCTTAACACATAAAGCTGGCCTTCCTGCAGGAACACCCCGAACACATCAAGGTCTTCTCTAGGCAAGTGCCCGAGAGAGATGTTTCTGCCAATGACTTGTGCAGTCAAATGCTCTACTCCTGAGATATACCTTCGATACCAATGACTTGTGACTTGTGTGTGTTCTCTGAGGCAGCCAGTTGCATTCAAAGAGCAAGAGATGGCCTTGTAAATTCCAGTTCTTATACCTTCTACTCAGGTTATTTTGGGCAGGCTTTTTAATCTCCCTAATCCTCAACTGTGAGGATGAAATAATTTATCCAGAAACCCTTGTATCATGCCTGCTGCTGAGAAGATGCACAGAAATGTCTGTTGCAATGAAACCAAAATACCTTTTCATTCAACTCTGGCATCATTTCAGAATTTTCAGTGCATGTGTTGGTCTGATTTTTCTAATCTTTGGTTTTTATTACAAATGAATATCATTCAATCATTAAATTATAAGATATTTAAAAATAGGCAAAAGTCATAAGATCCCTGAGAGCATGTACTTTGCAGTCAGACTGATCAGTGTCAAAACTTGGTTCCACTGTTAACTTGCTGAGTGATCTTGAGAAAGTTACTTAACCTTCCTGTGTCTCAAATTTCTCTTCTGTCAATATAACATATAATGCCCTTTTCTAGGACTGTCCTGATGATTGGCAATAATCTGAGCAAAACATCTCCCCACCCTTACTCTAATTTTGCCTGGTCTTTGTGTAGCCAGGCCTGTGAATGGGTACGGTAATGAGACTGACAGCCAAGAGCACTGCCAATTCGGGTTCAAACCTACTAGCCAGCCCTGGCACCTTGCTAACTTTCTGTGTCTCAGTTTATCTGGAAAATACCAATAATCCAAGTATCTACCTCAAGGGATTCTCATGGGGATTACAAGAGTTATATATGTGGATGGCACAGAATAGTGTCTGGTTCTTAGTATTAATAAGTATTTGCTGCTATTGTTATTGTTATTACTGGAAAGTTGCCTGGACTAGAAAAAAAATATGGACATACCTGGAGGCGTGGGCAAAGGTAGGTCTTCTGCATCTGAATGCATAATAAAAGGCAATAGGTCAATCTCTTTGCAGTGACAAGGGTGTGGGCAGGGGATAAAGAGGAGAGGACTATGGGCTTTCTGAGTATAGGAGCCCAGAGTACCAGAACCGCCCCCCAGGCAACTTTGGCCCTCCCTCTGACAAGGTCTTTGGCCATGGATGCTGGATCAACTCCGTCCTGTGCAGCCAGGGCTAAACTGCCCTTGGCCTCTCTTATGCAGAATCCCTGGACTGCTTGTTAAAATGCAGATTTCTGAGCCCCTTGGGGATGGTTCCCTGGAATCTCTATTTAATGCCCCAGGTGGTACTGGTGTTCACTAACATTGGAGACCTCCCCTGTGCAACCCCAGAGCTGCCTCCCCTGTGCGACATGGTAGGGCCTGTGTCTGAGGCCAAGGCCTGGTCCAGAGAAGATGCTAGAGCAGGCAGATGGATGGATGGAGGAAAATTCCACCCAGGACACACAGTTTTTCAAAATGTATTCAACCATAGCATCAGAAATTATTGCCTCAGAGGGGAGAGGTACCTGAGCAGATGACACCAGCATCCTCATGGTGGCCACAGTTGTGCTCGGACCAGCCAGAGTGGACACACTGGCCCAGGTAGTGCTCTACCCCGGAGCACTGCAGGTTGTCCAGGAAGATGTCTCCTGAGCCCGGGCCAAAGTAGGCCATGCCCGGGCCAGAAACAGCCCACCCACACCTGAGTTGCCGGCACACGACCTCAGCTTCATTCAGGTCCCACAGGTCGTCGCACACGGTGCCCCAGGCCCCCTGGTGGAGGACCTCCACGCGTCCCAAGCACCGGCCTGAGCCGCCCACCAGCCGCAGCTCTGGCCAATCTCCTGCAGACAGAGACGTGTGTTTGTGAGCCCCCAAAAGACCCCACCTGGGTCCACCAGCACCAGGCTCAGAGGCAGGTTGCAGGGAGCCCCCCTGGTCTTGAGCCTTGGGGCTTGTTCATCACATTTCTCATGTGCTCCTGAGTTGCAGACTTTGGGATCTTCAGTCAATTTCATCTCATTTCAAGTACTTAGCGATTGTCTTTCACGGTAGGCACTGATGCTACAGCTCTAAACCAGGAGATATGGTTTCTGCCTTCAGGGAGCCTGGAGTCTGTTAATTAGTCAAATACAGACACTGCCACAGTGCACTATTTCACACTGTGCTGAGTGTATCGAAGGAAAAGAACAGGTTTCTACCAAGGGAATGGTAGAGAGGAGGGGCCTGGGGAGATGCCTCTTAAAAAGCGAGAAGGAGCTAGTCAGGGGAGGAGCTGGGAAAGTCCTTTAATGCAGAGGGAATAGCACATGCAGAAAGACCATGAAATGCTATTTCATTCTGCGTGCATCTCTAAAAACTATAGACTTACATACATAGACATGCATGCACGCACACACACACACACACACACACAGGCAAAGCCACCATCACATGTAAAAATCAAATGCAATTCCAGATAAGACTTTGTAACAGCATCTCAGTGGTGTGAAATTTTCTGCAGTTTAGAGGAGTGAACTTAAAGCTGGAGAAGGAGCTCAAGGACAAAATCAAGAACAGCCAATATTTCCCTCCCACTGACAAAAGGTGTGACTGACCTGGACTGTTAAAAAGTGACTCCTCGGCATCTGTTTGTAGAGAGAATAAGTATGTCAGCATTTTTAAAAATCTTGATTTCAATAACTGAAAATGAAGATTTTAATAATATCCTTATACATGTTTATGAATCTAATAGGGGAAAAATTAGTCCTTTAAGTAACATAGCACAGGGAGAAACAGATTCGTCTGTGGCTATAAAAGTCAGCTTCTCCCTGGTCGTTGGTTGGCTGCCGCATTGTGGAAAAACGTCCAGATATGAAGGGCACATTTGGGATGATCTGGCTTAAACTATTGATTTTGTAGCAGGTGAGTTTCACTTTGGGGGTCTTTGGGGTCACCTCAGATTTAGGCCATCATCCTCTAGAGCATCAGAACTTGGGAATAGCATGTACCCATGAGGCTGTGACTGGGTTGTATGTGCCACACACGCAAGCAGATGGGTAGATGAATGCACCAACGCACAAGACAACGCTTTTAAATATGTGCCTTGAGTTAGAAGTCACAGGTAGCAAGTGCTGACATACAGTTGAGCTGTTGCTTACACGGACAACTCTACTTGGTGGGCACCACTTCTAGTTATGATTACAGATTCTTTCAAATCACATCGGAGATTACAGCTGTTAGTTTACCAAAAGGCATCTCATTATCAGAAAGGGTTATTAACGGACATTCCTGAGTTGGCTAATTCACTCCTAGCTAACTGCTTATACCTGAGTAAATCCAGAGTATTTAAAAAAAATTGTCACAAGGCAGAATTACCAACTCTGTCTAAGAGAGAGTTTAAGTGTTGCCCACACGCAGCCTGCGAGTCTGCGCTGGCTCTGGGAGCCAGACTCGGCTGCGGCTCCGACGTCCCCCCCCAGCCTCACCGTCTCAGGCTGCCTCTCCTCCTGAAAAGTTCCCACCATTAAACGCACTCTTTGCACATTTCAGTAAAGCACACATACTTTTGGCAATACTTATTACCAAATTAGAAAATCAGGAGGTTTTATTCTTGAGGCTAGCAGTTTAAACCAAGTCAAAGCTAAGTTTTAACCAAGTTAAAGGAGATACAGCAAAAATCGAACACTACGTGTTTGAGGACCCTGTCTTTGTCCCTGGCTGATCCGAATGCTGGCAGGGTGGTCTCGAAGCACTCTGGGACTGGCAGTGCCCAACTGAGAGGGAACAGGATACCTGAGCAGATGACACCGGCATCCTCGTGGTGGCCGCAGTTGTGCTCCGACCAGCCTGAGTGTGCACACTGGCCCAGGGCACGCTCCACACCCGCACACTGGAGGTTGTCCAGGAAGATGTCTCCTGAGCCTGGGCCGAAGTGGGCCTTGCCAAGGGCGGACATGGCCTGACCACACCTCAGCTGTCTGCACACGACCTCGGCTTCGTGCAGGTCCCACAGGTCGTCGCACACGGTGCCCCAGGTCCCCTGGTGATAGACCTCCACGCGTCCCGAACACCGGCCTGAGCCGCCCACCAGCCGCAGCTCTGGCCAGTCCCCTGCAGACAGAGACCCGGTGACTGCTGTCCTCTGGGGGCACCGTGCCTTTCCCGTGAGCTAGCAAGCTCCCCATTCCCAAGCTACTGTTAGGGATGGAGAACCCGATTAGAGTTAGTCAACTATCAACCTCCCGGCAGGAAGTTGATGACTCATTAGGATTGTTAGTAACATTTAGCCTAAAAAGTCCATTAATTAAGTATGTATTTTGCCAGAGGTGTGTGCTAATCTGGTTTAACTAAATTTGGAAAAACATTATAAACAATTTGCACAATGACTTGGATTTTATGAAGCTCCTTTTTCTGTGCGTGTGTGTGTGTGTGTGTGTGTGTTCACCTTCACATTTATAAAATAACTCAGGAAGGTGAGTAAAAGATTATTGGTATACCAATTTTATCTACAACGAAACTGAAAGTTGGAAAAGCAAAATGATTCACCCCAAACCCACATCTGGTATGTAGCAGACCTAACTCAGGTCTCCTGATTCCAAAATCCACTGTTTTTTTCTCCATTATTCTGTCTCACTGCCTCTGGAACGGCTTTGACATGCCACTCACTTTGAAAAGGCCATTAGTGACAAGGACGTGATGCTAACTGTGGTCAGAACTGTCATAACAAGCAGAGGCAAAATCCCAACACAGGGTGCCTATAAGCTGCTCAGGCTTTGACTCTGAAAGGCACCAAAAAAGTGAATTTTGCTTGTCCTGGGATGTTAGAGCCAAAAGATCCCAAAAGTTTGGAATGGCCCTACAAGTTTGGATAGACTCAATTGGCTCACTTGTGAATACATGCACTATTTGCAGTTGGCCAAGTTTCTGCAAATGAAGCAGGCACAGAGAGGAAAGGATGCTTGCTAAATGAATGGATGCATTTCAGGGCTTACCTGGTCTTGCTGTTACTGTCTTGGGTGTTGCCGTCGGGATGGCTGTGGATACAAGAAGATGCCCTTAAATCAAAAGGGAGGACTTGGCAAGTCAAGAGGGCAGCATTCTGAGCCCAAGCTTCTTGAGATGCCAGGATTCTGGCAGATTCTTTCTCCCTATAATCTTTATAATAAGTGACGTCCCAAAGTGAACTCTCCTTTCATGTGTGTTTTGATGTTTCTCAAATGTGTGGGGTCCAACAAGAATAATATTCCCTTCTTCTGCTCAGTAACTGGAAATATAATAATATTCAAATTGTGCTATTCTGTGCTAAAATGTAAACATTCACAATCAGTGTCTTTTTGGGGAAAACAGCAGTTTCTTCTGTTTGCTCCCGTGTTGTCAGCTTTCCCTAAATGCACAGTGTCTGATTAGGTGTGTCTTATTGTCTTTGATAAAAACAAGGAATCAGGAAAGCAAACTGACAATTATCAATATTCAGTGGCCCGACTGTTGACAGGTGTAACTTGGTTCCAGTGTGAATGGGCATCACACCTGTGCAAAAACTGCAGCCAGACTCTCTCAGCTATGGCAGATTTACACAGGGAAGTAGGAAACATCTCTGGGAGAGAGCGAATGATGACAGTAACAGCACCGGGAGAGGGGACAGAGGAAGACACATGAGCTGGGGTGAAGGTTACGTAACAGCATGAATGAGACTCACTGATTAGCTGTGGGGTCTGCGACGCTACCTCTGTAAACACAAGGAAAACATTGTCAATAGCTGTTTGACGACAATTAAGGTGACTTTCCCTGATCCACTCTACGACACAGAGCATCTCCAATGTGTCTTACAACATGTGTCCCAAGCTTGCTCAGCGAGTCACCCTGGCGCTTGCTCGGAGTACAGGACACTGCCCTGAACGTCTTGGGCAAAGCAGGTGCTGCTTATGTGCGGTTCTGTGAGTCCTGCCTGTTTTCTCTCAGCGTGAATAACGCAGGACCTTGGAAAATTACTGAACCTCTCAAGCCTCAGTGTCTTCATCTGTAAAAGGGGCAGACCCATGGGCCCGTGTGAGGATAACTCATGGAAAGTGCTTAACACACTGCCTGCCATATAATCGGCATTCCATAAACGTCAGTGGTTCCTTTGAGTATTTTCAGTACTGATGATGTTGTTATTACCTAGCCTTGAGCACACTGCGCTTCCCCAGGAACCTTTGGCTCGGCTTCCGCCTGCCTGCTCACCGCACACCTCGGGCATCCCCTCTCTGGGCTCGCGCTCTTCTCTCACCTGAGCTGCCCTCTCTGCGCTCTTCAGTCACAGTCTGGCCGGCTGTAAAGCCAAACCCAAGGCTGGTTCCCCCTGTGGTTTCCTTAATACTCGTAGCCTTCATTGCTCTCTCTCTTTCCCGATGTCTTTTGTTGAAATATATGCACAGTCCATTTAGTATATTCTAGTCTATCCATCTGCTCTATGTGTTTGCCTTCATCTTGGACATTCTTTTTATCATCCAATCTCATCACCTGTGTTTGTCGTGAATTCCCCCTAGGGTGTGCTTGAGCCTCTCTCAGGCTGGGGCCACACCTTTCTCTTCTGTAGGTCCTAAAGCACCCACCCAGTACTAGATTCGAGTGACTTCGGAACCGATTTCCTAATGGGCTGACCGTGACGAGATGTGCATGTGGAACTAAACAGCCCATGACAAAGCTGTCGATTACTGGGCATTTATGACGTGCCATCATTTGCTGAGCGCTGCCCTTGTGTCATTACGTGTAACTCTCACTACGAACCTAGGAAGTGAGCTTCTCTTGTTATCCCCACTGTTCAGGAAAGGGACTGGGGCCGGGAGAGGTTAAGTTGCTCTCCAGGGTCACAGAGTAAGTGGCGAGACGGTAACTGGCACCTAGGCCGAGAGCTCAGCCCTAGGGCTGTTGCTCTTAATCGTTATTCTTACCCTTGGGCGCAGAATAATAATAGGCAAGGAAGTTTTTTCCTATGTTGTTGACGCTGCGGAAGTACACGAGGGTCATGGAGCTGGAGGAGGAGGCGTAGGTGAGGTAGAAACCGGAGCAGGTCTTCCCCAGGGACTGTGCTGAGGAGGGAGGGCCATCCAGGATTTCGAAGTACTCATTGGTGCAGTCGAGGCTGGGGAAGGAAACACCAGGGACGCCTCGTGGTCTCCTCATCAGAAGACCTCAGAGGTGTGCCGTGACACAGATGCTTGATTTCATTACTACAAAGAGGCCAGAGGCAGATTAAAGCCTGTCAGTCACTCAAACATAACACAGATTCGTTTTGTCCCACGCTTTCTCTACGAGAGCCATTGCTTTAAGGGAGTGGGACTGGAACTAGAGGAAGGAGAAGGCGGGCACAAAGTGCAGCCCTGTTCAGGGGCCGGGGGCAGCCTGGGACACCAGGGGCAGGGCCAGGCAAATCCAGGCAATTTCACCATGTGGCGATTGGGGCCGGGGGAGCCCAGAGGAGAGAGAGGCTGCTTGCTTCTTGTGGGCCTGCCAGCAGGACCGGGATCCAAGTTCCAAATAATCCACTTATAAGCTTCTGGTAGCCAACCTGTCTAGAGAGAAGTGGGCTACCAAATCTGCTCAGTTTTGCGGAAGTCCTCTGATTTTGTGAGCTGTTGTTCATCCCTGTGAGGTATACGTCCAGACGCTGCTAGTGCTAGAATCAGAAAACCATTTCCACACCTCAACCTGACTAGCTGTCCATTCCAAGCAATATTTTGATTAGGCAAAATTCAAGAGTAATAAATAATTTAAGTTATTCTTGGGGGTTAATCTCCGTAAGAAATTCATCATGAATTTATCATTTATGTATCATCTATGAGTGACATTGACGTTGACTATTTACAACACTAAAACCTAAAATTCCTGATTTATTAGGTCTGAGATATCCTGAGCCTGCATCTTTAACGAGCAGGACAGAACACACACTCTCTCACTCCTCTTTCCCTTTCTCTCTCACGCACACACGCACCTATCCAAAGTATATAAAGTGAATTTCATTTTAATTAAAAATTCATGGAAGCTCACAAAAATCAATTGTATTTCTCTGTACTAGTAACAGGCATGTAAAAACAAAAATTAAAACACCATGTCATTTACAATCACTCCAGAAAAAGAAATACTTAAAGTATAAATCTACAAAATATGTAGATTTATATGTTGAAAATTACAAACAGCTAACATAAGAAATACTACCAAACACTACCTAGCTAGGATGGGAAGAAAGTAGATTTCTCAGATGCTGCTGGTGGGAATGTAAAATGACAGTCACTCCAGAAAATAGTTTGGCATTTTCCAAAAAGCTAAATCTATTTACCATAAAACCTAGCAATTGCACTCCTGGAAATTTATCTCAGAAAAATGAAAACTTAACGTTCAAACAAAAATCTGTATATGAATATCCATAGGAGCTTTAATTATAACAGCAAGAGACTGGAAGCAATCCAAACGTCCGTCAGTGGGGGGTGGTTAAACAAACTCTGATACATCCACACAAATGGAATTCTTCTCCAATAAAAAGGAGCACACATGACGCCACGGCACTCTCTCTAAAAAAAAAAAAAAAAAAAAAAAGGAAAAAAGCAAACTATTGATACATACAACAATCTGGATGGACCTCAAGGGTATTGTGCTGAGTGAAAAAGTCCATCTCAAAAGGTTCCATATTGTGTGCTTCCTTTTATAGAAAATTCTCAAAATGACAAACTATAGAGATGGAGAGCAGATTAGTGCTTTCCAGGGGACAGAGAGGGGGTGAGTATAAAGGGTAAAGGAGTTGTTCCTTTGTGGTTAGGGAACAGTTCTGTATCTAGAATATGGTGGGGGTTACACAAATCCATACATGGAACCAACTGCATAGAAGTACACACGTGCGTGTGCATGCATACACACGTACACATACACAAATAAGCACATACAAAAAATGGTGAAAACTGAATAAGGTCTACAGTCTACAGCATTGTTCCAATGTCAGCTTCCTGGCTTTGATGTTGTTCTGCAGTTATAAAAGGTGCTACCACTGGGGGAAGTTGGTGAGGGCTACACAGGACTCTATGTATTATTTTTGCAACTTCCTATGTGTCTATAATTATCTCAAAATAAAAAGTTAAAAACGCACAAAGGACTCTTTGGGTTATGAGAATCAACCATGGGAACAAATGATTGGGATTTTAAACTACATAATTTTGGTTTCTGGAGATTTATCTTGTTTTTTTATTGGGAACATATTTCCCTGTTTCTTCATTTTTTTCTACTCTGTGTTGGATTCTGAGCATTAGATAAGATAAATGCTGCTCCCGGTCTTGTCAGACTGGCCTTGTACAGAAGGATATCACCAATCCATCCAGCCAGAGAGTCTAAGGTGCCTCTCAAATCTTGTGTTTGTTCCAACTGCTGTCTCTGTTTTTGGTGACCCCAGGAGATTAGGATGTGCCAAGTCTTGTTAGTAGCCTGTGTCAGGCAAGATTACAGATCCGCTAGATGCAGCTGGAAATGTTGGGGTGTTGGATGTGTGTTTTAGTTCTTTCTGTCCTCAGGGTGAAGCTGAGGGCAGGTGCTTAGCTCCCACTCTCTTTGCACTAAGCGGGGGAGAGGAGCTGTAGCGCATGCGTGCACTCTTGTTCGGACTGCACCCTCTGATCCCTGATAGTTGTCCTGTTGTATGTTCACCTCTTTGTTTTCTGTGGACTAGGAGACTCTGCAATGTAGAGCCCCATCAACTTGAGACAATCCACAGATTGGGAGAAAATATTCACAAATCATACATCTAGTAAGGAACTAATATCCAAAATATGTACTGAACTCAAATCACTCAACAACAGGAAAACAAATAACCCTACTACAATGGGTAAAGGACATAAATAAATATTTCTCAAAAGAAGACAACAGGTATATGCTCAAAATCACTAACATCAGGAAAATGCAAATTAAAACTTCAGTGAGGTATCACCTCACACCTGCCAGAATGACTATTATAAAAAAGATGAAAAATAACGAGTATTGGCGAGAATGGGGGGAAAGAGAACCCTTACACACTGCTGGTGGGAATGTAAATTAGTACAACCATTATGGAAAAATCCTCAAAAAACTAAAAATAGAACCACCATATGATCCAACAATCCCACTTCTGGGTATGTATCCAAAGGAATTGAAATTAGTATGCCAAAGAGATATCTGCACTCCTATTTTATTGCATTATTATTCACAACGGCTAAGATATGGAAACAACCTAAGTGCCCATCAATGAATGAATGGGTAAAAAAATCGTGCACACACACAATGGAATACTGTTCAGCCTTAAAAAAGAAGAGATTTTGCAACATGGATGACTCCAGAGGACAGTATGCTAAATGAAATAAGCCAGGCACAGCGAGAAAAGTACTGTATGATCTCACTTATAGGTGGAATCTAAAAAAGTGAAACTCATAGAAGTGGGGAGTAGAATGGTGGTTACTAGAGGTGGGGGCAGATGGAGTGATGTTAGAGGGTACAAAGTTTCAGTTAGACAAGAGAAAGAAGTTCAAGAGATATATTGTACAACATGGTGATAGCTAATAAGAATGTATTGTATATTCCAAAACTCCTAAAAAAGTAGAATTTAAATATTCTTAACACACAAAAAGATAATTATGTGAGGTGGTGAATATGTTAATTAGCCTGATTTAATCATTCCGTATTGCATACATGTATAACACACATGTACCCCATAACTATACATAATTATTATTTATCAATTAAAAATTAAAAAACTACATGGTGTACTTAAGTAACATACTTAGGACTTACTTAAGATATGGAAATGCCAGCAGTATGTGATCAGTTGCATTTGCCTTGATTTCCCACACACAGGTTATGTTGTCATGCATTTCATTCTGCGGGGGATTCCTAATCGCTCCAGATGAGTTAGTGATAATGCCGCCACATGGAGATTTCTCTAGATGCAGAAATGTATTTTAGCATTTCAGTTTTTTCATTGTTCAGCTTGCTAATTTTGTAATTCATACCTTTTATTTCTTTTCACTTTTTTTTTTCCCCAAAAAGGTTTCATTGGTCATTACTTAGTAATGACTTCGGGTATGCTTTAGGACATATCAGAGGTATACCCTAGTCTAAAAAGTCTTGCAAACTTAGGAAATTAGGGCATGAACACACCTGACTTTTGAAACATTTCTCATCTCTCTTGAGAATTCTATCATTGACATGAGCCTGCTGAGAAGAGCTCTCATCTAATATAAGCCAGAACCTTCCCACTGGTCACTCCCTAGCTGTAGGCTCTGTAGCTTTGATTTCTGTCCAGTCACTGGTAGTATTGAATAAAGTACTGCTTCAGGTTTCCCAATTAAGGCTGAGCCAATGTGGAGCCTCTGTGTATATGAAGACGGCAGCATTCATCCACCATCAGTTGTAATTTATTAAAATTACATTCTTAAAAATTCACTATAAGGTAGAAAGATGTCACCCTGAGTCACTCAACCCTCTAATACTGATGATGTGCTTTGTGTCCACCTGTCCTCCCACCTGTCGATTTGTTTCTCCACCTGCTTGTCTGTCTATCCTCCTTTCCAACGTTCAGCCCAAAATTAAAGGTGATGCCAGTGGCAATGGAAACAGCTGGCTTTTCTCCATCAGATCTTCTGGCTGTGTGACAACTGGCCCTGGTCATCTAGCTGTGCTAGGCTCTCCTGGCATCAGTCTTATTTTAGCCCTTTGTCCCCAAGTGGTGCTAAGAAAAGTTCAATGGAGCTTCTGGAAGTCCAAGGCACAGGCAAGAACAGAAAGAAAGGACACAGAAGGAGGACAGAGGTCGTTAGAGAAGGGGAAAGGGTGGAGAAGAAGAATGTGCTCATCATGGTGGAAGCCCTCTAAAATCACGGCCTTGGGTACCACCTGGCGACGCTGCTGTATTAATGGCTGCATGCCTGCCCTTTGCTCATGGCGTCTGTGCTGAGAGCCAAAAAGGCTGGCATCACTTGATTATCTGGACTTCCTTCTTTGACTAAATGGAAATGGAATCGGAACGTAAATTCATTGGCCTTCATTATTGGGCTCTTCCCCCAGAACACAGGTTCAGAGGGGTGACCCAGACAGGACAGTTGTGCTCTGTTTCAAATTTCTTTGAAAAATCACTCGGGGCTTGAGCTAGAAGATGATGATCAGGGAAGCCAAGGACACAAAATTCTCACCTGCAGCCACTTTCGCCACCAGGGCAGCCAAAGGATGACCTATGAAACACACAAAGAACACTGGACTGTCGGCCGGTGCCGAGGTCCACACCCCCATCTGCAAATGAGAATCCTGAGGAGCTGACAACAAATACACTGTCTGGGCCCCTCCTGGAACCACTGAGTCGGGGTCTCTGGGGGAGAGGCCTGAGCACGGAGGGGATTTTAACATGCGGGAGGGAAGATGCACTGATCTACATCCTTCCCAGCCTTTGACACATTATTCTTGTCTTGCATGCAAATGAGATCAGTTTAAATTTGGAGTCTAAGAAAACTAAAGACATGAAATTCTGGCTCCTGGAGCCTCTTCCCAAGTGACCCAAAAGTTGGACTTAGGAGGTTGTGATATAAGAACAGGAAGAAGCACGAACTCACTGATTCCTTTGACCTGATGCTGCTCAGAGATGCTGAGTCGGGACTAAAGATTCTGTGGGTCCTCCTCCATGCCCCCAACATCCCTCCCACCCATGACACTCAGCTCAGCACCTCCCACTGAAGATTCTCTCCCTGGACCAATTCGCTGTCACCTGCTAGAGTTGACAGCCCACAGTGGGCATGAATGAAGCTGTACCAGACCTTGTCAGATCAGCTGTGCAACTCGTTCTCTGACTGGGAGCTGGCTAACAGCAGGGTGTCAAGGGACCTGGGGTCTGACGAGGGAGAGAGGGCACCGGCATGGAAAGCTGGCATGGCGCTGGGGTTGGGAGTGTGTGGGGAAGCCGGCAGCAGTGGAAGCTCCGCGGGGCCAGGGCTGCACCAGGAACAGGAAGGTGGAAATGCAGCTGGCTCACCTTGACTTTGCCCAGACCCGGCCCATGGGGCTTTACCACTGGGCAGGAGGCACCCTTGACTGTCTCGCATATCTTAGCCACCCCCTCCCCATCCATTTCTCATTGCCATTCCCCTCTGTGACCCTCAGAACTGACCAAACAAAAGTGCTATACAGAAGTCTGCAACATTGAGAATCTGTTTGCCGTGTGTGAAATGCACAGGGGGGCAGGAGGAGAGGTAGAAAGCAAGGCTGGACTAGGTGATTCCTACGGCACTGTCCAGCTCTCCTGCGGGACAATCAGGTGACTCCACATCTCTCAGTCACTCTACTGACTTGGAGAACAAGACACATCCCATTTCCAGCAGAGCTTCTTCCCCAAGATTTTATAAGCGGCACATACAAACCTCGGCTCCCCTACCTGGTGGTGGGACAGTTGGATACTCAGCATCTGTACATGTGAGAGATGAGAGAGCGAATAAAGTACCAGTTCGTTGTCAGTAGTTATTTTACACTGTCGTTTGCCTAAAGTATTCTCTAGGCAGGTGTGGAAGCCGGGCCCCACCTGGGAAGGGAGCAGGGGTTTACCTGAGCAGATCACACCGGCGTCTTCACCGCGACCACAGTTGTGGGAAAACCAGCCACCGTGGGCGCATTCCTCCAGGTGCCGCTCGTCCCCCCTGCAGTGCACGTTGTCGAGCAGAATCTTCCCAGCACCTTCCCCAAAGTGGGCTTCGCCGGGGGCTGAGATGGCCCAGCCGCACCCCAGCTGCCTGCAGACGATGTTTGCTTGCGGAAGGTCCCAGAGGTCGTCGCACACGGTCCCCCAGACTCCCTGGTAGAAAAGTTCCACGCGGCCCGCACAGCGCCCGAGGCCGCCTACCAGCCGCACGGGGGCCCAGCCTCCTGGGGAATGACAGAGAGGTCAGGGGTGACAGATGCACCCTCTGCTGTCAGTGACTGCACCGTCATCTACCCTGCCTTGCGCCGTGTCCTCATCTTCCACGACATTGCTACAGAAATCCTTAGCTATCACGAGGGACCCCAAGCCATTCCCCAGACATGGCTGCTCTAAGAAGCCTACGATGTCTTCCTTATCCACATCGTTTTAAGACGGCTTGCCTGTGGGAGGTTGTTTACAAAAATGGCCACAGTTCTTCTCTTCCATGTGCTCAGTGACCCTACAGCCCCTCCCATCAAGAGGCTGAGCCTGTGTTCTCACTGCTTGCTTGGCCGGTAGAACACGGCAGAAGTTTTGGTGCGCCATGCAGAGGGGAGGCCTGGAGATGCCAGATAGATGCTCACCCCCAGGAACTCTGAGAGCATCACATGAACAAGCCTGAGCTAGGTATGTGGCCTTGTCACCTCCGTCACCTTGGATGGCAGCTATGGAATTGCCAGACGTGTGAGGGAGGCCATCCTAGGCCAGGCAGTCTTCAACTGACCCGCCAGCTAACCACAGATGTGTGAGCAAACCCAGCCAAGATCAGCTGAGCCCACCCCAGGCTGGCAGAACCACCCAGCTGCCCTATAGACTCGTGAGCAGTTAGAAATGGTGGTTGTTTTAAGCCACTATGTTTTCGGAGTGGTTTTACATGGCAATAGATAACTTATACACCTATTCTCTGTCCCTACCCCCTTTTTATATAACCTGTGCCACCCACAGCCAGGAGGAGGCTTGGGTCCAAAGCCATGTGCCCGTGACTGAGTCTGCCTGGTCAGGTTGAGAGGACTGGAGTGTATCTGACTCCAGAGGAACCAGTCCACCTGTGGGATTGGGCTACATTCTCTCCACCGGATATTTGAAATTGGGAAGATAGCTCGAAGAGCCAGCGTCTGGCACTGCTTTTGGGCAGCCATGGTAGCTCACATACAGGTGGGTAAGTGAGTAGAGACACCATTCAGAATAAATGACTCATGAGAGGGGAAAAAGAAGAAGGAGACCCACAGTGTGAGAGGACGGCTCTGTGGCAGTGATATGGTTTGGATGCTGCGCCCTCCAAATCTCATGCTGGAATCTGATCCCCAGTGTTGGAGGTGGGGCCTGGTGGGTGGTGTTTGGGTCATGGGGGGGGGGGCAGATCCATCATGAATAACTTGGTGCCCTCCCCCATGAGAATGAGTGAGTTCTTGCTTTGTTAGTTCACAGAGAGCTGGTTGTTTAAAAGAGCCTGGTTCCTCCTCCTCCTCCCATCTTGCTCCCTCTCTGATCATGTGACACACCTGCTCCCCCCTCACCTTCTGCCTTGACTGGAAGCTCCCTGAGCCCTCACCAGAAGCAGATGGTGGCACCATGCTTCTTGCACAGCCTGCAGAACTGTGAGCCAGATGCACCCCTTTACAAATTACCAGCCCCGGGTAGTTCCTTTATAGCAATGCAAATGGATTAACACAGGCAGCTCAATTCCTTTTTTGTTGGTTCTCCCTCAGCTGGGCTCTCTAAGATGCCCCTGCACCCCAGCCATAGACTCCCTTCCATTAGCCTTGCTCAAGTGGGTACTGTATTATGGAACCAAATGCTAACCCTTCAACAAATGCCTCCCTTTTCCCTTCCTTCCTTCCTACCATTCATGTGGCCTAAAGTGCATGGTCTCCTCTTGCTGCCCACTGAAATCCCTCCATCCTCCCAGTTCCAGTCCAAGTGCCTCCATCCTTGAAACTCTGTGATCACCTGGACTAGGACTGATCATTTCCTTTCCCTGTTCCCTTTGCGTTGGTGCTCCCGGGCCTGGCCAGGGACGTGCACATCTCATCTCCCCAGCAGGTGGGACGAGAGGTAGAGTGAAAGAGCAGTGGCTGTCAGGGAGCAGTGGCCGGGGAGACTGGGCCTGGAGCCCAGCACCCCTTTCTGGCTGTGTGCCCCTGAGGGTAACAGCCATTACTCATGCACTGTCAGGAGGCTGGAGAAAGTGACAGCCCTCAGGAGAGGGCTCCTCAGTGCTTGTTGTGGGCATGTAGTTAGGTGGGCTGCAGAGCAGGATCAGGGTCTCACCAGCGTGGGATGAGCTGGATGTGTGGAGAGACCATGGCAGTGCCGTGTGGTCACAGCTGCCACAGAAGTGCATGCAGAGAGCATTGACCTGGGGACACGCAGCCGTGTGGGCCCTTGTCTGGGGTTCAGGGCCTCTCATGTACAGCACAGACCACTGTCTCCCTACATAATGGCTTTAATTTTTTATTTTCTTTTTGCTTTGCTTAAATTTGTATATATTCATGGGATACAAGTATAATTTTGCTACACTAATATATTGCATTATGGTGAAGCCAGGGTGTTACAGCTTTCTGTGTACAAGACCGGTCTCCCTACTAAACTACAATCTCCCTGAGGATTGAGACTGTGTCCAGGTCTTTGATGTATTTTCAGGTGAATGAAACTCACAGAGACAACAATGGTGCCGTTGGTCATTGCCATGTTCCCAAGGCCATGGCCAAGGGCCAGCAGCTATAGCACCTGCTGGGAACTCTCTTCCACCAGGGAAGCACTCGGTCCCCGGGGCAGTGACAGTGGTTCCTCTTGTTCTCCCTGAATCTTTTGGCTGCACAACTACCTTATGGGAATCAGCATGTCTAATATTTCACTCCTGCCGTATTTGGCCTCAGACTGAACCTAATTTGTGATAACCCAAGACCCAACTCAAGGCTGGATATCCTGCAGTATTACTCATCTTTGATCTCAGCAAAACATCACCTTAGAGGGCCTCAGCCACCTCACTCTTCTCTAACTCTCTAAGGACATTGTCCTGCCCTAGGCTCTAATCCAGAAAGTGCTATCTCCTGCCATCAAGGAGTTTAACTGCCTGACTTCTCCTCTGCCTGGCACAACCCCACTGTCCCCTCATGCTCCACTCCCTGGCTTAGACTGGTTTCCTGGTATGC
The DNA here is from genome assembly GCF_041146395.1 of Eulemur rufifrons. Lineage (NCBI taxonomy): Eukaryota > Metazoa > Chordata > Mammalia > Primates > Lemuridae > Eulemur > Eulemur rufifrons. The sequence goes on along the minus strand of NC_091010.1, from coordinate 64,008,926 downwards.
TGCCCCCTTGGGTCTGGATGGAGACCCCTTACTGGGCACTGATGGCTCACGCGTTCCCCTGTCACGGCATCCGCCACACTCTGTTGTGACGTCCCAGAGGACTCAGAGGGTCTGCTCTGTTCACTGCTCTATATGCCCCCAGTGACACGTTCTCATTCATTCATTCATTGTCGAATGAACGCAGTTGTTCAGAAGACATAAGACAAAAAGACACAGCCCTACCTGGCGGTGCAGAAGAAGGTGGGTGTTGAGCCACTGCTACCACGGATGATGTGGGAAGTAGGTTCTCACGGGCTAGTGAAGAAGGAAGGAAGGACTGCCATCAGGGATGGTCACAACGTTAGGAGAAGAGGCACAGTTGCTTCTTCTGCCTGCCTCCTCCCAAGATTCAGCAGGAATAATGATGACACTGCATTCTAAGGTCAGTGACCTCGTATCCCCAAGGTCTCCATTTAGGGCAGAACATGGCATTGTCACCTGTTGACACACTAACATGCATCACGTGGCCCTCCGTGAAAGTAAACCCCGAGGGCAATTGGGCCCAGGTGGCCTGCTGTCTGAGAGGCCATCAGTGGCCATCATCTCTCTCTTTTCACCTTTTCCTCATGTATGCTACTGTCACGACTTCAGCTAGGATCGACTCTGAAATGAGGAGACCCTGTAGGGTGTGGGAACTGACCTGTATCTAGACGGTGGCAGGGGTCACACAATTGCACACAAGTACCCAAATTCACCAAACAGACCTTAAAACAGGTGAACCTTATGGTGTACAAATCAAACCTTAATAAATAATAAGAGGTATTAATGCACGAATAGGGGAATGATAGATGGATTTGTAAATTCATCAAAGAATCTAGGTAGCAGTTCATTGCTATATTCTTCCAATGTTTCTGTGTATTTGAAAATTTTCATAATACAATGTTGGAAGAGGAAAGTGCCCCTTAATCTATACTGTAGGTCTTTTGTCTCCATTTTCCAACGACAACCTCTTGCTTTCCACCGTGGCACATGCATTATTCAGCCAGTCCACGTGGCTGCTTATGCTCTGCTTGTTAGTCACAGAATGTCAGAGGCATGGCACTGTAGGGAGCCTGGGATCCAATGGGCCTGTTCTAATGACCGGAGACTGAGGGCCAAGGTAATTCGCCTGGTGAGGGGCCCACCTGGACCGGATTCCGGCAGCCTCGGGGCCCTTCCTTCCCCCACACTCCCTCCCTTAGGTCCACACGTAGCTAAAGAAGGAACCACTGCTGTGTGAGTGTCTGCGGGTGCCAGGTACTTCGAGGTATTGTCATAGTCATGTCCTTATTCAATGTGTAGTCATTCCTACTTTGATGAGGGGGAAAATGGAACACAGAGGTGACATAACGTGGCTGGGGTTATATAGTTGAGGGTGATCATAGGTCACGTCTGTCTCTCCTGTGAGGGTGTAAGCCCCATAAAAGAAAAAACCGAGGGGGTTTTGACCACTGCTGTCTCCCCAGTGCTGGGCACAGAGGTTGGCATGTGGTGGACCTGAGTGGATGAATGAAACTGGGAATCAAACAAAGATCTGACTCTAAACCTCACGATCTTCCCCACATCGGGCTAAGTCTAGTCTATGCCAGCGACTGTCGCACATGGTAGTACCTGTAGGCAGCGCAGCTGTGGAGTCAGCACCTGTCAACGTGAACAGAGATTGTGCCTGTTACCCTGTGTGGACTGGAGACCGTCTAGTGGCACTTCCTACACTCAGGTTGTAGGGGAGGCAGAAAGCAGAAAGAGGCAGAGACCCTGCTCTTGAGGATCTTGGCATTTCCTGGGGATTTGAGACAGGAGATGAGGCAGCAAATGCTGAGTGTCCCAGGAGATGGTGCGTCCCCAGGGCCCTTGGCATTGGGGAGGCCCCATGCCCCACGGAGAAAGTGCAGCTCAGGATGGACTAGGTATAACCCTCACAGCTTGTCGTTCACGGTTATTCCAGCCACAAGCAGGGCAGGATCAGGAAAGACGAGGGAGTGCTGTGGGTGGAGAGTCAACCAGAGGGACAGGCAGGCTTGGGAAGGTCAGTTGGGTCAGAATGTGGAGGGCCCTGAATGCCAGGTGATGAATTTGGCCTGTCACCTGGAGGCCACAAGCTAAGAGGTTCCCTGGACCATGTGCCTACTTTCCCTCCCACCTCCCGGCACTGGCACCACAAGGCCCTCTCCTGGCGTTACCCTCACCATCATCTAGTGCCCCACGAAAGGGGATTGAGAAGGAACATCTAATGGTTCGGGCATGTGCTTTGTCCTACCTTCTGGGTCATGGGCAGACGGTTCAGCACCTGCCGGAGTGAAGAGAGCGTTTGTGTGAACCAGACGGACTCACTATCAAACTCTCTCTCGCTGGTTCTGTGGTGTTTCTGTGACCCCAGCGTCCTGGATGAGGGCTGCCATGGAGAATTAACACTCCGGCCACCAGCACACAGGGTGGCCTCCCGAGCCCCCGAGGTCATCACACACCAGCTCGAATGTGCCTTGCGAGGGTGCTTCGGAGCAGTGGGACCACCTTCCTGGCCCTTCCACCTGCCTGGCTGCCGTTCAGTTGCTCAAAGAAGCACTCCTTGTGGGTGAGCATCTTTGCCCTGGAACATGGGATTGCCTCAGGGACCCCCCAGCTACCTTCCTTTGGGGACTTGAGCTGCTCGCCTAGTCCCACCAGACTTTCCAAGGGCTGCTCCCCGAATGGCATTCACAGGAGTGATTTGTGGACAGGGCTGTGGGGCAGACTTTTCTCAGATACACCAGGAACTTCCCACAGTGTATGAGCCTGAGGACCAGCAGTGAGGGTGGGTTGCCCTGCTGGGTGAGGGTGCCCATGCGGGACATGGGCTGTGGGTAGCAGAGGTGCCCACGGGAAAGGACGGTGGACTCCTGGGTGCAGGGGCATAGGGAGAGGGGTCCTACTGTGGACAGGTGTGTGGTCTGCAAGTTGCAGGCCGGGCTGAGGGTGTAGAGGGCTTCCTGCCGGCCACAGGAAAGGGGGTCGAGACGGGGGAGGGCATCACCTTGTGAGCCATTGCTGGGCCCTGCCTCGCCCTGCCTCGCCCTGCCTCAGTGGGGACAATGTGGGCAAGGCGAGATGGTGGCCTCTGGCCTTGCTCTGTCACTAACTGCTCCTAAGGCCCAAAGAGGCCACATCCTGGCAAACATGCAGACAGCTATTTCTTCCTAACTCTTTTTTGAGGGGGGCTAATAATTTTATATGTGATATATGTTTCTTATGGAAACATTGGGTGAAACAGACAAACAGAAAGAAAACAATAACATCCCATGAGTCTACCACCCAAGATAATCTCTACACCCACCGTGTTGTGCAGCCTTCCTGACTTTCTAGGCTTTTATTCATATAAATGCAGATGCACATATAGAACAGAAATCATTGGTTCTGTGTACTCAGGAATTATCTCACTTAAATATGATACATCAGTAGTGATTTGCAGAGATTCTCCCATAGTCATCCCATGCTAAAGTGGCCCATGCAGTTCTTAGAAATATACAGTTTATGCTTGTAAAATGAGTCCCTCAGTTAAAATATATATATATGCATGTACTTTATCTTACCTACTGGTAGAGTTTCTGGAGAATCTGTGCCTATCAGAGGTCAGGAGACGGTTTCAACAAGGTGGAGAGAGAGAAGAAAGAATTACCTGCCAGATAGGGCACCCCAGAGCATGGTCAGCTGATCAGTGGCCCCAGAATCTCTCAATCTGAGGAGATTATTAAAAGTGCTGATTTAGGGGCTTCTCCCTCAGATACTCAGATTAAGGGGTGGGTCTAGGGTGGGACCAGGCATCCTCTACATCTTAACAAATACCTACAGAGATTCCCGGGCACACTGGACTCCAACTCCCGAGGTGTGCGCTGGGGGCTACACCCCTGCCTTCCATGGGGTACACCTCACTGTGACCCACTGATGACACTATGGCAGATTCAATGAGGACTGAGGAGCCCTCAAAAAAAGGGGCAGGAATATTCATGGGGGATAGTCTGAGCTATCAGTGCTGGCCCTGCCTCTAGCCCTGAAGAAGCTCTACCATGACTTAACAAAATAACGTTTAGAAGGAAAAGCTTACCCAGAGCAAAGGACCTAAGACTGGACCAACCTGGGAGCATGTCCGATGGAGGAGCAGCTTCAGGCTCTGTGCTGGGGGTCGAGGCTGGAGAACCATCAGCACCTGATCAAGACATCAAGGTCTATGAGGTTGTTCATGTGCACTGTCCAATGGCTTCTGTTAGTGTCAGCTGACTGTGACAGTATGAAAGTCGTGAGAGGTGACAGCCCTCACCTGCACAGACGACACCAGCGTCCTCCAGGTGCCCACAGTTGAGCCCAGCCTGACCCCCGTGCATGCACTGCCCCAGGTTGCTCTCGCTGCCCACACACTGCACGTCGTCCAGCAGGATCTGTCCAGAGCCTGCCCCGAAGTGGGCCCCTGTGGGGGCTGCCACGGCCTGGCCACACTGCAGCTGGCGACACACGACGGCGGCCTCGGCCAGGTCCCAGAGGTCGTCACAGACGGTCCCCCATGTTCCCTGGACAAGGACCTCCACACGGCCTGAGCACCTCCCCGTGCCGTTCAGCAGCCTCACCTCCAGCCAGGCTCCTGGGGGATGGTCGGGGAGCAACAGGAGAGACACTGGGGACTGGCCTCCTGGTGTCAGGATATTGCCTTGAGCCATTATTAATGTATCAGGCTCTTATACTACTGGTTCCGTACAGTCAGATCTTCCATATGGCACAAAATAGAAATGACATAATGATAATACTGATATTTCAGGAGTTTTACTACATTACAGCCATCATGGTGCTTTATAAGATTGGTCTTGTTTGTCCATCGTAAGTCTTTGATATTGGTTCAATGAGAAAAGAGGAAATTGTCAAATAAATAATCCAAGAAAACTTGCAAGAACTGAAGGACATGCATCTCTAGACTAAAAGCTTAAACTGAGTTTGCAGAATAACGTGGGACAAAAATTCAGACCAAGGGAAATCATCTTGGAACCTCAAAACACAGGGAACAGAGAAGGCCCCAAAAGGTTTCAGAGAAAACAAAAAACACACACAGAGAATGAGAGGCATCAGGCTTTATAGTTTCTACATTAAGGTCTGGATGTACCTGGGTCTCAGCAATTATGTCTGCTAGAAGCTTCTTTCCCTCTAATACTGTCTCCCCCAAAAAGCATCTGGCCAAGTAGAGGCATATGGGCTTGGGATTGGACAGATATGTGCTCAAATCCTGACTTTACCACTTTCTAGTCAATTAATTTTTCTGTGTCTCCCTATATACAAAAATGAGGGCGGGGCAGGAGTAACTTATAGGTTTGTGTGAGCATAAAACGAGGTGTTAGTTATGTGAAAGCATCTGACTTTTGCTTGCTCCATAAATGTCAGCTCCTTCCCTCATTTTCCCAAGGACTTACCCGCCAGGGGCACAGGCGTGGACTGTAGGGCTACAGCCTCTGTTGTGGCTATGGTTGCAGATAATCCATCACCTGTCACAGGGACAAACAGAGCCATCCCTAATAGTTAGGACATAACCCTAAACTCAACTTTAGAAAGATGAAGGTTTGAAAACAGACACATCCTGAAGGTCAAATATGCAGCATCATTTCTGACTCAGCTCCTGCAAAGGCCAGGAGTCCTCATGGGGACATGATCAGTTCTCAGTGTGACTTCAGGTCTGCGAGGGCCCAGCCCAGGGCCTGGCACACGGCTCCCTCTCCCCACTCCCCGTAGAACAAATGCCAACTGACCTGCTGGAGGGGGAGATGAAGGACGCACAGCAGGCTCTGTGGTGGGCACTGTTAAGGACAGTGTTTGACCTGTGAGTGCAGGACAAAGAGAGCTTGCTCACTGCTAAATATCTCTTCACTGCACATGGGAGAGTAAACCTCAGATGAGCCTCAAAAGAATGGCTGGGCCCAAATCTGTCCTGCCAGAGTTCTGACAGCTCCTCCCATCTCCTTCTCTGCCACATTCATCCAACACTGGAATCACACTCCACAGTGGTGTGGAAAGTGCTGGTACTTTGAGGATATCCCCTCAGTACCCCAGCTCTCAAAGTGCCCACACATCATTTCTGGATTGTGTCCTCTTTTTCTCTTAGAAGCAATCGAGAGGTGTTTCAGGGACAGGGCAGTCAATGAAATCTAACCTTTGGTGGCTCTGTCTGGGCTCCAAGCAGCCTGAGCCTGTGAGGCTTCACAGGGCACGGAGCAGCCCCATTTTCATCTTACCAACACCTAAAACAGCAGGCTGGTACTGTATTGTTTCCTTTTAAAAAGGTTTGCAAACAATGAGGGCAAAATATTAGGATTTGAAACTCAATAGTTGGTATCTAGGAATTCGCTATACTGTTCTCAACATCTCTCAGTGAGTATATATTTTTCATAAAATTCTTTATGTATGTATATACATCAAAACAATTGGATGGCCTCTTCAATTTTGTGATCAGTTTCAATAGCTTGGGGCTAGACTACCCAAAAGCGCTTAAACAACCAAACCGGTCATTTAAACTGGGTTGCAGTAGAAAAAGAAACAATCACATAATTGATTTCTTTTTTCATTTGGCCACAGGGTACAATGTAGAATCAGTCTTAATATGTCAGAAATGTACAGAGTTTATTCCTGACAGTGAAGCAGCTGGCAGCCAGCTCCGGTCGGGGTGAGGAAGGAGCTACTGAGAGTGCGTGGCCCCCGCATGGGAGTTTCACTAACCGCCGTTCTGTTCGTTGTCCATGTTGTCCTGTGTTGGAGGGAACGGGCTTCACTGCTCGCCTATCACATACTCACACAGGGAGGAATGATTTGTTTTTAAGTTTCCTGTATCCTCTTCCTATCACTTATTTGATTGTTTCTGCATTTTTCAGATTCTTGAAATTAAGACAATGCTGCATAATGATGATACAAGAGTTCACCAATTTGTGAATCTATAAGCAGTTTTTCAAACCTGTTCTGAGCACTGTAAGCATCGCTTGGGAGCGAGCCCCACTGCATGTTGTGGTGTGATGTGGAATGATTGTTAACTCTTGTAACCCCAGAGTCACTCAGCCATGCACGACCACCAAGCTGCATGACTTCAAGGACTGCTGTCTGCATATGACACGTGACCACCTGCCTGAGGATGTAATGAACAATGCATTCTAGGAAGATGGAGCCTTGGAAGTCATGCAGTGCAAAGTCCCTGCTACTTTGGCTGAAGAAAGGGACATTCCATGAAGGAAAAGCTACAAAGCAAAAGAACCAAGCAAAGATTGGACCTACCTGATGATGTGTAAGGCGGGGTGGTAGCTCCGGGCTCTGTGGTGGGAGTAGGAGCTGGTGGATTGACCGCACCTGATGGCCAAAAAAAAAATCAACGTGCTGAGGTCTACAGCAGAATTTACAGTATCATACTCGGTGTTTTTGAGAATATGAGTTCAATACTTTTGAAAAGACTTAGAAGCAGTGACATCCGGGGAGGTAAAACCTCATACTAGTGCAGACAGTGCCAGAGTTTCCTGAATTAGATCAGAGCTCATGAATTATTTGGAGATAATTAATATTTTCTGTCAATAACCCTTAACAAAAAAATAGAAAATTCTAATGGAATTCATTTGATACAATAAATATTCCATTGCCTAAACATCTCCATCTCTGTTTATCCTTATTTCCAGACTTGTCATGGACACCTCCCTTTGACTGTGGTGTGGATTGGATTCTCACTCTTCTGGCCCTGAAGAAGCTCTACCATGACTTAACAAAATAACGTTTAGAAGGAAAAGCTTACCCAGAGCAAAGGACCTAAGACTGGACCAACCTGGGAGCATGTCCGATGGAGGAGCAGCTTCAGGCTCTGTGCTGGGGGTCGAGGCTGGAGAACCATCAGCACCTGATCAAGACATCAAGGTCTATGAGGTTGTTCATGTGCATTGTCCAGTGGCTTCTGTTAGTGTCAGCTGACTGTGACAGTATGAAAGTCGTGAGAGGTGACAGCCCTCACCTGCACAGACGACACCAGCGTCCTCCAGGTGCCCACAGTTGAGCCCGGCCCGGCCCCCGTGCATGCACTGCCCCAGGTTGCTCTCGCTGCCCACACACTGCACGTCGTCCAGCAGGATCTGCCCAGAGCCTGCCCCGAAGTGGGCCCCTGTGGGGGCTGCCACGGCCTGGCCACACTGCAGCTGGTGGCACACGACGGCGGCCTCGGCCAGGTCCCAGAGGTCGTCACAGACGGTCCCCCATGTTCCCTGGACAAGGACCTCCACACGGCCTGAGCACCTCCCCGTGCCATTCAGCAGCCTCACCTCCAGCCAGGCTCCTGGGGAGGCACAGAAAAGAGGGGCACTGGGGACCTGCCTGTCACACTCTGGAAAGTTTCCTTCAGATCCCCAGGTGGTCATATCTTCATTACACAACACGCAAGATCACACAGTCCTCATGCCCCCACACATTAAGAACCACCAGAATTATCTTCAATTTCAAATATTGCACTTTGCTGTATCCTGCCTTCCAAAAGGTAAAACTCTCTTTAAGAAACTTCCAGAACTCCTAAGCTTCTCCTAACAAGACCATTTTTATCCATATGTCATTCTTCTGCCATGGACAGGGATAGAAATACGAGCTATTAATACATTTAATGAAATAGTAAACTAGACTCTCTGTAGGCACATCATAGCTCAACAGATGCCTTGTCATCCAGAACTACATCACTGTGAATACAACTTGGTCCCTTTGGTCTTTCCTAATGGCTTTACCATGAATAGGAGACTAAGAACAAGATCTAACGTTTGTAGTTTGTGAGTTAAGTGCCGGAGCCCCCACGAGCCACTAATTTAAACATTTCTCTCTTAATCTTTACAATAGGTATTGGGTTCCCCACTTACAGATGAAAAAACTGAGACTCAGAAGAGTTAAGAAAATTAACCTTAACCCCTCAGTTTGTATTGTAAGTGGGCTGTCTCGCATGTTAACTCTGCCTGTGGTTTCTGCCAGCAAGGAGAAATGCCTCTCTCGGTGCTGTCCATTCGCCCCTAATTTCTCAGGAACTCCATCCCCTACCTGCAGGTGGAGGAATCAAGGTCTCAGCTTCTGCGCTGGTCCATGAAGGCCCTGAGAAGTCGTCATCTATAAAGAACAGCAGACTTGGGTCACTCCCAGTCAGCAGGGTGGAGAGAGTGAAGTAAACATATGGCAGGAAGGACTCAACCTAAGACCCAACACCCTTCTGAAACTCTGTGCTTTCTTTTCTTTTGATTCATCTAAGTCAGTCACCATCATTCCCATCAAACAAGACTGTATAACTTTTTACTCTTCCGTATATATTCATGGTAAACTCATCCTTGAATCCTTTGCTCAGTAGAAATAAATATTTAAAAATAGAATGTCTTCTTAAAGACTTAAAGACACCACACTTAAGGAAACCTGAAGGACAGGAAAGCAGTCTCAATCAGTTGTGAATGCTGTGTGCTGTTGTTCATTCCGAAGTGTTTACTGGATGCAAAGAAAGGAAGGCAGAGAGCCTGCGTCTAAAAGGCTTATCACTCGGTCAGAAGCCAGACCGAGTATACGCCCAACTGTAATATGCAGTGATCATGAGAGATGTCAATGGAAAGGTACAAATGTAGAGAATATGTCTCCTTGTGGAGACCAGGGGAAGCCACCTGGGGAGACAGAGCATCCTCAAGACTCCAGCAAGTGGAAGAGAAAGGAGGAGCGCCCCCTTCAGGCAGTGTGAGTATTAGAGGACACAACCTTGATTTTTGATGCTCAGGGAGATGACATGGTAAGTATTTTAATTTGATTGGAATACCTTGGTAGCATATGTATTAATCCCAAATACTTGGATTTCAATACTTTCCTTACTCTTATTATTCAGAAACTTCCTAAGAAATGGGACATGAAGAAAAGAGAATTTGGATCAAGTGTATTGTATAAATATGGTATCCTGTGACTTCTAGTGGGGATTTTCTAGGGTTAATTGTGTATTAAAGGCTCCTACACATCCTGTAGTAAAGAAACCCTGTTTTATTTGTTTAACGCAGTGTTTCCTAAACTCACAGGACCATAGAACCCATGTGTGTGTGTATATTTGTGCATGGGTGTGCACACAAGTCATCTTAACTTCTTGTTGAACTGGTGGTTTTAGGAGCAGATTCTCACAAATGTGTCTATTTCCCTATCTCAAGGATGCTGATAGGAGCCAGGGATGCCTATCAATATTTGTTATTAGGTTTTCATTTTTGTTTTTATTTCTAGAAAGATAAACTCTCTTATAAACTTTAATAAATATATAAGATATGAAGTTTCACTGTAAACTCAAAAAAGGAATATTTTATGTACTTATTGGTGTTTGCTCTTCCACAGAGGTGATGGATTCAGTTGTTGCTTCAGCAACTATGGTGAAAAGAAAACATCAATTAGTAACCAACGGCACCCCAAAGAGACAAAACCAAAGCTGAGAAAAGGCAAAGCTATCTGGCACTCTGAACAAATTTCTAGTGCTCCTTTGTGAAATGTAACATAATAAGCCAGTTCTAAAGGGCTTAGTGAGTTTCTAAACTAAAGATGTGATTGCTCTCACCTGAGATCTAATACTTATTCCATCACATATTACAGATAAACTTCAGTTTCCTGATCTGTAAAACTGGGAATCAGTTTATAAATAAATCAGAGATTTATAAATCAAGAAGAAATGAATAAATTCAAAAAAAATATCATAATGCTCCCAATTCAAAAAATGCTTCATTGTGTTGGAAAAAATAATTCATTAGCAACACAAATGAAATATTAAAGTTTAAAAATTTTTAAATGCCTTTTATAATAGCATGCAAAACTAAGAAATGCTTATGGTTAATCCTAATAAATGTATGGAGAATTTGACTTCAGAATATTGATGAGATAAAGACCTAAATAAATGAAGATATATTGTATTGATGGATCAAAAACTTAATTTGTTAAAATGTCAATTTTCTTTAAATTTTTGTATAGACTCAACACAATCTAAATTAAAAATCCCAGCAGGCATTTTTTGTAGAAATTGATAAGTCAATTTTTTTGTGGGAATGGTTACACAAGGTATACTTGCGTCAAAACACCATGTTTTACACCTTAAATATGTACAATTTTATATTTGTCAATCATACCTCAATAAAACTGGAAAAATAAATTTACATAAAAGGCAAAAAACCTAGGTTAGCCAAACAGTTTTGAAAAAGAAGAATGAAGTTGGACAACTCACACTACCTTATTTCAATACTACTTTAAAGCTAATGTAATCAAGACAGTGTAATACGGGCATGAGGATAGTTACACAGATCAGTGGAACAAAATGAGGGCTTCAGAAATAGACCCATGGATATACAGTTATTTAATTATTATTATTATTTTTTTTTTGAAACAGGCTCTTGTTTTGTCTTCCAGGCTAGAGTACAGTGGCATCATCGTAGCTCACTGCAACCTTATACTCCTGGGCTTAAGTGATCCTCCTGCCTCAGCCTCCCCAGTAGCTGGGACTACAGATACACACCACCAGGCCTGGCTAATTGGTTATTTAATTTTCAACAAAAGTGTCAAGGTATTTCAATGGAGATAGGAGAGGCTTTTCAACAAATGGTGTTGCACTGATTAGACATCTACATGAAAAAAAATTGCCCTTGACACACACCTTAAACCATTTGCAAAAGTCAACTAAGATGGACCATAGAGCTGAATGAAAACCCTAAAACTATGAAACTTCTGGAAGGAAGCAAGAGAAAATCTGGGAGACCTTTAGTTAAGCAAAGATTTCTCAGATGAAACATAAATGTACAATCTATTAAAGAAAAAATCTTGGTGAATTTGACTTCATTAAAATTAAAAAATTCTGCTCTTCAAAAAACACTATTAAGAACATGAAAAGACAAGCCACAGACTTGGAGAAAATATTTCAAAATTCATATCTGATAAAGTACTTGTATCCATAATGTATAAATAACTGTCTTATAACACAGTAATAAGAAGACAACTCAGTTTTTTTAAAAAAGGATAAAAGATATGAACTGACACTTCACAAAAGTAATGCAAATAAGCACATGAAAAAATGTGCAGCATCAGTAGTTATTAGAGAAATGCAAATTAAAACCACAAAAAGGTAGTACTATCTCATTATAGTAGAGATACTATGCTGGCCCAACTTAAAAAACAGACAATCCAAAGTGTTGGCAAGGACGGAGAGCAACTGTAACTCTCCTAAATTGCTGGTGGGAATGCAAAATGGCACAGTCACTTTGGAAAATAGTGTGCAACTTGTACATGAATTTTGTAGTAGCTTTATTCATAATGGTAAAAATCAGAAATAAAATGTCCACTAAGTGGTAAAAGAATAAACAAATTTTAATACATTCTTGCAGTGGAATACTCAGCAATAAGAAAGAATGAATGTCTGAAACAGAGAACTACATGGATGAATCTCAAAAACCTTATGTTCAGTAACGAATCCTAACACAAAATGCTCCATATTGTCTGATTACAGTATATAATGCTCTGGAAAAGGCAAATCTATAGAGGCAGATGTTTCCAGTGTTTATAGGATCTGGGGGTCAGGAGAAGGATTTAACTACAAAGGGGCACAGGAACTTTACAGGGTAATGGAAATGTTCTGTATCTTGATGGTGGTGATGGTTACACAATTGTAACCATTCATTAAAATTCTTTGAACTACAAGGTAGTTTTTACTATAGGTAAATTATACTTCAATAAGCCTGACTTTTTAAAAAAAACCATATCTCTGACTGTATATAAATAATAGGCTAGAATGTTGGGAGCCAGTAGGCAGGGAAGCCAGGTAGGAGAGTCTGGGGCCATCTAGGCAGGCAGGGGCAGTGAAGGCTTGGGTCAGGACAGTGGCTTCAGATGAAGAGGGTCATGAATGCAACCCCAGGTTCCCAGCTACAAATGGAAAATTAAGACACCCAGAGAGACCTGTCTCTTTGCAGAATACTAGATATGCAGATGTTTGCAGATATCTTAATCATTTACTTAAATATTTCTGTTTGGATGTTAAGCTCTGTGTGTGTGTATGTGTGTGTGTGTGTGTGTGTGTATAAAAATATAAAAAACCATAAAAACACATAAACTGAAAACAACCAGGGAAGTGGCTCACAAGTGCACAGTTTGACTTACCAGATAGACTGGTTTTTGACGATGGTGCTGGTGCTGATGCTGGTGATGATGATGGTGATAATGACTGTATCGATGATGATGATGGTAGTGATGAGGGTGGCAGTGATGGTGATAATGGTGAAGATGACAATGATGAGGAGGATAATGATGAAGATAATGACAATTCTGCTTCTATTTATTAGGATAAGAAATATTCCTTGCTGGTTATGTGTTGATACAACAGTTCTCAAATCGTGGTCTGGAGACCAGCAGTGTAGCATCCCAGACTTGTTAGAAATGCAAATGATCACTCTCCACCCTAGACCTACTGAGTCAGAAGCTCAGGGTGGGGCCCACAATCAGTGTTTGAATAAGGCCTCCTGATGATTCTGATGCACAAACTTTGAAAACCACTGCTTTGGGATAAAAAAGTAATTGAAATGGCCCCCTGGCATTACCTAGTGGCAGAGGTACTCTGAAATCACTTAAGTACACAATTTTCAATTAATGTCATTTCTTTGCCTGTTAGGTAAAATCAGGCTTTACAGACGTCAGAGGGATAAATTTCTGATCTAATCACTCTAGAACGTGAATGGCAATTTACTGGCAAATAAGTGATTTGTGAAGACTGCTGGGCATAGGCATAGTAGATTATATCCTGAAGTCAAGGATTATTAATTACAGTCCTTCAATGGCCACAGAAGAGTCTTATCTCGCCTGCAGCTGTCTGGTAAGCTAGCTCTGATTTGGGAAGGTCCCTGCACCTGGATAACTGGATACTGCCAGCTAATTCCTAACTTCCTCTTTGCTGATCTTGCTAATGTTGAGTTCCCCGCCAAGCCTCACTCCAAATGGTGCCTGGGATCCCAGAAGGGCCATAGTACCCAGGATTGGCAGGTTCCCCAGGGAAGGAGATCCTGAGGGCGAACTCAGCACGGCTGCCTGTGTCCTGAGTCTCATGGTGGGTTGAAACTTCAACCGGGAAGACCCCCGGGGCTTCAAGTGAGTGTGGACCATTTCACCCGGCCTCGGCAAACCGCTTAAAGCTTGATTTTGCAGGCTCGCTTCCATCCCATTTCCATCCCACAGCTGGACAGAACCCAAGTAGGTAGAATGGGACATAGAAGTAGCCCCAACCCGTCTTACCTGCAGGGGTGGGGCCGGCCGTGAGAGAAGCTCTTAGTGTGCAGAGAGAGACATCAGCCCTCTCAGTGAGGGGACAATAGCCCATTCTGCCCAGGAGCAGGGGGAATGCAGAGAGACCTCTCACCCGAGCAGATGGCTCCAGCGTCCTCCTCGTGACCACAGTTGTGAATGAACCAGCTGTTGTGGGCGCACTGGGCCAGGCAGCCCTCGTCACCGCTGCAGCGCACGTTGTCCAGGACGATCCTCCCGAAGCCTGGGCCAAAGTGGGCGCCAAGGGGGGCAGACACGGCTACGCCACACCCGAGCTGCCTGCACACGACGTGCGCCTCATTCAGGCCCCAGCCGTCGCCGCACACGGACCCCCAGGTGCCCTGGTAGGAGACCTCCACCCGTCCAGCGCATCTCCCGGGGCCGTTCACCAGCCTCAGCGCGGGCCCGGCTCCTGTGCAAATGGAAATAGGGGAGGCTTTCGGATCGTACCTATCGAGGTCACCCTATGTGGCTGGCTTACAAGTTAAGGTGAGTTTTTGATTACCTCAAATATGTAAGATGCAAGAACATTCTATGAAAATATCACTTAACAATGACATCATAACGTGATGCACTATTTGTTAGTCACAAAGCAGAGCAGATGTGATTGTGGAACAGGTAGTTCTCATGCCTTGGTGCTATGGGGCTTGACATCAGCGGGGTAGCTGTGAGAATTTAGGAAAATATTTTTCCATCCATGGGGAAATGAATTAAGTTAAATTGGTCTATTCCCCAAATGGAACGCTCTATAGTAGTGAGATGCACACATACATACACATGTAGATTGGCCTCAAAAACACAACATTGAGTCAAGTAAGAAAGTGTATCAAATGATATGCAGAGACTGACACAATTTGCGTGAAAGAAAAAACCCACAAAATAACATAGAAATCACATAATTCATATATGTAAAAATATTTTAAAAATGAACTATAAGGGTACTTACAAAATTCAAAAGAGTGTGGGTTTACTAGGAAGGAGAAATAAAAGACTTAGATTGAGGAATATTGGGAGCTTCACATGTAACTTTTATTTCCTGGTAGGACCGGAAAACCAACACAACGAAATGTAAGCATCAGCCATGTCTAGGTGGGGAAGACGTGGTTATTGGCTTTCTTATTCTCTGGATTTTCTGGACTTTAAAATGTTTCCCTGGAGTAGCAGGGAAGGGGGATGACCAGCTGCCAAGCTGTCTGGGAGGCCCAGCTGATCGTCCCTGTCCTGGAGGCTGGTGTGTGACTTCCCCACGCACCTCAGCTGTCTCTACCTGTGCAGGGCCCCCAGGCGCCTTCCCTGCCGTGAGCACCTCCTGCGGCTCAGGGGAGCAGAGGCATGTCCTGCAGGAAGCTGCTTACCTGAGAGGCAGGGCCCGGGCACACTGGCTCTGCGACCCGCAGATGCTGAGTCAGCCACAGGTAGAACTGGAACAACACGGAAATGATGATTAGGACTGACGCTTCCCTTCCTGGGACAGACACAGGACACATGAGAAAAGGACTCAGCTAGCAGCTGGCAAAGAGCCACCAGCTATGCCATGCCTTAACCAAAACATCTGGACGGGCCACAGGCTCATAATGAACAACCAGATTTCTGGTTGGTGCAAAAAGAAATCTAAATGTGATCCTTCTGCCCCCAAGTGCCTTTCCCCCTTTTAGCCCTATATCAAATCCAGGTTCTGCCTGAGGGTGCTCGGCAGTTGTATTAATAAAATAAGCTATTGACGAATTGGGCAAAAGTTATAAAATCATTGTGTTCATAAGGACACCGATGATCTTAGACAACTCCCCCAAGGACATTATACAACCTAGTGGTCCATCTGCCCGTCTGCCTACATGTCCCGTCTGGATGGTGAGGCTGCATATCTATGGGACTAGTGATGGGACCATGGCTCTTACCCCCTAAGACAGTTGGTGACTTTTCATTGTCTGCTGAGACTGAAAAATAAAAATATTGGTTAGAATATTTTTCATTAGTTTGCTCACATGTGAAATACCAGAATTTCTCTCTGAGGAGGGATATTTGTACCGATAGTGGCCACTGGTGTTTTTCAGGGGGATGCCTGTGTCTCCTGAGTGTCGAGATTTGCCTCCACCACGCATTGTCTAGTAGCATTGTTCTCGGCCAAGACCGAAGCTGCCCCAAGAGGGGTCAAATGGCCCGCCCACACATGCACCACCTGCACAATCGTTTATTCACTCAATAAACCTGTACTGGGCGTCTATAATGCGCCAAGCACTGTGGTGGGTGCAAGGGATACAGCGCAGAACAAGACAAACACACCCCTGGTCTCTGGAGCTTAACATCTGGCACTGTGGGGTGACAGTGAACATTGTTACACTTTGTCCCTAAACCCTTTGTTAGTAAATTTTCCCTGCCCCCAAACAACAACTTATCCTTTCTGTGGGCTTAAAAATGCTGGAATGTGTCACTCCCTTTTGTTGTTTTAACTCACAGCTCATCCACCTACCTGATGGTGTGACTGGGCGGTCAGCATGTTCTGGGACGGTGGAAGTCGAGAGAGCTGTTGGAAAGACAATGCAAGGAAAACGACTCCCAATGTGTGATAGTGAATAGAAAGAGAAGGACCACTTTCGTCTGCTTCATGTTTCCAGGAGAAAAATTCAAAACCCTTTGTACAAGCTCGTTCAAAATGGAGAATTCTAAAAGGAACTAGCAGCCTCGAAAACATTATGCCAGGCACATAAGGCACCTATTGTGTGATGCCACATATGTGAAATATCTGGAATAGGCAAATCCATAGAGACAGAACGCAAAGCAGTGACCTCCTGGACTGGGGAAGAATTGTGGCAACATGGCTGTGGCTTTAGACGTGAGCAGAAATGCCACACCCCCTTCGCCTGGCTTAGCAGCCACGGGGAGAAGCCCCTCGTCCTCGGATGGCGGGATCCCACAGGACACTCCTCAAAGCCCTGAAGGTCACACTCACCGCGCACTGACCAAGCACCAGGCTTTCTGCCAAACCCTTTACACAGATTCACCGGCTTAATCTTTACAACAACTCCTTAAAATAAATGGTTATTTTTCCCATTTTTCAGACAAGGTAACAGAGGCACAAGAAACATCGTGAGGGTCTCACGGGTGGGAGGTAGAAGAGAGAGGATCCAAACCCCATAGTCGGCTCTGAGCACTGTACTGCCAAGTAAATGGAATATGCCACTTAGGTTTCAAAAATATCCTTATTTAGTCACTTAGATACGAAAGCCAGGAATGTCAACATGTTGCCATCTCTTTTGTTAATGTTTGGAAGTGGACATAAATGTGCAAACTGGGAACAGCCACATGGTATGAGTTCATTCGGCTACCTACTTATTTATTCATTGAACAAGCACCGAGAGCAGCTATGCAGACATTGTTCTCGGGAGAGTGTGTGTGTGTGAATGTTTGAGGTCGAGGGACTGTCGAAGATGAGAAAGGTATGGATTCTGTCCCAGGACTGTCACTGGGGAAACAAGTGGATGCACATGCGACAGTATGAGAAAACAGTAAGAGCTACATGTGGGGACAGATAAAAAGCTGTGGGATCTAGAAAGAGGATCCTAGAAGCTGTGGACCAGTCGTGGTGGGGGACGGATGCCGGTGTCGCGGCGGCCACCCTATAGGCAGTGGGTGTGTGAGTTTGGGAGAAGTGCAAGAGTAAGAAAATTAACTATGGGTCAGGCTCAGAGGTTAACCCTTTTCACTCTCAGCTTCTGTCATCTCACATGGACCCTCCTGCTTTCTGACTAGGCAACACGCCTAGTCGTGTCTTCTTAGTAGTTAATAGGATTTAAGCGCAATCTAGAGAGTTCAGAGATTAAAGTCTAGGGCTCAGAAGGCAGATTGTTTGTTATCTTTCCATCAACCTGGGGGACAATATTTAACCGATCTGAGTTAAATAAGAAGTTTCCTTATTTGGAAAAAGGAGATTATAGAAGTTTCCTCATCCGGCTGTTGGGAGGAGAGATAAGAAAATCCACAGAAAGCATTCAACATATGTGACTGTCATGGTGGAAGGCAATGTGGTTGATTATAAATTAAGTGCAAGCCACATAGGTAATTTTAAATTTTCTGGGATCCACATTTTAAAAAGTAAAAAGAAATGGGTAAAATTAAGTTTAATAATGTATCTTATTTAATCCAAGGTACCCAAAATATTATTTCAATATAATAATATAAAGTACAAATATAAAATGTAATCAATATAAAAATGTCAATGAGCAACTTTACATTCTTTTTATAGCACTGTCTTTTTTTCTTAAAAAAAAACTTTATTGAGGTATAACTGATATACCAAAAAACTGCACGTTTAATGTATACAATTTGATGAGTTTGGACGTACACATACACCTGTGATACTATCACCACAACAAGGTAATAAACACCCATCACCTCCAAAAGTCTCCTTGTGCTCCTCTTGTGTGTGTGGTAAGAATGCTTAACATGAGATCTACCGCTTAACAGACTTTTAAGTGTGCACTTACTTAACTGCTTAACAAACAAACTTTTAAGTGCGCAATGCCACGTTGTTAACAACAGGCACTACGTTGTACAGCCGACCACTAGAACTTACTCATGTTGCATAACTGAAACTTTACACTCATCGAATAACAACTCCCCGTTTCCCTAAGTCGTTGGAAGATCCACTGTGTATCTGACACACACAGCACATCTCAGTAGCCACGTGGAGAGCGAAGGTTTAAGGGCTTTCTAAAGATTATCATCGGCATTGTCAGAATAAGCATTATATGATGGTATAACTGAACTGTCAGCAGTTACAGATGACGGAGAGTGGAGACAGGATCAAGTGGCACGATAAAGTGAACGTGGCCTGTAATGGTGACCACGGCCACCACAACTAGAAAGAACGTAACTTAGAAGTGTCCAAGTGGGACGCTTCCCAGGCATTAGATCAGGTGCTCTGGTTTGCTTCTTAAATTCAAAGGATATGAAGAGACCCTTTAACAATGCCTCCCTCTAACACACACACAAAGGCACACCTCCCCCTGCCTCTTTTCCTCTTCCTCTTGGCATTTGTGAAAGCATGCGAAGTGGGAAGCCTCGAGTGATCACGTTCTTTGACAGTCAAACGACAGATAAACATAAAGTGAAGCTGGACAGTGTGAAATCCAGACCGTTTCACAGTGTCACCTTGTCCCTTTCTTCTCAAATCACTTGATCGCAAATGGACCACAGTGGTACCTAGTGATGGTGGCAGAACCGCTAACTGTCATTACAGTGAAACTTAGAAACCACAATAAATCCGGTCATGGTGCCAGAGGTGGTAGTGTCCTACCTGGCGATGCGGAACGTGCAGCAGTTGTAGGAGAGAACTGAGTCGAGATGGCAGCAGGTAGAACTGCAATAAAGAAACACCTGTTAACGCCAAGTGGGTGCTCACAGTGACTTGAGGGAGGTGTGTCAGCCGGGAGCTCCCTGTGACTTCACAAGATACAGTTTTGCCTCAATTCCGAAGGACCACTGCGTAACTGATAGAAATGCTAAGTTGCATCTTAGCCACTGATCCTCGGTCCTATTGGACTCAATCATGCCCATCCTGTCTCTCTCCCAGATTCAATATCCCTGTGCAGGTTATTTGGTGTTTTGAGATGAGAATTATGTTTGGGGTCTTATTATTCTCCCTGAGAGTCGACCTGATGGTCTGGGCCAGTGGGACCCCCTGGCACGTTTATTCTCTTGTTCTGCCTATTTTATTCATAAGCCTGTTTTGTTACTGACATTTCTGTTCGTCGGTGTTGCACCAGCATGAAATCTCTCCATGGCTCCACAGCCATCCATCTCTGCTCTTGGGAATTACTTACAATACCCACAAGGAACACTGAAGGGGAAATTGCAGGAGATGGGTAACCACCGCCTATCTTTTTGGATTGACCTGGATAGATGCTCCCCCTCTTCCATCACACTTTTCTTCTCTCTGCTTGCTGTTTGGGTCACCACATTTCAATGCATGTCTTGCCTGACGTGTCCATTTCTGTGCCACTGAGCAGTAGCAACTACAGAATTTTGTTTCATAAACAAATGTGGTAGGCAGAACACTGGCTTCCCCGAAGATGTCCACATCCTAATAACTGGAACCTGTGAATATGTTAGGTTACAAGGCCAAGGGGGGAATGAAGACTGCTGATGAAATTAAGGTTGCTAACCAGCTGCCTTAAGGCAGGGAGATTAGCCTGCATTATCCAGGTGGCCCAATGCAATCACAAGGGTCCTTAAAAGTGGAAGTGGGAGGCAGATGAGGAGAGTGAGAGAGATTAGGAAGTTAGCTGCAGGCTTTGAAAAAAGAAGCCTGGGACCAACAGCCAAGGAATGCAGGTTGCCTCTAAAAACTGAATAAGGCAAGGAAGTGGATCCTCCTTTTTCAGATCTTCCAGAATGAACATAGCCTGGCTGATGACTTTGCTTTTAGCTAAGTGAGACCCATTTTGGACTTCTGACTTCTTGAATTACAAGACAACAAATTTATATTGTTTAAGCCACTAAGTTATAGCAATTCATTACAGCAGCAATGGGGAACTCATACCATAAGCCAACATTACATGTGCTCAAATGAGTCTTCCTCCAAAAATATTGAAACATGTCATTTATAAAAACATTGAGAGAGTTTGGCCAAACTGAAGCTTAAAGATAATTACAAAACCCTTATGTTCAAAATGGTTTCCACTATTTTTTCCCACCAAAGAAACAGTATTTTAGAAGTTAGTGAATCTATTGGAGTGACACCCTGAAAATCACCTCCATCCAAACTCAATTGTAAGGGGCAGGTTATAATGAGGTAGCAAAATCGCTCCACAGCCACTCTTTCATTTACTCCTCTCCTGTGTTTGGATGGGTAAACAGAAATGTCCTAAGAGAAAACAGCACAAAAAAGTTCTCTTACCTGATAATATGGTTGCTGAATTTCCATCACCTATTGGTACAAATAAATTGAAATATTTCTTTTTCAATTAAATTGAATAACTTTTACTTGACCTACTTATTGGTTCTCAACAAATCTTCAGTGTGACAGGTCTAGAATACAAAATGTAAAACACAGTGAACTCCTGGAGGAAAACAACCCACTGGACTTCACAGGCTCTCAGAAGTACTGTATTTGCTGCTCCGATTGTTTTGAAGACTCCCTGGCTCTTCTGACTCTTCCGAACGCCCATACGCTGACAGCAAGCCAGCCACACTGCGAGTCAGGGCCACCTGCCTGCCCTGGGCAGTGGTTCCCACTGGCTCAAAGAAGGACCATGGCATGTCCACATCTGCCCACATATGAGCTGTCTTCTCCGTTCAAGCCTCCCTCAGAGCCCAGTGGCCATAACACATTTCCTCCTGGACCCGGGGCAGACATTTCTATTAATCACTGCCTGATAAGTGTATCCTCCGAAAGGAAGTCGTTGTCTTTGGTCCTCGAGGACCATTGAATATTTTAATACCTAATACATCGTTTTCAGTAGCAATTTACAGAAGAGGCAGAATGCTGTGCATGTATCTACTTTTTTCATCCAGTAAGTATTTATGTAGAACCTACTATGTACCAGGAGTTGTCCTCGGCTCTGAGATAAAATATCACCAGAGTTCCTGCTCCCACAGAACCCACACTCCGGGGAGTGGGCCAGAGGACAGGAATGCACAGGGCAGCAAAAGGAAAATACAAAGCCCATCTCCGAGGCAAGTACCAGGAAGAGAAAAGTAACAGGTTGATCCAATAGGACTCGACCGTGAGGGAGTCTTTCTAGATTGTATATTCAGGGAAATCCTCTCGGAGGGAGTGACATTTTAGCTGAGACCTGATTACAAGGACTGAGCTGAGAAACATCTGGGAAAGAGCCTTCCAGGCAGAGGGAAGAGCCCCCTACTGAGGCGCTAGGCAGAAGCTACCTTGACAGTCTCAAGGGTTGGGGAAAAGACCCGGGAGCAGAGTCCAGATGAGGAGTTTTCTCAGTGGTTGGAGACATGAACAAGCATCAGGTCACGCAGGGTCTAAAAGGCCATGGTCACTGATTTGGACATTATTCAGATACAGTGGAAAGTTTGGAGGGGTCTGAGTGCAGGTGAATTATCCAATTTACAATTTACCAGCCTGCTCTGGTTTCGGTGACAAGAATAGATTACATGGATGTCGGAGGAGGAAAGATAGGAGGTAGAGGACTATTTAGAAAATTGTTGCCAAATTACGATGAAAGATGATGGGGCTTTGGAAGACAGCAGGAACGGTGGAGTTGGAGGTGCTGATGGGGTTAGCAAATGTTTTGGAAATAGAGACAGAATTTTCTGACGCATTAGTTATGTGAAGTGAGGGAGAGGGAAGAATGAGGGATGGCTCCAATTTCTCTTGGCTTGAGAAACTAGCTGGACGAAGGAATATGTGTATTTTGAACATCAGCTGTCCCTAAAAGCCAAGCAAAGTATCATAATGTCAAACAGATAACAGCTGTGCCTCTTGCTAGCTGCATGGCCTTGGGAAAGTTGATTAACTTTTCTATGTCTCAGTTTCACCATCAGTAAAATGGGGATTACAATAGCACCTGTTTCATAAGGTTGCTGTGAAAATTAAATGTCAGGTATGCAAAGTGCTTAGAATTAATTAATTCTTTAGAGCAGGGGTCAGAAGCTAAAGCTGGTGGTTCAATTCCAGCCTAGTGCCTGTTTTTGCAAATGAAATTTTATTGGACCATAGGCACGCCCAGTAGTTTATGAATTGTCTGTGGCTGCTTTAATGCTATGACAGCGGAGTTTCATAAATGCAGCAGAGAACATCTGGCCTGAGAAGCCTAAAATATTTACTATATGGCCCCTTACAAAAAAGTTTTTGGATCCCTGAGTTAGATAATTAAATAACTAATAATCATGCAGGTAAAGTTCTTACAACAGTGCCTGGAACATTGTAAACACTCAATAAAAGTTGGCTATTGTTAACATTTCATGCATATGATCTCATTAAACTTAAATGGAGCACCGTAAAGCAGGCGTTTTTATCCCCCCTTTAAAAAAGAGTGTTAGTGACTCGCCCAAGATCACACTAAAGACATGGCTCAGACGGAACTTCTGCCGCCAGACTCATTGCCTTTCCCTCATCCCAAGGCTTGGCCTCTGCTGGTGCACCTGCCTGTCTTGAACACGTTCCCACTGGATTGACTAGTTGCAGGACTCAACAATCTCCTAATACACCAGAAAGTTGATACAACTGCTGTATGTACAGGAGACGTACGACATTCTCCCCTCCCAGTGTGGCTCAGCAGTTGCAATAAAAAACTTTTGGTTTTAAACCAAAAGTAACTAACTGCAAATTCAACAAGGAAATACCTCCTACCTTGGGGCAGTTGCAGTGACTCTTCAGCGTTCTCTGTAGGGAGACAGGTAGGGAGTTTGGTGGCAGTTAGAACATGAGAGCGTATGGCAGGCAGGTCACAGCACTTTCCCAGCCAAGCTGAGTCCCACATTGCAGGAAAGACCATATGCTAAACAGTCAGGTAAGCGATACAAACAATTTACCAAGATTTTTCCTTAACACGGTGATAGGAATGATGCTTTTAACAGCAGTTCCATTGGAATAATGAAAATAGCAGTACTGGAGAATATCTAAAACCCTCGTGATTGAAATGGAAATAAAGCCAGTTCTTGTGGAAGGAAGAAAGCAGTCCAGCAGCATTTTCAACTTAATGGTAGGATTATCTTAACGGCCCAGGAACCCGGAAATGGCCAATAACGACTGTGGAAATGCGGCAATCCGATCCCTCCCATCACATACTCCATTGATTCTTTCATTATCCACCTATTTACCTGCCCAGGTAGCTTCTAGAAGCAGGTCAACAAAACAAAAGCATTACCTTACCTGGTGTGGGCGTTATGGACTCAGTCTCTGTTAACATGTAGGGAAAGAAAAGATCTGCTTTAGAAAAAACATAGCTGTTTCTGGAGATGCTTAAAATAAGAAATGAATTTGAAAATGAAAGAATAAAATAAAAAATGTTGACTCTCCCTGCCTTAGTTCAGGTGACTTTAACTAGCCATCAGATGTATAAATGTTTATTAGCATGGCATGTCTAATAACACACGTTCCATCCATCCATTACCTGTGCTTGGTCATTGTGCAAGCTCTATAATACTTCCGAGTAGGACGCAACTCTCACATACAAAAAACAGGTAGAACCCAGGGGCTAGACTATTTTGATGGCATTCTAAACCAAAACCCCGACTAAATTAAAAAAAATCAAATGGGAAAGAAAACTCAAAAACTAAATGAAAAACAAACCAGCACACACACACACACACACACACACACGCACACACACGCACACACACAAAATTGAGCTGTTTGAATGGACTTAAAAAGCTAATGAATTACACTAGTATCTTCCGGATAGAGTATTTCTGGTTGAATACAATTGGAAATGTAGGCAAGTAGCCAATTATTTCCTTTCTTCCCCACGGGCACACAAATGTATGTCTTTAGCATCAGTAGTGCGCTGCCTATTAGTCACACGTCTGGGGGAAATTTGTTTGTATTCTCTACACCAGTGGTTCTCAGCTGAGGGCAATTTGCTCCCCCAAAGGATATTTGGCAATGTTGGAAGACATTTTCAGTTGTCACAACTAGGGGACTGGGGGTGCTACTGTCATTTAGTGGGTAGAGTCAGGGATGCTGCAAAACAGCCTACAATGCACAGAACAGCCCCCCCACAACAAATGATCTAGCCCAAAATGTTGAGTGCCAAGATTGAGGAACCCTCCTCTAGACCGGTCATGATAATTACTATTTAGTAAAAGACTTGTGATTAGTGATACGTGGCCTGAACCCAGCAGGGCAAACCAATGCTATTCTAGTTTATAAACTCCCTGCTTTGTCACCTTCAATAGACTGCAAACTTTTAGTAAGAAAACACTTTACCTTTAGTTCACCAAAGCGTCTGGAAGAAAGGTCGAACACACCCCGTGAGTGATTCCTGTCAGTGCTGACTTATGCTGTCTTTTTACTCGTCATTTTGCAGTCTACTCTTTGTTATGGAACCACCAATAGCTCTCACTGTTTTTCTCTGTATAAAATCCATTCCACTATCTTGTGGCTAATAAATTCCTGAGCTCAAGGGGGCGCTCTCATATAATCAACGTCTCCTTACAGTTTGCGCCCATGAGTGGTAGAGATGGGTTACGATTACACAGGTGCAAGCACTGCCCATGGGATCAGTGGAGACGCAATCCGGGTAATGTGCTGTGCACCGCTCGCTGGAGAGTGGTCATTACCTGTGCAGACGACACTGGCATCTTCTCCAGGACCGCAGTTATGCAGGCCCCAGCCGGCATGGGGACACTGTCCCAGAAAATTCTCTCTTCCCGTACAGTCCACGTCATCCAGCAGAAACTTGCCTTTGCCTTCACCAAATCCTGCCTCGGCAGGGGCCGCGAGGGCACGCCCACAGCTCAGCTGCCGGCACACCACGCTGGCTTCCTTCATGTCCCACTGGTCATCGCAAACCCTTCCCCACTGGCCATGGTAGAAAACTTCCAAGCGCCCAGAACATCTGCCTGACCCATTCACTAGCTGCAACTGTGGCCAATCTTTTGAAGAAATACAGAAATATTGCATGTTAGGAGAACAAGCGTATTTTGCCTCAACCCATTTGTCTAACTTTGCAACAAGTATTTATTGAGCACACACTGGGTCACAGTAGATAGTACTGTGGACACTGTGGTTCACAGACCTGGCTCCTGCTGTTGTAGACTGCGGAGCCTAGTTTGAAAGCCTAGAGGAGGCAGTCACATTCATCTAAAATTAAGTGGAAATCTGCAACTGTGCTAAGTGCTAAGAAGCAGTTTAGAGAGCGCATAATGGGGTGGGGAAGTTGGAGGTATCTTTCCTAAGAGGTGACAATGGACTTAAGGCTTCAAAGAGGAGTGGGAGGAGACTAAGTAGATAAAGAAGGATGGAGAGGAGGAGAGAGCCTTCCTCTGTGCATTTAAATGAAACACAAAGCTTATGAGTGAGTTGAATGCATATGCATAGGGACTGTGCCTGATAGATGAAATCATTTAATTTGGAAGTATTTTCATGGTGGAAGATCTACCCATCACTTAAAAGCAGTGACCCACCAAGCTCTATCAGCTGAGCAGTTAGGAAACCTTGACTTACCACCAGGAAATGGTGTTAGGATCTCAGCATCTAAGTGCAGAGAGAAAGAAACAAGGCATCATTGCTATTGCCATGCAAAATGGTCCACCCAAGTTTACTGGGCAAGTACCAGCATGTATGTGATGGCCTCACAGAGGAGGTCATGAGCCAATGACATCCTTTGGGCAATATATTCAGTCGGTTCTGATGAGTGGCAAGATTGTGCATCTGGGCAGCTCCAAGTCATTTACAGATTGCTCTTTTAAACTGGATTATTTGTGCACTTTCACCTCTGCCAGAAAGGCAAAAGGGTCAAGTGCTTATAGAAATGTATTCCTATGGCGCTCGTAAATGTACTTCTGAGGACGGGAAATGCTGGAAGACTCAGGTCAACAATGGGGTGAACTTTTCTCCATTAATCTCTGGATTTGCTAAATGGGGATGAGAGGGACACAGTGTCCCGAGGCTACGTTCACTGCCTTTCCAGCCTCAGACGCTTTATGTGGGTGTGCAAAGTTAGGATTCTCTTCAGTTCAGTCTGAGTCTAATTATATCATTGAATGGTAATTTACTAAACCATATTCATATCCAAAATACATTAGGGCAACAGTCTGGGGAGAAAATATCTCCTGCATGGTTAAAGGCAAGGAAGCCTGGTCGTTTTTGCCTTTCCATTGTTGAGTCACTTTGATTAAATTCGGTTTGTCTTCGGCCCCTCCCCCACCTCCTGCAGTGAGCTATGTGTTGGTGAGTACAATCAGAGGATTGGAGGCATTTGTTCATGTTCTGTTAAAGACATAGGAAAGTGTGATTCTTACCAAAAGCTCCTGGAGTTTCATATTCATATTCTATGACAAGAAAAGAAGGTTGAATATAACTTGAGTCTCTTAGAGATGATAAAAATTCTGGAATGCCCTGCACTTACTGGAAGGGTCCTGTGTTGCCCCACTTTGGTCTGGAATTAGTTTTATATGGTTAATCCAAAAAGGCTTAGGGCATTGCTTTCTTGGAAGGAAAGACCTTTTGACTATTCTTCAATATTCATTGAGATACAAACATTTTATTCTAAACTTCATGCTAAGCAATAGACCGGTACCTGGAACTAGAGCTGATTTTCTAAGTTTCTCAGCCTGGGATTGGGGTAGGAGAGTCCTGCAGGCTAAACAGGTGTATCCTCCTAAGGGACTGGCGTTACCTGATGCTGTTGAGTATTTAACACCTTGCTTTAGTATTAAAATACCTATGATTTTATTACAGCTTGGAAGCAAAACACAAAGTGACTTTTTAAGATAAAAGGATTTCAAAGAGAATTTCTGCTTAGTGTAGGCAACCCTGGGTGTGCTGTTGGGGTATCTGTTTGAGAAACATTGGAACTGATTAATCCATTCACATTTGTTCTCTCATTCATGTAATCAATTCCTCATTTCTCCACTTAACATTCACTGACTTGCTTTCAGCATCACCAGGGGACAGCACTTGAGGAAATGGAACTGGGGACATTGTGAGTTTTGATGATGAGGGAAGGTGGGTCTTAGGGCAGGTCAGCGCAGGGCTCTTCTGCATCTGGGGAGCTTGCCAGGATTTGGGGTGAGTGTGCTGGGGGGGTGTGAAGTAGGTGAGAAGAGTCAGACCACTAGAAGAGCATCAAAGACAAGCCTGAACATTGAAAAATTTTGCCTGGGTGCAGGGCAGTTTTTCCAGAGTGTAGACATTTGGTGGTGAGAACAGAGCCCTGGATGTGAAGTACAGAGACCTAAATATTTGCTGTGTGACACTGGTCAAGGCACTTAACCTTGACCTTGTCTCAGGACCTCAGTTTCCTTATTTGCAAAGCAGGGACCATAAAACAAGCCCACCTGAGTGGCTGTAAGGATGTAACGGGATAATGGATGGGAGGTGCCTGGAAAACTGGAGAGCGCTCTGTGACTAGAGGGTGGTTCATGCTTTGAGACCATCTCTTAGGCGAGACTGCTCCGAGCACAGAGAAACCTGGACTTGGAACACATGACATGCTATGACTCCAATAATGATGCAGTCGGTCTCTCAAAATGTCTTATTTGAAAGAAATTCGATTATCCCCCCAATGACAAATTTAATCAACTTTCATCAGTAGAGGGGACAATCAGAGGAAATTATAAGGAAAAAACTAGGCTAACACATGGGAGAGGTGCTAAAGACAACTTTGCTTTCATTATTAGAGCAATTATTAATTTTAATTATCAGTTAATTGTCACTTAGTGGTTATTAAGATGAATCAATTCAACTGCACATGCTTCATTCTAAAGCAGGGTTTCTTAACCTCAGCACATTGGACATTCTGAGCTGGAAAACTCTTTGTGCTGGAAGCTGTCCTGTGCACTGCAGGATGTTTAGCGGCATCCCTGGCCTTCACCCACAGAGGCTACCAGCACTCCCGGTCGTGACAATCAAAAATGTCTCCAGACATTGCCGAATGTCCCCCTGGAGGGCAAAGTCACCTCTGGTTGAGAACAACCATTCAAAAACATATTTGAAAAGTGCTTTTAGACTCCCCCTGAAGTAAGATTTACACTTCCAATAATTTGCCAACCGGACTATTCTCAGCCCCTCCCTCATTCCCAAGGCACCATGCAGAGGGGCAGAGTCCTCTTTCTGCCCACCCAGGCTACCTGGAGCACCCAGATGAGGCAAAGGTAAATCCCACCTAGCCCCTCTTGGGCTGAGGACTCACAGAAAGGGCTTTGGAAAGCGTCCCACATGGTTCAATAATTAGGCAGGACCCAGGGGTCTGGGAGGTTGGAGGGGCTGCAGCTGCCTTTGCCCTGCAGGCTGGTGAGTGGCCTTGGGAATGACGGTTTAATGGGCCAGGGCTCCACTCTGCCCCCTTAACCTGCTCTAAAGACAGAGCCACCTGCAGTGGGAAAGGTCCCTGCCATAGCAGGGCCGTGTCTCTGCTGTCACCAAGAGAGACGAGTCTGCTGGTGACAGAAGCTGTAGGTCAACCCCACGGAACAGGGACGTTCCGTTCACTGCTGGGTCTCTAAAGCCTTCCGCAATACCTGCTTGATGCATGCTTAGCTCCTGGCCGCTGGGTGACAGCTCAGATCCTGCTTCCCGGGGTGCTGAACTTGGGAGGAAGGAGCAGGGGAGTTGGGGAGAGACCTCCAACCCCACCACGGTTGGCAGCTGATTCTGCACTTTCTCCTGATTCTACACTCGCCCCATCACCCAGAGTCGGTTTATCAGAGGCACGGCTGCTCAGTTTCTAGGAGGCTGACTTCCTTGGAAAGCAGAAGTGTCGGGTCAGCACCGTGGGGAGCCTGTTATCCAGGCTGTGGAGTGACAGGTGGCTGAATCAGAATTAACAGGTGCCCCATCCTCACAGCATCCGGTGAAAGGCATATTATTATTGTTATGATGATCATTTGCATTTTGTTACATGAGGGCCAAACAGTGTGCAAAAAGCCACATTAAGCACAAGGGGTCCGGGGTTGGAGAGGAAACCAGAGCGTCCACTGGGGTGGGCAGCCTCTCACCTGAGGGCCCCAGGCCCCACCGTCAAAGCTCCTGCCCTTCCTGTGATGCTCTGCAGTCGCCGTCTTGAAATGCTTAAAAAATTTTGAAAAAAGGGACCCACATTTTTGTTTTGCACCAAGATCCATAAATTACGTAGCCTGCCCTGCGGCTGGACTGTCTTTCCGTTTCAAACCTAGCATCCTCTCCAGCACGATCACCTTTCCCCGACAGACACTGGAGGATTGAGGTTACATGTAGGGTGTTCAGCGGCTTCACAAATATCCTGGAGGAGAAGGTTCCAGTGTAAGTGTCTTTCCTGGGGAGGACGGCTGAGGACCGGGCGGACAGGGAGTTTTATACCAATGAAATGATGTTACAAAGGCATTCTCTTGTGTTGGGGAGAAGTGAGGAGACTTGGGGACTGATTGGAAAAAATGAAAAATCAACTCTCGGAAGAGAGAGAAAGACATTTACCCGAGCAGATGACACCAGCGTCTTCCCCGTGCCCACAGTTGTGGGCGAACCAGCCGGCGTGGGAGCACTGCCCCAGGTAGGCCTCGGAACCAGAGCACTGCACATTGTCCAGAAGAATGGGGCCGGAGCCCCGGCCAAAGTGGGCCTCTCCGGGGGCAGAGACGGCCGTCCCACAGCCCAGCTGCCGGCACACCACCTGCGCTGCCTTCTCGTCCCATAGGTCGTCGCACACCGTGCCCCACACGCCTTCAAAATACACCTCGACTCGGCCAGAACACCTTCCAGAACCTTCCACGAGTTGCACAGCAAGCCAGTCTTTGGGAGAAAGGCAGTCCCCAACGCCCACCTAAGTGCTGGTGAACGGAGTGATCTTCCCCACCATCTTGCCCATCACAATGATGACTGTTTTCTACTGGGCAACATCCGTGGTCCTGGCTCTGGGCCAAGCCCTTCACAACTGACATCTGTTTAAGGCTCACAACTACCTTATAGGGTATAATTGTCCCCAGTTTACCAGGGAGGAGACGGGATTCCACAATGGCAGTGGCTTCCCGGAGGTCACTTTGTTAGCGAGGAACAGAACGGAAACACTGTCAGACCTGTGCAGGGCCCTCCTGTTCTGGTGGCCAGACGTTGGCCTTGGCCTTGGCCTTGCTCTTTTCAGAAGCACTTCACTCTGGATTCTCCCACTCACCCTGGCAAGAATCTAAGACAGAAACTCTTGAGCTCTGGGCTCCTTGATATTTCAGCTTAAGAAATCTGTCTTGGATTCTTGGATAATTTCCACTGTGTTACTGTCCATGTTGAGGCAAGCGTGCTGGCAAAACGCAAGGGCAGAGCAAATGCACTCACTGTGCACTATTCCCAACAACGCTGCCGCCCTCTCCGTCACCTGTCACCTGTCACCTGTCACCTGTGTTTCATCTCTCTGAGTACTTTACTGGGCATCATCTGACTCACTGTCCCCGACCGTCTCAGGAGCAGGCAAGGCTGCTCTAGAGGTGAGGTGCCTAGAGTGGGGCTTCAGAGCGTGGCAGCCACACCTGGCTTTTGGCTTTGCTCCCTGGTTCTGCCCCCCACCAGCCGTGCGATTCACACGGGCCCCTCAAGTGCTGATTTTCCTCATTTGTCAACAATAACCACAGCTACCTCAAAGGGGATTCACGAAGCAAAGGCAGGCGAAGCGCCTGGCGCAGAGGGAACACTTAGGAGCTGGCAGTTCTTACGATCACCACTTTGTGGACCCGTAATTAGCGAGGTGAAGATGAGACAAATTCCCAGAGCGTGCTGCCAAGGGAGAGCCCTGGGGGGCCCGTCTCCTGACACCTCCCCACCTCCCAGTGGCCACAGGGCAGTGCCTCGCACAGTGTGGCCCTCTGCCCGAGTCATCTGTGGGGGGCTAAACGTGCAGGTTCCTGGAGTCCACCCATGCCTGGGAGTGGGGCCCAGCATTTTGCCTGTTCCATAAGCTCTCGGGGTGATTATCATACACTCCAATATTTAAGAACACCTAACATAGAGACCCTAAGTCAGTCTTTGGTGTATAAGAACCATGAAGTTAGACAAAGATCTGGGGGCATCTCCGTCTTGTTAAGCAGAATAAAACTGGGGTGTCTTTCTTTCCATAGATGAGCGACTTACCCTCCTGGGTGGGGGCCGTCCATCTCCGGGGGCCTTCCCATCCTCTGCCCGCAGATCCCACCCACTCTCAGCCCCTCTTCCTCCAGGCCACGGGGACTGTCGGGCTGTGACTCACCTTCTTGCTGTGTCACAGGTGTACCTTGGACGGTGCTTCTCTCAGGGCGTCCCCTCCACGGCCTTCCTCTGAATCCCCCGGCGTCCCTCCTGTAGCAAGCTGAGACGCACCAGCCTTGTTAGAGCCTAGCTGGGCACCAGACAGCAGTGTCACGGGCCCTGCAGAGCATGGCCTGGGAGTGTGACCACAGGGATCAACAACCCAAGGGACCCTGTTGTGCGGCAAGTTTGGGGACTCATGTTCTGGAACCACTTTTCCTTAAGCTCTTGTCTTGGGGTGCACTTGGTCTTACAACTCCTCCTTTTAATCAAATGTGTTTGTCTAGTTATTCCAACATTTTGTCAGTCAGTATATTTTATTATCCATCTCCAGCTACCTGTAGTCAACCCTGAAGCATTGTCTTTGTGTAAGCTACAGTTTATACATAGATTCCACTATGCTTTTTATTTGAATTGATGGGTTCTAATCTCTCCTGGATTTGTCTTTTTATAATCATTTCCTCCCTTTTTTGTGTTTTTAAACTAATTTTTCTGTTTTTATTCTTATTATATATTTTTTATTTTGGGGGGTTATTTAATATTAATTTAAATTACTTTGACATTTTTGGATTTTTCTTTTAATGGTAGCTTTCGTAAGAGAGGATGTATTTGTCTACTGTGCAACATAAACACAGCAGTCCTTTTTAAAGCTGGTTCTCAACTCTTTCTGGTTAAGTGCAATAACTTTCATTTAATCACAAAAAAGTGATCTCCTCCAAAGCAGGCCCTTGACTGGCTTTCCGTTTTCCCTCCCTCAAAGTGAAGACTCATACTGCCCACCTCTATGACTTCCCTGAGTCACCGAAATCCCCTGGAATGTCATAACCTCTCATATCAACATGCTGTCCTGGCTGCTCAGGCAAAACCAACCTCAAATCAGAAACCTTTATAAAGTGTTTCCTAATTCTCTCTACTGTAAAACTCATCTCCCAAAATCTTTATGTTCCGTTCATTTGAGTTTAACAAATGTCTTTGAGCACCTACTGTGTGCCAAGCCCTGGGGGGCCGATGGCAAATGACAGTGTCTGGATGACTCATTGGATACCTGCGGCCCTGGGGCTACCTGTGTTTGTGTCTTGTCTCCCCAGCCGGATTGAAGGATCCTGGATGGAACAGAGCATCCTCCTGGCACAGTGCCTGCAACGTACTAGACGCTCACTGGACGCCTGGCAAGTGAATGAATGGTGTGGGATATCAGGTAGGCTGAGAGTGGGCTGGCTAGATTTAGAGGAGGCGGATAAGCAGGCAAGAGCCCTTTTACGTAGGCTCAGTGAGGGAGCCACCTGCACTGGAACCCGGCTCTGCGTGGAGGGAGAGTGGGCATTAGGATGAATAAATGGGAGAGACTCAATTTTTTTTTTTATGGTTTTGAAGGCTAGGAAGAGCCTTTTCAAGTGGCAGTGGGAGGACCATTTTGGGTGCTTTTTCAGAGAAGAGACATGGAAGCCCGGTGCAGGGGTAGCTAGAGGTGAGAGAGACAAAGGGAGGGAAAAAACTGGGGTGCAGGTAACTCGAGTGAACGAGCCAGAAGGTGTCGTGGGCTTGGGCTGTGATGACAGCTCCTGGTATAAGTAGGGTGGGGGATTTCTATTTTTTTTGAGACAGATTCTCACCCTGTCACTCCGGAGTGCAGTGGCATCATCAGAGCTCACAGCAACGTCAGACTCCTGGGCTCAAGCGATCCTCCTGCCTCAGCCTCCCGAGTAGTGGGACTACAGGCACATGCCACCAGGCACAGCTAATTTTTCTATTTTTAGTAGAGATGGGGTCTCGCTCTTGCTCAGGCTGGTCTCAAACTCCTGACCTCAAGCAATCGTCCTGCCTCGGCCTCCTAGAGTGCTGGGATTCCAGGCGTGAGCCACCTCGCCCAGCCAAGATGGGGGGTTTCATAAGAACTGTTAGAGGGGAGAGCAGCACCCTGATCCAGGGGGTGGCACTGGGAGGGAAGAGGAGGAAGGATGTGGAAGACGTTTTGCAGGTAGCAGTGACAGGACCGGCTAACTGATGGGAGGTGGAGGATGGGCTAGGGCAAGAGGAGCCACA
This sequence comes from Eulemur rufifrons, assembly GCF_041146395.1. Taxonomy (NCBI): domain Eukaryota; kingdom Metazoa; phylum Chordata; class Mammalia; order Primates; family Lemuridae; genus Eulemur; species Eulemur rufifrons. Next base: position 63,974,689 of record NC_091010.1, on the reverse strand, counting down.
GCAAAGGAGTCAAAGTCCAGTGACAGGACCAGGAAGGGCAAACCTGACAGTCAGAGCGTCGCCAAGGGTGGGGCTGTGATTTGGAAGGTGGATGGAGAGGTCACAGGCTCTGACGTGATTGCTGAAGTCAGAAGGCAGCTTGGATCCTTGAGGGGAAGGCGCAGAGAGGGCCAAAGACTTTGGGGGAGGAAGGAGGAGGATGGGCCGGCAGAGCACACAGGGCCAGGGAGGAGTGAGGGGCGGGGGAGGGGCGGGGGAAGGGGCGTGGCCCGCTGCTGAGGAGCTGCCAGGCCACTGGGTTAACCACTAAAGTCCACTTACATTCTCCCTAGAAAAGAGCAGCTTCAGCAACGGGGTGGGGTGAAGCCAGAGTGCATGGGGTTAAGAAGTGTGGAATGGAGGGTCAGTCATCGTGAGCAACTCTGCAAGAAGTCTGGCTGTCAAGAAAGGAGTTTTGAGGGGCTGTGGCAGGGAGGTTTAAACTGATGTTTTCTCAATCTGGAGGGAGGCGCGATTCAAACCCAGCACCGATGCGGCCCCTGGGCTGAAGCCCCGCCTGCTCCCCAGCTGCCCCAGGCCCCTCTACAGAAATACCCAGGCACCCTGCGTGGGGAAGGGGTGCCTGTGGGGGACAGGAGCTCTGAAGGAGTGTTTTGGTCTGTTTTGGAGCGCTTGGGGGGATATTTATAATATAACATAAGGAGCCAGGAATGAGGGAAGATTTAAGACGAGGCCAGATCACTGACAGCTTAGGGAAGGGGCAGCACTGAGGACAGAGGCCGAGGACTCCAGGGCTGTGGGACGAGACCAAGGAGAAAGAAGGGATGCGACAAGCTGGTCGTGTGCAGTGAGTGTGTGAGTGTGAGAGGTTGTGAATAAATGCGTGGCAGTGTGTGCAAGTGTGAGCACGTGTGAATGAGTGTGTCTTTGCGAGTGTGAGTGTGTGAGTACGTGTGTGTAAGGGGTGGCCCTCAGAGCGGCCGGCCCTGCAGGCAGAGCAAGGTGGTGTTGTATCTGCCGAGTGTCTGGCCGGAGGTGCCTGGGCCCGCGGGCAGCTGTGTGGATCCAGCTGCGATCTGACACCCGGAGTTTCCATCTGACCACAGTGCCGGGGCTGGAAGCCCCTGTCTGAGGAAGCAGAGGCAGGGCTGCGTGTGTTGGGTGGGGTCTGGGGGCTGAGGGGAGGAGGGGCTGTGGTCAGTGTGGGGCCAGGGGCAGAGCAGTGCACACAGCTGAATGGACTGTAGGTTGATCATAATGGAGTTGGTAGAGACTATTTTAGCGACTTAACTTGGATTGTGTTGATCAGATAAATTCTGCACCAGGAAACAACTGCATTCTCTGAACTAGCCCTTCTTTCTCCAGTGGTCAACAACCTGCCCTCATTTTTCATATGAATCGCCCTAATATCAACTGCACTTCAGTGGTCTGCAAGTTCCCTAAATCCCTTCTGGTAACAAAGTGACCTGCACGGGCTGCACAGACAGTGGCACTGGCCCCATTGTGTGTCAGCCTCTTTGTGCAGACAACGTGAGAAGCCTAAAAAAGCTTCCTGGCCATATCATATCACTAATCAATGCTCTCCTGGAAGCTCAAGAGCACCCCATAGACTGTAGGGTGACATACACATCCTGGGGGACACGTGTGAAGAGAGCGTGGGCATGGACACAAGGCCCGGGAATGGGGCAGAGATAAAGGAGGCACCAGGAATCCAGTGAGCAAATGGCCCCGTTGATAACTGACCCTTGCAAAGGGTGTCTTTAAGATCTGCTGAGCCTCTCAGATATCCTCAGAGGTGCAGCAACTTGAGTGAAAACAACCTCCTAATCCTGTTGTTCTTATTCCGAGAGGGTCTCATAAGCAGAGATTGGTGAGGGGTGTGATGTGCTGGCCGATTGATTCCCACTCACTGATTCAAGCTGGCTATGGAGTGTCCTCTACTGTGCCAGGAACTGGGCCAGGAGCTGGGCCAGAGCAGAACAGCACGGTCAATGCTCTGGCACTTCGTGGTACGTTTGCAAATTTCAAGGAAAGCAGAATAAAGCAGAGAAGAGAGAGGAGAGTTGGATGTTGTTGTAACTGGATTGTCCAAGTGCCCAGTGGAATAAGTAGCCCTTGTTGAGCTGCTTTTCCCATTGGGACTTGCTTTTTCCATGTGATGAGAGGAGGGTGCTGGATTCAGGAGGGTTGGGACCAGAATCAAGGCTGATCCTTGCTCCAAGGGACATATTCTCTGCTCTTCCCAATATGTTGTCAAGTACTTATGAGAGTGTAGTCTTAAGAGAATCACTGAATTTGGGGGTGCCTTTTCTTCTAACTCCCAGAAGTCATTACACTCATCCCGGATCAGAAATTGTTGCTCCCTTTCCCTCTCTTGCCTCTATCCTAAGTCCTCTGGGCACTTGATTCCAAATAGACTGCATCATAGGCCGATTCCATTTGCCAAGAGCAGTAATGGCTTCCAATGAGGCACCGGGCCTGGGAGTCAGGGAAAGAACTCGCGGAGATTCATTTCGGATTGGTCCAGGGGTCACTTTCAACCATGCCTACAACTACAGCCCAAAGCTGTTACTTTTGTCACTTTGAGCACCGTCAAACTGAGCATCATATTTGCTGCAAGTGGAACAAATACGATGAATTTTCTGAACTCCATTCCTGCTGTGTATGTTTAAAATATTGAATCTACTACTGAAACCTATTACTGAAATACTGAAAGGGGAAAATATGTTGGTTTCTTGGGGAATGGATAAATCATGATAAAATGTTGTATTCTGAGTCTGATCATGTATATTTTCATTTCTTCCCAGTTTGAAATATGTACACAGTTTATAATTTACAGCATCTATCGTAGCAGTTAACAATGACTGAACATTTTCTATGCCTGAAGCACTCTTCCAAGTGTTTTACAAACATTCAATCAAATCCCCCCAACAATCCTATGAATTATACCCTTTTTACGTGAGAGAAAACAGCAGCATGGACAGATTTAAAAACTTGTCCAAGCTCACAGGGCCGGAAAGCACCCAGTTAGGGCTTGAATGATCCAGACCTTTCTGGTCCTAAAGCCCATATTCCCAAGCTCAAGCCTTATTGGACATGGAGATGAGAAATGAGGCCCCAAAACTTAAAGGATTTGAGAAATTATTGAAATCCTTCTTAACACCCAAATGTGTTTTAATAGATATGTTTGACTATCAGACATAAACATATCTGTACAATTACTTGCAGAGTAAAAAGTTTGAGTATAGTATAAACTTTATACTCAACTGTTATTCTGTGGTTGGTGAGTCATGGTTTTCCTTTACAGTTAATAAGAATAATATTCAGGGTATTTGTTGGTCAAGAGTATTTCCAAATTTTCATTTGTGAATACAAGTAGGAAAACTAAGTTATAAAAGACATTAATGTCTCCCCCTCCCAAAGCCACAAAACAATGATAAAAATAATTGAAATTATGTGGGTATTTTAAATTAGTTCCAAATTAAATCAAAATTTCCTTAAGAGGACTAGAGGTGGAATACACATTAAAACCAAGAATATCAAACTTATAAATCTGCTTTTCATAGTTAGATATAGATTTTTAAATTAGAAAGCTTTCATGAATCAAGTCCAGATAATTTTATGTAATGCCAAGTATTTCAGGCTAAGATATTATTTTACCGTACATTTTACAGCACTGTTCAGCAACAGGAAAGAAATCATGACTGAAATTCAATAGCTCCAGTGCTAAATATCAATACATCAGCCAAAGAACATTTTTTAAAAATCTTACTGGATTATTCCATAGACAACTATTACTTCTTTATCCATTTCTCTCCAGAGTCCCACAAATCAGAGCCATGATTTTAAAGAACAACAAATTGACTAATGCTTTTTTTTTTATAGAAAACAAATCTTACAGAAGATATTTGACCCAACTTCCTTAAAACCGATCATGATTATGCATTTAGTGATCATCACAGCAACGTCTCCTCAGTGCTTGGATTGCATTAAAAAGAGTAAACGCTCTATTTACGTGGATTGAATTTAAGCTGGCATGCTGGTGGACTATGCGCAAATAACCATACGTTCCCTTTCAAGCTTGTAACAAGGCATGAGCAAAATGGACCTGAGGCACGAGCCGCAGTACCTGCTTCAGGGAGAATACCCGCGTGGAGGAACAGCAGCCACAGGAGGAGGGCTTGGCAGCCCATGTTGGGAGGGCTTCCAGCTGCTGGAAAACCCGGATCCCAGCTTTATATACTCTGCACGTTCCTCTGGTGGGGGCAGGTCAGTGCAACATGATGCTCTTCTCAGCCTTGGCTTGGCAGGCGTTCAAAACAAGGGACAACTCATTTGCTTTGGCATTTTGTATTTGCTATGGGAGAAAGGGTGACTCTACCTATTAGAGGCATTCCACGGAGCAGTGGGAGGTTGAAATCAGAGGGAAGAAAAGGCAAACGACTTGCCGGTACCTGGTTAGGCAGTTGGGACCCTCCCGACCTTTCTGTCCCACGGAGAGAGGTCACCAGGAGCCCTAGATCTCCATGAGGCACCATTTCCTTTAGCATGTGGCCATTCCCAGTGGAAGAAGCTGCTGAAACTCTTCTGAGCTTCAGTGCCCACACCCTGTCTCTCCTCCTTTCTTCACGTTTTCCTCTTATTCCCAACCACACAGGTTCGCTCCATTCTCAAATTCCACAGCATTCACTTGACACCTCACTTATTAACTCTAAGTACATTCTGCCTTGATTGTCAAAACTTGTATCTCGGACCAATTTCCTCCATTAGCTTGTAAACTCTGAGGGCAGGACTCCCCTCTATGTTGTTTGTAGTCTCACGTATCATATTGCTAACTTAGCACATGCCTAGCATGATGCCGTCTACTCAAATGTTTGTTGGATTGAACTTTGCAGTACACAGGGATATCTGACGTTCTTCAAATTATTGCTTCCCTAACGTATATTTTCTCTTGACTTAGATCAATGGCTTATAGTAACAAATTATCCCATAATCCCAAAGAATTATTCTCTGTCCTGAGCCTTGTATTCAATAGTCTTCTGATAGAGAGCACACCTTCTGGTCTATGGCCATACCATCCTGACACACCTGATCTCGTCTGATCTCGGAAGCTAAGCAGGGTCTGGTCTGGTTAGTACTTGGATGGGAGGGAGTGCACACCTTCTGGAGCATGTGTCTAACTCCATATCCCTGTGAATCAAACAATGGAATGGACAAGAAGGTCTTGTAGACTCAGTGGGCCCTGGGTATGAGAAGGAGTTGCAAGAACATAGTTTTCCCATCTGAATACTCCAGTCTTACTTATCAAGACCACTTGGCAAGTTGATCCAATGTGTTGATCACCACTTCCATCAGGAGTGCCTTCTGGGCTCCTCCTGTGTGCAGGATACCAAAGATTGGCCAGGTGCACACCTGGTTCTGATGGCAAAAATTAGGTCATGGGTAGAGTAGAAGGAGGGTGAGGGCGGGCCCTTGGGTGTAAAAGGCCTGGGGCTTGTTCCTTCCATTGTGATTTGGGTTAATCCACTTAGTTTCTCTAAGCCTTAGTTTCCTCATCTAAAAAAGTGAGAGAACACTATCTGCCCTGCTTACCATAGAGGGTTACTGGGAGAATACAATTAGGCATATATGGGAGATTTGCACACTATACAAGCAAGAAGATCACTATTTCTCAGTAGATGTCCTCATAAGGGAGATTTTGAGCTTTTCTGACAGTTCTCAAGGCTATTAAGTCATAGAATAAATGCAATCAAATTTAGCCAAGGCAGGAAAACAATAGGCCTAGAGGGAAAGAAGGTGTTACACAGACAAAAATAACTGTAGCTGATATAATATTTCACAGACCAAAAGTGAACCTCTATTTATTTTTCTATAACTCAACCTTTCTTTGGAAATTCCATTCTGTCAGAGCAGACTACAGAATTAAAAGTTAATATAAGTTTCAGCCATTTCAAGTTTATTCTTAGTAAATCCATGTTTTTTTCCTTTTTCTCCTTCTAAGTGCCTGGAAGCTGAAGCAGGTTGTGGCCACTGGGTTGCTGGGTGTTGGCTTCTGTTCACGCTGCCATCCTGCGAGATAGATGCCCAGTCTTGTCTCGTCCTCAGCCATGATTGTCCCTCCCACGCTGGTCCTTGTTGAGGTGTCGGCAGTCCCATCTGGTCCCAGGTTGTAGGGTCCTCGCTGCTTCCTCAACATCCCTGGTCCTATCACAACACTCCACTTTAGGGCCCCCGGCTCCCTTGCTCTCACACATATTCTATCTCCCTCCTCTAACCTCTGCAACATTTCCAGGGGCCACCCCAAGCCCTTTATCTTTGACAAACCACCCAGCCCTCTCTCCTGTCATCTTCACCCCCATGGGCAATGGGGAACTTCAGCCATGGTGCCACCAGCCCAAGCTTCAGACGGTGAGAGGGACTCAAGCTCTTCTCTCAGATCCCACAATCCTCCAAATTATCTGGGCGTTCTGTTGTCCCGTGGGCATCAGAGACCCACCGGCATCAACCTCCTATGTCACTTCTGTCCACCTGACACTCCAGAGGACTTTGAACCAGATGAAACTTCTTCCAAATAGTTCCTATTTCACATCTGTCAAAAAGTCACTCATGTGATGTTTTTACTTTTTGGTGTCATTGCTCCCACAGGTGATGGAAGACAAAGTGAGGTGTGAGAACAACTATAGGCTAATACTGTACAATATTGTCTCCCCATACAATACAATTGAATCTCGCACTTGGAAACCATCTTGCTGGGGAAATGGAGCAAGGCTTTAACGCCAGAGACAGAGGTCTGGTTGTAGCCTATCTTAGCTGTGCCTTGGCAGCTCCCCGAGCCTCTGTTCTCCCACATAGGACTAGTTAGGTGCTTCTTGCAGGGTCGTTGGAAATAATCAAGAATATGTATGAAGAGCATCCAGTAGAAATCCTGGAACATAAATGACAGTGCTGTTCCTAATTGTTACTGCTAAGAGCAAGTGCCCCTCCCTACCCCGTGCAGCTGATATAAAACCACTTGAGATGCTATGTGTGGAAAGGATTTGAGATATTTTTTATTACTGTAAGTGTTGAGAAGTTGATTTTTACAAATAATAAACTGACCTGAGTCTTGGACATTCCAACTATGAATATTAGAATTTTGGATAAATTGGATTAGAACAAAAAGCTTATTAGCGGTGGTACTCTACCACACTGAATATTCACATACCGTGGTGAGTAGTCGATCATTTCATTAGGACCCAGTTCCAACCAGGCTGCTGTGGAAGGCATGCCGCCTTCCCTTCAGAAGCCCTCAAGGCCCTCGGATGGCATCTGCTTGCAGGTGTGGTATTTAGGTGTGCATACTCTATGGCCACTGCTGGTTTGCATGCTGGGTAGGCCTGGTTCCTCAGAAATCAAGGAATCTGGAAAAGCGCAGATTTAGAGAAGTGCAGGAAGGACGCACCTTTCATGGCCATCTGGGAAGTCTCAGTGGTGTCCTGGAAGTGGCTCTAAGAAGGTAGTGGCCTTCATGTGATCAGTGAAGACACGTTGGGATTTATTGCTGGGGTAACGTGGGCCAGGTGGGGAAATCCTACCCCTGCCTCCTTCCCTCCTTCCTTCCCTTTAATAAATGCCCACGGAGCACCTGCTATATGCTAGACCCCATTCTAGGCACTGGGGCTGTATCAGTGAACAAAACACACAATATCCCCTGGCCTTGGGGAGCGCCACTTTCTAATTGGCCAAGACAGAGAACACAAACCAAGTGAAGCACACAGCATGTCACAGGTGGCAAGTGCTTTGGGGAATAATCAAGCAGGAAAGGGAGAGGGAATGTGGGAGAGGAGGGAGCCTCTAGAAGCAGGGTGGTCAGGGGAGGCCTCACAGAGAAGGTAACGTTTAAGTAGAGACATTGGGATGGGGTGAGCGAGCCCCCTCACTGTGAGGGGACAGCGGTCGGCAGAGTCGACCTGCATCACCTTGGCGCCAGCGTTCAAAACGCACTCCTGGGCCAAGTCAGCCAGGGCCTAGGACGCTGTGGCACCAGCTTGGGTTCACAGGCCCATGGGACAAGGAGAAATGAAGTCACAAGAGGCCACCAAACGCCTGAAAGGGCAGGTTCTAGTGTTCTTTGTAATGTTAATGTTGAATGGCAGATTTTAATGCAATGTCAAAAGACTTTCCATTTCTCATTTTAAATATTGTATTAGCTCAGGGAGAACATAAGTTTTAGCTTTACTTAGTAGTGACGACGACCAATACAACATAACGCCAGTCTCATGTTAAAACCTGAGTTCTAGTCTCCCCTTCCTCCACTTATTGCTTGTATGACCTTGGGCAGGTGCCTTCACCTCACCCCGGTGTCCCCTTTGTAGAAGAGGGATAATAGTGTCGCCCCTGCCTGAGGCAGGAGGAGGACCAAATAAATGACCCTTGGCATCCTCTCCAGGGCTAAATTTGGGCCTTACGTTACAACATTGTGTAATGTGTAAAGGAACACAGGTAAAAAAAAAAATCCTAATTAAATTCTATCAAAAGCTGATGATATATTTTATAAATTTTTTTTGTTAGCATGATGAAAACAATACATGTTCACTAAATAAAACTGTGTAAAGTATGTGCAAATTTGCAGAAGAAAATAAAACCAGCATCCCCAAGCTATAGACTGTTAGTATATGTCCTTTACAACTTTTAAAAAAAGGTACATATGTCTTTTTTTGTTGCTGTTATTAATTCTCTCATCACCGATTTTGGGTTCACAAACTATATATGGTGGTATGGTTCTATATACTGCTTTTTTAAAAAAAAATTTCACAAGAAATTTCCAGTTTTAATGTTCTTTGAAAACACGATTATGATTCTGAACAGCTGGATCATATTCAGAGAATGCATAATTTATTCTACTTTTCTGTTGTTGGCTACTGACAGGCATTGTTTCCAGTATTTGGTTAAATTAGATGTATTTTAAAGCGACAGATTGTCTAGGATCAGCAAGTTGTTTCCAAATAGCTCCTGCTGCATTCTTCGGCCTCCATCAGTCCCTGGACAGCCAACTCCCCGTCCATTTTACTTTGGCTTCTCCCTGGAGCCTCTCGATACTTCTCCTCTGTCTGTACTGGGGCCTGGGCTCGAAGGAGCAGGTTGCTTTAAGTACTGACTGGGGACAAGGGAAGGACCCGTGAAGAAGCTGTCCCTGAAAAGTGATAAGATTAACATGGAACTCCTACCTTCCAGTTGTTTACCATGTACAGAAACAATAGATTCTTTCACTGGAATAAAACAAGGTCAGGTTGCATTATGTTGACATTTAAAGAAATTGAGACATCCTGTTATTCATGAGTGTTCAAAAGAAAACATTCGTTTCATTGGTTCCCATTTCAGACCAAAGCCCCATTTATTCCGCTCGATTTGTGCCCAACTTGCAGAACTTCACCGGTCATTCCAGAGGTTAGATCCGGGTTAAAGGCAGAGGTTACCCATGGAATCCTGCAGTGGCTGGTCAGCCTCGTGGTTCCTGGGTCTCAGGTTGTCTGATGAGGCCTGGGTCTGCTGAGGGGTGTGAAGAAAAGTTCTGAGAAAAAGGAATTTGGAGGAAAGAGACTTTATCCTAGTGAATACTTTGCAAATCGGGGAGATGTAGCCTCCATAAATTGTGTGTTCCAGAGAAGAAAGGGAGGCTTTTGTTCGTTTTATAGCAGAAATGCCCACCTAGGTTCCCGCTCAGGCCCATTTATGCAAATAAAGCCTTAAGAGTTGCGTAGTTCTGATTGGTTGACACAGGGGAATTCTGGATGGTTGATACAGCTAGGCCCCGATTGATCAGGGCAGGTGAGCTCTGATTGGTTGGTTCCGTGAGCTCTGAAAGTCTCAAAGTTAGAAAGGTGTGGGCTTGGGGGGAACTCGGCGTACCTGTGTGACCTCTAGTCAGAAAATGGCCACTTGGGTCTGCTTTAAATTTAGGTCCAGTTAGCCACTCGGGATTCTTCTTGAAGGATTGGTTCTTTCAGGTTCATATTCGTTCACAGGGACTAACCTAGAACAGTGGACATTTACTGAGTGCTCCTTGTGTCCCCAGATTGTGCTCAGTGTTTGACATGCACAGCACTGAACCCTCCCAGCACTCTAGGAGGTAGCTATTGTGCATTGCCCATGTGTCACAGGTGTGGGGATTTGTTTGTCTCCCTGATGCCCAGTTCGGTGGGATTCAATTGAGATTTATTTTAAAATATAAATTTGTAGAAGTTCACACAGCTAGCTAGAGGTGCAGACAAGATTTTAATCCAGGGATCCTGAGCTGCAGCCCAGAGTTGGGAAAAAAAAAACCACACCTCTCCCAAAAAGATGGTGGTTGGGGTAACATGTTTGTATTAATGCATGGAGGATGCATCTTTTACCTGACATAACTGGGACAGAATTTATAATGCCATCATTTATATTTTTGTCACTTCCTTCTAAAAAAAGAATCAAAAGCTGTTATAAAAATGCATACAATCTAAAAATATAAAGTCTTTTTAAAAAAACAAACTAAGTGAGAAGGCTGAAGTTAAACAAAAATAAAAGCAGGAAAAATAAACTGAAGCCAAGAGTAAAAATTTGAAGCAGGAAAGTTGATTAGAAGAGTAAAATAAATTTGAAAAGCGCATTTGTTACACAAATAAAGCAAAATAATTGTCATGTAACTCCTTCTAATTTCCCAGTATTTATTTACTGCTCTGAGTGTTCCACATTCATTATTTCATTTTAACTTCCTTAATAGTTCTGTGAGTAAGCAGAAGAGATAGTCCTATGTCCATTTTACAGATGTGGAATCTGAGACAAGGAGAAGTTGGCTCTCATGTCCAAGGTCAGCTACTGAGAGAGATAGGAACTCAGGTCACTGGTTCCCCATGTTCTCTGCCTCTATATCCTCCTTCTAAATAGCCACATGAGACACTGTATCTTTGACGATGAAAAGCAGGTAAGTATTCTTTCTCTCTAAGGTGGATTTATTATAGTTTCTGGTATTAGCTTTAACTTCAGGTCTGTAACACTAGGTTAGAGATTATTGTATATATGGTGGTCATTGTCACATGGCTCCACCAACCCAGTCACTTATCACACCCCTTGCACAAAATTTGGCCTTCCTGGCTCATGAAGTAGATGCTAATCTGTTTCCTAGACCAGCTGTATAAAGGATGGAACTGTATCTTCTAGTTAAAAAAAAAATATATGTTAAAAATTTTAGTATTCTAGTGATTAAAAGATGACCTTGATTTTTAAAGCTTTTGATGTTGTATTAGTTCACTAGGGTTACTTTCACAAAGTACCACAAACTGGGTGGCTTAAGCAATAGAAATTTATCGTCTCCCAGTTCTGCAGGCTGGAAGTCTGAAATTAAGTTGTTGGCAAGGTTGGTTCCTTCTGAGGGCAGTGAGAAAGAATCCACTCCATGACCGTGCCCTAGGTTCTGGTGTTTTTCTGTCATTCTTTAGTGTTTCTTGGTATGTAGAAGCATCACCTCCATCTGCCTTCATCTTTACTTGGTATTCTTCCTGTGTGCGTGTCTGTCTCCAAATTCCCCCCACCACACACACACCTTTTTAAAAACAAGGATACTAGTCATATTGTATTAGGACCCACCCTAATAACCTTATTTTAACTTGATAACCTCCATAAAGACACTATCTCCAACAAGGTGACATTCTGAGGTGCTAGGGGTTAGGACTTATGAATTTTGCAGGAGACTATTCAACCCATGACATATAGCATTAACTGAATGCTCAACCACCATAGGCAAGGCTGAAATCTTTACTTTCTTTGACAAAGTCAGTGTGCGTAATTGCAACCAGAAAATGCTTGATTACAAAGTGAAAGCCATCAAAGGCAAAGCGGAGAGCTCCAAGTCATGCTCTGCTCCCTCATTGCTATGTGCCATCTCTTCATCCCCATGTCCACCATCTCATCCCCACATCCCTCCTCCTGAGGCTTGTTTGACTTCTGCAGGACCCTCAGTGCACTCAACCACTTTGGTAAGGACAGATGACGTCACCATTCTACACTCCCCCTCCATTCTTTTCATCCTCTAGTTGGCTTCCTTGGTCAGATGTTTCCATTTCCTTGTCCTGCACTGGACATGTTGAAAGAACGCCTGATGCCTCAACTGCCCACTGGCAGTGAGTGAGGTTGGGATGCAGTGACAACAAAGACAGCCAAGGCGAGAGAGAGTGACTGCTACTGAGGTGGCTCTGACGATGTGCAGTGGCTGCAGCTGCTGCAGAGGTGACTGCAGCTGACCTGAGCAATGGTGCTGAGGTGATGGTGGTGGGGGTAGAGGCTGCCAGCCCCCATCGTAGGTACCACAGTGGGTGACAGTGGTCCAGGTGACTGCAGATACAAGAACCACAAGCTTTGCCTGTGACTGGGAGGCACCACGGGACAACGGTGAGCCCAGCAGCCACTGTCAGGCTCCATGGATGGTTCTTATTGTTTTGGACACTATAATTCATCAGCTAACACTAATGTTCATCACCAACACTGATATGAATAATAGATGCCCATTTAAGGAATCAATGGATGCTTGAACAATAAGGAGGCAAAGCATTGCCCACCCCAAGCATGAGCTCAGGGGGCCATTCGGAGCTTCCCAGCACTGACCATTAGTGCTCCTCCCAGGACTCTGTTTCAAGGCACACAGCTGAAAGATCATGAAATGTACTCTCCTTGGGGTTAGATCCCACATAAAATGTACTCTTATAGCTCCCTCCGTCTTACCCGCCACGTTCCAGGATCCTTAGGAGATGCTTTGCCAACCAAGACGATAAGATAAGACGGTTTCATGTTTGTGTACCGTAATGCATATGATCTTTTTATACATGCTCAATTAGGTTCAGCCTTCTTGAAAAAACACAACTCCCCACTGTGTGAGCCGGAGAGGGGAGAAGGGTATACAAGGGACAAAGAGAGACTGGCTCTTTGCACCACCCTGTCATGATACAGAGAGAAGCCCGTGTCCTTAATAATGACCCTTAAGCTCCACCTCAATTGATGTAAAAGACCAGAGTCTCACACAGGAATTTGCAAGTCCTGGGAAAGCAAGCAGGGCTGCTTCTAGACAGAGGACACACCATGTTTCCAGGCAGGGAGAGATAATTAGGGGTGGTACGCCCTGCATTTTGTGAAACATATGGGAGGTTCCACCCAAGATGATGATGATACAAAAGATGACGATGGCAGAGTTTCCTGAGAAAATGAAGGTGACTCAGGATTGACACCTGCCAGCAGGGCCGGTATCTAGCCAGCACAGAGGGCTACCGCTATGCCGTTGTAAAAAGACTGCAGATCTTTCTTGCTGGTGGGTAGTGAACTCCTGAGTGTCTCCTGTACCTGCTTGGAGCCCCAGCACTTTCCTTAACTCAGATCTCCCAACATAAAGCGTGAACACAGAATTGGATGGAGTAAGCGCCCTGTGCCGTGCCCGGTACCAGGCCCTGGTATTTCTAATATCACTCTGCCTCTCGCAATAGGTTCCTAGGGCTGTTGATCTGCTTTGTTTGGGAAGCAGATACCTTCCAATAACTTCTACTAATATTGTTTTGAATACACATATATTTAAATGAGTTAAGGCACATACAGCCAGTAGACTGGTAGAATATTTACTACCTGCTTGTAGTAAATATTCAATGAATGTTAGTTATTATTATTATTAAATTTGATGATGTTCCCTATTTCAGACCAAACCTGTTATTTAAGGGTGGTGACAGTGGAACTGCTACACCCTTGTCTCTCAATATTTCCCTGCGTGACTTTCCCCAGCTTCATATTCGATTTCAATCTCCTTATCAGACTTATTCGCATCGTTCAGTCACCACCGCATTTCCTGGGGAATCTGACCTCAGATTACATCGAGATTTGTGGGTTTTTTTGTTTTGTTTTGCTTTTTCTAATTTTAAGTAGTATGACCTTGGGCAAATCATTGAAACTTTCTCCAGTACACTGGCTTCTTTGTCTGCAAAACTCTGTAAACCAGACCTCCTAAGAGAGGATGACTAGGAGGGGCTCCTAGGGACCCCTGCCCTGGCAAGGATGTCCTACTGGGCGGGGCAATCCTGGCTCCAGTGCAGGGTCAGCTGTGACCACGAACTGACCTCCCTTCACACAGGTTACCTGGGTAGTGGCAGCTTCTATGGGTTCTCCTCTCCAGTCTTCTCTGACATCCAACATCTTCTTTTACAAACTTACAAACGGGGCTGCCTGGGGGCACAGACCCCATAAATGCAAAATCACCCTTATAATTCACAGTCCCACTTTTATCTCTTGAGCAGTCCCTTTCCTAGTAGTTCAATTCTAATCTGTTTGTTTTCCCCATCAGTCTTCCCTGCTGTGTCTTGGCCACCTCTCCCTTAGTCTTGTCTTAGCTCCCAGAGGTGGGAAGCAACACAGCTGGGACTTGGACCTAGGACACATCCCTTCACTGGGAGGCCATAGCCGTCTTCCCAAAATGATAAAGCCTGGGCTCTTTCTCTTCCTTCTTCCTCCGTGGTCCCATCTATGTGGGTCACTCTTGGTGTGACCCAGGGCTCTGAGCTGCCGAGTTGGGGGTCTGGGTCACGTGATATCAGCAATAGGGGGTTTCCACCTCTGCTGTGCACAGTGAACAGTGCCTACCATGATTTGTTTTTCTTATTTGTACTTCACATTAATTGCCTTTATATTTCAAAACGACCTTGTATTTTTTAATTTGGTCTGTAAAACAGATAATCTTTCATTCTCACTTTTTTTTTTTTTACTGGAATACAATATCTTAATTAGATAGTAGAGAGAAATAAGTATGGGTCTTAAGAATTAGAAGAATGGTTTATTCTGAAGCGTAGTGTATCAAGTCTTGGCAGAATAGGAAAAAAAATCTATAGCACAAGAGTTTCTGTGGCGATTTTCCTTGATTCAGCCTCTAACTGACTCTATCTTCCTTTTCTCCATTTGAATTTGGTAGACAGGTTCCATATCACTTTGCAATATTGGTGTTTTAAGTTTAATAAAAAATCAAGCATTAAAAAGACTACTTGGAGTGATAGAAACTCTTTCTCATGCATTTACAGAATCAGAGTAACTAGAATTGCAAAATGTACAGCCTTCTTAATCTTTGTCAGTGGCTAAATGTTCATGATTTTGGGTGCAGTGGCTGCACATGAGAACCTGAACAAAAGCTTGTACCTTAAATACTTCAAGTCCAGCTAAAAATTGGCAGAGTCAGGTAAAGTCACTGTTTATTTTTCCATGCACTTAAAAAAATCTTATATTGTTTCGATTTGCCTGAAACCAATGTCCTTAAAACTATAAGTGGGAAAGAATTTACTAAACTTTACAAAATGAAAGCATTTGTATAAATTGCGAAAATTTATAGAACACCACCTATGTATAGTTGTTGGCATAAGAAAAGCATTGTTTTCTGTTTTCTTATCTTTTAAAATAGCTGAATATTTTCCCCCAATAATTGCCACATCAGGTCATAGTACAGATAAGTCTATGTTCTTGGAGACACTTGCAAAAAATAAACCATAACTACAAACTTCCTTATAGAGCGGAATGTCCTGGGAACATTTTTGGTGGCTTTGATATCTACAGTAGATTTCTTTTCTTTTCTTTTCTTTTTTCATGCTTCATCCTCCTACTAGTTGCCTAGGCTTAGATGATCTTAAAGCCATAGTCTGTATTTACAGGTATAGTTATTTTTCAGTTAATTTTCTCTAAATTTTATCACTGCTCCTCCCAAACACACCTCGTTTGTACACAATGAATTACAGCAAGAGGCCACAGACCTAAATGGTTCCTGGGGAGAGGCAAGAAAATCAAGCAGAGGTACATTTAACAAACTCATGGAGACAGCCACCCACAGGGAAATTCTTCACAGGAACTAAGTATATCCAGCCTGAAAGAACCGTGATCCACCCTTAGCACGTCTTGGAATGCGGAAGTGGAAAGAACTGGAGAAAAGACAGACTATGCAGCCACAGAATAAGAAAGATGACAACCCTGACCGTAATCTAATGACAACATTTAATACTGACGTTTGTTGCCAAGTCATAATTATTTAAATGAAGATGGAGAATGGTTTACACTGTTAAAGTGTCAAATTACCCACCTGAAGTCACAGTATTCAATAGTTCATCAGCACTAATTTAGTGACTAGGTGCAAAATAATCAGCCTTGCACAAGAAGGGCACTTGCATCTTTGAGACTTCCACTCTAACCGGAGGAGAAAGAAAATGAATAAGTTTAAGAAAAGACCAGCAAAAGCACTAGAGAGTAGTAAGTGCTATGAAGGAAATATACTAAAGTCAACACATAAAAAAAGATAATACAACATGACCCAATGCAGATTATTGCATTCCAGATTGGCTTGACATTTGAAAGTCAATCAGTATAACTCATCATATTAACACAGTATAGGAGGAAAACAGAAAAACATTTGTCAAAATTCACACCTATCTATCATAAAGGGAGCTTCAACTTAATAAAGGCAAAACACTAAATACATTGCTCCTAAGACTGGGAATAAAACAAGTATTTCTACTCTCACCACATCTAGTCAATATTTTATTGGGGGTTCTTGCCACTACAATAAGGCAAGAAAAAGAAATAAAAAGTATGTAGATTAGAAAGAAAAAATTAAAACTATTTTTAGATGACATGATTATATAATTAGGGGGGCTTATAAAATCTACAAAAAAGCTAATAGAATTAATAAGTAATTTTAGAAAGGTGGCAAGAAATAAGGAAAAGTTCAAAAGTCAAATGTGCATCTATTAATATTTACTACTAATAAATATTGAAAAATAAAAAACCTACCATTTACAATAGCATAAAAGAGCCATAAAATACATAAAGGTAAATTTAACAAAACATATACAAGAACTATACATTGTAAACTATAAAACATTGCTGAGAGAAATTAAAGAAGAATTAAATAAATGAAGAGATAGGCCATGCTCATGGATTGGAAAACAGAATATTATTAAGGTATCAATTCTTTCCAAAAGTGATCTATCCATTCAATGCAACCCTATTAAAACACCCCTGCAGGGTTTTTGTAAAAATCGACGATTTTATTCTAAAATTTATACAGAAAAATAAAGGTTCTATAATAACCAAAGCATTTCTAAAAAAAAAAAAAAAAAAAAAAAAAAGAACAAAGTCAGAGGACTTACAGCATCTAATTTTAAGACTTAACATAAGCTACATAGCTATGACAGTGTAATAAAGACATAAACTAAACCCATAGATCTTAGACTAGAGTCCCCAAATAGATCCATGCATATATGGCCATTTGATTTTTGACAGAGGAAATTCATTGGGAAAAGGACAGTCTATCTTCAAAAACTGGTGCTGAAACAACTGGACATCAAAGTACAAAAACAAAACAAAACAAAAACAAAACCACCTTGATCTTTATTTCCACCGTGTATAAAATTAACTTGAAGTAGATCATGGACCCAAACAGGAGTAACATGGGACGGGGGCCAGGCAGAACCTCTGGCACTACTCAGATACTTTTATCTCTTTTCACTGAGTGTCAAAAGCTGAATTCACATAAGTTGTGTGTCTCATGAGTGTATATATGTGTTTTTTGGCCCATTTCTATTTGTCACTTTTCTCCAGATGCCACATGATTTTTATGCCACCTTGAAAGATGTCATCTGAATCATGTCTACACAAAGGACATCCCATTATCCATCATCTTGGATTTAAAATACCACCATCATCTTGAGCCACAGGGACAAAGACTACAAGTCCTGAAGAAAGAGATGTTCATGATGTTCGCATTGACAGGAGCTCAAGGCTTATTCGACCTTGTCCGACAGCTCAGACCTGCCGTACCCCAGCCTCACCCTAAGCCAAGAACAATTCTCAAATGCCTACTATTGTAGCCAAGAGTCTGTACTTTTCAAATCTGAATGCCAGCACTGTAAACTAACATATTTTTGACATTCAAAATGACATTTTTCAAGGTGACATTGACACATCACCACTCACATAAATTAAATTTTGGAGTGACACAGAATCAGCAAATCCTAAAACAGAGACGGTGCTGAGAGGCAGGGAGCAGCCTTTGAGGTCTCCTTTTGTTTGGTCCCAACCTATTCCAGGCTCCCCTAGACCTACTGAAATTCTGTCTCTTTGGGTTTCTCACACCAGGTGATATCCTGGACACAAAGGAGTGGACTTGTTCCCTCTCCAAGTTGGTCTGGGAACCAGGAAGGCCCTGACCTTGGGGTAGAGCACTGACTCCAGGGACCCCCTACCCCCGCCCCGGAGGGACGGCACAGGGAGAAGCTGAGTGGCCAGAGCTGGTCTCTCCAGCGGGTCCTCTCTGGTGTGGGGTCCACGGCAGGGGAGCTGCTCAAGGGAGGCCACTGAGGAGATGCAAGGCTCAGGGCCTCCAGGAAGAAGGAAACTGCCCTGGAACAATGGCAGAGTTTTCCTTCCTTCCTCCTTATTGGTAAATCTCATTCATGCCTTCATTCCGCCACAGAGGAGAGGGGCACCTGTGAGTGATCGACCCTCCCTGGCATACGCTTCAGCTGCCAAACAGAGATTTCCCCCGACAGAGGTCACCCTACCTGGAAAATTCCTACAGCTGGCTTCTGTTCACCTCATCTACTGCTTCCAGTGCAGGGAAGTGTGTGGAGTCTATTCCATGCCAAAATTTACAGAAAACAGGAAGTGGATAAACTTTTATACTCCTTCCCCAAGTTTTCATGCACCTTATCTCTGAGCACCCAAGTTTTGCTCTATAGGCAGGGTCTCTGAGCCCCTGGCTATCAGGAGTTGCCAGGCTCTCCCTCCCTCCCTTGTACTTGTCACAGCAGGCAGTACCTTGCACGCTGAGCTTCCGTGTGTCTGTCTCACTCCACCCATGAGATCTTCTGCAAGGGAGGGATACTGTCTTGTTCCTCTGTATCTCCAACATCTAGCAGAGTCCAGCTCATGGTACCACTCAGGTAGATGCAGGAATGCACACATGAATGTATGTATGAATGTGTGAATACTAAAGAAATCAAATCCAGAGAAAAACATCCTCCTTTAAAGAGAACTGCATTTAAATAGACTAAAATATCCTACTTTAATCTCCGTATTAGAAGCTGATACACTGGCAGGTTTTGCCAGTAAATACTTGCAAAACATGCAAAACAAATATTTAATGGTTAACGTAGCCCATACGGTGCTTTTGTGAATAAGAAAAAAAAAGTGAAAAGTTTGCCCATATGCCAGTCGAATGCCAGTCTCTTCCCATCACTACCTCCTGATCCTAAATGTGCTGGGTTTTTGCTTCTGTATTTGGTGGTGCCTTGTTGCTCTGGGGACCCTGATCTGCCACCAAACCATATGACCTGAGTGATTCCTCCTAAGCCCTTTCTCTGTAACCATCCACAGGTAGAACAGACCACCTGGTGAGCCATCCATCTGGTGAGCACAGGGGATGGACCTCCCAGCATGGCCCATGCCTTTTCTCCCCCATATAGTCACCCAGATAGGGGACAGAGCTGAACTGGATGGTCACTTGGGCACAATGAGACAAGAGGGGAGCCTGGACCCTGGTAACCGCATCCTTCCCCGTCATGGGAAGAAGAATAACACCACAGCCTCTAATCTTGTCCTGGTGTGGCCTGGGGAGAGTCTTCGCTCCTGTTTTGTGTCCAGAACTGCCCGGCAGGAAGGAGAGCTCCACACACAGGGAGGCTGCCCAGCCCCCTTGTCCCTCCCTTGTCTGGTTGTGGTGGCACCAGCAGAATCACGGCGGGGTTTGCCTGGCGCCATCTTCATGCCAGGCTAATACAGGAAGTTGTTATTTAAAGATAAGGGAAACCACAGTTCACACCCTTCCTCTGTAATCCAAGGGAGTCTCGGAACTGCTAAGTCATTTCTGTGTGGCCTGCGGAAGGGTAAGAGGATCTGCAGCCCGATTCTCCAGGGAAGCCGCTAGGGCCTGTGGGCTCCGGCGCCATCCCAGCTCCGGGCTCAGCCAGGCGCTTCCGGCTTCCCGGGAAGTGGGCAGGTTGCATAAGCACGGACCTGGAGGTGCCTCCCACAGTGACAGAGGACAACGAAACATCCAGCTCCCTTGCAGCCAAAAGCCAAGGAAGAAAGGGTAATTTAAAGCTAGAAAGGTATCATTTTCAAATGAAAAAATTTGAAGCCAACGAGAGAGAGAGAAAGAGAGAGAGAGAGAGAGAGAGACTATTCCCTGGAGATTAACTGTGAAAGGCATGAGGGATCTTTTTGGGGTGATGAAAATGTTCCAAACTGAATTATAAAGACAGTTGCACAACTTGGTAAACTTACTAAAAAAAAAAAAAATCGCTGAATTGCATGCTTACAACAAGTGAATTTTATGGGATGTAAAGTATACCTCAACAAAGCTGTTTTTAAAAAATTAAAATGTTCAGCATGCCGCCTCCTTATTTTAAATAGTCACGCAGGTCTCACTCTCCCACAGAAAAAGGCCCCAACTCTCCCACGTGGCCTAACGGGCTCTTCCAACCTTTGCCGACTCTCTTTCTGGCCCCTCCCCTGCCAAGTCCCCACATCCCTCGCCCCCTGCGAGCTGCTTTCAGTTCCCCAAACACACCAGCCGCTCCAGCTCTGCCCCGTTGCAGCCTCCTCTGTCTGGACGCCCATCCCTCCTGCCACCTGACCCCCCTCAGTGAGTTAGAGCCACTCAGTGAGTTACGGCAGGTGTCATTCCTCCACAGAGAATCGAATCGCACCCAGGTCCACCAAGGTGGGCAGCGGGCGGGATCACCAGCGTGAGACTGCGGGCTCCATGGGCTTCCCCAAGCCCTCTCCCCTGGGGTACACCTTCCCCTTGGGGGGCTTTGCTAACTCCTGCTGATAGAGGGTCCTGGCCTCCTCAGAGGCACTGTCCACCCTGCCCCCTCCCTCCCTCCCTCCCTCAACCCAGATACAACTATGGCCAAGACCAGACTGGAGCAGTCAAGGCTCAGGACGTCACCGCAGTCAGTGAGGAGCTTGGACCACAGATTCAGCTCACGTCTGGCTGTGCCCCTCCCCGCCCCGGGGGCTCCTGGTTCTCTACTTTGCTCCCAGCCTGCTCCTTGAGGAGCATCAGGGCCACCTGCAAGGATGGCTGGACCTTTCGAGATCTGGACACGAGAGAATGAGACCCAGAGAGTGGCAACAGCTCCCTCTCCCGTCAGCGTAAAGCCCTTCTTCCGCATCTCCTTCCCTGCCTGGGGACTGGCCGCACACTCATGCCTTCGCAAAGACCCTTACCTGCTCCCCGCGGAAGTGGCCTCACCTGAGCCATTCAAGCAGGCAGCTGGAGCAGAAGCCAGGCTAGATCTTGAAAGGTTTTTCTTTTTCATTCCCCAGATATTTGCTGAGTACCTTCGATGTGCCAGGGACCATGCTGGGGGCAGGGAAATAAACAAGACAAATGACAGTTCCTGGCCTCTCGGCGCTGCCTGTCTAACGGGAGGGCAAGAGAAACACCAATCATGGGATAACTAGAGATTTCTCAAAGGCAGCGATTCTCCATCGGGCTGTGCCGTAGAACCACCCGGGGAGCCATCCAACGTCCTGACACCCAGGCCACACCCCAGACCCATTGCACCAGAACCTCTGGCTGGGGGCGGCCCAGGCACTGACGTTTTATAACGCTCCCGAGTGCATCCGACACAGCCCACTTTGAGAACCAGGTAGAAGTGCGTGGAGGAAAGAAACAGGCTTGATGAAGAACGACCGAGGCAGTGGCCACGGCACAGAGAGCGGCCAGGGACACCCTCTCCCAGGAGGTGACTTTTGTTCTTTATGGTTTGCTTTTTCTAGCCTTTCAGCCTAAAGTCACATTAGCGTTGCTGGCGGTCAACCGCATTGTCCATCCACATGGACCATTTCAGCTCTCGACTTAGGCCTAAGTTCTCTTATACCAAGGATTGTTACTATGCAGATTTCTTTCTGACTCCATTTTTTAAGTGGAGGTAAAATTTACATACATTTAAACGCACAATACGATGCGTTTTAACAGCTGCATGTGCACATGTAACAGACACCCTGATCAAGATATGAACATTTTCACCACAAGAAGGTTCCCTCGTGGCCCTTCAACCCATCCCAAAGTGTAGGGGCAGGAAACTTCTAACTGTGCTCTGAACAGAGGGACGACCTCCGGTACGAACGTTCAGTATTTCCCCAGATTTCCCCCAAGCGCAGCCCTCGGCACCATAGTTCTATTTCAAAACATGTCTCTTTAAAAGACAGGTTCACCTAGATGGATAATCTGCCCCCAGATGGCAAATAAACACACAGAAAGATGCTCAATAACATTAGTCATTAGGAAAATTCAGGCATCTAGAAACATGTTTTTAGGAGCCTACTGGTTCTTAAAATGTGCATCCATTGGCCTTATGAAGGTTAATGCCCCCGTGTTACGTCCAGACTGGAAACCCCAGCTTTCCTGGACTCCAACAGGGAACGCCCCATGCCCCGTGGTGGACCCCAACAGCGGCACAGGAGACCAGTGGGATCCCCAAGCTGTCCTTTCAGAAGGAGAACGAGGTGTGGGACAACAGCCTCCGTTTAATCCGTCAAGGACGAGCTAGAGAAGCTCCCTTTCCTGAGCTCCGGTGTCCGTTGTGACCCGCTTGCCCTCCTGTGGGACAGACTGCAGACGGGGAGAGTGCCTGGGGACCTGCAGAGGGGCCAGCAGGAATTCTGGTGGGAAAAATGAACACACACAGGCAGGAATATTGTCATCGTGGACTAGATTCTGAAGTTCGATTTCATCACCATTCCAGGACTTTGACTTTTCCAGTTAATAATCTGTTCCCCTAAAAGACAGAGAATCAGAGACGGTGCTTCTGACACTTCATATGGCTGGAACCCCTCCCTGAGGTCTGAATGTGAACTCGCTTCACCTGTTCCTGGGTCCTCCCAAAAGAGGCTCCCCAAAGGGACATGGCTGACCCCATTCCTAGGAAACTATCTGGAACAACCCTGCCCGAACCAGTGTCTCCTTAACCCTTGTGCCCAAAGAGGGAGACTGAGGAAGCAAAGCAAAGCATCAGAGGACCCTTTTGCTGCCAATACGGAGGGAGGCTCAGGCTGGAACCCAGGATGTCAGAGGCAGGCTGGTGTGGAGCAGTGTGGAACCCTGGCCACAGAACCCTGCCAGGCAGACCCCATGGCTATCTATGTGGAGGTTTGTGCATCAACTGATTCCTCGCAGGGAGCAGCCAAGGATGTCACCCAGGCCAGCTTCCTTTCACACTTTACCTGCATGTGATTCACCTGGGGAATTGTTGAAATATAGATTGTGACTCAGTAGTTCTGAGCTGGGACCTGAGAGTCTGCATTTCTTGGGTGGTGCAGGGACATACTTTGAGTGGCACCTCTTACCGAGTGGTCTCACATAGAGTCACAACTTTGGCCTCACCTGGGAACGAGTTAGAAGTGCAGATTCTTAGGTCCTACCCCAGACCTACAAAATCAGACTCTGCATCTCCAGAACATCTCTAGATTTATATGCCCATTAACACTGGAGAAGCGCAGACCTAGAAGACACTTCCTGGAGTGGGGTGTGCCCAGAGCTGATGGTTTTGCAGAGGTGACTATGATTTTAACGTGCACAGATCCTCATATGAGGTCTGGGTGTCATGCAATGTCGGGAAGGTGCACCGTTCCCACAAACCAGGGGGCTGTCTGCATAGAGGCTCTTGGCCTTGGGGAGGAGGAGGGGGAGCTGGCAGGTGGATCTTTGGAGAACCATCATGTAATGGGCTGCAAGATCCACCAGAGGGAGCCAGAGCCCAGGGCTTGGCTGCAGGGACAGGCGTGATGAGCGGGAAGGGAGGCCTCAACTTTTTGTGTATTACTTGTTTGTTTACACACACACTTCTTGATAGCCATGATAAAAATAAGTTGGAAAATATAAAGAATAAGAGATGGAAAAATAAAGTTAGTAAGTGAGGATAGGGAATTAAGAAAGTTCAAAAAGAAAGGTTTTTGAGGTAATATAGGAGAATATCACTATGTATATACACACACATATTTATAAAAAATATGAAATACGGAAGAGTATCATTTCTACTTGGGGCAGGAAATGATTTCTTAAACAAGACATGGAAAGCACTAACCATAATGGGGAGGCTGACAAATTAGAGTGCAGCTAGCAAAAAAGGAGAACTTCCATTCACCCATAGACACCTTTAAGAAAGTAGAAAGATGAGTCACAGAGTAGGAGATGATATTTGCAACATATTTACAAAAACAGGTGAAAGGGCTTGACAAAGAGCCTCTGTCAAGAATACATAGCGAAGCCCTCCATATCAATAAGAAATAAAACCTAGAAAAAATGAACAAAAGACTTGAATAGACATTTCACAAAGGGTAAACTCGATGGCCAATAGAAAAAGTGTTCATAACCAGAAAAATGCAAATTAAAGCCACATGAGATACCGTGACATATTCGCCCATGTTGGCAAGATGAGTACGCACTACTGGAGGGACTGCGAGTTGGTAGAGACACTTTGAAATAGAGGTGAGACTTTTCTAGTAAACTGAAGCTACAAATACTGTATGATCCAGCAGTTCCGCCCCTAGGTGTAGACCCAACAGAAAGTCATGCCCATAACCCCACGGAGACATGGACAAGAATACTCCCAAGTCAGAAACGACTCAAATGTAGGCAACAGAAGAGGCCTTAGTAAGGCATAACATAATCATCCAAACAACAATGAAAACGAGTGCACTAAAGCCAAACATATCAAGAGACTTGTAAAAACATTTTCATTTGTAAAATGGTGGGGGAGCAGACAGAAAAGAATACCTATTGTATGAATCTGTTAAAACAAAGTTTAAAAATGGGTGAAATTATGTATAGACACTAAAAGCCTGATATTAAGAAAACTATAAAAACATTTAAGCTAATTATTAAAAACCTAATAAATATAAGTAGGCTTGATGGTTAATTTTAAATGTCAACTTAGATGGGGTGTGGTGCCCAGGTATTGATCTGATCTATTATTATGGGTGTGAGGGTGTTTTGGGATGGGATTAACATTTAAATTGGTGGACTTTAAGTAAAGCAGATTGCTTTCCATAATGTGGATGGGTCTCATCCAACCAGCTGAAGCCCAGAGTGGCACAAAAGACTGACCCCACCTCTGATCAAAAGAAAATTCCGCTGTCAGATGGCCCTTGGACTTGAACTGCAGCATGCTGTCCTCCTGGCATCCCCAGCCTACTGGGCCAGCCTGCAGATTTTGGACTTGCCAACTTCATAATCACTTGAGCCAGTTCCCTAAAATAAGTGCCTCTCTCTCTCCACCCACACACACACACACACACACACACACACACACCCTATTGTTTTCTTTTCTCTGGAGAACCCTGACTAATGCAATAGATAAAAGTGCTCAAAAATATTAAGAATAGACGAAATATACAGAAGTGATAGAGGCTGCAAGCCAAAGAAATAAACATGAAAATAAAAGATAAGATTGAAAGGAAAGGCAAATAAAGAGAAGAATTTGAAAATGAACCAGGAGATGAGGTTGATGGCTAGGAATAAAAGTAAGGACAAAACCAGGTGAAAGTCAAGAGCAAAACCTAATATAAACATGATTGAAGGGAAAATTCCTTAAAAGAAAACAAAAGCCAAAAGTCTAGGAATGGAAATGGGAGAAGGAAGTGAGCTAAAAGCAGAAGTTTGTGGAACTGAGTGTGGGAAAAATTGATTTTCCCACAGTGTTGAGACACATTGCCGTGGTGACGTCCCTCCCAGGCAGGCCCTGTCTCACCCTCCTCTTCCCTGATGTCTGGAGGAGCCGGCCCCTGACGTGCCTGTGCCTGTCGTGACCGGGCCAGAGCTTCTCCACCCACATGTCTGGAGCTGACCAGCTGCCCTGGAGTAGCCCCGCAAGCCAACAGCCTGAAGTAACCTCGATATCCCTGCTTACGTCCTCCTGGTCTTTTTATCCTCTTGCATGTTTGTATGATTACAGCCTCCAGATCATACTCTACATAAGTTTTATATTCTGCTTTTTTGCATTGTGTTATGTCATATTATTGGAAATTTTTCCAAGGCTTAATTTTTTATGGGTACACAATACTCCATCGTAAATCATTCACTGGTTGTTTCACAAATATTCGTTGAGTGCATACGATGTGCCAGGTGTCGTGTGGCTTGTGCAGGGTCACTGGTAATTGGCAGCTGAGTGGAACAAATGGGAAAGTCAGTGGACGCAGGGCAAGAGGCTCAGAGACCTTCGGCGGATGTCCAGCTCCCAGCTGTGCAGGCGAACGTGCCTCTGTGGACGGAGGAGCGTCTCTGTATGGCAGTTGGCTCCGAGGATCTGAGCGCTGGACCAAGTCTGAGCATCCGCTGTGGATTTCTGGTGAGGCAGACGACAGCTTTAGGACCAGCACTTGTCAGAGACAACATGCTCTCTGCTGCCATGAGCTGCTTACTTTTCTTAAATTTATCTTTTTTGAATACACAATACATACACATGGTTCTAAATTCAAGACAATATAATAATATATACAATGAAAAGGCTCATTTCCACCACTTCCTCATCTGTTAGGTACCTACTGTTTTATTAGGTTTTTTTGTGTGTGTGTGTATATTATCCTAGAGTTTCTTTATGTAAATACAAATATGCATGCTTATTTTTTCCTTCCTAACGCAGAAAGGTAGTCTACAATTTATATACTTTTATAACTGGCTGTTTACATTTAACCGTATTTCTTGGACATACTTCCATATAAACAAAGACCTTCTTTCCTTGATCTTTATTCCTCTGATAGCCCTATACTCCTGTATAGTATTCCATTGTATGGCTAAACATAATTCTCTGACCAATTCCCTACTAATGGACATTTGAGTTTATCGTTAAGGTTGTCACCCCAAACGGGGTTGCATGACTAACCTTCTGCATATTTTAATTTGTACACGTGATTGAGTCAAAGAGTAAGTGCATTTGTAGTTTGTGATATATATTGCCACCGCACCTTCCATGGAGGCTGTGGCAACATCCATTCCCACCAGCACCATTCTTGACCCCATCTTTAACCAGGGACCCAGGATGACTGTTTATTGAGTTAGCAACCTGAGCATCTGCCCCACACTAGGCCACGTGCTAAAGAACTGCTCTGCAAAGAAGAGTAAGATGCTGTTGGCACCTACTTTCAATGGAAGGAGAGACAGGTCTATTGGACGATCGAGGCAGTGTGAGACGCAGTACTACAGCATGATGCAGGAAGTGCTATGAGAACATGGACAAAGGGGTGATTTATTCTGCAACATCTTCAGAGGAAGCAACAATTGAGCTGGGCCCTGGGAGACAAGCAGGTGATCAAGGGGAGAGAGGCATTTGAGACGGGGGAGACTGTGAACAGTAGCCCAGGTGCTTGTTCCGAGAACCGTGGATAGAGTGGCGTTGATCAACTTGAGGGGCTCAGGAAGAGGAGGAATGCAAACCCCTGAGAGAGAGACACTGGCTGCCTGGGGCTTCATCTTGCAAGAACTGAGCAGTCCTGGCGGACTTGTCAGCAGCAGTGACATGGCCAGATTCCCTCCCAGACACACTCTCTGCCCAATCCCTTCCTCTGAGCTCCAGCACCCTGGGAGCATGGCAGTGTGTGTCCATTTCACCCCAGAGAATCATTTGATGCCTTAAACTCAGACCTCACAATAGCCCTAAGTAGGCCAGTTATGATGCAAGGTATGTTTGTGACTGCCCCTTGGGTTCCCATTAAATTGTCTGAGAAACAAACTCTGGGCATTAACACCTCCCCTCCTAGCCTACTGCCGACGTATGATCAGAGAATGGGACAATGGCTATCAGAGGACTGGGAAACAGAAGGCTAGAGACCTAGGGGCTCAGGAAAGAAAGAAGGGAGAGGGGAAGTCAAACAAGAAGAATGAAAAACGAGTCAGAATATTTAACACCAGCTGTTCGTTTCAGCATGAAGACCCCCTGTGTTTCCCAGAGGATCTGCGTTCTGCGTCACCACTGGGGTGAGTGTGACCTGAGCTTCGGTCAGGTCCATTCAAGTCAGAAAGAGGCCAGATGGCGGAGTCTACCTGGGGGCCTGTTCCTGGGGGTCTCAGCCTGGCTAGTGTAGAATCTCCCTTCGTGAGGTTTTGTTTCCAGGGTTCTAATCCTCCTGCCTCTCTGCCTTCCAGGATATGGACCAAATTCTGCAGATCGGACCCACGCATTGCCCTCGGGAAATATTCTCCCTTGGAAAAAGAGATCATAGTAAGTGCCCTGAATTTTACACACAGAGAGGCTCCACTGAGCCAGCCAGTTTAGCTAGGGAGAGCCAAGGTTCAAAGCCACCAGCAACAGAGAAGTCTCCCAGACAATGGACTCAGGTTGGCTGAGTCTGCTAGTGGCTATACATTTGCACAGCAAAACAGCCTTGTTTATAAGTTCCAATTAGGAACATAACTATAAGTGATAGAAAATGATGAAAACTGTCATTCCTTGAGCCCCTGCCTTGCACTTACTTTCATATATATATTGTCTTTTTGAGGCCTCGCAATGACCCTATAACGTCAAAAACATTCTTTTGAATCCATAATAGGTAAGAGGAGACCCAGGATTTGGACCCAGGCTTTGACCCCAAAGGTCCACCCTCTTTCCCACTACACAGGGTGTCAGACATTCTCAGTAATGGAGAAAGAACCAGCCACTAGCTAATTCTTTCCGTGGGTGCTGTCTGCCCCTGCGCCATTGAGATTTTAACAATCCTCCTCCCATTGTCAGCGTCTAGGTGGCATTCATACCATAGCAGCAAGAAGGTTTTTGGCCTGTAAGCAAGAGGAAGAATGGAAAATGCTCAAGAAACTAAAGTTGCTTTCTCCAGACTATAAACAGGCAATAGAATATAAAAAACAACATTCTTCTGCTTGTGCTACTTGTGGGCCCCTAGAAAAAATATGGACAGCAAAGGTGATTGTGCCCCCAGAGGAGTTTAAAATGCCACAACGAGAGAAGATAAACATCCACAAGCACATAGAAAGGATGCAGATTGCTCGAGCCCTGAGAAATGAGCAGCTATTACCCGATGTTGAAAGGTTTAGAGGCGCCTCGTTTCTATCCGGAGTGGGCCTGGGCCCTCTGGCAAAAGACAAGGCCAACCAAGGGGACAACTGTGACCCCAATTACTATAATAAGGTTAATCAAGAAAAGAAAGAGGAGGCAGAAGGCAAAAACAAAGAAAGACAACAAATAAAAATGAACATAGTTTTCAAGTCAGAAGAACCAAAAAAAAAATTAAAATACTGCGCAAATGATTACAAACCATTTCTCTCCACAAAGAAACGGGAGCGGTCTATCACAGGCCTAACAAACCGAAATCTTTTCCGATTAGCTGAATTCCCTGGAGACTTAATGCTAATGAATCAGGATTTTATATCACGGAGAGCCCACCCCAATGATGCAATCAACACCTACAATCTGGAAGAAGAGAGGCTCTGGAAACAGCACATGTACAATGTGGCTCCTTATCGTTATTAAAGTTTTATTCCCCAGGGTAACCAAGTGTCCTGGTCGTTATTACTCCTGCCAGCTATGCCCCAGGCTCCTTCCCACCCCATCTTATTCTGGGACCTTGGCTTTTCCTGCCCGATCTCCAGGGTGTCCTCAAGGTAAGACCTGGCTGCTGAGGCAACCCTTGGCTATCGGCTTCCACCCTCAACACAGCTCAAGCCTTCCTTTTCACGGCCTGTATCAGTTATCTATCTCTGTGAAAGAAATCACCCCAAAATGTAGTGGCTTAAAACAACAATCATTAATTTAACTTAAAATTCTGTGGGTTAGCAATTTAGGCTGGGCTCAGCTGGGTGGCTCTCCTGCTCTCACCTGGGTTCCTCATGTGTCTGCAGCCAACTGCAAATAAGTTAGCTACCTCTCCTTCTGGGGGCTGGCAACCCTCAGCTGGGTCAATGGGGGTGACCAGGCCACATTTTTCCTTCCTCCAGTAAGCTAGCCCAGCCTTGTTCACAGGGCCATTGTGTGGTCCAAGAGAGAGAGTAGAAGTTTGCAAGGCCTCTTAACATAAAGGCTCAGAACTGGTACACCGTCACTCTTGCCACATTCTGTTGGCCAAAGTAAGACGCGAGGCCAGTCCAGATGCAAGGGTGGGTAAATGAACTTCATCTCTTGATGGGAGGCCATATTGCAGAGGGCATGAACACGAGAAGGCAGGTCTAGTTGGAACCATTATTGCAATCAATCTACTACACAGTTCCTGGAGCTGGGCCTGTGGCCCTGATCAGGAAAAAAACAGTATTCAAGGAGGAGGCTGCCAAAGCCTAGAAGTTAGAAGTCTGTTCTATGCTCCCACTTCCTGCCTGAGCACACTGCTTCCGCCTTGGAAGACAGAGCCACCCCATCCCAGCCTTTTCTCTTTGCCACCCTCCTCTTCAATTCAGCCAGGTGATCCACACCCTACCTACCAGGTCAAGGGCGTCCACAGGTCAGACATGGCTGTACCACGCACAATTCCTCTGGGCATGTTAGGAGGAGGTGCTGAAGGTCTTTGAGGAGGGGCAAAGGTCCCGCCTGTGCCCCAAAGTAGCAAATCTAGGAGGCAACAAATAGGGCAGTAAGACCTTACCACAACTTGTGCTCTTGTTTCTTACGGAAGATTAGCCATCAATAAGGAGGATGGCCCAGAGAAGGGCTGGCCCTTCTAGGTATGCTACAAGTTATAAAAATGAATTCTCATGGGAGGGAAGAACTGGAAGCTAGAAGTTGGCTAACCTCTCCCCTGTACACTGCCTCCTCTACACACACACACACACACACACACACACACGTGCACACCCACACAATCCTGCTCATTGTACAGTTCCTACGACTGCTGTCAGCTCCTCACCAACGATCCTCACACCTTCTCTGAGCCACACTTACAATCAGCGATTCTGTCAGAATTTCGGGCCTTGATCCCACTTCATCAAATCAGAAGCACAACACAGCCCACATAGAACCTGGACATTCAGCCAAAGCTCCTTGCCTTTTTCTTTCCTAGTAATCAAGACTGAAGACAGCTGGCCACTGTCCATGACCTCAGTCAACTGTTCCAAATTGTGGGCTTGCCCACAACAGGCAGGCCATGTTATTGATCCTGAGATATTCAATGAAAGACTGAGATGCCCATTAAACATTGGGCTATGAACGTGGGTGGACGGCCAGACCCTGAGCTGAATAGGGAGGTGGGCCCTCCATCTCCCAAGTATCTTTGGGGTCAAACTTGAGTCCCAGGCATGGATATAAGCCACAGCATCTTTGGACATTTAGAAAAAATAAGGATTTTTTCTCCCAAAAGACAGAAATCTTATCCTGAGTCTAAGCCAGCACATTCAGCATTTGAGAAGCACAACACATTCACTTACTGTTCGCATCTGAAGTACACAGGGATCCCTCAGTTAATCGCACTCTGTCCCCAGAGACTCCCACAGAGTTGGGCAGACACCGAACTTGTCCACAGGGACCTGCAGCTGCCTACAGCAGGTCCTGGTTCCTCTCCAGCTCCCTCCTCGGGGTTTTTCAGGATCAGCTCATTCAGAACCCCTGCTCTCCTGCAAGCAGAGCGAAAGTCATTAGCAGTAGGCTCCGCCCTCTCTTGTGGCTCAGAATAACTCCACTGGCCACAGCTGAGAGTTAAGAGAAAAGCACCTGGAGGTTGTATTAGTAGCTGCTATGGCTGAGACAGCGATTCCGGGAAATGTAGTGTTGTTCCAAAATCATCAGTGGATTTTGATTAAAGAATCACTGTAAGCCAAAGAAACGGGCCAACTTTTCAACTGAGGCAGAGTAAAAAATTTGGGGGGAAGGAAAATAATATTTTCAGTGCTGATATAATGTCCTACATATGTACAAAATTGTGAGTATCAAAGCATCATCTGAAAACTCAAGCCAGTTTGAAAAAACTAAAAACTATCCGGACCCTAAAAATTGCTTAGGATAAGCTATACAATGCAGTAGAAAGTTCTCTGAAGAAGAGATGAGTAAATCAGTGCTTTTCTTATAGCTCTGCTCCCAACCATGTGTGTGGCATGGGTAACTCAATTTCCCCATCTGTTAAATGAGTGCATTGAACTAGAGTCATCTAATCTGAAATTTCTAACAATCCCTATTCCCTGAGAACTCTGATTAGCAAAGCAGTCTTGGGGAACAAGTGATAGATTCCATTTTTACCAAAGTCCAGTATCAGGTTATCCAGTAGACAAAGGCAAAAAGAGATGTTAGATCGATAGATGGATTGAAGGAAAAGAATCCGATAGTTGATTTTCAAATACACTTAAAGTAGTCATTACTGAAAAAGTCAGAACTTCTTTGGACTTCCTTACGTGTATAATTTGGCATTGGTTTTATTCTGAGTTGCTTTTGGAAACAGGCCCGTCAGCTTTCCCATTCTTGGAGGTTATGCAGGTTTTAATCTGGTCACCCCAAGGCTCGGAAGAGCCCTGTGGGGTCAGACGGGGCTCATCTAAGATGCTGGTGTCAGAAGTGGGTAACTGAGCTAGGCTTAAACAAGCCGGGGGGTTCTGAGGCAAAACATCTGGCCAGCACCTTGAACATGGCTGGGCTTCTAGCTCCATTTCCTGAAGATCCACTCTGTGCTCCTTCTGTAATCCCCCCTGGACTGGCGGCCTTGCCTTCTTCGGGGATTCCCTGGCAACCTGACCTTGCTCCTCCTGTCTCGACGACTGGCCCCACCCTTCCTCGTGTCGTCTGTCTACATGTACTACCCACTGCCCGAGGAGCCCTTTCTGTAACCAGTACCTAGGCCCAACTTAACTGCTCTATCTCTAGTACCTAACACACTGTACGTACCGCAATAAATGATTATATAATTGTACTGAGGCGAAATTTATATTCCCTAAGAGCTGGCACCAGAATTTATCTTAGGGTGAATTGTCTTTCTTGGAGAAAAAGACTTTATAATTCAGGCTAGAAGGGGCTACTTGAGAAGCCTCCTAACAACAAAGGAATGGTTAGACTCTTTGCAGGAGGAAACGAGAGGAATTCTGTTTTTCTCCTGCAAAGGAGAGGAAGAAGGAGGGGAGGAGAGAGAGAAGATGGCGAGAAGGAATGAGGCTGGGCACTGCGTGGGGGTGGAGGGCTGTGTGGCACCCCCACGTGGCAGGGAAGTGTAGGCTGGTGTTTGTGAGTTGAGGAAAGGGCTGAGTTTGCTACCAGGTAGAGTTCAGAAGAAGACAACACGTGTGGATACAGTGTCTTGGAGAAGGTTGTCTATCAGAGTTGGCAGAAATACTAAGGAAGGTTCTGGACTTCAACCAGGTTAAAATTGGGAAGTTGAGCCTGCCTCATATAGAGCCTAAGAAGACAGTGAACACAAGCTGGATTTTGGGTTACAGACTAAATGAATGAGTGGACTCAGATTGGCTGGCCAATCAGTTGCGTCACTAACCCAGTCATAATTATAATGTAATATAATAATAGCTATTAGCCTGGTTAACTAAAACACTGCAGTTTCATTCTGTTGGAAAATGATGTCTTCCCAGAGGTGCCACAGATATGTTTCAGTAGAAAACAGCTGGGCGGTGGCTGATGCCTGTAATCCTAGTACTCTGGGAGGCCGAGGTGGGAGGATTATTTGAGCTCAGGAGTTCAAGACCAGCCTGAGCAAGAGCAACACCCCATTGCTACTAAAAAAATAGAAAGAAATTAGCTGGACAACTAAAAATATATAGAAAAAATTAGCCAGGCATGGTGGCACATGCCTGTAGTCCCAGCTACTCAGGAGGCTGAGGCAGGAGGATCGCTTGAGCCCAGGAGTTTGAGGCTGCTTTTGAGCTAGGCTGATGTCACGGCACTCTAGCCAAGGTGACAGAGCGAGACTCTGTCTCAAAAAAAAAAAAAAAAAACAGCTCCAGGAGCCCTCAAAGACGTTAATGTGAACAACCTGTAAGTGGCAACTGACAAGGTTAGGTCCTACCTCAAACATCCAAGAACATCTGCAGTCAACTTTGCACTTAAAGCAAAGGGCATTTAACAGCTTCTCCTCTCCATAAATACCGTGGAAGTTTCGTTTTCTACAGAGCAGGACCGTAAGCATTGTTTGTAGGCCGACCGTCACCGCTAGTGAAGCAGAGCCGGTTATGGAGAGTTGACTGTCCATGTGGTCATGGGCATTCATGGCACGGCAAGAGAGACTTCTGTTCCTCACGCTCATCTCACAGACAAACTCCAGCTTGGTGTGTCCAAAGTGCTACCACAGCCTGCTCAAATGTCATGTGGCAGCTGAAAACAGCGTAGATAATAAGTGTGACCATCCCACAAACAGGGGCATTTTGTTTGGAGGGCAGTGGAGGTCCCCCGCTCTGAAGAAGACCTAACACAGTTGGGGTAATTTACATGGAAATAGACCCCTGAGAGGTCCAGCCTCCTGTCTGAGCCCCTCAAATTGTCCACCCAGCCGTCCTGCTCCAAACTGGCCCAGTGCACACATCTCTGCACCAGCCATGCCCAGAGGGACCTCGAGGAAGCATCTTCCTCTCTTTGCCCTTCAGCTCACCCCACTCGGGGGACCCTCTGCCTCTGCTCCCAGCACCTCCTGCTCTGTGCATCCCCTTCCAGCCTCCCCAGCCTCACCCAAGCTGGAAGCCAGCCCTGAGCTCCTCCTCACTGGGAAGCCTATGTGGCCAGCGCTGCTGGGAAGGAGCCCGGACCTCACAGGGTCTGCAGCTGCCCCACCCTCCTGATGGGCGAGTCCTGGGGACAGAGCTGCTTCTGCTGCCGTGGGACATTCTGTGAGCTGGTTCAGTTCTCTATGGAGTGTGAGTCTCCAGGGACAGAGAATGTGCATTCCAGTGTGTGCAGAGAGTTACTAATAGTGCACCAGCTATAATCACATTCCGTGAGTTGTAAGTATCTATTTTATATATAAATATATGTTTGTATATATTTATACATAAAGTTCTGTATATTACATACTACAATGGTATATATTTTACATGACACTAGAAAATGCCAAAGGAATTATAGTAAGGTCAACAAGAGAAAGATGGTAGATTCTAAAAGATATATATTAATACCCCAACATCAAGACGAATAGGAATAATAACAGGAATAATAACAAAAGTAGTTTTCCTCTCTGATCTACTGGCTCAATGATGTGAGTGTACAGAACCCACGTATGTCCTGGAAAGGTCATGGGCTCCCACTCACGCTCCCTCACCCAAAGCTGGTCCAGCAGAACGTTGGCTCCACCGTATGTCAACAGTCACAGGAACAGGCTCTGCCCTCCATGCGGCATGGCCAGGTTTGGACAGGGGAGAGAGATCAGTGGAGACCCCTTCACCACCTGCCTAGTAGCTCTTAGGAGAGTAATACACTTCAAAGAAAGAGGGCGGGTGGCTGGGTATTCTGGAGTATTTGACGGTGATGATGTTGGAAGACGATGCAATGAATGTGCTGTAGGCGTTACACATCCTGCCAAGGGACTTAGACCCCGGAGGGCCATCGAAGACCTCCACATACTCTTTCTCACAGTTTTTAGGAGCACCTTCGAACCTGGGGCAGAGGAAAAGACAGGAATCAGCTTTTGGATTTATTGTCTCTCTGGCCAAAAACATCCCTCCACCAATGACTCAAAACCACATCCCAACAGTTTACTTGTGAGAAGTGCAAGAGTAGATGCAAACAAGGGAAGGAAAGTCTATGAATTCTAGAAAAATACCAGTCCCCCCAGACCCCTTCCCAACTTCCCAGAAACCTTCCCTACCACCTGGACAGCAGGTGGATTACAATTCTCAGGATTTCCAAGTCTTCCAGGAAGCCCAGCCTGTGGCTCTGGGATTCCAACACAGGAATTTTAGTCTCAGCGTCAGGTGGGTTTTAAGCCCCCACAGAAGGAATGCAGATCACACAGAGAGAGGTTCATCCGGCCGCAGCAGGAGGCCCAGACATGAGTGTGAGCGTTCACTGCCGGGTTCCCGCCTCTCTCTCCCTGACAGGCGGGACAGGAGTTGGGGCAGCACAGGCCCCTCCCCCCAACCCAGGCTTGGCCTCCCTGACTCAGGGCCGAGGGGACAGGGGCCTCCGTCTCCACCCTGTGAGAGAGAAACCACACATGGGGTGCTCTCAGTCCTGTGAGGTCTCCCCACTCCCCTCTCCTCCCTGTACTTTAAGAGCTAATCTGCACACTCACCTTTAGTCACCCCCGCATGTCTCACGCTCACAGGAGAGGGGCCAGAACCTCCCTAGGGTATGACAAGACAACCAGGGGATGTCCCACCAGGACACACACACAGCTCCCTTTACTCGTTTTGCTCATGGCCCAGCCTGAGTCCTTCCTTGGTGCCAAGGACAGTCAGATCCCAAATTAATCTTCGAAAAGCACAAAGAGACAATGTGGGCAAATGGCCAGAGCTGCCCATCCCTCTGACCCTAGAAAAATGGTGACCCAGGAAATGCCTGACTCTTCCACCCCAGGTCCTTCCTCCCCCTCCTTCTCTCCTTGTCCCCATCCTGGTCTCCAGGGCCACACACACTTTCTCCTTCAGAATCACTGGGCACAGTTTTAGTTGGCCTAAGCCCTATTTTCGAGGCAGCTGTCTCTCAGGTCCTTCATCCCACAGAACACCTGTATAACTTAGTGGGGTCCGGGATGTCTGGAGGAACAGGGGCCCGAGCCACACAGATTCCGTGGTCTTTCTCATCCTCTCCTGGTCTGCCTGTGGCCTGGTCTGCAATTGGTGGAAATGTGGCTCCCAGGCTCAAATGCACAGACTGTCCTGGCCCAGAGATGCAGGAACTTAGGCTGCATTGGAAGTGCTCTCTGTGGCTTTATCACTTCAGTCATTTTTTTCATTTTTTCCATTTAAGAAATATTCCTTTAAATCCAGAGATAGCTTCTATTTTAGTAGAGAATAACAATGCCTTAGGCAAGAATAATATTACGCTTTAACGCCACGTAGAGCTCTGCAGAGGGTCTTGGATGAGGTACAGGTGAGAGAAAAAGGGAACAATCTTTTCACTGCTGGAGAGAGCCAGGGCGGGGGATTTAAGTGTCATGGAAGAGTCTGTCCTGGGCTCATGCCTGGAACATTCCCAAGAGACCTCAAGCAGAGGGCAGATCAACTGAAGGGATTGATGGATCCTTCCAGGCTGAGGGGGAGAAAAGGCGAGGAGAAAACTCAGTGTGTTATGGCTCAGCCCGGGGGTGCCACGGGAGAGCAGTGGGGAGAAGGCAGCAGAGACGAAGGGGCCAGATGGCGCAGGGTGGGAAGGGTGACACGGAGGGCAGCTTGGTCCAGAGAACAGGGCGCCCCTGGGGGCTGTGAGCAGGGAGCGGGAATGGGAAGTGGGACAGTGGTTTCGATGCCTGGGGTGGAGGGAGGAGGGTGAGCAGGAGGAGGCCAAGATGGGAGCACTTCCAGAAACTACAGCAACACCAGCAAGAATCAACCTCTGCACTCACTTGAAGAAAGGAAATCCCACCATGGCTTTCAAATCGGGGTCCAGCTTGAAAGTCCAGACGCACTCAGTCTCCGGGCCGACGTAGTTGATGATCTTGCCTTTGCTGTCTGTGTAGAGGCCCCCACACTCGCCGGGCTCTAGGAGAGAACGCACGGGGTCCGGGCACTGCAGGGCAGCTCCAGCCCCAGGACCGGCCGTGCTGTTCCTGCGACCCTGCCTCACGGACCCTCCAAGCCTCCCATCCTCGGGGATAAAAACCCAATACGGAAGACAGAGACTGATGGCCCCACAAACACGGTGGCATTTTTGTGTTAGTCCTTTCAGAGCTGATTGCGGGACCCAGGCCCACGTTTCTCACCAGTGGGGAGTAAAAGAAATTACTCTGTCACTAAAACATTCCTTTTCGTCATCCCCATTGCAGGGTGTGTTAACAGAAAGTCAGCACCGCCACCTGCTTTGTGCCTCCCTCAATAACTTCCTAGGCCTGGGAAATGGAAAGTCGGCCGCGCTCCTGCAGCCGGGAAAGCCCAACCCGTCGGCGGGAGGGGGGCCCGGGTCACTGCGAGGCCCGAGGGAGGGGCTCCAGGACCCTGCTCACAGATGCCTCAGGCCCCAAAACTGTGACAGAGGATGACGACAGCACCTCTGTCCCTGGGTCAAACGTGCTCATGTCTGTAAAGTGCTCAGCCTGTACCCAGCACATCCTGCTCACTGGGTAACTCAGCTAATCAGCGAGGGGCCCGCATCATGGGAAGCGCCCCCCCCCCCAGCCTGCATCCTCTGCCGTCATTCCCTCGGCCTTCAGCGCTCTCATCTCTGACACTGAGGACTGAGGACAGATCAGCCCCTCAGTTATGCAGGCTCCCCGGCGTCTGGAGGAGGCTCCCGTCCTCCTGTGACGCAGGCTCTGTGGAGAGGGCTCCGTTGCCTGCCTGGGGAGGCTTTGCAGCGGGGAGGGCAGGGGAGGCTCCCTGGGCTGGGGAGGAGGGGCAGGGGGAGCCCTGGGAGGTTGAGGGGAGGCATTGGGGAAAGCGAAGGCTGAAGCAAAGTGTCAGGTCCAGAAATAACAAGTCTTTGGGGCCAAGAATTGTCCCCAGTACATGCCCTTCCCATTGAGGCCATTTGGACTCCAATCCAAAAGCATGTCATCTGTGTGAGGACAGGGACGGGGTGATAATCGTGTCCGCATTCACCTGTGGCATACGCCGCTGAAGCGGCTGCTGCTGAAAGACATCAAAACAGAAAAACAAAATGAAAACCTGAAGTCGCCAGTGGGTCAAGGTAGGAGAATGGAAAATGACCATCCTGTGAAGAGGAGCTGGACTGCAAGGGACAGAGCTGAGCAGGAAGAGCAGATGGCATCGCTGTCCCCATGCCCAGGAGCAACCCTGGGCCACCCCCACGGAAGGACAGGAGAAGGTCCAGCTCTCAGCATTCAAAGACCAGCTCACTCACTGTTTCCTCCTTCTTTCTCTGATTTCACATATTAAAGTTGAATTTTCCCACTGTGATGCCACCGTCAGAAGAGACAGCTCTGACAGGGTGGCCAACTTTTCCTGGATTACCTGAGACTTTCCCAATTTTAGCACTAAATGCCCCGTATCCCAGGAAGCACGACCTGCTTGGATAAACCAAGCAAGTCACCCCTCAAACTCTGGCCTAAACATTTCTTGTCGTAACTTCTGTAATAATACCAATGATCAATTTGATATTTCATTAAACCAGTGAAATAAAATTTTTCACTGAGTTGAAATGAACCATTTAATGTAAGGAAATTTCACTACTAAATCTGAGTTAACTCCTTGGATCCGAGAGAGACCTGCGCGCCATCACATGGCATCCCATGGTTGACACCGCACTGTGGATTATCATCAGGATAGGACACAGGGAGCAGGAGCACAGGTTCAGATCAGATGACCCTGGTTCCAATCCCAGTTGGCATTAGAGCAGAGCAGCTTTGGACAAGTTATTCACTGCCCCTCAGGCTCACTCACCCATCTGTAAAATGGGCATCCTGGTCATGATCGCCTTGTAGGTGCAGGAGGGGGAGTCCCACAGGCCTGTGGCTCCATGCCCAGCTCAGGGTGGCCTGCCACACACCTGCCTGTCACCCTAACACTCTCACACCTTCCTGTATGTCCTACATTGGATGGTATTTCTTTACTTGGTGAATTAGTAACCACTGGAATGTTCTAGAATCTATTCTAAAAACAAAGTTCAGCCAGGACTCGGAAGCACATCTCAGCTGTCCTCCCTGGGCCTGAGGCTCACTGGTCTCTGTGGCAGAAGGGAGAGTCTCCCCGCACTGGAGCCTCCATGTCGTCTGCTCTGGACGATGTAAATCATGCTTCGCAGAAAGCAGACCTCAAGTGCAAATCCTTCACATGCCTGTCACAGTGAGTGACATCTCTGGGCTGGACTCACATCTGCCATGAGGTCTTCTGCTCTGGATTCTCAGGTCCAGGCCTTGAGGCACAGAGCACGAGCTCCCCCTGACCCAGCACTGAATAAACAGCCTCCAGCCTGTGAGATCAAGGGGCACATCGGTGGGCGCCTCAGGGATATTTAATGACTAACTCCCAGTAAGTTAGGGCCAAAGCAGTTTCCTGTTCACCAAGTCCTCACAGCCCTGTAGGAGGCTTAATCCTTCTATACCTGAAGATCACAGAGGCTGTGTGACTTGGCCAACCTCACACAGCATTTACAAGCATTTAATGCAATTCCCAGGGTGCAGCCCCCTGAGAGAACAGTGGCCCTCCCCTCTTCCAGCACATTCCCAGCCCTGCTGGGAGCCTGCGTCTCTTGCTGCTTGTGCAGTTGCCACAGGTTCCACAGACAATCCACTGGGCAGTGCAGAGCCCCCACCCTGCCGTGGGCTCCCGCAGGAGACCCAGTTACCCTTCAGATGTCCCTCTGATGCATTCCAAGTAAGGACCCTGCCCCAGACCCCGCCGTCGGTCACACCTCTGGGGACGTCTCCAGAGCTCCACCCTGTCTGATTCACTCAGCCACTTCTGGGAGGCCCAGCCTGCCCCCAGCAGCATCTCAGCATACCTTGCTTGAGGCAGGAAGGAGACCCACAGAACACATGCCAAGACAGCGAATCAGGAGCCAAGAGAATGTTTGATAACAGGACGGCATCGCCTTAGACACAGGGACATTCCCGTGTTTGTCCCTTCCTCCCCCAGCACCGAGAGGCAGTGAGACCGTTTGTGTGGAGGAGAGGACCTGGTGGCCCTGGTCTGTGTCTGGCAACAGGCCAACCACAGAAGCTCTGAGGCCAAACAGGAAAGCAGTGAGAGCCCCAGGAGAAAGGGCCCAGCGGCCAGACGTTACCTGTACTGAGCAGCAATGCCCAGGCCAAGGCTCTGGACACGCCCATGCTGGGTAGGGGCCGGCAGCAGCCTCAGCAGTGAGCTCAGCTCTGGAGGCCTGGGGCTATATAGAGACACTCCTGAAATCTGATCGCCTCCCTCCCAGGTGGAGCCAGGGCTGGCCCAGCAGCAGGCTCTGAGGGTGCTGCAGGATCAGGTGGTCTAGAGAGGGAGGCGGAGGTGTGGCTCCATGCCAAGGAACACTGTCTTCTCAGCCACGTTCTGGGTCCCTGTCTCCTGGACTGAGATACGATGCCAGGTGCCCCAGCCCCTTTCCTCGAGATGGTCTTGGAGGAGGAGTCACTGGCTGGCCACAGGTCAAAGTGACCTCCTGTTTGGGCAGCCCTCCTGCCTTGGCTTAACTCATAGCAACTTGACCTCTATTATGTTGCAGAAGCCTCGTAACACCTGGCGAGTAGACGTCTGCACCTGAGCTTGTACCACACTGCCCACAGCAGCAACTAAGGAGTGGAAACAA
Organism: Eulemur rufifrons; assembly: GCF_041146395.1. Classification (NCBI taxonomy): domain Eukaryota; kingdom Metazoa; phylum Chordata; class Mammalia; order Primates; family Lemuridae; genus Eulemur; species Eulemur rufifrons. The sequence continues at coordinate 63,933,398 of NC_091010.1, read as the reverse complement.
CTCACATGCCCATCAACTGATTAACTCTATAATATTTATAAATATTAGTAAATCCTGATATGGCCATAAAACGAAATTTTATTCAGACAGAAAAAGGAATTTACCTACCAAGGACTATTACCAATTAATACAAGAGGAGACTATGTGTATTCATTTTCTAGATCTCTAACCAACTCTGGATTTGACCAAATCTTTTAGTACGACTTATTGATCACATATGCTAGACACCAGATCATATGTTTAAAAACGTTTGACTCCCCCATCTCCAGCGGGGCTCGTGTCTCTTGTTGCCTCTCATGCAGCTGCAGCTCTTTGGAAAAGCCTGTCCACATCTCGGGCCAACTTTCCATTGCATTGCTCTTCTTCCTAGGGGTCATGGGAGCCGCACTTGTCCTTCCCAATCCAAAACGTTATTTACACAGGGCCCTAACACGCTCACGTCCACAAGAAGCCCTGTCCCAGGGTCTGTCACTGGCCACCGCAGACACCGTTGCTTTAACTTTACCAGGAACAGTTGAAGGGGCTGCAGGGTACTTTGTGACTCATCTCCCCAGCACAGTTGCCCTTCTTGTTAACAGAGAACCCCAATTTCACTTCCACCTAGCAACTCCAATGTTCCCTGAGAGCCCGTGACCCCAGGCCCAGATCCAAGAACCAACCTGACTATACTAAAGAGGTGGTAGGAACGGGGACAAGGAGGCTCACCCTGCAGGTCAGTGACTGGTGCAGACTGGAGTATGTGACCCACTGGGCCAGTGAAGTCATAGGAACGGCCTTACGCAGAGGGAGGTGGGAAACGGCTGCTCCCCCCTTGCTGCCAGGCTGAGGGTGAGGCCGACTCACAGAGCAGGCAGAGTAGGACAGTGGCAGGGAGGTGACTCCAGAGCCACTGGGAAACATCAGCCCTGAAGCCTCTACACTTCCAGACACAGGAACCCATCCCTGTCCTTGTGGTTCAAGTCAGTTCCAGTTGGGCTTTCTGTGCACCCAGGTGAAGACCTCTGAACCCCTGGAGGCCCCAACTATCAGAGAATGAAATCCTTTTCTCAGCACAACACACACACTGAAATGTCTTAAAAGACCGTGTGCGCTGATGTTGCCAACACCTCTCCCATGTGCAGAGTTAGGGGAGAGTCAGTTGTTGTGGGGGCAGCTCCAAAGATGGGACTCATGCTCTAGGCTGAGCACGAATTTCCCAGGAATCTCGCCCTTAGCCCTGGCTGAACCAGGCAGGTCTTGGTGCCGACTCTTCCATCAGTCACCCACCCGGCATCCTCACATAGCCCCCGGCACATCTCCTGCTCCTGGGAAAGAGGCCACAGGCTCTTCATGGTATCCGAAGACAGGAGGGGACAGGAGGGGAACATCCAGACAGACAAACACACAGGGACCTTCTATACTACTGTCGTTACTGGCCAAGCCTCACTCCTCTTGGTGACAAAACCACTCGGACTCAAAAAAATCTCTCAAAAAGGACAAGTGTCAATAGGAAATGTGCCAACCGCCCCAGCCTTCTAACCTCTGGAGAAATGGTGACACTGGAAATGCCTGGTTTAATCATTCCTGTCCTCCCCTGTACCTACTTCTCCCATTGTTCCATCGGACTTTCTTGGTCATGCTACAATTTTCAGGTTAATGGAAGCAAAGTTTGGGTGCGGGTGAAAGTCCTATTTTGGGGGCAGCTGTTTCCCAGGTGTGAAACCCACAGAGCACCTGAGTGACTCAGTTGGTTTCCTGACCTCACAGCAGGTCCATAGTGGACAGGGGCACTATTCACAAAGATTTACCATCTGCCTCGTCTTTCCCTGTGGGCTGTGCATGGCTTTGTCTGGAACTAATGGAAATGTGACTCCCACACTAACATCTGTGACAACTGCCCGGGGAGAGCGGTGCAGTGACTAATTGCTGCATTGACAAGGCCTTCTGGGACCTTATCACATCGCTCTGGAGTTCATTCAGTCAGGAACTGTAACTTCTACCCAAAGTTAGAGCTCCCTCAGGGATAGGCCAAACAAATAAATGAGCAAATGATACCGTATGCTTAAAATCACCTACAGATTTTAGGGGGTGTCTGTTGGGGTAAAAAAGGAGAAAGAAGGTCCATCTACCTAAAGAGTCAAGAAGATGTTCTAGAAGAGTGAGCCCTCGAGCTGAATCAAGAAATACAAATATAGGACCTAAGAAGAGGGCAGGTGGATGAGATGGGGAAGAAAACCGTGTTCCAGGCAGAGAGGATGACATGAGCAAGGACACGGCTCTGCCACACAGGTGGTGTGTCCAGGAGTCACACTGTGTTGTGCTCAGCACACAGGGGAGAAATGAAGAGAAAGAAGGACAGGTCCACAGGTTAGGCCATGAAGGGTTTTGCAAGGTCATGCTGAGAACAGTCAGCTTCACTTAGAGTACAGTGAACCGTTAGATCATTTTCAGCACGGAGTACAAATGGATTCAGATTTTATTTCAGATGACTGTGGTGGTTCGGTGGAAAGTAAACTGAAAAAGTCCAAGGTGGACTCTGCTATGATTTGGGTATATGACCCCTCCAAACCCCATGTTGAAATTTGGTCCGCAGTGTGGGAGGTGGGGACTAGTGGGAGGTGTTTGCATCATGGGGGCAGATCCCCCATGAATGGCCGGTGCCATTCTCCTGGTGGCTCTTGCTCCATTATTTCCTGCAACAGCTGGTCAGTAAAACTAGTCTGGTACCTCCCACCCTTGCCTTGCTTCCTCTCTTGCATGTGATCTCTCCTTCCTAGAAAAGTGTAACTTCAGCAAAGAAAAGTCACACCCTGAACACTAACCCACATTCACCAGGCTCTACAAACAGAAGGAAAGGACATTGAGGCCCTCCAGGGCTGTTCCAGGGCCATGAAGTTCTGTGCCATACATGGGGCTCATATCCTTGTATATCCTCCTAACTTCCTGATCTTCTGGACAAAATGCCACATTGATACTAATGGCTTCAGTGTGTCCTCCTAAAGGCGTGTATTGTAAACTCAATCCCCATTGCACCGTTGTGTCATGTCAGTCCTCCAACTCTATTCTTCTTCAATATTGTGTTGGCTACTCTGTGGCTTTTGCCTCTCCTTATAATCTTTAGAAACTGTTGATATCCACAAAATAACTTACTTTGTAATTCTGATTGCATTGAGTCGACAGATAAAGTTCTGAATAACTGACATCGGGACAATATTGAGTCTTTCTGTTCATGGACGTGGAGTATTTCTTTATTTAGTTAGTTCTTCTTTGATTTCTTTCATCAGAAAGGGGTGAGGGAGATGGGTAGCAGGAAGAGGCACTTAAGCACTGTGCCCAGCAGCACCTCAGGACAGGGGTGAAGGAGAAGGGAGCCCTGCAGAGGCATGGAAGCAGTATGTCTGTGGGCCTCAGGAACAGGGCTGCTGGAGGTGAGGGCCTCTGTGACGGCAGCTGGAAAAGCTAATGTTGTTGGGAAATTGGTACATTATGTGAATAAGTAAATGGACTAAGCAAATGTGTAAATATATTGAGATTCATGAAAACCAAAGGCACTGAAAAACATGGAATGGGGAAAGAAGACAAAGAACTGACACAGCTTTAAATTAAACTTGTGATAGTGATATAAGTATACACATATATGTGTCCATAAGTACAATTGATATAATAGAAATAGTTACACACATGTGTAGGTAAGGTACATATATACACATATATAATTTCTCACTCTGCCAACTGAGAAGGCCTAAAAGCAATGTTGCATAGTAGCAATAAATACAACAGGCAATAGATATTGCCTAAGAAACACCCTGCTCTACATACAGCAACCAAGATTCTTTGGAAAAATGGCTGAATCCAAGAGCTGAGGCAGGGGGTGTATAAGATGAGCCTGAAGGTCATCTTGGACCACAACATAAGAAGTGCACAAGGAATGATAAGAATATGTCAAAAGGACACAGGAGCCACCTTGAAGGAGTCCCCACAGGCCAAATGTGGGACAAACTGAGCACTCGGATGAATGACCACAATGGACTGCAGCCTATTGAATAGAATAGGAATCCATGTGTCCATGTTGATATAAATAAACAAGTTAATCATAGTCAATGAGACAGCAGAGAATGCAGATCTCTTCCCTACAGTAGAGGCCAAGGAAGAAGTGTAAAAGAAACGACAGAATGGAAAATCCCGATTAGGTAACTGTCTTTGGTGTCTGAGATACTCAGACAGGAGTTGTCTGACTCAAGCAGAAGTTGTCCGGAGAAGCTCACGCACATGGGAGGAGATTTAAACTGAAAAGACATTGGCAAAATCCCCAACTGCTACCCAATTACAAAGGGACAGATGGTGCCTTTGCCATGGAGAGAACTGAAGGCACCACCATGAGCAGGGGGTCAAGGCTGAAATCACCACGGCTGGGCTGGGTGGACGTCCTGGGTCCCTGAAAGAGCAGAGCGTCCTTCCTGTGACGTTCCTGCCAAGGATGCCAGACCTGACGCCTCAGGAGGAAATATCAGATGGACACAGACAGCACGGCCTGCACTCCTCACAGCTACCGAGGACAGGGGTTCGGGGACAGACTGAGGATGCCTTCACACTGGCAGACACCGGAGAGACCTGGTAACTAGGTGCAGAGTGTGTTTCTCCCCGGAATCCTGGACTCTCACAGCAAAGAGACATCCTGGGACAGTTTTCACAATCTGCATGGGGTCTGTGGCCTGGACACGAGGGTCTTATCAGAGCTGGTTTCTGGGATTGGTGGTGCAGCAGGAAGGTGTCCTTGTTTGGGGAAATGCCTGCTGGCCCATGCAGGGTGACGGGGCACCTGGTCTGCGGCTTATCCCCAGTGGTTCCCAGGCAGACCCAGGAAGAGGGGAGCTCCTGGAGGTGGGAGCAGGCGATGGAGCAAACGCAGTGAGAGGCCAGCAGAGGACTCTGCCTGGGCGGAGTCTGGGAGAGTTTGTGCCGCTCTTGCAGCCAGTCTGCGAGTCTGCAGTGTGGAAAGTGCGACTGACGTGGTGCCTTCAGGGATACCTTTGGTCATTTCCAACATTCTTACTTAATCTCTGCAGAAAGGTTCTTCAACATTAATCTGGAGCGGACAGATCTCTGCCCTGACCCAGAAGGCGGCCGGTGGATTCCAGGGCCCTGGGTAGAGGGCGCTAGAGTGACTGCTTCGTGGGTGTGGGGTTTTCTTAGGAGTGATGGGAATGTTTTCAATCTGTTATACAGGTGGTGGTCACACAATTGGTGAATGTACGAAATGCTACTGAAATCTTTGCTTTGAAATCGTTGTTTATGCTGTTTGAATTTCATCTCAATGAAAAGAATTACGAAACAAATGAATTCCACGGGAGTTTCAGTTTGTATTGTTGGTTTTGCTGGCTGGCATCAAAGCATTTGATTGATCACCTGGTTTGTAAAGCTGCGTTACTGGCCCATTTGGGAGGGAGGTGCTCAGTCATGTGTCCCTTCGTCCACCTCCCAGCCCACGCCCTCCCCTCCTTCTCAGGAGTTTCCACGGGGCTCTGTCCTGGGGCCACAGCCCAGCACCCACAGGGCCACCCACAGCAACACTGGAGAAAGTGCAGGTCTGCTCAGAGATCATGAGCACCTGGGCTGGTCTGTGTCCTTTGCCCCACACTGCGGTGTCCCTGTAACCAGCAGAAGGGTTTTCTCAGCCTTAGCTGGTAGAGTGGGTCGACGCCTTCCAGGCCCTGATGCTGAGCGCCCAACCCCGATGGGACACGTGTGAACACCAAGTGCCCGCTGACTCGGAGCTGTGCCCACTCACAGCCACAGCATCTCCTAAGCCAACAGTCAGTGGGGAGGTGACTCTGAGGTCGAGCCCTTCATCCCCTGGAGAAAATGACCACGATCTGAGGCTGTCCCTGAGTAGCAGGTTTCCCTCTGGCCGACATCCCTATAACTACTCTCTAACCAAAGTCCCATGACACTAGATAGAGACCATTTGCTCCCCCATTGTTCCTATACGTAGCATCTTCAACATTTGGAACATAGAAGTATTTTGCTTAAAAGTTGCTTAAGATGTTTCTCAGATCTTGAATTCCAGCACCATGGCTGGTACAAGGTAATATGAAGACACTGACCAAAAACCCAAGTCAGCACAAAAATGTAGTTTTTCTCATCTCCCAGTTGTATAGCTTCACCCCTGACTGATGAGCAATCCACCATCCCCAGCCCACCACCCGTCCCAAACCCCTTGCAGTCCAGCTCCATACTCCTCCGAGAGGCGGATTTGAAGTTTCCTCTTGTCCTCTCCCTTGGCTGCCTGATGATGAAACGTTTCCTCTGCTGCAAATCCCAGTGGCTCCGCGTACTGACTCGCCACGCACTGGGCAGTCAGGCCTGGAACTATCACATTCATATCTTTTCCAGGGGCAGGCCTGAGAAATGTCAAACAGGCAGTGCTCCTGCCCCAGGAGAGGCCTCACTCCTCAGCAAATGACAATCTTGTCATCCTAAGACCTAAGGGAGGCATTTCAGGACTCTGCTCGGTGATGCCTCAGGCCCTAAAACTGTGACTGAAGATGAAAATTGCACCTTCCCCGTCCAGGGCTCAAATGTGTTCTGGTTTGTAAAGTGCCCAGTTTCTACCCAGGAACTGGTTAAGCACTAGATACATAAACAAATCAATGTACTTCCTGCATCGTGAGGAAACTGCCATCCCCTCTAGCCCGCATCCTCCACGCTGCCGTCATTCCCTCGGCCTTCAACGCTCTCGTCTCTGCCACTGAGGACGGAGCAGCCCCTCAGCTCTGCAGACTCCCGGCTTTCGGAGGAGGCTCCCAGGCTCCTGTGACACAGGCTCTGTGCAGAGGGGGCTCATTTCCCTCCTGGGGAGGCTTCGCCGTGGGGAGGGCAGGGGAGGGCAGCGGAGGACAGGGGAGGCTGCTTACCCTGGAGAAGAGTTGACAGGACTGGGGGGATGTACATGGAAAGAGACCCCTGAGAGGTCCAGCCTCCTGTCTGAGCCCCTCAAATTGTCCACCCAGCCGTCCTGCTCCAAACTGGCCCAGTGCACACATCTCTGCACCAGCCATGCCCAGAGGGACCTCGAGGAAGCATCTTCCTCTCTTTGCCCTTCAGCTCACCCCACTCGGGGGACCCTCTGCCTCTGCTCCCAGCACTTCCTGCTCAGCACATCCTCTTCCAGCCTCCCCAGGCTCGCCCAGGCTGGAGGCCAGCCCTGAGCTCCTCCTCACTGGGAAGCCTATGTGGCCAGCGCTGCTGGGGAGGAGCCCGGACCTCATAGGGTCTGCAGCTGCCCCGCCCTCCTGATGGGCGAGTCCTGGGGACAGAGCTGCTTCTGCTGCCATGGGACTTTCTGTGAGCTGGTTCTGTTCTCTATGGAGTGTGAGTCTCCAGGGACAGAGAATGTGCATTCCAGTGTGTGCAGAGAGTGACCCACAGGGATGAGACTATAATCACTTTCCATGAGTTCCAAGTTTTTTATTACATATATTTCTTTCTACCTGTACACTTATGTCAAGAACATGTGTACTGTACATTCTGTATATACAAGCTGCATGCAGTATACGTTTTGAATGAATACACTAGGATATGCCAAAAAGATGATAATGAGTTGAACAAAGAGAAAGATGATACATTCTAAGGGGTAGATACACACTCCAACCACAAAATGGCAGGATAGTTAAAGAAACTAGTTTTCCAATCCGATCTACCTGCCTCAAAGATGTGAACATACAGAAATGCTGGTACAGAACCTTGTATGTATGTTTTGGGTGGGGGGTGACAGAGTCCCATTCATAATCCCTCACTGAAAGTTGGTTCAGCAGAACTTTGGCTCAACATTATCTCCAAAGTCACAGGAACAAGCTCTGCCCACCAACGGTCAGGTCGTGGGTTCACATGTTGAAAGGATTCATACCAACGTAATATACTTCAAACCAAGTGGGTGGGACGGAGGGTACCCTGAAGTACCTGATCGTGGCGATGTTGGAAGAAGTTTCAAAAAATTTATCGTGGGCCTCACATAGCTTGCCCAGGGAGGTCGACCCAGGAGGTCCATCCAGTACTTCCACATACTCAACCTCATAACAGTCTCTGCCTGTACGTGAAAGGCTGGGTGAGAGGAAAAGGCATGCATGAGCTTTGAGAATTATGCCCTCTCTAGCATAAAACATTCCCCCAACCAATGATTCAAACTAAATTCCAACAGCTTTGCTTGTGAGAAGCGCAAAAATCCGTCTTTGAAAAGGACAAAGGGACAATGTGGAGAAATGGGCAGAGCTGCCCATCCCTCTGAGCCTGAGGAAATGGTGACACAGGAAATGCCCAACTCCTCCACCCCAGGTCCTTCCTCCACCTGCTTCTCTCCTTGTCCCCATCCTGGTCTCCTGGGCCACACTTCCTTCTCCAAGGCCCTGGGGCACAGGTTGGGTAGATGGTCTGAGCCCACCTTTTAGGCAGCTGTCTCTCAGGAGCCCTTCCTCACACAGAGCACCTGAATAACCTACTGGGGGTCCCAGGCCCAGAAAGGTCTGGAGAGGACAGAGGCTTTTAGCCACACAGATTCCGTCATCTTTTGCATCTACCTCCTGGTCTGTCTTTGGCTTCGCCTGAAACTGGTGGAAATGGGGTTCCCAGGTCACATCAGGGAACACTGCCTTGGCACAGCCAAGCAGGAACTTATGCTGCATTGGAAATGCTTTCAGTGGCTTCATCACTTCATTTATTCATTCATTCCTTCAGGAAAATTCCATGCAGTACAAAGACTCCCCTTCTAGCTGACAGAAAGACACAGGGAAAGATAATATTACCCTTTAAACTCTACCTAGAGCTTTGTTCTGGGCATTGTTTGAGGCACATGGGACAGATAATTGTGTTCCTCTGCAAAGAGTCAGGAAGGGGGGTCCTTGACATGGAAGACTCTGTCCTTGAGCTAATTCCTGAAACACACCCTGAGGACCCCAAGCAGAGGACAGATCATCAGGAAGGCTGAAGGATGCTTCCAGGCAGAGGGGTCGGGGGAGAAAGGCCAGGAGCTGCTGAACTCTGGTGTGTCCAGAAAACTCAGTGTGTTACAGCTCAGCCCGGGGGTGCCACGGGAGAGCAGTGTGGAGAGGGCAGCAGAGAGGAAGGGGCCAGATGGTGCAGGGTGGGAAGGGTGACACGGAGGGCAGCTTCATCCAGAGAACAGGGCATCCCTGGGAGCTGTGAGCAGGGAGCGGGAATGGAGTGGGACAGTGGTTTCGATGCCTAGGGTGGAGGGAGGAGAGTGAGCAGGAGGAGGCCAAGACGGGATCACTCCCAGAAGCTACAGCAACACCAGCAAGAATCAACTTCTGTACTCACTGGAGGTATGGAAATCCTATCCAGATTGTTTCGACAGATTTGAGCTCGATGATCCAGACACACTCAGTTTTTGGCCCAACATAGTTGATGAAGCTGCCTTCCTCATCTGTGATGTTGCCCCCACACTCTCCAGGCTCTACAGGAGAACAAAGGGGGGCCAAGCACTGCAGGCTCATGACTGGACCTCCTAACTTCCCTTCCTCAGGGAGAAAATCCAACATGGATCATCCTAGTCTGATGGCCCCCAAAACAAGGTGGGCTCTTTGGATTTAGTCTGTTCAGAGATTTCAGACTCTGAATTGGGGGCATTAGGGAAAGTGAAGCCTGTAGCAGTGTCAGGTCCAGAAACACCATGTCCTTTGGACCAGCAATTGTCCCCAGTACATGTTCTTCCCATTGAGTCATTTAGAGTTTAACCCAACAGCACATCACCTCTGTGAGGACAGGGCCAGGGTGACAATCCTCTCTGCGTTTACCTTGCATATATGCAGCTGAAACGGTTGTGGCTGAAAGACATCAAAACAGAAAAACAAAATGAAAAGCTGAAGTCCCCAATGGGTCAAGGCAGGAGAATGGAAAATGAGCGCACTCTGAAGATGAGTTTGAGTGCGAGGGAGGGAGCTGAGCAGGAAGAGCAGATGGCATCACTGTCCCCATGCCTGGGAGCCACACTGGGCCACCCTGAGGGAAGGTGGGAGAAGGTCTGATTCTCAGCACTCAAAGACCAGCTCACTCAGCACTTCCTCCTTTCTCTGATTCCACTCAACTAACGTTCAGTTTGCCCACTGTGATGCCACAGTCAGAAAACACATCTCTGACACTGGTGACCAGCTTGTTCTGATTTATTTTAGATTTTTCTGATTTCAGCTCTAATGTCCCATGTCCCAGGAAACCACACCTTACTGGGAAAACCAAAAACGTCAACCAAACTAAATCTGACCCGAACGTTTCTTACTGTAACTTCCGTTATGAAACAAATGATTGATTTGATGGTTTTTTAAACGAATTCAATAAATTTGGAAGTTAGCAGAAATAAACCATTGTAATTTTTGGAAATTTCACTATTTCAGGGACGCAGGTTAAATACTTGATCCAAGAGAGACCTGTAACAACTTAATGTAAGTGACTGAGGTGAAGATCTCAGTTAATAGAGGTTTATTAAGCCAAAGTCTGATTATGTGTCTTTAAAAGGCACAAACCGGAGAAGCATCTGTGACCTGTGCTCACCAAAGAGGGACTCTGGAGCTCAGTATTCCAGGGCAGAGACAGACAGAAAGAGAGAGAAGGAGGAGGGTGGGCACCGAAGCAGATGGTTGCATTCTTGTGAGGCTCTAATTAGTGCTGAGAAAATATATGATTTACATCCAGTAAGGTATATGTTTGAAGAGAAAAACGGACTAAAGGAAGAATCAATTATTCAGATGTTCTTGGGTAGGTGGAACAGTGATTGAACTTGTCCTGTCTCTCTTCTGCACCTGGAGGGATAAACTTATAATTGACATTATTAGTGTGGAAAAAGCAGACTTTAGTTTTAGGAGCTAGATTTAGCTTTCTAAGACTTAGCCCTGAAGTTACAATTTGCATGACCTTGTTCATGGGAGGCCAGCAAAGAATTTCCCTATGAATGATCCGTGGGCCTGTCCTTGCAGATGCCTGAGGCCTTCTACATTTCTGGGGGGAACTGGCTCATGCATAATGTTGGTAGCGGCCGTTCATCTGGAAGTGGGTGTTGCATGACTCAGCCTCCAGCACAGGTTCAGAGCAGATGACCCTGGTTCCAGTCCCACTTGGCTTCAGAACAGCAAGGCTTTGGAGAAGATATTCACTCCCCCTAAGCCTCACTGACCCATCATCAAATGGGCACTGTGGTCGTGACCACCTCATAGGTGCAAGAGGGGACCCCGACAGGCCCCTGGCTCCATGCCCCACTCAGGGTGGCCTGCCACACACCTGCCTGTCACCCTAACACTCTCATACCTTTCCTCTTGTCCGACATTGGATTATAGTTCTTCACTTGCTGAATTAGTAACCATAAGAATGCTCTAGAATCTATTCTGAAAATAAAGCTCAGCCAGGACTCAGAAGCACATCTCAGCCGTCCTCCCTGGGCCTGAGGCTCACTGGTCTCTGTGGCAGAAGGGAGAGTCTCCCCGCACTGGGGTCTCTATGTCGTCTGCTCTGGAAGACGTAAATCATGCTTCGTAGAAAGCAGACCTCAAGGGCAAATCCTTCACATGCCCGTCACAGTGAGTGACATCTCTGGGCTGGACTCACATCTGCCATGAGGTCCTCTCCTCTGGATTCTCACTTCCAGGCCCGGTAAGTTAGCTCCAAAGCAGTTTCCTGTTCACCAAGTCCTCACAGCCCTGTAGGAGGCTCATCCTTCTATAGCTGAAGATCACAGAGGTTGAGTTACTTGGCCAACAAATACAGCAGGTGTTAACTTCTACCTGCAAGCCCTGCGTTCCTCCTTCCTTTGCAGTAAGTTGCTTTTCTGTCTCCTGACTTTAACAGGGAAAAAAAGATGTCAATGATATTAACCTCTCCTGCCAAGTTCTCGGGCTGCCTGTCACTAGTGCCCCTACAGGCCCGCTGCAGCCCCAACTAGGACACAGGGTGCGAGCCCTACTCCAGGTGAATACTCAGACGGGCACATGCAGCTGGATGACAACCTCTAGCCAGAGCAGGCCAAGCAGAGGTGGCACCTGGCGCCCTGCAGGGATCCTGGGGGGGATGAGGCTCGTGGGATGGGGCAGCCCTGATGTGAGTATGCAGGTGACAAAGGACAGTGGTGCAGGAGAAACAGCCACGGCTGGAAAGGCCGGCCGGGGCGGGACAGCACAGAGAGGCCAGGTAGAGCAGGAAGTGAGAGCTGGGGACGGAAAGGGGAGAGGAAGAGGAGACAAAAAGACAAGTGGGGAGAACGAGGGAAACACAGAGCTGGAGAGAAGGAGAGAGAGACAGAGGCTCTCCCTGAGACACGGGCGCTTCTCCCTACCGGCGTTCTCAAAACCAGCTAGCCAGTCCACAGGCATTTAATGCAATTCCCAGGGTGCAGACCCCTGAGAGGACAGTGGCCCTCCCCTCTTCCAGCACATTCCCAGCCCTGCTGGGAGCCTGCGTCTCTTGCTGCTTGTGCAGTTGCCGCAAGTTCCACAGACAATCCACTGGGCAGCGCAGAGCCCCCGCCCTGCCGTGGGCTCCCGCAGGAGACCCAGTTACCCTTCGGATGCCCCTCTGATGCATTCCAAGTAAGGACCCTGCCCCAGACCCCGCCGTCGGTCACACCTCTGGGGACGTCTCCAGAGCTCCACCCTGTCTGATTCACTCAGCCACTTCTGGGAGGCCCAGCCTGCCCCCAGCTGCATCTCAGCATATGTTGCTTGAGGCAGGAAGGAGACCCACAGAACACATGCCAAGACAGCGAATCAGGAGCCAAGAGAATGTTTGATAACAGGACGGCATCGCCTTAGACACAGGGACATTCCCGTGTTTGTCCCTTCCTCCCCCAGCACCGAGAGGCAGTGAGACCGTTTGTGTGGAGGAGAGGACCTGGTGGCCCTGGTCTGTGTCTGGCAACAGGCCAACCACAGAAGCTCTGAGGCCAAACAGGAAAGCAGTGAGAGCCCCAGGAGAAAGGGCCCAGCGGCCAGACGTTACCTGTACTGAGCAGCAATGCCCAGGCCAAGGCTCTGGACACGCCCATGCTGGGTAGGGGCCGGCAGCAGCCTCAGCAGTGAGCTCAGCTCTGGAGGCCTGGGGCTATATAGAGACACTCCTGAAATCTGATCGCCTCCCTCCCAGGTGGAGCCAGGGCTGGCCCAGCAGCAGGCTCTGAGGGTGCTGCAGGATCAGGTGGTCTAGAGAGGGAGGCGGAGGTGTGGCTCCATGCCAAGGAACACTGTCTTCTCAGCCACGTTCTGGGTCCCTGTCTCCTGGACTGAGATACGATGCCAGGTGCCCCCGCCCCTTTCCTCGCGATGGTCCTGGAGGAGGAGTCACTGGCTGGCCACAGGTCAAGGTGACCTCCTGTTTGGGCAGCCCTCCTGCCTTGGCTTAACTCATAGCAACTTGACCTCTATTATGTTGCAGAAGCCTCGTAACACCTGGCGAGTAGACGTCTGCACCTGAGCTTGTACCACACTGCCCACAGCAGCAACTAAGGAGTGGAAACAACTCACATGCCCATCAACTGATTAACTCTATAATATTTATAAATATTAATAAATCCTGATATGGCCATACAACGGAATTTTATTCAGACAGAGAAAGGAATTTACCTACCAAGGACTATTACCAATTAATACAAGAGGAGACTATGTGTATTCATTTTCTAGATCTCTAACCAACTCTGGATTTGACCAAATCTTTTAGTACGACTTATTGATCACATATGCTAGACACCAGACCATATGTTTAAAAATGTTTGACTCGGGGCTCGTGTCTTTGATGCCTCTCATGCAGCTGCAGCTCTTTGGAAAAGCCCGTCCACATCTCGGGCCAACTTTCCATTGCATTGCTCTTCTTCCTAGGGGTCATGGGAGCCGCACTTGTCCTTCCCAATCCAAAACGTTATTTACACAGGGCCCTAACGCGCTCACGTCCACAAGAAGCCCTGTCCCAGGGTCTGTCACTGGCCACCGCAGACACCGTTGCTTTAACTTTACCAGGAACAGTTGAAGGGGCTGCAGGGTACTTTGTGACTCATCTCCCCAGCACAGTTGCCCTTCTTGTTAACAGAGAACCCCAATTTCGCTTCCACCTAGCAACTCCAATGTTCCCTGAGAGCCGGTGACCCCAGGCCCAGATCCAAGAACCAACCTGACTATACTAAAGAGGTGGTAGGAACGGGGACAAGGAGGCTCACCCTGCAGGTCAGTGACTGGTGCAGACTGGAGTATGTGACCCACTGGGCCAGTGAAGTCATAGGAACGGCCTTACGCAGAGGGAGGTGGGAAACGGCTGCTCCCCCCTTGCTGCCAGGCTGAGGGTGAGGCCGACTCACAGAGCAGGCAGAGTAGGACAGTGGCAGGGAGGTGACTCCAGAGCCACTGGGAAACATCAGCCCTGAAGCCTCTACACTTCCAGACACAGGAACCCATCCCTGTCCTTGTGGTTCAAGTCAGTTCCAGTTGGGCTTTCTGTGCACCCAGGTGAAGACCTCTGAACCCCTGGAGGCCCCAACTATCAGAGAATGAAATCCTTTTCTCAGCACAACACACACACTGAAATGTCTTAAAAGACCGTGTGCGCTGATGTTGCCAACACCTCTCCCATGTGCAGAGTTAGGGGAGAGTCAGTTGTTGTGGGGGCAGCTCCAAAGATGGGACTCACGCTCTAGGCTGAGCACGAATTTCCCAGGAATCTCGCCCTTAGCCCTGGCTGAACCAGGCAGGTCTTGGTGCCGACTCTTCCATCAGTCACCCACCCGGCATCCTCACATAGCCCCTGGCACATCTCCTGCTCCTGGGAAAGAGGCCACAGGCTCTTCATGGTATCTGAAGACAGGAGGGACAGGAGGGGAACATCCAGACAGACAAACACACAGGGACCTTCTATACTACTGTCGTTACTGGCCAAGCCTCACTCTTCTTGGTGACAAAACCACTCGGACTCAAAAAAATCTCTCAAAAAGGACAAGTGTCAATAGGAAATGTGCCAACTGTCCCAGCCTTCTAACCTCTGGAGAAATGGTGACACTGGAAATGCCTGGTTTAATCATTCCTGTCCTCCCCTGTACCTACTTCTCTCACTGTTCCATCGGACTTTCTTGGTCCTGCTACAATTTTCAGGTTAATGGAAGCAAAGTTTGGGTGCGGGTGAAAGTCCTATTTTGGGGGCAGCTGTTTCCCAGGTGTGAAACCCACAGAGCACCTGAGTGACTCAGTTGGTTTCCTGACCTCACAGCAGGTCCATAGTGGACAGGGGCCCTATTCACAAAGATTTACCGTCTGTCTCGTCTTTCCCTGTGGGCTGTGCATGGCTTTGTCTGGAACTAATGGAAATGTGACTCCCACACTAACATCTGTGACAACGGCCCGGGGAGAGCGGTGCAGTGACTAATTGCTGCATTGACAAGGCCTTCTGGGACCTTATCACATCGCTCTGGAGTTCATTCAGTCAGGGACTGTAACTTCTACCCAAAGTTAGAGCTCCCTCAGGGATAGGCCAAACAAATAAATGAGCAAATGATACCGTATGCTTAAAATCACCTACAAATTTTAGGGGGTGTCTGTTGGGGTAAAAAAGGAGAGAGAGGGTCCATCTACCTAAAGAGTCAAGAAGATGTTCTAGAAGAGTGAGCCCTCGAGCTGAATGAAGAAATACAAATACAGGACCTAAGAAGAGGGCAGGTGGATGAGATGGGGAAGAAAACCGTGTTCCAGGCAGAGGGGATGACATGAGCAAGGACACGGCTCTGCCACACAGGTGGTGTTTCCAGGAGTCGCACTGTGCTGTGCTCAGCACACAGGGAAGAAATGGAGAGAAAGAAGGACAGGTCCACAGACTGGGCCATGAAGGGTTTTGCAAGGTCATGCTGAGAACAGTCAGCTTCACTTAGAACACAGGGAACAGTTAGATCGATCGTTTTCAGCACGGAGTATAAATCGATTCAGATTTTGTTTCAGATGCCTGTGGTGGGTCGGTGGAAAGTAAACTGAAAAAGTCCAAGGTGGACTCTGCTATGATTTGGGTATATGACCCCTCCAAACCCCATGTTGAAATCTGGTCCGCAGTGTGGGAGGTGGGGACTAGTGGGAGGTGTTTGCATCATGGGGGCAGATCCCCCATGAATGGCCGGTGCCATTCTCCTGGTGGCTCTTGCTCCATTATTTCCTGCAACAGCTGGTCACTAAAACTAGTCTGGTACCCCCCACCCTTGCCTTGCTTCCTCTCTTGCATGTGATCTCTCCTTCCTAAAAAAGTCCTTCCTAGAAAAGTGTAACTTCAGCAAAGAAAAGTCACACCCTCAGCACTAACCCACATTCACCAGAGACCCCCACATTCACCAGGCTCTGCAAACACAAGAAAAGGACACGGAGCCCCTCCAGGGCTGTTCCAGGGCCATGAAGGTCTGTGCCATACATGGGGCTCATATCCTTGTACATCCTCCTAACTTCCTGATCTTCTGGACTAAATGCCACATCGATGCCATGGCTTCAGTGTGTCCTCCTAAAGGCATGTATTGTAAACTCATTCCCCGGTGCAACAGTGCTGGGAATGGGAGCCTAAGGAGAGGAGATTAGGCCCTGAACAGATTAATTCCACTGTGCCAGGATTTTGGGCCTTATAAAATGATGGTTTGCCCCCTTTTGTCTCTCTCTCAGCTTATCCTTTCACCTTGCAACATTCTGTAAGGAGGCCCTCATCAGATGCTGGCCCCTCAGTTTTGTTCTTTCAGCCTCCAGAGGCTCAACACAATAAATTAGTCTTGAGGAAAGAGTAGTCTGAGCTATGTTAGATATGCACAATTTGTCAGACCCAGAGAGATAAGAGTATGGGACTGCAATCTTGCCGGCTACCCCCAGACCCAGGGGCAATGGTTTAAAGGCATTTTGTTGGCCGGGCGCGGTGGCTCACGCCTGTAATCCTAGCACTCTGGGAGGCCGAGGTGGGCGGATCGTTTGAGCTCAGGAGTTCGAGACCAGCCTGAGCAAGAGCGAGACCCCATCTCTACTAAAAATAGAAAGAAATTATATGGACAGCTAAAAGTATATATAGAAAAAATTAGCCGGGCATGGTGGTACATGCCTGTAGTCCCAGCTACTCGGGAGGCTGAGGCAGGAGGATCGCTTGAGCCCAGGAGTTTGAGGTTGCTGTGAGCTAGGCTGACGCCACGGCACTCACTCTAGCCTGGGCAACAGAGTGAGACTCTGTCTCAAACAAAAAAAAAAAAAAAAGGCATTTTGTTCCTTACTGGCTGCCTCACTGATTATCTTCATGTTCCTGGAATTTGCGATGCAAGGAACAATGTAGATCTAATCAGTAGCTTATGCTGTTAAATGCATTAACGAAAATTCTTGTTAAACAATGCAGGAGCTTCCTGTTCTTTTCCTTTAAAAACCTACTTGTAACTGTTGCTAATTGCAGCATATATTGCGAACAAGTTTAATCTTTCCGCCTGGGTTACAGTGCTGAAACTGGGCCCAAATAAACTCTCTATGTATGTTAAGTTTGCTTCATGTTTTTGCTTCTGTTCCACACTGTTGATTATAAATTGCCCAACTGTTTTTTATAGCAGTGCAAAACAGATTAAGACAACAGATAACCCAAGTCTGATGGTCCCATAAGCAATGTGAGCAGTTTTGTTTTGCTCTTTTCAGAGCTTTAAGGGACCCAGACACATAGGCAGCATAATTTGTTTTTGACCAGTGAGGAATAGAAAACTTTAACACCCATCACCATAACATTCTTCAGCATCACCCATGTGGGAAGAATGGTGAGCACAAAGCCAACACCTTCTCACTCATGTGTCCCTGCAGGTCTTTTCCCAGTGCTGGGGAAAAAATAGCAAATAGATATCCTGCCACAAGAGAGGCCACACACAAATGAGAATCCATCTTATTTTGAAGAAGATCTCAAGGTACTTTATGATCACTCTCAGTGATACCTAAGGCCCCAGAATAGTGAAATGAAGATTTTCAAAGTAAAAAAACAAAACAAAACAAAAACAAATCCTGACTTAGCTAAAGAGAGTCTTTATTAAAATGCTGGGGCAGGTGGAGGGACAGGTCTACCTGTGTGGGAACGTCCAGATGGATGACATGAGTGTGTGTATCTGCATTTCTTATACAGGTATCATACCAGGACCCACATGGCTCAGTCCAAATCAGTGCCATGGTTAAAAAACAGAGTGCAAGCCCCTATGGAAAACACGCTGGCAGTTTCCCAAATAGTTATCTTATCTGATGGCCAGGCCTTTCTTTTGGGTATATAACCAAGAGAATTGAGAATATATGTCCACACATAAACTTCTACTTGAATGTTCATAGCAGCATTAGTTATAGTAGCTAATGAGTAGAAACAACTCAAATGTTCATCTACTGGTAAGTAGGTAAATAACTGATTTAGGAACAATCCCCAAAACATGCTATCTTAGTCTGTTTTGTGTTGCTATCATATTAATAGAATACCTGAGGCTGAGTAATTTATACAAAACAGAGGTTTATTTGGCTCATGATTCTGATGTCTGGAAAGCCCAAGGGCATGGCACCAGCCTCTGCCCAGCTTCTCATGAGGGCCTCCTGCCGGCTCAAAACATGCCAGAGAAAGGAACAGTGAATAAGATGGTTCTGAAGAGGGACCCAAGATGAGAAGTGACCTCCTTTTATAACTACTCATGCTCATGGTAACTAGCCCAGTTCAGGGACAGCAGGACCCACTCACTCTCTTGAGACTGCGTTAATCCCTTCATGAGGGCAATCTCTCTTGACTCAAACACTCCTTGAAAGTACCAACTTCTAACACTGCCACACTGACAATTAAATTTCAACACGGTCTTTTGGTGGAGATAAAGCACATCCAAACCATAGCACATGAGTATCTACTTTCCTTAACTCTAACCACGTCTGGATTTTACCAAATTTTTAATATCTTTTGATATTCTTGATCAAATAAGCTAGAAAATGTACCTAATTTTCAAAAGTATGCAATTCTCTCATTATCAGAGGGGCTGGCATCTTTTCAATGCTTTTAATGAAACTGCAGCTCTTTTGGAAACAACTCCATAAATTCAGGCCAAAATCTACTGCATTGTTCTTTGGCTTAAGCATCATAGAAGCCACCTTTGTCTTTTGCAAACCATAACTTTTTTATACAGGGTGATAATGGGTTCACGGTGCAAGGAACTGTCCAACTTTATTAGAACAGGGTGAAACTGCTAGGCTGAGAGCTATTGAGTCACTCAGAGCATCCTTGCTGAGGAATGGAGAAAGAAGCAAAGTCGGGAAATTTTCTCCCTACCTAGTATTCAATGCTAACTCTGTTTTAGTGGACTTAGAGTCTTACTAATGGAAACTACAATACTTCCTCCTAATTCTCCTACCTCCTCTTACTTCAGATACCCTGTACAATTACCCCTTACTCACCCTACTCCTGCCTCCAGGCTGGGGATAGGACAGAGCACTCCACAATTGGATATAAATGCCCATATGGAGCCATTTTGAGCCCAGGGAGAGAATGGTGTCCTTCCTCTTGGATCCCAGCCCGAGGGCCCTGCCATCTGCTCCAGCAAGTCAGGACAGCTGTGCTCTCCCCAACTGAGTCAGAGCTTTTGAGGATTTGCCTCCCTCAGATCTTTTCCCTTCAGGGCATGTGCAGATGTCCCCTCTGCTACTTCCAGAAGGCTTCAGTAATTCTCTCTACCTTGTTCAATGTCCCTTCAGACTGACTGCTGTCTATAGCATCAGAACTGTCATCTCCTCTCCACTCTCCCAGAATCTGTCATCAGCAGCCTCCCCAGCACCCTTGCTTTTATTTCATAAGAAGGAGTTTAAGGGTCTGCTGGGCATTTGGTAAGTTACCTTGCCAGCATGGTTTCCCTCCTTGTTAACAGAGAACCCCAATTTTATCAAGGTATGTATTACCACGCAGCATGCCCAATGTTCCCTGGGAAAAACTGACCCTAGGCCAAGCACCAAGAACTGGCCTGAGAGGAGTAAGGATGTGGTATGAATGGGGACATGTCTCCCGCCATTCAGTGACTGGTGCAGACTTGAGTACGAAAAAGAAAAGAAATGTTTTCTCTGAGGAGTGTGAGTCCCTTCAAATCATCAGGCTCAGAAACACATTTAAGATATGTCAACAGTCAAGTCTCACTCCCTTCTTGAGCTAAACAATTACATCTTGAAGCCACTGCCTTGGGACCTTTAGACTGATGCCAAGTAGCCATAAAATGTCTTAACCTGGACATTATAACTCATACTCTATAGTTCAACAATGTATAACCACTCACTAATCCATATGATTTCTGTAAACCAGTGAGCATTCCTGAGAAATAGCTTTTGTAATCACCCCCTCTCCTGATTCAACATTTCTCCTTTAAAATCTTCAGCCTATCCATTCTTGGCCCAAGTAAATGAACGAGGCAAAAATCTCAATCAATGGAGGTTTATTAAGCCAAGATTTCAAGGATGTGCCTGGGCAAAACACAAACTGCAGACAAGCTGTGGCTGTTTGTTTGAAGGAGAAATTGGAACATTCGGCATTTAGGGTATATAGAGAGAAAGAAAAAGGTAGGAGGGAGGCAATGAGGCAAAGAATTGCAAAAGCCATATATGACAAATCCACAGTCAACATGATACTGAATGGAAAAAAGTTGAAAGCATTTCTCCTAAGAACTGGAGCAAGACAAGGGTGCCCACTGTCATCACTTCTATGGAACATAGTACTAGAAGTCCTAGCCAGAGCAATGAGGCAAAAGAAAGAAATAAAGCATATCCAAATTGGGAAAGAAAAGATCAAACTATCACTGTTGCTGATAATATGATCTTCTATCTAGAAAACTCTAAAGTCTCCACCAAAAGACCTCTAGAATTGATAAATAAATTCAATAAAGTCTCACGTTACAAAATTAATGTGACAAATCAGTAGCATTTCTATTATATATACTCATAACAATCAAGCTGAGAGTCAAATCAAGGACTCAATACCAGTTACAATAGTTACAAAGAAAATAAAATACCTAGAAATATGCTTACCCAAGGAGGTAAAAGGTCTGTATAAGGAAAACTATAACACACTGATGAACGAAATCATAGATGGTGCAAACAAATGGAAAAATATCCCATGTTCATGGATTTGTGGAATCAACATTGTTGAAATGTCCATATTGCCCAAATTGACTTTCAGATTCAATGCAATCCCCATCAAAATACCAACATCATATTTCATAGATCTATAAAAAATAATGCTACACATCAATTTGAAGGAAAAAAAAAATACTCAAATAGCCACAGCAATCTTAAGCAAAAAGAACAAACCTGGAGGCATCATATTACCTGACTTCAAATTATAATATAAGGCTATAGTAACCAAAATAGTATGATACTGGCATAAAAGTAGAGACATAGACCAATGTAACAGAATAAAGAAACCAAAAATAAAACCATCTACTTACAACCAATTGATCTTCAACAAAGCAAACAATAATGTACACTGGGGAGAAGAAGCCCTATTCAATAAATGGTGCTGAGAAAATTGGATAGCCACACACAGAATGAAATTGGACCCCTCTCTCTCACCATATAAAAAATTAATTTAAAATGGATAAAAGACTTAAAGGTAAGTCATGAAACCATAATAATTCTAAAAGAACACATAGAAAAACTTGTGTAGTCATAAGCCTAGGCAAAGAATTTATGACTAAGTCTCCAAAGGCAAAAACAGCAATAACAAAATTAAATAATTGGGACTTAATTGAATTAAAAAGCTTCTGCACAGCAAAGGAAATAACCAGCAGAGTAAATAGACAACCAAACAAGGGTGAAGGAGAAGGGAGCCCTGCAGAGGCATGGAAGCAGTATGTCTGTGGGCCTCAGGAACAGGGCTGCTGGAGGTGAGGGCCTCTGTGACGGCAGCTGGAAAAGCTAATGTTGTTGGGAAATTGGTACATTATGTGAATAAGTAAATGGATTAAGCAAATGTGTAAATATATTGAGATTCATGAAACCCAAAGGCACTGAAAAATATGGAATGGGGAAAGAAGACAAAGAACTGACATAGCTTTAAATTAAACTTGTGATAGTGATATAAGTATACACACATATATGTGTCCATAAGTACCATTGATATAATAGAAATAGTTACACACATGTGTAGGTAACTAAGGTACATATATACACATATATATTTTCTCACTCTGCCAACTGAGAAGGCCTAAAAACAATGTTGCGTAGTAGCAATAAATACAACAGGCAATAGATATTGCTTAAGAAACACCCTGTTCTACTTACAGCAACCAAGATTCTTTGGAAAAATGGCTGAATCCAAGAGCTGAGGCAGGGGGTGTATAAGATGAGCCTGAAGGTCGTCTTGGACCACAACATAAGAAGTGCACAAGGAATGATAAGAATATGTCAAAAGGACACAGGAGCCACCTTGAAGGAGTCCCCACAGGCCAAATGTGGGACAAATTGAACACTCGGATGAATGACCACAATGGACTGCAGCCTATTGAATAGAATAGGAATCCATGTGTCCATGTTGATATAAATAAACAAGTTAATCATAGTCAATAAGACAGCAGAGAATGCAGATCTCTTCCCTGCAGTAGAGGCCAAGGAAAAAGTGTAAAAGAAACGACAGAATGGAAAATCCCGATTAGGTAACTGTCTTTGGTGTCTGAGATACTCAGACAGGAGTTGTCTGACTCAAGCAGAAGTTGTCCGGAGAAGCTCACGCACATGGGAGGAGATTTAAACTGAAAAGACATTGGCAAAATCCCCAACTGCTACCCAATTACAAAGGGACAGATGGTGCCTTTGCCATGGAGAGAACTGAAGCAGGCGATGGAGCAAACGCAGTGAGAGGCCAGCAGAGGACTCTGCCTGGGCGGAGTCTGGGAGAGTTTGTGCCGCTCTTGCAGCCAGTCTGCGAGTCTGCAGTGTGGAAAGTGCGACTGACGTGGTGCCTTCAGGGATACCTTTGGTCATTTCCAACATTCTTACTTAATCTCTGCAGGAAGGTTCTTCAACATTAATCTGGAGCAGACAGATCTCTGCCCTGACCCAGAAGGCGGCTGGTGGATTCCAGGGCCCTGGGTAGAGGGCGCTAGAGTGACTGCTTCGTGGGTGTGGGGTTTTCTTAGGAGTGATGGGAATGTTTTCAATCTGTTATACAGGTGGTGGTCACACAATTGGTGAATGTACGAAATGCTACTGAAATCTTCGCTTTGAAATGGTTGTTTATGCTGTTTGAATTTCATCTCAATGAAAAGAATTACGAAACAAATGAATTCCACGGGAGTTTCAGTTTGTATTGTTGGTTTTGCTGGCTGGCATCGTAGCATTTGATTCATCACCTGTTTTGTAAAGTTGCGTTACTGGCCCATTTGAGGGAGGTGCTCAGTCATGAGTCTCCCTGTGTCCCTTCGTCCACCTCCCAGCCCACGCCCTCCCCTCCTTCTCAGGAGCTTCCACGGGGCTCTGTCCTGGGGCCACAGCCCAGCACCCACAGGGCCACCCACAGCAACACGGGAGAAAGTGCAGGTCTGCTCAGAGATCACGAGCACCTGGGCTGGTCTGTGTCCTTTGCCCCGCTCAGCGGTGTCCCTGTAACCAGCAGAAGGGTTTTCTCAGCCTTAGCTGGTAGGGTGGGTCGACGCCCTCCAGGCCCTGATGCTGAGCGCCCAACCCCGATGGGACACGTGTGAACGCCAAGTGCCCACTGACTCGGAGCTGCGCCCACTCACAGCCACAGCATCTCCTAAGCCAACAGTCAGGGGGGAGGTGACTCGGAGGTCGAGCCCTTCGTCCCCTGGATAAAATGACCATGAGCTGAGGCTGTCCCTGAGTAGCGCCCACCTGAAGCCACTCTGGTGCCATCAATGCTATGGGGGATTGAGGCCCTGCTCTGAGCAGAACCTGGGTACGGACATTGCAGGGGACTGGAGCCCAGGACGGGACTGGAGCCCAGGGCAGGGCTGGAGGGGACAGATCTTGGAGGGCTGCAGGGCAGCCACCTTCAGCCTGGGGTGGGGATGAGACAGAAAGAGAGCTGTCAGCCACTCTGTTGTCAGAGGCCAGAATCAGATCCTGACTCTTTAAAGTAAGGAAAGGGGCCGGGTGCGGTGGCTCATTCCTGTAATCCTAGCACTCTGGGAGGCTGAGGCTGGTGGATTGTTTGAGCTCAGGAGTTCGAGACCAGCCTGAGCAAGAGCGAGACCCCATCTCTACTAAAAATAGAAAAAAATTATCTGGCCAACTAAAATATAAAAAATTAGCTGGGCATGGTGGCGCATGCCTGTAATCCTAGCTACTAGGGAGGCTGAGGCAGTAGGATTGCTTAATCTTAGGAGTTTGAGGTTGCTGTGAGCTAGGCTGACGCCATAGCACTCACTCTAGCCCGGGCAACACAGCAAGACTCTGTCTCAAAAAAAAAAAAAAAAAAATTTAATAAAATAAAGTAAGGAAAGGGCTGTGGCAGACTTTTACAAGAGTCCTGTTTTAGAGCTAAACACCCTGGAACCCTCTCCTATAAAGGACAGCTACAGGCCCTCAAAGAAACAGAGTTAACAGGGTCCTCATGAACACAAGGGCCCAAGGTTGTGCCACAGCGCCCCCTGGTGTCAGCAAGTGGATGGCAGGAGGGTGGTGGGAGAGATGCTGGTCACCTTGCAAGGGGCTTGTAGGCTCTGTCCCCACAGGAAACAGGAGACAACTCAGAACATGTGACAGGGCCTTGCAGTTCTGGCCCCTGAGACACAGCATCTGCGTGTCAGTTACTCTGTTGCGGGTGGAGCGTGGGGCAGGATCACCGTGCTTTTAGCAGGCCCTGGCTATTTGGGGAGCTGGAGGCGCCCCCACCAGGTAACGTGAGCAATGCCACGGAGCCAGCTGGGCAAGGGTGTGGAGACAGCACAGTGTGAACCCCTCCTTTTTCACCTGGTCCCACATGCCACAGATGAGCTGCAGGCAGGGTATAAGGTGCAGTGCTGTGTGCAAACTCAGCACGAGACCGGGGCTCCTGGGTGCAGAGAGCCTTTGGGCTGTGGAAGAGGGAGGCGGAAGACCAGGCACCAGAACTCAGGGAAGCCGACTGTAACCCCAGCTCCGCCACTCACTGCCCCAAATCCCGTGTGTGTTGTGTTACCGCACCTCTCCGACCTGGGTCTTCATCCCTGCCAGGTGAGAATGGTGACACATGGCCACATTGCTGTCAGGAGGATTAGATTCACATGTCAGAGGTGCTCCCCTGGTAGGAGATGCTTAATTAGCATTTCCTCCATGGCAAATCCTCATGAACAGTGGACGTTGGGGCAATGTGAATTAGCAGAAATGAGGTACTTTAGGCAAGTGATACTGTGAGATGGCCTTTTGGGACATGAATCCAATAGCAAATGAAAAGTGGACCCTTTGGGTCCACTGAGGACAAGCCTGCTGGGCCCTGCGCCTCAGAGTCACCCCCCCTTACAGCGGGGACCCATAGCCTCCACTGCTCCTTCTCATGCACGGGGCACAAGCATGAGGCGGTTGTTTCTGACATCAGACCCAGTACCAGCTGCTGCCTGCATTTCATTGCTTTGTCATTGCTTTCAGGGCAGAGTTGCCACCACGGGGTGACCCTCAAGGCTTTCCTTGACCACCCAACTGGGAGGGTAAGAGTGGGCATGGGGGGTGATGGTGAGTAGACTGAAAACCGGCAAGGGACCGTCCCTGGGGCCCTAGCTCCTCTGACCCCTGGTAAGGCTCAAGGGCCCACCCTGCACCCCAGGGAGGCTGAGGGCATTGCCCTGCAGCTGGTGGCTGCAGCTCTCGGTCAGCCCTAGGCGAGTCTCTGTTGCGATTCTCCGACCCTCATCCTGGGGTCTGCCCTGCAGCTGCTGCCAGCTCAAGTCACACATCTGGAGTTAGGCTCGTCTTAGCTCTTCCCTCTTGGAGTAGGGGTCCTTAGCCTGGTTCCACGGGGCAAACCTTGGCATTGCCAGGACTGTACACAAAAGCTCCCATTCCTGCAGACCCTGGCCTAGGGGCCCCGGGTCTGGCTTCTCTCCTAATTTCTGACAAATTCGTTGCCTCCTTTGAACTCACCTCATCCCTTTGTTGTTTGTGAGCTCCTGGGATCACCTGTCACTCCCCTTCTCCCTGGAAAGTTCATGCAAGCAGGACTGCTGTCCTTGGGGCCCTGAGGGTTTACCGCCCTCCCTAGGGCCTGCCCAGCCCACAGTTCCGGAGATGATGTCAGAAACCGAAACGGGCAGATTCCTGCATGCCTGGAGGCAATCACCTTTGATTTCAAATCAGAAGCACTACCAATTACGATGCAGTTAGCATTCTTGTCTTTCTCCAGCCTCCATCCTGCCTACCCATGCGGAGGACACTGGGGAGACACGCGCAGTGCCCTGCGTCGCTCTTTCTGCCATCGTCCCACCTGTCTGCTCAACTCTAAGGGATCTAGAACTCGGATGAGCCGCTGGAAACACTGGCCCAACTGACACTTGCTTTGAAAAAGGTTCTTGATTCAGCTTGCCCTGTCATAAGGAAAGGCTGAGATTTATGCTACAGGCCTGAGAAGATGGTTTATACACGGTCAGAAAAATTCCACCTAGAGGGAGCTCTGCTGCTGCTAGCGTTTGGCTCACAGTTGTGTGCAGGGTTTTACCTCTCAGTGCCTGTTCACCTTTTGCCCCAGCACTGAGCCTGCGGACCTGGGAGAAACCTGGCCCCCACCTTTCTTCACTCCCGCCTCAACCCCCAACCCACCATACACCTGTGCCAAGGTAAACAGAGCTCGAGACCTGCTGGGTGCCAAGCTCTTCCCCTTCATTTCTTCCATCCTTTCAGGTGCCTGGGCACACGGGACCAATGGCTGAGCATCTTCTCCTGGCTTCATGTGCTAGAGCTCAGAGGCCAGCCACTGGTGGCGTGTGTCCTCCTCCCCAGCGTGAAGCTGCCACGGCCAGGACCCCAGCCAGGAAGAGCCCAGCAGCGACAGCAGAGCTGTGATAACTCGCCCCGGAGCTTGCCAGCTCCTCCACCTCAGCCACCGACAGGTCTGGGAAGGAGAGGAGACTGCGGCAATAGAGTTGGGACCAGGACGGAGCCCAGCGGAGGAGAAGGGAGACCAGGAAAGGCTGTGGTCCCCAGGATGGAGCAAAAGCAATCAGAATGTTTGGTAGGAAGAGAAAGGAAACAGCAGGGGGAAGTGCCAAATGGGAAACTGAGGCCAGACCCCAACAGCAGCTGAGTGCCAGATTAGAAAGATTTCACATTATCTCATCAGTCAAGGCGAGTCAGGGAAGGTTTCTTGAGCAGGAACTCAGAGCTGGCTTTGGGAGACCACATCAGGCCTGGGGCTGCAGGTGGATGGAGGGCAGAGAGTTGGGCCTTCAGACCTATTGAGAAATGGTTACAAGAGTCCCAGGTAAGAGGTCCCAGAACCTGAGCTGCCACAGCAGCTGCAGGGACTAGAAGGGAGGAGAAAGGTGAGCACTGTCCCTGCGGGCCCTTCATCCACCCTGCTGTCCTTTGCCCCTCGTTCCGCCGTGAGATATAGCACGAGCCTTGCTCTGAATTGTATCCCCTCCCACTGGAGTGTGAGCTCCTCAACGGCGGGGATTTTGATCTATATCTGCTCATTTATTTGCTTTCTGGCACATAGTAGGCCTTCAATAAATATGTGTTGAATGAATGAAGACTCGAGCAAAGAGTGTCAAGACAGCGGGACATGGAGACTGCCCGAACAGGGCACAGGAGGAGAGAGAGCTGTCAAAGGTGCCCCATGGGCGTGCCCTGACAGGGGAGGGCTTGTGACAACTACAGTGGCCCCAGCCTGTCCCCGACAGCATGGCCACCATGTCTGGTGACCTGACCCCAGCCTGGGCCAGAAATCCCGGGAACCTCTGCGAACATATCCTCATGTGCACCCACCGCAAAGCAGCACGGCGGAAGTTACGCTTCCTGTTCCAGGTGAGCAAAATGAAAATGGCCCGTGCTGGGCTGAACCCTGCCAGCAGCCGGGACAAATTGCAACACGTCTAGCGTTACAGTTTGTGGTTATCGTCATGAGGGATAACATTATCATTCATGTTGTTAACGTGGGTGACAACAACAACAATAACAGAAACTCCCATTCACCAAGCACCCAGTGACTTGTACCAGGCAGAGCGGAAGCAGTTTAATCGACATTACTTTATGTAACCCTCTCAACAGAGCTAAGAGGCGAGTATTAACATTTTCATTTCACAGATGAGGAGTTGAGAACCCAGAGGATAAAGGTGCCAGGTCCATCACTGCCCAGGGAGAACTCTGGTAACCACGCCCTATACCAGGAGCCTTGGGGGAAGGCATAGTACAGTGTGCCTGGCACACAGTAGGTGCTCAATTTCAGTTAGAACATGGCACCAGCAGAGACATCCCAAGTCCCCGAAAGTCACGGGTCTGCGCCCTGGCGGGCAGTGGGGTCTGAGGACGACCCCCTGCCGAGGCTCTTCTCTGCCTGGGGGGTCTGCAGCTGGACGGGTCCCAGGACGACGTTCACCTTCCCCTGGTAGGAGCTCAGATCCCTCTTGGACCTCACCACGCAGCCTCTGTAGCAGCGGGAAGAGTAGTCGTACGCCCTGCACACCACCATCTTACACTGCAGGTACACAGAGGGGAAGCGGTTCAGGAAGTGGAAGGCGTTGAATTTGAAGCGGGTGATGCGAGGAGACGGCTGAGCGTAGGAGTGGTAGGTTTCATCCTTCACGCACCTGGAAGGAGAGAAGAGCAACCCGTTAGCTCTCATCAACACCCCGTCTTCTTCCTGACCCAGTGGCGCCAGACGTGGAACTCCACGGCCTGTCCTCGCTGCCCAGGCCTCCCCCACCCCAGCTTCTTTGTGTCCATGTGGAACCAATGCTCACTGCCGGGCGTGCAGAAAAATCCTGGCCGCTCTGGTATATCACCGGCCTCTTTAAGCAGCAAATCTCCCAGGGTTTTCAGGCTGACAGGCAGGCCCCACATGGCACAGTGGGTTGGGGCACAACCCATGAGGGCCACGTGCTCAGTGGCCCAGGGAAGCCAGGTGGGCTGGGGAGTAGCTCGAGTCTGGATCCCAGGAGCAGGGCCCAGAGCCAGGGCAGAATAGAAAATGACCTCTCTTCTCTTCCCTGGTCTCAGGGCCAGGCAAGGTGACATGAGGCTGCACTCTGGGTACCTCGGTGGCCCTGCCCTTCCCAACCCCCCTCTCTCAGGACCTCTCTCTCCTGACTCACCCTAGCCTGCCCTGAGCCCCATGCGGCTATACCTCCTACGCTGGCCTGAGCACCCTCCAGGACCCCCCACTCCAATACCAGCCACCTCCTCGTTCCCTCGGCACCCAGTCTCAGCTGGCGTTAGAGGGAAAGTAACCTAAGAATATGCTTAAAGGAACGTTACTGAGATAGGGAGGAGGACGCACCTCCCCGAGATCCTGCAGGAAGGAAGCAGCTCAAGCTGTCCCCTTTAGTGGGCATTTAGGATTTTGAGGGACGTGGAAAGAGGAGGGCAAGGAAAGCCGGCCCCTGGGTTTAGGAGTGGGTGGGCGGGTCTGCAGGGCAGCCTGACTCTGCCTGGGGCCTGGCCCTGGCCTGCCCCCACTCCTCCTTCTGCCTCCGGGAGCTTCCTTCCTCCACTTCCAACTCAGATTCTCTCCAATACTAAGATTTCCTTCTTTTTTTTTTTTTCAAGCAGCTCCCTTAGCAGTGAAGGTGGAAGAGGAAACACCACCCAGAGACCAGGGGTGAGACGTTCATAAAAAAGGTGGAGGTAACTCAGGAGCTGCCTGGGCAACAATTGCATTTCCCATAAAGCCCTGCCAGGCAGGGCTTTGCATGGGCCGGGGCACACAGTCTGGACTGCACCTACCTCAGAATCACCTGGGGATATTTTTAAAAATATAAGATACCAGAGCCCCAGCAGGTGAAATAAAGAGATTGTGTGGGTGGGGCCCACGCAGGGTGCGTTTGAAGGCCCAGGTTATTCCAATGGGCATCCAGGTGGGTGATCTGCTGACGGCCAGGTGTGGCCAGTGAGTCTCCTGCACCATCAGGGCACACCTATCCCCCCTCCCCGCCCGCAACATTATCACGTATACACGGCAGATTTTGACCAGAAAGAATCCTTTGGCAGGGAAGAACCGAATCACTCAATCTTTTGTGTCAATTTCAATCATTTCACACAAATTCGAGTAGCACCTTGTGACGATTTGTAGAAAGGGAATCTGGTTAAGCTTTCCTGCCCATCTCGGCTGCCAAGGGGGCTGCTGGGGATTGAACTAACTGCATAGACTGTGCACAAGGTGAGCCTCAACACCTATTTACCGAACTGACACACATTCAAACTGTGCCTAGAAAGAAGTTTTTATGTATCTCAGGGAGGTGTGAAATTTAACTCCCCGCCCAGTTCTCTTGGGAGGCAGTGGCTGCCGAGGCCACCAGAGTTGCACACTGCACACCCCGGTGTCTTAGGGCATCTTCATGAGTGCAGAAGGGTGAAGCCCACCTCAGCAGAGTGCGGCCACCCAGGGAAGCTGGACTATGGGAGAGTGGCCTGGCCTGGGCACCATCTGACCCCGGCCTGGGAACCCCTGGCCTGACCTCTGCACCTTTTGAGCTTGACCGGAAGCATGGACTCTTAGAACTTTCACTCCCGGGCCGATGGAAGGCATGAGGACTTCCTGCCACCCTCGGGCCATGTTCCCTGTGGACCACCTGCTGCACCTGCACACCATCCACTCCTTCTCCCCCAATCCTCCCAGCAAACTTATGCCATGGGACCAACATCCCCAGTTGGTGGGGGAGGATCTGGCCCAGAGAGGTGCCTTTTCTGGCCCAGAGCCACACAGCTGGCATGTGACAGAGCTGGTGTTTCAACCTTGGTCTGCTCCAAAATCACTGCTGTTCCCACTACACGCAGGGCTTTTTAAGCCTAAGGCTGGAGTTCGCTCACCTGAGGTCTAATCCCAGTTTATGGCTAACCTGCTGGGTGACCCCTGGTGAGTTGGTCCATTCTCCCCACAGACTAACTAAAGGTGACACGTGATCACCCTGCCCTTCTCGTCAGGGCTGTGGTCTAGGACGCAGTGTGAAAGCACCTCAAAAGGGAAGACCCACAGGACGTTAGTAGCTGTAGAAAGGGATCTGGTTACGCTTGGCCTCCTAGGACCTGGGGTGAACCAAGATCTGCCTTGCTCAGCCTTCCGAGCTACTCCTGTTTGAGCTGTCAGGTAAAGGTCTCAGTCCATCCCGTGCAGACAGTCCTTACCCGCTCCGGATCAGATCGTAAGTCAGAGACGTGAAATCACTGGAGTACGGGGATGCCACACAGGTGTCCACAAACAAGGCCAGCGAGGCATCCGAGTGGCGGATTTCAGCCTGGAGGTACAGATTCTGGTCCAGGTCCACATAGTATGGGCTGCTGGTCACGCGGTGTGAGAATGAGGGGGATGTATAAAAGGAAATGTTCACGTCGAAACTGCTGTACTGGACTTCCTCGACCTCGATGGTGTCATTAGCGATGTACATCGTGTTGACCCAGGTGTTCTGCAGCATCTTGCAGCTGACGTGAATATGGAGGTCCTTCTTCCTTTTGATGACGCCACTTGAGACAGCTGCTTTGAGGAAGTTGAAATAGTTGATGGTGTCATTTTCTACCTGGGAGGGGCAGGCAGGAGAGCAGAGTCAGGCAATGTCACCTGCCAAGCAAGTCCCACTGCTGATTTGGGTTGGAATGAGAGGCAAGTGACTCAACCAGACCCCCAAACCCTCCCAGAACCACATGGAGATGGCACATGCCCCCCCTCCCCATGGCTGCTATTCCCTGGGCTGGACGTCCAGCTCACCTAGCACAACTTGGCTCCTTCACACCTTCCCGTGTCCTCTACCACTGGGAGGGCCACAGTGTGGGCCAGTTGTTGGGGCTGCGGGGAGCTCCTCCTCGTGGCAGGCAGGTGTGTCTGGGTGACCCACATCCTGCCTTGTAACCAGCTGTGTTTGGACCGCGTGACTCAGGCCCTTCTTGCTTGTTCTATTTCATTCTCGCTGTTGCTGAGGGTACAGGGGGTGGCTCACATACTTCTGGGAAGGGGGGCTTGGTGGGATCAGTCTTAATTGTTCTCTGTTTTGATTGACTGACTGTTAGCTATTTCCGCTTGGTGTCTGAAGCTGTGGGAGCTGGAAGCCACAGAGAGCTGGTGTTGACCTCTGGGACAGGGACTTCCCCAGAGGCTCACATGGACAATTGGGTGGGCCATGGCAACACTGGAACAGTTCCTGTCTCATGCTGCTTTTTCACCTCTCTGTACCAAGGGACCATTTCCTACTGTGCCTTTAACTAAGCAGCAAAGTCACAAGAATGATGGTCTCTCATGCCTCTGGTGTGTGCTGCATGTCTTGAGGGAGACCTTTCCAGGGATGAGAGTCTTACCCCTGCGGGCCTGTGAGCATCTAAAGGAAAGAATGAAACATCTCTTTCTCCAGGGCTTGGCACAGTGTCACAACAGCATGAGTAGCACCTCTAAGTATCTGTGCAATAAATGAAAGCCATGGGGGCCAGTGGCCCAGCACAAGTGTAGTGAGGAGGGGAGGACGGGCCAGGAGCAGTCTGTCCCACCAGCCAAGAGGACGCAAGTGAACAAGGCCCCCTGATGCTCCACAGTCGTGATCCTCCAGCCCCCAGGTGCGGTGAGCACACCCCAGCCATCTCCAGGCTGGAGATCGCAGGGAATTCTTCCCGTCCCAGCCCAGTATGGTGAGAATCCCAGCACACCATGGTGCTTTTGCAAGAATGGGAATGGAAATAACACCACACTGACCTAAACAGAAGTCCTTTGCCATTTTAGCCATGTTCACTGTCAAAGGCAAAACTCCATTCCTGCCTGGTTGGGACGTTAGACAGGGTCCCTTCTGAAGTCAGCACTTACACAACTCAAACATAATTATTCTCCAGAACGGAGTGCGTTGGAGAGTCTGCTACGTCCTGTCCGCATTTGCAGAGCTCTGCTCTGGAAACATGCCTTCCAGACCAAACTTATGAAAAGAGAAAAGCTTAACAAGAAGCGTAAAGTGGTTTCTGCTGCCTCTCGGACCGTTCCCTCTCTCCGTTCTCTCGGTTCCCTTTTCCCAGACTGACGAGGAGCCCGGGCCGGTCCTTTTGGTCGGCAAGGGACTTTGCCAGCTCTGGTGAGAACCACAGAAACGGGCTTTATGTTCTCCACTTGCTCTTAGCACATTATATTTTCTGCCTTCAAATTTTCTATTAATTTTTTTCTTGCTTTATATTTCAGCACCAACAGTTGTCATAATAAACTATGGGATTTTTGTCACATTCTTACTCTTTCAAAGACAAGCTCGAGTGCTTTCCATTTCACTCTGTACACGAACATGAACATTTTCATAGAATTCACACTTGCCTGTGGTTTTTATGGTTTAGCTACATTCTGAATCCACTCCAAACAATGAATGTGGAGTGCAGATTTATTTCTTGGTCAGAAGAAGCAGTTCTAATTTTAGATTAAAATTCATAATTAGACATCTGATCAGTTTGGAAGGAAGTCAGCTTGGTATGCAATGGAATGTCCTGCAGATAAGTCCACTGATATTTCCATAGAGATTTGGACTCTTCCTGCCCTGGGATCCTTCTCATGGTGGGAGGATGTCATCTAACTCAGCCATACCAGCCAATATTTGTCACATACCCACTAAACGGGGCAGCCTGGTGGAGGTGTGGAAAGCTCCAGCTGTATGGGTCGCACAGCTCTGCCTTTGTGTCCTGGCCTTGCGCTCATGACCTTGGGGTTGTGGGCAAGTGGCGTACCTTCTGTAAGCCTCCATTGCTTCAAGATTCAGTGGGAATAAAGGTCTCCCGAGGATTTTAAAAGTCATGGACAACCCTTGGTTCAGTGCCTGGCATACATACTAGCTGTTAGTAATACTATGATAAAGTCTCAGGCACTCGGTGGGCGGGCGTGTGGCTATTTACATAGATGAGGGGGATGAGAATGTGACTGACCGCGACCAGCCATGTTAGAAGAAACAGGTTTGGGGCACTGTTTGGCCCTTCGAATGGGGGTGAAGGACCATACGTGGGGTTGCTCCGATGTCAGAGGCACCAGGCTGCGTGTTTGGAACAAGGAGCAATCATCACCTTCGGTGGACTGACCAAACTCACGACCAACCAGAACCCAACAGGATGAATTTACAGAGGGAAATAGGAAAGCCCGATTGAATAGAATGCTTGCGTGGTGTGAGCGATACGTGCCTGTCCCTGCGAGTCAGTCTACCTGCCCCACTAAATTCGCTAAGTTCCTCTCTGAAGGAGGCCTGGTGTATTAGGGTCTGGCTAAAGGGGCCAGGTGACCACGTGGCACCCGCAGGCGATCAGACACAGGCATTGTGGCCCACGGGCCCACCCGGGTGTCTAAATGAGTATCCCCCTCCTCTCTCAGTGTTTCCCACGTGCCGAAGAGCAGGATGACTTTGCCAGATGGTGAACATCATGCTCTCGGGGCCTGGCCCAGTGCCCAGCACACGGCAAGTGCTCAGGGTGTCTTTGGTGAATGAATTCAACCCGACGCGCTGACGCCATCTGAACGTGCATATGCTGCACGCGTCGTGTACACTTGAGCTTTTCGTGATGTGTATTTACTACAGTCCTAAGCCGAATAAGAGCACTGGCTCCTTTTTGTCCTTGACTGGCAAAATCTTGAAATAATCATTTAGGGGTCAGATGAAAATCCAGAACTTGGAATGGCTGATTTAAAATAAATTTACATAAAATGAAATGCACCCATGATAAACGTGCCATCTGATGAGGCTTGACACTGGGATTGCCATCACAGTGAGAAGCAGGACAGCTCCATGCCCAGGCAGCTCCCCTGTCCCTCCGCATCTATCGTTTCCAGCCTAATCGTCACACACTCACTCTCCGTTTCTAAATGGCAATGGCAATGGAATCGTAGAGTACGCACTTGTCTGGGCCTGGCTTCTTTCGCTCAACATAACGTTTTTGAGATTCTCAGATTCTACCACTTCCTGGCTGAGTGGCCCTGGGCAAACTGCTTGACCGCTGTCGGCTCAGTCTCCCCCATTTTCATAGTGGGGGGTGACAGTAAGAGAATACTTGAAGAGAACTTGGGAAATATAACACAGACTAATCATAGCGTCTGCCACTTGGAGGGTGACCAACTGTCCCAGTTTGCCTGGGAGTGAATGAGGGGTTTCCTGGGATGTGGGACTTGCGATGCTAAAATCTGCAAAGTGCCAGACAAACCAAGATGGTTGGTCACCCCAGATGGTGGCAGCTCAACAAATGGTAGCTGCAGAGGCCAATTTACTGTGAGGCAACAGGCTTAAGCTTTAGGGTCCCCCCACAAGCCCAGTGCACAGGCCCCCTCTAAGGCCTAACAATGTGTTTACACCAAACGCGTTTTTGCCAAATTTATAAAAGTGAGATATATTTGCATTCTTTAGCTTAATGAGGCCCCTGGCCCTCTCACCCACCCCAACCCAAACGATATAAGCTTTAGGCCCTACAAAACCTAGAGCTGCTCCTGGGGGCTGCTGTTACTGCTGATGGGAGTGGCGGCCTGCCAGGCACCCTCTCTGCCGGACACGGCTGGAGAAACTGCCTGCCAAGCTTCCTTCCTCCTCCGTCCTCCCACTGGGGAGTGGCTGCAGTGATATTCCGGCACCGAGACTTGTACCTTCCTTTACTCCAATTATGTTCTGGTTACACCATCATCTTAACTTCTGGATCCCCGGGTTTCAAGAAGCACAGCACATACCACCTAAGAAATCTTGCTCTATTGGAAACAGAGTGGGAAGGCCCAGGCTTACCTGCTTGATGGTGCCGCAGCCCAAGTAGGGAATTGTGAATACCACCTTGCTCTGCAAGATCTGGGGCCGACACTGCTGGTTCCCGTTCCAGTTGGAAATGACAAGGTCCCTGGCAGAATAGCCCAAGGATTGGAGGTAGTCCCTGCTCACGCTGGCTTCCATGTGATTTGGCAGACAAAGCAGGTCTGACGGACAAGGGCAGATAACGCACTCAGTCAGTGCTCCAAACCCCACCGGCCCTACTAGGCGCTCTTCCCACTTACAGGTGCACGGATGGAGATGGCTCACAAAGACGGGAGGTATGCAAAGAAGAGACCTTGCCACATCCCCCAAACCCGCCCCCTCCTCAGGAAAGCCCAGGAAGTGCGCGCGGACTCAGAATTTCTCTGACAGAGACTTGGAGGCAGGATTTTAAGTTAGGGGGATGTTTTGCCAAGTCATCATTTAGCCATAAAGTAAAGTAACTCTACAGTTACATTCTGGAGATGTCATGAAATAAGGCCTTTTAGCCATGGAGCAAGTCAATGCTTTGAATCCTGATTGTGTACAAGACCTTGGACTTCACCTTGCACAGCCCTTAGCCAATCTATATATCAGTCCATATAATAACCCAGTTGTGGCCATACAGCCTCTGGGAGAAGTGGCCAAGTGACCAGCTCAGTCTATCTTCAGACAGAAGCCAAGTGTGTTAGGTCTCAGGGCATGGCCACAGTGTCCTGCACTGTGGAAGGTCACAAGGCTTCAGGCCAGGTGGTCCCTGCCTTTGGCACTGACTTCTCACTATCTGCTGAGCGCGTCATCCTGCACTTTCTACTTAGGCTCTGCTGACCACAGTAAGGCCAACACACTGCCCACCAGCCAGTTCTGGCCCTTGACCTTGCTTCTGGGCAGCCAGAGACCCCATGCCCATGGCCCCTGGCCTCTTTCAGCACGAACTCTAGCCTTGGTGGCCTGACAAGGCTACTGTCATTTCTTATTTCACAACCACGGGACAGCTGAGCAGCAGCAGGCTCTCAGGATGTCCCCGCTCCTAACCGAGCATTCCCGTGAGGGGACTTACTGGTGCTGTCATTGGAGGGGCTGGAGTAGTACTCGGCCTGGAACCCTCTCCGTGTGATGCTGCCATCGCTGACGAAGCGAATGGACATGAAATTCGACGACGAAGTGAAGGAGCCACTGGACCCGTCGCAAAGGCGAGCAATGAGAGGAGAGCTGTAGTAAGGGCCGTCGAACACCTGGATGTAATCATAGTTGCAGCCGCCTTCCAGCCTGCAGAGAGAGGACACACAGTCTGGGCTCCCTGTCGTACCCGGAACTTGATGCAGGGCAATCGGATCTCAGCGAGGGGGTCACGCCTCTGTGTCAGAAACTCTGACAAAGTTCGCCCTTGAAAATAACAGATTTCCTTAAAGCAGGGTGGTTCATCTCCCATGGCCTCTGCACCTGGGTCTTAGTCCTGCCTTTTGGGGTCACACATATGAAATCTGCAGCCCTGCTCCTGACAGCCCTGCACATCATAAAACGAAGGGCTCACATCCTGATTTAGACCATTTTTCTTCTATCAAAAACTCCCCAGTTCCCCCACAGAATATAAAATGTCATGGAGGGTGACGGTCATCGTTATCAAGGTACTAGTTAAAGAACCGATCATGGTCAACCTTTCCCCTAGTATTTCATGAGCTTTAAGTGCAGTCATTGTATTGCAATGACAAAGAGATTAAAATAATGTATCTCTCTCAAAATCCCAAGTGAAGTATTAAGGCAAAGACTGCCAAGGCCAATGCGAACGGAAATCAGGAGGGAAAACTATTAAGACTTTGTTCAGTGACAGCCGTCAGAGACTCACGGCACCCCCTGGTCTAGGACACTACAGAACACTGGGGCCTCATCACGGTCAGTTTGGCCGTCCCCGCTCCTTGGATAACTCGTGTATTAATGGGCTTTGGTGATGTCGCCTCCACTTAAAACAATGTTTTCCACTTGTGATTGGCTGTAGATAACCTCGCCTCCACAGCAGCGATTTCTCCACCTCTGCCTAACTCACGGGGACTCACGGGGACTCCCGTGGAGAAAGGAGGGAGTGGGGAGAAATGGGGACCACAAAACGGGTGCCGTGGTTACCAGCATCCTGTGCGTGATTATTACTGTCATCACTTCTAACAACCATCTCTTCCACTGGACAACATTTTCCAGGTATGTTCATGGTGTCTCTCTCTCTTGTGACCTGCTCAGTAACGAATGTGGTGAGGAAAGCAGGTATTTTTTTCCTCTCATTTGACTAAGGCTCAGGAACGTTGAGTGACTTCCTGTGGCCACACAGCATATTAGTGACATCCCTGGGACTTTAAACCAGAGCTCTGGTCCACTCTACCCTCCAAGGGCTGCCTATGTGCTAGGTCAAAAACTGAACCCATAATAAAAAGTGTCGCCTGGCAGACTTCTGTCCTGATGCTCTAAGTACCATTTGCTCCCTCTTACAATGTCTGTGAGGTCCCCAATGCATTCTGCTTGGCACCCACACACTTACTGGACATTGCTGAAGATGACAGTCACACGGTAGTTGTATTTGACCTCGATGTCCCACGTACATTGGGCGTTGTTCGGATAGTTCCCAGGATAGAATGGGCTGGAGAACCTCCCTGACGGTTGGGACAGGAAGCCTCCGCAGGAATAATTTGCTGTTGTGACAAAATGGAAATGCTGATGACCCCCAGAGCACACTGCACAGTCACCTGGGTTGGAGGAGGGGGAGAGTTTTTCCACAATGCCCAAGACAGAAACCCAAGCAGGGGTGGCCTAGATCTGGACCGTCCTCTGGGGGTCAGTGGGGAGGCCACGCTCAGGGAGGCCATCTCCTCATCGTCCTGTCATCCCTCCACAGTGCCACTGCGGGAGAGGAAAGGGCATTCCCAGGCATCTCTGCCACAGACTCCTCGGGGAGCTCAGAACTTACTGTTTGGGTGGGTGGTGTCAACAGCAGCTGCTGACAAAGAGAAAAGGTCACAGTCAGTTTTCCGGCATCCTTGACCCAAGCGTCCCGCCCTTGCGGTGTCTGTGCAGACAACCCTGGGGCTACAGGGAGGCAGGGAGGGGCTGAGCCGGGTGGGGTGGGGGCAAGACTGAGGGAGGCCGAGGGAGGGTGGGAGCTGGGAGGTTTGCTCCTGGCCCAGACCATGCTGGGGAAAGAGGGGAGGTGATCTGGGGGCTGCAGAGAGGTAGAAAGCCCAGCTTCAGGAGCGGGCACGGCACATGCACAGGGACCCAGATGGGAGAGGTTTGGGAACCTCTGCGTGGATGGGTCATGGAGGGGAGAGAGAGCTCCAAGCAGACCAAGGGAGTGACCATGGGGAGCCCCAGGGGTGTCCTGAGGGGGGACCTGCATTCAGGAGGCCCTGAGGAGGCACTTGAAGGGTGCTGAGGCCAGGCTGACCTAACCGGCCCTGGCTGCACGGCGGAGAGGAAGCCTGAAGCCGCGGCTGCTGCTGCGGGAAGCCAGGGGCCATGAGGAGGCAGAGGCACAGGGGAGGACAGACCTGCAGGCCAGGAGGGTGCTGGGAACACTGGGAGCCGGCCACGAGGAGCGGCAGCCCATGCACGCCCCGCTCGGTGGGGAAGGGTCCACGCAGGCAAGGGTCTGGTGTCGCAGAAGACAAGCTGGAGACCCAAACCTCAGGTGGGCCAGGCCACTAAAGGACAGAGAGAGGCCCAGCCCCACAGGGGTGGGGACTCCAGCTGCAGGGATGCGCCGGTGGGGAAGGCACGGCAGGGAACTCCTTAGAGTGGGCAACATGCCCTGCGCAGTCTGGGTGACAGCAGAGAGGCCTGGACACCCGGGAAGTGGAGGGAATCACGGGTACTCACCGGATGTTAGGGAGTTTCCTAAAAAGAGATAGAAGAAAAGCAGAGATTACCCAAGTGGGGCCAGGAGGAGTGGCCAGAACGAGGGAGAGACACGCCCCAGTGACCCGTAGTCTGAGCCCCGCTGGAGAGTGCACCCGCGGCCCATTGAGTGATGCCTGTCGAGAGCCTAAGCGGGTTTCCCTGCTGCTCCCTCGGCCCCATCGTTATCTGGGGTCACAGCAGCACAGCCACGGCCACGATGACCGTCCCCTTCCACTTGCCCAGAATTGTTCTAAAATCATCCCACCTGTCACCAGCAGCAAACACCATCATGAGCAGCCCCATTGAACCGAGGAAACTGAAGCTTAGAACAGTTAAATCACTGCTAAAGGTCATAAAGCCATGTGCCCAGCAGAAAGGCCCTGGGTGCAGAAACTGGACAGAGATAAAGTGGTCCCCTGCATTGGTGTTCTGGAGTGGGCAGGCCAAGGGGACAAGGTGACAAGTTTCTGCCCGCCTCAGCTCTAAAACTGAGCCACAGACCCCATTTGCCACTGGCCTTAAGCCAGCACATCATCGTGTCATCTTCAAGGTTTCAATGCCAGCCCTGACTGTGGGCTCAGCTGTCCGTGTTGTCACTGAGTGAGCCCAGTGCCCAGCAACTCGACAGCCGGGCCAGGCCCCCACACGCCGGGGAGAAGGAGACAGCCCTCAGCCTGGATCCCCAGTGACCGCTGGGCTATAGCTGTGCCCCTGGGCAGGTGCCCCCATGACAGGTTCCCAGCTGCCCTCCGGGAGCAGCCCTAGGACCTGGTTCTTTGACTCCACCTGCAGCAGTGGTATCTCTTCGTGG
The DNA here is from genome assembly GCF_041146395.1 of Eulemur rufifrons. NCBI lineage: Eukaryota > Metazoa > Chordata > Mammalia > Primates > Lemuridae > Eulemur > Eulemur rufifrons. Next base: position 63,892,881 of record NC_091010.1, on the reverse strand, counting down.
TTTTGATTTGCATCTCCCTCATGGCTACTGATGTTGACCGTATTTTCATGTGCTTCTTGGTCATTTGTGTATCTATTCAGAGCTTTTGCCCATTTTTCAATTGGGTTATTTAACTTTATGTTATTGACTAAAAAGAGTTACTTATACATTCTACATACATTTTCCTTATCAGATATATGATTTACAAACATTTTCTCCCATTTTGTGGGAAAACAGTGTTTTTGGCCTCTAAAAGGTGCCTACCTAGCAGTTCTATTTCTATACTGGGAAATAATTATGGATAAAGTCTAAGTTTTAGAGACAAGGATACGAATTGCAGATTTCTTAGAATAGAAACAGTCATAACATAAAATAAAATATGTTATTGTATATAGTTAAGATTATAAAATATAATTAGGAACAATCTTCTTTCTCTAGAATTAGTAACTGTTTAACCAAATTATGGTACATCTGTACAATGGAAAATTGTGCACTCAACCTTACTGTATAGAAGTAATTTCAATGCCATTAAAAGCTGATTTTAAGGTCATGGAAAAAAGTATTTGTTATATATACTTAAGTGAAAATGGATGTTATAAAATGGAGTATAAAGCATGCTATACTGTGTGTGTGTGTGTGTGTGTGTGTGTGTGTAACATATACCAAAATGCCAGTAGTAATTATGTACTTATTCATTCATTTGTATATCTACTCGCTCACTTATTCTGTTAACAAACATTTCTTGAATGGCAGATGTAACACTAGGTAATAAGCATGCCTTATGAAAAAGGCAGACATGGCCTCTGCCTACAGGAAACACATAGTGTGGCAGGAAAAATAAGCATGATTTTTTGCAAATACACTTCCAATTGTGTAATTCCTCAGCTTAAAACTTTTAAGCAGCTCCTGCTTCCCTTAGGATAAAGTCGAGCGTCTTAACCCCCCATGTTTCTACTGGCCCTCACCCAACTCCCCTGCAGGCACTCTTGCTCCACCCCTCCCTCCTTCAAAGAGCCAAGCTACCTCCCACCTCAAGACCTTCAAAACATCCCTTCTGGCTGGAAGACACTTCAGCACATGAACCTGTTGCTTTTGTAAGTCCCAGCTTAAGTAACAGTTCCATAAAGAACTTCCTCTAGTCACAACTGTAATTCTGTAGTTAACTGTGCATTAAATATTTAATGCTGTGAGCTCTGAGGTGGGAGATGAGTTGTCTTTTTCATCATTCTGTAATTTTACAACCATTCTTGATGGTAGTTTGACCATACACACAGCAAGATCTTAAAATACTTAACATAGTAAGAGTTAATATTTATCATGTGCATTCTATATGCCAGGCACTGTTTACATTGGTCCCCTAAATCTATTTCCACCTTAAAGACAAAAATTGGTGAGATATGCAAAGATTTAGCTATAAAAATATTCTACATCACAGAATCATTTATACTAATGAAAAAATACAAACAACTTAAATGTCCAGCAACCGGAATCAGTTAAATAATCCATGGCTAGCTGTACAACAGAATACAATTCAGGTATTTAAAATAATGGTGAGAAAATAGTAAATGACACAGAAAAGTAGCCGTGTCATTTTTTAAGAGCAATGGAAATCTATTGAAACATACCCATATCATGAAATAAAAATTACATGGAAAAGCATGATTACTTGTGAAATTATCCATTCATCTCCCTTTTTCCTCTCAAAGCTCTGGAGATACTCCAAAAAATAAAGGCCTTTAAGTATATTCTTTTAGGAATGCTTAGCTCATTGATTCACATGAAGAGGAAATAGAACTCTTTAGTTCAAACAAAACGCATCTTCCCAGCAGGAGAAATGTGAAGGGTGTGAGTGTGCAGGCTGGGTGTAGGGTAGAGGGGGAAGGCCCAGGGGTAGGTTGTGTGCAGACTGAGGAAGGGGGGGGTGGTCCACTTTATGGATAGCCAAGCTTGGGGATAAGAAATCCCCGTGGGGGATTTCTTCCCCGGGATAAGAAATGTCCCGTGGTGCAGGTGGAAAACGTGATACTTACCCACAGTGGTTGCAGTTGTTGGGTGCCACCAATCTAGGAAGAAAGTGAAGCTGTTTTAGGACTTTACAAATAATTTTCCAATTCCATAGTCGCATGTTTGATGGACAAAGTTAAATTCTTTTTCGTAGTGCAGGACTGCTCAGAGCCTCGGCCATTTCATTTTGCACTGTTAATGGTCACTAAAGGCTGGAGTGTGTAGTGCTTCCCAACATATTTGGCCCAAGAAATTTCCATTTTCATTGTAGCACAAAGAACACTTTGCAGATTGCTCCCTCAATGTGGAGGAATACTTCTTACTGGTTTTTTTTATTTGTTTGTTTGTTTGTTTTGTTTGTTTTTAAGACAAGTTTTCTCTGTTGCCCAGGCTAGAGTGCAATGGCACAACCGTAGCTACGGCAGCCTCGAACTTCTGGGCTCAAGTGATCCTCCCCACTTCAGCCTGCTGAGTAGCTAGGACTACAGGAGTGTGCCACCATGCCCACCTAATTTTTAAAAATTTCTTTTGTAGAGATGGGGTCTTGCTATGTTGCCCTGGCTGGTCTTGAACTCCTGGCCTCAAGCAATTCTCCTGCCTAGGCCTCCCAAACTGCTGGGATTACAGGCATGAACCATCACACCTGGCCAAAATTCTTTATTAGACAAACACGTGTAGAAGTATTACTTGGCCATCTTTCTAAAATGAAGGTCACAACACTCCATACGCTGATTTAGACAATTATTTTCATCAGAAATGATGGGAGGACCAAGGCCTCCTCCCCCAGCAGCATCTCTGAACAAGCACTGTCAGCAGGTGATGGCCACAGGAACTCTCCAAGGCTGAGCTAGACATGATGGGGCCATGAACTCAGCTTGTCACCTTAACAAATTCCAGAGTCTTCAGAGAGAAATCCCTCCTCAGGAGGGACCTGCCCTACTCCTCCCACTTCTGGAAACCAGAGGAATATTGCCGACTAGGGCAAAACGGACTCACCTGGAGTAGTAGGCTTCACTAGGGCGGCTGCAAGAAAAAGAAGTAAACGTAAGTGGGTGTCAGCACTTGGGATGGTGACTGAGAGAGATGCCGAGTGTTTGTTCCCGCCTTGTCACCGAGAACCTCCACGAGCTGTCCAGCAGAGTCGAGTAGTATATATAACCTCAAGGGTTAGTCTCAAAAAAATGCACTGGGGGAATTATTCTTACAGCCCTAAAGTAGATAGACCCATGTTTGCAGTAGGGCCCTGCATAAGCAAAAAGCTAAGGCCCACCCATAGAAAGTCAAAGACAACAAACACATTTGGGGGGTGCTGTTTCCCTGTGAAGGTCTCAGGAGAACTGCCCATCTTGCAAAGCAGCTCTGGGAGAGAGGAGTCCTATGAATACAGGAGCCTTTTAAAGCAGAAAACCACACAGGAAAATAGAAGCCCAATAATTTTCGATGCGCACCTGAGCAAATGACACCAGCGTCCTCATGATGGCCACAGTTATGGGAGAGCCAGCCTCTGTGGGGGCAGCTCCACAGGTAGGACTCGTGCCCTGAGCAGTTCACGTCATCCAGGACAATGGGCCCTGAGCCCTGGCCAAACCGGGCACTCCCTGGGGCCGACGTGGCCCAGCCACAGCCCAGCTGCCTGCAGACCACGTTGGCGTCATTAGTGTTCCAGCCGTCGTCACACACGGTGCCCCAGGAGCCTCGGTACAGGACCTCCACCCGGCCCTGACACCGGTCACCTCCATTCACCAGCCTCAGGGCCAAGCCGGCATCAGATCCTAGAGGGAGACATCAAAACTCATTCTCACCAGTGTCCTTGAATGCTGCAGCTGCCGGGCACACAGTTCGGTGTCACCTATGCTAAGGGAAAGAAGCCAGACACAAGGCAACGGTCCCATTTCATAGGAAATGTCCAGAACAGGGAAATCCAGATAGACAGAAAGCAGATTAGTGGCTGCCGGGAACTGGGGACAGCACAATGGGGTGTGACGGTTAATGGGTGTGGTTTTCACTTTGGGATGACTTAAAAACTGGGACCACATGGTGCTGATGGCTGCACAACACTCGGAATATAATTAATCCCACCGAGAGGTGCACATTAACACTGTTAAAAGGATAGATCTCATGGTAGGCATACATTTCACCACAATAAAAATGGGAAATATTTTTAGTGAGGACTCCACTAAATACACAAACACAGACACACATACACAGACAGTCAAACACATGCAAATGATTTGTAATTTCAGATCAGTAAGAACTAAGACTCTCTTTGAGGAGTAAAAAAAAAATCGACCCTAGACAAGATAATCGTATCAGCCCGTGTAGTTCCCTCCCAGGGTATCTGTTCTCAGACACAGAAAATTCTCTCCCTGTCCCTGCCGGTGTCCCTGGCTGGCAGACACGAGCTCATCCCCAGACCTGGACCACGGGGCACAGGGATGGCTGAGGGGCGTTTCTTCCCGCGGGGTGTAGAGGACCTCCACTCGGCCCTGACACCAGTTACCTCCAACCACGAGCCTCAGGGACACACCAGAATCAGTTCTTACAGGGGGACACAAGAACCCTTCATCAATCCCTGTCCTGAGGACAACGAACTAAGATATGTCGCACACTCAGGTTTCTTGCTCACGGCCCAAGTCACCAGGGCAGCCAGGCACCTCTCAATGCGGCCAGAGGTGAATTCATCACACTGAAAGGAACGGTGACACCCTACTCTGCCCAGGCCCAAGGTGCTCGAGCTATGTAGAAGCACAGTGACGCAGGGGAGGGCACAGGTAGGGGCACCCCACTCCCAGCTCCCCACTGTCACCACACACAGCATGCAGCTCCATAGCTACAGGAGGCAGGCAGGGGCCTTGCCGTGTTCAGGAGCTTGGTGGCACCTGCACGGGCCTCTCTAGCTCTGGCAATGTGGCAGGGCTGGCAGGACCTGGGCCAGACACGTGCAGGCGCCCCGACTCTCACCCACTCCTCCCAGGCCTGCTGTCCATGCCCTGAGGCCAGCGCCAAGCTGCCAGGAGGCTTAGTGAGCCCCCAGGGCTTGCCCTGAGCACCTGGAAGAGGACAGCATGGCAGCCAGGCCACAAGCTCCCCGCCCCCTCCAAAACCAGACCCAGGAATCGGCCGTCAGAGACTCTGCGTCCTCCATGACCCCCCACGGGACTTGGCTGAGCACGGGGCCCAGCTTGGGTCTCATCCTCCCACTTTCAAATAGAAAGTTCATGCAGAGGGAGAGCGCGAACCCCGGGTATCAACAAGCAGGATTGTTTACCTGTTGATGCTTCAGTCGTAGCGGCCGAAGTGTCTGTAAAGAGCAACAACACGAAAGGGTAGAATCAGACTCAGGGGAGGAAAGAGCAGGGATGAACGGATGTCTGGACCAGGCAGGTGTGGACGTAGCAGATACCGGGTGGACATCACTATTGTCACACCCAGAAAGAGGGAGCACTAGCTCGTCCTTAGGAGTCGGAGCTGTGAGCTGTTTCCATGGACTTCCTGGATCCCTTTCTGGTCCTTGTCACCTGTCCTGCTTTCCTAAGGCTGATCTCTAGACATCCCCTAGGATTGCCGCCATCCAGGCAAGACCACCTGCCCGCAGGGCCATCTCCTCCAAGGGACTGATAACCACTCTGGCTCTGAACCTCTGCCACCCATGAACTCTGTTTCTAAGCACCTTAAGTAAATCTAACATTGCCACTAAAAAAATGACAATGGAAAAGGCCCTTCCTCTTCCCTCACTGAACTCACCGGTGGCTTGCCATTTCACACTTTCCCAGTCATCATGCTTATTTCTACGCCCAATTAAACACCACATATTTGGAAATCATTTTCTCTAGTGGCTTCTTCTTGTAGGTTGTCACAGGGAGGGTGAAAACAATGTCCCTTCTGGCTCCTGCCACATGCACCCCCGAGTCTGCCCACGTCTCCTGCTCCACAAGCTCATCCGTGGGCAGAAGCCGTGCTGGACACCCGGCTCTCTCCACCTGGGATGTCCCCATGCCAGTTAGAAAGCCTTTGCCCCCTCCTTCCACTCACCCATGGACTGGCGGGCCCCTCAAACAATGTGGCCCACGCTCTTGACACTTGGCCATGAAACGTCAGGGACCCAGGGGTCCATCAGGTAACCGGTGACCAGAAACACCGCAGACATTTGCTGCTTCTGGGCCTCCCCCAGGCTCTGCCTCAGCCCCTCCTGCAGGCAGATGGGGCCCTGCACGAGCTGGGCCGTTTCGTGGAGTGAGGGCCGGAGGCATCAGCCTGCACTGACATTGCCTTCAACGCAAGGTCAGAGGACACGGACATTACTTCTCAATAGGTCATATCAGCCCTAGAGGAGAAAGGGCCGAAGCTCCTTAAACATCTGGCCACTTTTCTGAACCAGAAGACGTATCCACTGCGCCAGCATCGCGCTATGTGCTGCACATGGGGATGGACGATGGGAAGGCAGACGCCCTCTGGACCCTAACATCTGTGACTGTCACCTATGCAGGGGGGGAACATGGCATGCTCCACAGGGTCTGCACCGATGAGAAGTGGGTTCTGCATACTGGCAGGCAGGGGTGAGTGTGAACAAAGAGAAGGAGCGTCCCAAGGAAGGACACTGGGGCTCACCTGGCCTGGCCGTGGACTGGGTCTGGGATGGGCCTGTGGTGGAAAGAGAAGGAGGGTCACACACAGCACTCTGGGACTCAACAAGCACCGGAGGCGGAAGAGCCTCGGATTCACACACTGGGCTTGTGCTCGTCTCATGTCAACGGACACGGGCGTGCCCGAGCCCACCGTGCACCCCTAGACCTTCACAGAGCTGCTTCCTACACTCCGACTCGTTGCCTGCACCCCTGGGTTTGAGCCTCCCCCTTCAGAAATATAGAGGCCACTGCTAAGCCTGCGACAGGCCACAAAGCCTCTGCATCAACACCAGGGAGCAGCACAGCCACCCTGAGCAATGACTGCACGAAGACCCCGACTTTGCACCCTCCGTGGCCGTGATCCTGACGTTGGATGGGGAAACCAGAACATCCTCCATGGGGTCACACTCCGGAACCCACTGTCTACCTCCCCGGTGAGCACAAGGTCTGTTACCAACCTGCCCTCCCGCCACCCTCACCCCCCTTCCCTACCGCCCTTCCCGCCTGTCCTGAGTGAGCTATTGGCACTGGAGTCCCTTCCTCTTCCGCAGCTGTTGTGAGCGCTCAGAGTAATACAGTCTTCAAGGACAGAGGACGCAGTACCAGCCTGATGTCAAAGCTGCTGTCCCAGACATGGAGCCTCAGGTACTATTGGGGGTGAGAGGTGGGTGGATGTTCCCGTAGCAAAATGAAAGGCTCATGGTTTCTGCCCTCAGTAAGCTGGACCCTGGGTCTGAAGGCCGGTGCCCAGGTACCTCCAAGCCAATGCTGGACAATGCTTGCAACTGGGGCACCTGTACACACCAGGCTGTTTCCCTGACTAGAGACCTAGACATTACGCCTCTGGGCCAGCTGTTCCCAGGTCATCTCCAGTAGTTCCAGGTAACCTTGGCAGGTCTGGGGTAGGAACTTGAGGTGAGAAACCTGTTTTCTCCGAATAGAGTCTGTCCCACGAACAGGCCCCAGTGATCTTCGATGCGCACCTGAGCAGATGACACCAGCGTCCTCATGATGGCCACAGTTATGGGAGAGCCAGCCTCTGTGGGGGCAGCTCCACAGGTAGGACTCGTGCCCTGAGCAGTTCACGTCATCCAGGACAATGGGCCCTGAGCCCTGGCCAAACCGGGCACTCCCTGGGGCCGACGTGGCCCAGCCACAGCCCAGCTGCCGGCAGACCACGTTGGCGTCATTAGTGTTCCAGCCGTCGTCACACACGGTGCCCCAGGAGCCTCGGTACAGGACCTCCACCCGGCCCTGACACCGGTCACCTCCATTCACCAGCCTCAGGGCCAAGCCGGCATCAGATCCTAGAGGGAGACATGAAAACTCACTCTCACCAGTGTCCCTGAGGGCACATGTCCTGAGGTCAGAGTTGGGTTCGGATTCCTCCCAGCAGGCCAAGGCCCCTGGGTCTCGGGTTAATGGTCTCCCAGCAGCGTGGGCGGTGCCTGACTGACCAAGGCCAGGGCGTCATTGTGTCATCTGCGAGGGTTCCTTTCCAGCCCTGGCTGTGGGTTCAGCTGTGCATGTTCTGTCACTGAGCGAGCCCAGTGCCCAGCAACTCGACAGCTGAGCCAGGCCCCCACACACAGGGGAGAAGGAGACAGCCCTCAGCCTGGATCCCCAGTGATCGCTGGGCTACAGCTGTGCCCCTGGGTAGATGCCCCCACGACAGGTTCCCAGCTGCTCTCCGGGAGCAGCCCTAGGACCTGGTTCTTTGACTCCACCTGCGGCGGCAACTCACCCTGGGTCCAGGGATTGCCCCACCAGACCTGAGGGTTGATCATATGTCACTTGTAAAACCAAATCTTCCCCTGAATCTGAAACAAAGCCTGGACCCACTGACCACCATGAGCCGCAGGGACACTGTGCAGACGGATCTGTTACTGACACTTTGCTATACTTAGAGGTGACCGTGGCCTCAGACTGTAAGGAAAGAAGAAAATACCACATTCAGGCCTCCACGCAGGAAGGTCATATGCCAGATGCACCACCGCACCAGGCACCGCAACCCTCGGTGCTCACGTGGACCCTGCCCCTGTAAGCCTGTGGGCTGGCCTAGGTCACTGACCGAGGTCTGCTTCCTGTGGCCTTCAGGACTAGCATCTGTAAAGTGAGGCCCCTGTTCTCCCAAGAACATGTGCAAATGGCCACAAGCACATGACAAGACGCTCAACATCATTAGCTATTGGGGAAATGCAACGGAACATCACAGGGACACGCCACCTCACGCCCCCTAGGGTGGCCACATGGAGAGACACATAGTGCCCGAGCTGCTGAGGACAAGGACACACCAGAGCCCTCAGGCAGCGCAGGGGGAAGGTGAAGGGTGCAGCTGCCGGGCACACAGTTCGATGTCACTTACGCTAAGGGAAAGGAGCCAGGCACAAAGACAATGGTCCCATTTCATAGGAAATGTCCAGAACAGAGAAATCCAGATAGACAGAAAGCAGATCAGTGGCTGCTGGGGACTGGGGACAGCAGAACGGGATGTGACAGTTAATGGGTGTGATTGTTCAGCTTGGGATGACTTAAAAACTGCAACTAGACGGGGGTGATGGCTGCACAACACTGGGATTATAATTAATCCCACCAAGAAGTACACATTAATATTGTTAATAGGATAAATTTTATGTTAGGCATACATTTTACCACAATGAAAAAGGGAAATACTATTAATGAGCACTCCACTAAATACACACCACACACACACACACACACACACACACACACACAGAGTCAAATACCTGCAAATGATTGGTAATTTCAGATCAATAAGAACTAAGAATCTCTTTGAGGAGTAAAAAAAATCGGCCCCTAGACAAGCTAATCATATCAGCCCATGTAGTTTCCTCCTGGGGCATCTGTTCTCAGACACAGAAAATTCTCCCCCTTCCTCCGGCGGCATCCCTGGCCGGCAGATAGGAGCTCATCCCCAGCCCTGGACCACGAGGCACAGGGATGGCTGAGGGGTGTTTAGCTACGACCTCGGGTATTTCTTCCAGGGGGCGGGGGGTGTGGTTTTCCTGATGTTGAGTCTAGTCTAAGAGCCAGGAAAGCCCAACACTTGCATCGCTCTCCCAGAAGCCTGGGGAAAGCTCAGAGACTGCGTTCGTTCCCCTGTCCCGACTCACTCAGTCCACGATGCTGGTCTCACGCCAGGGCCACAGCGAGGAAGAGCTGTGACTCCTGCCGTCCCTGAGGAAGATGGGAACAGGCTTCATGGACATATTGAGGCCCCTGAGTCCCTGCACAGACTCTCCACTCACAGCTCAGACCCTGAGCCCGGGCCGCAGAGGGCATCGCCAGAGTACAGAATCTACAGGGGCCGACACCCAGGGAGAGGGACAGTTCCCTCTGGTGGGAAGCGGGGTAAGGACAGCCAGGAAACAGCAGGGAGCATGGGAGGAAAGCAAAGCTCTCACTGGAGGATACTGTCTCCGTGTCAAATCTCCTGCCCTGTGTTTTCCTGTAACGGAAACCATCCTTCCCTTTAGCAAAGCAGCATCCCACATGGTTCAAGCCGGGCCTGGTGCCCCCACTCTCCCCCTCTCCCCAGGGCATATACAGGTGGCATATAACTAGCTGGGCCCTCAGAGCACACAGGCTTTGCATGGGAGAAAGCCCTTGTTGCCAGGAAGTCAGAACTATCCCCCAGAGGTCTTGGCACAGACTGACTCTTACTCCTTCAGGGATATAGACTTGGGGCTGACAACTGCTGCCCTTCTCCCCGTGTGCAAAAAGCAAGCTGACAGGGAAGCCCACGCAGATCACAGGGCAGGGATAAGAGAAGCTCAGGGGAGTAGACTCACAGCTGCTGGGTACAGCTGTACCGGAAGCTCCACATCCATCACTAAACGTTCTAGATACACGAGCCAAGAATTCCCTTCTAGGCTAGGAGAGTTTGACTTGGGTTCCTGTCCCTTGCAAATGACAGCATCCTGACTAATTGATTCTCCTTACAGCACAATTCACAACTGGGGGGAAAGGGAACGCTCCTCGCTCGGGGAGGTCATAACCAGCCAGAGGCTTCACACAAGACCCAGGAAAGTCCCATAGGCCTGCAGACTGCAGTGCTGCCTGCTGATGCTTTGGCGGGATGCAAAGATACTTACCATGGGAAGGAGATGTTGTTTGCCACCAATCTGCAGAGAAAGATACAGTGGGATTAGGAAGGAAGAGGTATGGAACCCTGGGTCTAGTGACCGGCCATTGGGAGCAGGGACCAGGGACACAGAGAAGCTCTGGGGCTGTGGGAGACAGGGGACCCTTCCAAGGAGCCCTCAGTGAGCAAGGCCATGGCCTTCAATGTCCACAACAAGGCAAGCAGGTGGCACATTCCCCAAAGGGCATTGACACTTCTCTCTTGACAAATGGTTTGCTGGTAGAAGCATCACTCAGTCTTTCCCTGGGCTTCAGGACAAGAAAAGTCTCTGTTCTGCCCCGGCACATGATCCCGGGGACAGAGGATGCTTTGCAGCACCTGTGACGCAGGACAGAACTTCCTTCTCCCAACACAACTGCTGAGTGAGCACCGCAAGGCAGCCTGCGTCAGCAGCCAGAAGGCTGTCATCCCACCAACGCACAAAGGAGCATCTACATGCTCTGAGCTCAGCTGCACCTACCACACACCCTAAAAGATCAGAGAATGTTCTGGGCAGCAGGAAAAGTGCACAGAGCCCTCATTCAGCTGCTCACCTGGGGCTGGGGAGAGGAGCAGAGAAGCAGGAAACACCAACAGTTGGGGAACAGCAGGACTCACCTGGCCTGGCCGTGGACTGTGGCAGGACAGCTGTGAGAAAGAGGAGGGCAGATCAGACACACTATGCAGAAGGCGGCAAGACTAGGACAAAGGCGGGGGACACAGAGCCAGAAAAACACGCAGCCCCCGCCTGTTCCCTGCCAGGTAGGGTGGGGCCTTGTCATCCAACCCCATGCAAACATGTCCCCTGGGAGTGGCCCAGGCAGCTCCTGCCCACTATTTCTAAATCAAGGTGATCAAATCCATGTGGATGTGTAGAGCAGCCTGACCCCAAACCAACCCTCTGCCTGCAGGCTGTAGCGGTTGACAGAGTCAGGAAGGCTCAGGAGGCCAGCGCCAGGCCAAAATTCTAGGAGTGGTCCTCCAGGCCCCGCCCCAGGCTGTACCAGCGCTCTGCCCGGCAGGCCGCGAGGGGCTGCCCTTCCCACAGCAGATTGGGTGCCGGGGCAACGCAGTGCAGCTCTCGGAGGGAGCCTCAGTCACGGACTCAGGCCTTGCTGCCCCAGGCAGGACGGACACACACGCCTGTCTGCATTCCCAGCCCAGTTGCCTCCACTCCGACATCTTACTCAAACCTCAGCTGAGAACCCCACATAGGGCGGGACCCTTCACCCCAGGGCTCCTGCCACGGAGACAATCAACCCCTCCCCGACTCCCTCCTAGAGGTGCCTCCATCCCACCCGCACCAGCCCCACCCAGAAAGGAGCCAGGGACTCATCACTCTCCCCTCTGCTCCTGCTGCCACCGCTGAGGCAGTGGGTAAAGGTGCCATGGTTATCTCAGTTTAGCTCAGGGTCCTGACTGACCAGGGCAGCACCATGCAGCTTGACAAAATTCATACTGATTCCTAGCAGACGGCTAAGGAGACCTCAGGAAATCAGAAATATGGAACAAGATTGACTGAGGAGACTAGAAGGCATTACGGACTCCCCCTGAGCAAACTGCACACAAAGGGAAAAGGATCCAAACTCTTCAAAGCCATCATGAGCAAAACACCAGTGTCCTCACTGGCGCAGCACTGCTGGGAACATGTCGGTGCCCCTGCCCACCCTGCATCCCTCGGTCTGCAGGGTGCTGCTCCATAGGTCTCCACCATTGCCTGCACCCCTGGGCCTGAGACTTCCCCCACAGAGATACAAAGGCCACTGCTTTGTCCGGGACAGCCCACAAGGAGCCTCTGCATCAACTCCAGGGAGCAGCAACAGCAGCCCTGAGCAATGACTGCACGAAGACCCCCAATATGCACCCCCCAGGCCCGTGATCCTGAGGTTCAACAAGGATTCTAGAAGATCCTCTGTGAGGTCTCATGCCAACACCCACTGCCTATGTCCCAGGTGAGCACACGGCTTGCTAAGGGCCTGCCATCCTCCACCCTCAACCCCCTTTCCTACCGCACCACCCTTCCTGGTTGTCCTGAGTGAGCTATTGGCTCTAGAGTCCTTTCCTCTGCCTCAGCAGCTGGGGACACTCAGAGTAATACAGTCTTCATGGACAGAGGACGCTTTACCAACCAGATCCCAAAGGGGCTGTCTGAGACATGGAGCCTCAGGTACTATTGGGCTTGGGAGGTGGGTGGATGTTCCTGTAGCAAAATGAAAGGCTCATGGTTTCTGCCCTCAGTAAGCTGGACCCAGGGTATAAAGGCCAGTGCCCAGGTACCTCCAAGCCAATGCCAGGCACTGCTTGCAACTGGGGGACCTAAACAGACCAGACTGCTTCCTTGACTAGAGACCTAGACATTACACCTCTGGGCCAGCTGTCCCCAGAGCATCTCTAGCAGTTCCAGGTAACCTTGCTAGGTCTGGGGGTAGGAACTTCAGGTAAGAAACTAGTTTTCTCCGAATAGAGTCTGCCCACCAACGGGCCCCAGTGATCTTGGATGCCCACCTGAGCAGATGACACCAGCGTCCTCATGATGGCCACAGTTATGGGAGAGCCAGCCTCTGTGGGGGCAGCTCCACAGGTAGGACTCGTGCCCTGAGCAGCTCACGTCATCCAGGACAATGGGCCCTGAGCCCTGGCCAAACCGGGCACTCCCTGGGGCTGACGTGGCCCAGCCACAGCCCAGCTGCCGGCAGACCACGTTGGCGTCATTAGTGTTCCAGCCGTCGTCACACACGGTGCCCCAGGAGCCTCGGTACAGGACCTCCACCCGGCCCTGACACCGGTCACCTCCATTCACCAGCCTCAGGGCCAAGCCGGCATCAGATCCTAGAGGGAGACATCAAAACTCATTCTCACCAGGGTCCCTCAATGCTGCAGCTGCTGGGCACACAGTTCAGTGTCACTTACGCTAAGGGAAAGAAGCCAGACACAAGGCAACGGTCCCATTTCATAGGAAATGTCCAGAACAGGGAAATCCAGATAGACAAAAAGCAGATTAGTGGCTGCTGGGAACTGGGGACAGCAGAATGGGGTGTGACGGTTAATGGGTGTGGTTTTCACTTTGGGATGACTTAAAAACTGGGACCAATGGTGCTGATGGCTGCACAACACTCGGAATGTAATTAATCCCACCGAGAGGTGCACATTAACACTGTTAAAAGGATAGATCTCGTGTTAGGCATACATTTCACCACAATAAAAAAAGTCCTCCTATGAGGACTCCACTACATAGACACACACACACACACACACACACACAGTCAAATACATGCAAATGATTTGTAATTTCACATCAATAAGCACTAAAAATCTCTTTTGAGGAGTAAAAAAAAATCGACCATAGACAAGATAATCATATCAGTCCATGTAGTTCCCTCCTGGGGCATCTGTTCTCAGACATAGAAAATTCTCTCCCTGGCCCCGGCGGCGTCCCTGGCTGGCAGACACGAGCTCATCCCCAGCCCTGGACCACGAGGCACAGGGATGGCTGAGGGGCGTTTCTTCCCGCAGGGTGTAGAGGACCTCCACGCGGCCCTGACACCAGTCACCTCCAACCACGAGCCTCAGGGACACACTAGAATCAGTTCTTATAGGGGGACACAAGAACCCTTCATCAATCCCTGTCCTGAGGACAAGGAACTAAGATATGTCGCACACTCAGGTGTCTTGCTCACGGCCCAAGTCACCAGGGCAGCCAGGCATCTCTCAATACAGACAAGGGGTGAATTCATCACACTGAGAGAAACAGTGACACCCTACTCTGCCCAGGCCGAAGGTGCTCGAGCTATGTAGAAGCACAGTGACCCAGGGGAGGGCACAGGTAGGGGTGCCCCACTCCCAGCTCCCCACTGTCACCACACACAGCATGTAGCTCCATAGCTACAGGAGGCAGGCAGGGGCCTTGCCGTGTTCAGGAGCTTGGTGGCACCTGCACGGGCCTCTCTGGGTTCTGGCAATGTGGCAAGACTGGCAGGACCTGGGCCAGACACGTGCAGATGCCTGACACTCACCCACTCCTCCCGGGCCTGCTGTCCATGCCCTGAGGCCAGCGCCAAGCTCCCAGGAGGCTAAGTGAGCCCCCAGGGCTTGCCCTGAGCACCTGGAAGAAGACAGCACGGCAGGCAGGACACAAGCTCCCCGCCCCCTCCAAAACCAGACCCAGGAATCGGCCGTCAGAGACTCTGCGTCCTCCATGACCCCCCACGGGACTTGGCTGAGCACGGGGCCCAGCTTGGGCCTCATCCTCCCACTTTCAAACAGAAAGTTCATGCAGAGGGAGAGCGGGAGCCCCGGGTATCAACAAGCAGGATTGTTTACCTGTTGATGCTTCAGTCGTAGCGGCCGAAGTGTCTGTAAAGAGCAACAACACGAAAGGGTAGAATCAGACTCAGGGGAGGAAAGAGCAGGGATGAACGGATGTCTGGACCAGGCAGGTGTGTACGTAGCAGATACCGGGTGGACATCACTATTGTCACACCCAGGAAGAGGGAGCACTAGCTCGTCCTTAAGGGTTGGAGCTGTGAGCTGTTTCCATGGACTTCCTGGATCCCTTTCTGGTCCTTGTCGCCTGTCCTGCTTTCCTAAGGCTGATCTCTAGACATCCCCTAGGATTGCCGCCATCCAGGCAAGACCACCTGCCCGCAGGGCCATCTCCTCCAAGGGACTGATAACCACTCTGGCTCTGAACCCCTGCCACCCATGAACTCTGTTTCTAAGCATCTTAAGAAAGTCTAATGTTGCTACTAAAAAAAAGACAATGAAAAAAAAAGGAAAAGGCCCTTCTTCTTCCCTCACTGAACTCACCGGTGGCTTGCCATTTCACACTTTCCCAGTCATCATGCTTATTTCTACGCCCAATTAAACACCACATATTTGGAAATCATTTTCTCTAGTGGCTTCTTATGGTAGGTTGTCACAGGGAGGGTGAAAACAATGCCCCTTCTGGCTCCTGCCACATGCTCGCCCGGGTCTGCCCACGTCTCCTGCTCCACAAGCTCATCTGTGCGCAGAGGCCGTGCTGGACACCCGGCTCTCTCCACCTGGGATGTCCCCATGCCAGTTAGAAAGCCTTTGCCCCCTCCTTCCACTCACCCATGGCCTGGCGGGCCCCTCTGACAACGTGGCCCACGCTCTGACACTTGGCCAGGAAACGTCAGGGACCCAGGGGTTCATCAGGTAACCAGTGACCAGAAGCACCGCAGACATTTGCTGCTTCTCGGCCTCCACCAGGCTCTGCCTCAGCCCCTCCTGCAGGCAGATGGGGCCCTGTACGTGCCGGGGGCATTTCGCAGAGTGAGGGCCGGAGGCATCAGCCTGCACTGACATGGCCTTCAACGCAAGGTCAGAGGACACGGACATTAATTCTCAATAGGTCATATCAGTCCAAGGGAGAAAGGGCCAAAGCTCCTTAAACATGTGGCCACTTTTCTGAACCAGAAGACATATCCACTGGGCCAGCGTCTCGCTATGTGCTGCACACAGAGTTGGATGATGGGAAGGCAGATGCCCTCTGGACCCTAACATCCGTGACTGTCACAGATGCAATGGGGGACATAGCATGCTCCACAGGGTCTGCATGGACGAGAGGCGGGTTCTGCAGACTGGCAGGCAGGGGTGAGTGTGAGCAAAGAGAAGGGGCATCCCAAGGAAGGACACTGGGGCTCACCTGGCCTGGCCGTGGACTGGGTCTGGGACGGGCCTGTGGTGGAAAGAGAAGGAGGGTCACACACAGCAATCGGTGACACAATGAGCACCGGAGGCAGAAGAGCCTCGGATTCACACGCTGAGCATGTGATTATCTCGTGTGAACGGACACGGGCGTGCCCGAGCCCACCGTGCACCCCTAGACCTTCACACAGCTGCTCCCTACACTCTGACCCGTTGCCTGCACCACTGGGCTTGAGCCTCCCCCTTCAGAAATACAGAGGCCACTGCTAAGCCCGCGACAGGCCACAAAGCCTCTGCATCAACACCAGGGAGCAGCACAGCCACCCTGAGCAATGACTGCACGAAGACCCCGACTTTGCACCCTCCGTGGCCATGATCCTGATGTTGGATGGGGAAACCGGAACATCCTCCATGGGGTCACACTCTGGAACCCACTGTCTACCTCCCCGGTGAGCACAAGGTCCGTTACCAACCTGCCTCCCGCCACCCTCACCCCCCTTCCTACCGCCGGTCCCGCCTGTCCTCAGTGAGCTATTGGCTCTGGAGTCCCTTCCTCTGCCTCAGCTCCTGTGAGTCCTCAGAGTAATACAGTCTTCAAGGATAGGGGACGCAGTACCAGCCCGATCTCAAACCTGCTGTCCCTGAGATGGAGCCTCAGGTACTATTGGGGGTGGGAGGTGGGTGGATGATCCCGTAGCAAAATGAAAGTCTCATGGTTTTGCCCTCAGTAAGCTGGACCCTGGGTCTGAAGGCCGGTGCCCAGGTACCTCCAAGCCAATGCCGGGCACTGCTTGCAACTGGGGGACCTGTACACACCAGGCTGCTTCCTTGACTAGACACCTGGACATTACACCTCTGGGCCAGCTATCCCCAGGTCATCTCTAGCAGTTCCAGGTAACCTTGGCAGGTCTGGGGGTAGGAACTTCAGGTAAGAAACTAGTTTTTTCCGAATAGAGTCTGCCCACCAACGGGCCCCAGTGATCTTGGATGCCCACCTGAGCAGATGACACCAGCGTCCTCATGATGGCCACAGTTATGGGAGAGCCAGCCTCTGTGGGGGCAGCTCCACAGGTAGGACTCGTGCCCTGAGCAGCTCACGTCATCCAGGACAATGGGCCCTGAGCCCTGGCCAAACCGGGCACTCCCTGGGGCTGACGTGGCCCAGCCACAGCCCAGCTGCCTGCAGACCACGTTGGCGTCATTAGTGTTCCAGCCGTCGTCACACACGGTGCCCCAGGAGCCTCGGTACAGGACCTCCACCCGGCCCTGACACCGGTCACCTCCATTCACCAGCCTCAGGGCCAAGCCGGCATCAGATCCTAGAGGGAGACATGAAAACTCACTCTCACCAGTGTCCCTGAATGCTGCAGCTGCTGGGCACACAGTTCGGTGTCACCTATGTTAAGGGAAAGAAGCCAGACACAAGGCAACGGTCCCATTTCATAGGAAATGTCCAGAACAGGGAAATCCAGATAGACAGAAAGCAGATTAGTGGCTGCTGGGAACTGGGGACAGCACAATGGGGTGTGACGGTTAATGGGTGTGGTTTTCACTTTGGGATGACTTAAAAACTGGGACCACATGGTGCTGATGGCTGCACAACACTGGGAATGTAATTAATCCCACCGAGAGGTGCACATTGAAATTGTTAAAAGGATAGATCTCATGGTAGACATACATTTCACCACAATAAAAATGGGAAATATTTTTAGTGAGGACTCCACTAAATACACAAACACAGACACACATACACAGACAGTAAAATACACGCGAATGATTTGTAATTTCAGATCAGTAAGAACTAAGAATCTCTTTGAGGAGTAAAAAAAAAATCGACCCTAGACAAGATAATCGTATCAGCCCATGTAGTTCCCTCCCGGGGTATCTGTTCTCAAACATAGAAAATTCTCTCCCTGCCCCCGGCGGTGTCCTTGGCTGGCAGACACGAGCTCATCCCCAGACCTGGACCACGGGGTACAGGGATGGCTGAGGGGCGTTTCTTCCCGCAGGGTGTAGAGGACCTCCACCCGGCCCTGACACCAGTCACCTCCAACCACAAGCCTCAGGGACACACCAGAATCAGTTCTTACAGGGGGACACAAGAACCCTACATCAATCCCTGTCCTGAGGACAAGGAACTAAGACATGTCGCAAACTCAGGTGTCTTGTTAATGGCCCAAGTTACCAGGGCAGCCAGGCACCTCTCAATGCGGCCAGAGGTGAATTCATCACACTGAAAGAAACGGTGACACCCTACTCTGCCCAGGCCAAAGGTGCTCGAGCTATGTAGAAGCACAGTGACGCAGGGGAGGGGACAGGTAGGGGCGCCCCACTCACAGCTCCCCACTGTCACCACACACAGCATGCAGCTCCATAGCTACAGGAGGCAGGCAGGGGCCTTGCCGTGTTCAGGAGCTTGGTGGCACCTGCAAGGGCCTCTCTGGCTCTGGCAATGTGGCAGGGCTGGCAGGACCTGGGCCAGACACGTGCAGGCGCCCTGACTCTCAACCACTCCTCCCAGGCCTGCTGTCCATGCCCTGAGGCCAGCGCCAAGCTGCCAGGAGGCTTAGTGAGCCCCCAGGGCTTGCCCTGAGCACCTGGAAGAGGACAGCAGGGCAGCCAGGCCACAAGCTCCCCGCCCCCTCCAAAACCAGACCCAGGAATCGGTCGTCAGAGACTCTGCGTCCTCCATGACCCCCACGGGACTTGGCTGAGCACGGGGCCCAGCTTGGGCCTCATCCTCCCACTTTCAAACAGAAAGTTCATGCAGAGGGAGAGCGCGAACCCCGGGTATCAACAAGCAGGATTGTTTACCTGTTGATGCTTCAGTTGTAGCGGCCGAAGTGTCTGTAAAGAGCAACAACACGAAAGGGTAGAATCAGACTCAGGGGAGGAAAGAGCAGGGATGAACGGATGTCTGGACCAGGCAGGTGTGGACGTAGCAGATACCGGGTGGACATCACTATTGTCACACCCAGAAAGAGGGAGCACTAGCTCGTCCTTAAGAGTCGGAGCTGTGAGCTGTTTCCATGGACTTCCTGGATCCCTTTCTGGTCCTTGTCACCTGTCCTGCTTTCCTAAGGCTGATCTCTAGACATCCCCTAGGATTGCCGCCATCCAGGCAAGACCACCTGCCCGCAGGGCCATCTCCTACAAGGGGCTGATAACCACTCTGGCTCTGAACCTCTGCCACCCATGAACTCTGTTTATAAGCACCTTAAGAAAGTCTAATGTTGCTACTAAAAAAAAGACAATGAAAAAAAAAAAGGAAAAGGCCCTTCCTCTTCCCTTCACAGGTGGCTTGCCATTTCACACTTTCCCAGTCATCATGCTTATTTCTACGCCCAATTAAACACCACATATTGAGGTGTTTTTCTAGTGGGTTTCTCTAGTGGCTTCTTTTCTCTAGTGGCTTCTTCTCTAGTGGCTTCTTCTTGTAGGTTGTCACAGGGAGGGTGAAAACAATGCCCCTTCTGGCTCCTGCCACATGCATCCCCGAGTCTGCCACGTCTCCTGCTCCACAAGCTCATCCGTGCACAGAGGCCGTGCTGGACACCCAGCTCTCTCCACCTGGGATGTCCCCATTCCAGTTAGAAAGCCTTTGCCGCCTCCTTCCACTCACCCATGGCCTGGTGGGCCCCTCTGACAACGTGGCCCACGCTCTGACACTTGGCCAAGAAACATCAGGGACTCAGGGAGTCACCCAGGGGTCCATCAGGTAACCGGTGACAAGAAGCACCACAGACATTTGCTGCTTCTGGGCCTCCCCCAGGCTCTGCCTCAGCCCCTCCTGCAGGTAGATGGGGCCCTGCACGAGCTGGGGCGTTTCGTGGAGTGAGGGCCGGATGCATCAGCCTGCACTGACATGGCCTTCAACGCAAGGTCAGAGGGCACGGACATTACTTCTCAATAGGTCATATCAGCCCTAGAGGAGAAAGGGCCAAAGCTCCTTAAACATGTGGCCACTTTTCTGAACCAGAAGACGTATCTACTGGGCCAGCATCATGCTATGTGCTGCACACGGAGGTGGATGATGGGAAGGCAGACGCCCTCTGGACCCTAACGTCGGTGACTGTCACCGATGCAGGGCGGGAACATGGCATGCCCCACAGGGTCTGCATGGACGAGAAGTGGGTTCTGCAGACTGGCAGGCAGGGGTGAGTGTGAACAAAGAGAAGGAGCGTCCCAAGGAAGGACGCTGGGGCTCACCTGGCCTGGCCGTGGACTGGGTCTGGGACGGGCCTGTGGTGGAAAGAGAAGGAGGGTCACACACAGCACTCTGGGACTCAACAAGCACTGGAGGCGGAAGAGCCTCGGATTCACTCACTGGGCTTGTGCTCGTCTCGTGTGGACGGACACGGGCGTGCCCGAGCCTACCGTGCACCCCTAGACCTTCACGGAGCTGCTCCCTACACTCCGACCCATTGCCTGCACCCCTGGGCTTGAGCCTCCCCCTTCAGAAATACACAGGCCACTGCTAAGCCCGCGACAGGCCACAAAGCCTCTGCATCAACACCAGGGAGCAGCACAGCCACCCTGAGCAATGACTGCACAAAGGCCCCGACTTTGCACCCTCCGTGGCCGTGATCCTGACGTTGGATGGGGAAACCGGAACATCCTCCATGGGGTCACACTCCGGAACCCACTGTCTACCTCCCCGGTGAGCACAAGGTCTGTTACCAACCTGCCCTCCGCCACCCTCACCCCCCTTCCCTACCGCCCTTCCCGCCTGTCCTCAGTGAGCTATTGGCACTGGAGTCCCTTCCTCTGCCTCAGCTCCTGTGAGCACTCACAGTAATACAGTCTTCAAGGACAGGGGACGCAGTACCAGCCCGATCCCAAGCTGCTGTCCCAGACATGGAGCCTCAGGTATTATTGGGGGTGGGAGGTGGGTGGATGTTCCCATAGCAAAATGAAAGGCTCATGGTTTCTGCCCTCAGTAAGCTGGACCCTGGGTCTGAAGGCCGGTGCCCAGGTACCTCCAAGCCAATGCCGGGCACTGCTTGCAGCTGGGGGACCTGTACAGACCAGGCTGTTTCCTTGACTACGGACCTGGACATTACATCTCTAGGCCAGCTGTCCCCAGGTCATCTCCAGCAGTTCCCGGTAACCTTTGCAGGTCTGGGGGTGGGACCCTGAGGTGAGAAACTTGTTTTCTCTGAAAACAGTCTGTCCCACAACTGGGCCCCAACGCTCTTCGATGCGCACCTGAGCAGATGACACCAGCGTCCTCATGATGGCCACAGTTATGGGAGAGCCAACCTCTGTGGGGGCAGCTCCACAGGTAGGACTCGTGCCCTGAGCAGCTCACGTCATCCAGGACAATGGGCCCTGAGCCCTGGCCAAACCGGGCACTCCCTGGGGCTGACGTGGCCCAGCCACAGCCCAGCTGCCGGCAGACCACGTTGGCGTCATTAGTGTTCCAGCCGTCGTCACACACTGTGCCCCAGGAGCCTCGGTACAGGACCTCCACCCGGCCCTGACACCGGTCACCTCCATTCACCAGCCTCAGGGCCAAGCCGGCATCAGATCCTAGAGGGAGACATCAAAACTCATTCTCACCAGGGTCCCTGAATGCTGCAGCTGCTGGGCACACAGTTCGCTGTCACTTATGCTAAAGAAAAGAAGCCAGACACAAGGCAAGGGTCCCATTTCGTAGGAAATGTCCAGAACAGGGAAATCCAGATAGACAGAAAACAGATTAGTGGCTGCCGGGAACTGGGGACAGCACAATGGGGTGTGATGGTTAATGAGTGTGGTTTTCACTTTGGGATGACTTAAAAACTGGGACCACATGGTGCTGATGGCTGCACAACACTGGGAATGTAATTAATCCCACCGAGAAGTGCACATTAACATTGTTAGAAGGATAGATCTCGTGTTAGGCATACATTTCACCACAATAAAAAAGGGAAATTTTATTAGTGAGGACCCTACTAAATACACGCACACACACACACACACACACACACCCCACACACGACAGAGTCAAATACATGCGAATGATTTGTAATTTCAGATCAACAAGAACTAAAAATCTCTTTTGAGGAGTAAAGAAAATTGACCTTAGACACGATAATCATATAAGCCCATGTAGTTCCCTCCTGGGACATCTGTTCTCAGACACAGAAAATTCTCTCCCTGCCCCCGGCGGTGTCCCTGGCTGGCAGACACGAGCTCATCCCTAGCCCTGGACAGGGATGGCTGAGGGGCGATACTTCCCGCAGGGTGTAGAGGACCTCCACGTGGCCCTGACACCAGTCACCTCCATTCACGAGCTAAAGGGACACACTAGAATCAGTTCTTACAGGGGGACACAAGAACCCTTCATCAATCCCTGTCTGAGGACAAGGAACTAAGACATGTCGCACACTCAGGTGTCTTGCTAATGGCCCAAGTCACCAGGGCAGCCAGGCACCTCTCAATGCGGCCAGAGGTGAATTCATCACACTGAAAGAAACAGTGACACCCTACTCTGCCCAGGCCCAAGGATGCTCGAGCTATGTAGAAGCACAGTGACGCAGGGGAGGGGACAGGTAGGGGCGCCCCACTCCCAGCTCCCCACTGTCACCACACACAGCATGCAGCTCCATAGCTACAGGACGCAGGCAGGGGCCTTCCTTTGTTCCGGAACTTGGTGGCACCTGCATGGGCCTCTCTGGGTTCTGGCAATGTGGCAGGGCTGGCAGGACCTGGGCCAGACACGTGCAGACACCCCGACTCTCACCCACTCCTCCCATGCCTGCTGTCCATGCCCTGAGGCCAGCGCCAAGCTTCCAGGAGGCTTAGTGAGCCCCCAGGGCTTGCCCTGAGTACCTGGAAGAGGACAGCATGGCAGCCAGGCCACAAGCTCCCCGCCCCCTCCAAAACCAGACCCAGGAATCGGTCGTCAGAGACTCTGCTTCCTCCATGACCCCCCACGGGACTTGGCTGAGCACGGGGCCCAGCTTGGGCCTCATCCTCCCACTTTCAAACAGAAAGTTCATGCAGAGGGAGAGCGTGAGCCCCGGGTATCAACAAGCAGGATTGTTTACCTGTTGATGCTTCAGTCATAGCGGCCGAAGTGTCTGTAAGGGCAACAACACGAAAGGGTAGAATCAGACTCAGGGGAGGAAAGAGCAGGGATGAACGGATGTCTGGACCAGGCAGGTGTGGACGTAGCAGATACCGGGTGGACATCACTGTTGTCACACCCAGAAGCAGGGAGCACTAGCTCGTCCTTAGGAGTCGGAGCTGTGAGCTGTTTCCATGGACTTCCTGGATCCCTTTCTGGTCCTTGTCACCTGTCCTGCTTTCCTAAGGCTGCTCTCTAGACATCCCCTAGGATTGCCGCCATCCAGGCAAGACCACCTGCCCGCAGGGCCATCTCCTCCAAGGGACTGATAACCACTCTGGCTCTGAACCCCTGCCACCCATGAACTCTGTTTCTAAGCATCTTAAGAAAGTCTAATGTTGCTACTAAAAAAAAGACAATGAAAAAAAAAGGAAAAGGCCCTTCCTCTTCCCTCACTGAACTCACCGGTGGCTTGCCATTTCACACTTTCCCAGTCATCATGCTTATTTCTACGCGCAATTAAACACCACATATTGAGAAATCATTTTCTCTAGTGGCTTCTTCTTGTAGGTTGTCACAGGGAGGGTGAAAACAATGCCCCTTCTGACTCCTGCCACATGCACCCCCGGTTCTGCCCACGTCTCCTGTTCCACAAGCTCATCCGTGGGCAGAGGCCGTGCTGGACGCACAGCTCTCTCCACCTGGGATGTCCCCATGCCAGTTAGAAAGCCTTTGCCCCCTCCTTCCACTCACCCATCAACTGGCGGGCCCCTCTGACAACGTGGCCCACGCTCTGACACTTCGCCAGGAAACATCAGGGACCCAGGGAGTCACCCAGGGGTCCATCAAGTGACCGGTGACCAGAAGCACCGCAGACATTTCTGCTTCTCAGCCTCCCCCAGACTCTGCCTCAGCCCCTGTTGCAGGCAGATGGGGCCCTGCATGTGCCGGGGGCGTTTTGCCGAGTGAGGGCCGGAGGCATCAGCCTGCACTGACATTGCCTTCAATGCAAGGGCAGAGGGCACGGACATTACTTCTCATAGGTCATATCAGTCCTAGAGGAGAAAGGGCCAAAGCTCCTTAAACATCTGACCACTTTTCTGAACCAGAAGACGTATCCACTGTGCCAGCATCGCACTATGTGCTGCACACGGAGGTGGGCGATGGGAAGGTAGACGCCCTCTGGACCCTAACATCTGTGACTGCCACGGATGCAGTGGGGGACATAGCATGCTCCATAGGGTCTGCATGGACGAGAGGTAGGTTCTGCAGACTGGCAGGCAGGAGTGAGTGTGAGCAAAGAGAAGGAGCGTCCCAAGGAAGGACACTGGGGCTCACCTGGCCTGGCTGTGGACTGGGTCTGGGATGGGCCTGTGGTGGAAAGAGAAGGAGGGTCACACACAGCACTCTGTGACTCAACAAGCACCGGAGGCGGAAGAGCCTCGGATTCACACACTGGGCTTGTGTTCATCTCATGTGGATGGACACGTGCTTGCCCGAGCCCACCGTGCACCCCTAGACCTTCACACAGCTGCTCCCTACACTCTGACCCGGTGCCTCCACCTCTGGGCTTGAGCCTCCCCCTTCAGAAATACAGAGGCCACTGCTAAGCCCGGGACAGGCCACAAAGCCTCTGCATCAACACCAGGGAGCAGCACAGCCACCCTGAGCAATGACTGCACGAAGACCCCGACTTTGCACCCTCCATGGCCGTGATCCTGACGTTGGATGGGGAAACTGGAACATCCTCCATGGGGTCACACTCTGGAACCCACTGTCTACCTCCCCGGTGAGCACAAGGTCTGTTACCAACCTGCCTCCCGCCACCCTCACCCCCCTTCCCTACCGCCCTTCCTGCCTATCCTCAGTGAGCTATTGGCTCTGGAGTCCCTTCCTCTGCCTCAGCTCCTGTGAGTCCTCAGAGTAATACTGTCTTCAAGGACAGGGGACGCAGTACCAGCCTGATGTCAAAGCTGCTGTCCCAGACACGGAGCCTCAGGTACTATTGGGGGTGAGTGGTGGGTGGATGTTCCCGTAGCAAAATGAAAGGCTCATGGTTTCCGCCCTCAGTAAGCTGGACCCTGGGTCTGAAGGCCGGTGCCCAGGTACCTCCAAGCCAATGCCAGGCACTGCTTGCAGCTGGGGCACCTGTACACACCAGGCTGCTTCCTTGACTAGAGACTTGGACATTACACCTCTGGGCCAGCTGTCCCCAGGTCATCTCTAGCAGTTCCAGGTAACCTTGGCAGGTCTGAGGGTAAGAACTTGAGGTGAGAATCCTGTTTTCTCTGAAAACAGTCT
The DNA here is from genome assembly GCF_041146395.1 of Eulemur rufifrons. Classification (NCBI taxonomy): domain Eukaryota; kingdom Metazoa; phylum Chordata; class Mammalia; order Primates; family Lemuridae; genus Eulemur; species Eulemur rufifrons. The sequence goes on along the minus strand of NC_091010.1, from coordinate 63,867,104 downwards.
GTCCCACCAATGGGCCCCAGTGATCTTCGATGCGCACCTGAGCAGATGACACCAGCGTCCTCATGATGGCCACAGTTATGGGAGAGCCAGCCTCTGTGGGGGCAGCTCCACAGGTAGGACTCGTGCCCTGAGCAGCTCACGTCATCCAGGACAATGGGCCCTGAGCCCCGGCCAAACCGGGCACTCCCTGGTGCCGACGTGGCCCAGCCACAGCCCAGCTGCCGGCAGACCACGTTGGCGTCATTAGTGTTCCAGCCGTCGTCACACACGGTGCCCCAGGAGCCTCGGTATAGGACCTCCACCCGGCCCTGACACCGGTCACCTCCATTCACCAGCCTCAGCGCCAAGTGATAATCCGATGCTAGAAGAGATACAATTATTTGTCATTTTTTTCTGAGTCCACAGTGAAGGTCGTGTGTAGCCATGACCCGTTCCTAGTAGTCAAGCTTCCTCGTGCAGGTTAATGTCCACACTGCGCAATAGAAGGTGAGCTTCCCCGCTTCTTTCACTGTGGCCCTGGCCTGTAGGGGCACAGCCCTGACGCCTGAGTTTGCCTCCTTCATCCGGATGTCCTCACCAGCTCCAGGTTGAGACGGAGCCATTGACACCAGGATGGGCTCTGCTGTGCTCTGGACAAGGACGGCTCCAGATCCAAATACACTCTCCTGTCACCTTGCAACCTATCCCTGAGAGTGCAAATGGCAAGTCAGTCTGGAGCCCCCGGACCCCACGGGCTTGGGATGAGCACTGAGAGCAGGACCTTCTGAAACAGGACACCGGTCCCACTATGTGCCTCGGGACCTCTCTGGAAGGTCGTTTTATACTAACCCTTCTATCTCCCAAGTTTCTCCTCACTCAATGGTATCCCTTGGGCGCATGGAGTTTTGTGACTGACAGAGATAGTGTTGGGGAAAGTACCTGTCGCCTCCGTGGATGTTCCCTCGGCAACAGTTGGATCTGTGGGAGGCAGAAAAGAGAGCTTGTGTTCGGAGCCTCGCGGGGGAAGGTGCTCCCGGGCCTGGGCTGGCTGCACGGCTGCTCATTTTGGTCTGAACTGTGGCCCTTGGCAGGTGCTGGACAGCTCTTCTCATCAGCGAGCTCAGTGAAGACAGTGAGTGGCGAGACCCTTTCACAGATGTCACTGCCGTCTTAGAGGCTGTGACACTTTCTGTATTAGCCCATCTGGGCCTTCTTTTGTAGCTCTGCCATGGCCTGGAGCCCAGGCAGCCCTCTTAGGGCTCTGTGTTGTTGGCAATCTGTGAGTGGTCAGCAAACTGCGGTCCCCAAAGGTACAACTAGGCGACCTCAGTCTTTGTCATCACATAGCTTGGTTTTCATGACTTCTCTGGCATGTCTGCTTTTTCTGAAGAGGCCTCACCCAAGCCACTGGGAGGTCCCCCCTGATGAGAGCAGGTGGGAGAATCCCTGTAGCTGCCCCCCTTCTCCCTTAGCGAAGTTAGCACCTGGATCTCTGGGGGCAGAACCCCACGTGCAGGCATGTTTTGGTTTCGACCCCATAGTGCTTTAAAACTTGAACCTGAATGCCCAAGTAGGCACGCTGGGCTCCTCTTTTCTCTGCACTGACTTCTCTTCTCTGATCCCTAAAATCCTTTCAGCGGAGACCCTGCCGTCTGAGGGACCGATGACAATAGTTGTCAGTAGTTGTATCGACTCCTGCAGCCAGCCGCGTTCACCATGCCTGTCCACTGCCTTGTCCCTCACCACCACCTGGGCACCCATTTTTACAGGCTACAGATTAAAGATCAGGAGCCCAGCCTTACAGCAGTCAGGAAAATGTCTGAGGTCTTAAAGCCCTCAAATCTATACTTCAAACGCAGAACTAAAACTTGAGCTTGGGCATCCTGACTACGAGTCTTAGGGCCATTATAAATCATGGGCACCATACAGGACCTTGTTCTCCAATGGAAATATGACCCATTTATGAGAACACTATTCCAAAAGTCTCTTCTGAAGATTAAAAACATAATATTCTGTTTCATAATGGGCAGAACCATGATCACGTGGAGCACCCGTGGGGGCAAAATCATGAATGCCTGTGTGTGCAGCCACTCCGACGGTAGCTGTGAAAGGGTTCGAGGGGAAGAGCCCTGAGCGGTCTGACATGGCTGCAGAGGACACAGTGTGGCCTGTGTGTGTTTGCCAGAGCAGAGATCCTGTCCCACCTTGCCCAACCAGGATGCTACTCGTCCCAACAAAAAGGAGTTAACACCAGCCCCTTCTGCCTAGCAGGACAAAGAAGGGACCGTGAGAATGCGGCAGGAGTGTTAGAGGGAAGCCCAGCCGAACATACACGAGTGCAGGTGCACACGCACGCACACGCACGCCAGCAGAGCGGGAGGTGGAAATGAATGCCCTGGTATAAGACAGACCAGGAGGAATGGGATGATAAGCCTTCTGGGAGAAGGAAAATCCCCTGGGTCCTTTGGCAACGGCACTCACGGGCTCTTACCCGGAAGGGTCTGAAAGTTCACTCAGAACTTCTTTCACAGGCCAGTGCACGAAACCATTTAACCACAAAGGAAAGCTCCTGCTTCTCATGCCAGGCGCAGGGTCTGCTAGGCTCAGTGTGCTCCCTGGCTGTCTGCACTAACGCCACCCTACAGACCTCCAGGCTTTGCCACAGCTGCTCACCTGGGCTATGCTGATGCTAACCCGCCATTGGCACCCAAAGTGTTTAAAACCAAATACAGTAGTCCCTTCTCGTCCACAGTTGTGTTTCCCACAGTTTCAGTTACCTACAGTCTGAAAATATTAAATGGAAAATTCCAGAAATAAACAATTTATAAGTTTTAAATTGCACACTGTTCTGAGTGCCATGATGAAATCTCACACCATCCCGCTCTGTCTGGCTTGGGACGTGAGTCATCCTTTTGTCCACCAATATCCACACTGCAGACGCGACCCGCCTGCTAGTCACTTAGTAGCCATCTGGGTTATCAGATTGACTGTCATGGTATCACAGTGCTTGGGTTCAAGTCACCCTTATTTTACTTAATAATGGCCCCAAGGCACAAGAGTAGTGATGCTGGCATATTGTCATAATTATTCTATTTTATTATTAGTTATTGTCATTAATCTCTTACTGTGCCTAATTTATAAATTAAATTTTATCATAGGTATGTGTGTATAGGAGGAAAAACATAGTATATAGAGGACTCGGTACTATCTTTGGCTTCAGGCATCCACTGGGGGTCTTGGAACATAGACCCTGCAGATAAAAGGGGATACTGTAAACTCTGGCGAGGCTTTTGCCATGGTCTGAGCTCCTCATTCCTCAGGAATGTGCCCCTGGTGAGGGTGCAGTGGTCACCAGAATCACTTTTAGTTCCAAAAAATGTGATTCTCATTTCAAAGCCCAAACTGAACAAGATGAGACAGTTAGCAAGTCCCACAGGCTCCAGCTATTTCCTAAGGAATCTTCTTCCAAGAAAGGCAATGCCCTTTGGGGAGGGAAGAGGGAACACAGTTCTGGTTCTTGGGGGAGGGAGGGCTCAAATATTCTCCGTCCTTCCCTCCCTTGTCCTCACCCTCTCCCCACTTCACACGCTGTCCACAAAGGGAGCAACCCTTCAGTCTCGCTGTAAAGATCTGATTCCATAAAACCCAGAAAGAGAGCAAATAACAAATAGCCAATTTGAAGACAAAAATATGCCTGCCAAATTTGTAAGAAAAATGGTGTTAAGAGTATAAACTTAAAGGATTTCAATGTGAATTTTAAAACACCAAGGCAAGATGGACACAGATATGAGAGGCTTCATGGAAAGGTGCGTGGCCATAAAGCCCTCCCCCAGCACACGAGGAATGCAAATGCTAGCTGGATTTCGAATATACACAAAGGGGGCGTTCCCTGCTTCCCCCCGATCCCTGCATCCCAGACTGTGGATTCGGGAGGGGCTGAGCACAGAGCCTGCAGCTGCACACCTGGATGCAGAGATAGCCAGGCCCAAGGGTCAGCACAAACGAAATGGAGCTTACCAAAGAGCACGGTTGTCGGGTACTGCCAACCTGCAGGGGAGACAAAGCAATGTTAGAAAGGAGCTGGCAGGGGCTTGGCATCAGCGGTGGGCCTGGTGACCTGTGCCAGCTGAGATTCCAAGGGTCCCTCTCTAAGAGATGGCTGAAGGCCGTGGAGACAGAGCTGTCCACAGAAGGAGCTCTCACTCCTGCCACCACTGGGGAAGAGATGGCATCATTTTATGAGCATCTTGGAATAAGCAGAGTCACCATTCAGAAAATGTCCATACTGTCCCCTGCCAGTCCCTGGGGGGGCCAGATCCACAAAGACCAGTCTTGGGCCTCCCACTTCAACCCTCTGTAGAACAGCATCACTTGGCCAGCCCCTTCTCTCCCCAAGTGCATGAAGATTTCTCTTCTCCCTTCATTCAGGATCTTTGAACTTTGCATCTTGAATGAGAATTACCCAGGAACAGAACTACCTTTTTCTCCCAGCAGCTCTGAGTGTCTTGGTGAGACACATCTATGGGCCAGGTGACCTAAGGCTGTCATGTACATTGAACTAATCTGTGTGTCGGCAACTGAGCTGGCATGTTTAACACATTCCAGGGTCACCAGGGGAAAATGTTACTAAGAAAAAGCTTATCTGACTTTCCTTGGTTCTGCAAACCTACAGGAAAAGGTATAATTTGGCCAGAAGGGATAGGTCAGTTAAAATGCTACCAGACTTACCTAGGCCAGGTGTGAACTGGGTCTGAGCAGCTGGGGGAAAGAGAAAGTAATATTAGACATGGGCATATCACAGAGTGGCTCTCACAAATGGATTCAAAGGGCGAACAAGCTCAGGAGGGAAGAGGGAACATGCCAGGTGCAACAATGACCTCCCTAGGGCCAGACTGTGAAGGGGGCACCTCCTGAAGCCCTAGGGCAGAGTTAAGTGGCCCAGAGTTTCCTTTCGGGGATTAAGCCTGAGTGTGGACCCCGGTCGCTGAGCCCCCCAACACCCATCTGCAGGCACCGTCTGTCTGTCTTAGGGCAGAGTAGCAGCTGCCGCAACCCCAGGTCAGAGGCACACAAATGAAGTTCTGAGAGCAGGACCAGGGGCCCTAATCAGAGTCCATACTGGAGAGGGAGGCCCAGGAGTCTGGGAGGCCCATCTGAGCAGGTGACTCCAGCATCGTCGTGGTGTCCACAGTTATGGGAGAGCCAGCCTCTGTGGGGGCAGCTCCACAGGTAGGACTCGTGCCCTGAGCACTGCACATCGTCCAAGACAATCAGCCCTGAGCCCTGGCCGAACTGGGCATTGCCTGGTGCTGACGTGGCCCAGCCACAGTCCAGATGCCTGCAGACCATGTTGGCATCACTGGTGTCACAGCTGTCGTCACACACAGTGCCCTAGGAGCCTTGGTACAGGATCTCCACCCGGCCCTGACAGCGGTCACCTCATCCACCAAACTCACGGCCAAACTAGAATCAGATCCTAGAAGAAGGCACAGCATTTCTCCTGTATGTTCCCACTTGGGGACAAGGTCTCAAGGCCTGTAGGGCATTCAGAGCCTTCCCAGTGGGCAAAGATCTCTGAGAGCATCTCCAGCTGAGCCAGGCTTTAATACATCTTGAATTAGAGTGTTTCATGGGCATAAGGACAGTGACTGCTCTGCCCAAACCCAAGCCTCCAGAGGCTTAGGTGGTAGGAACTGCTCTGCCCAGTTTGCATCCTGGAAGGGTCTTAGAAATCATCCACATGATCCTTCTAGGAAGACCACGGGAGAGGCCTGATTCCCGCAGGCAGGAGACTCAGGATGCCTCCCGCCATGGGAAACGGGAAGTGACTCCCCTTCCAAAGCCCAGGCTACCAGAACCTCAGGCTATATTGACTGTGCCTCCGAGGCCTCTCGCTGGAGGTGCCCCAGGGGGGCGTGCAGGACCTCTGACACCCACAGGCTGCAGGATCATGATTCCTCCATGTTGAGAAGGAACCAGGCTGGCCTGATACAGGCCCAGGGAAAGTGCGTGGGCAAGGATGCTGTCCCAGCAGTGGGGCTACCTATGCTGGTTAGCACCGACCTCTCCCAGCCCTGCAGCCAGAGATCCAGCACCCCAGGTTGGCTGGGGGTCAGTGTGGGTTGATGAGGACCACAGGGTAGGCACTGAGCATGGGCAATAGGACCCCTAGGGACAGGACACCAGGCTCCACCATGGAGCTCCTCAGAGATGCTTCTTCGAGTTAGTTCCTCTGCAGTCTCAGAGATGCCTGTTCAAGCCTGAGGCCTTATTCAGAAGGCCCCCCTTCCCCCATCAGCCAAGCTCCCCCAACTCCTGCACCCTCTGCACATCTTTTGGATCAGAGAGGAACCCATGGGTACAGTGCAGTAATAAGCCCACCGGGACCCCTTGTAACAGACACCTGACGTACCTGGTGCTGTAGTTGCCAGCAGGGACTCCTCTGTGGCAGACAAAGAAGCTGCAGGGTGGAGAGGAGAGAGGAAGAGCTCACTCAGGGTTGGCCCTCGTGTGGGGAGGGTTGGCCCCCTGCTTCCCTCAGTCTGAAGCCATGGCTGGGAGCACAGACCCTGTGCCACCAAGTGCCAGTCTCTGACACTGTGCCGCCCTTCTGCAGGGCTGGGTTGCCATGTACACATCCTTTGTTCCTGTCATCCTCCTCCTGCCTCCTCTGCTGCCACTCTCTCCAACCAAAAGGTCACCCAGTTCATTAACAGCCCCATCCTTGTCACAAAATTAGACTTCAGATGACATCTAGCTGTTTCTATAGCTCAAACACACCCCCAAGTGACAAATATTTCCATCGCTGGGATATTTCTGAGAAGGTGGCCCCAACCAAGAGGAACGGTGGTTCCCAAAGATGCAACCCAGAATGCCAAAATAAACCCACTCACAGAGTGGCTCCTTGGAGGACACACTCCCAGTCTCAGGAGGTGGCTGGACTATCATGGTCACATCTTGGGCTTGGTGGCATGTGCACAGTCCAATCTACATACCAAATGCCTGAGGTTGCCCTAAATTGGACAGTTTATCTAGAAACTCCTCTTTGGGGGACACACAAGGGGCCAGCGTCCTTGGAGGTTTCTTCGTGGATTAAAGGAGCCCTCGGTGTCTGTGCACACCCAGCGCAATGTGGACAAGAGGCAAAGGCAGCACTGGGATTTGCTGGGTGAGGCCAGGGAGAATTTCTCTTTTCCACAGAGGGGTAAGTATCTTTTGCTTATCACTTAATCCCCAATAAAGAGAACATATTAGTTATTTCTCAATTTGATCTGATATGCATTTAAGTATTAAAGACCAGCAGTTTCCCCATCTTCCTCTGCCTTTAAAGGAGGAGAAACTGCCACCTAGGAAGGTATTTATTTGGTCACCCAGGCCAGGGATGGCCGTGCTGCTGTTTGTGGGAACCAGCCCACAGAGCGGGGCCAGCAGCAGGACGGGCTGAGACCGAAACCCACCTTAGGACGCCAGGCAGGCCCCTCAACCTCTCTGCGCCTTGCATTGTCTGTGAAAAGGGACAGGAATGCCTGTCCTCTAACATCAAATACGGCATGGCTTCCAGCAGAGCAGGTAAGCTGCGAAGTGCTAGCACACACGAACACATGCCTGTGCCGTGCTGTTGACTCTGAGTCTGTATCTGTTGCACTGGTGACAGCACAAGGTGACGGTAGACACACTACCTGCGCACACAACACTGGCATCATCGCCGTGGCTACATTCGTGGTGGTACCATTCACTGTGGGGACACCTTGACAGGTAGAGCTCCAATCCAATGCAGTCCGCATCACCAAAGAGAATTTTTCCCGAGCCCTGACCAAAGTGGGCCCCGCCCAGGGCTGCCACGGAACGGCCACAGCCGAGCTGCCGACAGACTACATCTGCGTCCCAGGTGTCCCAGTTGGCGTCACACACGGTGCCCCAGGAGCCTTCGTACAGGAGCTCCACTCGGCCCTCACACGGGTCACTTCCGTTCACCAGCCTCAGCGGCAAACCTGCATTGACACAGCAGGGCGCCCTGGGTCTTGGGGCTCCCTGCCCCCTCGGCCTGCCTCCCCCCTGCCACCCACCCTGCCCCATCTCCCCACCGACGCTTCTCCCTGAAGGACCTTAACTATCACTGCTCTCCCAAGCACCGTCTTTGCCCTCTTCCCCCTCTATCTTTTCCCCCAGAGAACCCTGTGTAGTCTGAGAACTTTCCAGAGAGCATCCCCAAATCCACGTCCGCAGTCCTGACCCAGCTCTGACAAGCCCTGAGCCCTAGACCAGCAATTCTAGGGCCTTCTGACCTCCGAGCCCCCCCACCCCAGACTCAGCACAGCCTCTCTCCTCCACTGGAATCCATGGTGTCACCGTGCTCCTCGTCACCTGCACTGGAAGCGTGGCATCATGTCTGATTCCTCCTTCTTCTCACCTCTTGTATCCAACTTGTCTCCCAGGCCATTTCACTAGGTTAGACCCTCAGCATCCTCTTGAACCTGGCCTACTCCCAGTTGATCTCTGTCCCCGCCCCTCCTTCCTCCAATCCACCCACGTTCATTGATTCAACAGCATTTATGAAGTGCTTACTCCGTGCTAAGGATTCATCTGTCTCTAGTCGTTCCCCAAGTTTGCTCTTTACAAAATGCAGATACACTGCACTCACTTCCCTGCTCAGAACACTTCAGTGTACTCTCCACTCCCCTCGGGATCAAGTCCAAGATGGTATTTTTCCAGGAGTGGCCTCAACCTACCCTTCCACCTCCTCTCCCGGGAGGAAGACCACACTGGGAGCCAATAGGCACCACGTTCCTGCCTGGCATGATGCCGCTAGGTCACCCGCAGGGGAAAAGCTGCCCTGATTACACAAGGAAAATAGGCAGCAGACCCTGAGGGATCCAACATCCTAACGGCAGGATTGACTCCTGGATGTGGCTTTTCAATGCCTAGTTTGAGTTTATGGGAAATTTGTGGTCAGGGAGTGACAGGCTGGAATGAGATGCAAGGGAAGGGGCAGGTTGCTGTTTTTCCTGGGGGGGTGCGGGGTGGTTCAGGGAAAGAGGGAGGAATGGACCATTTGCAGGGCGTGCCTGATGTGCACTCTGGGCCTCCTCGGGCCTTCCTGCTGCCCCTCCTGGTCAGCTCTGTGAATGGTCCCTCCAGAAGAGCTCAGCCTCCCTGCCTCAGCCTGCCCCTTGCTGGGTGTCAGTCAGAGAGCTGCCCCTCAAGTCCCCCAGGCCATTTCTGGATGAAATGAGAGCCGGGCACATAGAAGGGGAGGGATTGACCTCAATAGTGCCAGTGCCCCCAAACGGATGACCCTGACATCTCAAACTTGGGCACAAAGGTCTGCATACTCTCTCTCACTGCAGAAAGTAGGGAGAGACGATACATTTAGTAAGAGTCATAGACATCAGGAAAAGGCACCTGTCCAATCTCTATCCTGCCACTTACCAGTCATATGACATTAGACATAGAAGTATTGACATATTACCTAACTGTGCCTTGGTTTGGCCATCTGCAAAATGGGTGTAATCATAATATTTACCTCAAAGTATTTCTGGGATAATTGCATTAAAATAGCACTTACTATGTACATTAGTTGAGCTCTTATAATGTGCCAGGCAATATTTTCAATGTTTTTATATATTAACTTATCTAGTACATGAAGATAATTTTGTGCAGGGTACATAACAAGTGTTTGGTGGATGTTAGTTACCTTCAAGATAACTGTCATTATTAATGAGAAGAGGCACTGATTTTTTGTCCAACTATCTCTCTTCATACCAAGCTAAAGCTAATCTCAACAAATGAATGACTGAGAGACAAAAAGAAGGAGATTGACAAATGAGATTGGCCAAGTGTGTGCCTGGGACATGCCCAGGGTGTTGGCACCCACGTGTCTTCTCTCTCCTGCATCCCTGCATTCTGCTCTGCGGCCAGGGCTGCACTCAGCCTCAAACAGCCAACAGCAGCAGAGCAGAACTGGCCAGCCCAGCCACTAAGCAAAACCCCTGGAAGAAAGTAAAGACAAAAGGTCTTACCATAGATTGTTGTATGTTGGTCTAATTCACCTGGAAGGAAACCAAATTCATCTTAGAAAAGAGGTCCCACTGTTTAGAACTGATGTACCAGTCACAGAAACTGGCTTCCTCTTCCCGTCACAATCACACCAGGGGGCGCTGTGGTTCAATCTTGGGTTTGTGCACCGCAGCATTCTTGCTAAAATGAGTTTGCTCACAGCAAATTAAAATAGGTGAGTTGGATTATGAGGTGCTCGATAATCTTAGATATAATAAAGCACATCTCTTTACTAGGCCCCCTAACACTACAGTTTATAGTCACAGGAAGGATATACTATGTGCTCGGGAAGAAGGGCTCGACCAGAGAGACAGTTGAAACTGGCTGTCAGGACTCGGGGTGGGCGGTTGAATCCACCCTGCAGTCTAAAATCTGAGAATAGTCAGCATTGACAACAGCCACTTGGAGGCCCCCTCAATAAGAACATATTTTGGTGTCCTGTTTCTTCTGACCCATACATACCCTGAGCAATGTTTATTCTGTCTTGAAGCAACCCAACATCCAGAGAACCCTGGCTCCTCATGCTCAGTGAGGCCAGACAAGGTCCACTGGACTCAATTTTAGCTTTTGAGTTTCTTTATGGGCTGCTCTAACTATATTTTTGAGGATTGATATTTCATAACTTATATATTTTTAGAGGTCTTCCAAAGAACCGAGAGAATATTTATTCCTTTGAAAGACAGAAGAAAACTCATTCTGTTTTGTAATCACCGTATAGATTCATTTGGATCCTTTTCTAGATCCAAGATACATTACGGCTCTTAGTAATTTTATTTTTCCCATATCTTAAAACATTTTACTATTTCATTACTCAAGGAATTATTTCATCATTACTCCTCAATTGTTAAATAATAATAAGATGGAAGAATGATAGAATTTCTTAGAAGGAAGAAGAAATACTAAAATAAATCATAATCTTCCAGTGCCCAAAACATTGTATTGTCCTTCAAGAAGGTATTATAAAAAAGACTGGAGACACACTGTCTTTGTTGCCTGTCTTAAGCTTTCATTGAGCACAGTGAAGAATTCAGAATTTTTCATTTTCTACTTATGATGACAAAGGGAAGAAAATTGACAAAGGAAAATGTTTTACAATAATTAGACGAAACAGAAGAGAAATGCTAAGAGACTGGGAGCAGCACTCTGGATACCAATAATACAACTGAAATCTCACACTACGAGTCTTCAGATGATGATATCCTAGAGGTATTTCTCAAATTCAAGAATCAAGGAGTCAGTAATATAATTCTAAAAACGAAAATAGAATATGGTGCTCTCACCCACTTCAGCGGGAAGGATTTCATCACATGATGTTTTGCAGCAAGAACTTAGACCATCTCCTTTTACTAGAAAGATATGTGACGGTCCCCTTTCATCTTTTATGATGTTTATATACCAAAATCTATTGGATAAAAAGGGGTCTGCTATGTTTTAATATTCTTGTTAAATTTTCTAATATAGTTGCTTTCATGATCCACGGCCCCCTGCTTTTTTTTTTCTTATTTCCTAGCATAAGGAGGGTTGAGGCATTTGATAAACTTCTTGGATTCTTTTTAAATGCAGGTCCGGCCAAGCACAGCAGTCACAGTTCAGAGATTTGCATGTCTCCAACAGAAAAAACAGGCCAATGCAAGGACTTGCTGTGCATGTCAGAGAAGTACTTGGCCTTCCTCAAAGGCTTCAATGTGAGGTCCACAGTGGACTCCTCCACCTGCCCTGCTGCAAGTTATTGATGGCTTAGGCAGAGGGCCACTGAAGTCATGTCCCTGAAAATGACGAAGCAATTCGCAAGAGAAACAGGAAGCCAGAGAATTCCACCAACAGAGACAGCAGGCTGGGGAACACCTGCACCAGCACATTCGCACCTCATTTCTGACATACCATTCCTGCTCCCACACTCAAGAACGTGCTGATGGACATGCGTGAGAGAGCCTGCCATTCAAAACACAGCCCGGATGACACCATGCAATTCCCCTTGCCAGGCCTCAGGTGTCTTGCTTAGTCACATGGCAGTCAAAGCCAGGATCTGCACCCAGTCAGAAACTCTGAGCTCTAGAGGCTTAACAACCCCATCCATAGCACTGAACAGAACACTGAAGTTGTTTCTGGTTGTGCTACATCCACATATATTGAATAGGCCCTTTTGCACAGATTATGGAGACCAACTTGTATTCTTCCAACAATCAACCACATAGCTGGAGATGACTCCAGCTGCCATTTTGGGAATGGTGGCAAATTACCTGAAGAGAGAAGCTGCCACCTGTTTGTTTGCCAGGAAATAGAGGCAGGGTGGTCTCTACCACTGGGGATCAGTGTCCAAGGTAGTTAAGCTGTCAGAATAGCTCAGCCAGGAAAAGCCACAAAGAGATCTCTCAAGGCCTAGGCGCTTTCCAAGGGATCTGATACCTTTCCATCTGGACTCAGCCCTGCCAAAAACCTTATGAAGGTGAAAAATGCATCTGCTATGTATTGATGGCTTTTATGGGGGAAAAAAAAACTGAAAAAGGGTTTGAGCATAAAAACAAACAAGGTCTCATCAAGCCAGCCCATACCTACCAGGTAGGCTGCACCGGGAGTGCTGGAAGGGAAGCCTAAGGGGAGACCTCGGGAAGGGAGCTTGGGCGAACATTCATTGAAGACTTACTATGTCTTCATAGTTCCTTGCAGACGATGCTATGTCTTACTATTTATATGCATTATCTCATTTAATCCTACCTGCCCCCTGTCATCTGCACTTGCAGATAAGAACACGAAGATACAGACGTTATAAAAGTGGGCAAAGACACTCTGGCTCTAACTTCCCTGCCCATGGTTTTGACCGTCATCCTGTCCTGCCTCTTGTCACAGCCACAGCCTGCTACCCACCCACTCCTCCCAGTTCTTTCTGACATGAGGAAGGTGGTCTGTGCCATCCTACTTTCCATGACCCGCCAAAGGTGAGTCTTCAACGTGATGTCATCGAGCAGCCTTGCCAAAGACCACTCCATGTGGCTTTCCTGTTGATTTCCTGGCACGGTTCAAGATAAGACCATTTTTATCCTCGTGGTTCTCACCTTCAAGGCGGCGGGAAGTGCTCCCCTGTCTTCCATCCCCAGCACATGGTTATTTCGCCCTCTCACATGCCGCCTCTTCTGCCCCTGGTCTGCATCTTTCTCAGTGGGGCTTAAGGATGAGAGCCTCATCTGAGCCCCACCATGGACTCCCAGTGCCGCCCCGGGAATGGCCAGTCCAAGGGTGGTGTGGGGGCAGAGGATGCCACAAGGTGGACATTTGCCGGCATGTTGCTTGCTGAGTGTGCCCATTCAGGACTTGACCGAGAATAAGCTCCCCAGAGATTTCCTCAGCAATCACGTCTGCAGACCTGCCTCGACTGTCTCCCTCCAGATTTAGGACTTAGAAGGCGAATAAGAACCGAATCTGCCCACAGAGCTGTGCACACACCTGCCTTTCACCCGATGCCTCCAAAAGGCAAACACTGTGCTACCGCCAAAGGCAGCTGACACTTCCAAATCTTAATCGATCAGAAGTTTTTTTTCCTACAGCTTCAGAAAACGTCAAGGACACAGATAAGGAACTGGGACCTAGGAAGAGCCTCCCTCAAGGCACCACTTTGACCAGATCCCACCTTAGGGCAGCTGAGCAGGGGGGAGGACAGTGGCTACCTCGACCTAAGTCTGTGCTTGTTCCTTTCAGGTTCCTGACAGCAGTGCTGGGAGCGATAGGCAAATGCTCCTCTTGCCACTCTGCCTGGCTGCTCCTGCAGCTGCCCCAGACCTGCGCCTACCTCAGGGTCATGCCCCCGATGGCTCGCTCACGTCTCTCTTACCATGCCTCTTGCTCCAGCACTTCTCACACTTGTCATTGTGCCTGGGTGATCAGTTGGTAGGTTTATCTCTCCATTAGGCGGTAAATCCCCACAGGCAGAGGACACGGTCCCCTGTAGGACTGGTTTTTGCCTAATGAGGTAGCAATGATGGATGTTGAGGCCATTTTGAGAATTCGATGTTGAAAGTCCAATGTTAGCAATCTGCCTATGAAAAAGTCTTTCATACCAACAAGTCAAACTTATAGGTAGCTAGGAAGCATTTGGGGAAATGTTAAAATTCACTTGACATAAACAAAAATAGGCAGCACTTAAAAAATATATATCTCCTGTCACTTTCTTGTAAATTCTTAGCAAAGTAAAGTTTCCATAATTACATTGCAAACACCAACGTTTATTCAGCACAAGGCCATGTGTTCTGTGGTCTGCAAACCACCCTTATGTGTGTTTCTCTGAAACTGCAGATTTCTAAGCCTCACCTCGGGCTCTCCAAATCAGGGCACCTCAAGGGAGGGATGTGAAATACTCTAGTTGATTCTGACATGCTCTAAAGTTCGAGGCAGACACAAAATAAAAAGAACACAAAATTTAAAAATGTAACTATATAACCACGTGGCCCATTTATGCTACAGTTGAAAGAAATTCCTATTGTCTTTGTATTTCTAGAAGGGACACAAATCGTATTTTTATGCAGTCCTTATACCATTCATTAAAGTTCAGTGAGGCAGTTTGTTCTTAAGATATAAATAACTGTATAAGGTTAAAAAATAAATTATAAGTGAATACAGGATATTCTTTTCAAAGTACTTACTATGTACTGCGATAAAATTGGGTTCAGAGACTATAAAGGAATAAAAGAAACACCAGACATGTGTGTGTTTCACCCACAGGAATCCTGACCGAGAAACCCGCCTTTGAGGCAATACTGTGAAGCAGAGATGTAGCAACTGTGCATAAATCCCCATCAACAGATCTGTAATATTTTTGAAATTTAATTCAAATTGGTAAAGATTTCTTGAGTCTTTTGTGTGTACAAGGCGAAAATTCTAAACTAGTCCCTGGAAACGTGGTGTTTAAAAATTGGCTCTCAATATCTTAATAATAAGTTCAATGTACTATTCTGTAATAACTTGTGCATTTGTTTCTGCATATTTTCTGCTGCAGATATTTCATTGTTTTAGTAAAACAGAAATGAACCTTTCATCACTGTAGAAAAGCTAATTAGGCTTGTACAAAAATGTGGGACCTGTTGCTTTTTTTACTCCTCTGAGAAAATTTACCTTATCTAGCATGTATGTACGAGCCTGAGGAGTTGAAGTTGAGGGCTTTGAATTAATTTACTGGTTCTCAACTAACCGAATGAAATTGCTAAAAGCTAAAACAGATTAGCAATTGCTTGGTCATTTAGTCCACAAAAGTCAAGTGAGATGTTGACAGAAACCGTGGAAGATGAAAATGCCTTTCCTTTCCCTTAAATTACAGAGATGATTATTTACTGAGACTTACTACCCTTCACAGGGTCATTAGGAGAAGTAAATGAAAGAATGTAAATGAAATTCGCATCCTGCTAACCTGTGCGTAGCATGCAACAAATGTTAGGTGCCACAGTAATAAAAATGATTGCGATGACTGATTATACCATTTCTGCCACTCCTTGTCTTACGCATGTCACCCACATTGTCTCATTTGATCATTAAGGCAAACCACAATGGCAGGGATTTTTGCCCTTGACTAGCAGAGAAGAAAACTGAAGCACTTAGAGGTATAGTAACTTGCCCAAGGTACTGCTATTATTTCCATTTTCCTGATGGAGAAACACAGGTTTAGAGAGGAGCACGGATGGTTACCATCATGACCCTGCTACACAATTGGCATTATCTCTTTGAGGCCCACCTGAGCAGATGACGCCAGCAGCTTCCTCACTAATACAATTATGGGAGAGCCAGCCTCTGTGGGGACAGCTCCACAGGTAGGACTCACGCCCTGAGCAGCGCATGTCGTCCAGGACAATCAGCCCTGAGCCCTGGCCAAACCAGGCACCTCCTGGGGCCAACGTGGCCCAGCCACAGCCCAGCTGCCTGCAGATCACGTTGCCATCCTTGGTGTCCCAGAAGTCATCCCACACGGCGCCCCAGGAGCCTTGGTACCGGACCTCCACCCCGCCCTGACGGGTTACTTCCATTCACTAGCCTCAGGAGCAAATCTAGACAGAGACACAGAGGTTTCACTGCTCTGCCCCTTCTAAAGGACAAGGTCTTGGGCTTATGTGAGATCCAGAGCCCCATACAAGCGAGCAAGGACCCTGAAAAGACTTGACAATCTGAAACACAGATTCCTCAGCATGTGTTAGTGTTTGAACTTTATAAGCTCAACTTTCCTGACTCTTCAGTAGAATTTGCCAATGTTGTGTCTTGAGGGACCTTCATGGCAATGTCACCTTCAGGTCCCACTCTGCCTGTGGCCTGACCTCTAAAGTCAGTTCCTGCTCACGGGAGCTCCTCTCCTTCCCAACGAAAGTACCTGGTGTGAGCCCAGCACAGCGACGGGAATTCCTCCAGACAGGCTCCATCCAGAAGGCAGAGCAACACTCCAGTGTCAACAGGAGAGCTGGACTAGCTTCTAAAGTTCCTGTAGCCCTGCGCGTCACACTTCCACACTCGTGACATCTCTTCTCCTCCCTCACTCATACCCAAAGGTGCCAATTTTGAAAGCTTAATTGTGGCAATGATTTTGAGCATTTCCTAACATGGAAACCTCGATCACACTCAGGAGCTTTACATGTGTTGTCTTAGCATCCTTAGCACGACCCTACGGAGAAGCGGAGGCTTAGGAAGGTTCCCAAGGTTCAACTGGCTAGTGAGTGACAGGGGCGGGGTTTATACTCAGGCAGTTGCTCTTAGCCACTTCACTCTTCTGCCTCCTGGTGTATATATATTGTTTTAGCATTTGAACTATTTGACCCAACTTATGGTCTGTACTTTTGTACAAATAGGCACTTACATACCCACGCAGGACTATAATAAAATGAGGAAATATTGAATTGAAGCAGTTACCATTTGAAGTATTAACTGAGGTAGAGTCTCCAAGAGTTGCTGCCAATTCTAGAAAAGAAGAGAGAAAATAAGGGATTCTATCCAAGGGTCCTCAGTTGGATGCTGCTGTTCCCATGTGCCCCTGCTGCCCTGGTGACTGGGTGCCACCCGCA
Organism: Eulemur rufifrons; assembly: GCF_041146395.1. Classification (NCBI taxonomy): domain Eukaryota; kingdom Metazoa; phylum Chordata; class Mammalia; order Primates; family Lemuridae; genus Eulemur; species Eulemur rufifrons. The sequence continues at coordinate 63,850,041 of NC_091010.1, read as the reverse complement.
CTGGCCACCCGGTGGGCAGGAGGTGTGGATGGGCAGAGCGGGCTTGGAGGCTCAGGGCCCGTTGGCCGGCAGGAGGCAGGGGCAGAAGGCCGGCGCCCAGGTAGACCGACAGAGGAGGTCCTTCCTGTCCGACACGGAAAAGCCAGCAGGATTCTCAGCAGCTGTACTTCCTGATTCTGTGACGGTGGCCTTGGGCACCACAACCACCCAGCCACAGAGTTTAGATATAAAGTTACCAGTTGTCTCATGAGTGTTCCTTAAAGTAGCTTCTGCGGTGCCTCCCATTGTCACCGTGGCTGAAACTACAAAGAAACAAGGCCAAATGAGAGGTCCTCTGAAAAAAAGGGTTAGATCTGATACCCTTGTTAATTCGAGCAGGGGAGTGGGCTATATCACACTTCACATGGGAGGTTCGCAGGGCTTGTCACTCGCTAATGAATTCACTCAGTGAATATGGAATAATCTCTGACCACTGAAGCATCAAAAGTCAGGGAGAGAGGAGGGAATTTATCCTCAAATATAAGGCTCACAGGCTACGTGGGTGGACACAGTTGGTAAGAAGCTAGTTACCTGTTTATCTGATTTCTGCTAGAAATTTCTAGATTACAGTCAATAGAAGAAATCACAAAGGAAAACAGCAATAAATTTAATCACATAAAAATATACATATGCAGAAGAAATCAAAAGTCAAATTAAAAGGTGAAAAAATATTTGTCATCAAAGTATAAATATCCAAAATATAGAGAGAGTTTATATAAGTCAGTAAAGAAAACACTAACTTTCAAAAAAAGTAGAGCTAAGGACATAAAAGACAACTCAAAGAAAAGGAATACAAATGGCTTAAAAATGTTCATCCTCACTGTAAGTGAAGAAATGAAAATTTAACGACTGTCAGTCATTTTTAATCCAGCAACTCAGCCAAGATTTTTGAACAATAATTTCAGAGCTCGTGAAGTGTAAAAGTTGCTACTCTTGTTTTTGACTGGTAGGAGTAAAAATTGGTGCATTTCTGGAAAACAAGTTGTTAGGATAATTTAAAGGCCTTAAAAATGATCAACCCTTTAACTCAGTAATTCTACTTCTAACAATCTAGTAAAAAGAAATAACTATTTCTATAACATAGACAAAGATTCGTGGGCAAAGGTATTCATCACAGCATTATTCGTTCTAGAAAGGAACCTGACACAGCCTCAATGTTCCAAACTTGGGAACGGCATATTAAAATGTGCAGAGTGTAATGGTACATTTTTCTGTATAAATACAGAAAAACTGTATACGAAATAACACTTACATACACACACACAAACTTGAGAGGAACACACCACATTTTAGCAACAGCAATCTCAGGTAACACGATTATGGGTGTTTCTCGATTTTTTCTACATTCTCCTCTACTTCCTACGTTTTCTACACTAGCTATGCATGAAAAGTTGTGGTTTGAAGCTGAAGGTGGGAGACAGGTGGTAGGTTAGGTGGGAAGCAGATTCTTTTAGGTTGGGAGGGAATTTGGGTTGTAGACTAATGGAATAGAGCAAGGTTGAAGGATATATTGAAGATAAAGGAAGAAAATGAGGCTCAACGATGAGAGGAAACAGGGGAGGAAGAAGAGGAGGAAGAGGAAGATGAGGCAACTCGGAAGGATGAGGAGAGGAGGAACCAACATTTTAGCAAATGCCATTCGCCAGGCACTGAGCAAAGTGCTTTATGTGTCGTATCTCCTTTTATCGTCACCAAATCCTTTGTGGGTGGATTATCACCCAAATCTGTCTTATATGTTCATGCTATGTTTGTCACAACTAGCAAGCCTGCACTGGTACATTCCTGCGAACTCAACTCCAGGCTTTATCTGGACGTCACCAGATTTTCCTTTTCTGCTCCTGGATCCATTCCAAGATACCACATTGTATTTAGGAAGGTACATTTGGGTAAAACATTAGGAAAATGTCTAGAATAGTGACACTGAATGTCTCTGAGCCTCCTTCTCTGTGCCAGACACTGCGTGGTAACCTTAATCCTACGCAACCCCGTGAGGTTAGAACATACCTCCCTTTACAAAGGAGTAAACTGAGTCTTGTGGAGGCCCCGCAGCTGGTAGGTGCAGTGGGAACCACAGCCCTTCCTGCCCAGCACCAACGTGGGCCTGTGACTTTTTCTCAGGAGCTTGTGCGAGGACCAGAGTTGACGAGCTTGCCTGCTGCCTCGTTCTCCCGGCACAACGCTCCGCTGCGCGCTCCAGCACTGAGCTAAATACGATTCATCTCCTCGGCTAAGGGGTCCAAACTGCTACCTGAATGCTAGTGAACCTCGACCCTGGTTTAAATTCTAGCCCAGCCACTCACCCGCTGCTGTCCTTGGACAGCCACATAACCTTTCTGAGCCTCAGTTTCCCCATTTGAAATGTGGCGATTACTGTGGCTAACTTTTGGGTTGTTAGCAGATTTAAACAGGAGAATATAGGTACACTCTGTAGAGGTGAATTCCCACCTCTGAACTGCAAATGCAGGCATGCGTGCGCGTGCGTGTCTGTGCATGTGCGTGCACATAGCATCACGCTAAAACTACAAATTCTCTCAACCCAAGAGCACCGCTGCCATTTGTCCCTTTGTAGATAAAGACAGGGCAATTCGCTCCCTGTCTCTCAGGGGCTGAAATGAGTCCCATGTCACAGTTCAGAGCTGGTTGGGAGGGTTAACTTTGTAGCGATGAAGGCTGTAGCTGAGGACGCTGCCTCCCATCTTCAAAGACTTTTGATGGAGGCAGGACTCCCAGCCCCCAGACCACCCAGAGCCGTCTCCTCCCCAAGTCCTCTGACAAAAGGGGAAGGGGGAGTGTTCTCGGTCAGCCAGCGCCAGCCTCTCCACACCACGCACGCCCGTCACCTGCTGTGGGCCTGCTCCCTGTCACTGGGCCGGGAGGGCTTGGTTTTGGGGTGCTGCTTTCATGAAAGCTATCTCTCAAATAAACCTCAGAGTCCCCCCACTGAGCCTGCGGGGAGAGTGAGAGTTCTGGAAGTTATCTGAAAATTAGGTGACTTTTACCCTGTTTCCTGAAATCCATGAATTTAGCAAAAGGTGACACCAAAGAAAACAAATGTGACAGGGGCGGAGATGAAAGAGAAGGAAGAAATGCAGGAAGGAAGTGAAAGAAAGAAGGAGGGGAGGGAAGGATGGGAAAAAGAAGAGAAAAACGGGGGAGACGGAAAGAGGAAAGGAGATAATAGGTGTCAGACAGAGAGACAGAGACAGAGGCAGAGAGACAGAGAAAGAGACATGGAGAAAGAGAAAGAGAAACAAAGAAAAAGAGAGTCAGAGGCAGAACATACAGGCGAATCACCTTGTCCACTTAGTATCTCTGGAAAGTGACACCGAGACATAACAGTCACAGCGATTTGAAGGCTCTTTCATGTTTGCCATTTGACACTCTAAGAACGCACAGCTGCGCTTGAGTGACTGAGCCTCCGGTCATTTGTCTAAAGCAGTGACAGACACACACTTAGAATCTGAACAATCTTGTCTGTGTTGTCACTCAACTAATGTTTGCTGAGCAAAATTAGGTTATCAAGGCACACACAGCTGCAGAAAGAAGTCTCCTAATGAGTATTTACAGAGGAAATATTTTCTGCCCATTTTCAAAGTATGAAAATTATGTGTTTAACCAATTACGGCAAAGTTTAGGGGCCTTTTAATAATACACATACACCTTTCCTGAACTTCAGGGATTTTTCTAAGACCAACCAACCATTTCCTTAGTTGAATGACTTACTGAAAACGCTAGCAGGATTACTAGCTTATTCTAACTGCAACCGTTTGTATTTCTCAGCCAGAAGCAAAACAGAAAAAGAGCCATTCCTTCTAAATACATGCAAACAATCGCAATTATCAGCAGAGAACTGCCCCTCCCTTGATGCAAAACTTCCCTTGGAATGGGAAGTAGAAGATACAATTCGCCCTGACTGGGCTTGCAGGAGTGAAATTAATGAATATAAAAATTAGACATAATACCTGTAGGTAGAACTGGACCCAGTAAAAGACACATTTCAAGGATGAGCGTGGAGATCCCCATTTTGCTGGGTTCCTCTCAATTGAATAAAAATTCCTTGACATTTATAGGCCTTAGCTAAAAAGAGGTGTGTCCTCTAGGGTGATATGTTTCTCCTGCTGCCATAAATCAATATAAAGGAACTTTACTAACAGTCAGTGGCTAATCTGTGGGAACAACTTTGCTGTGTTTGATTAATTGCCATGTGAACAATCTGGCTATTACCCCACTGCAAAATCACTGACATTAGTAATACCATTTCCAACTTCCTTCTAGGTGAACCTCGAAGATTTCTAAGAGTTTGCTGAATATGGACTTGATTTTAATCTTAGAGACTTTGAATTAACCTGTGGGAAGTCTGCTCCAAAGTTTGGGGCAGAGCAGGATGTGGGCTGCTAGGCAAATACAGGACAGGTGCCAAGGGGGAAAGCATCTCTTTGGGGTGGTTTGTCCTGGCAGGACATCCTCTCATTGGCCCTTGTGCACATAACCTCACCATGGAGTCATGAGGGTGACATTAGTGCAGATATAACCAGAGAGTAGAAGGCATGGCAGACGATTCACGGAGCCCATGGACTGCACCAGCTTTGGCCACCGTCTTCAGGGTCTCACACTAATTTCTTAACACAGGAGCTGAGAAATATGTGACCTCAACTGAACCACCTCCAACCATTTCACACGGCTTCGATTTCTTGCCCTTGGCATTCACACTGAATGACGCTTGGAGTTTGGCAAACCCACAATACCTGCCCCCAACCTCCGCCTACGTGCACACAACCCCTCTCCTTGGGTTTGTTATGGAAATATCACTTCACTCTTTCAGATCCTCAGTTTTCATCACCAGACTCTGACAATCCCCCCACACTCCACCAAGAAGTGAGTGCATTTATTTTCATCAAGATGTTCTTGGTGTTTGGTAACTCTTGGTTAGAAGCAGACAGCTTTGCAGGACTTGCCTCCATTATCCTGGCCTGGGTGTCCTACCTTTCAGCTGAGGCACTAAAGCTGTCGGTGACACCGCGGCTTCCTTGCCGTGCGCTGTTAATTGGTAGCCTCTGTGCTCCCTTCTGGAAGGATACCATGAACCCATGCCCTTTGTCGGCCACCAATCAGCATTTGGGCCTGGAAGCCCGCATTTGGCTTCATCTAGGTGAAAGTTACATTCAAGCTTTGTTTTCTTTTTTAATCCTACAACCCTTCCTGCTACTCCCAAGTTCCTCTTCTCCCCTTGAGGAGAACAGACACAGAATAGGCTCACTGTATTTCATTCTCCTGCTGTCAGTCTGACACTTGATACGCACCAGGTGACAAGAGAACAGGGCCACACATCTACCAGCGAATGCCCAAGACTGGCCTTCTCTGATAAGGGCATTATGGCCGTTGGGTTCCTGGAGAGCTGGGCTGAAAATGATTATGAAGCCGGGTCTGGGGTCACCAAAGTAGAGTGAGGCGACGGATGAGCAGCGGCTGTCATGAGCACAGCACGAAATATCTGTGGGTGAGAAGGGTCAAGCGTCCTTCCCACACAGCATACTGCCCGGTCTTGGAGACAGGCCTGTGCGGTGACAATCACAGCAGGGGGAGGTCAGTATTAATGCGAGTTGCTATGAGAACAGAGAAAGCATCTAAATGCGACGGCAGAGGCAGTTTCTCAGAGAAGGTGGCACCTAAACAGAGTCTTAAAATGTAAGCAGGGATCAGCCCCACACCCAGGAGTGAGAAGCCTCAACTAGGAACAGGGCGAGACTGTGTAGGGACGGGGACAGAGCGCCGTCCCTTCAGGAGACCACAGAGTCTCTCTTGGCAGTACCTCAGCTCGCCAGGAACGTCCTGCTTGGGAACTCGGCGCGAGTTGGGCAACCGCACACCTTCCCAGTTTGTGTTGTTGGGTGACCCCATCCTTTCCCCGCGGTGGCGAGCAGTACCGATCCAAAGACAAGGGCTGTGAGCTCTTTGTTCAGGACACCAGGACGAAAGGAGGGGGAAAGCCTAGCTGTCATTTCAAAGCCAGCCCAGTTGGTGTCCTAGGTGGGAAGTGGGTGATGTCCGTGGAACAGGAGGGGTGTGGGGTCCTGGGCATGTGGGTAGAACACAACGGGGCCACAGGCCACCCGCCACCACTGTACGGGTCCTCAGCCTTCCCCGTCTTGTCCCAAGGCCCTTTTGTGGGTCACAAGACCCTGTCCAGAGAGGTCTTCTCTCGCTCGTGTGGCCAGCAGGGCTCAGCACGTCCCGGTGGAAGGCCGCAGCCAGATGTTCCGTTTGCTAACCACAACTCCGCCGGGAAGAGCAGGAAGAAAGAGAAAGTCACCAAAGCTCCGAGGCTTGACCCCAGGCCTGGCTAGTAAAGCCCCTTCCCCAGGAGTATACGAGGAGGAGCTCGCTAGGGAGGTGACACTCCCCAGCCAGCTCTAGAGGGGACAAGCAAGCTCTTGCATCCCAGCATGGTCCTCACAGGAGAGGCCCCTCCGGGGGACACATGTGGCTTTTTCTCTCTGTTTTTTTTTAAGTGGCAGAACCCTTTCCTAAGTAGAAATTCACGGGGAAGCCCCAAAATATAAAACAGGTCAGCAGAACAACTCTGACTGTGGCAGGGGCGTCCCCTGCCAGCTGCCCTCCCCACGGCAGGGTTCAGGGTTCCCTCCTGAAGGCCAAGCCCTCAGGGGCTGCCGGGCACACTTCTGTCCTGAGGCTGAGCTGGGGTCCCAGGTTGACTCCCCAGAATAGCCGAATGCCTCCTTCTAAAGATTGTCGCCACCCACAGACAGGTGCCCTGGGAGGCTGGAGGGAGGAGCGAGCCTAGAGGCAGTCCCGGGCCCCCACCGCCCAGGGGACTCTGACTTCTGAGCCCAGGAGCCCCGGGACCAGACAGCCCAGGGGCAGCACAGAGCCGAGTGGCGAGATGGAGGGCAGGGAGCCCTCGGGTGGGGCAGGTCGGGGCTGCGGCACCTTCCTGCAGCCACCCTTGGCTTCCGGTCACTGGATCCCGGAAGTCTGGGTGACCAGGCTCCCCTCCAGGTGTCAGTTTGACCCCAAACTCTAATTTTACCCTCCCCAGTAGCACCATAATTGTCAGCCATTGTTACCACTGTAACAATCCTCTGACCTTGTGTGTCTGGCACCTACAGTGTCACTCATTTTTGCCCTCAGAGAGCCAGTCTTCCCACCCAGGTAAAAAGGGACCCCCGCCCCACCCCACGCCATCCCCACCATGCTCTGAAGACCAAACCGAGTCCCAGCGCCTGTTGCTGCTCCTCTGTCATGGCAGCGCTCTACGCAGGGGCGTGGTCCTTAAGGCAGCTGTCGGGAGCAGCCTGCCCCGTTGCAGCGGCTCCCACATGCAGCCTCAGGCCAGGCACTGAGGTCTGCAGAGGGGAAGTGCCACAGAGAGCTGGGACAGCATGCAGTCCAGCCACAGAATCCTCCAGCAACCATAGAGAACCTCTGGTGACTCTGGACAAACAGAATTCCAGTTGCATGTTAGAAAGTTCCCATCTCTTTCAGCGTAAGGCTGAAAGCCGTCCCCTGGTTGATAAGGCCCTGCAAACCAGATCTCACAGCCCCTCTCTCCCCTGCCCACTCTAACCACAGTCCAGCCTCAGGGCCTTTGCACGGCTGCTCCCTCTGCCTGGAATATTTTCCCCAGATGGCTACAGGCTGGCTCCCTCCCCTCCTGCAGATGTTTCTAACTTAGCATCTCCTCCGGGCAGCCTTGCTGACCACCCCACCCTACCCCCAGCACTCCTAGCTCCTTTCTGGCCACCTCTTTCCACGGCACTTCTACCACCTGGCCTCCTTCTATTTTATGACTTTATTCTTTTGCCTGTCTGCTCCCACTAAAATGCAAGCTCCACGAGGTGGGAATTTTGTCTTTTTTGTTTCTTGTTATAATCCCCAGAACTTAGAACAATATTTGGCACATAGGAGATGCTCCAGAAATCTCTGCAGACTGACTTGACTGGATGAACATGAGCAGAGCTGGAAAAGGAGAACCAGGGCTCTCACACAGATGGTTCCAGCGAGTTCTACACTGAGTGCCAGCCACAGGAAGGATTATGCTGGCGGCGTTCCTCTGCTCATTCAGCCAATGCGCGCTGGTGCCTTCCACGTGCCAGACGCTGCTCTAGGTGGTGGGGCTGCAGCCTAGACCCAGGCAGACACGATCCCTGCCCTCTTGGAGCTTACACACTGGGGCAACACAGACAACAGACAGAAAATAAATAAGTAGGGAGAAGTGTTTCCGACTGCGACAGGAATTATAAAGGAAAAAAACAAGGTGATAGAGTAGAGCATATCTGTGGTGGGGAGAACTGCTTGGATAGGGCAGTCAACACATCACATTAACTCAATAACTGCCTCAGGGGTGAGGAATATGAGGCTCAGAGAGGTTAAGTAACTTACTCAAAGTCACACAGCTAGAACGTGGCAGAGCAAGAGCTTGATTCAAAGTCCAACTCCAAAGCCTGGTATTTTTCCACTAAACCCCAAATCCTTTCCTTTCCTCCCAAAAGACTGTTTCCATTCAAACAGTGAGCCTGAGTCGCCTCCACTAAAGGACATCTTGCTGTTCAGAAACATTCAAAGGAATGGGGAGGGAAGGAACACTGGCTCTAAGGGCATCGGAACGAGTGCAGATGTTTTTGACGCAGGCCCTACAAAAGATGCTAAGTCGCCTATTCCCAGGAAAGCGAAGGGAGAGTATTTGTAACAGCCACAGCAGATCTGGTCTAGCACAACTGAACCATGTCCTCTTGCAACCAAGCGTCAGCTTGTGGCAAAGGGGGAAAGCAAAAGAAGATTGAAGCTGTGATTCCCCATCCCTCTCTGTACCCGCATTTTTCTTTCTCTCCCCCATTCTCAGATCCCAGGAGCCATTTCTCCTTCATCAACCGTCACCACTCTCCCCAAGTTATTGTACAACTCTTTCCCGTTCGGCACTTGAGGCCGGCGAAGCCCTCTGCACCTCTCCACGGGGTTGTCGTGACCAAGCAGCTAAACTCTGAGAGTGAAGGTCCAAGGACAGAGTGAGGGAAGCACAGGCCACCGAGTGTAAGCCTTGCAATTCAACTCCCTCCTGGGCGATCAGTTTCCAGGAAACCCAGACACACTAATTACATTCACCAGACACTAAGTGGCAAACCAGGAGGCCAATTCACTGATTAACAATAGGCGTATACTTTGGCTCCAGAATCAGCCTGCTTGAGAGACCAAATTGTATACCAATAGTTTGCTTGGGGAGCAAAGAATGAGAACAAGGAAGTTGGGTGGTGTCCAAAAGAAACACTTACCGAGATAATAGAGCCTGTCGTTGTCCTTCCTTGGGAGGTTTCTGCACAAACCACTGTTCTGGGCGCCTCTCAATGCTTGTTGTCATGCCTGCCCTCCCGGATCCCAGCCGTGGAGCCCCTGGGACAGAAGACGCAAGCAGACTCCTAAACAGGCCACCTCCAAGCCACAGCACCGATGAGCTCGGGCCACAGCCAATTTGGTTGGTTTCATAATTATTCATGTTCAATTCAATTGCTTCAGAAGGGTGACATTTGCTGGTCTTTTTGCTAAATTAAGAGACAGGGGGTCAGTTCCTTTAAGAGAAATCTTGTGGTCCAAAGGGGGCTGATGATTGGTCAATGTCTAACTGAGGGTGTCCCCAGCTGTGGGACATTCCCCATCCCATTCCACACCCTTACCCAAGACTGGGAAATGACAGGAAGGGAGGGATGAAGAGGAAGCCAAAGATACCCTCAGCACATGCCAATCTAGAAAGACCAAAATGACGGGCCAGGCCAGATGGGACCAAATGGACCCCAAATCAGACCTGCCCTCGCGTCTAACAAACAAGTGCACGGTGCCTGGATGGTGGGGGCGGTGGGGTGGGTTTCACCAGGCACATGTGAAAACAACTGTAGGGTTACAATGATCTGGAATTGACTGGAAGACCAGGGGAAGAAGGCTACCACCAAACGCAGATGGCCCTAAGGGTGTCGTAATTGGTGCATGTGGCCCTGAGCAAGGGAAACACCTCCCTCTGGATGGACCAGATCACCCCTGGGGTACCAGTGTGGCTGCGGACAGTCACTCCGTGTACCAGACCATGAGTTCTCAAAGGGTGGGCCCCAGGCCACCAGCAGCAGGTGCACCTGAGAACTTGTTAGACCTAGAAACTCGGAGGTGTGGACCCCAGCAATCCATGTTTAACAGGCCTTGCAGGTGGCTCTGAGGCCTGCTCACCACGGAGAACGTCTGCACTAAGCAAACCTGGAAGTAACACTACATGCCGGGCTGCTGCCCATGGGGCACGGCCCCTGCACCCAGGGACGAAGCAGAGCCACAGGGAAGGCGGAGATCTCAGAGATGACAGGAGCTGTAGTCAGAGACATCAGCTGGGACCAGCTGGATGCAGAGTAGACACAAAGCAGACCAAGGAGCCTAGAATGACCCCAGCTCTGGTTTGAGTCATTGCCACCAACTGAAGGTTGCCACGGCCTGGGCCAGGGAGCCAGGAAGAAGGGTGAGCACTAGGGACAAGTGTCCCCCAGCTCTGCCGCAGCCCTCTCCCCCTCCCCCACCTCCGGACGGACTCCATCTACTCCCACAGACCCCAATTCTCTCCACCTGGTCCCCGCCTCCCCGTCAATCCCCTAACTACCTGCTGGTCATCTGAAAACACCAAACAGTGAGTGAAAACATAACCCACACATTCGGAGATTTAGCCCCAGAGGGGATGGATGGGGCCCTGACCACAGGTACATGGAAGGCCCAGCAAGCAGCCCCACGGCAGCTGGGACTGGGCCACAAATATGAGGGGCCCACGCCCACCCGACTGCCGTGTCTTCCACGGCCACGCTCAGCTCCCCTCCCCCGGGTTAGGAGAAAGCAGTGCTGGCTGGTTCCAGGCTGAGCGTCTGGGACGTGGGTGAAACAGAGGGGCATGGGTGTGACAGGGGACACCAGGGAGATGAGGTGTGTATCTGTCGCCAGCTGTGGGGTCGAATCAGGGCAGGAGAGGCCTGGGGCCCTGGGCCGAGAGTGGGGCCTGGCACACAAGGCTGTGGTCCTGGAAGTTGCTAGGGTCATGGTGTGGCCTTGGGGCTAAGGGGCCAAAGTGGAGAAAAGGTCACTGGGCACAGGAGGTCGGAGAACTGAGAGGCTTTTCCAGGCTCCACACTTCAGGCGTGATTTAAAACCTGCAAATTGTCAGGTTGATTTTGTTTGAAAGCAACACAAGGCTGTCATCTTCTACTAAGTAACAGAAGATATTCTTAAAGCCCATGTTCGTCACCACCATCTCATACACTCATGGACATTTAAACAAAAGAGGTGGGAATGTTGTAAGTTCAGAGGTGAGGACAGTCTTTGTCGAGAAGGGTTCTTATTCTCTTGTTTTGCCACACACCAGTCCGTCTGCATCCTACTGGTGCTGTCTGCAAACCCGCACCTGGGGGCGGGTGATGGAGACGTCCCCAGCCAGAAGGGCCAGGGGCATGGCCAGCGAGGGCTGCTCTCTCCACCGCACAAGCCGGGGACAAAGCGTTGCAGCCTCTTCTCTTTAGACTGTCCTAGCCCTGCAACCCGACTGTCCTCTTCCAGTTTTTTAGCCACACAGCAGCTAGAGCGAGCTTTGAAAGCACCAAACAGATCCTGATGTTGTGCTGCTTAACTGAACCCTCCCGCGGCAACCCCGTGTGCTGCACGTGGAGACTGGGCTCTGGGCAAAGCCTCCAGTGGGGACCACGGTCCCAGTCCCGCTTCTCACCCCAGGTCAGTGATTGCCGGAGCCCCTCCCCTTCCACGAGTAAGGGAGTTGGGTTGGAATGAGATTATGTGGCCACCTCCCAAGGCCATCACCTGTACACCTCTGGCCCCTGTCACTGTCCTCCTGCCCTCTGACCTCCAGCCAGGCTGGCCTGCCTTCCCCTCAGGCTAGAATTCTCTGCCCACCTCCCTTTCTCTCCTTCAGCCCAGACCCTGGGCCCTTTGAGCCTGTGAAACCACATTGCGGAGAGAGGAGGGAGACAATGTGACAATGGGAGGCAGGGGACACTGGTGACAAACAGTGCTGCAGCCTCCACCTGTCACGGTGCCCCGGGATTGGAGGAGAGGCATGAGGGATCCCAGTCTGAGCAGGAACCCAGCAGGGTCCCCATCAGGCCTCCGCCCAAGCCCCTCCCTCCAGTCGTGGACGTGCCGACTCCACTAGCTCTTCACTCCCACTCTGGGGACAGTGGCCATGGCTCTCCACTGCAAGCAAAGCGGGCCGAGCTCAGCGGCCCAGAGGACACCCATTACCCAAAAAAGAAAGCCTTATAAAAACAAGGGGCAATAATCTGTTGCCCACATTGGCTAAAAAGCCCACCACAGACCCAAAGTGAGCTCAGTGGCAGGTGTGGCCGTGGCAGGTGTGACCCAGAAGCCACGGCCACGGCCCCTCGATAGAAAGCTGGTTCACATACAGTTTAAGGCAATGGCTCAAATCCACTGATCTGCTCATCAGCAACTCCTAAGTCAGCCTTTGTCCTGGGCTTGGCAGGTCGTGTTGAAAACCACAAATACTCTACCTCCAAGGAAATGGGAACAAAGGAAGAGTTTTAAATGCGTATATGACAATGACAAGCATGTAACACTCAGCCAAACCAAAGAAAGCAGAAGTGCCACTGGTGCCACCAAAGCTAAAGGGCAGCTCAGCCACAATGGGGTCCTTATGCATGGCCAGTGAGGAGGGAAACCACAGATGGCCTCCATACAGCTGTCACTGACACTTGGACTAGTTCCTTGAGTGGGAAACATTGCATTTGTATTTCCTTCTTCCTGGTTACAACACCAGGCCAAAAGAGCCCACGCCTGTGTGTGTGCGCGTGTGCGTGGTGCGTGGCACGCATGTGCATGAATGTGCACGTGTGTACATGCATGCATGGGTGCTTGCACACGGGCAGCAGCCCACAGCAGATGTGTAACACGTGCCCGTCGAGGTGGATGTAATGGGACAAACACGTTTTTTCATCACCTTCAAGGCTGCCGCTGGTGGGTTTGAGGGCACCACAGACACCAGGGGGTTCAGCCCAGCAGGGAGCTTGGTGGGGGTCAGTCCCGTGGGAAGAGCCACCCTTCCCCAAAGTTGGGATGGAGCAGCCTCGCCCTCCACAGCCTCTGGAATCACCCCCAAGACAGTGGCAGCCTGGGCTCTGCAGAGGAGCTCTGGAAGGGGAGGCATGCCCCAAGAGCGGAAAGCGCCGGGGCTTTGGTAGGCCTTTAACCCTTTCTTGACCAAGCAGAAGAGACTCATTCAGAGCCCCTCCCCTCTCTGAAAGCCAGATTCCTGCCCCTGCCTTCCTCCACCGAGCCTTTCCTCCCAAGGGCCCCAGCACACACGCAGAGCTTGCCTGCTCACCCTCACCCTCCCTCTAGCTCACACGCCATCCAGGGCTGGTCCCTAATCATCTGTGCACCCATCTTGCGTCCTCCTTGGAAATTCAGGGGCCACAGCTTTAACTCCCCTAGCACTGCACACCCAGCAAGATCTCAAACGGCACCTGAGGAGGCATTGCAAAGACTGTTATACTAAGCACCGTACACTTTACAACCAAGTGTCATATGCTCTGTCCAGGTAAGACTCAGGTAGTAGCAGTACAACCACTCTATCCCCATTTTACAGATGAAGACACTGAGGCTCAGGGAGGGGAAGTGATTATCCCCAGGGTCTTGGTTAATAAGTGAGGAGTGTGGGGCGGGGCCGGGACAGGCACCCATGAATGACTCAGATCCTCTCTTCTCCCTGACGACGCACCCTGCTCTTCTAGGCAGAGATTCCTTGATTGAACGTGGTATTCTGATCATTGTTTGCACCCTGCCTTGCTCCAAAACAATTAGATGCAATTTTCAAAACCACATACAATGCGACAGCACAGAAAGAAGTGGTTTGGCAGACATGTAAATAGAAAAATAATAGTAGACTAGGAAAACAAAGCCAGGGTAACATTAGAACATAAAATTGAGGAATACCAAAGAGCCCTCCACTAGAGGGACTTAGCCATTAGAGATCAACTAGAATTGTGCCTCCAAGCTTCCTAGGAGCCAAAGCAAAGAAGGAAATCAGATTAGTGTTCATAGGATTCTAAGATGCTGTTCTTAGAGCTCTTACTTCCTCTGTTCTTAATGTATGAAAAGAATGTTTCCCACATGGGCTCACGGAGGGCTTACCTGGGAGAAGGGCTGTGGCTTTCAAGCCATGTTGTCACATCCCTGAGGTGATGGGAATGACGAAGAGGGGGTCGAGAGGCTTGGCTCTGCTCCTGCGCCTTCCTCCTCCCCACCAACCTCCGCTCCAACACAGCAGCTCCTCTTTTCTGAGGAGCACCTAGAAGGCCACCACAGCCTGTGCACCCCAGACCCCAGCAGCTGCTCACTCCAATGCAGACGCTTCATTAAAAATCTTTTCTGTTCATTTTCTAGCACCCAAGACCCCCAGGAGCCTTCTTTTTTCCTGTGCCAGCCAAGCTCTCAACCGGACGCAAGAAGCCCACATGTGGATGCCGTCTCTCTTTTCCTCCTCCTCTGAGCAGCCCCAGTGATGCTCTTGAGCCATACCCGGGCCGACAAAGCCCTGCTCCAAGGGTAGCTTTTCTCCTGGCATTGCTAATCTCTCAAGAATTCTCCCGTAGAGCCTTTTTCTCCTCTCTCCTCAGATGCAAGAAGGAGAGGAAAACAGGAAACACTCAACAGGAGGGACAGTCTGTCCCCCCATACACTACCCTGCACGTTCTCGAGCAGAGTGCCATGAACCATATAGAAGACTTGTTTGATTAATAACCACGGTGAGAGAGGAAGAAGGAAGAAAGGGCACATTAAAAATGTCTCAATGGTGAGACGATTCCCAGTTTCAGAGACATAAAAAAATAGGACCAAAAAAGTATGTTAGAATCTACAAAATACATTTATTTAAAAGCGCTGTCTTCTGGTATTTCTTACCAGTTCAAGAAAAGAATTCAGAGGCCCCCTAGTCCATGGCCCTTATTTTCCGAGGAGGAAATTGAGCCCCGAAAGGTTGCATACCTTCCCCCGCCTAGGTAACGGCCTCCCCGGCCCACCCGCTGCCCCCTTACAGGTCGGTAATCGCTCATCCCCTGGGACTGCTGCTAGGGCCTGTGCTCCCCTGCGCAGCTGCTGCTAGATAAGCTGAGATAAGGCAGGCAGAGGAAAGAGTCGGGTTTTTCTGCTGTTGGCTTCCCGGTAGGACTAGAACCAGCTTACCTTCCTCTGCCAGTGGCCCAAAGGTGAGGAGGCCCTTCCCTGGGGATGCGGAGACTGAACCTACTTCAAGCCTTGCGGAAGCTGTTTCAATGGAACATAGCAATTTACACAGGCCAGCCTCCCACTGAAAGTCTGCTGTGTTTTTCTTTTTTTGTAATTCTGAAAGATTTCATTCTATTGTTGTAAGAACACAAAATATTGTTATTTTAAACCAGTACCATTTCAATCAAAACGATATAGACATGTCTGAGGAAAGGAGCCTAGACCTTTTACTGCACGTGAACTGGAAGTGCTTACCTGGGGGCGTCTGTAACATAAACCTTCACCCGCTCCCTCTGCCAGTCCCTGCAGTGACAGTGCTCGTGTCTGTGCGTGAGCGTTTCTGTGTGTCTGTGTGTGTCGCCATGCCAACAGTTTGGTTGTCTCTTAGATGCGTGTGGGTAGGTACGTGGGGCTGGGTGTCCACAGCTACCATCATTGCTTTTTTTCCAGGAAGAATTTCCAAATCTTTGCTTCATTTGACTCATCAGAAATGAGGAGCTTGGTTTATATCTCATGTCTTCTCTTTCTCAGCTGCAGCTGGTCATGGCACAGTCAGTAAAGAAGAAAACTCTACAGAAGTCCTGAGATCTGTAGATGGAACAATCACTTCCGACGTCCCATTCCAGCCTCTGGAGGAAGTAGAACACCGTGCTTTCCAGCAGGAAGCCACTCAAGATGGCCAATAAGGAGCTCTCGGTGGATGTGTAGGTCACTCTAATTGCCTAAAGCAGCAGTGGCAAACATGCTATAGAAATCCCACTCCTTGGCACATCTGATCAGGTCATCAGGGGCAGCCTTCTGGTTGGAATCTTGAAGCTGCCACCACCCCAGGTACGCTTAACAAAGCAAACAAAACCTGCAGAGTTTTCCATGGGTATGTATTTTAGTATTGAAGAGAATATGTCTGTAGGCCAGGGCTTTGTATAAAACAGCATTCATCGAGGTGACAACAGGATCATACTCGATATATTCGTCCACAGGTTTCTGGCAGGAGCTGCAGATGGTTATCCTCGGCCACCATGGTCATAGTCTGGTACAACTCTTTGGCCTGGCTGCATTCGCTGCACCTGCCCTGGCCGGAGGCCAACGCAGCAGTAGGATTTGCTGCCACCCCACCTGCGCTCCCCCTCCCGGGCCACGTGTTTGGTTTCTCTGTATTTGCTGAATGCTGGGGCAGACTGACGAGATTGCTCAGTAGTGATTCTGCATTCAGGGGCCACGGAGCCGTGCTGGGTGGTCCATGAGAATCGCCCGGTGTCCTGGTTTAAACTGTGAATGCCTGGGCCTCGCACCCCGCACATCCCACACGCTAAGTCTGATAAAGGGACTAGAGATTTTCTTGCTTATGCTTCCAGGTGATTTTTTAAAATTGTGGTGAAAGATACACAATTGCCAAAGGATTGTGATGAACAGCCAGGTGTGGGCACTGAGACTCTAGGTGCGCCCACTTGGCCACGAACCCGGAAGGAAACTGGAATGGACGCAGCATCAGACTCATTTGGGAACAGCAGCAAGAAGTGTGGGCTACAAGGAAATGACCTCACGTAGCTCACAGAAGACTGTATGTGGGAAATGGGGAGCTCTGGCAGGTTTTTGACGAGGAGAGTGGTGAGAGGTCAATTTTTTTTTTTTTTTTGAGACAGAGTCTCACTTTGTTGCCCAGGCTAGAGTGAGTGCCGTGGCGTCAGCCTAGCTCACAGCAACCTCAAACTCCTGGGCTCAAGCGATCCTCCTGCCTCAGCCTCCCGAGTAGCTGGGACTACAGGCATGTGCCACCATGCCCGGCTAATTTTTTCTATATATATATATTTTTTTAGTTGTCCATATAATTTCTTTCTATTTTTGGTAGAGACGGGGTCTCGCTCTTGCTCAGGCTGGTCTCGAACTCCTGACCTTGAGCGATCCACCCGCCTCGGCCTCCCAGAGTGCTAGGATTACAGGCGTGAGCCACCGCGCCCGGCCGAGAGGTCAATTTTATAAAGACAAAAGACAGAGCAAGAAATGACAGTGGGTCGGTGCTGGAACGCAGGCAGATGCACACGTATGTCGTGAGTGCAGCCAGACCCAGCACGCTGTGCCAGGGGCTGGAAAGCTACTAGGAAGAAGAAAACAATCTTCGCCCAAAGGAACTTACAGTTCAGCTGAGAGAAAAGTCACTGGTGCACCAGAAAATAACCAGTGAAAACCGCTCAACCATTTCAAGACCCGTGAATCAGAACTGGCACGAGAGACATGTCCTATAGACCTCAAAAGATATTTGACTTTAAGAAATAAGAGTTAAATGAAATCAGAGACCTCTCTCAGCTTGCATTTAGGGAACAGATAAGAGTTAGACTGATAACAGTGAAAGATTTATGAGATGATACCTCGTAGTATCTAACATTTATAAAAACAAATCTTCATCTATCTTATGTATTGTTTTTAGAAATAGAAAATCACTGATTGTTTTGAATGATTACTTGTACAAATATGTTTTATTTAAAAGGTAAAAGTAAAATCACCAACAGAACACAGGTTGTTCGTGCTGCCTCTGGAGGGTGGCACGTGCCCGGTGGCTCTGCGGGAGCCAGCCCTGCGTGGATTCGGGATCAGACAGGCCTTCACAGAGCACTCAGGGCTCCCGCTGGGCCTCTGGGGGCGCCGCCAAGGTGTCCTTCCCATTTCTGGGAGACACGTCCCCAGATCTTGCAAGTGTGTGACCACAACCCACTGTAGAAAATTCTAACGAGTTGGCAGAACAGCAGCCAGTGTGAGTTACAGTGAGGTATAATCTGGGCCGTGGTTACCTGAGTGCTTGGATTTAAAATTGTCTCTCCAACAAATTGCTACAGCAAGTGATCAAAATTTAATTTCCAGCTCACTTTAAATCCTATAATGGAAGAAAAAGTCTAATTTTTTAAAAAAAAGGGCAAAATGTTTCATTTTATTAAAAAGGACAAAATATATCTATATCAAGATTTACTTTCACTTGACATTTGCTCTAAAAGACCCCTTCCACGTAAATGTTTTTAAGAAGGATGATACATTTGCATTTTTATCACAAGGAATGGAAATAAATATTCAGATGGAAGAAATTCCATGTTAATTTTTCTTAACCAGTCAAAGCTGCCCTAAGCCTCCCATTCCCCAGTGTCGACGAGGAGGCCAACATCCCTCATTCCTCGGGGTCCTCCTGCCTCTGCATCCACCGTTCCGTGGGGGACGTGCTGATGGGAAAAAGCTGGGAAGCAATGCAAGGCCACCACGGGGACCGGCATCCCACTCAGCCTCCGCCCTGTGCAAGGGGCCCCCACAGGTGACTGTGTTCTGGAAGAAGGCTGAGCCAACTGTCTGCCTATCAGTAAGTATCCACCGCAGCCCCCACCACAGCCCGGAAACCCCGGGACAAGGGGCAGATTATCTCAGCGCTCTTTGTGGGGCAGTCACTGTGACAGAGGTTGCTGAGGGGTCAGGGGCAGCTTCCTGCTCGTGCTGCCAATCGGCTCTGTCACTTCGCGGTGTCAGTGCCCAGGGCTTGTTATTCCACGCTGCCAGGCCTTCATCCTTCCAACCTTCTTCCTGGTCAATCTCCCTCTTGTCTTTCTGCCATGCGCTTCTGCAGCCAAAGCAGCAGGTGTCCTCACCTCCCCTCTGCCTGGCTTCCTTCCAGGGCCTTCTCGCTTAGCCCCTCACCAGCTTACGCCATGCCTGGGCTGCCTTGGCACGGAATTCAGACTTGGGTATCTTGTGCCTGGCACGGCTGCCGGGCCTGAGACCTCTCCTGCTCCGTCTCCGCCCTAATCACTTTCCTGTTGGCACACCTGGAGCAGGCATCCCTCCCCAGGTGCCTCTTTCATGGCCTTTGTGTGCCGCTCCCGCTCTGTTTCTCTTAGCGTCTGGGTCGTGTCCAGAATCTTGCAGCCATCTGTCACCATGTGCTTGTGAAATAACACTTAAAGCTTCAGCATGGTGCATTTTGATGCCCTCTCTTAGAGCATCTGGCCAGAGCTTGCTGGCCACAACCGTCTTCATCATCGAGCATGTCTATGTAACACCTCGGGATCTCTTGACAAGAAGGGACTCGCTAAGAAGCCAGACAAATGTTTTGAAGACGGATGATACATTTGTATCTTCATCACATGCAATGGGGATAAATATTCACCTCACCCACCCCTCGGTCTCCCAGTTAAAGTATCTCTTTGAACCACCCCCAGATGGTAAAACCAACTTGTTTTCCAGACATTCACAAAACAAAGTTCCACGATGCTTAGTCACTCTTTTTCATGGGAAACAACGCACAAAAGTCATGAGAATGAAAGCTGTTAACCACTGCCCGAATGAGGAAGGGAAAACACCGTCTCCCTCCGCAGGGGCAACGCTCCCCGCCGTCCCCGGAGGCCTGCGGACCCAGCGCTGGGCTGGACAGCTCGGATCCGCACTTCCTCGTCGGACCTGGCCTCTCCCCTGCTAGGCTCGTGCACAACACACTCAGACAACCAGAAGAGATTCAGGTGGAAGCCAAATATGGAATTAAGCCTGTCATTCAGAGTTTTTTAAAAATTCACTTTGAACTTCATATTCCGGCAGCAGCGTCGCTCAGGTTCACTCACGTGTTCTACGAGTTTGCCTCCTGCCATGTGACACGCTTCGTGCTCCCTTTCCTTGTCCTGAATGGACCACGTTCATGGACTTCAAAGAATAACTACCTCCAGCTTCATCTTGCCATCCCAAAGTTTCTTCCTTTGTCTGTCTTTAGATGGTGGCATGCCTGTGTGCCTGAGCTACGTTTTAATTTCCTGACCATGCCCAGTCCCGATATTGCTTAAAAAGCAATGGTTACAACTCTGAAAGTCCTTCTCCAGGTCCCCACAGAAAAGTGGAAGTCACTTGTGCTCTTCCCCAGCTAAGTGCAGTGTAGTGTATTCCATGTGATCACCCAGGTCGTTCTGCTCACACAGCCTCCTGAGAGTCTTCTGCGCTTTCTCCTGGCCCCTTTCCTAAAGAGCCTAGTGGCATTCAGTCATTTGCCTTTTGGGGGCTTTTGCTGTTTTCTTCATTCCCTTCCACTGTGGATGGGAGGAAGAGTGCTCACGGTGTTCGTGCCATATATCACAGTGCCTGTGACTAGAGAGGATAAGCCCTCTGTTTTCTGTTCCTATTCAAAAAAATCAGGGAAGTACTCTGACTGGTCCAGTTTAGGTCACATGCTTATCCCTGAGCCAATCATCTAAGGCCAGCTGTGGCATCTCCAAGAACATGGCGACGTCCACTCTAAATGGATAAAGCATTTTTCAATTAAGCAATAGGAAAGCTATTCTCAAAAGAACTGAAGACAAAATACTCAAAATGACAGACACTCACAATAAAGTATTTGTAAGTCTGTGTGTAGGTGTAATTAGCTATGATAGCATCACTGCCTGAGGACATGTTTATATACAATAAAAACATTGAAAAGAAGTTATCAGGCCAGGCAATGGTTCATGCCTGCAATCCTAGTACTCTGGGAGGCCAAGGTGGGAGGATTGCTTGAGGTCAGGAGTTGGAGACCAGCCTGAGCCAGAGCGAGACTCCATCTCTACTAAAAATAGAAAACATTAGCTGGGCGAGGTGGCACACACCTGTAGTCCCAGCTACTAGGGCAGGACTCCTTGAGGATTCCTTGAGCCCAGGAGTTTGAGGTTGCTGTGAGCTAGGCTGACGCCATGGCACTCTAGCCCGGGCAACAGAGCAAAACTGTCTCAGAAAAAAAAAGAAGCTATCAAAAATGTCAATAGCTATTACACTAAGAGGATAGAGTACAGATATTGGATAACTTTAGATTTCTCTAGAAAAAGTTAGAGTTAAGTACTATGTTGAGAAATTTAAGGGCAAGAATTAAAATAAGTGCACAATTTATAGTTTCCACATCAGCGAAGGAGAAAAGGGGAACATTAATAAAATTCATCAATAAAGGCAGGAAGGAAAAGAATACAAACAACAAAGATAGTAAGCAGAAAATATAAAAGAAGATGTTGAAAGTAAGTACAAATATGTGAAAAATCCACACTAAATGTAAACAGATTAACTTTTTAAAAGAAACAGACTATCCATATATATTTTTTAAAAAAATCAAGCTGTGTCCTGCCTATGAAAGTCACACCTAAAACAAAATGACATAGGAAGACTGGGAAAAAATATAGCATGCAAATACTAAATAAACATTTGCATGGTTGTATTAAATGATAGTAAAATATTATATTATTTATAGTAAAAATCATTAAGAGAGGTAAAGAGGAATATCACATGGTGATAAAGGAAACATTCCACCAAAATTTGGTTGCATCTACCCAAATAATCTTGAGCAAAAATGACACAATTAAAAAGAAAAATTAATAAAACCACAACCATCGTGAGGGACTTTAGCTCAAACACCACAGATCGAGCAGGCACAAAATTGGTGAGAATATAGACGAGTTGTGTATGAAAGGAAGGTATTCACCAAATCATGGTTAAAATCCAGCCACTGATGAAACTTTAGGTAAATTTTAAAAGGCAGAAGATTTTGCACTGTGGTTCCACTGTCAGCATCCTTTTTCTTGTCACTCTGAAAATCACCTCCCCGTGCACAGCGTGACTGAAAACTGATTGCTCTTGGGAAATGATTAAATAACCTGGAGTGCAAGACACATTTATAAAACTTGCCAAAGGGTGACAATTTCATAAAAATGAGAGAAAAGCAGTGCTTGATTTGTTATCATCAGTTTGAAAAAATGGCATCAGCCTTAGGGAACAAATAAAGCCACTAACACCTCCCATGACTTGTCACCTACCAACTGGTGGCTTGTTCTCCCATGAACTCCTTCTAGGGCAGGGGTTCCTACCTACAGTTTTTACAGGAACTTAAAGAATAAAAGACAACACTAAAGATTACAATAGAATTTTCATGCTACTTATAAAAGCAACCACAGTCAATGAGCTATTTTCTTCATTGGCCTTTATAACCACACTCTGATCTAGAATGGTTATTGCCTTCTCTATATTCTCGCATATACTCACCTCCCATCTTGCTCTGACTCAGTTGTACACTGAGCCTCTTAACTCTTCCTCTGAACAAAGATCAGGGAGGAAGCTACCTCACTTCAAATGCCCTGCTTAGTTCGGTGAGCTGG
Source organism: Eulemur rufifrons (assembly GCF_041146395.1). Taxonomy (NCBI): domain Eukaryota; kingdom Metazoa; phylum Chordata; class Mammalia; order Primates; family Lemuridae; genus Eulemur; species Eulemur rufifrons. Next base: position 63,827,590 of record NC_091010.1, on the reverse strand, counting down.
GATCAACACTGCCATAACAAAATATGCCTTTTCTTATTAACAAAACTGTATCTTAAGGGTTGACCCAAATCCATTGACCCTCTCGAGAAGAGTTCACAACACAACAAGATGCTGTGGCCCAACACTTGAGAACCACTCCTCTAGGCTCCCACCATCCTTACATCCTTCATAACACAGAACATTTCGCTTTAGTTTAAGCTAGTTCTTGGAAGAAAAAAAATGAATAATCTGCATCATCCATCCAATAATAATTGTAGAGTCCCTACTCCATGTCAGGTCGTGGGCCAGGTATGGGGATTTAGTGTGACTAAGATACAGTCCTTGCTCTTGAAGAGCTTGCAAGGCAATAGGTAGACCTATACAAGGGGGCAATAACCATACAGTGCAATAAGTGGCCAAGGAGGCCATGAGGGTACCTGGGAGAGGCCCCTTGGTAAAAGCATTGAGTCATAAAGTAGCCGGGCCAAGTCAGGAAAGAGCAGTAGGCGGTAAGGAGGCAGGGGTGGGGGTGACAATGCAGCACAATGTGGGAGGAGGCGAGTGGTCAGAGGTGGGGCTGCAGGAGCCAGGGGCAGCCTGTGTCCACATCTGAACAAGGAGAGGCGCACACGCCTGGCCCTGCAAAGAGGCTTGGCTTTGTCTCTCTAGCAATTCTTCATGGATCTGGAGGCCCAGAATAGCCCACCTCTTTACCTTATCTTCTTTGACCTTTGAATCAACTTTTTATCCTTTTGACCTCTGTTTCCAGCTGCTATGAAAAGAATCTTCCAGAAGCCTTCAATACCCATGGCATATAGCACAGACTCCCAAGTTTGACATTGAAGGCCTTCCACCAACTCCGTGCAATCTTCCTGCCTCTCTGCAAACTTTCTCCTCCTGGCTCACCTGTGTCCTAAAAACAGGACTCAACCCTTCTCTGCACTTTTTATTTGCTTACAACGGCTCAGCTCTCCGACTGCGGCCTCATTCTCCCTCTAAGTCTCACGTCAGGCCGTCCCCTTTGGTGGAGCATGAGAAAATGCCCAATAATCTGGCGTTTCCCCTGTGCCACCTGGCATTGTCAAACTTCTTCCCATGTGTTTACTTCTCATCTCCTGAGCTAAATTGTAAGCTTCCGGAGGCAAGGAATGTGCTCCTCAATACACACCCTGTGGTCCAAAAAGCCAGTTGGGTTAACATGGATCAGAAACTGAGTCCCGCTGTATTGTTAAAAACCTTGGTTATTGGAGAGTGTGGAAAGCTAGCAGCAAACAGGCGTCTTGACCTAACAGACAGAGTGCAGGAGAACTGGCAAGGACTCATTTCCTCACTGTAAGATTCAGACTATTTCATGCTGGTTCCTCCTCCCCTGCCAAGACGCAAATGCTGACTCCCACAACAGGCTGGATCCCAGAACACAAGATAGAAGGAACATTCACCTCTGAAAGCAGCAATGTAAATGTACAATGGGACCTTCCCCTTTTACAATATAAATGGCATCATTGTGCAAATCTCTTGAACACACATAAAATACATTCATAATGAAAACAATGGTTAAAGTTTTTAAATGCAAAATAATCCATAGTTGGATGTATTGTTTTTGTTGTTTATTATTTTTCCCCTGAATACTTCAGAGCCTGGGCAAGCCCCAGGGGGACAGACAGAGATGAGTACAAAGAGAGAAAGCCAGTTCTACCATTATGAAGATCAGGGTGTGTGTGCTTAGTGGGTGGCGGGGAAGAGGCACGTGGGGGAAGAGAGGAAGACCAAGACAGAAGGCGTAAGAAGCAGGAACGGCAGGAAAGGCCCCGATGTGGAAGTTCCTGCTCTGGCTCTCAGGAGCAAACACCAAGAAAAGGCAGGAGGAAGATGAAGTCCCAGAGGCTTTGGAGGAAGTTCTGAGGAAAGGGAATTGATCCTCCTTGCTGTGCCTCCAGGGAAGAGAATTAGAAGTAACACGGGATGGATGTTCCCGGAAGACAAGATCCCACACGCTCTGGCTCTGGGAAGGCGTTTTCCATCGTGTGGACGTCTCCAGGGGGCTGCCGTGGAGCAGGAACCCCCAGTCCCGTGACGGGCTGAACCCCATGTGAAGATAAATATAGCGGAAGAGGACAGAAGCCACCCAAATGAAAGATCAGAGAGGTGCGGCTGGTCCTGAGTGATGCTCCCCTGCCCTTTAGGTCCAAAATAGCCCCACATTTTAAATCACACGAAGCCAGAGGAACAATTAAGCAAGCAAACGTGGATGAAGAGGGAATGAACTAACGTTTCTCCTTTTATCTCTCTTATTTGATTTTAGTCACCCAAGTTGCTTATTTAGATTTATTTAATGACCACCAGAGAAAACAGTGCAAGCTGTTCAGGATGTGACTCCTCCTTCCCCTTAAGGGTCTTTGTTAGGCTGGCTTGCTCAGATGCGACCACGGAAGTGCCTCTCACTTGAGTTAAGAGCCATGAGGCAACTCGCATTACTATGCGTATTTGAATCTGAGCATCCAGATCTTCCAGAGCTGCGAAGACAGCTGAGAGACGCTCCCTTCCACCTACAACCTAGAGTATGACCCGGGAAGAACTTCGGCTCAAGGAAGAAGACAGGGATTGCCCACTGGACACTCAGCTTCCAGAGTGAAGGGCAAGTGAGCAGTAGTAACTGCCAGTGAGGTTTTGCACCCTGCTCAACTTCAAGCACGGTGCATTGTAAGTGCTCCATAATTCCTTTATTGTTAATTTCCTGAATCAGGGGTTTCAAGTCCTGGTCCCACAGATATATGGGCTCCAGGGCTCCATGAACCCTTAAAATGCAAGAGTGTGTGTACATTTCTGCATACAGAGTTCATGGCTTTTATCCACTTCTCAGAAGAGTCTGAGCTTTAGAGATCAACGCTCTCATCTAACTGTCCGTTATGACCAAAGGCCCAAATGCAGAAAGCAGAGCAGTGAATCCATGTTCTGCAGTTGTGGTCATCCATGGGAGGGCATTCGCCCCATCTGGGGAGAACCAGATGACAATGACAGCAATGAGCTTTCTTAGGCTGCGTGTGTTGTGCTGAGCGCCTTAGCTGCCTTAATTCGTTTATCCTTACCATAGCTTATAAAAGTATTAAGATTATCAGACCCACTTTACAGATGAGGAAACTGAGGCTTAGGAAAGTCAAGTAACTAGTCTATTATCACAACTAATTAATAACAGAATTTGGATTCAATCCCAGTTCTAACTGATGGCAGGCCCCCTGCTTAGCCGCTACCCGTGCTCTCCCTGTGGCTAGAAGCACTTGCCATCCCTTATAGGAACCAAAGAGCACTATTAATACAAAGAGCCTCTAGCTACCAACTTTGCTGTCAAAATCAAGTCCAAAGCCTGGTACCAGAAGACCCCAAGAGTATCTCTGGCAAAATCTGATTTAAAAAAAAAAAAAGAAAAGAAAGGAAATCCAGATGCGTTCCTAAGATCTTACTGTGCTAGGAGGGAGCTCTGACCTGTGGTATGTGTGTATTTCAAAGAACCATTGTGCATCTTAATTACAGGAAAATAAATGAGTATAATAGTCCCTGTTGACTCTTTTCAAATCTAGCCACTTAATTATGGTCTGCTCAAAGGTGAAAAATCCACATCCCCCACCCCGTCAGGATTGCTTTGCCAAAATTTATAATTCAAGTCAATTCAACCATAATCTGTGTAGCACCTACTACCTACAAGGCAATAGGTCCCCAGGCTACTTGGGAGGTGAAATGGTCACAAAGATGAATAAAACATCTCATATATCCTTCCTGGCAAGAAATATGGATGCAGGGTACTTTGTGTGTAATTGATATGGTCCTGAACATTACGTGCAAATCATTGCTCTAAATGTTTCTAAGGGGGTCGCATCGAAGAATGGTAACAATGACGATACTGGCCTGGTGTGTTATATGCAGCGCCTCAAAATCTTACAACAATTCCATGAAGTAGGTTTTATTGGCCCATTTTAGAGATGAAAGAGAGTTGGGGAAATTGCACATAGCTAATGACCAAGAGGCTGAGCCAGAGCTTGAACCCAGGTCTCACTGCCTGGAGAGCCCTTCCTACTTCCCATGGCCCCTGCTGAGAACCCTTTCCTGTAAGGTGGAAGCAGTTCCTAGTTTATCTCTTTGATCTGCTTGGTCTTCCGAGAAGCAGACTCAAAGTAGTGATATAAGAAATATATTTTAATTCTAGAGTTGACCACCATGTGCTATGGATCCATGATCTCAGAAGGGTTAAAGTTGGCACACCGACCATCCTTTTCAATGTCATTTTTAAGAAGTCTACTGTTCACTTGTTCATGTGCAACTCCGCTCTTCAACCACAAGCCAGGTCTAGTGCTCCAGAAGCCCACCTCCTCGGGATTTGTGGAGCACTCACCAATCTAGCTGGTTTCCCTCGTGTGAAAAGGAACAGGAGAAATCGTACCTGCTTCCTCCCATCCAACACAGGGACATTATCTAGTGCGCCCATCTTTACACTGCAGTTAATCATTACCACGTTTCTTCACAGCTTCCACGATGCCAGTAATATGCAGCACAAAAATAATCTGCCGCAAAGATTAGTTTTCACAGCTCCATTATGTTATAAAATGACCAGATTGCTGACACTTAGGTTATCAAGCACTTGCATTATGAGGAAATGCCTTGTCCCAAGAGTGACTTTATTGTTATGGATAACTCTGATTCCCAAAAGCTTTCTAGGCAAAGTCCGCCATCCTCTATTTTTCAAACATCAGGTTCCTGGGAGTCACACACTATCGAGTTACAGTGTACCAGGTATTGCATAAGATCTGATGTGTTGAACAGGTAGAATCATAAAGTTTAATTTACTGAAATTGATATATGCCGGAGATGCCATAAAATGCTACCATTGTTACTCCTAATAATTGTTAATAGAGGGTAATTATGAGATAACCTTTTATCTAGACTGTTCTGTACTCTATAGAAATTTAAAAGAAAAATCAATCATAAGAATCAGTTGGCTCCACATGGGTGTACAAAGCCTCTAAACATCATGCTACGTAAGTTCATAAAATGGCTAAGGTTGTTGATATTTTGAAACACTTTTGTCCAATAAAGAGAAAAATTAGGTGACATCAGACTCAAGGGGTCTTGGATAGGTTTAGGAATCCTAATACTTGCACAGGTAATTCTAATTCAGGTGGTTTTCGAGAACTGCACATGAAAGGGATGTAGCTGATGTATCTCGGTACAAGGCAGTCCCTCCCCTGGCAAGATGTCCATCTGCGATGCCCTGGGACTCACCCACATCCTGGTGCAGGGAACAGTAATTCTAATAGCTCCAGCTCTTGCTCTCCACTCTCCTTCTCAGAGACAAGAGCTAAAATATAATGATAAATTCTACTTTAACCTTGGGGAATGTGGCTAATTTGTTTGCTTAGCAGTTCAAAGGCAAGGATAAGGGCGTTTGACTCATGGAGGCTGGCATGATTAGAAGAGTTCACCACGCTGCTCCTCATCCCGGAAACTCCCAGCCCCTTGGCATCGACAGTCTTTGTCTCATTTCCTCCTCTAGCCTCGTGGCAGCTCTCCCTTTCCTCCACCTCTCCTGGGCTCCAGTTGCCTCCTCTTCTTTTTCTTCATATGGAGTTAAATTAAATTTGAAAATATTTTTATCATCACTGCCATTCATTTCAAAAAAATCAAGTGGCCGCTATTTCTAGTTTTCATTTGTAAAAACTTACTAAATTTCTTTATGTTTTGTTTTGTGTTACCATATTTTTTTTCTTTGTATGATAGGGACCCACAGTCACTAGCTCATGACTACTCATCATTTTCTTGCAAGCTTTTGAGCTGGGACCTCTTGACATAGAACTTAGACATGGTTTTCTGGAGGGCAGAAGTATATTTTACTCATGTCTGCATTGCCTCCCACAGAGGCGGTGCACTCAAAAATAAAGCAAGTGTTCAAAATCCATCTGCTGAGCTGAATTAAGTACTTCCAGGCTGCTAGAACTTGTTAATACATCCTGGCTGGGGAGATGGAGACAGGTGCAGAGAAAGGAAATCACAACACAGGGTCTATGAGTTTCCTGCAGCTCCTGTAACAAGTTACCGCAAACGGAGTGGCTCAGAACACACACATTTATTATCTTACAGTTCTCTAGAGGTCAGAAGGACAAAATGGGTCTTATGGGCTAACGTCAAGGTGTTGTGAGGCCGCGTTCCTTCTGGAGGCTCTTTCCAGCTTCCAGGGGCCCCCATATTCCTTGGCTCACGGCCCCTTCCTCTGTCTTCAAAGCCCATCACTCCAACATCAGTTTCCATCCTCACATCTCCTCTTTTTCCTTCTGCCCCTCCTGCTTCCTTCTCTTAAGGACCCTGGGATTACACTGGGTGCACCAGACAATCCAGAATAATCTCCCTATCTCAGGAGCCTTAATTTAACTATACCTGCAAAGTCCTTTTGCCATATAAGGTAACATCTGTGGGTTCCAGGAAGTAGGATGAAGACCTCTGGGAGGGGTCTTTCCATTTATGTCTTCTTCAATTTCTTTCATCAGTGTGCTATGTTTTCAGTGCACAGGTCTTTTACTCCTTCCGTTAAATTTATTCCTAAGTATTTTACTTTTTGTAGCTATTGTACATGTGATCATTTCCATGATTTCTTTTTCAGATAGCTCATTTTTAGCATATGGAAAGGCTACTGATTTTTATAGGTGGATATTGTGTTCTTGACCAAAAAACCAACAACAAATAAATTATGGATTCAGCAAATGCTATCAGAGCAAAGTTGACCATGATAATGATGAAGGAACCATTCTTATTAACATCAACTGTGTCAGCCTTGTTAAAATTTGCGAGGATTTGGGGGAAGGCATGCTGGATAACTCAATGCTCCATATGAACCTATGATTTTTCTCCCAGGCAAGCACAGAAAACAGGGTTCTGGAAGGGAAAGCCCTTTAGGTGGGAGTGGCAGGGACTGGCTTTCTGGAAGGAAAGCTTTCCAGCCCAGCCATGTAGGACAGGTCAAGCGTGGTGGGTTAAGACCATACGTTTTGGAGTCAGGCAAACCTGAAGCCTTGGTTACCTTACTGTGTGGATTAGCATAATAGCTATTTTATGGGGTTATTGTGAGGATTAAATAAGATAATGTATGCACAGTGCGAGGCGTGTGGTGAGCATGCCATGCGACTAATACGTAGGGCACAGGAAGACAGAGGACTTCAGAAACATCAGAGATGACATCCAGCCTAACTGCTCATTTCAGACTATTCTCCTCAAAGCTGAAAGGACACAGCAAAAGAGAAACTGCCCGGGGAAAACGCAGCATCCTAAGAGTGACCACGAAAACAAACTTCGTGCCATTCCCCTTCCCAGAAGTTGTAAGTTCCACAACCAGTGCTGGAGGTCTCCTGCCAAATTACTTGGCTATTTCCATTCAGAATCAAAAAAAGCTGGGGCTGCAGTCAAGCCAAAGGAAATGCCCGCGGCCCCAGCAGGAAACCGTCTCCGTGGCAACCAGCCCCGCCCTGCAGCTGGGCAGCGGCCATCTTGGGCAGGCCGGGGAGGTGGCCATTGTCCTCACTGTCGCGAGGGAAACGCTCCCTCCTCGGGTTTCCTCAGACAAGGTTCTCTTTTAGAACACTGGGTTGGGGTAGTGAGAAAAATAAGTCTGACAGGGACCGGCTGCTGGTTGAGATCTTGGGGTGGACGGTGGCCTGGACCGTCCCTGCGGCTTGGTGACTGCCTCCTAAATGTGCAAGGCTGGCGAGCTTGTTGGGGTCCGGTGCTGCTATAGACTGAACGTCTGTGTGCCCCCAGAGTTCACACGTTGAAAGCTAATCCCCAGTGTGATAGTATTTGGAGGTGGGCCTTTCGGGAGGTGATTAGTTGGGACTAATGTCCTTATGAAAGGTGTTAGGATGGCCTCGAATCTCCCAATTTTCTAAGAACAGCTGAAGATCAATCTTGAGCTTTCCCTATTCCTTGTTGTTTCTGTCCCAAGCTGGCAGGCGACCTGCTGGGACTCTCTTTTCACAAACACCCGAAAAGAGCCAAAAGAAAGGAAACGCAAATCTTTGTCCCCACAGTCACCAGCTCACAGTCTTTAGAATTTGTTTCTGTGCCTAAAGGTGTTGCTGAGAAGCTCCCAGACCAGACAGCAGGGGGTAAACTCCAGGCCTTTGTTTCCTGCCTGAAATCACATTCCCTGTGATAGGCCTGACTGCATCTCAGAGATAACCACGTCTCCAGGAACAGGGGAAACAAGGATGTTGGACAGCTTGATGTCTCTGGACTGCCTGCTAATTACTTCACAACAATTACTATTTTTCTCTTAGTCTCCATAAAAGCAGCAAGCCACTTGGCTTCGCTGTTGGCATCTCCCTTCTTTCCTTGGGATGCCAGGCCATTTCTCTGCTCTTCCCCCGCCCTGCCTCATTCTCTCTGTCCTTCTAAAGGATAAGATAAATTTTGCTTATATATTTTAATCTCTGTGTGAGAAATCTTTCTCCACCCGGCGCAGTGAGCACCTACCAGGTTTTCTACCCTAACAAAAGGGACCCCAGAGAGATCCCTCACCCACAGAGGACAGAAAAGACGGCGTCTGTGAACCAGGACGAGGGCCCGCACCAAACACCGCATCTTCCCGTACCTTGACGGTGGTCACACTGGGCCCCTGGAGGTGGGGCAGGAAGGGGAGTGGACTTCCTTCTCTGGTGACACGATTTTTCCAGTGATTGGGTGACTCTGATGGAAGCAGGCCCAGCATGGGCGCGTTTCCCGAAGCCTTGCGTTCTCCTGGTTGCAGAAACCGCGAGATCAGTTACAAGCACAGGTGTTTCCCCTGAGAGCTGATTTTCTTCTCTCTAGACCAGCTGACCTGGTGGAACAGGCTCCTAACAAAGTCCAGATTGACCCTTGGTAACAAGGCGATGACTTGGCCCTCCTTGGCTCCTGGTCCAGCTTCCCCTGTGACTCCTGTGTTTTATCGATTCCAGTGCTGTGTCCTGCTGCCTTTCAAGTCAACAGAGGTCGCTTAGGAGAAAAACACATCACAGAAATGGACATTGGCGGACACCAGCATAGAGGGGGGGTGGGGGCAGAGCATGAGGGAACAGATGTGGCTCTGAAGGGGTCAGAAGGCCGCTTAGCGACAGAGCTGGTGTGGCTCCAGGTCTGCGTGAATCAAGACTCCTGTGGTTGCAAGAAACAGAACTTAACAGGAACCCTCAAGTAAAAAGGGCACTAACTGGGGCCTCCTGAGAATGTAACCATTTGCCTCCCTGCCCACCCCCCATCCTTCCTTTTTCTGTCTGCCCCTCCCCAGAAGTACTGAGTCCCCAAGTCCCTCTTCAGAGAGCACAGGTCGCAGATGCCCGTGGTTTGTGCTTCTCCCGGATGCATCCTCAACCTTTGTCTTAATAAATCTTGATTGATTGAGATCTTTGTCTCAGTCACTTATGTTGACTTTTCAGGTGGGTTCTGGATGGCCCAGCCAGCAGAACTGGGCCAAAAGAGCAGCACTTACCAACACGAAGATTTTTGACCCTGTGTAAGATTGAGTAGCCCGTGGGATGAGGAGTCCCCACCCCTGGAGGTGCACACTCGGGCAGACGGCCCATGGTGGGACATGGAGGTGGTGGGTCCCCACTCCTGGAGGTGTCACTCAGAGGGGACAGCCCAAGCTGGATGACTCCCCAAATTCCTTCCAGTCTTAGGGTGCAGCCCCCAGTGCCGCAGCCCTCCTTCGTGGTCCAGCCTGAAAGGCTGCCATGCTGGACGTTGGGAAAGACAGTGGCACAGTGCGTCCCACAGCACACTCACCTCGGGGCCTGCAAAGCCCCTCCCTGTGCTAGGTCCTGGGGAGGTCCTGTGGCCAATCACCACCGCAGGGACCTTCAGCTGTGCCCCTCGCATAGCACACAAAGACATGTGGGAAAGCATAAGGACCCCCATTCTATGGATCAGCACCCTGAACCCCAGCACCGTCAAGGCCCGTCACTCAGGAAATGGAAAAATAACTTGTGTCATATTCATATGATAGAATACTATGCAAGGGTCACACGGAGTGAAATATAAGTATGTATGTCCACATAAATATACATATACACACATATACATACGCATCTCAACGGGATAGATCTCAAAAACAAAGCTGAGTGAAAAACACAGTTGTAGGATGGTATTATTTTACTAACACTATTAATACCATTAAATACTATTAATACTGTTAAATACTGAGTTCCCAAATCCCTCTGCAGAGAGCACAGGTCACAGATGCTTGTGTGGTTTGTGCTTTTCCCTAGTGCGTCCTCAAACTTTGGCTCGACTGGTGGAGATCTTTGCCTCATAAATGATATCACACTATGGTATCATTTACGGGATTCTTAAAGCCCACATAAAATGCCCAAGGATATATATGTAATGTGTAAATGTATGAAAAAATAACACCAAATCAATAGCAACGGTTGCCACTGGGGTAAGGGGGCAGGAAGAATGGGATTGGGTGGAGGTAAACAAAGAACCTTTCTTTTTTACTTATGAAAAAGTAAATATATTAATAACGAAGTGTGAATTGTGGAATCTGGTTGGATGGGCGGAAGGAAACTAGGCCCCATGACCAATGTGTCCACCGTTGCCTGGGATGCAGTGTGCGTCCTATGCACTCACCAGGCTACGCACACACTTTTCCAGGGCTGCCCCGCTGCCGCCTCTGCCCCGCGCTGGACCTGAACCACCATGCCGGACCGCACCCCTCCTCACCTGCCTGCCTTCCCTCACCCCTGGGACCCCAGCAGCGTCAGTCAACCTTTAATGACAGGGACAGATCAAGCCGTCCAGGGAAGGTGAATCGCTTGCTCAGCGTCCCCGGGAGGAGTGACTCACATCAGAACCTGAGAAAGCAGCTGGTGAGAAAGTGCTGGGGCCTAGCAGGGCTAGGAACAGAGGAGGGAGAGGTGGCTGTCAATTAACCTTCCTGCCACCCTGGAGAAGACTGACTTGTCACCTCCAGTTCCCAGCTGGTAAGAAGAGGGCCCAGCATGCAGTGGAAACAGATCTGATTCCCCAGGCAGGGGTTCTCCCACCGGAGCACCTCAGAGTCACAGGTGCCTGTCAACACGCAGGTTCCCGGGCTCTGCCCTGGCCGGGTCTCGGTGGGGCAGGGATCCTTGGGTGGGGGGGTCCTTGTGGACAGACGAACCGTGGTTTGAAACAGATCACAGCCCAGTGCCATGGGGGAGATTATCAAAACTGGTAATCACCCAAACTGGGAGAAATGCTTAGCAAGGCAAGAGAACTATGACCAGGGAAGATAAATACAGAGGAAGAGGACAGAAGCCACCCAAAGTAAAGATCAGAGAGGTGCGCCTGGTCCTGAGTGATGCTCCCCTGTCCCTTAGGTCCCAAATAGCCCCCCATTTTAAACCACATGAAGCCAGAGGCAGCAGATGCTTCCACAGGACAAGCAGGATGCTGCAGATGCCCGAGGGTGTCTGTAGGCCTCTCTCCACGGCCGCTCATCTTTCATTCATTCCTCCGTGTTCATGTCCTACTGCATGCCCCGCCTTCTACAGGGCCCTGGAGAGTCTGTGCACGAGGTCCCTGCTCTCACGGGGCTTATGTTTTAGTGGGAGAACTCAGCAATGAACACGGAAGGCAAGGAGGCTGCTACGTGCAGGAGGACTGGGCGTGGCTGGGGCACAGAAGGGAACAGAGAGTGGCAGGTGGGCTCTGGGCCACCTCCCTCAGTCCCGCCAGCAGCCTCGCACATCAGTCCTGCCTACGTTGCTTCCCTTTCACACCCAGGTCCAGACACCTCCCTGGAGTTCCACAAGGTCAGGTCACCCCCTGGTGGATGTACCTCTGCCATCATTACAGTCACAATTTTTTTTTTTTTTTTTTTTTTTTGGTGACAGGGTCTTGCTCTGTCACCCAGGCTAGAGTGAAGTGGCATCATCATAGCTCACTGCAGCCTCAAATTTTTGGCCACTGGCCGCTTTTTACAGAGGAGGCCACAGAAGCTCAGAGGAATTGAGGGACTTGCCCCTGGTCTCACGGTTGGTGAAACCCAGGGCTGGGATTTGAACCCGTGATTTTGGGGCACTCCCTGCAGTGGGCCTTGCCGGGAGTGTTTTGAGAGCAGCAGCTGTAGGAGGGAAACGCTGGCACAGCGTGGAGACATGAAGGTCCCCTCAGCCCCGACCCCGGGGCCACCCTCCCGTCCAGGGCCAGTGTCAGAGGCCTTCATAGGTCCTACTGTTGACGCCTCACAAACCGCCCCCCGACAGCCCGCTGGCTTCAGGTTAGTCCAGGCCTCTCCCCGAGCACAGTGCCGGGCGCACCGCGGCTGCTCAGAAGGATGCGTTGCGGGACGCACACCGAGATCCTTCTTCCCTGAGCTTGCAGATTTCCCACCTGGGGCGGTGCCGGCCCACCTCACCCGTCAGCTCATCCAGACTGACTGACACCTGCTTGTCGGCCTGTGCTCGGCCCTGTGGTCCCAACAGAGGACACCGCTGATGGACTCGGCCCCATGGAACCACAGCCCCACGGCGTCCTGACAAGGGGACATGCAGTCACAATAGCACGAGGCCAGCGCTGCCAGCCCCTGGCAGGGGAGGGTAGTTGGGCAGGGGGCGGGGGCTCCTCAAGGACCAGGTGGGTGAAGAACCAGCAGGGAGGGAGACTGTGCTGCAGGTCTGGAGACGAGAGAAGGAACAGCCTGTTCACTTCCACACCACAGCAGTGTCGAGGCCAGGAAGGGAAAGGAGAGGTGAGATTGGAAGCGAAGGATGTGTCCCAGAAAGGTGTTTCGACTCACTCCCAAGGGCCTGGGGGCCAGGCAGGGCTCAGCCGTGTGCTCCCAACCCTGTCCCAGACACTGTTCTCTGATGGGACACACCAGGCCAGAGGCCTGGGGCCCTCATTGGCCCACTCTACTCCCTGCCGCCATCTTTGCCCCAAAGACACATCCCACTTCCACCAGAGACTAGCTGGGCAACCTTGGGCAAGTTGCTTCCTGTCTCCGAGCCTTAATTTCCTCTTCTGTAAAATGGGATAATATTAGTTTCTATTTCCTAGAGTTGTTGAGGGGCTTACACGAGATATGCATGTAAAATGCTTGCACTGTGCCTGGCACAGAGATTCTCAGCAACAGTGTTGCTGCCACACATCTGTCCATTGCATCCCACATCCACACTCTGTGGTGGCACTGAGCACTGTGACACTGCATCCCTATCCCTGGAGGCAGCTCACGGACACCGCGCCCTCCCTCACTGGCCCTCCCTTCACCAAGGCAAGTAAGCCTGTGTGCCCACCTGCACACCCACCTGCCGGGGCTCCCAGAATGCTCATCAGTGCAAACACCTGTCCCATCTGGTCCAGGGCAATGGTGAGCGGGGTCCATAAGGCTAGAACATTCGAGAATGTCGCCAACAACATGGGTCTCCAGATAGGATGGCTTTCCAAGCAAGCATCTAGCGTCTGGTTCTCCAGATCCAGGCTGGCAAACAGTCCCATCTCCTAAGCCAAGTCTGCCGGGGTGGGGGCGGTGCAGCCAAGAGAGCAGCGATGACAGTAGCCCACCTGCTCCTGCCGGCCTGCTTCCTGGACTTGCCCAGGGAGCCCCATGCCCAGCCACACCCAGAGCAATGACAATGACCTCGCCAGAAGGCTGAGAGGGAGACTCAGGCAGCAGGTGGCCTTCAAAGCCCGTTTGCACTGGGTCTCACAGTCCTTCTCCCAGGGCCCCAGGGGCCCCTGCCACCTGACCAGCATTGTCAGGACAGACGGTGGAAACCGAACTGCCCTCCTGGCACTAAGCCACTCTGGTGTGTCATCCCTCTGACCTCACCTGTAGCCACTTTCAGAGGAGTAATCTTGAACTGGCCTGGCCCATTCACCCAGACCTAGGTCCACACCTCAGCAAGGCTCGGCCCTGACTTCAGCAGCATTTGCCAAGATGGGCCAAGCACCCATGCTGGACAATTGAAACGACACCGTCCAGGGCTCAGGCCTGTCTAAAGTGTTAACCAGAAGGAGACAAGCACCAGACAGAAGCATTTTTCCACATTTTCAGCTGGGGAAATGGAGTCCAGGAGCCCCCAGCTCAGGCCCACTCAGCCGGGCCTGGCAGGCACAGCACAGGGACCCCTACATGCTGGGCCTCTCTCCTGGCCAGTGTGTCCAGAGAAGCATCTGGCAGGGCTGGCCAGGGACCAGCTGAGCGACGCAAATGTGCTGACAAAGCACAGCAGTGTGGTGGCCTTGCAGGTTTGCTGGAGGCAGAGGACTGGCGCGAGGGAGCCGGGGTTGGAGAAGGCACCAATGCACACACCGGGCCCGCAGGAGCTGCTCTCCAGGAGACAGGACAGCGGCAGCCGCTGGCGCACCAGCCAGAGGGCTGGCAAAGGGACCGTGGAGGGACCTGAAAGGGCCAGGAGGACCCGGAAGCCAAACTGGGGCTGCAGGCCCCAAAATCACCCCTAGAGAAGTAGAGATGGACCCAGGGCAGGGACGTCCTGAATGTTTACTTAGGACCAGGAGCCTTGGCCCCAAGAAGGTGAAGATGGGCCGGATGGCTCCGTGCGGAGGCCACGGGCTCGGACCTCCCGGGCTCAAGCTGTGGCTCCCACTTATTAGCTTCGTGATTGGAGCAAGATACCTTGTTTCTGAGTGTCGGTTTCTTCCCCTGTCAAAGGGGGTACCTATAGCATCCGCCCCAGGACCGATCTGAGAGTTAAATGAGCTAATAAATGTAAATCGTTCGGGATGGTGTCTGACACACAGGAAGCGCCCAACAGATGTTAGGTGTTGTGATGGTCACCAAAGACCAGAACAACGGCAGGCTAAGAGCGTAAAAACAACAGTAGCTGTGCTTGTCTCCTGCACATGTACCGCCCCAGTGCCAGGGAGGCTTCATTTTTATTCTCTATTTTACATAGCGGGGGGCTGAGGCTCAAAGATGCTAATTAACACATATGTTGCTGACATTTATGTATGTATGCACACTGCATTTTAACTCATTTACTCCCCACAACAGCTGAAGGAAGTAAGTGCTATTATTATCTCCATTTTACAGATGGGAAATAGGCACAGAGAGGTTAAGTAAGTTGCTCAAGGTCACACAGCCATTAAGATGTAGATCCTGGATTTAAATCCAAGTCCATCTAGCTCCAAAAGCTAAGCTCTTTCAACTCAGTGCTCTGCCTCCAGGCTTTAAGGATAATACATGTTGCAAAACCTCCCTCAGCCCAGAGCAAGTAGGAGAGGGCGGTTCAGCGACAGCCTTTGAGTGCAAGTATGGGGGTGCCAGGATGAGCAACTCCCACGCAGTACAGGGTCCCATGGGTCAGTGCTGCCATGTAACCAAATATGTAATATGCCAAAAAATATGCCAAGCTGCCATTTCTGTTGTCCTGTATGTGACCACGCATGAAGGCAAAACTCCAACCCACCCAGGGTCCCGCAGACCTTCAGGGTGATGTTGCTGAATGTTTACAGAGGACTCAGCTTGTTGGCCACCAGCCTGATTCCTTCCAGAACCATCTGTGATCTCACGGATGCCAGACAGGCTGAAGACAGATGGGCTCAGGCCGGGGCTGGCTCTGACCTCAACACCACCCAGGCATCCTCCGCACCTGTGGCAGCACCTCAGCCCCCGGGCACCACCCAGGGGAGCAGGCCCGTGTGCAGAACATCTGAGGACGCACTCAGGGGGAGCTCCTGAAGCCACGGGCCGTCCTGAGTCATCGTCTTTCATGGAGAAGGGAGGGAAGGCAAAACACACCCCAAGAGCCAGTGGGCTCACTGGCTCCTTCCTGATTCTACTGGGCCATCCCACCAGAGAGCAAAGACACGCCAGGTTGCAACAAGCCGCAGGCTGCCCAGCTGCCCAGCAGCAACGCCGATGAGGGCTCTGCTGAACCGGATTGCTCGTGCTCGTAACCCAGGCCCTCCACAACTGCTCCAGGTACAGGCTGGACATTATCTGTCTACTGGGTGAGGAAGATTAAGGTCTCAGTCTGGAGAACTGAACCTCCATCCTGCCCAAGGCTCTCCTTTTGACTGCTGACAATTAGAAAGCCTTTTACCCTCTGCTCTTGGCGTGAACAGCCCCCTTTTTTGGGTGTGTGCTCCCCACAGGGACCTCGGCCTGTGCAAACTTCCGAGCTAAAGTTTTGCAACAGTCTTCTTGGGTCTAACTTCCCAAACTCTTGCAAAGTTTTCATGGAGGTAAAGGTGCCTACAGCTGCTTCAGGCTGCACCTGTTTCAGGGCACGTTGAGGGGCGTCTGCTGTAAACTCTCCAAGGCTTGAGGCCCATTTCTCACGTCAGGACCCAGGATAATTGAGACAGCTGCAGCCTTGTGCATCCTGGGGACTTGGGCCCGTTCTTGGACTGCGTCCTGGTCTCCTGAACTGCCTCCCTTTCAGAAAGAGGCTGGCTTCTAGACTGAAGCTCCGGGGCGGGCCCGCGACTGTCCTACTCCGACTGGCCCACACACTTAGCAGTGCTTGGCGCAGCGCGGAGGCCCAGGAAAACCTTTGTTGTCTGACTGCGTGATATATGGGGTCGACAGACTGCTCTGGATGCAAACACAACTGTTCTCAAATCCTATTTCATAAAGCCCGGTGGCCAAGCACAGTTGTTCATAGCACTGGTGAGTCCCGTAAGAAGATTTTGAAACAGCTCCTAAGATAAAGAGCTGAACCCTACGCGGACAATGTGGTTTAGTGAGGAGCCCACTGACATCGCAATCATTTCAAAAGGACTGCAACCAGCTGTTGGCAGGAAAGGAAAAGAAACACACCAGAAAGAAACATATGAAGAAGTATTTTAATAGCTCAAACTCAAGGTCATCGTGCACCCAATTCTGAAGAGATTCCTAAAAGAGGCGACTTTGGCCTTCTCGGAAGCCAGCGTTCACCCCACCCGCCCACCGTGGTCTCCGTGCAGCCGCCGCCTCTGGGTGCTGACTCGGAGGAGAGCACAGACACGCCCAGCCCCACTCCGCTCCCACGGGCCTTCTCGTCTACGCATCGGATCAGCTGTATTAGTTGGACTAAGATGATGATTCAGTTAAAGGGAGAGACAAATGTTGACTGTCTAAGCAGGGACAGCCCAGGCTGGCAAGAGAAAGCACACTGGGTACATGGGTTACAGAAGGGCAGAGCTGCTGCCTGCGGACCTGCGACGGTACACTTGTTTTGCCTGCAAACTATCAAGAAGGATTCTGTTGGCCAGGGAGATTCCGCTGAACAAGCAAACTGGCGGTCGGAAGTCGGGTGTCCTGCGCCACCAGCCCAGAGTCCTCGTGCGTCGTCCACCGGAGAGTCTTTGAGGGAAACATGGAGTCCAGCCCATGCCTCTGCCTAGGGGTCGATTTCTTCGGGAATCACTGTGATCATAATGTCTTCGTTGCCCCTGCGGACGACCATGTTCAGGGTGCTTTCCTTTTTAATGACGTCACTGACGTCGTTGGCGGAGACCACCGACTGTCCGTTGATGCTGATGATGACATCGTTTTCCTTGAGCCCACCACTGCAACACAGAGGGAAACACAGCGGTGATATTCCCGTTCCTCCCGGGCTGACTGCACTCTGACAGACGCACAGTTTAAAACATAAACGTCCAGAGCAAACAGGGTCAAACGGCAGTGAACTCAGGTGAGAATGGTTTAAAGTGGCCTTCTAGGTCCTTAAGGGTGGCCTTTGGACTGAATCCAAATTTTACAGAACAAATCTTATAATTATTTTAAAAATAAAATAAAAATGCAAAAGATGAACAAAAATGTATTTAAAAAATAAAAGGATTTTATTAAAATAAAAGGCTGCAGGTTCCCCACCCCTGGAAACCATCAGTGGACTGCATTTCCTTTTGAGATTTTTAGGCTAAATCATCAATTGTGTCCAATGCAGAAATGCCCACCAGCACTTGTGTGGCCTTATGACACACTCACCCTAAAGGGGGTAATATACCAGGGACCATCTGCCTTGTAGTGTGACTGTGGCCAGCATGCATGTAATGGGTGTCACAACTCAGAAGGCAGTTCCTACCAGGAGGGTGGGTTCCTACCAGGAGGGTGGGTTCCTACCAGGATGGGTGGGTCCCACCCAGGAGGGTGGAACGCCTCTGTTAGGAGACACTTCCTTTGGGTGGGCTGCCACTCTGAGGTTAGCTCTTATACAGGACAGTGTCGATATACGGTCATGGGGTCTAGCACAAGGACCTGCAAATTTTTTCTGTAAAGGGCCAGATAGGAAATATTTTAGGCTTTGCAAACCATATGGGCTCTGCTGGAGCTATGCAACTCTGAGGTCGTGGTACAAATGCTGCCACAGACAATATATCATAGACAATATTTCAGTGGACACTGAAATTTTAATTTCATATAATTTTCATGTCACAAAACGCTATTCTTATTTTGGAATTTTTTTCCAACCATTTGAAAATGCAAAAGCTATTCTTAGGCCATGGATCCTCCAAAAGCAGGCGGCAGGCCGGATCCGGCCCCCAGGGCATAGTTACTGGCCCCTGGTCTCGCACCTCTCTGTGGATATTATGTCAATACAGGTAACAAACCCTGATGGCTGGCTGAGCTGCTTCTTCTCACGTTACCTTGATGTCCTCTGGGTTATCTTTCTAGAGGTGTTGACAGATGTAGCCTGCCTGGTAATAGACACAGTCCAGGAGGACTCTAGGAGGAGGTGAGTCCCAAAGCCTAGGCCAGGGTCACTGCTGGAAGTCTTGGGGACACCGCTCCTTAACCCTCTCCCCCCAGCCAGGCCATCCCAGAGACTCATCCCGAGGTCACTACTGTGCTTCCCGTCGGGATGGCCCGCTAGGAGCAAGGACGTTTGGAGACAGAGAGCGCCCTGCTGTCGATGAGTCCCTGAGATGTCCGACCATGTTTGTCAAGGACCAACACTGTCATCTGCAGCCATATAAAGGAACCCCACTCCCTCCCCTGCTGCCCCCAGGAACCACAAGAATATCCGGAAAAGGGAAAATGACTGTAACTCACGCCTCTGCCGGGGTATCAGGAATGACTTCGATGATATACGCTCCTGAGATCACGTCTGGGAAATCTCGGTGCCGATCCTTCAGCTCTTTGGCTTTGCTGCTCGGGAGAAAACACACCCCCGTCAGCGTAAGTGACAACGGGCCTTTCTCGGCCGAGACTCAGCCCTCACCAGTCTCCTTCTTGTCCCCGAGTCTAATGTAAAATTCCCCCAGGAGTTCTGATTCTACTTTAAAATTGATGGGCTACTGGCATCAAAGATTCACCTGGTAACAGCAAGGGAAGTGCTTTAATCATTATTATTACTAATTAATTGATAGTAGCTACCATCTGGTTTGTAGCCCCAGCTCTGCCACCTGCTAGCTGTGTTACCTCGGACAGTTACTTAACCTCTCTGTGCCTTCATTTGTTCACCTGTATAGTAACAGTACTCTACAACACGGGCTGTTGAGGTCATCTCGGTAAGGCGCATGGCCCAGTGCCTGACCCAGAGTAAGCACGTGATAAATGGTGGCCAGGGACTCCTGCCACCACTCACTGACCCGAGCCTGCCGCACACCAGGAAAGCCTGTGCCGTCTTCCTCATCCTGGAGAGAAGGAAACTGAGGCATTCGGAGGTCAAGTTGTTTCCAAGGTCACAAGCTGGGAAGTATGAGAGCTGGGACGAGAACCCAGGGCTAACATCTTACCCTATACCTCTGTCTCTCCTAGTTCCAAAGACAAATAACTGATGACATTTTAGTCTTGGAAAATCACCCCATTTTCTGGAGTGCTAAGAAAGGTACCACCACTCATAATATGTATCAAAATATAGTAATATTTTAACAATTAGTCAAATAATTCATCATAATGCCTAACAAATCAATATATCTGTTATATATTCTGTTCTTTACGACAGTTTCAGCCATGCCAGTTGAGTCCATTACCAGGACTCATAAGATTACACCCGAGTTTTCCTCCAGGTTAAAACACCAGGGTGTCATCAGCCTGCCAACCACAGGCTCCAACTTCCACCAGCTCGGGGAAAACAAGCCCATCCGTCATTCACTCCCTCATGCCGGGCCTGACCTGGCATTCCTGGAGCCACGGCCCACGTGCGGCAGAGCTAATGAGAGGCAGGTGCTCTGGGGCTGGGGCCCTCCCGGAACGTGGGTTGCAACAGAACTCATGGGGAGAGGAAGGCATGAGCCAGAGCGAACCCGCCACCCACCCCCTTCCGACTGTTCGGGCCTGTCTTCAAAGAGGACGGCAGAATCTTCTAGACAGGAGGGCCTGCTGCAAACGAGGGAAACCAGCTCAGCTCCCAGAAACAGAAGGCCTGCAGCTGTCCTCTTCCCAGTACTAATTGCATTTTAAGCAGAAACTGAGATGTTTGGAGGCAGCATAAACTTTCTCTTTCAGGGGCACCTATGAGCACCTTCTAAAGTTCAGGTTTATTTAAATTTAAGACACCCACATCCTGTTTACCCACCTGGACGTGAGTGACATCATTCGGATACCAATATACTTCTTCTTGGTGATGGCTTTTCCTGGTGTGACAACAAAAGGACACAGAAGGTCAGCCCAGTTGGCGGGTTTGCCGGGGACACCAGGAGCCAGAGGCCCGACCCGCCAGGCTGCAGTGCGAGGCCAGGGCCACAGGCGGAAACTCCGAGAGGCCCGATGGGGTCTCGGCTCTGCCACGGCCACTGTCCCTGGCTCCTTCTCGCTCAGCCCTCAGCTTGGACGGAGCTCTCCGGCCCACCCCCATCGCCAACAGCCACCCCCAGTCTCTCCCTCCCCGGCCGCCCTGCTCCATTTTCCTGCGGGCACTTACTGCTCTCTGATATTATTTGTTTATTTGCTGTCAGCACCCCCTGCCGCAGCAGAACATAAACGTCACACCTGCAAGGGCCCCTGGTGAGCCACCCACTGCCGAGCCCCCAGCCTGACTCAGCAGATGGGCCAACAAACATTTGTAGACTGAACGATCTCCCTGAATCTGTTTTCTCATCAGCAAAATGGGCCTAATAATTCCTACCTGCTACGACAAAGGCTTTAAATGGCATAAATGAATAATTTAAGTGAAATCATGTACAGAAATCACCTAGGATCATGGATGTGAAATTTCCACGACCAGAGGGCAAAAATGGTCACACATCTGTGACCTAGTACCAGAGGCCTAATAGCGTGCATCCCCTTTCCTTCTTGGTAGGAGACGGCTTGGCTGGCTTAGGGGCTGCCCTTTTTCCCTTCCCCAAGTCCCCAAGGGGCGGCTGAGCCACAGGCCTGAATCTCTGGAGCCCCTGAGGCTGTGTGCACCTTGCTTTTACCTTTGGCCTGTCGGTCATGGGACTCGGTTAGGAACTTTTTAATCTTATCAGATGGGATTGCAAAGGAGATTCCAGCTGTCACTTTCAGAGTGTTAATTCCAATCACTTCACCGTCCTAAAAAGCAAGAAGGAAACGGCTTATTGAATTGTGAAGGTTTACCGGCAGGTGTGCACCAAAAGAGAGTGGAGAATTCATATGAAAGAAGTCTTTGAGCTATTTCAGAGAACAAGGAGGACTGGAGGGAGGAAGTCCCGGGGTGAGCAGGGTGAGAGGCCTCAGGACACTTGGGCAGCGTAAGCCAGGCTCAGCCACGGAATTGACACACGCTCTAGGTCAGCACGCAGTGGTCACCTCGCTGTAGGCACAGATAGTTTCAAAACATATGCTATTTGCTCCTTTCACAAGGAATATATTTAAGGAGGCTGTTCAGGCCTTGTGCCTCTCCCAGTTCCAACAATCTCGAGATGGCTCTGCTGCAGTCAGGGAGAAACACCTGTGGGCTCAGGGAGACGTGCTCCGTCACCAGGCAAGCGCATCTCCACTCGGGCAGCGACCCCCGGGGCAGAGCAGGTGGCATAATCACGCCTCATTTCTCCCACTGGGAAGGGACAGCTGCCAGAGAGTCTAAATCTCGCCTCACACACTTCCCGCGAGCAAGCGCTGAGCTCTCAGTCCCTGACACCGAGGGACCGTCTAGGAGGCGCCACCATCCTGGGCCTTGCTGAGATGGCCTTGATGTCATTGTCTATAAATGACCCCTGAGCTGCCCTCTGGCTCTGACTGTCTGAGATTCCAAGGCTTCGGTTTTTATGCTGAAGTATTTCAGTGTAGACTTAAGTGATATATCTTCGTGGGTGGGTAACTCCTCCTCATTCCAGCCAGGCCTTCGGGGAGGGTTCCTGGCCAAGAGAAACAGTGCGGATGAACCCAGCCAGCTCCCTCGGCAGCCCAGGAGACCTAATCTGGAGGAGGTGCCTTTCTGTGACAGGCCAGCATTGCTGCCACCTTCAGCCTGCAGGCCTGCTCCTTTGCCTACGCTGCGCTGGGCCTGAGTTTCACTGCGTTTGCCTGTAACTCTGAAACACCAGCGCGTCCTCTGGCGTGACACTTCAATCCTCAACTCCAGCATGCCTTACGCTCTCCAGAAAAGATCAGTAGGCTAATTTACAAGGATGCAGTACACTCACAGTGCTCACTTTGAAAGAATTAGATAATATGCTCTGGCAAGCTCGTGTTTGAAAAGAAAGCAAAAGCATTTTTAAAACACAGTATGTACATAGATAAAAACAAACAAGTAATATAGGTATTGAAGGTTCTTACCAGGTTCACTAATGGGCCTCCCGAGTTTCCGTACTGCAATTAAACAGAAATGGGAAGGTTATGTGTGTGTCAGGGCATGGTCCAATCTGCTTCCCCACCTGGCTGATGCTTGAGCACGGTGCCTGGAGTAGGGGGCACGGCTCTTCCCTGAGATGTGTTCCTGTCGACCTAAATTTGCTGGATAAAAATGATCTTAACAATTTCCAGAAAGTTCTGGATGTGCCATACACAGGAAATGTTTTGCTCTGAAGCCCAGAGGCCAAACGCTTTGCTCTAAAGCACCTAACGCAACTGCTGCTTCTTGGCATAAGGCTGCTGTGCACCCAGCCCAGCATCACAGCAGCTCGGCTCTGCACACTCGCCTCTGTGTGACCCCTGTCCTGCGGCTGGCGCTGGCATGCACACGGTTTGATCTAGTTCCGTCCCTTCACACAGACTGAGAGAAAGCTCGGGAATAAAACCTCTGCCGACTCCTCTCCTCTGGCAAAACCCTGCCCCAGCCCGCCGGCGGCCCAGGGACGGAGGCTCACGTTGATGATGGCGTCGGTCTGGATGTAATCCATGTCCGAGTTCCGGAGCCCGAGCTCCTTGCCGCCTCGCTGGGTGGTGCTGACGATGCCGGTAGTGACTGTGTTTTGAAGGGAAAACGGGCTTCCGATGGCGACCACAAACTCTCCCGGCCGCAGCTCCGAGGAGCGGCCCAGCAGCAGGACCGGCAGCTTGCCCTGGAAGCACAACATGAATGTGGTTCACAGAACACAACGGATAAAGGCACGGATATCGTGGAATACCAAGCAGGGACAGTGACGGGCCATTCTGAAAAACCAGGTCTGGTGGAGAAAGCAGCTCAGGACTAACATCCCCTTCCTGGGGGCAAGGACCGAACTTCTTGTCCCACCCGCTGTGACATTGTGAGCAAACATCAAAGCTGCATGCCAAGCAAACCCTGTGGAGGTCACTGGAGGCCACTTCAAGGTCTTATCACATCTTGAAGCTATCAGCACAGACTTGCTCTGAAACCTCAAGGCAGGAGACAGAGGGTGATAAAATGGATTTAGGGTTTTGGGCAAGACTGCCTGGGGCGGTCTTAGACAGCAAAGCCCCAGGGAAGGATCTGGAGCCGGGACACCCCGTGGGGCAGGTGGTGCAACCTGCCCGGACTCATCCTGTCTCATACACACACCCACCCTGAGTCCCGGAGTACTGGGAGCTCTGCGGGCAGGAATCACACTGACTCGGCTCGCTGCGCCCCTGTGCACCGGGCAATGCTGGTGAGACGGGGGGATGGAGGGTGGGGACAGCAAGGCCTCCAGGACCTGAGACACCAAGACCCAGGTGGGCTGTCTCTCCTCTCCTGAAAGGTCCTCTGTCACCCACCCCTGCTCCCCAGACAGGGCAGGCTGATGAAGAACCTGCCCAAGAAGCCCTGATGCCCAGCGCCCTGCGAAGGCTAGATAGCGTGGGGAGCCCCCAACAGCTCTTCACCACAAAATGGGACAAGATGAAGCCAGCTGCAGTCACTGGGGCTGAGACGCTGAGGAGAACCACATGAGGGTCTCCCCACTTCCATCAGGGAAGGCGCTGGGCCCGCTTCTCTCCCTGCCTCGCGCCGAGCTAATCTCCTGGGTTCCTTCAGCCTTTGTTCAGAGTCACAATGAGCAGCCGCCCAAACAACACAGACGGGGCCCAGAAAGCAGAGAGCCGACCCAGCCCTGCTGCAAACTGCAACTCTAGAGGCTCATGCTTGTCCAGGAGGGTAGCGTGGGTGGAACCCAGGGTTACTCGAGCAGACACGAGCCTATGACATGAGGTGATCACTATGCCCATTGAACAGACGAGCAAACTGAGGCCCTAAGAGACTAAGTGACTTGAGACAGAGCAGGGTTTAAACCTGGGACTGAGACCCCAAACCCAGACTCTCTCACCCACTACACAGTGCCAAGCCACAAATGATCCCCCAACACATACTGAATAAGGAAGGTGCTGGGTAAGAAAACTCACGGAGGGAGAAAGGAATGTTGAGGGAAGGGCCTGAGACCTAAAGCTGGCTTTAGGAGACTGCACGAGGAGGAGCGACGCCGCTCAGCTCACGGAGACCGAGAGGCCCAGCAGAGCGTGTGCGTGGCCGGGAGCGCAGACCTGGGGCCAGGCTGCCTGGCTGAGATCTGGGCCTGGGCTTACCGCCACTCAGGTGCCCAGGTTCCCATCTGCAAATGACATGGTACACCTGTCTCACTGGCCCGAACAGCCCTGTGCACACCGCCTGGCTCGTGGCAGCTTCATCTAAGTGCTGGTTAGCGCCGTCAGGACTAGGTCTGTGCAGACCCAGCGGGACAGCCCTGCCAGCAATGCTCGCATGAGCCAGTCTGTGTCACCCAGCTGAGGCACAGGTCTGCCCTGACGGTGACCCTTTCCCCTTGGGGTCGCCTGAGGCTGGAGCGTGCAGGGCTGCAGGTGGGGGTGCAGGCCTGCAGCACCCCCACAGCCCCCCACTCGTCCAGCTCATCGGCATCCAACAGCACACCCGCAGCACGGCGTGTTTACCCTGGGCGCGTGCCAGCAGCCCCTGCCAGCAATGACCTCAGCGCTCACAGCGTGCGGGTGGGGCGGGAGGCAGGGCTGCCCGTGTGTGCTCGGCCACTCTGGGGGAGGTCTGCCGGGGACACTGCTGTTCCTTCAGGCCCAGGCTGGCTGGAAAGCCGTGTCTTTCTCTGAGGCCTTCAGGGCCAGACTTGCGGGGCAGGGAGAAGTCAGCACAGGCTGCGGGGCTGCCCAGGAAAGGAAGACGCAAGACAGGAGGTCCAGCTCAGACCAGGAAAGGGGGCCCAGCCTGCGTCCACTCAGCCACACCAGAAAGTTACGAAGCAGGACTCGCTGTGGAGAGATTGTTGTTATTGTTGTTTTTTAGAAACAGGGTCTCACTATGCTGCCCAGGCTGGACTCACACTCCTGGGCTCAAGCCATCTGCCCGCCTCAGCTTCCTGACTAGCTGGGGGACTACCGGGGCGCCACCACACCCGGCTTCACTGTGGAGACCTTAACTCGCACTTAGCTCATGCCCATCCCTGTCACCCGCCTGCGCCTCCCAGGAAGGGAGCCAGACGCAGGCTCTGTGGCTCGGACCTAAAGGCAGCTCTCCTGCAGCGCTCCTCTTCTGCAGTCTGAGCTCGCCCGGAGGACGCGGGGAAAAGGACACACTTTGGGGGAAGCTGTGAGGACAGAGGGGACAGGCTCCCAGGAGGGGAGGAGGAGCCCAGGGGCCTGCACACTGCCCATCCATGTTCCCAGGGAGGGCCAGGTCCCCAGGGGACATTGCCTGCACCCACCACGGGGCCCAGAGCACCCTGTGGACAAGCCACACTCAGGTGGCCACATGGGCTTGGGCGAGGTGGACACCAGTGACGCAAGCCCGGGAGTCTCCCCAAGAACCAATCCTCGCCCAAACACAGAGGAGGAAACATGGACACCTAAGTGGCCACCTAGTTAAGCCTGCACGGATGGGCATCTCCAGTTATCGTCTCCCTGAAGTTTTTATTCACACCAACATTTCATAGGTTGTCAAGCAAGTGGACACATACGAGGGTGGCAAGGTCTTATATCGTAAACCCGGAGCTTAGGAGACAGGGATGAGCCTTTCGCCTGCCAGAGGACGAAGCACTTTCATGACAACTTTAGGAGTTGGGGCATATTTCCCTCCACCCTTTTTACTGATGGGGAAACTGAGGCTGAGAGACGGAGAGTTCTTACAGCCCGTGAGCAGCCTGGCTAGACAAGAGAACAGGCTTCCCAGGTCCCGCACCTGCACTTCCAGTGCGTGTTACCCTGGAATTCTAATTACAGGCAGAAATCTTTGCAAGGGAGTGACGTGTTGCAGAGATGTCAGCCAGGCCAGATTTACAGCTGTCCCCTGAGGTCAAATTGCCTTTGGGGGGCCATTTGGCCCCAGCTCCCTGCAGGTGCTGGCTGGCTGCAGGAGCATCGCCCCGTCAGCTCATTCCAGACCCAAGTGGAGCTCATTCTCAGCCGTGAGCCCCACCTCTGGCCTGTCTGCTCGGCAGCTATACCTCTGCTGGCCAAATTCCGACTTGGTAATTGAGCACTTAATTCCATAGCTGTCTAGACATTCACTCCATGGGGGGATCTGGGGGAGATCCACTGCAGATACGGCTGGAGACACACAGCCATGCTGCGACCTTGACTTCCAGAGGCCACGAAACCCTGCGGGGTCCACTCATTCTTACACTAACGTCCCTTTCTGCTGCCCATAGGCTGGTTCCCACACCGCCCACATCAAAGCATCCCCAGGCTCCTGGTGCAGACGCTCTGTCTGAGTCTGTCTTTGAAGTGGCACCAGCTACAGGCCATCTTGAAGGTCCCATCCCCTCTCCTCTGGGCCTCCCTGGAGCCTGCCAGTGTGCCTAGAAGTAGCTGGGGCAAACACCCGTCCTCCACCACAGAGGAGAAGGCCAAGGGGAAGGGGAGGGGACAGGGCACGTGTGGGTCCCAATCTTCACACCAGATTGTTACACTGCTGGGGAGAAGAAAATACAAGTGGGCGTGGGCACAAAAGCAGAGAGATGGCAAATGCAAACCACTGAGGCTCCACAACTAGGAGACCCCAGACAGACACCCCAGACCAGACCCCACCAGGAAAGCCCAGAGCTCATGTTCGGCCCAGGTGCTTCCCGGGCAACAGACATTCTGCAGCGAGCCCGTCACACGGCCAGTTCTCACGATCTTAGGACAGAGCCCGGGAGGCCAGTAGAAGAGAAGGGACATCTGGGATGAAATGCCTACTTGTCCCCAGCCTGCATGTGACTCGAGGATGTTAAACAGTGTCCTCACAACAGAGCCAAAGAGAGAAGGACTTTGAGAACACACACATCCGCTAACACCAGGTTGCGAGCTCACTGCTACCCAGGCCGGTGCAGAAACGGCTCAGGTGACGGTGGCTGCAGTGGACGCCACGCCTTCTTACCACATCTGTGTACGTTACTAAATTCCAGCCACAGGCACGGCACTGAGCATGCCGGAGATCTGACGCTAAAACTTGGAAGAGGCTGTTCCGTAGCATGACTAAAGACAGCTCCTGCGGTTCGTGCATTAACAGATTACAACAAACAAACAAGGACAACAGGCCTGGCAGCCTCATTTTCACCGTCCACTGCCTACACGAGAACTTTCTCAACACATTCATTGCGTGTCCCCCATGCGCCTGGCGTGGGGAACATGGAGATCAAGGAAATCCACCCCTGCCCTGCAAGCTTGGTCTGGTGGGCAGGGACACAGTCACACACAGCCACCGGGACACTCACTAAGAAGAGACAAAGCCCAACTCCCTCGCCACGGGCAGCTCAGCCCAGAATCTTCCATAAGGGCTAAACATGTAACAGCACTAAAAATGATTTGTGTGTATCAGTCAGGGTGTTTTCAGCTACAAGTAACAAAAAATCCAATTCAAAACAGAGTGCATGTCCACCTGGCCGAGGGCAGGGCGGGTAACTTCGGAGGCTCGAGAACGAGTCCCCTTCCTTCTCTCTGTCCAATCCCCTTCAGCCTGTTCTCACAGTCCCCAGATGGCCACCGTCACTGCAGACACCACGACAAGACGGGACAGTGCCCATGGAAGTGTGTCTCTTCAGAAGAGCAAAGAAACTCCAGAAGTGCCTCAGCACACCCCTCACTGGTCATAGGGTCACTCTCGACCACTCTTTGGTGAGGAGAACACAGTCCCCGTCGCTGCCTTGGACCCCTCAGGAATGGGGTGGAGTCAGGGGAGGCCTAAAGAAACCCAGGGCTCTGCCAGCAGGGAAGAAGGCTGTAGAATGGGCAGCCATGAGCGTCCCCCAAGGCGTGGGGAAAATGTTCATTTTTAACTGATGATCCTAATACCAGCAACTAACGACGTTTAGAAAGGACTCTAATGAGGGTCATTCCTTCACAAAGTTTCCTTGAGGGGTGGGAGCAGGAGCAGTCTGCTAAAAGGGAAGCAGCGGTCTCAACAGCTCCATGGTGGTGACCGCAAGATTCCAGCGGTGGGGACAGAGCCCGGCCAGGGCAAGAACCCACTCCCAGTGCGCGCCTCCGTCTACACAGCTTTCTCAGGCTCTGCCATGTGCTGGGCTTTGGTACCCCACCGCTGTGTGACACAGGCAGGACAGCTTCATGCCTAGTTCGCTGGTGACGGGACTGAAGGGCCCCCAGCGGGCGGTGCTGGTGCTGGGACTAGAGCCCTGCGGCCCCCCCGACCTCCACTCCAGGCTCTACTCAGCAGCCCACACCCACCCCCCCGATGCTCAGGGCACAAGGCCGGTGGCAAGGGAAGAGCTGCTCTGTGCCCCCAATAGTCCCACAGGGCAGGGGACGAGAGTGGGTAGAACATAGAACTGGGAAATGGGGCAGTTTAAGAAAAATTAGAACAGAGACCATTCCTGAGGGACCCCAAGGGAGGGAGTGGACTGCATGGCTTCAGCTTTGAGGGCACCATGCGTGCCGTCGGTTCCACGACTGAGCCACGGCTGGACCACAATGGCCGGAACTCCCCCAGGGCAGAAACGCTGGGCCTGTCCTGAGTGATGCCCCGGGATGGCTCTCCAACATCAACCAAGGTGGGGCAGAAGAGATAGATAAACACATGTGCGTGTGCGCACACACACACACACACACACACACTGCCCCCTCAGGCTCCACATACGCTGCGAGAACACTGTCCAGGCAGCAGGACATCTGGGGCCAGTCTTGGTCCTGTATTAACACACTCTGTGACATGGGCCACTTGATAAGCTTCTCTGGGTCTCGGTTTTACCGTCTCTAAAATAAGGGAGTTGAGCCTGGTGATACCCAATGTTCTTCTCTGCTCTGACACTTAGGGTTCTTTCCAGAAGACCTGATTTCCAAAAAATCTACGAGCAGACAAGAGTTAAAGGGGTAAGATCAGAACAGGCACTGGGGTTGCCAATAAAGCTCTTTCCGTACAAGCCCCCATGGGGCGGACTGATCCTTGCTCCCCTCTGTGGCACTAAGAGGGCGATTCCTGGAAGTCTCCAGGTGTTGGCTTGGCCACTAGTGCTCCAGAGAGGACACAAAAAGCGATGACCCATCAATATTTCAGCTTCCGTTCAGGGTTTTCCTAACGGTCCTCAGGCGCTCACCTCAATCAACCTCATTCTCTAAAGCTTGGAGAGAAGAGAATTAAAACAAACCAGTAAAACCAAAACTAAACGAAAAATTGGCAACTGTTTTCAGCCTAATGAGCCAAGTCAATGACTTCTTTCTCTCCTCTGAAAAGTACAAAGTGCTCCCGAGTTACAAAAATGGTTTTGCTGCTGAATCTGCAGGATCCGCTGCATCCGCCGCCGCTGCCCAGCACCCTCAGTTCCGGGCTGGGGCTCCCAGGCCGGCCCTGCCGTGGGTGAAGTTTGCTCCAAAGGCTAATGTTGCAGCAACTGGCTGTGACTCAACTGAGTGACTCAATGTGCCTTCTGGAAACAGTTATGCTAACCTTTCATTTTCTTTAAACAATATGCTATGGAGAAAATAGCACATCCCCCACACCCAGCAAGAAGCAGTCAGTGCCGCAGAACTTGCAGGATTCCCGAGCAAAACCAAGCCAGGCTGCCGGAGAGTCGTTTATGGGGATGTCACCACCTAAGGACTTGCTAGAGTGACCCGACCTGGGTGAGGGAGCACGTGAGCACGTGAGCAGGGCAGGGGGAGTGGAAAGGTGACAGACGGATCTGCGGAGTGGGCACCCAGACAAACCAAAGGTTTGCTGACTTGCTCCTAGGGTGGCAGGACGAGCTACACAACGTGTGGGGACCAGCGTGAAATATAAATGCAGGCCCCTTGCTCAGAAAGCAGATAAAAAGTGCTGTTAAAGTTACTAAAACTAACTACTAAAGCTTTCTCCTTTCTTCCACATTCTCTCTCTCCACCTGTCATGATGTTTTTTATTTGCTAGTTATTGTCGTGGTCCTTTGAGCGTGAAGATACTCACAAAGCAGCAAGTGCAGACAACCGGGGGCCTCGCGGCTCTGTGTTCTGCCCACCAGCTACCAGACTGTTACCGGCCTCCAAGTGGAGCTTCTTTCAGGTTCTTGGTGAAGGTCAGAAGAAAAGAATTTCAGGATGCACCAGGTAAACCAAAGCGCTCAGCTTTCATCGAAAGTGAATGTACTCTCTCAAGAAAGAGGGAGCGGGCAGGCTGGAAAAGAGCAGCTGCAACAGGAAGATGTGATTTTTGGCCTTTTGAAGTCTCACTAATTGAGGGGAGGAATATTCAAGACTAAGGAGTGGCTTTTACTAAGAATTTGGGTAGTAATTCCTAGAATTGGGTTCCCTCCCATTTTCATACTTTATATAGTTGTTTCAGAACTGCCATGGTGATTTCAAGGGTGGAGAAACTTAAAAACCACAACGCAAATGATATTGTAATTAACCAAAGTTCACCTAAGGTGAGCTAGACAGCTGGCAAGCTGGTTGAAGCTGGTTCTTGTCCGTGGTTATGGACTGCCCTCAGTTAGGCTTTCATACCTGCACCAACTCTGCAAGCTCCTGCATCCAGTCTCAGCCGTGCATTGCGTTCTGGTTGAAGTTGGGGAAGTCAAGCCAGGTCTCTCCCTTTCTAAGGACCCACCACCCCAACCCACAGAGGATGGATGACCCTCAGGGCCTTGATGTTTCTGTGCCAAGATGCATTAGTTACCTGGATCAGGGTGGGAGAGGCTTGCCCCCACCCAGTGGCCCACCAAATGCCCATGGCATCATCGGCCCAGCCCAAGCCCTGCACCACACACCGCACCACCAAGAAGCTGTGGGGTGTGCATCCCGCACCCCTTCCAGGGTTGGAGGGTAGCAATGACCACTGCACAGAGACAGGGCGGGGAAGATCAGGCAGGGCCAGGGGTCCCATGGGACCAGGGAGTGGGAAGGCAGTAGGAGGACGGATCCTGCCCGGGCCAAACCTCCAAGCCCCCTGAGCAGCCTCCATTATCTCATTGGACTTCACTTACAAAACAGAAATTCAAGGATAAAATTAGAACAGCGACCTCAGAGCACAAGGCCCATGAGTACGCAAGTCACACACCTGTGAAGCTGGTCCCGCCAGGGGAGGAGGCGGTAGCCCGAGAGTGAGATGCTTGGGATCTGAGCTAGAGAGGGTGAAAGTTATCAGCAATGACAAGGGCAAGGATAGGACCTTGGCAAGGTCAAGGGTAGCTGCAGTGTGTGGAGGGGTGAGAGCAAGGAGCCAAAAGGTTAGAGCAGGAGGGATCTGCTACGTGATCACTAAGATCCCGCCATGTACAGACTCAGAACACTGGTGTGATCAAGTTGCCATCGTTGCCATCACAGCTTCCCCAACTGCTGTGTTGTTACTGCTGTCCAGGGAGGGGAGTGGGAGAGCGAGCACGGATGGGACGGTGGCAGGGTGGGAGAGGTCTAGGTGGGAGAGAAAAGGAGAGAGAGAGAAGGAGAAAGAGAACAGAAAATGGCTGTTCAAAACCAGAGAGTGAGAGAGCACCCACAAATGAAATAATGAAACCACCTTCCTCCTCACTGTTTGTAAACACCACCACAATATTTAGTCTCCTTTAAGCTGTATTAAGAAATGTTTGCCGTTTCAAACATTCCCTTACTCTTGTTGTTTCAACCACAAAATGTCAACAATTCTATATGAGAGCCCAAGGACCAGTGATTGTATATATTCTGCGGCATCCAGAGGAGAAAAATCACGGTCTGGGTCAAGCATAACTTGGGTCTTCTCCGTATGTCAGCCCCTTTGATACGTCCCCTTTTATCCACTGACCTCAGTGTGTCAGATACTGCCATCATAGTGTCTGGCCATGGCAGATGCTTAGTAAATATTTATAAAATCAATAAATGACTAAGTGAAGAAATGAAAGAATGAACAGTCTCCCTCAGGATCTTAAAGTTGGGTAATAACTGGGGTCAGCTAGGCCTGGCGTTTCAGTTTGGGCAAGTGACTCTGGATGTGGCCTGGTTTGCAGCTGCCTGCGAGGTTGCAGGCTCAGGGAGGGGAAGGGCTGCTCATGTCTACCAGCTCCCAGTGGTGGGCAAGGCTGTGGTCCTCGTCTGCTTGCTGCGCTCAGCATGCAGCACACAGCGGTCACTCAGTGTGTGCTGAACTGAACTGAAGACACGGGCTCCTCATTACCTACGACCACTTAGAGCTGGTGTGGGCCCCACATGCGGCAAAGTTGCCCAGGAGACAGCATTTTTAAAAAATTTATTTAATAATGTTTAAAAGATGTATACCTTCCTCTATATAAAAATCATCTGATATGGTCAACCATTAGAGGCATATTATAATACATTAATTAAATATATATTCATGACGTAAAACGGGGACAAAGGGAGGGCCAATGGTTTCTGTGAGCTGCCTGGCAGACAAAACAAAGAGGGAAATACCATGAGTCCCGTGTTCCTGTTACCAGATTCTGGTGTTTTGTTTAACCAAAGTGACTTGTTAATTAGCTTATCTATTAGAATAATCAGTCCTCAATTCACACGAAGGTCTTATTTCCCTTGTCATAGAAACAAGTCTGGATGATTTCAGAAAACCAGTTATGGGAAACTGCATCTATCTTGCTGTGAATGAGAGGTAACCAGATCATGATGAACTTTCGTACTTTCGGACTCTCAGGAGATTGCCTACTTAAGACACCAGAGCTCTCCACAGTATGAGCAGGAACCCCACAGAACCAAGGCCTAAAAGAAATGTAGACAGTATGCAGAGAAACAAGCTAACCAGAAACACTGACTTGTCTTCTGGAAGGTTCTACCAAACTCACTGGAAAATGAAAGTCTGCACCGAATCCAAGATTCAGGTCCTCTAGGCTGGGCAGAAATGGGAACCCGGGTAACTCCACCCGCAACGCTCATTCTCCCCCCTGTCCCCTCGGCTGGCTGTCTCTGTCCTTCCATCTCAGCTTGGAAGTCACCTCCTCAGACAAGCTTCCCTGCCTACGCTGACTGCAGAGGTCTTGACACCCCCAGAGCCTTTTAGTCTTTCTGTTTGCTTCCCGCGTTGTACTTATCGCTGAATTTAGTCCACTTTCCACATTCCCCGCTAGAGCTCAGGCCCCACCTAGAGCTCAGGCCCCCCTAGAGCTCAGGCTCCAGGCATCTGCCCCCGGCCACTGCATCCTCAGCACCTAACAGAGCGTTTGGCCAAGACAGGTGCTCAGTGCGCAGGTACAAAACCAGTGAGTGAATAAGGAATAACTGAGAGTGAACAAACCAGACCTTAGAAGGTCTACGAGGATCTTAAAATTGGATAACAATTTATAAAATATCTTGGAATTCTGGCAAACTCCTTTCCATCAGTATCACAGAGAAATAGGCAAAAATAAGGCCTCTGGTTGCTCACTCCAGCAAGACTAAAGCTTTATCTTCAGGAAAGAAACACGATCCCCCTCAGGAGAAAGCAGAAAGCGCAAACAAAATCAGCTTCTCTGTCGCTCCCTTGGCCACTTAGCACTTCCCCTCGCTCCGCTCCGCTCTGCTCTGCTCTTGTGAGCAGATCCACCTCCCAGCCACTCTCACTCTTGTCTTCTTCAGGACAAGGTGGCAGTCACCTACCACTGGGGCTGGCAAACTTTTTCTGCAAAGGGCCAGAAAGCAAATAGTTTTGGCTTCACAGGCCATACAGTCTCCATCCCAACTATTCAGCTCTGTTGTTGCGGGGCGAAAGCAGCCATAAACTCTACCGAAACGAATGCTTGACTATGTTCCAATAAAACTTTATTTACCAACAACAGATGGAGGGCCAGATTTGGTCCACAGGCTGTAGTTGGCCAACTCTGGCCTCTAAAACACTGTCACACACTAAACCGTCAAATAGAACCAATTTATGCCCCTCCCCTGCCCCCCCTCACCCCTGCCGCCATCCCTAGTGAAGAGAACAGGAGACATTCCCAATGGGGCATCTACAGACTCAGTCCCACTGACTTGGGAACTGCTTTGTCAGAACCATAAATAATAGTCTTGATCCAATTCCCTGAAAACAGAGTGCCAAAGTGAAAAAAGGCATTACCATATTAAGATAAAAATATAGCCGAAGAATTTCCTTAACAATCAACTAATTCTTGAAACGGGGCCAGAGAACACACAAGGGCTCCAGCCTCGAGAGTTTGGGGAACTGAAATACTTCTCATGCCAGAAGGAGCTGCAATCGGAGCAGCAAGGAGCCACGTCCCCACCCGCCTCTGCACGGAGGCTGGCGCAGCATAAAAGGCAGCTTCTGCTTCGCTGTCTGCATGCACATTCCCTAATGGAATATCGATTCCCACCGCCCTAAAAATGGTAACAATCAATACGGTAATGGAAGCCTCATCACGTCCACGGGGTCTGTGGCATCTTTCGCAAACGTAATGGTAGCCCTCTGTGTTCTGGGAGAAGAAGAGAGAGACTGCAGAAAGACCAGCACAGAGGGAGTGGGGGAAAGAATCCAAAGTGGAAAAACACAGAGACAAAATCAGAGGGCAGCCAGGGCATTGCAATCTGCATTCCAGGCTCCTGGTCCCTGTGCAAGGATGAGTGACAGGCTCCGGAGGACAGCAGCAAAGGCTCTGCGTTATCTGATCTGCTTTTGGACAAGCTCATGCGACTTAGCAGGCTGACGATTAGGTTGCCTGAGGAGAACTGGCATGAGTCACACCGAGCACCACTCCTCCCCGCTCCCCGACCCTCCTCGCCCAGATAACTCAGTGCAGACCCGCCACGTGCAGGGCCAAATTCTGGCTGGGAGAAGACCAGGGTCTGCTAGGCAGCTCCTGGGACGTCTGTGTGAAGGCCCCTGGGCGCACCCCCCAAGTGACCCTGTTCTGAACTTCATGGAGATCGGGGTGTCAGCCTTCCTGCCCCTCCAGCAAGCTCAGCAGTAAAAGGACCCTCTGCAAACAAAGCTGCCCCAGTGCCCAGAGGTTTCGCTCTCTGGCCACTTCAAACAGGTCTGCGGGTGCCGTCTGCCCGAAGGTGGCCAGGGATTGGCACAGGCCTTCGGGGGGTAGAGAGGAAAGAAAACCATCTCACAAGCCTCGACAAGGCCGTCTCCAAATATTTACCTGGCTGTTGGCGTCAGGGAAAAGCACCCGCAGGAAACCTCACTGCCTCACCAGCGCTTTGAGCTACCAGGGACCACAGTCCCAATGTCGTCCTGGCAGGCCCATGAGGGAGGCAAGCAGGGTGTGGGGGACACCGAGCAGGGAGGGTGGGGGACAGCGGGGCAGGAGAGGCCAGGAGGGAGGGGGCCCCAATCAGGTCAGGCCTTCCAGACCCTTGTAAGGTAAGGAGTTAGGATCTCTCCATACAAACAGTAGGGAATTTTTAAAGGGTTTTGTATAGGATGGGAAGGACATGATCTGAAAGATGCTTTTCTCTAAGTTTCCTAATCAGCACAGCTGGAAAAACAGCTGTATCAAAAGGAACTTTCCCCTCCTACCTTCTTCAATACATGCCATTATTTCTTCCCGTACTCTGGCCCACGGAAACCAAATAGCTCTCTCTTTACTTTCCTCTCTCCCCCTCCCTCCCCACACTCCCTGAAGTGCTCAAGGAAAAAAATAAAACTACATGGAGAAAATGCTGCCTTGGATGAAAGTTAAAAATATTCTGCACATAGCCAGTGGCTCATGTTAAACACATTTGGAAACGGTCTGCGTCCAAGCTGCTTTCTATTAAAATGTTTACATGCACGCGGTCCCGACTTTCTGCAGCTGCCATTCCCTCCCCAGGCCCAGGCCGGCCCCAGTCCTGCATCCCAGAGGAAGAGGAGTTTCTGATTCGGACAGAAACACAGCAAGGCGCTGGACGGGATGGGCCTGCAGGGGGACACCCTCGCTTCCCCAGCTCAGTGGGGGGCAGCGGAGCCGGCAAGGGGGCTGCTCCGTGCGCCCTCTCCCAGAAGTTCTTCCGGGTCTCAAAATTCAGCAGGCCCAGCGCGTGCACACGTGTCTGCTCAGCAGTGAAAAGCTGAAAGAGTCCTTTGGTCACAAGCCCAGAAACATCTCTGGCAACTCCAAGCCACTGGAGACGGGAGGGGAGCTCCAAGAAGTGGAGAAAAAGCAGACACACTGGGCTCAGAGAGCGCAGGCGCCCAGGCAGTGGGGTCTCGGCGGCAGGGGCTACGGCAGCCTCACCCAGGTTAGTCTTTCTGGGGGTGACACCAGCTGCAATCTGCAAATCCAAGAGGAGCCTCTGCTTGTCCTCAGAGGGTGGGGAAAGAAGTAGACGCCAGGAGGAAATGCTAGTGGCTGCTGCTCCCAGAAAAGGGGGGAGGTGGATGTCAAGTGGACATGAGAACAGATGTCCACGCTCATTTCCAGTTCAGTAAAAGTGTCAAGAATGCCACATGCAGGAAGGACAATGGCAGTCTGCCTCACAGAGAATCCTGCAGGTGGAACTGTGATGCCGGGGGAGGAACTGCGCCCAGATTAGCAGCCACCAGCTTAGTCCCTGGGCCGTTGGGCATGGTGGGCCATCTCACCAGCTTCCCGGGTTATTCCTAAATGGCCCTGGGGGTGGCTGATCTCACACGACAAGGCGCCATGTGGAATGATTTTCCTTCCTTAAGCCCAGTTTTTGTTGGTTCTGTTATGCCCTCTTGAGTGTTCCTGATCTGTTTCTTCCTTTTTCTTGTCTCAAGATGACACAGGGCAAGGCACACTCATACCCAACCACTGCCCACCACACATTTATTCAGTCACGCGCTGAGCGGTGACTCTATGCTCCTATTCCCGAGGTGGCAGGCTCCGCCCAATCTGAGCCTCGTTACAAACTAGACCCTCCCTGCAAATAACCTATCACCAGAGCAAGGGAACAAAGGAGAAAGAGCTGGAAGAGATGTTTTCACTCTGCCTACTTCCAACTACTATCAGCAAAAAAAAAAAAGCAGTTTAGTCAGTGGAAAAACAGTCTTTTGTGTGGGTGCCTGCAATTTAATATCCTTTCATTTCCGATTGCATTCTGAAAAGCCACATCAGGTCAATTTCAAATTTTCAAGCCCCTTTTTTTCAGGCTTGAAACACATGTCAAACAGCATGCTGCTGGCTGAACAGCTAGACTCCCGGGACAGCAAGAGCCACGTCAGACTCACTCCACAAAACTTGTCCACTGAGATCATTCACATCTTGCCGGGACATGTCAGGGATGACACAGGAGACAGCCTCCACCTTGGCTCAGAATCGGAAAAGAATACCCCCTGGGCAGAAGCAGTTGCACGGTATGCGCCCACACATTCCAAATGCGGAGTTACTCAGAGGGCGCAGCTCACGCAGTGCTCAGCCCGGCGCCCGGCCGCACACAGCCGTGGCCCCCGCTGCAGGCTGCCTTCCAAGGGCTCCGTGGGGCTGACAAGTCCCCACGTGTGGCCGCAGCTGTGCTATTCTTGCCGCCTCCTTCCGGTGAGCCTACCACATCCTGGACACCTTTCTAGCAGAGTGTTCCTAAACGGGGACGTGCCAGCCTTCCCATGGGTTATTTAAGGTCAAGCTGTCCCATCACATCCCTCCAGCAGTGGCCGTGGGTTTGGGCACTTGGGCGGCAGCAGCCCAGCTGGCTCGGGGGGCTGGAGGAATGAGGTGTAGCCGTACGGCCTCAGACAGCTTAGTGAAGTTCTCTGAGCCCCTATTTCTTCCTCTCTAAAATGGGGACAACACAGCTATCTTGCAGACTGGGTGAAAATTAGAGATGAAGGCGAGGCCCAGCCCAATTATCTTGTAACCAATAAACACATTTTGAAAGATTAGTTGTTGCTAGAAATTCCACGGTAACCTAATAGAAATAACATGCAACTGTAACCTCACTGAAGCCCACAGCAGGCACAGAGCCTGCATCTACCCTGGGCCTCTTTGGCCATGCCTGGCGACAAAGTCACAGAGAGGTTACAGGAACGTCGGGGAAGGAGGAGAGGCAGGTGTAAGTGTGTGAGCTGGTGGTTTTCCAAAATGCTGGCTGCGAGGGAGCCTGGGCTCAGGTAGCAACTTGGTGCTATTAAAGAAAGAAGAAGAAGACCCAGCATCCAGAACCCAGAATCCAAAATTCTACTGCCCAACCAGACATGCAGGGCTGTTTCCAGAAGCCAGTGTACCTGGTGTGCTGTCCAGTAGCACAAACAGCCTGGACAATGTGTAACCTTGTCTGACCTCACAGCCAACTCCAGGTAAAGGGAGGCAGGCAGAGACCTGGACAAGAGACCCCGCCTGGCTCAGTCTTTCTGGTCTCTTCCTTGGCCAGACACAGGATTCCAACGTACCCTGATTCTTCCCTTCATCTGAAGTCTAGAAAATTGTAAGAATGTGAAGAATCCGGAAAACACAGCTCATTCTGAATGCACACGCCACACAGCAAACTGAGCCTCCATAATCAATGTGCCAAGGAACGGGGATTCTTGCTGAGCCTATAAGAACCATATTTCCTTCCAGCCATGTAGACTTTGCTAAACAAATCAACAGAGCAAAGCTGATTGCAAGAAGAATATTTAAATAGAAAGCATTTTCAAATACAGCATTTCCCAAACTGAGCTCACTCTGTCTCAGTTCTGCCCCTCTCACCTAAAAAAACTTAATGCTCAGATCATTATAATTTAGGCAAATAGTGGTGAGACTACACCCATTTGTAGGCAAGCCTTGTGCACATTAGCATACGAAAGGCTCTGATAAGTTCTGTAAGGAAGAAATCCATTAGCTTTGTTTTAATTCAAGTTTTCCAAAACTTTTTGAGTATGGAACATTGTTTTAAAACACATCTAATAACCCTGCAAAGCCCCTGATTTGGAAGATTTGCTTTGTATTCAAAGCAGCTGTTTACATGTTAAGTATGGCTCTATCTAAAACCCAATAAATGCTGTGTACATTGTGAACAGTTGACCTATCTATGGAGGATGAATAAAAATCTGCAACAACAGTGCCTCAGGATCAGGTAGGGGAGGAAGACTCAGTTTTCATTGCTTACCTACTAATTTCTTTACAAACCTATTAATTTCCTTTATGAGCATTTAAAACACTATTTTATTAATAAAAACGCTCTGATCTGACAGCCTGGCTTCTTAGAAGCATCCCTGAGTTCCTCCCCGTCCCCGACCCCAGGCCACACTCGGCATGGCGTCAGGGCCCCCGTTTGGTGCAGACTTGACTGGTTAGGGCCAGCTTGGCACACTCCGAGACTCTCATGCCAACTCAAAGCTCTGGTGCCTGTGCCATTTCTAGGTTTTACCATGGTTTTCCCCAGGGCACCTACAGGCAGGAGCACACTTAGACCCGAAGGGAAGACCGCTCACCTGGTGGTCAATTTTGAT
Organism: Eulemur rufifrons; assembly: GCF_041146395.1. Classification (NCBI taxonomy): domain Eukaryota; kingdom Metazoa; phylum Chordata; class Mammalia; order Primates; family Lemuridae; genus Eulemur; species Eulemur rufifrons. Next base: position 63,787,667 of record NC_091010.1, on the reverse strand, counting down.
AAGTGCAATGTCTGCTTTCTCATCCACATCCTTGATTTTGGCTTCGTAGGTGGCACCGCTCTTCAACTCAACTTTGACCCGGTGCTTGTTGGTCACCACGTGGGCATTGGTCACGATCAGTCCATCTTCTGACACGATAAACCCAGACCCGCTAGCCACTGGCACTTCACGTTTAGAAAAAGGAAGCCTGGAACCCAAAAGAACACACACTTAAGCCCAAAACGCCTTAAAATGAACATTTCAACACATGGACTAATTGGTTCTGCAATAATGACACACACCTGGCAATGGTTACTTTACATATTCGGTTTTAACATTGAAAAATCTAAACGTTATGCCAATTTTTGCATGCATCAAAACATTCCACTTAGAAAATATCCTTTGGGAATCTCTTCAGTGCCAGAGGCTCTTAAATAAAACATCTAGAACGGTCAAGAAGGTAGATTTATATAGTCAAATGGGAAAACGTTGTAAGGGAGAAATGCTTATCTTAATGTAGGAACAAATTCAATAACACTTTAATGTGTCTCAAAAAGAGCTCTGATGATTTGTTAATGGCAGCATTTATTGGTGAAAGCGTCAGAAGTTACAGAAAAAAGAAGACTCTCTTTACTTGCGAAACAATTCAATGTGAACCACGGCAGGGGCGATCTTCTCCACCACGTCAGCAATAAAGTTATATTTATGGCGCAAACTGTTCGGATCTTCCTGCCCTGAGAACAAACGCAAAGAAAAGAGATTTAAGGATCCTGGGCTTTGTGCTGTGATCACCTGGAGAAAGGCACGGTCAGGGGGAGCCAGAGGGCACACTCGCTCGGTCTCTGGAACTCTGGAGGCAGCAAGGTCCTCCCGGCTCCCAGGGAAGGCAGTGAACTCTAATGAAGACCTCTTAGCCTGGGTGCTTCCTCTCAACACTGTCACCACAAAAGTACTGAGCAGAGGCACCAGCAAATACCTCAACCTCCACCAGCCTTGCCATAAAGCTGGCCACCCGGGGCCACTTTGACATGGCATCACCCTCTGCCTGTGTCCCTTCCCAGGGCGGGCTGGTTCAGTGCCACACAAGTGGGCTCCAGGGACCAGGGCTGCCCTGCCAGCTGCTCTCTACAAACTGACAGGAAGCTTTTGGAAACCTTTATAGCAATTTCACACAGTAAACTTATGCCTTTTGCATCAAAAAATTAAAAATTGGGGCTTGTCTTCAATTGAGGAGTAAAGAAAATGTGGTCTATATACACCCTGGAATACTACTCAGCCATAAAAAAGACTGAAATAATGCCTTTGCAGCAACTTGGATGGGACTGGAGGCCATTATCCTAAGTGAAGTAACACAGGAACGGAACACCAAATACTGGATGTTCTCACTTGTAAGTGGGAGCTGAGCGTCAGGTGTGCGGGGGCATGCATACGACGGACGTCGGACACTCAGAAGCCGGGAGGCTGGGAGGGGCTGAGGGGAGAGAAACTACCTACCAGGAACAATGTGCACTATTCAGGGGACAAGTACACTAAAAACCTGGACATCACCACAATTCAACCATGTTACCAAAACCACTTGTATCCCTAGATCTATCGAAATAAAACAAAATTGGGACTTACATTTTATGTCATTTTTATTGCATTTTGCTAGTAATTCATTTCTAGTGTATTTTACAAAAACTGATCCACGATGGATAAAAGGAAAAGAAACCTGTTCCTTCACAGATGGCCTAGGGCGCACTGTCGTGTCCCCCTCACCTCCCAATCCCCGTTACGGCTCGGTGGGATTTGCATCTGGAGTTTGCTGGTTAAAAGGAAACCACTGACCTGCAGACAGGCCCCTTATTTACCAAAGGGCTTGTGCGCCCGCCCCAACACATACACACATGTCACACGTGCACACAGAGGCACATGTGCACACATACATTCGCATATATACACCATCCACACACATTCACGTGTGCTCACACTCATGAGTATGCACACACATACACATTCACATGCACATATACCGACACACATACTCACACATATATACACACAACACATGCACAAACCCATACATATGCACACGCACATACACTCACATACACACACACACATGCACACACACGCTTCCCTCGCCAGGAGTAGGGCAGCCATTCCCCAGGCTCTCGGCCGTAAGCAAAAGCTGTGAGACTTCCAAGCCCTCCTGTGACCCATCACAGCTGCACAGCCACACTCCCTGGTGGCACCAGAGCATCTGTGGATTGTTTCCTCTGTCCCTGCCTTGCTGTGCCACCAGGGACTGCAGTAACCCAACTCAGTACCACAGGGCACGGGGACATCTCAAGGGCCAGCCTGTCTCTCCCAAGCTGTCCTTCTCAGAAGGACACCCAGAAGAGCACCTGTGGACAAAGCCCCTCTCTGTCCTGGCTCCTGAGTGCTACAGCATCTTACCTCTTTGCATAGCTTGATTTTGTAAGGTGCACAGAAAGATCTGCAACTACTAGGGAAAATAAACTAATTTAACACATTCACGATAGCATCATTTTATTTCTGTTTTTGAAACCTTTTAACATGCTACCTGATCTTATTTTTTTTCTACCTTCCTGTGCAATAGGAAAATCAGGTACTGTTCCCATATTATATTGGGGGAAACAGGGGCTCACTGACTTTAAGTAACTTCTCCATGGACACTAATTTTTTTAATAGAGTGTAAATAACAGGTAAATCTGGCCAAGCCCTCCCAAGCCCACATTTTCACCAAATCTACAACTTTTCCGCGTTAATGCTGGCCCTATGAGGACCCACTCCCCTCGCAGGTAGCTGTTATTAATTGGGCGCACTTCAGCAGGAGACGGAAGTGAGGGGCTGGAAACTCCCGAACACAGAGCCTGGCGAACATCACCAGTGACAGTGACAGCTGTAAACAAATGCATCTGGGCTTCCTTGGACCAGCTTCCTGGGGTGAGGCCAAGAGCAGGTTTAACTCCGGCAAGGCCAGCAAGCCCAGAGACAGCGTGGTGTTTCCGAGACCTTCACAAGGATGATGACTAGCGTCTTGCCACCAGGATCAGTAACTCACTTCCTCTTTCTGGCTTCCCAGATTAGGTGTGGGAGAATTTGCCCACATGGGGTGAAAACAAACACAGAGTTTTCCGGCTAAAATGAGCAGCAGTTGTCTTCTCCCATGGACCAGAGACAGTGGCTCTGGGGTCTGTCCACCAAGAAAACAATGTGGGAGCTCGGGGAGGGTCTGGCCTGGGCACTAGAAGGACCAGCTCCATCCTTGGGCCACCAAGTAGCCTCCATTCCCTCATCTGTACAATGGGACGAACTGCTTCGAGAATGAGCTTCCAAGTCCGTTCCAGCTCCAACATTCTGTGATCTAATCCCGCTCTCTCCCTCTCACCCCGACACTGCAGCAAGGTAAGGAGCACGTGGGATCTGAGATCGGGCCCAGGACTCTCCACATTCAGCAGACGAGCGAGCAGAAAGGAAGAGCAGAGGGAGGATGGGCCACAGAGAAAAGGCCAACTGACAAGGCTTCATTGTGCAGCTGAGATGAAAAGGCAACCACTGACCTCGGTTACCATCTCCGGGTGGACCGGCGGCAACAGGGAAATTAAACAGAGCAGAAACAATCGAACATAAGGACCATCCACTCACTGTTCAAAATGGACAAAACAACCCAAAGAAGAAGAAATGTTTGGTTTGTCCAAATGTAATTTCAGAATGAGGAACAGTAGTGTGTCTAAAAGCAGCATGGCTCAGTGTTAGATTCCTGTTCCACTTAAAAGGCCTGTCCATCAGCTAGAGGGGGCTGCCGCCGCCTGATGGTCTCTAGAAGCCCTGGCTGGCCCCACTTGCTCTGATCTCCACTGCTGATCAATGCCTTCCTCCCACAGTGGTCAATCTGGGTGGAGAACCCCCAGAGACGGGCCCAGGCGGGCCCTGGCACAGCCTACGCTCTCAGGGATGCAGAGGGACAGAGGACAGGTGTCCGGGCCACTCAGCATGGGGACAATGCTGGGCACAGGCTCTGGCCTCAGATGGACCAGAGTGTGATACTCAGTCCGGTGCTCACTAGCTGTGTGGTCTTAGATATGTCACCCGACTCCTCCAAGCCTTAGCCCCTTGTCCATAAAATGTGATGATAAAAGCACCTACTTCAATGTGTTTTCTATGCTGATCTCGTGAGCATGTTTGTACTGTATATGAACAACTTGATCAAGCCATGGCATACAATTTAAATATAAAAAACCCCAAAGGATTGGCCACGTGCTGCTCAGGGCAGCTCTGCACAGGTGTGAACACTTCACACACCATGGAGGTAAAGGGACAGGTGGAAGTCACGTGACTGCAGATGCACCCACCTACCCACTCACCCGGGGTCCTGCTAACAGTGTCGCCGTGGGCACCACTGCGGAGGTACGATCGAGGGGAGCCTGTGTGGCAGGCTGGTTTTTCTGGCCTTTACCTGTACCTCTGTTCCCAGTTTACAGGGCTATCTCACGGCCACTGAAGAAGGGAGCAGGGGCAGCAGGTAATCTAGCCTGAACTGCAGCCCAGCTGAGCCCTCAACCCGAGGACACGCCGCTGGGAGGTGAGGACCTCACATCCTCCTTGCGCTGGTCCCATAGGCCAGAACCCAGGCAGCGAATGGCAATGAGGACGGGAAGCCCTGTGCAAGGTCAAGGCCTGGCCCTAGTAACTGCTCTGTTACTGTACAGACAGCTGGAGTTGGCTGCAGTTCAATGACGCCCCACACAATGAGGCACGATTGGAAAGGAAAGCGTAAAACTGTCTTCATTTGCAGATGATATATATGATGCTCTATATAGAAAACTCTTAGGAATCTACAAGTATACTATTAAAATAAGTGAGTTTATAAATTCATAGGATAACAGGTCAGTATACACAATCAACTATTTCTATGTATTAGTGACAAACAATTAGAATTAAAAATTTTTAAATATCAATTATAACAGCACTAAAAATACCAGATATTTAGGGAAATATTTTACAAAGTATGTGCAAGCCTTGTACACTGGAAACTACAAAACTCTGTCCTAATAAAGAAGACCTAAAGAAATGGAGAGATGTACCGTATTTGTAGATGAGGAGACTCACTATTGTTAAGCTATGAATTCTCCCCAAATCGACCTGTAAACATACTCCCAGTGAAAAATCCCAGCAGGATTTTTTTGTACAAATTGATAAGCTATTTCGCAAAGGTATGTAGAAAGCAAAAAGCCTAGAATATCCAAAATAATTCTGCAGAAAAAAAAAATGAATGATTTATACAACACTATGTGATTTCATTTTTAAACAGAAAAATTCTGAATAACTACACTTAGTAGAATGATGAGTTACAACAATTCACAGAGATGGATCTTTCCACTTTATCTAATAAATATTTGTCATTAATGATTTTTAATACAACAAATAGCCCATGAAGAGCAGCCAACATTTCCTGTAACTTTATGAGCTTAAAAATTGCCAGGATTCAATCCCAAGATAACAAATGACTCATCTCTCCTCTGTATAAACTACTAGTCAAGCACAGCTTCATAAATGTTCCTTGGAGCACATAAGCCCTGGGGTTTTACAACTAATACTTCTTGCGTACTTCCAACAACTTCCTTCTAGGAGGGAGAGAGACACACAGTGTTAAGTTTTAATAATTATTGTCCATTATATGGCATTTGCCAAAAACAGCAAGGTGTCAGGTTAAGCATTTGACATAATCACCATACTCAAGAAAATCTGTTGCAGTGAGAATGAAAATCACTGTCAGGGGGTTACAAACCAAAGGATGGATTTTTATGCGTGTTTCTCACAAAGAATAAGCACAAAATTGCGTATGTGCTTTAAATACGTCCAGATGTGTGTTTCTTTCATCTTTAAGGCAAAAATGCCATGTAAATTAGATCTGAGGCAAGAAGAAGGTCTCACAGTCTGTTCCAAGGCACCCCAAAATACCACAGCAAACTCACAGGATATTTCAAGTTTTCTGGGGAAATACTAGATACCTGTTGCACACCTTGTAAACTAGCTCTGAATAGTTAACAGTTTCAAAATCAGATCACACTACATTCCTCTGGGTGAGTCCTTGTCCTAGTGAAGCTGGATTTCTGGCGGTTGCTGTGATAAAAAGAAAATACCACAAAAATCAATGTTGAACTGGAAACAGGGGTGGCGGTGTCCAATCTGATTCCAAGATTGGAAAGGTCGTGTGGCACCCAACAGGCGCACACATCCCACTCATGAGTAAGCGTGCTTATTGAATTAAATTAAAATGTCATTTTTTTGTTCTTTTTTTTTTTTCAATGTCTGTGTTGCAAGAACACAAATACTGAGTTTTTGGGCCCCACTACTTGATAAATGAAACTATTGGGTAATGTTTTCGCTTACGGGGTGCCAAGAAAAAATTACTGCAACACTAACTAAGAGTGCCACCAACCATGAAAGTTTGAGAACCTCTGCCTGACGTCCCTGGGGCTCTCCGCAGTGGCTAATTCTGAATCCCTGCGCAGGTGCAATAATCCAGAGCAAAGGTGGATTTACCTACAGAGAAGGCCAAAAAGCTTCGGCTTAGAGCCCTCCCTGCACACTGCCAGGGGCCTTGGCAAAGTGTTGTTGTCAAGTGCTTTTAGAGAATTTGTAGAAGAGAAGTAGTTCAGCTGCAGCTGGTAGAGGCCACAGGCTCCTGCCCTCTGTCACACACCTATCCTGCCAGGGTGGCTGCAGGCATTTGGAGATGCAGCTAAGGGGAGAGTAAAACTGGGGAATCATTTTGTTTGGGTTCGGTGAGATATATCTGTGTGCTCTGAAGTCACTTCCACGTCCAGGTCAGTTGCTGCATCTGTCCTGGCACAGAGAGGGTTTCCAGGGACACCCTCCTGCCCACCCCACCAGCCCTCCTGGTACAGGCCAGAGGTTGTACAGAGGACAGCACATATGTGGGTAGGGGACAAATACGCCAGAAGAAAGATTGAATTGATCATCATCATAATAATAAAATAAAAATAATAAAAATGATAATAAATCATTCTATTTTCTCTGCAGGAAATATTACAAAATCATTGTCACGTGAAAAGGTGAACAAAGAGTCCATGGCCAGAAAATACAGAGGGGGAAAGTATTCTAAAGGTGAAGGTGTATCTGGCAGTTAATTTTAAAAACATCCTATTTTTCTGGATTTTGTGATGGTTGTGGTATTTGTCCACTTTCTGAAGCTTGTAATTTGGGGCAGTTTTTTTTTTTCAATCTAAATAAATAATCATTTCATACCTAAGGTTATAACCATAATTTTGAGTTACAGGTTTCAGATCCCATAAAACCTGGACCTGCCAGTGGGAAGGTACCAATTCCTGCCCAGGTAGCAGGGCCCACACTCCCTCCCTGCCACCTGAGCCACGCCGGCAGGTCACACTGCCTCGGCCTGCCAGCCAGTGGGAGCCCTCAGTCACCAACACCCCGTGGCCAGCAGGAGAGGGCTCCGCTTCAGAAGGACCATGGCGGCCCTCCCTGGCCATCCCAGGAGACTCCGAGGCTGGCCCCTTCCCCACAGTCCTCCCTGCATACGATTCCGGATGCTCTGCCCCGTTCTTGACTGTCCCATGTCCCTTCTCCCTGCAGAGCTGTCTGCCCTCTCCCACCCTGCCTGGCACCACTGGTTCACAAACTCGGATTGTCAGGGATGGAAGGGAATGCTGAATTGAACTACAACCACTATATGTTCCCAGGGGTCCACCAGGCTAAGAAAGGTCACAGATTGTGGCTCCTAGTTAACGCCATAGCGTCTGCAGAGCCAGACCTGCCCTCTGTCCCCTGCAGCTGTGTGACTTCAGGTAGTGGCTGTCCAGGCTCAAGCCTCAGTCTCCCCTTCTGTAACATGAGATAACACCACAAGTGCAATAATACCCATAAAGACTCAACCCACGTCCCGCCCTCCAGGCCAAGCCCTCCTGGGCTATCATTCCCCAGCTCCCAGCCCAGCCCCTGGTCCACCCTCCCCAGTGCATTTCAACACCTCCAGGTGGCTCCTCTCACACTTCTGAAGATTCCAAGAATCCCATTCTACATTCTCATGCAGGCAGATCTGGCCTGTTTTCTGTGTCCCCCCATAACTGACAATGCCACTGTGGGGGTGCGTGAACTTCCTGCAGGACCTCGTGGCCATCTCCATCCGGCCCACAGCACCCTACATCACGTGACTCTGAGTACCCAAGTCTTCTCCCAGGACTCCTCAGCACACACTCGCAGCCCTGCAGACCTCTCCCCCAGCTTCCAAAATCCTACACCACACCCCATCCTCTGGCACTCACGCTATTTTCCTTCTTGCCTGGAATACTCCATTCCCCTCCCCTATAGCTAGTCAAATCCCACCCAACCTTCAATGCTGGCAATAATAGCATAACACCAATAAGGATAATAATAGTCCTTATTTATTACAGAGCATTACTGTGTGTCAAGCACAAGGCTAGGCACAGATGTTATCTGTAATTACTCCTGCAAGCCTGCAGGCTAGATCTCATTCTCAGTCTTTAGAAAGATGAAAAATCAGAGGATCGGAGACATAAAACACATTGCTTGCCCAAAGCCTCAGCGCTGGCAAGTGGCTGAGGCAAGAGGCTGCCCCGTCTGTCTGGCGCCCAAGCTGGGCTCTGCATCTGCAGCCTCCTGGTCCCTGCCCTCTCTGCCAGCCTCCAGCCCCACCCCCCGCCACAGCTCAGACAACTGTGGGAACATGCTTCACACTTCAGGGCCCGGGAGATCAGGGCCAGGATGCAGGATTAACAGCCCAGCCTTCCCTTCCAGCAAGAACAATCCCGCCTTCCAATTTCTGAGCAGAGCTGATCAGGAAAGCTAATTTGGAAAACAGAACGCTGTGTATTCGAGGGAAAAGAAATGAATCCTCCTTTATTCGCAGGGAACAGCATGTTCCCAAAATTCAAATCAGTTGCAAGAGTGAATTGATCAAACAAATCAATGGCATTTTAATGCACTGTCCTACATTCAGGACCGGCTAAATAATTTTTTTTCAGAGCCCAGTGCAAAATGAAAATGCAGAGCCCCTCCTTCAAAACTTACTGAGAATCTCAAGACAGCAACAGCAGAGCATTAAAACAGGTGCAGGACCCCCCTAAACACAGGTACTGTGTGACTGCACAGGTCCACGCCCACGGGGCCACCTGGCTTGCATTTCAAATTTACTTGATTTAAAACCCCAAATCCAGAGTAAGTACCAAAAAGCACCTCAGGAGCTGCTCCGGTGTTGCCCGAGATGCTGCCTGACTCTTGGGAGCCCACGGGCCATCTGCAGGAGCTGACGCAGTGCCCTACCTGCAGGGAGGCCAGGCGCCCACCCTCAGTGGCCCGCAGTGCAGGGGACAGTGCACACCCCACCCGAGGCAGGCAGCCCCAGGCAAGCCCTCCACGCTGAAGATTCCTCAACTGTACAGTAAGGGGTCAACCAGGCGGCTCCTGAGGTCCTTCCTGGCTCTCAGATCATTTGTGATTTTTCACCTAATTTCTTCAACTTTACATACCAGCAAAGATATTCATACTTTAAAGACCACAAATAAGAACACAGCCTGGTACCAATCATCACCAGGATTCAGGAGGAAGGAGGAGACATGAAGAAAGAAACTCAACCAGAAATACGGCTGGGTTCGGCCAGGGTCTGCTCACCAGGACCGAGGCAGGGATGAGCTGAGGGACAGGGCAGTGGTCAGGAGCAGGTCACCCTCCTCCCTTCCAGCCTCCCTTCCTTCTGCAACGTGGCCCAGGCATTAGTGACAAGAGCAATACGAGCTCTCCCCAAGGCAAGGGCATGAAATGCACAGTGCAGAGGTCGCTAATGAAGGCCAACGGAAAGCTCGTTCCCATCCTCCCTGGAAGGGCCAGGAAGCCGCCTCCTGACCATCTGACGACGAGGAGAAGTAACCGCCCATGACTGCTGCCCGGGGGGTATATGCTGGAGGCCCTCCTCTTCTTCATCTTTGCCAGGGGTCCCAGGACCATGTTTCACATTTCCCTGGCATTCCTTTCAGCCCGTAGCATGGCTAGATTAAAAGTCACTACAAAGAGGTTACTTGCTGGATAAATAAATCCAGGCCCAAATCCAGAAGGGACCCTTGGGTGGAAATGACAGTCCAGGCACCGCATCTGCTCCGTTCCACGCACAGCTCAGCGCCCTTGTAGAGAGGCGGGGTCAGGGCTGGATGGGAGGCTCACCCGTCCTCCAACCTTCCTCCCGCTGCCCAGCATCCCACTGTCCCAGCAGGAGGTCCCCAGCCCACACTTCTGGTGGGGCAGGGGCACAATGACAGAGAGGCAAAGCAGAGCAGAGAGAACCTGAGGACTGTGGGCCCAGGTCAGCGACACCGAGTGCCTGCAACTGGCCAGCCACCCGGGGGGCAGGCAGGGAGGACCTGGGATGTTGGTCTCTATGCTGAATGCGGGGTCCCCGCTCCAGACCTTCCATGTCAGGATTGGAATCTGGCTCCACCCCCTCTAGCCAAGCACGGGCACCTGGGGCCCAAGTCGGACACCTGTCCCAGGTGTGGGTGGGTAGGCATGTCGAGACAGGACCTGGAGGCAGGCGGTTAACTAACCTGACCCCGCGCAGCCAGGGAGAGGTGCGGGTCCACATTCAGGAAGGGTAAGGGGTTGATTTTTCCCTAAGAAAATTCCCTTTGTGAGGTTTCTTGCTGAATTTGAGAACACTCCCGAGAAGCACAAGTGAGCCGAGTGGGGAGGAAGAGAGGCCGGTAGCTGCATCTAGAGGAGCCGAGAACTGCAGGGAAACTGCGTGCTGCCACCTCTCCCAGCGACTTGGACTGTGTTCGTCCTGAGGGTCAGGAGAGAAATCAACTTACAGTGGTTCCTCATGGCTAATGAGGCATAAAGTGAAAAGGGATGCGGCCCCCTATTTACAAGAGGGTCGCCAGGGGAAAAGAAAAAAAAAAACCTCACAACCCAGGGAATGCAGCAAAGATGCCCCGCAAGACTCATTTTCTCCGTGTTTTCAGTTTGAGTGGCTGCATTCTGTCTGCCTCACTCCATTAAATTCCAAGGAACCTAGTCCGGCAACGCCTCCAGCCCAACGTCTGGCTCAGCGCTGGTCCAGGGCATGGAGGCAGCAGAAACAGAAGCGAGACCTTGCACATTCCAGGAAACCAGACCCCCATTCTAATCACTGCTGCAGCTGCAAATTCCAGGGCACCGGGGGCATGGGTGCAGGGGCCTACACCATTGGGCTCCTTGGAACCCTGCAGAGAAAATGCACAGGGAAGACAGAGGCATGGCCAGGTTGTGGCCAGGGCAGCCCACTGAGGTTTAAAGTAAACCTGAAAATTCTGTGCAGTGTCAGGGGCACCGTCTGCAAGTCTAAGGAAGAACAAAATGACAAAGACACAGTCGTCGGTGTCAAACTTCCCATGGCCGATGGCCCTCAGACCTGCTCTTATTAAAATACACTGAACTCACAAGTAGTCATTACTGTTTTTTTAAAAGGTTAAAAATTGAATGATGGATGACCACACTTTCTTTTGGCCTTTTGCATAGAAATAAAGAAATGTAATTCAGGAGCATTTCGTGTGACCTCTTTCTTTCCTTTTAATGAATAAAGGAGGAAGAGGCGGTGGAGCCGGGAGCCTGGCCTTGATTTCCAGCCCACATTGGCACTTCCAAGCGCTGGCAGCCCCTCTCTTTCCGGTACAGTCTCCCAGACGGCTCCGAGTGGGAAAAGCTCGCCCTACGCCAGACCTCAGGCTGCTAACTCAGCCTGCGCGTCCTTGTGCTCTGAGCGGTAACTGTTTGCAGGGCCTGGGCCAAGGCTGCAGCTGATGGTGCCTGGAAAAGATTGTGGCAGGTGAAGTGAATGAGGGAGATTCACCCAAACAAGTCGAAGACAGTCTCTCTCAAATAGAGCAAATTGGGAACAAGCTTTTAGGGGGCACCTGGCCAGCTGGCTGCGAACCCCTAACTGTGCTGTCCGTCACAAGCACAGCCTGGTTCTGTAGCTTTGGGGGAAAAAAAAGGTACCTTTTCCAGAACAATGTGTCTATGTCTAAAGGTGCCTGTCACTGGAAAAAATCCTTTCTTGCACACCCGTGGTGAATGCCTGGGTTTGGTCCGTTATGTTGCATTTGATAGTCTCTTCTGACCTATCTTATGTATTAGAAAAAAAGTTTCCAATCAATTCCACCGCACAATTTTTTTTTTTTCCCAGAAGTCTCCTGAAGGCTCAACATGATGTGTCTATTATTATCTTCAGGGAAACAGCTGACTGCTCAGGTCACAAAAACACTATTAACTTTCCTCTCGATAAGCATCTGGCTCCGGTCCTGACCTTCGCAGATTTCTCGGCCAGGCTGTCTTCCTGCTCCGACTCCTCTGGTTGTTATGTCTGAAGCTGCCGGGGCAGCTCAGCCTCCCGAGCCCTCCGGCCTCCAGCAGCGGCCGGGAGGCAGCGTCCGGGCAGCCTGCGCCCCTGGTCGAGGAGGAGGAGGGCCTGCGGCTTCGGGAAGGTGGAGGCAGAGCCGAGGGAGGGAGGTGAGGGTACACAGGTGAGGTGTGCTTCCTGAGCGGTACCCAGGTGAGGGCCGTGCTTCCTGGGCAGTACCCAGGTGAGGCGTGTTTCCTGGGCAGTACCCAGCACCTGGTGCTGATGAACTGCCTTTCTCGAGGTATGAGGAGGAGAAGGAGAGGAACTTGTTAAAGCTGAGACAGATGCCAGAAGGAAACTTTGGCTCAAGCAGGAAGTGAAAAGTGGCCCCCCCAGACCCAAGACAAGCCACGACCCCTTTCTGGGCCTCAGTTACCTCACTGGTAAGATGAGCGGGGAGGCTAGACCGTTTCCGACATCCTTTCCAGCTCCCAGAAAAGTCATATGGTTTAATAAATCTGATGCATGTCCTGTCGTTTTCCTTTCAGTGTGTAATTCCCATCCGTATAGAATATTCTCATTTTAACGCCAGCTTCCTGAGTCATGTGGCCCAGCTTCTTCCAACAGAACCAATCAGGATGGTCTCAGCAGTTAGACTTGCAAAGTGACTTTCCAGGCCGGGGTTACGATTTCCCATCACAGAGAGAAGAAAAAAGAAAAGTCTGGTCTTCCTACATCCATACAAAGGGATATTTTTCAGCCATAGAATGGAAGGAAGTACCGAGACATGCTACAATGTGGATGAACCTTGAAAATATCATGCTAAGTGGCAGAAACCAGTCACATACTGTTTGATTCCATTTATATGAAATGTCCAGAATAGGCAAAAATCATAGAAACAGAAAATAGATTGGTGTCTGCCTGGGGCTGGGCAGAGGGGAAGTATGGGGTAGCTAATGGGTTCTGGGTTTCCTTTTAGGGCGATGAAAATCTTCCAGAATTAGTGGTGATAGGAGCACAGTTCTGAATATATGAAAACACTAAATTGTATACTTTAAAAGGGTAAATTTTATAGTATGTGAATTATATCTCAACAAAACTATTAAAAAAAGAAAAAGAATAATGCCACTTGTTTCTTTTTATTTTCTAATGTAACTACTAGAAAACTGAATATTATATGTGGCTCCTGCTATCCTTCTGTCCATGTGTATAAAACATTTGAATAAATATGTTCTTTACTTTTCAAAACAAGCACAAACAATCTGGCCTCCTGCATCCCGGACAGAGCGGGCGTCTGGGAGCCCCAGAGCAGCAAGCCCTGGGCTGGGCGTCCAGAGACTCAAGTTCTCCGTCACGTCCTGGCTTGTGTCCCTGGGCCTTCAAGTCCCTCTACTGGTTCCAGGTTCCTCGCCTAAGACACGAGTGTTGGACCAGATGATCTGACAACCACACGAGCCCCTCCAGGTGAGACAGTCTGTGATCACGACACACCCCATTCCTAGGTAAACCAATTTTAAAGTGGTCATTCTACCCCAAACATTGCTCGACTCTTAGGACCAATCAACCTAAGAATAAATGTCACTTCTAACACTGACAAGGTAATCTATAATACCAACTGGGAAGAATGGCCGCTTTGGTACCATCCTCTTCCATTAATGCTGAACAATTGCTTATGGAGAATTATTATTATTATTATTTTTGTCTCTCACTGACTTAACAGGTTGAAATTCTATAGCTGATTCCAACAAATATTGCTACAACTCTTCTGGAAAATAATTTCACAATATATACCAAGGACCATTAAAAATCTCATATCCTTCTATCCAGTTATTGTAATCCTAGATACAGAAATAATTGTGAACATGAAAATGTTCATCTCATATCACCTTATTCCAGCCAGAATGGCCTTTATTAAAAAAGTCCAAAACCAATAGATGCTGATGTGGATGCAGAGAGAAAGGAACACTTATACACTGTTGGTGGGCCTGCAAATTCGTACCACCTCTATGGAAAACAGTATGGAGAGTGCTTAAAGAACTAAAAGTCGACCTACCATTTGATTCAGCAATCCCACTACTGGATTTTTACCCAAAGGAAATCAAAAAGGTACCTGAACTCGAATGTTTATTGCAGCATAATTCACAATTGCAAAAATATGGAATCAACCCAAGTGCCCATCAATTCATAAGTGGATTAACAAAATGTGATATATGTATACCCTGGAGTACTACTCGGCCATAAAAAAGGATGAATTAATGCCTTTTGCAGCAATTTGGATGGAACTGGAGACCATTATCCTAAGTGAAGTATCTAGAGAACAGAAAAACAAACATCACATGCTCTCACTACTAAATTGGAGCTAAGTGATGAGCACACATGCGCACAGAGGGAAGTAAAACTCAGCGGAAATCAATGGGGGTGGGGGAGGGGGCAGGCAAAGACCTACCTAATGGGTACAATGAACAATATCTGGGTGACAGGCACTCTTATAACCATGACTCAAGTATTATAAAAGTAATTCATGCAACCAAAATTATTTGTACCCCATAATACTTTGAAATAAAAAAAAAAAAAGGAAATGTTCATCTCAGTATTGTCTGCAATAGCAACCACGGCTCAAGTGGACATGAATAAGGGGACAGTTAACCACATGGTGGTCACGCTTGGGACAGAAATGATGAAGCTGCAGGAAAGATGGAGATAGGGAAACCATGAATTGTTTTATTCTTTTTTTTACTTTTGATGTGATTAAATTATATTTATAACTTTAAAAACTAAGATAGTAAAATATGAAATCAAATGTATAAATGCATTTTCCAAGATGTCTAAACAGTATGGAGAAAAGAAACTAAGAAGAGCCTTTATGCTCAGAAAGGGGAAACCTGGTATATTTGCCCCAGAGAAAAGATAACCACAGCTTAAAGACATTGAAGCATCTCAGTCCTGATTCATCGGCGTGTCCACCATGATATTTATACTGGTTTCTTTTGCCTTCAGCAAATGCACTATAAGCACCACTCAAGGGCATTTATTTGTCCTTATAACTCTAAAGGGGGGAAATCAGTCATCCCATGGATGGCTTTTCAGTCATCTTCCAACCCAAGGAGATTATTTTGGTGGGAAAAAGTTTTCTTCAATATTATTTTGAAAAAAAAGAGACAAGTGAAAGCACCCCCTGTTTCTCCAACCACACAGAAAAATCCTGAGCGTGGACGCTGGCCTCTCCCAAACACCTGACTGCTCCCGCAGGAGGATGCACATGGGATGCCAGGGCTCAAGGGCTCCTCCCTGAGCCTCGGGACAAACAGACTCCACACGGGCCCCCACTGATGAGCTGTACAGCTGTGACAGTCATGTTGCCTTGGGTGCCTCAGTTTCCCCATCTGTAAAGTGAAGGGCTTGGCTATAGGACCTGCAGGGGCCTTCCACCCTCAGGTTCCATACTCTGGGATTCTGTTCCCTCTACAAGTCAGCTGGCGGCTTTGGCGTCTCTGCAGTGAAGGTGGTGTCCTCGTCCACCAGATCCAAGAAAACGTGAAGACAGGGACTTGACGTGGTTAGAGACAGGTGGGGACGCTGAGAGCAGAATGGTATTTTGCAGAGAATAGGGGTACACGGCTGGCCAATGACGGGTGTTCCAAGGGAACAGACTGCAGACGGGACGTATTACAGCACCCCACAGCCGGACGATATCCACGCACACGGGTCCTTCCCAGACCGCCTCAAATCCTTGCCCCTCCTCCTACTTGGAGGGGCTTTTCCTGCATGGGTTTCTTCCAGTGAGGGCGGAACCACATTTCTCAGAACCAAAAATATCAAACTGGTGGAGAAATGTCAGGCTGGGTTCTAAGAAACCTCAGCTCAGGCCACGTCTTGACCAGGAGACATTAAACAGAAACTCAGCCCGGGAAGAACACCGGAACGCAGGCCACGGCCCGCCCAGCGGAGCGTGTGCCTTCCACGGTGCAGGCGCAGGATGGCTGTTCATTCCCTGCTACAACTGGGATGCTGGTGTTTTGCACCAAAGCGCTCTGCCCTTGGAGATGGCGGTAATGAACCTTGCCTCTGGCCTTACTGAAACAGAGGATCAATTTCCTGAAAATTCAGTCACTTTGGCCGAGAGCCACCACGTTTTAGTGGGGCAAGAGAACTCGCATAGAGGAAACCCATGCCTTGACCCCCGTGGGCACATTACCCTTTCCATTCTTCCAGCTCTACTATTCTTGGCGCTATCTCTACCAGGAGTCCTGGAAGAATCTGGATTTGCCAACCAGAGGTCCCACTCTCTCGCAACTTCCGTACCTTAGGACTCTCAGTTGATGAAGCTCCTTCATCCCCACGATCTCATCTGACCCTCACGGTATCCTGCTGACGACTCCTGGGCAGCATCCCTGTCCTCGTGTTGTAGGTGAGGAAACTGAGGCTGAGGGAGTTAGTAACTCATCCAAAAGGCCCAAGTGGGGCTAGAACCCAGGTTTTCTAACCCTGGTGGTCCATGCTGGAGACAGCCATTCAGTGTTTCAGAATAGACCCGGGAGACCCCCATCTCTCTTTCAGACCAGCAGGCAGAACACCAGCCAGGATAGAGCTGACGGGAACGCTCCACGACTAGACCTAACTGGCGTTTGTAGAAGACTCCGTCCAACAGCCGCAGAACACACGTTCTTCTCAAGCCCACACGGAAGGTTCCCCAAGTCAGACCACATTCTAGACCAGAAAATATACCCTAAGAATTTCAAAAGAACAGAAATTATACAAAATATGTTCTCAGACCACAACGGAATTAAACTAGAAACTAATAACAGAAAGATAGCTGGAAAATCCCTCAAATATTGGAAGATGAAACAACAGGCTTCTCAATAGCACTTGAGTCAAAGAAGTCTCAAAAATAGTTTGGGAGGGAGACTCGCTTGGGTTCAAATCCTGGCTCTGCCTCCTCCTACCGGCTGGCCTTGGACAAGCTATAATTAGCCTTTCGGAGCCTCATCTGTTTTCTCAGCTAGGTAGCAGGAATGATGCCACTACCTGCCCAGGTGGCCATGAGAAAAGAAGGAGGCAAGACCTGTAACACAATTGGCACAGTGCCAAGCTCCCAGCGAGCGCCCGGTGGCAGTAGCTCTTTGGGTCATTGTTCTGTTTGGTGACACTTCCCACCACCCTAACTGTCCTAGAGAACGCAATACCCCTGCAGTCCAGGTAGCTCACTCTGTGCCAGAGAAAGGCAGGTGCGGCTGCTAAACGCTGAGCCTTCCCTCCCCGTGCCCAGTTGGCAGCCCTCTGCCTGGGCAGCCCCAGCTGGCAGAACTCTCTGTGTCCATCCATCCCCACCAAGCAGTGACTGCCACTGAGAATACTGGCACCAAAAAGAGAGCTCTTCTTAGTCAGGGTGTGAGATGACTCAAGTCTTAGATATCGGGCAAAATCTTACCCAAGGCTATGTGAAAGGGAATTCTGCAAATCTCACCACACTTTGAGGAAAAAACAGCTCATCACACAGGCCTACCATCTTCTTCTCAAGATTTCATTGCACAACTAATGAAAAAGATGTTCCCGACGTTTGAAAATATTGCACAAGGCTCTGACTCATTAAGACAGGGGTTATTCAAATTTGGAAATTGTAAGAAATTCCAGCTGCAGCAATATGCCCTCAGAGACTTTTGTGTGCACAAGGAGACATGATTATCCATTACAAGGGACCAGCTGCTGTCACATAATGCTGTGGAGGACGCTTTGTATGAAATACGCTTACTCAACAATTTGTCCTAGAATCTAAAATAACAGGGTATCCTTAGACTCCTAAACCATTTTTTCCCCTTCAGATGTGACAAATCTTTCCATGTGAGGAATTCCCAGAACGTGGAAACCAAACCAAGCATGGTTCAAGAAGGTGCCAAGGCTTCTATAAATGGCCACCTCCGGGGTGTCACAGACTCCAAGGAGGGTTAACGAGATGATACTCAGGCAGTCCAGACACTGGGCTCTTCACTCAAGAGAAGTCACATGCTCGTCAGATGAGACAGGCCACAACGGGGCCATCAGAGGATGACAGGCAAGGAAGTTTCAGGCCCCTCTGCCCAGAGAGCCTTTTCCAACATATTAACTGGCAAATTCCAAGTCCGCCTCCCAGACACAAGTCACACATTGCCCTCCTTCTCTAGGAAGCCTTCCTCACCCACCCACCGACCTCATCCCCAAGGAGATGAGAGCATTCCAGCACTCTTCCCACTGACGTGACTCCCTCCTCAGTGCCCCGATGCCGATGATGGTGATGGTGACAGCTAATACCCACTGGATTCCAGAAATGCCTCAGGCACAGCGCTAAGCACTTCATATACGGATGTCCTTTCATCCTGCGACAACCCTAAGAGCTACGTATGGACATACTATTATTTCTGTTATTGTTTTACTGATGAGGAAACTGACACTAAGAGATTATGTCACCTCCAAGAAGCCACACATCCAGAAAGCAGTGACCTGACTCCAGAAGCCCAGCCCTCAAGCTGGGCATCACAGGACCTACCACAAGCACGTTGAGCCACCAAGCCTCACTCACCTCCGAGTCCCTACACTTGGTATACTTCTGAGCACAGAGTAGGCGGTCAACAAATGCTCTGAATGAATTTAGGACTGGCACGAAGGTCACTGATTCCAAAAGCTGAATTCTGCACCCTCCCAGCAGTGACAGACACGCCTCTTCACTGCCACTTATTTCTGTCCTGAGGCATGTTGTCCTGACTAGTGTCCCTCCACGATTTTACACCATGTCACTGAGCAGTGCCAAATTGCTCCAACTTCCACGACACCTCCAGGAGCCTTTTGGAAAAACATTTGGAATGGCTACATTTCTCAGTGTCTCTGTTAATAGCGTGTTTCCCTCCCTCCCTTCCTTTCAATGGCAGAGAAGTCGGAGAAGGAAGAGATGAAACGGCTCAGGGTGTATCTCCCTCTAGAAGTCCCGGAAGCAGCCCAGCCTCGGGGACCCAGGGAAGGGGCAAGGGACAGGAGGCTCACTGAAGCTCATCTCCTGGGAGTGGGCTTGTTATCCCCTGGCCTCCCAGGGACTTTCAGCTGCCAGTACAAAGCCGGAAGTACAAGGCAGGCAGGCTGGCTAACCCTTAGAGGAGCCAGCTCAGCCTTTAAAATAGAAATGAGGAGACCACGGCCTCCTCAGAGACTGGTTTTCTTGCAAGAATCACAGACCATTCTAGTTAGAAGGGACCTCAGCGATCATGTGGTCCAATCCCCTCATTGCTGAAGCTCCGAGAGGTCAGGGCGGGGGGTCACCTGGTCAGGTAACAGCCCAGGAGGGGCCAGAGCCTGCTGCCAACCCTCCCAGCCCTCACCCCAGCTGGCCTTCCAAGGAAATCTCAACCACTGCCAAGCCTGATTTCTTCTTCAAATTAAGCCTGAACAGAGCTATTTATTTACTAGAAATATAAGCTCATGGAAAGTCTGAATTCTGAATCCAAGGCACAAAACTCGTCCAGGATCACACAACTCCAACAGACTCAGAATCCAGCCCCATGGCGTGGAGGCTGTGAGGCCTCCAACCACAGTTAGCTCATGGGTCCTGCCATAATGGCTCACTGAATACTGTTATTTTAAGTTCTAATGTAACTTATTTACAGCTCTCCTGGATGCAATGAACTAACTCAAACACTTGGTTTCTGATCCTGTTAACTTCCTAATTTTATGAAACCTTAATATGTTAACTCTTCAGCAAAACCAACACTAAAAGAAGACAGCCAACCAGAGTGAGCAAAGCCTTATAAACTGCTCGAAAGACCTTAGTGTTTCCAAGTTTCAAATGACTAAAAGCTGGAGACTCACAACTGTTTCCACCAACTCTGCCCTGAGATGAAGCTCAGGTCCCCAGCATACTTATTTTTTAAGTGACAAAAGGTGTATTTGACTTGCCAATAGCGGAAATTATTCTCTAGCAAATGCCATTCTTTAACAATGGAAAACACAACCACAGGGAAGGAGGGATTGCGTTTTCCCCAATTTGTGTTAAATATAAGCTCCCGGTGAGCAAGGACTTTATTCTGTTCAACTGTGTCTCCCCAGAGCTCAGCAGTGTCTGGCACTCAGTTAACAATGATTACTTGTTTAATTAAAGCTCCCATAAAAGAACCAACTAAATAAAGCAGATTATACAAGCAGTCCAGGCCTCCAAGAAGTAAAGTGACAGTCTAAGCCCGTGGTTCTCCACCAGGTAGGCACGCACGGCCTCCACCTGCAGAGGCTCTGGGGTGACACCAGGACCATGCAATCCTGAAAAATTCCAGGGGGAGGTTTCTGGGTCCCCCCTGAAGCTTACAGACCTTCAGGCTTGTCTGGCTGCTGTTTGGGGGAGGATGGGCATTCCCAGAGGAAGTACGAGGAGGGGAAATGGATGCGGCTTCTGTTATTTGGGGAGTCTTTTTTAAGTCTCCTTCTGGCTTCTTGCCCAGGCTTTAGAGGAGGACTACAATCCTGCCTGGACTTTGGAACATTCGGGGATCCCCAAGGGCCTTTCCCTCCTCAGGAGGAGTCTGTAGTCTGGGACTCTGGCTTGGAAACAGCTTCGTGTGGCCCCCTCTGCTTTTCTTTGCAAGGGCTGTACTGATGGCACCTGGAGGCAACCTTGCCCTCACACTCCTGTGCCTGCTCAGGGAGAGCAGTGGTCCATCCTGTTTCATCTCAAGGCCATGGCCATCTGGAGCACGGTTTATTTCAGCTATGAGCTGTGGCTTAGCTAGGGATGGTTTATAATCTCTGCTGCTCTGTCAACAGCACAGTATGGTGGTTACGAACGAGGCTCTGGAACCAGGTGCATGGGTTCCAGTCCTGAGCAAGTGCTACACAGCCCAGCTGTAGCACCAGGGAGACTACAGCATTCACCTCACAGAATCATTAGGAAGATCAGGTAAGTTAACCCATGCCTGGCACAGAATGCTAACAAAATAGCTGTTAGCCCTCGTTCTTATTATCCTATTTCTAATTTAATTCCTTGTTTTGGTAATCTTCTAACTGTAGAGAGGGAGATGGCAGATCTTTGCTGTAGAGCATAACAGTATATTTTCCCATCCAAAGCCTGACAGTGCACTGATTTCTGAAATAGATGATTTGCCTTCATTTCTAGAACTTGATTAGAGAGATTCTCTGAAGTCTTCATTAAACAGCTTATAGATAAAAGTGCTTTCTTTTGAATGGTGATACATTTCCCCATCCAAACATCCACCATGACCCCAAAGTGCTGGTCGCCCGCCCAGAGACCCCTGTTCTGATGGCATTTCCTACCTCTCGTCCCTTGGCACACTGGGCTTCTTGCCAGGGGAGGTAGCAAATGCCTTTGGGTGCTCCAGACAACCCCCCCTTACAACCTTTAGAGCCACGGCTGGGGCTTGGGCTCCTGCTTCGGGTACTCTTTCCCTGCATCTTTAAATGACCTGCTCCAACGTCAGGCCTCTAGTCAGATGGCATCTCCTCAAAAAGGCCTCCCGTGTCCATCCCAGCTAAAATGGCTCTCCTGCCAACCTCTGAGCCAGAGCGGCCAGCCAGTGCACCTCATAGCAATGACGTCAAGTGACCCTGTCCATGGGCACTTAGCTGCCTGGAGCAGTTTGGACTGAATGAAGTCTGTTGGCTCCCAGGACCCTGTCCTCGGAGACACCTCCGGGAAGTGAAGGGCGAAGTGTAAGATGTGGAGAGAGGGGCGCAGTAAAGTTACACCTTCCACTGAGGAAAAACAGGAGGGGTGCACATCCCAAGCCGCTCCTGTTTTTCCTCATTCGTTCATTTATTCATTCACTCATCCACCCATATATCTACCGGGTGCCTCCTATGTGCCAGGCAGACAGACAAACACACAAACAGTGTCGGACACACTGCAGAGCTCAATAAATATTTGCAATAGAAGGAGGGAAGGATAAAAACAGCTTGCACCCTCCTGTCCCTCCCTGCTTTCAAGGCTGCCACACTCATCCTGCTATGGCTGTCCCCTCACTGGCACACCCAGGACCCACTGTGAGCCTGATGGCCAATGAGGGACCCATCTCTCTCCGCACAGGGACTCAGCCCAGCCAATTATTAAGGACTCTGCCAACTGCAAAGCTCATTAAATGACTTGCCTCACTGGCAATAAATTAGGCGGCTCTTATAGTGCCAGTAACTCAGGACCTCGTGCAGTGAGACTACAGACAGTAACAGCTGGCTTGTTTTTGACAAAAATACACTTTTTTAATGTCATCACCTCACACCCAGATTATTGCAGTAGCCTAAATTCCCCACCCGAGTGCGCTCTGCACTCCACCACTAGGTTGGTCCCACATGAGGCTTTCTTTGAGCTGCCCCATTCAAGAACATCTGCATACACTGCACAGCCTGTCCTCTTCAGCCCTGGGACACTCGGCCACTAATGTAGGTCACTCCTGCTGCCCTTCCCAAATGTCCCCCAGCCACGCCAATCTATTCACCACCTCCCAAACCAGCCTCAGGCTTTGCTCATGCTGTTCCCAGCTCAGCCTGGGATGCACTCCCCAGCTCCCTGGGAATTCACCCTGCCTGACCCCTCTCCCATGGCCTTGGGGGGAAGCCCTGGGCTGCTCCAAATAAGGCTGTCTGGGTTCAAATTCCAGTTGAGTGACCTTGGGCAAGATATTTAACCTCAGTTCCCCTATCTATAAAAAAGAATGAGAAGCCAGGCATGGTAGCGCGCCTGCAGTCCCAGCTACTCTGGAGGCTGAGGCCAGAGGATCACTAGAGCCCAGGAGTTTGCAGCCAGCCTGGACAAAAATACCAAGACCCTATCTCTAAAATATAAAAATAAATTTTAAAAAACCCAAACATGAAGGAGAGCAGAAACTCCCTCCACTGAATGAGGTCACACAGGTAAGACACCTAGCACACAGGCTGGCTGCTCAGCAGTGTGTGTTATCATCTGCCCACTCCTGCGTCTCTGCTGGAGCCCTGCTCTGCGAGATAACTCTCCACCCCCTGAGGCTGTTTCCTGTCGGCTCTGTGCGCCTGTGTTGGTGAAATACACAGCCTACAGTTTCACCCAGTACCACTGTGGCCCTTCCTTTCCATGTGAGCCCAACTGCACCAGGCCCTAGTTGGGCATGCTGGACCACAGTCCCATACTGAAAAACCTAGACCGGCCCCTCTGCACTGGGCTCTCCTATGTCCCTCTCCGGGCGCTGCCGCCCGAGGAGGCGGCGCCGGTTCAGCAGCAGCCGCCTGCTGCGGCCAAGTGCACTGCCAGGCACCGCTGGCCCGGTCCTCCACCGCCGGACTGGCCGCGGCTGAACTCCGTATTGTTTTTCCACATGGCCTCTCTGCCTGGACAGGAGAAGCATCTCTCCAGAAGGTCCCGCGAGAGATTTAGACATCCCTCCCAACTCCTTCGCCCCATCACCACCACCTCCCCTCGCTGAGCAGGTCGTGTCGACACAGAAAAGATGCCTACGGAGGAAGAGGGGCACACTTCTCCTCGTCCCCAGCGCGGCCCCTTCCCCGCCTCTACAGATTCCGGGATCCAAAGCCCGGTTCAGCTTATTCAAAAAGAGCCACTTTCATTTTTGTAGGGTTGGCTCAAAACAAGGGAAGCAAGACAGGCAGCAACGCCGCTGAAAAGTCTGCCGTACGGTCCCTGCCTGGAGAGAACATCTGGGGAAACTGCGGGGGGGACAGGCAACGGTGCTTCTTTCCAAAAAAGTGAAATAGAGTTTTCACGGAGAGAACCCATGAGCGTGGTTCAATTTAAACGGGTAAGGGGACCAGAGAAGGGAAAGCTACAAATGAGTTCTTGTGGTCCCACAGCCGCTCTGCACAAAGCAGTTTCCCGCCTCGAACTTATCTCTTTCCTTTATGCCCACATTCCTGTTTTATTTGTCCCGGGGTTCCCGGCGCAGTGTGGCTCCCCGCAGGGCACCCAGCAGCGGGCCACTAGGCGGGACGCCCTGTCACCCCTGCTCCGGGCTGCCGGGCAAAGAGCACTGGCACCCGCCGAGCGCAGAACCGATCCCAGGCCGTGCGCAAAGCTCGGTTCCAAGGGAGCCCGCGAGTGGGTGCCCTGAACACCCCGCAACGCTTCGCTGCCCCTAGGCTTGCTCGCCCGTCCAGCGGGGGCAGGTCAGGGCTGGGATGGAGAAATTGGGGAGCTGCCCAGGAGCGGCGCGCCGCGGAGTACCTTGGCCACAGGCGCCGCGCTGCAAGACGATGACCGGCGGCTGGAGCAGCCTCTCTGATCGGCGGCTGGCGGCGCGCAGCTGGCACAGGTTGGTGTAAGTGTTGGCGTCGCTGCCGCACACCGGCTCACTGCTGGCGCACACGCAGATGCCGGCCTGCGAGCGTCGCCGCACGGTGGCCGAGGCGGGCACCCCGAAGGGTACCACGCACTGCAGCCCCTCGCCGCACGGGCCCTCCTGCAGGCCGCACGCGGCGCCCTCGGGAGCGCCGCACACCTCGCAGCAGCCACACGCGTCGCGGACCCGGCCGCCCTCGCAGTGTGTCGGCGGCGGGGCGCAGCGCGTCGGGTCGCAGCGCTCGGGGCAGCCGGAGGCGGGTCCGGTGGCTGAGGGCGCCGAGCGGCCGGCCCGGGACAGCTGCGCCGAGGCGGGCGCCGCCAGCAGCAGCAGCAGCGGGAGGAGCGCGGCGCGCGGGGACTGCATGGTGGCTCCGGCGGCGGCGGGCTGGGCGAGGGCCGGAGAGCAGCGCCGGAGGGAGTGCGGGAGGGCCTCGGGGGCAGCTGGTGCGAGTGCGCGCGGCCGCGCGGCCCAGCCCATTGGCCTGGCGGCGGTGACGAGCCGCCTTGGGGACGGGCACGGCGCCCGGGAGGGGGGCCAGCCGGATGGCGGGAGGGGGGGCGGCTGGAGCGGGGACCGCCCGCGGCGGGGGCAGGGTGGGCGCGCCCGGGCACGACGGGGCTCGCGGGGCGGAGACGGGGCGGCGCGTGGGTCCGCCCTCTCGCGGGCTCTGTGTCAGGGTCTACGCGCCCACGTCGTCGCTCTCTGCGGGTTCTTTCGCCACGATTCGCGTCCTTAAAACTAAAAGGACGCTCTACCAATGAGAACCTGCGGGGGCCCCACTCGGGAGCGCCCGAGAAAGTTCCCGCAAATCGCCGAGCTGGGGGCCCGCCCGGGCAGCGCGGGCTGGGCCGGCCTCGGGCGGGAGGGGCCCATGCCCAGACCCGGGGAGGCGGCGGCACCGCTGACCCCGGTCACGCGCTGGCACTGACCTCTGTGCCCAGCACGCGGGACCGTGACCGTGGGCCCCGTGGGGCCGCACAGAGGCGGCGTCCGTGGGACTGGCACCAAGCCAGCGCCCAGACACGCGGGGAAGTGGAAAAAGCAAAGCGCAGAAGTAACTAGAATACAGTCCTTCATGTCTGAGTCTTCTAAAAAGTTGTTACCGCGAGTATGCGTGCTCGGACACGCGGGGCATCCCAGGAAGCCGCCTGCAGACGCCGGTAGCTGGCGGGGGCGGGGTGGGCGCGGATGGGAGCGGGGCTTTCCGCTACTTGAATTTTTCACCACGTGCTGATTATCACAAAGCATTTTTGTTGTCAAATAGAACTTGCCTTTGATTTCCCACTAGAGAGTCTTCAGTGCGTCCTTTGGGACAGATGTGAATCTAGGAGTCACCAGAAGGGGCGAGGGCAACCCGGGAGGTGGATCCCTGGTGACCAGGCCGGTGATGGGCCACAGTCTTGGGCCAACCCTGAGCTGATGAGCCTGGCTCCTGTCTGAGGGAGGGGAAGGAGGCAGTTTGCTCACGCCCCAAAGGCGGATGGGCAGACAGTGCTGACATTGGGATATGGTAGCCTTGGGAGGGGGCTTGGGGATTTTTTACCATCATTCTGTATTTGGTTTGTTCCCTTGTGCAAACGTTCCTTTTCCAATAAAAATAGTTTAAAAGTAAAATTCAAATACTTTTAGCCCCCCTCAAAGCACCTCCCAAACGTGAGCCTTGTTGGCATCCAGGGTCCAGAGGGGTCCCTCAGACCAAAGGCAGGGAAACGGGAAGCCCCCAAGACTGGGGCATGAGGCAGAGTTGGGGTCCCCAGCCTGGCTCCCTCACCCTCATGGTGACATTTCATGAAGCCAGAACCTCACCCTTGTGGGAAGGGAGGCCTTGACCCAGAATTCACTCAGCCCTGGATCCCAGAGAGACCTCTGCTGATTAGAAGCCCCAAGTTTCTGGCTAGCTGTGATTATCACAAAAAACAAAAATAAAAAAAGAGGGGGATAATTAACAAAGTCCATCAGCAAAGAAAAAGCCTCTTCCCACTGCTGTCCAGGGGCAGATGAAATAAAAGGGGCATGTGTTGGGGACTAAATCAGTGTGAACATTGCTTTTTGTCCAAATCCCTCATTTTACAGCTGAGAAAACTGCAGGCCAGAAAGGGTACGTGACTACCCGGGGCATCACCACATGGTAAAGAGTGATGGAGCCGGGGCTCCTTCTGAATCGGCTCTGCCTACAAGCCCCATCCTCCACCCTGCAGCCAAGTGGCCAGACTACAGGGCGAACCTGCTAACCAAAAACACAATGCGACCACGGCTTCCCCACTGTTTTGTGCGAGGTAGGGGGAGTCTCCAAGCTCCTCCCCTGTCAGAGAGTTAAGTGCCTGGGGATCACACCATTCTCCACCTCTTCCCCGCCTCCCCCTACATACACACTTTACTCCCCCAGTGCTGAATAACTTGCATCTTCCAGAACATACCTTCCTGCTTAAAGTCTGCATGCCTTTGCTCACCATCTTCCCTCTGCCTGAAACACCCTTCCTCCCCACCAGTGTGGGCCAGTGTGACCTACTGACGTGGGCAGGAGCTGTGTCATCTGAGGGACTTGGGTTCATATGCCACTTCTGGCCCTTAACTCTGTGACCCTGGGCAAGTTAAGAGCCTCAAGGAGCTTCACCAGCAAAATGGCAGTGACTGCACATCTCCTGGAGTGACTAAGCGAAGGCTGACATGCCAGATGCAAGGTTCCGTTTGTTCAATGCTCATTCCGTCTGGCACACTCCTCTTCCATCCTCATGTCCCTAGTCAGTGCCATGTCCTCCACCTCTCGCCCCCTGTGCTGCTGGTACTGCCCTCCGCACCTCCTCCCCAGCACAGGGGCCCTGTCCTCCTCACCACTGCACACCCCAGTGCCAGCACAGTGCTGTGGCACAAAGCACACCCTCAGGAAGTGTCTGTTGAACTGGAACCACTCCTGTGATAGTTCACAGCCTACAGAAACGTTTTTGACAGTGATGACTAGGAGGCCACGTGGCTGTTCTGCCAGAGAAGGAAGATGGTAACACCCTGGGAGCCTTGCAGGTGGCTTCAGCAGGAGGGTCAACAGAGAGGGGATTGGAGGTCCAAGTGGTACCCGAAAAGCAGATTTGCAACACCCAGTGCTTTAGAAAGATCAACCTGGCAGGGGCCCTGTGGAGTACGATCACATGATCGTCTCCCAGCTGTGAGTACAGCTCACCCTGCCTGCTCCGACCTCGACATCAAGAAATAAAAGTTCCACTGGAAGGACTATGGGAGCCCTGAACAGTGCATGTAGGAGGGTGTGGTGTGTGTGTGCCTACGTCTGTCCATCTGTGTGCACACGTAGAAGGAAACAGAATAAATCAGTTGAATCAGTTGAAACCTGTCATCCTGGGCCCCTCACTGGCCTTCCCTTACTCCTAACGTCTCAGTGTCAGGACCTAACGCTTTTGGTCTGAAAGGGTTGCTCTTTCTCTTTTAGGTTCTTCACATATGCTGCCATTTACAAAGACAGCTTCTTAAAAGATGCACTTTTTTTTTGATATCATGAAAACTCATTTCTCACTCACTGGGTCTTGGCACAGTTTCCCAAAGAGGATTTTTCCAGAGAAAAGGGTGCAGTTCTTGAGCCAAACAGGCAAGTTCCCTACCATCCGTCCTCTCTGCAGCCCTCATTTTCAGTATTTAGCTTTAATTTTGAACAGAGTCAAGTCTATTCATGAATAATGAACAATGAAACACCATGGCTGCCAAAACCTTAATCAGGAAATGCAGCTTCTGAATCGGAACAGAGCAACCGTATTTGTTGCCCAGTAGGAGAAGGATCCCCCACTTGGGGCCTCTGTTTTCCCAAACTTCAAAGGACTCAATGTTCAGAGGTTCATATTGCCCTTCCTAGTTCATGGGATCTAAAATTCAAAGAGCTGTATTAATTTTGATTCTTCCTATCATCTTATCACATCACTCCACTACTCAGTAATTTCTAGGGGCTCTCAGTCCCAGCAAAATGAAGCCTGAGCTTCTTACCCTGACTTCCAAAGTCGCCCATACCCCTGAAGCCAGGTTGTCCTCTAGTTCCAGGGCGGCAGACATCCATCCCACCCATCCACGCTCCCACAGGAACAGAGCCTGGGCTGAGGTCGCGCCTCCAGATAAGAGATGACTTCTGAGCTGGTTTTGGCTCCCTCTCCTCTGAGCGCTGGGCCTGCTCCCAGTGCCGCCTCCGCCACCCCAGCATCAGAAGGTCAGAACCTCCTTTGACAACAGGCACACCCTGATGACAGTGCCATGTCGGTTTAGTTTGAAAGAAAATTCTTGAGCATCTGCCGCAGGCTGGACAGTCTGCCAGACACTGGAGATGCGGTGTTGAAAGCCTGTGAGGAGCTGCGCCCCCACAGAGCTCAAAGTCCAGAATTATCTGCAATGATGGAAACGTCCTCTATCTGTGCTGTCCAAGAGGGTAGCCACTAACTGCATGTGACCCCTGAGCATTTGGAATGCCAGCAAGTGCAAACAAGGAACTGAATTTCTACTTTTATTTGATTTTAATTAATTTAAATTTAAATAGCTATGTGAGCGCACCCCTTGAACCACGTGCAACTAGTGCCTGTCACACCAAAGAGAGAGAGCGGTAAGAAAGCAAATGCAGAGTAACAAGGCGGAATTCAATGAGGGGGAGGAATGGGGACATTGGTGGGGAGGAATGGGGACATTGGTGGGGAGGATTTCTCCAGGTGAGCAGAGCTGGGGGAAGCGCACAGTTGGGGTGGATATCATGAGTCCGCCCAGGTGGGCAGATTCCAAGCTGAGCAGTGTATGTGGCTGCAGGGAGGAAAGGGTCCCAGGGACAGGGGCAGCAGCTGGAGAGGAGGGGAGCCCACTGTCAACTGAGGAATTTGGACCTCACTCTCGTGCTGATGAGAGGTTCCATTCTGCTTTTCAGATGGGCTTTGGCAGAATCACCTTGCTCAGTATGGATGATAGATTGGAAAAGAAAATGGATTCAGTAACGTGCATTTTAAAATATAGATACATTATTATATTTTAGGTTGAGGAGCACTTTGAATTAAATTAAAGATGCAGTTAATGTAACCCAGTAGGATAAGAAGTAAAGAGACTCCATTAACTTTGTAACAATTAACTCATTTTGGTATGACTTCTTCAATGCAAAACCCTCCTTCAAAAGTAGTGCAAAGGTGAGAATGTTTCAAATAGTTTTTGAGAACTCCTGAACCACTTTGGATGTACAGTAGTAGCATTTCTAATCAAATCATAAAACATTAAAGAAGGACCCTTAAAAACCAATCCCAGGCCTGGCTACTACGCTGTTTCCTTTCAAGCCTTTAAATTCCATGTATTTTTAAGATCTATAATTAGATCTTTCATTAATTTAGACTCACTTTTCCCTAAACTAGCTGCATACAACCAGCAGTTCATGCTTACATTAATTGTCTCCTTCCAACATATTTG
This sequence comes from Eulemur rufifrons, assembly GCF_041146395.1. Taxonomy (NCBI): domain Eukaryota; kingdom Metazoa; phylum Chordata; class Mammalia; order Primates; family Lemuridae; genus Eulemur; species Eulemur rufifrons. The sequence continues at coordinate 63,757,589 of NC_091010.1, read as the reverse complement.
CTTTAGAAAATTAAAAGTACATAACATGTGACCAAATTTTTCACTCTCAACGATGAAATATCAGACAGACGCAAGTTTAAACAGAACCTCAAGCAGCTACCAAGGTGTAATGAATGACAACTTGTCGATGTTATTCAGGGGGAGCCTGGAAAGCGGAGCAAACACCTTTAGAACACGCTGCCTACTGGGCAAAACTGCTTGACTTTGAATCAAGGAAATTATGAGCCAGAATCATAAAAGTGTGCTTGTAAAAAAGAAATTTTACAAAAGAGAGGTAGGGGCTTCAACCTTTGAGCTATTTCCTTGTCTAAGTAGGCACGACAGTAAGCACAAAGGGCCAAAGTTCCATAAGCATTGAAAAGCATGTACCAAGCTTTGGCAACATGGTCTCCAAGGTGCTTAGAAGTGAAGGTGCTTAGATGTCAACTTGACCTAGAAGGCCAAGACTCTTTCTCTACAAACTTGCATTGCTATTTTCTTACACATACAGCCAAGATTTTTTTTTTTTACTCTCCAAATGAGAGGCGACAATGAGTAACGGAAAGCTGTGAGAATATGAAGAGAATGATGGATAACAGCTTCCCCAATGACCACTCTAAAACCCCGGATGAGAGAGCGCTGCCAGCTGAGGTTTCTGCGTCCTCAGTAAACCCCAAGCCCAGTCCACCTGCTTGAGGTCCACCCGGGTGGCCTTCCACGGGCTTTGGGTTTCCGTTCTCCCAGTCACATTCTCCCGGGTTCCTTTGTCTGCTTGTCGTGGGTGCACTGGGATATTTGCTGATGCTCCTGACTCCCTAGCTGTACTCCAGAACCAGAGGAGGGCCACCCTGTGGCCAGCGGTTCTCAAACCAGGGCACGCATTAGAAGCCCTGGGGGCTGGTTAAAATGCAGACACTGGGCTGCACGCCCAGAGTTTCTGATCCAGCAGGCCTGGAGCGAGGCCTGAGAATTTGCATTCCTTACAAGTTTCAGGTGGTACTGAGGCTGCTGGTCCAGGGCCCCCACTTTGGGGAATAAGGCACTAAATTGGATGATCTGTGTCCCCCTTCTGCCCCTGTCTACCTCTTGTCCACTCTCCACTCATGTGAGCCTCTCCACATGCACACTCTGGGTGGCTGTGTGTGGGAGGGCCGGGGGGCAGGGGGGAGACAACCAGCCTCAGAGGGACCTCCCCAGGGAGTCCCCAGAGCCAAGTCTCAAAGAGCGTGTGGGAGTCAAGGTGATAGCAGGGCAGGCGGAGCAGGGAAAGCCCTGTTTCCACCTGTTGACTATGGAGGAGCCTGGGCTTCATTTAGAGGCCAGAGAGGGATGCAGTCAGATTCCTGTGCCAGAAAGACCACCAGGACCAGAAGGAAGCTGGTCTGAGGGAGGGGTGGGAAGGAGGGAGTGTCTGAGGCAGGTTCTAGCAGAAAAGAAGGGGGCTGGTAAACAGAGCTCAGAGTGGGTTTTAGCCACTGGGATCACAGAGTGCAGCAGGCACAATTCGCCTTCTGTGTCTAGCCAGCAACCTCTCTCCACCCCAGGGGCCGGCACAGCCTCTGCCAGCATGGAAATGAAGGGCACACGTGCCACCAAGGAGGACGGGCTCACCGTCCAGGTCCTCCCCTCCCCTCCTTATTAGTTGCAGCCGGTCCTGGGTGCAGAAGGTGCAGCCTGCTGGGGACAGGGGCATGATGTGGTGACAAAGGTGCTGTCCCCTTCTGAAGCCACTGCCCATCTTGCTGAGCCAGGAGAAGAGCCATCTTTTCCTAAGTCACACAAAGTTGCCCTAGTGGTCAGGGCACCCTGACAACTTTGCCCTAAATCATTAGGTGACCTCGGGGAGGGTCTTCCCCTCAATGCTTGTCTGCTACAGGAGGCTACCAAGGTTCCTGGCATCCACTGGAAGCATCTATGGAGCTTTCAAAAAATGCTGATATCCAGGGAATTGGCAAAACTTGATTAAGTTCAGCAGATTATAGTATTGAATCAATGTTGATTTTTGGATTTTGATCATGTTACTGTGTTTGCATAAGAGAAAATTTTTGGTTTTGTTTTTTAAGAAAAAACACACTTAAGTGCTTAGAAGTAAAGGACCCGACTACTGCTTAAATGGTTTAAATGTTTCAGGGAACAAGAATGATGTAACAAGTGTGGTAAAAGTTAACATTTGGGGAATCTGGGTTAAAGGTAAATGGGAGTTTTGTACTATTTTTGCAACTTTTCTCTAAACCTAAAATTATTTCAAAATAAAAATGTTTTTTAAAAGAAAAAAAAAATTACTCCAGATCAACTGAATCAAACACTCTGGGGGCCCAGTGAGCACATGAAAAGATGCTCAACATCCTTATTAGTCATCAGCAAATCAACAAAACAAAACCAGAGTGAGGTCCCACTTCACATGCACTAGGGCAGCCGGAATCATAGAGTCAGATGATAACAAGCATTGGCAAGGATGTGGAAAGACTGGAACCCTCACGCGCTGCCATTGGCAAAGTAAAATGGTACCGCCACTTTGGAAAACATTCTGGCAGCTCTTCAAACAGCTAAACAAAGAGTTAGCACATGACCCGGCATTTCCACTCCTAGTGATATCTACACACACCCAAGAGAAGTGAAAACATATGTCTACACAGAAACTCATACACACATGTTCATAGCAGCGTTATTCACAGAAGCCAAAGGGTGGAAACAATCCAATGTCCATCGACTGTTGAACAGATAAGCCAACTGTGTCATATCCATGCAATGAAATACTACTCAGCCATCAAAAGAATGCAGTCCTGACACGTGCTACAATGTGGATGAACCCTGAAAGCATTGCACTAAATGAAAGGAGCCAGGTACAAAGACCACATATTCTATGATTCCATTCCTAAGACATGTCTAGAGCGGGGAAATCTACAGAGACAGAAATAGGTTAGTGGTTGCTTAGGGCTGGGGGGAGTGGGGGTAAGGGGACAGAATAGCTATAGAGTACGGGGTTTCTCTTTGGGATAATAAAATACTTTAAAATTGTGTTGATGGTTGTACATATCTATGAATATACTAAAACCCACTGAATTATACACCTTAAATGGATGAATTTTATGTTATTTGAATTATATCTCAATAAAGCTGTTTTTAAAAACTCAGGTTGTGTGTGTATGAAAGAGAGAGAGAGAGAGAGAGAGAGAGAGAGGTGGGGGGAGACTGGGCCTCCCTAGTGTCTCCGATGTGAAGAGCCGCCCAGGGACTCCAATGAGCAGCAGGGCTGACACCCACAGACAGGTCATTTCTGTGTACTGACACCATGTGGCTACACATTTAAACCATCCAGTTAGTCTACAGCCAGGGCTTAAAGTTCGGTGACACTGGGAATTTTATTTGTCTAAACCACACCATTATTTAATCAGCCTCCACGTTGTCTTCCCCCCGTAGGCTGGGAGTTGCCTGGCATGGAGCCCGCCTTGCCCACTGTGCCCAGACGGTGCCAACCACGTAGCAGGCATAGTCTCATGTTGGTTATGTTAAGCAGATGCTTGCAGCAGAACCCAGATATAACATCAAAATAGCACAGTTTTATGTTAACTTTCATTTACTTTCTTCCCTTAAAGTTGGTTCCATTTTTGATGTGACTTTCAGCTGTCAGCTGTCTGGTCTCCGGGCCGGGGTGATGGCCTGGCACCAGCAGAGCAGTATCCCTGATGAATCACGGCTGAGGTACTTTTCCACTGGGCCGGCCGCCACAGCCCCTTCTCCATCCTTTGTGAGAACCCTGTCACCTGGCATTGCAGACACTCGTGTGTGTCTCTCTCACTGGCCTCCACTTCTGGTGGGCAGTTTCTGGATGCTCAAGCCTAGCCCAGAGCCTGGGACCCAGGTATGAAATTGATTCTCTGTTCCTTTAAAAAGAATAATCTCCACTTTGAGAAACCAGGCCTGAAATCGAGTCTCTGCATTTGCATCCGCCTCCTTCTCACGGAGACCTACAGCTTGACAGGAGGGGAGGGAGAAATGGCCCTGAGCTTCAGGAAGACCAAGCCCAGCCACGGTGATGATTCCAAGGAAATTGAGGAAATCCTCGCTAATGGCCAAACTTCCCTGGTTTGAGATTCAAAAGGAAATCAGATCCCCAGGGTAATGCTTTGATGCTAAGCAAGAAATGCAGGTTATAAAACTGTGCGTACCGTTGCTCCTGAACATTTAATAAAATGATGCTGAGACTCGGCCCTGGGAGGAGCTGAGCCCCAGTGTTAACCGTGGTCAATTCTGGGGGGAGGGCGAAAGGTGCTATTTTCTACTTTTTATTTTCTGCACAGACCATTAATACTGGGGGAGACGGACAGTTAAAAATAGAAGGAAGAAAAGGTAACGAAAGCCGAAGCCTTTTCCATGTGTGGCCGTGCCGGTGGCTGCCTGGGCATGCTGTCTTCAAGGCAGGGGCTCCCTTTCCGAAGCCCCGCCCAACACTGGGCCCGGCTCCTTCCTGTGGTCACTCTGTGTCCCTCGGGCCCTTCAAAACCCACCCTCTCACGTCTGGGCTCAGCATCTGGGCTGGGCCACTGCTTTGTAAACGCCATCCGTGTCTGCCCTCTGTGTGTCAGCCACGCAGCTGAGAGCAACATGCTTAGCACCAGGTGATTACAGAAAGCTTGTTCCAGATGTACATTTTTTTGACATTTTAAAGAGAGGATGCTTTTCCACACTTTCTGATCCCCCAGAACATCTATACATCTTTTGAAAAAGAGCCTTTAAGTCTTTAGAAAAGCTCTTCAGTGTCTGGACATGGCTTATTCGCCCCCTTTCTTTATTCCCAGTGTCACCTCCCCCAGTCCTCACGGCCTGGCACAGGGAAACGGCCTTGCAAAGTCTCTACAGAGGGGGCAACTCCCAGGACGCCTTTGAAGATGGTGTTTGGCTCTCGCAGTGTAATTGACAGTAACAAGGACCGTTTGGTGTTGGCACACGACAGACAAATACATCAATGGACTAGAAGGGAACCCAAGCCGGATCACACTTACCTGCAGTCACCTGATTTAATGAAGACAAGGCTGCAATTCCATAGGAAAAGGATGGTTTTCTCAATAAATGGTCCTGGATCAACCGGCTATTCCTGTGGGGGAAAAATGAACTTTTGATCCCATACACACAAGATACAAGACACAAAAGCAAATTCAAAGTGGATCATAGACCTAAATGTGAAAAGCCCAAACACTAAAGGGTCCAGGAGAAAAGAGAGCAGACAGGAGAATAGCTTTATGACCTTCGGCAGAGGATTTCTTACACAGGACACAGAAACCACTAGCTACTAAAAAAAAAAAAAAAAAAAATTACTAAATATGACAATTAAAATGAAGAATTTATGTTCGTCAAAAATGAAAAGATTAACAAACCATCAACAACACTTGTGTCAGAATATTAGACTCAAAGATAAAAAGGCAAACAACCCACTAAGAAAAAAATGTGGGCAAAAGACCACACAAAAGAAATACAGGCCAGGCACAATGGCTTACGCCTGTAATCCTAGCACTCTGGGAGGCCGAGGCAGGAGGATCACTTGAGGTCAGCAGTTGGAGATCAGCCTGAGCAAGAACGAGACCCCGTCTCTACAAAAAATAGAAGAATTAGCCAGGCATGTTGGAGCGCACCTGTAGTCCCAGCTAATCAAGAGGCTGAAGTGGGAGGATCGCTTGAGCCCAGGAGTTTGAAGCTGCAGTGAGCTATGATGACACCATTGCACTCTAGCCCAGGTAACAGACCGAGACCCTGTCTGAAAAAAAAAAAGGAGAAGATATACAAATGGCCAATGACATCAGGAAAACACAGATTAAAACAACAATGAAACACACTCACAAGATTGGCTAAAATTTAAAAAAACTAAACCCTAATGCAGGCAGAATTCTAAGGTGGTCTCCAAGATTTCCACCCCTCAAGTCCACACCCCGTACAATTCCCTTGAATGTGGGCAGAACCTGTGGATATGAAGATGTCACTTCTGCGGTCAGGTTACCTCATATGCTAAAGATGGAGGGATTTTGTAATTAAAGTCTCTAATCACTTTAACTTTGAGTTGATCAAAAGGGAGTATACCCTGGGTTGACCTGACCTTGCCAGGTAAGCCCTTTAATGGACAGCTTAGGCCTGCCCTGAGCTTAGAGAGATTTTCCTGCTAGCCTTGAAGAGGCAAGCTGCCATGAGTTCTGTAGCTGCACAGAAATGAATTTGGCCAACAATCATGTGAACTCCATTAGAAGTGCACCCCAAGACCCCACAACCTCCTCATCCCCATTCTGCCATCCTACAGATCATTTTTGCACAATGGTGGAGCAGGAACTAGACTTTCAGGCCCCTGAGGACAGACCTTGTCTATCAGTCTGTTTCATTGTCTATCCCAGAACCTTCCACACAGCCTGGCACATTGCAAGAACTCAGCACATTTTAACTTTATTTATTTAGACATGTTCCTTAAAGGTGGAATCCAAAATCAATGGCCCCCAAATCCAACAAAAAGGTTTGTGTGACACCCTGTGGTTTTATTACCAGTTTCTATACATGGAAACATTGGTTGTATGTGGCCATCACAAGTGAAATGCAGGATTTATATGTTAAAATTCTCAGCTGAATTTTTTAAAAATCTCATAGCTATTTTGCAATTTTGCTGGTATGGAGAAGATTGCATTGTTCAAATATTCATCATCTTCCCTATAGAAGGATTATGCTAGGTTAAACCATATATAATTGAGATATTCAACCAGTTTTGACTTAATAAAATGCCAATCTCATATGGTTCAAGCTAATATTTCCCTGACCCTTTGATGTCCAACTTGACCATGTCATTTTCTCTGGCCAATAAAATGTGAGTTTTAGGGGCAGGTGTCACTTCTGAACAAAGTGTTATGAGTGATTGCATGTTGGCCAGCAGTGACCACCAGACATTTTCCAGGTAGAGGCTGCCCAATTTGCTTGGGTGCCAGGGTGAAAATGACAAAGAGCAGAGCCACAGCCCACCCACAATGGACACATAGCATAACTGATCAATAAACCTATAATGGCTAATAAACCTTTGAGATTTTTGTTACTGTAGCATAACCTACTATGTTCTATCAATATGTTTTCTTTCAGTCTACCTTGCAAAAGAGGTATTATAACTTGTGTCTGCCTCACTTATATCCCAGAGTTCAGCAAAATATCTTGTCTATAAGAAGCTCTTGAACAGTATTGATTGAATTTAATTAAGCATAGTATTTCTTCTTCTGGGAAAAAAAAAAAACTGGCTGAGCTCAACCAAAGACACTTTGTGGCATTTATTAATGGGTGTTCCACCTTTGAGTCTAAGGACAAGAATCAGCTGTGAGCCAAGCTGTATTATGTCAGCAAAAATCCCAGAACAATTAGGTTCCTTCAAGTCGGCTTGTTGCTGTTTGCAGAATCACATTTGATATCCAGTTCTCAGCTCCTCTTCTGGGGGCGCACCTGTTGCTCCAAGCAGGAGGATGACACCAGACACAGGAAGTGAGAGGGGAGCTAGAGCTAGACATAGCAGGCTTTCACAGACCACGCATGCAGAGCAGGGGAAACCTGTCTATGGAAAACTGTCAGTTTTTTGTACAGGGGAGTGAACACCTGATATTTTAAATGCAGTGAGGGCATATTGGCTGGAAACAGACTGGAGGGAGGCAAGAATGAAAACGGGGATGGAATCAAAGATTTTCTCAGAAGTCATAAATTACCAATTTTGACTAAAGAAAACACCTTAAATAAACGAGCATCTGTGGAGAAAAAGAAACATTTGTTAAAAACAAACAAACAAAAATCACCTCTGGAAAAATTTTTGAAGCCAAAAAGGTTTTGTGGTTGAATTCTTTGAAACTTCAAGTAAACAGATAATTTCATGCTCTTTCAACTGAAATAGACCATGGGAAAAAATGACGAAATCCCCAATTCATTTCACAAATCCTAACACTAAAACTTGTCAAAGATAGCATCCCTTTTCCCCCGGCAAAAAAAAAAAAAAAAAAAAAACCTACAAATCAGAATCATATATGGGTGCAGGCATGGAACTACTGCCAATGATATAAGTAAATCCACCTGGTATTATGTTAAGGAATAAGATATGAATGAAAGAATGGCATAGTATTAACATTTGTATTAATATAATTTTCACATCATCTCGTAAGTTGCCAAAGGGTATATAATATTCCATTCCTAAGGGGGACTTTTTTTTGGCAAACTAATAAGAAACTTTCTTAACATGATAATGAATATCTCAACAGCCAGCATCATGTATAAAATATTAATAATAAAACACCAGAGACATTCCCATTAATATCTGGACTAAAGCAAGGCTGCCTAGCACTAGAAATTCTGGCCAATTCAATAAGGAAAGAAATATCAAAAATAAAAATAGTAGAGGTAAAAGGATCATTTATTTCAGATGACATTATTACTAAAAACACAACAGAATCAACTTTAAAAAATGAATAATTCAGTATGGTGGCTAGTTTAAAAAATTAATCTATATAAGCATTAGCTTCCCTACAGACCAGCAATAAGCAGTTAAAACAACAGGGGGGAAAGCATTCAATAGAATCAAAAAAATAGAAGAATTGAATGTAATAAAAATATAAATATAGAATATTTCTAAAAATAAGTAGACCTACCTAGGGATTTACTTGACAAAAAATATACAGGAGCTATATAAATACCATTACTAAAGGATTTAAATAAACACTTGGCTAAATTGAAAGATGTACTATAACATTTCTAGATGGGGAAAATGTTATATAACTGAAATTTTTGAATTCCTTATTCTATAGATACACAAAGTGCCCTGCTCACAGGCCCCTCCTTTGTGACTGCAGACCCTACCCTGACCTCATCGTCTCCGGATTGTTTCTGACAGCCCCAGAGTATTGCACATCACACAAGAGCAAGATTCCTCTGCTCTTCCTTTGCAGCAGTTCCAGCCAGCTGTTGGCAAATCCTCTAGGGGCGAGTTCACATTGTCCCCAGAGCCAGCGATTTATGGAGAGGTCCCCAGGGTGCTCTTAGACACCTTACTCCCACTCCTCCAATTTGGAAAACGCTTGAAGCAGTGGTGTGCTGGTAAATGTTTAACAACCAGTTCTCTAGAAAAGAAACAAGTTTACTATGTTACTTATATAAGAGATACGTAGCACATGATTACAAATGATACACAATACCCTAAATCCCTTGATTTTGTACAACCCACAATCTAAAAATAGTTTTTCCATTTTTGAATGATGGTAGAAAGTCAAAAGAATATTATTTCATGGCACATGAAAATTATATGAAATTCAAATTTCAGTATCCACAAATAAAGATATATTGGGACAGCCTTGCTTGTACATTTACGTATTATCTATGGTTGCTTTTGCCCTGTAACAGCATTAGTTGTGGCAGAGACTGTATGGCCCTGTAAAGCCAAAACACTTATTATCTGATCCTTCACCAAAAAATTTGCCAGCCACCTCGTCTAGACAATCAACAAAACAATAAATCAAAACCTAATTTGCAGTATGTGTCAATTTCCATGGTGCAAATACTCCCACTGTGCCAACGTCAGGCTTACCAACGTAACATCACTGAATGTAAAATTAGGAAGAGACACGCACAGTAGCACGTCAGTATATAGTGTTTCCACCATACAGATAACAATAGCAGTTGCAGGTTCAAAAACAGAATAGAAAAACATTTCAATCAGATGTCACAATGTATTGTCAGCTACAATTACAATATTACATTAATATTATATGACACTGGTAGAGAAATGTTGCTATTAATGCTATAGAAAGTTCAGAAACAGATACCACTGCAAGCAAACAGTGCCTGATATAAGTAGTATTTCAAATCAGTGGGAGAAAATAGATTTTAAAAACAAATAGCATAGAGAAAACTGGCCAAATTTTGGGCATGGGATGGGGGAGTTTATTAGATCTTTATGCCATTTGCCAAAATTATTCCACTTGTATTTAACTTTTAGAAGACATTAAAAATAAATGTGTTGAGAAGTAATATAAGTGTATATATTTGTGTGGGTAATTGCTTTTTAAACATGACAGCAAAGGCAAAATCCGTAAAGGAATAAAAGATACCCATAAATAAAAGTACCATAAACAAAAGACAAATGATAAACAAGAATCATATTTAGATACAGGACAAAGATAAGTAAATATAGAAGAAAAATTAATAGTTTATATATAAAAATTCTTTTTTTTTTTTTTTTTTTTGTTGAGACAGAGTCTCACTTTGTTGCCCAGGCTAGAGTGAGTGCCGTGGCGTCAGCTTAGCTCACAGCAACCTCAGACTCCTCGGCTTAAGCGATCCTACTGCCTCAGCCTCCCGAGTAGCTGGGACTACAGGCATGCGCCACCATGCCCGGCTAATTTTTTCTATATAGATTTTTAGTTGTCCATATAATGTCTTTCTATTTTTAGTAGAGACGGGGTCTCGCTCAGGCTGGTCTCGAACTCCTGACCTTGAGCGATCCACCCGCCTCGGCCTCCCAGAGTGCTAGGATTACAGGCGTGAGCCACCGCGCCCGGCCTATAAAAATTCTTAACAATAAATAAGAAAACATAAAATAGCAATGGAAAATAGACAATTAAAAATACGCAATTCACAAAAAGGATAAATAGACGTGGTCAATTAACATTAAAAAACTTCTAATAGTTTTCAAAGAAATATAAATAAAAATCACAAGATATCATTTTTGCCTAATCAGATTGCCAAAAGTTAATGTATTGACAAAACCCAGCACTGTCAAGGACGTGAGGAAATGGGCACTCTTGTGCACTACTGGTGGGACGATAAATTAGTACATCCTTCCTAGAAGATCTTTTGATGATGTCAAGAGATGAAATACACACACATACCTGGAGACCAACACACCTGTGTCTAGGGATATACCACTAGTGGAGAAAGGATGTGGCCTGCAGTATTGTTAAAATAGTGAAAAAATGGAAATTTAAAAAAATGTCCAATACTTGAATGGTTAACTTTTTTCTGTATATATACACAAGGGTTCTGTGTATATACACTAAAGGTTTAAACCTTTATAAATAGTGGTGTCAATACACATTTACTGATAAGTGAAGGTGTCCATAATACATTGCTACATGGAAAAAAGGCTACAAAACAACATATATATATGTATGCATATGTCATGATCCCAAATATGTAAACTTGCCAATGCACATGTGTAGATAAACACAAAGAGACATCCAGAGCAAAGCTAAGTGATAAGAAGTCAGGTGGTTTTTTACTTTTATTGTTTTGTGTGGTGTGTGTGATGTTTGGCTTGTTCACAAAGAAGATGGGAACATTTTTACTCACACAAATAAAGCTACTTACATACACATGTAGTAAGAGACATGGAAGTACAATCACTGAAATGTCATTTCTTGGTGATGAAATTACAAGTTATTTTCATTTCTTGTTGCTTACATGGATGTTCCACAATAATGTGTTCACCTTAAAATCAGAAAAAGACAATTAAGGCTATTCTTTTTTTAAACAAAACAAAGATCCTTGTTTTGAGGAAGTCTTAGCCTTGTGAAAGACAAAAATAGTAAGCAAAATATATTACTAGTATAGTAATAGTCAAGGTGGCTTCCTGTTCACAGGAGCTTAGAGACCCCAAGTGAGGAATGGTCACCGCCAGCAGGAGAAGCCAGGAAAGGCTTCGCAGAGGATGTCACATGTTGTCACCTGACATACTGAGTCACAGAAGGCAGCAAGGACCACACTTTGAGAATTACTGCTTTAGGGGATTAGAGTTTAATTTCTCTCTTAGAGGAGCCCATGGGGTTATTATGAGCCCCCGAAATTGAATGTAAAATTGAACATGCATAATTATGCAAAGGGCCCATGACTGCTGAAACCACTGCGTCAGCGCCGTCCTCATACAGAGTGGCCGTCACTGCCAGGATCTGTTTGAAGTTTGCTTCTTTACTTCTCCTTTGGGCCAATCTAATCAACAAAGAGCTGGATTTGGCTGTTTCCATTTTCTAATCTCATCCAAAGGCTTCACTGAAGAGACAAGCTGTATAGCCAGCCCAGAGTTGAAGAGCAAAAGCTTAAAGTCCACCCAGTTCCAATGACCTGAATTGAATGCTGGCACGGGAAGGGAGCAGGGCATCAGGTGTTTCGGGGTCATCATGGCTGGTGTTGGGGAACAATGAGAAAGCAATTCCAACAGCTCAAGGGAACGTTGCATCTTAGTGAGAATTGAAGGACGGGGCAGTTAACAGACGATCATTGGGAAAGTGGCCTCCAGGCAGGGGAACAGCAAGAATAGCAGGGAGGTGCAAAAACTAGGAACGGAATAGTTCGGGTGAATTGGAGTGTAGGATACACACAGTGTAGGATTCCACTGTGTGAAAAGGGCAACGGAAGGGTCGTGAATATAAGCTATGGAGTTTAAACTCCACTCGTTAGGGCAACGTCTCTCAAGTGGGGAACCTAGACATGTTCTCCAGGGATCAGAGGTTTTTATGAGAAATTATACATTTTACATTGAATTTTGATAATTTTTTAAAGACTTGTACAATTGCTTTAGATGGCCTGCTTATACCTGAGTACTACTACTTTATTCTGGTGGTATGTTTGTGATCACATCCTGCCAGGTAAAATCAGAAGATATCTTGACTTGCCTTATAAACAAAGTCTTCACAATAGTTGTACATTCTGAGTTGAGAACAAAGTGGAGGCTGCACTGTGTTTCTCTTTAAATAAGGTCGACATATTTTGTTCAGCTCCACGCAAATGCATTGGAAAATTTAGATAAACTATATGATTTTCTAGAGATGTAATTTATCAGATTACATCCCAGAAAAGATAAAAAGCCTAAGCACATTAATTTTCATAGAGGTTATAAGGACGTTGCCAGAAGCACATCCTCCAAAGAACACCAGGTCCAGAGGGTTTCATAGGAAAAATCCACCAACTCCTTAAAGAATGGATAATTCTAATTCTTTTTAAGCTATTCTGGAACAGCTTAAAAGAAGAAAACTTCCCAAGTTTTTTTCTGTGAAGGTAGTATAATACCACAAAACCTACAAAGATGGCAAAAACCACACAAAAGAAAAATACAGACCAATATCACTTATATTTATGCAAAAATCCCAAATAAAATAGCAAATGGAATCAAGCAATATATTTAAAAAATAACACATCTTGACCAAGTGAGATTTATTCCAGAAATGTAATGATAGCTAAATATTAGGAACTGGATTAATGTTTTTTAACAAATTAAAGAAGGAAAAGATTATTTCCAGAGATATTGAAGATATTTGACAATATTCAACCACTATTCTTTATTAAAAACCACTCAGTAAAATAGGAATAGTTGGATACTTCCTAAACAGGATAAAATATTTCTGTTTGCCCAAAAGCCAGCAGCATCCTTCATGGGGAACCACTAGAGGCCTTTCCAGTGAAGTCAGGAGCATGACAAAAATGACTACAATTACTGCTATTTACACTGTAATTCACGACCACAGAACTCATGTGGGCTCTCGGTGCCGCCCAGGATATACTAAATTTCCCTTGTCTGTTCCTTCTCGACAATCCTAGACAATTTCACATCCGTACTCTCCTCAGATCTCTCACATCTCCTTCCCCATCTTACTGGCAGTTGAGGATCCTGTTTCCCAACTGGGATTAAGGCAAACACTTTCAGAGCCTTACACGCTCCACGTCTGCCCATTTAACCGGTGGCTGCACCCGCACCCTGTGCCTTCCTACCACAGGTAAACATCCGTGCGCAGGGGAAAGTCAAGCCCTCTACTTGCGCACTAGCTTTCATCTCACCTCCTCAAGGACTTGTTCCAACAATTCTCCTGTCTCCTACATCATCAATCTTTCTTCTGCTACTAGGTCATTCCATCAACAAATAAACCTCTTTCTATCTTTAAAACAAAACAAAACAAAACAAAACAAAACGGCCTCCGCTTTCAGTAGGAGCAACCATTATCCCATTCCTCTGCTCCCCTGGCAGCAAACTTCTCTTTGCTCCCCACCCCACTCCACCAGACTACTCCAATCAAGGTCACCAAGGACCTCTATGTAGCAAACACAATGGGCATTTCTCAGTCTGCCTCTCAACTTGACCTGTGAGCAGCATTTGACACAGCTCATTACCCTCTCCTCCTTGACTCATTTTCTTCACTTCCAAGACACCACAGACTCTTTTTTAAAAAATTTCAGAATATTATGGGGGTACACACCTTTTGGTTACATAATTTGCTTTTGTATCATCTGAGTCAAAGTTGTAAGTGTGCTCATCACCGAGATAGTGTGCATTGCACCTGTTAAGTGTGAATTTACCCATCCTCTCCTCCCCCCTCCCACCTGCTTGGTTTCCGATGAATGGCATTTCCATATATGCACGTAAGTGTTGACCGATTGGTTCCAATTTAATGGTGAGTACATGTAGTGCTTGCTTTTCCATTCTTGCGACACTTCACTTAGAAGAATGGTCTCCAGTTCCATCAGTATTTACCCAAAGGAAAAGAAGACATTTTATAAAAAAGACACTAGTACTCAAATGTTTATAGCAAAATTCACAATCACAAAGATGTGGATACCACATACTCATGATACCTTATTGACTCTGTGGTCCTGTCTTATTCTCGTGGCTATTTCCTCCTCTTCTTCCAAAGCTTTTAATGTTGGAGCCCCCCAGGGCTCATTCCGCAGTCCTCTTTCCTTCTCACATCTCTGATCTCTCTAATGGTGATCTCACCCAGTCTCAAGGCTTTAAAATAGCATCTAAGATGTTGAAGACTTGCAAGTTTTTATTTCCAATAATTATTTCTCTCAAGATTTGTATATATCCAACTGTCTGCCATTATTCTTGGATGTCTGATAGACATCTCAAACTTAACACATTCAATACTGCAATCATGATCTTTTCCCTCAAATCTGCTCAACCTGCGGTCTTTGCTGCCTCAATTCATGGCTTTTAGTTGTTCAGGCCAAAAAACTTGCCCATTACCTTTAATGCCTCACTTCCTCTCACTTGCCGTATCTAATCCATTGGGACATCTTCCACCTCCAAAATATAGACAGGCAAGAAGTGTGGGAAGAACAGATAGCATGAGTGATAACATGAACCAAGACCATGATGTATGTGAAAGTCATCAAGAAATAGATGCCACTGGGACCAAAGGCTCCTATTGGGAAATAATAGTAACTAAGTTCCAACAGGGAATAGGTTACATTCATACCGTGAAGCTACCAAAGATGGGGGGGAAACCCAACAAGGCTTATGTGGTAAATTCCTGAATCATGGAAAGTTCCCCTCATCCCCCACCCCTCCTCCTTCCCAAGAAAACTAGTGTGAGATGTACAAGTACGGTAGTTCACCAGGGAGAAAAAGGCAATGAACCTTTAAGAGAACAATTTTAATTATATGCACCCTTTGGACTTTTCAAATTCCAAATCAATATATACGAATTTGTCGTGTCACATAGTTTTGACTTAAAAGCACTTTTTTCCCTTTGGGGACCTCTGACAGGCCCTCTCCACCACGACACTTCTCTTACCTGCGCCCTCGTCCGAGGACCACCTCTCTCTGGACGTGTAGTTTTCCATGTTTCTGGGGTTTTCCATGCTAGATTTTATCACACAGTACACTTCATACTTCTTGGGGCAAATTCCTTGTGGACATCTTCATCATTTTCTTCGGCCTCCTGTGTGCTGCATGTAGTACACTGAAGACACAGATTTGACCCAGACTTCACCTGGTCAAAAGCTTCTTCACTAGGAAAAACACCTTGCTCTTAAGTGATGATCTTTATAACCAGTCTCTGTAACTATTAACTCAAAAATTTGGCATCTTAAAGCTATTTTAATCTAATAATTTTACTTACCATTGACCCTATTGTGGTGAACTTATTAATTCATATGTCAAAAGTCAGGGCTTGAAATCTTTCAGGGAGGTTATGATCAGGATACCCACCTATGTTTGATTCTCATAGGATAACTTGAAGGTACGTATAAAGAAATATGTTATTTGAAATAGTATCATTCTAGAAATGTGGACAATTGAATAAAAATCCAACTCATTTAATAATCTGATAATACAATATAAACAAAGAATGGTTTTCAATACTCCTACTGAGGCAGCAATACCATAGTGGTTAGGAGCCCAAACTTTGGTATCAAAAAGATAGCACTGTAAGCTAATGGGACTTTGGGCAAGTGACTACGTCTGTTTCCAAATCTGTAAAATGGGAGATGGGTGTGACCATGAAAGAGCAACAAAGAGGGATCTTTGTGATGATGGAACTGTTCCCCATCTTGACTGTATCAGTGTCAATATCCTGATTATAATACTGTATCACAGTTTTTCAAGATGTCACTGGGAATAACTCAAAGGGCACATGAGATCTCTATTATTTCTTACAACTCCATGTGAATCTACAATTATCTCCAAATAAAAAGTTTAACTGAAAAAATGCATTTATAAATGTTGGTTTAAATTTTATATTGATTTCAAAACTATCCTAGGCGATCGTATATCTTCTCTAATTTTCTATGATGGCTGAAATAAAGTGAAATAGACTCCAAATTACTTTATTTTGAATTTAGCAATGACATAACCAGAAGGTGGCACTATTACCACATGAATATACTATAGTAAGGCACAATTCACTTAAATACATCAAAAAAATGAAATATTAGGATTTCAGTCAAAATTGTGTAATAAATGCTAACCTTAATTCAGCAGTATTTTCAATATGTATCTTAACTGAGGTTTAAAAAAATACAATTTTCAGAAATCATTAAAAAATAAGACAGCATACACAAATCCTGTATGGACTAGCAAACCCTTCCAAATACAAAGATCTGATATTAAGCTGTTTCACCAAAGCTGGTATTAAGCTGGTATATCTTTGCATTTTGTATACAAGTATTTCTTGTCTCACAAACTCTCAACAGAACTTTGGATGAAGGCATGAGTACCACTTACAGAAAATTCCTGTACTGCAACTAGAAAAGAAAAGCTGAGGAAGGGATCTTTTTGTTAAAGCAAAAAATCTAGAACTTTTCCTTCCCATTTTGGGTTTAAGATAAAAACATTTAATTTTCAAGGGAAAAAATTAAATTGTATCAGTTAATAAAAATTACCAAGACACAAATATCTTTTATCCAATTCTGTCATTTTGCATAACATCGAATGTGAAGTTCCAAAACACAGAAACACTTGCCTGAAGTCAGATATGGCAGAGCTAGGGTTGAATCCAGGGCCCAGGACTCCTAGTTTAAGACAGCCGTTGAATATAGACCAACGAGACACTAAGGCAGAAAGAAACTTTTAATGCAAAAGGCAGTATTTTTGCCTTAACTGTGTATTTTTGTTCTAATTTTAATAGTCAAATTAGTTTTAAGTAGCTCTTTTCAAAAATGGACAAAATGTGCCCATGAATAAATTTTAAATAAAAATTATGTATCCATAACACACAACTACTTAGAGGAACACGAGAAGTACCAAGACCACAACAAATAGGATGATAATAATGAGATGTCCAAGACTCAGTGGGAAACAGAGGACCAGAGGTTGGAACACCAGTCACTTCCAAGGAGGGAGACTCCCAGACAAATGTGGTTCACATTGTTACCCAGGATATGACTGTCCCCCATGGCTGGCGTGAACAAGAAAACACGAGTTATACAAGCAGTAGCGCTGTTGATAAGAAAATCTCAATCTTTTAGAAAAATAACCTCGCAGAAAGGATGTAATAAAATATTAAAACCTTATTTGCGAAACCCAAGTAAGTCCTTGGAAATAATTAAAGCTCTTCCTAAATATAACCAACAATATTCCCCCTTTCGAAAGTGTTGAACATGCTACAGGTAGCGTTATCAAACACAAAATATCCATGGTGTAACAGAAACCACAGAAAACAGGTTTCTGACAGGTGTAACACACTCACCCAAACCTCAAGGTCCTTGCATTCTAGGGCAAATATGTTCCGATGCAGCAGCAGCAAATTAGAACACACATACTAAGTAGTCAACGCTGCTGTTCCATGGCTAGATTTTTCACAAGTCATTTGACTGAACAGAGACTGAGGGCCTAAGAAAAGCATTTCAGAGAACAAGTGGCCTTAGGAGAATGAGAGATTGAGAGAAAAAGAGTAGAACACTAAATGACTATGTTTAGAGGGGTGGAGGAACTCTCAAAGGATATTAGGAAGTGACCTGGTATACTTGGCTAGGTTACTCTAGCCAAGCCCAGGGTGAAGATCCTAATGACGTTCTCAAATACAATAAGAAGCTAACAATTCCAGCTTTGATGCTAACTTGCCCCACGGGCTAGTATAAATCCTCTTCCTTCCTGGGGTCTCCACTTCTTTCAGCTAGCACTGATGGCAGAGGCTCCGCTTATCTGATCTTTAAGATGTCACTCAGCTTTTGTGACAAAAGCAACAGATCAAGATTCCACTTTGATGCTTAGCCTGAGCAACAGGCAGGAATAAGAAGATCCAGAAGAGCCCTGTTGGGAAAATAGGCTAAGAGATGTGACAGGTTTCAGGAGTTTTAGCCTATTTTCCCAACAGAGCCCCAACACGACATGAATAGGAGAGGAGACACTGGTTCAAAGTCATTCTTGGCTGCACTTCAGAGGACATGGTATGAACACATGAGGGAAAAGCAGAAGGATTTGACAATGAACCAGATGCAAGAAGCAAAAGAAGACATCTAAAGTCACTGAAGGTTGCTCTATAATCAGAATTTCAAAAGTATGATTTATATTTCAAAGTAAACAAGGATACACTTTTCTGTAATGTGTAAAGTTCATACATTCTATATTAATGCCCTGTCCTCATTCAGGAAGTACTTGAGCTCTACCTGTGTACTAGGCACTGCTCTAGGCTCTGGGTATACTGTTCACTGCAGCAGACACAGGATATTTATTATCATTAGGGAATATTTGCAACAAGCAGCCTCTAACACTTGATGTGGAATTTTTAATAAGTGCATCTCAATGCCCATCTAGGGATCAAAATGCCCTCTGCATTCAGTCTCACATTATGCCTAGTCTAACCAATAACCAAGCATTGTAAGCAGCCCAGATGATTCAAACTATGCTCTGAAGCCAATATAATTTTGCTTTTCAGAACATGTTTTTTAATTCAGCAAAACAGGCAAGTTCTTTTAAAAAAAAAAAAAAAAAACTTACCTTGTACAACTTCACATGAAGCTATGCCTTAAGAATTCACAGATCTGAAGTTTCTTATTCTTTCAAAGATTACCAAATTATTACTGTCCTTAAAAATGTAAATTCAAGTCAATTTACCAAGCACTTTCCATACTAGTTTTATTTACTTGTTCACACAAGAGCTGGACCAAACAAAATGAGAAATAAGTTAGGATAAATTCTGAGCAGTTTATTCTCAAGTCATTACAGTGTTCAACCAGTTTGACATATATAAAGATAACGACATAACAATAAACATTGGGAGGTACACATATTCCATTCCAAAAGAAGACATGTTATATATACAGAAAAAAAAATGCAGTAAATATTAAGATATTCAAAGTAATTTTTTGACAACTCAGATGTGACATATTTACAAAAGTGTAAGTTTTAAAATAATTAAATAATTTCCATAGACTTATAAAGGAATTGAGATAAATATTAAGAGACCCTGACAATCACAAGAACATTTCCTATACTACTGAATACGGGTAATTCTATAAAAAGTCCCAAAATAGAGCTAATATTTTGCCACCATGAAATATATCAAATTGCCAATACCAAAATACGCTAAAATGAACATGCAATGTGGAAGCTATACCAAAGAAAACAGTATCAGGCTCTGAATATTGCAAAGTGTCTATAAGATTTCTTAGGTGTGTTCATGAAAAAGGACCTTTCAAAAGAACCATTATAATGGACATATCAGCAGAAAAAGTGATTACTTAAAACTTTTTCATTCTATCATCTTAAAATGTAGCTGCAAAAGAGAAAAAAAATCTAAATATAACTTTTAAAAAATATTAGCTTATGAATAAAAAAGTTGAGTGGTGCATTCTTTATGCATATGGATTTTTAAACTGAGACTACGTAGTTCTAGTATAATATATCTTAACCTCTGGACCCCACCACTATAGTAGGAAATTTCTCTCTTTCTCTGTCTCAGACAAAAAGTCATCTTAGAAAATGAAAAGGAGAAATGGTGATATGTACGAATTCAAAACAAAACAGTACTGTAAAATGGCAAAATATCATTAAAATAGCAGCATGTGAAATTCAAGACTGTTTTCTTAAAGCAAGTGTTTAAGACTGAACTGAAAAATGGTACTTGCTCAAACTGGTCTATAATTCAACACCTGAAACTAAGGATTCTTTAGAGAGGTGCTTATATTTATGATATCCCATGATTAAATGTATATTCAAATTTGTTTTTTAGAAGATATATATTGCACAGGTAGTAGAATACCAGCATTCTGGTATTTCTAACATAAAATGCTATCTTACTTAACACATTAAACTATGCTACTGAAAATTAATTTTATCCCAATGTTTAAAACCAATCATGTAGGACTTTTAAGCACATTAATCTCAAAACATTCCTAAACAAGATGAAAAAACACAGGCACTTGAATATAAGTCATTAGAGACAAAAAGTAGAGGCCACAACAATTTCATGACTAAGGGCAGTTATGTCTTTACATATAAACTTGAAGTCTTTTGATGATCCAAATATAGAAATCAGAACTATTTACAAAACTTTGATAAGAAAATCAGATCTCTCAAAAATTTCCTACCAAATAATTTTCACTGAATAAAAGCACTGACTGCTACAAGTCCTGATTAAGTTTTTTCAAATAAATATCTAAGATACAGTTGTTTGAATTCTAATTTTCCCCTTTTCTCTACCCCAGTACAATCCACAACCCTCACTGATAATATCCTCTCTGCAAAATTTACCACTCACCTCAAGATCCAGGGCATCAAAAATGGTTATAATTTCAAAATAGTCCACATTGTAGTATAATATAAATTTGACAGCACCACAGACTTCATGAGTTTAGGTATTTTAGTTTGGCAATATTTCATTCAGTATTATTAACCAATAAGAATGTGTAAATATCAAACATCTAATAGAAATTCAGAGTAGCCATTTTAAAATGACCAAAATAATCAATAAGCATTTTTCATGGTTTAAGTTGTTTAACATTTAAACTGCCAAAGTCACTAGGAAAAAAAAAATCACACACACATTTTTACCACCCAAATGAGAACACACAAAGCTTCAGACAGATGATACTGAGACACCTAGCACTTTTCCTTTCTTTCTTTGTTTTAAAAAAGAAATTATATTTAGTTTGGCCACTCCCTATTCTTGGTTTACCAGCTTATAAAGAGTACATCTAAGAGGCAGTATAACATACGCATTAGAAACCATTCCACCCTTTATCATCTTTGGCTAAAGGCCTCATGAAAGGAAACCGAGGATGGCCAACGGCGCAGGCTCCACACGCTTCCGTCTCACACGTCACTGACCGGAAGGCTCGCGTCATCCAAGTCCACTGGGTCACAATCTTTTTCCTGAGGGCCATTTTTACTTTGAGGTTTTAGCACACCTTGTTCAGTCACTTTGGAAGCTGGTTCTCTTGGAGAGACAGTCTGGACCTTGAAGTTCCCTGGCTTGACCTTGGCAAGAGATTCGTAAAATCCTCGTTTTTCCATGGTAAAGCTTGAGACCAGAGAGTTGCTGCGGGTGGCTGTGGAATGTGAGGCGGCGGCTGCGCTGGCAGGACGGAAAGCGTGCTTGGATTCTGAATGCTCCTGTAAAGAGGAGTGTGGGTCAGACACAGTCAGTCACCAAAAACAAGGTTAGTAACTCAGTGTGAGGCTTGATTCTCTGGAAAACGAACACAACACAGACACACACACACACACACACACACACACACACGAAGCAGAAGCGTGAGCCATGCAGCATAATGTGCAAGTTCTTTCCCAAAGCAATGCATTTTTAGGGGTGAGTTTAAAGCAATGACAGCCAACAACCATTTCCACTAGGAAACCAGTTCTGTCACCAAAGCTGAATTTGGCAGCTTATGACACTTTGAAGACTCAGCCAGCCTGAACTAGAATATAGTGTTCCATCTGCAACTGAACTGTGTTTATAAGGGTGCCTACCAGCTTTATCATTTTATTTAAGAGTATATTTACAATCAACACTAGGAATTATCCCAAACATTTTAGAAAAATAAAAAATGAAAATGCAGAATTTAACAATGAAAGGCCATATTCTTTGATAAGCAGGAATCAACATTTTTCAAACATTATTTGCTGGCAGTCTGACAAAACTTAGTTTTTGCTTCCCTGAATTTCTCTGCACCAATAATAGCACAGTCTTTTCACTTTTTATTTAATTTCATTTATTTAGTTTTGAATATATCATATATTCATATGGCTTAAGATTCTCAAGATAAAGGGCACATATTTAATCATTTTTAAAACTGTGGTGAAATAATTATCAGTCATGAATATTAATTTCAATATGCTTCTAACTGGATCATATCTGAAGATATCCTTAAGTATGACCATTCTAAATGCATTGCCATATAGTTCCTAGTATATTGTGTTCTTTATGATTCTAGTGGCTTTGAAAACAAAGTGCTACAAATCACCAAAACACTATAGAGTCCTATTAGATGGCTATCTTTCATCAGAGATTTAAAATGCCATGCAAACTATAGTAATGTACAGTTTATCCAGTGCATATGCATGCATGAGTTTGCATATACTATTAGAACAAAGGTGCATTTCAAGTGTTGTAGTATTTAAAAAATCTCAAAATATATAATATAGATAGTGAAACTCTTGCAGCAATTCAGTATATTAATTTTTAGAGCTAGCTTAATATTTCTTTCCATTAGTAAAGTTGTATTTTTTTTTAAGTACACATATCCAACCTGATGACTATAGTGAAATAGTTTGCGTTAGTATTGACAAAATCAGTTATGATAACTGCAAAAGGCAGTTTGGTTAACTCAACTTTCTATGATCAGTTGTGAGTAGTGAGTAAGTCTGGGCCCTCTACTAAGAAGGCACGTTTGCGTGAGAGCCCACATACGTGCTGCATTCACCAGCTCTTGATGTATACCTCTGTATACAAGGGTTCGACAGCCTTCTGGCCTGCCGCATCTGGAACACAGTGCAAAGCTAAGATTAGAGTTAACCTATACTGGAGAGAGGGAGGAAAAGAGAAAGTTCTGCTGATAGTCATAGCTAGATAGTCCAATTTGCCCCCACCACAAAGCACAAAACACAAACACCCTTCTCCAATTTTTCCTCTTCCCAACAGACATAGTGTTTTTGCAGTGTCTCATAGTCGTCTGCTGAAAAAGTCACATAAAATACAGGAAGCTACAAAATTAACACCTAGGAAAGTGATTTCTTAGATATTCCAAAAAGGATATAAGTAGAATGACTTAAGAAATGAGAAAAATAGATATCTATTTACTGATCTGTAGTCATCACTACCAGGAAATAATAAAACGCAATTTTTATTATAATATTACTCAAGGAAAAATATTAAAAGTACAAATATCTAGCATTTATATTGAATATAAATAATAAAGGTTATCAAGTTATATATTACACTACTTTCTACAAATGACAGCGCTACATTTTAAGACTCTTCACAATTTTTTATTCCTTAGAATTTGTATTTTCAGATCAGAGACCAGTGGCCAAAGTTTTCCAAAACTAAATCTAATTTCTATGATATTCTTCAACATAATAAATAAAACATTTTTCTTACTATTTCTGGGTAAAGCTTTTTATCATACTACCACCAAGAGAATTGTGGTAGTTTTCAAGAGGCAGCTTTAAGTCAACTTGCTAGAAAATGAGAATGAAAACATGAGGTAGAAAAACTGACTAGGAGCTCTGAACTGCACTTAAGGTTCCAGTTGTTCAGTGATCCTATGGCAGGTTCCACCAAAAAACCTGAACTGAAATTAGAGGAAGTAAAGTGGAAACTGAGATGTTCACAAAACTGTAATGCTACAATTAAAGGTGTCTTACGTGATTAGGCCACATACCATACTAAGAATCTGTCAGATGATGTCAAATCTAGACCTATCGACAAGTAACAATTCCTAAAACAAAGCAAGGAAATGTTTATTCTTTAGTTGCCTGGCTTGTGCATTTAACACAGTACAATGCACAGAAAGTTATGTATACGTAACACTACAAGGAAGCATTAAATTAGAAATGCATTATTTTTTTTTTTTTTTTTTTTTGTTGAGACAGAGTCTCACTTTGTTGCCCAGGCTAGAGTGAGTGCCGTGGCGTCAGCTTAGCTCACAGCAACCTCAAACTCCTGGGCTCAAGCGATCCTACTGCCTCAGCCTCCCGAGTAGCTGGGACTACAGGCATGCGCCACTATGCCCGGCTAATTTTTTCTATATAGATTTTTAGCTGTCCATATAATGTCTTTCTATTTTTAGTAGAGACGGGGTCTCGCTCAGGCTGGTCTCGAACTCCTGACCTTGAGCAATCCACCCGCCTCGGCCTCCCAGAGTGCTAGGATTACAGGCGTGAGCCACCGCGCCCGGCCTAGAAATGCATTATTTTTTTTTTTTTGCAAGTCCAATTGGTATAAAAGTCAACATGCAAATAAATCTCAATAAAGAAAGAAACCAGATAGATTAAGGGGACAGGAAGGAAAGCAACTCAACAGGATGGGGAGACTCAAGGGACTATCACCCCAGAGAGCAGGAAACCTACAGAAGACGCTGATCTGCCCGGTCCCCGCTGTGCTACAATGGCGCCAGAGACTGCTTTAATCCAACTGTGCATCTCTTCAGGGCTATCAGCCTAAAGGAAAAAAAGGACTTATTCAGTCAGTTTTTCTTCAAAATCACCTTCTGTTTCTATAAATCCAATGTATTTATTTTGGTCACTTAAATATTGTCACCAACAAAATCATTTTAGAGATCACTTTTTAAAACCAGGTTTTGCTGGGTAAGTTACTACACAGAGACATTAAGTCAGGCACTTAACTGTTTTAGGATCAGACACATCAAAAAGTATCAATAATGAACACTTATAGAGAGAAAACAAGGAGAGGAAATAGTCAAAGAAAAACCCTTGTATTTCACTCTATCTACTGCTACATTGTCTGAATCTACAAGAATATTTATGGAATTGTGTAATTTAAAAAACATTTTGGCATGATTTTACATATTATTTTTCTAGAAATAATTTCTAGTAGTGTCCTACATCCTAAAAGAAGTATTGGTAGTCATATTCCAAAGTATCATATTACTTCATAGGGCCTGGCTTTCAAATGAATTTAAAACTTTACTATGAAATAATCCAATTAAACAAGATCCTGAAAAGGGTGCAGAGATACTACTGTCCCTTATTTCTATATTTTAGAATTCTAGATTCTAGAATCTAGAAATATAAAAATTTTAAAGTTACAGAATAACATTTATGAATCAATGATATTAACAAAGACTTATAAAAGGAAAACCTCAAAGGGGGCAAAGGTAGAGTATACTTTCATTTATTACTAACAGAAACACAATTCTAGAAATCAACTGGACAAAATAAAAAGGTTCATGCTCTGATAGTTAATCTTGATCTAGAAATTTACCCTAAAGAAATAAGAAATTCAGGCAAATTTACACTCAAAGATGTTGTCTTTATTATCGCAGGAAATGTGTGAAAACTATGCAAATGGGTATGTTTGATAACAGAGTGACAACAAACAGTTAACTTGTGGAACATCCATACAATGCAGTATGGTGCCATTCTAAAAGGTTTTCAGACAATTTTTAATGACATTATTATGAAACAAATAAGATGTTAACACTAACATATTATTTCTTATAAAAAGATTTGTCTTCAGAAAGGCAGCAAAAAAATAAAAATGGTTGCCCGACTGTGAGATTGTTTTATAAAACACCTTTAGTATTTTTCTATATTTTCTAAATTTTCTACACTAAGCATATGTAACTTTACTAAAACAAAGCCAAATCTTCTTTTACAAAACTTTCTATTTAAATAATTCAATGTGGTAAGCAAAAAAGTACATTTTAAAGTTAAATACAGGATGCCTACCATTAGTGAAACTACATAGATCTACTGGTTACTTTTATTATGGATTATTAATTATCATGAGCCCTCCCTTTTTATAAGATTATCAAAAATGACATTAATAGAAAAATGAAAAATTTAAAATATGTGTAAAAATAATCCAATGTGAAGGTACACATTTAACATCTAAGTTAACATAGCATTTCCCTTCCTCCAAATACTACTTAATTCTATTTCACTAATTCATAAGAATATTCCCATTTCCTGATTTAGTTCTATTTCACTAATTCATAACAAAGAATACTCCCATTTCCTGAACATGTAACCTACCAATAACTCTATATATAACCCCCTTTTACTAAGCTGGTAAATTACAGTTGTCCTATTTTTTGAAACCTCTAAAACAACAAACTTGTTTATGTTTATTTCCCTTTAAAATTATTAATTTCTCTTAGGAGGATCTATCATCTTCAAATAAGTATCTTACCTGCACATAGAAAGTTCGAGACGTTGTTACAATTTCAAAGAGGTTGTCTCTCATCATGATGTCACTGTTATGGGGAAAAAAATTATCCAATTTTATTTAAATAGTAGTGTGACAATTTTTCTTTTACTTGTTTATCCAGTTCCAAGTATATGTCAATAAATATTAGAGGTAAAACACTGTCTTAAAATCAAATTATCATCTTTTCCCTTTTTTTGCATTCAATTTTACATATTTTATATAGTTGTACTTCTTAAAAAGTTCATAAAGCAACTTTAAAGTTCAAAGTTTTTAACTGAAGAAATCTGTTTGCTCAAAGAAACACTGGCACAGCTAACACATCTTCTTGTAAAGCTCTATTCTGCAGCACCTTTGAAATACTAAAATTAGTATATCAATTTGTCAAGTCTGATAACATAAGTTGTTCATATTAATTATTTTCTTTCCATTAATAAGTTGTTTTTTGTATTAGACTTCAAATAAACAAACAAAAGGATTGTTTCCTAACTTACAGTTTTCAAATACATAAAATATTTCAATACTTTAACCTCGGGGTTTTGAAAATTCTAGCATATCCCAACTATAAAAAGTTAAAAATAACCCTAGAATACAGAAAAAGATAAAAAGACAGTATTCAAACTAAGGTACTATTCTACATTAATAAATTGTTCAGGCATCAAGTCAGAGCTGTTCCTTACCTTTGCTTACATTCCTGGACTTTGTGAACCTCTTTAAGTGGTATTACACGGAGAGGTTCCTTTTCCTGGCAAAAAAGCGAACAGATATATGATGTTTACTCTTTTTTTTATTTACAGGGTCTTGCCCTGTTGCCCAGGCAGAGAGCAGTGGCATCATCATAGCTCACTGTGGCCTCCAACTCTTGGGCTCAAGTGATCCTCCTGCCTCAGCCTCCTGAGTAGCTAGGACAACAGGTGCTCATCA
Source organism: Eulemur rufifrons (assembly GCF_041146395.1). Classification (NCBI taxonomy): domain Eukaryota; kingdom Metazoa; phylum Chordata; class Mammalia; order Primates; family Lemuridae; genus Eulemur; species Eulemur rufifrons. The sequence goes on along the minus strand of NC_091010.1, from coordinate 63,730,098 downwards.
CTATGCCTAGCTAGATGTTTATTCTTAAATGTTTTCATGGGTTAGATATATTACTTGGAGATCTATGTGAAAATTATACTTCTTTCTTGAAGTACGCATAAGGCATAAATATACCTTTTTAAACCATCCAACATCAGAATAGCTCAAATACTATGACCTTATATATACAGTTGTCTGAAACAAGGAAACTACATAAAACCCTTATTCACATTATTTCTGGGTTTCATGACAGTGTAGCTTATTAAAAGCCACTAACCATCAGACTTTCCCCAATAGAACCCCGTGTGCCATTAAGTGCTGTCCTTCCTCTTTTGGAATCTCACTTTGATATAAAAGGCACCAGAGCAGTGAACATCCAGCTTCTCTGACTTACATTTGTCACTTTACAAATATCACTTTTATATGAATACATTATTTTAACAAGCACCATTTATTTACTAGGAATTTACTAAGTGCCAGGACATCTGCTACGTTTTAAATGTTTGCTCTCACACTTTCCACAACACAATACGTGTACCATTATTCACCTGAGGAAACTGTGGTTAGACATGTTAAGTACCTCACTCAAGGTTACAAAACTAGATATAAGATACAAATATAGGACATAACTGGTTCCTAATAGCATCATATTTATACAACACATTCCATGAAATACAATATACGTATTTCATTGAATATGATATCATGAGATTAAGACACATGTAGCTTCAAAAAGAAAAAAATTAAACCGTAACTTTTTAAGTTTTAAAAAATAGCTTCATTTTGAAATAATTTCAGACTATAAGAGACTTAAAAAATAGTACAAAGAATTTCTATTTACTTTGCACCTTGTCTTCTAAAATGTTCATTTTACATTTGCTTTATCACTGTCTATTTGTGTATATATACATAAATATGTAAGTATATATTTTTCCTAAAATGTTTGAAGGCAAGTTGAAAATATGATGTACCTTTACTACTAAATACTTCAGTGTGTATTTCCTAAAACATGGATGTGCTCTTGCATAACCACAGTACGATCAGGAAAACCAGAAACTCAACACTGATGTAATACTATTATCTAATCCACAGACCATAGTCAGATTTCATTAATTGCTCCACCATTATGCTTTACAGCAAAAGAAAACTATTTTCTGATCCAGGATTCAATCTAGGATCATACCTGGTATTTAGATGCCATGTCTCTTAGTATCTTTTATTGTATCTTTTTTTCTCTTTCATGAACTTTAGTGTTATAAAAATCCAGGCCAGTTGTTTTTTTGTTGTTTTTTTTTTTTGTTGTTGTTGTTGTTGTTGTTGTTGTTGTTGAATGTCTCCCAATTTGAGTTTGTCTGATGTTTATTTGCCCTGAAATTCAGGTTATACATTTTGGACAGGAAACCACAGATGTGACACTGTCTTCTTCTCAGTGCATGATTATCAGGAGGCACATATGTAACAGTGGTTTGTCCCATTATTAGTGTGTTAACCGTGATCTCTTGCATAAGGTCGTGTTTGCTGTGAACTGTAAAATCACACTTCTTCCCTTTTTCATTGTTAAGAGTCTTTTGAAAAGATACTTGTAGCCTATGAAATACCCAGATTCCCATCATAATTCTGCCCACTGGTTTTATCAGACATTGAGGGTTCTTGCCTGAAATCATTATTATGATAGTGGCTGCTGAATGGTGACTTTTCTAACCCCATCCATCTATCCACATACATTAAGATAGAATTCTACTCTAAGGAAATGCTTTTCCTTCTCCATTTATTCCTGACTAGTTTTACTCCATGGGTTATAATCCATTACTATCTTTATTTATTTTGTTGCTTAAATTGTCCAAGTTTTGGCCACTGGAAGTCCATTCAAGGGGGCTTCTATGTCCTTTTGGCATGTCCTCCTCATTCTCTGAGTCACTTCCTTATTTTCTGGCACAACTAGATGTTCTGGGCTCAGCTTATACTTTACCTGCCCCAGCTCTGAAAGCAGTTATTTCTCCAAGGGGTCCTGGTTCCTTTTGTTTATAAAATGGCATTTCTAGTCGCCTTTGGGGAAGAGGATTTGCCAGTCTCTTCACTTAGCCACAGGCTTCTCATGGTAGATGAGAATTTTAGTGCATTTCTCTCATTATAAGTGATGCTGAGTATCTTTTTATGTTTTTAAGGGCCATTTTAATTTCTTTTTAAATGAATTGTCTACTCATGTCTGTTGTTCATTTTCCTACCAGATATTTTCCCTTTGATTTTCTCTCTTTTTTTAAACTTTAAAACAATCATGAATTTATACAAAGGTTGAAAATACAGCACAAAGAATTGATTTTTCTGAAACATTTCAGAGTGAGTTGCTGACCTGGCCCAGATTATCCCGGAATACGTTAGTATTTCCTACAAAGATATCTTTTTACGTAATCACAATGCAACCACCAAAATCAGAAAATTGTGCCCAACATGTCTTTTATTAGAGCAAAAGGATTCCATTCAGAAGCACGGCCTCCATCTGCTTGTTATATCTCTTTTCTTTCCTTTAGTCTTGAATAGTTCCTCATTCTTTCATAATCTTGACTCTTTTGAAGAAGACAAGGCAGTTACTTTGTAGAATGTCCCTCATTTGGGTATGCTTGATATTTTCTCATGATTAGATTCACATCATGTACCTTTGGCAGGAATATCACAGAAGTGATACTGCATTCTTCTCACGCTATCCTGTCAGGTGGTAAATGATTTCAATTTATCGGCTGGGAGCGGTGGCTCATGCCTGTAATCCTAGCACTCTGGGGGGCCGAGGCGGGTGGATCACTCGAGATCAGGAGTTCGATACCAGCCTGAGCCTGAGCAAGAGCGAGATCCCAGCTCCACTAAAAATAGAAAGAAATTAGCTGGACAACTAAAAATATATAGAAAAAATTAGCCAGGCATGGTGGCGCATGCCTGTAGTCCCAGCTACTCGGGAGGCTGAGGCAGAAGGATTGCTTGAGCCCAGGAGTTTGAGGTTGCTGTGAGTGAGGCTGACGCCACAGCACTCTAGCCCAGGCAACAGAGTGAGACTCTGTCTCAAAAAAAAAAAAAAGAATTTATCTCATTACCAATGAAGTTCATTTTAATCATCTGGCCACCTGATTAAAGTGGTATCTGCCAGTTTCTGCACTGTAAAGTTACTCTTTTCCATTATACTTAAAATATTTATTTTGTAGATAGGTACTTTGAAACTATGTAACTATCTCATTCTTCATTGTACATATAGACATACCATCCATTCACCAAAAAGTGTCAAGTTTCTCTGACAGCAAGAAGCTTGGCTTTTATCATCCTTAGTATATCTATCATTCAGCATGTGTGCAACCATCTCTGCCAACACCCCCTTCGCCACGTGGATGCCTTTCTCTCCCCACTCCACGCAGGGCTAAGCCTCTTCACACTTGAGAGGCTCTGACTGCCAGAGACGGCCCCCACTGTGGCTGCTCACCCTCGCTGTGCCTCACCTAACAAATTTGAGTCCTAATTGTTTGAGATTGATGGAAGGAGAAGAGGGCAAAGAGGATGATGAAGAATCCCCTCAGTTTTTAAGACTCTTCACATATGAGGAATGTTAATGTTTTATGTTTAATACATGTCACAAATATTTGTGCCAGTTTTTCAGTTGTGCACTTAAATCTTTTAAACTTGTTTTTTATTATCTATTTTAGAGATGGGGTCTCACTCTGTCACCCAAGCATGATCATAGCTCATTGCAGCCTCAAACTCCTGGTCTCAAGTAATCCTCCTGCCTTAGCCTCCCAAGTAGCTGGGACTATGGGCTCAAGACACCATGCTCAGCTGATTTTTTTTAAATTTTTTTGTGAAGACAGGGTCTCACTATGTTGCCCAAGCTGGTCTTGAACTCCTAGCCCCAAACGATTCTCCTACCTCAGCCTCCCAAAGCACTGGGCTTACAGGCGTGAGCCACCATGCCTAGCCTATACTTATTTTTAAAACGTTTAAGTTCTCTTTTAGAGATACATACTAAAATATTTACAGAAGAAATGATGAGATACCTATGATTTGCCTTAAAATATGAAGTGGAAATTGGGAGGTAAAACACAAGAAACAAGCCAAGCTGAGCCATGTGTTGATAATTATGACATCTAGGTGATGAGTACATGTGGGTTCTGTGTACTGTTCTACTCACTTGATGTTTACACTTCTCCATGATAAAAAGGTATCATAAGAGAGCTCATTTATACTTTAAATATTTGTTATCATATTATTCTTGAGTGCATATAAAAAAGAAAAATATAAACAAAATAAACTGGCTATAGTTTTTTAAAACTTCATGTTCAGATTCCAGCTCCTCTAAAACACTTTTGACTTGAAGCCATCAATGCCCATGTTTTTCACTCCTTGCCATTTTCTGTGCCAAGAGCGTCTGTGATGCAGCATTTCTTATGAATGTTCCATTGTGTTCCTGAGATTTTCTTCCAAGCTGCCAGCACTTTTTTCTGCACATTTTGATGCTGATGTCTTCTGGATCTTACCCAACGGTGCTGCGCACATGCAAACAGTAACAACTCCAGCCCAGCTGCCGCCTCCTGACTGCCCCTCACCTTTGGCAACGCTAAGTCACATCCCTAAGATTTCAGCATGTTCAAATGGAGGAGGAACGGCGGGCTGTGCATCTTAATATTGATAAAGGTCAGTAATTATAAATTAATTACAGAGTGTAATTTCCGTATCTCCTGTAATAGTTCTTTATTCTTCCTCTCAGATTTTATAGCATAATACCCCACATGCAGGTTTTCAAAATTTGGTAAATATTTCTATGATAGTTCTTGTCTCATTAAAACTACTGTTGGTGATGGGGCACATGTCAACTACCCTGGCAAAACTGAACTCCGGAAGGCCAGAGACCACTGCTAACTGTTCTCTTTATTTCCTGTTCCCAGAACGGTGCACAGGGCCATGGAGAGCTCAATGAATGTCTGTTGCATGAATGACTCTTCCCAAGAGTATTGGCATTAATTAAAACCAATTAGTCAACCTGCTAACTAAGTATAAACATAGCCTTCTGAGACACTAAGCCTAGTACTTTTTGAACCAAGAAACTACAGCTTCCAGTTGAGGCTCTTAAGTCTGAGAAAGGCCCCCCTGTCAAAATAGCTATGCTTGCTATGCTACGCCATTTTTCATTCATTCAAAAACACTTACTATCTATCAAGTACCAGGTCCTGTGTTCATAAAAGGGTACAAGAGAGTCTTTACCCTCAAGAAGCTCATTTAATTTAGTGGCAAAAACAAGCATGCATGTGATTACAAAACACAGTGGGAAGTCCTATGACAGAAGGATGCATAGGGTACCATGGGCACATAAAGAGAAGACACTTAACCCAGGGTCTAAAAGCTTCCCAGTAGAGCTGACACCTGAAGTAAATCTTAAAATATTCCCTTCCTTTTCTCCAGTACTCCAATCTCCAATATAGTAGCCACTAGCTATGTGTAACTATGTACATTTAAATCAATGAAAATGAAATAAAATCAGTTTTAGTTTTAAAATGAAATAAAGTCAGCTCCTCAGTCATATTAGCCACATTTCCAGCACTCAGCAGCCACATGTACTGGTATTAACGCAGACAGGAAACATTCCCATCATGCAGAATGTTCCAGTGGACAATGCTGTTCTGGTGCTTTCATTCCAATATAGCATATGGTTCCCCTCTCAAAGGTTCCATACAAGAGGCAGGATAGATGTCTGAAGTACAGAATTGCATTCAATTTATCCAACAATATATTACAGGACTCGGGTCACCTGACAATATTTTAAACAAGGATGCTACTCAAACAAGGGAAAAAGGAAATTTCAATTTTTGATTCTACCCTCAGATAGGACAAAAACATCTTATGTGATCTTAAATCAATCTGAAATAGGAAAAGAAAATGTCCAGAGAAGGTAGAAATACAGAGTGTTAAGTGTTGACTTCTAGAGACTTAATTCTATTGAAAATACCCACCAGCTCCTCTAAAATGATAGACCGGGGTGGGGGGTGGGGGTGTCTGATATTTTTACATCTTTCAAGGTGTAATGCCGCTTTGAAGATATGATCTTTTTATTTAAGATGTATTTAAGAAAAATATCATTAACCAAAAGCGTCACAACAAAATAAACTGTGTGTACCTCTCAAAACTAGAATTATCCTAAAAACAGAGAATAGTACAAAAAATTATATATAATCACTACAATGTAACACTTCTTAAACATTTTTAAGGCAACATGGATGACACAGCAACTTACCAGTTCTGATTTGAAGTAGCCTATTGTGTTTTCATCCAACTGAAAATATCTTCTCTTCCAGTTTTTCATCTACCAGAGATGAACACAAACATAAGACTTCTGTTTCTAACGATGTCAAATGTTAATCACCACTGAATTATTCTGATACATGAACCCACAATCAGAAATGTCAAGCATTGAAAAATCTCACTACCTCCCTTAGTGAAGAGATAAAATGAAACCCCATCCCTCGTTTGCTACCCAGGCCTTGAACTCCTAATTCAAGTTTTAGTGGCTGGCTTTCAGTTTTCATTATATGATTTTTATGATATGACTGCATATTTTTAATGCTCTAACAGTTTTTTGAAAATGCACTTTCCTTCCTTCCCACTCCCCCAAAGAGCAAGCAATGGAAATGTTAATAAACCACATTAAGTTTCTCCATCTGTAAAATACATGAATTCTTCTACAAGTACTTTATACATAATAGTAAAGCAGTACCTATTTTGTACAAATTTTTTGTAAATGTAATGCAGTTTTTGTGAAAGCACTTCGGCATCTCTAAGAGATTAACATTTTGGACCCAAGAAAACTTTTAAGAAGACTGACTCCTTAAAAGCCCTAATTAACACACAATTGAGGATCATAGCTAGATGAGAATTCTGACACTCCCTGCAGACATCCTAAGGTAAGAAACTCCCAGCCTTCACTGCCTTCATTTCCCTTAGCCTAAAAGGTCAGACAGGGCTAAAAGAACTTTCCCTCACTGACCTAAGGGAATTAGAGTTGTTGGTAAGTGAAGAGAAGTCAAACAGAACAGCCAATAGAGTTTAAAGCACTTCTTTACTCACAGGCATTTTTTTTTATTTTTAAACTTCAAATTTATTTTCTCTGAAATTCTAAAGATTTAGTTCACACAGAAAGAATGCCTTAAATTAGAAATACTGGTAAATTTACTTGCTCTTGCAGAAATTTCTTACCATGGAGCTGATTGTGTGGGAATATCTGGGCTAACATGTAATAGCTCTTACTATCACCAGGTGCTGTATGAAGGGCTACACCTCTTAGTTATGTCTTTAAAAAACAAAACAAAACAAAACAAAACCAACCCCTGGACAGTAAGTTTTATAATATGATTTTCCTTTAAAAAGAAACTGAGAGCCTGAGAGGTTAAGTAGGTAGCCCGAAGTCACAGAGCTTCCCACGAGGTCAGCCCAACCCCAGATCAAGGAAAGGATCCTTCCAAATCCCACTCCTCCTCTCACCCCTGGCCCTTGACCTCTTTAGAGCTCTCCTTCCCTGACTCACTTATGAGGAAGGGTGGGAATCAATAGAAAAACTTTCTCGAATAAATTTCAACAGTTAGGGAAGCTCATTTAAACTGAAGGCCAGTAGTAACAGGCATTAACTTTTCTGGCTGCCTGCAGACCAAGGAAATAATAGCATTGAGTTATCCTTAGAATACTCCTATTTTATCTCCTGGCTCCTTTTCTCACATGCTGGTCTCTCACTTTTGGCATTTCATAAAATAAAGCAAACAATTTATCTGTTTAATTTGAGAGTATGCTAGAATATACTCATTTTTCATTATTTGACATATTCTGCTGCATATGTCAAATAATTGACATTATTTGACATAATTTGACATTATTTGACATATAAGCTACTCACCACTGCTCCTTGTTTCACACAATATCCAGCTTTGATAACTGCACTATCTGGAGGTGGTTTAGGAGTAAAGTAAGGAAGATGGCTTTGTGACCGTTTCAAATTATTTCTGTCAATATTTTCACCACATTCGTTTACTTCTTCTTTCTAAAATGAAGCAAAATAAATAAATTCTTTTCTTGCTTGTTTACCTTCAAAGCATACTTTTATTTCATGTTGTTATCCTAGTAGAAAATCTTAAAATCTAATCTTTGTTCAGATAGGAACACAGATTTTGAAGTGAAGAGTTTTCTAATTAATCTGAGATACTTTGTCTTAACTTTCCCATCATTGATTGATTAAAACATAGATTTTCACTTCTCTTGTTCTGTAAAAGTCCTGCCACAATGCTTTTTTTTGGGGCGTGGGGGATGCCTAACTTTTTATTTTGAAATAATTACATAGATTCACAGGAAGTTGCCCTGAAAAATGTACAGGAGGTCATATGTACCTTTTAACCAGTTTCCCACAAAAGGGAAACTAAATAACCAGAGCACATTATGAAAACCAACAACTGACATTGGTACATCCCACACACCTTATTCAGATTTCACCAGTTTTACGTGCACTTACTTGTCTATGTGTGTCCACACAGTTCTATGCCATTTTATCACATGTGGAGATGTGTGTAACCACCACATTCAAGATACTGAATTGGTCACCACTACAAGGCTCCCTTGTGCTACCCCTTTAGAACTCCTATCCCTAATCCCTTGGCAACCACTAATTTGTTCCCACCTCTGTAATTTTGACTTTTTGAGAATATAATATAAATGGAAACATATAGTGGGGTAATCTTATGAGATTGCCTCTTTTCACTCAGCATAAGTCTCTGGAGATTCATCCAGGTTGTTCCTTGTACTTATAGTTCATTCCTTTTCATTGCTGTAACCATGGTAGGGATGGACTAACAGTTGTTTAACTATTTACCCATTAAAGGACATTTGAGTTGTTGACAGTTTTTGGCTATTAGGAATAAAGCTGCTATGAACACTCATGTACAGGTTTTTGCATGAACGTAATTCTCCATTTCTCTAGGATAAATGATTAGGAGTGCAAATGCTGGGTTATAGTAATTACAAGTTTACTTTTATTAAAAAAAAAACAAACAAACTGCCAAACTGTTTTTCAGGGTGGCTGTACTATTTTACATTCCCATCAGCAATGTATGAGAGATACAGTTTCTCCTCATCCTTGTCATCATTTGTGTTGTCACTAATTCTTATTTCAGCTGTTCTGACAGGTGTACAGTGATATCTCATTATGATCTGAATTTGCATTTCCCTACTGGCTAATGACAGTGAACATCTTTTCATGTGCTTATTTGTCATCTGTATATCTTTTACCTTTTGGTGAAATACCTGTTAACGATTTTTGCCCATTTTCTAATTGGATTTCTTGGGTTTTTTACTGTTTGATCCTGAGTGTTTTGTTTTTGTTTTTGTTTTTGTTTTTGTTTTTTGAGACAGAGTCTCACTCTGTTTCCCAGGCTAGAGTGAGTGCCGTGGCGTCAGCCTAGCTCACAGCAACCTCAAACTCCTGAGCTCAAGGGATCCTCCTGCCTCAGCCTCCCGAGTAGCTGGGACTACAGGCATGCACCACCATGCCCGGCTAATTTTTTCTATATATATTTTTAGCTGTCCATATAATTTCTTTCTATTTTTAGTAGAGATGGGGTCTCGCTCTTGCTCAGGCTGGTCTCGAACTCCTGAGCTCAAATGATCCGCCCACCTCGGCCTCCCAGAGTGCTAGGATTACAGGCGTGAGCCACCGCGCCCGGCCCTGAGTGTTTTGTTATACGTTCTAGACACAAGTCCTTTGTTGGATATGTGGCTTGCAAATTATTTTTTTCCCAGTTTTGTAGCTTTTTTTCCATCTTCTTAACAGGGTCTTTCACAGAGCAAACATTATTAATTTTGATGAGGCCCAATTTATCAATTCCTGCCTTTATGGACCATGCTTTTGATGTCAAGTCTAAAAACTCTTTGCCTAGTCCTAGATCCTAAAGACTTTCTCCTATGCTCCTAATCTAAAAGTGTTGTAGTTTTACGTTTTACGTGTAAGTACAATATTTTTAAAAAAACTAACTCTACTCAGATTTTCATGTTCCTCAAAGCATTGGTTTCCTGTTTATTTATAACATCTGATAATCTAGAATCCCACAAGTAAGTCCAAAGTGTATTTTCAAGAATATCTAAATTTCAAGAGAAAATTTAAGTCTTTTAAGAGTCACGCATATCTTGAAGAATTTTCAACCTGTTCTATGTTTAGACAGATCAACGTTAATTATTACTTAACTTTGTAATTCCAGCACTTAAGTCACTGTTTACCCAATATTTACTGAATAAATTTATCATGCAAATGAGATTTATTTAACATTTTTTATTATCTTATCATCTAAATGCTTTTATAAGTAAATATTACTTTATAATTTTTAAAAACTATATTACAAAAAATAAAGCAACAAAATTCTTTGGGATCTTTTTAATGGCACCTGGTCACAGAATCCTAGAATCCATCAAAAAATCTATACCAAAATTAAAATGCAACAAAATCTTAATTCTATACAAAATTTAAACAGCCACATATACAAACTACAACAATATCTTAATTCAAATATATACCTATAGTCTTGTCCCTTATGTCAACACAAGTCATAATACAAGTGAAAGAAGCTTAATATAGATAAATAATAACCAGAAATTTAGTTGGTTAAAATCATTACTTTTGGAAAACGTAAAAACACATATAAATCCTAGCTTACTTTTTATCCAACTTTGGTGAAAAATGTAAGCTCCCACTAGAGCAAGGATTTTTGTTCATTAATAATCCCTTTGTGGAGCATAAAGAAAGTAGTCAATGGTTAATTAATTAATGTTGTAAGATTTCTCTTTCTATTAATCACCCTCCCCTGGCAAAAGACTGGAAAATGTGGTGTGTAATATAATTTGATTTAAAAGATTTATAAAGTGTTAAATTCTTTTAAGTTTAAAAGACACACAGGTAAAGAAAATGCCAAGATTCGAGATATAGATTAATTACTTTAAAATTCTTGTTCTCTCAACTACTAGTAATTTAATTTGCACTACAAACTCATTCCTTCAATAGCAACACAAGAAATTTAAGTTCACACAAAAGTTTTAACTTCATCAAAAATTGTTTATCAATTTACATTTTTCCTAATACCCAAATGAAGACTTAATTTAGCATATCAGTAATTTGGGGATAGAATTAAGAAAAATTCCAGTACTCTGTTTAGCTCACACAGGCCAGGTTGTAGACAAACACAGGTTTAAAAAAGTATACATATTTGCAAACTCTATGACTCAGCAATTTTATTTCTAGTAATTTATTCTTTAAAAAATATCATTTATGTCTCTAAGGTTTAAGCTACAAGAATGTTCATCCTAGCATTATCTATAAAAGAAAAAAAAAAACTCTCTTTGTCCAACAAGAGAGGACTTGTAAATTATGGTAAATCCATGGAAGAACTATTATACTATGCAGTCCTTATAAATGATATAGAAGAACTTCTGATGACTTGGAAAATGTTCATGATGTAAGTAAAAAAAAATCTGTTTACAAAGTCTAATATATAATTCATATCTTCATTTCTGAGGGGGAAAGTACACAAAAGAAAGGCTCAGAGAAAACATGAAAAACCTTGTGTTATCTGTGATTTCCATATTTTTCATAATAAACATATACTTTTGAAATAAACAAAAATAAAATTTTTGTAATAATTCAGTACATTAATTCAGTAAAGATGTATTGTTTTAGTTTTGATAACAATACAAAAATCAACATACAATGATAGACCCTCACACGATAGAAGAAGTAATCTACTACCTGAGTTGGAGTAATGATGGGTACACCTCCAACAATATCAGTTCTGTAAGACACTTGCTTCTTTCCACAATCACCCTGGCGACTTAGGTTTTCAGAATTAGGCTGTGAGTCTGACTGCTTTGGTACCTAAAATAGTAAATAAAATGAATCATTTTGCAACCAGCATTATATATATGAGCCTCTTTTATCACAGAATTTCTAATTAATCATCCACTTATATATAACTGACAAATCTATATAAAAATTATTTACAGTGTGTTTGTATGTACTCCTGTAAGTTCTCCCACTAATTTTCCTGTTAGAGTAATCCTTTATAAAGACAGCCATCACTCCCTGAGTGCTTACATAGGAAGGTACTATTTCATACAGTTTCTCATTTACTCTTCCTATCAACCCTATGCATAGGGGCAGTACTCCTATCTGAGAGGTAAGAAAACAGAGGCTCAGAGGCATTAGGCAACATGGGTTTAGATCCTGGTTGTACAACATTCTAGTCAAGTTTATATAACACTTCAAATTCAAGGACTACACTCTATACTCTGTTTATCAGAGCACTCAACATTGGCTTACAGCTTGTTGCTGTTAATTCTCCCTTTCCTCCATTCTTACCAAGGTCCTGAGGACAGAGATCATGGTATATTCAATATTTCCTGGCTTCAAGACAAAGTCTACTACCACAAACGTAGTAAGGACTCAATGAATGTTGAAAGACTAACTCAATGATGAATCCAAACTCAGCAGGAAAAAAGAATAATAAATTCTTAACATAAGTCAAAAATCAAAATGTTCAAAATAAAATAAAATTTCTCATTAGAAATTTAAAGGAGACCGAGGGTGGCGTCTCATGCCTGTAATCCTAGCACTCTATGAGGCTGAGGCAGGAGGATCACCTGAAGTCAGGAGTTCTAGACCACCCTGAATAAGAGTGAGACCCTGTCTCCACTAAAAATAGAAAAATTAGCCAGGCGAGGTGGCACATGCCTATAGTTCCAGCTACTTCAGAAGCTGAGGCAGGAGGAATCCCATGAGCCCAGGAATTTGAGGTTGCAGTAAGCTATGATGACACCACTGCACTCTACCCAGGGTGACAGTGAGACTCTGGTCTCAAAATAAATAAATAAATAAATAATAAAGAAGGAGTTCCAATACTTGTACTAGTGATAAAACACTCACAGATATAAACAGACAATTCTTATGATAACAGCAGAGTCTTGTATATTAATACCTCATTAAAGCAGAATCAAAAATCAGAGATATCACTAATGTTGAACATCTATTTTAGCTTTTCTTATGTGGCCTAATCAGGGAATAAGGTACTCGACTAATTATTATTTCTATCTATAGACTGTTAAGCATGTAGTCTGTATTTGAATTATAAATTTTAAGGCTGTGCATAAAATGTAACAAAATACTTTCAGCATCAATTATGATGTTCAACATAATTTAGTCTCTCTCCAGTGAATTAAGGGGCATTTGGAGATCTTGAAATCTTTCAGAAACGTGACAAATACTACTGACAATCACAGAAGTACTAGTACAAAAATAATTTTCCTGTCACACAGCTAATCCCTGTTAACGGTATTGGCAGAACTACAGAAGACACCATTCACAATGTATTCAAAGACGCCACCATTTATTAGTGTGATTCCAAAGCAGTGTGGTTTCTCATACTTTAGTGTGCAAAAAGGTATCACCCAGGAACATTATTAAAAACATACAATTCCAAGGCTTCATACCCAGAAATTCCAATTCAATAAATCTATAGTGAAGCCCCCAAAACTGAGACCATTCACTTTCTCTCTTAAAGCACTAAGAAACCAGTGCTGTCTGCTTATCACTACAAATTGTAAAAAATGAATTAAGTCAGTAAAGTTACTAAATACTGCCTTTCTAAAGAAATTTTCCAAGTAGGTAATATTTACTAAAAAACCTAAAAACAATCAGCTAAAACCTTTTAAAAATATGTATGTCTGAATCACTTCAAAAAATTGCTTTCCTGAAACTGCAGAAACCTAAAATAACTTCTGCTTCACGTACAGATCAGATGCAGTGCGTAGGCGTTTTCTGTCATGTGGTAACAAGCTGTTCTAGCACAAGACAAAAAATTTGACTTAACTCTGAGAACAGCTTTCGCTATGTTAACTCTTTATTGTGCTCTGATATAAATATGGAATCATTCATTTTTAGATGGAAACTAACAAGTAACTAACATATGCTGACTTTCAGGGCACACGTTCTTTAAGAACAAGTCATTTAGGGTCAGTAACTAACTGCACCTCAGTAAAAACACACTTCAGTTGACATAAACCTCACACAGGAACTCCTTCCCCACCCTTTCCAGGGGGCCTACTTTGCGTTTCTCTACAAGTGTGTAAGGGGAAAAGGGTGAGGCAAGGTACAATTGGAACAGAACCTGTCCCCTTGTTCACCATCATCAGTAGTAAACTCTCTTAGTAAAGTTTGTTTTTTGCTTTAGGAACAAAAGAATAAGGAGAAGCCTCTTTGTTCAGGAAGCAGTAAGGTAGAGCGCTTCAGATTTCTGGATCCAAAGCCCACAAACTGGACTGGGCTGGGCCCCCAGCTCCATAACTTACCAGCTATGAAAACTGTAAAAGTCACTCAATCCTTCTAAGCCTTACTTTTCCAGATAACTTGAATAAAACTTTCAGTCTAAGACCTGGCACAGTGTAAATAATCAATAAATATTAATGTTCATCAGAAAACCAAAAAGAAAAGAAGCCCAGGTTGGAAGCAAGAAGTTGGAGCAGTGGAAAAGAGGGCAAAGGTACCAACCCCTGGGACTCAAGGGGGAAAATCGGGTGAGGAAAGAAGTTCAGAGCCTGAGACAGAATCCCCAAGGGCAGACGGGCAGGACAGTCTGGCTGCACAACTCTTCAGACCCAATACCTGTCCCTGTACCTCATGTCTAGCCTTTACCTCCCCTTAGCCTGCTCATATCTTCAACTCCTGCCCTGTCTGACACCAGTCCCAGTCATGGCTTAGAAGACAGGTGTGCCCATTCCTATTACCTAGGCAGGTGGCAGGAAGTCTCATACTAGTCTGGAAGAAAAAAAAAAAAATACATCCTCGAGGTAGAACTCTACATACTAAGTTCGTTTTCCCCTAGAAACATTATTAAAAGCAGTGGTTAAGATCTACACTAACCTATATATCCTTATTAGGTATGTAACAGGTTAAAAAGGCATTCAGGGGTTGATTAAAGGGCTAACAGTCACCATGTACAAGAAAATGTATTCACTGAATACCTGGCTTTTAAACAAAGCTTGAGTATGAAACTTATTGGTAAGTTAGGGATATTCAGTAGGTGTATTTTCAAAATATAAAGATTACTTCCAGAAGTTGACAATTTTTCAAAAATATACAAATACTTACTGTAATTTTTATAGCTTTGTTCAGCACATTTACCCATTCTACGAGGTCCTGCTGATCATTGGCTTGTAGGAAGTATTTCCTCATTCCTGCATTCATAACTGTTGAGAGAAAAAAAATAAACACAGGAAATATTGTACATGTTACCTCTAAATTTATGTTTGCAGTAGCTGAGAAACCTCATTAGGTTCGACATTGTGACTCTCTTGGATTTCATAAAATATGTCAGACCACACATAATACTGCTTTTATCACCCAATAACATAGGTAAAACTCTTATTTTTTTACGGTCATGTTTTTCATTAAATGGATATACCACAATATATTTAGTCAATCCTCTAATGATGGATACTTAGGCTATTTCCAGTTTTTGAAATTACATAAAATATCACAATGAAACATCATATCCATATATTTCTCCATACTTGGGCTAGCATCTCTATGGGATAAATTTCTTGTCACAGACTGTCAAGAAATTGTTGGGTCAAAGACAATTCACATTTAAAATACTTATAGGTGTTAGCAAATTGTCTTCCCAGAAGATTGAATCTATTTACACACTTACTGACAGCATATGCAAAGGTGTATTTTCATCTAATACCCCTCACCAATACTGGTTATTAGTACCTGTGGATATCTCTAGTTTCTAGTTTTCAAAGCCTCTGTGATACTGGGGCTGGGAGTCTGCAAACAATACTTCCTAGACCCCAGCAGGGGTGGTGTTGGGCCAATGGAGGGACTGACTGCAAGGTGGGAGTGGGGGATGGGAGAGGAAACCCTCTTGCTGATTCCTGTTCTTGCTAATCTCCCTCCAACAGCAGCATACAATGAGCTACTACTGTTCCAGGGCCTTCTGCTCCCTACCCCAGCCTAGCAGAGCACCCTCAGATGCTAATAACTAGCCTCCCAGTGGCTTCTCCTCCGCAGCCCTAGGTCTTCTTCCCTTTTGTCTCTCTCGCCTCAGGAGTGGTAGTTGCTTCATGCAGTTTCTCATTTCTGGGTTACTTCAGTATTCCCTTTGTGCTCTTTCAGCCTTCCAACATATAGATAACCAATTTCTGGCAACAAATCTCTTGGGTTTGAAATACCTAGTGTGGCATTTTCCTGACCAGACTCTGACTGATACAGTGCTCTTTAACAACCTAACTGGTGAATGATTATAACTTATTTAATATGAGTTTCTTTGATTACTGAGACAAATTAGTTTTGTATGTTTATAAGCTATCTGTATTTGTTTTGTAAATTTTATTTTCCTTACCCATACTTTTCCTGAGTTGTTCATATATTTTTTATTTATAGGAGTGTCTATAAATCCTTTTTGTTTTATTAAAAGTACTTTTTCCAGTCTGTCACTTTTGTCTTTTCACTCTGTTCATGGTTATCTTTGATCAAACAGAAATATTCTACCCATCTTTTCCTTAAATGCCTCTAGATTTCATATTTAGAAAAATCTCCATAACTTAAGATTTATTTTTCCAGCCCCTATGAATTTCTTTGTATTTAAAAGCATAATACATTTGGAACTTTTTAGGCAATTTAATTTATACATTTCCCTTTAGGGACTATCTATTTGTATCAAACAAAGCACAACTGCATATACAATTGTCTACAAGCTACCATCATCAACTCTTAAGTTAAAGCTATTTGTTATACATCATATGCGTTTATTTTTAAAAACACAAATATTATTCTAGGAGCTAAGGTATCTGAACAATTACACTGTTTCAATTGTTCAAATACAAAAATAACTTCCAGGAGTCCCTACCATTTTACATGATATACTGGCACCCAGCTGAGCATGACTAAGAGAAGAGGGAAACGAAAACCCTCAAGGAAAAAAGTTATTTCTCAAACACACAAGATTTTGAAATTGGGACTGAGACCAAGACACTCTAAACCAGAGCTTCCTTGAATTGAGATGACAGCTTTAGAAAGGAAGTCAAAGCATATCTTACAAAGTGCTACAAAACTAGTCTGGAAACTTAAAGAAATTTAATACACTGTAAATCTGTTCTTTTGTATCTTTTATATCTTTCTATGGCATTTATAAATGCCACAAATATATATTAAGATAAATTACTAACTCACTAGGACATTATATATGTCAATAGAAAACTTCTGTTTTTAATTTCTAGCAATCACTAAGTCCTCCTTTTATAATCTTTTTCCAGCTTAGGCTAAAGCGGAGCTCTCCCCGTAATGACTTCTTCCCTTCAATGTTATTTTGGGCATCTTCCCAGACCATCTGAAGAGTTTGAAAATCTAAGCACTTATTAATACACTACATATGGTACAAAGTAAATGCTTAATACATGTAGTTTTGAATGAGTAATTATTTATATAAGGTCCAAGAAGCAAATATATCCCTAAAAAGACTCTTAGTATACCTTGCAGTTTGAATAAATGTTCATATTCCTTAAGAATTATTTCATAGCAAGAGGAGCATGGTGATATGATGTAGAAAAAAAATCAGAGCCTGGCATCACTCAGACCTGACTAGCTTATGGACTTACAAGCAATATCATCTTATAAACATCATTCAATCTCTCTGAGACCCATCTTCCTCATCCATAAAACAGGAATGCCACCCACCCCTTCCTTAAGAGGTGAAGATGAAGGATGTAAAGAAACTAATGCAGTGTCTGGGATAGAATAGACATTCTTCCTTATTGTCATCATCTGGAGATTTCCAAAAAGGAAGCATTACAAAAAAACATAAAGCAAATTACTGAAAAGTGGTATATTAGCAATATGGGCGGTGGGGTGGGAAGAGACAGGAAATGAAAGAAAAAAACTTTGAATAATAAAAACACAAAACTTTAACACCACTAAGTTGCCATGCTTTTAGCAAGGGTTTCATCTTGAATAATAAATGCATCCCCAGGGGCTTATGTCCTTCCTACTACCCTTTTCACTTGAGTACTTCTTTATTTTATCTCAAATTTTTATAATATATGTGAATCCATCAAATGGATGAAACTTTAAGCACAAACATTAGCTTAACTACAAATAAAAATTACCTCACAGCCTAGGATCAACTGGTTATGGTTCAAATATGGTTATAGATTAAGTGGTTATGAGACATTCTATCATATCATTCCTTTGTCAATTTGCTCCACTCTGTTTTCTCTATCCTCTCTTTCTCTATTAAATGTCGAACTTCCTTGATGGAGTTTCTAATTTTCTGATCTCTTTCCTATTATCTGTCTTTACCTTTGTTTTACTTTTAGATGACTTTCCTTCTGAGTTTTGCCTAGTCTCATGTTCCTTTTCCTACTTGATAATTCCCTCTCCCCAAATGTTCAATAATCCTGGGCTAACTGTTCATATTTAAAAGCAAGTTACTAAAAAGACTGAGAGGAAGCTCTCTTGAGTTGTTGGGGGGTTTTTGATTGTTGGACCTCAGTAGTCAACTATGGTAAGTTCCTCTGGTGAAAATGTCCCGATGTCAGGACCTATGGGTCTTTTCTCTGGGGTATTCAGAGTCTTATCCCACCTAAACCTGGCTGCCCAGTGCGCTCAGGCTGCATGCAGGAAAGGGTTGCATTCACCATGCAGACTTTCATTTAATCCTCCTATTTTCAGTTTCATGCCTCATTCCTTTCCTTCTCTGGAACTAGTGTCCCAAGCATGGAGCCTCACTGATTCTATTTCTGGAGACTGCACTCATCCCATTTCCTGCTGGGATAGAGGAAGGGTGGCTGCCTGACTGAGCCAGATGGAGATAGGAACTAGAGGTTGCTTCTTATATGGACATTGAAACAAAGTTCCTATTTTTTGGTCCCTTCTCACTATTGCTTCCCCCAGAAAGTGTACCGCCTATACCTAAGCCTGTCTAGAGTCGGGCTGGGGCAGTCTACAAATGGTGAGCTTTTCACTGGCCTGTTCCTGTATTCTGCTAAGTTACCTACAATTCCTCCAACTACTCTCAATCTCTGTACACTGAAGGTTACAGATATCTGCTCCCTTCATCAAAGATGGTTTGAGTGTTTCTTGTTCTCACTGTTTTGGAGCAACTTGAGAGGATATATGTTGTCATTCTGAATGGAAGTTGTGGTTCTATTTTAGAAGCCAGTGCCTTTCTCTCTGAAGACAGCATTTTATGAATCTCTTCTCTACTCCCACTAGAGGACTAATAAACTACTGACAGAACCAGTAAATGACTAATCTTAATCTCTGATTCCAATGAAAATTACCCACTCTAAATATCCCCAATAACTATGAATGTTGAATCTATTACTACACATTACTATTTTTTTAAGTATAAGTTTGAGATTTTACCAAAAAAGATTTGTCAAAAGTATGTGGATTATATGTTCTAAAATTCCAAGTTCTCTGTTACTTGACTTGCCCCCAATAGCTTTTCATTCATAAGGCCATGAGGCATTTTCCTATTTAGTAATCAAAATTATAATTTGCAATAAACATGTAACATTTTAGGTAGTTTCTTAGTAGTGATAAAAGCATTACAGAGGATTCCCTGAACAGCTATATTTCATCCTGCTCATATCATATTTTCTTATTGGATACATTATAACTCCTAACATACTGTCTACAGAAGAAACCTTCCTTTTGCAAGCAAAAGAGAGCAAAGATCTTTAATATCAATTCTATCCCCAAAAAGTGTCTTTTTTACTTTAATGTAAAATATTCCCTTCTGATGTCTGTTAGCCACCTCGAATTTTTGTCCCTTCCATTAACATACTCTCTGAGGGGATATCAATTCTCCCAGCTTCAACTATCACCCACTATTTTAAAACTCCAAATTTCTCCATTCTTCATCTTCAAGCTCCATCCAGTCTTCATGTACTGTTACCAGGTGATTTCCATTGGCAAGTTCCCCTACTATTTCAAATTCCTTAGCAAACATTTCACCCTATCTAATCAGATCTCCCTGATTCTTCATTTCTTTCCTTAAAGCAAACTTCCCTGCTACCTCTCTCTTCCCTTCAACTCCCACATATCCAGCCACCAAGTCCCTGCACTTTTCCTTCTAATGTTTTTCATTTTCCTTTTTCTCCCATTGCCACCATCCTAACTCAAGACCTTACATATACATATGGTAGTAGTGTATGTGGTTCAAAAGCCACTTACTCGTAATCTACCTGCATCAAAACTTCCCTATTCATACAAAAAAGCAAACCAACCTCCTTCACCTTATGTCTCCTTCTAGATGCTGTCTTTCTCTCCTCCCTTTTTCAAAATAATAGAACACATCCCTTGTCAACACACTGAAGCCTGATTCCCACCTGCCTTTATATTCTCCAGCTTCTCATCATCCCCTCCAACTTCACTGAGTGTCAGTTCCACACACAGCATACTCTTTTGCCCGCATGCCTCTGTCCACACGGTCCTCCACCTTTTCTCCCCAGTGGTGAAGGATGATCGGGAGTCTAGCTGGCCACCAACTCAAGTATCTCCTCCTCTAGTGTGGCTCCCATGACTCCTGAGCTCCCCTGACTCCTGAGCTCCCCAATAAGGATTTGAAGCTCTTTGATTGTGTTTCTTTAATAGACTGCACACCCTTTATCTACTGATTGTGACAAATGCAATGATAATTATCTGGGATTGTATCTGTCCATGAGCCAACCAGCCTGTGAGATCCTTAAGGGCAGCAACTGCTTCTTGTTCATCTCGTAGCCCCAGTGCCAAGCACAATGCCTGGCATGTACTAGGCATCCACTAAGCATTTGCTGAACAAGTTAATCCAATACCTTCAACTACACCTGCCTCTTAACTGTAAATTTCTCTATTACCCACAAGCTGAAGACCAAATCCTTTTCATTATTTATGTATTTAATATAGAATGAAATAGAAAGTTAAAAATTACCTGAAATCTCGTTGGAGGTGATTATTATAAATACCAGGATAACAGTTACATATGGATGGAGGGAGAAGGTTGTGACTAGGATGGGCCACAGGAAAGAGGCTTCAAGGGTGGAGGTGGAAGGGCAAAGTTTTGCTTCCTCATCGGTATGGTGGTTACAAGGGAATTCTCCTTAGAATAATTCATTAAGTCACAGGTTTGTTTTGTGTGGTCTTTTGTGATTTCTTTTACAATATGATGTAATTATATCAGTTTAATTTAAAATAACTAACATAAAATATGGCTACTTACCAAAACAGAACTCAGCCTTTGGCCTTAGCTTAGTTGCATCGCTAACCTAATGAGAAAAATAAAGATAAGTTACTCACTTCTTCATTTTCTCCTATAACCAATCTTAAATACCATGTGAACTTCCAGATGTATGATTTCCCAATAGTCATACGCATTTGGCAAACAGATCTAAAATTAAACTTTAAAGGCAACTGAAAAAGAACAGTAAATTAAATATAGGATGTGAGTCTCAACTATAAGATGTAACAAATGATACTTTCATGTTTTCTTTAAACAAATTTGGTTTTTCTTCAAAGAAAATGTGAAGAAGAAATTGAAAGTAAACCATTAGGCTTTATGTTCATATACAAATACTTTTAGTTTAACATAATTTTCAAAATATCCTCAATGAATACTCTATAGAAACTATGAATTCTTCCCAAATAATATATTTCTAAATTAGCTATAAACAATTTGTAAGCAAAAATGGTTGCAGACAAGGGAGAGATTGTATATTTAAAGCCCTAAAATACAAGCATTTAAATTTTTAATCTTAATTAATTAAAGCATTAATCTGCTATGAGGAAACCAAAATGGCACTTGATCCCCTCTTGTACAGGAGAATAGCCCAGGCTAATGGGGTCACTTCATTAAACGCAGCACATGGTTCATTTCAGAAGGTGAAGCAACAAGCTGCACCTGGTAGCTGCTATCCCTTTAAATACAGCAGCTCTTGGCAGCCCATTCATGACCATTGCCATGCTGTTGCCCAGTGATAGAACTCACAATTGTAACATCTGTTTTGTGCGTTCAAAAGGAATTCTAAGTCCGGGGTTTCTCACTGATCCAAACTACAAATTCACAGCTCTGAGTCACACTGAAGTTTGTTCCAGAAATAAATTCTGGAAAAAAAGTGACATGTCTAAAGTAGAGTACAAACTGTACAATTCAAACTTTGGTAAGCTTAGGACAGAGATAAAAGTTAACAGAACGGTACAGAAAAGAGGTTATATTTTCAAAGGAGAGCAATGGAGGTGGGAAAAGCAACTGGCCAGTCACCCTGCCTGCTGTACCGAATTAACACTTTATTTCAAAAAATAACACCCATTTTTTAAAAAAGACCAAGCAACAATTAAAAAGTTATAGGCAAATGGGCACTATCTCCCTCAACTGCCTATTCCAATAAAATAGGCCTTCCGGCATCATTCTGCTGAGAGTAAAAACTGCTTGGCAATGTATTTATGTTACATTATTCACGTAATCAAGCAATGAAGCAAACTGGGGCTCTGAAATTTATTTTACAATGGAATTCTATGCTTCCTAATAATACTAATAATCTTTGTAGAATTTAAGCTGCACGCTACCCTGTAGCATTTTATAAATGTCTGAATTAACAGAAACACTTGAGGTATACTTAAACAGTATTTGTCTTTTGTAAATTTACACAGTATGACTTTAACAGAAAATGTTTCCTTTTAAATATGTAGTTTTCATTTTCCAAGCCCAATTATTTTTTATTATTTGGTCAATGAGAATGAATAGCTCTATGTAATATTGATAATAAACTATTTTATTTATTAAAAGAATCTGTCAGGCCGGGCGCGGTGGCTCATGCCTATAATCCTAGCACTCTGGGAGGCCGAGGCGGGTGGATCGCTCGAGGTCAGGAGTTCGAGACCAGCCTGAGCAAGAGTGAGACCCCCGTCTTTACTAAAAACAGAAAGAAATTATCTGGCCAACTAAAAATATATATAGAAAAAAATTAGCCGGGCATGGTGGCGCGCATGCCTGTAGTCCCAGCTACTCGGGAGGCTGAGGCAGGAGGATTGCTTTAGCCCAGGAGTTTGAGATTGCTGTGAGCTAGGCTGACGCCTCGGCACTCACTCGAGCCCAGGTAACAGAGCGAGACTCTGTCTCAAAAAAAAAAAAAAAAAAAAAGAATCTGTCTTCTAAACCGAGGTACATTCATAAATTAGTCTTCTGTTGAAGTGATCTACCTTTGCCAACAGATCGCAGTATATGCATAATGGTACACATTTCTTAATAACAGTGTTGCTACCTTTTGCATCTCATATTTTAAGTCATCAACAAACTTTTACGGCTTTTGTGTAAAACACAAAAATTACCACAGGGCTAGCACCTCAGCGTCTCTAGCTCAGTTCCCAAAACACTACTGGAATAAAATAAGAGCCAGGCACTGCAGCTCAAGCCTGTAATCCTAGCACTCTGGGAGGCCAAGGAGGAAGGATTGCTTGAGCCAGGAGTTTGAGAACAGCTTGAGCAAGAGAGACCCCCCCCCACCCCACCCCCGTCTCTACAAAAAAAAAAAGAAAAAATTAGCTGGGTGTTCTGGCACATGCCTATAGTCCCAGCTACTCGGAAGGCTAAAGAAGGAGAATTGCTTGAGCCTAGGGGTTTGAGGTTGCAGCGAGCTGTGGTGACGCCACTGTACTCCAGCCAGGGCGACAGAGTGAGACTCTGTCTCAAAAAAAAAGAAGAAAGTAAGGAAAAAAAGCTATCTGAACAATATAAAAATCTACGTTTTTGAAAATAAAAGATAAACAGGACAGCAAAAATACCAGAAAAACAAATTTACAAACAAGAAATATAAGTTAGTAAAGACAAAGTGAAAAGGTAGAAAAATCATCCTTTTAACATGAAAATTGTCCACAATTTCCTCAAAATAAAACATTAAGAAACACAAGGTCAAATACAACGGAATTTAAAAGTTGGAAACCGTCTAAATAAACATAATACAGACTTAGAAAATTCTCCAGACTTTCTCAAGGTCGAACCTGTTAACTGATTTCTCCCTTTCTGATGTTCATATACCTGATCAAAAAAGTTAATGTTAACTTTTGCAATTTGCCACACCCTGTAAGTAAATTCATATTCTTCCTAATTTTATCAATTTAAAGAACTTCCTAAACACAGTAATCAGGTACTGTTTTCAGCAGGATATGAACCTGAATACCACCATTAAAAGGCATAAGAAGGAAACTGCTACTTCTAGTCATACTCCCACTCAGAGGGATTTTAATTCACAATAAGACAATGTATAAGGACTACCTTTGAAATGTAGGTAAGTTTAATGGCTCCAACACGTGATGATCCAGAAGGTAGGTTCTGGAAATAAATTATTAATATATAATTAATACTCAACATTACAGATTTATTTTCTACTATAATGTTCCACATATACTAAAAATTAAGAAGTTAGATTTTTTTAATATCACATTTTTACAAATCAACTTTCTTCAGTTCAAGTGTTTACTACATCTGAAATCAAGTCGACAACCTGGATAACAAAACTGAACTCTACTCTGTTCCATCATAATGCATTCTAGGACTAAAAGGCTATTTTTATCATTGTAGCTAAACTAATAATCTTTTTCATGAGCTTAAAAATCCATAAACAAGATGAGATTCTGTTCCTGAAAGCAATGGGAAAATAGGGACATAAAAGAAATATAATTTTAAGAAATTTTAAAAGACTATACATATTACTTTGTTCTATTAACATTTATCAAATATATGTCTTGAAAAAATGGATTAGCTTTTCCCCCTTTAAATGGTTTAGTGTTTTTAATATCGTATTTAATCTACATTGATACTTTTTTCTTAAAAAATTATTAATTCTCTTTAAATCATGTTCTAGGTATGTATATATTGGAACTTCCACAGAAAATACTTTTATTCTTCCCTAAACAAGTTTTAGATGTGGCTTGTGTCATAAAAGACATAAGGGTAAAGAATTAGGAAGAAGGAAAATCATTTCTGTCTGAAGCTATGAGGAAAGACTCTGAAGGAATGAACAATATTTAAGCTAGATTTTAAAGGAAAACTTTGGAAACACAAAAAACAGGACAGAGAATATTCCAGGCAGAGAAAACATAAACTACGGCAAGCAGCTGAGGATACACAGAAGCTCTGTGCTAGAAGGAGTAAGTGGCTGTGCTGGGATATAATACAGTGCTGTACAGGATTGCAGCACAGAGCCATGGTCTGAGAACTTGAACTGAAATCGAAACAAAGAGGACCTAAATAAAAACAAAGTAGCAAGGAATTTATACCTAGAGAATTTGAAATCAATGAAGAAGGCTTCTGAGCAGACCTGTAATCAAAATTTGCTTTAATATATCCTGTTATATAATAAACTGGATAGACTACAGAGGAGGATGATGGAGGTAGGAAAACCAGGTAAAAGAATCTAGGAAAAAGTAACAAAGAATATATGAAATATATGAAACTACTGACAGAAGATTTCAAAAGTAAAATTAAAACATTCTTGATTTTGAAAATTACCTCCACTGGAGATTAAGCAGGATTAACTTTTTAACTTACTTTATACTAATATACCTTTGTATGGTATATTATTCTAATGAATAATTAGGAGGTACCTTTCTCAGACCTCTATAAGCTTACCGGAAGCCTAGATATTTCAAAGACTTAAGATTCCCAAACATGAACTGGTTGGTTATTGTTGACAGGGACAGATCTTTTTAAAACTTTCACTCATATGTACTGTAAAACTGCATTATGTTCTGCTTTAAACTGTATACTACGTATAAACTTCCAAATATAAATCATACATAATAAATATGGATATATAATAAAATTATAATCTTTAATGTATAACATTAAAAGGTTAGTTGTAGTCTTATACATATTTTATGTTTAGAGGTGTTTTGTTTTTTAAATTTTGGATAAGGAAAGAAAATGTGAAAATATCTTTAAGAACCTCTAATTATTACCAAAGTGATTTTTTCAAACACCTTTATGCTCCCATTCAAGGGTAATAATTTTTTTTAAGTTTTCCAAAAGTCTATTATTTTAACTAGCTGAAGAGAAATTTAAGGCTTTGTGTAAGGAAGAGAAATAAGAAACAAAAATATGATGTAAAGAGTCACAGATTAAATAGTAGCACAGTACTATTTAAAACATAAGCACCTGGGAGAAAAAGAATATTAAAAACATCCATTTTCTATGGACTAGTATTACTGTCAAGTTCAACTGGAAAAAACTGCGTTTCAAAAGGTGTTACCTGACAATGAACAAGAAATAATAAACTAATATGACATTTAAGTGAAAAGGGAAATAAGCCATTAGTTATCTATGAGTTCCTGAACTCATTTTGACAAATACTTCTTCAAATCTCTTCAAATTCACTTTCTAATAAAGCTACTTAATTATTTAATTCTCCACCATTATCAACCAAACACAGAAAGCCACAAACTGATCCCTAGAAATACACTAGGACAAATTTTAAAAGCCACGGTTAGTGGCAGACAAAGCAGTGATCATAGGAAGAAGTGGCTCCCTAAGACAGGTGACTCAAACTAATTTTCTTTCTCTACCAGGGTTATGATGATCAGTATAATCATGTTATGGCACCTTGACATAAGACTAGACTGAACCATATGTATATTGACAATTTCATATGGTTCAACCTAATATAATAATCTTAGCAAAACATTTTACTGAAGTTTTCATGAAGAGGTATGTCTTGATTATTACATTTAAAAGTGACACCAAGTTGGTAATAATGTCTAATACACTGGTTGGCAGAATCAAAACTTTAAAAGATTCTCCTAAGTTGAAAAGAAGAGATAAAATTAATAAGAATGAACTGAAAAATTTAAAATTCTGTGCTATGTCCAGAAAAACCAATACGTTAATTACAACGTAGAGATCTGGCTTTAACAAAGTTCATGTGAAAAAGACCTAGCTGAGCACAAACCTTAATAAATACTCCCCCTGCTATAGCCAAAGTAAAGTATTCTCCAAGTACACCACAGGCTCTCTTGCTCTCATGTCTTTGCCCCATTATTCTTTGACCACTTCTCCACCTCTTAGCCAAAATCATATCCAACCTTCTAGGTCAATTTCAAATATTAGCAACTACATGAAGACTTCAACATCCTCTACTTGCTATAATTGCAACCTTCCTCTGAATTCCAAGTTCATGTTTCATTCAGAGTAATAAATATACCCTGTTTTGTACTTACCTTCTTCTTTTAGCTCTGTTAATTTGGAAATAACCAATAAAAGGAGAAATTATAAGAAGGCTCTATTATGCATGAAAACAGAAGAACAATTTTAAGTACAATTCAGGAGAAACCATATATAAGTCAATCAGACCTTGTGAAGAGAAAGAGACAAACCAGGGAGAATAGTTCAACATTGGCAGAGCCGTGCAATGGCCTACATGGGTGAAGAGAACCAGGAAGAAATGGGAATCCAGTTAACAGGAATTAGAGGGAGTCAAGGAGGATGATGTTTCTACTTTGGGAAATGGGGTTTTTCAGGGGATTGTGACCTAGATAAAGAGAAAAGGGAGGAATATGATTTATATTAAAAAAAAAAAAAGGTAAACATGAACTTTTGCTTTTTGCTGACCTGTTGTTTCTCCCACAGACTCTCATCAAGTAAATAAAGGTAATAATCACATAGTTGCATAGCCAGATGGCTACCACCCCACAAAGCTGGTTACACCCAGAGATAAGGGAGAAAAATAAGATGTCAATAACCTTTATAAGGATAGTAATAGAAAACAGACAGTTCCTAGCAAAAAAAAAAAGTATCATACAAAGTCAGCATTCAAATCATATAAACTGAATTAACATACAAATTATCCTCCAGAATTTGAAAGGTTACCTGTGCATAAAGGATTAAAATTTACTTTACAAGAGAATCAGAGGGCAAAAGTAGAATTAATGGGGAGAAGATAAGGAATTAGATTTTGGGTCACAGAAAAAAAAAATAACTGAAGCTGTCCCCACTATAGTATTTTTTAGTAACATGTAGTTCAAACAACAGCTAAAATATAGACCAGGGATGGATGAGTTTCTTATGTTAAGGAGGTTAAATTAATACTAAAGTCCCTAACAACTCAAATTCTATATAAACAAATACACACACATTAGCATGTATGTTTCTTATCTAATCTAAAATCAGTAGACAGCAGTAAAGAATAATCTAAAATCAGTAGCTAGCAGTAAAGGACACTGGAGTAGTTATCAGGAGATCTAGTTTCTGTTCTGTGAAACAGAAGAGAACCTCCTACAAGTCCCTGCTCTTCCCTAGACTTTCCATTCCTCACTTCAACAAGAAGCCCACCAGACAAAATCAGTTTAGAAGTTCGCTAGGGATTCATCCCTTGCTTTTGCATATTTCCTTGCAACAGATATGTCCATTTTTAACTTTTGTTTTTTTTTTTTTTTTTTTTTTTTTTTTTTGTTGAGACAGAGTCTCACTTTGTTGCCCAGGCTAGAGTGAGTGCCGTGGCGTCAGCTTAGCTCACAGCAACCTCAGACTCCTGGGATTAAGCGATCCTACTGCCTCAGCCTCCCGAGTAGCTGGGACTACAGGCATGCGCCACCATGCCCGGCTAATTTTTTCTATATAGATTTTTAGTTGTCCATATAATGTCTTTCTATTTTTTAGTAGAGACGGGGTCTCACTCAGGCTGGTCTCGAACTCCTGACCTTGAGCGATCCACCCGCCTCGGCCTCCCAGAGTGCTAGGATTACAGGCGTGAGCCACCGCGCCCGGCCCATTTTTAACTTTTGTAACAATTTTCACTTGGAGATAAAGAGTTGCACAGGTAGAGAAAGTTTAAAACTACTCAACAGATGATCTCTAATCTCAGGTCTCTTGTAGATCTTAAAACGGGGATTCTGATTTTTAAAATATGACATTTACCCCAAGAATTTGCAAGACAACAATAAAATCAAAATGCATTTCACTTCAGGGATGGCATCACAATGACTGACACTGAAGGCTGACTCTACAAGATGAAAGCACTACATGTGTGCAAGAGTACTAGGTAGTCTCTATCCCTAGATACAGAATCTTAAATCTAAATGAGTTAAGAATTTTCTACCAGAGAGAGTGTTTTTCTACCAAAGAGGGAAAAACATATGCAAAGGCATGAATTTTTATCAAACGAACTTAGTTTCACTTTCTGAAATTCAAACAACACAGGAGGGATCAGAGGTACAGGGCAGGAGAGTAGAGCCAGTGGAAATAAATTTAAATACATACTATTGAGGAAGACAAATCCTAAAAGCGGTATGGTATATTAAATACTAAAATAAATAAAAAATTTCTATGCTTTTAAAATCCTTCTGGATTTTACAAACCTGTGGGTTATCCATGTACCATACGAAACTGTCTTCTCTGGTATCCAGTATGAAGTACCTTCGAAGAAATTTCCCACTGTTTTCATTTTCTTCAATGTCTAGAAAACCACAAATGCGATTCTGACGATCCACATAAGGCATTTCTGGGCTTGAACATTACACTATAAAATAAAAACATTAACAGTAAGCTCCCTATGGAAAAAAAAAGAATTATTTCTCAGTGGACTACAAGCACAAAATGCACCATGGTATACAGTCTGTTCAACAAGGAACCTATTTTCCAGCATTAAGTGGGGCCCGTTAATGTAAACACACATCAACATCCGAAGCATCAGCAAAAATCACTTTTGAATTAAGATTATGAGTGATTACTAAATGTAACTGTTCACATTTGATAGGGACAAAGGAGAGCTACCGGCATCATTGAATAATTTACTTACTTTTTCCCTAAAATAACCCCAGATGGGCCAAAAAATTAGCCATCCCAACTTTAATTTCCTCATTTACAAATCAAGATAATCTACCCTTTAGATTTAGGATATTTTAAAATTCACAAAACAGTAATAGTTGTCCATATATTACCTCTTTTAATCTCCTAAACCACCCTATAAATAGGCATCATCATCTCCATCGCACAGATAAGGAACTTAACACTGAAAGGGAAAGTGACTTTCCAAAATGACAGAACTAGTGCGTAAAGAATCAAAACCTGAACCCAGATTCTGGGTCTGTACAGCTCATATCCACCATCCTGTCTCTCTAAAATCCTTTGAATTGGTAAAACTAAAGTGAATTGAGGTAAACTTAGCTAACACAATGGAAAGAGAAATAAGCAGGTCTGATATGCCTCCTGATAGAAAACATAAACATTGTCTATGAAGTGAACATATAACAAAAAAAAATTTTTTTACCAAAATTTGATCAAGTAGTCACTAGGATTTGCATTGGTATATCCAAATGCCAACTTATAGGAAATGAAGAACACAGGAACATACTAAACTGCACCACAGGAATTCAATCAACAAATGCTAGACTGTGGGAAACAAAAGGACAAACCACCTAGTTTCTTTAGCAAATAAATTACTACAGGGAAAAAAGAGAAAGATTAAAATAGACTTAATTAGGCCGGGCGCGGTGGCTCACGCCTGTAATCCTAGCACTCTGGAAGGCCGAGGCGGGTGGATTGCTCAAGGTCAGGAGTTCGAGACCAGCCTGAGCGAGACCCCGTCTCTACTAAAAATAGAAAGACATTATATGGACACCTAAAAATCTATATAGAAAAAATTAGCCGGGCATAGTGGCGCATGCCTGTAGTCCCAGCTACTCGGGAGGCTGAGGCAGTAGGATCGCTTAAGCCCAGGAGTTTGAGGTTGCTGTGAGCTAGGGTGATGCCACGGCACTCACTCTAGCCTGGGCAACAGAGTGAGACTCTGTCTCAACAAAAAAAAAAAAAAAAAATAGACTTAATTAAAAGGCATATCATATTCTGGTTCTAAAGTACTGAAACTTCTGTTGTATGTACTAAAGTTAAAAACCATAACCTGGGTAAAAAGTAGTATTTCCAACCATCTTTTCTCTAGAAACTATAGATGTATGATTCCTTCCTGATGTAATGCTTAGTCCAAAACTGCTGTTTCTACTCTGGTGCCATCACATCTTCTGGCAGGATGAATTTATGTAACTAGCACTTCATTTAGAGGTTCAAGGTAAATTTAAGTCACAGTGAAAATCCAATTATAATGTACCCTGATACAATGTATGCCTACATCACTGTTCTGTATGCAGTCAGAGAAATGATGAAACACAGCAAAAAGTTTTAAAATAAAACCATCCATTAAGTTTGTGTGTGTGCTGTTATAAAGCTGACACTTAGATGAAATAATTTGTTTAATAAATTTACCCAAAGTTTTAAAAAATTTCTAAAATGTAATCAAGGCTTGAAAAATCAATACACTATACTAGCATATACCGCAGGTAAAAACTATCAACTTGTGTGGTACTGCCATGAGGATACACATAGACCAATGGAAAAAAATTGAAGCAAACCTATATGTCTATGGTCAATTTTCAACAAGGGTGCTAACACCATTCAATGGGAAAAGAATAGCACCTTCAACAAATGGTGCTGGTACAACTGGATATCCACATGTAAAAGAATGAAGCTGGACCCCTACCTCAGATCATATACAAAAATTAAGTCAAAACAGATTAACATCTAAATATAAGAAGTAAAACCATAAAACTTTTAGAAGAAAATATACAGGTAAATCTTAACCTTGGATTTGGCAATGAATTCTTAGATATAACACCAAAAGCATGAACAACAAGAATAAGATAAATTCGACTCCATCAAAATTAAAAACTTTTCTATATCAAAGGCTATCAAGAAAGTCAAAATACAACCTACAGGATGGAAGAAAATATTTGCAAATTGTACATAAGGATGTAGTATTCAGAATATATAAATAACTCTTACAACTCAACAGCAAAACACAAACAACCCAATTTAAAAATGGGCAAAGGACCTGAAGAGACATTTCTCCAAAGAAGACATACAAATGGCCAATAAGAACTTAAAAAGATGCTCAATATCATTAGTCATTAGGGAAATGCAAATCAAAACCACAAGGATATATTACTTTACACCCACTAGGAAGACATAATTAAAAGAGGAAAATAAGTATTGGCAAGAACATGGAGAAACTGGAACTCTCCTACATTTCTGGTGGAAACGTAAAATAGTACTACACTAAAACAGTTTGCAGTTTTTCAAAAGTTAAATTACCATAGGACCCAGCAATTCCATCCCTGCCTCATTTTATAGTGCTTCCTTTTATCACGTTTTGCAGATACCATGTTTATTACAAATTGAAAGTTTGTGACAACCTCACATTGAGCAAGTCTCTACACCATTTTTTTCCAATAGCCTGTGTTTACTTTGTGTCTCTGTGTCACAGTTTGATAATTCTCACAATATTTTAAACCTTTTCATTATTATTATATTTGTTACGGTGACCTGTGATTTTCAATGTTGCTACTGTAATTATTTTGGAGTACCACGAACCACGCCGATATAAGATGGTGAAAATCAATAAATGTTGTGTTGTGTTCTGACTGCTCCACTGATCAGCTGTTCCCCTCATCTCTCTCTCTCTCTCTCTCTCCCTGGATTTCCCTACTGCCTGAGACACAATATTGAAATTAGAACAATTAATAAATCTACAATGGCCTCTAAGTGTTCAAATGAAAGGAAAGAGTCACACATCTCTCACTTTAAATCAAATGCTAGACGTGATTAAGCTTAGTGAGGAAGGCATGTCAAAAGCCAAAACAGGCCAAAAGCTAGGTCTCTTGCACCGGTTAGCCAAGTTGTGAATGCCAAGGGAAAGTTCTTAAAGGAAATTAAAAGAACTGCTCCAGTGAACACACAAATGATATTAATAAGAAAGAGAAACAGCCTTATTGCTCACAAGGAGAAAGTTTTAATGGTCTGGATGGAAGATCAAACCAGATACAACATTCCCTTAAGCTAAAGACTACTCCAGAGCAAAACCCTAACTCTCTTCAATTCTTTGAAGGCCAAGAGAGTTAAAGAAGCTACAGAAGTCAGAAGCTAGCAGAAGTTGATTGACGAGGTTTAAGGAAAAAAGCCATCTCCGTAACACAAAAGTGCAAGGTGAAGCAGCAAGTTATCCAGATGATCTAGCTAAGATCACTGAAGGTGACTATACTATGGAAGAGATTTTCAATGTAGATGAAATAGTCTTTTACTGGAAGAAGATGCTGTCTAGGAGCTAAAGAGGAGAAGTCAATGCCTGGCTTCAAAGCTTCAAAAGAAAGTCTGGCTCTCTTGTTAGGGGCCAATCCAGCTGGTGACTTGAAGATGAGGCAATCAATGCTCATTTACCATTCTGAAAATCCTAGGGCCCAAAAGAATGATGCTAAATCTACTCTGCCTGCACTCTATAAATGGAACAACAAAGCCTGTATGATAGCATATCTGTTTTACAGCATGATTTACTGAATATTTTAAGCTCACTGTTGAGATCTCCTGCTCAGAAAAAAAGAGTCCTTCCAAAATATTACTGTTCATTGACAATGTACCTGGTCACCCAAGAGCTCTGATGGTGATATAAAAGGAGGTTAATGTTTTCCTGTCCACTAAGACAACATCCATTCTGCAGCCCATGGATCAAAGAGTAATTCTGATTTTCAAGTCTTATTGTTTCAGAAAGACATTTTGTAAGGCTATGGCTGCCATAGATAGTGATTCCTCTGATGGATTTGGGCAAAGTAAATTGAAAACCTTCTGGAAAAGGTTCACCATTCTAGGTGTCATTAACAACAGTTGTGTTTCATGGGAGGAGGTAAAAAAAAAAAAAAAAACATTAACAGGAGTTTGGAAGAAGTTGATTCCAACTCTCATGGATGACTTTGAGGGGTTTGAGACTTCAGTGGAGGAAACAACTGCAGATATGGTAGAAACAGCAAAAGAAGTAAAATTAGAAGTATTGCCTGAAGAGATAACTGAATCACTGCAATCTCATGATAAAATTTAACAGTGAAGAGCTGCTTCCTATGGATAAACAAAGAAAGTGGTTTCTTGAGATAGAATCTATTCTTAGTGAAAATGCTGCAAACATGGCTGAAATGACAACGTACATAAAACTCTTACATAAACTAAGTAATAATGCAGCATCAGGGTTTGAGAGGATTAACTTCACTGTTCAAAGAAGTTCTACTGTGCGTAAAATGCTACAGAGCATCAAAAAGCATCTCATGCTACAGAGACATCTTTCATGAATAGAAGAGTCCATCAATGCAGCCATCTTCATTGCTGTCTTATTTTAAGAAATTGCCACAGCTACCCCAACTTTCAGCAACCACTACCCTGATCAGCCAGCAACCACCAACATCAAGGAAAGACCTCCACCAGTGAAAAGATTACAACTTGCTGAAGGCTCGGATGATTTTTGGTATTTTTTAGAAATAAACTATTTTTGAATTATTTTATGTACATTTTTTAGACCTAATGCTACAGTACACTTAATAGACTACAGTATAGTATAAACATAACTTTTATATACACTGGGAAACCCCCCAAAAAATTTTGTGTGATTCGTTTTATTGTGATATTCGCTTTGTTGAGGTGGTCTGGAACTGAACCCACAATACCTCTGAGGTATGCCTATATATACTCAGAATTGAAAACAGGTACTCAAGCAAACCCTCGTGCATGAATGTTCACAGCAGCACTATTCACAAATAGCCAGAAAATGGAAACAAACCAAACATCTATCAACAGGTGAATGGTTAAAGTATATACATACAATGGAATACTTTTCAGACATAAAAAGGAATGAAGTACTGATACATGCTTCAATCTGGATGAACCTTGAAAACACTATGCTATGTGAAAAAAGCCAGCAACAAAAAGGCACATTCATATGAGTCTATTTATGTGAAAAATCCAGAATAGATAAATCCAGAGAGACAGAAAGCAGACTGGTGGTTGCCAGAGGCCGGGAGAAGGGTGAGATGGGGAAGGGCTGCCTACGAGGTGATGAAACTGTCTTGACACTAGATACAGGTGATGGTTGCACAATACTGCAAATGTATTAAATGCCACAGACTTGTACACACTAAAATGACTAATCTTATGTTAATTTTACCTTGATTGAAAAAAATTAAAAGAAGTTTTAATGCTACTGATTAGATAATTTCTATAATGACTGCCCCCAATGCATTTATTTTACTTCTTTGTTTAAAAAAGTAGACCAAATAAATTATCTAATTGAAAAACTCAATTTCTTGGACTACTTAGTCTAGGAGAAGTTGGCTGCCATATAGGAAATTTGACTACCTTGACACTGCTCTGTTGTGTGAAAGCCAACTAAGTCCCATGGAGAATCTGTGTGGAAAGAGGTAGCCAGCCCACACCCAGCTGTCCCAGCCATCCCAGCAGAGTGAGTGAAGAGGCTATCCTGACCATCTAGCCCAGACAAGCCTTCAAATGACCCTAGTTCCAGCTGTCATCTGACTGCAACTGCATGAGAGACTCCAAGAAAGAACTGCCCAGATAAGCCCAGTCAACCCACAGAATAGTGGGTGATAACAAATTCTTCTTTTATGCCACAGAAAAACCCTCAGAAATATACCACATAAATATCATATATAAAACATTCAAGGAATTCTATGAACAAATATATTCTGAATTTGTGTTGGCTTTTAATGCTGTACAAGGAATTATCACCTGGATAGCTACTTGAAAATTAAAACATTACACTTTTAAATAAAATATGAGTAAAAGAAGAAATCAAGAAAATAATTAGAAAACATTTTTAACTAAATGAAAATTTAAAAAGTCAGAATTCGTGAGGTACAGCTAAAGAAGTTTTCAGAGGAAAATGTATCATTTTAAAACGCTTTTATTAGAAAAGAAGGTCTAAAATCAGTGAGCTAAAGCTCCACCTTAAAAAGCTAAAAAGAGTAAAGTAAACCCAAAGTAAAAGGAAATAATAAATATTAGGAAAGAAATTAATGAAATAGAAAACAAGCAATAAAGAAAGATAATCAAAAGTTGGTTCTTTGAAAATATCATCAAAATTGATAAATTTATAACTATGTGAACCAAGTAAAAGAAAACAAATCACCAATATTAGGAAATGCAGAGAGATTATCACTACACATCGTACAGATATTAAATGGTAATAAGAATATTATGAACAACTTTATGTAAACAAATTTGACAATTTAGGGGTAATAGATAAATTATTTGAAAAATACAACTTTGAAAAAGCTGACACAAGATAAAAAAGAAAATCTAAATTGCCCTGTATCTATTAAAGACATTGAATTCATTACTGAAACCTTCCCCAAAAGTCCAAGCTCACACAATGGTTCATATATGAATTCTATCAATCACTTAAGGAAGAAATAACATCAATCTTTAACAAACTCTTCCAGTAAATGGGAGGAAAGAACAGTTCCTAACTTGTTTTATGAGACAAACGAAACATCAAAATCTAACAAAGATATTACAAAAAAGAAAATGACATACCAATATCCGCCATGAACACAGAAAGAAAAGTTCCTAACAATATTAGTAAATCAAATCCTACTATACATAAAAAGGATAGTATATCATGATTAAGTAAGATTTATCTCAGGAATGCAAGGTATGTTTAACATTTGAAAATCACCATAATTCTAAACATTAAGGTAATAAAGAAGAAAATCCGTATGATCATCCAATATGTGAAGAAGCATTTATAAAACATAATAGCCATTCATGATTAAAACTGTCAGTAAATGAGTACTAGAAGATAACTTTATCCTATAGAGGGCTTCTATGAAAAACATACAATTTCATCATACTTGGTGGCAAAAAACCAAATTGCTTCCCCTTAAAATCCAGGAAAAAGGAAAAGATGCCTGACTTACCACTTCTATTTAACATTGTACTGGCCATTGCAATAAGGCCAAGAAAAAATTGGGATAAAGATCAGAAAAGAAAAAATAAAACTGCCTGTATTTGCAAGTGAAGTGATTACTTACATAGAAAAACCTAAGGATCTACCAAATTATCAAAAGTAATAATTTAGGAATAATAAGTGAATTTAGAAAGGTTGCAAAAACCAACTGTACTTTTAAATATTAGCAGCAAACAATTGGAAAGTGGGATTTTAAAAATTCTATTTAGAATAGCATCACAAAACATAAAATACATAGAAATAAATATAACAAAAGATATGCAGGATCTCCATATTGATGACTACAAAGCATTGCAGACAGAAATTAAAAGACCAAAAGAAATGAAGAGTTATACAATGTTCATGGATTGGAACACTCCAAATTAAATAAAAATTCAGATAAATTGGAATTTAAAAAACTAAAATGTTGATTCTCCCTAAACTGGAGAAATCAATGGACTCAATTTAATCCAATCAAAATTCCTGCAGGATATTTTATAAAACATTGACAAGGTACGCCATCATATATATTGAAATGCAAATGACCTAGAAAAGCCAAATCTGTTTCCCAAAGAACAAAGTAGGAAGACTTACTCTACTTGATTTCAAGACTTACAATAAAGCTATAGCAATAAAGACACTGTAGAATTAGTGAAAAGGTAGATATAAACCAATAGAGCAGAATAGCATCCAGAAACAGATTTCATACATACGCTGTCAGTTGATTTCCAACAAAGATGCAGAGGCAACTCCGTAGGGAAAAGACAGTCTTTCCAACAAATGCTGCTGGAATAATTGACTACCCATGTGGAAAAAAAACTGTATCTAAATGGATCACAGACCTAATGTAAAAGCTAAAACAATAAAGCTTCTAGAAGGAAATATAAGACAAAGTCTTCATGACCTTGGCGATAGACAAAGACTTCTCAGACAAGACATAAAAAGCCTGAACTATATAATAGTTGATATATTGAACTTAATTAAAAACTGCTGCTCTTCAAAAGACATCATAAAGAAATGAAAAGACAAGCCACAAAATGGGAGAAAGTATTCAGTGTACATATATCTGTAAAACAACTGATATCCAAGAATAGGCAGGTAATTATTACAATTCACTAATAAGGCCAGGCGTGGTGGCTCATGCCTGTAATCCTAGCACTTTGGGAGGCCACGGAGGGAGGACTGCTTAAGGCCAGGAGTTCAAGATCAGCCTGAGCAAGAGCGAGACCCCATCTCTACAAAAAAATAGAAAAATTAGCCAGGCATGGTGGCGCATGCCTGTAGTCCCAGCTACTCTGGAGGCTGAGGCAAGAGGGTCACTTGAGCCCAGGAGTTTCAGGTTGCACTGAGCTATGATGATGCCACTGCACTCTAGCCAGGGCAACGGAGCGAGACCCTGTCTCAGGGAAAAAGAAAAAAAAAAAAAAAAAGGACAGACAATCAAATAAGAAAATGTGAAAAGTACTTGGAACAGACAAGCTGACAAAGAAGATATACAAATAGTAAATAAGCACACAAAAAGATTCTCATCATTGTTAGGAAAGTACTGCAAATAAAAACCATAAGATACCACAATATACCTACTAAAATAGCTAAAACAAAAACAAAAAAATCATGACAATACCAAATGCTGTCAAAGACATGAAATCAGCCAGGTGCGGTGGCTCACGCCTGTAATCCTAGCACTCTGGGAGGCCGAGGTGGGAGGATCGTTTGAGCTCAGGAGTTCAAAACCAGCCTGAGCAGGAGCAAGACCCCGTCTCTACTAAAAAATAAAAACAAATTAGCTGGACAACTAAAAATATATAGAAAAAATTAGCCGGGCATGGTGGCGCATGCCTGTAGTCCCAGCTACTTGGGAGGCTGAGGCAGAAGGATTGCTTGAGCCCAGGCGTTTGAGGTTGCTGTGAGCTAGGCTGACGACACGGCACTCTAGCCAGGGTGACAGAGCGAGATTCTGCCTCAAAAAAATAAAAATAAAATAAAAGATATGAAATCAATGAACTCTCATACACTGCAGATAGGAAAACAGTTTGGCAGTTTCTTACAGTTAAACGTACACTTACAATACAACCCAACAATTCCACTCCTAGGTACTCATTCTAGTGAACCGACAGCTTATGTGCACATAAAATCCTGGATGCAAACGTTTATAGCAGCATTATTCATAATTATGCAAGATTAGGCAAAGAAAAAACCAGAAATAATTCAAATGTCCTTCAACTGGTGAATGAATAAACAAACTGTAGTACATCCAGTACAATACTACTTGGCAATATGAAGGAACAAACTATTGATGCACACACGACAGTGACAAATTTCAAATGTACTTTGCTAAGAAGTAAAAGAAGCCAGACCAAAAAGGCCATAAGGGCAGAGAAAAGATCAGTGGGTGAAGGCAAGAGTTGACTTCAAAGAATAACTTTTGGGGTGATATAATTGCTCTGTTCCTTGATTGTGGTGGGAAACATGACTATGCATTTGTGAAAACTATAAGCCTATGTACTACAAAGAGTGAACTTAACTACACGCAAAGTAAAAAAACAAACAACAAAAAACTACAGTGATAGAAAACAGATCAGAATTGCTAGGGCTTGGGATGAGGAAAGGACTGATTACAAAGGAACATGAGGGAATTATTTTTCATGCTGCAATTGTACAACTTGTACAACTGTACATTATAGGATAATGTAAATATATTGATACTATTCATTATATTTAAAATAGGAACTAAGATTTTCACAGTGAGAGAAAACAGGTACAAACACAAAGGAAAAAACTGTGCACAATGTATCTGAATTAGAAATACTATGAACTCATGATCTCCGAAAATATGACAGTAATAGAAAATCACGGCAATATCAATGTAATCACTGATTTAGGCAAGCATGAACACTAAGCGAACACTAAAACTAGATGAAATGTTAGGGAGCAGAATATTCATAGTCTCAAAATACAACACCACAGTTTTCTTACTAATTACAAAGAGGAAATGTATCTTTACAATGGACAGATCTTATAGCCCCCACTTTTACCAAATGATTTAGTATCTAATGACTCTAGAAGCTAAGTACTAATGGATACCACTTCCCTCTTAACAGAACATGTATTATATGATTCCACTGATATGAAATGGGCAAATCCATAAAGACAGAAAGCAGATTAATGGTTGCATAGGTATGGGAGGACAGGAGGGAAATAAGGAGTTGCCTAGGGATGGGAGGATACAGGGTTTCTTTTGGGGTTGATAAAAAAGATTCCAAAATTGATTGTGGTGATAGCTGCACAGCTGCAAATACACTAAAAACTACTGAAGTGTACACTTTAAATAGACAAATTATATCTCAATAAAACTGTTTTTTAGAAAGAAAGAAAGAAAGAAAGACAGACAGACAGACAGACAGAGTTACAACTGTCTAGGGCACATTAGAAACTCTAAGGAACATTCCACCTCCCAGAACTCTGATAGTTGGACCGTACCAGGAAGTGGTCTGTGGACCCCTTCTCTATACATATTCAGTGTGTTGGTGAGCTCACTCATTCTCACAGGTCTCAGTATTGATGACTTTCCAAACTGGTATCTCCAGCCTTGAACACTCTGCTGAATACCATCCTCATGTACAGACATCTCAAACTTAACAAACTGAGCTTCAGATATTCCCCTCAGAAATCTGATCCTCCCTGTCTTTCCCATTTCAGTAAATGGCCACTCCCTTCTTCCAGTTGTTCAGGCAAAATATCTTGAAGTCACATTTGATTAAGGCTTCTTTCTCACTCCATGTCCAATCCATCAACAAACCTTGTTGACTCTATCTTCAAAATATAACCAGAATCCCACCACTTCTAGCCGCTTGCTGCCACTCTGGTCCAAGTTCATCACCTCCCATCTGTATTACTGCAAGGCCCTACTTGCTTCTGCCCTTGCACCACTCCAATCTATTCTCAACACAGAGTCAAACTGATCCCATTAAAACATACAGTAATGTGTTTATTCAATAAATACATATTACTACTTGTGAAGCACTATTCTAAATATTTATATATTAGTTTATTTAATCCTAATAACAATAACTTCACAGATGAGAAAACTAAGGAAGTAGCAGAGCCAGGATTCAAACCAGAAGAGTCTGGTTTTAGAGCCATACTCATCAATACTATGTAATACTGCACTCTGCTCAAAACTCTTCAAAGCACTGATGTCAACCTCAGCTGCTTATTAGAATTACCTGGGAGTTTTTAAAAATCCTGATGCCTAGGCTGGGCACCACTCTCCCACCCCTAAACAATTAAATTAGAAGCTTTGGGATGGGATTCAGGCATCAGTACTTTTTTAAAGTTTCCCAGGCAATTCTAATATTCAGCCACGGTTGAGAACTACTGTTTCAACAGGATCCCATCTCAAAGTAAAAACCTAAAAACCAAAGCCTTTATAAAGACCTACAGGCTTTACCTTCCCCCTCACACCGTTCCAACTGCCTCTTCACTACTGGATTCACCAGACAAGCTCCCCTCTCAGGGCCTTTCAACTCAAATGTCACTTTCTCAGTGAAGCCTTCCCTTAAGACCTTATCTAAAATTTCAAATCCTCCAAACTGTCCTGCTACTTCCTATCACACTTCCCTGCTTTATTTTTCTCCTTAGCATTTGTCGATATCTAACAAATGATATAGTTTATTTATTTACCTGTTTCTTGTCTATTTCCCCACACTAGAATATAGGTTTCATGAGAGCAGGGATTTTTTTCTGTTATTTACTGTAGTTTCTCCAATGCCTAAAACAGTGGCTGGCACATGGAAGGCACTCAATAACTATTTCTTGAATGAAGTATAAAGCAACCCATAATTACTACATCAAAGATAGTTTAAGTTTCTAGAGAGAAAGCTGCTTTTTCCTCATCAGACAAGAAATCATTTAGCAGATTTAACTGATTTGTTTAAATGATGGAAGGAAAAAAGATTCAAACACTATATTTCTGTTTGAATGTATATTCTTAGTAAAGCTAGTATGAGACAAAAACAGATAAAATTATATTATTAATCTCCCCCCCCCACACACACACCAAATTTATCCTTCGGCTTCACTTATTGACTCTAAGGTCTTACAAATCAGTTATAAGTTAACATGTTCACAGTTAACAACACTTCATCAGTCAGGAACCAGAAAGTAAGCCCCTCCAGCAGCAACACCACCAAAAAAAAAAATCAGAGACATAAAGGAAAAAGAAAAATTGAATTCTGCACAGTGAGACCTTATCAGGCCCACGGGACTTTACTATTTGTTAACAGATACCAAGTGGGACTAGTCTTGTTGCTTCATCATCGACAAACACAAAGCTGAGGATATATAGACATCATGGATCACACTTCTGTGGAGTCAGGAATGGCTCTGGCACCCTAACCACCACCTTACCATCTTTTTTCACTCTGTAAAAGCAGTTGACAGAAGACAGGAAAAGAACACAGGAAAAGGAAGGTGTTCACCCAAAAACAGTGGCAGAGGTTCTCCAAGGGAACTCATTTTCCAAGATCAGAAGTGCCTACAAAAAGGAGCGATTGGCCTCTCATTCTCCAGTTTGATGTCTGCTTATGTAGTAGACTGAGGGACTGACCTGCGCCTATCTGAGCAGGAGGATAAAGAGAATTGATAAGAAATAGCAGGGCACAGAATGGGGGCAGACTTAAGCAGCCTGCATGCCACCATTTGGCATCTCAAGGAAGTGAGTTTCAGTGGGCTAAATGGAAACTGCAGAATTACCTGGAGTACAGTTGTCTTGCCATCACCCAAAAATCTGGTTGTAGAGAGAAAAGATCCCCACCCCAACTCACCCCTCACACTCACAAACCAGAGGGTGGACTGACAGGTGTATAGGATGGCAAAGGTTCAGTCACA
This sequence comes from Eulemur rufifrons, assembly GCF_041146395.1. NCBI lineage: Eukaryota > Metazoa > Chordata > Mammalia > Primates > Lemuridae > Eulemur > Eulemur rufifrons. The sequence goes on along the minus strand of NC_091010.1, from coordinate 63,687,330 downwards.
AAAATTTTCATATCCAAGAACTGTGCAGTAGAAGTCTCCCTGCAAGATCTCAGCAAAAATGTCAGTTCGCTTGCCTATTGGTGGACATCAATGGCCTGCCACCGTTAGTCAAGAGAGGGCTTTAGTAGCCTCATACAATAAATACTTACCTTTTTCCATTTCTCTTCTGACTAATCCCTGCCCAAGTACATCCCTGAAGAGGGAAAGAGGTATCTCAGGAGCATACCACAATCCCTCCCTACAAGCATTTCAAGCAGTAAGTAGCCAGACAGTGGGGTAAGGGAGAAAAAGAGGTTTAAATTGAATATGTGATTGAAGGCTTAAACTGGAATAGATTAGACTGGAGCTTGTAACAGCTGTAAATGATAAAAAAGCTATCATTTGCCCATGATGTCATTAGGCAGTGGGAGGGAGAGACAGAAAGATACTACAGAGCACAGTTAGTTAAAAGCAGTGAATGGTGAAAATTAAAGCTGTCTTACCTTTGTCCTCACTAAGCTCAGACTGCTCCATGAGGTGATGACAAATGGAAAAGCATTCCCACCCTTAGTAATGGGAGGGAACACCTGACATGGAAATTCTCATGGGGGATTTACTGTACCCGGTAAGATGCTACATTAGAAGCCCTATGGGATCGCTTACAATTCTAGTGCTTGTGATTGTCCTTTCCTTCAAGAGGTTAAATTGAACCTAGAATCAATGAGTTCAATGGTTACACAGTACAAGGCTAGATTGCCTAAATGGCTAACACAACACTTTCTGGAGAATAAAGCAATCAGATTGACAAGTCTGATAAGGGCTCCACATAAGAAATGATACTTTAAAACTTATTTAATTAAAAAAATTCCTAAATGACTCTAATTTTGCTTTATAGTAAACAGAAACTCTAGTACAAAGAAAACTTATGATATTAAAATCCCCAAAACACCATCTTCCTGAATCAAAGCAATTCAATTAATTAAAAGTGTTACTAAAATAAATATGTTTGCTTAGACATCTTCTAGGAATTACAAACTCACATATCCTTTATCACACAGCACCTACAAGAAAAAGAATATTACTTAGGATTAAATGGTTTAATGTTACTCATTAAGTGTAACAGATCTACTGCTATAACAAATATCAGCAGGAAGCTGTTTACATAAAACAGCCCATATGTTTATGTCTCTAAAAATAATTAAGCATTGTAGATAAGCATCTAAAACTACTAAAAGTTGATGCCCCAAGAATTCCCTTCAGATACTATGTCAATAAATTTGCAAATGCTGTGTATGTACTCATAAATGGTCAAAAGACCTAATACCAAATTTTAATATTTATCTCCTACTGAAGTTATGTTATGGTATCACTAGAGATCTGAAATTTTAAAGATTTTAAAAATCTTGAAATTTAAAATTAAATTTTAATATTACTAAAAGTAAATCGCTCCAGGGTGTGAAAAAGTAATTATTTGTATATTACTTCAGCTAAGAGCTGGAATCAACTGGGAAGTACTCGAAGGCAGTTATTGCTATAGTGCTTGAAATTTTCTAGTAAAAGCAGAGTATGAGTAATTATTGTCACATATGAACAATTACTACATTATATTTGGAAAACTGTCTTCCCCATTCTCAAATGTCAGAGTTATTTAAATAAGAACAACAATTTAACATCAAGCAATATGTCAATGTCAAAGTCTGACTTAAATTATGCTAATAAATTATTTCTTAGATTTTATTCTAGGTTACAAATCACCAGACAGCAAAAATAACTGCGAGATTTGAAGTATGACTATAAGAATAACAGTAAAGAACTTTCAGGCTTAAGCAAAAAAAAAAAAAATCACTTTTTAAAAAGCGCCATTAAATGTTTGTAGGAAAAACATCCCTGTAAAAATGTGAGCTGTTTCCACCTTTCTCAAATATCTTCCTAGGAGTCTTCAATAACATCACATCCTATATGTTATCAACTAACACTTGAATATTGTACATGATGACTTTTTAAAGAAAATAACCCAATGCTATTCTTAACGTCCTTAAATACTTCTACAAAGGTCCTTCCGGCTTATGAACTCATGGCAGTTTCCTCACAATTGTATACTTATCCTGTTTCACTGTCTCTCCTAGTCTATGACAAACTCAAATTTATACACCATCTCTTTCCTATGTTGTTACATTGCTAAAACTGGGGGGAAAAGATACAAATCTGCTACTTCCCCCCTAAAAGCAACAATAAAAATACTAATTAACAAGATAAAGCCAGATAGAAGTGTGTGTGTGTGTCTCACACGTTCTTAATGTCACAAAAGTTATCCACTGTTTATTCCAAAGTTAACAGCCAAACATCTTGATACAGGTACACTCTGCAAGAGAAACTTGTCAGTGACTACACTGTAGGGTTTATAGCACTATAAAATAAATCAACTGCTGCATTAACTTAAATTCTGTCAAACTTTGAATATTTTTGTTTAAATGTATTAGTACTCTAAAATGTAATTTCCCTTGGTTAGATTTGGCCAAGATAAGGAATACTTCAACTAATTCTATTTGGGGAAATATTTTTTGCCACAAGCCTGTCAATATGAAAAATTAAGAATACGAAAAATAGGCATTTTGGTCAGAGCAAATCTTACTATTTTTGCAATAGCAGTTCTTCAAGCTCTTCATTTTAAGAAAAATGGTTTTACAAAATGACTTTTTAAAAGTTTTTATGTGAATCACATAACGCTTATCCAAATTTTGCTCTAAATTATTTCAATGGCATTAAACTAACATAGAAAGTATGCAAGTTGCATACTCTGGGAAAATAAAGCAGACCGATCAGTAGTTCTAAAATAAAAGACAATGGTATAATCCTCAGAGTGCGCTATTCGTTCCAGTCATTAAACACACAGGAAATAAGATTTTCTATTTAGAAAACTAATTCATAAAGGGCAATGACTTCATTAAAGCAAAGGAAATCTTATAATAAACAGACAAATCAACTGTAAAATACGAAACAAGTAGTATAAAACTAGAAGGTGAAACAGAAGAGGAAAAATGGCATGAATTGCCCGAATATTTATTCCTTAAAACTCTTCTTGGACCTATCTCCAAACGGAGCAATCGAGTTTCATTATTTACTGGCCCAGGCCATGGCAGATGCTCGGCTTCGGGGAACAGCATAACTAGAATTCTACCAAAGGCAGTTAACGCCATAAAAAACAAGACCGCTTTCATTATGACAACACTTTCCCCTCTTTCCAGGATGGTCAATAGAAAGCATATGAAATAAACCACAAACCACTCAGGACGGCCCCAAGGCACTGCGGCTGGCAGCTGGCCTCAAGGCAAAAGACCTGGTTCTGGTCGTCTCCGTGGTGCCACCTGCGTGACCTTGGGCAAGTCACTTCCAACTCTCCCACCGGCCATCTGCACCATGAAGGCGCGAAGGCAAATCACTAATACCGCACGACTCTACGGCCCTGGGCGGAGTCGACTTCGGCCTGGGCAAGTCCTTGAGTGAAGGCGCATTAAATTACCAGAAAAGGATGCCCAGGGCCGTGCAGCCCCCGCGGGCGCAGCCCCGGAGCGAGCCACCCCGACAGGCGCCACCGCCGGGAATCCCCGGACAGGGGGCCGCGCGCGCAGCGTCCAGAGCGGTCTTTCTCGCGGGGAGCAGGGCGCGCCCGGACCTCCGAGCAGACAGCCCAGGAGTCGTCCGCCCCGCGACCGCCGCGGGCCTCCCTGCCGGACGCCGCCGAGAGCTGAAGCCAGAAAAACAATCAAGGACCAGGGGAAGGAGGACGCCGCCCGGAGCCCGCGCGCAGGTGAGCCGGCCCGGCGGCCTCGCCCAGGTGCGGCGCGCGCGGAGCGGACACGTTGGGAGGGGACGCCGCCCCGCATCCCGCGCCGCCGGCCCCTTGGCGGACGCCGATCTCCTCGCCTCAGCGGCCCCGCCGCCGCCGCCTGGAGCCCGGCCCCGGCCCCCCGCCCCAGCGCGGCCACGCTCCTCACGCCAAACTTTACCGCGCACTCGGTCCGGAGCACCCGCGCCGCCGCGGCCCCGGCTTCCACAGGCAACGAGCTGCCCGGAGCGGCGCCCACGACGGCCGTCCGCGCACTGCGCACGCGTCCCCGCACTGCCTCAGCCCCCAGACGGCGGCCGAGATTCCGGAGCCGGCACTCCCAGCCGCGGAGACTACAAGTCCCGGCAGGCCCCGCGCGGCGCGTCGGCGAGCCGGTGTCTTCCTGGTCCCAGGGCGGTGGCCTCGCGCGCGATGGAGGTTGCGCGCAGAGGGCTGGGCCCCCGGCCGCGCTGCTTCCTGGGATTCGTAGTTTTCAAGGACCCCTGGGTTTGGCTCGGTGGTGGAACTCGGGGTTCTCTGATGTCATCGCCTAGAGCTGCGAAGCACAGGGATCTTTAAAAATAGGCTTCGTTATTTTGCAGATAATTTGCTTGCAAGCTGTCCCACAATCGGTCCAAGTAGCACAAATTCACAGGCGGCGGCGTGACTTGCAGAAAAATACTTTACAGCTCTGCGCGCCAATTTTTCGCTCCTAGCCATTTTTCTCTCCCTAGAAATGTAGTTCCACCTCCTACTTCAATGGTGTTCATAGTGCAGGAGGCTAAGAGAAACTTAACGAAGGAGTAGTTGAAATTCTTTCAGGACGAATGGAGGATATATATGTAGTCTCATAAATACTTGGAAATATTTCACATACTTGTTGAGCACCTACTATGTACCAAGTACCGCAATAGGCAACTAGGTATACATCTGTGCACAAGACAGACACTGTCGCTGCCCCTCGTGGAGCCTGCAGTCTGTAAGGGAGCTAGTCCACAAACAAGCAAAATCATTACAGATTTCAGTAGAATGGCAAGGCTGAGCAAGTTCAAGAGATAGTGGCAGGGGAAGCCTCTTCAGAGAGGGTGATCAGGGAAGGTTCTTCCAGGAAGTAATATTCGAGCCGAAACCTGAAGAATGAGAAATATTCAAACATGCAAAAGAACTAGGAAAGAAATGCCACGCCTTTCACAGTACTCGCCACACTCTAGACTCTCAATAAATTTGTTCTTTTTGTATCCTTCCTTGCCTCTCACTGCACAACCTTAGATCACATCCTTCCCCCTTCAAAACCTTTACAAAATCTTTATCGACAATTTTCAGAACATCCTTCCTATGTGAAGATGTACATGAGACAAATCAATGTCCAGTGACAGGACAAGCTATACAGCTGCTGGGACAGAAAACAGGAGGTAAATGCCAACGAGTCTGGTAACATGGCTGGAATCCTGACTACTTCTTCTTTATTTGTGAACTGGGTTTGAAGTCTGGGCACTCAGCCTGGCCTCCTGATTTGCTTCTGTTTATGAGACATAAAATCAGATTTTGAGTTTGTCTCTATTTAAAGATTCTGAAGGAGGCCAGGCACATTACACTTTGGGAGGCCGAGACAGGAGAATCGCTCAAGTCTGGGAATTTGCGACCAGCCCAATCAACACAGCGAGACCTCATCTGTCCAAAAATAAAAAAAAAAAGAAATTAGCGGGGCGTATTGGCATGCACCTATAGTCCCAGCTACTCAGAGGCTGAGCCAGGAGGATTGCTTGAGCCCAGGAGTTTGAGGTTGCAGTGAGCTATGATAACACCACTGCAGTCTAGCCCAGGCAACAAAGGGAGACACTATCTCAAAAAAAAAAAAAAAAAAAAAAAAAATTCCTAAAGGAAACTTACATTTTATCTCATCTGAATCACAGGTGTAGTGAAAAACAGTCCCAGATTTACCTGTATAGACTTACCTGTGTGACTTTAAGTAAAGGATGACATTTTGCCTTTCTGACCTTTAGTGACCTCAACTGTAAATGAGTATAATTCACCCTGCCCAACTTACAAAATGTTCTCAGCATCTGATAAGCTGATGGAGGTGAAAACACCTTACAAACTGCATGGAATGCTCGCATGCTGCCTCTTTTGGACTGCTCATTTTCAATTGCCTTTCATCCAGCATGACTGTTCTATTACCTTTTGAGAAACCTTAGCTGTGCAGCTTTGCCAACATCTGTCTCTTTGGGGTGCTTCATTTCCTCATCTGAATGATGATTGAAAGGGTATGGCCTCACTATAGTTTATAAAGTGGCCAGAAGAGATGGTTTCCTTTGGTCCACACAGTGGGTTTTTATTGATTTAACTGAATGTGTGATTGACATTTAAAAATAGAAAGATTTCACATAAAAATCCAGATGTCATCTGTCTGATCCCTCTGGACATTTGGGTTTGCCTTCTCTGGCTAGAAGTTCTGGAAGGAGTCTCTAGCTTTTTAGCTTTAGAATCTTAGAAAATTCCAGATGGGATATTAAAAGACATTCCTTTTGTGTTTGAAATTCAAATTCAAATTTGCATCTTTTATTTGATCTGAAAATGCTAGCCCTGGAATCAGACCACTGAAGCAGAGAGCCTCTCACTCCTTCTAGGCTGGACCCAGAGGGAATCTTTTTCCTGATTGTTACCACTTGACATTGACTGCGTAATTTAAGATTGTTCCTTTGCTCTTTTTTGTATAGCAATACCCGAAGATTATTTGACAGTAAGAGTCACATTTACATACAAGAAAGAAAGCCAGAAAAGTGACTCAGTTTGCCCAAAGACACAGAGCAAGGTAATTCCAGGGCTACTTTGAGGTTGTGGTACAACTATAACCATAACTTGATAGCTCAGATCATCCCATAAAAGCAGAGACCAACAACAACAACAAAAAAAAAACCTCTCTGCTTTTCCCCCAACCTCTTTTTTTTTTTTTTTTGGATGGTGAAACTTATTACATAAATATGCTTTTAGTGTTATTTAAAAAAAAATTATTTGGAAATGACAGTCTGGGAGCAAACCAAAATACTCAAGACCCACTGAAGGCAATGAGGAATACTGGAATATTCCATGGATACTTTTCATCTGAAGAAAAAAAGAGGACTCTGAATTCAACTTTCTACAATGTACCTTTAAAACATCACTGCAACCATCATCGTGCTTTGGGCAGGTAATTACTTTGATGTTTCATATGAAAATATTTCTTGAACCCCTTCTCCATACTTAGTGCTGGTCCCTGGATCCTCCAGACAGACATCAGCCCTTGGAACAACATGGAGTGGAGCAGGGTAGAGAAGTCCTGCAGCTTATTCCAAAGGCACACAGAGAATTACTGAGTGCTGGTCGCCTCTCTAATACCTGCTTTCCCCTCTCTTCCTTGCTTTATTTTTTTCTCCTTAGCAATGGTCACTTTCCCACATATTATGCATGTAAAATATATATGAATCTTATTGCTCTTGTTTATTTCCTGCATGTCCCACTAGAATGTAACCTCCACGAGGACAGGGATGGATTTTATCTGTTCTGTTCATTGCTGTATCCTTAGTGCCTAGATCAGAGATGTTTGTTGAATGATGAGTGCCACCGCCCCCTTTATGGACAGGTCAGAATCAGAAGTCAGGCAGAAGGAGCAACTCCAGAAGTAAACCCCTGTTCTAGCCAGAAGCCAGAACCAAGACAGAACAAGAATTAAACACGAGCCAAACATTCTGTGAACCTAGCTGTGTTCTTTTCATGTACCCTTCGGAAAGTGGGTAGCAGAGAGTTAAAAACAGCTCTTCCCTATTTTTCAGTGCAAAAATGGCACCAGAACCCAGGGAGGGAGTCAGTGGGGTCACTTCTGTGGTTGAGGAATCAGGAATCTGACCCTGTCACGCAACTGGCAAGTGATGAGAAGCGTGATCCTCCGGCCAGGATTAAGTGACCTGCCCAGATTACAAATCAGGTGACTAGAGTCTGCTGGAGCTAATGCTTGCATCCCAGGGCTGGGGCACAATTCTCCTTCAGGAAGGTTCTGTGAAAGACCATCCACATTTTATGTTTACCGAGATGCAAGAATAGGATTTCTGAACAGGTCAGCAACCAACCCAAATTCTAGGCCCATGAAGGAAAAAATACATTGGGAGTCATGGGGAATGATTTCCTGCAAGACTCGTAGAGAGTAGAACCCAGTCTTTCCTGCCTTGGGACTGTCAGGCCACAAGGAAGAGAGCCTGACACCGAACAACTGGATTGGACACCTAGTGCCACCGGAACCCTAAAGGCTCTCCAGCAACCCTGTGATCTCTGGGGTCTGGTGAGGTTCCAGCTGCATCAGACCCCCGGTTAGATCATAGTTTAATTATCCTGACCACATATGGCAGGTCTAGGATATTGGTAAGCCCTAAAATTGCAGAGCACAGAATGCCTGCTGTCATCCAAATGTGTGGACTCTTGCTCCAATGTGATGTGAAAACTAGAAAAACAAGATTTTCTGAAGTCAAGGTGATTGTCCAGGGCATAGCTGGGTTGCTAATTGCAGTGCTAAAGTGGGGGAATATTCTAGAAGGTGAAGGCTCTTTTCAGACAAAACTGTGAGAGGATCTGAGAACACATCCACCTTGGCCTTCACAAGCTCTTTGGCCCGTGGGAATTCCCCCCAGATCCCAGCCCCTCACCTGTACAACTCTAGCCAAGCTCCTCCTAAAGTCAAAGGCCAGTGTTTTCTCTCATCCATCTTGCCACCTGCCAAAAGAGTTTGTTTACATTGGTTCAACAAGAATGAATGCCTCACGTGTTCAGGAGGGCTGAGTGTGTGCGAAGTTCTGACCCCCAAAGGAAGAGAAGCTCAAAGTCACAGCTTCTACCAGGGGACCCTGGATGTCCTGGGCCCCAGCCCAGGAAAGGCAGGCAGGGAGCTGGGGCTCTGGAGTCTACGTGCACCAAAGAGCTGGTTGACCTTGGGCTCATCACCTTGTTTCTCTGAGCCTCGACATTTCCTCATCTGTAAAATGGGGATGATGGTGGTTCCTACTGCCGGCCTCATCATGAGTCTTAACCGAAATAATGCAGTAACGCTCTGGCACATACTACCACTCCATCCATGCCACAGATTGCATTATTTAGTTTAGCCCAATTCCTGAGGCCACCTGAGCAAGACCATGACACATTCAGAGTCTCTTGCCTGGGCCCTGGGTAGGTTCTAGAATTACTTTGACTGCTGTGGCCCTCACACATATCCGGAGTGACTGGGATGGAATTGTGGTCTGGCCGGAGAGCAGGGCCACTTGGATAGTGCGTTGGAAAAGTGGAAGAGGCCTGACTTGGAAGGACTCAGGCTGCCAGTCTAAGGGGGGACTTGGATTTGTTTCGCCGTGTGCACCCAACCCCTGTCTCCTGGCCACAAAAATAAATAAACTGACGTAGATAGACTAGAGCAAGACTGAGATGATTTCATCATTTTCCATCATCGCTGGCTCCTTCAGAAACATTTCACTTTTACCTAAAAGCTCCCAGGTTGCCCCCCTCCCCCCACAACCTCCCTATCCCCAGACTAACAGCAGGGGCAGCTCTAAAAATAGCCTGCCTTCACTGACCCCCTGGCATGTAAATACATCTTTGTTCCCGGCTGGCATTTAATAACAGTACTTTATGGTGAAACAAAAGCTGTAATCAGAGCCCAACAATGGAAGCTGCAGTCAGAGCTGAACAATACTCAGAATTCCCATGGTGACCCCACCCCCATCCGCAGCTGTGAGAACCAGAAGTCTCAAGCATGAATTCCATTCACAATTCTTCGCCCAGTCCCACTGTGGCTTATTCGAATCACGACTTTCCTGCCTCCTCAGCGGGGCTTTCAGGGGGTTGAGAAGGGCTGCCAAGCCTGGGCCCCAGCCAAGGGCAGCTGGCACAGGTGTACGTGTGGGGCCGGGGCTGAGAAGCTCGTGCAGTGGCATGATGACACAGCCAGACTGCCCCCAGGCTGGAGACTTCAGATGCCATCTCTGCAGCGGCACTTCATGCAAGACTTCCTCCAGATAAAAGAGAGCTTTGCACCTATTTCCTTCTCTGAAACTGCAGTCTGCACATTCCAGGATAAGCCCAGCAGCTGACTTTTCCTGCACCAAGTCCTGGAACCTTAGAGAAAGAAGGTTTTTAAGGGAGATTGCTCCTGTGAATCTCATGCAAGTCAGAATCTGCTGCACATTAGAACCACTGGGAGTACCTTAAAAAAATTCTTAGGACAAGACCCTACCCTAGACCAATCAGAATCAACGGTCACAAAGAACTGACATTGTTATTATTTTTTCATTCTTTCTTTTTGTTTTGTTTTGAGGCGTAACTTAAATATAGTAAAGTCTATAACTCTGAAGTATAAAGCCCAATAAACTGTGTATCCACCATCCAGAGGAAGATACCCTTCCAACACCCCAAAAGGCTTCCTGTGCCAACTAGAAGTAACCACTATTCTGATTTCTATTACCATCGATTAGTTTTGCCTGTTCTTATATTTCATATCATTGTAATTACACAGTATGTTGTGTACTCTTTGGGGTCTAACTTTTTTTGCTCAACATTCTGTCTGTAAAATTTATGTCATTGTGTGTTACACTTTTATGAATATTCTGTTTTGTGAACAAAGCACAATTTATCTGTTTTCCTGTTAGTGGGTATCTGATTTTCCAGTTTGGGGTCATTATCAATAAAGCTGTTATGAACATTCTTATGCAAGTCTTTGGTGGACATTGTACTCTTTTCTTTTGGATATCAAGTGGAATTGCTGGGCCATGTAATAAGAGTACATTTAACTTTATAAGAAACTGCAAAACTGTTTTTCAGAGTGGTACACTAATTTCATTCCCACCAGCAGTATATGAGAGTTCCAGTTGCTCCATATTCCCACCAGCTCTTAATATTGTCAACTTTTTAATTTTAGCCTTTCTGGTGGCTGTGTAATGGAATCTCACTGTGGCATCAGTAGTGTCAAAAGATCTTCAGGTGATTCTGACACACAGCCAAGGATCTTACCTGCCTTGGTTTGTAGACAGGCAAATTGAAGACAGGGCAGGAAAGAGCCAAAGTCAAACTTGGAACTCCCCACTCCTGGCCTGGGACTCTTCCTACTGGTTGCTTGGTACTTGTCTGCCTGCCTGTTAGAATAAGGGCAGATCTGGCCGAGAAGCTGGGTGTGACTTTAGCATCCCAGCACCACTGGGAGCAGAAGGAATTGGCAAAGGCCCTCAGGCTGGCTTCAGGGAGAGCAGGGGGGTGGCCTGAAGCACCATGGCCCAACCCCAGAGAAGAACCAAGCTGTGGTTAGCACCTGGAGAAGCCAAGAAGACAGCAGTCAGCATCATGAGGGCATCATGCCACAGAGCCAAGCCCCTGTGTCTTCTCCTCTCAGTCCTGCCACCTTCTCGTCACCCAAACAGAAGGTAGTTACCACCTTTGACTCTTCCTGTCTTCCTTCCTTGTATCCAGGAGATGCCAAGCCCTGCCGGTCCTCACTCCTAAACATTTTTTAATCCATCAGTCCTCTGTCTCACTGTTCTAACCTAGTCCAGACTGTACCATCTGTGTCTGCCCCTGACCAGCCTCCCTTCAGAACAATATTTCTCATATACAAACCTGATAGAGCCACTATCCTGCTTAAAAGCCTTCAATGGCTCCCAGCTGCCTGTGAATAAAATCCAAATTCCTTCCTACAACTCCTGCTGGGCCTGTAAGCCTCCATGCACTTCATTCCAGTCTAACCCAACTGCCTGGGGTTCCCCACACCCAAGCTATTCCAGCCTCCCATGCCTTGAAACAAAAAAGAAAATAGCTTTATCGAGGGACAATTGATACACAATAAACTGCACATACGGAAAGAGTACAATTTGATACGTTTTGACTTGTAAATAAGCATGTGGAAACATTGCCACAATCAAGGCAATGAACATATCCATCACCCTCTAAGTGTCCTTTGCCCAGTTCTCATCCCTGCCTCCTGCCTTATCCACTCCGACCGCAACCACTGGTCTGCTTTCTATTACCACAGACTAGTTTGCATGTTCTAGAACTTTTTACAAATGGAATCACACAGTATGCACTCTTTTATGTGTGGTTTCTTTTGCTCAGCCTAAGTATTGTGAGATTCATCCATGTTGCTGTGTGTATCAGTAGTTCATTCTTTGTTATTCCATGGTATGGATATACCATAGTGTGTTTACCCATTCACCTATTCATGGACACTGGGCTGTTTCCCCTCCTGTAGCTTTTTTCATGTTGCTTCCTCTGCCCAGAATGGCTTTTTCCTCTAGCCCCATCCCACCCACTGACATCCCACAAATAAAATCTGCCCACACTGAGAGGCAAACGTTACACCCCAGTTGAAACTCATAGTCTCTAAGAAATCTTTCTGAGCCTTCAGGTAAAGTGGCCCTCTCTCCTCTGCAACTCACTGCTCCCATTTGTAAATTATAGTACTGTTTTCCCCAGAGGACCGAGATTTCCTCAAGGGCAGGGAGCAGGTCTTAATTACCTCTGTAGCCTCAGCCCCCAGTGCAGCATCCAGCATGTAGGAGGGTCAAGGAGTGGTGACCTGTGCCTGGGAGGCAGCCCCCTGCTAGGGAGGGTGGGTGAGCCTGGGGGCAGACCTGGCTGTGGAAAGGGAGGCTGGCAGGAAATAGGCAAGCCCAGTCCTGGAAAGGGACTGGAGACCACGAAGGACAGCCTGGCTGGAAGTCCAGTGGAACAGACTCAGCATGAGCAAGATGTGCAGTTGCCCAGGGCTCACTCCTGGCAGCAGCCCCAGGTGACTTAATTCCAAGCTCTGCCAAGAAACATAGGAAAAAACGCTCAACACCATGAATTATCAGGGAAATGCAAATTAAAACCACAATGAGATACCATCTTACCCCTGTCAGAATTGCCATTACTAAAAAGTCAAAAAACAATAGATGTTGGCGCGGATGTGGTGAAAAGGGAATGGTTACACACTGTTGGTGGGAATGTAAACTAGTAAAACCACTATGGAGATTCCTCAAAGAACTAAAAATAGACCTATCATTCGATCCAGCAATCTCACTACTGGGTATCTGCCCAAAGGAAAAGAAGTCATTTTATAAAAAAGATACCTGCACCTGAATGTTTATCACAGCACAACTCACAATTGCAAAATTATGGAACCAACCTAAGTGCTCATCAACTTGTGGGTGGACAAAGAAAATGTGACTGACACACACACACACACACACACACTCGCGTGTGCACATGGGATACTACTCAGCCATGAAAAGGAATGAAATAATGTCTTTTGCAGCAACTTGGATGGAGCTGGAGACTGTTATCCTAAGTGAAGTATCTCAGGAATGGAAAAACAAATAGCGCGTGTACTCACTCATAAGTGGGAGCTAAAAGAGTGGCACACGTGGTCACAAAGTGGTGTGATGGACATTGAAAACTAAGAAGAGGGCGGGTGGGAGAAGGATGAGGAATAAAAATCTACTTATCGGGTACAATGTACACTATTCTGGTGACAGGTACCCTGAAAGCCCTGACTTCAGCATAATGCAATTCATCCATGTAACAAAAACATTTGTACCCCCTAAATATTTTGAACAAAAAAATTCCAAGCCCCCAGGCTCAGCATTAGACACTGGGTACCATAAGGCCTCTGGGGAGATGGAGCCCCTAGGTGGGTGTCAGTGAGCCCTGCCACAAGGGACTGGGGCCTGGAGTCCTGGAATGGCCCAAGCTCCATCTCAGGCCCTGCCTCAGGGCTCTGGTGCCTCAGTTACTTTTCCCCTTCCAGTGGGGCATTTGGAGCTGCCCGGGAAGCTGGTCAGAGGAGGCCATTCCAGGATTCGTTGCAGGACTCCTTTCCTCCAATTTCTCTTGTCCTTCACTTACATCAGTTGAGTAGGTTCATCAGTGTAGTTCTCAATCCAGTGCTGCAGCCCAACAGCACTATGCAGAGAGCCCAGTGCTCTGGACCAGCAGTCCTCCATCCATTTAGGCTTTTTGTTATAAAGAGATGATTAGCATTGTTTAGGAAAACTCCTTTAAAAATATGAAAATGACTGATCTTTTGCAAAGACCTAAATGAGCACATTTCTGTGATCCAAGCTTTTTGACCCATGATGCTGTTGCAGAGGGATGCTGTTGGTGCCAGACAGACCTGAGTTCAAATCCACCGCTTGCTGGCTTGTGTAACTTTGAGCCACTCACTAAAATGTTCTAAGCTTCAGTTTCCTCATTGGGCAAATGATCCATCTGCTGCATAGAGCTTGTGAAGATGGAGCTTAGCCCATAGTAAGTGCTCAATAAGTGGCTTTTATGATGGCGTCTCTTGGGCCATTAGAGGAGGCGCACACACTCGCCCCTACCCAGCCCCATTCCTGGGTTCATCATCTTCACTTCCTGTCAGCAAACAAGCTTTTCTCTGGAAGCTCTCCTGGTTATCCTGAAACGCCCTCCTCCTCTTCATTCTGGTGCCCACATGCACCCGCCAGACTGTTTGTTTTGGATGCATGAGGCCAGCCAGGGAGCGGCGGGCCTGCCCATACCGTTTCTTGAAACAAAAGCTGCTCCCTGAGTCATTGCTGGAGAAGCCATTGCGTCCAAGGACCTACACAGACATGTGAGAGGTAGGGTGCCCTGTAGGCAGGAGTCCTGGGGGTAGGTTGGGTGCACAGGCAGAGTGACAGGGACACAGGGCACCGTAAGACAGGCAAAGGGTGTGGGCTTTATCCAGGGGAAATGGAGAGATGACATTGAAGGGTTTTAAGTAAGAGGGACATGCGATCAGATTTGCAGGTCAGGTCAGTCCTCCGGACTCTTTTTTTTTTTTTTTTTTTTTGAGACAGAGTCTCGCTTTGTTGCCCGGGCTAGAGTGAGTGCCGTGGCGTCAGCCTAGCTCACAGCAACCTCAAACTCCTGGGCTTAAGCGATCCTACTGCCTCAGCCTCCCGAGTAGCTGGGACTACAGGCATGTGCCACCATGCCCGGCTAATTTTTTGTATTATATATATTTTAGTTGTCCATATAATTTCTTTCTATTTTTAGTAGAGACGGGGTCTCGCTCTTGCTCAGGCTGGTCTCGAACTCCTGACCTCGAGCGATCCACCCGCCTCGGCCTCCCAGAGTGCTAGGATTACAGGCGTGAGCCACCGCACCCGGCCTCTCCGGACTCTTTGTGCAGTGTTTCTGGAAGGGAAGGCCCCACCTACATCCCAGCCTCATCATCCTTTGCCCAACACAGGTGTGTTCTGCTCTAGTGAAACCCCTAAACAGACTGCACCTCTGCCCCATTTGGGGTGTGCTCCACCTGGCAGCATTTCCCCATCCTTCACGTCCAGCTCGGCTCCCCCTCCTGCAGAAAACCTTCCCCGGCCCCCAGCACATGATCAGCGCTTTCTGCCCAGAACCCAGGGTTCTCTCCCACACACCCAGGAGGTAGAGCCACTCAGAGCTGGCTGCCCTATGCAGCTAATTCTTGGAGTACACAATGCTGTGGAAAGAACAAAACCAACTCAAGTTCAGATTCTGTCCTCAGCAACCATGTGATCTTCAGAATCTCATCAGCCTCTCTGAGCCACACTTTTCTCATTTGCATGGGGCGGGGGACAATACGACTCACTTCTCAGGATCGTGGTCAGGGTCAAGGGAACGTGAAAGCACTCTGTAAAGAGTGATGTTAAACAACACTGGAAAGGGGATGGGCTGAAGGGCTGGGAAGACCTGGGGTGGAACCCTGGCTCTATCTCCTACGGGTTGACTGTCTCTGGACAGGCAATCCAGACTTTCTGGGCGTTCTTCCTCCTCTGTAGGTGGGGAGCTTAACACCTGCTTCTGGGGTTAATGGGAAAAGCAAGTGTGTCCAGAGGTCGGCATCGTACCTGACCCATAGTAATGTGGTAATGGGTGCTAGAGCCCTTCCTCCTCACTGCTTTGGATGTGGGAGTACGTTTGTATCTGTTGATTGCATGGCTTATCTAATTACCGAGTGACCAAATAGAAGGATGAATGGGTGGTGGATGGATGGAGGGATGGAGAGATGGGTCGATGGGTGGATTGGTGGACAAATGAATGTCTAATGGAATAAATGAATGAATCAATGAGTGGAGGACCAAACTGATAGCTGAATAAAATCAAGCAACAGATAAGTGCCTGAATGAATGAATGATGAATGGAGAGAGTAATTCACTAAGGGCACAATAGGACAGGAGGGAAGTGACTGTTCTCCTGTGGCCCAGAGGCTGACCCCCTCCCGCCTGCCCTTTGTGGTATGTGTAAAGCACTAGTTACCTCCAAGGCCCTCCCTTAGTGGCAGACAGGTGTCTCTGCCAGGTAACCAGGGTAACAAAGTTCCTGAAGAGAAGCAGCTTTTGGATCCTTGGAAAGTGCATCAGGGCCTATCTTGACAACAAAAGCAAATGTTCTGGGGCCAAGTGGACTAGAGAAAGTGCTTGCTCTGAGCTGCCAGTGGAGAAGCTTAGCCCAGGTGCTCTCCCAGCCTGGGGAGGAGGCTGTCCCTTTCCCAGACACCAACCTCCTGGGGAAGAGGGGGCAGCATTTACCTCATTAAAGAACACGCAACTGCCCTTGGCAAGTTGGGGAAGCAGGCTAGAATCCCGGGAGGAGGGAAGCTGGGGGTGGGCAGGGCTCTCATCCTGCTGACTGTGAGCCTGTGGGTCCAGAGATGGCCCTGGCAGTCACAGCATCCCCCTCGGGGCAAGGAGCAAAGACCTGTCTGCAAAGGACCCTCACTGAGGAGCCATTCACAAGTGCTGGCCTCTTTCTCACAGCCACGTTGGGAAGGAGGCAGCCAGGCAGTGCCAGCCCCTCTTCCCAGCCTTCTGCAGATAAGGAGGCCCTTGTAGGGGAAAAGCCTCGCTCGAGGTTAGAGAGTCACATCCCCGTCCTTCTCTACAGGCTGTCAGGATAAAGTTGAGACTCACTTCCAGTTCAGTTAAAGTTTTCCGTCAACTCCTTGCAGAACCCATCAGTTCTGCCAGCCGTCCCCCTGCACCTGTCGCCTGCTTCTCTCCTCCAGGCCCTTTTGCATCTTTGTGCCCAGACCTGCCACTTCTTTAAGGCCATGAAGACACTGTAGGGTTGTCATCTCCTTTTTGCTGATGGACACACAGACAAGCAAGGTGAAGCCAAGTTACCATGTTGGCAGACTCTGTTTTAGACCCAGTTTTACACATTTTGTCTCATTTAGAGCTAACTGCAACCCTGCTAGGTATGTGTCCCATTCCACAGATGAGAAAAGTAGAGTTCATGCAACTGGGAAATGGAAGAACCCAGACCCAGGGTCTTGCATGACTATCTTAGCAGACACAAAAGAGTGCTGAGTTTAAGAGAAACATAACACAACACACACACACAAACACACACATCCCCAATACTTTTTAATACCATAATCCTACATGCAGAAATTCTCCAGTGGGAAAATCAGAACAAATCCTTGCTCATCAAAACCAAGAATAATGTCACTGAATCTGCATGTGTTTATCTAATGTACTTGTATGAAAAGAGTCCATCTATGATGTATTAAGAGTTGGTGGTATCATTGCTCTGCACATGGGGGCTCAAGAGGTTATGATTGAATTACTAGTGTTAGTAGCTGGGACAGTTAATATCCACCATCTATGGAAACAGCAGAATCTATACTCTCTGTTTTCTACTTGGGCTTAAAACTAAATTTAAAAATTGCCAGCTCAAGTGGGAATTTGAAATTAAGTGAGTTAATTACTGAGTCATTCTCAAGAGCATGGTAAAGAGGGTAAGGGGATGGGTAGGTTAATTGCCCAGGCCTCTGACTGATGATCAGGGAAGCAGTCGCTGCTGTTATCGGGCTCCGCAGAGAGGCTATCCCCACGGGAGGGGGGCTACCCCCACGGGAGGGGGGCTATCCCCACGGGGGGGATATCCCCAGGGGAGGGGGGCTATCCCCACGGGAGGGGGCAGGTATCCCTCCTGGGGCCAAAAGCCTCAAATCCATCCAATTAGCCGTAGTCCAGGCCACCACGCCAACCCCAGGCCAAGGCAGAATGGATGTGTCCTTCCCATTTTCCTTCTTCCCAGTGTCCGTCAGGGCCCTTTCATCTACGTTAGGGTTTAAATTAAAAATAACTCAAACAATCCATAGAATGTGAAGAAGAAAGTGAAAAATCACTCCCAAATTTGACCTTTCAGTAATAATCCCTCAAAAATTTGGTGAACACCCTTCCAGATACCTCTCTACACAGACATATCCACTCATGGATAAAGCTGAGTGATTTTACAAAATGACATCATGCTCTACATACTTCTTTTTCAACACAATTTGTTTTCTGAAATAATTAAAGTTTCCTGGGAAGTTGCAAAGAGAGTACAGGGAGGCCTCCTGTACCCTGTAGCCAGTTTCCCCCAATGGTTATATCTCACATAATGACAGTATAATATGGAAACCGGGAAATTGGCTTTGGTACAATGTGTATGTATTGCTCTATGCCATTTTGTCACACTTGTAGGTAAGTGTAACTACCGCCACAATCAAGACATGGAACTATTCTGGCACAAAGATTCCCTTATGCCACCCTGTATAGTCACATCCACCCTTCTGGAAACCACCCCTTCTGGAAACCACTAACGTTCTGCCTCTCTACAGTTTTGACATTTTGAGGATGACACATGCATGGAATCATACAGTATGTGACCTTTTGAGATTGACCTTGAGAGCCATCCAAGTTGTTGCATATATTCATAGTCCAGTCCTTTCGATTGCTGAGTAGCATCCCACGGTACAGACATCATACCGTGTGTTTGATCATTCGCTTCTTGAGGGGCATTTCGGCTGCTTCCAGTTTGGGGCTGTTACAAATAAAGCTGTTATGAACAATCATGTCCAGATTTTTGCGAGGACATAGTCTTCATTTCTCTGTGATAAACATCCAAGAGTGAAATTGGTGGATCACATGGTCAGTGCATGTTTAGTTTTTTAAGAAATTGCAAAATCATTTCCCAGAGTGGCTGTACCATATTGCATTTGCATCAGCAATATACGAGAGATCCAGTTTCTCCATGTCCTCACCTCCTTTTTGTCTTATCACTCTTTTATATTAGCCATTCCTACTATAATATGTGTAATATCCGAGATTCCAACTTTCATCATTTCTTTGTGTTTTGAGAACTTCCTTTAGCCATTCTTTTAAAGTATGTCTGCAGACAACAAATTCTTTTAGATTTCTTTCATCTGAGAATGCCTTCATTTCCTCTTCATTCTTGAAAGGTGTTTTCACTGGACATGGAATTTTAGGTTGATGGTTCTTTTATTTCAGCACTTGGAAAAAATGTTGGGCCACTTCCTTCTGGCCTGCGTGGTTTCTGATGAAAAAATCCACTGTCATTCAAGTGGTTTTGTTGGTTTGTTGTTTGTTTGAGTTTTGTTTTTTCCTCTATAGGAAATGTATCATTTCTCTCTGGCTGCTTTCAAGATATTTTACTCGTCTTTGGTTTTCAAAAATTGGCTACTATGATTCTTGGCATGAATTACTCTGGGTTTATCCCATTTGGGGTTCTTTCAGCTTTTTGAACCTGTAAGTTTATGACTTTTGCCAAATTAGGGACATTTTCAGTCATTATTTCTTGGAATACCTTCCAACTCCGCCCTGTGTTTCACCTCTCCTCCTGGCTTCTTCTGGGGCTCTGATGACATAATTTTTTTATAATCCAGTGGGTCACTTAGGCTCTATTCATTTTATTTTTCAGTCTATTTTCTCTTTTTTTCAGACTGGGTAATTTCTATGTTTCTATCTTCAAGATCATGAGTCTTTTCTCTGTCTTTTCCATTTTGTTGTTGAGTCCATTAATAACATATTATGTTATGTTTTGCATATTGTATTAATATTTTTCAGCACTAAAATTTCCATTTGGTTCTTCTTTAATCTTCTATTTATTTGCTGACACTTGGATTTCTGTGCTGAGAATTTCTATTTTTTTATTTAATTCAAGTATGTTTGCAATTGCTTTTTGAAGCATTTTTATGATGGCTGCTTTAAATCTTTGTCAGAAAATTCTATTTCTGTGTCATTTTGGTGTTGGTGCCGGTTGTCTTTTAAAATTCAAGTTGAGATCTTATTGGCTCTTGGTATAAGTGATTTTTTATTGAAGTATTTTATTTATTAAAACATTTATTGGACATTCGGGTATAATATTCTAAAACTCTGGATCTTATTTAACTCTTGTGTTTTAGCAGGTCTTCTGTGACACCACTCTGGCAGGTGGTAAGGTGCCACCGTGTTATCCTAGGTAAGGGTGGAATTCCAGGTGTTCCCCTTGGCCTGCATTGATACCCAGAGGGCAGTCAGAGCCAGTGGGCTGCACAACAGTGTCACCCACTATGTGCAGAATTGGGTTCCGGTGCATCAAGAGCCCAGCCGCCTGGGCTGAGCAAGTATTGTGTTGATTTCTTCATTTTCCTGCATAAAATTTCCATCTCCCTGTGGAATCTTATTTTCTGATTGCCCTTTCTTGTCATTTCTAGACTGGGTCTGTACACGTCCAATTCTGAAGATAAGTAAAATGATACTGGGGGACGAAAAGTATTATGGACTCTTCCTCCTACTCGGGGGATATACGGGAATTTACGGGATTTGCTATTCTGAGACAATACACCTGGACATTTAGCAAACACCTATGTGCACCTGGCACTGGGCTAGGCACCTCAGGCCAAGGAGGTGTTAGAGCATCTGCTTTTGAGCCCTTTTGCCCCAAAGTTCACTGGTCCTTTAGAACAAAGTGTAGGCAGTCCTGCAGGACGGGCGGTGGGAGGACCCCTGAAGTGCGTTGAAGAGAGAGCACCAGGCCTCCCCCCCGGCCCCACAGCCAGCCTTGCCCAGGGAGCAACAACCCGAGGCAGGGTGTGTATCAGAGCACAGTCCTGCCTGTCTCTCCACCAGGGAGTCCCCAAGCGTGAGCCAGGCACCAGCAACCTCAGCATCCGCTGCTTGGCTGAACGCAAATTCTGCCTTGCCCCAGACCTACCGATTCAGAATCGCTGGGCTGGGAGCCCCCCAGGTGATTCTGACACATGCTCAAGTTTGAGGACCACTGGTCTAACTAACGTGATCTGTGTGGCTGAATTCTTGCTCTAACATAGCTTCAATGCACAGAGGCTGCCTCTGACTCCGGGGAGCCCTGTGCCAGGGACTCTTTCTCCAAAGCCCCTTTGTGGCTCCGGGAGGTGGCGGGACGCAGCAGATAAAGGCGCTCTGAAGCCAGATGGTCTGCGTGCAAACCCCAGCCCTGCTGTTCACCCGCCTCACCGCGTTCGCGGGGCACTCTGGCTTTTGGAAGCCAGTTGCCTTATCTGTAAAGTGACAATGATAACAATGGAAACAACGTAATAGAGTGGCTGGAGGTGACGTCTCAAGGGGGCACCATGTAGCAACTCAAGCCATCCTAACTACCAATAACCATTTTGTACATCGAATCATCACAACTTTGAAATCACGGTACCAGTATTCATCCTGAGTCTGCACTCACATGGCAGCAACGACTCCCCTCATGTGGGCCAGCTTCCCTGCCAGGACAGGTGCAGGGGACCTGGCCATGTCCAGTTCCCAACCCAACCCCACCTCCTGTCCCCCTCATAGCGGCGTGGCTTCTCCCTTTCTTGGCAGTCGTGGACAACCCAGCAAGAACACCTCTGTCTCCTGCTGAGGAGATGGTGGCTTTGGTGGCCCTCATTTTTTGGAGGGAGTTCATTGTTCCCCTATAGCAAGAACAGAGTGAGTAGTAAACCACCTGAGCAGCTTTTCTGTTTCCTTGTCTACTGAGACAGTCTTTGTAGAATTCATACACTAAAGAATAAAGAGCACTTCCAGGATTCTAGGCTTAAACAAACAAGCAATCTGTCCATGCGTTATACTACGGACTGTGCTCTGTGGCGTGGTCCCAGGGCACAAACACTGATTACCCATCCTCAGTGGGATATTTGCAGAAATGGGGAGCAGGCACTTAGAAACATGTAGCATTTTGATGTTGCCATGGCACATGCATGATCAATGAGGTTGTATTTTTTAAGTCTTTGTTTTTCCAGTTACTCATTTTTCATTATACTTTATAGAAGTGTCAAAGATTTATGGGGGTTGGAATTGGTCCCTATCACACACAAGCATTGCCTCTGAAGGCCTTTGAGAGACTCAGACATCAAGAACATTTGGGAGTTTGAGGACTGATTTGCAGGGGACAGCCTTGCATAAACGAGGAGTTTCTCTGTCTTTCTTTGCCCCCCTTCCTGCCCTACTTTGGGACCACACATTTTAAAATTCTAGAATGACTCAGAACATCCCATCCTGAGAAAGGTGTTTAGAGGAAAACTTACGGCGATGCTAAGATACTTTCATGAGATTTTCCTAAGCACTGGGCCACCAAAAGAAACTTTCCAGGGTACCCTTAACACCTGACCAGAGGAGCCAGGCTTGAGAAGGGAGGACGGGTAGGGCAGCTGGGGGACAGGCAGATGCTATGAAACAAGGCCAGGGAGAAAGCAGGAGGAGAAAGCCCCAGGGAGGAAGCCCTCTGGCCTTCAGTCTCGGCACTCTCAGGGAACAGTGAACTGTCCTGCAGCTGGAGGACCAGGCTGACTCTTCCAGGGCTTCCATGACCCTCCCTCAGGCCATCATGGTGGAAAAATCACTTTGTGGGCTTCCCAGGCCTCTCCCACTTAGCCAGTTTCTGAGATCTTCCAGCCCAGTGAGCAGGGGACTTGGAGACGTGCCACGTGCCTCTCAAATCCCCAGTGCCCGCCCTCCACTCTCAGCCATCACACTCGGGCATCAGCTAATTAGCTCAGCGGGGTTTGCGAGCTGCTCTGCGCTGGGCAGCATCCCGAGGGCCGGACATTCCACGGGGAAGGAGGAGAAGCCCCTTCGCTCGTGGAGCTGTAATGGACAAGCCAGTAGGAGCAAGACCAGCCCAGGGGGTGGCAAGCAGCAGGGAGAAAACATGAGAGAGTGAAGAAACAGAGTCGGAATGAGAAGCCTGGTGGCATCTGGCATCCTGCTTGCCACTGTGTTTCATGGCTCTCCAGGTGGCCTCAGAATATGTGTTGCAGAGGAGGAGCAGTGATCAGGACTGGGAAGTACCCTTCTCGGCAAATCACATGAGTTCCCCTGAATAAGACACGCTTTACAAAATGGGAGACGTGGTCCCACCTGTGCTGTGAACCCAAGTCAGTGGACCTGCTAGGGAACAGGTATCCCAAAGAGAAACTTGTGTTCTCATACTCTGATATTTTGTACAAGAGAGAAAAAAAAAGAGAGAGAGAAACTTGGTGGATGCCAACAGGCAGACCCTGCCTTGGCCTGAGGGTCCCAAGGCTGTGTCAGTGGGTGGGCACGAACATGTTAGTCCTAATGCCAGTGGCTTGTGCTTAACCCCTGCAATGGGGAGCTCCAGGAGAACCTCCTGTTAAACCTCTTAGTGACACCTGCTGCTTGCAGGGTGGTGTGTTTGTCCACTGCCACCTGGGCAGTGACCAAGGCTGAGCTCTGCCGGTGGTCTTGAGATGTAGCCTTCAGACTACCGGAATGTGCCAGGCAGGACCTACCAGGCTGCAGTCATGCCGTGTCATGGGCAACACAAATGGGGCAAATGTCGCTTCCCCCGTCTATGTCTCACCTTGTCATCTGGGCCCCAAAGCCTCACAGCTTGTATCCATGAGCTGTCAGAGTCCCTTGGAAAACAGTCCCGTCATTGTCATCCACGGAATGTTGCTCACTGGGCTTGGGCTCAAATCTGGGTGACCAGCAGGGCTAGGCAGCCACGCAGGCACTCAGCCCTCTTGGGAGGCACCTTCCCTCTGTGCAAATAAGCTCATGCAAATGGACACCTGCAGGCCTAGGCCTGGCTGGCTCATCAGGCACACCTGCCCCACTTGGCTTCACCTGACTCTGGCCGCATTTCAGCAAATTCTTCCATTTTTACAGGACTCTACAAAGCAGCTGGTACTATTTAGTAGTTTCCTACAGCTGCTGTAACAAATTACCACAAACTTGATGGCTTAAGACACACATTTATCCCCTTACAATTCTGGAGGCCAGAAGCCTGAAATCAGTGTCACTGTGCTAAAGTCACAGTGTCAGCAGGGCTGGTTCTTTCTGAAGATTCAAGGGGAGAATCCGTCCCTCGTCCCTCCAGCTTCCAGTAACTGCTGGCAATCCCTGGCTTGTGGCTACCTCACTCCAGCCTCTGCTTCTGTGATCTCACTGCCTTCTGCCCCTCGGAGCTCCTGCCTCGCTCTTACAAAGACGCCTGTGAGTACGACAGGCCCACCTGGACAGCCACCTGGTGATCTCCCATCTCAAGAGCCTTAACTCAGTCACATTTGCAGGGTCCCATTTGTCATAGAAGGGAACATTCACAGGATCTGGGGTTTAGGGCACGGATATCTTCGGGGTCATTATTCTGCCTCCCACACATCCCCATTCATTGCATTCCATCCTCTGAGGATGAGAAACCGAGGCTCAGAAAAGCGAGGTGATTTGCCAAAGTCACCCCGCTAGAAAGTGGTTAGGGCTGGGGTGGAATCCAGATCTGCAGGTCCCAGCGAAATTGAACGGGTTGTCCAAGAGAGTCAGGGGAGGACAAGGCGTCTGCAGTGTGCGCAGGGCCTGGGGCTTTTCCCTCCGCCATCTCTGCTTCTCCAGCGTGCCCGAGCAGCCTTTGTTCTGCGTCTGTCCTTCACGGGTTAAGAGCTGAGTGTCTGAGCACAAAGGGAACACCTGCAGACTGTCCTACTTCTAGGAGTGACCCACATTAGAAGAAAAGAGCCATGCAGTGCACAGCTGGGGCCAGTTTTCCCTGCCTGTCCCTGGCCTTTATGGCAGTCCAAGGGTTGCCCGCGTAGGACGCTCACATGTGGCGTGGCCACTGAGTTTCTCAATTAACCCAAGAGTTAATACACTTCCTGTTACTTAAGTAGATGACCCACATCCCAGGGACCCAAGGACTTGATCCAACAGCCAGGAAAAGAAATGGGGACCTACCTAACTCTTTGGCACTGAACCAGCTTAAAAAAGACTCTCAGAGCAATATTCACTGTGTTCACTAAGGCATTGTTGATGCGATACTGAGAGGTGTGAGAGGAGGAGAACCAGCCTTGTTCACTTCCTGGGCATGTCAAGGGCACATAAACGAACAGTTGCACCTGCCTGGAATGAAACGTGCTCAGGCCACAGTAAGACATCCAGTGACTCATGCCTCTTGTTGGGGAAGCCAAGCAATTGGCCGTGCTGTTCAGTGAGGCATAGATTAAAGAGAAGTTAATCACTGGGTTCAAGACTCACCGAGCCCTTTCTAGTGCGCTCAGGGCAGACGTTGGACAACGCCCTGCTCCCAGCTGCAGCCATGGCACCTGGCTTCCTGCTTGTTGTTCTTAACGCTGCATCTGAAGTTTCCCTCTCCTCAAGGGAGTCCGGGAGCAAATCAGGCCCCTTTGGTTGGACAACAAATGGGTCGGGGGAAGGTGTCCTTGGGTGGTCAAGAAACCTTTGACTAAGTCACATCAGCTCTGAGTGGATTGAGCTGACTCTCACATGTGTCAGTCAAGTGGCCTTCGGCACTGGTGGCCAGTGGGAAGTGACCAGAACTAAAGCAGCAGCAAGGGTCCTCCTCACTGCTGGTGGGAAGAAGAATTGTCACAGCCATTTTAGAGAGCAATTGTACAATATTAAATTGAAGTTGCACATGCTCTTGGACCCATTAATTTCATATTAAAATATACTTAAAATATGCATATTTTAGTGATCACATTTATATACTTCAAACATTGTTTTATTCTTCCAATTAACAGTATATTCTTTCCACTAGAATACTTCAACAATAACTTTTTAATGATTGCCTAGCATACAGATATACCCTATTTTTGTCTAATTTCTGCTGTTAGGCATCTAAGATCATGCTGATGTTTTGTATTACAAACAGTGCTGCAAGGAATACCTTTGTAGCAAAATTTTCTAGACTTTTATTTTATTAGTATAAATTCCTAATGTGGATTTGCTTACTCAAAAGGGATATATATTTCAGTTATCTCTTGCGAGGTAATAAACTGCCCCAAAACTTAGAGGCTTAAAACAACAATTATTTCTTATGATTCTGAGGGTTGGCTGGAGAAATCCTTTGCAGGGTTTCTTCTAGAGTCACTCGTGAGGCTGCACATCACTGAGGGGCGGGCTGGGCTGGAAGGTTCCAGATGTCCTTACTCATAAGCCTGGTGATTGATGCCGGATGAGGCCCTTGGTTCTCCCCCACGGGACAGCACACCCTCTAGCAGACAGCCCCGGCTGCTGCACCACATGGTCCCAAGGCTCCACGAGGGCCCCTGAGCTCCAAACTCCTGAACTCACACCATGTTACTTCTGCCACATTGTATGGGCCAAAACAAGGCCCAGGGCCAGCCCAGATTCAAGAGGGTGGTAGAAACAGACCCCGTTTGTTGATGGGTGCAGCAGCAAAGCCATGGGGCGTGCACACAGGGACGCACTTCCCCAGGGCCATCCTGTCACAGTCTACTGCAGTAGTTAACACCCGAAACTCTTTCCTAGTAATATGCTGCCACATCGACCTCAGAAAGACAGAACCCATTTACACTGTCCCCAGCCAGTGTCCCTTGGGAATGTTTGCCTTTAAATAAACTGGTGCAGCCACTTCCAGAAGGGTGTGCACAGTGTGTGACAGCAGAGGAGCTTTCTTCCCCCTGAGTGGCCACGGTCACACCCCTGGGTGGCAACTGGGAGACCAGGGCAAATTAAGGGATCACGCAGGGAGGTTAAGGGATCCTCCCTCCTTTGGGCAGAGCAGGGCTGAGCTCTCCAGTCCACCGCTTCTCACGGTCCCCGCGGCTGGCGCTCTTGCCGTGCCCCTCGCCTCTGCCCGGGTCACCCAAAAGCCTCTGAACTCTGCTCACTCCCACTCTGCCCCCCAACTCCTTTTCTGTACATCCTCCGGGATGACTTTCTCAAAATGCAAGACACCCAGGCTTAAAACTCTTTCAATACTCCTCACTGCTCTCCAGAGAGACACAGAAATCCCTAATGCAGCCTCCAGGGCCCACTGGGTCACACCTGCCCGCGTCTCCGGCCTCTGCTGCTGGCTCCGCTGGCTCTGGCCACTCGGGCCACCTTCCTCTTGTTTTTTAAAGGCATCAGGCTCCCCTGCACATGTTGTCTGGGCTTGACTCTCCTCCTGAGCCCTCAGTTCCCCCTTTTTTTCCCTTAGACTGCTTTATTGAGATAGAATTCATGTATCATACAATTCACCAATTTAAGTGTGCGGGTTAGTGGTTTTTGGAGTATTCACAGAGTTGTGCAGCCATCGTGACTCAATTTTAGGACATTTTCATCACCTCAAACAGAAACCGTGTGCCCTTTAGCTGTTACTCTCCTCTGTCTCCAGCCCTAAGCAGCCACTAGTCTACTTTCTGTCTCTAGATTTCCCTCCTCTGGACATTTCACATGGATGGAATCATATAATATGGTTTTTACGTGCCTGGCTTTGTTCACTCAGCATAACACTTTCAGGGTTCACTGACGTGGCACGCGTCAGTCCTTCCTTCCTTTTTATGGCTGAATAATATTCCACCGTGTGGAGGGACCACGCCGCGTTTATCCATTGATGGACAGCTGGGTTGTTTCCACCTTTTTGCTACTGTGAATCGTGCTGCTGTGAGTATTCGTGTGCAAGTTTCTGTGTGGACGTGAGTTTTCGTTTCTCTTGGGTGTAAGCCCAGAAGGGGAAGTGCTGGGTCACACCTAAGTCTCCATATGATCACTCGAGGAACCGCCGGTGTGCGGAAGTGGCTGCACCATCTCACTTTCCCACCAGCAGCGCATGAGGGTTCTGATTTCTCTCCATCCTCGCCTGAACCGTTCTACTTCCCATTCCTGCTTCAGATCTCCGCTCAAGCATCACGTCCCCTGGGACAGCCCTCCTTGGTCCCGAAACCCCTGCTGGGATCTAGGTCAGATTGCTTTGCTTTATGCTCTCAGAGAACTGGGCTTCCTCTCTGCAGGGCCTTCGGGCAGTCTTTTTTTTTTTTTTTTTTTTTTGAGACAGAGTCTCACTCTGTTGCCCAGGCTAGAGTGAGTGCCGTGGCGTCAGCCTAGCTCACAGCAACCTCAAACTCCTGGGCTCAAGCAATCCTACTGCCTCAGCCTCCCATGTAGCTGGGACTACAGACATGCACCACCATGCCCGGCTAATTTTTTCTATATATATATTTAGCTATCTATATAATTTCTTTCTATTTTTAGTAGAGATGGGGTCTCGCTCTTGCTCAGGCTGGTCTCGAACTCCTGAGCTCAAACGATCCGCCCACCTCGGCCTCCCAGAGTGCTAGGATTACAGGCGTGAGCCACCGCGCCCGGCCCTTCGGGCAGTCTTGATTGCAATTAACCCATTAACACCTGTCTCCCCGACACCGTAGGCTCCACCATGGCAGGAGCAGTGTATTTTCTTCACCTTTGCAACCATAGCCGAAGCCTGGCCCCAGCAGTAGCTCACTGCACATCTGTGCAATGAGTGAAGTCAAGGAAGGAAAGTGCAAAGGTCACATGACTCATTCAAAGTCACAAAGCTCAAAGTCACAAGGAGTCATGAGAGCCTTTTGTCCTTTTTCTGCCCTGCCCATTTGGCAGCCACTAACCATGTGTGGCCACTGAGCACTTGCAATGTGGCTAGTGTGATTGAGAAATGAAGTTTTGAATTTTATTTCATTTTAATTTACTTAAATTGAAATAGCAGTCAGTACAAGTAGAAGCAGCAAAGTAATAATGGTACCCCCAGTACAGAGCAAGTCCTGCTTCCCAGGCATCAGACCTTTCCTTTTCCAGAGCATGGCTTCTCCCCGCCCCGGAGGGGCCTTCACCCACAGTCCAGGCAGAGGCTTAGGGTGGCCACAGGCCACAGGCTGGCTTCAGGCATGGCCCCCCCCCCGGACCCTGGGGGTCTCCAGAGTCCAGAAGTGCCTAGTTCTTGCTCCATGGTGGGCACCGTTGTTATCTTGCTTCTTCTACTTACACTTATGGCTATTTCAATTTAAATAAATTAAAATTAGATAAAATTAAACAGTCAGTTTCCCAGTTGCCCTAGCCATATTTCAGGTGCTCAAAGGCCACACTGGCTAATGGCTACCACATTGGACAGAGCAGACATAGGACACTTCCTCCTTCACAGAGGTTCCTCCCATCTCTGTCTCCTCCAGGAGAACCTCCCATGTTCCAGCTCTCAAGGCCGCAGGGTCTATGGGCCAAAATTCCCACATCCCACACCATCCCCTGTGTGCAAGTGCGCCCCCCCCTGCCCCCATCCCTGAGGAATCCGCTCTTCTCCCCAATAGCTTGGCCAGCCCTAGCACTCCCCCTTCTCACCCTAAGCTTACAAGCGCAAGAACTTCCTCTCCCCTCCCTGGAACCACAAGACACACCAGTCTCCAGGATGCAAAATCCTCTAAAGAGGGGAGAGGAAAAAAGTCTCTCCTACTGTTTCTAATTCACCCTCATTCTGATAAGACTCTAGGAAAATAAGACAGTTCATTCCCCCAGGTGTTCCTCCTCCTGGTTCATGGGCGGTACCGCTCACAGCTGTTCTTCCCCACTCAGAATCAGAGAATGCGATGACTGCAGGGAGCACCTAGGTCAAGGTTTTCATTTTGCATAACAGGGAGCAGGCCCAGGGCTGCACACAGACTTGCCCAAGATCACACAGCACCCATTTTGACCTTCGACAACTGCTACAGGACTCCAAGCTACAGGGAGAAACAAGAATAAATTGTATCAAGCACCTGTTATGTGGTAGGCGCTTTGCACATCACACACCAACTTATTTAATACTTACCACGGGTTTTACTGTCCATTTCTGATCGGGTTCTGAGGCTCAGGGAGGTTAGATGATTTGCCTAAGGCCACGCAGTAAGCAGCAGAGCTAGGACTCAGACCTGAATCAGTTTGACTCTAGAACCCAAAAGAGTTGCTGCGCACAGACGAACTTGGGCCATCTCTTAGAGGACAGGGATTGGGAGGTGATCCAGAGGGTGGGTGACAGGGAAAGCAAACAGAGAGAAGGTTTTGCATGTGACACATAAGAAGTTTTGTTGACCAGTGCTCATGGCCACCCCTTCAGGCATTGGGACTGTGGGTTTGAAAATTTTAGTCTAAGAAGTTCTCACTTGTAGAAGAGCTGGTAAAATCATCTTAAGAATTTTTGTCTGAAGACTTAGGCTTCCCAGTTCAGAGATTTTGTGATGTGCACACTGAGGATGTTTAGACGAACAGAGCCTCACCCAAGATGCACAAAAGTTCACTTTCAACCACTAATCGAGGAGGACACAGTGCTGCAAAATGAGTTTTTAGATTATAAATTTCTGCCACTACAATTCTGGTTCCCATTTTTGAGGCAGACCACGCCCCCTAGTGGACAGGGGTGGACTCTGAATCATTATAGCAAATGGTTCACCCATAGGAGGTGCCCTGTTACTAAGGTTCTGCTTATTTCTTATTCTGGTAAATTTGCTTTTTATATCAGCCGATGTGGTGAAATAGATTCACAGGTTTTGCTGTTTTGTGGCACTGTGTAGGGAAGACAGCTGCGGGTGTGGAACACAGTGGGCAGCCCTGCTGTGGAATTGAGCTTTCAGACTGGAGTTGTTTCTGGGCGTGACCCACAGATGTCTTCCATCAGGACCCCCGGAAGCCTGTTGAAGTGCAGGTTTCTGGGCGTCTCTCCCTGCAAAATCAGCCTCTCGCTGCCGGGGCCCAGGGATCTGCATTTGCACAAGATCCCAGCTGATTCTGATGCACGTTCCGTTCAAGAGCCCTGGGGCCGAAACGGAGCCCACTCTCTGCTGTCTCAGCACCACCTGGGTACCGTTTCCCGCTATCTCTACCCGCAAGGACACTGCCTGTCCTTCCAGGCCCATCTATGTGCCACCTCCCCAGTGAGCCACCCTCACCCCTTCCCAAGGCCCTGCCATAATCAAATGACATATCACCCGTGGCAGCACCCAGCGCAGCGTGGCCTGGTGTGCAGCAGATGCGAGGTGCACATTTCCGTCAAGCGGAGAGTAGGTGTTCCACAAATGCTTGAATTAAGCACCCTAAAACATTTCACCTGTTCTCATGGGGTAAACGGCAATAGACCGGCCTGTGGCCAGGCCAGAGCTGGCCCCTCAGCTCTGCCGCTTGGAGGAGCCTCAGACAAGTAAATGCCGTGTTCTCTCTGGGGCTCGGCTTCCTGTCTGTCTGCTCAGATGTGGAGAAGGTACCCCCCTCATGGGGCTGGGAGAATTCAATGCAAGGTGTGTGCCTCAAGTGCCTAACTGGTCAGAGGCATTTCCCACCAGATCCGTCACTCCAGCTCGCTGGGCCTCAGTTTCCCCCTCTGTACAATGAGGAGGTGGAAATGATGTCAGAGGGTCCCATGTTACCACAAGTCCACTGCCTCCTGCGCCTTCTGGTTGCTGGGCGAGGAGGCGGGGAATGCAGCCCAGTGGTCCTTCAGGCCCTGGCCCCGTGTCTTGGAGGTTGCCTTCCTCCTACATCCCTGGCTTTTGGACCCCTTGAAGCTCCACTGTTCACTGTAGGAATATGTTTTTGGCATTGCTGCTTTGCAAGTTTTCCCCACTCTTGCAAACTCCTGGAGTATGAGTTTGCATATTTCAAATACCTACTAGTTGTTTCCCATAGACAGCGGGCAAGCATTCATGTCTCAGCAATGATTCCAAACAGCCTCTTCTCTCTTGGACATCTGCAGATTTGCGTTTCAGAGTTTGTAGTTCTTGTCATCCTTGTTATCTTGTAGAAATGCGGTAAAATGCCATGAGGCTGCACCGTCTCTTGAGCCAGTAACACCGAGCCCCCAGACGTCCACACAGGGGTGGTCCATGAAGGGGCAGTGCCTGTGGGCCCCACAGCCCTGAGAGGGAGGCAGAGGGCCAGTTCATGCCCTTTTCATAGACAAGGAAACAAGGTTCACAGAAGGCAAGTGACAAGTGACTTTTCTGACATTGTACAAC
This sequence comes from Eulemur rufifrons, assembly GCF_041146395.1. NCBI lineage: Eukaryota > Metazoa > Chordata > Mammalia > Primates > Lemuridae > Eulemur > Eulemur rufifrons. The sequence goes on along the minus strand of NC_091010.1, from coordinate 63,655,486 downwards.
CCTGCAGCTTGAAGGTGAAGCAAATACATCATCCCTTTCCTCCCCAGACACTGTGCTCCTATTGAAAAAACCAACCTGTTAAACTCTTGAGAGAAAAAAATCAGGTTCTAAGGAAGCATGCCCTGTGTGATCCCATTTTGAATGGGAAGAAAACTATTTAACATAAGTGCACCTAAAAATCCTCCCCAGAGGTCGCCTGCCAAACTTCTCAGTGATGGCAGCCCCAGTCCATTTTATTTTCTTCTTTGTCTTTTCTCACTTTTCTTTGACAACCTGTATTATTTTGTAGAAGTGACATTTAGTTTTTTAAGTGAAGCTGTCATACTTATTTGAAAATACATTATAGCTCCCAGTAAAAACATGGATGAATCTCTGAAATGTGACCTTGAACAAAAGCGTGCAGACACAAAAGAGTGTACACTGTATGATTCCGTTTATAAAATATTCAAACTAAATGACCACACTAATTCATGCTGACGGGAGCTGGGGTTGTGTTTACCTTGGTGGGGTAATGCCTGGGAGGGGTCCCCTGGCTGTGCTCTTTTTAATCCGACTGCTGGTTATACGGGTGTGTTCACCTTACAACAGTTCATTGGGCTACATCATAGATTTTTGGGGGATTGATTTTGATATTTTAAAATATTGCATTAAAAAAGCATTTATCTGGATTACTGAATATTTTGGTGCCCCCTGAGGTTTTTTTGCCTGAGCGAGCACCTCACTCAGCTCACCCTATTCACAGCCCTGCAAGAATTGGAGGAATTACTGTGGCTGAGTTACCCAACCATCCACCCCACTGGGCCACACCTGCCAACTCAGGAAAACCCTTTACACTGGGGACAAGCCTGGAAAACATACACAGCCTGGTGTATGATTTCAAACAGGACCAATGTGATACAGAGGACTGGGTCCCAGATGAGGAAAGACTGGAGAGACCAAACGGGAGAGAACACGGCAACTCAGAGACTGGCAGTGAAGGACATCCCCACCACCCCGGGGCTGGACGGGCCCAGGGACAAGGCGGTGGAATCAGAACCAGAAGTGGGGCCCCAGGTGGGCGCTGGAACCATGGCAGGAGGAGGCCAAGCATGCAAGCTGGAGCTCTGGAGGAGATGCAGTCACTGTGGGAAGATGCCTCCCTGCCCAGGGTTGAGAACTACCCAGGCTGCTCCTGTTCTCTCATCTGCCAAGCTCTTCCTATTTCCCTGTGACTGGGTCTGGCCAGAGCAAGCTGGTGAGCAGCCTGGGAAACAGGGCTTGCAGTGGGGAGGACCTGCCAACAGGCTCCCAACCCCCAGTTCCTCTGCTTCTCCCTCCAGTCACATTGCACAGGACATCAGGATTCTTTGCTGGGGTGGGGGTTCCCCCAGCCTGTGTCTGCCTCTAAGGTGATCATTAGCCTAAACTCACCCACCTCATTATCTGCAGGGCACCATCAACTCCCTTTTCCAAAGACACTGGAAACACACTGTGGTGGACACACCCTAAGCTGGCCCCTTGTATAATCCTCTCCCCTTGGGTGTGGGTGGAACATGTGACTTACTTCTGGCCCAGAAAGCAGGGCAAAGGGCATAGGCTGTCACACCCATGATTACATTACCTGGTACAAGATGCTGTCTTAGCAGACTAGAGTGAGAGATTCTCCTGCTGCCTTGAAGAAGCAAACAGCCATGTTTTGAAATGTCTGTAGAGAAAGCTACAGTGGCAGGGAACTGCAGGGGGCCACTAGGACCTGGGCAGCTTTCTTCCAAGTGCCAGTAGCGGTCAGGCCCTCAGTCATACAGCTGCAAGAAAATGAGTTTGCCAACAACCCAAATGAACTTGGACATTGACTCTCCCTGGTCATGTCTTCAGATGAGAACACAGCCTGGCTGCCACTAAATTTCAGTCTTATGAGACACTGAGCATAGGACCTAGTGAAGCTGGGCCTAGATTCCTCAACCGTGCAAACTGTGAAATATTAAATATGTGTTAAGTCACTAAATTTGCGTTACTTTCTTACACTGCAATAGAAAACTAATACACAAAGTGGGAAGAAAGGCTCTCTACCTCACTTTTTCCAACTCACAGAGTTCCATTTAAAAAAGTGATATGGATGGCTGGGCGCGGTGGCTCATGCCTGTAATGCTAGCACTCTGGGAGGCCAAGGCGGGAGGATCGTTTGAGCTCAGGAGTTCGAGACCAGCCTGAGCAAGAGCGAGACTTCGTCTCTACTAAATTAGAAAGAAATAATATGGACAACTAAAAATATATATACAGAAAAAATTAGCTGGGCATAGTGGCGCATGCCTGTAGTCCCAGCTACTCGGGAGGCTGAGGCAGGAGGATCGCTTAAGCCCAGGAGTTTGAGGTTGCTGTGAGCTAGGCTGACGCCATGGCACTCTAGCTCAGGCAAGAGAGTGAGACTGTCTCAAAAAAAAAAAAAAAAAAAAGGTGGTATGGACCAGGCATGGTGACTCACACCAGTAATCCCAGCACTTTGGAAGGCTGAGGTGGGAGGATTGCTTGAGGTTAGGAGTTCAAGACCAGCCTATGGAACATAGCAAGACCTCATTTCTACAAAAAATAGAAAAATTAGCTGGGTGTGGTGGCACCTGTAGTCCCAGCTACTGAGGAGGCTCGCTTGAGCCCAGGAGTTTGAGGTTGCAGTGAGCTATGATGATGCCACTGCACTCTAGCCCTGGCAACAGAGTGAGACCCTGTCTCAAAAAGTACAATAAAATAAAAATGTGGAATGATAAATAAGTCACTCTGAACCTTATAATTGCTTCCTTCCCTTCCAACCTCTTGTTCTGTCTGAGCCCTAACTTCCAGGGACCATGGGCAGGTATGTTGCTCTGAGTAGCAGGCAGAGCTGCATCCTAAGAGAAGTCCTTGGTGCTCCCAGTGGGAGTGTGTTGTCACTGCTGGTGCTCCCACCAACACCTGGAGAGGGCAGAAGGTTAGGGCTGGACACAGGGTGCTATAGGGTCGGTGATGGCAAATGGACTCGGCTCTGGTACTTTCTACCCTCAAATGATACAAATGTAGGCAAAAGTTCGAATAAGACCATCACTACCTAGGAAGCTCAGCTGAATACTTGAGTGTTCCCTTTCATGTTATTTTATTTTCTTTTATGCAGACCGGTGGGGAGAAATCCCATAGATTCTTCTGGAAACTGTCAAGATCCTGGGAAGATGAAAGCAAAACTTGCATATATTGGGGTGCCCACAGTTTGGATTTTCAAGGTCTAAAATATGAAACAAAACAAAGCAAATGGGACTTTCAGGATAAGAATTATCCTCTAGAGGGGGAAGAGGAAGGCCTGACAATTGCAGGAGCTGGTGGTTTTCAGCTCTGGCTGCATGTCAGAATCACCTTCAGACAGTATTTAAAATAAACTTAAAAAAATAGGTATAACTACAGTACAATACAGTGCACAAATCTTAAGGGTCCAGCTTGCTGAATTTTCACAAAGTAAGAGTTCCTGTGTCACCACCATCACCCTGCTCAAGATAAAAGATACTTCCAACCTGGCAGAAATCTCCGTCATGTTCCCTCTGGGTTCATATCCCAGCCCCTCCACAAAGGAAATTGCTGTTCTGATTTCTGACATCATAGAAAATAACCTGAGAAGCTTTTTAAAAGACTGATGCTCAGGCCCGACCCACGGAGTATCTGGTCTGGTGATCTGGGGGTGCTCTGGCCTGGGGAGCCGTAAGGCCCCCGTGGTTCCGACGCGTGGTCAGGACTGGGGACTACTCGCTGGCTTATGGCAAAGTCCCATTCCCTGCGGGACAGCAAGGGACACCCTCAGACCTCCTTGAATTCACAGCCTAAAGAGTTCCCCCTAGGCTTTCTGGAAACTTCTAGGTTGTGGCTGTCAAAGCCAGGCCAGGCGCTGAATCACCTGGATGCTGGCACTGCACACTGAGGTGGGTGGGCCCAGTGCTCCCGTGGGCCAGGGCGAGGCAAGCAGGCGCGGGCTGCGGGTTTCAGGGGAAGGGACAGGCTGTGCACAGGCACCGGTGCAGGTGATGCAAGCACACCCCACTGAGGCCCCACCCCCCGCCCCGTGTCTCCAACCCTCCAAATACCCCTGGAACTTGCAAAACGCATCTGGTGTGAGCCAAGTCAGGCAGTCAGATGTGGGTTATAGTTATCAGTGTCCCTGCTTTTCATTCCAGGACGTTTCTCTTTAGCGTTATTTGAAGCTGTGATAATCCTTGAGAAGCTAAGAGAGCTACCCTGGTAAACTCCAGTGTCGACCACTGGAGATTAGAAGCCAGTGATCCCCAAAAGGCGATGGGTGGGAGAAAGAGCAAAAAAGGAAATAAACGAAAAGAGAAAAGAGAAGCAAAGACCAACACTTGCGTTGCTCTTGCGGGACGACTTGGTGAGCCCAAACTTGTGTACCATCTGGTTTGTCCCGAACTCCTGCCACTTGCCGTCGACCAGGGTCTGGGCTCTGATCTCGTACCTCACCAAGCGCTCTGCTTTCAGGCTGATGGGGCCGTCCTTGTAGCCCAGGTCGGGCAATTCCAGGTCTGTGTGCCTTAGTCTCTGCAGAGAGAGTGACCATCTCAGGGGAAACTGTGACCGAGGTGGCCCTGGGTTAGCAAAATCCAGTTCCTGGCACATAGACCCTCCTGTATAATGTTTGCAGGAAGCAAGAGGCAGTTTCTGAAATGGCTCCGTTTCCCGAGAGCCACTGCTGCTGAGTCAGCTGATATTTGAGCTCTCACCATACATAAGCCACTGGCCGAGGGCCTGGGCTGCGGCCAACCCCGAAAAACACCATTAAGTCAAGCTTCGTTATCACTTTGCCAGAATTAAAAACATAGCACTCATATGGGCATTTTGACTGGGGATGTTACCTAATTCATCTCTTCCACCCAGAAAAATCCACTGTGTAGGGAGATGCCTGACTCACTGGAGACCGAGAGCTGAGGCCCAAGGAGGAGAAATGACTTGCTCAAGGGCACAAGGTAGTGGTGAAGGTGAGACCCAAACCCAGGCGTCTTCATTCATGCATTCATCCACGGATCCATTCATTCAGTCAGCCTCTCATTACAGCTCCCCTATGTTCCAGGGACTGTGATTGGCAGGAGCAATAAAAACATTAATAAGATACAGTTTCTCAAATGCTTGCAGTTTGGAGAAAAGACGCTTATAAGCAAATCCTAAGGGGAGCATAGCAGTCCTTCATCATAGTTGTCATCGTCGTGGTCATCATGATCATCATCATCATCGCTAATGGATACGGTGCTTTATGGTCAGGTCCTTTTCCAAGCTCTTTGCACAAATTAACACATTTAATATGCGCAACAACCCGGGAGGTATGTCCTATTGCCTGCTCCTTCCTAAAGGGGAGGAAACTGGACAGAGGGAGGTTCATGGGACATGCCAAGGTCATACGGCTCGCCAGGCCATTTGACTGCGGACTCTCTGCTCCTAAACGTGCTATTCTCTTACCTCTCGTAAAAGTCCAGCAAGAGCACTGGTGGGAAGTCGGGCACCCTCCTGACCCCTCTGGGGTCATGCCCATGGCTCTGCTTTGCCACACTAAACAAGATCAGCCCCTCTCCCACCCAAGGACACTACCTGTTACCGTCATGGAAGAATGGCCGTCTGTGTACAGCATCACCCATGATGTTTGAAATGAAGATGAGCTGAGCCCCATGTGTGGAGACAGACGCCTTGAATTTAACCCTGGCTTTCCCAGTAGAGGCTACGTGAAGATGAAGATACTCAGTTTTGAAATCCTCTTCTGCTAAGTGGGCTAACGGTACCCACCTTCTAAGGATGTTACAAAAATCAAATGACATCACGTGTCTAGGCATGATTAGCACTTGCAATATGGTTCCTATTAATCGTTAATTAATGATTAATCAATTATGAATGCAATATGAATTGATTCTGAATCTAAAAGACTGTTTCAGAGACATATCTTTCACGTAGTCTGTCCTTCTTACCTGCATGTAAAAACTGTAAGAGGTAGTATCATGTCTGACTCCCTTTATCTCAAAGAAGAATCCATACATAGCAATCGTTTGTGAATGAGTTGTGTGCTCCTAAATTGGGAAAGAGAAACAACAAAATGAAGGGAGAAAAAATCTTTAGTATTCAAGGTCAAGAGGACATAGCGAAATAAATTATAGCAACAACAACAAAAGTCACTCATTTGGAGGCTGATTTAACAATGAAACTAAAGCAGCAATGTTGGCCTAGGAGGCACAGGAAAAGCCAAACTCTGGTGACTCCACAGATCCTTAGCAGTGAGAACTGCTGCTCACAGTTAGTATAGTCGGCAGAAGTTCCTAGTAGAGTTGGTAGTAGTTACTGAGCAGTAACAATATTATTTACTCTGCATGTTCCTTAGTGAGAAAAAGAATGGGTTAAGTATGTTCTTAGATGACTTGTGGTCTGTAGACCTTTGAAACAAAGCATTTTGTTCCAATCTAATGGGGCTTAAGAGACACTTTATACTCAAAGTACTTGCAGAAGTCCTGGCCCCTGCGGTCTATATCTGCCTGCTTGGACACGTCTCTGCAACCAAGGAGCTGGGCCAGCCCACCCAGGCCTGACCCAGAGGGATTCTCTGATGATAGATTCAGGCCCTGAGTCCCTGAAACATGAACTTTTTTGAGATTGCTACTGGAGTGCCTTTAGAGAATCAAAAGGGAGCAGTGATTTCTTGGAGACTTGTGCCTATCATAGGGAACCCAAGATAGAGCACAGCCACCAACCCCAGACATCCCTCTGATGACTGGGCACCAAGGTGTCTTGCAATCAAGCTCCTTGACCCACCACAGTTTGATTCTGGGACACATTAAAATATTAATAGCTGCCCAGAATGGTTCACCCCTGCAACCTTAAACATGGACTTGGCAGGGAGTCTCTTGTTGAGCCAGTTGGTGGCTGTTAATGTTTGTGGGGAATGGGATGACCACCCACCCCAGGTTGCACAGGCCTTCCCTGGTTTTAGAGCCAATAGTCCCACATCCCAGGGAAAGTCCTCCATGCTGGGAAAACCAGGACAGTTGGTCACCTTAGTGGGGAAATTTGGGACACACATCAGATTACTGAATAGCCGGTCCCAGGCCCCTTCTTGTGGATTCTGTTTGCTGGGAGCTGGTGAGCATGTGGGAGAGACTCCCACGACGCCCTCTTCTCCCCTGACCTTCCCACCAGAGGTCAGAAAGTGAACATGGCCCGCTCTACAGAGGTCGTTAACCAAGCACAAAAGGGATGGTTCTTCCCATTGTTCAGGTCCAGTGTTTGGTACCTGGCTGAAGAGCAGCCCGAATCTCACAGCATGGGTGTTAAGATCTTTCAGGTGGACCATGTCACCCCCATTCTCCAACTGCAAGGAAAACACACACAGGTCACCGGCAGCCTGATCCGCTGGACACGAGGGCCTCTCATCGTCTCTACGGCCGTTCCTTGATCCCCACACCTCCCACAGTGCTTGAAAGAGAATTCTGCCTCTAGACTCTAGGTGCAGCCATTCAGGCAGTCCATAGGTGTTCACTGACAGCCTGCTCTGTGCCAGCTACTGTGCTCAGAGCTTTCAGAGGATGCCAAGAGGAGGAAAAGAAAAGTACCCAAGCAGTCTTACCTGGGAAAGAAAATGTGTACATAGTGGCCCCATCACGAGGCAGAGATGACCACGGTCACAAAGTCAAGAGCCAGTAAGGTCCCCGCATGGCAGGCCCCAAGGTGAGGGCGGGGGAGGGGAGGGAGCAGATTTTGGGAGGATGGCAGCAGGGGGAAAAGGAAGGAGGTGGACAGGGTCAGAGGGCGGAGAGGGAGGTGGGGGGGCTTCCTGAGATGTCAGCACAGACACTGTCCCCTCTCTCTGTCACCCCTCCGCCACTCTGTTAGAGCAGAGTTCTGAGTGATGACCCAGAGCAGCGGCTTCCGTGGAGTCATTTTCTACTGGGTGGGGAGCGCTGAGCCTGTGGTTTGCGCATTACAATAGGTATTTGTTGAGCTGGACTGAATTTTACCCAGTGACTCATACATCTTCAGAACTCACACACTGCCCCACTTCATCGCCAAAAATGCAAGATTGGAAACACAGAAGAAGTACAACAGTTTGCACAGACAATTCACAAAGGGGGAAATAGTGCATGGAAAAATATTCGTATTTAATGAGAATAAAGGAAATGCATATTAAAAATGAGATGTGATCGTTCCCTTCTCAATTAACAAAAGTGATTTGAAATTAAAATGCTCTCCATTGCTGAGGATGTGCGAAGTGAGGCATGCTCATTTATTACTGGGGGAAGAGCAATTTGGTCCCATATGTATCAAGAACAAAAATGCTCATTCGTTTTTGTGCCAGCATTTCTACTCTTGAGAATATCCTATTAAAAAATAATTCAAAGTATAATAAAATAAACCATTAGGTACAAATATGTTCACCAGACTGTTATTTATAATATTAATAGCAAACAATTAGAAATACTATACATTTTCTACAGTAAAAGAATGACAAACTAGCATTCTCTTGGTGGAAGAGTTTAAAGCCATTAAAAATGGTGTTAGGAAGTACATTTAATTGAGTGCATTATACATATAATATATGTAAAGACTGGAAGGCAGTAAATATGAGATATTAACAGTGGTTGCATTTGGGTGAAGGGTCTGAGGGTATTTCTTTTCTTTCTTTCAATTTCTCTGCATTTTGAAAATTTTCAATAGTAAGCACATGTTACATTTGGGTCTGTCGGGGTCTTGGTTTGGGGGCTCTTGTGACCACTGCCATTGTACCCCATCGAACCCTCCAGATCAACGTGGCAGATGTTCGAAGCACTCCGATTCCAAGGCTGGATCTCCTCTCTCCTTCCCCAGGAGGAGGATCCAGATATGTCCTGACCTCAAAGGCCCAGAGGCTTCAAATGTGAAACACATCTCCAGAAAAGGCAGAGTCAGAGAGGCAATAAATTTTGATAATTGTTTCCTTGCTGAGCTGGTGACTTACTGCATGGTAATGGTTAGCTGCAACCCGGACCAGCCATGACTCTGGGAAAAGGTTAATGTTCCTTAACTGCTCCAGATCCTTGCCTGGGAAGAAACACAGAGGGAACATTTTTACATTTATTTATTCATAACGGAACTTCTAAAGTCTCATTTACAGAAAGAAAAAAGAAGTCAAATGCTGAGGGAAGGAAAAAAGGCGGGTGGTCTCATTTAAGGTTTGGTTGATAAAATGGGAATAAAACATCTCAGATTCGCTGTGCTTGGGTTCAGCGTCAATAACTTTTGTCCTCCAAATTCACTCCTTTTTAAAAACTTATACAAATCAACTTCCAACGGAATGAATGAATTCACTCCAAATTGGGTGGCCATTTCAACTTTAGTAGGAAATTTTCTGTACTACATATTAATGTTTTAATATAAGTTTAGTTTATATTATTTTGAGTGAAATATATTCCCCACAATCCTGCAAGAAGATATCACTGCCCAGTGAACTCTGGAGGGGACCTTGGGAACTACTGCTGAAAGAGAAGCCATCAGTGGCCCTCAAAGTTCAGCTTAGACCAATCAACCATACTCTTCAAAGATATTTTGGTTCTTACAATATTACCAAAAAAAATCACAAAGAAAAAAGGAAGAAGATATTTAGGCTGCACATTGGTCCAATTAAAAGTTGCTTCTGTTTTTATTTTTCTGCTCATACTTTTTTCTAGGTCACCTTCCCAGGGCCCTGGGCATCTGTAAGTTATGCACAAGTAACTTCCTCCCCCAGCCATGTGTTCCCAGCCCCCTGGCGGAAATCCTGCCTGGAAAGGGAGGTTTGAGATCAGATATTCAGTGCTTTTGGACTGTCTAGAAGCAACGTGGACAAAACTACCTGAGTTCTAGAGCTACTTTATATCTGGATAGCTGGAATGGCTTTGAGAAAGCTCTCCGAGGTCCCTCCAGATGCGAAGATCACACTGGGTGGCCTGCTGGACTGCCCAGTATCACCCACCTCTTTCCAAGTGACAGTTGCCCGCCCCTGTGCCCAGAGCACGAGGGGCACAAGCCTGGATCTGGGGCACAGACCTAGAGTTTTCTCCCAAACTGCCAAGCAAGAGGCCTAGGAGAGAATCCCAGGCTGAGAGGCAGGGCACACATCAGATGCCAATAAAACTGCCCTTGGCAGCGTGTGCTGCTGCACAATACACAAGCCCCTTCTCATCGTCGTGTTTCATAGAATCTCTGATTTCCTTCATTCTATGGACAAGGAAACGAAGACCCATTACGACTTCCCCAAAGTCACACAGCTTGGAAGCTGACAATACCAGATCTCAGCTGATTCCTTTAGAAACATCTGGTGGGGCTGTCCCCACGGTGGCTGAGGGGTGGGGCGAACCCCAACGGCTTTGCGGGGGAGGCGCTCACAGGGGCTGGGACCTACCTCTGGTGATGCTGTGCAGATGCAAGCAACGGAAGAGCGGCATCAATCTCTGTCCTACATCCCGGTCCAGAAAGCAACATTCCTTGGAAAAGCTTAGCAGGGGCACAAAGAAAAATAAAAGGCCTTGAGAAAACTCCTCTGTGGAATTAGCCTGGGCTAGTGACAGCCATGCCGTACGGAGCCGGGTTCTCTCTGAGGGTGGGTGTGTGAAAGCAGAGGCGGCGGCGATGCCCTTTGTGAAGTCTAACCCCAGACGCTGTGCTGGGGACAAGTGGTTTTATGCCCTCGGCATCTACCCCTGAGCTGTGCACACAGTAGGTGCCCAACAGATGTGTACAAAGTGAGATGGTAACGCACGTTACTTTACAGAGGACTTCAATGTACATTTTCTCACTTGCGTCCCACGGACTCCCTGTGGGGCAGAGAGAGCAAGTGTGGTCGGCTTCACAGATTACAGTCGGGAAACCGAGGCTCAGCCAAGGCGCGAACCCTTCCAGTAAGTGCCCGTACTCGACACTTCAAACGTGCTTTCTGCTGGAATTGAATAGAAGAAAAGAGCAGATGCGGGGGTAACTAGTTTTAACAGCTGGTTTCACCATCATTTCTGCTGCAGTCAGTTAATGCTAAACTCCGGTTAATTTCCCCCAGGGCTGGCGGGCCGGGCTGGCTCGGGAAGATGAGGTTTTCCTTGAGGAGACACGTGTGCACAGACAGGCACCCCCGCCCTTGTTTAGAAATAATTTTCACAAATGAGGACAATGGGGATGATTTTTCCAAGTCTGTTTGAAAATGCAGAGTCACTCCAGCCAAGGGTGCTTTTAGATTATTTTTCCGTGAATCAAGAGTGATGTCCAAGTCACGCCCTGTCCCAGCTGGATGGGCACACCATTGGCCCTGTGTCCCGCCTCTGTCGGAGATGCCCGCCAGCCTTCCCAGAACCACTTGCTTTCATAAGATCTGGGAATTCCTAGGGCTGCCGGACCCCTCTCTATGGCAGTGGTCCCCAGGTCTAGGGGCACTGGGGAGCTGGGGGACGGGAGATGGGTACAAAGGCAAATGAGTCTGACTCAATGCAAGGATTACTTATGGGCACCTACCACGTGTCTGTCGCTGGAGCTGGACAGAGCAGGCATTCATAAAGCCAGGTCGATACTCCAGGAGTGCAGGGCTATTGATCCGGAACCGGCCCTCCATTACCCAGGGCAAGTGGAGCCGGGGCTAGTGGGTGCTGTGCGGGGCCCTAGGGACATGATGTCTTAGTGGGACAAGCAGCTGCCGCTTGCTTCCTTTTCTTGGGCTGGTCTGGATGCCCCTCCTTCTCTGCCTCTCTCTCACCATTTAACGGAGGAACAGCTGAGGTGGCATCACGGCTGGGCAGCAGGTGTCGATGGCAGAGAAGGGGCCGAGCTGACGCTGTCCTGTCCTCCCCAGCCTAGCCCGGTGCCCTGGGAATGAGCCCGTACCTGTGGCAAGGGCTCCCATGGCCTGGCGCTGCCCCTGAGCAGTGAGCACCTGCTGGCGCTGCCCCTCACATACACTCAGATTCCACCAAAGGGAAAGGCCAGGCCTAGAGGAAAGCAGTGCCCTCCGCCCAGAAGCCACGAGGCACCGCTTCTGTCTGCTTGGAGTGCCAACGCTCCTGGGTAGTGAGAGGAACCAAGGCCTGAGTCTCCCTCTGAGAGGCACTCAGGCCCAAAGGCCAGTCACCTGGACCTCTCTGGACAACCCTCCTCTCCCAGAGGACTTGGAAACGACTTCGTTGAGACAGGTGGTTGGAAGTGGCAATGATGTCCACTACTGGGGCTCACTCAGAGAGGCCAAGGGTCAGCTCATTGCCCAACCATGCTGGGCCTGGGGGCAGACGGACCAGGGTCCAGTGTCAGCCCAGCCAGCCATCGGTCAGGTGGCCGGGCCTCTCTGAGCTTCACTCTCCTTCTCTACCAAATGGGAGCAGTAGCTACAGGTGCATCCTAAGGGACATGGGAAGGGCAGAGGGGGCAGTGCTTGGAGGCATGTGGCACAGCTGCTGGGCCCACAAGTCCTCAACACCTCGTGAGAACCACCATTGACCTCCCGTCCCAGGAAAAGTGACTGGGACTCAAGTGGGTCAAGTACAGGGAATTGTTCTTGGTGGCATTCATTGTCACTGCCACCCCTAAATCACCCAAGCCACGGGCCACCTCAAAGAAAGGAAATGGTGTCCTCGGCTTCTGATTTTCTAAAATCTCAAAGGATCTGAGGGGTGGAGTCCGTTCCCTGGATCCAATTGTATAACCTGCTCCTAGAGCCTAGCGGGTCCATTGTCACGGCGCCAGCATTCTACACACCTCCCAGGCCCACACCTTTTCCATCTCACTTTTCAACACATGGCACTGGAATAAATGAGTATCTATATGTAAAATATGAACCTTAACTCTTAACTCACACATGCACAAAACTTAACTCAAAATTAATCATAAATGCCAATGTGAGAGCTAAAGCTGTAAATCTCCCAGAAGAAAACAAAGAAGAAAAATCTTAGTAATCTTGGCTTTGGCAAGATTATCAAATAGCACACAAAAGGCATGAACTAAAAAGAAAATAATCAATAAGCTGAACTTTATCAAAGTTTAAAACTTCCAATATTCAAAAGATGCTTATGAAAATGAAAATATTATGAAATATATATCTGATAAAGAACTTATGTCCAGAATATATAAAGAATACTTACAATTCAACAATAAAACAACCCAATTTTCAAAAATGAGCCCAAGGTTTGAACAGACTTTTCACCAGAGAAGATAAATGAATAACAAATGAGCCTATGAAAAGATGTCTAACATCAGTAGTCACTGGGGAAATGCAAGTTAAAAATTGCAAGATATCATTAAGTGTACATTAAATTGGCAAAAATTAAAGACTGATCATACCAAATGTTAGCAAATATGTGAAGCAAATGAAACCCTCCTGTGTACTTCTGGTGGGGACGTAAAATGGTACAGCCACTCTGGAAAACAGTTTGGCGATTTCTTAAAAAGTTAAATGCATACTTACCCTATTACCCAGCCATTCCATTCCTAGGCATTTAGTTACCTAAAAGAAATGGAAGCATGTCTCTGCCCTTCTGACAAACTTAGACATGAATGTTTATAGTAGCTTTATTTATAATAGCACCAAACTGAAACCAACCCAGATGTCTATCAAAAGCTGAACAGGAAAACAAATTTTGGTAATCCATAAATAGAATATTGCTCAACAATAAACCAAAGACCTATTGGGACATGCAAGAACATGGATGAATCTCAAAATGATTATGCTGAATGAGAGAATCTGGACAAAAGAAGTATATCTACTCCATGCTTTCATTCATACACATTCTACAAATACAGTCACGTGCCACATGACGTTTCGGTCAACAAGGGTCCACATATGTTATGGTGGTCCCATAAGATTATAATGGAGCTGAAAAATTCCTATCACCTAGTGATGTCATAACACAATGCATTAGTTATGTGTGTATCCTGGTGTAAACACACCTACTGCACGGCCAGTTGTATAAAAGTACAGCATATACAATTCCATACAGTACATAATACTCAATTATGATAACAAACAACTGTTACTAGCTTATGTACTTACTGTACTTCTTATCGTTATTTTAGAAGGCACTCCTTCTACTTCTTAAAAAAAAGGTAACTGTAAAAAGCCTCACACAGGTCCTTCAGAATGGATTCCAGAAAAAAACATTGTCCTAGCAGATGATGCTTCCATGCATGTTATTGCCCCTGAAGACCTTGCAGTGGGACAAGATGTGAAGGTGGAAGACAGTGATGGTGATGATCCTGACCCCTGTGTAGGCCTAGGCCAATGTGTCTTAATTTTTAACAAAAAAATATAAAAACTAAAAAAAGTTAAAAAATGTTTAAAATAGAAGAAAGCTTATAGAATAAATACATAAAAGTATTTTTGTATAGCTGTACAATGTATTTATGTTTTAGGGCAAGTTTTATTACAGAAGAGTCAAAAAGAATCACTCATAATTAAAAACTCTAGGAATATAGAGAATTTCCCAAATTTGATAAAGAGTATCGACACAAAGCCCACAGCCAACGTCATACACACTTTGGGGAATTATGGAAAGCCTTTCCCTTGGGAATGGACTCCAGAAAAAGATGTTCATTATCAGCACGTCTACTCAGCGTGATAGTAGATTCTACCTACTCACTATTCATGATACTGGAAGTTCACTTGCCTTAGTTAAATAAGGCAAGAAAGATAAATGAAAGACGTTAAGATTTGGAAAGGAAGAGATAAATCTATTATTATTCTTAAAATGGCATGATTATACATTAAAACCATCGAAAAGAATCAATTGACTATTAGATGTAATAAGGAAATCTATTAATATATGGATCCAAAGTCAATATATAAAAACTGTTGTCCTTCTATATGCCTGTAACAAACAATTAAAATATAAAAATTTCAAAATGATACCATTTACAATAGAGACAACAAATATTACACATGGTTAATAAATAAGGAGATGCTCAAACCCATCAGTAGGGAGAAGTAAATTAAAAGAAAATAGGCCGGGCGCGGTGGCTCACGCCTGTAATCCTAGCACTCTGGGAGGCCGAGGTGGGCGGATCCTTTGAGCTCAGGAGTTCGAGACCAGCCTGAGCAAGAGCGAGACCCCATCTCTACTAAAAATAGAAAGAAATTATATGGACAACTAAAAATATATATAGAAAAAATTAGCCGGGCATGGTGGTGCATGCCTGTAGTCCCAGCTACTCGGGAGGCTGAGACAGGAGGATCCCTTGAGCTCAGGAGTTTGAGGTTGCTGTGAGCTAGGCTGACGCCACGGCACTCACTCTAGCCTGGGCAACAGAGAGAGACTCTGTCTCAAAAAAAAAAAAAAAAAAAAAAAGAAAATAGGCAAACTAGCCCCACTATCCATCCATCGGAAAAGTGAAACATTGAAAATACCAAGGTTGGCAAGGATATGGAAAAATCAGAATTCTAATATAGTGCTGATTAGGGAATAAATTCCCACAACCACTCTGCAAAACTGTTTGGCAGTATTTACTAACGTTGAACTTCTTCATGCCCTATGACACCGTAATTCTACTCCCAGGTTATACCCAATAGAAGCACTTAATTACATGTACCAAAAGACGTGTACACGGTTGTATATGCAGCCAGCACTATTCCTAGTAGCCTAAAATGTCCATCAACATCAGAATAGATAGATGAATTGTGGTGTAATCATATAATAAAATATTTGAGAATGAGCAAGCTATTGCTACATGCATCCACATAAACAGATTTTACAGATATGCTGTCGAGTGAAAGAAGCCAGACATTAAAAAACATATCCTGTAGGATTCTATTGACATAAAGTTCAAAAGCAGGACAGACGCATGGATGGCAAAGCAAGTCAGGGTATTGTTTACCTTCGGGTGAGGGCGGTAGTGACTGAGTGGAGCCTCTTTAGGGGGCCGGTCACGTTCCAGACCTTGGTCTGGGTTCTGGTTACACCGGTGTGTTCACTTTTGGGAAATTCATTGAGCTGTTCATTTAAGGTTTTGTGCACTTTTCTGTATGTATTTTATACTTTGATTAAAAAGGTACTTTTAAAAAGTTAAAAATTAGCCTGCTAATGGACCTTTTCTTATTATGAGTTTTTACAGCTTTCCTGAACTTCTCAGACCACTAAGTGGAACGAAATGATGACTTTTCCTCCAGGGGTGAAGGCAACAGCTTTGCTTACTTTTTTTGTTTTTCCTGCAAGGAGATGTTAAATTTAATTCTGGACATCTTATTTGTTTTTCTAAAATAACCAATGCCAGGAAAACAGGCTGTGAGGTGCAGAGGGGTGTGTGTTTGTGTGTGTGCACGTGTACTAATGTGTGTGTGTAATTGTATATGTATTTGTGCGCACATGTGTGTGCTTATGTGTTCCCTTCCTATATTGATGTTCTCAGACAGCAACAAAAATAGGCTCAAAGTTGTTCCAAAACATCTGGCTAGGTAGAGAACCTGCCCCGTCAACGTTCCATTAGTGTCTCGGGCGCACAGTGTGTGTTCGATAAATATTTGTTGAATGAATGAAAGATTGAAAAAAATCAATAAACAAAGGAAAATGGGAGAGGTTTGGACATATGTGTTTATTTGCAGGTAGAGTTGCAGCTGGAGGAGTCAACTATTCAGCTACATTCCCTCCTGGCCTGTCTTCCAGACACTGCCGAGACAGACGGGGCAAGGGGCCGCTGACTCCTGGGTGCTGGGCTGGCCAGGGCCACGCCCTCAGCGGAAGCTCAGCCTCCCTCCTCAGCCCCTGCTGCCACGTTATGAAGGTACAGTCCCGTCTTGGAGGTCCGCATAGTGTGGTGGCCTCCACATGTCCCTCTCCCTGGAAGGTACCTTATAGATCACTCTATCTAAATAATTAAATAATTAGTAATAATTATTTCATCAGTATTTGTAACTTTAATAATTGGGCCAAATAGTCAACTTCCTCTGTTCTCATTCCTGAGGCTGTTTACTGTCTCCCTGGGGGCTAGCTCATCACTCCTACCTTTAAATGCTTCTGGCACTTTCCAGGCAGCGACCTCTGAAACTCCCTTGATTAGCTGTTCCCCTTGCCCACTGAACGCTGTAGCTCACCTCCCTGGACCCGATGCTGGCCCAGGCTGACCCTGACTCCATGGGGGCTCCCTCTGTCTCCGTGGGGAGCAGCTCTTGTCACAGCCAGAGCCCTCCAGCCACCAGCCAGCCAGGCCAGCAGCTACAAGGCCCCACATGGCCGCTGGTCAGACCTGGGGGTCCTCGGGAGGGGGTGGCACACACTGGGCACAGCTGCCACCAATCCCTACTCTCGGGTTCAGAGTAGACACCACTAACCTACCAGAACATTCTTCCGCACTGGGCCTAGAAAAGAGCTTAGGCTCCTTCTCGGTCTACTGCACCCACAGGCACTACCCATCATTAGCAATGGAAATTTGCCCATGGTCCCTATTAGGGCAAGTGGCCACGGTCACGGTGTTCTCTGAACTTTGCATGAGCATATCAAGACCCACTTCTCTGTGGGGCACCGAGCTATTGATACATAGAAACATTTAGTGGAAGCTCATCATTCACTAAGCTATTATGTGTCCAGCAAGGTGCCAGGCCAGTTGGGGTTGTAAGATAAAGGACCATGAACTCTTTCTTTAAGCTGCTTGTGATGAACCAAGGGAGCCAGGACATAAATGAGCCCAGGAGCTCATGGGGGCCGCAGAGAGGCTCTGTTGAGCTGCCCCCATCAAAGGCCAACTGAGACAGGTGGCAGAGCAGGCTAAGGGGACTTCAGGGACAGGATCCTAGGGCTCAGGAGTCGTGTTTGGGAGGTGGAGGCCGTTGACAAGGGCACACCTTAGAGATGCCACCACTCTGGAGCAGGAAGAGTGGGCAGGACAGAAGAACCAGCTACAATCTAAAAATGGGCCACATGGTCCCCTGAGCAGGGAGGCCGAGGGCAGAGTGGGCCTGGACGGCTGCAGGGGAGAGTGTCCGAGCTCCATGCTTTCCCATCTTTTCTCCCAGTCGGCCCCAAAGCTTGATGGAGGGTGGGGCGGGCAGAGGGAGAAGGAGGCGAGCGACACCGCAGGCGCTGGCCGTCTGGAGCCACCCCTGCTGTGGCCAGAAGACTCGGGCCCTTTTGGAAGATACTAAGCGTTGCTTAGGTTGGGGCAGTGATAGGACTTGGGAACAAGTCAATGGTTTCTAACAAGGAAAGTCACGCAGGATCAGGGGCTTGGAGAAATGCTGCCTGGAGGCGTGAGGTTTGGGGGTCAAAATCCAATCAGTGCAGATTCAGGAGAAAATGGAAAAGCCATGGTGGGGAGAAATAGCCATGTGCCTGACCCTCCGGGGCAGAGCCCTGGAGTCCCGGCCCAGGAGTGCTGTGGAAGGCAGCGGAAGCCACACACCGTAACTCCCTCCTTCCCACTTGCTTCCTCCGCATTAAAAACACGGCTCCAATGAATTACCACATTCTAGCTCTTTTCCTGTCTCCCAGGACTAAGACGCTTCCAGGACGAGAGCTGCCCTGGAGCCAAATGGCAGTTTCTCCTGGTGCGCATGACTCATTGGAAAAAGTGTCTCATGGGCTATTAAAGGAGTGGGGGCGGGGGTAAAACATTTGGGTTCAAAGAAAATTATATAGAAACTGAGCAAAGTACACATAATTCCGGCACTGAATACTACTTTCCTCAAATAACGAGACAGAATAAAATGGGCTCTTTAGTTAACACGGCACACAGATGTTCCAGGAACGGATTAAACGCTTCAAAACAGTACAGATGAAACTTGGCTTCAACAGGTCAGTTTGATGATTAATACGTGAAGACGTGCTTATCTGCTAACGTCACACGTGCAGAAGAAATGGAGTGTCTTTACTTCCTTGAAGACGCCTTATCAGGCTTGGGAGCCCCCATTCCTGCTGAGGTGGGGAACAGAGACACAAACTTGACATGAACCTAATGCTCCCCGTCACTCCCAGTCCAGGGCAGATCCTCTGAGGCCACCTGGGACTGTCTTTGGCTACAGGTCATCACACTCCACAGCAGCTTTGCTCAGGGGTCCTCTCCACTGCACGGACAGCAAATGCACGGAGGGGGCACAAGGTGCGCTGCAAGGCAATTTCAGATGTCCTCGCCTAACGACAACAGCACTGAATCTTGAGGCAGCCTTAGGATCTTTTCTAAACCCTGTGCCCAAAAAGCTGCTACTGAACCAACCTGCATGGGCACCAGAGAGGAATCCCACCTGCCGCACTAGGAGCGGGCAGCAGAGCGTCTGGGGCTTCGGCAGGTCTGGGTTCAAGTCAGGCTGCCTCCCTCACCACTTGCACAACCTCTGACAAGGAAGTTCATCTCTACCTTAGTTTCCTCATCTGTAAAATGGGAATAATAAAACCAGCCCCTTACCATTATGCAGATTAAAGGAGATGACGAATAGACAGGGCTTCTGAGCGACTGCACTTAGCAAAGCATATTTATATGGTGCCCACTGTTATTACTGTAATTGCTATTTTTCTTTCAGAATTTATAAGTTTAGACAGTATAAGAAACTGGATTAATGCTGTGAAACCTTTTGTACATTCAAGTGCTTTTTCATTTGTCCAAAAAACCCAGAATTTTTTTATATGTGATCTGGTGAAATATAAATGAGAGTGATATGGTCTGATTTAAGTACATTTAAAAAATGAAGCTTTTAAGGCCAGTGCAGTATGGTAATTTTCCTGAAAGAAAGGAGTACCTTTTGCATCATGCCTATGACTGGACACATAGCAAGTTCCCAGAAGCATGTGATCATCTCATACTGTAACACCTACATGTTATTTACTTTTCCAAGTAATTTAGTGGTTCAAAGACTTCCCACAGTCTTAGGCCCCATAGAGAAAACTGCACTCTGGATGATGCTATGAAAAATTACATGCCTGATGCCTTTCCCCCCATGATATTAGGAGCAAAAAAAAAAAAAAGAAGAAGAAGAACAGTGCAAGTACATTTCATCAATCAACTCTAAGTTGTCTTACCTGGTAAAAAATGACAGCACAGTCTCGTGAATTGGAATTGTCTGAACTCTGTTGTTTAATTGCAAGAAGACCCACAGGAGCATTGTTTTCAGAAGATGAAATTCACTAAAGGTGAACAGACTGTCCAAAATAAAAAATTGAGAAGAAATGTTAGGAATAGCAAAAGAAAAAAAAAAAAAAACTCAAACCACGCTGTTGGTAAGAAAACAGAGTTAAAGTGCGTTTAGGAGTAAGGTGCCACTGTGGAGTCTGCAGGCTGCCTCAAACAAAAAGAAGTTAAATGACTTGGTCAAGGGCACTCAACTGCTGTCTGACAGAGCTGGGATTTGAATCTTAGCAGCCTGACACTGGGGCCTATGTTTTCACCCACCTACCGTCCCCCTGCCAGAAAAGAAAAAAGAAAAAAGGTCATCGTTCAATGAGTTCTTACTACGTGCCAGGTCTTCCAAAGATGTTTTCTGTAGATTCTTTTGTTTAATTCCACACAACAACCGTGCAAAGTTGGGATAGTCCTTACTTTTGTTGACGTAAAAATAGAGACTAACCCTATGTTTATTTAAAATTGTAGTATTCTGTTCATCATGATTTTTTGCACTAATTTAGATTTTAAAATATTGCACTAAAATATACTTTATCTTGACGATTGAGTTTTGTCAGTGCCCCCTTACATTTGACACCCCAGGTGAGTGCCTCCTGGCCCTGACCGAGGGGCTGAAACCCCAATAACTTGTCCAAGGTCACACCATTCCGGCTCAGGCCTGTACGGGACAGGCTAGAATCTCAGTTCTGCCCCACACAGGTTGCGGAAGCCCCTGCAAGTTGCTTAGCTGCCCTGCAGGTGTGGTTTCCTCCTCCGTGAAGAGTGGTCATAGCAGCTGCTCAGAGGACAGTGGGGAAGAACGGATGAGGTGACGTTACGTGGGTTTCCTGTTACTGCTGTAACAAATTGTCATAAACCAAGTGGCTTAAAACAACACGAATTTATTTTCGCATAGTTCTGGAGGCCAGAAGTACAAGATGAGCCAAGATCAAGGTGGCAGCAGGGCTGTGCTCCTTCTGGAGGCTCCAGGGAGCATTATGTCCTTGCCTTTCCCAGCACCTAGAAGCCACCCGTATTCCTTGGCTTGCGGCCTCTTCCTCAATCAATGCTCTGCAGCACAGCGCCGTCAAATCTCTCTCTGGTCTGACCCTTCCGCCTCCCTCTTCACATGGAAAGGATGCTTGTGACCAGTTGGGCCACAATAATCCAGGATAATTTCCTCTTTTACAGTCATCTGATTATCGACCTTGGTTCCATCTGCACCCTTACTTCCCCTTTGCTATAGAAACTGACATAATCACAGGTTGTGGGGAGTGGGACATGGACATCTCTGGGCTCATTATTGTGCTGACCACACAGAGACAAAGTGCGTAGCACAGTGCCCGGCTCAGCGAATGGCAGTCCTTGTTCACGAGGGGCTGGGCTGGGTCCTGGCTCCCGAGCCTGCACGGTGCCTGCAGCAGCCTTAGGCCTGTCCTCAGGAGACAAGGGGTGCCAAGGAGTAGCTGCTGCCCCGATCAGCTCTGCACGGTACAGATGTTTCCCAGGCACCTTCTCTAACAACCGCTGATGGTTGTCTATGAAGCCATTTCAACATTTCTTAAACCTGTTGATATTTTTGGTCCCTGATCATAGACATAGCACCTTGGCTTTAAAATATGTCATAGCCTCTTCATTACCACTTTAAGTGCTTGTGGTGGGTGGAATCCAAGCCAAACTGTGACTCTGAAGGTCAGGGGAAATGTCACCCACCTCTCATGCTATTTCTGGACAGAGTAGCACCATCTCTTTCCTCTTATGTGGTGTTCAGGCCATCTACAAATGCATGCGCTTTGACTCTGGCCAGACAGGACCAAGTTTGTCACTGTCTGGTCAACCACAGTTGGCGGGAAGGGGAGACCTCGTAGAGCCTTTGATGTGATACCCCCACGGAGAGCTTTGTCAGCTGGGCTGGGGAGCGACGTGACTTCCAGTGTAGACTCCACACTTGACGTCCTCAAACCCAGAAGGTTCTCCGAGATCTCACTACAGAGGGGCCAGCAGCAATGCGGGGGCCATCCGTGAATCAGAATCCTGGTTTTATTTATGAAGGATAAATAGTGAAGTAAAGCCCTCTGCCTTGAGGCCAACATCAATACGTGAAAGTATTAGTTCCTGCAACAAGTAACCACACCAAGGACACCAAGCACATTTTCATTTACCTAAGAGCTCTGACGGCCTCAATCAAGACAACTCACAGCAGCTCCAAACCTCCCTCCAACGTAGGTGAACACCTGCGCTGTCCACTCTCTGTTGACTGGTGCTCACTAGCAACTGTTGGAACATAACTGGTCTTGTTCTTTAGGAGAAAAAAATGTTTTTCACAAGACCCTGTCCTCTATTTTTTACTGAGAAAACTGTATATAAATAACAAAAGCCCCCTTTTGAATATAGACCAGTATTAAAAGCTGTGCCCATGTGAACAAGACATGAACAAGGATGCCCACAGCAGCACTGTTTGTCATAGTGAAAAAACAAACAAGACAAAATAAAACAAAGGTCATTAGGAAGGGAATGAAAAAAGATTACTGTGTATTCGTTTGGTAGAAACCTGTACAATTAGATTTTAAATGCTAATTAGATATGTAAATATCAACATGGAGAGAACGCAACACTGGATATTAGTGAATAAGTTGCAGAATGTTACAATCATTGAGAACAATTATTTGAAGTTTAAACATTGTACATTATTTAAGGATGCACACATATGTATTACAGTAAGAGAATAATCATATGGATTGGGTCCAAGTAAGTTCCGAACAGTGGTTCGATTGTCTTTAGGAAGGGAGGGAGGGAGGCAGAAAGTGAGAAAGGGGACAGGATGGGGGAAGGGAACATTGGTGATTTCTGCTTTCTTGGTAATGTTTGATTTCTTTTTAAGACAAAATGTTACTATTTGTTCATTTGGAGAGATGAATACAATTGTATTATTCTATAATTTGTTTTACAATAAAAATAATATCAATATCCTTATCGATCTTGACTGTCAATGAGGAAAAAGAAGGCCTCGTGCAGAGCACACTGGTGGGCTGGCAATGACCATGGGCTCTCAGGGCACTCGGACCGGGTTCGAATCCCAACTCTCATGTCGCACGGGGGGACCTTAGGCTAACCCTTCATTTCCTGTAATCTCCACTCCACAGGCAAATGGTAGCAGTACTCACCACATTGGGTTGCCATGAGAATTCGTCTGGATGACCCACTCAGCATGCTCGGTATACAACTAGCGTCAATAATTGGTAGGTACTGTATTATTAATAGAGAAGCTTCAGGAGCTATTACATTTGAGACGGATGCCCAGGGGTATTCCTGACAACAGTGGGAACCGCGTCCCACGCTGGAGGGCAAGCCGTGGGACAGGCGTGACAATCAGACATGGGTAGCTCTTCTTAGGGAATTCCTGAGGCCAGAGACTCCTTGAATCATCCACAGGAAGTCACGGAGAACTGGAAACACAAGGGACACAGTGCCCCGGGTTGCAAGGTAGCCTTCTGAGTAGACAGGACCTAGATAGCCCTCTGAGGGCTCCATCCTCCTAAGTCCACAAGGAGCTTGGCTTCCAGGAAAACTGAACTTGGAATGACGATTTCTTAATATTAGCGTTAGTAGAACAGGGTAACCTAACAGTGACCTCTCAGAAGAAAATTAACTGAAAATCAAATGCCTGGGCAAATAACTTAAAACCAGAGGCCCAGGAGGTCAGGACAGCTGTGTATATTTTACCCCAGGTTGTTTACAAAATGGAAAAAAAAAAAAAAAAAAAAAAACAGAGGAAGATGAAGTCAAAGGATTTCAGATGGAGATGGCCAAATGGCCTGGAAGTGGAAGCATCTGCTAAGAAATGGATGCTGTTCAGAACACCTGTGACCACAAACTGAGGGGCTGGCCACAGTTGCTGGCTGGAAGGGCAGTGGGGTGGGGCCAAAGGATGCTCCACGCCGGACATTGGGACGTTGAGATGTTGGCGTTTGGCATTTCCGTGCATCCTCAGGACCACCCAGTTCTCACTGTGCTCAACTAGTCGCTGGAAGCCTGGGCCTTCCTCACAGATGAGGAGGGTGCAGTGCAGGGGACAGCACGTGGACTTTGGAGCCAGTGGAGGCCCCACCCTGGCCATTGTTAGCCCCTCTTATCTCAGGGATAGTAATTGCACCTGTAGCACAAGGTTGTGGGGATAGAAAGGCCAGTGCACACAGCACACAGCACACAGCACACGCCAAACAGCGAGCTGGCCGGAAGGTGCGTTCTGAATCAGGTATGGGCCGTGGCAGCCTGAAACTCAGCAAGCACCCTAAGATGAGAAGCCCTGGCCCGGTTAAACTTCTAACAAGCCCCCCTTTTCTGCACCCTGTCTCCCACCTCCCTCGAGCTGTAAAGCAGGCGGCCACTGGAGATCAATCTCAGATGATGTGAACCTGAGTAGGGGGAGCCATCAGCGAGGGCACACAGGTGATGACATGCCGGCAGCCACGCAGGGCTCTTCCCTCTCGAGCCAGGATAGCCCTGGACTGTCTGTGCAGACAGCTCCCGGGGAGGGGCCAGAGGAGCAGGACCCATTTTCCACATCGGTCATGTCTGCCAAGCTTCTGAGTCTAGACACTTGACACGTAATGTTCTTGACCTCTTTTCCTGCCCTGCGTTCGCTTTGTCAGGCTTATCCCACCACTAACGTTCTGCTTGTGGTCAGACACTTTTTTCCTCTTTCTTGGTTAAATGCTACCAGCGTGGGACAGCTCAGCCTTTCCAAGGGAGGGACAGTGTTATGAAAAGTCTAAGGGGTGCCATGTTTATCTTTTCTTCTATGATTGCGTAACCTTTGCTCTGTTGGAGGGAGAAGTGCCCGAGGGGGGAAAAGCAGAGAGGAACACAGTGGAATGACTCTAGACGCACCCCACACCCTGGGCTGGGGCTTCTGGGGTCTTCCTAGGTGGTATGATCTCCCCCAACACCAGAGCGCTGTTCTGCCACCCTTGCCTCTCCGTAAGCGTGAGGGCACTGCATGCTACTTAGCAAACTCAAACCAACAGTAGAATAAATCTTTCCAGATTGAATTTCTAAAATCAGAATGCTTTCCATCACATAAACATGAGTAAACACTTATTTTCCAATATGCCACTAAGATTTTTAGTAAAATTTAGTTTTCACTTTTGAAATTCCCCCAGAAGGAGTGAAATCTTGGTAACTGGCAATGGGTACCAAGAACCTTTTGAAAAGAGTCCTGAAGAGACATGACAACTAAATGCAACCTGTGATCCTAAACATTGCAGGGAAGCAACATGCTACAAAGGACAGTATTGGATAGACAATGTCAAAGTATTACATTGATGTTAAATTTCTTGAAGTTGATAACCACACTGTGGTTATGGTTAAAATTTCTTTTTCTTAGGAAATAAAGACTGAAGCATATGGAGTAAAGGAGCATGAGGTATAAACAACTTACCTCCAAATAGTTCAGGAAAAAAAAAAAAAAAAAAAAAAAAGATGTGTATATGTAAATGAGATGCAAATGAGAAACAGCAAAAATTGAATAGGGTGACTCAGGGTACAGGGTATATATTAATAGGCATTCTTTATACTATTCTTGCGATTTTTCTTTAAGTTTGAAATTATTTTCAAATAAAATACTTTTTAAAAGACTAATATAAACAAACGCCAAGTCCTTCTGACTTAGTCATTTCACTTCTAGGAATTTAATGTGGGGAAATAATCTGAGATGAAGGTAAATGAACATTGAAGGATGTTCACTGAGGTGCTATTTATCTTGGTAAGACATTGGAAATGACCTAAAAGGCCTAGCACGGGGGCATGATTGGGACGGGCATTTCAGGCAGGAGGGTGGGCGGGCACAGAGGCCCCGGGCAGGTGAGGTCTCAGCACGGTCATCCCAGGACGGGCCCTGTGGCTGCCGCACGGTGCGTGAGATGCCACCAGATCACAGAGGGAAAGCCCCTGGCTCAACGTGTGATTGGAGGGGGGTCCAGACCAGAAGTGAGACAGAGTAGAGATCCCCGTGGTGGGCCACCTGAGACCATGGAGGTTTGGCCTCTGGCTGGGGCTGGTGCCCATGGGAAGAGGCCCATAGAGCCAGGTTCCATCTGGAAGTAGAACTGACCTCAGGGTCGGGGGCCAGAAGGACTCTCAAGGTTCTCACTTGAGCAGCTGGTCAGATGGTCAAGGAACACTGGGGGAGGGGGTGGAGGTGCAGTAAAGGTCAGGGGTCACCAAGAGTTGGGCTTTAGCCTTAATGGCCAGAGGGGTCGAGCAGGTCCCTCTGGCCATTGAATGTTTGAGTCTAGAGAGGAATTGGGGCTGGAGATATAAACTGATCTAGGGTGAGAGGTTTTATACATATAATGAATGTGTATTAATGTCAGGATTTTTTTCTAAAAATTGCTTAGGCAATAAAGTCTTTCACTTTTTGCACTCAGGTAGGTGAGAGACAGTGGGAACCCAGAAGGTCCCTACCCAGAAGGAGGGATTTGAAAGGAGCCCCCTCCCCAACCCAAGCGTTTCCCTGAGGTTGGGCCCCCAGCCAAGGCCCCGCTGTCCAGGAGGGAGGGAAGTCTGGGATCAGGAAGGACCCGGGCACGTCCAGCAGGGGTGTGGGTGCAGCCCCACTGGAGCACCTCCTGCCCCACGCTGGCCCCCACTTCTTCCCATGCCCACCCCAGGGCAGCACCCCGGAAGCAGCTCTGACCTGGGGGACATCAGCACTTTGTGGAGCAGGTCCTGTGGGATTTTCCGGAGGTGGATCTGTGTCCCCATCAGAGGGACCAAGTTCATCTCCAGCCACTTCTCACAGGCGGCGGTGAGCTGCTCTTCCTTGTACTGACAAGGCAAGAAAAGCCAGTTGATGAAGTCCTGAGCTCTTGGCACCCTCTGCTGGCCTGTCCCGATGCTACACGCGTGCTCAGAGAAGGAGTGTCCTGCTGCAGATGTGCTCAAACCTTTTTTACAAAATACACACGTTATAGCAGATACTCTTTCCTGAGTGTTCGCTGTGCTCAAGGCACTGCATTCGGTTGATTTAAATCAATACTCATCGCAACCTTATGAAGTAGGTCCACGATTATCTATTTTACTGTTGAGGAAACTGAGGCTCCAAGGTTTCTGCTCTTACCTGTGGTCACAAGTAGTTAGGGACAGAGCTGCATACAAGCCCAGGTAGCCTGACTACAAGCCTTGTATGCTGGGTAAAGTCAGTGACAGGTCACGTAAGGGCCAGAGGGGCGTACCCCACGGGGAGTTCTGAGGTTTCGGGGGCACACACCCCAAAAGCAGGGATAAAAGGGCAAGGAAAGTGGAAAAGGCTTCCTGGGGCCAGGGACTTTAAGAGGCTCTTAGTACACCTCGAATGTCCTCACGGCCCGGGGCCCAAAAGTTGCCGAGAAATGCCAACAAGAGTGCGGGTGCTACAGAGAGTGGCTTTCAGATGCCCATGGGCGAAGGCGAGGCCGTGACGGCAGGAGCGCTGCAACACGCTGGTTGTGCTCGGACCATGTTAGGAGTCTGTTCACGGTGTGAGTGTCCTCCAGGTCACTGGACCACACAGAGGGTGCCGGAACCAGGAGGCCTGAGGTTTGGACCCAGCCCTGCCCCTCAGCTGCTGGCCCCCGGGCAAGTTGCTGCCCGCCTTGGCTCTCCATTTTCCCCTATGTTAATGACAACTGGATTATGTCATTTAATCCCAGCGCTGGCACACTGCCTGGGCCCCGGTGGGGCAAGGTCTCACAACTGCAGCAGGAATGTCCCGGAAGGTTGTCTGCTACTTTGGTGAGGAAGGCTGTGCTGCTTTTTTCCTCCCCTAAAATTAAGGCCTTTCTACATTTTTGATGTTAAAACAACCTTTTAAAAATAAAATAATGTTTTTTAAAAAAAAAATAAATGTGATCACTTGGCAAAATAAAATACTGCTACCCTTCAGTTGGTGCCTTCAAATAGATTTTTTGGATGAAATCCCAGCATCTGTGGTGCTCTCGAAGGTCCCCCAGGGGCCACGTGCCCTGCCCAGGTTGTTCTCACCTTGCAGCCTGCCAGGTAGAAGTTCTTGATAGTGGTTGGTGACAGCCCGTTCATCATGATGGTCACGCACCTGCAGGGAGAGAACTGCAGTTCCTGGAGCAGTCGGGGCTGCACCCAGAGATGCGGGAAGCCCCAGAGGTTGTCCTTGAACTCCAGGATGGCAGCAGAGACCTCTCGCGTGGAAGGGATCCCCGCTTTAGGGATGTGGACATCTGGCCAGAGGACATGACCAACATGGCCTGTTACAAAGAGCTCTGGGCTGGGAGAGATATCATTACATCACTTGGGGTCATCCGATGAAGACACCCATGGCGTTACCACCAATAGCAGCTGTGCTTCTCCCAACTGATTTATTTTGTAAACTTTTATCTAATTCTTATTTTTATCTGATGTTACTAATCAAGTTTCCCCTCTCATCTCAGCTGCTAGGAGGTTCAGAGCTGAATGTGGCCCACCTCAGCAAGAGTGCAGGTTGTTATGTGTACAATTTTAGCCTCTCCATCCTTGTTTTAATTTCTTCTTTAAAAAAAAAAACCAATTTGGTGTCCTATTGTTTTATTTTATGTATTTTCTTAAGCCACCTAAAACCTTTAATAGGACAAGGTAAGAAATAATACATGAATAAATACTCTGGCCGTGTCCAAGGCAGCTTTAGGTGTGTGTGGTTCAGACCTCAACAGTCAGCTAGGCGATTCCCCACTGATTGGGAGCTCAGGTAAGATGAACTTTGGGGTCTCATCTAGGGCCTGGATGTTATGATGCTATCAGAGTGAGCCCGGGCATTTCTGTTCCACTCCACACACACACACACACACACACACACACACACTCTGAAGCTCGTGCTGCCACGCCCCGGCCAACTGCACCATCTCATAGGCAGGCCAGGCCCAGCCCAACTGGTGCAGCCCTCCCTGGCCTCTGCCCTGGATTCCCAGTCCCTCCACAATTATCTGTCGAATCTCAGGCAGGTCCCGTCAGCTTTAGGCAGGTCTAAGTTTGCTCATCGGTGGAATGGTAGGTTTGGCTCAGTATCTGCAAAGCCCTTCTGCGCTGGCGTTCAAAACAAGGTGGGGGAAGAGAAAGGAAACCTGCCACGTTTCGTTCATCCCTAGAGAGCGAGGACAAGCATTTGGAAAGTAAGATGGGGATTCCAATCTGGGCCCGAGGTAGGGCAGCCGAGGCTTGGGAAAGAAGTGGCCGGAGGCCCTGCTTCCAGAGGGAAGGTGCCCCTCCGGCATACGGGCAAGGGCCAGGGATGTCTTCCTGGACAGCACCAGGAAATAGCTGCTCAGAAATGCTCCGAGTACGGAAGCTGTGGTTTAGCAGTTATTACACATCACAAGGCTATGCTGGGCTGCAGACGGGAGATATATGCAATGGAAGGGGTGTGGGGAATCTCAGGAAAACCCAGACTTTCCACCCCATCATCTTCAGGGTCAAGGCCAGATTCCTTAGATGGCTCCAAGACCCTATGCCAGCTGGCTCTGCCTATGACTGCTCATCTCCTGTCTGCCATGGCCACCCAGCCCCACAGTTCTGCCCATGCTGATGTGCTAAAGCACCTTTTCAAGGCTCTGGGACCCTCTTCAGCGTGTGTCCTCTGCAGACAGGCCCAGGCCCAGGCACCTGCATCCCCCAGCTCACGAGGCGTCTGTCTACATCTTCAAAGAGGCTGCGAGATGGTCCAGGTCGAGGGCCTAGCAGGGGCGGGGAACCTGTGGCCTTAAGACCACATGTGGCCTTCTAGGTCCTTAAGTGTGGCCTTTTGACTGAATCCAAATCATACAGAACAAATTCTTTTATTAAAAGGGGTGCAGCAGAGAAAGACGAAGCTTTTCTTGACTCTTTTGGAGCTTAAAAAAGAACAATCTTGAAATCAGAAGGCCACAGGTTCCCCACCCCTGCCAGGAATGAGGCTACAGCTCAAAAAGTGTTTATGGGATTGAATCTGGATGTGTGGACCCTACACAAAGTAAGTGGAAACCCGTAAGGTCCCAGGAGAGGTCCTGTCTTTGCCTTCTATAGAGCAGCTAATGTCCTCTCTTGGCTTGGGTGGGATATTCATTCAGGCACTCAGGTGAAGAAACTAAGGTAAGAGATAAAACAAGCCAGCCAGCCAGACAGCTCCTGCCCTAAGTCCCCTCTGCATATGGAATGACATCAGGAACCAGGAACTCTAAAGCTACGAAACTCGACCTCTGTCTTCAGGACACCGGTGCGGTGGGCACACATCCCTGCAAAAGCCCAGGAGAAGGGAAAACAAATTCTAGAAAAATGAATCCCGTTAATGATTTCCCACTTAGTTCACATACCCTTGCACAGGCACTAATGGAATGGAGGAATATTATAGGATACACAAAAAGGGGGGAGGAGTTCCAAGAAATGTGCTTTCTTATCATAGGTGCTAATTTTACTTGAAATCAATCGTGCATAGCACAACACTGTCCATTTGGGAATCCCCGGCCTTCACGCCAGGCACCTTTGCTCATTTCCGGTGTCTTGGAGGCTGCGGGGCAGGAGGCCTCAGAGGGCAGGGACCCCGCCCACCTGGTCCCTCTCTGTCTCCCTGACATCCTGGAGAAGCCCAAGAAATGGTCCTTGGAGGAGTAGACGAATGAACGAAGATGTGATCGAATAAACTGACAAGCGAGTGCCCACCTGTCCAAACGCCATCGAAGGGAGGGTCAGGGCCACAAACGAGCGGGTGACAACATTACCGCCTCACCTGAGCAAAGCGGAATAGTACAGTGTTGGGGTACAGGTTCTTGGGCCCCTTGACCTCCTTCAATCCTGGCTTCTCTGCTTGCAAGCTGTGTGGCCTTGGGAAAGTTTCTTAACTCTCAAAGTCTCAGTTTTCTCATCTGTAAAATGAGCATAGTAACGGTACCACCTCCCAGGGCCGCAGGGAAGATGACGGGAGGTCATCCCTGCCAGGAGCGGAGAACAGTGTCTGACCACGGCAGACGCTCCGGCATGGAGCCCTTTGTGCCGACACCCCCGAGCCCCAGCAAAGTCCTGGGAAGTAGACGGGACAGAATTATAAGCTGCATTTTACGACGGAGACCACTGAGGTACGTGGAGCCTGAGGGGCAGCTTATTGCAGGGCTGAGCACAGACTGCATCTCACGTGCAAGGTTGCTTTTGACTCTGCAGAAAAGTCCAGGCACACTGGGAGCTCTGGCCGCCACCCTGCCGGGCTGCTTGGACACAGGCAGGAGCACTCAGATGTGTCCCAGTCCTCACACTTTTGGCGTCCACGAGCTCGCTAGGTGTCTAGGAGCACAGGCAGCCCTTGCCAGGATGAGGACACTTTCACCCTGAATGTCTCCTGGTCCCTCCTGACGGGCAGCCCAGGGGAAAGGCTGTGTCCCCAAACGGGCAATGAGATGGACGGACAATTTTGACTTTGATCTTCTCATTTTCCTCTCTTTCAAAAGATCTACAACGGCCGTGCATAACATTTGTAACAATAAAAATATTATTTATAAGACAAAAGGCTTTATCGGAATGAACAGGAAAAGTGAGGCCTGCCAGTGCTGGGAAAAGTCAGCGTGTCCTCCGGTGGCCAGTTCCTGTGGCTACAACTCAACGGAGAGAGACTTTTCCGCCAACAGTGGAGAGAGGTGACGTTGACAGACAAGCCTGGTTGGAGGGCTACTGGGCAGTCACCCTGCGTGCCCACAAAACCTCTCCCAGCGGCAGAAATCCCCCCGTTTGCAGTCCATTCCTGTGAGCGGAGAGCGAGCTCAGTTATGAGCCTGTAACACATTAGTGTGAATTAGCATCTCACTTCTTTTCCAGTTCAAAGCCATGCTCGACGCAAAGAAACCCAAGGTGTATTAGCCCAGGGAAGAGGAATGTTCCATCAGATGGGCCGGGAAGCGCCCTTCTGACTTCGCCCAGGGCAGGGCCTCGCGCTGTCCCTTACCTTTGAGACAGGCTGCTGAACTGCAGGACGTGAGCGGACGCCAGCACCCCCAGCACGTCGTCCTCGTTCATCTCCACCTCGCTCAGGTAGAGGCTCTTCAGGGCCATGGAGAAGGCTGGGGAGGCAGCAGCCGAGAGACCGTCAGCGTGGGGCCCTGCACGCAGGACACCCCCCGGCCCTCACCCACGCCTGCCATGGGGCAGACAGAGATGCCCTTAGGGAAAAGGCACCGGCCCTGACCTGGGTGCAGACAGCGCCCGGGAAGCCGATGATCTGGGCGCCCGCCCTTCCCCAAGGAGCTGAGGACGAAGCTAAAGAGAGCTGAGCCCCTTCCAAATGGGTCCTGGTTTAAGCCCATCCTCATCTGCGCCTTGGGGTCACCTCAGGGATGACACCGTCTGGGGCCCTCTCCTAACCCGGGGCCCGTGGCCTATGCAGAAAGGTGACCGCCACAGTACGTGCAGTGTTGTGTGCAGGTAGGTGCACTTTTGCCTCTGGAGATGACATAGAGTTTACAGCAGATTCTCCTTGGAGTTTGGGGGCTTCAAATAAGGTTAAGGACTCTTGGAAAGAGCTAGAATGATCTAACAGTTCAGAAGGGAACTGCCTTGGCTAGGGCCCGGATGGACATGATCCCAAACCGTGCTGCCGTGTCACCGCAGTGCGCTCTGAGGACAACAGCCAAACCAGCGCTTAGGTGGATTATTTCCTGACCTAGCAATTTTTAAACCCGTGTTGTCATGTGACATCATGCACGTTGCATACACAGAAGTCTGTTTCTGGGTGGCTGGGAAGACATAGGGCCCCCCTGGGGCGGCTTCTGCTGCTAGAAGCCAGCAGGGGTAGGGATGGGGGTCTCTGGCAGGAAGGGGCAGTCAAGGGCTGTCCAGGAGCAAGGCTGGGCCCAGGGGCTGCCTGGGCAGGCGGTGTGAGCCCCGGGAGGGGGGTTGCTCTGTTGCTCCTCTACCTGAGAAGCCTGCTGTTCCCTCCCGTCTCTGCAGCCCTCACGCCCTTCCCAAGGACAAGACCCTTCCTCAGTAGCTTCCATTTCTCCAAGTCTCCCTTGTTTTGGTCCCCATTCAGGTATTTCCGATACTAATAAGAAAGGAATGAACTCTGGGTACCGCTTGTTTGTTCTGTTTGCTTTTGAATCTGGGAGGACCATTTGCTCAAAGGCATTCTCAGAATTATGAAGACGGGTGCATACGTTACCAACTTTAGTGACCTGCGGGTCGTTGATCTTCAAGAAAATGATTATCTTTTTCACAGGTTCTCTTTCTTTGGTCTTCCCAGGCAACTGAGCTAGTAAAGGAAGTTGGACAAGGAAGCATGCACTTGGTAACCACCGTGATGAGACAGTGAGAGGCTCCCACTACTATTCACATGACCTTGATCTTGGCATGCATCACACTATATTTTGTTTGTTTGGTGGGTGCATTTTTAAAACAATTTATTTTGAAATAGTTTAAGACTCACAAGATGTTGCAAAAAATAGTACGGAGTTTCCCATGTACCCCTCACCCAGCTTCCCCCTACGATCTGGCATAGCTGGGAAACTGGTGCTCACCCTGCACCTCACACATTTACGACCAGCTCTCTCTGCCCTCCCCGTGCCCTCTCCTTCCCCTCATTCGGCTGTGAGCAGTGTGAGGGCAGAGAGTGGGCCGCCGCCGTTCCTGCACCTGGGGCAGGCAGGCAGGAGGCGGGAGCACAGTGACCACCTGCTGAAGGTTGAACGTGGGACTGAGGCATCCACCCAGGGGCTCTTGGCACTCTGCCCCCCAGATCTCCAAGCTGGGGACCCCGGCACTGAGGACTTCCAGGAGGAAGGGAGGCAGTGCAATTCATGGCTCGCCAACCCCATCCCCTCAAAGCCGTCTAGAACGAGAGTTGCAGCCCAGCACTGGTCTCAGGCCCCCAGCAGCACCCCACGCCCTTGGCACGTTAGCCAAGGCCCCGCCAGTGGCCCCAAGACCCACCTGCCCACCGCACTGTCCACCGTGCCCTAGCACCGCCTCCTCTCCGCTTGCTTCCCAGGACAGGGTGAGCTTCCACCCTCCCGCCCTACCTCATCAGGGGCCTGCTCATGTGTCCCCACTCCAGGGGGCCTTCCCTGACCCCACAGGTAAGGTGGCACTGCCACTCCCACCTCCCCTGATAACTGGCTTTATTCGTCTTCATAGACTGACCTCACCAAGACCTGCCATCACACCGCGTCTCCGTGGGCTGTTACCTACTGGGCAGCTCAGCAGAGAGGGTTTACCTGCCGCTCATCTCCTGGCCCACCACAGCGTGCACACACTGGTGCTCAGGCAATACCAGCTGAACACTGGAGTGCACGGATTCCATCAACAGAGAGCCCAGCGTTCCAGGTAATGAAAGAAACGAAAGAGCCAAAACGCACCTCACTCTTTGCCACGACAAAGACTGCAGGAAAAAAAGAGAACGGAGACCCTTTTCCCCACCCTCCCCAGCTGTCCTCTACCCCTGGTTCGGTGGAGCCTCTCACTCGGCAGACACCCTCTGAGCACCTACTGAGCGCCAGGCTTGCTCCGGCTCCGGGTCACTGTCCCTCCTCTCTGGCATGACGGCGTGGCCTGCCGTCTGCTTGGCCAGCCCCTCGTCCACCCCCCTGCGGGGAGTAAACGGGAGAATGCACGCGAGTGCCCGGCACGTAGTAGGCACACAGGGGGTGGCAGTCAGTATTATCACGTCTCGTGCTGTTTATCGCGCTTTATTGGCATTTTGGCAAAGTTCCTAGCACAGAGCCTGCCATAAGCTAAGCGCTCAGCGTCTGCTGGTGGAAGGAAGGAACGGCATCAGCCGGGCCAGGGTAAGTGGGAGACAGAAGCTCAACGCTGCCTCGGGTTAAGTACGGCCCCAGAACTGGATAGAAAAGCAATAATTTGATTTTACTCTCCTGAGGTTCTCCAAAGCCCAGGTGGGTAGTTGTTTTTGGTAAGAGGGCCGTTTCCTTCTTGGATTCCTTCCTAGAGGATAAACACGTCCTGCCCAAGTGCAGCTGCTCCTCGACTCTCGGGGGAGGAAACGAGGTGGCTGGGAGAGGCTGTGCCTCCGTGCAGAGCCCAGCACCCCAGGGCTCGCGCAGAAACTCCGGGACGGCAACGCAGGTGTTCGCAAGAACACGTGAGCAGTAACTGTGAGTGCGTTCTGCTTTTAAAGGCACACAAAGGACCGTGCCTGTTCACACTGAAAGTCCAGAGACACGAGTCCCGGGGCCTGAGCAGTCTGTGGTGCCTGCGGGGAGACCCCGGAGAGTTGTGACAATCGGGGCCCTGGGGTTTCAGCTCTGCACTTTCCCCGACGTCGCCTGGCCAGGCCCAGCCTCCAGCAGGGGGCTGGCATCACAGTGGCTGTCGTAGCAGGGCCAAATATTTTCCTTTAGGGAAACCATTCTAGACATGTTCAAGACCATAACATTCACAATGACTCCATTTCCCCTTCCAGTCTCTTGCTTTTCCATGAACTCACCGTCTGGTCACCAGAGCCTTTCATCGATGGCCTGGTGAGTGCTCTGACCTGGGGACGGGGGAGGTGCAAGAGCCCAGTCCCACTGTTGAAAACGCCAGGACAAATGCTCAGGAAGAGCAAAGACGACCATGAGCCAGTGCCAAGGTGGCTGTGGTCTGCGGGAAGCCGTGCTGGCTGCCACGGCCCACGCAGCGCGGAGGGGCTGAGTCAGAGGCTTTGGGTCCAGCAAAGCCCGCAGGCGGCGGGGCTCTCCCTCCAGCCCCGGCAGGGGCAACGACGGGGGCTCCGGCTGCCTGTCTGACTCCAGAATAACAGGGCTTCGCTGCTGCATGTGGGAAGTGCGATCCCATCCTGACCGGCAGGCTAGCTGGCAGGGGGGCCTCGAATTTTCCATGACACCTGCTCGTGAGTCAGCCTGAGGCGATGCCAACCTGTTGCCCAAAGAAAAAGTTGGCAATATGGCCAGAGAAGACTTACAGAGCAGCCAGGGATGGTAAGGATTTAAAAAGGAGACAAACGAAGAAATGACCTAAATTCATATCGGAATGAGGTGAAGTTGGCAAAGCAGGACAATAAAACAGAGGCGCACACACAGACCTCTAACCAGCACGCTTCTGGCCAAAGAAGCCACAGATATCAGAACTGCGCCTTCCTTCCAGAAAGCCCTTCAGAACACTCAACACAGCCTGTTTTCTCTTCTCAAAGAAGTAGGTAGAGCCTGTGTGCCGTAGCTGGCCAGACGAGACACCGTTATCATCGGGACGACAACTGACACTTACTGAGTGCCTGCCGTGCCAGGCATTGTTCTAGAACTCCACGCTCTTACCTCCTCTCATCTTTAAAGCCATACCAGAAGAACTACTACCCCCATTTCACAGCTGAGGAAACTGAGGCTAGGTCATGTGATGAGGTCACACCAAGGAGCTTCACTTTTAACTGCCAGAGTGACCGTGATCCCAGAACAGACAACCAAGGGCCAAGCTGGGGCCTCTCAAACTAGAGGGCACCGGGGCTCTAGGTGCCAGTGACAAAGTACCTCGCAGAAGCTTCTCCAGTTCCTTCAGGGGGTACGTGGTGCCCCGCACCAGGGCTGCCAGGTAAAGCTTGGTCAAGGTCTCGGACTGGAAAAGCTGGGGCCGGTGGAGTTCCCAGTTGAAGCCCAGGCATTCGAGAATCACATCTGCGGAGAGAAGATGTGGAGCAGACACTTCGGTAGCTCCCCCACCCAAAGATGCACCGGCGTCCTCTCCCTATACGCCTTTGCTACATCACTGTTACTAAGTAGGCCGAGTGGGCAGCAGCTTCCCGGGCCTCTCAGGAGCACACAATGAAGCCTGGGCCTCAGGGGCTCACTGGCTTGGAGGGGGACACCGCAACCAGTCTTGAGCTGCCAACTAACAGCTGTAGGACTTGTGAGGCTCACAGCCACCCTCCAACGAGGGGAATTGGGAAAGGCATCGGGGGGCAGGGAGGCCGGCTGGGACCCTCTTGGGGGCCTCACCCTGCCTTCCCCTATCTCCACATGTCTCAGCCTCAGCATTATTGTGATCTGGGGCAGATAACTCTCTGTGGTGGGGGGTGTCCTGTGCATGGCGGAGACCCAGTCGCATCCCTGGCCTCTACCCGCTGAGTGCCAGCAGCACGCCCTCCCCAGCTTCGGCAACCAGCAATGTCTCCAGACATTGCCAAATGTCCCCTGTGGAGCAAAATCACTCCCCAGTGCCCTGTTGAGAACTACTGGGCTATCGGCACCTAAATATCACCCATCTGAAAGGCAATGGCAAAGTGCAACACAGGAATGCGCCCATCAGAGAGGGCAGGATTCCCGAAAGCCTCACCGTCCTCAAGAGAATGGGGACCACTAGAAAGCACGTATTTCATCAGAAAGTCTGAAAGAAGATGACAGTGTGAGGAAGGCTTTTTGCAAACTATAGAAGACTTTATGTGGGAGCGTCTAACCCGTGGGTGGCATAGGCGAGCAGATCCAAGGGTGCCAGGGCAGGTGGGGAAAGAGGGCTCAGCTCCTCTGACAGTGCAGACTGGAGGGGAGGGTGGTGCAGGGGACAGTCTCCCCAAACCCTAAATCTCAGGGCCAGACAGGACCTGGAGGACTACTGGCCCTACCTACTTACTTCTTGGCTTTACCATTAGTTTGACTGTGGGACCTTTTGTACCATTTCTTCTTCCCACTGATATTATTATTATTCACCAACTTTGCAGTATTGTTTGGTGCTGAGATTCAGAACCTGGGTTCGCATCTCAAGTCTTGGATAGCCTCAGGTGGTCTGGTTATGCTGGGCTAGAAAAAACCTCACCCATTAGGATGATTATAGGCAGGAACAGAATTATGGATAAAGCATGGACGTCCATTTCCACTTTCTGGATGCCCAGCGCATGGCAGACACCACTAATCAATCTCAGGGCTCTTTCTCCTGCACCAGGAGATGGCTCAGGTCACCTCTCCTGTTCAATCTGAATTCAATCTACTAGCCTCTCCTTGGAACGGAGGCTGGCTCTGATCCAGCCATACCATGGGGTGGGGTTTGTCCAAAAAAAAGCTGCTTTAAGGAGCTGACATTTCCAGGCTCTTCATGAGGCTCAATGAACCTTTTTCTAGCTGGAAGGACAAATTCTGATTCTTGACCTACCTCAGAAAAGTCCTCTTGGACAAGTGAAGATGTGGACTCCAAGTCCTGACTGGTTAAGCCCAGGGGGACAAAGAATAGCCGCCCTGTGCTTGGTGGTGCCTGGTTAGCCTTCCGACCCAAAGGCTGTTCATTGACATCAACACGTTTGTCTTTATCGTGGCCATTAACATATGAAAATCTGTTTGCCACGCTTGGTTTCATTCATTGCACATTTGACAAATAGTTACAGGGCACCTGTTATATGTTAGACACTGCACAGTGGATGAGATTTGCAACTATAGACTAGTGACCTGGCCTACGAGCTGGTTTCTTTCCATAAGGGTCACAAGACACCCCTGAGGTTGGCAACATTCTGACTTAATCATTGGGTGCCAAACACTCACCTGCCTCCCCGGTTTGGATGTCCTTGTGCTTGAATTTCTCACAGAAAAGTTGCTGAATTTGTGAAATGCATAACCTCAAAAAAAAAATACAAACAAAAAATTCAGGAACGAATGCTTCTCTCTGCGGCCTTGTCCCTCAATGCCCCTGCTCCAGCCCTTTCCAACAGCCCGGAGCCCAGTTCCTGCTTCCTTCTCTTGCACGCACTGTTCCCTCTCCCAGATGCTCTCCTGCCTTCTCCCTTGCTGAGCTCCTGCTCGTCCTTCAGGATAAGCTTAGCTGTTGCTGGGGGAGGGGGTTGCTGGGGGAGGACTAGGCCAGCACCCTGCCCCCCCCCAGCCTGCCATTGCCCCATTAACACTCCCGTGCTGTGCCCCGTGGCTGCCTGCTGACTCGCACGGCCTCTGCGGGACAGAGAGGAGGCGTGCTCACTGCTGTGACCTCACACACACCATCGCGCAGATGCTCGGTAAATACTAGCTGAACGAACAGGTAACAACAGAGATAAGAGGTTTCCCATAAACACGATGTCCTCATCATGCCGAGTAAGGAAATGAAACAAAACTTGAGTCACATATTCACAGCTTGAAGACGGCCATCCCAAGAAGCCAAGTGAACCAGCCAAGAGACACTCGACAACCACAGCTGGTCTGTGTCATGTGGCGTCACCTTTGCCAGGCTGTTTTCCAACGATCCCAGGAGGCCTTACCAGCCAAGGCACACGGAGGAAGCATTGCGTGGGAGTCTGTGCCCAGAATTGATATTGACGACGTGCTGCCCTTTCCAAGGGGAGGGGGTGGCCCAGTGACTCAGCCAGGAAGGCCATGTGAGCGTGACTGTTTATGCAACAGGAGGGGTGGACCTGACCCAAGCCACCCCCGCTCCCTCCCTCAATCCCCCTCGTGGCTTCGGTGACACGTCTGGGAAGAGCTGGCCAGGGTCAAGAGTTCAGAACGTGACCTCAAATTGCAGCAGCAGACTTTGGAAAATACGGTGCAAGGCCCATGAGCCCCGCCACCCTCACAAACACCACCGTCATCGCTGAGCCGGGAGGTGCCAGACAGCAGAACCAGCCACACTGCCTGCTCCGGGGAGTGACGGCTGTGTGTCAAGGTTGTGGCTTATCACTCAGGCTCTACGGGCCCCAAGGGCTGGGGGTCATTTGAGGACCACTGGAAAAGCAACCCGAATAAGTGGCACCCACAAGCTGTCCTCTTCACCGTTTGGGACTTAATGGCCCAAGAGCAAGGGGCAGGTGGGGAGGCTGGGACTGTGCTGCGGGGCTGGAGCCCACTCCCCCAGGTCATGAGCTGTGACCGAGAGAGGAAGAGGGACAGGGTATGAGGACTTCCTGCAGCAAACCCCTCAAGGGCTTTGGGGTTGACACTTGGAACTCACAAAACTCCAATTCGATTAACTGGGAAGAGCCCCACGGACCCCAGTCCTGCCATTTCCTGCCATGGACCTTGGGCAGCCTGTTGGTCTCCGCGCTCGGTAAAATGGAGATGAGGGTGCCCACGCGGCAGCTGCTGGGGGGAGTGAAAGGGGGAATGTCGGGAATTCACGGCTCGCGTGCAGTCCGCACTTGCTCTTCTGTTGCCTCTGTGAAAGTTGTCAGAATCAAAGTGCAGTTATGATGTATTAAAATGTATTAACCCACTGAAAAATAGAGCCAGAAAAGGCCATAAAGGGAAGGTCCTCATGCACGAATGCCTGAGAGCAAGAACTGTCACAAAAGACTCTACAAAAGCCACAACTTTGCACAAAGGCCATCGCAACCTGACCCAAAATGAGTACTTCTGGGAGGACATCTGCCCAGCAACCGCCCGTCCAGCCTCAGCTGGTGCCACCCTTGTTACTGATGCTTGTAGCCAAAGGTGATTATCTCAAAACAACCATGTAATCCTCTTCACTTTTCCTTTAAAAGCCTTCATCTTCCTCTACCTCCCTGAACACACACGTAGTTTACGATGGCACAGGTATCCCCCTTGCAGTGTCTGTTCCCGAATAAACACCGTTTTCTTTTAGAGAGTCTCCCTGTTTGTTATTCTCTAGTTCTGCTCCCAGAACTGCTCTCTGGTGAAAGATCTCGGGCTCCGTTCTGCACACCCTCACCCGTCAGCGTGGCCTCCTCCCTCCCTCGGATGGACTTGGCATTGCCGGCGTCGTGGGAGAAAAACACCAGGCAGGGGGTCACCACCTGGGGACAGGGAGGGCTCTGGACCCCTTTTCCTGGTGCCACAGCCCCTAAGCCTTGGTGGGAGTGACCCCCACCCCTGTGCTGGATCTCTGGGTGTAGATTACCACATGCAGCCAAACACGCTGGAGAGCCCCAGGGCCATGGCTCGACCATGTTTACTGAATATTTCTATGTACAAGACACTGTTCTAAATCTCTACATGAATTATGTCCTGGAATTCTCATGGCACTGCTGTAAGACAGGGTTTGCAGACAAAGAAACTAACGCACCAAAAGATGAGGCTGCTGGAAGGAAGTCAGCATTTGCCCATCTCCCACCCGCCGAGCCCCACCCCAGTCCCTGCGGAGGAAAGTAAGACAGAGACGGCCAGCAGCCCGGCGATCCCCACGCGGCATCTCTGAGTGACTGACCGGGAGTTCACTGCGTCGCGGAAACCCGCAGTCAAAGTCACAGTCACAGCTGCCGCCTGCTGGGCACCCCCAGGGCACCGGCCTCCCAGAGGCACAGTGACATACCTGGAATACAGGGGAGGCCGAGCGAGTTGCCTCTGCTGTCCACTGTGAGTGGCCCTTTAGATAACTAGGAAAATATCGGCTGGTCCAGCTCCTGCCAAGGTAGACGGCGTCTCTCCCCACCCCATGGGAGAAGCTGCCGTAGCAGCACTGACGGCAGGAACAGCGGCCGTGGAGCACTGTGGGGGGCGAACCTACACTGCACGGCACCGTTCCAGACCCCCACCCGCCTTGGGAGCTGCCATCTGACAGTCACCTGATGTCTGAAGGTACAAGAGTTACCAGATTGGGCTTCTCGCTCAGCAAACACTGGGCAAGCAGCTGCTCTGTGCTAGAGGCTGCCCCTGGGGCACAGCCCGTGCTAAAGTAGATTCCACCACGAGCTCACAAGGCAGACGCTGCCAGCCCAGGGAGGGTGGTAACATCAGGCCAGGTCCAAAGCACCAGGGAAGGGAAATGGTCCTTGTGCAGTAGGGTCCAGCTCTGTGTCCCCAGGAGAGGCAAGAGAGAACTCAGCACACAGGGAAGCGATGGTCTGGCCTATTGCTCAGAGTACCATGAGATCCAGGGAAATCTCAATCAGTGACTGGGTGCAACGGACATCCGTGAGGTGTCCAGACACTGAGCTGGGACTATGCTTTGTTTGTCAAGAGGTCAGTGATCCCTGGATGATAAACTTAGAATCCTTTTAGCATCCAAAGTTCCCAATGTTAGGGAAAATCTAGAAAAAAAATTGTCAGTCTCTCTCTCCCTGCACTTTTGTCACCACCCGCAGACATTCTCAGAGGAAGTGGACTCTTCTGACCCTGTCTGTGCCTGAGAGATGGTCCCAGAGGGAGTCTTCTTGGCAGCCCCTCTGGCCAATCACAGTGGCCCAACGTCAGGCACCTTCCCTCCCGGGAATGAATTTCGCCCACGGGCCATTCCCAACCACAGCCTTTGGTTCTCCTACCTTTCTGGGTTCTTCAGAGCTTCATCGAAGTCCACGCTCAGAGCCTTGCACTTCTGGGAAAGTGCCAGCAGGTCCCCGGAGAAAGGATTTTCGGAGAAATGCCACCGGTTGGTTGAGCCAACCATCCGGCGCTCCAGCCGAGCTTTGTGCTGCTTGGGAATCAAAGAAAAAGAAAAAAAAATCTTTTTTTAACCTCACATAAATATCAGATTTTCCA
Organism: Eulemur rufifrons; assembly: GCF_041146395.1. Lineage (NCBI taxonomy): Eukaryota > Metazoa > Chordata > Mammalia > Primates > Lemuridae > Eulemur > Eulemur rufifrons. Next base: position 63,613,103 of record NC_091010.1, on the reverse strand, counting down.
AATCATATAGCAGGAAGGAAATCAAGATAAATTTTTAAATGGTGGTTAATTTTCAAATGTGGCCAATATTTCTCATGCGACACCTCAAGGCAAAGATGCTATCTATGTTCATAGACCAAGAATCTCAAGCTACAAAGTAATTTGGAATTTAGAATCTGGGACAAGCAGTGCCAAAGCCAAAAATTCAGGGAGAAAGGTTGTTTCTTTGCAGGCAGCTCTGTAGAATCCACGAACAGGGAATAGTATTAATATTATGCTTCAAGTACTGTTCTTTAAGTACATACCCTAACTTTTCATTCAGAGAGAGATTAAACTGTGGCAATCTTGGGCAGGGACTTTTTTTTAATTGTGATAAAATATACAAAATGAGATTTTATCCATTTTAGAGCACACAATTTAGTGGCATTTAGTACATTTACAATGTTATGCAACCATCACCACTATCTGGTTCCAGAACATTTTTATTGTCCCCAAAAGAAATCTTGTACCCATTAAGTTGTCACTCCCTGTTCCCTTCTCCTCCCCAGCCCCTGGCAACCACCAATCTGCTTTCTGATTCTATGTTTTTGCCTATTCTTGATATTATATATGTGGAATTGCACGATACGTGGACTTCTGTGCATGGCTTCTTTTACTTAGCATAGTGTTTGTGAGGTTCATCCAAATAACAGTACTTCTTTCCTTTTTAAGGCTGAATAATATTCCACTGTGTGAATATACCACGTTTTGTTTACCCATTCCTCAGTCGTTGGACCTGGGGTTGTTTCTACCTTTTCATCATTGTGAGGGGATGCTATGAATATTTATATGTGAGTTTTTATTTGAGTATCTGTCTTGCAATTCTCTTGGTTACAAACCCAGGAGTGGAACTGCTGGGTCATTGGGCAGGGACTTTTACTTAGAAATTTTTGAAGCCCCAGGACAATTTTAGCAATTTCCCTAAGGGAGGAGGACAGTACCCAACAGGAATGTAAACCGTAGACTTACGGTTCAAAGAAACCTGGCAGGGAAAAAGGCGCCAGGAGGGAACCACAGGAATGGGTGTCATTGATCCTAAGCCACCCCCCACCCACAGAGTGGCAGAGAGACCACAGAGTGGAGGAGCTGAGTTCAAATCTTGTTACTGCCACTTAGTACTTGTATGAGCTTGGGCAAGTCATTTAACCTGTTGAGGCTTTCAGTCCTCGTATGCAAAATGGGAATGCCAATGATGATGGTGATGATGATGATGATGGTGATGATGATGATATCATCCTGCTTCTAAAGTTGTTAAAAGTGTAAAATAAAATAAAGTTTGGGGAACATGCCTTAGTACAGTGCTAGCATGTGGTGGGGGTAGAAAAGTGTGGAGTCTGGGTGCAGCTGTCGTCTCGCTGTGTGAGCGGCGTGGGCAGCGGCCGGCGCACACAGGGGCTGCTCTCTGCTTTCTGGATGGTGCTGCCTGGACGTGCTCGTTCTGGCAGGGTCAGCCAGACACGCTGGGGTCCTCAGCGGTGCAGGCCCAGCCCCTTGGGGAAACTCGGCAAAATGACCCCAACCAAGTGCTTCTCCCCTCCGTTCCCCGCCTTCCCGTGACGCTGATCTACTTACCGGATTCAACATTTTCATGAATGATAGTGGAGATTATACAGACGGAAAAAGATAAGCACCTGGAAGACAAAAGAGTTAAAGTTGAAATTTTCAATAAATTTCCAAAGGGTCTCTTCAGGGTGTTACAAAAGACAATGGCTGAAAGAATCTATGATTTGCTAAAAAAGTAATAATGAGTAAACCTTGAATATGGGTTATTTATCAAATCAAGAGAATATTTAGTTTTTAAAAAACACATTAGTAGACAGACAATTCTCTGCTGTTGTTCTGGAAAAGTGGCTCAGAAAAAGCAAAACAGGAAATAATTCATGATGCTTCACTCTTTGCCAAGGTGATATAGACCAAAAGATGGCTACAAGTAGGTTGGTCGTATGATTGATCATTCAAACCAGGAGACTAAAGGGGTGGTATTAATAATTAGGCCTGCACCACGGTTATAGACCGGGCCGTCCTGGAGCTCAGTGGACCGATGGTCACCTGGCTCAGAAGGCCGTGAGAGAGGATGAGTGGAAGGATGTTCAGCTGTCTCTGAATGTTATCAGGACGGTTTGGTTGCAAGCAACAGAAGCGCATTTGATTAATGGTGTGCCAAAGACATTATGGAGCTGGGGAAGGTTGGGACTGATTGGAAGGATGGTGATGGGAGGAAGGTGCTCACAGAATCGAAGAGAAAACGAAAGACCTCTCTTTAGGGGAATCCAGGAAGCAGCTGCGGGGACCTGGGCGGCAGACACCAGCAGTCAGCAGTTATCAACGCTGCCTCTAGGATGAACTGACTCCCCCACAGTCAGGCTATGTGAGGTTCTGTTCAATGCAGATTCTCAGCAAAAGGGCTCAACTGGCCTGGCTTAGCTCAGGGGCCCACCCTTGGGAGCTGGGTGGTTCCCCAGAGCAACATCAGAAAGGCAAAGCGGAAGCAGGTGAGCAGGTCAAACCAGCAGAAGTCAAGGCACCTGTTTGACCAGAAACCTCAGCTGACTCTGCGCTTTGCTACCCAAATAGCGCCTCACCTGCATTGTAGCCGTGGCAGTGGGAAGGGCTGGCTCATTCACTGACAAGCATTTACTGTGCAGCTGACGTATGCAAAGAAGCGCTAGTTGTCTCTGGGAGACAGCAGTGAGCAAAATGGCCACGAGCCCTGCCTCACGGAATTTCCATTCCGCCTGGGCAGACAAGCTTTCGTTTCCTTTTAATTGCCTTAATTGGATTTTTTAAATTGCAGAAGTAATATATGCTCATTGTAGCAAGTGAGCCAATGCAAAGATAGGTAAAGAAAAATGTTAGCAATAGCTACATAATATTTCCTACTGTGGGTACATTATTAGTCATTAGAATATTCCACTGTTGAAAGTTATTCAGATTATTTCCTATGTTTTATCTCCATAAACAAAGAGAACAATAAACATGTACTCACACACATGAGAGCAGTGTGTATACATGTGTGCTACATATATCTATGTATGTTACTTATATCTAAAATGTATATATACACACATACATATACAAGCACATATCTATGTGTGTTACTGCTTTTGATTTTTCAAGGTGGGATTGTTATGTCAGAGATTTGTATTTTTTAATTGAAATAGATAATGGCAACTCTCCCAAAGGTTGCAGCAATTCAAATTCCCATCACCAACTTTTAAGTGTTTTTTTCCCCCCATCATCTCCAGTACTAGGTATTATCATTATATTTATTTTTGTCAATTTGTTGGGTGACAGATGGTTTCAGGTTGTTATTTTAATTTGAACTTCCCCAGTCACCAGTAAGGTTAAATATTCTTTTACATATTATTGGCCTTTTAATTTTCCTTTTCCACAAATTGCCAAATCATAGGCTTTTCCCATCTTTCCCCTGGGTTGCTGCAGTTTCCTTAGCATTTTTAGGAGCGTTCAATATAATGGGGACACCAACTTTTGTCTGCCACACGTGTTGCAGTTTTCCCCAGTGTATCATCTGTCTTTTAACTTTGTTTTTATTAAACAAGTTGTTTGATTAGGTATGAAAAATGTCAAATATATATGTGTATGTGTGTGTGTGTGTGTATGTATGTATGTGTGTATATGTATGTATTTCCTTTGATCATTTCTAATTTAAAAACTTTGATAGAGAATCATCAAATTTGCCTTTATGGCTGAGTTTCCACCTGGCACAAGGAGGTGCCTCCCACTCCCAGGTGCTGTGCATATGCGTCTCTGATCCCTCTCCACACGGGGCTCAGAATGACCAGCTCCTCAGCTCACAGCCCTTCACGGGCTTCCCTCTGCCCTCGATATAAACCATGAGTCCTCAGTGTGGCCCAGGGGAATCTGAGAAGAGAGCAGAGGGGACATTCTGAAGCAGACCTGGTAAGCACAGCACGACCACACGCAGACAGGGCTCTCTCCACACCTGCAGGACTTCTCTTCATTTAGAGAGAGGGAGCGTGGGGTTTGCACTGAGCTACCCAAACTCCCATTTCTTTGACTCAATTATCCAAGAAGTTTTTGTTAGCTGATCTTGAAATTCAGGGATATCTCAATGGCCTGGAAATGTATTTGTGCTTTGTTCTTCCCACCAGGAAATCTGCCCCTTGGTTGGTTTTGAGAGTCAGTTCCCAAGTCCCTCCGGGTGGGCAGGACCTACTTGTGATGGTCTCTTGGCTCCGAGATTCCTCCTGCTTCCTCGGCTGGACTCCCCCCAGCCCCTCCCTGCCAAGGGACCAGATGGAGCCAAGTCCAGGCAGCACCTGTCACTAGGATGCCCTTCTTGGTCTCTGAAGTGGATGAAAGGCACCAGTCGTACTTACAGTTCTGAAGCCCTTCGCCCACCGCGGGTGTGTTTACAGGGGAGGCTGGCCGACTGGAGGAGCTCTCATTGCGCTGGTCTCTGAATTACCGGGAGCTGGGGGCTGGTCACCTTCTCAGCCTGAAGCCTGGGAGCTCTCATGACATCTGGGGCTCACCCTTTTCTTCTAACGGGCCAAGGTGCTTTGGCAGGGGAGCTTGCCTTTGGTTTCCACGACAGCGTTGTGGGCGCCATGGCAGCAGCAGGGAAGGTTCCGAGCACTTCCTGTGCCAGGGCCTGGTTTCAGTGCAGGCTGGGGGCCGTGTCCCAGGCTCTGGCCAGGCACTTCCCTTCCCGCCTCCCTCCACAGGGCAGTGGGGCGGGTCCTGCTGCTCACAGCATCTGGGGCAACCCAGAAGCATCTCCAAAGGGCCCTGGTGAGAATCAACCCCCAAATCCTCAGGCTCATCTGTAAAATGAGAAGATTAGACTAGAAGGTTCTCAGATCCCTCTGACCTCTGGCATTTTAAGGTGCTCTATTTCTGGCCTTTTCTATCCAGAAATTTTTTTTTTTTTTTTTTACAATTTCTTTTTTTGAGACAGAGTCTCACTCTGTTGCCCAGGCTAGAGTGAGTTCTGTGGTGTCAGCCTAGCTCACAGCAACCTCAAACTCCTGATCTCAAGGGATCCTCCTGTCTCAGCCTCCCGAGTAGCTGGGACTACAGGCATGCACCACCATGCCCGGCTAATTTTTTCTACATATATTTTTAGCTGTCCATATAATTTCTTTCTATTTTTAGTAGAGATGGGGTCTCGCTCTTGCTCAGGCTGGTCTCGAACTCCTGAGCTCAAACGATCCGCCCACCTCGGCCTCCCAGAGTGCTAGGATTACAGGCGTGAGCCACCGCGCCTGGCCCAGAAATGTTTTGATAAAAATATTTCAATAAAAATCGAGTGTTTTACATTATTAAAAGCTATGCCTAATGAGTTACTGTGTTGATGATGATTTTTAATCTCCTCTCTCTGGGAGCTAAGAGCTGCTTGAAAGTCAAGGACAAGACCAAGAGCTTTCATGCCGGGGGCCAGAGTGGAGTCTTGCAGTGTCCAGCGACGTGGTCTGCAAAGCTCAGGCCCTGAACTGGGGCTGGGGAGGTGGGGGCACATCGGTCATGCCCACGGGAACCCTGGCCCATCAGAGGCCTGGACCCGACCCCCAGGGCTCACAGAAAGCCCTGGTTATAGTAATAGGACCTTGGAGTCAGCCCAGCTTCTAAGACCTGAGACCAGGATCCCTTTGGGATCTTCATTTGCAGCCTCCCCGGAGTCACAGAGATTGTAAAGTAAAACAGGAGAGTAGCTGCTCTGCCTACCTGCAGCTGTGTTCTAGAAACCATAAAACACCATAAGTGGGAGGCACTTCTGAATTTACCTACTCTTCAGCCCTCAAATCCTGTGATTCTACCCCTCCTGGCACCCCTGTTCTGCTTTGCAGAGCAGTGGGTTAACATGGGGTGTTCTATGAATGGCTCACCCATCTCCACCTCTCCAGAGCCCAGCAACCAAACGTGGCCCTTAGAAAGTGCTCGACAAACGTCTCTAGTATTGGGTAGTTGGATGTACTGGTCCATAACCACAGCTCTGCCTGTGCACATGGATGAGCACTTCATGTGTGTGTGCACGTGTGTTTATGCATGTATACCATACGTGTGTGTATGTCTGCTTCTGTGTGGTCACCGTCCTGGTGTTTGTACCCAACTACCAGCATCCTTGTTTGTAATTTCATCCATGTATGTGGGTTAAGAGCATCTTTGGCTGTTCAAGTAACTTCCAGAGGTGCACTTCGGTTCAGAACAATGTCTCTGGGGTGTACATTGGATTTGGGGTTTGGAAGTGAAAGGAGAGGGGTTTCACGGTAGCTCACAAATGACCCTAGCAGCTACATCATGGGCCAACCCAGGATGCCCTCCAGGTACCACCCCTGGGGCACAGCTGAGGCCCTTGGGCTCCCTCTAGTGGCCACTCTAGGGAAGCGTCCAGGGTTCCACACTCCCTGCTGCCCCTAAGCAGAGCCCTGGCCTGACGCACACTTTCTGCAGGTCCAGCTCAGGGGGATCCAGGGCATTCAGCTTACCCCTAGAACCCTTAGCACGTACATCCCCCATGGAGCTCTTGGCAGCTGAGCTATTAGCCAAAGTTAAAACAGCAAATACAAATAAATGGAAATAGCCCCCAGCATCTTCCCCTGAACGCTCTTTCTTTGTGGTGCCCTGTGTGCTGGGATGTGCCAGAACCCAGCCTCTTCCTGGGCCAGCCCGTGAAGCAGCTCAGTGAGCCAGAAATCCCAAGAGCAGACGCCTTCCGCGACTCAGACACCAAACCTTAGCTAGAACCACCTTGTACCAAAATCTCCTGTGTCACGATTACAGGGGCATTTTTGAATACTTCAGGGACGAGGTGCTCACTACCTCACCATAAAGCCCATTTCAGCCCACTCCACCCAGTCACCCTTACAGAGAGGTGGTGGGGGACACTGAAAGGAACACATGATTCTGACTAGCTGTGTGACCCTGGACACATCATTAACCTCCCTTAGTGAAAAGAGTAGACCCAGAGCCCCAAGAGTGCACTCAGCGAAGGTCCAGGCTGCTGCCGGAGGTGCTGCCAGCTCCCTTGAGCACAAATAGAAGACAAGCAGAGACCCCCATGAAGGAGAAGCCCAGGGAGGGTCCTGCCCTTGAACTGAGTCCTACATGGCAAGGGGGGGGGTGATCTCAGTGGTAAGAAAAAAGAACTATAAACTATAGCAGATTGGGTCAGACACTGGCCATGAACTTGCTGTGCAACTGAGGAAGTCCTCTCTTTGGCTCTGGGTTTCCATTTTCTTATCTGCAAAACAGTTTCAACCAAACAACTCCTCAGCTCCATCTGCTGTTGATTCTTATTCCAAGATGTTCCGGATGGTGGTGATGACAACGGGGCTGCCCAGCGCTCGCTTCGTGGACTCATTCAAACAATGTTTGAGTGTCAAGGTTGTGCTGGGTGTTGGGGACAAAACGGGAGCAGAGTGAGGGGTGAGCACCAGCTCTGCAACTTCATGTCCTCACATCACCCATAATGGTATTTACTGAAAATTTGTCAAGAATGGACTTACATCTTTACATATAATTTTTGTTACTTATAATGTTTTTAGAGTAAATTTATCAGTGAAATAACATACTTGGTATGCTGGTTTATTTCTAAAAATATTTTGAAATTAAAAAAGACTACATAACTGTTTTTTAAAAAGTCATATGTGAGCTTTCCTTAAAAATCACCCTTTGTGCCTGGACACCTCACTTTTGGAGGCTTAATTTCTGCCCTGTGAGGCTCATGGCCTACAGGGGTGATGACAAGTCAAAAGTCAAGCTCACTGAGCTGCAGGAACTCAGAGAAGGGCAGCTGACTGTATTAGCATAGCTTTTTATTCTGATGCTTTTCGAGATTCTGGTTCCAGCCCAAAGAGCTCAGAAGCCTTGCCCAACTGGGCACTGTCAGCCTGGGGAAGCAGCATTGGTCCACTGACTGCCCAAGGGAAACATGTGCTGATGAGAAAAGTGGAGCATGCATCTAAGATTCCAGCCTTCTGGGAAGCTGCTCAAGGGACCAGTTTCTGTCTCACCTGACTTGGAGCACTGATGAAGAACTGGCATATTTTGGATGGCTGGGAGTGGCTGCGAACAAAAGAGAGCTCGGTGTCATGCTGCAATGCCTGTACTACAGACAGTAAGAGAACAAGAGATTACAAGCTCCTGAAAAGAAACTGGAGAACCTTTCTGATTGGGAAATTGTATGTACGAGCTCAGAGAAGACACATCCCCAGAAAATGTGTGTGAGGCCCCTAGAATCACTGGTCAGGCTGACTGGTGAAGGTTTTTCCCTGTAGGAAGCCAGTCTGAGAGACTGGGAGAGGTGACTGTTTTTTTCAAATGAACAAATCACAGCAAAATAATAACAACAATAACAAAGCACATTGAGAAATGGGAACATAGCCCAATTAAAGGGATAAAATATATCTCTAAAAACTGACCCTACAAAATGAAGATCTATGAGTTACCTGATGAGGAATTAAAAATCATCATCTTAAAGAAGCTCAATGTGCTATAAGAGAGCACAGATAGACATCTAAACAAAATCAGGAAAACAATGCATGAACAAAATGAAAATATCAACAAAGAGATAGAAACTATAAAAAAGAACTAAAAAGAAAATTCTGGAACTGAGGAATACAATGACTGAATTAAAAAATTCACTAGAGGGGTTCAACAGCATACTTGATCAAGCAGAAGAAAGAACCAGCAAACCTGAAGACAGGTCGTTCAAAATTATCAAGTCAGACGAACAAAAAGGAAAAAAAAAGCATGAGGAAAAGCAAAGAAACCCTAAGACACTATGTACCCCATAAGCAGAACAATACACATACTATGTGAGTTGCAGAAGGAGAAGACAAATAAAAAGACAAGAGGGCTCTTTGAAAAAATAATGGCTGAAGGAAATAGACAATCACATTCAGGAAGCTCACTGGATTGCAACTAGAATGAAGCCAAAGAGCCTCACAGCAAAGAGACATTGGAGGCCGGGCGCGGTGGCTCACGCCTGTAATCCTAGCACTCTGGGAGGCCGAGGCGGGTGGATTGCTGGAGGTCAGGAGTTCGAGACCAGCCTGAGCAAGAGCGAGACCCCGTCTCTACTAAAAATAGAAAGACATTATATGGACAACTAAAAATCTATATAGGAAAAAAAAATTAGCCGGGCATAGTGGCGCATGCCTGTAGTCCCAGCTACTCGGGAGGCTGAGGCAGTAGGATCGCTTAAGCCGAGGAGTCTGAGGTTGCTGTGAGCTAAGCTGATGCCATGGCACTCACTCTAGCCTGGGCAACAAAGTGAGACTCTGTCTCAACAAAAAAAAAAAAAAAAAAAAAAAAAAAAGAGACATTGGAATTAAACTGTCAAAAGTAAAAGGCAAAGAGAGAACCTTGAAAGCAGCAAGAGAAAACTCAATCAAAATCCATCACATATAAGGGAGCTCCCATAAGATTATTGATGGATTTCTCAGCAGGAACATTACAGGCCAGAAAGGAGTGGAATAATATATTCAAAGCACAGAAAGAAAGAAAGAAAGAAGAAAGAAAGAAAGAAAGAAAGAAAGAAAACCCCGCTAACCAAGAATACTATATCTGGAAAAACCTGCTTTCAAAAATGAAGGAGAAATAAAGACCTTCTCAGATAAACAAAAGCTGAAGAAGTCCATCACTACCAGACCTGCCTTACAGGAATTGCTAAAGGGAGTCCTTCAAGTTGAAGTGAAAGGACAATAGACAGCAACATGAAAGTGTAGGAAAAAAATGAAGTTCTCTGGTAAAGGTGAATGTAGAATTCTGTAATACTGTAACATTGTTGCATAAATTACTTATAATTCTAGTATAGAATTTAAAAGACAAAAGCATAAAAATGACAATAAAACTATAAAACTAGCTATAAAACTATACAACTATGTTAATGGATATAAAATATAAAAAGATGTAATTTGTGATATTGATAACATAAGGTGGGGGGCACCTATATTTAAAAAAAAGTAAAATTATCTGTTTACAGATGATATGATCTTATATTTTGAAAACTCTAAAGATTCCACACAAAAATGCCAATAGAACTAATAAATGAATTCAGCTAAGTTACAGGATACAAAATCAACACATAAAAATCAGTTGCATTTTCATACAATAACAATGAACAACCTAAAAAGGAAATTAAGAAAATTCCCTTTAAAATAACATCGAAAATAATATATGTAGGAATAAACATAAGGAGAAAGACATGTACACTGAAAACTACAAAACATTGCCAAAAGAATTTAAAGAAAACACAAATAAATGAAAAGGTATCCCATTTCATGGATTGGAAAACTTAATACTGCTAAAAGCAACGTACAGGTTTAATGCAATCCCTACCAAAATCCCAATGGCATATTTGGCAGAAATAGGAAAAAAACTTAAAATTCGTATGATACCTCAAAGGACCCCTAGTAGCCAAAACAATCCTCAGAAAGAATAACAAAGCTGAAGGCCTCTCATTTCCTGATTTCAAAACATATTACAAAGTTACAGAATTCAAAGCAGTATGGCACTATCATAAAGACAGACATATAGGCCAATGGAATTGAGAACCCAGAAATAAATTTACATGTATGTGGGCAAATGATCTTTAACAAGGGTGCCAAGTCTACACAACGGGCAAACAAATGGTGTTGGGAAAACTGGATATCTACATGCAAGGGGATGAAGTTGGACCTTATTTTATACCATACACAAAAATTAACTCAAAATGGATTAAAGACCTAATGTAAGACCTGAAAGTATAAAACAAGAAGGAAACATGCGAGGAAAGCCTTCATCACATTGGAATGACAATGATTTTTTGGATATGACACCAAGAACACAGGCAACAAAATCAAGAATAGACAAACGGGACTACATCAAACTTTAAAACTCTGCACAGCAAAGGAAACAATCAACAGAGCAAAAACCTGCAGAATGGCAGAAGATATTTGCAAATCATGTATCTGATAAGGAGTTAATTCCAGAATATATTAAAAAAAACTCCTATAACTCAACAACAAAACCCAAATAACTTGATTAAAAAAATGGGTAAAGGACTTAAACAGACATTTCTCCAAAGATATACAAACGGCCAACAAGCATGTTAAAAAATGCTCAATATCACTAATCATCAGAAAAATGAAAATCAAAACCACAATTAGATATCACCACATACCCATTAGGATAGCCACTAACAACAACAACAAAAAAAAAAACCAGAAAAATAAGTGTTGGTGAGTATGTTGAAAAATTGGAACCCTTGTGTACTATTGGTAGGAAAATAATTAGTGCATTTGCTATGGAAAACAGTATAGCGCTTCCTCAAAAAGTTAAACATAGGACTATAAAAATTTAAAATAGATCAAGCAATCCCATTTTGAGTATATATCCAAAAGAATTGAAAACAGGATCTCGAAGAGATATTTCTACTCCCATGGTCATTGTAGCATTATTTATAATAGCAATAGGTGGAAGCAACCCAAACATTCACTGACTGATGAATGCATAAGGAAAATACGGGGCCAGGTGCAGTGGCTTACGTCTGCAGTCCCAGTGCTTTGGGAAGCAGAGGTGGAAAGCTTGAGGCTGGGAGTTCAAGACCAGCCTGGGCAACCAGATGGGCAAGACCCTGTCTCTACCCACTCCCCCCAAAATTTAAAAGAATAAAAAATTTAAAAAAGAAAGAAAATACATACAATGGAATACTATTCAGCCTTAATTTTTAAAAAAGCAAATTGTGTCATATCCTACAACATGGCTGAACCTTGGGGACATGATGTTAAGTGAAACTAAGCCAGCCTCAAAGAGGCAATCACTGCTTGATTCCATGCATATGAAGCATCGAAGTAGTGAAACTCTCAGACGCAGAGAATGGGAAGGTGGCTGCCAGGGAGGTGGGGGAGGTGGAAAGTGGGCGCTGTTGTTCGCTGGGTGTGGAATTACAGTTTTGCAGCATGAAAACGTTTTAGAGATCGGTTGTGCAATAATGTACAGATAGTTAATACTGTATTGTACATCTAATAATGGTTAAAATGGTAAATATTGTTACATTTTATACGATAATAATAAAAAAGTATAACAATATTGGAAGAAACAGAAGTTGTTAAGTAAATGTTGTTCACATTTCAAAAAAGAAACTTCAGCATCTCACCGGGGCCAAAGATTAAGTTGTCAGCGAGGCCGGGCAGCTCTTACTGTCCTTGGCACTTCCTTCACCTGTTCCCTGCAAAGCCCTGATGGCTTCTTTCTTCAGGACTCGGCAGCCTGGGGTGGGAGGTGTCTGCGGGGGACACTGCCTGGCATGGCCTTGGGCCCCTCAGATCTCACAGCCAAGGGACTGAGCCCCAAACGTGAATGGAAAAGAAATACCCAGGAGGCTCTGACGGTCATCTGTGACCACCTCTCTCCCATCTCCCTCCCCCTGGCATCCACTCTGTCCTCATAAGACCGTAGTATCTCAGTGACAGCACCAAGGAAATGCTGAGCCAGGGGGGGAAATGTTAGAAGCTCAAGATTTCAGCTGACTTGGCAAACAAGCTCCTAAGAATGCTGAGAATCCCAAAGCTGCCGGGGGAGGAGGAGCCTCAGATGGAGGTCAGGTGTCTGCTTCTCACCCAGCAAAGCAAAATAATGTCCTCAGCAGCATCCCAAGGATGAACACATGCAGGCACACTCAGCACGAGACAAAGTAAGTGTGGGAGAGCAAGCAGCACGTCTCAATCCACTTGGATCCCGGAGGCCCTGTGGGTATGGAGGGATGCTCAGCCTTGGGCCCTGTGGGTATGGAGAAATGCTCAGCCTTGGGCCCAGAGAGGGTGAGTGACCTACCCTGATCACACAGCCAGAAGGTGAGATCCTACAGTCCAGCCCCTGGCGAGGTGCTGCCTCTAGGCACTGGGGGTGAGCCTTCCCATCTGCTCCCTGCCAAGTTGCCCCCGAGGGAGTAAAGGAAGAAGAGGGTGCAGTCATCTCCAGCCCAGCCCTCTGTTGTGGGGCCCTCCCGGTCTCACATCCTTGCTCTCTGACACGGCCCTACAGGTGTCCAGGGAGAGGGCTGGGGAGGTGCCACGCCAGGGGCAGAGCCACGACCTGGGCAGTGCCGGTAGTGAGGGGGAGGGGCGGCCCAAGCACAGAGCCTGAGGCCAAGCCCTGGCTGGCGCTGCCCACACCAGGCTGGGCTGCCAGGCGGACGCAGCGGCCCAGAGCCGCGTCACACACCCCAGAGTAGAGACAACTGAGCAGGGAGGGAGGGGCTGCGTGTGGCACCACCTCAGCAGAAGGGTATTTGGCAGCGGGCCTCCCAGGCTGTAAAATGTGCACGCCCTTTGAGAAAGAGGAGAGCTGCCCCTCACAGCGGGGCCTTGACCGTAAACACCTGCACGGATCATCAGCTCCAGGCAGGGCTCTCGGACTGTGACACATCAGGAAGACAACGCGCCCGCGGCGTGCAGACAGAACGTGAACTTCACGCCAGCCGCACACGGGCCGGACGTAGCTCCGCCCTGTGGCTTCCTTACCAGTTCCAGCTCACCTCACTCCGGTCCTCTCTTCTCCCCGGTGGGATGCATTGAGACACCCAGTCTTCGGATCTCCTGCGTCCCGACAGCATCCAGTACAGAGCAGAGCCGGCTTCAAGTCCTCCCCAGAGTCCGCCGCGTCCTTCCCCCACCCTCCCACCGAGGCCTCGACGGCTCCCCCTGGCGGCTCCCCCTGGCGTGTGCCCTGCCTCACTGCCATCAGCAACAACCCCAACTTGCTCAACCAAGCCAGGGCCGGGGGTCTTTGGCTAGAGTGCAGTGTCACCTTTAAACCCAGGTGACACACTCTTAATTTAGTCTAATAGACATATAGACACTCACATAGCGTGCGTAATGAGAGCAAAACACTGAACGTGATATAAATGCCCGTCGGCGGGGCTGGTTGAATACATTTTGACAGAGTGCTATGCAGCCATTCAAAAGGACGACGAAGAGCTGTATTTATTGATATAAAAGTTTACTGTCACATGATGGTCACATTATAGTATTAATATTAGGTGAAAGTAGTTTATGAAGCTTTAGGTACACTGCAAATGGCTGCAGGGCATGGTACTGCATCACCTCTAGATAATTCTGCTTTTATAAATATAAATATTCAACATTTCAGACTGAGAAAAAAGGCACAAAAATACACATAAAAACATTGACAGTTTCTTGGTTTGGGGATTATAAGTGTGTTTTTTCTCCCCTTACCTGCTTTTTAAATTTTTTAGCAATAGAAATGTTTTACTTTATTTAAGAAAAATTAAAGCTTCCCAGAGACAGTCTGGGCTGTCCTGGGAATGCAGTCGACAGCGTCCGGGGCGAGGGCAGAGGGGTCTGGCCGAGGCAGGCGAGCACCCGGGCAAGGGGTCATGGCTGGGCCCTGCAGGGTGGTGGGACGGAGCGGAGGATGCTGGCAGTGGGAGGGGGCGGTCCCCTGCCCTGGCTTCAGTGCCTGTCGGGTGAGGGTCTCGGTGGCACAGCAACTGGCTTCTCTCTCAGGGGTAGGCTCTGCCAGGTGCAGCCCAAGAGTGTAGCAGAAATAAAACAATCCCAGAGCCCCAAAGATGCCGCACGTCCCCACAGAGCAAGCTGCCAGGCGAACGGCACGTCTGCGTCCCCCTCTCCTCAGTGCTGCCTGGCACAGCCGAGCTTCATCCACCCTGTAAATCCCAGAAGAGACCCCACCCCACCCAGCCCTCCCACAGCTGAGGCTGCCTAGGGCCTGTTCTGTGAGGGGTGGGGGTGGCCCTACTGTGGGGGGAGCAGCCACTGTGCCTGGGCAGGAGGAGGGACCATCAGGGCCATCAGGGCCTTGGGTCTGCTTTGAAGCTGGCGGCCCACACCACACACCCCGCTGGCACAGGTGTTCCCCCAAAAGATAGGTCCACAGCCAATCCCCCTACCTGTGAATGTGACCTTATGTGGAAATAGGGTCTTTGCAGATATAATTGAGGATCTTGAGTGAGATCATCCTGGATTTGAGATGGGTTCTAGATCCAAGGACTGGGGTTCTTATAAGAGGGGAGGCGGCCATGTGAGGACAGGCAGATTGGAGAGTTGCAGCTACAAGCCGAGGGACGCCGAGGAGCGCAAGCAACCAGCAGAGGCCGGGAGAGAGGCCCAGAGCAGAACTCCGCCTCGGAGCCTCCAGGTGGAACCAGCCCTGCTGACCCTTTGATTTGGGGCTCTGCCCTCCAGAACTGCGAGAGAATCAACTTCTGCTGTTGGAAGCTGCTGAGTTTGTGGTGATTTGTTGCAGCAGCCCTAAAAAGTGGGTGTAGATCTGCCCACCCTGCACCTCGGGACCCCTGAGCAAGTCAGGAGCAATGAAGGACTCTTAGCACAGGCACGATGCTACTTTAATCTGCAGGGCGGCTCACTTGCCGGCCTCCCACCAGCAACGGCTCGCCCTTCCCCAATCCTTCAGAGGGGAACGGACGTGCCACAGCTGACCTTCACACACGAAGGGACTGGACAGGAAGAGTGACAGCCTGCTACTTCCTCGACCCAATAAAAGGAAATAGATTTGCCTCCTAACGTCAACGAGGCTTTGTGAAAACCAAATCTAAGCTAATCCAATGCATTCACTGAATTATTTAAGCAGCAAGTCAATATTTCTCATTGGCTTCATCCTATAAACCCAGCCACGCTAACAAAGGAAATGTTATTTAAATCCCAGGCAGAGAAAAGGACAAATCTAATATTTAACAAGGCAAGAAAAAACACAACCCTTCCCAGAAAATAAATCGTAGCCACACTTATTGCCAAGATCCAAAGAAAAAAGTTTATTTACAATAGAGAATTTTATTTGAAACATGCATTTTTTTTTAAAAACAAATCAGCAAATGCAGATCAAGTTTACACTCCTTAAGGCAAGAGTCCCTATGCACGCTGTACATGTTCATATTAAATCCAAAAGCTGCTCACCATGGAAACTTGTGTATAAAGGGCAAGGCCAAGGTCAGCAATTTGTCTTTTATTAGAGAATCAGACAATCTCCCTGATACAGGAACTCTGAGGTCAACTTGCTATGAATTATACTAGGAAAATGCAAACCAATAGCAAGAAGTTCTGATAGTCTCCTTAGTACTGCATACAATCAAATCAACTTTATTTAGAAAGGAAATACAGTAGTGCATACGAAAAAGTGAAAACTGAACCTGTCCACGTGATTGGAGGAACAGCAGTGTGCCGACGGTCATATTGCACGCAACAGTCAAGTCCAGACATTTGGTTCAGAGTTAGCTTTTCCCCATCTTGGCAATCAGTTCATCACAAATCTTGGTGAGCTCTTCTATCTCTTTATTCTGAAAGTGAAGTTAAGATAGAAGTTGCTGATGTTTGAAGTCTGGCCAATCAGAATGGATATCGGGCTTTTGGGAAAGATGGGGTCACTAAGTCACTTGGTGTGCCCAAAGTTATCTAAAGCAGTGAGGGAAATGACTTGGAACCAAACAACCTGAGGATACACCCCAGCTCTGGCTGTGTAACTTTGGGCAAGTTACACAACCTCTCTGAGCCTTGGTTTCCTTATCTCTAAAATGTAGATGATGGGGGATCAAAAACTACCTATCAGGTACAATGTCCTCTATTCTGGAGACGGTACACTAAAAGCCCTCACTTCACCACTATACAGTTCATCCCCATAACGAAAAAAAACACTTGTAGTTCCTAAATCTATTAAAGTAAAAGTAAATAAATAAATAAGATGTGATAACATCTGTCTTTCTGATAACTAAATGAGGTAAGAAATGTAAACAGGGACCAGCACAGAGGAGAGGATTAACTGGTACAGCTCGTCTCCCGTTATTTGCCTCTGAAGGATGTAATCAGAGGTGACAGGTGACAGTGGTCTGGGGTGAGCCCTTTGATGGCCATTTTGAGAAATGGCACAAGGAGGGTTGAGCAGTTCCACTTGGACGGGGTCACTGGCACTGTCTGGAGGATGCCAGACGGGTCGTGCTGTGGATACCAGGGTCACGGAGAGAGGCAGGAGCAGAAGCAAGGTGGCTTCAGGTGATCCTCATGCCATACCCTGGTGACCAACCACTCAGGGGACTCTTAAGGCTCAGCAAATTGTCTGAAATGGGGCTGCCTGTCTGGAAATACCCCCCTCAAGAACGCACGCAGGGAGGGGGCCTGGCCCTCGCTCACGGGACACTCCTGGGCTGAAGGAGCTTCTCATCCGGACACCCGGGGAGACAGTGTGCACAGTGGATGGAGCACCGGCTTCAAAATCAGGAAACCTGGGCATGTGGTAATGACCTCGGGAAGATGCCCCCATCCATGAAACTAGAGGACACTGGAGCCCCTGACACTGCCCACTTTCTGCATCAGCGGGTTGCTGCTGCCGGGGTCTGGTGGGTTCCCCGTCTACTCCCTAGTCAGCACGCTGGATGCAGAGTTCAAGTGCCACACCTGGTACACTCACTGTAGGTGCTTAATAAAACTTGAAGAATGAATGTTGAAATGAATGAAAATGGCAACAAACACCCTGCAGGCTGCAACTCCAGGAAAGGTGGAAGGGAAGCCAGTCTCAGGGTTAGCACTAAACTGGAGGGAGACGAGGGTATGCTCGTGACCCACAAACTTGACCTTGGGAGTGGCAGTGGGCCAGGGACGCTAGGAGGCTGCCCTGTCCTGATACCTTCTGCTCCAGCGTCCTCTCCAGGGCGTCCACTCGCAGCTGCTCCTTCCGCAGGCTGGCCTGGTGGGCGGCCTGCTCCTGCTGGGCCTTGCCTCGGACCTGGGCGATCTCAGCATTGGCCCTGGCGGGAACAGGGAGCCCCAAAATTATCACCCTTCCTTGTAGGTTGCCGGAGGCCCCTGCCGCCTCCCAACTCCGGGAGGGACAATGGTCTGGTCTGGTCCCAGCTCCCACCAACTGGAGCCAGAGCGCAGAGGCCCAGGAGAACCCTCGCACCCAACTCCACTCCGTGATGCCAAGGTGCCTGGGCACCCTGCACATCACAGCGTGCGTCCTCCACTCATCGAGATGATGCCGAGAGTGTGCCCTCCGCACGAGTCTTATCAAAAACCGCAAACGGATTGCCCACCCTTTCCAAGCCAGCGTCAGGGGTGCCTGTGGAGCTCCCAGCCCGCCTGGGCAGGGGCTGCCGAGTGGCCCGTGGGAGCAGAACCCGGTCGCTTTACCTGTCCAGTTTCTCCTCTGCGTGCACCTTCAGGGCCTGGTACCTCTGCTCCTCTTTCTTCACTCGGGACAGGTACTCCTGCGCACATCTCTTCAGCACCTCTTCATTCTGACACCAGAGAGGAGGCTGAGTCCATGACGAGAAAGGCCCAGGAGTGCTGGGAACCCCAAGAACTCTCGGACGCAGGTTTAACCCCAGGCAGCCACGTCTGCCTCCCGGCCTTCCAGGACCCCGCTTCATGGGTGGCTCACGATGGACTTTAGAACCCCTAACCCCTGCCTTGGGGCTCCCCATGATCTCTCCCAACCTGCTCCCCCTTCTCCACCCCACACGCCCAGCCTCCTGCTCTGCGCCGCCAGCCACACCCACCTTGCGGAAGCCTTCCAGGACCTCCTTCATCTTCTCATATCGCCTGAAAAGGTCGGCCAGAGACTTCTCCACGGAGTTCAGGTCAGCCAGGGCTTGCTCCTTCTCCAGGACCAGCTGCTGCACCGTCTGGTGGGAGACCGACTTCTCCCTCTGTTCGTCCTCTGGTAGAGACACAAGGAGCCAGAGGATGGAGCCCACGACGTCAGAACTGGGTCTCTGGGGCCAGCAGAGGCCTCAGACGCAAGTCAGCCTGACCAGCGGGGACATCACAAACCCGGCTTTTCCTAGGGACGGACCCACACCCGGAGCCCTCCCAGACTCTCTCTGAAGGAACGAAACCCATGGCCCTGGCATCCCAGACCTGGGCTGTGCAGTCTCACATGGGGTAGAAATTAGCCAACAGTCTTTAACCTGATCAATGTAGCCCCCAGGGATTCTATGTGGTTGCTGACAGCAAACAGATGGGTCCACAAAGTGAAAAGGAAGACAGCATCACTGCATTTTGTGTTGGGGCGAGATTGAAGGGTGCTGGGGTCTGGCCTGTGCATGGTGGGCCTGCCTACGAATTATCGAGACAGCAGGTCTTCAGAAATCCTTAAAACACCCGGAAATCCAAAGCCCACAAAACTGTCTCCTCTGAAATTCTATTATATTTCACACAGAAACTGACAGCTTCTTTGATACGGCAAGTGTCTTAACTCCAAGAAACGTGGAGCTATTCCTGTCAAAGTGAGTTTCTCCGTGATGTGCCAAAGAATGAAATTTTGGCCCAGTTCAGAGCGGCTCTGTCCTCTACCCCACCTCTCTGGCCCTTGGCCAGCCCAAGCGAATAATCTGCCCCAGATGTCTAGAAAAATCACTTCCATATTTATGGAAAAGGCTTTCTCTGACTACATGAAACAGCCCCCCTACCACATGGCGCCCTCTGTACTGATTCATCCCCGGCCCAGGTGGGCCAGGTGGGCCAGGTGAGCGAGGAATCATCTGCTCTCTTGGTGACAGCAGAGTGTGGAAGGGAGAGGGCCCCATTCAGAGCTCCTGGGGAGGGGGCTCAGCAGACCTTTCTGTCACCTGGAGGGGCTGCCTGCTGCCAGGTACTGACTCCGAGGGCTGGCTGCCATAGGACTGACCACATCTGGAAATTGCCGTCACAAGAACAGCAGCAGCGGTGCTCACGGGGCCTGCCATGTGTCGGGGCCATGCCGCCCCTAAGCCAGCACCCAGCAGCCAGCCTGAGCTCCCCGAAGTGCAGACCAGGCCACCCCACTCCTGCGTGGGAACGAAATCCAAACCCTCGCCCACCTGCTTGCCCTCTATCCTCCCTGGCCGCTCCGCTCCAGCCACCAACGCCCCTGTAGTCCTGCCCCAGGGCTTCCTGGGGATCCCTGACATCCACTCAGGTCTCCGATCCCACGTCACCCCCCCAGAATGCTTCATCTCCATTCTGTCTAGTCCTTTCTTTCCCCGCTCAGGCAGTAGCCACCCTTATATCAGATGTGCCCGTGCAAGTGTGCGTGTCGGCTACTCAGCTCACTGACGAGGGCAGACGCCGGAGTCTGCTCTGTCCAGTGCTCTGCCCCAGGGCCTAGGACAGCGCCCTGCACACCGGATGCCTCCGTACGAGTCCGTGCAATGAATGAACGACTGAAGCCTCACGACCACCCCGGGTCGGGGGGCGGGGGGTCTTCTCATCCCCATTTAGGAGAAGCAAAGCATGGAAGGTTTGAGAAGCCGTCACTGTCCACTGAGGAATTGGCAGAGGCCAAACCCAAAGCCGTTGCGGCAACCACATCTCCACATGGGCCTCTTGTAGTGACAGACCTTGAAGGACGCGGCTCCCTTAGCAGCAGGGAGATTTTGCCACGGGTTCTTTTCCCTTGGCTTCCAGACACAATAGATCAGCACCTTGCTGTCCCCTGGAGTCAGGCACATTCTTACCGTGTGGTGTGCTGGGGGCCACATTCCGGGTGTTAGCTCCGGCCCTGACATAAGCTTGCTCAAAAGTCCTGACCTCCCAGGGCCCCAGGGCCTCATTTCCAAAAGTTCTCACATGTGAGTGTGCGCCCGATTCAGCTGGAGAACCCCGCAGGTTCCGATTCAGTAGGTCTGGGGTGGGGCGGAGAATCTGCATCTGTGACAAGCTCCCCAGTGATGCAGGCAGATGCTACAGGTCCAGGGACACTGCCTGGAGACCCACGGCCTAGAAGATGCCTAATGTCCCCCCCAGCCCTGCCCACGTGATCACAGGACTCCCAAGAGCTCTCACTACCAGCAGCTTGGAGCTGCCCAGGGCAGTGGCTAAGAGGCACCAGAGCCGACTGCCCGGGTCTGAATCCTGTCTCTGACACTTCCCAGCTGTGCGACACTGAGCAGGGTTTTTAAACTCTGTCTCAGCCTCCTCACCCGAGATAGAGGACAACAGTATTCATATCTCACAGCATTTGGGGGAAGATTAAATGACAGTATATAAAGCCCTAGACACCTAGGAAATGCCCAATATCAGTGACCCATTAGCAACAACAGCATCACTGTCCATAATGAACCCCACGACAGTCTCCCCTGAATCGGTATGACAGTGTGTCACAGTGACTAGTGAAGGGGAGGTTTTTAACACACAGAGAGATAAGAGTTACCAGCAATCTGCTTGCTCCACCTAGACTCCTAAAAGAAAGGGCGTTTCAAAGTCTCACTAGTAATCAAATGCTTGTTTTTATTCTTTGAATTTTAGCTGCTTCCTCAGTTCCCAGAACGCTGCACAATATACATTCTGGGCTGATTGGAGCCCACGTATACATTTCACTTGGCTTGGCAAAGGAGCCATTTATCAAACCAAGTTCATCTGATTTCCTGGACCCAAGACTTTGCTCAGGTTTCCTTTCCTCCTGCCCCAACCCTTTTAAAAGTAGAATTGCCCAGTTCCCAGGAGACTGAGGAGGCAAGAATGCTTCACAAATCTTTTCGTGAATGACAAACGCAGTTAGGTTCTTCAAACCAGGAAATCAGCCTTAAACCAAAGGCAGTCTAGACTTGACAACAAAACAATGCCCCTGAAGACTTTTCTGGCTTTTCAGGCAAAACATCATTAAATCGCATGGGAAATGCAGCAAATACACAGAAGCAAAAAGAACAAAAAAAAGAAAAACAAACAAACAAATGAGGGTTGCAATGGGCAGGTATCGGATTAGGGGAAAGCGTTTACTTACCAGGCTTGCCTGTTTGTTTTGCAAGCAAAGGGCAAGCAGCAACAGAAAATGGAAGCAAAACAGATAATCAGGGCAGTTGTTAGGAAAGCAGAAAAAAATCAATTGCAACAACCTGGAATGCAGAAAGCACAGAAGTCTCTTTTTGTTCTGAATGCTAAATAAATCAATATTTCAGCTTAATAAGACATATTCTCTTTAGTAACCTTTGGTGAGAATGAATGATAATGGCAAGATGATGACACCCTGGTGTGGAGCATCTGTGAACGTCGTGTGGAAGCCCCGGAGCCAGGAAGAGCTAGCAGGTGTCGGAGGGACTGGTTTCACTTCAGGACACTATCACGTTCACTCTGGTCCTGCCTGAGCTCTCCGGGCCTGAGTTCCCACTTCCATAAAGGATGCTGCTTAGGTGCGTGCAAATAGGGAGAGAAGCAGCCTGGTTCCATGTATGGAGAGACTCAGACCTGCCCAGAGAGAAGCCACGTCCTGCCCACAGCTACCCCAAGTCCCAGCCATGCCTCAGCCCTCTGCTGTCTTCCACAAGGACAGAAGGACCTTGAAATCTACGGTGGCCTTAATCAATGACCTGCAACACCGACTGAGGATGACAACCACAGACCCACCACCCTTCTGATGAGAAAAGCTCTGGAAAAGTGGATGACGAAGAGGATGATGAATGGGTGAGTGAGGAACAGACGCACAGTGAGATCCCTTCCTGCGTGACAATGCTGCTCCAGGCGGGGCTGCTGGTCCACCTGGCCACCCGAGAGTGCACCCCAGGACAGGAAAATGCCCAAAGGGGCTGCACCCACACTTCCGACTGCCTAGGATGAACATGTCCCAACTGCTCTCACCTACAAATATTCTCCGAGGAAAGTCTGAGAGTCAAGTAATCTTTCTGTCACGACAAGCACAGGCCACTTATGCCAACTAGAGAGGTTCTCACACTTTTAATTCTCAAGAGGGAACATCTGTTTATATCAACGTTGCCAGCTGAGCAATGACAGATGGCTCTGGGCAGCCTTCTCTCCGAGCAAAAGCTCCCAGCCTTTCCCTCCACTTCAGCGTTTGCTGAAATGTCAGCATCAAGGGCAAAAATAACAATATACGGCTCTGAGATGGAGCAGGAGGTTTCCAGATGAGCCATGGTAGGCCTGAGTGATGTTGTGACATTCCAAGGCTCCAAGGAGGCCAAAAGTTTGTGCTCCACTTGCCAAATATTGCATATTGCAAGATGTAAATCCTTCATCCTGAACATTTTTACCAGCATTTTCAACTCCAGGAGTTTAAAATTTTTTAAAAATCTCATCCATGTGTTCATAAATTTTTATAAACAATTTAATAAAGAAATTTCATTTTGACGGAAAGCAGGCACCATGAAGCTGAACCTCAGAAACACCTGAATGGGCTTCTCCTGGAGCTCTGGGTGGAATGGGCTTTATTATAATAAATCAAAACAAAAGCTCCTTTGGGTGGAAAGCACTCAACTGTTGGCCTCTTCACTGTTCTCCACGCTACTGTTACATTCATCTCGGGACAAGCCAGAGGTGTGATATGACTCATACATCCAAACGTTTGAGAGACAGGCCACGTATGAGCACAGTGTCGAGCTTGGACACACAAACTATGGTTTGCAGTGACCTGGAGTTTTTACTCCATCTATCCTTGGGACAAAAGGATTTTTAAAAAACTGATTATCATGAACCCTAAGCAAATAAATAGACAGACAGATGGATAAACAAGCAATCTTCCCTTCCAAGAATCATAATAACATCATTTCTGAATAGTGATCACTGGCATAAAACCTTGGGCTTGGAACTTCTGCAAAGATCTTTCTCGTTATTAAAAAAAAAAAAAAGAAAAAAGCAAAGAAAAGAAAAAGAAAAAGAAAAAGAAAAAAAAAGGCCTAGGTGTGGGAAACGAATAACTTGAGATCTTTTTTTTTTTTATTGTGGGCCAAAGCAATCTGTCAGTACTGGCTGCCAGGGGTGCTGTGTTAAGATGGATTCTGAGGCAGTGTCCAACCTCAGTGAGAAACAGTGCTGTGACTCAGGAATAGGGTCTGCTGCAGTCACAGGAGGAGGGGGCCGGGCAATCACCCCGTGGTCCACCATCCTTGGCCCAGACCCTCACGTAAAGGCTGAGTGAAGTATTTTGTCCCTTGAGTCTAAACTAAATTAGGGACTAGGGATTTGATTCCTACTCTCTCATAAGCAAAAAAAGGCCCCCAAACATCCCAGGAACCAGCCCAAATCTCTTTGCCCATGAGATGGACAGTCCTTGGCCGGCTCAAATGGTAGCTACCGAGCTCACTGCCATGGTTTCCCGTAGCACGGATAATGTCACAGCACATGCCAGCAGGTGTTCCCAGGCGGTCCCGGGCTCTGTGCCCTGGAGCAAGGTCCCGTTGCTGAGATGCTTTGGCTCCTCCCTGAAGGACGTCGTGCTCTATAGGAGCCCGCCTGAGCCTCCCATCTTCCAGGGCCTCCCCACGATCTAGAAACGTCAGGGAAGGCCTAAGGACACCCACCTATCATCTGAGCGATGGTCTTCTCATACTCGGCCACTATTTTCCTGTAAGAGAAGTAAAAACACGTTGGAGCCATGACAGTAGGAGGGGTTTCATCCTCACACAGGGGCCCAGTGCTGGACATATAGGGCCTGACCAGTGTCCAGCGGGACAGGCCTCATCTGTTAAGGTTGGGCTCACTCTTCCAGGGTCACCTCCACCCTCAGCCCTCTCCCTGTGCACCTAAATAGGTTCATTTTCCTAGTGTGCGGCTCTGAACACACCACCCCCCCGCAAGATCTTCAACATCCCCCACTGCCCACTAAGGGAAAAATAAGGCCAAACCTACAGCCCCACCAGTGTCTGGGCCCAGCCACCCTCATCAGTCTTACATCTTTCCATGCCATCTCATGAGCAGAGTGGCTCAGTGAGAAAACATGATTTCGTGTTTGCTCTGGGCTTTCTCACCCCCATGTCTTTGCTCATGTGGTTCACCTCCCCTCTGTATTTCTACCCCTCACAGTCTGTTTTTCAAGGTCCACTTCAAATGCTCTCTCCTCCAGAAAGCCTTCCCTGATTTCTCCTAGGAACTCCATAACATTTTATCTGCATCTTCTTTTTTTTTTTTTTGAGACAGAGTCTCACTTTGTTGCCCAGGCTAGAGTGAGTGCCGTGGCGTCAGCTTAGCTCACAGCAACCTCAGACTCCGCGGCTTAAGCGATCCTACTGCCTCAGCCTCCCGAGTAGCTGGGACTACAGGCATGCGCCACTATGCCCAGCTAACTTTTTCTATATAGATTTTTAGTTGTCCATATAATGTCTTTCTATTTTTAGTAGAGACGGGGTCTCGCTCAGGCTGGTCTCGAACTTCTGATCTTGAGCAATCCACCCGCCTCGGCCTCCCAGAGTGCTAGGATTACAGGCGTGAGCCACCGCGCCCGGCCTATCTGCATCTTCTTTCAAAGCATCTCATACATCTGGCATCACTGAACATGAGTCTTATCTCCTACTGGAGTAGAAGCTCCTCAAGGCCCAGAGGCCACTTCTCATTTGCGTTCACAGAGCAGGGGATGGGCCTGAAGTAGCACTTCTTGGGTAGCCTCAATAAACAGTAGCTGCACAAAAGCACTAAGATCTCCTGCTTGGAGTACTGCCTCACAGCTGCCCCCAAGCGAAAGGACCGACATGTGAAGAAGCCCTCCCTCCAAGGCCAATCTTCTGGAAAAAACCTCTCAAACAGACTAAGGGTTTCATCTGCGTTATCCAATAATCATTCCCTACAAGAGAACCAAGAGCTGCTCACTGCCAGAGATCCAGGACCCTGATGACAGAGGACTACAAAGTCCCCCGGGTCAGGGTGTCTGGGCTGCAGCCAATGTGCCTCTCCTAGCTGTGTGGCCCCGGGCAAGTTGTTCACAGGTGCTGGGGGACTCTGCTGGCTCCTTGGCACAGTGACCTGAGGCCTTGGGGCCACGTGTGGCCTTCTGGATCCTTGACTGTGGCCTTTTGACTGAATCCAAATTTTACAAAACTTATTAAAAGGCCGTAGGTTCCCCACCCCTGCGTGACGTTCAGGGCTGTGGGGGGAATTCAGTGAGGGTAAAAGGGAAACAAAAGCGGAGCACTCTGCAAAGCCCAGAGGCTGCACAGCTGCTGGGTGTCTGTCCCTGGCTTCCCAAGCTTGGTCTCAAAGGCAGAGCGACTCACCCAAGGACAGACTCACAGCAAGAAAGGTAACCACGACATGAGCCCACTTGGGTTCTTCCCGAATCCTACACAGAACACTTCCGTGTTTTCTGTGATTAAACACCTCCCCGCATCCCATAACCACGAAACCATGATGGATCTTTGAGGCTGCCTTATCTAACCCATCACTGCCGAGGAAACAGAGGGAAAGGGCGTGTCCTTCCAGAAGTGCAGGGAGACCAGGGGCCTGCAAGTGCTTTGGCTGTGCTGTCTTCCCACTTTACCCTCATAGTGACCCTGCGAGGAGGCGCCCACTGTCCCCAGCAGTACTACTGATGGGGACACTGGGGCATCAGGTGCTTCAGAAACTGTTCCAGGATCCCGGGGCTACTGAGTGGCACAGCTAGGATGTGAATCCAGGCATCAGACTCTGGAGACTTTGTACATAACCCTATGCTCTGCTGCCTTGAGGCACTGCTATTTACCCGCATTTTGCAGACAAGGAAAGTGAGGCACACAGTTAAGTAACATGCCCAAAGCAGCTGGGAAGCAATGCCTGACTTTCACCTGGTCTGGCTCCAGAGGCCAACAAATGCCAGTGCAGCTGAACTAGCTGGTGACATCTTAAAATTCTACCACATCCCTTAGTTCACAGCACTCCCTGGGCCCCCATGGGCACAACTTCTCCCAGGGAGGCCGAAGGAATCAGAGACAGAACTTCCGACCTTCCCAGGATGGCCTATCTCATTTTCAGTGCAGGTAAAAAACTAGAGCCATCCATCCCTCCAAAATAAGAGAGAAAAGAAAGAGGTCTAAAAATAATGCCACTGCAGGACTTCGATTTGAATGTGAAACAGCACACTCCAAGATTAACCTCCAGAAGCAGTCGCAGGAAAGCGTCAGCAGAAAGAAGGAACTAACAGGAGAGCTTTCAGGAAGATACTACTGTGACCTAGAAAATAGGGGCTATGATCACCTAATACCTACTTAAAATGGTAGCCAGGAATGCAACTGATTTCAGTAACAAAGTAGCACCCACCATTATACTTAAGTGCACTAGTATGTGGTGGCTACTGTGTTTCTATTACAATATACAACAAATGAAAATAAACATTTAAGCAAAAGTCAGGAAACATTCTAAACGTTCATCCACTGAGACTGGTTCAATTAATTATGTTAGATCTGTACCACGGACCATTAAGCACCTGTTAAACACAAGGAGGTAGAGATGCATGAAATATGTCCAAGATACTCTGGTAAGTTAAAAAAAGAGTATAGAATTATGTCTACTGCACTTCCTCATTCATTTGGGAGGGAAAGGGAGGCTGTAGAGATAGATACATTCACACATTTGTGATGACAAGTGGAAAATTCTTATAAGGATCCACCAGAAACGGGACAGCAGTTATCTGTGGGTTATGGGACAGGAGGCTGGGCAGGGAGGGGTCTGTTTTGCATCATACGTATATTTCTTTGAATGCATTCTTTAACTCATGTGCATGCTATCTTAATAATAATAGTAATACACTAAAAATATTTTTGTAGAAATATGAGCCCATGTCATAAAGAAAAGAGGGCTTCTTCTATAGCAGACGCATTCCTCGGACCGCGCCAGCTCCGGCATCATCAAGCCACAGGTGAGCATCCCCCAGGCACCAGGGTGGCCGAGCACCACAACTGACCTCATTTCCATCACTTCCCGCCTGCTTTCTTCATATTTGTCTTTCCACTCTGTCACCTCTCTCTCCTTCGTTATGATCTAGTGTCGGGGAGAAGAAGAGAAAGGTTAACCCCAAAGGAGTGGATCTGGATCTGAGCGATCCACAGACCAAGACCAGGAGACGGGGAATAAATGTGGAATTAAAACTTCCCACGCCAAACCACAGTTACATTCAGAGAACCTGCCTGCGCGTGAGAAGGAAATAAGCCAGATACCAGACTTTCCCAGTGCCCCCTGGGGAGCAAATGAAAGGAGCATGCTTTTTGTTATGAATTCATTAAACAATGGTGCCTGGGAAGATCAAAGCCCAGGGTTTGCCACACATTTTTGCCTGCACTGCTCAGAGAAGAAAGTCTGTCTCCAAAGACACTGGCTTTGTGGACCACATATATGTATTTATGTATAAGGGCAGGAATAGGCTCCTTTCCCGGGGAGACCAAGCCACGTGCCACGATACCTCTGCCCGGGCCATCTGGAGTGCGGAGTCCAAGTCGGGCTGCGGGAACAGGAGGCCCGCAGGTTTCTCCACCTCAGCGGTCCCGATGCGGGAGTACAGGGCTGTTTTGGAGATGGAGACATCTGTTGGGTGAGCCGCCTCTCTCTGTGGAATGATTTTTTAATTAAAAAAAAAAAAAGGGGGGGTTAACATTAACCATAGGACAAAGAGGACAGCATTCATCTTCTCATGAATGGGTTGGCTGTATGGTTTTGAAACGGAGAACATCAAAGTATGAGAAAATGCAGAGACTCATGAACAGGGGAGTGCCAGGTTGAATCTGCGGAGATCTATCACCTTGCACCTGTGCCGCACACAAAGGGGCTCACGGCGGAGGCCCCCGTGAGCCCCTGCAGTCAGGCGCGGCGGCGCCTGCGTATCACTGCCATTTATCACACGCCGAGCCACTCAGGCGTAGCGCCTAAGAACCAAGGTCGCTATCCAGAAGGCTCCACTTCCAAAATAAAATCTTGACGGTGAACAATGTTGAATTCCAGTCTACTTTTGGCTAGTTTTGAATAACCACAGATTTGATCAGTTTTGTGAGACTGCCCACATTTCAATTTTGGGGGAGTTTGTTTAGCTCCATTTGAAAGGATGTGATTCACACAACGCTTAAGGCTTTCTGTGGCTGTTAACCAAATGTCACCTTCAGCGAGCTAAGAGTTTCTGGATGTGAAGAATTACGTTGCCCTTAAGTCTGTTACATCAATGGAAAAATTTAAAGCTGGGTAATCACACAATATCCACATAGCCGATCAGACCCTCAGCAAGCAGTACACAATCCACCGTCCCCCCCACCCCACCAACATTGGTCTGAGGCTCTACAGCCTTTTGTAGAGGACACTACCTAGCTGGGGTGAGGAGGGGTCTGTGGTCATTCTCTCCCTTGCACAAAATGCTGAGCAATTTGCCACGCAGCTGAAATGCAGGGTTAGGAGCACCGTCAACCAGCACAGCCGGGCTGTCAGCCTACTTCTACCACAAAAGGAACATCAAACCAACCGCACTCTCAGTCCTATGCATTAACCTCGGGGCGCTGCCATGGTTGCCAAGGTGAACCTCTACCCTCATTACTAGAGTCCAAATCAATGGGCGGCAACAGTGTCTAACAGGCAGGGTGGGACTGCTTCCTGGAAAATCATGAGAATAAATTCAGTGGTGAACAGAACACCACTGCGTAGCAGAAAGAGATTTGAGGAAAGCGTGATGAGGACTTAGGGCAGCAGCTTCAAGAGCCGACAGTAACCGGGAACGGTGCACCTGAAGACACTCAGCAGAATTTCTCTCTTCAGTGACAGGAACAGGTATGCTGACCCTACTACAGCATCAGGGGAAATGAACTTGAGGTGGAGATAGCTTAGGAAACGCAGGGAGAAGTTTAATGGATAGGACCAGAGATGACTGGGTTAGCAATAGTTAGTTGTATACATGCAAGGTGAACTACATGGTTTAGGTTGTCCTGGAAGAGAACTTAGATTGCTTGGAGTTCACTGCCCTGCGTGGCCTTGAGCACTCAGGCTGACCCTGAGGAGGGACCCAAATGATCCGCCAGCCAGAGACGGGAGTGCACAGCCCCCTTCAACCAGACCCCGGAGATTCGCTGATGTGAACACAGGGTATCACACGCTTCTCAGCCTCAGGCCCTCAAGCAGCCTCTGTTTACAGGACACTGGACCAGAAAGAACACAGGTCCACAGCCCTGAGCAGAAGGACACCACAGTCCACAGGGCCAGAGCCCCTCGTACATGATCTCTGCTGTTTGGAAACGGTTTTCACAGTTCATCTGACAGGGAACTTCTCGGGAAGTAGCTGGAAAATTACACTGAGAGATGGAGACTCAATATTTGTCCTTTGGAGAAAATTCATAACCACAAAATTCTGAAAAAGATTTTTAAAAAAAAAACCTGTTCCTATCACTCTTAAAGTAAATGTGTTCTTCAAAAAGTGAGAACAAGAAAATCTCAAAATGAGAAGAAAATTAGACACCATCAAATTCAGCCTGGTCCTTCTGAAGATGAAAAAAACAGAAGATCTGAGAGATTTGGCCAAAAGTTCTCCCAGAATAAGATTCAGTTCTGACCCAAGATCAGCTGGCTCCCTGCAGTGCAAAAGAAAACAGATTTAATTAAAGCTAACTTTATCATACTGGGCAGAAACTGAATATGACCAAGGAAGGAATTAATGCTCTTTAAGCTGCCCAGAGTTCTTTGTAAAACAAGAAAGGGAATGAAAAAGTCAATAAAATACTGAGCCTTCTAAGTGAATGCAAGCGGACACCACCCTATAGAGCAATTCGCTGTTCCCTCCACCCAGGCCACCTGGTGTTTTCAATAAAGAAACAGATGACTTCAGAACCCACTTGAATTACTGCCTGAGTGTCTGCGTGTTAATGAAATTCATTGCACACAGCCTGGTTTTTTCTTACAACCAAGAATTGTTAACTGAAATTAATAGGTTTGTCTCTCCCTGATATTTTAAGATCAGATATTTTTAGATTAAGCTTTATTTCTCTCACATAATCCCCCACTTGCTACTTTCCAGGGGCAACAAAAGCCACTAGAATCACAAATTGAAATGTACAACGGCCACAATCCAGAAAGCATGGGACTTGCAACCAACTTCCAACCTCCAGCTCACTCCTTACGTCCTGGGTTCCGCCAGAGCCCCTGGCCACCGTCACCCCCTTCAGCCATGCAGGCCTGTGCCTGGGGTCCTTCTGGCTGTCAGCTAGGGGCTGAGCACTGTGGCAGGATTCCTGTCCCCAGGAGCCGTCAGAGGCCACCTCTGGGGGGTGCACCTGCAGATTCGAGGCTGGGAGAGCTGGGCCAGGGGGCCACAGAGGGGTGAGGACCGGGAGTCTTGGTTAGCTGGGGAGACAACAGCCACATAGGCTAAGGCCACGGGGCATGGACACAGGCTAGGTGCATGGGGGGATGTCCGAGCCATGTGCCGCCATCTGGGAAGGAGAGTGGGTGCCGCCCTGTCCCAACATAGGTGCCCAAGCCCAGGAGCCGCAAACAGGGGAAGGTACCCAGCACTGTGCCCTCTCAGGGAAGGCCCCACCACACACCGCCTGGCTGCTCCTTCCCACCACACAGCCCCAGTCCAGACCCGGCCTCACAGTCCTCAGCGGCCTCTGGGCAATGGCCACAGATTCTCCAGATGGTCAAACATGCGGATGCTCAGGAGCTGGTCCCCTGCCACTCTTCTCGGGCTGTTGTCATGGCTTTCAGGCATCAGGTGGCCCTTGTTTTGAACCACCATTAAATGGGGGAGGGGGATAGGGAGACACAGAATGTGGTGACAGGCTGCTCGCCAACAACACAGGTTGCCCCGGCCCCAACTCCTTCTCCCACTCATGTAAAATCTAGGCGTCCGCCCCTCCTAAGCCAGGACTCACAGAAGAGTCAGATGCTGGGGGCTCACACCACTCTCCCTCCCAGGGTGCCTGTTGCTAGGACTTGCTCCCTTCCCAAAGCCTGTTCGTGTGACCTCATGCCCCAGTCTGCGTATTGGGTCCCTGGCATCCAGAAAGGCCAGCAGCTTCAGGGATCACAACCAGCATCTGTTACACGCATGAGTTAACTGCTGTTCGGGGTCTTATCCAACCTGGAGAGTGTCAAATTCATCCTGGTTAGTCTCACCCCAGGAGGACACAAGCAACCAAACTCAGTGTGTCTGGAAGCACGTGGAAGGCAAGTGACAATGAGGCTGTAGCCTGACACCCCTGCCCCTATGGACTTTTCCTCATTTCTAACATCTAGCTAGACGGAGAAAATCCCGCTGTAGTTCCTAGAAGGCCGACCGGGCTCTCTGTCAGTCTAAAGAGAAATGCAAGTAGAAGCTGCTCTAAAGAGCAATGGGCAACCCCCCCACCTCTTTTTCATGCTGGTTTTCATCCCGTCTATAGGATACTTTTCCTACCAAGTGATTTCATTTTTGTGTTAACCATAACTTATGACCATGCTGCCAAAAAGACTGGGCCGTGTCACCTGCAGCTGAAATACGTGGGCACAAAAAAGGGCCAACTGGATATGCGGCTGCTGGTCTGTGTGAGCAGTTTCCACCGCAGTGCAGGGCAGCCAGGGTCTGTGTGGGAAAGGAACCCAAAGGAACACGGTGGGGTGAGGCCGCGGCTCACCCTCGGGCTGCTGAGCTGCAGGAAAAGCGTCTAGTTCCCACGGGCCACAGACATCCAATAATGTACTTTTTACAAAGCGATACAAGGTACTAAGGTAGAGAAAAATGTCCTTATGCTCCAAGATGGTTCCAGCCAACAGAACATCTCTCTGAGCGCGCACTTGTGAAGTACAGACGGTGGCCTGCACCGTCTCTCTGACCCACACTCGGCGGATCAGTATGACATTATTTTCTAAATCAAAATTGGGACACATGGGCTGAGAACAAGTTGTGACTGGCAGGAAGTCATCTCCTGGCTGATATTTGGGGGACGGCTGTCTCTGGCAGGCTCCCAGAGGAAGGAGGCAGGTGCACCAAGACACTCGCCGCACGTCACACTCAATCTCAACTACTCGTTAGAACATGCTCAGCTCTTCCTCAAACTTCTGGACAGGAATACACCCTATTTATAGCAGCCAAACTTCAGGCAATTCATTCTGTCTTTAAGCCACTCCCCAAGGATAGTGAGAAATAAATCTAGTGGGGGAAAAAAATCCTCACTGCTCAATGCTTTCTAAAAATCTGACATTCATGGAAATTCAACCTAAGTTTAGGGTTTGGCAATAAGAACAAGGACATCACCAATCTGTGCTTATATGCTTGCCCCTGCCCTGGGTCCCCCTGACCCCAATCTGGACATCCACAGCGTGGGCACCTTCTGTCTCTGGGAGGGGTCTCCCTTTGAGCTCGAGCCAGGGGGACAAGTGGGGCCCTCCAGGCAGGAGCAGCAGCTGAAACTCCTGCTGCTCCTGGACCAAGCACAAGAGGTGGGGACACCACTGCCCCCTCTGCAGATGAGCTGCTTCCCGAGACAGGTAGGTCGGGGCTCCCATTTATAGACCCAAGTTCTAGTCCCCACCAGGCTGGTAAACTGCCGGCACGTGGCTCCAGTTCCCATCTGTAAATTGGAACCTGGATTCAACTACTCAGGAGAGATGCTGGGAGCCTCTGATGAACAGAGGCAAGAGTGCAGTGTTAGCCAACAGCAGCAGCTTCCACTGCACACCTACTATGCGCCAGCTACAGTGCCACTCTCCGCACCCCCGTGGTCTGTAGTCGTCAAGGCAACCTGCAAACTCGCTGTTACTGGCCTCATCTCACAGATGGAAAAACTGAGAGACTCAGAGAGTTTCACTAACTGGTTCAAAGCCACAGAGCACAGGTGGGTCCAGCCCTGGTCTGACACACCAGGCTCACTGGGCTGTGCACCTCAGGTAGGGCAAGGGCCGGGGAATGACACACGTTCTGCACATCAACAGCAGCAGCCGCTCAAACTGTTAAGAAAAATTAGCCCAAACTTGGAAGCCAGGCAAAAAGATCTCCGCATGCCCTGTCAATATCACACCCACATTAAAGCAGGAGTTGGCAAACTCTCTCTGTCCACGGACCAAATGCGCGCTGCCCTTTTTAGTTTAAAAAAAAAAAAAAAAGTTTTACTGGAACATTGTCACACCTTTTATCTGCACACTGCCTGAGGCTGCTTTCGCACTACGGTGGCAGAACTGACTAGCTGTGACAGAGACTTCCGCCAGCAAAACCTGAAATATCTGCTCTCTGCCCTTTACAGAAAGGATTGCTAAGCCCTGGTCCAGAGCATCATGTCTCGATTTCACGTACTAGTTATTATTGATCAGGGCCTACTCTCGCTAAATTTACATGTTAACTTGCAGAAAATAGAAAAGTTGCCAATTATTTTTGTTCAGTAGAGAAGCAAATGGTATCTATAGAGGGAAAAAAATAACCTCAAGGTTATGATTTTTTCTCCACTCTGTTAAGTCAGCACTAACTAGTTTTCTATCTCACCTTGCAATCTCACCCTAGCCTCCTTCGCCCCACCGACTCCGAACATGGCTTTCTCCTGTGTTCCTCCATTTAACCAGCACCACCGCCCTCCCGGTTCCCTCACTGTTGAGTTAAATAGATCCTATTAATAGATATGTGCTCAGCGTGTATTTATATAAGAGTTCCGCTTGCAGCATTTTGGAAACGGCACTCTGTCGGACACCGACAATGCCTGCCTGATGGACGGTTAGCAAAGCAGCTTCCTGACCACAGCGGCACACACGACATTCTCGGGAGGCAGCGCACTGCAGCGGCAAACCGGTACCTTGGCGTCCTGGCGGCTGCGGGAAGCCAGCGCAATCTGCCTGGCCAGCTTCAGGGCTTCTATCCGCATGACGGCAAACTCTAACTCCTCCTGCCCGCGGGCCGGGGCACGAGCAAACCGCAGGGAGATGCATCGAGACAGACGTCAATGTTTTCCACATCCAAGAAATGAATGTGCCACGTAAATGTGTCATGACAGGTACTCGGGAAAAACACACGCTCCACCTTTCTCTCACAATTAACACCTCAGCAGATCATGAAATTAAGTGTTTAATTTCCTTTTTTCAAAAATCGCCCTCTTGAATGCATGTCGGGAAGTATTACGCAGTTGAATGTGAAATGATTTTCACTGGGATCAAAATTTTTCCTGTACTATTTTCTTTGATTTCTTTCCTTTTGTTTTTTTAACATAAGATGGGCCAACAATTTCCGTGAATGAGTCTGCATCTCTCAAATGGCTGTAAACAATCTCTCTAGGTTTTGCTCTGAACGTCCTAGTCTAGGGGATATCAAATTAAGTTGTCAAATTTAAAGCACAGAGTAGATCATTGTTTTTGGTCCCATATGCGAGACCGAGCCCAGATGTTATCTCAATGGGAGTCTGAGGTAGCCTCATATATACAAACAGCTTGGCTCCACGGTGATCTAATATGCTTGGTTCAGTGCATAAATTGTAGAAACTGCTTTGGGGGCTATCAATACTTCTAAAAAATGACTGTTTGGCCCAATTTCTAAAATGGAATAGAAACCGTTTGTTCGATATGTAATCGCACAGTTTATATAACGTTGGCGTCTTGGGTAAAGAACACCACATATATCAGCCTTCGAGGGGAAGATATTAACATTTCACTGGGAACATTCTCAGCAGTTCCTCATTAAATCCTGCCTCATTTCATTTGGGACTCAGGGGTTCATTCTCTACTGAGGTTTTGACAAACTCCCCAAAGGTCACACGTGGGCTACAAACCTGGAGTTTCTGAGCGAATACTGGGGGGTTCTTTTCTGCTAAGTCGGGCTCCAGGTAGTCAAGTGCACCACAGAGCGAGCCGGGGCGAGCCAGCCTGCTGAGCAGGGCGTCAGCAGACGCAAAGGCGCCCTCGGGAGCTGTCTGAACGCCGGCCGAGAGGAGAACACACAAGAGAAATAGAGGAGAACAGAGTGACATTGATTCCACGCCAGGGCCACGCACCCATTTGTCGGACATCTCTGCCTTCATGTTAAAGAGAGTATCAGTTAGCTGCCAATTCTTGCGTTTTCATCTGGACAAATCCCCACATGCTGACAATGGACATCTGTTTTTTTGTTTTGAGATAGAGTCTTACTCTGTTACCCCAGCTAGAGTGCAGTGGTGTGATTATAGCTCACTACAACCTCAAACTCCTGGGCTTAAGCGATCCTCCTGCCTGAGCCTCCCGAGTAGCTGGGACTACAGGCGTGGGCCGCCACACCCAGCTAATTTTTTCTATTTTTAGTAGAGATGGGGTCTCACTTTTGCTCAGGTTGGTCTCGAACTCCTGACCTCAAGCAATCCTCCCGCCTGGGCCTCCCGGAGTGCTAGGATTGCAGGCGTGAGCCACCACGCCTGGCCGACAATGGACATCTTGAGAGTGGCAGGCCCACCCCCATCCCCAAAAGCAGGAGGCTTCCGTGTCCTTCCCCCACCCCAGGCCACCTTCACTCCCTAGTCAACGGGTAGGCGCCACGTGACCATTGGCTTGTTTATTTGAAAATCTCGGTGGGTGGAAGGCTAGCTAGGTGAGGGGCTTTCCAAACATAACATAACTCATCCAGAAAATACCTCCATGTGTAAATCTCAAAAGAAGTAAGGCTTTGGTAAAGGTCATTTTCTAAATAATGGAAAGATGATTACAAACGAAAAAGTTGTCTCCTGGTAGATCAGAAAGACTTCAAAATCAGAAGCCAGCTTTATAGGAGACCCACGTGCGAGTCCTTGCTGGTATCTGAGAGACTAACTCACATCTAGACCCTCTTTCTGCTCACTGCTGTTTATCCAGCATCTGCCCCAGCATCCAACTGCCAGGTACATAGTAGGAGCTCAATAAATATCTGATGCATGAGATAGTGAATGTTCTGCTAATACAGAACAGCAAAAGCAACACACTAAGTCAATAGCTTCAAATTTGCTTGGGGATTGCTAAGACGGAGATAAAAAAATAAAATAAAATTCACCTAGAAGGCTGGTCCCTTTTAGATACATGGAAGACTGGCAGGTGCATCCTATACTTTAGGAGACCACAGGCCACAGATGGACATGTGTAACGTGCAGGGAGTGTGGAGGCGGCTGAGGCCTCTGCCCTGTGTGTTCTGCAAGACCCCCGCAGGGGTTGGGAGGGGAGGGGTGACGGTCCTGGTCTATAAATGGAGCTTAGTATAAAGTATAAAGCTTAGTAAGCTTCCCCTTACTAAGTCCTGGGAAAACCAACTGTTCCTCAAAAGGAGGGTGTCCCCTGTCTTTGCCATCAAGGATGGCAGAGGACTGATGATGGCTCCAAAGCAACAGTCCAGTCCTAAGGGGCTAAGAATGGAAAATAAAAAAAAAACCCCGAAGGCAAGCAAAGCACGTAGGTGAGAAGGGTAAAGCCCCCCAGTGTGAGTGGAGAGCCTGGCCCTCGTCCTCCGGTGTAGGGTCTCCTAGGCTGGCTTCTAAGGGGCCCATGGTAGGAGCCGGGTGAGTGTTGCTCTGAAGGCCTGGCCCCTTCTTGGTGACAATACCCAGGCCTCATCCCCCGTGATCTGGGGCCCCTCCGACTCCACTTACAATTTCAATCGCCTCTGAGGAGGTGCCCAAGGCCATGGTCCCCAGCTCCTTCTGGGAGGGTTTCTCTGGCACCTGCAAGTGTGGCTCCTGGTTGGGGGCCAGCCCTCGTGTGACCGGATGCTGGATTTTTGCCGCAGCATTCACAAGGGCTTCAGTCTCCTCGAAGCTTGACCTGGGGGAGCAAAGAGCATCTTTAGGGTCTTCTCATTGGAAACCCCACTGAAGCCCTGACTGAGTCATTGCAAGGGACGCTGGACTTTCAGGAGGACCTGGACCAGGTCTTCAGGGGTCCAGCCCCACCCCTAGGGCCCCGTGACAAGGAAGGGGCACAGAAGCACAGATGCCACTGGCTGTGGGCACGAGCTCTGCAGTTGAGCAGAGGATCAGCGCTTGGTTGCGTACACTGGGGGAAGCGATTTGGGTACCATGCCTCAGTTTCCTTTTCTATAAGATGGAGACAATGTATGTCTCTGTGAGGATTAAATGAGATGCTGCATGTCTATAAAGCACTTGACACAGTGCCTATTCTATGCCACTACTGTTGTAATGACATCACCATTAGCATCATTTTTGCACCACCCTGCAGAGTCTCTGTAAGTTTGAGAGTCACAGTGAGAGCTTTTACTCCTGCTCGGGGAGGGGCAGGTACACAAGGACAGCAAGGTCCAAATCTCAGAGCCACACCCCACATTCACCTGATGAAACATCACACTGCTCAGAGCATGAACCCTGATGAATGCAAATATTCACACCCATATCGATAATACACGTTTATCGGGCACTTGGTGCGTGCCGGGCATGCCGACAAGAGCTTTCCATGCAGCATCTCTTTGGAAGACAGGTACCCTGTCCCCATGATACAGTCGGGGACATGCTGGAAGACTGACAGCCTGCTTTAGTCTCCACAAAATCCTGACAAGGTCTGTTTTATTATTACTCTCACTCTGCACTCAGGTAAACTGAGGCACGGGGCGGTCAAGTGACTCACATCAGGTCACACAACCAGGAAGGGTGGAGGTGGGATTCAGGCTCTGCGTGCTCTGCCACGCTGCCCCCATCGGACAGAGGACAGAAGGAAGTGTGTGTGACAGGGGGAGTACAGGGCATCGCACAGTCTGCTGTTGAAGGATTTCGCCCTAGTGCCAAGGGCAGCCGTAACAAAACCAACACGCTCACGTCCCTGTGGACATTCGGACACTGAAACGTGGGCTGCCTGGATCCGTGCAAGCGAAACGAAGTCAGGAGAAGGGCGGGAAGGTGCTTGGAGGCCACTGGTCACGATGGAAGGCGTACCCTGAACATGGCGTCGGGGACTCCGACATGCAGACGGGAGGAGACTTGACGGGGCTCTCCTGAGAAGTGTCAAACATAAGGTACAAGGCCTGCTTCTTCGGGGTGTCATCGTCCTGCTGCAGGGAGCAAAGTCACACATCAGCTTGGGTGCCGCTGGCCTGAACGCGCCCCCGAGATAAAAGTCAGAGCACTCTTCAATAGGGGACAAGTAACTCATCAGGGAAAAGGTTCATTTTCCTCAAGCCACCAGGAAGAGAGGAGAAGTGGGGCCGGGCTAGGGGCCAGGTGGGGAGGATGGGAGGGAAAGAGGAGGCAGAGAAAGCTCGACTGGCTGCAGGAGGGAATCAGCAAGGGGACGATGAACTGATGCCATTGGTGCACTGGACCCCTTTGATCCATCAACATTTGCTGGCTGCCCTCATGGGGCCAGAACCATGCCGGCCACTGAGGATGAGCAGAGGGTAAGGCAAGATCCCAGTCCAGGGCCGTCCACAGTTGGACGAGCCCAAGGCAGGGTCTGGGCCTGGAGAGCAGCTTGGCCAGACTAGTGCACAGGGATTGTGCCATGGAGGATGCCACACCCAGAAATGGGACTGGCATCTGTCAGTGAAGGGAAGACCTCCACATGCCCTGGGGTCCCCAAAGAAGCCACTGCAATGGCCAGTGAGCACACTGCTCTGCACCACTGTGAAAATCCGAGTGTCTCTGTACTTCCTAAGCAGGGCACACTATTCCCGAAATTCATCCACGAGGTCTGCCCATGCACCCGTCAGGAGATGGTGCCCAGCATGCAGGGGCACCCTGTGGCTTCACAGTCCACTTAAATCAAAGCTATCAAGACACAGGGATGCTCCAGAGGTAAAATGTCTCGCCCTCAGTGTTACGTAGGTGGCCTCAACTCTCTGACCGCAGAGGTAAGCTAACACCCTTTCGGCAATGCACCGAGGGGTGATGACAAAGTCCACGTGCTTTACTCCAGGAGCTCTGACCTCACTAACGTGGCTCTTGAGTTAAGTCTGTATATGTGCACATTTTCCTGCCCAACCTTCAGGTCTAACTTACAGCAACCTGTGGTTGAAAAGCAGCAACCCTAGAATCTACAAACGATGCAAAGAAAGATGAAGACAAAAGCAACATGTCCAGGGCTATTTAGTGTTGTGAGCAGGCCCCGCTATGATGTCTCTGAGGGCATCGCTGGACAACAGCGAGACGTCACGCATGGAACAAAACGCCCTGGGGCAGCAGGTGCCGAGCCAGGGAAGACAGCCGCCCACTGTAACCACTTAAAAATGGGATGAAAGGCTTATTGCCCAAAGGACAATATTCAGTTACTTAAAAAAAAATTTGTCAAAAATAGCTAATAGCAAACCTTAAAGACACCTCTCACCCATTTTAAAGAAATCTATCACTTTCTCCCTGAAAATGCCACATGAAGTGGACTGAGCACAAACCTCTAGCCCCACCCTGTCATCACCGGGCACCCAGGACGCGGTGGGGACAGAGAGCGCTTGATTTGGGGCGTGGGCTCCCAGAGATGCTCTGCACAGGGGAGCAGCCCCTGCAGGCAGGAAAGTGAGTCCCCAACTGGTCCCAAGCAGAACTTACAGGTAAGGAGGTGCCGATTTTTTCCATATATTCGATTTCATAGGAGTTTCTATAATCATCCAACTCTGCAAAAAACACGGAAAGTGAGGTTAGTGCCTGAGAAAGAAAAGGGAAGATTCGGGCCGGGCAGGGTGAGGCCTAGAACAGGGTTCTGGGTGGCTGGGGGCGCCCGCTGACTGGAGACCTGCAGTATAGCCAAGAGCGGGCCTCAGCTCAGCTGCTTGCAGACCACCGGTAACTCCTTGCTGTAAAGGGGCTTCTGCCGTTAGGGATTCTGAGAGGCCCGGGGACATCCAATGGTACAGACACACACAGGGCTGAGTGTGGACAGATCTGGACACTCAGCTTCCAGATCAGCGAGTGTGTGCACTGGGGGTGTGGGTCTTCTCCGTAGCTCTCATGTGCAGCATGTGAAACGATGCATCCCGATGACATCTGGGAACTGGACCCATACTGGCCACTCAGCTGCAGCCACGCTCAGAAGTGGGGGAAGAATGGCATTGCTCCTTCAGTATGGCTTGCAAGAGAAGCTTCTCAAGTCCCCCAAACCTCTCCCAAAATTCCACAGTGCCTATGGGGCTAGTTCAAATCAAATTTTTGAATGCAAAGACTATTAAAGTCCAAATAGGTAGAGAAATGACCTATTTCAAATTGATTTGGTGATTTTAGGCTGCAAAGAATATTCCAGACATTCAACAGAGACTAGAAACCCCACTGCCTGCTCCAGGGACCTGGGCAGTCCCATGTGGCAGCAGCTCTGACACTCAGCTGAGCTCGCCGTCTAGCAAACAAACTGCATACCTACTCTGTGCCTGGCACACAGTGGTGAATGAGACCACAGTGGACTTCTGGCCTCATGGAAGCCAGTCTAGAGCTACCAGATGCTCCTTTTCTACTTAGAAAGAAACCAAGATATGATGAGTGACATGCTCAGAAACCAGCTGTGAAAAAGCCTTCGTGGCAATCCGTAAAGCGGACTGCGATTTTTTTTTTATACTTATGAAAATAAGTATAAACAGCAGTTCTAGTTTAAAGTCCCTTTATTTCTGCATAGTGTTGAAGGCAGCACTGGAAAAAAAAAATGATTCCTTAATATCAGTTTAGAATGAGATATTTCCTGGAAGATTTTCTTAAATCCTTCAAGTGTGTGTGGTTGTGGCTGAATAAACTCAAGCACTTAAACATGTGGACAACTTTTCAGGAATCTCTGAGTCTCCCTGGTGAATCAAATACATCCTTCTAGTAGGCACGACCTGCTCACAGGATCAAAGATGGTTTTGTGGATTAAAGGTCAAAAAGGCCGGGTGTGGTGGCTCATGCCTGTAATCCTAGCACTTTGGGTGGCCAAGGTGGGAGGATGGCTAGAGGCCAGGTGTTCAAGACCAGCCTGAGCAAGAGTGAGACCCCACCTCTACCAAAAAATAGAAAAAATTAGCCAGGCGTGGTGGTGCACACCTCGGGAGGCTGAGGCAGGAGGATCACTTGAGCCCAGGAGCTTAAGGTTGCAGTGAGCTATGAGGCCACCACTGCACTCCAGTCTGGGTGACAGACCAAGACCCTGTCTCCAAAAAAAAGTCTAGA
Source organism: Eulemur rufifrons (assembly GCF_041146395.1). Classification (NCBI taxonomy): domain Eukaryota; kingdom Metazoa; phylum Chordata; class Mammalia; order Primates; family Lemuridae; genus Eulemur; species Eulemur rufifrons. The sequence continues at coordinate 63,571,411 of NC_091010.1, read as the reverse complement.
TTCAGTTGTTCTGTCACTTGGAAAGCCCAGAGACTAGCACAAACCGCACCCTGCCGGGCTAGAGTGCAGAAAGTGTGTTCGCAACCGTCATGTAAGCCGTACCTTGCGGTCTGCCCCCATGTAAGACTTAATCTCCTCCTCACTGCAAAAATGAGAAGTAGGGGGGAAACAGTGATGGACAAGGTGAGGTGTGGAACCCCAGGGCCATCGTTCTGTTGTTCTATAGACTGTCTGAGTGGAGAAGATAATAGTGAATCAGCTGCTTCCCCCGAGGTATCATTATTCTTGCCAAGGTATTATATACCCCTAAATTATTTAACAGAAACCTCTCAACACACTCCAGAACAGCATGGAGCTCCCAGGACAAGCAAGGGACCACCACAGAGATTCTCCAGGGACTATGGCCCCAGGTGAGTGCCCAGCTCTGGCTGCCAGCTCACCTCCGTACAGTGTCCAACTTGCAACCTCAACGCTTCCTGGCAGCTGAATCTGGGGAGTTTCGGGTCACTGAGCTCACTCACCCGCCGTCTTTCCTACTTGCCAAGAGGGTGTCTCCTCGCACTGCCCCGTGTCCCCCATTCCTCCCTTCAGAAGCAGCAACTAATTGTTCAACAACGGGTCTTTGACGCCCAGAGAAATGTTTCCATGTGCGAGACGCCTGGTTCTGGGAGGCCCACGCCCCTCCCAGGTCAGTCCCAGGTTACGGACACCTGGAGATGCCCCTTCTGAACACGCCCTGCTCCTGCCAGTCACAGCCATTTTGTGCCTTCGTTTATCATCTACAAACTGGTCTGGAAAGGATGTAAGAAAAATCAGTATCTCTTCCTGTCATCTTGGGTGATCGCCGATATTTTGAGGAAACATCCTCCTGAAATTGGTTTTTGACATCTTATTCGTATGCTTTAAATGCTAAGCCTCAAAGGGTTAGGCCTGGGGGTGATGCCACGTCCAACTTTAGCCCCATTTTCGCATCATGCCACATGCAGCTGGCAGGCCTGGGTGACGTCAGCGGCACCAAGTGGCCCACCATCTTTGCAACTAAAGGACATGGTCACCTGCTAAAGCATGTGGCTCCTTCAAGTTGAAGAGGCCCAGAATTATTTTTAATGGGTCCTGTCATCCGAGGGCTGCTTTTGGTAGTTATTCTATGCCGGGACGCTGCACGGCGAGAGGGCTTCACTGATGCTTTCATCCGACTAAGTGCTAGAGGTTTGCCAGGGGACCGCAAAGAGCCCTGTGCAGAAGCTGGAGGATGCAGCAAGTGCTGGTCTTCATTCCCAGGACCTGGGAAGCCAACTCGCCAGAATTCTCCATGCCTATTGACTTATCAAACGGAGCTTGGGGTACTGACATTTTGTAGGATAAAATGAAATGATGTAAGGCAAAAGCCCTACCATAGGTTATACAAATGTAAGGGATGGGGATCAGGCGTATTATTGCTTATTGCTAATATCTCTGGAACTTTTAACGTAAGTGACATTCTGTTAGGGGAGAAGAAAAGAGCCCTTTGTAAAGGGACAAGGATGTTGCTCCTAAATCCCTCGCCCTCTCCCTTCTAAATGTCTACAGTATGACAGCGACAGTGGCCCCCTTACACAAGGGATGGATGAGGCTCCCGAGAAGGGCGCTTTCCCCCTGTCGGAGGTGGGAAGTGGGGGCTGACGTAGCTGTGGTAGGGAGACAAGGAAACTGGGTGACCACCAAAGAGCCACCCAAACCTGTGACTCTAAAAACAGCTGCTCTCTCAGGGTCTCCTGGACAGAGGCAGGAGAGGTCTCAGGCTGCGCAGCCCAAGGGTTCCTAATATTTTTATCCCTGGGGACCACATGGACGAGGGTTTCTGCCCTAGCACCATGTTTTAAAAGGCTGCACCAGTAAAGAGCACTAACTAAGGAACCATGCAAAGAAACCCATTTATAACTGTCACCCCGAGTTTTCAGTCAGCGGGAGATTATCAGTGATTGATGTAATTACAGCCTAAACATGGTATTTTAATCACTGGGGTATTTCTCTAAACTAGTTCCATTCAGGTCTTTTGAAACATTAAAGACAACGGGAAGCTCTTCCACACTGCTCTCGTGGCCCAGGCGGGAGCACGATCAGTCTGACACCCGCGATCAGTCTGACACCCGCGTGCCACAGGGGCAGGCAGGAAGCCGCGCTCACATCGACGGCTGTGAGGGCAGACCTGGTCCCCCACGCACTGCCCCCGCCACCCTGGGGAGTCACCAACAGCTCCAGACCTCTGTTTCCTCATCCTTAAAATGGGGCATTGCAGAAATCCACTCTGTGGAGCTGAAAGGATGAAATAAAATCGTGTATTTTGTAAAAGATTTCACACAGCTCAAAGTACGTGTTCAACTAACGACACTTCCTGCTTACGTCTAGAGTCCTGTTACGTCCAGAGTCTAGACGTCTAGAGTCAGCATTATAATGAATATGGGTTCAAACAGCAATTACTATTTCTCACCCCACATCCCTTTTTCCTGCGGTTGGTAACTCTGATGTAAGAAAGCCTCAGATCACGGCTGTGGCCCTGCACAGATTCATTCTGACAATCCCATCAGCACCCCAGGTGTGTGTCTGGCGGAGCTGGACTTGACCCTATTCAATTAACAGGAAGGGTGATGGGACAGAAGAGCTCCGTGTCCAGTTTCCACAGCCAGATGCTGGAGGGAGCTGGGTATTTCAGAGGTGGACACAGCAGGGCTGGCACCTGCTGTAACTGCTACTGTTTTGCCTTCATGCTGATGGATTTTTGATTGCCCGCCAGCTAAAATTATAGTTGTCACTTTCCAAATCTTCAAAATCATTTTCCAAGGAGGCAGATTTAACAGAGTTCTGTTCCAAACTTATACCTATCTGTTGAATTTTTGCACAAACAATTGTCAAATATGTTACTGACCTAGTGTCTGTTTTAGTACAATGTTAAAGATGAACAAACAGATGTTACCATTGCATGAGGTACATACTAGCTTAAAGAGTACTACCAGGATTTTTATATTTTCAAAGAAAAAAAAAAATGCATGCACATGGCTCCTGATGATAAAACTAAATGCACACACATTATCTAAATCATATGCCCTTTGATTCTTACCTACAAGACCAAGCCCAAGTTGGTTTCTAAACACTTTTCTCTGACATTTAGAAATTTATCAAATTCCTAAGATGTAACCCAGCAGGAAACCACAGTTCTTATCAAAATGGCCAAGCCCAATGCTTGTGCTCAAATGTCCCTTGCTGCTTCTGCGACGTAAAACGTCTTCCCCCTCAGCCCCCTAACACCTGGCGCAGGTGATGCCTGTTGCAAAGATCAGATTGACTGGGTTGACACTAAGCTGCCTGATCTTGTGTTACACCTTTATCTCACAAACTTGTCTTTACCCCCTACGATGTTCAGGCTGCTGTGGGGAACACAAAGATGAGCTAGACAAAGTTCTTGCTTTTAGGAAACAGTCTAGCAGGGAAGCCAGAAATGCACAAATCATCAGTATCGGGTTAGGTGCCCCAGCTCGGCCCAGACCAAGAACTAAAGGCAAGCGGAGCCGGGAATGGACATGTAGGGAAAGGCTGGGAGGGCACAGGACTGGGACAGGCAAGGGTGGGAGACGGTGGGGAGGGAGGGCCCCCAGCAAGGGGCGTCCCAGGGGAAAAGTGATTCCATTCTGGTGAGGCTCGGGGGTCAGGTGTGGGTGCAGAGGAAAATGAGGATGGGAGGGAGGCTGAGGCCAGATCTTAGGGCTGCTGGTGCCAGGTGAGATGGTCACTTTTAGGTCTCTCAAACCCAAGCCAGAGGACCAACCAGACAGCCAACAGAAAGGTTCTATTTTGCAGGAAATAAAATGTCAAAAATTACAAGTACAAATTATTTGGATCATCTTTTCATTGTCAAACTTAGAAAGGCAGCTTTGTGTAGGCAGAATATAAGCATCCGAAATTCTGAAAAGCATGAGATGGATCTCACCATAAGCACACACTGGTGCCATCCTGAGACCTCACGGGCCTGACCAAGGAAAAGCCTCCGGAGGAAAGAGGTACAGTCAAAACCCGCGGCGCCTACACCACACCACCACCTGCCCGGTCGGGGGAGGGAGGCTGTTTAACAAGCTCAGTCCCTTTTTAGCAGCAAAAAAGTAGAGATGAGACTTTCATGGTGTGTGATCATCCTCATAGCAATTTCTACTTAGTTTTGGAAAATTGCTAGAAATCAAGATCTTAGAAAGGAAAATTCACAACCATCACAAAACCCAGAGTGTTTAAAATGCTGACTCAACGCTAGACTCAGCAGCCTCACAAGGGGGTCGGTGGAGGGAGGGCGTCTCAAGGACTGGGAGCACAGACAACCATCAGACTGGGAAACGGGGAATGCTTCATAAGAAAGGCTCCAGCTCTCCCATTAGCTTTCCTAATAAGAAAGGAACTATAGGGGCGCGGTGGCTCATGCCCGTAATCCCAGCACTTTAGGAGGCCGAGGCTAGGCGGGAGAATCGCTTGCGCCCAGGAGTTCAAGACCTGCCTGAGCAACATAGCAAGACCTCATCTCTAAAAAATAATAAATAAATAAAATTAGCCAGGTGTGGTGGTGCACATCTGTAGTCCCAGCTACTCAGGAGGCTGGGGCAGGAGGATCACTTGGGTCCAGGAGTTCGAGGCTGCAGTGAGCTATGATGATGCCACTGTACTCTAGCCCAGGCAACAGAGTGAGACACCCTGTCTCAAAACAAAAAAAACAAAAAAACAAAAAAAAAAAAAGGAAGGAAGTAAAGAAGCCAAGATGTAGGGGGTGAGGTGGAGAACTCAACCCCAGTGGAGCAATTTTTTTTAAATTTTGATTTACCCAGTCACACTGGGCCGATGTGTGAATATTTCAAACTGAAGACACACAGGAGAAAGGGAGATATTAACGAGATAAGCAAGGCGCCTGGGCCCATTCCAAAGCAAGGGAACATGTCCTCCTTAGCAGCCTGGGCTGAACTTCTGGTCTGGGGCTTGACTAAAACGTGTGGCCACATTGTCCGAACATCCTGTGGTGTCTAGGAATAACACTGGCACCAAGAGACCCCAGGTGGGCTGACTGGCAACCAGAGTTTGACTTGGATGACACTCCCTTGGAGCTGTGCTTAGCAAAATCAGAGAAGGGACAAAAGCCATAAGCCAAGATTGAGCAAAGCTCAAGCGAGCGAGTGCTCAGGACCCGGAATTAGAGGTTGGTGCCCTGGTGCTTAGCAGGAGACTTGGGGTACAGGGGCAGCTGGTTTCAAGTCTCAGGCTGTTTAAAATGCAGCCTTCGCTTAGAGCGCAGTGGGAGCCGTGCAGGCAGTCTCACAGGAACGACAGCACGGTCACCCGGCCGAGAAGTTTCCTTCCCGGCCTTTCGCTCCCTAGGGGCAGCATTCGCCAAGGCAGGGCGGGGGTCCGGCTGGCCCCTGGGTTGCTTACCCTCCGTGGGCGAGTTGAATTTGGTCTCGTTGACAAAGGTGGACAGGTCCGAGGGCTGCGGGTAGTCCTGTTTGTCAGCCTCCAGGTCCACCGTCATGCACGTCCACTTCTGGCTGGTGACCGCCAGCTTTTCCTCGTCCGTCGCATGGACCACCGTGGAGATGACCGGTGGTGTCTCTGGCGTGGCGGCTGGAGAGGGGTCCTGCAAGGGAAAGGGGAGCCGTCTCTCCTCTCGTGCAAACTCTCGGCCCGAAACCACACCCCCCAACTCTGGGGCCCCGTGTAGCTGGGACAGGTCCCTGTCAAACCCCTCTGCGTGTTCTTCTTGGACTCTACTGCAAATGGCCCCTCTTGAGGAAACAAATTCTTTGTCTTATGACTGCTCTCCATTTATGATGGTTTGTTTCAGCGAGTGACCATGGGCTTAAAAATATATACAAATATATATATCAGGATTTTGTGTCTTGGTTATTTGAAACATTTCCTGCTAGTTTTATTACAACTGCTTCATGCACACAGAGTGCTTCAGGCTCTCACCTGACAATCCTCATGTGAATCCCCAGAAGCAGAAAAAGGGGGTGTTATCTCCACTTCCATAGGAGAGCGTGGAGCTGCACAGGGCAGGGTGGGAACCCAGATGTGTCAGGGAAGAGCTGAGAATGGGACCTGAGCCCCCTATTGCCGGAGCTGGGTGCCTCCCCTCATCGCCCCCACCCTGGCCAGTGTCTGCCGGCCAGGGCTTTGCTGGCTCGGACTTGGAGGGGTGGGGGGTCTGCTTGTTTTATGATCCAGAAATAGCCCCGAATGGTATGGCCTAGTGCTTGAGGACCACCTTCTGTGGTCCATACATAGGGTAGAAGAAGTGGCATATATTTGGTGGAGGAACCAGTGAGAGAGAAACAGGGACTCGTATAATGAGCCCAAACCCTACTTCTTTAGGGGAGGGGGCTCCCTTTTCTTCCCACTCCCAATCTGGCTGCATAATTCAGCTCTTGACACAAAAAGTCAGAAGACTTTCTTAACCTGATAGTCATATATAAGCTCACAGCAGATGAACTGGCCAGAATGGACCAGAATGATTCTAGAGACTCCAACTAACATTTTTCCTGAGTGTCTTCCTACTCTCAGGACACATTCTGATCTTCCCCAAATCGAAGGGATCAATATAATGCCTTGCAAATGCCGAGGGACCCTCCATGGAGGAGGCAAGAAGTTCCTGAAAACGTGAGCAGGAGGGAGAAAAACCACAGCAGCGTGAAGTCCCCGGGTGAGCAGTGCAGTTGTAGATCAAAAGAATATGTACCTGAGAAGGTGGATCAGAGAGAGGAGACCGTTTTGGCGACTTTTTCACCCTAAAGGTGTCACTGGAAACAAAATGGAAAATGTAAACACAACAACCAGAGGTACAGGACACTCCAGAGCGGCAGACAGAAGCCACCGCCCCTGCAGAGCTGTCTGGCCCGGACCACCGCCCCCCGTCGTCCACGCCACACCAACAAAAACACGTCCACACTGACAATCCCTGCTGACTTTTTAACAGCTATTATTTTTGCCCCCAAGGGAAAGATCCATCAAGCTGGAAATCTTTAAAGAGATGGCATTTTGGAGAGCTGACCCAGAAAAATGAAGCTAAATTTAACTAAACGCTCTTATTTTATAAAGCAAATTTTGGTGAGATTAATCTATCTGGACTCTTCCATGAATGTCTGAACCAACTAAGGTGGGGGGAGGGGCCCTAGGCTCACGACACCAATTAATAGGATCCAATTTACAGATGGGCAAAACTACACAGCACTTAAGGACACAGCACTTAAGGAACATTGGAAGGAGCCAGAGCAGAAATAGAAAGTTCTGGGTCCTCAGGGAGAATTTGCCAAATCTCTCTTACTCACAGGATCTTTGAGTTTAATGGCTTCCTGTGCTCTGAAAGCTTACGGGGGGATTCTGACTAAAGGCAGGGCCGGGGGTGAAATGAGATGATTTTTTATGTCTTTTCCTAACCATGGTTAACAGAGAAGATTCATGACTCTTTGCTCCCTTTCTTTCTGCTTCATATAAATAATGGGAGGAGGGGCTGTGAGGCTAAGGAACCGTCAGCTCAGACTCCTGAAGGGCCAGTAGGCAGATAGATCCCAGGAGGAAGGGGTGACTTTTAGCATAAACAGTCCCACTCAACCCATGGGACAGTAAGGGGGTCATTTCTACATTCAAAAGGGAGGTCTTCTCCGCCCTGCAGACAGGCCCCTGGCCCCAGCCCCTCCTTGGCAAAGCAACGGCTTTTGAGGGTGGTCCCTCCCCTTACATCCCACCACCCTCCCCTGCTTGACACATTAACGGGATGGGCAGAGCAATTTGGCACTCAAGTTCCTTCCTTGTGTTCTCTCAAATAAAATGCTCCAGCAATGGCAATCATAATGAAAAAGAATACTATAAATGGCTATTTACAGCATTTATGGCATTTGCCATAAAATAATGCAATCACAGTTTGAAGCATATATTTATTCATGCATATAAATATATAACTGGATATCCTATAGTTGCTAAATGGCTTAAAAATACTAAAGAAATCCCTTGGGCGCAAGAGAGCCTAAGAGACTCCCCTCTATCCTGGGGCTGCGGATGCCTGGACCCAGGCCAGCTTCCCTTGTAAGGACAGGGAAAAGGTACATGTCTTTGGACCCCTGAGAGCCACCCACAGATCCCTCCTGGCCAGGGGAGGCAAAGCACCTATGACCCACAGATGGCAGATGAGGCATGCTGACACCCAGCCTGCTCTCGAGTGACCAAAGCCCCAGCGCAGGGCAGCCTGGCGATGGCTCTCACGGCCGTGTGCTCCACTCCGAGCCGACCCTGCACTGCAGGTGCTCTGCGGGCCCCATTCGGAACAGCCCAAGCCCGTTAGCAAGAACAAGCCACAGCAGCTGCTGCTTGTGGTTAGACCGGGTGGTTATTTTAATGTGAAGCCACAGTACTACTGAAAGCAATCGCCCACTAGCCCAATTTAAAATGAAAGCATGGAATGAGGAATTAAAAAAAATGTGTGAGTTTCAGATGAAGACATCCAATATGCAAGGGGGGAAAGTTCCATTCCTGACAAGCAGGCAGATGTTGGATAACCACGTTTTCACAGCCAAGCATTCTCACGTATGCAATCACAGAAAAATAACCTCTGCTACCGGGAGCCCCATGCCCCACCGTGCCCACGCCCAGCACAGAAATATGTCAGTAGCAGCCACGGAGAGGAAATGAAAAGGGCTTGGAAGCAGAAACAAAAGGCAGAACGAAGCACATTTGGCATAAGAGGCAGATTCCATTAAATTTACTTACAACAAAGAACATACAGACATCACATCTTCAACCATCCTAAGACAAGAAGACAAAGAAAAAGAGAGACAGACAGAAGGAACTGACAAAAAAGATAAATCTGCAGACAACTGGTTATTCGTGGGTTAGGATGCAGCAGCCATCACTGTAGCGACTACGTCCCAGGGCAGCAACACCCCAGCTTTTTGGAAAGGGGCTACTGGGGAACAGCTTCTCTTGGTTCTAATCATCCCACAAAGCACTGGTGCCCAGACAGCTTTGTCACCCCACTGTAGGTCATTCCAAGCCAGCACCCCCTGTCTGCACTAGAGGTGAGAGCACAGATGGCTTAGTGTCCCCGACCTTTGTGGGCTCTGATGATCAAACGAGAACGTGGCTGGGGACAGACTACGATATAGAGAATATGTCATGGGGAAGGAGGCGGCGGTGGCTACAAGTTGACTCTCCCTCCAGAGATGAGGGCGCCTGGCGCTACAGTCCAGGCATTTCAGAGTTCTCCTGTTCCACGCTTGAAATAAAGTTTCCAACGTGGATTCTATGGAATCCCTAGGAAGGGCCTAGCTGGGTAACTGATCTAAGAAAAGTCTACATTTTTGGCCAGGAAGGCCTCCCAGCCACTGCTAGACAGCAGCAGGGTGATCCAAGGCCAAAGCCTGCTACAGAGAACTTCTCAGGGAGCCCCGGGTTCTTCTCGGATGTTTAAGGCTTGAGGGAGCCCATATGGGAGGTGCCCAGGTCACCCTGCCTCATTCATGCCAGGCAGACCCAGAGGGCCAACACTGTGGCCTGCGCTGCTGCACTGCCCTGCCCCACCCCCCGCCGGAGACTGATCTCAGCCCTGTTAAATGATGGGCGATACTTCCCATAAGAAGTCTCCAAGCAGGGAACCACACCACACTTGGCCCAGAATCCTGAGAATGGACTTGCAGTCACCCAAATTGGAGCCGGTCTTGGAGTGAATTCTGGAGGTGTGGACACACAGGATCCAAGGGCAGTGCTCTTGGCCTGGTTAAGTGTGCGTGGACCAGACCTGATTAGCAATGGCTTCCTGGGGATTGTACAGATCGCTTGTGCCTTCAGGTTCCATTTATCTCTTCTGAACTTACGGGGCCTTTGGACTCTGGTCAATAAAAGGGGACTAGAGAGGGAAGGAGGCAAAGAAGGGTGCTTCCCCGGGACTGGTTGGGATGCAGGGAGGGGCCCGGGCCACATTCCTCATTTATGGACCTCCTGGAACCTCCTGCTGTGTTTGCCTCCCTGGGCTAATGTCTCACGAATGGCCAGAAACAAATACAAATACTGTAAATCGTAACAACATTTTAAAGGACATCTCTCCTGGCTTCTCCAAAAGGCAATTCACATGCTAAGCAGGGGAAGAGGTCAGTCACAGGAAGGTGACCAGGTCTCTAGGCGGCTGTTCCCTCTCTCTGTGGATCTCCCACACTCCCCTGGAGTTGAACCTCAGGTCTTAGGCTGTAAGTAGCTAGATCACTGGCTTAGGAAGACAAAAGATCAAGGACTCTTGACCCCAAGGGGGTATGTGGATGAGAAAATGCTACCACCCTGGCCTCAGAGAGGAAGGAAAACATGCATCCTGCCTGGTGCCGTGGCCGCAAGCACAGCCTCCTCACAGCAACCAGAGGAGAGGTTAGGGCAGCTGCAGCTCATCCAGGCACGTGACCGTGAGTCGCACCTGCCTCCGGTCCTTACACCCCTCCACCCCTGAACTTACGTCTTCAGGGGCGTCTTCTTCTTCTTGGCGGGCTTGTTCAGCCCGTCCCCGTCCACTCCATTGGTTTCCATAGCACTGGCCGGGATCTCAAAGGAAGCTGGGGATTTAGAAGGTGAGCTGGGGGTCTTAGAGGACGTCTTAAAGGGGTCAACGGACTCGTCACAGGCGTCTGGGTCAAAGTTGTATGATTGTTGGGGCAGTTTGGGAGACTCCTGCATTTTTGAGGTGGAAGAAAAAGGGTTAAAACTGGGGTCATCCCACTTGTCAATATCAAACGTGTAGGTACCTTTAGCAATAGGGATGTCATTGGGTTCAGCGGGGGACCTGGGAGGTGAGGCAGGAGTGTTGTCAAGTTTCTCGGGTGTCTTTTTCATCTTTGGCCTCCTTAGGGGCATTTTGGCAACCGGCTTTTTGCCTGTCTTTTTGGTAGGAGGGGGGTTTTCCTGCTGGTTGTCCCAACTGCCCTTGTCCTCAGAATAGTCAAACTCCAGCCTCACTGACAGCCCCTTGGCTGGGGAGTCCTCCTGCCCCCCGCTATCTGACGGGGTCACCTCCACTGCCTCTGGGGCCGTGGTAACAGGCAGCGTTTTCCTTCCGATGGGGGGTGAGTTCTGCACTCTGCCACCCCCGGAAGCCGGGGGGATGGCCCCTTCTGCACTCTCTGCGTCCAGGGGGCAGGCAGCTTTGGGCACAGCAGCAGGTTCTAGGGGTGTCTCCTCCAATAAGGCTGGGCCAGAACCTTCCGTCTTGGCTGATTCTGTTTTTGTCTCAGATGCCAGATTCTCCTCACTGGCGACAGGACTCTCCTCGGCTGGCTCCTGTGGTGTCTCTTTCACTGGGGGGGTTTCTGTGGGTTTCTTGGTGGTCTGTTTCTTTTTTAAGGAAGGTGGCCTCGGCTTTTTAGTTCGCTTAAGGGTGCTGGAAGCACTGCTGGAACCCGTGCTGTACGCATCCGGAGCGAGGGCCACGGCCTCGGGATTGCCTGAGCAAGAAGCACCATCAAAGTCACCGGCTTGCAGGCTGAGAGATCGGGACAGCGTAGACTTAGAGATCGGGACAGAGTCCGTGGACTTCCTCCGCGTGTTCACCTTGCACTCCTGATTCTTAGCGTCGCAGGCGCGAGGTTCCAAGGTCTGAAAGTTATCCACCAGCTCGATGTTGTCAAAGTCTAAGTTGTAAGTCCCGCTGCTGGCTATCGGCTTGTCTTCATCGAAGACGGCAGAGAAGGAATGGGACGGAGGACGGAAAGGACTTCCTTCCACCGAGTCACTCCGGGGGCCATCGGGAACGGAGACCGCCTCAGAACCACATCCTGAAGAAACAGGAAAAGCCATCATTTAGGGACACAGGACACTTTGCAGACCGAGACCATCACTCTCTAGAGCAGGGGTCAACAAACTATAGCCACAGGCCACCCTGGTCCACCACTGGGCACCCTGCCTGGGTATAGATTCTGGCCGAACCCATTATTAGCTCCAGACCCCAGACAGGCTCACCCTCAGTTCCCTCATCTGTAAAATGGGAGTGTTAAGGGCTGGTTAAGCAATAGCTCAGATCATTCGTTCAAAAACATTTACCCACTGCCTAATCAAGACCAGGCACCATTCTAGGTGCTGGGGATTCAACCATGGACAGAACAGACAAAATCCTTGCCTTCCTGGAAGTCAAATTCTTCAAGGAGAAGACAGTGAATAAACAAACAAGTAAAACATATTGCAGTCAGAGGGCGTCATGTACTAAGGAGAAAAATGAAGCCAGGACAGGAGAGTTGCAATTTTAAGATAAGGCAGTCAGGCAAGGTCCTCTGAGGACCTTGAGCAAAAAATGAAATCAAGGTAAAAGGCATGACCCAGGAGGATTCCTGGGGAGGAAGCATCCTAGGCAGAAGGAACAGCAAGTCCAAAGGTCCTGGGGCGGGAGCATCCCTGGTATATTGCAGAAATAGCAAAGAGGGCAGTACAGCTCAAGCAAGGAACAGAAGATGGAGAAATACTGCAGGTAAAGCCCAGTAAGCCTTTGCAAGTAGCTGCTGTCAGCGGCAAGCCTGTTCCTGAATACTCAGAGCCTTTGTGAAAACAAAGGGGCCCCCAGGCAACTGTAGCAGAACTGAGCTTGTCTGCCACCTGCCACAGGCACCACCTGTGACCTTTCCCTTCAATCCTGCCTGCCCGTCCTTGGCCTTGCCTCCTGTCTGTTCTCACTCCTCTCTGCGCTGCTTACTCCCAGCTTTTCTACCTCATTAGCCACTGCCAGCCGAGGAGGATTTCTCAACATGCTGCAGATGCTCCGAATGTCAGCCAAATGATGCTCAGGGATCTCACGATGCCTCCCCCACACCGCCCCACCACTGGCCAGCCCTGGTGTGGCTACTCTGCGTTCTGCTTGCAGCAGGTGGCGTCTTTCATGCATTTCTGGGTTCACAACTGTTCCAGGCAGTCAAGGATGCCAGAAAATGATTTGCCAGAAAATTAAAAATATGTCACTGGACAAAAGAGGGCAAATACTGTAAAGTGGTCTACAGCGCTAAGTCCTGGGAGAATGCAGAACAAGGAATAAAAGGAGTTGGCACAAATATGGCTTGGGACGGCGTTCCCAAAGTGTGCTTCACTGACAAGTGTCATGTCCCTCCAGCCCACCTCGCCCCACCCCCATAGAGTCGCCAGATAAAATACAGCATGCTCAGCTAATTTTGATTTCAGATAAATATGTTTTTTAATATAAGTATGTCCCACATCCCAATTACTCATGGATTTTCTAAGATGCAAATTGAATGGGCACCCCATAATTTTATTTACTATATATTTACTATATATTAAACTCCAACAGGTCTCTCACTGCAGGTTTTCTCAGAGCAATTCACGCCCAACTGCAAACCTCCAGGTGGTGAGTATTTCCAGTGGCACTTACCAAACTTTGCTCACAAGCAAACCTTTCTGCTGGAGCACACGGCAGAGGACCACAGTTGATGACACAGGAGATGACAACATAAGGAAGCTTCAAGCCTTTGAGTTCAGGAACTGGTCTTAGGCATCTTGGTTCCCCCTTGACTGGCCACACGCTCTCATGCAGACTCAATAAACACCTTGTGGATTGGAAACACCTTCCGGAAGCATGTCTATGAGCTAGTCCTGACTTCAGATCTTTTCCTCCCCCTCTTCTCCACCCAGGACCACCCCAGGCCCCATCTGGAGCAGAGTCCTAAGCACGAGCAACTTCCTGAAGCCTCTCGGCGCTGCGCGTCCCACCACGATTTCTCCATCGTCTTCCAAACGCTCCTGCTTCCAATTCAGCTCAAAAGAAAAGGTGTTTCCTCCCTTTTTTCTAAAATCAACTTCCTCTTTCTTCCCTCCAGGACCTAGTGCCCTCAAGCACCCCCTCTTCCCAAGAGCAGTGACCTTGTCCTCCTGGCCTATAGTTGCCTGCCCCTGGGCACACGTGCAGAGGGCACAAAGGCCCAGGGGATACTGCAGAGGACCCAGTGCTTTCCAACGGGTCCTGCCAGGAGCCTCATTCCCAAAGCAGGGCCCACACATGCCACCCTCCTGTGCCTGAGCAGCCTTCACGAGGAAGTCCTTGGAGGCCCTTCAGATGTCGGAAGTTCTCCCTGAATCATGCAGCACCGAGCAGATATTCAGCTCAACCAGATGCTCATTTTTTCCCCAGAAGAAAACGCTCCCTCTCTGCTTCACGTGGCTTTCCTATTTAGAACCGACATTCCCTCATAAATCATCAGGGACCAAGAAACCTCACCTTGCCGCAGGGTTTTCTAACCTGGGTACTATGGATGTTTGGGGAAGGTCAGTTTTTTATCATTGAGGTGGGGGAGGGTGGCTGCCTGTTCACTGTAGGATGCTCAGTAGCATCCTCAGCCTCTACCCACTAGATGCCAGCAGCACCCCCCACCCCAACCGTGACAGCCAAGAATGTTTCCAGACATTGCCACATCCCCTTGGGGGGGGCGACACCCCCCCGGCCGGGAAGCACCGCCTTATTGTGTGGTTACCAGGGGCTGCTGCTCCACAGGGTCCACCACGGGGCTGGGAAGGCTCTGGCAGTCCAGTCGGGTTCTGAGTCCCCACCCTCAACTGGATTTCTAAATGTCCACATGTCACCTCCGCATGAAGACACTTCACTGCTCCTCACGTAACCACTGAACACCCGCTGATCCGGGGCCACTCATCGCCCACCCCATGTGAACATGGTCACTGTGGGCAGGTGAGGTCATTGTGCTCCCAGTGTGAACACAGCCACCAGGGGCGGTGAGGTCACTGTCCTCTCATATTTCCTCACCTGTCTACACAGTCCCTGATCTCCACATCATCCCTCCAGCCCGGAGTAAATGGGCCTTTGGATCTGGCGGCTGCGGACCCCACATGAACCCGGCTCAATGGCCAGGGCCCCCCAGGTGCAGTTCGAGGGCTGCATGTCAGAGTCCCCAGCAGCCTCACCTGTTCCCTGACCTGGGCATGACCTGGGCACATGTAACACTCACCTCGGGAGGCAGGGAGCAGTCCGGCCAAGGAGGACCCAAGTGCTTGTGGCAGCCAGGCCTGGGTCTGAAAAGCCATGGCCCTCAACCTGCTGTGTGCTTTGGTCTGAATGTTGTGTCCTCCCAAATTTCCACGTTGGAATCCTCACTCTCGAGGTGGGACCTTTGGAAGGTGATTAGGTCATGGGGCCAGAGCCTCATGAATGGGATTAGCGCCCCTATAAAAGACACCTGAAGGAGCCTGTCGCTCCTTCTACCATGTGAGGACACAGGGTGGGGGTGCTGTCTACGAACCGGCCAGCCGGTCCTCACTACACGCCAAATCTGCCGGCGCCTTGATCTTGGACTTCCCAGCCTCCAGAACTGCCAGCAATACATTTTTGTTGTTTATAAGCCGCCCAGTCCATGGTTATTTTGTTACAGCAGCCTGATCAGACAGTACGCAACCCCACACAGGTTATCCAATCCCTCTGAGCCTCAGCTGTGAAACGGGCCTTCCTGTGAGGATGAAGAGGGACAGGCACGTAAGCACCTGGCCCAGGGCACAGCAGGTGCCAGGAAAAGGCAGCCACGGCTCCCCAACTCCTACACATGCCACGGTGACACCGCCCCCGTACCCTGCCTCAGACTGGGAAGGGCCCTGGGATGCGCTGCCGCACAGCAGGAGGCTTCCCGTGTCTGCACCGAGCACATGCCGCACGCCTCTCGGAGGGGGTGAAAGCAAGCGGCAGCGTGTGGAGACAAGCTCCCCTGCGGTGGGGCCAGTGCACAGAAGCCACAGGTGCTCTGCGGCCAGGCTGGGCACTGAGCTCCCTCCCGAGTCAGTTTGAGGGCAATGGCCAACAAGGAGTCATTTGGGCCACAATCGGGACCTGGTGACAGCCACCACTTCCAGGCGGAGACAGGAAAGGTGCCGGCACACAGGGCACGAGGCGACTCCAATCACCTCCAAAGCCCCGACCTGGCCTTTCCCTTGGCTTGGTAGTCTCCCGGCGAGAGTGAGCCAGCCAGCTTCATTCCCCAGTGGAGAACATCCCTGGAGGGCAGGTGGGCACCTGTCAGAAGGAGACCACCTCGGTTCCCTGCCATGCCTCCCCTACTGACCACTGATGTGCTGCCACTTGACAGGCCTGTGCCCTGGCCTCTGTCTCAGGGCTGGGCCCCGGCTGCAGCTCTCAGGACGAGCTGGCACCGAGCTGCAGAGCTGCAGAGCTGCACCTGCACACATCTGAGCATCTGCAAGCACAGTGACGGCTTTCTCCCGACACCGACTACCTGCACCAGCTCACGTCACCCATGCAAAGCGCAGCCTGGTTTCCAGATGGAAGGGAGCCGGCGTGGAGGCAGAGAGGCCTGCGTTCCAGTCACAGAGTCCCCTCACTTGCTGCGAGGGAGTGCAAGTCCTGCAAGATCTGTAACCTCCGCGTCTCAGGGGGAGGCAGGAGATGATATCCACCGCACAGGGGTGCTGTGCCCGTGAGGGACGACTCTCCCTCACCTGAGTTGGGGGGATGGGGAACATGCAAGGGACCTAGCACACCCCTGACACAGGGCAGATGCTCTAAGGGGAGCTATTATTGAATTACGTGACATTTGATTACAAGTTCTAATAACGCAGCCAAGTGCTCTGTTCACCAGCCAAATGCTCTGTTCACAAGACCGTTTGCGGGAGGTCAGAGCAGGAAGGATCTGAGGGCTCACAGCTCACCCTCCTCACCTTATGGATAAGAAAACTGGGCTCAGCTGAGCAGGGCCCAGCGCAAACACGCTGGTGAGACCCAACATCAGGTGAGCGACTGTTTTGTAAAACGCAGGTTTCCGGGAGGAAAACCCACGTCTTCACTCACAGCCAAAGGCCTTGTCTGCTGCTTCCCGTGGCTCTTTTAGCACCGTTAGCAACATGCAGAGCTCTTCGCAGACAAAAACTCGACAACCGAGTTTCCTCTCTTGCCTTTCTTCCCGTGCTCCCAGAAGGAGTCTTTCTTCTCCTCTGGCCGCCTGCGCCGGCGAGGACAGCTGCCCTCTCCCGTCCGATGCCCCGCGCTGCTCTGCAGAATGCAGGGAGGACGCTGCAGCGGGGGGCGCGTTTCTAACAAGGGCAGCAAATCAAATGGATCTTTGCGCGGGCCAAGTCAGGGGGGCTTTAAGCAGACACGGTTCCGACCGTAAGTCTCCTTATCACACAATCCCCACACAGCCAGGCTCCTTGTCGCTTTCCACGGAGGAAAAGCATCAAGTCCCTGTTCAAAGACTCCAGCGGGAATAATCAAAGGTTCTGGGGGGCTGTGACCGGTGGCAGTTAACGTCTCCAACCCCTTCCCTGGTGGTGGCTGTCACCTAATCCTCTATAATGCTGGTCTTTTTTGGAAAATGCCATCCAAGAAAGAGGTGGGTGTTAAACGTTTGTTTGTTTCCAAGAATGGAGATTGTTATTCGCTTTGTACAAAAGGAGTCAGGCAGAAGGAAGGACAGGACCAGAGGGAAGAACAGAGTGGCCACCCACTCCCCAGAGTGGTAGGATGGCCACGGGCAGCCCCAGATGACGCACCTGTCGTCACGGAATGGCCTTCTCCGAACACTCCCTGGTGTTTGGGGGAGGACACGCTGTAATATGCCATCGTTTTCTTCTAAATTCTTTTCTAAAGCATCCTACACATGTTTAAGCATGAACTTATTATACCCACAAAAAAATAATAGTTGATTCCTAATCATAGTTTGACCTAGAGGTTACAAAATGTCATTCAGCCACTGTCCAATAAGAACTATGGGTGAATTTTTTAAAATATTAAAACATATTTTAAAGAATATTACAATATTTATTTCCTAGGCTTTCTCACAGGAAGTAAGGGAAGGGATGCAAATAAGCAGCCCTCCTGGCTCTTCTCTACCTCAAAATCAAAGAAATACCGATCATCCCCCTCTCAGAGCCAGCGTCTACACTGACTCAGCAGAATCCAGACACGGCCGCCGGCTGAAGAGCTGTCAAACAGGGGAGAACATGCAAGCGGTCCTTGTCAGACACCCGCAAAGCCACCTGCTCTCACGGAAACTGCCCTGCCCCTTCCATAGCGCAGGGGGCATATTTGTTTAGGACAAAGCCGCGGGAGTGTATATATCCTTTCTAAAACAACGGCCTGCTCGAACCCAGGGCAGATAACAAGAATTCCACCCATTTCTTTCCAAAACCAACATCAAGGTCAAAGTGTTATTTTATTTCCCAGTTCACCTGGCTCCTGGCCAGGGCGAGAGTATGAGGGAAGCCCTCAGCCTGCCCGGCCCCTTCTCCTCACTCTCCTGGGGCAGCCTTGAGCCCCATTCTTGTCTCCTTCTCGGGCCCGGGAGAAGGGGACGAGGTGGACCTGGACAGGACTACCCCTGGGTGTCCAGCTCGTGGTCTAGAAGGGAGTTTGGCCCTGCAGACTCCTCGCCACACAGGGAGGGCTGTGGCCCAAGGTGGCCAGGGTGGGGTCCTCTAAGGTGTGGGGCCCAGAGCTGTCCAGGTCTAAGGATGGGACACCTGGCCTCCTGACCAGCCTGTGGGGCCATTTCTGGCAGGCCACACCTCCTTCCAGGCTCATATTAAACTTTCATCCTAAAGGTGGTCCCACCCCGCTGGTGCCACCAGTAGATGCACCCAGAGAACATGGGCCACGTGGGCAGGGTGGGGGCGGGCACCAGCTCTGTTCCTGCCCTCAGTAACCAACACATCTAACAGGTGCATAAAGGTGTTTCAACTCATCCTGAGGGAGACAGGCATGGGAAAGTGATAGGGAATCAGTAACATGAGGTTAACGAGGGACAGACAAAGCCCCAGGCCTGCCAGGTGCCCACCACTCCTCGCCCCTTCACTACCTTCCTTCCCGAGTCTACGGGCCCTGTTCTTGGAATACAAATGCAGATTCACATGGGCTGTCGAGAACCAGTGTCCTCATGAGAGCCAGGGGCCAAAGGCTAGACTCCAACACTGTGCTGGGAACTTCCAAGATCCACCTGCCCCCGCCTTGCCAAATCCAATCTCCCCAGAGGCCATCCCTAACACTCTGCAAAGCAAACGTAGAACAATCCATTGTATCTGCTCACCCTTCGTTTTCCTGAAAAACTACAAAAATCATGCAAAGCACAGCCCAGAACCAAGAGGCCGACCCAGCTGCCTCCAGCCACGCCCCGGGAGGAGCTGCCGCAATTTTCCCGCCTGCTCAGGGCCACAGGGCTGCTCCAGGGCCTCCCCAGGGAGCCCCTGCCCCTCGGTTACCTGGTTCTTCCGGGGGTGGTTGCGCGCTGACCTCGGGTTCCGGGATGACTTCGGGGGGCGGTGGGGGTGGGGCTGGAGGAGCTTTGACAGGGGTTGTTGACTCCGGGGTCTCAAATGCTTCTTCAGAGTCCGAGCTCCTGATGGAGAAAGGGGGAGAAGCACAGGTTAGACAGGGACCGAGGGCCAGCTCTGCCGTGCAGGGTGGCCTCTGACCCGGAGCAGCGGACCCAGACTCGCTGCTCCACTGAACTGTCTGAGGACAGATGAGAGGAACGTCAGCCTTCCCAGTCAGAATTCCCAGGGGTGAATCTTACCACCAGCTCTGACTGTGCCCGAATGATGTGTTCTTTGAACTCAGCTCTGCCGGGATGCACACGTCTCGCCTTAGGGGCGACCACAGGCACAGGGGACCCTTGAGGAACTCTGGCACACGTCCAGACAGAAAGGCATTCTGCTTGCTCCATGCCGTGGAGCCAACCCCCGCAGGATCCCACCCCATCACCCTCTCCTCTGTCCTGCCCTCTCGGCGCGTCCCATGGCTGGTTAGTACACATCCATTCACTTTCTGATCATGGTTATTCATCTTTCCATCTACTGAGGATTACAGGTGTGAACCACTGCACCTGGCCTGGTGGCTCAATTTAAGTCAGAAAGGATCAGGCTTCCCCCAGTCACCGAGCCAGCCCTGTACCCTGTGGGCTGGAAGGCAGCTCTGCGTGTGCTCAAGATGCCCAGTGGTCCTCAGCCTGGGCCCAGCCTTGCCTCTGAGGACGGCCAGCGAGGACGCAGCAGCAGCAGCAGCAGCAGCAGCTGGGCTGAGTCCCATCTCAGAATAGTCGAAACAGACCAAAATACCAATTTATTCATTTGCAGTGAGGAAGTTAATTATCAGAAGGGTGGATACTTAGGATTGCTGATTGCCACAAACAATCCCAGCAGGCGCATCTGGTGAAAACGGGTAATCAGAGGGTGACCTGGCAGGTGAGTATGGAGTGTGGCAGAGTGCACTGGGCCACACCGGTGTCACTGAGCCACGCTGCCCAACCAACGCTATGAGACACTCATGCTGCTGAATGCCCACAGGGTCGAAGGACTGGTGACCCCAGTAGAGGTCAGCATCTCCTAAAGACCATCGGCCAGCCGGCAGAGCATACCAGGAACCAAACCAATCCCTCCACTATCTGCTGGGACCAGGAGAGGAGCCATTTGGTGAGTTCCCCTCAGAAAATCTACATCAACGTTGCTTTTACAACTTGTTTGTCAGTGACTCACTTGATCAGCATCAAAGATCCCCCTTCCCCCCTACTCTGCCCACCAAGGACCTTGGCTTCTCCAACCAGCCAGCCACAAAGTCCTCCTGGGACCCAAAGAGATAAACAGAAACATCAGAGCTGCTTTTGATGGGATCCAATGAGCCAAAGCCTGCATACTATTAAATTTCACAAGTAAATACTTAACTCATGCAACCACAACAAGGGAGATGGTGACTTTTTACAAACACACATTAATATCAAAGGGCTTAGCTTTTGTCTATGGGCAGAATTTAAGATCCACACTTGGACAACAGCTCAAGGTACCTGAAGTTCTGCAGTCTGTTTATCAGTATGAAAAAACACAAGGAGGTTACACAACTGAGCAGCAAAGAGGAACAAGAGTTCAGATCAGCCTGGTGGGTCCTGGCTGTAGCCCCGGGAACCCAGCTTCCTCACCCAGGCCCCCAGCGCTGCACGCAGCACCAGGCAACGTTAACAAGATGCACAGAGCCAACTTGCCTCTTCCCAGAGCCTCCTTGAAGGGCCAGCAGACTGGAATTCCCACTGCTGGCCACCGCTGTCCACATCCACCGGGCCCATTCCACTGGGGACCACATCTGCCAAGAGGCAAAAGCCATCTCCACTGAAGAACAGCCTCTGTCCCCCAAATTCCGCTGGTGTCTCTGAGATCGAAATCTCTTTTGATATCATAAAAAAGTTAGCTGCATCATCAGCCACAGATGCTGTGAGCTTCTCCAGTATCCGGAGGCCCTGAGGCTGCCCCACGCAAGCTGAGATTCGGGGAGAGACCACCAAGTGCTCGCTGGTTCCCTGGCTTCTGCATCCCTGGGCACTGGTGATGACTGGCTTTGGAGCACAAAGGGCCTGCTCTTTCCCAACAGCACAAGCAAGCAGTTGGGAGAGCCGGATGCTCTTGGATTCTCCCTGCTGAATTCCAATGAGGTCTCTGCTGAGGCAGCTGCCCGGCCCGTCCACCTGCTCAAAGGGACCACCATTGGCCACCACTCTGTGCAGGAGGCAGTGTGCAGGCCAGCCAGGGCACACCAAGCCCCTTTGTGGTCCCTTGCCTGTTACTATGAACTATTTCTGCAACAAAACACCAAGAGCGGCCAGGTGTGTGGGCCACCACGGACCACTAGAATAGCATCCACTTCCGGTGCTGCCTGCCTTGTTTTCATATTTCCGCATCCTCTCCTGGGAGCAGAGAGCAAGTTAATTAGAGGAGGCGGGAGACAGCTTTTTTAATTAGCTCTCTTTTCCCTATTCAGTTTCCCAGGGGCTCAAGCACATTTCTAAGAGCAAGGATCTCTGTAGTCCACCCACAACAAGTCTGTACATAAAAATAAAGCAGCATTTTGGAGTTCCAGTGCATAAAAGCAATTCCCGTCGGCCTTTGGATGGGTTTTTTCCTACTAGAAGAAACTAAAGTACAAGACATTATTCTGTTAAGGCTCCACACAATCTAAAAATGAAAGGAAAGTAAACTAATTTGCCACAAATACATATCAGAAAGAGAAACATCCCTATGATGTGCTAAAACATCTCTAAATTATAGAAAAATATATTTACCAGGATATGCAAATGTTCATGGGAGAAGTAAATATGCAAATACAATTAAAAATCTATGTTTCTATAGTGTGTAAATAGCTCTTGATGGCCAGACAAAATCTGGCAACTTTAATTCTCAGCATAAAAAATACAGTAATAGGTACCATTTGTTGAACACTTTGTTATGTGTCAGGCATGGGATTGGGACCATTTGTACACTTATCCCTAACCTTCAAAAATGACCTGCCTGCTGGAGAACAGGCCCACTTTACAGATGAGACAACTCTGGCTTCCAGGGGCAAATTACTCCATATATTTAGTAAACGACATGAGCCAGGGCTCAAATCCAGAACTGTCTGCCTTTAAAACCTGTGCCCTTTTCACTACATCTGCAGCTCCCAACCGTTTTTAGCAAGCCCCGTTTATAATACGTTTGTATTATAAAGTCTGTCATGGAGAGCAATTAAGCTATTTGGGTGAACTTGACAATCTGACACCGGGGGTTGGAGATGCCAACTACAGCACGATACCTGATTTCTCTCCTGGCTGCCCGTCATTAGGAAAAGTCCTAATACACGCTGATGAGTAATTACAAACAGGTCTGTTTTTGAACAGCCTGTCCTGTGATCACGGAATATTCCCTAGTAAGGCAGACAGGGCAGGAGGGCCACGTACCCACACAAACCGAATTAATCTATCAGCACCAGGCTCTATGCGGACAGTACCCAATACCACGCGGTGTGGAGCACACAGACGAGAAGGACAGATGGAAACGCATAACCCCAAGTGTGGACAGACTCTTCCAGCCACTGAAACCCGAACCTGCCGAGCTCCCCAAGTGTTTTAGTACAGTTCAAAAATATTTTTTCAAGTATTTTCTTGGTTTCAGAACATTTCTACAGAGCTCTAAAGTCCCACAGAGCATAATCCGAAAAACTCTGCTCCACACAACACGTCCACAGATGACACGCTGTGTCAAAACATAGTATGGAAGGAAACTGTCCCAAAGCAAGAGTCAGGTAGCTAGGAAAAAAGTAGACCCTAAGGGCTTATTTCCTTACATTTGTGATTTGGTTTAAATATTTTCACATTTTTACTTCTATGAACTACAACAAAAAAGTATAAGACCAGCATCCACACACATACATCATGTAATGTCCACACATACATATGTGCACACAGGTATGTGTGAATGGGTGTATAAATATAACTAAGACACGGGTATCTTCTAATAAATAGGCACTATAGATGCAGTTTCCAGTATATCAGTAAACGGTTACATTTGTTCAAGTTTTACTGGAGCTAATTCAAGGGCTTGGCATAATAAATTGCAGAGGTCACAGAATCTTCCAACACACTCATCCCATCTTTTTAAACAGGTGAGGAAACTAAGGTCCAAAGAGCTGAAGTGACTTGCACAGGCCACAGCTAGAAATTCCATGGTGCTGGGCCAGCCTCCGCTAAGCATCGCCTCCGAAAAAGAGCCTTTGTTCTAAAGACAATGCCCACCCTGGAAACCAAAAGTTAGCTACACTTAACTGTTACCTGATGATCAAGAAATAGTTCCTTGTCAAGCACTGCTAAAGGGGAAGAAGATACTTCCGTACTTGTATTTCTTTCTAGGTCAATTCCTTAGAATTCCAGTTTGCAGTTCCCAAGAGGAAAAGCGATCCAGGGACTGGACAGAGGTTCTTGGGACTACCCACCCAGAGTGAAAGGACACAGGGTAGGCAGGCTAGAGACAGGGGCTTCCCCAAGATCCTCCTCTCTGAACTCCCTTCTCCTGTCTCCCTTTCCCTTGAAGACCAAACCCAGGTAAAGGCCCCACTCTGGCCCAAAGCCCTGCATCAGGGAAGATCGGCTGGCATCGCCCAGGCCAAAGACCATCTGCCAGCCCTGAAGAGAGAGGGAGAGCTTCCAGAAATGAAACGGAACCCCTGGCAGCAGATTGGACAATCTCATTCATCTCTGTCTTGTGGAAGAGTTTGATGAATTTGTGAGTGAATGGATATTTTTGAAACTGCTGTGTACTAGATTATAGTCATATTCTGCTGAATGACAACTTTAGACAGTCTTGTCAATAAAAGTTACTCCAACACACACACAACCACACATGCACACACACACTCTCTCTCAACCCTCCAGCCTAAAACACCTTCACCAGACTGGTCATTTTTTTAGGCTTTGACTGAAAAGCGTCTTTCATTTGCCCATCCCGGATATAGAAAAGCAATCTGCTCTGTTAATATCACCCCTCACTATTTAGGCAAAGACAGAACCAGATTTCAACATGACCGGACTCCGAGACCGCCTTAGACGGCCAGATGGCTGAGGCGCAGCCAGGCGGGGGCTGCTTTGGTGAACACGAAGCCTGCTCTGGCAAGCCAGGATGCTGGAACTGTCCAGGCCGACACCTACGGCCACCTGGGGAAAATCAAAGCAGATGACCACACATTTATCCCGAGACTCCCAGCACCTAGAATCTGCTGGGTTTAGGAGGCAGGTCCAATTTTCAGATCCAAGTGGTGATCACTTGGCAACTACGCTGAGATGTTAGCAAGGCCCCAGGGGGCACTGGCATCATGGCACTGCCCCCCTCTAGGTCAGAGAAGTGGCATGACAAGGGGGAAAGAGCATCACAGACCCAGGACTCCCACAGACCTGGTGAAAGCCAGTTGTAAATGGAATATAGTTGCAAGAAACAAGAACCTGGCTGTGCATAACACAGCAAGAACAGAATTTATTGAAAGCCTATTGAGGCAGAGGAACCAGGTCTGAAGAATGTGGGCATTTCAGTCCTACAATCATTTTTTGGTTTAAATTCCAGGGAGAGAGCATCAGATTGACCCATCTTGGGTCTCTTAGCTAAAAGAGGATAGAGAACCTTAATAAACAAGCAACCCACCTAGACCCAACGGAATGCAGCAGACAGACTTCCCCAAAAGTCAGTCAGAAGGTGGACAGGATGACAGGCATCCCACATGGACACAGTCCACTGCAGAATCCCTCACTCGACAACTGCGTGCGCTTAGGCAAGGCCCTTGACCTCCTGGAGTCCCTGGATTGTCTATAATCTGTCCCATAATGGGAATAATAACAACTGTAAGAGCTGATGGCTCACACCTGGAATCCTAGCACTCTGGGAGGCCGAAGCAGGAGGACTGCTTGAGGTCAGGAGTTCGAGACCAGGCTGAGCAAGAGCAAACAACATCTCTACATAAAATAGAAAAATTAGCTGGGCACAGTCATGTCACACACCTGTAGTCCCAGCTACTTGGAAGGCTAAGGCAGGAGGATTGCTTGAGCCCAGGAGTTTGAGGTTGTAGTCAGCTATGATGACACCACTGCACGCTAGCCTAGGTGACAGAGCAAGACCCTGTCTCTAATAATAATAATAATAATAACCATAACGACAGTGCCTCCCCCTTACTACTGCAGCTCTGATCTTGCCTCCACCATGAGGATCCTGGGGAAATGTGATTTGCTACCAGGCTAACCACGTCTTCTCTTTTATTTGGTCAAAGCTATTGAGTTGGGCTTGAGAGAGAATCTGGAGGCCACACAGCGTGGTCACTGCCTCACCAGGACATCTGCAACAGAAGCAGGCCCCTGAGTCACGCAGAGCTCAAACTCCTCTTTCTCTCTAGGTGCACACGGCCCAAACACCAGCGACCTAGAGCGTTTCCAGATGAAGGAGGCTCGGTGTGGCACCATGTGCATGGGTGTGAGTATGTGTGCCTGCTGAAACCCCCCCACACACACACACAGCTTTGAAATAGGCTTATTTGTGACAACACCAGGCACCCCAATAAAGAGAAGTGACAATCAAGTGGCTGGGGGCCCCTGCAGGAAATGCAGAAGGCTTGAGCTGGCCCCGGGCCCAAGATCCCACCGGTTTGTCACTGGATCCCATTCTGCCTTCCTGGGTAAAGGCCGGAATGCGATCAAGTTTCAGGGGAAGTTAAGAAAGAAGGGACTCAGCTGCCCTTTTATTTTCCTTGCCTTCATGCACTGACATCCCTGAACTCTCATCTTGGTAGCTGACCTCCTTGCTTGAATAACTTAAATCACAATCTTAACTTTAAACTCAGATTCTTAAAAAGATCTAACTGAAAATGAGGCATTTATGGAGACTATTGAGAAAAGAATGTAACCCAACAAACTCAGGAAGACATAACGAGGCGTTTCCGACGGGCTGTCATTAAAGTCCTTCTATTTTCTCTAGAGAGGAGAATCACAGTAACACCCTACCTAGTTGGAAGCCTCTTGAGCAAACAGGTGTCCTCCCTGCTCTGAGACACAACCTTGACCCCAGAAAACAAAAATTTCTCTGTTCCGCCAAGTCATACGGTGCAGAGCTTGTAGGACGGATCCTGCCCGAGAATCCATGGAAAGCTCTTCTGGTCTTCTCTGGAAACATACTCCAGTCTAACAGGTTTGGTATCTGGTTTCTGAGCCCAGACCAAACCAGGAGGGGCAGGGAGATGTTGGAGATCAGCACGTAGATAGCATCGACAAAGAGTCAGTGACACAGGAGACAGGAAAACCACAAGCAGGATGCCCGAACTCAAAGAGCAGTAATGTCTGGCCACCTGCTAGGGCTTCCCCACGTACCTGGCAAGTGACAAACCCTCTTTCAGTACCTCCCTCAGTATGTACCATCAGGAAGGCTCCAAATAAAGTGATAAGTAGAAAAAAAATCCTGCAAATAAAGAACATATGTGCTTATTTCAGATAAAATAATTATATAAAAACATACACGAATATACATAAAACCATATGTACATTTACATACATATATGCCTATGTGCAGACAAATACATATACACATAGGCAACATATATGTGCTGTTTTCATAATTCAGAAAAAGATCTTTAAACATAGGTAGCAGAAATGTCAAGGCTGCCTCGGTCCAAGGGAGGATGCAGGCCCTAACGGGGCAGAGCCCGACCACACAGCCGGAGACTCCAGGGCTGTTCCCGGATGTTCTCAGCAAGTTCTTCCAAATCTCATCCACGTCCTGGACACGATGAATGGAGCCCAGCTGGGATCTGATTAGCTGGATTATGTCCAGGGCAACATGGATTAAGGGAAGAAGCCAACAATGAGTTTGGAAGAAACAGGAGTAGCAAAAATGCAGCTGACCCCTCTGCGCCATCCAGGGCAGACAGATCCACCAGGGTGGCCCCCTCCAGGCCCTTCTGTTGGGGTGCAGAAGGGGGCCCCTTCCAGGTGCTTCCCCAGCCAGCAAGAAGCATCCACCCTGCGTCCGTGGCTCATGTCCCACACTCACAGAGCATCCTTCTGATTGTAAGAGTGGTTCCCCAGGCAGGTACCGAGCACCAGGATGGGGGTGCCCAGCCAGGGGCTGCAAACACGTCAGGAACAGGACTTGACCCCACAGCCGCTCCCTTCCGCTGACACTTCACAGTTCTTAGAGCTTCCTCATCCATCCCCTCGTCTGACCCCATACCAGGCGAGGCACGTGGATATCATCCCATGACTATTTCAGCAGGACCCATCGTGTGCCGGCACCTGGGCAGGTGAACCAGACAGATATGTTCCCAGTCTCAAGGCCCTTGAGTCCCCCTGGTTCTGAGGGTGAGAACTCAGAGCAAAGTGGCTCAGAACCAGCCCAGGCAGAGCCAGGACAAGCACACACGTCTCCTGTCCCTCAACGCGCCCTCCCTGTGTCTCAGAGACTCCTGTAAGCAGACAGGGAGAGTTCTTGTTTGCAAATCAGCCTGTAGAACATTTGGCGCCTTCGGTTTTCCCATGGCATCCTCCCCACCAGGAGAAAGGATCAAGTGGTGTTTCCGCATCTAGACCCGCCCTGTGCCTCCTGCCACCCTGCCCTCCTCTCCCCATCTCCCTTTTTCTTTTGGGCCACACCTTCATGAAAACGAGGAGGGGCTGCCTAACAGGCCCACACCAGGCCATCCCGACAACGGCAGCAGCCCGAGGTTCTTGGAACCCACGGGCAGCACCGTGGGGAGGTTAATAGGCCGCCCGGTCCTCTGCAGGGGAATCAGGTCAGCCCCAAGTCTGTTATTATCATTGACATCTTGGGCAAAGAGAAATGCCATCATGGGGTCTCGGGGAGACTAAGAAGATGACAGATCTCGGGACAGACTCTTGCAAAGAAGCCACAGGATTTCTGCTGTGCAGAGAGCAGGAGCAGCTCGGCCCTGGAACCCGGGCTCCTCAGCGCTTCTGTCTCAAGTGTCCTCACCTATGCATCTGCCTCAGTGTCTGTGTGTCTCCGAATCTGTCTGTCTGTCGCTGGAGTATCTGCCTCTCTCCCTCCACACGCCTCCCCCTCTCCCCTCCCCACTTCTCTCGGTTTCTCCAGCCCTCCCTCCCCCCTCGTCACTCCCCCTCTAGTCAAAATGAGAAAAGGCACCTTTGGAGGCTGCCCTGCTAATGTGAATCCTGGATGTTCCATCAATAATTAAAGCTCATGTGTTTTGACTTTACAATTCATCATTTATTATTTTGCCTTTAAAGTGGCACTTCAAAGCCCTGCAAATTATTATTAGTAATAGCACCGGGGAAAGGATTTGAGGGCTCTTACTGCATGGGACAATAACATTCCTACACTCATCCCTTGGTGACATCTCACTCAGTGTAAACACATTACTGAGTCATGGTGAGAAGTCATTGTTTTTAACAAATATATACACACCTTACACAAAGATTTCAACCAGTTGGCTAAATCTCAAGCAACTCAGAAAGCACCATGGGCTCCTTGTGAAATATAAGCCGATGGAGTTTTAATCAAGCATGACCCTCCTCACTGCGGGTAACGCAGGCCGGAATGAGGCCTTCAGAGACCCTGAAGCTTTCCCCGGCTCCAAGACGACGTGCGTCCAGAGTGGGTTTGGTTTTTGTTATATTTCACTTACGGGGAAACGTAGTTCTCAGACCCCTTCCCAGACTAGATGCTCCAAAGATGCCTCCCACAGGGCCTCTCCCCTGATCAGAAAGGCAAATTCTCCAGAATGACTCCTTCTTTGCTCTGCTAAATAAACAGTAACCTGTGGTCTATCGTGTGTCTCAACATGATTTTGCACATAGCAATAAAATGTGTAAACCTAGATTTCGGATGGAGTGGCTAGTACCATTTAGTAAAAAGTCTGAAAGTCAGAGAGTTTTAAAAGCTTCTTTTCTAGAACAGTCTGCAAACAGTGCCATTGTGCAACAGAGAAGGAGGATTTAAATCTTGCGTCTCTTTCCTTCCACCTCCACCTCTTTACATGCTCTACAGGGAAAGAATGGCGTGTAAACAGCAGGCTAATTAATGGAAGGGAGGAAGCATTGCTCAACACCTTGAAACTGTGCTTTTCTCTTAAGGCCTCTCCCGGCTCAGTGCATTTTCACACTATTCTCATACATAATGCAGCACCATCAACTCAGTCTTTGACCCACTTATTAAGAGTTCTGAACTGATAAAGTCTAAATTAAAGCACTTTCTTTGCATATTAATAGATGAATTCCATGATTCTAACATCTTATAGAAGAAAACAGCATAACATCCATCAAATATAAAATTGAACGTTGACTCGCAAATTCATGCTCTGACACTTGCGAGGTGAGTAACTTTGGACAGGTTCCTTAACAGCCCTGGGCCTCAGCTGCTTCTCTGAGCAGTGGGCAGAAGTAGGGAGGAGATGGTAGGAGCACCTGCCCTCCAGGGCTGCTTCGAGAGCTGCGTTTGTATCTGTAAAGCACCTTGCATAATGCCAGGCATTTAGAAGATATTTACTCACTCCAGTCTTTAAATTGTTAAAATTCTACAACCAAAATTATTCCGTCCTTCACCTTAACCTATCAGAGAAACATAAAGCCCGGCCACGCTCCCGCTTTCTTTAAAGCCCTCTGTCGTTGGAGGACAGCTGTACCAATGATTCATGAGTTTACAAAGTGTTGTGAAAAGAACGTGATTTTTTTGCTCTTCCCACACATCCAACAATGCCCCCCTCCACAAACACACACAGACACATAGTGCTAGAGTGGCTGTGGGCGAGGAATTGCAAAATTAAGCGATAAATTCCACTCAAATATTTGCTGAATTAATTCACAGCCACTCAGAGAGACACTGCAATCCGCCAAACAGAAGAAGTGCTGACGCTGTTTGTTGCAGGCTCTGGGATGCATTCGGAGTATCTCCCTCTTGCATTCCAAGCCCGTCATCACAGAGCAGGGGGAAGAAGGTTCCAGGCAGAGAGAACCAAAAGATGAAGAGCCCCGAGGCGGGAAGAGGGTGACAAGTGCAAGGAATGGGCTTCAGGCAAGGAGGAGAAGGTCACCTCGGAGGCCCTAGACATGGGCAGCAGTGACGATGACCTGGGCCTTGCTGGGACCCGTGGGGAGTCTGGGAGCCACTGAGGGTCTTACATCCGGGAAGGACTCACTCCGAGCTGTTTTTAGGACATCCTGACTGCTGTGAGAACAGCACAGGGAAGGAGTGCAGGCTCCTGGGAGTCCAGAGGACGAGGATGGAGGCTGTGACTGGCGTGGCAGCTGGCAGCCACCGAGGAGGTGAGAAGTGGCCGAATTGGAGATACCCGGGAGGATGGGGGTTAAAGTGACAGGTGTCAAGGAGAGAGCTAAGATCCCAGGTGGTGCTTTTGAAATGTTTTGGCTAAAATAAGCATTTATTTTTACTTGCTCTATAACTGATTACAAGGAAGAAAACAGTTTTTCTTAACTCCAAGAGATTTTGAATCTCTACCCTATTGATGGATTGAAGAATAACAAAAATATTAGAGCCATGATCAGTGGATTCAGTATGTGACAAGGCAGATAAGGAACCTCAGATTTCAATTACACAAAACAAAGCTCCAACGAACAGACATGATTTCCCACAGCACGTGAGCATCACTGTCTCAAGGTGAAGAGTTTTGTGACAATAGCCCAATAGAGTTAAAATAGACTCTCCGAGCTGACCTTCTTGCCAACAGCCTACTCAGTTCTGTGATAAAAGAAACAGGAGAAGGCATTAATCTGACAGCAGTCACCTGGCTAGTCCTCGTCCTCAGGCCTTCCCACCCTCTGACTTACAAACATCCCAGCATCCTGTTATTCTCATGGCAACATCTTAGAGACCAGCTCCGTGCTTTGTCTTCTCAAATCTCTCGCACAAAAGCCTCAAAGTTCCCCTTTATCTCAATGTTCCTGCTACTTAAAAGGCACACTTCTGGTTTCCGCTGGAATTTTAATGTAAGATGCATTAAATAATTACGGGCTTATCCTTTTGTCTTAATTCATTACAGGATGTGTTGATCAAGCATCAGAAATAAGGAAAGGAAAGAATCGGGGATTTCGCCGGAGTTTTGGCTTTCCCAGCTGGGTGAAGGGCCCACGTGCTCTAGTGTGAATGAGGAATCTGACAAATGTTGCCAAAATTAAGATGGAAAATCTCTGAGTCTTGACATTTCCACATCGCACTTCCTTCAAAAGCCAGCAAGGAGGTGAAAGGGGGTGTCATTTACTTAGCTCAGGTGATGATGCTGAATGAGACCACAGAGAGACCTGGCCAGTTCCAGATGACAGTCCTTAACGACAGTTCCACCAAATCACCATGCCACAGTCTCAAACTTAATAGAAATTTTATAACAAAGATGTCAGTGATAGGGGAAAAAAGCATTTCTGCCAAAAACTACAAAAATACCCAGATATAGAAAAACTAATCAGGAACTTCTTAGGTACCATTTCAAGACCAAGGTCCCACAAACACCCCATTTCCTCCTTAGACAGCATTTTTCACCTCAGGACTTGAAGTAATGCCTCAAAATGATGGGAGGAAACAGACAGAAAGGGTTTGTGTCACTCAAATGGGACAAACACTTGATTCTTAGCTATTTTTCTTTTTTTTTTTTTTTGCTTGCCTGAGAGATGTTGCTATGGTCTGAATGTTTATGTCCTCACCTCCCCGGCTAAGTTCATATGTAGAAATCCTAAGCTCCAGGGTGACAGTATTAGGAAGTGGAACCTTTGGGCAGTGATTAGATCAGGAGAGATTTGCACCCCTATAAAAGAGACCCTAGAGAGACCCCTCACTCCTGTCGCCATGAGGACACAGCAAGAAGGCGTCATCTATGAGCCAGAAAGTGGGCCCTCCCCTACACCCAATCCGGCTTGAACTCAGGCTTCCTAGCTTCGGAACTGTGTAAAAGACATTTTTGCTGTTTATAAGCCACCCAATTTATAGGATTTTGTTAGAGCAGCCCAAACAGACTAAGACATCCACAGATGAGCTCAGCCACCCCATCGCTGTGTATCAAACACTGTCCACCTTGGATCTGGGCAGACTCACTTCTTGACACCTGCACCCGTGGCAAAAGCAGGGTCTGGGGGCCTCTGGAAAGTGTGTAATGACGTTCCCGGCCAGGTGCGGGTAGCTCACACAGGTAATGCTAGCACACTGGGAGGCTGAGGCGGGAAGATCACTTGAAGCCAGGAGCTTGAGACCAGCCTGGGCAATAGCAAGACCCCGTCTCTACAAAAAGAATAGAAAAATTGGCTGGGCATGGAAGTGGGTGCCTGTATTCCCAGCTACTCAGGAAGTTGAGCCAGGACAACTGCTTGAGCCCAGGAGTTTGAGGTTACAGTGAGCTATGATAGTGCCACTATATTCTAGCTCAGGTGACAGAACGAGACACTGTCTCAAAAAAAGAAAAAAAGGAAAAAAAAAAAAGGAAAAAAAATGCTGTTCCTTCACTTCCTCAGGGAATTAGGAGTACCCTTATCCCCAGGGTCTGGAGCTTCTAGCAAGGACCATGGTGGTTCTGGAAGGGCCATGCCCAAGTTTGGCTCCTGGACATCCCTGAAACCCACACTGTCCTGATTCTCTGCCGCAGAGTAATACTGTCTCCAAGTTATCCCAGATCACAGCTTGGGCCTCATATCTCACCCCTGTCCAGCTTCGCTTTCCCGCTGATCAGAAAACAGCTCACCTCTGAGCTGTGCAGCCCCTGGGCCATCATTATAATTATTTATTTATTTTTAAGAGGTGGGGTCTCACTATGTTGCCCAGGCTGGAGTGCAGTGGCTGTTCACAGGATTGATCATAGCTCCATGACAGCATCCACCTCCTGGGCTCAAACGATCCTCCCACCTCAGCATCCCAAATAGCTGGGACTACAGACGTGAGCCCCTGTGACTGATCACTATAATTTTTAAAAGGCCCTAGGTACCCCCTCCCCCCTCAAACCACATCTTCCAAATGCAGTTGATTTTCTCTCTACTCCGGCCTCCTTCCACTGCTCCTTCCAAAATGCGAGTTCTTTGTCTGACATCTTAAATTCCTACTGTCCTCCTTGTTTGTATTGGGGTTCAGGATACACCACCCCAAAGTATGGCCGTAGGAGACAGAATATGCCACCCAAAATATACTTCTTTGGCATTATCTTGAGCTGGTGACTCTCAAAAACTGCTGATGGCTTTGAAAAGCTGTCCTTTTGTAAAAGAGGTTGACATCTATAAAGGAAATCTACATCAGTAAACGGGAGAGACTCAATCTGTGTAACAAGACAACCTTCTTTCACCAAAGGCTTCCTCCCCTCACCCTCCCATGCCTTGTCTCCGCCCCCAGCAGCCCCAGGCCCCCTCCCTTTCTGCAGGTCAGGATGCCAATAAGCATCAACCCTCTGACTCTTCCAGTCTCATATTTTGTGGGACTCCCATGCATTTGCATGTAATTAAAATAGTTTTTCTCCTGTTAATCTGTTTAATGTCGATTTAATTCAGAGTCCAGCCAAAGAACCTAGGAGGGTGGCGGAAGCCATTTCCTCTCCCGTACATTTGCTGACTTGCTGTGACTAATCTCATTCAAGCTCTGGCTTTCTGGGGCCATATCAGGCCTCTCGGCAGCCAGAATCTGCATGGCTATCTACAAGGCCACACGTTTTTCAGAGGGAAAAAAATCTATTTCCGTCTACACATATAAGAGGATATTAAATAAAATGATGTGACGTTTTTTTCCTTAGCTAGGATGAGCTGTGAGCCCTGGCATCGGTCCCCCAGTGCCCTGTAGAACAACAGCCAGCCTATTCCAAACAACTGCCCTGGCAGGCAGCCTCTGACGCACAAAACCATTCTCCATCTGGGGCGTAAGAGTCAAGGTTCTGTGTTAACCAGGGAGGACCGCAAGAGAGAACTTACGGAATGCCATTTTCCAAACAATCCTAAAAGACAAAGGCCGACTCTTAATTCTAAGAGTAAGGACCCATATGTTAAAAGAGCCAGGCTGCCTGATCTGAGGTCACAAATGTAGAAACTCAGAATGAAAGAAAGTCAACTTGTGCAGCAGGCACACGCAGCATGGTAAAGAAACAGAGGTGGGCTGTGTTCTCCCTTTCTTTCCTTGAACACAAACCCAAATCTGATCTTGTGACTCCCCTCTGAACTCCATCAAAGGCTCCCCCTGTCATCCAAATTCCACAGCATGACTCCTAAGGCTTTCAGCCATTTCCCTCTGGTCGTGCCTCCCACTCCCACATCCTGTGTGCCCAGAGTTCAAGCCAAACCCAATGCCCTGCCTGCTGCGAGCCCTCTATCCCTGCTCTTGCTGTTCCCTTTGCCTGGCATGCCCTTCCTGCCCAGCAGAGACCTGATAGTCATTCTAGTCTCAGTGGGAAAGCCACTTCCTCCATGCAGCCCTCCTGTTCTGCTCTCTCCATTGCTTGAACCCCTACTGAATGCTGAACCCCCATCCCGGTTGCCTACAACCCACATGCACAGTTTGGGGGGATGGCATCAGCCCCTCCAGTAGAATGTAAGCTCCTTGCAAGCTGGGGCTGTGCACCCCACACATCACCTTGGGCCCCCCAAAGTGCATAGGGCCTGGTCCCATCCTTCACCTACAGCCACCATTCTGCCCTTTGGCCTTTTCTATCTTACAACTTGACTGCTCCAATTTTATCTTCTAATATTTTTGACCAATAAAATGTTAACCTTTGGATATGGAGGAGATGTTTCCCAGGACCCCCGAGATGTGGGCAATTCAGACCATCTCCAGAAAAGCCTGTACCCAGCCACCACCCCAAACACACACACACACCTTTGGTTCCCTTCCATTTATCAAGTCAGGCATTGAAGCCCTGAAGTTTAGAAGGGGTGGTCACATTTGGAGAGGTGGGAGAAAGACAGTAGGTAGGAAATCACAAATCCATAATGTTTTGAGCCTAGACTAGGAAATGTCATGTGGAAACCAGGAGAGGAGCACAGTGACCAGAAGGTGCATTCTGAAAGGAACCGGCGCTGAGCAGGCTGGTGACAGCGGTTCCATTCACAGGCACAAAGGGACTTCCTTGTCATGAACAGTTCAGGAGTGATACTAACGTGCCCTTTTGCACAATGTATCAGTGTTTCAGTGTTTTTCACTGGTTCAGTGCTACAATAAAAAAATAAAACAAAACCACAATGATCTCCCTTACATGTGGAATCTAAAATAAAGTTGAACTCAGAGAAGCAAAGAGTAGAACAACGGTGGTTACCAGGGCTGAGGGGTGGGAGGAGATGTTGGTCAAAGGATATAAAATTTCAGTTAGTGGGAATTAGTTCAAGAGATCTACTGTACAACTCGGTAACTATGTATAGTTAATAACAACATACTGTATACTTGAAAATTGCTAAGACAGTAGATTTTAAGTGTTCTCAACACACAAAAAGTAGGTGGGGTAACACATGTTAATTAGCTTGATTTAGCCATTCTACAATGGAATTTTTGTCACTTTAGAAAACTGAGCATGGCATTTCATGAATCCATCCATCATTTCTTCTCCTGGGTGCCCAGATACCCTCTGCATTCCCTTCTTATCTGTGGGACCCTTCAACAACAGAGAGGGGGTGGGTTGTTAACCCCATTTCATGGATGTCATAACTGAGGCCCCAAATGCCCATGGTGCCAAGTCACAGAGTCAGCGGGCCCTGCCCCGTGCCCAGGAACCAGGGGCGGGCCTGGCAGAGCCAGTGCTGCTGTCCGGTAGCTGCTTTCCGAGGAGGGATTGCTGAGCTTTGCATTGTTCTTAACAGTGGAGGCGGCCAGTTAGGACTGATCTGGGCAGACTCTCCCCTCTTTAACTCGGGAGCACCAGGTCAGTCCAGGCACCCTCACCTCCAGGCCACCTGCATTGCTGGGCCAGGTAAAACGTGCAGGTCACAGAGACGGACTGACAATCACACCCATTGGAAAGACAAAAAGGAAACAGAACCTCCAGTCAGGAGAAAGAACACTCAACAGTCCACTGAGTCCACGAGCACAACCACGGCAACAGGACAGGCCCACCCTGGGAGATAGCGGCAGAGACAGAGAGCTCTGCAGGCCGCAGCCTCAGCTCAGCACAGCCCTCCGCCAGTCTACAGGGGCAGGTGGCTGCTGGACCACGGTCTTGGAGAGACTCCTGGACCACTCTGCATCCAGCCAGAGGGTAAGGCCATGCCCCAGAGAGGGGGTGGTCAGTGTTCATGGCGTGTGCTCCATGGTGGACTCGGATCCACTCTTCCTTCCTCTGCTGCCTGAGCAGTTGGACAGGATGGACATCGAGAAGGAAGACTCTGGTTTGGCAGTCCTGCTTCTCAGCACTGAGCGGGCAGCAGGCGGAGCCACCACCTGTGGAGCTCTCTTTCCCGCTCTGCCCTGCGTCTTCCTGCTGACCCCAGAGCCACCAGCAGCGAGGCGCCTGGGCAAACAGTGCCACGCAGGACCACACTCTGGCCCCTCAACTGGCCCTGTGCCTCTCGTCACATCTCTCAAGCTCTGCCCTGGCACCTGAAGATGCTCACTATAGGTGTCAAATCTGGGAGTTGTCCCGGGAGCATGTTGCTACCCGTGGCCCTCCAGTTAGGGCAGGGGACACCAAGCCAAGGACCAGGGCCCCGAGCCTGGCTCTTCCCTCAGGGTCCTCACCCCCCAGCCTGGCTCTGGGTCCCTGCAGGCAGCACCCAGGCTGAGGCACAAAGTCCCCCAGCAGCGGGACGCCGTCAGAGGTCAGGACAGGTTACAGAGAAGATAACTCGGCCCAAAATGCCCCAGGACTAAGCCAGCTTATAGATCAAAGGTGGTCATTCTAAAAGCCACAAATTCTGATGCTTTACATTTTCCAGTGGTTTTTTTGGACAAGAGTGTCCATTTTTCTAAAGCCATCCTGGTGATAACCCCTGTACAAATCCCACTGTGAGTCACAGGAAACATAATCCCTCTTTTTAACATTGAGTTATTTTTTTTCTACTCGCAACCAAAGGTGCCTTGCTGAGGCCACAGGCAAAGCCCATCTGTGAGGAAGGCATGTTCCAGGTACAGCTCTGCCTGGAAACGCCTTTTTAGACCCCGGGCTGCTGGTCACAAGACCTCCCTGCTTAGGGCACACAAACTCCGCCAGTCACTGGTTTAGGAGTCCAAACTCAGCGCTCACCAGCACAGGCTGGACCGCCACAGGGACCCCGGCCTCACACCCACCCCCAGCTGCCTCTCCTTCTCGCCTTGTGCACTTTTGCCTTTTCCTCCTCCCCCAGAGACTGCTGCTGTGACCCAGATGGTCCTCACTCCCCCCAGGAGAGCGTCGTGGGGCCACTGGGGCCATTCGTTCAAGGAAACGCACAGTCACAGGATCCCTTCTGAAGGAGGTTCAGCTGGGAAATTCCACGCATGACCTAAATGTGTGCAGATGTTTTCCCTAAAGTAAAGCCAGCCTCTCCTGCCTTTCCTAGAGGGAAAATACTTCTAGACCCCTCCAGGCGCCTCCCTTTCATGTAGAACAATGAACAATTAGCAATTCCATCGGGGCCTGATGAATGGCCGAGAGGAGCAGCTCCGGAGGCCGGGGCCCTGGATGTGGCTGCTTCCCACGTTCCAGAGACCCGAGCCCTGAGCCCCCTGAGCCCCCTGAGCCCCGAGCCACGGAAGGCGTTGCCTGCACAGCGGGGCTGCCGAAAACACGGCTCCCCCCGGTGGGCAGCAGCAAACAGGCTGGCGGCTCTGTGATGCTCCCGGCCTGCATGGTTTTCTCCCCAGCAGGGGACAGACAGCAGCCCATGTGTTTTCTAAATGCCAAGCTTCACCCTAGACCACGTGGCCTGCTGTGGCCATGGAGCCAGAACATGAAATTTAGACTCCGGGAGTCACTGGTCACATCTCCGTGGCCTTGAGTGGTTTTAACTCAGGTGAGTCCCAACAGGTGTCAGGCACTGAAAGGTCACGAGTTTGTCCAGCCACCTCTGGGCTTGCCAGACCTCAGGAGGGATCAGCCTTCTCTGGCGAGGTCCGCCGCCATGTTCCATGTGGAATGAACAGAGGAAACGCCCACCTCCCTTGGAACTGACCTCAAGAACATCCCTAAGGAGACAGAAGGAGCCAGAAAAGAAAAAGATACTTTAGGCAAAGACACAAGCTAAGACTGAAGGGAGGGCCTGGCCCAGGGGCCCAAGATGGGTCATTTATCCCCAAATAAACTATCCACGCCACTTCTTCATGGGAGAAAGAATCTGCAATCTAAGCTATTTGACTGCCTGGAAGGATGCCTCTGATTTAAGTTTACCAAATGATATAGTCCATCTAAAAATATGTATTTTTTTAGCAAACTGAAAGTTAAAGGGAAAAGATTAAAATGACTACCTGAATCACTTTGAGTAATGACCCGCAGGAAAAGCCTAAGGGATATTCTACAAATGATGTGCTTCTGGAATTTAAAACAAATTTCTGTTTAGAAAAACCCCTCTGCGATTTCTAAGATCCTTATGTTTCCAGTTCTAAAATGCTCAGGCTCTGGAGCTCCCAACACCTTGGCGTAAGTGAAGCTGGAATGTCAATGGGAAACCCGGCTCAGCAGTTGGCCTGAGCTCTGGGCCCCAGAAGGACATGGAGCTACTGGGAGCTGTCGGCAGAGCTCCAGGAAACTCTGGACAGAGCCCCCCAGCCGCCATGGCCCCCACAGCTCTGCCCAGAGCCAGAGGCTGCTGCTGCTTCAGGCAAGAAGAGCTGTGCCCACTTCCATTTAAGGAGAAAGCAGAGGAAAAGGCAAAAGCAGCAAACCCAGAGGAAACGAGCCCTTCTAGATAAAGAGGGCTGGCAGGCACTGAAACCTGCAGGACGTCCACCACCTCAACCTCAACAGGTCATTTCTTGCAGCCCTGGGGACGCATTGTACAGAAGGCCCACCTACCAGGTCCCAGGGGCTGTTTTCCTTTGTAAGGGCTAAGAGCTCAGGAACAAAGGTAATTTATTGCTCAAAGTCCCACATCAGCCTCCTCACAAACCCTGCAGTGCTTGGAGCAGTGGCCTGGTCTGACCAAGGAGCAATAAAGGCAGGAAGAGAGACCAGCCCAGGAAAGGGACAGAGCTGCCCGCTGAGGGAGTGTAGGAGAGTGGTGGGGTTCAAAGCAATGACAGCCCAGACTCAGCAGAGACCACCAGGCAAGGGGAGCAGGGGCAGGAGCCTGACTGGCAGGGCCTTCCTTGGAGGCCGTGGCAAGGGGTTTCAGCTTTAGACTAAAAGCAGTGGGAAGACCCAGGACCTGGACTGTTCTATGAAGAAGGGAGGCAAGGGTGATAAGGAAAACCCCCATCTATTACTAGCACACCAGCCACCTGAGACCCCACCCCTCAGGGAAGACCCGCATCAGCATAATACTAACTTAACACCTGGCCCATCAACTGATCTATTACCTGGTTCATCAGCATAACACTAAACCTATTAGCTGGTACAGCAACATAATACTAACCTATACCTGACACATCAACTAACCTATTACCTGGCAGGCATTAGTCACCTGAGACCCCAACCCTCGGACCACCTCAACTTAATAAAAGTGGGAAAAATTGCATAGACGGGGCTCAGAATTTGGTGGCAAGACCCCTCTGAGCCCGCCGGCAAATAAACCTTGATTCTCCGACTCTCCGTGTGCCGCTCGACTCTCCGTGTGCCACTCGGTTTGTCCTCGGGACCACCCACTGTAACACTTGCTGTTAACAAGGGGGAAGGTGAAGACAGCCTTGACTATCAGGTTTCTGGTTTTAGCATGGGGTGAATGAGGGGCCACAGTGCTGAGATGATGAGGTTGGGAGTGGGGCTGAGTTCGGGAGAATGTACATTTGTTTTGGTTGTGTTTTCGAGAGGAGGATGGTCACCAGAGGTCTACCTTGGACATGTTAAGCCTGAGCTACCCACGAGCAATCCAAGAGGAGCTATGATATAAACAGCTGGGTAAGTACGATGCTCAGATGAGAGGCAAGGATATAAAGTGGGGCATCACCAGTTCCTGATGTTATTTAAATCCATGAGCACAAACGAGACATCTTAGAGAGTGAGAACAGAGAAACAAAGAAGGTTGTTGCCCAGGCTGAGGGCTCTCCTATGCTGGTAGATGGCCTTGAGGTCATAAGGGTGGGGACACAGGTCTGAGCCCTGCACCGACCATCCGTACAACCAGGGTCTGCAAATCACAACCCGCTGCCTGTTTTTGTAAATACACTCTCATTGGAACATTGATTTACATATTGTCTATGCTGCTTTTGCGCTGTAACAGTTGAACTGAATTGTTGCAGAAAGACCAGATGGCCTGTAAAGACTAAAATGTTTACTACCTGATCCTCTACAGAAAGAGTTTGCTGACCCCTTGACTTAAACCATCCAGCAGACTCAGCTTCCTTATCTATAAAATTTGCCGGCCTCGCAGGATTAATGGATGTGATATTTCTGTAATGAAAAATCCTGGCACAGACATGGCCCACAGGAGTTTCTGTTGAATCCAAGGCTACCCAGCAAGGCTAAGGGGAAGAGCGTTTCACTTCTGGCTTTGACACTGCAGCATCCAGCTCTGTGTCCACATTTGGCAACAAGAAACAGCATACACCTCTTCTCCAGAAACAACTGCTAAAGAGAATTTGTAAATATAAGCAGAACCAATGTCACCCAGCTACCGCTTCAAAGCAGAACGGAGGTGTGTAAGCAGTTCTGACTCAGTTCTCTGTGGTCCACCAGTCTCCCTAGACCCTTGTCCAACCTGAAACAAAAGCATCAGTCCATAAACAATTGGTTTTCACGGAACAATTGTTCACAATGCCCAAGTCCTCATCGTTAATCTTAAGGGAAAAGGATGGAATTGTTCAACATCCTTTGCTTACCCCAGAACGCTGCACTAGCTTGGGTAATCCATCTGGCAAGAGCAGCCAATCATATTTCAGGTTAAAATGGTTTCCTAGGCAACCAAAAATATAGCCACAGAAACAGGCTATAGACAGTGGAAAGAAACACAGGGATGGGGATGGGAGAGTCGATGAGGAAGGGGACCCAGAATCCACTGACCTTGATGTGATGCTCACCTGCAGAGCCACACTCAATGGATATCTGAATCCTAGCTGCTACCCTCAGAGGGGCACCCTGCCCCAGGCGTAGTACCCCATGGACAACTGACAGCTACCTGGAGGGCCTCAGAATGTATTTGCCTTCAGCCCACCTTAGAGAAGACAGTGAAGGGCCAGAATCCTTGGGGACACGGCACAGGGCCATGGGACCATGCTGGAGACATCCAGGAACGACGGCAGTGGAAAATGCACCCAAGAGGATCCTTTGGGACTCGAGCCCCTCCTCCCGCTCTACAGATAACTTTGCAGCTTATTCGTTCAGTTTTAGGAAGGGAAAAAAACTCTAATTCTGTCCAACAATAATATCCAAAGTAAAATCTGCATCCAGGAACTCAGAAACTGGCTGCAGCCCACATTAGGAACTGTCATTGAAGCTAAATGACTTAGCCAAGGGTCATCTCCAGAAACAAGGTTTTGAAAAGGATCTAGTGAGGACTAAAGAGATCCCTGCTAGGAGCCCCAGCGGCCCTTTCTGGCTTCCTGAGCCACTGAGAGGCTGGCCATTCTCTGGCACAGGGTGCCCCCACTTCAGCAGCTCTCTGGTGCTTTTACTTTCTCACAGTCTTTACAGATGTGACATCTCACCTCTGAAAAACGCTGTGAGGCAGTGGGGCAAGATCGGAGTCATCACACCATCTCAGTAGCTCCAAAAGACAGCGTCAGGAACCACAGCCGATGGAAGGCATCATAACCCCACTTTCTGATCTGTGACCACAGATGCCTGGAGAGCTCCAAGCCACTCCACCTAGTGAGGTGGTGCCCAAAATCTCTCTCGTGACCTGGCCACTCTCTAGCTGCAGCTGATCCCACCACCTTGTTCTCCAATCCTGGCCCAAACTCATCAACTTTCCCCAAACTAGCTCCAAATCCCGTTTTATCATCTCAGCTAATGCCACTTCTTTCTCTTAGCCACCGGACTGTGAAACCTCCACTCTGGGTTTGCCACTGTCTGTCCCCTTCCCTCTCCTGTGTCATCAACCAAAAGGCATCTCCTGTTGCTGTCTGCCTCATTGCTCTCCCATCCATCCTGTCCCTTCTATTTTGGCCCTCACGGGTCCACAGAGGCATGGGTTTCCGTATCTGTGATCTGTTTTCCAGAACTAAGGCATGTGCTCTCTGAGCGTGGGGCAGCAGTCCCACCAGAACCGCCACTTTTGCTGTCAGACGATAACAGCCACCCCCCAGCGTAGGCGCTCAGTGGCTAAGATGTGGGGATGTGGAGGAAGCTGAGGGAGCCCCTGCAACGGGGGTCTCCATCTACACAAAGAACAAAGTACTCAAGCTGCCTCGCTTAGCAGAAGCCACGCCACAAGGGGCTACTGTGGAAGGAAGGGATGAACAGCAGGACTAATCGATAGACGCAGACCATAGTCACTCAGGGGCTTCCGCCCTCTCGGATTCCCACTGGCCACGCTGAGAGGTAAGTACCCTCTGTGCAGAGCTCTCCCCCTCCCGGCTCCCCATTCTCTACCTGGAAACAATGGCCACCCTTACTAGAGAACTTTCTTCCCAGAGAGGTGGCCGGCTGTTTGTCATGGACCAGGAATGGTGAGGAGACTTAACCAGC
This sequence comes from Eulemur rufifrons, assembly GCF_041146395.1. Taxonomy (NCBI): domain Eukaryota; kingdom Metazoa; phylum Chordata; class Mammalia; order Primates; family Lemuridae; genus Eulemur; species Eulemur rufifrons. The sequence continues at coordinate 63,528,423 of NC_091010.1, read as the reverse complement.
TCAGGGCTTCTCGAACTCTGACATGCCTGCAAATCACCCGGGCGTCTTTACAAGTCCCTGGTTAAAATGGGGATTCTGATTCGGCCAGTCTGCGGTGGGGCCTGCGACTCTGCATTTCTAACAAGCCCCCAGAGGAAGTTGATGCTGGAATGTGGACCACCCTGGGAGTAGCAAGGGATTGGTCACTGCTTGAACCTTCATCCCCCAGCCTCAACCCCCAATCCCACATGCCTTCCTGCTGCTCCAGTCTTGGTGCTTCAAGAGTTGTTCAAAAGGGAAGGCACAGGACTACAAATGGCCCTCTCTCCCCACCCCGCTGCACTTCTGCACAGAATGAAGCTGTCAGCTGGGGCTACAAAAGCTGCCCAGAGGCTCCCCCAAACCAGCAGTCTGAAGGAATGAAATCCTAAAACTAACATAAAGAAATAAATCCCTCAGTCACTTCCAGTCCACTCTTATGCTCCGGCCCTCCTTAAGCCAACCTCTCACAGGAAACAACCAGAGAACAAGAGAAACATTCTCTCTAGGTTCCAGTTATCACGGGCTATAACTTGGGGCAGGTGTGCACCCTGTGTTCCTCTCCGTCAGCAGCCCTGACAGCATCATCTTACAACAGAAGCTCTTTCCTGCCATGGACCCCAACCCTGTTTCGTGTATTATTCACATGCATGCATTCTTAGGTGCATGGAAATACGTACTATCATAAAAGACTTATGCCCATGCAGAAAAGAAGGAGCTCTCTACATACATTTTTTTTTTAAGCCTCAAGACTGGAAAAGAGCACATCTGTAGTAGAGAAACAAGCCCTAGTTACTCAAACAGCAGACATGGGTTTTGAAGAGGGCAGATGCTAGCCACGGCACTAGCGCCAAACATTTCCTCTCTCCATCTTTAGAACAAAATTGTTAGAAGCTGGACAGTGGGATTCTGTGAACAGGCAAATATACTATCTTAAAGATCTATATTTAGAGATATTTCAGACAGTTCTAGGGAGAGAAGCCTCAGGCGGGTGCATATGGACCAACTCGACCATGAAAATATTTGATAAGCTGCTTCCATCACAATGTGGTTATTCAACCTGAAATTTTACTTAAATATCACTATCTCCATAGGGCATAACCTTAAGGGATCTTATCCAAAAAGGCACATCTACCTAACGGAAGCGCTCCAAACTCAGAGCTCAGCCAGCAGAACACTGATCATTTACCAACTCAACTGGCAAAGAGGGCGGGATGGCAGGGGCTGGCGAGCTGCATTTCCAATGGCTGGGAAGCACATTTTCCAAACATACAGTCACATTTCTGTCTCCTAAGCTCTTTGGTAGGTCTAAGCTGTGATAGCCAGCTAAGCGCCTGTCACTGATTAACTAATTTCCAGTTTAGAAGCTTTCAAAAATTGGGTTAAACTGTACTTTTCTGCCTAGGCTCGAGGTGTATTTCCGTGCACCTAGCAACACTCCACAAAAAGAAACAGGGCAGGCACAGTGCAAGGTGTGTGGCATTAAAAAAAAAAACCCTCAAACACGATGCGCCTCCATTGTAAGACGATGCTTTCTCGAGCCACAGGGATGAAGACAAATGACGGGTACACATTTGCCCCAAACAATGATTCCTTGCTAAAGAGCCGGAGCTTGGAAAACCATGAGGTTCAGCCTGGCATGACATCACCAAACGGAGCCAGCTCCTCACTGAAGCCCAGGTGTGGGGACCAGGGAGAAAGCCTGGCATGGGGCCCTAACCCTCCCACACACACCAACCCCTACAATCTTTTAATCTACACATCAATGACTCTTAAGAACACACAGCCTTACCACCTGACCCCACCCCCAAGTTCCCAGGAAATACTCTTCTCTGAAATGCATTCTTCTCTTTGGAAAAGGGGAGCAAGGAGGGCTGAGAGGTTCACTTTGGATACAAGCCTGCCTTGCTGAAATGCGACCCAGCAGGCAGACCTATTCAACAAGCACCATCCTCCAAACATGCCTGGGTAGGTAATGGAGCCGACCATAACAGAAACGGCAGTTCTAATAAACACTCATCCAGCATAAAGGCCACTTCTGAGCACATTAGCTCTGTGGTTTAGAGAAAAGATCGGGTTCCTGGATCGATGCACAGTCAAGTACTGCCTCGACCAATGACAAGACTGTTCGGCTGTTTTTACTAATAATAGCAAGGGCCTCGTCCTCCAGTGTTCACCAGGGAGTGAGTACATGGGTGATGCTTAGGCTAACCGGACTGAACATCCACCAGTGCACTCCACGCCATCTGCCCAGCCGCGCGAGTGGCTGCCCGTATACTGGTCTGTCTCCGTGGGCATGGTGCTGCCACACTCATGGGTTCTTCCTGGGAGGAGGCCGCCTTTGACGCCGGCTGTTCCCTTGCAGGAAATACCACTGTGCCGGGCGTGCAGAGGAAAGATGCCGATGGCCCAGGAAGCCCCCAGCCATGCATCCGCAGCTGAACAACCAAAACCAAATTCCAGGGAATCATTTCCGTCTACACCAGTATCTTGCGGCTGCCAGATGCTCATCCCAGAGGGGGCACAAAATGCTAGAAAGAGCAGCCACCAGGTAAAGCCCTGCAAGGCTGCCAAGAACCCCAGGCCCGCAGGGGCACCCGAATCAGGAGAGGCGACACTAACAAAGCCCGGCAGCTTCTCCTCCCTGGGGGGCTCCGGGAGGCCTGGGCGGAGCACTTACATTGCCTCGGAAGCCTCCTGGTTCAGGTCGCTGGCTGGGGCTGGCTGCAGGGACTGCGACCCTCCCATCGTCGCTGTGCCCTGGAGCGCAGGCTAGCTGCGAGCGGGGCCAGCGTCCTGGCGCGATCCTCCAGCCGGGAGCCCGCGGCGGGCCGGCCGGCGGCCGGGGCTGCTGCACTGCAGAGAGGACCAGCTGCGGGCATCCGTGGCGGCGGCGGCGAGGAGCTGCCCGGGCCCGGGGGGCGAGCGCCGCGGATGTGTGCGCGCGAGGGTGGCCGGCGCGCGCCCAAGTGTGCGCGCGGCTCTGCCCGGGGCCGAGAGTGGGGAGCCCGAGCGCCGGTGAGGTCCGATCGGCTCTTCTCCTTCTCCTCCTAAACCCCTCGGCCGCGGGCTCCTGTGTGTGACACGATGATGTCATCATCACCGAGCAGCCCAGACGCCTGCATCTTCACAAAGCTCCAGCGCTGGCTCCGGAAACTAGGCTGGGGGAGGGGGCGAGCGAAGACCCTCCCTCGGCCCCAGCCTCCTCCCGCCTCGCAGGGACCGCCCGCATTGTGTGGCTTTGAGATGCAAATGAGCCGCGGGCGGGGAGCCGGGCCCCAGGAAGGAGGGGCGTAGTGGTCGGGCGGGCTGACCACCAAGAGTAGGGGGGTCTCTGCTGGCTCTTCCCTCCTAGAAGAAGGAAATGGTCTCTCCCGCCTGCCAGGGGATGGCTGGAGGACAGGTAAATGGGCTGCAGTGGGGACGCAGCAGCGAAGCTGTGAGACGTGTGCGCCCTTTCCCACTGCGCGCTTCTCTTTCTTCAGGCCCCGGGCTCTGGAGGCGCCGGCCCGGCCTCCAAGGACACCACCTTTGCCCCCCACAATCTGCAGGGGGTTGGGGCAAGCTCGGGAGAAAGCCACACAGGGCCTGCAGGTCTGCAACACCATCTCTGGCCACCAGATGAGTTCCCCACAGAGCCAAGCCCTGTGCAAAAGCTCACCCTAAACAAACAAGCCAGGCAAGCTGAGCAGCCCGAGTCAGGCCCGAATGCAACAACAAGCTGTACAGGGAAGAGGCAGCTCTCGGTGACATGCAATGTCTCAGGGCTGGGCCTGCAGGAGTGTCCCCCAGCGCCCAACCCCATGCTCCTGCCAGGCAGCCATGCACACCTGTCAGTAGCCAAGTCCCCATCCCTGGCTTCTGGCTGGCTCCAAATTCCTCAAGCCTGGAGCTCCTGGGCCTGCTCTGCAAAGGGTATTATAGAAAGATTTCATCATCTGCATAGGTGCAGGAGGTTTAGGGGCACACCCTGAGACCTGACTACCCCCTCCTGCTCCTTTCTGAGCGCCAAACACAGATTCACAATGGAATCCAAATGGAACCTCTGATGAGTAAGTGGAAGACGTCTACGTTTTCCCAGGATTTCTTCACCCATGAAGCAGTAAGTCTAAAATGTACCTAAATTGTGGCCAAAAGAAAAATTAAATAAAAACAAAGCTGTTTAAAGCATTTTAAAATCTCCTCCAATATACCTAGTGTTTTCTGGAAATGTGGCTAAGGATGTTTGGATGGGCACTTTTGGGATTTCTACTCATGATGTCAGGATAGTTCTAAAGCTTCAAGCTGGGCTGACTTTTCTCTGTTCATACTTAATATCAATGTCAAACAAAATGCCAATCAAAATTGTGTCCCAGGATGCAACAACATGAAATTTCCAGGAAACACTGAGAAGGTTTACTTTTGCATTTATATGAAAATAGCTACTGATTATGTCAATCTCGCAGGGAAGGTAACTGTCAGGGGTGGCAGGATAAGGCTTGCTCTGGAAAGCACCTCCCAGGGAAGCTGTCATTCACTGTCAGCGCTGGGTGTCGTTTGGTGGCAAGGATCCTGCAACCTGTTCCTCCTATCACCATGCTCAGCACCCTGTGGATTTGTTTTCCTGTCAGAAAACAGACGTCCTGGGCTCCATATGCCACAAGGGTTCCAAAGAACCTTACCATGTGGAGCTGAACATTTTTAAGCACTAACCTAGACTATTAATATTTGGAGGAAAGTGACCCTTTCCCTGGGCACCTAGGGAATGCCCTTCAGTCAAGCCTGGTACTGGGAAAATATAAGGAACCATAATTAGAACTCACCTGCCAACTCTTTTCTTTCTTTCTTTTGTTTTTGTAAAAGCACAAAACCATCCAAAGTGTCCTTACTCTTAATACGTAGGGGTTTTGCTGCAATAACGAGAGGGCTTTGGAATGAGACCAGAGTTCAAATTCTGACTTTTCTCTCATTATCTGCGTGGCCTTGAGCCACACATACTGAGCCTCCGTTTCCTCAGCTGGCAAAAGAGAAAAAACATCTACTTTGCAAGGGTATTGGAAAAATTAAATTAAATACCATCCATCTATGAATGTCCCAGACCAGGATCCTTCTTTACAAGGAACTTTTGTCCCCTAAGTATAATACCATAAAAGAAATAAGGCGGCATTAAAATGAAGTGCTTTTACTACAACAACCAAAACGTCATGCCATAGTGACGCATTACTAATCATCTGGAAAATCCATGTGCTGGCTGCTCCTCTCTCCTTACAACCCCACCCTCACTTCCGGCCCACATTCTAGACTGCCCAGGCCACTCTGCATGGGACAGATGCCACTACAGCAGAGCAGGTCCTCTCTAGATCTCACTGATGTTAAAAACACGATCAGGAACCAGGGGAGAAACCAATAGAATTTGAGTACCATTGCAGTCGATGCAACTAAAACCCTATGTATGATTAGTTTGTGCAATTTGCTTATGGGAGAGCCTCTCAGACCCTCATTTAAAACATTTTGGTGCTTATTTTACACACAATTTAAAACAAAGTTGGTGATCTAGTAACTTAGCTTGCAGAAAATGTAAAGCAGAAAAAAATGAGGAGGGAGAATAGTTAGAGAGGAAAAGGGCTGTGAACGTTTGTGTTCCCCCAAAACCCATCTGTTGAAAAGCCCTAATCTCAGTGGGATGGTATGTAGATTTAGAGGTAGGGCCTTTGGGAGGTAATTAGGATTAGATTAGGTCATGAGAGTCCCCTCATAATGAGATCAGGCCCATATAAAGAGAGAAAGAAACACAAGATATCTCCCCAACTGCTGTCTCTGCCAAGTGAGGATGTAGCCATCTGCAAACCAGGAAGTGAGCCCTCACCTAGAACCGAACCACGCTGGCATCCTGATCACGGGCTTCCAGCTTCCAGAACTGTGAGAAATAAATGTCTGCTACTTAAGCCACTCAGTCTATGGTATTTATGTTATAGCAGCCTGAACTAACTAAGACAGGCTACTTAAGATACATTGATAGTACCAAGAAGAACTGCTAACAAAAAGGGAAAAGACAGAGAAACTACCCAAGTCAGGCCTCGGAATGCCGAAGTGACAGCAGTCCAGGGCCATTTAACACAGCTTAAACCTTCCAGACACCCTGAACACGCCTCCCCTGGCTTACAATTATCCACAATAACGTAACTGCTATTAACACAGAGACCACCCCCATCCCATGCCTGCCTGTTTTACAATTTCCCCTTCCTCCCTCCCTCACCTCACCCCCAAATCCTTCCACAAAAGTTAAGTCACAGAGGTGTACAATAAGGAAGCACAGATTTCATCTAAAAGTACTAAAATGCACACAGTTAGCATTCCGACCACCCATTCCCTCAGTTATTCAAACACGCGCTGAGCACCTACCGTGGCACCACTGCGGCCAGGCTACGGGCCTGGGCTATAAGTGGAGAATGAGTCTATTCGCACGTTACTTACTGACACCCACCAGAAAAATCAGCAAACTTGACAAATCCCCGTAACTAAGAGGTAAACTGCGTGGTACAGGCTCTTAAATCCTACAGAGGTTCAGGGACTAAGTATAGTTTGAAGCACCTCTGACACCCCAAGAAAAACAAACTTGAATGGCTCCACCTTTGCCTCCAGCCTCTGGAAAGTCTATAGTTGCCATAGCAGCGAGACTCTCCAAACACTGCCAGTGGACCCCTGAGCTGCTAATGAGCCCCAAGCACATTTGAGAAAGGAAAGTAGGTCAGATCACAGAAAAACCCATCTGGAGAATGCTGAGAATGTAAACACAGATGGAGAAGGGACTGGGGCAGGTCCTGTTCCTTCAAGTCCAGGCCCTCATCACCACCCCATATCCCGCAGCAGAAGTGTAGGGAGGCTGGACAAACCACAGGGACCTCATCTTCTAGAGGGAGCCGACCTGAAGACAGGCTCCAGGCTCTGCGGGGATTACTTGCTCCTCCACCCGAGGCCCTGCACGTCCAGCGTCACACAACTGTGCCCAGCACTGTCTGAATACCCAAGCAGTGCCCTGAGCTAGACATGCTCACGGCTTTGTCTAAAATTCTGAGAGCTAGGAAGCTGTGTGGACCGAGTACAGCACCCGCATGTCGACACGACCAGCCAGGCAGACCGGCGAACAGGGAGAACACCCAGTTTCGGGTCAAGAATGGCACGTTGCTGGGCTTTCTCTGCCCAGGTGTTACAAACCTGGGATCAATCCTCTTTCCTGGGCTTCTGGAGACACACTTTCACGTCACTCAGCCTTGGTCACAAAGTGTCCACTGCCTTCAGGAAAAAGTCCCAATTCTACCTCCTGGCTTTGATCCCCTCGGTTGCCCCATCCTGCGTTTGAGCAGGGCCAGGGTCCTCACTGCGACCTCACTGCTGAGGAGGCATCCCCTGCACACCTTCATCTCTCTCAATTCCACCTGGCATCCAGTCCCGGCCCCCAGCCAGCTCCTGGGACGGGTGTGCTCCACGCCCAGCCCACAGACTTCTCCCTTCCCATTTTCTCAACCGCCGGCAGATTTATGCCTTGGTGTTTTCTTGCCTTGTTAAGAGTCCCAGAGTATCTGTATGTCTGTGTCTGCTGTCTCTGCTCTCCAGCTATGCAGTACACCCTACACACAGACAGAACCCCACAAACACATGCTGCGTGAGCCTCAGAGGACATGGGAAAAGGTCCTGGCAAAAGTCCTCAGTCGGGGCAGGCATGGTGGCTCACACCTGTAATCCTAGCACTCTGGGAGGCTGAGGCGGGAAGATCCCTTGAGCTCAGTTTGAGACCAGCCTGAGCAAGAGCAAGACCTCTGTCTCTACTAAAAAAAAAAAAAAAAGGAAAAGAAAAAAAAAAATAGAAAAAATTAGCCAGGCAACTAAAAAATAGAAAAAAAAAAAAAAATTAGCCGGGCATGGTGGCCGTCTGTAATCCCAGCTATTCGGGAGGCTGAGGCAGGAGGATTGCTTGAGCCCAGGAGTTTGAGGTTGCTGTGAGCTAGGCTGATGCCACGGCACTCTATCCCAGGTGACAGAGTGAGACTCTGTCTCAAAAAGAAAAAAAAGTCGTCAGTCTTATGATGAATAGAGACAAGGTAGAAGATCATCAAGTTCCTTTATTTCCAGGGTCACAGGTTTTCTGTTAATTTTTACATGCCAGCACTAAATTTCACATGCTCACCCTTGGAAGTCTGAGTGGTTTTCTTGGGCTGAAGCACAAACTCAGGTGAAGCCCCATCTTTTCCAGAAGGTTCTCTTCCTTAGAAAGGACTGATCTATTACATCTCTTCCTTATTACCTTCACCATATTTACACACGAGACTTTCAAGTTCTTCTTAACCAAGGACAGCTCCAAAGACTACTCTTCATGAGGGAGAAATCCTTTCAATTCAGTTCTAATAGAAGCTGAAGATTGGGGATTTTAGTATTAGACCCAGGAAGGTAACCCAAAGTGTGCTAGAAAAAAAGCCAATAAAGAGAGATGAGACTCGCTTTTATTTTAAAATTAAGAATTTAGGACATATTTTTAATCTTTGATTCCTATAGGAAGGAAGAAAGGAAGGCAGGCAGGCAGGCCAGCAGGCAGGCAGGCTCTGAAAAGCCCAGGGCTATGCAAAAGTTAAGTTAGTGTTGAGAAGTTTCATCCCATATGAAAAAGAAATCAGTAACACAAATATCATGTTCAACAAGACTCAGTTCGATCCTCAAAATCCTTCTTTCTTTACCAAATTAATTAGACTCTTTTGAGATGGAAATGGTAGAAACACTCGAGAGGTAACTTTTTAGAAAATATATCCTACCTAATGTCAAGAAGGATTTGAACTTGCAATTCAAGAGAACAAATGGAAATACAGGTAGAAACGGTGGATAAAAGCCAGAGCGGGTAAGGTTAGCCTAGAAGTACTTACCTAAGTCCTTGTTGGAGTAGGCTGAAAGTCTGGCTCTTAGCTTTCCAACAGCCAAAGCAAAAAGGGCAACAACCATTATCAGTCACACAATTCATAAAATCCAGCAGATTAAAAAAAAAATTCCAGGATGACCAGTTTTTCTTGAGACTGACATTCTACACATGCTCTCTCCAGGGCTCTTTGCCGGATGCCTACGTGCACGTGGTGGCCAGTGCCTTCAACGATACCCTTCCACAAATGCAATATTCTACTCCACATAGCTACTTCAGCAAGCCCAGCAGGAGCTACTGAGCTCCCCCAGCAATCAACAAATCAGAAAACCACAAAGTTCTCAGGAGATGAATTTCTAGTTGCCCCACTCTGCACTGAGGGTCCTCACCACCCGGGTTTCCACAATTACAAGGTTACAGAGCAGGGAACAAAGGGCAGCATTAGGACTGTGCTGATCAACACAGCAACCACTTGTTACAGACTTGGTCCTCCCTCAGATACGCCTCCTGGCTCTACACGTCTTTGCCGGTCAGTCTCTTGCTGACTGCAGGGGCAAACACACAATGCCACCAGCCAGAGAGCAAACTGCACGCCTGGCAGAAGCAGCAACATGTCATGAGTCAACAACAGTGATCCCAGCGAACTGCTCCAAACCCACCCCGAAGCCATGGGGAATGGCAGCTGGCAGAGTCAGACCCGTGAGCAACTGAAGAAGAGAAACCTGATCAGGATGAGGACAGGAGGTGGCTTCACACAGAAGACATGAAGATCAAAGAACCGCGAGAAGCCCCCTCCAGAACCATCTATGAACAAGTGACTCTGGGCTTGCAAAAGTCAAGTGTGAAATGAAGAATATGCATCCCTGAAAATGTGGCAGGAAAATACAGCCAAAATTCTTTGTTTGTTCTAAGCATTAACATTAAAATCTACATTTTGTTAAATATAAAATAAAATCAATTTCATAATTTTTCACTTCTTTTAAAGGTAAAGTCTGAAACATTTTTCCCACTACTAACCATAAAACTCTGATTCATTAAGTGGATTCATTTTTAGTAGCTTTTCTCAGTTAACAATTTTCTGCAGATAATCCAGATGCCCTTCCCATAACTCCCTTTCTAAACTAAGTTTAAGATCTTGGGCAAAAGCCGAGAGGCTGGCCCGTGGCAGACATTTGGCCAAATAAAACCCCAAGCTCTAAAGTTCAGGTTCTTACTTAGAAATAAAGTTTCATTCTAAACCTGGGAAGAACGAACCAGTGGACTCACCTGGGCCAAGTAACTGCTTCTGTCTAGGATCAAAAATATAACGAGTGTTACCCATCTTCCTTCTCAGGGAACTATCGCCAGGAAGAATAGAAAATTCAGTAAGCACTGTAAGAATGTTTCTGTTCTTGTTAAAAGAACTTTAATATTACATTTGGTTTGAATGTTGATGTGTTAATCCTCTGAGTTCCTCTAAAGCTTAAATTTACTGGATTTAGAGGCTACTTTGCACAGGGGATAAAAGGGCCTTTTAAGGAAAACATTCGAGTGTAAACAGAGATGGGATCTCCCAGCTGCCAAAACCGACAGCAAAGCTGGTTTCTGCAGCCAGACTGGAGGAGCAGGTTGGGAAGGGCACACCCTGCACATCTGTGGTGGAAGGAGCTTCGACGAGGAAAATGCCAAATAGCAAATTCAGAGCCTTCAAGCTTCCAGCTCTTTCCTCATGTTGCGCGGACAGAGTGGGCACTGGTGACTGTCCCCGACCCGGAGCAGCATCTGGGGGAATTTCTTGCCATGCGCTGACGCAGAGCCTGGCTCGGGGCTGCCCTGCTTGTGAGCGGGGCAGAGGAACCAGGCGCGGAGGCCCAGAACTGCTGACTCAGGGCTCCATGAAGGAACAGAATCCAGAACACGGGGCCGGAAAGAGCCACCATGAGCATCTACTGACAGCACAGCGGCAGAGGGAGTGAATGAGCCTGTCCCCATGGGGAGCGTGTGTGCGCGTGTGCGCAGGTGTGCGTGTGCTACCACGCCCTGAAAATATTTCCCTTTTCCATAACCACCTGAGAGGCCCTGGTCAGTCCCTTGGCAGAGCATGCCAACCACGTGTGTTAGTACATGTGTACCAGGCACGATGTGAAACTTCTCCTGGTGGTTTGAGCGAAGCTGCTCTGGCCAGGATGCAGGTCCTCCAATCTGTAGGACTTTCACCTTTCATTTTTGTTTGCTTATTTCTCTTTTTGTTTGATCTTCCAACCCTCTGGAAGAAACCCTTCTGCTTTTGTTCATTGGCTTCAGCTCTTACCTAATTTTGAGGAAAGCAGGCAGGACCCTGTGGTTCTGCGAAGCCCTGAGCAGTGATGCTGGTAAGATGGGTATTCAGACACAGGGCTGGGAGGGAGGGTGCCGAGGGCAGAAAGTGGGCAAGTCATCCCCAAAGAGCCAGGAGAACACACCAGGGTGGGACCGTGCAGAGAACTGCACTCCTCTGGCCTGAGCCCCGGCCTTGGGCAGCAAGGGGAGGAAATGCCCTGGGCAACTTGTCCCGGCAAGCCCCTGCCCAGAAGCTGCTGCGTCACCCTCAGAGAGAGCATGGCCCACATCTGCGGAGTCACCACTGTATCCCCCAGGACCCGGCTTCAGGTCTGCACAGCACAGAGCACATGCTCACCAAATGTTTGTGAGTGAATGAATGAATGTAAGCCACAAAGACAGACGCAGGCCTTCTCCATACCCACGGCCACTGCCCTAGTTCAGGCCACCACTGCCTCCTGCCTGATCCACAGTAACAAACTCCACATGCTCCTCTGACCTCTCACCGCTGACCTCTCCCCTCCACCCACCCTCCTCCTCACCACCAGAGATATTCCCCCAAACCAAATTCTGTCTCGACCTTCCCCTGCTTTTGAAAAGAAGAGCCGCATTTCCTTGCACTTCCTGGGCACCAGCAAACTCCTCGGTCTGGCTACAGGCCCCTCTGAATCTGGTGAGCACCTGCCGCTCTGGCTGCCAACCCTGCTGCTCCGCCCAAGACCACTGTAGCCCCCCTCCCAGCCCCTCTGGCTTCTCTCTGACCTGCTGCCTGAGTTGCTGGGCCTTGCCACACTCCCAAGCCTTGGCATATTCAGTTCCCCCTCCCTGAAGCACCTGTGCCCTTCCTCACCCTCAGCAAGCACCTGTTGCAAAACCCAATAGAGATGCTGCCTCCTCCGGGAAGCCTTCCCAACTTCTCCAGGCAGAGTTACGTGCTCTGTTCTCTTGGGTCTTTTGTTCTCAACTCTATTGGAGACTGTGTCCTGTTGTACTATGCTGTGCCTGTTTACAGAACAGCTGTCTCTGTCTTCTTTCCCCCAGCCCCCTCAGCATCCCTGGAAGTTAGGGGGAACCATGGTTGATTAAATGCCGCCTACCTGTCCAGCAGTGAGCCACATTCTTTGCATACATTTACTCCTCACAGTAACCCCCAAGAGGTGGGTACTACTGGCCTCAATTTAAAGATGGGTAAACTAAGTTTCAGAGTAGTCCAGCAACTTCCCAATGTCACACAGCTTGTACATGGGCCAAGGAGCGTGTCTCTCCAACTTCAGGCTCCTTCCCCGGCACATCATGCGCAGACTGTGGCGTGGAATCAACCCAGGATTTATCTGCTGAGAGGATGGAGGGATGGATCAAAAATGCAAACGAAGCGGAAGAGAGTGCCGGAGAACACTACATGATTCAACTTAGACTCCAGCACTCATCACTTCCTGCTTCTGCCAGCAGCAAGCCCGTGGCTTCACCTCCTGCGCCAAAGTATTACGGAGACTGACTCACCAGCAAGGGCGGCAGCACTTAGGCAGTGAGGGGTCCCGAGCCAGGCATGTTCTGGCGAGAACTCCCTGTCCCCCCCATCTCCCTGGTACCCTCCCTCCGTCCGGGCTCCTCCCTTGGTTTGGGTGTCTATTTCTCCACCTCTGGGGCAGTCTGTGACCAGGCCTGCTCCTGGCCACCCTCTTTCTGCACCTCCAGCTGGGTCTGAGGGCTCAAGAGCACGCACTTGGCTTGGAAGAAAAGCAGCCCCCTGAGTGCACAAACCTAAAATTAGAAAGCGGCAGCCAACGTAACACGGAGCCAAGGGCCATCACTAGGCAGCCGTGCTGGGCACGGAGGGCGGGCTCTCGGCCTCAGCTGCACCCATTCAGGGCACGATAGGGCCCCACGCTGCCTTGGAAGCTTCTACCCAGCAAGTGCTATGCTGGGCGCTTCTAACCATGCCCTCGCGGTCCTCAAAGCCCCACTGCACCAACTCCTTCGGGGTCAGATCCCTTTCCAGGCTGCTCCAGGGGCCCTGGGACTGCAGCCCAGATGGGGTCACAAGGGGAAGCTCCGCAGCTTCTCCATGTCCTTTCTTCCGGGTCTATCCAGACAGCCGTTGGCCCGGTCTCCAAGTTACCCATTCCTGAGGGATAGCTGTTTGCAGCAGGGAGTGGGAGGTCAGCTCTGAACAGGGATAATGTCTGCCGGGGCTCACACCCTGCCTGGCCCATGTGCCAACACACCAGACTCTCTGCCACAAGCCCCCAGAGGTCAGCTGTGGCTTCCCTGATGGAGCAACTGTTTTCCACTCGCATTCCTGGGAATTCTTATCATCAGACTCCCAGCCTGGCTTCAGCCACATACAGCTCTCCAAACAGGTCTAGAAAGTCAGGGTGACCTGCCCACCTTGCCAGGCCACGCTAGAGGAGAAGGAAAGTCCGCTCACAATCTCGGCCACTGCAGCAAGTCTCCTTCCAGGCAGGGATGGGAGGCAGAGACTCGAAGCTCTCCCCCCTCCCCAGGGCCTCTCTTTTCTCCCCCTCCAAGTTGCATCTGTTCTCCCCAAGGCCTGAGGCCTAATCATTACCAACGGGCATGGGGGAAGGGAGTGTGAAAACTCCTGGAGGAAAGCCATTTGCACTGCAAATGTGGGATTGTGTCATCGTTTCCACAGCAGCCATGAGAAGCAGGAAGAGGCAGCAGGAAGTCGCCCAGCATGTTTGCAAGAACAGAGCATCTGCAGATTCTGTAATAAGATGTGCCTTGGGCTTTCTTTGTCAAGACACCAGGTCTCACTGCCACGCTGCTTCCCACCAAGCCCAGAGAGGGAAGACAAAGCCACAGATGTTGGGGGGCACGGCAGCGGCCTGTGAACGGTGAAAACACACTGAAGGTGTGCTGCCTCCACCCAGAGCAGCCCCGCTGGCAGCGGGAACTGACAGACAACATATCTCCAAATCAGGAGGCCAACGAGGACCTCAGACTTTGGCCCAGGCTGGGTGAAAACAACTTCCATTTCAGTGAAATGAAATGTTCACCTGTGCAGTTTTGAAACTTGCTTTGAAAACCTCCAGGGACCTGTCAGTGAGGAAAAAACATGATTTATGTGGATCCAGGCGGTGACTAAAAGCAGCCACAGGAGAGTGAGGTTGGAGGACACACTGATAGCCACGGCACCATAGCTGTCACGGAGCCTCAGGGCATGCGGCCGCCATCAATCCTAAACCACGCCTGCCAGCTAGTAAGATCTTTCAAAAATGTAAATCTGATCATATCACCGTCCTGCCCTGGGGCTTCTGGGTGCTCTTCAAAGAAGCCCCAAGGGACCAACAGCCAAAGCTGCAACAATCTGATTGACAAAATCAATTAGTATTGGATTATAACCCAGAGTATAAAATAAATATCCATGAATCTACACTGATAAAAATAAACAATTGAATACATTAATAATGGCGGGGAAGAAACAAATCTCCTATGCGGAAGAATTCTACAAAACTTACGCAGATGCTCCACCAGCGAGCACGACTCCCTACTCCTTAAGTGTGGGTGGCACATAGTGACGTCCTTCCAAAGACTACAGCATGGAAAAGGAGGAAAAAAGTAACTTTACAGTGAATGTAACCAAGGGAACGGCCTGAAAAAAGGTAAAATGTTCTATGAGTTGTCTTTTTAAAAGTTCCCCCACTCTTCTTGAGAATTAAAACCTGCATTCCTGCCCAAGGCCAGGGATCAGAGGGGCAGGGGGCGTCCTTCATTCTTTGTACCATCTCCTGGCGGGAGATGAGGTCAGAAATGGGGTCAGTCAGGACCATCAACTATCCCCAGACAGCAATAGCCTGAAGCTGAAAACCCTCCCTTGAAAAGTTCTATATTTTCTGCTTAAAGGACAATGGTACTTTTAAGACGAGTCTCCAACCTCCTCATTTGCTGGCAAATTAATAAACCTCCCTTTCCTTCTCCTCAAACCACTTGTCCTCATTCTTCTGATGCAGCCTTGGGGACAAATGCAGCCCTGGGGACAAGCGCCAAACATTCGGTAACATGGAGACACACAACAAACCCGACCTGAGCCAAACAACTGAGGCCAACATCAACAGTGATGTGTCCCATGGACACTGTGGACCCTTGAAATCATGCGAAGAGGATGGCACGCTATCTCTGTGACCTTCCTCCCAAAACCCACAACTGCAGTTCAATCATGAGAAAAACATCAGGCACATTCCAATGGTGGGCCATCCTACCAAGTATCTAACCAGAGTGCCAAGGCCATCAAAAACAAGAGAAGTCTGAGAAACTGCCACAGCCGAGAGACACCTAATGAGACCAAATAGAATGTGGTATCCGAGATAGGATCCTAGAATAAAAAAAAAAGATATTAGGGAAACACTAAGGAAATCTGAATAAACTATTGTCTTAGCATATTTTTTCTGCTGCTTATAACCGAATACCCGACACTGGGTAGCTTATTTCTTATACTGATGGAGGCTGAGAAGTCCAAAATCAAGGAACCACTCTGGTGAGGGCCTCGTTGCTGGGGGGGACTCTGCAGAGTCCCGGGGCAGCGCAGGGAATCACATGAAGAGGGGCTGAGCCACCAGTCCCACCCCATGACAACCCACTGATCCATTAATCCATGAATGGATTAACCCATTCATGAGAGCAGAGCCCCTGTGACTCAATCACCTCTTAGAGGCCCCATCTCAATACCGTCGAATTGGGGATTAAATCTCAACAGGTGTTTTGGAGCAAATACTCAAACCATAGCAACTATGGACCTTAGTGAATAATAATTTATCAATATTGGCTCATTAAATATACCGAATTACCTACCATTATTAAGATGTTAATAGGGGAAATTGCGTGCTTGGATAAATGGGAACTTTCTATACTATCTTCTCAATCTTTCTGTAAATCTAAACTGTTCTTCAAAAAAAAAAAAAAAAAATCTAAAAAAAAAAAAAATAAAAAAAATAAAAATAAAAAAAAAATCTAATTATAATAAAAAATTCTACCAAAGGAAACAAAAGATAAAAGCCTCAGTCCTTTCCAAGACCCATGATGTGCCAACTGCCTGGCCCCGCCCACTGGGCCACCCTCCTCTCCTTTCTCTCCAGGCTCCAGCCACAACCCAGTGGCTTTGGTTGGGCTCCCCAGCACACGCTCTTCCTGCCCCTGCAATATCAATTCTCTCCCCAGTGTCTTCACCAGCCCCCCAGCTCACACATAGCTAAACCCCCAGACAGAGCCATCAGTCACTTGCGTGGGCTCCGTCCCCAGCCACCCAGACCAAGTGAGGCTGCAGGCTGCATCTACTCAGAGCGCTGCACTTCTCCTACATCCCATCCGTGTCTGTGTCTGTCTTCTCCAGAGGGCTGTAGGCTCTCTAAAGCCAAGGTGGTGCTTATGCCTGGCGCAGAGTACCCCAAGTTCATGCTGCTGCACGCTCAGATGCATAAACGAATGAGATTCAGAAGCAACCCACAGGGTCAAGGGTGAGATCATAAGGGTTAAAGTCTCGAGTCCAGCTGACCTCAGGAAAGGAAAACCCGGAGCGACTGGGTACTGCTAGTATCTACTGGTGCCCAGAGACACCAGGATGCTCTCTGATCTCCAGATTGTCTGCATCAGGGAAAGACAGGGAGGGTGGACTTTCTCTTTTAGCTTTTATCAAAAATCTACTGTAACCCTTGGATAAGCTGGGTTCTATTTTTTATATTGAGATATAACTTACACACCATAAAATAGTAAAATTCACTCTTTGTAAGTGTATAGTTCTACGAATTTTGATAAATAAAATCATGTGACCACCACCACAGTCAAGACATAGAACATGTCTGTCACCCCAAAAAGATCTCATGTCCATTTGTGGTCAACACCCTCTGCCAGCTCCAGCCCCTGGTGACCACTGATCTGCTTTCCATTCCTTATTGTTTTGCATTTTCCAAAGTATCATATAAACGAAATCCTAGAAAATGGAGCCTTTTCAGTCTGCCCTTTTCCACTCAGCCTAACGCATTTAAGATTCTTTGATTTTGTTACATGAATCAGCAGTTTGTTCCTTTTTATTGCTGGCTAGTACTCCCCAGGGTGGACACACCACAGTGTGTCAACCTTTTCACCAGTGGATGCACATCTGGGCTGCTTCAATTTGGGGGCAATTATTGATATAAGCACACATATTTTTACCTGGACATATATTTTCATTTTTCATAGGTAAACACCTACAAATGAGATTGCTGAGTCATATGGAGGATCTATGTTTAACTTCATAAGAAACTGAGGGGCAGAAAATTTGAGAAGAGTAATTTTATTTCTTTCTCTAACACATTTTGATCGAGTACCTACTCTGTCCAAGGGTGTTCCTGCCCCCAACCTCTGCCCATGCTCTCGCACCACTAGAAAAGCAGACGTCCCGTGTGTGTCCACCCTCAGCCCAAGGCTGGGGTCGTAGTAGACCTGGCACTGCAGCAGAACCAAGAGGGGTGGGACGAGTGTCCTCCTCTGCCAACGGCAAGCTGATTTGCCACAGGCAAATCCCCCACCCCCCGGGGCTCCGGACCAACAGAGCTGCAGGGAGACCCCGGGAGAGGATAGCCAGGGAAGGTGCGAAGCTTTAATGCTCCATCCAGATAGGAGACTCTGGTCGGCTCCACGCCCACCTCCTCATTACCCCGTGTTCTAGAACCACATCTGCGTGCAGGGATTCTTCCTTCCCCTGATTGCTCTGTCACTTTTGGACACTGGTTTGGCAGTTGGTCACCCATGCTTTGGGCATCCCTAACATTCTCGCTCTCTACCACGGCTTTGTTTCAGCAGCGTGTGCCTCTCCAGCCCGCAGGAGCTCCCTGGGCACACAGGCCTGAACTTCTCAGCACTCCTAGGTGCACCTGGCTCTCCACAAAACACTGTCCGTGGACACTCTTTAGGAGGCTTTGAAGGCTCAGCAGAATGGCTTATAATCAGAGCCAACTGCTTACAAAGAAATAGGAGTTTCTTGCTCTGATGGTTAATTTTATGTGTCATTGAACCCATATATTTGGTCAAACCTGTCTCAATGTGATTGTGAAAGTATGTTAGATGAGATTAACATTTCAATCAGTAGACTCTGAGTAAAGCACATTACCCTCCATAATGTGGGTGGGCCTCATCTCATCAGTGGAAGAAGAAAGAGACTGAGATCCCCCAGGAAGCGGGAATTCTGCCAGCAGGTCAGCAGGTCCGCTCCATTAGCTCTTCCCTAGGTCTCCAGCCTGCCCGCCCACCCTGCAGATTTCAGACTTTCCAGGCCTCACAATCACATGAGCCAATCCCTTAACATCAATCCCTCCTCCTAAATATATACACATAGATCCATCCATCCATCCATCCGTCCCATTGGCTCTGTTTCTCGGAGGACCCTAAAACGCTCGCTCCTGCAGTGCAGTGCGTACCACCATCCCACGACGAGCAGGCTGGCCAGGGTGGCCCTTGGTCAGCCACAGCCCACATGATCAGAGACGTGGTCTCTCGGGGCCAAACTGTCAGTGCCTTGTTGGCACCATCATAAATGCAGCTTCTCCCACCAGGAAAAGAGACCACCCGGCCCCTGCTCTCCGGGGACAGCTGCTGCAGAGGGAAAGCTTGTACAGTACCTGCTCACGTCCTTGGCCAGATCTGGGCAGGAGGGAGTGGAAGCTTCTACTCCATCACCAGCTGGCTCGGGTGGCAAAGAAGCTGTGTGCTCTGTGGCTGAGGGAGCGAGACTCACATGGGTGGCAGCTGGGGAGGTGCTGGGGACACAATGGGAGAATTATTCCAGATGGGACTGAGCTCATTAATGGCACATTCATCAGGCCCTACTCACCCACCCGCCCACACACGGAATGGACTATTTAAAGACCCAGCACGCCGCCTCTCTGGCTCCCCACCCGGCCTCCACTTGCACACGGAGGCTGAGGCTCCAGTGCAGCGGCCCGCAGGCCCTGAGGTTCCCCCCTCACAGGTGCCTGCAGAACCGAGGTTTCCTTAACGGAGGCAGTTCAGGTGTCCCGGACACACAGTGTGAGTTTTCTTATTTGATCTTTGCTTGGAGGAGAGGATTTTTGTACGGAGATTTTTAATAATTTTTGATAGGCAATGAAACAATGTGCTGAGAACTAAAATACAACTTTGCAAACTCCCCAGGGTTTACTCCAAAAACCGGAGGCTGAGAAAATCCAGGTGAGAAGGCTGATCAAGGAACCTGCTCAGGGACCGGGTGGGATGCCTGCACCCCTTGTGGGAGGGAGGATTTCCAAAGCAGAGCGCTGCCCCCGTGCAGTGGGTGAGCGCCCCCTACTGGAAAGCCATGGAGCCACGGGGAGGACCTGGGAACCCCCCCTGCAAAAGCCAAAAGCCAGGCCTGGAGCCCCAAACAGGTTCTGATTCTCCCCATAGGCAAAAAGAGCAAGACTAGCACTGCTGTCCACAGGCTAAAGCCTGGGAACAGCTTTCAGGGCGGCAGCCCTCCCAGCCTCTCCAGCTGTCCCTGCTGCTGTCCTCGGGGGAGCTGGGAGGCCTGAGGGTGTCTCAGGGTGGCAGGGCTGGAATACGGGACTCAGCACTAGGAGCCAGAAACCAGGCCTGAGGTGGCAACTGGGGTTTGAGGTGTCACAGCCCTGTGGTGGAGGATCATGTCTTCCCCCTGGGGGTAAACCCCTGCAGGCGGCCCCCAGACTGCAGAAGTCCAGGACACGAGGGCTTCTGAGTCACCAAGACATCTGCTCACTTCCATCTTTTCAAGCTCTGCCTGCGAGGTTGGCATCCTGGCCCGGAGGGTAGCTGCCACGGGTACCCCACCCCCACCCCAGAGAGAGGATTCTCAATCGTGCTCCCAAGCCCTGTCACTTGTAGCAGGTTATGCAGGACCTGTCAGGCCCAGCCTTACCCCTCACTGCCCTCCCTCGGACCCCTGGAGGCTCTGCTCCCACCAGCCAGGCTGCCTTTGGTTCCCACAACACTGGCTGCCTTCTCGGCTGGCAGCCCCCTCGCCTCGCCAGGCCAGCAATTCCTCGCCTTCCAGGTGTGCTTGCTGCTGTGTACCCGGCCCTGAGTGTCCTGTCCAGCCCTGTTTGCCTGGCCCCATCGTGGCCATCACGTCCACCTTCTAATGGACTGCCCTAGTCTACGTCTCTAAGCCCCAACCCTTCTCCTGGGTGACACACATCCCCACATGAAGGTATTTGTCTTGTGAACTAAAATAAAATCTTAAGCCCCACCACCAGCAGACAGAATGGATCCCCTCTTAGCCAAAGAAACCCCACAAATACCCTAAAGCTGAGTTGCTGGCCATGAGATCAGACAGGCTTCATCATGCCCCCTCCCCTCTTGGAGATGTCCTTTGTCACTCACTAACAGGCCTGAGGCTGTGCGAGATACAAAGCTTAAACCACACCCTGCAGGACACTTGAGTCTGGGTATATATCTGGTGGCTTGTCTCTGATTAATAGACTTTCTTATCTTTACTTAAAACATTCCAAACCTTTGGATAAAGCTTCATTTCTTTAACCAATGTTAGGCAGGGACCAAATCTGCAAGTAGCAGATACAGGCCAGGAGAGCGGTTCCTAGGGGCAGAGACGCTGGGGAAGGGACTGCAGGAAAATACAGCTAACAACCGCCAAGCGCAGGAACTTGAGGTTTTGAGGCAACTGTTCAGCTGTAGCTTTAAGAACACCTGTCAATCAGGCATGTCAATCTTATAGTAACATCCCACCCCCTCCTGTAAACCCTCCCTTGAATCAGGGCACTGAAAGGAAACCACCCGGGAGTCCTCAACACCTTTCTCCACTCCTGGAGACTGACCGGTTCCTCTCTGGAACTGACTCTCGCTTCTTTTCTGCAATAAAAGCTGGAATTGCTTCCTATCCGTGGTCACTGGGTCACACTGGCCCTGCTTGTGAGTTTTCCAAGCAAGGAGCCAAAGAACCAGGACAACAGTCTGCCAAGAGGCCAGACCTGACACCAATTATAAGTCAAAGAATCTTTAAATGTGCCTATAACCTGTAATGCCTATGAACTAAAATAAAATCTTAAGGCTGCCCGCCACGAGCTGACTGAATGGACCCCCTCGTGGCCAAGGGGATATCCTAAAACTAAATTGCCTGCCATAAGAAGAGAGGACAGACTTGCCTCATCATGCCCCCTCCCTTCCTGGAGACATCCTTTGTAACTCATTAGCAGGCCTAAGGGTACGCAAGACACACCTGCAGGTCCTTAATTTACACAACAAATATGGCTTGTCTCTGATTAACAGAGCTCCTTATCTTACAACTTTCCAAGCCTTTAGACAAAGCTTCACGTCTTTAACCAATTACAAGTCAAAGAATCTTTAAACCCACCAATAACCTGTAAGGCCCCTCCCCCCTTGAGATGGCCAAAGTATGGCTCCCTCGTATTGATTTATGACTTTACCTATAACCCATCTCCCTGAAGTGTACAAAGCCAAACCGTAAACCAGCCACAGTGAGTCCACATGCTCAAGGCTTCCTGTGCGTGGCTCCGGGTCATGGTGCTCAAATTGGGCTCAGAATAAACCTCCTAAAATTATTTTACAGAGTTTGGCTTCTTTTCCATTGGCATGCCCCACTCAGATATGTCCTGCCTTTTCAGGCCAAACCAATGTATGCCTTCCACATATTGATTTATGACGTTACCTATAACCCCCATCTCCCTGAAATGTATAAAACCAAACTAACCCAGCCATGGCGAGGCCACTTGCTCGAGGCTTCTCGGTGTGGCTCTCCAGGCCAAGGTCGCACACATTCAGCTCAGAACAACCCTCTTTAAATTCTTATGTAGAGTTTGGGTTGCTTTCCATTGACAGTCTCATGTCTGTCTGTCTGTCCCCTGGGGAGCCTGAGCTGAGAATTCCACGACAACAGGGTCACACCTGCCAGGTCCACCCAGTACGGTCAGACAAGTAGCCTTTGCCAGGCCCCTGGGGAGAGAAAGGAACGGAATACAAACAGGGAGCTTACTTTCCCTTTCCCCCCTGATAAGGAGGAAGTTTATCCCTCCCTCTCTCTCCTAATAAGGGACTGCAGGATGGATGTGACTGAGGCACGGGTCCTGTGAGCTGGTTGTTTAAAAAAAAAAATTATTACAAGCAGCTGTTCTTGCCCAGTTACTCCCCTTGAAAAAATCTTCTATAAAACCCACCACTCTCCCCTTCCTGGGGTGGACGCTTTTTTCAGCCTCCACCCATCCACACCCAAATACTCAAAATAAACAGCATTTTACTAAACCTGAGACTTCGTGTATCTCCCTCTCGGCTCGGGACCTAACAAGTACCCCAGCATCTAGCCAGGCCCCCACAGCAGGCCCTCCACAACAGACCACGGGAGAGCCCACGGGTGCTCCAGCTGGCTGTGACTGAGTGCTGGTGCGGAGCCAGCACCGGACCCCAAGGACACGGGGAGAAAAAGAGAGGCCAGAGGGTGATGACCCTCGCAAGCTGATCCACAGTGAACAAAAGTGACAAGTGTTTGGATGAAACCCAGCAAAAACGCAAAAGGGAAACACCTCCAGTGTCAAGCTGAAACATCTTGGACGGTGGCTAAAATTATGCTGTAAAAGACTCCAAATGAATACCGCAAACTACCAGGGGCTGTTCAAGCTCCGTAAGAGAGCCATTTTCCCACTTTGGAGGCCCACATTTATTCATAACCAGAGAACACCACTTACAAACTCAAGTTTAATGCTCTCAAGAAACTACACTGGCGGGCTCCTCCCTCCACTCACAGCCCACTCAGATTTTATTCAATTTAATACAAATAATGTGATATTGTTTGTGGTTCTGTTACTTTAAGGGCACCCTTTATCAAACTGCAAGGAAGGATCTGTCTTCACAAACACTGGCAGAGGGTCCGGGAGATGCAGCCCTACCTCGGTGGCCCCATGACAATCAGGGCAACCAGGCTGGGCTGGCAGCCTGGGGACGCCCCAAGGCTACACATCCTTAGGGACGCCGGGGGACAGCACAATCAAGGCTCACCCCAAGCTCCCTGGGCTGTCCTCAGGGGCCTCCTCGCAGCTCCCCTCCATTCCCATAGTTGACTGGACTACCAGGCCACACCCTTCCTGCCCTGCTGGGTCCCATTAGCCAAAGGCACCAAACAAATGACTCAACAGCTCATTGAAGAAAGGCGCCTCCCCTCCCCCCACGGCCTGTTGGCCCAACTCCAGTGGCTGCAGAGCTCTGGTCCCAACAGGGAAACGCTCAATGAGTCACCACCCAAGTGCTGAGACCCACAGACACCTCCTGGTCCCAGCAAAACTCCTCCTCTTGCCCCTGACCCTCCTCCTCCCCCAATCTCCCCAGCTTGGGAGCGGCACCACCAGCCAGCCAGGCCTGGCACCGGAAGTTGAGATTGTCAGGACTCTTCTGGTTCTCCCATCCCTCCCTCTGCCAAGCCCCTCAGCACCCCTCCTGCTGAGTCACCTCTTCCCCAATCAGTCCTCCCTCCAGGCCCCCAACCTCTCTGAGCAGGACTCCCTGTTAGCCTGCTGTACCTGCCTCCCATTTTGTCTCCTCGGATCCACACCCCCAGAGCCACCAGAACGACCATACTCAAGTTCCGATCAGGTCCTTCCCTAGCCTAAAGCGCTCCCTGACTTTCCACAAGTCCCTCCCATGAGCGGCGCCTCTGCTCAAGCCAGCCCTCCACCTGGAAGGTCCCTGCCTCTCTCAGAACCCCTCCTGGCCACCCAGAATCACCCTGGCAGCTCACACCTAAGTGCTACCTAAACAAGGAAGCGCTCCCTGCACCACCAGGCTAGCTGGGGCCCCCAACCTCAGGGCACCCCGTTGTCTTCTGCTAACATGTCCTTCTCCCCTACTGGCCATGAGCCTGAGAGCAGGCAGGAGTCTCAGCCATCGTGGGCTCTCCAGCCCCAGCGCAGGGCCTGGCGCATAAAAAGTGCTCAACACACGGCACTCGGCCTCTGGCTCACCAACCTTGCAGGCCACTGACAGCGGGACAACCATTCCATCTTCTTGAAATCCTAGAGTTTGAGGCAGGACCAGCAGCAGAATGTGCAAGCAAAACCCAATACAAATGAAAGCAAAGTGAAACACAGGGCCCCGTGTTCCAAAACTATTAAGAATCACAAATTAGAAACAGCAGGGAATTGGACCAGGTGCAGGACCCCTCTGAATGTGCTGCACCGGGTGACTGCCCTCAAGGAAGAGCTTCAACAGGGTCCCGCCAGCTCCCCTGAAGCTGCCAGAGGGCAATGCTGCTCCAGCAGACAGAAAGCAGGTAGCAGTTGGCGGTTCAGCTTCTCATCAACAACGCTGGTCGGCTCCTGTCTTCCGTTCGAGCCTTTCAGGACCAGCAGTGACTGGTCTTCAAGACATTCTCAAGAGTCAGGCCCTTTACAATCCCAGCCCTTGGCGAAACCTCCCCAACCGGTGCCAAACCCGGCCCCGAGGGGGCAGAGCCCTGAAGCGGGGCGCCTGAATTCTGCCTTCTCCTTCCACCTCTGCCTAGAATCTCCCCATCTCCCTCAGAAGATGGGCCTGGGTTTTCTACAGCTGTACCACCCTGAACGCACCTGATCTCGTCTGATCTCAGAAGCTAAGCAGGGTCAGGCCTAGTTAGTACTTGATGGGAGAAAATAGGCCTGGGGCTAGGGCTAGGGTGTGCTTAAGGCGTTAATCAACATTTTATAAACCTTATTAGAATAACAAAGAAGCCAACTGTTTACAGTTTTGGAAGGCAAAAGCAATGTTGATTTAAATTAAACCTGTTTCCTCCCTGCCCGTTCTTTGGACAGAGTTGATAAGCAGAAAGCACATAAGCCACCATACTTTTAGCAGACAGACATCACTCACTGACCAAAGCATTCTTTCCTGCTAAGCCCAGTTGAACAAGACCTCAGAATCCTTCTTAACACAGATCCCTAGGGAACCACTACTAATGTATCAGAGTTTGCCATCCCTGATTTAGTACCTTGCCAGGGTCCTCACAAACAACTGGTCCCACTAAGCATTCGGTTGCAGTCTCCAACCACACACGATGGAGAACGCCGCTCTGGTGCCTGTGTTCCATCTGAGGCCCTATAAGGCTGGCTATGGTGAGCTGCCTTCAGCAACCGTTGTCCTGCGAGTCCCTGCTAGGGCTTTTGAGTCCTTCTGGGCAGATCCCTCACGGAACTGATAGCAAATTTCATTTCAGAGATCAGCTGGAGTTGCCAAGTTAAGCCCCCGTCCAAGGACAAACACCAGAGTGGCCCAGGCTGTCACGGGAGGGTGATAACGGCCCCCAAGGTGCGAGCTGAACACATCATGTCCTGTCAGGCCAGATGGGCGACGGCATCTTATCTCCCATTTCATATCACCATCTGGAAGGCATTTAGCGCAACAGCCCTGCCTCACAGGCCTCCTGGCTTTTTTCTTCTAGAATCCCCAAGCGCACGCGATCACGTCATGGGGCAAGCGGGAAGGCCAAACACGCAGCTCAGGCTGAGAGTGGGATGCAAGCTGCAAAAGGGAAAGTGTTGGAAACGGTTGGTTTGGAAAGCTAGGCTTGGTCGATCCCGACACTGCACGGTCAGTCCGATGGAGGCCCCGGGCTTGACAGAACAGGTCTCAGCGATGGGCGAGAGGGCAGGCAGCTGAGAGAGGCCGCCACTGAAACATCCCAGAGCCCAAATCAGAAGGTGCTGAGAGATGCTTGTAAATTGGCTGGAAACCCACAGGCAGCCACATCCAGACATTTCTAGTCGCCAGTGAGATGCACCCGCATGTGAACACCAGCCGGCCCACGTGAGAGTAGAACAGCCCGGACCAGCTGACCTGCAGGCTTCCAGCTGGCGCCCGCTCCCGGGCAGTTAACCCTGAACTGGCTGGTCCATTCTTCCCCGGCACACTCCTGTCCCCTCTCCCTTCATAGACGGAGTCTGTGCTCAGAGGAGGGAGATTATGTCTAAGCTTGGCCAAGCAAAACTTGAGCAGGAAGGAAAATTATAACCAGGAGAGAAGTCATAAACACCATCCCGAACCGCAGGAGTGGCTTTGATCTGGCCTGGATCACCCCAGTCATGAATTCCCACCTTCGTCACCAGGGGCAAGATTTCCTTATGGGCGCTGAGCACCTCAGACGGGCCCTGGTGACAGAGGCTACAGGGGTGGGGATACAGGGACAAAAGGAAACCGATTTCAGATATCCAAGATTAAACTGCTGTTTCAGAAAGTCAAGATCTCGATCAACACATGTGCGCACACATGGAAATAGCATTCATCGGCCATCAAGCAGGCGGGGGAGAGGGGATGGGTAAATTCACACCTAACCGGTACCGTGCACGCTATCTGGGCGATGGGCATGCTTACAACTTTGACTCAAATGGTACAAAACCAATTTATGCAACTAAAACATTAGTACCCCTGTAACATTTTGGGGGAAAAAAAAACCCCAAAAACCCAGAAAGTCAAAACCTACCAGCACAGATGAAGCCGCTCAAGAACTAGAAAAAGCCAAAGCAAGGGCAGATCACTATGTCGGTGTGAACCATATAAACTTGTCAATCTTGACAATTGCCAATGTAGAATTCATGTGGTTCAACCTAACAGTAGCCAGCTCGACATGGGAAACTCACAGGTTCTGGAGAAATGTACAGGTGCACCCCAGTTTACTCAGCTCACTGGGTACTGGTTTCCTAAATTTGATTCATGGACATCAAAGTACCTTTTAAACGGTACAAAGGAATTCTGTTATTCAGGGAAGACTTTGGGGTGATTTCTATTCTAAATTAAAAAAATAATAATTCCCCTACTTTACCATTCAGTTTTTAATTAGGTGCTTGCTTAGATAAGGGTTCGACTAACCTTTGTGAGGAGGGTTACCCACAGGTGCAGACCCATAGTGGCAACACAAAAAAGTCTAATTGTGCAAACAGATAAAACCCAATTAAACCACATGATTTGGGAGCAAGAGGAAAGACAAGCTGTTGAGTCAATACGGATTCCCTGAGCTTGCAACATCTGAAAGTTTTAAACTCAGCTTCTGAATTTGGAATCTCTGTAGTACAGGGATGACACTGGGCAGGGGCCTCACACCCCACCCCACCCGGGGGCTCTTTGGTCGGGATCAGAAACTTCGGCCACCAGCTACTGGGTCAGGTGTCTCCATTCCTGAGGAGCCGTGATGAGCTGTTGACAACTGTTACTAGGCGAGAACAGCATCTGGACAACACTGCCTTGGCCCAGGGGTCCTCCAAGCGTGGACCCCAAGCCAGCAGCACGCACGTCACCTGGGAGCGTGTTGGAAACGCAAAGTCCCCTGAATCAGAGGTGCTGGGTGAGGCAGCAACCTGGGCTGTCGCAGGTTATTCTGCGGCACGCTAAAGTCTGACCCAGGGACAAGGGTCAGGCGAGGGGTTTTCCAGCTGTGTCCATGGGAGTCCTCAGGGTCTCAGGAGACCCCTCTGCATGGATTCTTGAAAGCACAGAGGTTCCTGGATGTAACCAGAGTACCCCATTCCGCTGTTTAATAAATGGTGGTACGGCCGGAAGGTTTCATTCGAAAATCCATTATGCTTTTTGAAAAAAAAGAGAAATGCTGAACAGATGGCCATAGGCAATCTAGTCCTCTGTTGAACGTTCTAGATCTCGGCCCAGCTTTCTGTGTCATCCACGGATACCAAAAGCAAAAAACAGAAGTGCAACTGCCCCAAGCAGCTTCACAGTCTCTTCCCTGAGAAGGGAGCAAGTCTTCATGTCCGGTGGCTTCAACAGCAGAGAAGAGGCGTGTCAGAATCCCTTTCATTTTATTTAAGAAATACCTCGGAGACAGAGGAGGCGCCCCGCTCCCTTTGTTGGCCATTCAGAAAGAGGAGCTCTTGAAATAGGAGTAGCAAAGAATTAGCTGCTCAGGGAAGAAAGGAGAGAGGCCTGCTCCGGGTTTTCCTCTCAGATGGCTTAAAGCAAACGCTCCAGCCCCACTTCTTTTAAATGGTAATTAAAAAAAAAACACATTAGCATTTTTTTATTTAAATCTAATTTTTAAATTTAAACTACCAACCCTGCTTTTGCAAGGAGGACTGTTACAGCGCACCCCCCACCCCCGCCCAGCTTTCTTCCCCTCCCCGTCCCCATGCCACCCTCTGCCTCTGTCCTTACTGGACGCAGGGAGTGCAGAGGGGTCCTCCAGCGGCTGGGGAGGCAGGAGGGCACTGCTGAGGTTAAAACAATCCCCCCTGCACACCCAGACTGCCCTTCTTAGTTGCCCCAACAGACCGGCGCAGTTAAGTGCAATGGATTCTTGCTATTCACAGAATGTTCTAGAAAGTCACCACGAACACTGACTTAGCGAGCACAGAACCATTGCTCCTAGAGGAAATGCCGGGTTAGGTTCCTGTGAGCCTCCAGACACATTTTCATCTGACAACCAACGGAAACAGAACTGTGTTCTGTGTGCGTTCCTGTTTAAAGACATCTTATTTAACATATAATGTTGATTCGTTAACATTGAACTCACAGCCAACAGCACTGGCACTCGGGCCAGCACGGAGCTTCCCTAACACACACATCTCAGTGAGGCCCATCTCGGCCTCGGTGCGCTTAGGACACTTCAGCACTGTGCTGGGAGGTCATTTGAGCAGGAAAATCACCAAGAAAAAGCACAAAAATACAACAAGGTGGCACTAAATACGCCATGGAAAGGACACCAGAGTGCAGTGAGAGCTGCAACACGGAGGCAGGGCAAGAGCATTGTCCTCTGCAACCTCAGCTGAGAGCGTGCACATCGGGTGACTCGGATTTCTCACCACTCTCTCTACGTGTCCGAAAATGACGGAGAAAGAGCCACGAGTATTGATTCTGGAGTGATAAATAAATTTTAGCGAGGAGGAAAATTTACAAATATGGAATCTGAGAATAAAAGGGATCGGCTGTATTTTGTGCATGCGTTTGGTGACTAACGTCATAGCAGTCCCTACTCCTATAACAACTGCCTCTTTTCCACCCACCCAGTAAGAAGAGTGAGACGATACACCTCTGGAGAAGTGCTCAATAACACGGGCAAGGCACCAAAGTCGCTCCTTCCTCAGTACCCCCCTGCTTTCTGGCCATGCTTCATTTTAATCATGCCTGCAAGAGCCCAGGGTTCCCCCTGAGTCTCATGGGGAGAGAAAGCCGAGAAGCTGGCCAACGTCTCTGCTTGGCCACAGGCCCTTCCTGCACTCTGTGATCATTCTTGGTCAGGGCAGAGGTGACACAACCGCATCACTCAACGCATTTGCCTTCCTTAGACTTGAGAGAGGCCAGGGATGCGGAAGGCCCGCAGAGCATGGTGTGACCAGGAAGCCTGGCTCTCCGGACGCTCTGCCAGCAGAGGGTTCAGAATACAGGCAGCCAGCCGAGCCAGAGCTGCCGCGACCCCAGCTCTGCGCTCTCTAGTTACGTGTCCTCAGCGTGTTAACGTCCCTGAGCCCCAGTCTGCTCATCCGTAACATGGCAGTGTGACAGCAGCTCCCACCTTCTCCGGCTGCCGTGAGCATTTACCAAGACACTCGATGGAACACTCGGCACGGCACCCGGAGTGCTGGGAACTGCCAGGTAAAAGAAGCCCTGAGAGCAGAGTCACCTACTGTGAGGCCTGGGACAAGTCATTTAAAACACACAGCCTAAGGACGGGGAGGGGACTCAGAAGTACCGACAGACCCCCAGCTGGAGTGCGGTTCTCCCAAGAGCCGTCCAGCCAGGTCCAACCTCGTCCTCTGCTCAGAGCTTCCCCGTGGCCCACTGTGTCCCCGACTATACAGCGGGAGTGTCGGGTGGGAGTGATAAGGGAGGGGGTGTCTCACTGGCTTCCGCCTCCACCAGCGTCCCATCCCCGGCCTTCCCAACACAGTGGGGGTCCAGGAGTCAAACGGGGCACTTCAGGGTGGGGAGAGAGGTGGGGGGTGGCTGACTTCTTCCTGGAAACTTCTGGACACTCTTTGAGTGCTGGGGGCCTTAGTTCCCAGCTAGGGTGTCTCCTTTAAAAAGTTAACTCATACATAAGTAAGAACTGTGGCAGACTCCCACATGTAAAAGAAACATCCAGAATTCCACATCCACGTACAGCTGCCTCAGAACATCTGCTCTGGCCTGCAGCTTCCCGCCCTGTCATCTACCCTCTCACTCCTCCTCCACCAGGCAAAGCTCTTCCCAGCTGACAAAGAGGCCCCTGCCTGCACCCTGAGGGAGGCAGCGAGGTGGGGGCCGGCACACACGGCCCCCTGGCTGGGAGGTCGGGAGGCCCTCCCCGCCCACCTGTTCAAGCCCCCGACATTCCGCCATGGCCCACCCTGTGCCAGGCCGGGTGCTGCGGTTCAAGGTTACAGGTGACCACTTCCTACCCTCCAGGAGCTCCCAGCATAGCCGAGGAGACAGAGTTAGACACAGGCCATTCACAGGTATCCACGGGCAGGGACACAGGGCACAGGTGGCTGCAGGAGATCAGAGGGAGGCTCCTCTCGGAGGGGGAGAAGGCCTCCAGGGGAGGGAATGCTGGGCCACCAGCTCCAGGAGGGAAGGACCATGTCCGTCCTATCCACTGTGGTTTCCCCAGAGCCACACATCAGGCAAAAAGCAGATGTTTCACTCATATGAATATAAACCAAAATGTATGTCTGTGAGCACACGGATATATAGAGAGAACACATATGCAGACATAGATGTGTGTGCATATGTAGACATAGCTGTGCACGTGTGTGCCCGCACACACCCACGCAGACCTCTGAGCTGACTCCTGAGGTGGATTCTGAGCAGGCCCGGTTTAAGCACAGAGTTTGCAGGCAGAGGGAGAAGTGGAGCCCAAGATCAGGCTGAGCACAGTGTAGACAGAGGACTGCAGTCAGCGCGGGGTTGCTGGGCGTGGAGGGCGAGGAGAAGGAGACCTGCAGGAGGTGATGCGGCAGAAGGGCAGGGCAAGGCCCCCAGGCCCCTGTGCCCCCTATGCTGCTGACACCTCTGTTCTCTGACTGCCACCAAAAGATGAAAGAAAAAAAGCAGCTAACCCAGCTCATGCCCCAGGAGGCCAGACGACGGCTAACTAAACCATGCCCTGAACTATGAACGGCATGTTCTCCCTCCTGGAGGACGTCTACTCTAACAGAGACCCCTGAAGCCTGCCCAGGAACAAGTCTCTATAATGGCCACGGAGGAGGGGCTCCCTGGTATTTCCTCAAATTGTTCGTAAGGCCACAGAAGAGCCCCAGCCCTGGCACATACCTGTTCAGGACAGGTAGGCGGTGAGGGGTGGGAACTGCAGGTGAGAAGATGGGAGGGTGGGAGGGAGGCAGCCTCAGAGACTGGGCCCTGGGGTCCTACTGCCAGTCCTAGGCCCAGTCCCCACCGTACCTTTGGGCTGTCAGATCCGTAGAGACCTGGCCGACAACACCACCATGGTAGGAAGATGCAGCTAAGGGTGGGCTTTCCAAGTCTGTGGGGGCAGCTGGCTGGATGACATCATCTGCTACAGGTGACCTGGGGAGAGAAGAGGAAAAACGCCAATGTTCAGAGATATTCCTACAAGTTTTAAATGTGTTCAAACAGCATGTTTTATCTGGACCCTGAGCAGGGCCTCAGTTTCCCTTTCTATGTAGGAGGAGCCTGGTGCTCACAGCGTGGTCCACAGTCACTGGTCCAAGACATGAAGAGAACAGAAACCCAGAGTACGTATTTAGAAACCTTTATAGCAATTTGATAGGGTAATTTTATGTCTGTTAAATCTAGTAATAAAAAGTTCTGACTTTTTGGTCAGTGGTGCTCAACCAGGGATGATGTTTGCCCCCTCGGGGACACTGGAAATGTCTGGAGAAATTTTCGGTTGTCACAACTTCGGGGACAGAGGGGTGCTACTAGCATCTAGTGGGTAGAAGCCAAGGCTGCTGCTAAACATCCTACAATGCACAGGACAGCCCCCACGACAAAGGATTATCTGGCTCAAAATATCAATAGTGCAGAGGGTAAGAAAACCTGGCCTTGAGTTTTGTTTCATTTTTCCGGTAAATCACTTAATTGTATTTTCACAAGTTTTGAACTACAATGAGTTAGAAAATAAAAAACGGGACTGGTCCCTCATGGATTGAAAAGGTCTGCACTAGACAACCTCCAAGAGAGGCTGGCGCCGGAAGCTCAGAGACACTGTCCTTGGCCACCCGTCAGTAGCTCTGTGGGGAAACCCCTATCGGGGTCAGTGACGTCTGTGATGTCATCGGGGAGGTCCGGGAGTGACTTTCTTTCCGATGAACCCTGCCCTGAAGCCGTAAGTAACAGGACCACTCTGACTCCCAGAGCCGGCACTCACTGAAAACCAGCCCTCTGCTGCCAACACCACGTGGTCCCGCCCTCACGGGACCTCTGACGGTCTCAGACAGTTTTAAAAATGCTTATTTATTTAGTCACAATTGTAGTAGTTGCTAAGAAGGAATGTACAGATGGCTCTGAGAAAACAAACTAAGAGTTCCTGGCCCAGCGTGGGGGTCAGGGAAAACGTCCTTGTGGCGTGGCGAGTGTGCTGAGGCCAGCTGGCCGGCTCAGGGACAGTAACGTCTGCTGAAGCTCACTCTGCACAGGATCAGGATCTCTTCTAAGTGCTTACAGATAACACTGTATTCAATCCTTATAAGAACACTGTGAAGCGAGCACTATTATCCCCTCATTTTACAGATGTGGCAACTAAGGCACAGAGAGGCTGAGTAACTTGTCCACGGATGCACAGCAGGTAAGTGGCAGAACTAGGACATAAACCCAAGCCTGACCCCAGGAGCCATGCTCCGAATCACCACACATGGCTGTGTCCCAAAGGCCGAAGAGTAGGAGAAAGAAGAGTGCCCCCCCCCCCCCCGCCCCCAGTGCAGGGAGCCACATGATGGGAAGCCCTGACTCAGAAAGCAGTTGGGTGTTCTGGGGAAGTGCAAAAGGTCACCGCAACTAGAGTGTAAAGAAGGGGGTGCCGTGAGGGGGGAGAGGTGGGCAGGAGCCAGAGCACACGGCCAGGTCGAGGAATTGGGACTGGATCCTAAGCCAGAGAACCAGCCCAAGGCTTCTACTGAGTGTTTCGCCACAAACAGCTGCCCTTGGTGTTGAGAGGAAGGAGAGTGGAGAGGCTCGGGGTCAACGTCCCAAAACTACACTCTCAACAGGACGGGCCTAGACACGCGTGTGCCCACGCTCCCCGCTCACTGCCCATCTTCCCGCTGACCACTCCAATTCCCCAGGACAAGACCCTGGCGCCCCGTGGCCACGCCCAGGGAGAAGGAAGGCGCCAGCTTGGAGGAGGGAGCATGGCAGGGCCTGTGTGTCTCTGTTGTCTGCTACAATTTGTAAAAGCTGAAACTACAGACAGTAATGACTTTCCAAAGTCATAAAACCTGAGAGGAAAAGCAGAGCCCAGGAGCTTGGCAACACCCATTGAAAGCCATAAAAGACTTTGTTTCCATTGTACTTCCAAGAATTTATTTTAAGGAAATAATGAAGGGTGTGGGCAGACGCTGTGATCGCAACAGCACAAAATCTGGAAACGACCCAAACGCCCACCAGCAGGGGACAGTTCACCGAATTAAGACACAGCCAGAGAACAGACTCAATTGCAGCTATTTAAAAAATAAGGTAGATCTTCATGTATCTGGATGTAAACATGTTCATTATTAACTGAAAATAGGTTTAAAAAAAAAACTATGGGCAGCATGACCCAGATTTTATGAGCATGTGTGTATCAATACACATGTACATGTGTGTATATACAGTGTACACACAGAAATACACACACGCACAGAAAGCAAGCGACAGGCTGGACGGACATGCAAGCGATGTGGAA
This sequence comes from Eulemur rufifrons, assembly GCF_041146395.1. Classification (NCBI taxonomy): domain Eukaryota; kingdom Metazoa; phylum Chordata; class Mammalia; order Primates; family Lemuridae; genus Eulemur; species Eulemur rufifrons. The sequence goes on along the minus strand of NC_091010.1, from coordinate 63,494,419 downwards.
GAGCACGTGCCAAGGCGCTGACGGTAATTCTCTTTCAGTAGTGAAATTTGGAGTGTTTTTTTCTTCTTTGTGCAATTTATCTTTATTTTCCAGTTCCACGCTGAACACGTACTGCTTTCATAAGCAAAATAAACAAGAAAACATATTTAAGGAACATTTTAAGTGCCAGGGGACAACTTCAATTCATAACTCGGTGAAACTTTAAGAGCCGGGACAGTTAGAACAATGCCATCTTTCCCTCACTGCTGTCTTCGCATTGTCCACTGCGAGGACCGAGACTCGTCAGCCTCGTTCCAAGGCGGGAACACGGCCACGCCTCACTCATTAGGCATCGCTGGGGAAAATGAAGTCCCAGTATTTCGTATAATGGATATCTGCCGACGTATTCTACGTGACGGCATTTTTAGCTTAACTCTTTGGATGGAATTACTTTTCCCTCCCTGATTGTTTTAAACGGAGGATCCTGAATATAATTTTAAACACTTTCTCAGTGCCACTCAATCATCCTAAGCAACTGTGATGTAAGTGAGGAAGGGTGCTATGGCACCAAGAACAACACTCACATATGAAGTCAAGGGGGCTGGATCTGAGTCCAGACCCACTGTGGGATCTAAGCCAGGGGACTTCTCTGAGCTTTAGCTTTTCCGTCTAGAAAAGTGAAGGCACTAGACTCCACGATCCCTGAGGACTCTGACTCAGCCTGTCCCTTCCGCTCAGGCTGTCAGCTGTCACTTCTGCTCACCAACTCACCCACCTCTCCTTGCTATGTTATGCCTCCCAGTTTTCTGCTTCTAATAGACTACAGACGAAGAAATATGGCTGAGGGTGCTAGAATAGTGTGTACATCAAGAGTTAATAAGCTCTGAATAAAGATCTATAAACCTCCTATGCCAAATAATTATAATTTTAAAATGTACATGGATGTGGATATATATATATGCATTAGGTTGTAATGTATATGTACATATGAAACTTATGGAAAAAAACAGTTGTCGAATTCACATTGTCCCATCAGCTCCACAGCCTTTCTTGCTTCCTAGTAACCCGGTTATTTTCCAGATGGCAAAGGAGGGGGAGGGCTGACTTCTGGGGAAGTGGAGGGATTCTTATACAATAGCTCTTCTCAGAACAACTGTAAGAGGCTACAAGTGGTTTCTAAATTCTGCCGGTGGTGGTTCTGGGACTACAATGACTGAAATATTTTTCAGATTTTAACCACCAGCTGTTGCCACCAGCTGCTGGAGCCAGCCCACTATAAATTTAGTCAGGCCAGCAAAGGGTTGATTTGCCACTGGAATGTGAGGGAGGGAACTCGTACTATCAACAAGTGCTTCGCCAAAGGGCCATGAGTCACCCACTTCAGAGACTGGGACAGAACAGGCTTTGCCCAAAGAGGAAGAGGAAGACGTTCCTGTTCCAGCCTACAGAGCCAATACTTTCAATTCTACACATGACCCCTGCCACAGGCAGAGCCCACAGCAGGCACCAGGATGCGTTACATGGCATCACGCGCTCCGGGGCCGACAGGCTACCCAGAGCAGGACAACTGGGAAGTCTAAAGCAAGAAGTGTGAAGGCTGGTGTCTTCGTCCCATCAGGTAGCTACAACCAAATCCTATAGACGGGGTGGCTTATAAACAACAGAAATGTATCGCTCACAGTTCTGGAGGCTGGGAAGTCCAAGATCAAGGCTCCGGCAACTCAGTGTGTAGGGAGGACCCCCTTCCTGGTTCACAGCTCCTTCTCACTGCATTCCCGAGTAGCAAAAGAGCCCAGGCAGCTCTCTGGGGCCTCTTTTATAAGGGCACTAATCCCATTCACAAGGTCTCCGCCCCATGGCCTAATCACCTCCCAAAGGCCCCACCTCCAATACCATCGCCTTGGGGGTTAGGATTTCAACACATGAACTTTGGGTGGGACACAAGCATTCAGACCACAGCAGGTGACAGTGGAAGAACAAACTGCCATAGAAACATAGGATTTTTTCAGACTGGAGTGATGGGGAAGGTCCCACAAGGGGAAAAGCTGAAGCAAGCAAAGTGCTTCAATAGGCCAACGTGTGCAAAGGGCTTTCCAGATTAACAAAGGCTTCCCCCTCCCTCTCTGCCAGATGATTTGGCTGGAAAGCCACTAGGTCCCCCTTCCCTTCCCATGGAGGAGGTGGGCAGGGGCGGAGAGGAGGGAGGGGGCAGCAGTGGCATGGAGGTGACCAGCATCTTAAGGACATCGTTACCTATGGGGAGATTAGCAAAAATAATTAATAATAATAAAAGCAATATCAAGGATAACGGGAGCCAGACTCTCACAGTCAGAGAAGGACTTGCACATATGGAAGGTGGTCGGGCTCCAAAGACCCCTCAGGGCTGGGCTGCAATCAGAAGTGTCAGATAAATACAGAACTAGATAGCCTGGTGGGGTGTGTGCCCGTGTATGCACGCATGACTCCCGACGGGAGTCACTGCCAAGGGACAGAACCACCACAAAGGCACTGCCACTGCTAAATCTGAGGCTAATTGAGCATAAAAAAAAAAAAAAAAAAGCCAAAACAGATAGTAATGGATTATAACCCATTGAAATAAAGCAATAATCTATGCATCTATACAGATACAAATAAAGACATGAGCACATGAAGCAGTGGGGTAGAGGGGAAAGCTCCTCCTAAGAGCACAACGCCACCTGGTTGGTACGTTTAGGAGGAAAGATGCAAACAGAAAATCGCTGTTTAAGATCCATCCTGGGGGTGGTTATTACAGGCAGGAGCCACCCAAGGTGCTAAGGCCGGTGGGTGGGGGGTAAAGAAGCAAAGGACACTGGGGTGGTCTCTTAGTATCTTCCCACCGAACACCACCGATTACAAAGGAGAAAATGATGCCCTAACGTGGAGAAACCTGGCGGGCACTGACTGGGCCAGGTGTTGAACATCCTGATGGTGGCACAGTCCTGACCCTGTGACCCTGGGTGCAACAGCACTACTTCTATGGAAGCCCGGCTGCAAACGGGTGGCCAGAGTCTGGTCATGAGGAAGCTACGTGAACACAGGTAGAGGGACTGCTTCCAGCGTGTACTCGTAAAGGTCATGGAAGACAGGAAGAGATGGCAGAATGTCCAGAGGGAGGGAGGGTCTGCAGGCACGACCCAGCGTGTGGCACAGGGTTTCGACGGAGCCTAGGTCACAGGGAGGAAGGGACAGTGTCGTGAACTGGAGTGGGTTGTGAGCACTGGACGGTGACGTCCCAATCTCTGGCTGCACTGGCACTGCCGGACAGTGTCCTTGCAGGGGAAACACACAACTGGAGTGTGGGAGGAGTTTAGTTTTCGTTTTTGTTTTCTAGGAGGGTGGCAGCTTCATGTCTGCAATTTGCTCTTAAATGATTCAAAAAGAGAGTAAGATAATAGATATATGTGTACATACACATTTATATTCGCATATATACAGAGAGAGAGAGAGAGAGAGAGAATGAATGACAGAGCACATGTGGTGAAATGTCAACAACTGGGGAATCTGGCTGAAGGGACTATGGGAGTTTTTTGTACTATTCTTGCAACTTTTCTGTAAATTGGAATTCTGTAAATTGTATTCAGCAACAAACAAAGAAAAACTTCTAGAGCCAAGGCACCCAGGCAGAAAGCCACTCCCCAGCACCCACAGAGCTCAACGTGGAGCTGGAGGACAGAGTGTGACATGTCCCCTTAGCACCATCACGGCAGCAGAGGGACACACAGCTGGATAGCTGAAGCCAGGGCCAATGTGGGAAGGGCCTCAGAAGCTCAGGCCACGAGCCTGTTGTCCTGGAGCAGCAGAGATTTAGGAGCAGGCCAGTGGCAGAATATTACAAATATAACGCTCTTGCCCCAGTGGATCGTAATTCAGTGGGACAGGAAATGCAGGTGAGGGAGCCAACCCCGAACTTTGGAGCAGTTCAGGTGCCAAGGGATGCTGGACACAGTTCAGGCCATTGCAGCAGGGGCAGAATTAGTCATTCCAGAGGCTTTGTGATGACAACCCACACCGGGTATGGAGGGAAGGGACGTGGGCAACAATCAAAGATGATTTGGGTTTTGAACATCAAATTGGTTACAAAGCCATGTTATTAACTGCATGCCTCGCACATAAAACCTTAGACCTTCTGTGTTTTTACTTACCATTAATGAAGATTAAGGATTTACTTATCTTTAAACAAAGCCAATTGTTCCATTTAAATAAATTGACATCATTCTAAGCAAAAACATCTATAAGTCTGTGGTTTTGATGTGCTACTTTTACTTCGTCCTAAGACAAACTGAATAATATGTAACTCTTTTAAAATGACTTTACAGCAACCAAACGCAGGCCTGGGCTCCCTGGAAGCCGCATGTCCCACTCGGGAACTGATGTAGCTCTCACCCACACAGCAGGAACAGAGCCCGGTGCAGTTCACATCTGTTCACTCCTTTTTTGAAAAGGGCAGCAAAGCCCGTCATAAATCAGCAAAGCGGAATCTTCGGAGATCTGCATCTTCACGAGCTGTGGCTGGTTCTGAGCTAGGCAAAGGTTAGAGCCACAGCACAGGCTCCACGACAGACGGAGCATACACTCAAGCCCTTTTCAGAGCTGCCCTTGGCATCGGAGTCAAAGCCCTCGTCCCCTGGGGAGAGGGGCGGGCAGACCCCAGCTCGGCTGCCGCTTCTGCTCTGGAAGGTGGACACGCCAGCTCTGCAGCTCCGTGGCCGCCGCCCTCCTCGGGGCACACAAGGCTGTGCTTTTTAGTTACGATGGAGAACAACTCGTCTTTTCCCGATCTGGCAAATGACGAGGTGGGACACACGTGGCCTGGCGTCCCTACAGGGTGGGGCTGGGTGGATAAAAGATTCCTAAGAAGAGAGGTCAACCTCTCCCAGCAGCAGAGGAGGAACCCAAGACCCTGAACGTAGAGGAACTTCACTGAGGTCTCAAGCATGCTCATTTTATTGCTGGTGATAAAATTTGAATATATAGGAAATACTGTCACAAATTTAAATAATTGCAATAAAAGTATTAAGGCAATAACAATAATTACAAGAGCAGCTAACACTGGCGAGCGCTGGTATTAATATTTGCCAGACGTTGTGTGAAGGGTTTCACCCGCCCTCGCTCACAGAGCCCCTCCCCTTGGAGAGGACCAAGAACAGAGTCAAGATTTGGACCCACGTCCAAGAGCACAGGGCCCAGGACATCCCACAGCACGCACTGGGCCAGGCTCGAGCTAAGGAACAGGAAGACATCGCCCACAGGACTCTGGGACAAGCGGCTTGTTGAAATGATCCTGGAGCCCATGGCGGGGAAAACAGAGAGAGATTTTCCACTTGCAGATAAGAAAGTCGAGCAATTTAAAGATTTAGCCTTCAGTTTAAAAAAAAAAGGAATTTAAAAAATACGTAGCCACTTATATTTGTATGGTCTCTTAGAGCTTTGCCAAATGCTGCCTTCTGTGCTTCCTCATCACCCCTGTGAAGGAGGCAGTCAAGTTAACTCACGGAGTTAAGTGACACAGCAACGAGACACATGGTGAGAACACAGGCCCCCACCACTGACCCTGTCCTCGTTTGGAAACGCACGTGTGCACGCTGCCTCCCCTGGGTCTTCCCTCCAGCGGGCACGCCACAGCGCCCTGGCCAGAGTGCAGCGGCACAGCCCCGGGAGGCAGGGAGGCGGTAGGGGCCTCTGGGGTAGGAAGAGGCAGCAGGGCTGGCAGGGGGATCATGACTCCCTCTACCCCCCAGCAACAGGGGAGGGGCCCCTGCCTGCCCTGCTGAATCCTCAGCCCAGAGTCAGCAAACATTCACTGCAATGAATGAATGAACGGAGAGGTAGAGCCATTGGGAGCCAATGAGCTTAATGCAACATGGTGCTTTGTAGCCACTTGAAATTACACATTTGCCCATTTCAATTATGAGCTGTGCTTTTCCCATTTTGAAGCCAAATTTTTTAGGGTCCTAAACACTTTTTGCCACTCCTGAGAAGCCCTGGAGCCTTTGCAGATGAAGAAATAAAATGCCACCCCCACTCTCCCTTGAGAGGTAGGACAGGTCAGGTGACAGACAGCCAGAGTCTGGGGCCAGACTGCCCAAGCCCAAACCCCACTCAGCAAGAAAGAGCTGTGCAACCTTCGGGAAGGTCTCCCAGAGCCTCAGTTTCCCTATCTATCAAAGATGGCAAGTCCTGCCTGGAAAGGGAGTGGAGAGGATTCATTGAGACCAGTCATGTAAATGTCACCATAGCAGGGGCCTGGCACATGGAAAGGGCTCCACAAATGACGGCATCAGTAAGACAAATACAAGAGGATGTGCTGTTTTCTGAACATGAAATACTGAATGTGCTGTTTCAAACTACACAAGCCCCTCCTTCCCGCCTCCCCTGCCCAGGTGTGCACGCTCAGGTGTGCTGCTCCTCAGGCTTTATGTGAATATCAGCTGGGGCGTGGATAAAGAATGAATACAAGTGGCAACAAGTGAAGAGAACCAATGTTATGAGCACCCAGTCTGTGCTAGGCACCGTGCAATCACTGTGAGCAACATGACTGCAAAGTCTTTCTCCCCAAGGCCACACTGAGCTGAGCTCCATCCTGGCTGCTCCGACTCCAGCTCTCATAGCAACGGGACCCTATGGCCTCAGAGCAGCATCTGTCTCAATGACGTGCAATGAAAAGAGAGTGACACAGACAGCCAAGTGGAGTCTGCCTCCCTACAAAAAAGGGTTGGGACTAGGCGAAGACTAATTCATGCTGCCTAGCAGTTATGGTTCTCCTTGAAAGAGGCAGTTGTTTGTACTTTGAAACATTATTAGGGTCTAAGCATCCTACAACTTCGACAATGCATTCTTTCACAATTTCTATGCCACTGTATGGCTTCCTTTTTCCCCCCATGTATGTATGCTACTTTATAAGTTGCTTCAGTAGCATTATTTCCAGGTCTTATTGCTGCTTGAAAGAATTGTCTTTGCTTTTGCTTTTCATCTTTTAATTTCTGCAATACAAACTTTTGTGCCTCTCCCCCTAATTTAAAATATTTATTGTCCTTATGAGTGTTATAATGCTGATGAGCATTAAAAATTGCTTTAAAGTTGATATTGCAGTATCACAAAGCAAGCAAATCATCTTGTCTTTAGCAGAAACAAGATAATATTGCAATTCCCAATCTCATTAAAAAATCTGTTCTCTTCCTTCAGCGTTCTCTTGGTCTTCTTTGACATCATGGGCTGTTCAGCAGACAGAATTAAAAAATAGTGTCGAGCTGTGGACTATTCACAAATTCCACTTCAAACAGAAACACAGTTCACGGTTGTCAAAAGCTAATCGCGTACTCAACCCCCATAAACTCTCACCAACCAGCCTGGTGATAGTGTCGCCAGTCTGGCGGGGGAAGTTAGAACTAAATCATGAGCGTAGCAGCGGTCAATTTAGCCCTTTCGGCTTCCTAATATTCTAATTGTGCTGGTCAATCTGGGAGGATTATTTTGTTGAAACTTATTTTAATCTTCCGTATTTTAAATACCTTCATTTTAAAACTAAAATAAAAATATAAAAGACAAACAAAAATGTATTAATAAAGGGATTTATTCTGTAAGATTAGGATTCAGTCAAAAGGCCGCACTTAAGGACCTGGAAGGCCACAGGTTCTCCACCCCTGGTTGGACTACTCAGTCTGTAGGGTCCTTTCTAGCCCAACGATTTTCTGATCTGAAACCCTGGGGCTCTAGAGGTATAGCCTCCCAGCCTGGCTGCAAACAGCAGCTTGGAGGAGGCTGTGGGCAGCCTCGGCCCAACCCCTCAGCAGGGGCCAGGCTCCAGCTCCCAGGAGACCTAACTGGGGGGGAGGAGGGGAACCTTCTTTGCCTCATATACAATTTAATCAGCCCTTAAAATTGGGCTACTGTTGTTCCCACGTCCATCAGCATTAATGAGCCCAAGGACTGAGTTTTATGACAAGCTCAAAGGAGAAGGAATTATTCCGGAGGACCAGGCAGGGAGATGGCAGCCACTGTTCTAAAAAGATGAAAAAATAAACCCATCCAGATGCTGGGAGAAGCCACATAGTCTGGTGAGTGACAATGTATTTGTCCCTGGATCAAAGCAACACAAAGTCTGCTGAATGGGCCAGCACCTCTGGGGTCAGGATCCCAGCTGAGGGCACTTAATTCTGAGGGTTCCTAGAGCCAGTGCCTCAAGCCCACAGGTGCACCGACTCCACCAAGGCACTGGGCACAGAGGGCACCGAAAGCAACCTGGGGAGCCCACGTGGTAGGCGGGCAGGGGCAGCAAGCACAGTACAAAGAGCTCAGCCTCCAGGCACAGATCCGACCCCAAATCCAGCTCTGCCACCTACCAGCCAGTTACAGCCCTAGGCTAGTTCATGAAACTCTTTGAGCCACATATCTGTAAAATGGTGAAAAAATGCATTACTTGAAAGATTGTTTAAAGAAACAGGAGCAAAAAACATGTGTAAAATTCATAGAAACAGAAAGTAGAACAGTAGATACCAGGGCTGGGGGAAGAGGGAAAGGGAATTAATTGTTCAATGGGTTCAGAGTTTCAGATTTACAAGGTGAATAAGTTCTAAAGATCTGTTTCACAGCAATGTGAATATATACTTAACATTACTGAACTCTACACTTAAAAATGGTTATGATGGTTAAATGTTATGTTCTGTGGTTTGTTTAATCACAATTTTAAAAACATATGTACTCTGGGAGGTCGAGGTGGGAGGATTGCTTGAGCTCAGGAGTTCGAGACCAGCCTGAGCAAGAGCGAGACCCTCGTCTCTATAAAACATAGAAAAATTAGCCAGGCGAGGTGGTCTGTGCCTGTAGTCCCAGTTACTCAGGAGGCTGAGGCAGGAGGATCACTTGAGCCTAAGAGTTTGAGGTTGCTGTGAGCTTTCATTTCTCACCTAGCCAGGGTGAGGGAGCGAGACTTTGTCTCCAAAAAATAGTAATAATAATAAACATGTAAAGCATAGTGTCCATCTCACTACAGATCCTCAAGAAACAGTAGGTGTTCACAGAAAATAGCAGTAATAGAATGATATTAATAGCTACTGCCACCAGATGTTGTCTAGCTGACACTTAATTCAGGCCAGAACCAGCTTCCCCTCAAACATTTTTAAGCTAAGAACAAGCAACTCAGCTCACAAACAACAACTGAAGCCTGAACAAATGCCTGCAGTGTCTTTACAAAGACAAGGCAAAATTTTAGTTGTTTTTATTTTTTAACCTCATTCAGTCCTCAGTACTTAGCAGAGTCACAGATTTCCTGATTCCAAAACCACACAAGCAGTAAAATTACCTCCTTACGCTCTCCCTACCATGCACTGAGGTCTAGATTTTGAACAAGGAGCAAAGCCTTATATCCCCCAGTTCAAGAATGGAGATGAGGCCGGGCGCGGTGGCTCACGCCTGTAATCCTAGCACTCTGGGAGGCCAAGGCGGGAGGATTGCTCCAGGTCAGGAGTTCGAGACCAGCCTGAGCAATAGCAAGACCCCTGTCTCTACTAAAAATAGAAAGAAATGATCTGGACAGCTAAAAATATATATATACAAAAAAATTAGCCGGGCATGGTGGCACATGCCTGTAGTCCCAGCTACTCGGGAGGGTGAGGCAGGAGGATTGCTTGAGCCCAGGAGTTTGAGGTTGCCATGAGCTAGGCTGATGCCATGGTACTCTAGCCCAGGCAACAGAGTGAGACTCTGTCTAAAAAAAACAAAGGAGACGATTCATTCACTGATCCAATAAGACACTGCTGAAAATATGTTCTGCCAAACACAACACTAGGCCCTAAGGATGCAGAGAGAAATGAGGAAGGGTATTGTCCGCCCTCAAACAGAGCCCCTGGCACATGGCTGACACAAGACAACCTGGGAGCTCTAGAATACAGATTCCTGGGCGAGTTGGGGCAGACCAGCTTCAAAGTTCTGGAGATGAAAGGTAACATCTGATCTTTTCCTTTCTGTGTGATGCACAGAATGAGAAAGGAGGAAACCACAGGAAGCCCAAGGGTTGGAGGGAAGGGTGTCCTGGCAATGAAAGGAAGAAGGGAAAGGATGCTACTGATACCAACATGACCTGGTTTCTTACCAGCTCTTCCCAATTTGGAATGTGCCCCCACTGAGGGGACAGTCATGATATGAAACCAACTCTCATGCCCTCAAGGAGCTTAAACACGGGAATGTTGGCCAGGAACCTTATATTCTAAATGACAGATACTGGGACAGCTCCTGGACCTCAGAGGACTGAGCGTGGACACAGCCACAAAATGAGGGGCCTTAGAGGAACGATCTCTAGCCCAAAGTAGCCCAAAAGATGAGCCCATGGAGCAGCTGCTTTCTCTTTCCATTCATTCCAACCCAGATCTGCTCTCTGTGAGCAGAACTGACATGAGTTCCATAGTCTTTTATTTTTATTTTGTTTTCTAGGCAAAGGATCAATGAACAGTTAAAAGGGAGGGCGAGGCCGTGTGCAGTGGCTCATGCCCGTAATCCTAGCACTCTGGGAGGCCGAGGCAGGAGGATCATTTGAGGCCAGGAGTTCAAAACCAGCCTGAGCAAGAGCGAGACCCCATCTCTACCAAAAATAGAAAAAATTAGCCAGGCATGGTGGCACACATTTGTAGTCCCAGCTGCTCAGGAGGCTGAGGCAGGAGGATTGCTTGAGCCCAGGAGTTTAAGGTTGCAGTGAGCTATGATGATGCCACTGCACTCTAGCCCAGGCAATAGAGTGAGACCCTGTCATTCATTCATAAATAAATAAATAGGGAAGGTGACAAAGCAAGGGAGGATGAACAAAACTACAACTCAGATAACCAGCTCATGGACAGCAGAGTCAAGGAGCAATTTCTAAATAAAAGAGAACTGCATTTGATAGTATGTCTCCTGGTTTACATTTAAATATAATAATAATGCAAATAAGCTATAACAGGTGTTAAGAAATCTAGCTCCCCTAATAAATCCCTTTGATTATGATGAGACCAAAAATATTAACACAACTGACTTTCCATTTGCACAGCACTTTCCAGATTGTTTACCAAGTATTTTCAGGCACATGACTTCACTGGCCTCCAGAGCTTTGTGAGCCAGGGAGGCAGGAATAACTACTCCCACCGTCAGTGAGAAGGAAAGTGACTCAGAGAGGGTTCATGACTTGCTCAAGGTCACACAGCTGGGAAGGGCTGAGGCAGGGACTCTAATGTGGGATCTTTGTCTCCAAATTTGGAGCCTTCTCTGTACTGCTCCTCCCCACCTCAGGAAACATAAACCTTGGGAACTTTGCTCTCTCTCAATTAGCAGCCCTGGGGACATTTGCTAAGTGCCAGGCAGAAACCCTGCAACATCCTGGACAGGGAAGGGGATGGAGCTGACACTCCACACATCTGACGTGAAACCTCCACTACAGCAGCTCCTCTGCTCTGTACTCCCCTAAGAATTTCACTTGCTTCTCTGCTCTATTTTTAGATGCATTGCCCTGCAAACTTGTGTTTCCCTAGGTCTTTTTCATGCCTCTCGTTTCTCCCAAATGATTTCATAATCCTCGGTATATTTTGTCATCACAGTGAGTTGCTGTGGAAATGATTATTGAGGTTATAAACCAAGGACTGTGACCTCAGTGGTGGAGAAGCAGGAAAAAACTCAGCTACCACGATGGATTTCACAGGCCTTGGTCACAACTGGAAAAACAAGGGGACCTAGCCCATCAGCCATCTCGTTTCTCCTCTGGCCAGCATTAGTCACTGACTGTATTACCAGCTTCCTAAACCTTCTCCTGATCATCTGTGCAAAAGGTGCAAGGGCCTGCTAGCCCCAAACCACAGTGACTCTAAGAACCGTTTGCTTTTGGCTGTGGAATCAAATCCCAGGAGAACACACGCATGCAGGCACATGCTCACACACACAGGTGCTCTCTACCAAGCCCTCCTTCTCTGGCCTCATCTACACCCATAGCCTAGAGCCTGGCAAGCCCAGAGACTCCTTTCTCTCATCCTCCCAATTACACTTGGCTCTCCCCATTCCTCAACCCCTTGCAGCGTCCTCTATGCAGCGGTCCCCAACCTTCTTGGCACCAGGGACCATTTTCATGGAAGACAATTTTTCCATGGACGGGGGCGGGGAATGGTTTCAGGATGATTCAAGTCCATTACATTTATTGTGTACTTTATTTCTATTATTATTATATTGTAATAAATAATTATATACAACTCACCATAAGTTGGGGACCCCCGAGGGATGCTGTTGGCATTGGGTGAGGCAATTCTTGGTTGTGCAGGACTGTCCCAGGATAGCATTTCTGGCCCTCCCCCATTAGATGCCAGCGGTGCCCTCCCCAGCCACTGGGACAACCAAAAACGTCCTCCTACATTTCCAGACATCCCCTCCTGGAGCATTATCCCCCACCGCAAAGTCTGCCCAACATGCATATGCTCAGGTATCACATGCCCAAGCACACACACAACCACACAAACACACATACACACACACCTCCTTAAAGGCAGGAGCTGTGTCTTCTTCAATTCAACCACCATCTACCCCCCCCTCCCCCCCCCCGGGGCGCCATGTCACTCTTGTGGACTGGCATTGTGAACCAGACACATCCTCCCTCAAGCAGTGTCTGTCTCCATAGAAGCAACAAACACAAATAACCACAACACAAAGCCAAATAAAACTAAAGAGGCCGTGGGACTTAGTGCAGAGAACACCAGGCCAAGTGTCTGGGGTCCTGGGCTGGAGTCCTACCTTGATATTTGGCCTTGGCCAAGACCTTGGACTTCTTTGAGTCTCCCTTTGCATATCTGTAAAATGAAACCTTGATCTTTAAGTTTCCTTCCAGCTCAAATATTTTAAATGTCCAAGCACTAGAGAGACACAGGGATGGTGGCACACAGAGGGACAAGGGACTAATTCTATCCAGGTTGCACGGGGGAGCAGCACCTGCCCTGCAGATACCCGTAATACCTGTACAGGAACAATTATAACACGAAGCAGATCAGACTCCATGGTCACAATCCTGAGGCTCAGGACAGAGACTAGCGAGAAGGCAAGACCAAGGACGAGGCTCTGGGTGGCTGGGATGGCTGTGCCGTTCACACAAGGAGGGCGGCCGCTGGCCTATTTGCTGCTCCAACTCTCCCCAGAGGATGCCCGAGCCCCGGACACAGCCTGTGAGAAGGAGCCCCATGGGAATCCACTCCCTTCCACTCTCGGCCCAGCACAAGTGGCCCCATTCTCAGGAGGCCTTTCCGCCGGGGCCTGGGAAGGGAAAGCCAGCCACTCTGGGAGGGAACTCACAGTGCCATTCTCAAACAAAAACCCTTCCTGCAATTCCTGTCAACCCTAAAAGCACTGGGGAAGACTCAACTTTGATATCTACATGTGAGTCTGAATGGATGAAAACCACAGATGAAACACAGCCTCAGGTAAAGCCCCAGAGTCATTTCCAAATACAAATGGAAACGGCTTTTGAAATGTGGCCTCACCAGAGAATCAGGGAAACGGGGAATGCAGAGTTCTCTGCGGGCAAGAGGCACGTTCCTCTGCCCGGGCACAGACAGGAAGCTGCCCTAGGAGCCTGGACTTCTGTGTGCCGTGGCTGGGGCAGGCGTAGGTGCACAGGGTGCGCGCACTTCCTGCGGGACACGCCAAGCTGCTTCTGCACGCTGCCCAGCCGCCCCCGCTCCATAGGCTCCGCTTCTATGTCCCTTCCACAATGTCATTCTCCCGTCTTACAATTGGTAGAGCCAGAAGACAACAATGATGATAATGATAATGATGATGATGAAGCCATTTTAAGAAAAGACAAGCCCTGAAGAGGAAGGAACACCCTGCATCAGCCTCGTGCATCAGGCGCTCTGAGCCTGGCAGCGACTCCCCGCATTTTGGAAGGTGCGTTTCCAGGACGCCCAGAGGATCGCTCTGCGGCGGGGCGGGGGCCAAGAACGCCCAGGGGAAGGTCGGCGGTCACGTGCTGCGCCCGATCCCCGAAGTGCGCTCGGCCTTGCTGACGTAACTATTCGAGAATTTAAAAGTCCCAAACTCGGAGGAAATCCAGCGCAGAGTTTTAGGGCTAACCCACGCGCTGCTGTGGCCCGCCGGGGATGCCCCTGCGCGCCCCAGTGAGAATGCACGAACTCGGGAGAAGCCCAATGGGGCAGGCGCGGAGGCCGCCCTTGGGCGGGGACACCCCACCCGGCACCGGAGCAGACCCAAACCACAGGCGGGGACCCCCAACCATGGGCGGGGACCCCAGCCTTGGCCGCACCCCCCGACCACGGGCTTTGACCCCCGTAATCTCACTCCCCCGAACCAGCCTCCTGGGCAGACACACTCCTCTGCCAGCAGGGGACACAAATGTGTAGGTAGCCACTTTTCCACCCTTAACCAGTCCTTGTTGGGAAAAGCTGAAACGAGCTTTGGCTCCCACTTCCAGCGCGCCTTTGTCTGGCAGGCGGGGTCGGGGGGTGCCAGTCGCGTCCCGACCCCGCCGCCCGCGGCCGCCGGCACTTACCCGCCGGGGTGATCGGAGATGGCCCGAGCGGAGCCGCCTTCCTTCTGGGACGCAGCTGCCCAAGAGCCCCGGGGCGGCTGGGTTTTCCAAGCCTGGTGGCAGCGGCGGCACAACGCAAGGAGTCCCCACGGCCCGGTGGTCCGTCCGGGAAGGCAAACTTTCCCGGGGCAACGGCGCGGGCCGGCGCGGCTCCCCAAGGGCTCAGGAAAGTTGCAGCACAAAAGGCCAATGACTGGGCGAGCGGCGGCGGCCGGGCCAGGCTCCTCCCCCAGCTCCGGGCGCTCCGAGCCGGGCCAGCGCAGCCAGCTGCTCGCGGGGCGCCCGCCGCGCTCTCCTCCCCGGCCAGGAATGCGCGCCTAGGCGCACCCAGGGGCCCGCCGAAGCGCAGCCACCGGCCCGCGGCTGCACAGCGGCGGGAGGGAGACGCACGGACCGCCGGACGCACAAGCCGCCCGGCCGCTGCTCCGGGAAGCACTGCTGATTTCTTCCAGGAGTCTTTGAGTCATGGCAACTTGTTACTGTTCTTAGTTTTTCCACGGCGCTTTCCACTACGCATGGCAACGCGGGCAAGGCATGGCGTGTGAAATGACCGAGGTCAAGCACAGGCCGGGGACCCACCTCCGCGGTGCACGCTTCCTCCGCGGGGCACTGCCCGCCTGCTACCCGGGGAGCCTCAGAAGGAAGCTGGGGGGACGTGGTGTCTGGAGCCAAATTCTGGCCCCTTTCTCTTCACCTGCCTGGTCTTAATGGTGCTTAACCACAGATCCTTAGCGCGGATTGTGCTGTACGGTCTGCAGAACTTGTCGATGTGCGTTCTCTTAGGCTGCTGCACCCTCTGAAGTAGGCAGAGGCTAAATCCAAACCACTGCCCCACGCCCGCTGCCCTGCCGTATTTCTAGGGAGCATGTGTTTATATTGGTTTGTGAGTTTTGGGGTTTTCCCCACTTAGGGCCCAAAATTAACTCCTTCGTTAACATGGTCCTCTCATTCAGAGGTGGTACTTACCTGCCCACACCACTGCATGTCACCTTTTCTCTGGAAATCTCTGCAGCTAGGCCCCCAAAAGAAGAGCCTGTGACTGTATGTGGACGTCAGGCTTCCTATTTTAAGTTTAGTGTCAGCGAAAGCATTGCTATAGATGACATACTCAGAGACCAAAGGGCAGGAGACTCACAAATGACACACCACTTCCTTTCCTCCTCTTAAAGAAACAGATGCACAATGACCCCAAATGAGGAGTCTCTGTAGAATAAATAGAATTTTACTGCTTTCTATGAAAATAGTGCTTTTTAAATAACACCGTGCTTCTAAGCATCAAATTTCTGGTGGAAATTTAAATAGATTCTTTGTTCCCATGCTTATCGTGGGCTTACTGGTATATAAGTATTAGTGTACCTGTTTCACAAAGGTGATAACTGAGACCCAAATAGACTAATTTGCTTAAATGTAAGTAAGACTTGGAATCTTCAGTCTTGAGTGTTCTTGTGCCCTAATCCTAGGTCATACTCATTTATGGTAAAAACACACCCCATTCTCCACTTTGTGAGCTCCAGCTGGGCAAAGAGCTAAGATGAATTTGAGGTGCCATCCCTTTCATGTGAAACAGCCACTCCCCAGAAGGACAGATGCACATCCTTCGTGACACAGGAAAGTACCACTGTGCTTTGAAAGCTACTGGTAGCTTGGAGTGGTGGGCAAAATCAAGGCTCTGCCTGGAAAACAGGCTCCTGCTGGAGAGGCAGGACGCAGGAATAGGAAAGGAGAACACCAGCAGACACCAGGGGTGGTCAGCATCTAGAGCAGGAAGAGCCAGAGGCTATGTGTATTAGAAGTAATTTTAGGAAACTAAGGGGAGCCTCTATTCTATCCAAAAACTTACTTCTGCCCCACTGGACCAAGAGCCCCTCCCCTGGCCACTTCCCCTTCCACCCCAGACTGCCAATGCCACCATTTCATCCATGAAGAAATCCTGGGAGAGGAGGCCAGAGACCAGGAGCATGCATGGCCTCCAGGCAACTGCTAGGGAATATGTGACGCTGAAGGACAGAGGCCAAACCCTACCTGGACAAAGAACACACTAGCTCTTTGCTGGAAGCTGGGGTCTAAATCAAAGTTCATATGTCTGATTCGCTGATGTGCTCCCAAATAGAAGCTTGGGAATGTTGGGGCCCTGAATCACAGCACCGGGTCCTCAGAGAATCGCAGGGCATCCTGTTAAGGCACCTCCATGTGCCAGACAGTGTAAACGACCCTAGACTAAAGGAGTTTTATTTAGTGATTCAAAGTCACTTATTGAGTACTATGTTCCTGGTCCTACGCAAAGCACAGGTTAAACAGTCAGGGGCAATGTGTTTCCTATGCTCACTCCTACAGTCAGATAAAGGAATGACTCTCACATGACAGACACAGAAAAGGAATAGTTAAATCAGCCTTGGAAGATGTATTTTCCAGAAGAGGGAATACTTAGGCTGAGTTTTAGAGGGTAAGTAGGTGTTACTGTATTAGAGTTTCTCAGATTAGAGTATTTCAATAGTTATGCATTTAAAAGCATATTAGGAAAGCTATCATTAGCACGCCAAACCCAGAACTTCATAGACATTGCCTAGTAATACACTGGAATAAAGAAGAAGCCATTTAAAGAAAGATAGTACGTAGATAATAACACAAGCAGTACACAGATAGAGTAAACGTCATGAAAGTGGTCCAGGAGCAATCGACAGTGGAGAGACACTGAGCTGAAAAAAGACAAGAATGTGGAGGAGAAGAGAAGAAAGAAATAGAATATTCGAGGTAGTAGGAATTAAATCTTCTTCTTGCATATACTCTGTAACTCGTAATAAAGAAGTATATGATTAAGTCAGTCACTCGACACGTATTTCTTCAGTACCAACAATTTTTTAGGTACTTCTAGGAGCTAGAGAAGCAGCAGGGAAGAAAGAGACAAGTCCCTGCCCTCATGGAGAATACCTTCTGGGTAAGTACAAAAGGCCACCTATGTTAAGTACCAAATAGAGTCAAAGCTGATTAGGTCTGTGAGCTTTTTTAATCTTTTAATGTCTGTGCACTGTCTGTTGAACCAGAATGTGGTCCCCTTGAGGCTCAGGAGACCAAGTCTGCCTGCAGAGCCTCCTCCCCGCCTCCCTCCCCCAGCAGCTGGTAGGCTGAGCCTCCGCTGGGTTGACTCCCAGTTCAGTGCTCACTGTCTTCCCTCCATCCTTCCTCCCTCCTGGAAGACCATCCCCTCTCTAGGACCAGCCTCCCCCAGCCCTGGGGCTCTGGACCTCCCTGCTGCTAGAGGCTCTATTCCAGCAGGGCAGCACCTCAGGGCTTCGCCCAGCCCGAAGGGACATTTGGGGCCCAGGAGGTTTTCCCATCATCCGCCTGCTTTGAAAAGCAGCAAAATACCATCCACATGACAACTCGGACTGTGCCTTCCCCACTTAATAACTGGAAAAAGAAAACCGCAAAGGCAATTGAAAACTTTTTTAAAATAACCACTATGATATTAGGTAACATTTGTGAGCGTTGCCCACACAGCTGGTAACATTTGTGAGCATTGCCCACACAGCTGGTCCTCTGCTAAGTGTTTCCATCTCTTCTCTGCTAAATCCTCATAGAGCCCTTGCTCTAGGTACTGCCATCGTCCTAAGCTGACCACGGAGGCTTGGAGAGGTGAAGTCACTTACCCGGAGGACACACGGAGCGGGGCCAGAGTTCACACACAGGCTGTGTCTGCAGAGCCCAAGCTCCTAACCAGTCCCCAGCAACAAAGGGCGAAACTTCAGGTTATTTTTATACACTTTGACATGTCAGGAAAGAAACATGCTGTGAGGAACCCAGGCCCAGCACCCGGCTCTATCACAGGAGCTCAGCCCTCATACCAATAATATAAGATCCATTTCACTAATGAGCTGAGGAACTTTTTTTTTTTCTGGAAGGAATCACTGCTTTGGGCTTCTGAGCTAAGTCCTTACATTCCATGAAGGGCTGTACAAGCAGCAAGATACATTCCTGAACTGCAACCCAGCAAAACTTGGTTGTAGGGCAGAGAGAAATATTTGCAGGCGGGATTCAGGCCTTCTAAAAATTCAGCTATTACCTCCACCCATGCTAAGATGAAATGTCAGCCTGAACCCAAAATACACACAAGGCAATGTGTGGGGGCCGCTTTGCACACGGCTCTCAGCCTCATCCAGTGTTTCTAGACGTGGCCTCGGGATCCTCCTTAAGGGTCCACAAAGCCCTTTCACAAAGCCAGGTCTACACTGCTCAGATGTGTGTTCAGTGAGCCAAGGACCCCAGGCTCACAGGCCAAGTGCACCTGACCCAGCCCCTCCAGGGCCCAACCGCGTTCCTACACTTGAACTTGGCCTAGTCCTGATTTTAGATAAGTCTTTGACTAAATAGGAAGCACAGCTCTGCCTACTGTGCCTTCTTCTTTGGCAGAAAAACAACTTTCTCCAAGAGACAGAGTTAGATGTCCCTGCGACATCAGGACAAAGGTGAAAAATAAAACATTTGATGGAACAGTCGCAGTAGTGCCAGGGTCTGGCAGGGCCAGGAGCAAGAGGAGGTTACAGAGTTCAGTTTAGCCTACACAGGGGTAATGAGTATATGTTTGTCTCATCTCCCACCAGGGAAATAAGCATCTAAAGGCTGGTCTTGGTTTGACTTGTTTCTGCATTCTCTAGACCAGCGGTTCTCCATGGTGTAGAATCACCTGGGGAGATTTTCATGTTCCCTAGACCCTGGCCACACCCCGTATCAGTTAAATCAGAAACTACTGGCGGGGGGCACCCAGGCATCCATATTTTTTAAAGCTCCCTGGGAGATTTCAGAGCGCAGCCAAGGTTGGGAACAGTGCCCTGGGACCTTGCTACTCAACGGGTGGTCATTGAGCCTACAGCGCTGCTCAAAATCTAATGGGTGAAGAGTCACTGGGTACCTTGTTAAAATACAGTCATGCACCACATACCATATTTTGACTGTACCTTTTCTATGTTTAGGTACACATATACTTACCATTGTGTTACAATTACCTACGGTATTCCGTACAGTAACACGTTGCCCAGGTTTGTAGTCTAGGAGCAACATGCTATACCACGTAGCCTAGGTGTGCAATAGGCGATACCATCTAGGTTTGTGTACACTCTATGACACAACAGAGGTCCACCTGGCGCGGGACCTTTATGCAAGAGGCCCTCAGTTTGAGTGAATGAGTGAGTGAATGATTTATAACCACAGTGATTTTGTTCTCACATTGTTCAACTAGCTTAGCCAACAGGTTTTTATTTCTTTTTTGAGGGAAGTACCAAATAGATACACCCTCTATCCATTGGACAAGACACAGTCATTCTACAAACATTTGTTGAGGACCTATTATGTGCAGCCCATTGTGCTAAGGGCTAGGGACCAGACACAGTCCCTGCCCTCAGAGGGCTCACTCTCCCACAGTGACAGACATTCACTGAGCACTGGCCCATGCCAGCCCTGGTCAAGCACTTCCCATGCACTGTCTCACTGAATGCTCATGAGGTGGGTACTAATTTTATACCCATTTTACAGATGAACAAACTGAGGCCTCAAGAGACAAGGAAATATGATCAAGGTCCTATAGTGAGTAAATTGCAGATTTGAACCCAGACCTGTCCAGCCCAAAACACCCAAGCTCTTCTGCAAAGGATGAAACCCCATTCAACAAACTGTAACATATTTGCCCCCAATCTTCAAATTGCATTCAGGCTCCAGAAAGGAATCTCACTACTGTGGTGGGAGGTGGGGAGACTCCTGAAGAGTCAGAAGGTTGGGAAGGCTTCCCAGGCACTACACTGTCTGAGCCACTACTGTCTCTGGAACCAGAATGTGGTCCCATCCAGGGCCATAGTAGGGGCAGGGGCAAGGCAGGCAGAGGGTCACCCAGAGACAAGGGCACGTGGTCTGGCCGACATCTCTCAGCTGCACTGGAGTTCCTGCCTCTGATGCCTTTAGAGTCTGCTCCTGCCTCTGCATTACAGCTTCTCCACGGTTTTATACCAAAGGAAAAGGGATTTAGAAGACATAAAATTGCCTTTGTTAGACTTTAGAACCAGTGGCTTCTCAGAACTGCCAGAAAGAGGCAGGAAAGAGTAGTAACTTTCCTCCTCGGGTCAGTCATAGTTCCCAAGTGCAAAGGGAGTTTCTGAAAGCAAAAATTTCCCTCCACTGAAGGCCATCTCTGCGTTCCATTCATACAGAATCCTCTCCACCGAAGAAAAGCCATGAACCACATAGGAGGTATAAAGGTTTCTAACAGATAAATGTCCCATCTTCATGCAAAAACAAAACTAAACCCTGTAGTGACCATTAGTAGCATTTTATCTCCCAAGGAGTCATAGCCCAACTGTTCATAAAGAAACTTGAAATGGACCATTGTGCCCTCTGAGGGCTTCCTCAATAAACTGCTCACACAGACACACTGTGCTAGGAGATGACACTCAAGTTTTAGCAGAACTTTGTCCTGTTGAACTCCAATCTGAGACTGTCCTCTCCATCAGTGTCCACACGCTCCCAAATCGTGGTAAATTTGAGAATCTGCAAGCACTGGGCCAACTAGCTTTCCTAGTGGGTTTTCCTGCACTGCTACTGCAAATGGTAGCAGCCACAGCAAAGGGAAGCCAAGGCCACACAGCACAGAAGCAGCAGCTTAACTCCTTTTGCAAAAGCAAAGCTGGAGCAAGCCTGCATATGCGGCTGTCTCAGATACACCTCAAGGGCAAGATTACTTTAAACCACACCACCTCCAGAAAATGATCTAGAACATCAGCTTATATGGGGCTCACCCAGGAGTGTTTCCTGTCAATGGCAAAGGCGTTGCTTGCTCTCTATTGTGCCAAAAGGATTGTTGAAAATAGCACTGGTTTGAGGCCAGAGAACTGCTTTCAGTAGGAGTGGCCCCCTGACAGGCTGTGTGGCTTTGAGAAAATCACATGCCCTCTCTGGGTTTCAGGTCTCTAATTTGTAAAATGAGGAGGCTGAAGGCACTGAAAGTCTCTGGTTCTGACATCTCATGACTAGGAATGCCTGAGCCAGGCATGAGGTGGTACCATCTCAAAGGTGAGTATCCCAGCTGCCAGCCTCAGGGGCCAGGGGAGCCTCTGCCCAGCCATCCTTCAGGTGGCCCGGAAGTGCAGTCTGGTGTAGGGCTGAGACTTCAAGCCCAGACTTGGCACTCCCGCCCTTCCCAACATTGCTACTGTCTTGCCAACTCTGGCCATGCACATTTCAATGCTGGCTGCTTGGTCACTTGCCAGGAAGGGTCTCCTCCAGCTATTGTGCTGTGGCGTCGGCAGGCAGGCAGGGCCAGACTACTTTCCGTCCTGCCCCTCCCTCCAGGAGGTTTGGGATGGGCCAGCAGCTCAGAACATCAGGCCAAAACAGTCGAGGCTGTTTGTCTCTTGAGAGGTGCTCAGAGCTTGCTTCCCGCTAGCGTGGCCCGCGGTGCTCACCACACAGGCGTGCGCTCCCTCCCACTAATGTTAGCTTGCAGCTTCTTTGCAGCCACTCCTGGCAAGAGGTTAACCCCAAAGCCCTAGTTTCCACAAGGAAGGGAATGCATTCCCCCTGGGTGCCAGATGGCTTGACCTTGCATCCAATACAATATTGCAACACCGAGGGCCACCCCCCGAGGGAAGCTGGGGCCACAGGATGGGAGGAAGCATTAGAGGGTAGTGGAACATTCCAAAGAATCCAGGGCAGATGTATGCGAACTTCAGCAAGTTTCACCTAGCCCATGTGTAAAAATACAGACATTTGTCACTAACCTACCTTAATAGTATTATTGTCATTCAAATGGTGACAGCAATAATAATGGTAGTAATAACAAAAAAAAAATAACCCCTGATATTTAAGTGCTTACTGCAAGCCAAGCAGGCCACTCTGCTAAGCTTTTTACACATGTTATTCTTATGTAATCTCCATAGTACTACGTGGTGGGCCCTAGGATTCCATACATTTTTCAGGCAAGGAAACTGAGGCTTAGAGTGGCTAAGGAACTTGCTTGAGGTTGAAGAGTCTAACGGCAGAGCCACACACAGCTGTCTGCCTCCAAAGTACTGTCTGACCTCATTTTCCAGGACAGGAGCCCTCAAACTCACCTGATAGCTGGTTGAGTTTAATAATTCAGCAACTGTATGCAGTGCCTACTGTGCGTGAGGCAGGGTATCGGGTGCCGGGGAACAAGAGCCCTGCCCTGCAAGTCTAAGCTTCCCAAAGAAGAAAGACTGAAGTGTATTCTTCCAGAGACTGAGACCAACTCTGTATCAAAATGACCACAAACACACATCCAAGCAAACATTTCTAGAAAGACAACTTAGGATCACAATGTCTAATCTCCCAATCCCGTGTTGGAGGATGTTGGAACCCAGGGAGGCGAAAGGCGTGTCGTCCCTTGTAGAGGGCACTGGACAAGTAGACAGGAGCTCACAAACAACCTGACACCTCAGAAGTGTGCTGGGCCTCGGGCTGGGAGCCAACAAACCGTACCTGTCACTCGCCTGCAACACATAGACCTGCCTACCTACCCGCCTAAGCATTTGCCCCAAACCTCCTTCCAGTGGAGGAGTCTGTGCCCAGCGGGCCTGAAAGCCCCTCTCAGCTCTTCCCTAACGGGGAGCCCTTGGCTTCCCCTTCTAAGCACCCGCCTGGGGGCACATTTGCTGGGTGGCCGCTGTGGGGATGGAGCTGCCCAGGAGACCCCCCTCCTCCCAGCAGCTCAGGGACCTTGTTCGTGGAGTCTGCAAGGGCCAAGGCCCTGCTCTTTGACAGTCACCGGCATGGCTTCCTGCAAGCTCTGTGCAGAGTGCTCCATGTTATGCCTCAGCTACTGCCCATTTAAACCCTCCTCTACCTCCCGGAGATGTTGTCAGTCCTTTTTACCTGCTTGGTGCAGTCCCATGACCACCCAACATTTCCCCTGTGTAAGAGCTGGGATTTAAACTCCCATCGCCCACCACTCCCCTGCTTCCAGCCTGACTTCATCCTCAGCCTCACTCTGCCCTCCTCCAGCCCACCCCCCTCACCTGGGGCAGCTTCAGAGCCCCGCTGTCCTTCCTGGCCTGAGAGCTGGGCGCTGACCCAAGTTGGCTTACGTGGGGGTTGGCCCGCCCTGCCCACTCTCAGGGCACAGCTGTACCTCTCCCCTGCGATTTGTTTTCCCAAACACCTTCTGCCAGCCTTGCAAAAGGAAAGGGCATTAAGAGTATCCGTCATCAGACCTGCTCCACTGCCTTCCCTGGAAAAAGAAACACTTCCACGGTCTACACACGGAGCAGCGGCTAAAATATTTAACACTGGACAACTTAACAGGCGTCAAGGAAGCAGAGAACAAAGAAGCTGTGAGCTGGGGCCTGTTTCTCACCCTGCCGGTTTCTCGGGACAAGAATGGTGCAGAGATACTCTCTGTCCTTGACTGAGCCACGTCCCCTGTCGGAGCCTCCATTTCCTCATCTGCCACAGGGGCACACAAACAGCTCCTACCCAAGGGTGGAGGTGAGAGGGAAACACGACGCTGGATGTGAAAGGCCTTTGGCCCAGAGGGAGGAATCAGCACGAGGGAACTCACACTGCGTGCTTGTATCCCTGCCCTTAGTAAAGCGGCTCATTCCATCCTAACATTGCCGTAAGGAATCCTGTGTGCCCCCATCTTACAGGTGAGTAAACACGTTCAGTGGGGGTGATGCCCCCAAGGTCACCGAGCTAGAACTTGATCTGGAACTTGAGCTCTGTCAACTTTCAGGCTTGTGGTTGTCCCACTCTAGACCCCGGAATCGTATGGTCGTCTCTGGAAGCCTAGAAGCAGTGTGGGGGCTGCTGGCGTTGCGGGGAGGCAGGGTATCGGGTGCCGGGGAACAAGAGCCCTGCCCTGCAAGTCTAAGCTTCCCAAAGAAGAAAGACTGAAGTGTATTCTTCCAGAGACTGAGACCAACTCTGTATCAAAATGACCACAAACACACATCCAAGCAAACATTTCTAGAAAGACAACTTAGGATCACAATGTCTAATCTCCCAATCCCGTGTTGGAGGATGTTGGAACCCAGGGAGGCGAAAGGCGTGTCGTCCCTTGTAGAGGGCACTGGACAAGTAGACAAGTAGGGGAAGAGCCCCCTAGCCCGCAGGAGGGTCCAAGGTTCAGCAAGGCATCCAGGAGCCAGAACCCAGTTCTAGCTCTGCAGCTAGTTAGCTCTCTAGTCCTTTCCCCCTTCTGAGCCTCAGTTTCCTCCTCCATAAAGTAGGGGGCTTCTTCCAGCTGTAACCGTTAGAGTGTAAGATATCCATCTCTCAAACGCTGAAACACACCGGAATCCAGGTCTAAAGCAGTGGTTTCCACCAGCGGCAGTAATGAGGGGTTCCAAGAAGAGAAACGGGTCATTCAGACACATTCAGTTTCTTGCTCTGGGTGCAGGTGCAGTGTGAGCAGAGGCCATGCGGCAGAGGGGCTCGAAAACCCAGAAGAGCTGGAAGCCAAGGTGGCAGCGTCCCTGTCCCAGCCACCAGGGACAAGAATCCAGCCCCTGCCTCCGAGGAGGCTGCCACCCTTTGTGTAGGTGCCTCATAAACCTGCTTTCCAGAGAGATTTGGAGCTTTTCCAAATGACAGATTCACATCTCAGGAAATTCATTTTAATTATGAGATACAAAAGCTTCAGGACATAAAGGCTGCATTGTACAAAGCCCCTTGACTTTTGTATGTGATTGTTCACAATGATTATAGGTGTTGATTATAACACAAATCCACATTGTTTGCAGAGACTTTAGTGCCCCAAGTACGTTTGAATCTATAATGTCATTTCACGAAATGAGCTCCTTCAGGGCCAAGCAGAGCCAGGGGAACCCCACTGGACAGACTGAAACCCTGGCACAGAGAGGAGGAATGACTGGAGCCACCCTCGCCCAGTTCCTGCGGGGTCTGTCACCACTTCACTGGAGATCCTGGGCATTGTCTCTTTACTTTATTGCCAGGATGCTTTGGAAGAAATACACTAAAAATTACCATAGTAGTTACCATTTTCCCCAACACTTAACTACTTACCAGGCATTATCCTGGAGGTTTTGGAAACATAACCAATTATTTCCTAACCTCAACCCTAACAGAGAGGTGTTATTTTCCCATTTTACAGATATGGAAACTGAGGATTGAAAAATCAAGCAGCTTATCCCAAGTAGCGTGGCCAGGAAGAGGCAGATAGGATGTGCATGGGTCTATCTGACTCAACTGCCTCCCATTTAAGAAGAATATTGCTGTTAGTGACATTACCAAGTATCAATTACTGATGTCATATAAAATCAAGCCCAGAAGGATCTCGTGGATGGGATCAGTCGTCCTGGCTTTATTTGCTAAGAGGACTATGCTTGGATTTTTTTTCTTTTCCTTAATTTATACAATTGTATCCATCCTCTAAAAGCTTATTCTTAAACTTGAAAACATGGTGTCACAGCTGGTAATTTTAGAACCGGGTGGAGAGAGAAGGAAGAAACAGAGACCAGTGGGAAGAAGGCGTGGGAGGAAGGGACAGAAGCAGCTCCACGGGGTTTTCAGGGCCAGCCAGGGCTTCCTCGGCCAGAGGCCAGCAGTGCCTCTCTCCTCCCTCCCTCGGCCGTTCAACCCAGTTGCCCTTGATGAGTCGCCCAGGTCTACACAAAGACCCTAGGCATCTGGGAACAGTTTAATTCTCTCAAAATCCACTAATAATTGAAAATACATTTCCAACCATTTCCCCAAATGGGAAGAGAGAGAAAGAGAGAGAAACTATTTAAACAAATATCCAGCAAAAACAAGCTTACTGATGTCCAAGACTGATCCAGAACTGCATGTCTGAACACGAGTGGTATGTAATCAAACTGCCACCAACATGGAAGACAGTCCTGCACCTACGAAGGCGAAATCAATTCGAGCACCTTCTATAGAACAATGTAAAACTAAAGTGAGGCTGTCTCCGGGTTCCAGACTCTTCCATGGGGAGGACCATACAATGTATAGAAATGCGCAGCAAGTCGCTCAGCACCTGCTTCTCAGAGTGAGGCGTGCACAGCCCCCCACGGGTGTGGGGTGGTGGCTGGAGGTATGCAAAGCCACGGGACAACCGTGGCACATCCACCAGCAGCACCAGTTTGGCTTCATAAGTTGGGAAACAGAGCAGTTCACATACTTACGCCACCTGCATCTACATGTGTATGAGATTGGGTTATCAAACTGTCCCGTCACCAAGATAGAAAAAGACACATTTCTTAGCTATTGCATCTGATATGTGGTATTTTCTCCATTCAAGTCAGCAGAATCTCCAAAATTCAACAGATTCCATGGAAGCATGTCAATTGATAACTAACAAGAGGGTAGATAGACACTTTGGTTTTCATCTGCTTTGCTTTGCACTTCTCGTGGCAACTTGAAACAATATTTTGATGGGGAAATACAATATAATACGGTACACAAAGAAAGATACTCTTGAAGTTTTACAAGAGGACACAATCTCAAAATTTTTAACTTGCAGTAGATCACCGTGGGCTACACAGTAGGGAGTAGAAAAGAATTCACTGTCCTCAGCCACTAAGACATTTTAGCGGACAAGAATTCAATGGTGGAAAAGAAAAATAACCAGGCTGGAACTTCAGCCTCAGGAGAACAGACCGAGATCCCAAAACAGTGTCCACACTGAAGAGAGATCGCACAAAACAACAACGGAAAGCCTATCACCCACTGCGCGCCAGAACCTGCGTGCGTGGCACGGAATCAGTGATCTCGTCTGACCTTCATGGCAGTTTGACAAGGCGGGTGCAAGCGTGGTCACCCCCAGTCTACAGACAAGTAAACTAAGGTTATGCGTGCAACCAGTAAGGGGCAGACAGATACTTTCCCTACACCTTCACTGGGAATATAAAAGTTACACACCAGCAAAGGCTGCAGGAAACTGTACTCTAAGTCAGCAACAGATGAAACTCGCATCTGTTTCAGCAGCTCACGCCCGTATCCACACTGGCCCGGAGTCGTGAGTCACCACCCAAGGGCAGCAGCGGCAGCTGGGTGTCTGTGGAAGTGCTCAGACTCGGAAAACAGGTGATCATGCATTCTTTCCGCATGTGCCAAGTGTGAGTCAGATCATTTATGAAATGCCTGCAGCTGTTTGGTAGGGTACACAGGTACTAATTTAAATTCTGACCCTGCCCCACTCCTACGTGCTCATGCGTGCACACACACACACGCACACACACACACATGCACAACACACATCAGCACAGCCAAAGGTCTGGGGACGCTTGAAGCTTGTTCACAGTGTGTCTGTGTATGTCCACCATATCTCCGTCTCCCCAAAAGGATGAAATGTTGGGCAGCAGCTTCTGCACAACCCTGGGGGGCACGTCACTCAGGAAGGAACAGGCAAGCACACTGTTCCCAGTCACCTTTGTCATTTGTCCTCCTCTAATCTCCAGACTGATCTCCATGGAGTGTGACTGCTGCTGGTGATGAGCCCGTCTCGCTTCAGAGATTCAATCAACGAGGAGCCCACTGGCCTCAAAAGGTCATAAGCAAGAGAGGTGGCTGCCTCGAGCTGAGCAGGTGGGGTATGATGTCTCGGGTCTGCAGGGCTCTGAAATTCACTGTAGCCACGGTTACACAGCTCTGTGAGGGTACTGAAAGCCACTGAATTGTACTCTTTAAATGAGTGAATGATATAGTATATGAGTCATATGCCAATAAAGGTATGTGTGGTTTTTTTTGTTTTGTTTTGTTTTTTTTTAAAGATAAGCTCAGTTGAAAGCAACTCAATCAATCCCTTTTACAACAGAGCTTTTAGTCATCTCGGTACTACTTACCTGTATATAAAATAGGAATGGCTGTTTGCTTTTTTTTTTTTTTGACAGAGTCTTGCTCTGTCACCCCAGCTTAGAGTGCAGTGGTGTCATCATAGTTCACTGCAACCTGGGCTCAAGCAATCCTCCTGCCTCAGCCTGCCAAGTAGGTAGGACTATGGGCGTGCAACACCATGCCCGGCTAATTTTTTCTATTTTTAGTAGAGATGGGGTCTCATTCTTGCTCAGGCTGGTCTCGAACTCCTAACCTCAAGTGATCCTCCCTCCTGCCTCAGCCTCCCAGAGTGCTAGGATGACAGGCGTGAGCCACTGCACCCGGCCTGCTTCTTTCTTACATGAGGACTCATGTGCTGTCTTAGGACTCCTCTCCTTTGCAGAACAGCGAGTGTGTCTGTGTCTAAGACTGGTACATTTCACTGACCTTTCTGTTCCTTCTGCACCTCTGGCCTCCTCTGAAGTGACTTCCCCTGTGACTGGTGGAGCACCCTTCTCAGGAACCGAAGGTAAGGTGGCTGGGCCAGGCCCGGGGCAACTTCTGGGATAATGAAAGAGAGCAATGGATAGGATAATGTGGATGGTATGAGGGGCATTTCTTCCCAGGTCCTATTGGAAAAGCAGATTTCCTAATTAAAGCTTTAAGTGGCCACTACAAAAAATCCTTACGAAAAAATGAGCTCCAGGCAGTCAATGGCTTTGGGATGCTTTTGAATCATTTAGGCTCCCTCTGCCTAAATAAATCCAGATTCAAAAGCAGATGTGTCCAGACTCCCAAAAAACACATGGCTGACTGTAACTGATCACCCAATAGCACACAGCCGGCCCGTAAACATTTCACGCTTTTCCAACAGTTTATGAATTAAAGCGTGCAAGAAAGGAACAAGACACGTTAAACAGCTCCCAGCCTCCAACCATTTCTCTCACATTTTTCAGAATCTCAGGACATCCAGAGCGGGGAAGCAGGTACATTTACACAATTAATTATGGAAAACTTAGCTTTTTGAAAACCACCCATCTCTGAGATTGACTTTTAAAATTCAGGCTAGGAATGACCTTTGAAGCTGACCCACATTCTTGTGGGGATTTATTCTTTTAAGTACCTGTCAGCGTGGAGCTGTTCTGGAGCCAGGTGTTGCAGCTGCGGGTCCCGAGTTTCATCAGGTTCTGGAGGTGAGGAGACACACACCTTCCGGTCCACAGCGGGAGCAGGGTGCTCACGCCCCGGCTGCTCCTCAGCCTGCTGGTGCCCGGCTGGGCTGTCCCCGCAAAGGGTGGCTGCACCCTCCATCACTGGGGTCCTATCAGAGCAGCCTGGGTCCTGATGGCTGCCTGGCAGTGCCGAGTCACGAGCCACAAGCAAGAACGCCCTCGTAGTACCTGCTTCAGGCTGGTCACCCGATGCACGTGCCCCTGTCTCAGCTGTGCTCAATGTGACGTCACCCTCTGCTTCCCCAATAGCTCCTGCCACCTTGTCAGGCTCCAGGGGTATGTGTGACACCTCCCCAGCGGGTGGCTCAGGGGTACTCTGGTTTCCCAGGGCATTTTGCATTTCCAAGATGCTGGCAGCGGCTCCAGGACTCCTCTCACTCCCGAGAGTGTCAGCGGTTGAGGGCTCACTGTTGGCCTTGGGCACAATCAAAACATCCCTGTGGGGAGAAGGGGCTTCCTGGGCACAGGTGGATCCTGCCGCATCACCTGGACCATCTATGTGAGCAAAGTCCCTGGTGCCACCTTCTCTCTGTGGACTGCTGCAGGCAGACATTTCCTGGTGCTGTTTTCCAGAAGGAATTCTGTCTTGGGCCAAGGCCTCCTCTCTGAGGCTCTGAGGAGCCCCCTGGGCTTTAGTGTCTTTCTCCACTGGGGTCTCCTGAGTAGCCACCTGTGGGGCAAGACCTGAAGCCAATTCCTGCCCGCCCGTGCCCTGCTGTGAGTGGGCCTGGCCGCCCAGGCCCGGCCAGGCTTCCCCAGCACCCTCTGGCCTCTCGTCTCCCCTCACTACTGGTGGGACACCTGCCGTCTCCTTCCCCACACTGGCACCCAGCAGGCTCTGCTCTGACACCAGCCCCACCGGACCCGGCAGCTTGTCTGGAACTAGGTCCTGGGGAGGGAGACGGGCAAACTCAGCCTCCACAGCCAACTCTTGCTTCTTCTCCTCCCAGAGTCCAGCAGGAGGCACAGGGAGAGAGGCGACACTCACTGCTTGGGGCCCATCCAGAAGCTTCTCTGGGCTCATTGGCACAGTGCAGTCCTTGCCCACCACACTCTTCCCAGCTCCTGCCTTTTCTCCAGGCATGCTCAGGGCTCCAAGCACAGGCTTCTCGAAGATCTTGGCGATGTGTTCCCTGAAGTCAGGGAAGGCAGTGATGGCGCCGGTCTGCTTGGAGCTGGCGTCCACACCACCTTGGGCGCTGCTCCTTGTATCCTGGGGAAGCTCTCCCGTCCCACTGGCCTCTGTCTCTCCTGCTACATCACCCGCCAAGCCCTCCTCCCTGGCAGGGCACGCTGGAATCTCACGGGGCTTGGTGCCTGCACCCGGGGCTATGGACGCTTCCTCCTCCCCTGTTGCCTGCGTACCCTTGGCCAGAAGCGGCATCCTGTCCAGGTAGGGCACAGAGTCCACAGGTTCCCAAGTGGTTTCGGCTTTGGGGCTTCCGCTGCCGGCTTGCACTGCAGAGATTCCCCCATCAGCAGCTCCTGATTGCAAGGGGGAGGCAAGGGGGCCGACAGGCAGCCTCATGGAGGCGGCATTTTCTGAGGCAAGCAGGGGCTCCCCTGTGGGACAGGGGCTTTCTCCAGGAGCTCCGGGGCCTGTGGAGGAAGCAGCTTTCACACCACTGTCACCAGCTCCTTTCCCGGCAACATCACTGATATGCAGGTATGGGGTGTCAGGTGCAGCTTCTTCAGGGGGCCTGGATGGCAGGAGGCTCTTTGGGTCTGGGACGGCCTGGTGTGTAGAAATATCCACGGTGCTCCTGGGAATGGCCCCCAGCTCTCCGCCCGGCAGTGAGGCACCCTGGCAGCTGGCCGCGGGCTGCTCAGCTTGGCGAGGCTCACCTGGGGCAGAGCTAGAAGCTTCCTCCCCGGCGGTAAGGCAGCGCTCAGTCTGAAGGAAGCCACCACTAGGAGTAGCTTCTAGTTCCTCGGGAGCCTTTTGCATCCTGGGGTCTCCTTCATCAGCGTTCCCCCGAGTCTCTGCGGGCCCACCTTCGCCACCCTGCACCCTGGCTGATGGGAAACTTCCAAGAAGCTTCGCGGCCTCTGCGCCAGCTGCTGTGTCAGGGCACTCCGCTGTCTGCTGCGGGGCCGGCACTGGGTGCTGCCTGCCCTCCTGGGTTGCATCACACGCCTGTCTGTCTGGGGCATCCTGGGTGGGTGTGCCGCCGGGGCTGGCGGGTGCGGGGGCTGGCGGGCAGAGAGCTGCATCCAGGAGAGCTACTGAGTCGGGCGGACAAGGCGGGGCCTCCGCTGTGCTCCTACTTGTCATCTCCCTCTTACTCAAGCCCCAGAGCGGGGGCCAGGCGTCAGTTACTTCAGAACCTCCTGCGTCCCTTCGACATGCTTCTTCATGCTGGCTGCCTGCTTTCAAAGCCTCGGCCGGCTCCTGTGGGGACTTGTTCGGCTCCTGCGCAGCACAGCAAGTTTCCTTCCCGCTCAGGTTCCCTGCAGGAGGAGAGTCTTTCCAGGGATCTGCTGCAGGAGGCGAGACCCTCGAGGACTGACAGTCTCTGCACGCTCCCTCTTGCCCATTCTCCCCTGCTGCAGGCAAATTCTGCCTCATTGGAGCTGACCATTCCGGATCCTCTGTCAGAGAACTTTCCAGAACTGAGTCTCTGGGAGATGAACTTGGAATGTCAGACAGGCTGTCTTTGGGGAGCTCACTTTGAAGTTCTGATCCCGAAGTCTGCTCCTGTACTCCACGAGTGGGCAATCGCACACCCTCCGGAGGTTCCGCAGGCACTTGGACGGGGGAGGAAGCTGCCCCCTGGTCCCTACAGCCTGGATCACTTGCATAAGTCTCGTTCCCACTCTCAGGTGGCTGGGCCCTCTCCCTGAGCATCTCAAAGGCGGCTGCGTCTGGGTCTGACTGGGTTGGCTGGAGACGGTTCTCAGGAGATAGCGGAGGCCTCTCAGACGCAACTCCTTTTGTCCAGCTGTCCCCTGGGTTTTCCTGCCCATCTTGCTCCAGGCTGAGCATTGTGGGCCCAAGGTCCACTGCCAAGTTCTCCCCTTCTGGGGGATGTGGCACATCAGCATGCACTTCCTGTCCGGCTGCATCATGTCCCGGCCCACCGGGTTGAGCCGGGGGTGTCAGCAAGCCCTCCCCATCACTGCTGCCTGGTCTCTTCATTTCCGAAGGGCTCTCCACCTCCTGAGCTTTGGGTACAACCTCTGCAGGAGTTGACAGGAAATCTGATTTCTCAGATTCAAAAGTAGGAAGAGCCTCTATTCTTCCCAATCCTCCCCTGCCCTGAAAGGTGTCAGGACATTTGGGCTGCAATCCCGGCCCCTCCCAGACAGCTCCCTCAGGAACAGTGGGTTCTCCGGCTTCATCCGGTACTGGGGGCAGGACGGGATCCTCCTCACGGAGCTTGTGCAGTGAGCGGGATGCATCGGCCATTGTCCGCCACACTGCCTCTGCTGATGGAGAGTCGTGCCCATCCGCCTGCCCAGCACCCCCATTTCTGGGCGGCTGTGCTGAGTCTGAGCTGGAAAGGACTCTGCTCTCCGTGTCGCTGCTTAGCTTTGAGACTTCATCTTTGTCCACCTCCGGATCGGGCTTGCAGCTGAAGGCCTGAGAGTCCACTCCCTGTAGGTTCCCGAGGTCTGTACCATCAGGTGGCTCTGGGGCTTCTTCCTGTCCTCTGGGGCCATCTCCAGGTGATCTGCTTTCCTCTTTAGCCCCCACTGGGCTTTCAGCATCGTCAGGGGCCTTGGCATCATTCTTTGGCTCCAGCAACCTTCTGGCACTTTCATTAGATGCACTGGGAGTAGAAGGAGGCAGTACCCCTTGTTGGACCCCATGGCTTTGCTCCCTGTTTGAGAGCGCTCTCTCCTCCTGGGATGCAGGGGCAGGAACCTCTCCGGGGCTGCCTTCTGGATACTCTCCTTTGCTTCCAAGATCTGGTGCACACTTCTCCAGTCCCACCAACACTGCATCTGCCAGCTTTTTGGCTGGATCTGCAGAAACTGGCATCTCAGCCCCAGAAACCATCTCCCTGGGTCCTTCTGCGGCAGCAGAAATCAGAACAGCTGGATGTGAAGGGAGGCTTGAAGCGGGATGCGTGTCCTCTGTCGGAGCGGGTGGGGAGGGCTCCACGTGCACAAGCAGGCCCCCCTCAGGCTGGCCATCTGCTGCCACACGGACAACTTGATTGGGCTCGATTCCTGGTGTGCCTGTCTGCGGGTGACCCTGAACATCACTGGCATCCAGAGTCCGCTTCCAAGAGCCCCTGGTCCCTGGTGCTAAGGCAGGACCTGGTGTGTCCTGGGACAGCTCTGCATGTGGCAGATGTGCTCCCATGTGCTGCTGGCAGCTCTCTCTGGAAGCAGCCTTCACTGCAGCTTCCTGGACAGCCCCTGCATTGCTCCTAGGGGGACTGCAGGCCCCGAGGAATTCCAAGTCGTCAGCTAAATACTGAGGGGGTACCTCCACTTGGCATTTTTCTCTGTCTGAGGCGCTTGGGGCTGGATCTTGTGGGACCAGGGTCTTGGGGTTGGGGGAGGACTCCTCCAGGACAGCTGAGGACTCCTTGTCCAACTGGGCTGCAGCAGGGGACTCAGGGGCCACTTGTGCAGCACCCACCCCTTGCCTGGACAGTGTCGGGGGAGAGCCACCCTCAGCCTCTTTCCCCGGGGACCCTAAACCACCAGGCTGATCACCCTCTCCACACAGCTGCG
The DNA here is from genome assembly GCF_041146395.1 of Eulemur rufifrons. Taxonomy (NCBI): domain Eukaryota; kingdom Metazoa; phylum Chordata; class Mammalia; order Primates; family Lemuridae; genus Eulemur; species Eulemur rufifrons. The sequence continues at coordinate 63,460,180 of NC_091010.1, read as the reverse complement.
CCATCATCGGCCCTCCAGGAGGGACTGGTGACGGTCCAGGCAACTGGTCAATGCAACTGGGGAAGGAGGAGGACTTCTGTCCCTCTTCCTTCAGCTCTGTTTCCCTTCCGGCACCGGGGACAATGGCAACCACACGGTGCTGAGTAGAGCCGTCCCCCTCGGCAGGAAACGCTGCCTCGGCATCCGCAGGGGCATTTGGAGAGGGTTCCCTACTGGGCCGTTGAGTGTGAGGACCATCGTCCCGTGCCGCTGCTGGGGGGGACTCCGTGAAGGGCATGGAGGATGAGAGGCACTCCTGCTCCCAGGGGGTGCTCCCGGGTGAGCTGCGCAGTGAAGAACCTTCTGGACCTCTGGCTCCCTGTGGGCGCTTCCTTGGCTCAGTCAGCTCTGGGAACACGGTGCACGGATCCGGGCTGGCAGAACTCTCAGAAGCGGTGCAGGAGCCTCCGAGCCCAGCGCTGCCAATGATGAAAACATTTAATGTTTCACTGGTTCTCACAGATGCCAAGGACAGAGCCACATCACAGGCAGAGTCACACCCACCCTCCCCGCAGAAGACCACCAGGTGCCCCAACTGCAGGCACAACGTTCCCATGCAGCTCCCTCTCCCCGAGGAGCCCCCGTTCTGCCCCACCCCTCCCATAACCATTCCGCGTGCCCGCAAACCAGTGCAGGGATCTCACACAGTCAGTTAGGGCTTCACCATGCTGGTCACGAGTGAGGAGGGAGGTGTGGAAACTCATGCACAGTAATCTAAAATGTGGGAAACTCAGAAAGTTTAATAAGAGTCAACCATAATGGGGGCTTTGAATCAGTTCTGTGTGGGTTACAAGGGGGTCCCAAGCACTCCCGGGGATCCTTAGATGTTCAGAAAAAAGACACCCATTAACAAAGCCATGCTTTGAAATACAGAGCTGGTCCTGATAATATTAACCTGATTCTTCACATTTTAACAGGCACAGTGAGAGGCATAATCCAAAAACCATTTCCACTGAGCTGTGGAATTTCTGCATGTGACTTCTATATAACTCGTGGGAGCTGAATCACCTTCATACTCGTATCTGTCTTAACGTGAACACACTTAGCTGGGCAATGTGTGAAAAAAACTATGAAACATGGAGGAAACTTGGAGGAACTTGCTTCAGAATTACGGACTTGCTATGGGTTATTGTGACTTACTATCCAGTTATTGTAAATAGCTTATCACGGTCCTATATTTGGACGACCTTTCTCAATTCTATACAGTTTTAATTAAGTGCATTTTTTAATTTAAAAAATAATATATGGCTAATACAAAATGTAGAAAAAAATATAAGGAAAAACACCCCCTACGTGCTTGCCACTTTCAGTGTTCTAGTAAATTTCCTTTTTTATTCCCATAAAAATTTTTAGGGGGTTTGATTTTTGTTATTTTTACATAGCTGTGATTCTATATACTTGCTATGATTTTATATACTTCTAGTAACAAGAGACATTGCTCAAGGCAAAGTTAACAGATGTATGGTTTTTCTAAGGCTTTTACCATTTTCCTTAAAGTTATTATAGGGAGGAAAATAACAAAGCAAAATTTATGAGATCTTTTTGTAGCTGTTGCATGCACACACATTCACACGCACATAGACCCACAGTGCTCTGCACGTGGCTGAAGGAAAGATTCTGTCCCCCATGTCCACTGCCAAAACCCCAGCTTCCCGTGCCAGCTGGGCGCATGCACTCGTCTGTGAGGGATGCAAACAGTGGGAAGGTGAAGTGCATTCCTATGACAGTTAAAAGATGTGTGCTATGAATTGTGCCCCCCACCCCTAAATCCATATGTTGAAACCCTAACCCACAGTTTGACTGTATTTGGAGACAGGGCCTTTAAGAAGGTACTTAAGGTTAAATGAAGTCACAGTGGTGAGGGCCTAATCCGACAGGACTGGTGTCATTACAAGAAGAGGAAGAGACACCAGGAATGCACACATATGCGGGAAAGTCCATGTGATGACACAGTGAGAAGGGGTCTTCTGCAGGCTGGGAGGAAATATCTCGCTGGAAACCAAAGGTCTCACTGGCACCCTGACCTGGCTTCCAGCCTCCAGAGCCATGAAAAAATAAACTCCTGTTGTTGAAGGTACCCAGGCTATCGTATTCTGTTACAGGTGCCTGAGCACACTAATAAAATAGGCATATGGGTATTTGTTGTCCTATCCTTTCAACATTTTTGAAGTTCCAAATTTTCCAAAACAAAAAGTTGGGAAAATATTATAATAATAAATGAAATTCATTGGATATCAGTGCTTTGCATAAATTATCTCATTTAACCCTGCTGAGAGCTGTGCCAGATGGTATTACTGTTCCCATTTGTAAATAAGAACCCTGGAGAACAGGGAGGCTGAGCACAGATCTCAACTAGGGCATCTGACTCCACCGGCCACAGTCCCCTTACGCACTCCACTACGCTGCCTCCAAGAACAAAACTTCCAGGGAGGCCAGGAGGCTCTTTACCCAGCCCCACTGCAGCCTCTCTGCCTGGCCCCTCACCTCTGAAATGCATGTCATGTCCTTTGACATCCTTGAAGGAGGTGTGTACACATGACCACCATGGCAGTTGTCCTTTTCTAATGCCTGCTCCTGCACAGGTGACATGGGAATGGGGCCTGGCTACTGTCTCAACCAGGTTAGCATTTTCTGACCCAAAAGCACAGCTGACAATGACAAAGAAGAGATAACTCAGAGGGTCTCCATGCTCAGACAGGCCCCTGGAGAGCCCACAGTGGGCTACTGTGCAAAGCACATTGACCTGGCCTTCTGGAAGGCACCAGGCCCAGGAAGAAACCAAACCAACCAACTCCTTCAGCACCCAGAGATTTTCCTTTCAATAAGCACTTTGCATTTCTTTGTGTCCACTATTGATTCATTAACCAGGGTCAAACAGTTCAGGAGGTGGTGAGGTTGATGGTGTGTAACTCAGAAGTGAAGTCCTCGGACACAGGAACCCGGGCATAGCCCCCGCCCCAGCCCTCTTTATCATGCCAGGAATAAAACAAACCAAGCCACTTCCTTGTCCCTGCCTCTGACAGTTCCACACACTTGGGGAAAGTGTGTGGCTTCCCTCAGGCTGACTGAAGTCATTGTCATCTGGGACAAGATGATAAATTCACTCTACTTTGGCGTCTTGAAAATGTGTGCGGCCTGATCAAAGAGCAACCAGGAACAAATTCTCCACGGAGTCTGGGACCAACAACTGCTCCCAAATAAGAACCCAGACGCTGGTTTATTTAGCATAAGCTGAACACCAGCAATCTCTTTGATTACCCATCAGAAGCAATTTTTAAAGCCAGATTAAAGCCACTCACCAAGAGCAGATTTGCCCAAGGGCAGGGAAAATTCTGAGACGTGATCTGTTGAGGGCTCTGCATTAACTGATGCTTACATAATATCCTTTTATGCTTGGCATGGAGTCCAAATGTGTGGGATAGAGGCTCTGCTCAGAATCCACAGGCCAGCGCCCTTAATGGGAGGTCAGGGTGGGCAGGAGGACTGTAGATACCTACCGCACAGCAGCGGGGAAGCATGGGGTGCAGCAGCGGCCGGCCCGGGGTGATTTGGGGCAGCCAAGGTCTGAGCAGACGCTGGAGACACAGATGGGTTCCTAAAGGGATAGTTCTGAAAACGCAGAAGTATGCAACCTGCAACGCTTAAAGGAAGGAAGGAAGCCGGCTGCAGAAAATGCAAACATGGCCCCTGCACGACGAGGCTTTCAGGAGCCCAGCAAATCCGTAAAGCAAAATCGTAAGGATGGAGAATTGCCACATACTGAGCACTTACTGAGGCCAGGCCCGAGCTAAGCACTTTTCAGTTATGATTGAATTTAATCTGCACGACAGCCTGGTAGAGGGGCTGTCCCCTGTCGCATACATGAAGAAATCTTCCCAGAGAGGGTCAAGGCTGGCCCTGTTGGTGGCAGGGTGGAGCTCTGCGGCTGCTCCCCGTTGCCTGTACTTGCTGCTTGCACCCACCTCCCACCTGGGCAGGTGCAGCAGCCCTTCTCCCACCCACTCGGGCCCCTTCATGCTGTTCTCCTTGCTGTAGCCAGAGCAACGACTTAGACATGAAAGTCTGCTCCTGTCACACCCTCCACTGGCTTCGCTTTGCTGTCAGCTATGGCCCCGACCTGCCTTTCTTGTCTGGTCCCACACAGAGCTCCCCAGCCCTGCCTCTGCCGGGAGCCCGGAGCCCCCTGCTCCTCCCAGAAGTTCCCAGCCCCTGTCTTCGCTTCCCAGTGACACTTCCCTGGCCTTGGCTCCCCAGGCAGATCTCCTTTCACAGGCCCACCTGGTCACAGTTGCTATCAACACGGTCAATGACCTCCCCTCTGGTGTATAATGGAGGATGGGTCCTTGTCTCTTTCCAATACTGTATCCCCTGTGCCTGGCATATGACCAACATTCAGTAACTGTTGTTGAATATCGAAGGTATGAGTGAAAGAAAGGATGGATGGAAGGATGGAAGGAAGGACAGAAAGATGCAACTGAACCCAAATCCAGGACACTAAATATGCAGCAATGCTCCCAAATCACGGTTGTTTCACTAGAAGTTTAGGACAGTTCTCTCTTCCACACAATCACAGCATCCCAGTAATTTATTAGTCCAAACCTCTCATTATAGACGAGGAAACTGAGGCCCAGAAAGAACAGGCAAAGCGCTTTCTTCTAAATGCTTCTGCAACACCAATGAGGTTAAGCAGCACTTCTCAAGCACAATCCCCGTGCGCGCTGGTAGGTCTGATGAGCGAGGGCATGCGTTGCAAGTAATTTGTGCCTAATTATAAAGTACACAAGTCTGTGAATGATTTGTTATCTGAAAATTACTATAATTCAAAAGATTAGACGATATCCCCACACGCCATCACGGTTACTCACTGCATTCCGACGCGCTTTCTGGGAAAGGAGAGCAAGGGTGGAATGAAGCCCGTGGGTTAGTGCTGTGGTTTGAACGTCCCCTTCAAGCTCATGTTGAGAGTTACTCCCCAGTGTGGCAGTATGGGGGGGGGGGGGGCTTTAAGAGGTGATTGGGTCTTGAGGGCTCTGCCCTTATGAATAGATTAATCTGTTCATGCATTAATGAATGAATGGATTAACGGGTGACCATGAGGGTGGGACCAGCAGCTTTACAAGAAGAGGAAGAGAGGCCTGACAGCACACTCAGCCCCTCCCCACGTGGTGCCCTGCGCTGCCTCGGGACTCTGCAGAGAGCCCCTGCCAGCAAGAAGGCCCTCCCCAGATGTGGCCCCTGGACCCTGGACTTAGCTTCCGTAACTGCAAGAAATCAATTATTTGTCCTTATAAATTACCCAGTGTCAGGTATTCTGTTATAGCAACGGAACATGGCCTAGGACAGACTGCAGCCCACAGGATCTACCAACCCACGTATACATTAGCAGTGGCGACAGCTGCGGCAGAGATGAGGGGGCTTGAGGGGTCCCCACATTCCTGCCTTGGCCCTCAAATTAGAGACTTACCCAGCTACTCTGAGCTCTCAGCGAAATATGATGCTACCGCCATGTTCTCTGCCCCCTCATGGTCACCCCCACAGGAGGAGGGGAGACTTCCCTGATTGGTGAGACGGGGGCAGCCAGCCCCCAAGGTCCCAGCTTCCCCACAGGTGGGGTTAAGGTGTTTGAGGTTGCTGAGCTGAGCCTGCGCACATGCGGCCATTTAACCACCTGACAAGCTGGCTGGGGCCGGCCCTGGGCCCGCCCTCTCATCCAGCAGGGCGCCCTGCACCTGGCACCGGGCGGGCGGGGAAGGCTCGTTCAGGGGCTGCAGGAGGAGTCCAGTTTCGACACGTCCTTTAGCCCAGCCTTGCTCTGACAGTGCTGGCTTCCTTGTCTCCATCTGACTCCAGCATCTATTTCACAATGGATTTGGAATCTGGCGGGAAGGGCTGTGATTAATTAGCTCCCTGAAGCCCACTCGCAGTTTAGGATTGCTGCAGTGTTTTATTTCCCCACACGTTCTGACGGCTTGTCGACATCTGAATTGGCCCACGGGCCACATTTTGCATATGACTTTTCTTCAGGGAAGGAAGGCTGAGATCCTGTCCAAAGAAAGAAAACTAAACTCCAGCATGTTTCAATCCTTCCTGATGAGAAGTCAAAATAAAGCCAGTTAATCCGGGACCATGTAGATCTTCACAATGACACAGCTGAACATCTGCCAGCCACCTGGTAGTTCACTGCCTTTGTTCTTGCCCTTTGCTTTGCCTGCTTTTTTCTGTACCTTACATCAGGTAAGCCTGATAATAAATGATGATTCTCTGAAGTACTCTGTTACCTATAATCTGCACCCCCCACTCTTTTTTTTCCCTTTTCCACCCCACACTGAGAAGACGGTGTAAGAAACAGTCTCCTCGAGAACCTGATAAGTGATTGGGCCAACTATGATAGATCATTCTGGATCAATCCTCAGTAACTAACAAAGGTTGCCTAGTACACGCCTTCCATTGTTTACACTTCTGTCAGGGGCTTTTACAAACCAAACTCAGTGCTTTTCCTAATAGGATTCATAGGTGTGCAAGAAAGAAGCTTCCTTTGTCTTTAGATAACGTGCGAAGCACTAGGTGACATGGGGTTCAGCGAGTTCCTTACTACAGGACTTCTCAGAGACTTGGAGACACCCTTGTGCATTGAAGAAGAAGACACATGCACACGATTTCCCAAGCTTATTGTTCTTCAGAACTTGTCCTCTGCCCCTTTTTTGGTAGAGCATTTTGTGGGACTGATATGCCACAGACCCCACTGTGGAAGGCACAGCCTTAAGTCAGAAGAATTGGTAAGGACATTTAGATGCCCTTTAAAAGACAACAAGGATAGTTCTCAAAACACACAATAAAAGCACCCTCTGTGCTTACCTCTCACCTCCATGGACAGAAACTGCTCGTAAACCAGGAACACGTGCTCTGCTCGTCTGTGCCTCAGCGCAGGGCCTGTGCCGGCCTCTGCAGCTGGGCGTTCTCAGCCGCCCCTCCACGGGAGGGTCTCCCCTCACCCTGTCCAACTCGGTCCCCTCCCAGGGCTGTGTGGCACTCTCCCTCCCTGTGAACAGACGCTCTCTTAATACCTGCCATGGTTTTCTGTTTATTTGTTTATTCATTTGTTTCCCCCTGGGTGTGACCTCTCATTTATGTTTGTATCTGAGTCCAGCGCTGGCCCACACCCTGGTGAGTGAATGCGTGAGTGAAGCATGAATGAATAAGCGAAGGAATATATTCATTTAATTGACAGCTGTATGGACACAGGAACTGCTCACTCAGCTTGACGCCTATGTTGTGGGATGCATCACCTATTCTAGAGACTTTGGAAAAGAAATTTATATTCCAACTGATTCACGCAGAAGAAAGAATTCTCATGTTAATAGAACAATTATAACATGGTATTTCGTGACAAAAGGCACCTCCTCAAAAACTTCTTTGCAACCCTAGCAGATTAGGTCCGAGCCACAGACATGGTCTTACCTTGCCAAAACAACCCTCCCTGCATAGAGGCCTGGGAGCCCACTGACCTTGGCAGTACCATCAGGCTTGGCTTTTTGTTTTTAATCCAATTCTGCCTCCCCTGTGATCATTCTGCCATAGACAAAGTACATGATGCTTGAGCAACCCAGGCAATAGATGAAAGGAAAATATTTGTAGGTTCTAAAGAGTTACTGGGGAGATCAGTGTGCACATGGGGAAGGGGTGGATTAAACTTAAAAGTATCCTTACTATTCAGCCTACAATTTGCCATTACAGGCAAGTATGAAATTTTATACAACTTGAAGGTCAAGGTGTCATTCCACTTATGAGAATCTATTATCCAGCATAGAGCAGGGGATGGAGACAGGAAACTGATTTCAAAGAAAATTTAAAAACTATCTCTGAACCAACTTTTTCAGCAACCTTCTTATGGGGTCCCAAAAGGCAGCAGAAGGACCCAATTCTGGGAGCCCCAGACTGGTTGCTTGGAAGGGTCTGTGGGACTGTTGCACAGAGGCAGCTGCATGGCCAGAATGACCCTGTGTCTCCTATATCGACCTGCCTGTCTATTGTCCTTCAAATGTACCTAGGTAGCGTCATGACAAAACACCAAGTTGTTTCAGTGAATTTCTGATACAGTAATTACTTCTGATCATTCAGACTTTTCATAATGATCAAATACCAAAAATAAAACTACTGTCCCATTAGAGGAGATATCTGTTTTTATTCACAATAAAGACCTTTAAAATTTTAATAAGCCCAAATCAAGGAATTTGGTAGAATGTTTCCCTGAATATAAATATTTCCATAATTTTAAGTTAAACTTTCACTAGCATTTCATGAAAAAATTCAAACAGTTTTGCTTGTAAAGTTGGGTTCTGGTGGCATTTTTATTTTATTTTGACACCACGAGGTTATTTTGAACAAGAAATAATAGTAAGCATATTTTTATCATATCCTTTTTTTTTTTTTTTCTCTCGAGCCGGTCTCTCTGTTGTCCGGGGTAGAGTGCAGTGGCGTGATTATAGCTCACTGCAGCCTCGAACTGCTGGGCTCAAGCGATCCTCCTGCCTCAGCCTCCCAAGTACCTGAGACTGCAGATGCCTGCCACCACTCGTATCCTTTTGTGGTAAGACTTCTAAAATCATTTTCCTGCCATAGTAAACATAGTACAAAACAGGGAACATAGTGGAAATGTCCCTTGATGAGTGTAAATCTTTCAGAGAATTTGAGGCATCCTCTGAACAATAAGATGTCACCAGTGTCACCCATCTGAGACTGAGCTCCTGTGTATTGAGCTCAAAAATGTGATTAAAGGTGTCTTTTAAGAATCGATCTCAGTTGCCAGCCTATTTTGTTGAGATTTGTCTGTCTGTAATCCCACTGACCTAAATGGGGAGGGAAAAGCTGACGAGTCAGCACTACTGGAAGCCAAGCTGGTTCAATGTCAAAGACGCAAAGACCATTCGGGCCCCTTCCCAGCACTAACACAGCTGCGGTGACAAGTTTGGGAAGATTAACTGCTGTCAAAGTTGGCATTTGAGGCCATAAAAAGACACAGGAGGACTGCAAGTGTTGGTGATACAAGAAGCTCTTGAGGAGAAAAGAGAAATAACATTTGCCCACGGCCTCCTCTCTCCTATTCTTTTCTTCTAGTAGGGTCTCCACGCCTCTCCTAAAATAAATGCCAGGTGTTTTGCTGCGTTCCCAGTTAAAAGCAGAGAAAGAAACTTGATATGATGGCTTTTCAATGTTTTCAGAGGGCCTGGGCTGGAAAATGTCATAGGAAGAATTATGCACTATAAGAAGGGTTGGAGTAGTGGGGAGTTGGCTGCTAAAGGAGACAGAGGAAGGGCAGGGCAGAGGTCTCTGGAGACAGACAACAATGAGGTAAGTCCTGCTGTTGCCCAGCCGAAGGCCTGGAGAAAGTGGCACATGGAGGGGGTTCCAAGTAGAGCCCCACACTGCAGGAGACAGAGCTGGGTGCTGGGGAGATCCAGGCAGCGGAGTTCCCAGGGCTGAGTCCCAGAGAGAAGAGGGCTCAGCAGAGAGAGAACTCCAGAGACGGCAAAGTGCTGATCAGCACGTGCATGCACAGAAACCACCTGAGACTAAGCATAGACCACCTGAAAGGTTTAGGGGGCATAATCCTCGCTCAAAAATCACACAGAGCTGGGAATAGTTCCTGTTCTCGCCAGCCAGAGTGGAAAACCTCATAACTCACGGGGGCATCTGTTAGAGTACTAAGAAGGGTCTTGCCTCAGCAGTGGGGAAAACTTATCCTCACCTCTGGTCCCACCTAACAAAGCAAGACCCAAAAGGATTAAGCTGTTCCAAATAACTTAACTGTATCCCAGAGCAAACTCCAGGGGTATTTATAGGAATACAGGAATATCCATAAGCTAAAAGCTTAAAGTCTGCAATGTCTAGCATGCAAAGAAACAGGAAAATATGACCCACAATGAAAAGAAAAATCAAGTACTTTTTCCTGAACCCAGAAATCACACAGATGATGGAATCAGCACACAACAACATTTTTTTAAAGTATTATAACTGTATTCCATACGTTCAGGAGGCTGGAGGAAAGACTGAGCATGTTAAACACAGATGAAAGGTATAAAAAAGACCCAAATCAAACTTCTAGAATGAAACCTGTGATGTCTAAAGTGAAAAGCACGCCAGATGAGAGTAATGAAAGACTAGCCACTGCAGAGAAAAAGATCGGTGAACAATAAATGCTCCGAAACAAAACACAGAGGGAATAGAGGCTGAAAAAAAAAGAAAAAAAAGCAGAGCATCAGTGAGCTGTGGAACAATTTCAAGTGGCTGAATATGTATGTAATAGAGTCCCCACAGGAAGGGGGGAGATAAAAAAAATTTTGAAGAAATAATGACTGAAAAATTTCCAAATCTGATATAAACTATAAACCCATATACCCAAAAGTCTCATCTAACTTCAAGCATAGAGAAATATACACCAAGGCATATCATAACCAAATTGCTTAAAACCAGTGAAAAAGTGAAAAATATTAAAAGCAGCCAGAGGAAAAAACACAGAAGAACAAAAGTAAGGATGACATCAGATTTCTTTGTTGGAAACAATGCAAGCCAGAATGCATGGGACAATATCAGTAAAGTGCTGAAAGAAAAAAACTGTCAACCTAGAACTGTTTGCCTGGAGAAAATATCTTTCTAAAACATGGGTGAAGGAGATTTTTTGAGACATACAAAAAGTAAAAGAATAACCACAAGCAGACCTATACTTCAAGAAATGTTAAAGGAAGTCCTTCATGCAGAAAGAAGAGAATATCAAATGCTAATCATGATCTACACAAAAGAATAAAGAACACCAGAAATCGTGACTATGCAGGTGAATATAGTCTTTTTTCCTTACTATTTAAATCTCTGTTAGGTGGTAATTAGATGTTTAAAGCAAAACTAATAATATGTATTATGCGATTTGTAACTTATGTAGAAGTAAATGACAATAGCTCAAAGGCCAGAAGGGAGGAAATGGAAGTAAACTGTTGTAAGACTCTCTTAATATACATGAAATGGTGTAATATCACTTGAAAGCAGATTGTGGTATATTAAAAATATATATGATAGTTCCTAATGGAACCACTAAACACAAATAGGTAAGCTAATAAGTAAAAAGAGAGAGAAAATAGAATAAAAATAATAAATTAACACACAAAAGGCAAAAAAGAGGAAAAAAGAAACAAAAATACAGATGGACAGATAGAAAACAAATAATGACTATAGATTTAAACCAACCATATTAAATCACATTAAATATAAATGTTATAAATGCTCCAACTAAAAGGCAGAAATTTTCAGAGCGGATTAATAAAACAAGATCTAACTATATGTTGCCTACAATAAAGGCACCTAATTCTTTTATTAGTATGGATGCAGAAGACCTGAACAACACTATCATCCAATGTGACCTAATTAACACCTTTTAAACACCATCAAATAACAGCAAAAACACATTCTTTTCAAGTACAGATGGAACATTTACAAGACAGACCATATTCTGTGCATTAAAAAAGGTCTCAATAAATTTAAGATGATTCAAATTATAAGAAGCATTTTATCTGGCCATAATGGAATTAAATTAGAAATCAGTAACAGAAAGATATCTGGAAAATCCCCAATTATTTGGAAACTAAATAACACACTTTTAAGTAGCCCATGAGTCAAAGAAGAAATCAAAAGGGAAATTAGAAAGTAATGAACAGAACAAAAATGAAAACACAAATATCAAAATTTATGGGATGAGGCAAATTAGAGTGACATTGATGCACTAAAATGCCTATATTTTTAAAAGGTCTCAAGTCAGTGACCTCAGCTTCTACCTTAAAAAGCTATAGACATGAGTCACACAATAATGTGAATATACCTAACACTACTGAACTGTACGCTTAACATGTAACATGGTTAAGATGGTAAATGTTATATTCACCACAATAAAAAATAATAATTAAAAAATCGACAAGTAGTGTTTAAAAGAAACCAGATAACAAAGCATACATAGTGTTTGATCCCATGTATATGAAGTTCAAGAACTGGCAAAACCAGTCAATGGTGATAGAAGTCAGAATAGTTGGTAGTCCTGGACAGGGGATTTTACTGGGAAAGAACATTAGAGAACATTCTGGGCCGACGAAATAACCTGAATCTAGATCTGGGTGTTATAACATAGGTGTATAGGAGTGTAAATACCCACCAAGCTCTCAGATTTAGATACCTCATAGTATGTATTTTGTACCAATAAAAATGTAATAAAAAAAAGAAACTATAAAGACAGTAAAAAGATCAATGATTGCCAGGGATTTGGGGGTGAGAGGGAGGGACGAATGTAGGCGCACAGGGGATTTTTAAGGCAGGTAATATTACGATGGTGGATACACAACATTATGCAGTTGTCAAATCCATAAAGTGCACAATACAGCGAATCTTAATGTGAACCGCAGTAAGTCCTCACTTAAATGTTGTCGATAGGTTTTTGGAATCTGTGACTTTTAGCAAAACCACCCACAGCAGGTCTTCCAATAACGTCATTTTGTTCAATGTAGTTTCATTATAACTTTGAAAAGAGGAAAAAAATTGATTTTGTTAGACATTCTTTCACTTAAAGTTGCAGTTATCAAGAACCTATCCTGGCCAGGTGCAGTGGCTCAGGTCTCTAATCCCAGCACTGTGGGAGGCCCAGGTGGGAGGATTGTTTGAGGCCAGGAGTTTAAGACCAGCCTGGGCAACATAGTGAGACCCTGTTTCTACAAAAACTTTAAAAATTAGCTGGTCATGGTGGCACATGCCTGTACTCCCAGCTACTCAGGAGGCTGCGGTGGGAGGATCACTTGAGCCTAGGAGTTTGAAGTTACAGTGATCTATGACCATGAGGTCTCTGCACTTTAGCCTGGTGACAGAGTGAAAGCCTGTGTCTAAACTAAACTAAAATAAAATAAAAAGAACCTATCCTATCCACAAGAAAAAGGGAAGATTTACTGTATTGACTTTGGTTAATATCAACATTGGCTTATTAATTAATTGTAACAAATGTACCAAAAAATTGTGCAAGATGTTAACCAATAGGAAAAACTGGATGGAGGAGGGAGGGGTGTGTGTGTATATGTATATTATATATATATATATATCCCCCTAATATGCCATGCCATGTAAAGAAATATAGCCATCCCACAATCAATAAAGAAAAGAACAAGAAAGAAACACGAGTGTGATGGAAGCACACTGATACTTTAAGAGCAGTTGTCTGTAGATGGTAGGGGCATTGGTGATTTTTTTCTCCTCTACTTTTCACTTTTCTCTGTGTTCCAAGTTGTTACAATGAATGGGCATTATCTCATAATGGAAAAACACTCCTCTTCCCTTCTTTTTTTAAAGCTCCAAATGCTCAGTTGAAACCAGAGGAGCAGAAAGCAGACAACACACCTAATTCAGCACATGATCTTCTTTTGCAGCCAGTGTCAAGAGTCAGGAGCGCACCCCTTCCCTCCCTCCCACTCTCCTCCCTGTGTTTACTTCCTGCCAGGGATAAATAATGAGTCAGAAGCAGGACAGGGAGGGTGGAGCTGCTCTCAGCGGTGCCTGACACACCCAGCTGGGCAGGAGCTGGGGAGCCCGTCCTGATCCTGGAGTCCCCCGAAGTTTGTTTGGAAGGAAGAGTGCAGCCATTTAGGAAACGTGGAGCTCAGTCATTAAGAGCTGGCCCAGCTGCTGCTCCTAACACAGTTTTTTCTGTTTCGAAGAACTGACCCTGTTTATAGGAAAATTAAACGTTAAGGATTGACTGAGGTTTACTCTCTAATTACGGAGACCACAACACAAATATTTTCAGACAGCTGTGGGAGTCAGCGCACGGTTAGGAGTCTGGGTTTGGGGTGGCATCTGTGGGACCTTGGGCAAGTCCCTTAACCTCTCTGAGCCAGGTTTCCTCCTATGGCTCCCTTGGGTCATCTGCAGTCATCTGTCTACACAGAGCTGCCAGGGGAGGCGATGTGTGTAGACGGATTCCATAAATGGCAGTGGAGGTGAGGTAGAAAACATCCCTGCCTTCAGTTTGAAGCCCATTTCATTGTTTTCAAACCACCTTTCTACCCTTCCCCATAGCTGCTGCTACCGGAACACCAAGATTTTTATTCTAAGTAGGAGTTTGTCTTCTGAAAAAGCCAAGAGGTTGAACTTAATAAATATGCTACTTCTCTTATCTCTTAGATGTAAAGAAACTCCGAAATATCCCATTTAAAAGGTCAATGAGTTAGCTCTTCCTACATTCTGTGTCCTATAGATCTATAATAATCACAGCTGTTCCGGCTCCTGGAACTGTCCTTTCCCCACAATCCCCTATCCTACTAAGGTTTGAAGACCCAGCCCCAAGAAACCTCCCCTGGGGAACTCTCCTGGTTCCCGCAGCAGAGCCAGCCCTTCCACACCCTGTGCTCCCAGAGACCCCACCGAGAGCATTTAGCTTGTTCTAGAACTTTTCGTCTCCATGCCTTTCTCTACGACTGGACTGCCATGTCTTGCTCATCCTTGTACTTCTGGTCCATCCCAGAACTTGACCTGTGGGGGGCAGTAGGCCCATGTTTATTATATGGACTAAGAGACCTAAGACACGTTCTTTCTTGGGGACACCAAGGCAGGATGGGTGTTGGGCGTGTAGCAGGCAGTGAGCTGTCCCTGCAGCAGAAAGGACTCTGCTTTTCTTTCACAGGCGGCAGGCCCTCCCGGGAGGCGGGTCTGGGACGGTAGGCACACCGTCCCGCCAGGTTCACCTGGCGCCAACAGGATTACCTCCTGGAGACGAAGTCTGTTCCCAAGGGACAGACACCTCCGACCTTAATGTTTTCCACATCTCAGCTCCTCGTCCCAGCTACCCAGTTGCTGAAACCAAAACTTCAGGAATCTCCCTTGATTCTTTCTCTCTCCTTCTAAATCCAACTCATTAGCAAATGCTGGCATCTCTAGCTCCAAAACATCTAAACTATTCACAGCTGCACGCATTTCTCCATCTTCACAGGCGTCCCCATGAGCATTCTCAGTGGCCGAAGATCACTGGGGGCGGGGGGTAAAAACTGGTTCCTGAGAGGTGAAAAAAATCTTAGGTGTTACAATCGTTTGTGGCCTCAGAGGCCATAATACATAAACATATATATCCACGGTGTGGAAATTTCTTGGAGAGGGGAGGCCAGCTGGGAATGAGATGTCTCTCAAAGTTCCCCGTGGGGAGTGAGTGGTAACGAGAGCAAGGTTGAAGCTCTGCCCGAGTTCACTCCACGTCTTGCCTCGCCCCGCACGGGCCCCTTCTCGGACCTCCTGGCTCCAGTCCTGCCCCTGGCACTGTCCCCTCAGCGGCCAGAGTGAATCCACACCTCTTAGCTCGGCCTTCAAGTCCCCAGTGGGGCTGATCTGTCCCCCTCGCCACCTCTCACTACCTTGCTGGTCCCGTTTCTCTCACACACCAAATCCGTTCCTCCTTCAGTCCTTTGCACTCCTGTCCCTCCACCTGGAATGCACGGTCCCCTCGATCCTCCGATCCTCCGTGCCTGCCTCCTTTTCATCAACCCAGACTCAGCTCAAATATCACCTCCTTCCCCAACCATCTTATCCGGTGGTTCTCACACTTTGTGGGTGCCAGAATCCCCTGAGGGGCCTAACACACAGATAAGCCGGCCCCACCCTGAATTTCTGATGCAGTGAGTTGGGGGTGGGGCCCAAGAATCTGTATCTCCAGCAAGTTCCCAGGTGATGCAGAGACTGGTGGGCCAGGAACCCCACTTTGAGAACCACGGATCTAACCTGAAGGAGCCACCTCCTCCCTGTCACTGCCTATCACAACACCTGTCTCCTGAGGGCGTCTCTCTTCTGTTTGTTTCCTTGTTCAATGTCTGACTCCCCAATGACAATGTATTTTTGTCCACTGGAGCAGAGACCCCATGGCTCAAGTCGCCAGCATCAGGCACAGATGGATACCCAATAGATATTTGTCTGAATGCTATTTATCCCCAAATTCTGAGCCTTAGTTTTAAAGTTTACCTAAGAGCAAACAAAAGTTAGCTATCTTTACTGGCCTGGGGTAATCCCCAGTCAGTGTTTCCCAAACTTGCTTTATCATAAGAACCACATGGGCTTCTTATTAAAAACCTAGATTTGGGGGTTTCAACCCAAATCTACTGGCTTAGACTCTTCAGGGGGGATCAGGAAATAAGTTTTCAGCTGGTGCCCCAGGCAATCCTGATAAAGTGCCTGGCAACAGCTCCCCATTCCACAAATTTCCCAGCTCATAAGAATCACCTGGGCTGTTTATGAAAAACACAGATTACTCCATGCAAGCCATCTGTTTCAGGACTGGGCTGGGGCTTAGGAGGGTATATGTTTCCTGAACACCCAGGTAAATCTTATGATTAGGGAAGACTGGGAGACCACTCATGTGATTTCATTTAGAACACCCCAACCCTGATCTGTTCCTATACTTAAATACATTTTGTTTTTTGTTTTTCATTTTAGTTTTTGAGACAGGGTCTTGCTCTATCATCCAGACTGGAGTGCAGTGGTGTCATCATAGCTCACTGCAAACCTCGAGCTCCTGGGCTCAAGTGATTCTCCTGCCTCAGCCTCCCGAGTAGCTGGGACTACAGGCGTGCACTATCACGCCTGGCTAACTTTTTCTATTTTTTTTGTAGAGACTGGGTCTTGCTATGTTGCTCAGCCTAATCTTGAACTCCTGGCCTCAAGCAGTCCTCCCACCTCAGCCTCCCAAAGTGCTAAAATTATAGGTGTGAGCCATCATGCCCGGCCTACATATAAAGGCACAAAAATAAGAGCACTGGCATGAGCTGACCTAGCTGAGAATAACCTGCATACATACTTGCAACCGCCATGAGGATATCATAGGATTTAGGGCCATAACCCACCAGTCATCCCATTAAACTGTCACTCCTGCCTGCTGCCAGGAGCTGCCGAAAGGCCAGCTGGGCAGGGTTCCCAGCAGGCGAGGAGGGTCTTTCCTTCAACCTCTCTCAAACAGATCACAGTTTCCCCACAGCAGCCCTCACTCACTTTGGTTATCCCAGTGTCTAATGTGGGATCTTTTGGGGAGTTCTTGGTCCAGAACCATAGCATCTTCTTTGACTCCACCTTTTTTGCCCACACCCAGGCTGTCACCGGGTTCCTGGCTTCTCCCTTGGGATTGCTTCCTGGCCACATCCCTCTGTGGCAGAGACAGCCCCTCCTGCCCCTTCCAGTTTCCACCCGTCCAGGGCACCAATTAGGTGCCCCTAAATTTATCTTCTGATCTCTTCCCTGGCAATGCATAAGCTCTTGTTTAAAAGCAAACAAACCAGCCAACCACAAAGCACTCCCCTATCTTCATTTTACCCACAGGACAAACTCTCAAACCCTCACCTGACCCACAAATTCTCCTCAACTTGGCCCCACTCCTCCTGCCTTGTTTCAGGGAATGCCCACCTCGGGCCCTGCTCACCACCTGCTCAGCCGTAGAGGGGTCTAACTCAGGAATTCTGCCCCCACCTGGAATGGTCCCCATGGCCTGCCCCTTTCACTCAAGTTCCCTCACCTGCCAGAAGACTCTCCTTGTCCACTCCAGCCCTCAGAAAGGCCTCATCTGAACCCCAAGAGCACAAGGCCATGGCAGTCACACAGCTGTGTGACATTAATGCAGCGGCCCTCAGAGTGTGGTCCCTGGACTGCAGTACTGGTACCCGGTAACTTGTTAGAAACGCTCATCTTCAGGTCTCGCCCCAGACCTATGGAATTGGACCCTGCAGGTGAGGCCCAGCAATCCGTGTTTTAACCAGCCTTGCAGGTGATTCTGATGCACGTTCAAGGTTGAGAACGGCTGGATAAGGGCTAAGACTGCAGGCTGCTGAGTTTCCACTCCTTCCTTCAACGACAAAGGTGCCAGGACTTGACCTTAGGAATCCCTCAGGGTCACTCCCCGAGAAAAGCCAGTCATCTCTGAAATACCACCCAGGGCCTTCCTCCGAAGGATGAGCAGGTGTGATGTTGAAGCACAGGAAATGGCCAATCTCTAACAACTTTTGACCCACAAAGACGGTAATATCCTCTAGTACAACCTAATGGTAACAGCTCCATTATTTGGGGAAAGACTGTCTGATTAAACCGCTCATGATCTGAGGGTCTAAAAGGAAAACTCTGCCCAATCCCTGGTTGTTGGTACCCAAGGAGGGCGGAGCAGGAACCAGTCCAGACGCAGGCAGCCATGCTGGGGCCGACACTGCTGGGCAGCAGCAGGGGCTGCCTGGGCTTAAGCTTCACGCTAGGAGGCCGGGACCATCCTCCCTCAAGAACCCAGGGCTGGACATCACGGAGGCACCTCGCAGCATCTGCGGGGGGTGGGGGGGGGTGGGGGGGGGGTTTGGACCATGCTGGGCTAAGTTACAACAGCGCCACCACGTGGCACCCTGGAAGCAAGGCAGCCGAACTGATGGGACCCGAGCTCTCCCTATTGGAGGTGAAGAACTTACCCCCTTTGGGGGTGCATAAACCCCACGTTCTAGTATAATTCAGGGGAAACAATGGACTTCCTCCACTAAGTAGATTACAGAATGCTCCAAGCTTCAGTTTCCTCACCTGTTGGGACATCTTTGGGAACGTTAACGTGTGCCTTTCTCCCTGTAGTCTTCCACTGCCTCCATGCCCAGCAGGGAGCCCCTGAAGGCCCTTCTGTGCCTTCTGTCTTTGGAGTTTTTACAAGTCGAAAACAGAAACAGTTTGAGGTCACTGTCTCCTTCCACCTTTTGCAAAAGCTTATGTCCTTTGAAGAAAAAAATGCTAGTTGTCCGATGAGGCCAAGGGAGAAGGCAAATGCCTTTGAGGATGAGGAGAGAACAGAGAAAGGGCTCTGGACAGTGGGGAACACCTGAGAGTCCCTCCTGCACCCAGACAGTGTCTTCAGGCCCGGAGGGGGTGAGCAGGGAGGGGCCGGCTCCAAGGGAACGGCCACGGGCTCCCAGCCTCACTAAGGATTTCCACGTGCCCACTGTGACGGGCAGCAGCACAGTTACAGGGCCTCAGAGCAGGGTGGCCTGGGCCACCGAGCCCCGCAGTGGGGGTACTGGCCTCAAAGCACCAGGCTCAGGAGAGGGGAGTCCCAAAGGTGGTGGCCATGGGCCTGGCAGAGTAAGGACTCAGAATTGGTACTGAATTGATTTAAAGAAAGTACAGTTTTCTATTGTACACATAGAGTATTGGGCATAGTGTCTGGCACCCTTATGCAAAATCATTGTTAAATGCTATTGTTATCCTCATGGAAATGGCACACACAGGAGCCACCCTGAGTCGGGAGCAAAGTACTCAGGACTGATGTCAACCCTCGAGAGTAGGAGGCCTGTGTCCTGTTGATAGTTCTGGGTGAGGTAGCACAGGGCCCTGCACTACAGACATGCACACAGTTTTAATTGTGAACAGGAAGTTGCTTCTTTGGGCTTGTTCTTGGGAGGCATCTCCTTCATGCTCTATTTGCATGCCAACAAGAGGTGATTCTTCTCCAAGGGGAAGATAATAATTGACTAAAGCTGAAGAACCAGCAACAAAAGACCTTTGAGCTGCTGCTACTCTTCAGTCGGGCTGTGACAAAGGCTTCCAACTATTCCCAGGCCTCCTAGGTGATCCCAGGACCTCAGGAAGATGGGAGCAAAGAGCTGGACCCTGGGTCTCAGCCAGCAGTGGCCTCGCTTGTGTGGGGTTCCAGGAAAGATGAATCCATCCACTGGTTTCATGGTCATTCAGAGCCAACTTAGAGGTCCAGTTAGAACCAAATATTAAAACCTCTTTCCTGTTACCCTGATAAAAAGTTCATGAAAGTGGAACAGCCAGGGCAGTCTTGGGAGGCAAAGGAGGCACCCCCTTAAGCAGAGCACAAGGAATCAAAGGTGCTGTTTGAGACGACCTTCTGTGATGTGATTCCTCAAACACTCTGCCCCATCTGATTGCCTTGTCCCTAAAGAAATCTGGAGCACCAGCCAAGAGGCTCCCGGTGCCTCCTGGAAACCCACAGGCCAAGCCACCCAGAAAATAATGCCCCGGGCACGGAAATTCCTGCCGCCAGGGGTCGCTCTTACTTACCCAAAGCACAAAATGTCACTTGGAGTCTTAAGGTTGTGAAAAAGTATTACGAAGCAGGTTGCGACCCAAAGTTTCACTGTCTATGACGGGGGCCTATCGTTCAATTTTGCACTTTTGTTTCACGGAGTTCCTGTTCCTTTGCTCCGTTAAGGCCTGTAATTGTACACTCCCAGGATCTGGCTTCCACTATTTGGGTTTATTGAACCAGATCCGAGGCTTGTTTGTGAGTTGAACCCAAAGCAGTTGTGAATTGTGTTCACTGTGCCCGGCCTGTGTCTTACCAGGGTCTGAGCACTCAAGTCTGCCTGCCCTCTGCTTGTGAATGCCCCCAAATCTCTGGGTGCGCAGCACACATGGGGAGAGGACTGATAGAGAGCCCCGGTGGGGAGACCAGTGAGGACCAGTGACCGATGGGCCACCCCAGCACTGGCCACGTTCCACTGCCACAGTTAATTTCTGGAATTCATCCACCAGCCTCCCTGGGACTGAGGGCTCTGGTGGCTTTAGTAATTGTTCTCTGAATCCTGTGTTTTCATGGTCCAGTGCCCACAATGACCCCCACGCTGGGACACAGACCCACTTAGCCACAGAGTATTCACCCAGTAAGCCCCTTGGAATTCTTGATCTTTTCCATTTTAAGTTATGACAATGAAGATAACCTGGAGTGTGGCTGGAATGGAAGTCTATAGTTATTAACTTTATCTCTGGGCAGAAAAACAGCATTAATTTTCCAGTCATGCAGGCCTAGCCAGTCTCAAAGAAGTCCACGAGCCACTGCCTCAAAAATCTCACCCGTGGGGACCCCAGCGCATGTTTTAGGGTCCATTTTCTAAAGCAAATGGAGCAAAGCAAAGGCAGAGCAGGCAGTGAGCTGGCCAGGCCTTGGCTGCGTCGTCCTCCAGAGCTGGCCCCTACCTGGACAAGTCCCCACGGTCAGGGCTTCCGGGTGTGTCCTGCTGCTTCCTTTTTATATTCTGACTGTCCCCAGGTGGTTGCATGGACCTTGGACTCTGAGCCGATGAAGTTCTCTAGGCCAGAAGAAAGAGAAATTGGGAAGGAAATCAGATAGAAGTCTGAAAACACAAAACCATTTATCATAGGCCACCGACCACAGCATTCACGGTTAAGGTTTTTCCTTTGCTTTACGATCCAGCGGAGCACCTGCTACCTGCCAGACGCTGAGGATACACGGGGAGCAACGCAAGGTGGCCCCTGCTCTCCGCTAGTGGAGAAGAAACACAATTACACAAGCGGTTCCCACAGAGTGGGAAACCAAACTGGTTTGGTTCTCTAGGGGAATGGAGGTATTTAAACTAAGACCTGAAAGGGCCCAGTTTGCTTGTGGCCCCACTTAGCTGAAAGCGCACTTTCCTTCCCCGACCCCAGAAGGTTTCACACACCAGAATTCAGCGGGAAACCTGAAAAATATCAAAACTGACCGATGGAAGAAAATGTGGAGCCTTGGAAACCGGGACCCACCCGTTTGCTATCCTAACCGCTCTGAGAGTCGGCGCCTTTCCCTTCACAGTAAGCTTATCCACGGACTAGCTGATTTTTCAAACCAAGATGCAAAAATATAAGGCTCAGTCAAAACTTCAAATCACAGGACAGAAAGAGATGAGATTTTCAGAAACTCAATTTAAATGATGCTCATTTTGGTGTAATAGAAAAATCAGAAGAGGGGACAGGGCTTTTGTAAACCCCAAGCTGTGTTTCCCCAAGCAGCGGTGGTCTTTTACCCAGCGGTGGCCCCGCGCCCCCTCCCACAAACAACACACACTGCTGTGTGGGGACCAAGTCTGCCTTCTTTCCTGGAACCTTGCACGATGCCACCGCACCAGCAGCTCGGCTACTGCCTTCTTTTGAAGAACTGTTCCACCCACATCTCTGTCGCTGAGGTTCCTGCGCAAAATGCCAGTCGTAGTGTCCCACTGGAGTGTGCACACGACTTGCATCAAGCCAGGACCTTCCCTAGGACTCTGTGAAGAACCAGAGTGGCAGAATCTGGTGGCGGCTCTGGAGAAGGTGAATGCAGGAGTCGCCAGAGGCCCGGTTTCTAGCCATTGCAGAGGAAGCAGCCTAGGGCGGGAGAGCAGAGCCAGCAGGTGGAGAAAGGCTGAGATCAGAGGCAGAGGGGGGTCCTGGTGGGTCAAGGCCTCGCTCGGCCCAGTCGGCCCTGGGGTCCAGCCTCGTTCTGCACTCTGTGTCCAGGGCGGTAGGATGAGGCCTTGCGTGTTCCTTTCTACCTTAGCTGGTACAGGCTGGATTTCTGTCACTCGCAAACAAGAGTGCATATCATAGGTCACCAGATCTTCCCGGAGGGACGTGACCATAGAAAAGTGTTCTATGGTCAAGTGAGTTTGAGAAGTGCTACCTTACTTAGCCCCCTTTTAGAAATTCACAGTGCACATTAGCATGGTAGAGGTTCTGAGAAGTTCTATAGTAAAATAGGTTTTTGAATTTTGACTCAGTTTCCCAAAATTTTTTGATCACAGGATTCTTTGTTTACGAACTACCTGTTAACATCTCATAAAACCAGTGTTACACATAGAACACACTTTTGAAGACAGTTAGCTCAAGACCTCATTTCCTTCTACCTTGCTGAAATCTAGCAGATGATCCAAATCCGTAGACCAGGACATTCCCTAGCCTGGGGGTACCTTTGTGAAAATCGGAAGGTGGCGCTCTTCTGGGCCAAGTGCATGGCGTGTGAGCAGATAGTGTCTTTGTGTGAATTAGAAACAGCTTCCCTTTCCCCCAGGGGATGCAGCTCAGACCTATGCACGTGGCTTGTTGGGTGGGTGCTTGGAGGGGACCAAGACCCACGAGTCGCAGTCCCCACCCTTGAGGAGTTTTCAGTCTCACGGGGGCACCGGGAGCCAGGCCAGGAGAGCTCCCCCAAGCTTCACGAAGCTCCCTTTGGCTCCCAGCTCCTTGTTGCTAGAAACCTTCTCTCTCCTTTCAGGGGTGCCGTTCCCCACATGACCCCAGAGGGAGACCCACTCTGGCCCTGCCCACCACTGGGACAAGTGGAAAAGTCCTCTCCCCAACCACCCACTTCACCAGTTGGAACCATGGACCCTGATGCAGCCAGATTATTTGATAAATATCTCATTTCACTCCGACCTTCCAAAATAGGTTTTACTTCGTTGGTTTGTTGATTCATTCCATCATCCAGGAAACATTCATCTAAGGCCGACCACGTGCCAGAACCAGTGCTCGAAGGAGCTACAGAAACGAGTAAGACCCCATCCCTTCCACCAAGCTGCCACAGTGGAGGGAAGCGGACCCCAGTCCTGTGACTGCAGGGGTGGGGACACAGAAGGCACGCAGAGGGGAGACCAGGCATGGCTCCTGCCTGGGGGTGTAGCAGACAGCCCTGGGGAAGGGAGGGTCTCCACCCTCCAACT
This sequence comes from Eulemur rufifrons, assembly GCF_041146395.1. NCBI lineage: Eukaryota > Metazoa > Chordata > Mammalia > Primates > Lemuridae > Eulemur > Eulemur rufifrons. The sequence goes on along the minus strand of NC_091010.1, from coordinate 63,436,640 downwards.
TCTATCAACCTCTAACCCGGGGATTTTGTAAATTAATTTTGGAGTTTCTGCAGGACATTTGAGTGCAAATCATTTGCCCAGGCTGTAGCTGGGGTCTTCTCGAGACCTTAAATCCTCGGTTGGGTGGGCTGTAGTCCTTGGCCTTCAGATGTCAGTCTGAAGAGCAAGCTAGCTTTTAGCTATGTTTCCCCCGCCTGGTACATTTCTCTGAGTGGCTGGCTATCTGCATTCATCCAGTTGTGCCCAAAGGTAAAATACAAAAGACATCTCAACTCTCAGAGGCCCATACATTCTAGTGCTAACATGAATACTATAATTGGAAAATCTTCCTTCATTCTAGCAGAAAGACAGAATGTGGGAAAGGTGGGGGAGTAAAACAAGAACAGTAACAACAACAATAATAGCTTCTGTGTATTGAGCACTTACTAAGTGCCAGGCACTGGGCCAACATTGCTTCATGAACTGCCTCATCGAATCTTCACCACAATCTTATAAGGCGGATGCTATTTGTGTTCCTGTTTTAGGGTTTGAGAGGTTAAGTAACTGGCCAATGTCACACAGCAGTGGGAGTCTGTGTGTAACTGATCATCTCTGACCCCAGAGCACGGACAGGGCGTCTCCGTTCCACCCCTTCAACAGGAAGTGTAGGAGAAGGCGGAGAGAGCTGGGCTCAATCCTCCCCTAAGAGGGGGCAGCTGACTCTGGGCTGCCTTGACCTCCAGGCCGGCTGGACCATTCCTTTAGTGAGAGCCCCTGTCCTCCCCTGAGGGGACTCCCCCTCCTGACCTGTGCCGCCAAGAAGACAATCACCCCTGTGGGACACCCCTGTACCAGCACAGTGCAAACTTTAAACCACCTTAAATTCAAATTCTGCAAAGTGTTCTTGACTCTTCAGAGGAAGGTGCTGTATATAATATAAATCTTGGGATGCATGATTTTCATATTTTATTATAACTCAGGAATCACAATACAGAGTGAATGGCATTTTTATACCAGGGTCCTGAATTCTTTCTTTTTTTTTTTTTTTTTTTTTTTGAGACAGAGTCTCACTCTGTTGCCCAGGCTAGAGTGCTGTGGCATCACCCTAGCTCACAGTAACCTCAAACTCCTGGGCTCAAGCAATCCTACTGCCTCAGCCTCCTGAGGAGCTGGGACTACAGGCATGCGCCACCATGCCCAGCTAATTTTTCTATATATATTTGTAGTTGTCCATATAATTTCTTTCTATTTTTACTAGAGACAGTCTCACTCTTGCTCAGGCTGGTCTCCAACTCCTGACCTCAAGCAATCCTCCCACCTCGGCCTCCCAGAGTGCTAGGATTACAGGTGCGAGCCACCTTGCCCGGCAAGGGTCCTGAATTCTTAACATCGTAACCCAATTCCTACTTGTCTGACTGTCGCACGAACCTCAGCTCCTAACACCTGAGGCAAGGCCTCCCTTTCAATCACTGCATGATCTGCAGTAAAATATTCTGCAAATAATTTAACAGATAAATCTCCTGCCCTGTATGCCATGAGCAAGGTTTCTCTAAAGTAATTCTGGAAAGACAATGAAATCTAACAATCCAGACAGATGCAAACAACAGATGGAATAAGGAGACAGATCTTTGCTCTAACTAAGGAGGAAAAAAGAGACCATGTGCTGCATTTCCTCAGGCAGAGGGAGTATAACAAGGGCTCAGATTCTTCTTTGAAGAGGAATAAAAGGCAGGCCTTTCTCCCGTTTCAGCCCCACCCCTCCTCCTAATAGAAAGCTCATCTGCAAGAACAATACGTTCTCTCCAACAGAAACGTATCTGGATGGAGGTAAAATAAAAGCAACAGTCCTATCCTCATAGATGGCACATTGCACCTTTCACAGCACTTTGACATCCATCTAATTCTTGCAAAATCCCTACGAGCTAAACCAGCAGGTAAAATAATGTTTTTCATTTTCCAGATAAAAAACAGAGAGGTAAGTGGCTTGTCAAGTCTGCAAGTCTCCTGGCTTGAAGTCCAATGTTCTTTCCACAAGAATAACGACACCCCACACTTACATATCACTCTTTCTGCTACAATAGTAGTAGCAAATTTATTGCTATAAACACTTTCTAAGTGCCAAGTCCCAGTTTTTTTAAACACTTTACATCTTCAAACTCATTCATTCCTTACAACCTTATTTTACAGATAAGAACACTGAGCACAGAGAGGTTAAGCTATTTGTTCAACATCACACAGCTTGGAAGTGGTGGAGCCAGGGTTTGCACCCGGATGCTTTGGCTCCAGAGTCTGTGCTCTTGACCTCAGCCTTATGCTGCTTGGCCATACAGTGGAATTCATCACTTTATGATCTCTGCCATCTTGTTGCCATGCTCCAAGTAACTAAAGCAATCGGACATTCGTGAATACAGGAGCATAGATTTGATGCCCAGAATAGCGCCTGGCACAGAAGAGGCGATCCATAAACATTTGTTGAATGTATGAAAAATAGATTATTCTCGCTTAGTCTGGTGGCCACTTCTGCACATTGCAGGAAGCACACTCTGGCCTTGGAGCTCCAGCTTTTGCCACATTTCCTATGGTGTCTTTGAATCCCCCTTCCGGTTTCCCCATCCTAGCAACAGTCCTGAGCCCTACTGCTCACTGGAATCCAAGGGACTGTTGTGTCAACAGGCATCACTGCAAAACAGTGTGCACTTCTAAAGTTACCCTTTATGCTTCCAAATCGCAGGCTGGAAAAACAATTGGCAATCCTCATATGACACACGGACTTGCCCAGTTGCTCCTTCAAATCTTTCCTTTGCTGCCATTGCTTGAGTAAACAAACAGCCTTTCTTTGGCTCTGGACTATTCCGGAGCCTTGAGTATATTTTAAAGCAATCTTTAAACAGTTATAATTTTCCAGTCCTAAAAAAAATACACTTTGTGAGGAGCTAAAGCACTTCACCGTAAAAAAATAAAATAAAAAATTCCACTGACCTTACCTCTTAAATGTGTTCCATCTCTCTAGACCACCGCTTACTGGTCATGCCAATAGGGTTAATTAAACCATGCTTAATTAACATGGTTAGATCATGACCAGAGTGTCTGGCCAAGTCGCCCACTCTTTGAACCAGCTCCTTGGGAGCAGCGTGACTGACTGCAGGTGAATGCTGGGAAGTGGACCAAAGGTCATCCCCATGGCGTTAGGAATCGGATTTCAGAAACAACTGCCAGGCTGGCCAAATATGGAGGATGAACACATGTTCTGTGCTAGAGCCAGCAGGCTGCCCATCTTCCCTATCAAGGGAAGGCAAATGCTCACTCCAGTTCTGCTAGGTCATCCCAAATGTTTCTTCCCTCCTAGGCGAACAGGAAAGATTGAAGAGGCTCACGAATACGGGCTTCAGGGGACACCCAGCCTCACCTAGTAGGCACTCTGTCAGGGCAACAAGGGAAAGGCCGCAAGGGTGGCGTTTCAGCCCCCCCAAGTGGAAAGTAGCCTGACAGAGTAGAAGAAATGAACAAGCTTTGCAGTCAGAGAGAGCTGGGTTTGAGCTCTCACTCTTAGAAGATGAAGAAAATAACATAATAGAGTTCGCCGTGTGTACCTCATGTATAGTAAGGGCTGAGTCTAGGTTCTAGGTCAACACTGATGGATAAAAAAGGCACGGTGTAAAATGTTAACTGTAGGAGAAGCTGGGGGAAGCTTCTATAAGGGAATTCTCTGTACAATCTTTGCAACTTTTCTGTAAATCTGAAAATATCCTAAAATAAAAAGTTTTAAAAAAACAGACATGGTTCCTACTCTCATGGAACTTTGAGTTTAGTGAATGAATGGGTGACACACACATCAATAAGTGATATTTACCTTCCCTTCCTCAAAAGCATTTAAATCACAAATGGTGGACATTACCCTGAAAGGATGCAGGAACCTCAAAGATGCAAGAGGTGACATGTTGTGACACCTTTAATCTGCAGGGGAAAGGGAAATCTTTGAGGCTTCGAAAACACACCCAATATGGACATCCTGTGTGTGTTTAATATTTTAGAAGCAACATGGCTTAAAGAGAGCTGGGTGAGGCCAGAAAACCGAAATCTAAATGCCCTTGGTCAGATCAGTTCACCTCTTTGACCCTCTCTCTCTCTCTATAAAATGGGCACCACAGTCTCTACCCTTCCCTACCTCTGCAGGTGACAGGAGCACCTTGTGAATAAGAACTGTACGAATGGAAGAAAGAGTCTCTTTATTCAAAGAGCTGGGTTCATCGGGATGGCCTATACCATGCTGTGATTTTATTTATTTATTTATTTATTTATTTTTGAGACAGAGTCTCACTCTGTTGCCCAGGCTAGAGTGCCGTGGCATCAGCTTAGCTCACAGCAACCTCAAACTCCTGGGCTCAAGCAATCCTCCTGCCTCAGCCTCCCGAGTAGCTAGGGCTACAGACATGTGCCACCATGCCCGGCTAATTTTTTCTATATATATTTGTAGTTGTCCATATAATTTCTTTCTATTTTTAGTAGAGATGGGGTCTCGCTCTTGCTCAGGCTGGTCTCGAACTCCTGAGCTCGAGCAATCCTCCCGTCTCGGCCTCCCAGAGTGCTAGGATTACAGGCATGAGCCACCACGCCCGGCCTGTTTACTTGGTTAGTATACTTGAAATGCAGACATAAACCTTTTTTTTTTTTTTTTTGCCTTTCTAGAATCTACTCATTTTCTTGCTAGAGCAGCAAGAGACTTGGCTCTAGAATGACGGGGCAGGAAGCTGCGTGTAGTGGCCATAAGCCCAAGCTTTGCTGCTTATTTGGCTGTGAGCCATTGGGTGCCACCCTCCAGTAGCATATCTGTCAAATGGGGATCCTGATTACAAGGTTGTTTTGAAGGGTAAATAAAATAATACTTGTGCAGCACTCAGCCCAAGGCTAGGCCACAGTAGACATCATATATGTGAGTTATTGTTACAAGGAAGAAACTGATTCAAAAATCATTAACTAAGAGCCCCAGTGGCCACCTCAGCGTCTTGGTCTGTTTTGTGCTGCTATAAGGAAATGCGGGAGGCTGGGTAATTTATAAAGAAAAGAGTGTTATTTGGCTCACAGTTCTGCAGACTGTACAAGAAGCACCTGCCAGCATCTGCTTCTGGGGAGGGATTCAGGGAGCTTCCAATCAAGGCACAGGTGAAGGGGGAGCAGGCGTGTCACATGGCAGAAGGAGCAAAGAGAGAGAGGAGGTGCCAGGCTCTTTTAAACCACCAGCTTTCCCGTGAACTAGTAAAGCGAGAGCCCACTGTCACCAGAGGGCAAAGCCATTCCTGAGGGATCTGCCCCACCCCCCGCCCCCGTGACCCAAACGCCTCCCACCAGGCCCCACCTCCAGCAGCGGGGATCATGGGGATCAAATTTCAACACGAGATTTGGAGGGGCCCAGCATCCAAACCGAATCACTCAGTTTAGCACAAAAGCAGTTAATCACATCCTTCCGAAGATGCATCTGGCCAAAACCTGGGGCGCAGGCTGTTCCCACACCTGAGTAATGGTGCCAGCGGGACTCATCGCCCACCCTCCAGGCTGGGCCACCCCTACAGCAGAGGCTGTGGGAGCTGACAGATCACGGTAAAGCTCTCCACTGTTATGACATTGAATTCATGCTGTTTAATTGTCTTTTTGCTCAATTTCTTTCCTGTTAAACACAGTTAAATCATCCCAGATGCCCACCTACAGCTAGTGGAATATTAGAAAATGTTGCTTATGCCAGCGCTAGCCTAATGCTGTCATGATGTTCAGTTCCTTGGGTTCCTCAGGAACAAAACAAGGTCCCTTCAAGTTAAACTTAGAGCACCAAGCATAGCTCTAAACCACACATACACATATTATACTTAGGAGCCTTTTCTCTATCAAGCAAAATAATGACAACATAGTATCGGAGCAACAGCTGACCTCAGCCTGAAGAATGTACCCATCACCTTTCTCGGTGAGCAGACTGCGGGGATAGTTGGTGTGGCACAGACTGTCCTGTCCTCCTGGTCCTCTGTGCCTTGGATGTCGTCAGACTCACACCCCAGCCCACAGTGCTGCGGCGTGTCCTCCAGGAGCAAACCTCAGCCCAGCCTGCATCTTGCACTTAGAGCAGGGCCCCAGGGAGACCTGCCCATGCGAGCGCTGGGCTGGAGAAGGCGTGCACACGGAAAGCGTCCTAGGTCCTTGTGATATGGCCTATTTCCTGCTCATCTTCAACTCCGAGCTAGAACATGAGCTCCCCAGGGGAGCCTTACCTGACACTTGGGCCAGCTCAGGGGTCCATGAACCGGTCTTCCTGCTTCATAGCACTGATCGGAGTTTCTATAGTTGAAAATCATGTTTTCTGAGACTCTAGCTACAGAAACACCCAGACAATGGGATTGTTTGAAAGGAGTTATTTAAGGATCACATATTTTTAAGTCAGGCCATTATAATAATAAGATTGAATATCTATTTCTCCTGCCCAACACTGTCAGAGCCATAAATGGGGACCATGACAGCCCCATGGCCAAGGGGAAGTCCAGAGGTGGTGACACCAGGCTGGCATAGGGGCTGCCCTTCGCCTCTGGAATCTACATGCTTGGAGCTGAGGTGCCCTCTCTAGGGCTCCCCCAAAGGAATGGTTGTTACGCACACTCCACGATTTGGGGCTATGGCTGGCATAGCCCTTATTTCCCCACAGATCTTTCCATGCAAGTCATGGTGCACTGAAACCTCAGGAAAGGCTGTTAGGTGGAGGTTGCTCTCGTCACAGCGCCACCACTGCCTCTGTCCCAGAGGACTCACATAAACCAGGACCCTGACACTCCTGGAGACAGCTGAGGCTCACCCTGTCTCGGTATTAGACGTTCTGCTGACTTCCCACTGGACTATGCCCTCTCACCCCTAGACAGGTCACCCTCAGAGCCTTGGTTGTATGTGTGGCTTTCTCTTTGTTTCCAGCCAACACGTGTGCAGGAAGAAGGGTCTCCGGGCAGGAAGGGCCTGGGGCCTGGGTGTGAGTCACAGCTGGGAACTTCAGTAACCAGGGCTGCCCAGCACTGCCCAAGAACAGCCTGCCAGGAGGCCAGAGTGAGCGGGAGTAACAGCCAGGACTTAGCATTCAGCAAAAGGCACCCGCGAGGGGGTCCAGGCCAAGGCCCCAAAGCCTCAGCTCAGTAAGAGGACCCTCAGTAAACAGAGCGGGTTTCAGTCTGGGCGTGGGAACTTCCCTCCATCTATGGCTTCCCCTCCCTTGGGAACGCAAAACAGAACCCCAGGCCTTACGACTCATTTCAGAGTTTAAATAGCATTTGTGCTGATGAAACAAGAAATTACTGTGACTGGTCAGCGGGATCCCGAAGTAGGACCACTGTGATGTTATTAAACTTGACTTCTTGAGTAAGATAAATCGGTCCGTAATTAATTCAACAAATGAGTTGTTGCCAAAAACTCCAAAAGCAAAAATTGTTAAACATAATTTGCCGGCCCACTTCCAGGAGGCTCTGAGGAGAGGTCCTGCAGCACTCACCGCCCTGCGTGGAGGTCCAGTCCCGGCACCCCAAATCCTGTGCCGCTCCGTACACCCCCCATCTGATCTCATCTCCTCCCCGGCACACACGTGATCTTCACGGAACAGACCCTGGGCCTTCCCACCTGACCCCACGCCCAGCTGACCTCTGAGAACCCACCAGCTTGCAACCCTCTCGGGGTGGGGATGGGAGGGCTGGTTTTTCTTCCACATGCCCAGAACGTCACGGCTTGCAAACAGAGTCAGAAACCTTGTTGCTCCCCAGTGTTATTTCTAAGCCATTTCGCTTCCTCCCCCTGCAAACCCCAGTGCCCCTTTAACGCTACGATGCTACTAGCACACTCCTCCTCACCGGGGTATCTCCTACAAAAAGCCTCACCTGGGAGCCCCTGGCCTCTCAGGCTTCTTGCTCTCTGTTATCCAAGGACCTCAGCATCATCTAGAATAACAAGCCAAACCCAGCCTGCACTCAGCTCCTTGACCGAGTACACAGAAAAGATACTAAGACTGAGGCCTGGTGAGTGCTGAGCCACAAACGACCCAGACAATGAGCGTGGTGCAATGGGCCTTTACTGGCATAGACAGGTACACACTAGGGACCAGGTACACATGAGGAACCACAGCCCCTGTGAGGACTCAAAGGCCACCTCCCTGAACACACCACCACGGCCATGGTGGGACTCGTTAAGGCCAAAGACACAAGCTTCCTACGTTGGTTGTAGCGAGTCCTTGGCTTGTCAGTTTTGAAACGGCGGGTTCTTGGGGAGCTCGGCCAGCTGCTGCCTGAGCCCCAAGCCTGCTAAGCCAGACAGTTCCCCGCCTCCTCCTCTGGGGGCCCTGACGGCTGAGGTCTCACCTCCAGGGCCTGAGCGAGCGTGTGTGTTCAAACCCCAGTGAAACGCTCCTGTGTCACCCGTGGCTTTACATCACAGGTGGAATGAAGCTGGACTACCTGCCAAGGCAGGCAAGGACCTACGAAACTCAGCCCACACCCCACCCACCTGCCTGGCTGCATCTCTCACCGTAATTTACCTTGTCTGCTTTTCTCCAGCCACGGGGGCCTTCTTTGCTGATCTTAAAGCATAGCAAGCTTGTTTCCCAGACTTGTTGCACTTGCTATTCCCCATTCAGGAATGCTCCTTCTCCAGAACCTTGCATGGCTGCCGCCTCCTCCTCAGTACATCAAATCTCTGCAGAGAGTTCTTCCCTGACTGCCCCTAAGCATACTGAGACACTACTTCACACCAACTAGCATGACTATAATTTAAAAAACCCAAAACTCAGAAAGTAGCAAGTATTGGTGAGGACATGGAGAAATTGGAACACTGTTGCATTGCTGGTGGGAATATAAACAGTGAAGCTGCTGTGGAAAAGTTTCGTGGGTCCTCAACAGCTCAGACGTGTGATCCAGCAATTCCTCTTCTAGGTATATACTCCACAGGACGGAAAGCAGGGACTCAAGCAGGGACCTGTGCTCCATATTCATCGCAGCATTGTTCACAACAGCCAAAAGATAGAAGCAACAGGAGTGTCCATCAAGAGATGAATGGATACGCATAATGTGGTCCATACACAATGACTATTATCCAGCCCCATAGAGGAAGGAAATTCTGACACATGCTGCAACATGGACCAACCTCGAAGACTTTATGCTTAATGAAATAAGCCGGTCACAAAAGCGAAAGAGCAGTCGCAAGTGCGGTGTGACCCCACTCACATGCAACCTGCAGCAGACAATTTCACAGAGACAGAAAGTACAACGGTGGTTCCCAGGGGCTGGGGAGAGAAAAAATGGGGAGTTCGTGTTTCCTAGCTATGGAGTTTCGGTGTGGGAAGATGAAAGAGTTCTGGAGATGGGCGGTGGTGACGGTGGCACAGCAGTGGGAATGTACTTAGTGCCACTGAACCGTACACTTAAAAATGGTTCACATGATACAGTTTATGTTATATATACTTTACCACAGTAATAAAACTAAGAAGCAGCCCCTGGCCCCGGTTAGTTGGGAATTTTACGATGTGTTTATTTGCCTGCTAGCTCATTGTCTGTTTTTCCCATGCAAAGGAAGCTGCATTAGAGCAGATTATGGCTGAATTGTTCACTGCTGGGTCTCAAGGGCTAGAATTATGTCTGGTCAACAATAGGCACTCTATAAAGTCTCAAACAAATCCATTGTATTTACCTGTTGGTTTGTCTGTATATTCACTTTCTTGTCTGACTGCCTCCCGCCCACCCCCAGCCCCGACTGGACGTAAGATCCTCAGAGCAGGGACCTGGTTTGTGTGGCTGCTCTGTGGGCCCACAGCACCTAAAGCGGTCCCGACCACCCAGCAGGGAGGGGCTCCACCGCTGTGTACCGAGCGAGTGAAAACCGCACCCAAGTCACATCACAACGCGGGAGCTCGAGACTGAGCTCCGGGGCGCGGCAAAGTGCTGTGGACAGTCCCGAGCCGGACAAAGCGCCCCTCCCTCGCAGGGACACCTGTAGGAGCCCTGCACTAGGAACCCCCACGAGGGCTTCTCGCCTGGAACCTGCCGCTGATTTATTGACCTTCTGATCCACCTTGCACAAAACTGACAGACAGTGGTTGTGGACCCCATCAGTGTCTATTTCCAACTCTGATTCCAAAACGTTTTCTTCCAAAACTCATCTCGAGATGTAAGGCCACTGGAGGAAGATGGGCGGGGTGGCGCTCTGGACTCTCCCCTCTCCAGTCCCCCTTGACCCGGGGCCTGTCCTTGAATCCTTGCTGTTGGCCCCAGGATCCCCCAGCACCCAGTTCGAAAACTACTGGTCCAGCCATTCTTTGTGACCCTCTGGAGACCAGGGTGTGACTTCTCACTGCTCCACTCACCAAGTGACCTGGGTGATTAACCTCCCGAGTCATCAGCCTGCGTGTGCCCACCTCATGGGATTGTGAGGACCAGATGAAATCACATGTGTGAAAAGGCTTCACAACGGTTATTTCACAACCTCTACATCACTCCTTGCTGGGATACACAGAGAACTAAATACATCAAGCACACCTACACCTGGCAGCCCCCCTCCGTGGTAGAGCGGCTCTTATTAAAGCAAAGAAAAACACGTCACCTGGTTGACTGACGCACCTGACCGGTGTGGAGAGGGTTTCAGCGCGTTGTATTGCCCCGCCCTGACCATGCCCACAGCACACGCTGACCTCAGTGTCCTCCTCAGGAAAAGCCACTGTGGCATGAATGCAAAGCTCCTTACTTGCCCCTTCCCCAGTGGGTGGCAAACACTTCGGGCAGAGCTGAAACCATGGAACTCGGCTGGCTGCATCGTTGCATGATGGCACTGACAGCTGATTCAGAATTTAATCTTTTCTTATGACAAATCAGTTTTGCCCACTGGCGGGGAAGGTGGGGCCACCACCCCATTCCCAGCATCACTCACAGACAAAAGAAATCGAAGTAGAAGCCTTTGGAAGGTTAGTATTGGCTCCCAGCACCCGCGCCCCGTTCTGCTGACAACATAAGCCTTATTCAGCATTGCACAGCATATCAACCAAGCCAGTTCTCCGACAGGCACAACTAAATGCTATTTTAAAAAAATATAGACATGTATTGCCAATTTCTACTGTCTCACAATTTATTTGGGGTAGATGGGAGAGGGAGGAGGAGAAAACCTAAATATACAAATGCACGTGCCACGCCAAATGTCTGCAACCAAGCAGAGGTTAGGAAGGGACCGAGGCAAGCCATGCAGAACATCACATCCCCCATACCTGTGGGGTTTCAGGGTTTGGAGGCCACAGGATGACGTTATGCAAGCTGGCGTCCTCCTGCTGAAAGCAAAGGTTCCTACCATTAAGATGGGCCGCAGGGAACAGGATTCCCCACAGGACCAGAGGAACAGTCCTGGCTGGTTTCTACTCCCAGGCCAAACCTATGTGGTGTGCTCCCACCCTGCCCACGACACCCAGGTGCAATGATACAACAGAGGGAGAGGAACCCAAAGCCTGAGGGTGTACAAAGAAGACAACAGCCAGGACTGGGCAGGCCTGTCCCTCATCCCTGTCCTGGCAGCTCCTCAATGCCTGGTCTTTAATCTGTGAACGCAAGGTTGCTTCAGACCTGCAGCGTTCCTTCCAAGCCTTCACCTGTAAGCAGGATGCAGGGACCGCCAAGTGCGCCTCACGGCTAGAGAGCCTCCCTAGAGGACTGGGGGCGTGGGTGGGATGGGGAGCGTGCCGGCCCAGGCAGAGATGCCAGTTCGGAGGTGTTCCCACTGATCCAGGTGTGCGATGGTAGGGTTGTGACGATGGCGATGGAGAGGAGAAAAGCTGTTAGAAAGATAATGTAATGGATATGTGCTGCCTTTTTGTCCTTTGAGGAACTGCTCCAAGCCATATTGATGGGGCCATCATTGAGCTGGGCCCACCTTTGCAGGGGCAGGTGCATGACTCAGGCTGGCTATCAAAGCATCCCATGTTTTGGGCACAGCGATTGACCCCAGAGGGGGCATGAGACACAATCAGGGCCAGTCTAAGTCCTTGGAGAGGGCTGTTCAAGAGGCTGGACCATTGGCTGGAAGAAGCATCGAAGTCTGGAGTTGTGGAGGCTTTTTTTTTTTTTTTTTTTAAAGAGATAGGGTCTTGCTCTGTTGCCTGGGCTAGAATACGGTGATCACTTCAATCTCAACTCCTGGGCTCAAGTGATCCCCTTACCTCAGCCTCCCGAGTAGCTGGGACTACAGGCATGTGCTACCATGCCACACTAATTTTTTAATTTTTTAATTGTAGAGATGGGATCTCACTATGTTGTCTAGGCTGGTCTTGAACTCCTGGCCTCAAATGATCCTCCCACCTTGGCTTCCCAAAGTGCTGAGATTACAGGCATGAGCCACTGCACTTTATCAGGCTGAGGGCACGTTCCTGAACACCAAGGAATTACAGATGAAAAGAGAGCAAGATCCAGTGGATCTCCAGTGTCATCTTTTGAACCTCTGGACTCAGCCACCATTGCACCTAGACCCTCTCCGTGGGCTTCTCAATTCTATTGTATAAGCCAGTAATCCCATATAAGACCATAATCTCTGCTTATGGTCATTGGAGATGGGCTTCTGTCTCTTGCAACTCAAAAAGTCCTAATTGAATAAAAATTTGGAAGGCTAAATGGCCAGGCCATCATCAATTAATTAATTAATCACAGGGTGGTTTATAAGATGTGGAGTGGGGAGTGGGCAGAGTTAGGGATGACTCCCAGATTTCCGACTTGGATGGCCAGGTAGATCATGGTACCTAGGAGGAGGAGCACATCGGGAGAGGGAAGCCGAGTTCAGGTGTGAGGAACTCGGGCTGGCTGTGAGTCATCGGGGTAGAGCTATCCAGGAGACAGATGGGACCTTGAATTCTGCAGCCAAACATACCTACACTTCATTCGCAGTTGTTTCTTTACAAAATGCAAACCGTGTGCTGGTCCTGGAATCCTAAAAGCAATCCCATAAAGCCCCACTGAATCATGTCTGGCTGAGTGTGGAGATGTGAAAATTTGCAGAGCCAGGAAAACATCTGCTTGCATCTCGGGAGGACGGGTTGGGAGCTGGTAGGAGGTAAGAGATGATAGGTGGGAGACGGGATAGGTGGAGAGGGATGAGGGTATTTAAACCCAGAGCATCTTTACCTTTCTAATCAGTAAATATCTGAAGCATTAAAATGTCCATGCAGTAAGATGGGCTCTCACACCCTGATGAGCGAGGTATAAACTGGCACCACCTTTCTGGAGAGCATTTGGCAATATATATACGTAGCGAGAGCCTTTAGAAAGGATAATACCCTTTGTTTGATGCAGCAGTTCTGTTTCTATGAGTCTATCCTAAGTGAACAATAAGCACTCAATTCTGGACAGCATGGTTTAATAAAGGTAATGGGAAGAAAATGTAAGTTATTTTAAACTATGCCTGTATTCAGGTAGAAATTCATCTCAAATGAGAGAATTTTACCCACTTCCCCTAGGAGTCCTGTTAAAGCAGTTAAGACAAAAATCCCTGTATTCTAGGGTTTCTCAGCCTCGGCACTGTTGACGTTTTGTGCTGGATAATTCCTTGCTGTGAAAGACTGTTCTGTGCATCGCAGGATACATTGCAGTGACCCTGACCTCTACCTACTAGATGCCAGTAGTATCCTACCTCTGAGTTGTGACAACCAAAAATGCCTCCAGACATTGCCAGATCTACTGTAGAGGACAAAATCGTGCTCTTCTCCACTCTAAAAGAAAAGATGGAACATTCCTTTAAGTGGAGGTTGCAGAGAGACACGACCTGAGCCAATCCCAGCCCGCAGGCACATTTGTTTGGCCCACAGAGTGTTTAAAGTAACTGAAATTAGTTCCCGACATTTTTTTTAAATGTAAGATTTCTTTACACAATTTTTCTAGAAAATGCAACAGGGTTAAACACTTTCCAACTCATTTTTTGAAGCCAGTATTTGATTCCAAAACCAGATTAAAAAAGAAAATTACAGAGCAATATTTCTTCTGAGTTTAGACAGAAAAGTCTTTAACAAAATATCAGCAAGTTGAATCTACCAATATGTAAAAATAATTTACAGCATGACCAAGTGGGATTTATCTCAGGTATGGAAGGCTGATTTAACATTTGACAATCAGTGTAATACAACACGTCAAACAACCAAAGAAGAAAGATCATATGATGACATTAAGTGATGCAGAGAAAGCATTTGACAAAATCCAACACCTATTTATGTTAAAAACTCACAGCAAACAAGGAAAAGAGAAGAACTTCCTCAATTTGATTAAGAGTATTAATTTTTTTAAAAACCCTACAGCTAATATCTCACTTAACAATGAAAGACTGAATGTTTCCCCCTTAAGATCAGGAGCAAGGGAAAGATGTCCCCTCTCACTGTTCTTAATTAATATAGCACTGAATGACCCAGCCAATGTAATATTTTTAAAAAGAAAGAAAGAGAGAAAGAAAGAGGATACAGAATGGAAAAGAAGAAATAAAACTGTCCCTATTTGCACATAACATGATTATCTACATAGAAAATCCCAAGGAATCTACACAAAAACCTCTTGGGACCAATAAGAGAGTTCAACAATGTCACAGGGTACAAGACTGGCATGAAAAAAATCAATACATTAATAATGAACGTGTGAACACCAAAATTAAAAACATGATACCATTTATAATCACTCCAAAGAAAATGCAATACCTAGGTATAAATTTCACATATATGCAGGATCTGTATGTTGAGGATTACAAAACGATGATGAAAAAAATAAAGATGATCTAAATAAATGGTGGGTCATATGATATGATGTTTTTATGGATGGGAAGACTCAGTGTGGTTACAAAGTCAATTCTCCTCAAGTTAATCTATTATTTGTATGCAATGCCTACCAAAAATCCCAGCAAGGTTTTTTGCAGACATAGACAGGTTTATTCTAACATTTATATGGGAAGCCACAGTCAACGAATATCCAAAACAATTTTGAAACAGAATAAAGTGGGAAGATTCACTCTCTCTGATTTCAAGACTTACTGTATAGCTACAGGCATCAAGACAACCATTGGAAAAGAATGGCAAACCCAGAACAGACCCACACCAATATGCCTAACCCATTTTGACGAAGGTGCAAAGCTGTTCCACAGAGGAAGAACAGTCTTTTCAACAGATGTGTCTGGGGAGATGGACATTCACAGGCAAAAAACAACAACAACAAAAACGCAAAAAATGGATCACAACCTCAAGAGAATGAGAAGACAAGCTACAGACTGGGAGAAAATGTTTGCAAAGGACACATCTAATAAAGGACTGTTACCCAAAACATACAAAAATCTCTTAAAACTCAACAATAAGAAAACAACCAATCTAATTAAAAAATGGGTCAAAGACCTTAACAGACACCTCACCAAAGGAGTTACACAGATGGCAAATAAGCATATGAAAAGATGTTCTACATCATATGTCAACAGAGAAATGCAAATTAAAACAACAATGAGATACCACTGTGTACCTATCAGAATGGCCAAAATCCAGAACACTGACAATATCAAATGCTGGCAAGGATCTGGAGCAACAGGAAGTCTCATTCATTACTGGTAGGAATGCAAAATGGTACAGCCACTTTGAAGGTTTCTTTTTTTTCTTTTCTTTTTTTGGGGGCTGGGGACAAGGTATTGCTCTGTTGCCCAGCCTGGCTAATTTTTCTGTTTTTTTTGTAGAGATGGGATCTTACTATGTTGCTCAGGCTCGGCTCAAACTCCTGACCTCAAGCAATCCTCCCACCTTGGCCTCCTAAAGTGCTGGGATTACAGGCGTGAGCCACAGCTCCCAGCTCTAGTGTGGCAGTTTCTAACAAAACTAAACATACTCTTATCATATAATCCAGCAATCACACTCCTTGGTATCCACCCAAAGGAGTTGAAAACATGTTCATACAAAAACCTGCACACAGATGTTTATAGCAGTTTTATTTATCATTGCCAAAACTTGGAAGCAACCAAGATGTTCTTCAGTAGATCAATAAACTGCAGTACATTCAGACAATGAAATGTTATTCGGTGCTACAAAGAAATGATCTATCAAGCCGTGAAAGGACACGGAGGGGCATTAAATGCATATTACCGAGTGAAAGAAGCCAATATGAAAAGGCTACATAGTATGTGATTCCAACTATATGACATTCTGAAAAAGGCAAGACTATGGAGACAATGCAGTGATTGCCAGGGATTGGGGAGTGAGGGAAGGATGAATAGGTAGAGCACAGAGGGCTTTTAGGGCAGTGAAGCTACTCTGTGTTTGTATTATACTCTGCATGACACTAACAGTGGAGACATGTCCTATGTCCAAACCTACAGAATGTGCAACATCAAGTGTGACTCTTCATGTAAACTATGGACTTTGGGTAATTATGATGTGTCAATGCAGGTTCATCAATTGTAACAAACGTACTGCTCTGGTGGGGGATGTTGATAATAAGGAAGCCATGCATGTGTACGGGCAGGGAGTGTATGAGATATTCCTGAACCTGCCCCTCAATTTTGCTATGAATGTAAAATTAAAGTCTTCAAAGACTTTAGTCTTAAAAAAAGAAGTCTTCAAAGAAAAAAATGGGAACTTCAACCTAAAACATGTATCTTCTACAAAAATTAACTCAACCTGGATTATAGACTCAAATTCAAAATGTAAAACACGATGATTGTTTCTGGCATGCCCCCAAAGGCCCTGGCATTTGCCACCTTTTCTTTGGACAATTCCTGTTTACCTGCTTGAGAAAAGATCATAGGGAAGAAAAAGGCAGAGGGAAAATGAATCGCAGTACGCTGGCTTTTAGATCCAATTTTCTCATTCAAAGAACTCAGTGCCATTAGTCCAAAATTTCCACTTTGTGTGAGATAAATGGGAAAGTGTCTCCCTCATTTTGTTCACCAAGGCGTTAAGTTAAAACTTTCACATTTAAAATAGATAATGACAAAATTTGAATATATTTTAATATCCTAGCCTATGCACAATTAAGCAAAATCCACTCCTCAACTGTAAAAACCTTGCCTAACATGACAATGACAGGTCATATTTAATCTGCCCGATATTGATAGATTTTAAAATTGTTTTTTTAATGGCCATAACTTTACTTGGAGGAGGAGTGTGGAAAAGCTTTTCTGTTTTAAACTTCTGCTGAATCCATGTGAGTTGACAGGCAGGCACAAGCTAGGAAAAACATGCCCAACTCTCGTTATGTCATTTATACAAGCACAGAATAAAAAGTAAAACAAGTGTGCATGGCTTAGAAAACTGGGGCTAGCCTTAATTGTAAGAGAATTCTGATGAAATCAAAAATGCCTGCACAGGTAGATACCTGTGGGCTGTCCGGAAAGTATCCAGCCACTGTTAATCTAATGACAACAGGTCTGTGGCTGGATACCTTCCGGACAGCCCGCCGACGCCCGCACGCATCTACACATAAGCTGTGTCTTAGCTTGCTCTTTCCTGGGTGAAAAGGAGACGCTGAAAAGGAAAAAGTCTAATCAATGTCAGCCAAGAGAGCCCAGGCATCGGAGGGAGAAACGTCCTGACACCCACCTGGTTGTCTGCGGTGCTGTTCTCGTTGCCCATGGTGACTCAGCGCCCAGCGTCCCTCAGAGTGGTACCAGAGGCGACTGGAAGGAACGAAAGGATACAAACATCTGTAACATGGAAGAGCTGAGGCTCTTTCTGTCTGCTCATCTCCCCAAACTCAAAAGCCAGATGATGGGAAATGTTTATCTCTGCAGCCACATCATGGAAAATTACTTTTGAAGGGTTTTCTTTTGTGATATGCCACCCAGACGTCTTTCTCAATATGGGATGGTGTTTTTATTTCCCACCCTAGGGTTGGCAGACGTTTCTGACAAAACGGGTTTGTTACGGAGCCTCCAAGAGCGTGCCAGCACACACATACACGCGTATACATAAGAAGGGGTGACAAAAGGAGCCCCTTTGCCAAGGAGCCTGGGGAACGCCGCTCGTTGGAGTATTTTCTGTTTCTAATTGTGTTCAGTTTGGAAATTCAAGAGTGTGGTTGGTTTCCCGCTGTTGGTGACAGCAGAGCTCGGCGTCACATATTGGGAGGCGTGAAATCCACCGCTCTTCAACAACATATGGTTTTTATATTTTTTACTCTGCATACTTGTTCCATCAAATCGGTTTCACTTCTGCACATATTTCCATGAAGGCAGAATGGTCCCCTTGCTGAGGAAAATTGGTAGCTGGGGCCAGACGAGGAATAAACCATGTACGGCAGCATGCTGCTGACTCGGCTGGAACCACTTCCTGGGGCTGACTTAGTGACATTGGTTATTAATGATCATCTTAATTGGGTTGCTTCCCACACAGTTCACGGAGAAGCCCAGCACATTCGCTGGCATGATCCAACTGAGCTCCGTGAGCTCCTATAGCACACTCGGGGCTGGAGGTATTACCTTCACTTTTTCTATATGGAGAAACTAAGTTACAGAAAGCTTTTAAAATCATAGAGTTTCAGAGCTGGAGCCATAGAGATTAGCGGTCTAATTCAGGGGGGAAACTGAGGCTGGAGAAGCTGAGGAGCTTGCCAAAGACCCAGTCTGGGGAGGCCCAAAGTTGGAAATAGACCTCAGCCTCCTGCCTTCTAATTCAAGATTTCTTCTATGGAAATACAGTTTTCATCATTTTATTTTCTCAGAAAACCTAAAATTCACCCATTGATTTGCTTATTCATTCAACCAGCAGTGACTGAGTAGCCACCATGTGCTACGTGCACTGAACAATCACTGGAAAATAAAATGTAAGTACTTTGAACAGGCCCAATTAAAATGTCGCCAAACTGAGAAAACTGGGAGTGATGTCGCCCCAGCACTCAATTCTTTCACTCTTAACTCTTTAATCAAAAGGATATGTATGATTCCTTAATCCTTTTGTGCCTTTCTCTGTGGGGACACACACACACACACACACACACACACAATCACATGCTCATTCACAGAATATAAACATCTTCATGTATTTAAAATTGATTAATTCAGGTCATTTATATGTTCATTTGAAAGATGATTCCCCATTAGAAAATAATGTTGAAAGTTAGAATCATTATGCCCTTATGAATTATTAACTTCCTTGTATCTTCCAAGTTGAATCATAAGACATTGGAATTTCATATGGTTTAATCATGTAATATTAATTTGTGACACTCATTGACCATATTAAATTCAATAATTTTATTAAAAACCAGGGCATCTGAATTAGCTTTTTAAATATACAAATAGGCTAAAGAGAATGGCAAAACTCCTGGTGAACTGTAAATACTAAATCCCCCAAGGGAAGGCCTGGTTGCGTCTAGAATCTTCTCCTGGGGAACTCTGCCCCACCACCCTCTCGGTGTTCCCAAGGCCAGAAGGCACAGCTCTGCCTTCTACTTACGTGCAGAGATGGTCTGGACTTGGAGGCTGCGGCCCACGGAAATTCTGCTTTTCAGCTATTGGACTTTCTCCTCCATTCAGATTTGGGTGAGGTCTAAGCAGACGCCCTGACCCACCTCAGCCAGTAGGGCAAACAGCCTGTCTCCACCCTCGCGCTGCTGCAAACCAGCTGCGCTGCATACCTGGGTAGCAGCCGTGCAGGGACATGCAGGGCCACCGCGATTAGACAAGCGTCCCTGCCCACGGGGGATCAGCGGTTCCCAGCCCATCACTTCCAGGGCCTTTCACACAGGGATTTTCCCTGCTGGTTCATCAGCAGGGCTCCTTTCAGAAGAGGCTTAACCTGACTAAAACGGTCCCGTGATGGGATTGGCCACACGTAACAGCACAGGCCTGTCCTGCACAAGGAGCCCTTGCCAGGAACCACTCGCGGGCCCTTTATGCATTAGAGCCAGGAACAAACCTTTCTTTCTAAGAAGAAGTCAAACGCTCACAGGGCTTCCTGTTAGCACCTGGGGAAATTCCACCGTAAATAACGTGGAAAGACAGAGAAAACTTGTGGAAATACCATGACGTGGCAATCTGGCACCTGTTTTCGGAGTGTGCAGAGTGTACTTAGCCGGGCGTGGCTTGAGTTTCGACAAATGAAGTCATAAAAAGCAGCAGGGCCTGCCCCCATCTCGGACAGGCAGGGAGGAGGAGACCTTGGAGACCTGGGTGAGACCAAGGGCTCCCACCCAGAGATCCTCCTGCCCAGTGGCCTCCCAGCCCCCAGAATTCCTCTTGTTATTAATATCACCAGTCAGCGATCCTTTGCATGAATGCAGCCAGTTCCTTTCTTTGGTGGTGCAGAGTCTGTCATTTGAATGAAAGCCTCTACGGAATCTCCTTACTCCTGCCAGGAGGTACCGCCACCCCAGGGCAACCAATTAGCATTGATTCCATTGAAGGCTTCCTCATGACAAGGTATCTTGCCCAGCTCAGAGGAACATTAGGAGCTCCTTGGAGGTGTTTAAGAAGGCCAGGCGAGGAGAAGGAGCCCGGTGCCCCACCTCTGTTTCAAACAGAGCAGAAGTGTGTATGTTTCAACAGATGAACAGATAAACACAATGCGCCCTATCCATACAATGGAATATTATGCAGACATAAAAAGGAAGCAGGGCATGGTGGCATGTACCTGTAATCCCAGCTACTCAGGAGGCTGAGGTGGGATGCTGCCTCAGTGGTGCTGTTGGCATCACTGTTGCTGCCACCACTGGCCCCTGGGGACAGCTGCTAATACCAGCACTACCGTGGCTGCTGGTCACTGGGCCTCACCTCTGACACCTGTCCTACCAACTCTGTTCTGGCTGCCGTTGGGCACCAGAAGCTGCCACTGCCAATGAAAAAGAGGGCAAAAAAATACACAGATTTTTCTGCTTCCATCCCAGGAGCTAGGGCTCTCTTACAATGATACACTGACCAGGCTCAGGGGTAGGATTCAGATGCTGGCGTTAGACAACCCGGAGTGCTCTCATGCCTCAGCCAGGACCCCCATCCCCTGGGCAGTACTTGGACAAGGCCCCCAACATCTATCTCAGTAACTTACTACATGAAAACAGAAAGCAGACCAGCTGCCTTCCTCTAAACCAGATGTCATGCAACTGGCCAGCTTCTCATCCCTCCCACAGGTGGCTAAACGTGTGTATGTGGGTTTACTTGTTTATTTCTGACGACAGCCTCAGTTTTGAGGCAGTAAAGGGTTGTGGTTATGAACCATACCCCGACGCCAGAGTGCTACAACTCGAATACCAGCTCTATTGCTTGCTTGGTGTGTAAACTCTGGCAAATTAACTTCTCTGTGCTCAGTTTTGTCATCTCTAGAATAGGAGCCATAATAATGCCTACTTCACATGGCTGGATGTGAGTAAATTTCTATAAATCTCCTAGAAGAGATTAAGTACTAGATAAACTGTTGACTATCATATCATTATTGACAGTGGGTCCCTTTAAAGCCTCTAGTAGGCAAATCCCTGAGTAAAATAAAGCTTATATTGCCTTCTTTCTATCCCTACAGTAAAATCATGAAGTCAGATGCTACCAATTAGAAATAGATCGCATGGACAATAAAAGCACAGCAAACTGATTTGTGCACTGGCAGAAACAAACATTTGACTAAGAAAATTTATAACACAGGCCCAAATAGAAGAAAGTAAATGGTCAAAAAAGAAGTTTTGACCAACCCATTCAAGGTGAAATATTTGCTGGGCCAGTGACACATCATTCCAACCGAGTCTCTCTGTGTAGCTAATGCTGAGTGTCAGATGTTAACTTAGTTACTCTATGTCCTTGGGGGAATGAAACTACGCTTCTTCATAAATGATCCATGATTTAGGCTTTTAATTAATTCAAGGTGGCTTGCCACAAATAAGAATGCATTCACAAAGATTTATTCTACCCACTTATCCCATAGACAGTGTCTAAATAGCCAGGTAAAATGGAACTCTTCCCTCAACTTAATCTTAAATTAATCTTAATTCTAAGATTAAAAGATTATATTCATTTATTTCTTGTTTGAAAAGACAGTTGTTTTTTTTTTTTTTTTTTTTTTTGAGACAGAGTCTCACTCTGTTGCCCGGGCTAGAGTGAGTGCCATGGCGTTAGCCTAGCTCACAGCAACCTCAAACTCCTGAGCTCAAGCGATCCTCCTGTCTCAGCCTCCCGAGTAGCTGGGACTACAGGCATGCACCACCATGCCCGGCTAATTTTTTTTCTATATATATTTTTAGCTGTCCATATAATTTCTTTCTATTTTTAGTAGAGATGGGGTCTCGCTCTTGCTCAGGCTGGTCTCGAACTTCTGAGCTCAAACGATCCGCCCACCTCGGCCTCCCAGAGTGCTAGGATTACAGGCGTGAGCCACCGCGCCCGGCCGAAAAGACAGTTGTTTGAGAAAAACGTTATTTTCCAACTGACGTATTGGTGTCATATCATCAAAGCCACAAAAGACCCTGAATATAAGTCAGGATAGTTTTTGATTTATTCATTCACTTATCAGTGTATTCCATAAATACTGAGCTCTTTTTACATGCCAAGCACTGCTAGGTGATCATGTTCTCTTTAATACTTATAGCAAAGCGATGGGGTAGGGTTTGTTTTTTGGTTTTTTTTTTTTGCTAGATGAACTGTGGAAGCCCATAAGTGCACATTAGTGGCCTGGCCAGAGTCCAGGAGAGCCCGGGAGAGGAAGGATGGAGACCCTGCACTCAATACACAATGCAATGCTACCTCCTGGGGAAGATTGTTCTGAAGAGTTCAAAGATAATCTCCTGTCTTTATCTCCTGTTCTTTTGGTACTGAAATAGGACATGGGTTTTCTAACTGTTGGCAGCCAAAGCTGGCTGGGAAGGTCCCAGCTTATGGGATCCCCCCTCCTTGATCAGGGGGCCAGGAGGTCCGGGTTTGGGCTTGGTGACTAAACACTGTGGCTGAGGCAGCCCAGCAGGGGTGGGAGCCAGAGCTATGGCTGAGAAAAGCCACGAGCAGCCCCGGGCACATGGGGTCTGGGGGCAGGACTGAAAGAAGAGAGGAGACGACACCTGAGAACCAACACAGCAGCTGGAGTGCGCAGAAACCGCCCGCAGGCGGATCAGGCAGGGGACAGCGCTCAGAACCCAAATTGTGACGTCTAGGCCAGGCTGATGCCCCGTTTTACATGCTCTTGGTGGGAGGGGAGGTGCAGGGAGCTGGGGAATCAGAGTCCAGATCATGCAGGTCTTGTTTCATTTATAAGACGGAGCCTCAGAGAGGTTTTGCAACTTCCCCGAGGTCTTCACCCTGCCCTGCTCTGTGAGAACAGCCTGGCAGTGATCTCTTGGGATTTGTTGATATGTTAGATACTATCACATCAAGTTTTCTATTAGAGTTGTTGTTCTCTATTGAAAAAAATTCTCTTTTTTTGAATGTGATGGAAATGTATCTGTTTCACAAGATTAATAAATTCTGATTTTTCTCCCACATAGAATAATTTAGATTGTTAGTGCTAGAAGACACTTGAAGATTATCTTCTCGAAAACCTCCTTTTACAGATAAGGAAGCTGAGGCCAAGAGGCTGGAAATGATTTGCCCACCATCACAGAAGTCTGCTGGCTCCAGCAGGCAGCCTCATCTCCACCGGGTCCCTGCACGCTCCGGAGCTGCTTCTGCAGACCAGCCGGCAAGCGCAGTGCGGAACCACATCCCCGGCAGAGGCATCGTCCCCCGGCTCCAGAGGCCTCCAGCAGTCGGGTTCTGCGTCAGTGGAGGACGTGGTCCAGGTTACGTTTGCCCGTCAAGGGTGAGCTCAGGTTCACCTGACCCAGCAGCTCCTTTGGCTGCGTGACAAAGCCAGCGATCTAAGCCAGTTGCTATTTGCATTTGCGCAGATGGCCCAATCCTCATCCCAGGGGCGACAGGAGACCTCAGCTTCTTTCTCCAGTGACTGAACTCAGCACTCTAACTCCCTACCTTGCACAGCTGAGCACGGAGCTACTTATAGCTCCGTTATCATGTTCCTGTTTTAATACAAACAGCCGTAGCCCAGGAAAGAGATTCATCAAGAGAGGTTGCTTGCTGTCTGCTCTGGCGAAGGACCTTCCCAGCACCAAGGACATGGCTGCTCTGGGGGGCTTGAGTGAAATGATGACTCCTCCCTCACACCCTCCCTTTAGGCCCTGTCCACTTCTTTTTCTCCACCTCTGAGGCCACCTAGAAATTTTGATGTGAAAAGTCCAATCATGTGAGAAAAACATAAAGATCTCCTGCTCTCATGGCCCAGTGATCAGAAACAAGACTGACATCTCCCCCCTGTGCTGGTGAGAGGCTGGGTCAATTATTGTGTCAGCGCTCCTCAGCTCCAAACACCCCTCGTTCAGATGCAGGGGGACTCTGTAAACCCATTTCTGCTTTGCCAGCTGCTCCTTGAGAGGCTCTGCCAGGAGGGGGCAAAGGCCGGAGGAGGGAGAAGGGTGGAGAACACTCCTTCCCGTCTGTTTCCTGTTTCCATGAGCAGCGCCCCAGACCACTGCTTCACTCCGGCAGCGGCAGTTCGCTCCCTCAGCAGCAGCGGAACCCAGTTTGCAGTTTTACAGACTCCTGCAGAGGTAGCCACAGCATGCTCCCTCAGAGACACCAGCCCTGGCCAGCTGGAGCCTTCTCCACAGAGCTCCAAAGTTCCCTTCCGTGGCGCTCCTCCTCCAAGCTTCTAAATTTTAATAATTCCAACTTCTTCTCTTTGCTCTCCCAGGCTTAAGGGTGATAGCTGCTTCCTGTGGTTGCTACCGTCCATGATACCTTAGAGTTTGCTTTGTGCCATTGCACTTACCTAGATAACAGTTCTTCATCTTGAATCCTTTCTGTTAAAATAACTGGGAGGTTTCTGTCTCCTGATTCAGCCCTGACTGATACACTGGCAGAGCTGGGCTCTACGCCTAGGTCTTCTTTCTCGTGGTTCAGGTCTCTTTGCACTGGGACTCAATAAATAAATGTTTGTTCCATTAAAGGAATGAGTAGAGGTGAGTTCACTCCATTCATCAGTTCTAACTTAATGGGAGGGGCTTTAACTATGGCTCTAGCACGGGGCTTCCCAACCTTTTAACATGTTACCAAACATGTGGTAATGATCGCATTTATACAGCCCTTGACTTGGGGAAATGCACAAGGTTGCTTGAGGTCTCATCCCTTGTCCAGGCCCTACCTGGCCACAGTAGGGGGTGAGAGCACTGAAATTTAGGCACACCCATCATCTGTCCACAGTCCAGCAAGCCACTGACCTACTGTGGGCAAGTGTTGACCTAATCAAATGTCCTCACTTTACAGACGATGAACCTAACACCCAGAGAGTTTAGGTAACTTGCCAAAGATCAAAGAGTTCCAGCATCTCAGAGCTCCATCCTGCCGCAGGCTAGCCCAGGCTTACTCACTAGATCAGCACCAGAATTCCTCTTGGGAAGAAGAATTCTTTGGGAAAGGAACTTGATGTGATCTGTGTAGACATCAAGTCTTGGCACAAGCCAAAGCTCAGTAAGACGAGATGGTTATGTTGCTCCCCATGTGACAATGAGAGTAATTGAGGTTTTGTTCCTGAGGTGGAAGGTCAGAGGAGAGGACATCGGGCAGAGAAGGGCAAGGAGGAAGATGAATCTGGGAGTCTGTGTGAGAGAGAAAATGACTGGGGTGAAGGGCCAGTGGGACATCTCCTGAAATGGGTGACTATGGACATTTGAACACCAGGAATGCCTGATGTCATTTTGAAGTTGTTTTCTTTCATTGCAATGCAACCCCCTCCTCTCTCCTCCCGCAGAATCTTCAGTAAAGTGTACTGCACTCAGGAATACCTGGTGAGCATTTGTTTTGCTGTGTTTTGTTTTTGGCAGAGGCTGGAGATAGGGGTAGCACGTGGGGAAGGGGCTGAGCTTTATCCACAACATGTCAGTGCATATGGAACAGAATCTGCATAAAGAAGTAGGAGCTTGAAGGCAGATAAGACCAGAGAGTCCACAAAAATCTTGGTAATTCACAAAAGTCTTGGGGTAGACTTGGGAGATCCACTAGGCATGGACTTGAGCTTGAGTCTGAAGGGGCAGGGAGACCCCGGGTGACATCTGGGTAAACTTAAAACCCACAAAAACAAAATTGGGATCACATGCTCTTTTTGAAGCTTGCTTTTCTCCCCCATATAACAGTAACATATTAAGAACACTTCCCCATGCCTACAACATCATATTTAATAGCTGCAGTGGACACTAGACTGTTTCCAAGTTTTAGCTGTTTAAAAAAACACATCCTATTTTTTATAGTTTGTCTCTGCCTGGGATGGTTGAGGAGGTTGCAGAGTGAAATGGGCGGAGGTTGGTTTTGACCTGCCCTTGGTTCAATCAAGCAGGAAGGTATTGAAACCAGGAAATTGTGAATGGGGGATGGACTTAAGGGCCAGCTCAGCTGGGCAGGGTCAGAACAGAGCAAGCAATGAGGCGGCATAAGCAGTTGGGCATGGAGCAGAGGGCTGGGTGGACAGGGACACAGGGCTCAGTGGACAGGGACATGGGGCCAGGTGGACAGGGACAGAGGGCCAGTTAGGTACATGGGGCTAGGTGGACGGACACAGTGTGGCTGGAGGAGGTGGGAAGGACTGCAGCCAAACTGAAGACAGAGGATAGCTCTGCAGCCCTGTGCTGTCTTTTAATGGGGAGACTAGGGTAATTATGTCCTAGGCTATTTGGGACAGTCTAAAAGGGTCTGGCTCATCAGCTGGAATGTGGTTATTTGGGGACAGTGGCCAGGTAGCTTTGGCAGTGTTGCTTTCAAAGTTATGAACCTCTAAATCAGAACCTGGGATAATCATGCAACTTCTGGGTCTGCTTGAATACTTCCAGTGATGGGAAGCTCACTACTTCCTGAGGCACCCATCTGGAGAGAGGATCTGGGTCGCTGGAAAGTTATTACTCTTGCTCCCCAATCTAGATCCCACCCAGGATTCTGTGATATATTCCCCCAGGGCTCTGAACTGGGCAATGGCCAGTCTAGTTGACTTTATGGCCCATCATCTTAGGTGGGGCCACAGGCCTTTGCCCGAGGGCCAGTCTAAATCTGCCTTGTTCTGAGACTGCACCGAATCAGCATATTCCCTCCTTTCCACGGCTGGTTAGTGGTAGCTGACAGCCAGCCAGCCCACAGCTGACCGCAGACACATGAGGGATCCCAGCTGACACCAACACAGCCACCCAGAGGAGCAGCTGGGCCCAGCTCAAATTGCCAACCCACAGAATCAAGAGCTAAATAAATGGTTCTTGTTTTAAACCACCACGTTTTGGGGTGGTTTGTTCTGTAGCGAAAGCTAACTGACAAGATTTCCCCAGAGGTTCCACCTAACTTTCCTTCACACCGGCCTGCACCCAACTCTGGCTGGCCGTCACGAACATCTGAGCACTGGCTCACCAAGGGTGCCACGTGAGGGAGGATTTAGGGATGGGCCCAATCCCTCTCCACTGTGGAATGACCGTTTACAAGCACGGTCCCTTGGCTGGTGCCACCGGTGTCATCTTGGCCCATGCCTGTCATTGGCTTCAGAGAGTGCCCTCCTCCCTGGGGATGAGGACCTGAGTGTCCCACTCTGGAACAGCAAAATGGAAACAGGACGTGCATATTGATATGCAGTGAAGAGTCCCGCCTGCTAAAACAGATACTCGATGACACATTTGAATATAAGGTTCGCCTTAATCACAATTTCCATACCGTCTGTCTCTGCAGACAGCATTAGCAAAAACCATACTTCTTATGAAAACAAGCTGTTGTAACCCACAAAAACTCAGACATCAGTTTGAATCCCAAAGCTGAACTGTGCTGTCATTTTTGGAAATCAAATACAGTATCAACATAATTGAGAACCGTGGGTTCAGGCAAGCGGGGAGGGAGGATGCAATGAGGGGTGGGGAGGACGTTGTTTCAGTGCAAACAGCATGACCGAGATCTTGAGAGAAGGGATGGTGTTGTGCCAGCTACATCGCAGCCAAGGAGATTGCTGCGATGAGACGTGTGTTAGAGCAGAACTAAGAAACTGAAGAGATTTGCCTTTCACATGACATCACAGGACTTTGCAAATGCAATTATTAGACCTTAGAGTTTTAGCTAACATTGGGCAATTTTATTATTTATTAATAAATAGAAAATAGCTTTTAAAAACCCCTGTTCCACAGACAAGCTTATTATAAATTTATCCTTACAAAGTTGAGGACAATGATAATTATCATATCATTTAAATATCCTTATATAGGACTTTGTTAGATATCATTTGACCAAGCAAGAGCAAGAAAAACATCTTAATCATTGTTGCCTGTTTTTAAGGTAGCTTTGGGGTAGCTGAAAATGATAGAGGCATCCTAGCCACCTGCTTCCCCATATTTCATCCCACAGTGATATTAAACAATGAGAAGAGACAAGCAAACACGCAAAAGGCAGGCCTTCTATAACTTGAAGATGGAATAAAAACAGAGAATTTTGACAAGGTGTGGTGGCTCATTCCTGTAATCCCAGCACTTTGGGAGGCCGAGGCGGGAGGACCAGCCTGAGCAAAAGCAAGACGCTGTCTCTACAAAAAAATACAAAAATTAGTCAGGTGTGGTGGCGCCCCCCTATAGTCCCAGCTACTCGGGAGGTTGAGGCAGGAGGATTGCTTGAGCCCAGGAGTTCCAGGCCGCAGTGAGCTACCATGACGTGATGGCACTCTAGCCTGGCTGACAAAGTGAGACCCAGTCTCAAAAAAACAAACAAAAAGCCAGAGAAGCTTAAGCACTCTTCATAACAACTGTAAATAAAAAGAGGAAAGTCAGAAAATCCCAGATTCTTCTCATGCTCCCCTCCCCACCTAACGACAGTGTTTGCAGAGAACAAAGGCAGACCCAGCTCCCTACAAACACCGGAGCCAGTGAAAAGAGCTTAGGCTTAGAATTATTGTCAGATGATAAGTTGACCCAAAATAAGAAAATTCTTTAAAAACCGCCCTGAACAGGTCACAGCCAGGACTACTAGAAAAGGATTCAAAGCACAGGGAACTTAAAGGGACAGGCACAATTTAAGGGGCAGCCTTCAACCTGCCCAGCTTCTGAGGGAGGAAAAAGGCAAAGAGGCCAGGAGAAGCCCTGTGGCAGTGGGGGTTTGTCTCAGTCCGTTGTCTGTTGCTACAACAGAATTCCACAGGCTGGGTAACTTATAATAAAAAGAAATTTATTTCTTGGCGTTCTGGAGGCTGAGCAGTCCAGGGTCAAGGGGCCATACCTGGTGAGGGCCTTCTTGCTGGAGGGAGTCTCTGCAGAGCCCAAGGTAGCTCCGGGCATCACATGCTGAGGGGGCTACAGCATGCCGACTGGCTTTTATACCAGACCCACTTTCTCCATAGCTAACCCCTATGATGACCCATCAATCCATTGATCCATGAGTGGATTAATCCTTTCCTGAGAACAGAGCCCCCATGGCCCACTCACCTCTTAAAGGCCCCACTTCTTAGTATGGTTACGTTGGGGATTAAGTTTCAGCGTGACTTTTGGAAGGCACAAACATTCAAACTATAGCAGTGTTGAGTGGGGAAAAGAAGGAAAAAGAGAAAATGTAGAGTCCTACAAGAAGAAAAGAGAACCACAAAATCAGAAACCCTCCTGCATCCTACCACAAAAAACACGGCCTCTGCACAGACAGAATAGGTTATTGGTAAACTACGAATCCTGGAAAACATTTCAATGCTAGAAAAATGGGCAAGAGGAAGGTCAATCCATACAGAGCTGTTGAAAAAAACCTAGGAGACAATATTTCACACATAGCACCTGAGGAAAATCTTCCTCACACCCCAAGACCAGCTATGGGGCAGAGCAAAATTGTAAGCCAGCACTGCAAACACAAATATTCTCAAATAAGCATTTGAGGATATGTAAAATACCTTGAATCAGAAACTCAAAAATGCAAATAGAAATGGACAAAAATCAAGGAGGAAACTGCCAATTGAACTCCGGAAAGAAATATAGGAAAAAGACAAAATTATCTCAGAAATCAATAAATCACAAGGCGCCTGGGGGAGAATAGCTTCAGATAAAAATTCAATAAAAGGCATTGAAGAAAATCAGGAAGGCAATGAAGAGGATGAGAAATGACATAAAGAAATAAAAAGAGTCGGAGAGAAAGTAAGAAAATAACAGACAGGCAAAGAAGAGTAATGGCATGTCTGAAATAAAAACAAAACAATGGAACAGAGAAAATATTTAAAACTTTGATCCAAGAAAACTTTCCAGAAAAAAAATATCTGAATCTACATATTGAAAGGACTCACTGGATACCTGGGAAAATTAACCCAGAACAATCAATTCCAAGGCATATCCTAGTAAATCATTAGATTTCAAAGAAGAAAGATAACTTACAAAACCAAAATAATTATTAATAGACAGACATCCTATTTTTTGAAAACCAATACATAAGGCAAGATAACAAGAGAACAGTATTAAAAAAAAATAAAA
The DNA here is from genome assembly GCF_041146395.1 of Eulemur rufifrons. Taxonomy (NCBI): domain Eukaryota; kingdom Metazoa; phylum Chordata; class Mammalia; order Primates; family Lemuridae; genus Eulemur; species Eulemur rufifrons. The sequence goes on along the minus strand of NC_091010.1, from coordinate 63,406,218 downwards.
ACATAAAAATCAGTGAACTAAAGTGTGAACCAAGAACACCAGCCAAGGTATTCTTCATATTTCAAGGCTAGAGAAAAACAATTTTCAACATGCAATAACTTACTGAATTCTGCACCCAAAGTCCTTCTTGAGCAATCTATTAGATGATACGCTGAGAGAACTAGTAAAAGGCCCAAGCTGAGGATTTTAAAACATGTAAATGTACATCTAAGACTAAAATGAGGGGAGGGGGCGAGGATCGAAGGCCAGTGCACAAACATGATTTGGTTCAACAAAGTAGAAATAATTCACATAAACATTGGAAGGAGAGAGAGAGAGAGAGAGAGGAAATTAGAGTAAGCTCATTATTGTATAGGCACTAGATGGGTGTTAAAGGGTATTGGGGCGAAATATCCTGATAAACCAGACAGTGAAAAATTAAGACAACAGGGGACTAAACACATTTTAAAAAGGTAAAAGAATAAAACCACTAGAACAAAAATAGAAACCTTATTAAAAGAGAAAGAAACATAGCAAATACAACAAAACACACGTAATTATGGAATGCCATGCAAGAGTTGAGACCAACACGTTAGTCATACCGGTAAATGTTAATGGGCTTAAATCACCTTCTAAAAGGAAATTTTTCAATTTGGCTCAAAACACAAGACCTAACTATATGCTGTGTACAAAAGATATACCTAAAACAAACTGATTCAAGAAGGCTAAAAATAGAGGGATAAAGATATACCAGGCAAATGGGAACAAAAAGAAAGCTGGGGCAGTGGTCCTGATATCGGACAAAGTAGAATCCAAGTCCAAAAACATTACACATGACAAAGAAGGAAGCTTTTTATGCTAAAAGCAAAAATGTGCAATGAATTTATAGCACTTAGTAATGTATACCTACCAATAGAGCAACCATCTTTATGACACAAAAACTAAAGAAAATGCAAGGAGAAATAGAAACACACCAATAGGTGTGGTGATGCGCATCTGTAGTCCCAGCTAATCAGGAGGCTGAGGTAGGAGGATCTCCTTTTGAGCCCTGCAGTTCGAGCCCAGCCTGAGCAATATGGCAAGACCTCATCTCTAAGAAAAAGAACCCCTACAACCGTGACAAAAATAATTTACAGAAAAAGACAGGTGTAATAGTGGAAGAGATAGGAAATTTCTGGAGGATCTATATGGTGAAGGATATAGGAGAAATATGGACACTCTGGGGGGGGAAATGGAAAAATGCTTTGAGAGATGTATCAACCAAAAGGAACTTATGGATCTTGCTTAGATCCTGATTTAAATAAATCAACTGTTTTTAAAAAATGAGACAATCAGAAATATTTGAACACTGACAGGATTTTTAGTATTAAGGAATTATTGTTTATTATTTTTAGGTATGATAAGGATAGTGCGGTTGTACCCATACAAAAGAGTCCTTGTCTTTTAGAGATACATACGTAAATATTACTGATTGAATGATGGAATTATTTGCTTTACAACAGTCCAGCAGTGGGGAGAGAAAGGCAGATGTTAGTGGAAAGTGGAGTAATAAATAAGATTGGCCAAAGGTAGGTAATTGTTGAAACCAGTAATGGGTGCACGAGGATGCTTATAATATTCTCTCTATCTTTGTGTACACTTGAGAAGTCCATAATAAAATATTAAGAAAGAAAAGGAGAGAGAGTGGGAGGGAGGAAAAGAAATCCTTCCTCACTCCTTTGTGATTAGGGCCCAACCCTGGCTGAGCCAATCTCAGGCCTGTCAACGGTGGGCTTTGGAATTAGGTCATCCCTTCCTGAGTAGGCATCAAGCAATCTGCCAGTAATTTAGGCTACCAAAGTAAGCTCTCTTTGATCTGCATTTCCCAAACAGAATTTCCCTGTTGCATTTCAGACGTGGGACCCAGTGCCTCCAAGGGACCTCTAAGTCCCACTGTTGCTTCCGGGGTCCTGGCTTAGCTCTTCTCCCTCATCCATGCTGGTTTGGTCCCTAGCACCATGTGTCTGACCACTACGCCTGGCTCCTAGAACTTGGGTCCGAGAACCGATCTCGCCATGAATGCACACATTTCTTAAAGGATAACTTCCTGAATTCCATGCTACTCAGATCTTGCCCATCTGACCAAAGCTCTGGAACTAAAGACTGATTGGCCGTGGGGGTTGTTTCTTCTCTCTCTAGCTGCTTCTCCAAGGCTGGCATCTGTTTGTGTGGATGCCATTTCCCACACCTGTTGACCAACGAACGTCACCCTGAGTCTCTTTGTTTACACTCCACGAGGAGGAGGCATTTGCCAAAGCACTGACAGTCCCAGAGCCCTGAAGCAGGCTGGGGTTGGGGAGGGGAGGCACACCCCACAAACGCCAGACAGGGGACCTTCCACCAGGCAGCGCAAACAGTCATGTCACCAAATGCTCTTCAAACAGCTGGAACACATGAGACAGTGATCTTGTGACCGACCCGGATCCAAGGGTTGGTTGTCTCATCTGTTTGCTATGAAATGCAAGCAGCAAGATCACTTTGTCAGATTCTAACTTGAACCTCATTACCGGTCTCAGCAGAACCGTGTTCCTAGGAATCGTTTTCTGAATAACCCAAAGTGAATACAGAATCATGTTTTTCCAGCTCAGAGAGTCATCTACAAAATTATGTCCTCTCAAAATGAAAATCTTGGCCCCACTTAGAAATGACCACATCTCCATACCCTTGAAAGACCTTTCACATGCAAATGAGCACAACCAGGAAGAAATACACCCTCCAGCCCTGTCTTGCAACTCCGGATTTAATACGCAGTAAAGGCAGCTACTCTGAGGAGGGTAGGGCTTGGATATTTCTTTGGAGCCCCAGAATACTGAGACACAACCAATTTTGTCATTCCTGAGCTTTCTGTAAGCGGCCTGACTCCATTAAGTTAGCTCTCTGCTCCTACAACCTCAGCCAGTGTTGCTGGGTGTAATCTCTGCACAGTTCTGGCACGGAGCTCTGCTGAGGCTGTTCCCTGACTTCAGTGTGGAGCAGAATTTCCCCTTTTTAGGTCACAAACTCAGAGTAGTCACTCATCACAGCGCCTCTCCCCGCCGTGTCGATTTTAAACACCTTATTAATAACATTTATGAAACGTTGGCTGGGCGGCGACTATCTTGAGTTGCTCCTGCTATACACGGGCATGTCACAAGATTGAAACACAGGAACAGACTTGCCCCTGAAGGCTAGGATTGTACAAACACATTGATAGCCACCTCTTCCAGACACAGCTGAAGTAAGAACCCCAGGACAAGGGTCACAGTGGATAGTCCGGTGACCCACACAGAGCACAGACAAGCCCCCAGGGCACAGCTTTCCGGTGTTGGTTTCTAGGGCAGGGTCTGGCTACGGCCTCATTGCCTCCAAACCTGCCTTTGGGGGTGGCATGGGACCTCCTGTGCTGAGATGGACAAATCTCCCCTGGGCTTGTGGCCTCCTTGGGAATCAGAGCGTTGGACCAGGATCAGCATCACAGCAAGTTTGGTTTCTTATCGGCCAATCCTCCACAGGCTCCTTGACTGCATTCGCCCTGGCTCTATCCCTTCCCTGTTAGCCACTGGGAGTGTCCCCTACCCTAGCACGTCCCTAGCCATTAAGTACACACTCGTGCATGCAACTAGGAACCCCATCATTGCAACTCAGCTTTCACTTCTCCACTCCCATGAAACCCCACACGTGAGCAGTGACTTTGGAGGGGCTGCCTTTGCTCTTTACTCTGCAAACGGCTCGTCCCTCCCCCCTCCCCCCATCCCCACCTCCCTGCTGCTGGGTCTTGGCCCACCATACCAACCCACCTCCTAGGCCCTGCTAATTGAACCAGGGGTAGAGTCTGGCTTAAACTGGGCCAATCAGGTTTTCTGTCTTGATACTTGATCTCGGCCCTGGAAGTCGATCCAGGGAGGCCCTCATCACCCAGCAATGAGGACTAGAGGCTCTGATTGGTGACAGAGAAGCCCAGAGCCCGTGCCTCCTGCTTGGGGAGGGGCCAGGCCAGGAGCCCCGCAGAGGAGACTGGTCCACCTCCAGACAGAAGGAAGCTGGTGGTTGCTGAGAAGCAGGGTGGGAAAAGTGGCTGCAGCCCAGAGCTATGTCTGCTCAACAAATGCCCCCATTTTGAGTGGGTTTGTTTTTTGCAACCAAATGTTCCCTGATTGAAATCACACTCAAAATTTGCTCATGACCCCAAGGCTGTAGCCTTGTCTCAGTTGACATCCTCTTTCTGCGGCTCTGCAGCACCTGACACTGCCCCCACCTGCCTCCTCAAGCCTCTCTCCACCTGAGACTTTCCTAACAAGTGCTGCAAAATCCTGCTCTCTTCCGCCTTCCCCAGCGCCTCCTCCCACCCTCTCAGCAAAACCATCCATGAGCTTCAGGATTCGGCCTTCTAGCTTGGCCCTCTCCTTGGACATTCCATTGATTTAGTTCTACCGCTCCCTCCATTGGGACTAGGGGGAGGCTTTAAATCTAGAAGGTCAGCCCTGACTTCTGCCTCCTCCCCCAACTGCATTTTTAACTCTGCCTCTCCCTCTTGAAATGTAAATCCACATCCCTCCCCTCCAGCCAACTCCCCTCTCGCCTCTCTCACAGTTAGAGGGCCTGGGACTCTCATTGCTACTTCTGCTCCTGGGGGTGACTGCCTGCTCAGTGTCTGTCCCCACCAGACCAGGAGCTCATGAGGGCAGGGATTATAGCAGCGTGGAGTCCAGCCACACCCTCAGTCCCAGGGGCTGGTACATTAAGTACCTGGGGTTTCTTCAAAGTGTTTGCTTAGTGAAATGAAAAAATGAAGCTTATCGTAGATGTTTCCTTCCACTTCATTCCTCTTGTCTCTCCATGTGCAAGCACTCTCCAAGCCCTCTGCAGTCCTTCTTCGCAGTGTCTCTTCCACTGTCCCCTTCCTCTCCCTTCCCTCTGCTTTTGCCACGCCCCTATCTACCCATTGCAGCAGCCACAGAAGCAAGCTGGTCTCCCTGCCTGCAGTTAAACCTGACAAGCGGAATTCTGGGAAGATGGTGGCAGCAGAGTTTTTAGATGTTCACAAGTCCCCTCGGATAAACAGCAACCAGATAGAAACCCCAAAACCTGTGAATGACATTTACATCAAAAGTAGGCCTTATTAGGTACCCCTTGAACCTGCCTAGTGCTGGCGTCTGTGCAGGAGGAAGCAACAGAGCACTGTCAGCTAGACCTGAGAAGGGGAAAATCCCCAAGTAGCCGACAGGTATTCACTGGAAAGGATGGTGGGCTGATTTGGGAACAGCAGGTAAAACTGGGAGGAATTTCGGCCCTTATACACATGCATAAGCAGATATTACACAATCGATTATAATTGTGTAAGTGGGATAAATAATTTTGATCTGTGTATTTCTGTTTTATGGAACATAGTATAAAACAGCGTAGGCACACATTCTCTCTCTGTCTCTCTTCCTCTCTCCTGTGTCCTACCAAGTCAAACTCAGAAACACAGCTTTTGTCAAGGTTGTCTGGCAGCTTGAGTTGGCAGCTGTGACATCAGAAACACGTCCTAGAAGGTACTTGTGTGGCAATCTAGAGAAATACTGACATGGCAAGGTCAACACAATCACACGTTTTAAAATAACTTTTTCCCATAATGTCTTGGCATATTAAGGATTTCTCTCTTAATCATCATTCTGCAGAATCATAAACACTTGACAATAACAATTTGCAAAGAGCAGAACCGAGACAGAGGCCAGAAGAAATACCGGTAACCATCTAGTCTAACCCCTCATTTTACAAATAAAGAGACTAAGGTCTAGATTAATGGGGCCATATTCCACCAAAAGTAACCAGTAATGTACTAGAAAGAAAAAGTGGTGCAGTTCATTTGGCTTAAGAGACAATGGGGGGAAGGGGAGATGCAGGTGTGCCTTTAATTCACTTAGGAAGGAAGGAAGGAAGGAAGGAGAGAAGGAAGAATGAAAGAAAAGAGAAAGAAAGAAATGCATTCATTCCTCTAATCTCAGTAGCCAAACCGGTTTAAGCCACAAGCTGATCAAAGGAACAAGCTATGGGTCTGAGACTGACTTACCCAGTGTCCCCCCAGCACGGACAGCAGAGAGCGGAGAGGCCCTCTCTCCCTGAGGTTATGCTTCAGCACTGCCCTCTGCCCGCGATCTGTCTTCCCCAGGATCACATGGAATTGTTCTATAAATGTGTATTGGCTTAAGGTTGGGAAGGCTGGCCTGTGAGGCAGTGGAGTGTAAGCAATCTGACCCAGGCCAGGCGGCAGCTTTCCAGAAGGCTCTGCAGCCTGGAGGGAGGGTAACAGGGAGCAGAGAGCCCGCAGGTACCACCAGCCTCCAGCTCTCTGCCTTTTTCTCACTCTAAGTTTATTTTATTTGGGATCCGAAGCCAGTGTCAACTACCTTGGGCTGCAATTTAATTTGCTTGGAGCAGTTCTATATTTTTGGCTGGCCGCTTTTCAAAACAAAGCAGGCTTAAAAAAAAAAAAAAAAAAAGAGCAATAAGTGAGTGGTGCTTCTAGTAACCGGGAACAGGTCATTGCCAACCTCTGCTGACCTCATAGTACCGAGTAGTCCTTCCTGCAAAGGTCGATTTGCTCCCCTCAGAAAGGGAGAACAAGCAGTTACTGTTAGAACAATTTTAAATAAAAGTTACCTAAAATTCCATCAGTATTTAATGAATTAAAGGTGCAACGATACCGTGAAAACTAAGCAACTGTTAGGAAGGGTGTGGAGCTCTTTATATACCAACACTGAAAACTCTCCAAGATACATCATGTGAAAAAAATTAAGGCACAGAACAGTGTGTGTGGTATGCTATCATTTGTGTAAAAAAAAAAGAATAACGAAAAGGGTATAAATTTAGTGCATATACTACATGTATAGAGTATATAAAGGCTATGATCTAAATATAACCATATAATATACTATATCATGTAAATGAGTCTGGAAATTCACTCAAGAAACTAGTGACAATGGCTGGACTAGGGAACTGGGACAGAGGACTATTGTCTCCTCTCATGTTTTTCTTTTCTAGTCTAGGAATTTTATCTCATGTGAATATAGTAATTTTTCAAAGAAAATTTAAGAGTAAATCTAATTTTTATCAGAAATATTTAGTTTTCAAAATTACTCTACTATTCAGAGTGCTGATTTCAACTGACTGTAACTCATTTTTTTTAAGTATTTAAAAGTTCTGATTGAGTTGTCTTCCTTAAGAAGATAAAGTTTTGGCCGGGCGCGGTGGCTCACGCCTGTAATCCTAGCACTCTGGGAGGCCGAGGCGGGTGGATTGCTCAAGGTCAGGAGTTCGAGACCAGCCTGAGCGAGACCCCGTCTCTACTAAAAATAGAAAGACATTATATGGACAACTAAAAATCTATATAGAAAAAATTAGCCGGGCATAGTGGCGCATGCCTGTAGTCCTAGCTACTCGGGAGGCTGAGGCAGTAGGATCGCTTAAGCCGAGGAGTCTGAGGTTGCTGTGAGCTAAGCTGACGCCACGGCACTCACTCTAGCCTGGGCAACAAAGTGAGACTCTGTCTCAACAAAAAAAAAAAAAAAAAAAAAAAAAAAAAAAAAAAAAAAAAAAAAAAAAAAAAAAAAAGAAGATAAAGTTTTATAATAACTAAAACCCCATAATGCCCACGGGCCTCCCATAGAGTTTTGAAGGAAGGGCTCTAAGGTTGGATATTTAGTTCCGATTCATCGACTTTCCAGCAGTGACTTGGATCAATTGCCCAAACGCTCAAGGCCTCCCACACCCCCTTCTTCACCGGCCCAGCGTGACCTGAACAAGATGACGTTTATAAAAACCCTCCAAAGAATGGAAAAATCCCTATTCAGGAATTGACTTGTTCAGGGCAATCACATTTTATAACTTTTTTTTGAAGTTCTTGAGTGATTCAACATAAATAATTTAAGTCAAATGTTCCTGTAGGAACAAACATAAAAGTAAAGGGAATGCCTTTGAGAGCCCATACCTACAACCATCGTGGCATATTTTCACCTTAGAGCTTTCAGCTCTTAAAAACGCTAAGTGTTTTTTTTTTTTTTTTTTTTTTTTCCCCCAGCATCCCCTCTCGTATTGCACAGACTTTTTTCCAGTGAACAGCCTGGCATGTTGTGATGGGCTGTTTGGGGGCGCTCCTTCACAACTTTCTAGCCTGTCTAACTCCTGTTCCCACTTTATTGATCCAGGGACGGTTTCTTCATCCTCCCACTAGTACCAACACATAACACTTGGGTGAAATTGCTTTGAGATATAAAAAAGTTTTTAATTATGCTAAAATCAACAGCCGAGGTTCTGATGCCTGTAAACAAGAGTGTGGTTCCCACAGTGCTGACCAGAACCCGCAGACACCTCTGTTTCCCGGCTGAAGTGGTGCCCCCACATGGCGACAGTGTGTGTGGTTTCTGCCACGCATCCAGCCTCTCAGCTTTGAAATGATTCTTGACCAACACATTAGTTAATTAACTAGCAAGAGCAAAAGCTTTTTTTCTTTTTTAATTTGGGGAGATTCGAAATATTTCAAGATTTTCTCATAAAGTCAGGTTTTACCAATATTTTCTATTTCATGTAACTTCATATTTGCCCCATTGAAATTCACATAAGCACAGCCTTGCTGAAAATTTCTAGCATATGGCGGAGAACACAAGGAAAACAAAACATCTCCCAGGCAGTGCTTAGAACTGCTGATTATTTAAAAGTTCTGAGGGGAAAATAAATTCAAAGTAATCTTTAGTATGACAGTAAACAGGTGGATTTATAAAAATAAAAGGATACTGTTTAAGGTTCATTATCTCCATACACAGTGAGGGTGGGGGGAACTCCCATCACTGAAGCAGACAGAACACACAAATTTAACTCCTTTCCTTCAAGAGACTTCTTTAAAGTGATAGCAAAGAGTTTCTTATTTTAAAAAGACAATAATGTAGGGAACTGGAGAGGAACATCTGCTGACAAGAGCTGTCTCCATGTCTGTGGATGATGGAAAGCAGGTGGGAGGGCTGGTAATTGAGGGCTCAGCCTAGAGCCGTGGAGGGGGAGGAGGGATGAAGGGACCCAGCCCCAAAGACCCTGCAGACCCAGGCTGGGCTCTGAAACACCAGCAACAACGGAAGGAGCAGAACTTGGCACTGAAAATTTAAAATAGGCATAAGTGGAGCCTACCCTTAGTCCCACCCCAGTACCTGCCAACCAGGCAAAAGCAAAATCAAAACCAAAAACAAAACCTTCCCTATATTCTGAAATTTAAAAAGTCAATAGAAGGTTGAAGGTAAATTTAATAAAATATCTCAAAAAATAGAATTAAAGGAAGGTTTAAAAAATGAAAAAATATTAGAGGCTTGGAGAATCAATCATCCCTGAGGTCCCCCACCTGAGTGGTGGGAGATGCAGACTCGAAACAGAAATGTAGGAGGAAGACGGCATCAAGGAAGTGACAGAAGAATAATTCTCCACGGTGGAAGAGGTGATCTCCAATTTGAAAGGGCCCCCAGGTGCCGAGCACAGTAAATAAAAGTCTGTCTCACAGTTCTGTGGGCTGGCTGGGTTCAGCTAGGCGGTTCTCACCTGGGGGGACAGTGCTCTCATGTGGCTGCAGTCAGACAACAGGTAGAGCTGGAATTATCTGAAGGCTCCTTGGGCTGAACATCCAAAATGGCTCACGCATATGGCTGGCAGGTGATACAGGTTTTGGCTGGGAGCTCATCTGCGGCCTACATGTGGTCTCTGTATGTCTTGAGCTTCTTATAGTATGGTGGATGGGTTCCAAGAGTAACTGCTCCAACACACAAAAAAAAATGAAGCTGCCAGTCTCGTATGGCATGGATCTAAAAACTGGCACAGTGTCACTTCTGCTGTATTTTATTGGTCAGGCGGTCACAGGTCCCAGATTAAGAGGGAGGAGACATAGACGCCACATTTTGATGGGAGGAGTGTCACAAGAATTCGTGGCCATTTTTAATCCACCACCTATCCTAAATGTTTCCAGAAAACAAAACAAAACAGATAAATTTACAAACGGGTCCAGAATGTGCACAGTGGCATAAGTATTATTTTGTGAGCTGAAGACATCTGAGAATCAACAAACGCAGGAAAAGACTTTCTCCAAAATCCCTTTATCTGCCTAAAGGCGGATCCTCCAAAAAAGAACTCAACTGTTATAAATCCTCTCCCTGCAACTTTCCTCAACAAGGGAAGATTGACTCTTATCAGAGAGAAGAGATTAGAAGTTAGCACCACACCCAAACGGACAGTGCCACAAACCCCCTGGCTTCTCCTGGGGCCCATTCATCTTTCAACACTTCATCTGCTCTCCCAGAAGTGGCCTTTCTCCACCTCCCTTTCCCCTATTAGAATATAAGCTCTCAAGATTCACCACTCTTTTGGGCATATACTTCTTTCTAGGATGCCCCTGAGCACGTAAAATTAAAAATTGGTAATTTTGTATGTCTTTTTCCCCATTAATTTATCTGTTGTCAGTTTAATTCACAGGCCCCCAGCTGCTGAACCTAAAAACATACAGGAAAAGATTTTCCTACCCTACACTTGCAAACGAATGAGACTCAGAGCCAGACTCCTTTTCTAGTGCTCTCCCCCTGTGTACCACACTACAGCTGCATGTGCCTTCCTCATGTTTCTTGAATGTGCTAGACTTGTCTCAACCTCAGAGACTTTTCTTTGCTGTTGCCTTTGACTACAATATGATTTCCCTGTGTCTTTGCATGATTCATTCCTTCTCATGATTCAAGTGTCATCTTAAATGTCGCCTCCTCAGAAACGGCCCATCATATCTAAAATAATTCCCAGTCCCTGTTTGTACCCTTAGCCTTATTTAAACTCTTCATAGCACTTATAATTACCAAATCTTATTCTTTATTTATTTATTTTTTTGGTTTATTATCTCTAAGAGTAGGGACTTTGTCTTCATCATTATACAGACAGTCCTAAACTTACAATGGATTGACTTACAAGTTACTGTAAGATGGTGTGAAAGCAACACACATTCAGTAGAAATCATACCTGAGTATCCATGCAAACCATTCTGTTTTTCACTTTCAGTACAGTATTCAATAAGTTACATGAAATATTTGATATTTTATTATAAAATAGGCTTGGTGTTAGATGGTTTCGCTCAAGTGTAGGCTAATGTAAGTGTTCTGAGCATGTTTAAGGTAGGCTAGGCTAAGCTATTCATATGACGTTTGGTAGGTTAGGTGTATTAAATGCATTTTCAACTTACAATATTTTCAACTTATGCTGGGTTTATTGGGATATAACCCCATTGTAAGTTGAAAAGCACCTGTATCTTCAGTGCCTAAAGCATTCCTGGGATGTTTGTTGAGTGAATGTTGAATCAGAATCCATTTCAAGCAGACAATGGAACAATGCCTTTACATTTCTGATGAAAAGTTATTTTCAACTCAAAATTCTACATTCAGTCAAATCATCAACCAAAGGAAGGGTAGAATAAAGACATTTTTCAGACTCATACAACTTGCCTCCTTTACATCTCTTCTAAGAAGTACCTCTGCAAAGCTGGGGCATAAAGTAGAAAGGGTTTTATATATGGCATCCAGAAAGCAACGCATTTAACCGAGGATGGCAGTGAAGGGATGCCCCATAGTGACAACTGTGCAGGTACAAACAGCATTACAGGTCAGGCAGAGTATTTCTGTCTCCATTCTTCCTTTGCTGAGCATCATGGTCCTGGCATGGCTGCAGCTCTAGGACCACAGTTCCTGTCTGGTGGCCCCTTCTCCACAGGTTCAGTCCTCATGGGGTTCTGATAATATTGCTTCTTCCCTCTGACCCTCAGGCCTAGGGGTGGCAATGTCTCTCTGGGCACCTGTATTCATTTCTTATGGCCACAAACTTGGTCTTCAATTTATCTATTTTTTTGGTTTTGGTGCTTTCGGTGACATATCTAAAAAACCATCACCTAATCCAAGGTCACAAAGCACCTATGTTTTCTTCTAGGAACTATATAGTATTATCTCATACATTTAGGTCCAACTCATTTTGTGTTAATTTCTGTACAGGTATGAGAGAGGGGTCCAATTTCCTTTCTTTGCATGTAGATATCCAATTTCCCAGCACCAATTGTTGAAGAGACTATTCTTTCCCTATTGTATTGTCTTGACACACTGGGGAAAATCAACTGACTATAAATGTATGGGTTTATTTCTGGACTTCCAATTTTATTGCATTGATCTATAAGTCTATGCTTACACCAGCACCACATAGTTTGATTACCGTAGCATCGCATTCAGTTTTGAAATTGAGAAATGTGAGTCCTGCCATCTCTGTCCTTCTTTTTCAAGATTGTTTTGGCTATTCTGGGTTTCTTGCATTTCCATTTGAATTTTAGAATTGGTTTCATGTCTGTCTCCTGGTGACACCCTGGAGGGCAAAGACAAGTATCTGAGCCATCTTGTGACCTGCTGTGCTTTGTAGGCTGTCTGGTCCATCAGTATACATCAAAAGCTTGTTTAATTGAATGGAATGTTGCAGGTATTTTTGTCTGGATCTTGGAATGAACTTCCACCTAGAAAAATGCTAAGTATTTGTTTCAGTTACAGTGCACCGAGCTTGCAAGTAACAACTACAAAACAATTAATCAGGGCTTAAACCATAGGGTATGTATGGCTTACTTAACAAGGAGTCTGGATGTAAGCAGTTCATTCAGCAATTCAGCCATGTCTGTCCTCGCTCTCCACTGTCCCCAGCATTCTGCTCTTTCCTCATGCTTGTCACCTCATGAGTGCTACGTAGCTGCCAACGAGCCAGGCACCAGGTTCTTATGCCAGCATCTCACAGGTGGGGGGGAGGGACAAGGGCTTTCTTTTCTGGAGGCTTTCTGTTCCCTCCAGATGGGAAAGCCCTCACATCTCACTGACCTGAAGTGGATCACATGTCTGTCCCTAGCCGGGTCATTGGGGAAGGAGATTATCATAGCCCCTTTAGAGCAATCACACTTCATCCCAGGAAGCAGGCACAGAGTCTACCTTTCCTGAAATCCACATAAGCAGGGGTGGGGTATCAGCTGTTGGGCAGCAATGACCAGTGCCTCCCTCCAGGTTAGTATACATGATGCACAAATGGCTATTTTTGTAGGCTTGTGTAATAACCGCACTTACAATATTGCTCCTTTGAGAAAATAAAATGTGTTCTCAACACCAAAGAGAACTTTTGGGAAACAATACTTGAATAGAATCCAAAGTACACGGAATGAAATTCATACATTTATCTTTCAAACTACAGTGAATGTAATTCCATCTTTCTTGGACCCTGCAGGAGGCGTTCTCAGAATCTTTTAGTTGGAGAATCAATTGTGAAACATAGACTGTCACGTTGTAGAAATTTAGAAGGATGGTTAACAGAGAGTTTACTATGAGAAAGTCAAGGAACCCTATTAATTTTTTGTTTGTTCTTTTGTCCTTACAAAAAGTGATATTGCCAGCTGCACATAAACCCCATTTGATCCCCCAGCCCCGCCTGCTGGCACAGGGAAACTAAGGTCACTGATGGAGAGCAGAAGAGCACGTTTCTTGTCTCCACGTCCTGCGCTCATCCTACTCCACGGGCAGGAACCGCGCTCCACAAACATGCACTGCGTGCCCATGCCGTCGCCAGGCTGTGTCCTGGGGAGCCAAAGGGACCCGGGGAAGACGCAGGTTTAGTGGGGTGGGCCCGGCGGACCAGAAAAGCAAGACTCCAACGACCTTACGGTGTGGAGTAGGCGGGACCTTATTATACCCTTGCCAAGGGAACAAAAACATCCGGGCCCCGGGCCCTCGGGCGCATTCGGCGCCGCCCCGGCCCGCAGCAGCCGGTGCAGGCGCCCTGGCCCCGGCGCCGCGACCCCGGCCCTGGAGACCCGCCCGGGCCCGTCGCCGGCCTCCCGCCACAGGCGTCGCTGTGCGCTCGCGCGGGCCAGAGAGCCGCGTTCCGCGGGGAGCAGGCGCTCGCGCCGAGCAGGGGTTTCAGTTTCTGGCGCGAACTTCCGCCGTTCCGAAGTTGCACGGCGAATTGGCGCGATGTCTGGGGACGGTAGCGGCCGCCGGCCCGAGGGCCGGGGTCGGGGTCGCGACCCGCACCGAGATCGCACCCATTCGCGCTCCCGCTCGCGGTCCCCGCTGTCGCCCATGTCCCGCCGCGGGGCTGCGCCGGAGCGCAGGGAGGCCCCGGAGCGCCCGAGCTTGGAGGACACAGAGCCGTCGGACTCCGGGGACGAGATAGTGGACCCGGCCAGCTTGGAGGCGGAGACCGACCACGGCCTGTGCCGCCAGATCCGCCATCAGTACCGGGCGCTCATCAACTCTGTCCAACGTAAGGCGGCGCCTCAGGGCGGCGCGGGCCGGGTCGCCGTCCCAGCCACGCGCCCGGCGCGGCGGGGAGGGGTCCGGGGGGCAGGTGCCGGGGGCAGGCCCCGCGCGGCGGGCGCGGAACGCGCGCTGGTGAGGGCCCCTCGCCGCGGGCCGCGCCCTAGTTTGTTTACGAAGTGCTCTCACATCCGTTTTGTCGCCGGAGCCGCACGACCTTGGCAGGGGGCACGCAGGTCCTAGATTGGGAGGCTGGGAAAGCCGGAGGCCCAACCCGCTCGGTGACTCGCCCGAGCCCCGCCGGCCGGCAGGGGAGAGGCAGGACGGGGACCGCGAGTGCCCCCGCTGCACCAGGCGGGTCTCAGCACCGCAGCGTCAGCGCCACGCGAGAACTGTCAGGAACGCACATCCCCGGACCCCACCCCGACGCACGGAATCTGAAACTCTGGGTGGGCCGGCCCCTCTGTTGAGTGGCCGGTCCTCCAGGTGATTCTGTAGCTCGCCCAGCTTGAGAACCACTCCGTTACGGACCACTCCTCTGAGGCTGCGGGAGTCGAGCCCTCGGGGTTAAGGTTAGAGGGAGCCAGGGTTGCCGTTTAAAGTTCATCACCTTTCTCTTTCCGTGCCATTTTGGTTAAAAATCTAAAGATGTTTGAAGTAATTGTCCCGGGAGCAAGGGGCTGGGGCTTGCCTTTACTATTGTAGGTGCTAACCTTATCAACTACTTATTAGTGAATGTTGAGCAAATTTCCCAAAGTTTGTATTTTTTAAAATAGAAAACCGGGAGGACATACTGAATGCCAGCGACAAATTAACAGAGGTCCTTGAAGAGGCCAACACTTTGTTCAATGGAGGTAATTCATTATTTTATACTTTTTATATGTTTTATGACATTTTTAATTAGTTTTATAGAAGAGCCAAATTATTGACATTGGGCAATTCCCACGTTTATAATAGTGCTTAACCAGTTTTGGAGCCTTTGACATTACAGTAATGATGCTATTTATTATATACTGAGGGCTCTACATGAAATTCTTGGGGTGGTTCCCACAATCTGTTTTAATAAGCACCCCAGGTCATCCTGTTGCCTGTTCAAGTTTGAGAACTTTGCATGTGTTACATTTTCTTTTTCTTGTATTTACTGCTCTATCCCCAGTATACATTTGTTGAATGGGTGAATTAAAGAAGAACCCAGCAAGCCTCTGACAATCCTGTTTCTTTTTTTGTCCCAGTCCCAGTGTCCCCTGCCTTAGCTCCTTGCTGTTGCTCCATCTGCAACCCAGAGGAGGTGGCAAGGTCTTACAAGTGGGCCTGTTGGTCTTTGGTCAGGGGTGTGTGTGTGTGTGACAGAGAGAGAGAGAGAGAGAGAGAGAGAAATCTCAGAGCACTGAACTCTAGACCATGCTGGCTTTAAAAAAATAACCTTAGTTTGAATTAAAGCCAGTGGTAGTGGTAGCAGTGGTCTGTGTAATGACATGGGACAGGTGGGGGTATTCCCTGATGTGGGCACCAGGTCACAGAGCCCTAGGACAACTACCCAGACCACTGTCCCCTCCAGGCCCCTCTCTAACAGGTCTGTGGGACTAGAAAGGGAAAATCGAGACCTGGTAAAAGTCAACAGAATCGCCGATGCTCCAACACCACAATTTCTCATATGCTTTGAGGACCAGAACATTTATTTGTAGTCATTTCCCGGTCTGGATAGTGGTTTAAATGTCTCCTTTTACCACTTTATATGTGCTCTCTAATTTGTGTCTTTCACGCCCTGACCTCAGCCTCCTTACCGTTCTCGGTCTTGGTGTGCCGCATTTGCTAACTCGCACCAAAACCTTCAGGGACCAGGCATGCTTCTTTCACCTGGTTAAATCCCTCTCCTGCCCTCTTATCCTTTTTTTTTTTTTTTTTTTTTTTTTTTTGAGACAGAGTCTCGCTCTGTTGCCCAGGCTAGAGTGAGTGCTGTGGCGTCAGCCTAGCTCACAGCAACCTCAAACTCCTGGACTTAAGCGATCCTACTGCCTCAGCCTCCCGGGTAGCTGGGACTACAGGCATGCGCCACCATGCCCGGCTGATTTTTTCTATATATATTTTAGTTGGCCAGATAATTTCTTTCTATTTTTAGTAGAGACGGGGTCTCGCTCTTGCTCAGTCTGGTCTCGAACTCCTGACCTCGAGCTATCCACCCGCCTCGGCCTCCCAGAGTGCTAGGATTACAGGCGTGAGCCACCGCGCCCGGCCCCTCTTATCCTTTTTCGTCTCTCCCCAGCCTCAATCCCCAGTCAGCCTTTCTCCCCAGCCTCAATCCTCACTGTCACTCTTGACTCAGTCACTGCAATTAGCTCTTTCTCCACACATCATTTTTCAGCCACTTTCAGTGTTTAAAGCAAAATTTTAAGGGAAAATTATTTACTCAGTGAGGTCCTAGGAGTTGCTTAGCAAACAGAATTCTAGATGCTTGTCATCTGTGGATTTGGTGGTCTCAGTTTTAACTCTTTGGAGACCTTAAAGCCACCCGTGACATGATATTTGCACTTTTCTTGTGGTATGTGTCGCAGACTGATGGCCCAGGGAGATCTAGAATAAAGCCCAGGTTTGAATCCACCTGGTGACTCAAAGCATCCACTTTGTTCTCTTACTCACCGTCACCACAGTGACTCTCTGAAATGATTAAAAACTTCCTTTGAGAACAAAACTGATGGATAAGACAAAAACTGGAGTCAACAGTTCTCTGGCCAAGCCTTTGCTGTTTTTGTGAGGATTATTTAGGAAATTGGTGATTCAAATGAAATGACCGTGAGGAGCAAGCCGGGCACAGGCATGTCTGTGTTTGAACTTTGCTGTGTTTGCCTCTTCTTGGCTTCCTTTAGAATTCTCCTTTGCAGATGTTCCCAAACCACTTTTTCACCCTTCCTGTCACCTTCAGGGTCTGATTAAGGCAACCCCTCAGCACTGCTGTTTTCTCCAGTTGACCCCTCTTCATCCCTCTGACTTCTGATTCTCTCTCCGAGGAGCATCCTGCTTTGCCTGCCCCTTCCCTTCTCCTTTTATTTAAATCTTTTTCTCTTCCGTAGCTTAACTCCCGTGTCCTCTGTCCAACCTTTTTTGAGCATCCATCCCCAAGGGTCACTACCCTGCCACCCATTGGCTGTGCAGCTGGGTGGAGGTGTGAGCTTTCTGGTGCCTGCCCAGCACAGAAACATTATTTCTGCTGTGCCTCCTTGATGACTTACCTGTTGCTGTTCCCAAAGCACCAGGCCGAGCGCAGGGCCTTCCACATAGTGGGCATGTGATTTGACTTACAGCAGCAATTTGAGTCAGAGGGAGAAGCGAATGTTAGGCATGACAGAGTTTGTTAAACTGGGTTATTAAAGAGATTGTG
Source organism: Eulemur rufifrons (assembly GCF_041146395.1). Taxonomy (NCBI): domain Eukaryota; kingdom Metazoa; phylum Chordata; class Mammalia; order Primates; family Lemuridae; genus Eulemur; species Eulemur rufifrons. The sequence goes on along the minus strand of NC_091010.1, from coordinate 63,388,530 downwards.
GTTCAGGAGTAATCAGGTAACAGGAGTGGGGAACCAGAGAGAAAACTGGCTCTTAGGAAGACCGGTTGGCTTTGATTAGAGATTTTGGCGAGTTGGGTAGGGGACCCAGTTTGGGGAGGAGATGGATCAGTTTTCAGCCTATCGAGATTTTTTTTAAGCCTAATGGGAAATCCTAGTAAGGAGGTGGACATTTAGGGGAAATATCTGTGGATAACGTGTATTTTGTAATGTATATATTTTGCTTCTTTTTTGAATAGTGTCCCGAGCAAGAGAAGCAGTCCTAGACGCCCATTTTCTCGTTCTGGCTTCCGACTTGGGCAAAGAGAAAGCAAAGCAGCTGCGCTCCGATCTGAACTCCTTTGATATGTTACGATATGTTGAAACTCTAGTAAGTTCAAAGCTCCAGAATCTTAATAAAAATGTTTTGTCTGTCATACGTTGTATAATTATCTACTTTGCCTATATCCATATGCAAATGCCACTTCCTTTTCCTTTTATTTTTTTGGTCTCAGATCCTGCCAGAGAGCTCTCCCAGGTTACACAGATGGAAGCAGAGCTGTGTGTAGACTTTAGGGTGGGAGCTCGGAGCAGATTGAACATCTCTTAGAATTCTGTTTTTACACTCGGGGTGCTGTGCCCATTTTTCCTCAGTCAGTTCTTAAGTGTTCTAGATCATTCTCAGTGACCTGGGACCTTTGTCCTGGGCCAGAGAAAAGCCCACCCTGAGGTGGCAGAGCTCAGTTGGAGATGAGTCACCCCTGGTGAGGGGACATGTTTTGGTCTGTCTTTGAAACTATTTGAGAATCATATGAAACTGATTGGAGTTTTGCTTTTTTTTGGTTTTATTTTGTTTTATTTACCTTTCTTTGCCACTTAACAAGTTTGAATAGTTGTCACTTGAAATTTTGAAACTTTTCCTTGATGGATGTACCAGAAAAAAAAAAAACAAAAAAAAACAAAAGCACACTGAGACTGACCTTTGATCTTACTCTGTTGTCCGTTTTTGATTCTACTCTGAGCCGTCCTCTGTCCTAGCACAGACAGATGCACCTTGGTGTGAACCCTGCATTTCTGACTGGATGTTTATGTTAAATGGTTATAAAAATGATTTCATACCATGAGATCTGACCCAGATAAAGTAATTACTTTGTAAAGGTACAAGGCAAAAGATTAGTTGCAATGTGTTGTTTTTAAAGCCTTAAAATTTTCTTTTTTTAAAAACTTTCTTATTGTGAAGTATAGGGCATTTTGGAAAATGTACACTAAATGCACAGCTTACTAAAGTGACCATATATATTTTTTTAAATTACTTTTATCAAGTTAAACTCTGTACTTTAACAGATCAAAATAAATTCCAGAAGTCTTCAAGCATTAAATATAAAACTTTAAATTAATAGTTGTCTAGTCTCTGGGTGGGGAAGACCTTCCCATGTATAACATCAAATATAGACACTATAAGGAAAAGATGAGTAGATTTGAACAGACCAAAAGTGAAACGTCCTCCTGCAAAGGTGCGCTGGCGGCACCGGGTGGCAAGAGAATGAAGAGAGCTGACCATGCCACTCTGACCAGGCTCTTACAACTTTGCTTTTCTTCAAAGTTTGGTTGTTTTTAATAGAGTTAATCTCCTTGACGGCTTTGTGATTATTGTTTATGTATGATATTACCATTGTAATTTGATAACTTCTAGGCATTTTATAGTATAATGTAATAGCAGTGTATTTTTATAGAAGTAAATTCAATATAATACGTTTTCGGTAATATAGTTTGAGATAAGAGAATTATTCAGCTTCTGCCAACTTTTCCCCACGAGGGCAATTTTAAGATGAGCGATTCTGTAGCTGATGCTGGGCTGCTGCTGTCTGGATATACTGAGATCCGAGCTGAATATAGATTTCTAGGAGGTTGGCTAAAAATTAAAATCTGAAAGTCAGCTGAACTTCTCTGTGCTGTCATGGAGCTTCTGATTTCGGATTTAATTTTTTATTTTTATGCTAGTACAGCTTTACTAATAAATGAACTACTTGTGATACAGAAATTTCCAGGGGGCTTAGTTCTTCTGGCATATCTAAACCCTCAGCCTGCCAGTGACACTGTTGGCCTTTTGGAGGGGTGTATCTTTGTTTTGGAGGCCTGTACTATGCATTGTAGGATGTGGAGCAGCCTCCCTGGCCTCTATCCAGTAGATGCCAGTAGCACACCAGTTGTGACAACCAAAAATGTCTCCAGGTACTACCAAAAGACCCCTGGGGGCAAATTCACCCTGGTTGAGAACCACTGGTTTAAATAATTTGACTTTCTCACCCAAAGGTTCTAAGTACATTGAGGAATATTTTCTGCCAAAAAGAAGGTACCTTTGAAAATAGGAATTTATCTATAAAGTTATCTTTACAATAAGAAACTTAGCCAACATGTTAAGGCGCTGAAAACAGGTTTTGCCTCTGGCCTCTTAAAGGCTTAGTGATGCAGGTTATTGGATGTGGTCAATGATTGCTTGTGGCTTAACTGGGGTTTTTTGTTTTCCTTCATTTTTGTAGCTGACACATATGGGTGTAAATCCGCTAGAAGCTGAAGAACTCATCCGTGATGAAGATAGTTCTGATTTTGAATTCATAGTCTATGACTCCTGGAAAATATCAGGCAAAACAGCAGAAAACACCTTTAATAAAACCCATACATTCCACTTTCTGTAAGATTATTTTAAAAATCCAACAGACCAACCATTTGTAAACCTTAAATTGTTTTTTCTTGTAGGGACAGAGACTGCTTGATATTGTAGAGGTGACAGTCATGATGCCATTGTTTGGAGGCTTCTAAACTTTGATTTAAAAGTCCACAAACTCTCGATGTGGATGGAACCTTAAAGGATCCCTCATCCTGCTTTAGCAAGGAAGGCCACAGGCCAGAACCTTCTTACCAAGGCTCTCTCTTGGCTTGTTTGCTTCTACCTCTTGAGACTTTGAGTCCGTAGCATATATCTGGTTTGGTTTTATTGTCTTTGAAATCCTTATCATGTGGGAGGATGATACCTCCTGCTCAGAGTATCCTCAGTTCTACCGATAGACAAGTGACGTTTATTATATCCTGTTGTATGACCACTGTTCTCTATTTGAAGACTACTTGAGTCACTGTCACATAAACTGCCAGATTCATTTTTTAGATACAACTCTAATTTTAAGACAAGTTTTTCTTTATACTCTGTCCTATGGAGAAACCAAGAACAGCTCTTACTGGCTCTTCCTTAAGACAGCCTTAGAGTACACTGGTTGTTTTCCCCAGTAGATACTTTCCTAGGGTAGCCCTCTGAGTTTGTCAGTCCGTTCTTTCTTAAGTGGTGTGGCTCCTGGGTATTTGTCTTTTCTGATTCGTCTTTTAGATCTCCTGAGATTGGCAGTGTCTCAGAAGGCTTTGAAGATGCAGGTGTAGTAGGTCTGTGGTGTGGGGCAGGCATCTGTTTTTCACAAGGCTTCAGGTAACTCAGGTGCCCAGAGCCATTGTATGTATTGTAGGATAAAGACTACACTTCTTTATTATAGGATAAAGTCCAAATCTTTGTTTTTGCTGTTGAGGGCTAAGCTCTGTTACAAATCCTGAGATCTAAAGATAAAGCCTTGAACTTCATCTCATCATCTAGCCCAATTTCCAGCCACAATGAAGTACTTACAACTCTGTCCCTGCACTTGCTGTTCCCTTGGTCTCCAGTGTCCTTTCTTCCATCTTTTCCTTCTGGTGAGGTTTATTTATCCCACAGGCCCCAACTTGAAGCCAGAGTAACTTCTCTAGACAGAAGTGTTACCAGGGTAGGATCAGGTTTCCCAACCAGATTACTCCCATGTCTGCGTAGATGTCTCTGCCCGAATGCTGTCGTAGCACTTGAGCAATACTCTGTCACGCCACTACGGGATCTGCCATGTTATGTTGAAATGGATCTATGTGCATAATATATCTGTCCAACTGTACCGTATACTTTCATTTCCTCAAGTGTAGGGACCATAGGGGTCTGTATTCGTGGGGCTTTGATCTCTGCATGATACATCTATTACTGTAGCCCAAGTCTGCTTTAGGGCTTTTGAGGGGGGAGGAGGAGAGAATCTAAAAGGAAAAGGAATCCCATGGGCCTGGCATGACCTAAGGTCCTAAGACCGGTGTGTTCTGTAGTCCCAGGCTGTGAGACTCTGCCCTGGCACCCTCAGATTAAAGGCTTTTGATCACATTGGAGATGTTCCGTTCTCCTTCCCCACGTGTTCGTCCTCCCCTTCATCTCAGGAGTTGGCTTTGCAATAGGCTAGCTGGGAAGGCCTCACAGGTACATTCACTGGTTTACTGTACAGAGCAATATGAAGGTGTTTGAGGAGGTAGCTGAGGTTGAGGAAAGCTCCTAGAAGTTCTTTTAGAAATAAAAAGAGAACAGAAAGTCACAGACCTCACCGAGAGTCTTGGTCTGCTGTCAGCTCACCTAGCACTGATGCCTGGTCTGAGTCTGACTGTGACATGCAAACTGCTTTTAGTTAGCAAAATTAGCTTGTTTTAAAAACAAACAGAAAAAGATATGAAAGCATATTTTTCATTAGGTTGGGTTCAATACAAGGAGAGTGTCCTGCACCAAAGCCACGAGTTGAACATCCAAGAAAAGTTAAAATGAGAGAAGAGGAGAAGAACATGCCTGTCCAGGTTTGTGTTTTTCAAATGTTGTTTTTAAAAATACCTAAACTTAAAATAGCCATTAATGGAATGTATGTATAATTTGGCCATCTTTTCTAAGCTTTAGGGTGTGGAACCAGGTTTTCTCACTTAATCATTTTATTTAAGCCTTTAAACAATGTATTGGATTGCCCACTTGTCTTTTTTGTAGTTTTGATCAGTTCTTTTAAACCAGATTTCTCAACGTCAGCACTATTAACATTTAGGCTGGATAACTCTTCGTTGTGGGGACTGTCCTGTGCACAGCAGGACCCTTAGCACAGCCCAGGCCTCTACCCACTAGATGCCAGGAATGACAACCAAAAGTGACAACCAGCTCCCCAGTTGTGACAACCAAAAATGTCTCCAGACACTGGCAAGTGTCCCCTGGGGGAAAAAATCTCTCCCAGTTGAGAAAGACTATTCTAAGCTGCCCTTTTCGTATTTTGCTGTTTTATGTTCAACCTGAAAATGGTTGACTTAGTAATGTTATTCTTCTATTGAGAGATTAATATAAAAATATTACTGAAACTAGAAAATTCTTTTTTTAACTATAAATGATAAGATGGGGATAAAAACTGCTGGCAATCCCGAACAAAAGCCACTTAGAGGATTCGGGATGTGCAGGAGAGAAGAAAAGGTGGTTAACAGACAAGCAAGTGGCTCAGTCAGCTTGGTAATTGTTTTTTCAGTTAAAAAGAATGGAAGAGTCTCATCAAGAAGCCACAGAGAAAGAAGTAGAAAGAATCTTGGGACTGTTGCAAACATATTTTCGGCAGGATCGTAAGTATGGCACCAAATTCAAAGTGGAACCACTTGTATTTATCAGTTTCAACGAGGTTATTTTTAAACGGCATTTTCAGCTGTATGTGATTTTTGAATCGTTTTGATTCCTTCTTGGCATGTGTATTTAATGAGGCCTCTCTCCTTTAGAAATCCCACATGAGAACACTGGTGAAGTAACTTTTCATTTTTATCTTTAAAAGATGGGGGATTTTTTTCTGCTACAAAATAGAACGTGTCATACAAGTGAGAAAAGTCAAATACCTATTCTACCTGCTCTCGCTTCCCAGAGGGAGCCACTTGTAAAATGTGATTTGTATATTTTCAGATTATTTTCTGTTTACGTTTGTCATGTAAACATGCACCTAAATAGATGTTTTTTGGGGTTTTTTTGCTTTTTTTCAAAGCTAATCATAATATACACATTCTTCTGCAATGTGACTTCTCTTTGTGGACATTTTCCCATATGATTACATATAGATTTCCCTCATTCCTTTCACTGGTTCCCACTGTGTGGCTGTACCATAAACATACTTAACCAGATCCCCTATTAATGGGTGGATCAGTTCTTCATAGCATTTTGCTCTTATAGAAATTGACGTGAAAATTTTTTTTTAACCCCTTCAGTTGCCTTTAAAAATCTTAGTATGTAACTTCGTGTACCTGTGCTAGTATTTCTGTAGGACAGCTTCTAAGAGGAGGCATATTTTTAATAGTTATGCCAAACTGGCCTCCAGAAGGGCTGGACTGATTTACACTGCCACGTCGGGATGCGCGGTCATTCCTTTCTTCTTCTCTGGCTGAGGCTAGAGAGTATGGGTCTTATTGACAAGCAGAAATCACTTTTCCTGTTTTGAAGAATTGTTTTCTCTTTCGTCTATAGCTGATACTCCGATGTCCTTCTTTGACTTTGTGGTTGATCCACATTCTTTCCCCCGTACAGTGGAGAACATCTTTCATGTTTCCTTCATTATACGGGTAAGATTTAAGATTTTTTCCCTAATTGCTTTTATATGCTTTTAAAAGGATACATAACAAGAGCTACAGATGGGAGCTGGCAAAGGTATCTGTACTAACCAGTATGTATTTTAGACCCATTGTAACAAAGCATTTCTTTTTCTTTTCTTTTTTTTTTTTGAGACAGAGTCTCACTCTGTTGCCCAGGCTAGAGTGCCATGGCGTCAGCCTAGCTCACAGCAACCTCAAACTCCTGGGCTCAAGCAATCCTCCTGCCTCAGCCTCCCGAGTAGCTGGGACTACAGGCATGCGTCACCATGCCCAGCTAATTTTTCCTATATATTTTTAGTTGTCCAGCTAATTTCTTTCTATTTTTAGTAGAGACGGGGTCTCGCTCTTGCTCAGGCTGGTCTTGAACTCCTGAGCTCAAAGGATCTGCCCGCCTCGGCCTCCCAGAGTGCTAGGATTACAGGCATGAGCCACCACGCCCAGCTGCGTAACAAAGCATTAATTGGCATATTAAGTAGAAGAAACTAGCTAAAAATTTGAGTCCTTGATGTTTTAAAAATTATTTAGAGAACTGGAAAAATTTGAATATGGAACTATAGATTAGATAACAGTATGGATATAAATGTTAAATTTCCTGAATTTGATAGTTGTCATGTTTTATAAGGGAATATCCTTGTTCTCAAGAAATACACACTGAAGGATTAGGGAGAAGAGGTAGGCCACCTATCATTCTCACATCATTCATAAATAATAATAACAACATAGTATTTAGAATGACAGAGATGAAGTAAATGTGGTAAAACTTTAACAATTGATAAATATGGGTAGAGGATATATGGGAGGTCTCTATAGGAGTCTTGTAGCTTTTTAAAGCTTGAAAATATCTTGCAATAGGTTTTAAAAAGAACCCTACTCAGAATTATACTACAGAAATTAGCTGTAGACTGCCTTTAGTCTTACATCAGGTTACATTTGCACATGTAAGATGAATTTGATTTTAACCTTAGATAAAAGCTTGTATTGGGCAAAGTATTTTTCTCAGAAACGATAACAAAGGCATATTTTGCCAATGGCCCCAAAATGTGGAGTATTCCAAAATATGTATAAGTCAGTTAACGAGGCAAGATAGAGCTTCACTTAAGAGATTCTCAGGGTGAAGGCTGTGTTTGGGTAAAAGCTTATTAGAAACCTGAGCGATATCCTGTGTAAAGAAAGATGATAAATATGTGCAACTGTTATATATCTGTAATAATTAAAAATTAAAAAAATAAGTTAAAAAAGATGTTAGAGAAGTCTCCTCTATTATCATCTCATTATTCTGGCACATTTTGATTGTATGAGATGTAGAATTTCCTAATTGAGTAATTTTTTTCATCCAGTAGATATAAGTTTGAGTCTAAATTTTAGTCTCCTAAAATCACGGTTTTGTTTTAGGATGGTTTTGCAAGAATAAGACTTGACCAAGACCGACTGCCAATAATAGGTAAATAATACTATGTTTGGGAAAATTAGTTTTAGAGAAAATATGTTATTAGAGTTTATGAAATTTATCTTCCTAAATGTAAATGAGTTTTCATTGTAGGTAACAGACTTTTACACTGTTGTTGCCTTGCTCACCTAACTGAAAATACTGAAAACATGGTCAGAGTTTAAAACTTTGAGGGATTCAAATGAAATTTATCTTCCTAAATGTAAATGAGTTTTCACTGTAGGTAACAAACTTTTACAATGTTGTTGCCTTGCTCACCTAACTGAAAATACTGAAAACATGGTCAGAGTTTAAAACTTTGAGGGATTCATCTGTATCACTGACTAAACATCTACAGCTCTAAAGATTAACAAAAAATGATATAATTTCTCTCCGATTTTAATTGAGAAGGTTTGTAATTGCAGTCATTTTTGTAGTTTCTGTCTCTCTAACCACGTTTTCCTGGATGGCAACTCCTTTTCTCCCGGGGGTTCTCTGGAACTTTCATTCTTACCTGAATATTTTCACACTCTCCATTACTCACATTTTTCTAAGGTCTTCTGTCGAGAATGAGGTACTTTCATTGCACTTACTTGCCACTTTCAGCGTTCTCAATCTCACATTGGTTTGGCTCTGTGGATATGGTAGATTTGCAGAGGTTTTCAAATCCTTGGAATGTGTCACTCTACTACTTGTTTTTTTTTTTTTTTTTAAGTGGAATCAAATGGGATTATTTGCTACTGTAATAATATGACAGCAACTCAATAATGCATGAAATCCTAATAAGTATGTGATATTATAAGTATTTAATATCTTCTCAATATTGCTATTATTCATCACTTTCTGTTCAGATGACCTCTTCTGATTTGCTAACTTTTGAAAACTTTGTCTTTCAAACAGAGCCTGTTAATACTAATGAAGAAAGTGAGGGAATCGACCAAAACACCCAAGTTAGGAATCAAGGAATTATAGCTTTGAGTTACCGTGATTGGGAGGTAAAGCTCTGCCCGCTGCCCCTGCACAGTCTTGACTCTGACTTCACTTGCTGTGAGCCCAGTGCCCAAATGTTCTCTGTTCCCTGCCAGGAGATTGTGAAGACCTTCGAGATCTCAGAGCCTGTGATTACTTCGGGTCAGAGCCAGCAGCGGCTAAGTGCTTGATGCCAGCTGAAGGTAATGTTTTCTACAGGGCAGCCGCACAGTTTTATTAAAGTTGATTTAACAATCCAAACATTCCTACTTTCCCCCATTCCAGTGATATTTGGATTTTCGCCTCCCTCTAGTGCCCTATTCTTAGAACTGTGTGTAACTGGTGAGAAGCATAGCGGTTGTGAGGTCCCTTCTCTGGACTGATTACTTTGGTGTCGTTAAGATTTGCAGCGGAAAGAGGCAGAGCAGACGCTTGTTCTTGGTTTGGTTCCCCCCCCCAAAAAATCGATAAATTTGATTAAGTGAAATACTGAACCCTCTCATCAGTGTTGTTCCCTGTCCCGTTAGATTTGCTTGTTTCATAGGGACAAAGGAGGATTAGGACAGAACTGCCTTAGAATGATGTTAGTAAATGGGCATTTCTAAAATTGGAATTATGCTATGAAATAATTCTTCATTTTTATGAAGGGGGATATTTCTAGAAAGAAATCTTTGTAACGATCTGGCATTTTGCACTGCCCACAGCTGTGGATGGGAACCTGCAGGTCTAGATTCTGTCGGCTCTGCCCCTTTCAAACTTTGGGCAAGCCATTTAATCTCGCTCAGCTTCATTTTCCTTACCAAGAAATCTACATGAAATGGGGAGATTTTCGAACTAGATAATTGCTAAGGCTACTTTTTTCTAGCTCAAATTTCCTGTGATTTTGAGAATTGAGAATTATAATGAGCTTTTTAGTACTTAATGTAAACTCTTAATATGTGCTCAATTACTTGAAATTCTTTTGTTCCAAGATAATTTACTTCTGTAAAAGTATTTTGAGGGAAAGAGGAGTATAGACATAAGATATATAATGTGGATTAATCTGGGCCCTACTTACTAAGGAGGGGGCTAGTTGTTAGATTTCGTTTATGTATATTATATAAACTTTTGATTTATCATTTATAAACTGTTAACCAGCTGTCTTTTCTCCCTTTTTTTAGGACTCAAATAATAGTGAAATCCAGAAAGGAAAGCAGCATGTACTGTATATATTGTATGATTCAACATTTTTAAAGACAGATTGTTTTTAGTAAAATGTAGCTTTTGATAGTTATTTGTCATGGTTGTCTTTATGATTAAAGGAACTTCACTGCCATATTCACAAATGATTGTAATTACTCTTTACTTTCTTACGGGAATTTCTCCTTTCTCCAGTCCTGTCCTGTTCAAAGTTTTACTTAGGTTGTTAATGCCCTATGGATCATCATGGTTCCTTTTCTATCATTTTAGCCGAAAGTTAGTCAAGGCAACAAATAGGTTGTACCATGTGAAATTGTTCTTTTTATAGGTAAAAAATTTTCAAGGATCAGCAATTTCCTATGCTTCAGCCTATGGTTTACACACAAGAAACTATGAAGTCCTCTGACACGCCAGGCTGGGCTGCCTTCCCCTGCAGCAGCAGCCCCGGATCCCTCTGGCCAGCCCGCCGCTCCATGCCTCTGGTCCCTGCTGGGCTGTCCAGCCTGCCCTTGGTGTTTTCTGGGCTGTAGGTGGTTCCTTTTCCCATTCTCCACCTTTCTACGTTCATCCTTTCTCCTTCCCTCTGGTGTCAGGGGCAGAGGTGTCTCTTCTGTGGAAGGCTCTGGGCTCCAGCTCTTCCTGCTTCCTAGGAGAGTCTGTTCAGTTACCTCCACTACCCACCCGTATCTGGAGTTCTCCCTGCAACCATGCTCATCTCTAATTAAAAAAAAAAAAAAAAATTACTGTGACCCTCCTCAAGCTACTATCCTGTCTCCTCTTTAAATGAGAATCACTTGCCATCTGCCCTTTTTCCAGTCCTCAAACCGTGGCTGTATGATGCCTCCTTTCACACCAATCTACCGAGTGAATCTGTTTTATGCCACTTACTCCTTTCCAAATTGTTAACTCCAGTGGGTAAATGCTGTGCATCTGACATGTGGAAATTTATGCCTTGAAACTGCATCCTTGATGTCTGTTGCTTTCCCTGGTTCCCCTTCCACCATCTCACTCACAATGTTTGCTCCATTTGTATCCTGAACAGTCACAAAACTGTGATGCAAAAAGCTATAGATATATTTGTAACCGGTGGTTTACTGGACAGAATATGAGCTGTTCTATGCATATGTTTAAACACATGAATCAAACATCCCCCCCATCTTCTCCCTACAATCCCTACACTGGCACTTTGACCACTTTATTTCCTCAAACAGAAACCTAGGGTTCTCCCACCACCTCCAGCCTGTACCTTAACTGGGCACTGATTCCCACCGGTCTCCGATCTCTCCATCTTGCCCACGTCACTGCCAGACTCCTGTGTGCTGTCTCCTGCTTTCTGTCAGTCCTTCAGATCTTTTCCACTGCTTCAGAACCACCTGTCATTCTCTCAGGAATTCCTCGCTGCTTCAAGACTGAAAAGAAATCTTAATTCTCCCATCATGTCCAAAGCTTTGCATGATCGGGCCCTTTGCTGACGCTTCCAGGCTCACTTCCTCCAAACTCTCTAAACTCCAGTGTTTCTTTTTGTTAAACAGCTTTATTGAGATACAATTCACGTACCATACAATTGATCCATGTAAACTGTACAATTCAGTGTTTTTAAATCTATTTGCGGGGTTCAGCACCCATCATGGCAATCTAATTTTAGACCATTTTTGTCCCCGCAGCCCTGTGCCCACAACTGTCACTCCCCCTTCCTCACCAACCCTTCTGGCCTCTCAGCCTAAGCCGCCACTAACCTACATTCTATAAGTTTGCCTGTTCTGGTCCTTTCACATAAACGGAGTCATATAACATTGGCCTTAACACCATAATTTTTCAAGTGTGCACGTCTGGAGTTGCCCTCCTCTTCCCCTTTCATTTGCCTACTTTCTACTTATTTCAAACTCTCCTCCTGTGAGAAAGTTAAAAGTGGTTACCTTGTGCAAAACAAGGTGGAAAAGCTGTTACTTTTCATTTTGTACCTTTCTGTAACTACTGAGTTTGCTAACCTTGTACTTTTTACTATTTTTAAAAATCATCAACAGAGGTTATCTAGACAGGGAGATTATGAGCCACTTTTTCTTCTATAAATTTCTGAATTGAAAAAGAGATAATATATTACCTTTTAAAAATAAAACTGTTACATTTCCAGAACCTTTTCTTTTCCGCCAGAATTTTGTGCTGTTTTTAATAGCACCTTGTCCCAACATCAGTTACTCTATCTGTGCTCATCGTGTTGTTTAGCACATGTCTTTTCCAGTGAGGTCCTCAAACGCCAGGGTTGGGCCTATTCCGTACTGATGATGGCTGGCACGTGGTGGGCATCAGTGCTGAATTATGGCCACGCCTTCGTCCCGTCTGTCTGCCCAAGAAGTCAGTATCCGAGGTGCAGCCTCCGTTCCCCCCAAATTGCTGCCCTGCTCTCTAGTCCATATTCTCAATAAAACTTTTTAAACTACATAATTGGACATGTGCTGTTTTATTTCTTTTATTATTTTCTTCCCTAAATAGATTGTAAACCCCTCAAGGTACAGAGGAGCTACATCCTAGAGTCATGGCAGGGTGAAGGACGTGATATCCCATTAAAGTTTAGGTGCATTAGAGAGTACAAGACGATGTGTTGTCTGCATAATTGTAACAGGCTTGTATATTCTTTGTTTATATTTAACTCTACAGAGAGGGAGCCAGGTCTCCTTAGTCACAATCAACTCAGGAGCTGTGAAATTGTAGGTTTTTTGGTCTATAGGAAAATATTTGTTTAGTTTTTACAAGCAATGTTAAAAAAACACAGAAGTATAATGAAGAAAAGAGGTGTGTGATAGATTTTTCAGAGTCTTAGAGGGGCAGATTTAAAAATGGCTACAAATTTTTTTGGTAGAGTCTTGTTTTTCCTCCCCTTGAATTTATGCTGGTCTTTGGTGACTTTCGTGACCCACAGAATGTAGCAGAAGGGATGTCTGGGACTTCTGAGGCTAAGTCATAAGAAGCCTTCTAGCTCCCAACAGGCCTCTTGGAATACACATTCTTGGATCCCTGAGCCACCATGTGATAAGTACAACTACCACAAGACCTCAAACTACATGGAGAGGGGAGAGCAAGAGAGGGACCAGCTAAGCCCAGCCTTCTAGCCCTCCCTGCCAAGGGCATGTGGGGAGGCCATCTTGGACCCTCCAGACTAGCCCAGTCGTCACCCGGATATCTCCAGGAAGCTCTTGTGGTGCCTCGTGAGGCAGAATTGCCCAGCTGAGCTCTGCCTGGTTTCCTGACAGAATTGTGAGATACAGTAAAATGGTGGTTTTAAGTCACTAAGTTTTGGAGTAGTTATACAGCCTGCTGAAACACCTGGAGATACTGTGGCTTAATAAGATACTTATGGCTTAACTTTTTTTGTTTTTGCCAGTTTGATGTACTTAGAAGCAAGGGGGTATACAATTTTACTACACTCATGATTATAAAAGTATGCTAGTCTAAAAAAATAAAATACAATAATCAACAAAATAATCTAAACTTTATTTTTTTCTAGCTGACTTCTCAAAAAGGGTGGCAAACTCAAGAGCTCCCTTTGGAGTGGTTTCTTGATTTTATCCTCTTTTTTTGATTTTTCCATCAGAATAGTCACTTCTATAAGTGATTTCTGATAATATGGTTGGAAAATTGGGTAAGCTGTGACCCATTCAAACTCTTTCGCCTCTTTCTGCGCTTGAGATTTGAGGAAAGGCGGGACGTGGCGGGAGAGTTTCTGGTTATCTCTTTGGTCATTTCTTTGCTCCGTGAGTTCTCGCCCTCGAATCATGCGATCTTGATGTCCCTTCATCTGTTCCTTTGCCCATGCCACCTTGTGCTTTCTGGTTTCAGTTTGGGTGTTTTCTGGATATTTTCATTCTTTTCATCCTTCTCCAGGGTTAATATTTTGGGGCAAAGTATTTCACTTGAAATTCTTTGAGGGAGTCGATATTTGCGGTCTCGGAGGCCTCTCGCTCGTTCCCCCTGGTGTATGTGTTTCTTTATATGATTCTGCTCCCTCTCAGACACTAGATAGTCCCATTTTTTAGCATCTTCTGTTTTTGCACTTTGTGATCTCTTTTCCTCTATTTTAACTTCCCATTCTGGAACCACCTTGTGTTTCCACGGTTCTTCCATCTTCATTTCTTGATATCGCTGGTAGTAGTGTGCCTCTACTTTAGCAAACCGGAATCAAAAGACACGGCCTTAAGTTTATGAAGTGTTTCATTCTCCTTTTGAAACTTTGGGGCTAATAGTTTCCTCACTTCTGAAGAATGGACACCACCTAAACTCTTATGAAAGGGAAGTATGAGAACATATTAAGTTGTATGTGCATGGTACAGATCTCGAGCGCGCCGTTAGCCCTCCCTGGCATTCCTCTACCATGTCCCCCTGAGGGGCCTGAACCATGTTCCATGCCTTCCTCTTCAAACCTCCTGCGCTCCCCTCTGCCAGTGCCCCTCCTGGCTGAAGACTGCCGTAGCCTCCCTGGAGGAAACAAGCAGGCACGCAGGACCATGCTCCTCTTCCCACTGCCGGACACCACCTTGCTTCTACCCCAGACTCTGCCTTCCTGCCCTTATAGAGGACGCACTGCCCCTGTGCCTGTCAAAAGCCAATTCTTCCACCTGTGCTTGTCGAGCTTCAAGACTTTCAATTTTGCAATTATCAAATTCCCTTGCCTCAAAACCTCCCCTCTGCTGGAACACTCCCATCAACGTTAAATTATGCTTAAGTATTAAATTCTGCTACATCACGTAGCTCTCCAGCTCTTCCTCTACTACACATCCCTCTCTGGCTTTGACCTCTGTCCTGCTCCCTTCACAACCTACCTTGGGTGGTTTCCTGTGGTCCCTCTCCGCTTTCTCACCTCACGTCTTCTCCTCAGTCCACCTGGGTTTCATCCCCCACTTCTCAGTCTGCTCTCGTCTAGGTCACCTGCGGCCCCACACAGACGACTGTGGGCCCATGTCTGCTCTTGTCATCCTTGACCTCTCAGCAGCCTTTAACAGAGGTCATCACTCTCTCTTCCTTGAAACGTTTTCTCCTGGCTTCCAGGCTAGCGCCAAGAGCGTGTGAGCTGGACCCCCAGACTATCCCAGCCATTTGCTGAATATCCCCAGTGAGTGAAGATCCTGAGTCTCTTCCTACTGTATAGCCACTCCTCCTCCATCTGCTTTGCTGCTTCTGTCTTTTAAATGTAATGCAGGACAATAAGGCAGAGAAAAGTGCAGACAGTTAGGCTTCCTTGGGTATGGGAAGTCTTGGTCATTCAACAAAGTGACCTACTTGTGCCAGGCACTGCTCTAGAGGGGGCATGAGGGATGACAGACAGGGCACCTGGGCTGCCCTGTGCTCACCTCTCAGCCCTGGACCTCGGACTTGACATCTCCACTTGCCTCTTTCTCCAAAGTTTTCCTTCAGTTTTCCTGTTCTCAGTCCTGTCACTTCCAACTTCCGTATACCCCACACATCCATGTTTCACTTCAACCCTGCTGCCCCCCCCCCCACCAGCCCCGAGGCAATAGCCTAACTAGTTTCCTTGAGACCACACTTCTCGCCCTCTGCCCCATGCCCATCAGACCCATCACTGCAGCCAGAGTCATCTTATTCCATAAACTAAGCGTGTCACTGTTCCGCCACAAACCCTGGGATGGCACCTTTTCCTTTTAGGAGAAAATCCCACATTCCAGGATGGCATCCATCGCCCGGCCCCGATCACCTCTCCAGACAACGTTCTCAGCTTGACTGTTTGCTCACGCTGCTCCAGCCACATGGACTCTTCTAGTCCTCAAAAGCTGTTTTCTCTTTCCCATCTGAGTATTTCATCTGCTCTTCCTTTATCTGCTGCCAACACACATGGCCATGGTACGTTACCATTTTCAGCTTACACGTCACTCCCTCAGGTAAAAGCTCATCCTTTTTCATGGCCCTTACCACAATTTGTGATAACTGTTTGTCTAACACCAACGCCCTTTGCTAGCCCAAGCCCTGTGAGGGCACGGGTGGTGTTTATCTGCAGGGCAGTCCGCGGCACCATTGGTGCTCGCCCAACCAAATGCCGGCCTAAACCTAACAGGCAAAGCGCTTTCCCTCGAAACAGCAGGGTCCTTCACACCAGCGATGAACTTTACATGATCACATCATTGGCTCCCAACTTAATGTAAATATATTTCCTCACCTTAATCTTCTTTTCTAGTGGGGAATGGAAACCCACTGTGACCCGAGGGTCTTGAGTATTTTTAGCCCAGGCCAATGTAGACAATCAAAAAGAGAAATTTTACTAGGATTTGGAGAAAGGTTTTAGGAAACGTGTATGGCTTGTACTTGGGACCCACTTTCCACATGTCGCAGAAGGCATTTCTCTGTGCCGGCAGGCAGGACTCTGTGCTATGTTTAACTTCTGTCTTTCCCTAAAGCAAGGGGGGGGTGTACTCTGATAAAAGCATAAACACAGCCACGTTATGTTTGAGGTTGAGGCTGTCAGAGGCACCTTTAACACTGGAGCGGGAAGACCCAGTTGCTATTTCAAATACCACAAACCACTGTTTTTGCATGTTATTGGTAGAACAAAGAACTTAGCTTTGGTGAGAAAAGTTTTCAAAGTTGGCAAGTCCATTTTAAGTGCAGTTATGTGTAAAGTTATTAGCAATAAATATAATAAATACAATGTATAAGCTGTCATCAATTTCCAAAAACAACTATCTAACTATAACATGTTTCATGATTCTTGTCAAATTTAAATAGATAATGAAACAATTAGATGACAAGAAAGTTTTTAAAAAATTGAATGCAGAAAAATATAGCAGGGAACTTAGCACTTTAGAGCACAGTTACTGTAGGCATCCTGGAGACCGCTTGTTTCTTAACTAGGTTAGCAGATATGTTCTATGTTTAGCAACCTGGGTAATAAATATTTTGTTTTCTCTGGCTTCTCTTAGCAAAAAAAAAGAGAGAGAGAGAGAGAGAGAGAAGGATTTTATAAGATAGAACTGGGAAAAACAAAAGAATATTTGCCTTTTAAGTAAAGCTAACTTCTTAAAACGACAGACTCATATTTCTGCTTTCATATTTTCCTTTTCTAAGAGGTTCCTACACTGTTTCCATAGCAAACACTCATTGAGTTTACTATACACCAGGTACGGTGCTAGAACCTAAATGGATTATTTTAATCTTCCTAACAACCTTATGAGGTAGGTCCTCATAGGGCAAAGAGACCTGAGGCCACGAGAGGTTTAGTGACTTGTCAAAGGCCCCAGAGTTAGCTTCAGAGGCAGGATATGTGTGTGTGTGACTCCAGAGCACATAATTTTCATCCCTGGGCTACACTGGTCCCCAGACAGATGAAACTCTCTTGCCTGTACCCAAAACAGAGGAAAATAATACCTACTGTTCTTCCGCACCCAGACACATCCATTCTGAGTCTGTCACCAAAGACTCAGATGCTGCTTGTCGGTCCTTGGCTAGTCCTCTGTCGCACCCTCTCTTCATAATACCTTTGCTCACTTCCTTCTGCTGTTTCCCTTTGATGTCTTTCGCTTCAGCCATTGCCCTGTCAACCGCCAGCTTTACGTACAACATCTTTGCTCTCAGTGTCTACTCTCCTGAGCTGCCCTCTGGTGCTCTCGTCTCTCGCTCTCTCCTCTGCAAGGTACTGATTTCCAGCCATTCAAGTTTCTGGCCCTCTTTCAGACTTTCAGCTACCTACTGTTGATCCCTTAGGATGGCTTGGGGTGATCTCTAAGGCAACCAGAAGCAGTCATAGGCTTTTCTGCGTGTCATCACTATCCCTGATTGAGGCTACTGTGAGGTGGTATGTGAAGACATAGTCTGGTTGGGAGGGAACGGACTTAGTGTGAGCTGGGCTGAATGGGCACAGACGGACTAGAAGGGGCTGTGTGCAGTCAGAGAAAGCATCTCTAAAGGCAGTGGCAGCATCGTTTTCATTTTTGGTTTTTTGGAATATGTATTGTGTATTGTTCATGGAAATGGAATTGGTGGAAACCCTCGGGGCAGATCCTGCACACATACTCACAGTGGCTGGAGGAGGCTGGACAAGTGGGCAGATCGCCCAGTCACGTGGTCACTTAGCCGGTGTGTCACTCAGCTAAATACTACTGCTACGAAGGTTTTAAGCATTAATACAGTTTAATATATTTTTAGTCACATATTATTTAAAGATTGAGCAGAAAATACACTAATGTTGAAATACAAACTAATATCTTTTCATGGCTTGAAAATGGCATTCCAGATTTTTTTTTTTAATCGCTGAACAATACTCCATTATCTAGATGTGCCACCATTTATTTATACATTCACCTACTGAAGGACATCATGGTTACTTTCAAGTTTTGGCAATTACGAATAAAGCTGCTGCAAACATTTGTGTGCAGGGTTTTGTGTGGACATAAGTTTTCAACTCCTTTGGGGATGTACCAAGGAGCGTGATTACTGGATTTATGGTAAGAGTATGTTTAGTTTTGTAAGAAACTGCCAAACTGTCTTCCAAAGTGGCTGTATAATGTTGCATCACCACTAACGATGTGTCCCCACGTCCTTGCTAGCATTTGCTGTTATCAAATTTTAGCCATTCTAATAGGTGTGTAAGGGCATCTCATTATTGATTTAATTTATAATTCCCTAATGACATATGATGCGGAGCATCTCTTCATATGTTTATCTGCTATCTGTTTATCTTCCTTAGTGAAGTGTCTGTTAGATCTTTTGCTCATTTTTAATTGGGTCATTTTCTTAATGTTGAGTTTTAAGAATTCTTGTATATTTTAGATACCTGTCTTTTATAAAATATGTTTGGCAAAGATTTCCTCCCAGTCTGTGGCTTTTCATTCTCTTAACAGTGTCTTTCTTTCCTTTTTAAGACAAGGTCTTTCTATGTTATTCAGGCTGGACTTGAACTCTTGGGGTCAAGTGATCCTTCTGCCTCAGCCTCCCAAGTAGCTCAGACTATAGATGTATTAAGTACAACTTAACTTATTTTTTCTTGATCTAAAAAGTCATCGCTAAATCCAGGGTCACCTAGATTTTCTCCTCTGTTATCACCTTGGAGTTTTATAGTTTTGTGTTTTATATTTAAGTTTATGATCCATTTTGAGTTAATTTTTATAAAAGGTATAAAGACTTTCTAGATTTTTTTTTTTTTTTTAACATATGGATGTTGGGTTGTTCCAGCACTATTTGTTGAGTTGAAAGGACTATCACTTTTCCATTGAAATGCTTTTGCTCCTTTGTCTAGGAGCAAGTAAAATTTCTCTTTTTGATCATCTAGATTGACTATATTTATACGGGTCTATTTCTGGGCACTCTATTCTGTTCTGTTCATCTATTTGTCTGTTATTTCATCAACACTAGGTTGTCTTGATGAGTGTAGCTTTATAGGAGGCCTTGAAGTCCAGTAGTGTTAGTCCTTTGACTTTGTTCTTCTCCTTCAATGTTGTTTGGCTTTCCATATAACCTTTTTGCTATTCACAAAATAACTTCCTGGGATTTTGACTGGGGCTGCATTGAATCTGCAGATCAAGTTGTAAAGAACTGACATCTTAACAATATCCATCTTTCTTCAAGGAACTATCTCTCCATTTATCACTCCTCTGTTATCACCTTGGAGTTTTATAGTTTTGTGTTTTATATTTAGGTTTATGATCCATTTTGAGTTAATTTTTTTAAAAGGTATAAAGACTTTCTAGATTTTTTTTTTTTTAACATGTGGATGTTGGGTTGTTCCAGCACTATTTGTTGAGTTGAAAAGACTATCACTTTTCCATTGAACACTAGTCCATTGGAGTATCTCTCCATTTATTTCATTCTTAAATTTATTTCATTTGAGGTTTGTAGTTCTCCTATAGATCTTGTACATATTTTGTCAGATTTATGCTTAAGTATTTTTTTGGTGTTAATATAAATGGTATTATTTTATTTCAAATTCTTATTGTTCCTTTCTGATATATAAGGGAAAAAAATTTACTTTTGTATATTAACAAGGCTGTATCCTGCAACTTTGTTGTAACTGGTTATTAGTTTCAGGAGTTTTTTGTTGTTTCTGTTGCCTCGTTCCTTATTAAGATCAGGAGATCTAAGATCAGGTTTTCAGGAGAAACTCCCTAGTTTGTCACCATTAAGGATGATGTTACCTGTAGGGTTTCTGTAGCTGTTCTTTAGCAAGTTGAGGAAATTTCCCTGTATTCCTAGTTTGTTGAGAGTTTTTATCATGTTGGATTTTGTCAAATGTTTTTTCTGTATCTATTGATATGATCATATGATGTTTATTCTTTAAATTGATGATGGATTACATTAATTGCTTTTCTAATGTCAAACCAACCTTGAATACCTGGCAAAAATCTTACTTGGTGGTGGTGTATGAGTCTTTTCATACACTGTTAAGTTCAATGTGCCAGTATGTTTTTGAGGATTTTTGCACCTATGTTCATGAGAGATATTGGTCTGTAGTTTTCCTTTCTTGTAATGTCTTTGGTTTTGGTAATGTTGGCTTCATAGAATGAGTTAGAAAATATTCCCTTTGCTTCTATTTTCCAGAAGACATTATAGAGAATTGGTACAATTTCTTCCCTAAATGTTTAGTAGAATTTACCAGTGAACCCAACTGTACCTGGTATTTCTGTTTTGGAAGGTCATTAATTATCCACTGAATTTTATCAATAGATATAGGCCTGTTCAGATTATCTGTTTCTTCTTGTGTGAGTTTTGGTAGATTGTATCTTTCAAGGAATTGATCCATTTCCTCTAGGTTGTCATATTTGTGGGCACAGAGTTGTTAATTATGTTCCTTTATTATACTTTTAATGTCCATGGGATCAGTAGTGATGATCCCTCTTTCATTTCTGATACTGCCAATTTGTCTTCTCTTTTTTCCTTAATTAACCTTACTAGAGGTTTATCAATTTTATTGATCTTTTTATAGAACCAGGTTTTGGTTTCACTGATTTTCTCTATTATTTCCTGTATTCAATTTCATTGATTTCTGCTCTAATTTTTATTTTTTCTGCTTATTTTGGATTTAATTTGTTCTTTTTCTAATTTCCTAAAGCAGCAGCTTTATTGATTTTAGATCTCCTTTTCTAATACATGCATTCAATGGTATAAATTTCCCTCTAAGCACTGCTTTTTCTGCATCCCACACATTTTAATTTGTAGTTTCATTTTCATTTAGTTCAACATTTTTCTAAATTTCTCTTGAGACTTCTTCTTTGACCCAAGTGTTCTTTATAAGTATGGTGTTTCATCTCCAAGTATTCTGGAATTTTCCAGTTATCTTTCTATTATTAAATTCTAGTTCAATTCCACTGTGATCTGAGAGCAGACATTTTAGGATTTCTACTCTTTAACATTTGTTAAGGTGTTTTTTACGGCCCAGAACATAGTCTATTTTGGTGAATGTTCTGTGTAAGCTTGTGAAGAATGTGTATTCTGCTATGGTTAGATGAAGAATTCTATGGATGTCAGTTACATTCAGTTGACTGATGGTGCTATTTGATTCAGCTATGTTCTTACTGATTTTCTTCTTGCTGGATCTGTGAATTACTGATAGAGGGGTGTTGAAATCTCCTAATAATAATAGTGGATTCATCTATTTCTCCTTGCAGTTCTATGAATTTTTGCCTGATGTATTTTGCCAGTCTGCTGTTAGGTGCATACACATTAAGAATCGTTATGCTTTCTTGGAGAACTGACCTCTTTATCAATATGCAATGCCTATCTTTATCCTTACTTTTCCTTGCTGTGAAGTCTGTTTTTTTTCTGAAATTAATACAGTTACTCCAGGTTTCTTCTGATTAGTGCTAGCATGGTATATCTTTCTTTATCCCTTTACTTTTAATCTATCTGTGTTTTAAAATTTAAAATGGGTTTCTTGTAGACAACATATAGTTGGATCTTGTTTTTTTTAATCCAGGCTGACAGTCTGTCTTTTAATTGGGGTATTGAGATCACTAATGTTTAAAGTGATTATTGATATGGCTGAATTAGTATCTACCATATTTGTTACTGTTTTCTATTTACTGCTCTTGTTCTTTTTTTGTCTTGCACTCTTTTTCTGTCTTCTCTGGTATTAGTTAAGCATTTACCATGATTCTGTTTTTTCTCTTTTAGCATATTAACTATACTTATCTTTTGCTTTTTTAAATGGTTGTTCTTGAGTTTGCAGTATACATTTATGAATAATCCAAGTTCTCTTTCAAATAACACTATACTACTTCATGGGTAGTACAAGTATCTTACTTCCCATCCCTTATAACACTGTTGTCGTTTATTTCCATAAGCTATAACTACGAAATACAAGTTGCTATTATTTTTAACCAATTACTGTTAGATCTATTAAGGTTAAAAATGTATTTACCTGCATTTATTCCTTCTCCAGTGCTCTTTCTTTCTTTATGTAGATCTGAATTTCTGATCTATATTATTTTCCTTCTTTCTGAAGAATTCCTTCAACATTTCTTGCAAAGCAGGTCAGGTCTGCTGGCAACAATTTCCCTCCATTTTTGTTTGAGAAAGTTTTTACTTCTCTTTCACTTTTGAAGGATAATTTCTCTGGACACAGAATTGCAGGCTGTTTTTTGTTCTTTCAACACTTTAAATATTTCACTCCACTGTCTTCTTGCTTCCGTGGTTTCTGACAAGTAGTGTGATGTAATTCTTATCCTTGCTTCTCTGCACTGAAGGTTTCTTTTTTCCCTCTGGCTCTTTCAAGATTTTCTCTTTGATTTCCTATGGTTTAAATATGATTATGTCTATGTGTAGATTTTTGGGGCATTTATCCTGCTTAGTGTTCTGTACTGCTGTAGTTTTAAAATTCAAATTTGGCTGGGCGTGGTGGCTCATGCCTGTAATTCTAGCACTCTGGGAGGTTGAGGTGGGAGGATCGCTTGAGGTCAGGAGTTCCAGACCAGCCTGAGCAAGAGCGAGACTCCCGTCTCTACTAAAAATAGAAAGAAATTAGCTGGACAACTAAAAATATATAGAAAAATTAGCCAGGCATGGTGGCGTCTGCCTGTAGTCCCAGCTACTCGGGAGGCTGAGGCAGGAGGATCACTTGAGCCTAAGAGTTTGAGATTGCTGTGAGCTAGGCTGATGCCACGGCACTCACTCTAGCCTGGGCAACAAAGCGAGACTCTGTCTCAAAAAAAAAAAAAAAAAAAAAAAAAAAAAACCACCATAAAATTCAAATTAATTTAGATAAAATAAGGTAAAAAATTGAGTCCCACATTTGCACTGGCCACATTTTAAGTGCTCTATAGGATATGAGGCTAGTAGCTATCACATTGAAGAACCAGGTCTAGAGAGCAGAAGGAGAGGGTCCAATCTAGGCCTCCTAAGCATCTTCCAGGACTCCACTGGCACCTGAGACCCCTTAGGCTCCCCTCCACCTCCCTGCCTCTGCTCATACAACTTACTCCCCCTTCCTAGAGTGCTCTCTTCTCTGCCCTCAGATGATCTGTATCTTACCCTTTTTTCCTCTGGCGTAATTTAGGTCCCATCTACTCACATCTTCTTTGGAGAGAAAGGATGTGTTTCACTTCATTCCCTTTAAGAAACATGAACTAGGCCTACTATCATCAAGCAAAGATCCTTCACATCACCAGGACCTAGTACTGAGCCTCACACTTGTGCTCTGCAGACTCAGTATCACGTCCAACATCTGATAATATGAAAAATGTTAATGGGACCGAACATAATGTTGTCAGCATTTTATTCTCTCAAGTAGAAAAATTAAAAGCAAAGACAACTGTCTGTCTCATAAATAGAAAGATATTCTAATAGTACTCCCCCCTTCCCCCCAAAAGGGGGAAACTAAATGAAGCTTGGTTTTTTTTTCTCATTTGGGCCTGGAAGATGAAAACTCTGCCTCTGACCTTCAGCAAAAGACACCTGGAACCCCTGTCCCACAGAAGTCTAAACCTAGTATGTGTATCTCTTTTCTACTTTAATTTCTTTTTTTTTTTTTTATTACTTTTTCTTCCTCCTATATGTCCCCTACTAGTTGTGTGACCTTGGTCAAGTTATTTAGCCCTGCTGTCCCTAATCCCCTGGGGCTGTGGACTGGTACCAGTCTGTGGCCTATTAGGAACTGGGCTGCACAGCAGGAGGTGAGTGGTAGGCAAATGAGTGAAGCTTCATTTATATTTACAGTCGCTCCCCATCGCTTGCATCACCACATAAGCTCTGCCTCCTATGAGATCAGCGGCATTAGATTCTCATATGAGTGCAAACCCTATTGTAAACTTCCCATGCAAGGGATTTAGGTTGTGTGTTCCTTACGAGAATAATGCCTGATGATCTCAGATGGAGCTCAGCGGGTGATGCTAGTGTTGGGGAGCGGCTGCAAATACAGATTTATCATTAGCAGAGAGGTTTGACTGCACAGTAAATGAAATGTGGTTGAATCATCCCGAAACCATCTCCCTCACCCCCTCCGCCCATCCCAGTCTGTGGAAAAATTGTCTTCCATGAAATGGGTCCCAGGTGCCAAAAAGATTGGGGACCACTGATTTAGCCTGTCTGGTCTACATTTTCTATCTTGTTAAGTCGAGGTAAGGATTAAGCAAGTTAACACATGCCTAGAGCTTTGGACATTCTCATTTATTCTTCAAGGCTGGTATGACCTGGAGTGGCTTGGCTGAGGCTGGTCTAGTGCTTAGGATAAAGTTGAGCCTTCAAAGGGACAGAAGTGAAGTGGGACAGGAATGTAAGAAAAGACTAAAAAGCCTCCTGGTCTCCTGCCCCTGTCCAGAACATGACCTGCTGCTCTCTTTCTGTTTCATTCCACAGGCCCTTGCTTTCATTCACAATAACAGCCTGTCTGGGAAAGGACTGGGAATAATCAAATATTCCATAAAGAACAAGATGGATGAAGCCTGTCTGAAGAACTTGAGTACTGAGATGTAGCAAGGAGGCTTCAAGTCTAAGGAGCTGGAGAAACCTAGAAGAGCCTTGAGAACCTCCTGCATACTGCGTGGCCATTTCTTAGGTTCCTTTGGTTTGTGTGAGACACAAGTGATGCCTGGCAATATACTAAGTCACCAGGCCACCACAAACCCTCTTCAGCTAGGCACACATCCATCACATTGGACCTTGTGGTCAGGAATGTTGAAACTGACCTCTGATTTCAAAAGTTTACTTGTTTTTCTGAGTGTCATGTTTTCACTTTTTTAAACATTGCAAAAAGGATAACCAGCTGTATTGTTGGCTAGGAAAACTATGAGGGCAGACAGGCTTAAATTATCTGTGTGCACAAAGGGAAAGATTAAGGAATATTATTACTTTGTTGGAGGTACTCATTTTTATACTTTGCCCAGATTGTAATTCCCTAAGAAATCCTCTTTAAAGTGGTTGCAAACTAGAGGCCCATCAGCTGCATTCAGCCTCTGTAAATGTTTTATTTGAACTGTAGAGTTAAAAGAAAATTCTTTTACAGTAAAAATATTTTAAAATTTTGTATTTAAAAAAAAATCTAGATTTCCAGCTTCTGTTATTCAAAAGTTATAAGAAATGTGGCACCGGGCTTATAGTGGCACAAGGCAGCAACTGGCTCTACTTGACAGTTGTTCCCTTTAAAAGCTTAAGTGCTCACCAATTCGCGACCCCTCCCCATTCATGGAATGCTTGCTTCCCTGCCAGTATCTAGGGCATTTAAGTGAGTGCCAGCTGTTTTGGAAGAAGCTCCAGTTAAGTTATCTATATGGCGGTCAGGGGCGGCCTGAGAGGGTAACTGAATCTGAGACCTGCAAGAAATGGCTTTGGGTGAATCACAACCCCCAGCCCTCAGTTTGTTTATCTGTGAAATGGGGCTGATAATGCGCAGCTGTGGGAGGGATTGACGGAAGAGCACGCAGAGCGCTGGCCCCACACCTGGCTTCGGAGCACGACTACCATCCAAGCTAGCGTCCCGGGAGGGCGTGTCTCGGGGCGCGGGGCTGCGCCGCCGGGACCCTCCCCCTCGCCCGGCCTCGCTCTCCACCCCTCCCCGCCGCGGCCCCGCGCTCGCCGAGGTCGGCCCCGGGCGTCGAGAGGCGTGGCCGCCCGAGCGGACCCTCTCTGCCGTCATGGCCTCGGCGGTGGAGTACAAGGGCCTCAAGGCCGGCTACCACTGCGGCTACTGCGACTCCAAGGAGGGCAAGGCGTCGTGCGGTGAGTGTCCCCGTCGACGGGACTGGCGCGGCCGCCTCGTGCCCAACTCCCGCAGCGCCCGCGGCGCCCCGGGGCGGCCCCTGGCGGAACAGCAGGCCCGCATTCCCGCTCCCACTTCCCTTTCCCATTCGTTTCTTTCCAGCGTGTTCTCCTCCCTGTTCCGTCTCTGCTTCAGCCTCACTGACGATGGGGGCCCGTCACAGAAAAGGAACGGAAATAGCGGAAAGCTGCCCTCGGTCAAGATGGCGCGGGCGGCGTCAGCTCCGAGAGGCGCGGGGCTGGCCGGGCCTGCGGGCGCCCGAGTGGCTTCGCGCGAGCCTCGGGGGCTCCCGGGCGGCGCGTTGCATTGTGGGGTGGCGGCGGCGGTGTTGGTGTTGGGCCGGGGCTTCCGAGCGTTTGCCCGGCCGCGGCTATGGCTGCCTGGGCCACTCTTTCGCCCAGCATCGTGGAGTATTTCGAGGGCGAGGACTTCTACCGCTGCGGCTATTGCAAGAACGAGTCGGGCAGTCGCTCCAATGGTGAGCGAGCCGCGCCGGCGGGCGTGGGAGCCCTGGCGCCGCGGCCTTGGGGTCTTGGTGGTCCGGGCGGCCAGTCTCCGTGCCTTGTGTGGAGGTGGAAAGGGCGCTCCCGGGAGGGCCGTGGCTGTCAGAATTCAAGGCGGACCTCACGTCTGACTCAGTGGGGAAGCTTCTCAGTGCTTATTTTTCAAAAGAGAAACAAACAAACAAAACCCAAACACCCCACAGCTGCTCGGACAGGCGAGACCGTGATTATGTTGCTAAAGTCTGAAAACCGATGCCCATTACTGGGAGACGGGTTATAAATGATGGTAATACTATAGAGTCTATAGTTGCTGGCTGAGGCTGACCTGTAGGTACTGAGGTGGGAGCATCCCTGTAGTGAGTGCACTCAGGGTGCAGGACGATCGGGCGTGTGGTGTGTTTGTGTAGAAGGAGGTGTGAGTGTGTGCACACATGTGCACAGTCATGTATGCATGAAATGTCTCTGAAAGAATATACAAGAAACTGGTGACCACACTTGCTGCCAGCAAGGGGGCCTGTTTGTCTTGATCTATTTGACATTTTTACCAGTTGCTTGTATGCAGTGTTATCCTTTCACCCACCTCGATGACAGAAAAGCCAGCCCACAGTTTTATTTTGTTTTTTTATCATGATTCACGTCTACTTAGGAAGATTTGTTGTTTGTAAACAAAACATCGTGTTTATTTCCTGCTGTGTCTTGCATCTGGCAAATATAGAATGTAGAATCTATTATTTTAATAGAACTATCCTGCATTGTGGAAGACGAGATATGCACGAAGATATAAATTTAGGTATTTTCTATTAAAAATGTTAAGTGGGGAATGATTTGACCGATTATGGTGTGTGCATTCACTCATCCATTAAAAGTGTTTATTAGGTGCTTCTTGTGGGCAACGGTCTTGAGTAGACAGTTATGTAGTCATTAGAAGTGATGATTATGAAACCAGTGGAAAAACGATTATGCAGTGTAGAGTTAAATGGAGAAAATAAACGGAATGCAAATAGCATATGCGACATGATTACAGTTCTGAGAGGAAAAAAGCCTAAGAGAAGCACACCAGATAGTATAATATCTTTTTCAGAATTTTCATATTGTGACTATAATATCTATATGTAATATGTTATAGTAAACGTGCCTAAAATTAATATTTTAATAGGTCCTTAGTTATTTTTTCCAATAATTTTAGTAAGATAAAATTGGCTAGTATAAATATCCTGTGTTTTATGGAACAAACCTGCCTTCAACCTTTTCATCTAGAAAAGATAACTATACATTTCTGTCATTTCAATTTTAATTTTAATCACCTTTATTATAGGGCATCCACCTGTTGGGTAGGTGAGTTTTTTTATTTTTATTTTATAGATGATAAGCTTGAGGCTCATAGGGTAACCTGTTGGTATCAGTGAGCACCTGCCAGATGTCCAGATATTTCTGTTGGACTATAGTGCCATGATTTTTTTCAATACATCCTGCTCTGTGAAGCCTATCTTTATCTTTACATATCTCTGATGCAGTTTGTGGTTTACAAAAGGGAAAAATCCATTTCTCTTTTAACATTAGTTCAGATATACCTTTGAAAGTTTTCTTGTAGTCTTTTTTTTTTTTCGTAGTTCCCTTACCATTTGGGTTACTTTCAGTTTTTACACTTAGATTATTGTTAAATACTTTTGTCTTATTTTAATATTCAAGATTGCCCTGTAAATATTAATATGTATACCTGTATATAAATAAGATGCATGAAAAAATTTGCTTTCTCATTTTTCTGAAGAGACCAGTGTATTAAATCATTGGGGACATTATTAAAGTTGGAAGGTCTGATGCAGTCTGATTGCAGTGAGGACCTTAATATATGATGTCATAGAGACTATTGACTATCTTGAATTAAATGTAACCACTTTGATGTATTTGTTTTTTTTTAAATTAAATCTTACTTTTCATTTGTGTTGTATGTCTAGTATGTCAGATTAACAAATGTGAAGTATGTACTCATTTCTCCAATATGAGTGTTCTAGAACTTTATCCTGAACACTCATATTTTCTAAAATAACACTTTGAATTTAAAAAAGAAAAAAGTTCAGCCTGCTAACATTAACACACTACTTATTTTTTCAGGCATGTGGGCACATTCCATGACAGTACGGGATTATCAGGATCTTATAGACCGAGGATGGCGAAGGTAAAGCTCCTTAACACAAAGAGACCTTGTTGCTATTACTCAGGTGGTTCTTATAATTAAAAAAGAGGGTATGGCTTTAAAATGTTGTCCTGTTGCAAAGAAGTTTAAAAACATTTTTATGATATTCTTTTGTATAGTGATTTTGTTCTCTCCTTTTAAAAAAATGTTTGTTAGGATAATTTCAGACACCCACAAAAGCAAAGAGTACATCATGATGAACCTTATGTACCTATT
This sequence comes from Eulemur rufifrons, assembly GCF_041146395.1. Classification (NCBI taxonomy): domain Eukaryota; kingdom Metazoa; phylum Chordata; class Mammalia; order Primates; family Lemuridae; genus Eulemur; species Eulemur rufifrons. Next base: position 63,359,389 of record NC_091010.1, on the reverse strand, counting down.
GCTAAGCTTCAACAGTTACTAGTAATATCCTGCCAGTCCCGTTTCATTGGTGCTCCTTCTCCTCTCTACTCTGAGTACTTCATAGCAAATTACATCTGTACATTTTTATTACAGATATCATCATATCAATATACCCATAAGTATGTATCTTTAAGAAAGAAGTTTTTTTTTCCTTTTTAACGGTCCACGATACCATTATTATATCTTACAAAATTAATAATTACTCTTAGATACTATCTGTTACCCACTTTTGATGAGATTTTCCAGATCATCTCAAAAATTTCTTTTTTAATAGCTGGTTTATTTGAATTAGGATTCCATTAAGGTCCACACATTGCCTTTTTGGGTAGTTATTTTTATGCAGATAGTTTTTAAGTAGCCCTTAGGTAAAGTTCCTTATGTAAATATAAGGAATACTCTATGTAAATACTCTATGCCAATACTCTTCAATAGACTTGGGATTGTGAGCACCAGCTGAAGCATCACAACTTTCCTTAAGCTTAACAATGAAACTCAAAAGGTAGACATAGCTTAGATGTTGAAGGACTTTGTTTGCCATGATAAGGAACTTTTTTATTTAAAAAGTAGAAGGGAGCCACTGAAGGAATTTATGTAAGAAGGAAATCCAGTGGGGTTAGTTTTGGGAAAGATCGTTCAGACAGTAGAGAGGTATTTGAGGGGGTGGTCATGGAGGCAGGAAGATGAGTTCCAGAGGTTTTTGCACTATCCACATATGAGATGATGAGGACTGCCTTCTTAATGGCAATGGTGATAGAGGAGGGGACAAATTTAAGATGTTTTAGAGGCGGAAACCTTGTTGACAGGATATATAGGTGAATAAGGAGAAGTCTAAAAAGACTCATGGGTTTCTGGCTTGAGAGCTGAATGAATGGTTCTGTTATTACCATAGCTGTGGAATTCATGGAAAGAATCGGGTTAGTTTTTGGGTGCTTTGTATGGTGCATGTGGAATACCAAAATGTGGGTGTCACAGGCAGCAGCATACATCATTCCCACAGTATTGTGGGCAGTTTTCTCTCGTTGCTCTGTAGTATTGAGGATGGTGGCAGGTGAAGGCAGGAAAGGGATCGTAGTTGCTGGTGTGAGCGTAGTTGAGATGAGTAGCCTTAGAGCAGCAGTCCCCAGCCTTTTTGGCACTAGGGACTGGTTTCTTGGAAGACAATTTTTCCGTGGATCGGAGGTGGGTGGGGGGTGGGAGGTGGACCTCAGGCAATGAAGTGAGCATTGAGGAACACGCTCAATACAGATGAAGCTTCGCTTACTCACCTACCACCCACCTCCTGCTGTGTGCCCCCCTTTCCTAAGTTTCATGGAAGACAATTTTTCGGGGCTGGGGGCAGCAGAGCTCTGGGGCCTGGTCCCTAACAGGCTATGGACTGGGCGTTGGGGACCGCAGCCTTAGAGGACATAAATAAAGTTTTAGGAAGTAAAAGACTGAGTTCTAGTCCCACTTTGAAGATTATTTAGCTTATGAAGAGTAATTAAATCTAAATGCATTTTTACGCTATTGATTACATTTTTTACCCTGAGTTCATTTAGTGCTCCTTTACTAATCTATTTTGGTACATGTGAAAAATAAGAAATTAACAAAGTATTTTTGTAATTTTAGAAGTGGAAAATATGTGTACAAACCGGTCATGAATCAAACATGCTGTCCTCAGTACACAATAAGGTAAGAATTTTAATTAGAAAGAGGATCTGTAATATGAAGATTGTGTATAATTTTTTAATAGTCTCTTGTGCTTTTTAAAATGTTAATTTCCACTCCAAGAAGGCATTCTTTTTAAGGAAAAGCAAATAAGTTATGTCTTTTCTTCATACTGGTGCTATATTTATGTGCTGATCAGTATCTTTTAATAATACTGTTTAATTGGTTGGATATAAATATGTGAAAACATACCTTCTTAATTTAGCCATCTCATCTGTGAATACCATGCAATATTGGGAAAATATTGGTAAATGTTCAAATTGCCTTTAGATGTCAAATTTTTATAGGACTTAGGATTTTCTTCATTCTATGGTATTGCTTGACACTGCATTCAAGCAATACTACAGGAGCACTTAGTTGTTAGGAGTAGGGCTTAAACTTTGTCTGCCACCTGCACATTCAGAGTTCAGTTTTCTTAAATGGAAAACTTAAAAGGTCTATTTTTCCTACAGAATGTTTGTTGGATTTTTCATAATCTTTTGAGTTTCCTATGCACCCCCCCATCCTAACATAGAAGAATTTTCTCTACTTTTTTGGTTATAATGGTCATCATCTTCTTTTTCTTCATCTTTCTTTTTTTTTTTTTTTTGATAGAAAATGTGGAAAGTACATTAACATTTTGAAGTATGTATTTGTTTCCAGTTTTAATGTGTATATGTACTCTAGATAAGAAAGTCAGACCCAGTCGTATCTGTTACCTTTTTGTCTGGTCTGCACAGCTGTCTCCCTTGGTTGGTCTTGTTGCAGACCATTTTCAGAATGTGAAGGAAGCTATACCCTCTCTCTGCCCCTCTCCACCCTGCCAAAGGCATATAGGCACAAATACCTAGCACTTTGCATGTTAATTTTAGGATGATCACAGACTTCCAGAGGTCCACTGATCCCTGAATAAGAGCCTTTCTCTTACCTAACTGGACATCAGATTGGCAGATGACAAGGAGAAAAGATGAGTGTCTGGTTTGCTGACATCATCTTGTTACACGAAGGATAGAATGACCCAGTAGCCTGTGTTGTCCTCTTTCAGCTTTTGTGGTTATGAAGAGAAGACATTTTCTAAGGCAGAAGTCATTTTCCTTCAAATAGCAATTGGATTATGGACAGGATTCTGTTCTTAAGTTTTAAGTTGATTGGGTTGAACCCTGAGAATCTTTATGATCATAAAAGGCTGATTTCAGTTGGTTAAGGAAGAAATAAAGCATTCAAAATATATTTGGTGCCTGTTATATGCAAAGCACTGTTTTAGGTATACTGCCTTGATAAAAAGGGATTCAATTAACATTGCAAAACAACGTAGTTATAAAATGTGATTTTTGCATTTAACATGGAATCATAGTTTTCTGAATTGTTACTCTTTACACAATTTCATTCTATATCTTCATCTTATGGAATGATTTTCCAGGTTTACTCTTCTGGTTATTTTACTTCGTGTACTACAGTAGTTACAGTGAGAATTTATATACAGGAAAAGAGGTCATAGCCTACAACTTAGCTTCTTGTTAGGCAGAAGTTGGGGACTGTCTGGTCTGTGAGCATAAATGAGGATGAACTTCTCTGGTTATGAATTTTTTTTTCTTATCAGAATTATACATGCTCATAATTTACAGTGTCAAATAGTTCCATAAAGCTTATTTTGGACAATAGCAGTCCCTGAACTCCCCTTTTCTGTTTTCTGTTTCCCGTTTCCCAGTGGCAGTCACCTTTCAATGTTCTAACTGATTGTTTTGGTTTTTCATCGTCCTGTCTTTAAGTAACATGCTTATATAATTGTAATATTTGATTTTTTTCTTTTAGTTTTCTCCCTTATTTCTGGAATTCTCTCTGTGAAAGATTAGGATTCAGTTTTCTTTCATCTCTGTTCCCCTGCCATATTGAAGCTCCTTTTGTCCTCACCCCCAACTTCCCATTTAGAAGTGTTATGATTTTGGATAAATGTATTCAGTTCATTATGACTGTGTAAATATGCTTCACAACTGAGCCATATGGGATACTATGATTACTTTTCCCTTCCTGCACACGTTTTTGTTCTCTGGAGTTACTGATTATCATAGTCTTCTATATAACTATTACCAATTTATTTTGAAATGTTCTCCCATTCATGTAAGTTTCTTCTTAGAATGTTTAGATGCATTGAGTACTTTATCACTTTGATCGTCTTGGAAGTCTTTTGTGGACCCTTCTGACCTGCTGTGATCTGGACAGGTTACCCTCCACACCTGAAGCATCACCGTCATCCTGCTATTCTCTTTACTGTCATTTGGGGGATTCTCTTTAGCTATTGAGTTGGATCCCTTTTTTCCTTGGATCATTCCCTTGTTTTAGTGAAGCACATCTTCTAATAGCTTCCTGAGAAAAAGTGCAGGAGGGGTAAACTTTTTTTGAGATTTTGCATGTCTAAAAATGTTTTAATTCACTGCTTAGATTTATGGTTTGGCTGAGTACAGAAGTGTAGGATGACAATAATTTCCCTTTAGAATTTTGAAGCCTTTGCTTCATTGTTGTCCTATTACTGCTGAGAAGTGCAGTGTTATTCCTATTCTTGTACTTTTGTCCAAAACTTGTTCTTTATCTTTGGCAGCTTTTTTGTTCTCAGTTTTCTTCTGTTTCATAGTATGTTTGGCTGTGTGTCTGTTTTTATCCATTGCATGTGGACTTGAGGCGCCCTTCTTATCTGAGAGCTCCTGCCATCATTTCCTTCAGTTCAGGCACATTTTCTTGAATTTTGTTTTCATCTTCTCCATTTTCTTTGTTTTCTTCTTTAATGCCTTTATTTAGATACTGGACCTTTTACACTGGTCCTCTTAACTTTTTCTTTTCTCTTCAGTTTTTCATCTCTTTTTTGTAGAATCTTCTGAGAGATTATTTCCTCAACTTTATTTTCCAAGTTTTTTCCTTAGTTTTTTAATTTCTTCTATCATATTTTTATATCTGAAGGTCTTTTTGTTCTTAGACTTTCTCTCTCTCATAGACTTTCTCTCTTTTTTTATAACATCCTATTATTTTATGGTTGTAATAGCTTAAGAGAAATACGATTTCTCTGAGGATTTGTTTTTTATTTAAGGATTCTCTTCCATAGTCTTCCATTTCTCCAGTTTTTTGGTACCTGTCTTTCTAGTAGAGGCCCTCCTCAAGCCTCTGCTGATTCCTACTTTCCAGTGTTCCACTGGGAATTCTGTGTGCCCAGTGGGTCTTGTTTACTGTGGATGCTCTGGCGGGGCTGTTCTGGGGAATCTCGGATGTTAGTATTTCTAGGTCTGATCACATTCTGGAGAGAAAATATAGCCTGCTGGTGTGTTCTGGGGCTGGGTTGGGGATCTCAGCATTCCATATGTACACTTTGATTTAAGCTTCCTGTTTGTGGGACAGTACCATTGTTTTCAACCATGCCTCTTATCCCTCATGTAAGAGGCTCTATTTTTTATTCTTTCCTGAAAGTTTGCAGTTTTCTGCTGGGTTGAGTAGGGAGTCTGCGGGTGGGAGAGGGGATCTGGCATCTATGTTAACTGCTTTGAAAACAGTCGTACAAGGAATTCTCTTACTTTTCAACCCAGCTTTACGCATATTTCCAAAGGTATCAGGTATCACCAATCCCTAAGACTTTTTAGGGGTAATGTAGAGAAAGTTGGATATCTTTTTGGTTTTTCCCACTGTTAGCTTAGGATTCAACTTTTTCTTTGGTCTGTTAAGTCAGTTTGCCAGTTACGCATCTGTTTTGCAACTTCTAGCACTTCTCCCCTTCTCTTTTTTCTAGTAGTTCATGTCCTTTTCTTCTTTTTTAATCTCTTAACTGTAGAGTTAGTGTGATTTGGGGTGGGATTAGAGGAGGCTAATTAAACCCCATCTTTAGCCAGTAATCTCAGGCAGAAGATTTGCCTCATTATATAGGTAACTATCCAGAGGTGATTTTATTTCAAGTTTGAATTCACTTTTTAAATATTTATTTTGCTTTCCTAGGTGCCGACCTTTACATTTTCAGCCTTCAAAATCTCACAAGAAGGTTTTGAAAAAAATGTTGAAATTTCTGGCTAAAGGGGAAATCTCCAAAGGAAATTGTGAGGGTAAGATGAGATGGGGTCATGAATTTTACTTTAAATGGATGTCTCTTTCCAAGGGTCCCACTTTCAGTTGTCTTGAGTTAGGTAGGGGAGGGAGTCATTACTACAATCATGTACTTCTGCTACCATGACGATGACTACCATTGGCACTGCTCTTACTGTTACCTCTGGCCCCCAAATCAAGGATATAGCAAATATATACCAGGAGAGTCTATCTTGGGAAGAAAATTGAGGATCATTTTAAAGATGTTGTGATTTCCCAGAGTTTATTGAAATGTCAGTTTTCAAAGTGCTTTGATAGCTCATCTTACTTGATTTTAGTAATATCCTTATGAAAGTGGCATTTAGAGAAACAGATGCATACATGTAGCTTATACGAGATGGCATGGTTGCTTCTAATGCTGAGTAAAGATGAGGTTTTCTGTGTTTGAGTAAGCCTTTACTTCAGTAAATTATACTGTCTGAAATTTTCTTTCTTATTTGGCTGATAAATTTTGAATTGTGAGTGATTTTCCTAAAAGATAATTAGTAGCATTTAGTTAACTTTATTATTAATTTGTTTTAGAGACAGGATCTTGCATTGTCATCCAGGCTGGAGTGCAGTGGTGTGATCGTAGCTCACTGCAGCCTCGAACCTCTGGGCTCAAGTGATCCTCCCTCCTCAGCCTCCTGTGTAGCTGGGACTACAGGTGCATACCACCATACCAGCTAATTTTTAAATTTTTTTTTTGTAGAGATGAGGTCTCATTATGTTGCCCAGGATGGTCTTGAACTCCGGGCCTCAAGTGATCTTCCCACCTCAGCCTCCTAAAGTGCTGGGATTATAGGTGTGAGCCACCATGCCTGGCTGGTATTTAACTAACTTTAGTTGCAGATACTTTGCTTTTTCTGGGTTTTTTTGGTGTTTTTGCTTCTTTGGTTTTTTGTTTTCCTGTAAGAGTAACTACACATAAGTGAGCATAAGAATTGGGAATGCCACCCATTCTTAGAGTTCTTTTTCACTACTGCCATAGGAAATGCCTAATCCTGGGAATCTCCCTGCCCAGTCTTAGCTCATTAATTCATTCCTTTAGAAAGGACTAAACAGTTGTGACAAAGAGACACCAAAATACAATGACCAAAAAAAATGATAGAAGTTTGTTTCTTTCCTCATGTAACAGTCCAGTCTGGGTGTTCCAGGTCAGCCTGCGCTCTGCTCCCCCTAGACATTCTGGGACTGTCTTCAACATGTGATTTCCTAGGTTACTCTGCTTTTTACTAATCTAGCTATTGGTGGGGGGAAAGTGTGGAAGTCTAGGGTCAAAAATGTCCTTTAAAACAAGTAAGGCAAAATTAGACATATCAGTTGTATTATATTCCAGTGGTGGGAGCTTGGTCACCACTTGCAAAGGGCCTGGCAGGGCATTCCACTGCCAGGGTGCCACAGACTTAAGTTCAGCTCTCTTGCTTTAGAAGATGGGAAAATGGATTTGATGGACATACAGGAGTCCCTGCCACCATGGGTAATAGGGCATTGTATTCCTGCATTTATATTAATTGTGTCAAATAACCTGACTGATGGACTTTCATTTCTTCTGATTTGTAGATGAGCCCATGGATTCTACAATGGATGATGCTGTTGCGGGTGACTTTGCCTTAATAAATAAATTGGATATACGGTGTGATCTCAAAACGCTTAGTGATGACCTCAAAGAGAGCTTTGAGAGTGAAGACATGAAAGGAAAAAACTCCAAGAAAGATGAATCTAGTGAATTAATTCAGTCACAGGATGTAGAACAGAAGTTGGGCTCTGGTGAACCATCACATTTGGTTAAAGTTCATACAGTTCCTAAGCCAGGTAGTGAAAGTCTGATGTCATATTAACTGCTTTTCTCTTTGCTTGAGTCATTATAAACCCTGGGCCCTTCTGTCACCCAAAAAGATGAATTACTTATGAAATCTGTAAAATAGAACACTGGTTCATACAACTTATTATTATCTGGATTTAGGTGGCCAAATCATGTCTTTTTAAAACTACTTAAAAAGCCTAAAATAATAGCCTTATTATCTCCAAATACAGACATTTTAAAAGAGTTGCATTTCTCCTTACTACCTTACAGCCTTAGAGGTTTAAGAAACAAATTTTTTGTCAGTGGAAAGGTATTGTGATAAACATTTTTATTTTTGGCAGTGAGACAACATAAATTGTAGGTATTATGTCCAAGACACAGACATTGTAAAATTCTTCAGTTTATATTTCTTTATATAATTATAATAAATTTTAATTTTAAAATGTCCAGATTTTGATGTTTAACTTTGCCTTTAATAAGGTAAGATTTTTTTTTTTTTATATTCTCGCTTATAAAAGAATTAGGCTTAAAAAATGTATCCAACATTAAATGGGTCTATATGTGTGAGCTAGGCTGACACCACGGCACTCTAGCCCGGGCAACAGAGTGAGACTCTGTCTCAAAAAAAAAAGCCTCTTCTAGCAGTGACCAGTTAGGTGTTTTTTTTTTATTTTTATTTTTTGGTATCATTATGAACTCATGGATCTAAACGTCCATTCTACTGAAGGTATTTATTGATCTGGGAGATCTGTATCCCCTAAATATTTCTTGTCCATTGTAGTTAGTAATGTGGTATTGTGGTAGTATGTAGAGAAAAACATGATAAGGATTGCTTAGTCCAGTGAATTAATTAGTGTAAAGATGACATAGGTAGTCTTTTATAAAATTACAGAAAATTTGTGTTTCTCAGTTCATTATCTATATTTTTTAAATTCATTAATTTTAAAACTTTGGTTAGGGCATGTAATTTTCAGTGACTATAGAAAATGCAGGGTTTTCTTTTCCTATTACTGTAGGTAAAACATTTTAGGTGTTGGTGATGCAAATAATAGCTAATAATTATAGGTAACCCTAACTGAAAGGTAGATACTTTTTTAGAAGCTACACATGCATTCATTCAGTTTATCCTCACAGGAACTCTATGGGTAGGACTGGTTTTTGTGTTTCTTGTGCAGGTAGGGAAGCTTGCCCAGTGTCATCTAGCCAACTGACAGAGCTGGTTCATGACCTCGGGCAGCCTGTGTCAGAGTGCCTGCTCTTAACTGTTGTGTCTTTCAGAACAAATTTGAGAAAAGACATAGTCTCTGGCCTACGAAAAATAATTCTATAAGGCAATAGAGTAATGATCAATTGTAGAATCAGTCTATTGTTACCTGGTTATTAGACTTAAAGTCTTTTTTAAATAGGTAAATTTTACTTTTAGTCAGAAAACTTATTAGTGAAGTTGTGATATGATTTCAGTTATTTGTGAACTCACTATTTTCTCATCAGATTTGTTTCTTTTGATCAGTTCTTGATCTCTGGCAAGTCCTTTAATTTTCTTCTCTCTAAAAACTGAATTTGCTAGTCATAAACCTTCTTTTTGCTGACTTTTATATGATTTGTGACTACTGTGTTTTGAGATCTTGGAATAAATAGCTTATTTCTTTATTTCATTAATAGCTTTTTAAAAAAAAAAGACACTAATGTTCATTATTAGAGAATTTGGAAAAAAGACAACACTGCGAAAAAAGAAAAGGGAAATCTTTTCTCTCTAAATCCAAGTAAAATGATTGTTAACATGGTGTCATTTCTTTCCAGGCATTTTTATAAATATTTTTAATGTATGTATTTATACAAAACTGGAATTATTTTTAAACATTTTATAGTGAGAAATCCTCTAAAATTTCAAAGCATTAAAAATGACTGTATGATATTCTGTTGCTTAGCTATTCTAAAAATTGTGTAATTATTCTATAATTGGGCATTTAGGTTATTTTTATTTATTTATTTATTTTTTTGCAGGCACCTTTAGGTTATTTTGAGGTTTTGTTTGTATTCATCATTATTTGCCTTTATCTCTTAGGATTTTCTCAGGATAGATTTTTTGAAAAAGGCTTACCAAAATAAAGACTACTCATAAAAATTTGTACTTTATAATAATTAAAATTTTTATATTTTAAAGGGCTGTCAGTTTGATGTTTGGTCTTTTAATTAGAACAAAATTCTGATTAGCATTGAACTAATGAGACCCAAATATCTGCAGTATTTGGAGAGAGACACAGACACCTTCAATTAACAAAGATTTTTTTTTTTCATTAAAAAAACCTGCCAGAGTTTGTTCTGGGATCAGTACTCATTTATACGTGGTTCCTAAGTATTTAATATTTATCTATGTCAGCAGTGCTTTCAGAGAAATGTCCCTCAGAAATGTTGGCCAGAGATAGCATTGTCTTGAAGCAGAGGATATTTGATTATGTTCTTCCTACTTATAAAGGCAGAGAAGTGGATGAATGTTTTAAAAGAAGATTTTCAACAGTAAGAGCTGCCTTAACAAGTTTCCATGACTATTTACTTTTTTTTTTGGCAACTCATGCTTCTAAGGTAGAATTTTAACATCAGCTTACAACTTTATACCAAGATCCTCTGAAACATACACCCCAAAGCTAGCTTAACTGTTGGAACTGTTTGGACTTACTCTGTGGAATCTTTGAGACTCTTTTTTTTTTTTTTTTTTTTTTTTTTTTTTTTTGAGACAGAGTCTCACTCTGTTGCCCAGGCTAGAGTGAGTGCCATGGCATCAGCCTAGCTCACAGCAACCTCAAACTCCTGAGCTCAAGCGATCCTCCTGTCTCAGCCTCCCGAGTAGCTGGGACTACAGGCATGCGCCACCATGCCCGGCTAATTTTTTCTATATATATATTTTTAGCTGTCCATATAATTTCTTTCTATTTTTAGTAGAGGTGGGGTCTCGCTCTTGCTCAGGCTGGTCTCGAACTCCTGAGCTCAAACGATCCGCCCACCTCGGCCTCCCAGAGTGCTAGGATTACAGGCGTGAGCCACCGCGCCCGGCCACTTTGAGACTCTTGAAAAAACATTTCTAGAGTCGAATGTGGTTGGTCTAATATTTTGAATTTCTTTTTAGGCAAAGGGGCTGATTTGAGTAAGCCTCCATGTCGAAAAGCAAAGGAAATTCGGAAAGAAAGGAAAAGGTTAAAACTCATGCAGCAAAACCCAGCTGGAGAACTCGAGGGCTTCCAGGCTCAGAGTCAACCACCATCTTTGTTCCCACCAAAGGCTAAATCCAACCAGCCCAAATCACTTGAAGATTTAATTTTGGAATCTTTACCAGAGGATGCATCACACAAGTTAGAGGTACTTTGGAGGGTTTTTGTTTTGTTTTTGTTGTTTGTTTTATTTTTTGGTTTTTATGGGTACCTCATTTATTTTCATTGTAGGTAATACTGATCAGTTGACATTTTGCTAATTAAATAATGAGAAATTAAAGAGAATTGAGATGGAGTAGCATTTGTTTTGTTTGCTAAGTTAACTGCTATATTGGAGAGAAATCTTTTTTTAAAAAGATTTTTTAGCATGTTATTTTATACAGAGTGCTCTGGATTTTATATCTCTTGAAATTTAGTAATTAAAGTGTAAAAGAAAAATGCTCCTTTAAAATTTTATTTTTGGCAGTTTGGATTTAGATAGTAAAAGAGAATCACACTAGGCAAATTACTGTTTTATCCATTATAATATTCTGATCTTGACCAAGGCAGCAAATGATGTCACATATGTAAGGCAGTAGTTAGGAATTATCTTAATGGTGCCAAATTTTACTACTAAAATGCCCTGTCATTAATGCCCAAACCAATTTAGGCGTAATACGAATACTTCTAGAACCAAAGTCCTTCTTTTTTTCCAAATTGCTTTACATTTCTAGATCAAATCTAGATTTCTCAGTATTAGTTGGTTTCTCATATGTAAGGTAGTTCTAAAACATTAACCATAATGATTTTCTCATACCTGATTAGTAATTGTTTAGCCTTTGAATTTGTAGCTTACTGTCATCTGAGATATTACTTATCACTAAAGACCGATACTAAAATTTAACTTGGATGCATTCTATACCTTAGGATAATATTATCAGACATAAATTTTAACTTTTTATAACTCCTTGGCTACTCTGATTTTGATACTGACTTTTTTCCTTCAAAAATTGTAAAGAGATTTGTACCACTGTATAAAATATTTTATGAAGTCTTTTGATCATAAGTAGTGTATACAGGGAGCCAAGCACATCTCACATAACAGTTCCATGGCAACACGTTTTACTTTTTTATTGTAATGATATCCAGGATGTGTAAAGAGATTTGTTATCCACTGGGTGTCGCTCTTTCTTAATGGAAGACTTCTCATGGCACACACAAAAAGTTTCAGTTATGCCTTCATGTGTTGCATTTGATTTTCTGTTTCACTATTCTGTTTTGCTAACACATTTTAACTGGTTAGTAAATAATTAATGTTAAAATAAAAGCCATTGCTATGTGCAGTTACTCTTTTAAACTCATCTACATTTTACATATGAGTAAACTAAGGCACAGAGTGGTTACTTTTCCTGACCATGATGGGTACATTAGAAGAGTTGAGCAAGGGAGATCTGACTTAAGAGTCATAGTTCTTAACTATGCTATGAAATAGGAATACTTTGTGAGGGTTGTCTTTTATACTTACAAAATAAAGTTGTAAGTTTAGCATTAGCAATGATGAATGAAAGAGTGCAAAATATATATTCATATTTTTATTCTGACTGACTTAGTGATGGTGAGTTGTATACAACTAAAATTAAAGAGTATTTACTTGTGTTTGTGTCATGAGTGCCAGAAGTATGCTGCCCATTTACAATAGAGGCAGGCTGATATAATTCAGTCATGAAAGCTGAGGCTTAGAATTTAGAGGGCATCCTCCTCTGCCTTCTTAATGAGTCTACAAGTTATAGCCTTTTATTTGCTAACTGGTTGATTTTTTTAATGTTAAAATATTATGTTTATGCTTTAATATTTGTGTTGAAGCTTCTTTTTTTTTTGGTAACAGTTACTGGTAATGCATATTCCATGGAATGAATGAATGAATTAATGAACATTGTTTTCTTAACTCCTTCTGAAGGTAAGGCTGGTGAGATCATCTCCACCAAGTTCTCAGTTCAAAGCCACATTTCAAGACTCTTACCAGGTCTATAAACGTTACCAGATGGTTATTCACAAGGACCCACCTGATAAACCAACTGTGAGCCAGGTCAGCAGGCCAAGTGTAATTTTTCTGTACAAACAGAACTTTCCCTTCCATTTGATATCGTGGTGTGAAATCTTGGTTTATTTGTGGTGCATTTTATTTATATTCAATTTGCAGCATATTTGCCAAGAGATAGGACTGTGAATTATTGGACATTCTGAAAGTGCAAATTTTACCTAGTGCCATATTAAGTGCCCAGTCATGTGTAATTTCAGATTGGAAAGTAGCATGTAAAATTATTTTTATTTAAAGTCACTATGTTTAGATGCATTTAATAAATAGAGCTCTAAATTAAAATATGGTATTTTAATTTAAATATAAAGCCAAAAACTTTTTATTTTTATGGTAGGTGTACTTTACCCAACACAGTTAATGTGCTTTATTCATATTTAAAAGTCATATGCAGAAAGAGTTCATAATAGCTAAATTATTTTTTAATGTACTGCTATGCACAACTGAGTGGAACTAGAAAAGTGAGATAGTAGAATTTTTTAATGGACCTCCTCATACACTTATAATTTTATAAATCAAATGACTCAAGAAAAATCTGGGAGGAAAAAAAGCTTAAAACGCCTTATATAAGGAGAGGCAGCAAAGGTAGTGGCCATGGCAACAGTTAGCAACAACATTGACTGTAGTGTATGCAGGGAACTACAATAGAGAAATAAATAAAATCAAGCAAAAACAAATTGTCCTGGCTTTTATGAGTTTAATGTTTTCATAAGTTTTAGTATAAAGTTAGCACTTCAGGCTCTGTGCCAGCCATCCCATTCCAGGGTTTCTTCTTTTTATGACAAATTCCAATGCTGAGCTTTGGAAGTGGATTTGCGGAGATCTTACTCTAGCCTCACCTTCAGAAGCACATCATCAGTTAGAGATGTTTCAATGGCATTTGCTTGTATTTTCCTTGCTCTGAAGGTGAGGTTAGTACCTGTCTCCTTTGAGGACCCAGAGTTCAAGTCGTCCTTCAGCCAGTCCTTTTCTTTATATGTCAAGTATCAAATGGCCATACACCAGGATCCGCCTGATGAATGTGGGAAGACTGAGGTACCGTTCCTTGAATGTTTTTTCTGTGTTGATGAGGTTGTCTGTTAAGAAGCATATTATATAACCTTCTTAGCCATTTTCTTATCTGTCAAGCAGAGCTTTTGATCTTGTCAGTGTATATAACTGAACTTTTATGAAAACAAGTCGTACCTTTGAGCATTTTAAATCCTTAGAAAAAAAGGATTGCAAATTCAGGATATGTTTTTATTCAGTGTTCTCTCTAGGAACCTGAATGTAGTGCATTTATATGTTCTGTCATGCAGTGTAAGTCAGCAAACATTTACCAAGTGTCCGTTGTGTGCCAGACTATGTGCCACAGAACAAAGGGAAGAGTCTTTGTCTTCAAGAAATTGATAATCAAAAGGGAGAGACAGACCATGATAAGCAAAAATATCTTAAGAAGTGAATGGAAAAGAAATATGTATACCTAACCTACCAAACATCATAGCTTAGCCTGCCTTAGCCTTGCTCAAAACACTTAAATTGGCCTATAGTTGGGCAAAATCATCTAGCACAAAGTCTGTTTTATAATAAAGTGTTGAATAATTCATGTCATTTTTTAAAATACTATACTAAAAGTGAAAAACAATGATTTTGCACCATTGTAAGGTCGAACAGCCATTAAATTGGAGACTGTATGTTGAGATTATTGTAGAGAGCATCATTTAACAAGAATTTGTTGAGGGCCTATCTTTCCTAGGCTGGTGATATTGAGATGAATGAGATGGCATAGTTATCACAGTGGGACAGTGATGTGTTTAATGTGACAGATACAGAAGAATTAGAGTTTTGATTTTTTGTTTGCTTTAATTTTTTTTAATGACACAAGTTGTGTAAGCTTAAAAAGAGAAGATTAATAAAGCAGGAGTTAATGCTGCATGTTCCCTGAGAGAGGACCGACTTCTAGGTCTCCCAGAGAATTCTAGCTTAAAGAATGGTCTGTAGACCAGCAGTATCAGCATCACACTGGCACGCAGAATCTCAGGCCTACTGAACCAGAATCTGCTTCTAAAACTAGGTCTCCAATGATTTATACGCACATTTTAGTTTGAGAAGCTCTCTCTGTCCTAGGGTTCCCCGTTGAGACATAGGGCTGTTGATGATAGCATTTGCAGACAATAGGGATTCTGCCAGGGCCAAGGAGCGCCCTTTGATATTCTCAGGGTGTCCTATTCCCTTCTGAACTTTCCTTCTGGTTTCTGCTCTGGAGATTCTGGCTTTGCACCTGTCTGCTTAGTAGGTGTGACTAGCTGGGCCAAAAAAAC
This sequence comes from Eulemur rufifrons, assembly GCF_041146395.1. NCBI lineage: Eukaryota > Metazoa > Chordata > Mammalia > Primates > Lemuridae > Eulemur > Eulemur rufifrons. Next base: position 63,344,200 of record NC_091010.1, on the reverse strand, counting down.
CCTTACATGGTCCAGTATGTTTACTGAGAGACTCTTCCCCAGGGGCTTTAGGCCACTGCTGAGCAGATTGAGTGCAGCATTGAAGGCATTTATAGTCTAATTGGGGTGATAGGCAGTAGGATTAGTAGGGAAAGTCAGCTTAGGGTGGGACTGGAGGTTAGAGAGGTGACATCTGAGTCCAGTCTTGAATGATGAGTGTTTGTCAGGCCAAAAAGGGAGAAGAGCATTCTGGGCAACAGGACTAATGTGCAAAGGTGTGGAGGAACCATTTGCCGTTTTGAGGAACTACTGCTTAGTTTAGTATGACCAGATTATAGGGTGCATGTTAAAGGGTAATAAGAGATGAGGCTTTTGGAGATTTAGGTAGGAGCCAGATTTTTTAAAAAAAATTATTTTGGGCTGGGCCTGATGGCTCAGGCCTGTGATCCTAGCAATCCTAGCACTCTGGGAGGCCAAGGCAGGAGGATCGCTTGAGCTCAGGAGTTCGAGACCAGTCTGAGCAAGAGCGAGATACCGTCTCCACTAAACATAGAAAAAATTAGCCAGGCGTGGTGGCACCTGTAGTCCCAGCTACTTGGAAGGCTGGAACGGGAGGATGACTGAGCCCAGGAGTTTGAGGTTGCAGTGAGTTATGATGATGCAGCTGCACTCTAGCCTGGGTGACAGAGTAAGACTGTCTCAAAAAAAAAAAAAAAAAAAATTTTGGCTATATTGAAACTGCCATGTACCCATTACCTATCTTCAACCATTCTCAACAAGCTGCCATTCTTGTTTTATCTGTCTCTCCATACTTTTTTGTTGTTATTTTGCTGTATTATTTTATAGCAGATCTCAGACCTCATATTGTTTTATTTGTAAGTACTTCAGTATGTGTCTTAACTCACTAAAAAAGTGGGACAGTCAGATATGTGCCTTCTGATGTAATCCAGTGAGAAGAATAAAGCACCACCTGTGGAATGTTCTTGCTAAAGAAATTGGTTTTGGATCTATACGTGCTTCTAGATCTAATTACCGGTTTACAGGAAATATGAGGAGTAAAGGAATATGTTAAAAATGACCCCTGGGCAATTCTATAAGATATATCGTCTAATTTCTTTAAATAAATAAATACTATTTTATAAAAGAGGAAACTCTATTCTAGATTAGAAGATCTAAACTTTAAACAATGTATAACTACAATACCATATCACACCCAGAAAAATGCACAATAATTATATTCTCTAATGCTCAGATCATGTTCAGTTTTCTGTAGTTGTCTCAAAATGTCTTTTTTACATTTGGTTTGTTTGAATCAGTATCCATATAAAGTCTATATACGTTACATTTCATTGATAGTCTTTTAAGCATCTGTTAATTTAGAACAAATTTCCCTATTTTTAAAATTGCATTTTCTTTCTTTTTTTTTTTTTCTGAGACAGAGTCTCGCTTTGTTTCCCAGGCTAGAGTGAGTGCCGTGGTGTCAGCCTAGCTCACAGCAACCTCAAACTCCTCGGCTTAAGGGATCCTACTGCCTCAGCCTCCCGAGTAGCTGGGATTACAGGCATATGCCACCATGCCTGGCTAATTTTTTCTATATATATTTTTAGTTGGCCATATAATTTCTTTCTATTTTTAGTAGAGACGGGGGTCTCACTCTTGCTCAGGCTGGTCTCTAACTCCTGACCTCGAGTGATCCACCTACCTCAGCCTCCCAGAGTGCTAGGATTACAGGCGTGAGCCACCGTGCCTGGCCTAAAATTGCATTTTCTTTAAGAAACTGGTCATTCCCCCATAATAAGCTGAAATAAAAAAAAAAAAAGAAACTGGTCATTTATTTTAGAATTAATTTTGCTTCCTTGTGTTGATTCTTTTTGAAAATGTAAGCAGATATACGTGTGGTGTTGGTTGGTGTGTTTCTAAGTGTGTGATCTCTCTCTGAGTGGTGTGTGCGCATATATATGTGTGTGCATATATATATACATGCATTTCTGCATACGCATATTTATACTGCATACCGTAGTACACATACAGATACACCCACGTGCACACATTTACCCCTTTTTCTTATGTAAAGGTAGTGTATCAGACATGATCTTCCATACTGATTGTTTATTTCCTGGAGGTCATTCCATAGGAATATATGGAAGAGATCTTTGTTGTTGTTCAGTTGTATAGTGGAGTTGGATATCTGGTGAGCTCACCACTACTGGGTAATCTTTGCTTATAGGACCTTTCAGTGGATAGAGCTAGGAAATGTATTAAAACAAAATTATGAGTTTATGTTGATATATTTTTTTATTTTTATTTTTATTTTTTTTTGAGACAGAGTCTTGCTCTGTTGCCCGGGCTAGAGTGAGTGCCGTGGCGTCAGCCTAGCTCACAGCAACCTCAAACTCCTGGGCTTAAGCGATCCTACTGCCTCTGCCTCCCAAGTAGCTGGGACTACAGGCATGCGCCACCATGCCCGGCTCATTTTTTCTATATATATTTTTAGCTGTCCATATAATTTCTTTCTATTTTTAGTAGAGACGGGGTCTCGCTCTTGCTCAGGCTGGTCTCGAACTCCTCTCCAGCGATCCACCCGCCTCGGCCTCCCAGAGTGCTAGGATTTTAGGCGTGAGCCACCGCGCCCGGCCTATGTTGATTTTTTTTTTTTTTTTTTGAGACAGAGTCTCACCCTGTTGCCCAGGCTAGAGTGAGTGCCGTGGCGTCAGCCTAGCTCACAGCAACCTCAAACTCCTGAGCTCAAGCGATCCTCCTGTCTCAGCCTCCCGAGTAGCTGGGACTACAGGCATGCGCCACCATGCCCGGCTAATTTTTTCTATATATATTTTTAGCTGTCCATATAATTTCTTTCTATTTTTAGTAGAGGTGGGGTCTCGCTCTTGCTCAGGCTGGTCTCGAACTCCTGAGCTCAAACGATCCGCCCACCTCGGCCTCCCAGAGTGCTAGGATTACAGGCGTGAGCCACCGCGCCCGGCCGTATGTTGATATTTTTAATTCAAATTTAACACTGCATGGGTGTCTTAATTTTTCTGGTTTTATATTTCTCTTTTTGTGTTTCTTGATCACATTAATATAGTTATAAACTTGCTTTATATTATGTTATACGTAAACCAGGTTCAGCATTACAATATCAATAACAATATTAATGACAACTAATGAGTGAAGTTTATGATTCTTTTGTGATTTTTTTTGTCCTTAGAATATGTTCTAGTTAGCTGTTCTAACAGAAGACTATGTTTCAGAAGTCATGTGGAATTTATTTTTCCCTTTATATGGTTATGTTACCAAATTGACTAACATTCATTTATTTCAGATTGTTTTCAGTTTTGGGATTTACTTCTTAATTTTAGTGTTTTAATAGGCAGTAAATTTGTGTGGTTCAAAAGTCAAAACTACATAAAAAGAGATACCATCAGAGAATTCTCCTTTCCATTCCCATCTCCTTCACTCTGTTCCCTGCCCTCTATTAATAACCATTTTTATTAGTGTCTGGTTTATTCTTTTGGGGTTTTATGTTTTTGTAAAAGTAAGCAAACATATATGCATAGTCTTATTTTTCCTCCTTATTCTCACCAAGAGAAACATTCTGTGCACACTCTTCCATACATTTATTTTTTTCCTAAAAAGCATATCCTAGGGATCACAATTACAGCATGTCATATTATTATTATTAATATGTTTAAATGAGTTAATGATGAGAAAAAAAGAGAAGGGCAGGGAAGGAACAAAGGAAAGAAAGAAGGAAAGGGAGAAGAGGGAAGAAAGAATGAAGGGAGAAAGGGAAAACCATCAGTAACTTTTGAAGGTTTGAAAATTGGTAAGTAAAAGTCAAAAATTAAAAAAATGTATTAGGAAGAAATGTCTTATTTTGGATAACTTCTATGATTGTAGGCTGAAGTGTTTATAAGGAATTTTGTTTTGCGTTTCTATGTTGTATATGTGTGTATATAATATTATAGTCACATGATTACAGAATTAAAGGAAATTTGATTTCAGTTTTAAGAGACATACATATTTCTGTCCCTCCTTTTTTTGGTGATGTGAAGTCTTTTACCTGAAGTATGGTGAGGTAAGATGAAAGTAAGTGTGGCTTGAGTTATCTGCTTCCAAGTCACTGTGTGGTTGTGTATTGGGGTGTATCCAGTTCCACGCAGGGAGGGCCCTCTGATGTGGTCAGTGGTATAGAGCCCTCATCACTGCCTGTGACCCCTGGGGCTGGGGCGAGTGGGTTGGGCAGCTTCTGCTCTTGAATCGTGGCTCCCCTGACTACTCTTCTTCCGCAGTGCTGCCTAGAACTTTTCTTGAACTGTTTGTCCCATGGCTTTGTTGTCTGCAGCAGACACCTGCCTGCTTCTAAAAAAGTTCCTATTGAAGATCTGTACTACAAAGGGATTTCCTTTTGTGAGCATGCCATTCCCTGTCCAGTTAAACAGGGTAAACTCGTCAGGCCCCATGGTCACCTCTGTTCCATGTTTTCATTCTTCTGTGTCACACATAGACAAATGGTAACAAGAACACATAATGGAAGATGGACATAGTTTATCACTTGCTGGGTGTCTTTGTGAGCACCAGAGCTACTCTTCCGGCATAGACTGCAGAGCATGTCATCTTTGCTTCTATTCACGTTGTTTGAAACACAGCACTCTTTTTGAATCCATGGAGGAAGCTATTGGAAATGTTATCCTAAGGCCACATGTACTCAATTGAACAGGAGGACTGTTTTTCTCCATTTGTTGATAGATACATAATCATGATGTTCACAGTGTTCCTCACCATTTGTGTTTTAAAGAAATCTATACAAGGCTTAAAAAAAAGATTAATAAACCTAATTATTAGAACTATTTTAGGCTTTTTTAAAAAAGTTTACATGTTATTTTGAAGTCATATCCCTAGGATTAATAAGTAAATCTGAATTATATATTTTTACTTTAATTTTTAAAAAACTTTAAACTTGAAAATTTCAGGCCTTCATGGGGTGGAGGTAATGGTATAGTGAAGCCCCCTGTGACCACTACTCAGCTTTAACGCTGTTGACACTTGGTCAGTCTCATTTCCTCTTGCCACTTTTGTTTGTTGGAGTATCTGAAAACAAGTCCCCCATATCATGGTCCTTTATACTTGTAAATACTTTGTTGTTGTCTTATTTTTTTTTTTTTTTTTTTTTTTTTTTAGAGACAGGGTCTTACTGTGTTGCCCAGGCTGGACTCAAACTCCTGGGCTCAAGTGATCCTCCCGCTTCAGCTTCCCAAGTAGCTGGGACTGCAGGTGTGCACCACCGTGCCTGGCTTGTTGTTGGTTTTGATTCCATCATGTGACCTTATATGAATTTAAAACTTGTAATGACTAAGGTTATTTCATGCTGCTGTGCTTTCTTTCTCAGAAAGCACTGTTTTTGTAACTTAGTTCAGAGAACTTCCTGTCAAAGGTTGAAATATAAGGAGACCACTTATGTGGGATACTTATTTTGGGGAGAGTTATCTTACTCAGGCATATTAGTCAGTGAGTGTGGAAAAGGTTATGATGAGTCCATTCCTACCCCATGGAGACGGAGGGAGAGTGAAGCATCTGCATTGCTGTCTCACTGCAGCCACCAGGGAGTGCTGGAGATCTAGGCTTGTGTGGCTTGTGCAAGCTGGGTGTTCACAGTCCAAAGAAGTATGGATAAATGCTTTTCTTTTCTTTTTCTTCTTATTTTTAAATAACCTCTATGTTTTAGAGATGATAGGTAAATGCTTTTCTTTTACCATTTTGTTGTAAATAATTTTCATTGAGATATTGAAGTGATAATTACAAGTTATTCTTTTGCTTGTTAAAGGATTTAAATATTTTCTGGAACTTAACCTAGAGAAGCTTTCAGCTTCATTTTTCTCTTAAAAGTTTTACGTTTTGTGTGTTTACTTTCTCAGTGTATCAGAGAATTGTCATTCTCCTTTGATTATACAGAGACCACATAATCACATATAGGCATTTACAGTACAGTTTTTGGAAACTGTGGCTTTAGGCGAAATAATATATTAAGAAACCCATTTACCATAGGCTAATTGATTGAAACAGGACTTAAGTTATACAGGATATTTCTCATGTACATCTTCGGGGTGTGGAGGAAACCAGAAGACCCAGAGCAAACCCATGTTGACCTGGGGAGAACATGTCAGCTGCACATAGACAGTGTCCCTGGCCAAGAAGTGATTTTTGCCCCCTCATCAATGTTATAATGAAATCATGATGAATGAAAGGATGCTATCCCAGGACCTGCTGTGCTACAGGTTGAATAGCCCTAATCTGATAGCCTGAAATGCTCCAAAATCCGAAACTTTTTGAATGCTGACCTGACTCTCAAAGGATTGGAGGATTTTAAATTTTTGGATTAGGTTTGCTTAATATTTATAAGTACTTAATTTTAAATTTGAATGATGGCAAGATCTGAACATTTTAAATATATACACACACACACACACACACACACACACGTATTTTGAGACAGGGTCTCTCTCTGTTGCCCCGACTAGAGTGCAGTGGCGTCATCCTAGCTCACGGCAACCTCAAACTCCTGGGCTCCTCCTGCTTCAGCATCCCAAGTAGTGCTAATTTTTCTGTGTTTTGTAGAGATGGGTGGAGTCTTGCTCTTGCTCAGGGTGGTCTTGAACTCTTGACCTGGAGCACTGCTCCCACCTTGGCCTCCCAAAGTGTTAGGATTACAGACATAAGCACTGTGCCCAGCCAAAAAAAATTTTTTAAGGACAGGGCTAACTTACTTGAATAAAGTAAAGGACTCAGGCAATTATTTGTATAATTCAATCTAAAAAGCCACTTTTTATCTGTAACCCTTAAGTCAGGGCACACTGGCGTATTATAGTCTGTGACAAGACATTTGTTACTAATAGTTAAATTACAAAGCTTTTGAATTACCTACTTAATTGGAGCAGATACACTGCTGTATCCCTAGAATGTTACTTTTTGGGGAAATCCAAAGAGGTGAAGTTAAAGCTAGCACTGGAAATAGTTTTCTTAAAATTTCTTTTGGTCAACAATTTTCCTAAAACTTGTCTCAGATCACAAAATCATGGCATTCTACCTATTAGAGGTGAAAGGATCTTAGTGATTATATAAATTAACTTCTCTTCTTTTAGATAATTAAATAATTTGCCCCAGGTAACATGTGGTCAGTGGCAGGACAATATGTAGAAATTTCAGTGCTTTTTATACTAGACCACGGTGTTGCTATTTGAAAGAGTTAAAGTGGGCTAAATAATTAATACAGAATAACTGACATCAGTAAATGAAGTTTTCAAGGTAAGCAGATTTTCTGAAACATTTTTATTGCTAAGATATAATGTACACTAATTTAAAATGGCAATCTTCCCAAAATGTATCGTGTACTTCCTGCCTTCTCAAACAGAATGGTGAGCAGGTCTTGCCTGTTGATAATGGCTCTCATATTCCCATAGGAATATTGTTCTGCTCTTGCTATATTTCAGTGTGCCACATGCCGCTGCTTTTTCTTTAAAGTTACTCCGTTGTAACCTTTTATCTTTTATCTCTCTTGCAGTCAGTTCTTACTGTGTTAGCTTGTCTAGTATTAGCATTTGTTTTCTTTCTAATTTGTAGTTTTTTAAATGTATTTGTTAAAATATTATTGAGCATCTACTGTGTGTCAGGTGCTATTCAAGAGGCATTTGGTATGGTTAGCAAATCAGTGAATAAATCAGGTAAAGATTAAGGCCGGGCATGGTAGCTCACATTTGTGATCCTAGCACTTTGGGAGGCTGAGGTGGAAGGATCACTTGAGGCCAGGATTTCAAGACCAGCCTGGGCAATGTAGTGAGACCCCATCTCTTAAAAAAAAAAAAAAAAAAAAAAAAGGAGGCTGCAGCAGATGATTGCTTGAGCCCAGGAGTTCCAGGCTGTGCTCCAGCCTGGGTAACATAGCAAGACCCTGTGTCTAAAAAAAAAAAAAAAAAAGCCCCAAATCCCTTGTTCTTGTGGGCTTATGTTCTGGAGTAGGGGGATGGTCACAGATAGTCATTAACCAATAAGCCTAATAAATCAGTAAATTATATCATAGGTTGGCAGGGGCTGTTATGAGAAAAGTAGAGCAGGTATAAGGGAGGGTTGGAAGTGTTGGTTATTGGCTTGGAAACTAGATCAGCAAGTTTATTGTTAGTAAAGTTACAGTCAAGAGGAAAATGGGAAAAGGAGCTTTAGGGATTCTTCTGTGAGTTGGGCAAATGAGCATTAGGAAATACCTTTCTGATTCCTCATTTTACCCTTTATTATTTTCCCTGGGGATTTGTCTTTGATTTGAATGTCTGAAGTTCTGCAGTAGCTCGATAATTGACCTCTATTAATGTGTAACTTAATATAAGTATGATAACTATTATGGTTAATTTGTACATACTTGAATTATTTTTTTTTCCCATGGCCTGGACAATAGTTCGTTTATATTGTTTTTTGAAAGTTGAGGAATGAGACAGTGAAATGGAATGTTAGGTGTCAAATGGAATGTTTGGCATGAAATGGATGTTGATTCTTGATTAACCACTTGCCTGAAAACAAATGTGCCCAGTGATAAATTATTTGGATTGAATGGTATGAAGGTGATACCAGTACTACCAGACGGTGCTTGCTATGTTTACAGTCCCGTACGTTTTGGGTCAGAATGCTGATGCTGCGAAGGCTGAGTAACACCAAGAGTGAGAGTGTGAACTCTAATCAGTCATTTCTGCTGCAGATCTCAGCTTCCTACTTATTACTCTGTGGCTTTGAGCAGGTTCCTGATTCCTGAGTTTTCTTCACGCCAGGTTCCTCATTTATAAACATGGGATCGGGGGTGCCACAACAGGATTTGGTGTGGTGATTAAATAAGATCATACTTGTGAAGGTGCCCCGCCAAACAATAATTGGCTACACTTTAGTTACTAGGATATAGATGATGCTATGCTATCAGGACCCAACAGGGATACTAAGGTTAAGGCAAATAAGTGATACTTCTGGTTACCCAGTCAGCATTTGCAAACGAAATTATATTTTTCCTTGTTTTTCTATTTTAATTCAAATCAGTCCTTTCAAAGGAAAAAAGTAATATTCAGAACCACTCAGTTTGGCTCATCAACGTGTAATTTTAGTCTTTAAAATAAGAATTTTTAATTCTATTTTGATTCATCCTACTATACTACATACAACCTGGAAAAGGTATTATTTGGGGAAGGATTTATATATATGTGTGTGCGTGTGTGAGTGTTTTTAAAGAGACAGGGCCTCACCATGCAAATGCTATCATAGCTCTCACTACCTCCTGGAACTCCTGGGCACAAGATATCCTTCTGATCTTCCTGCCTCAGCCTCCCAAGTAGCTGGGACCGCAGGCACACACCACCATGCCCAGTGACTATATGTGTATTTCTTAATTGTTTTACCTAGAGCTGGAGACAAAGGAACTATAGGTTATCTCTGGTTTTTTTTACTCTGGTGGTAGAGCTTCTTGATTATATTTGGAATAGATTTCTCATTTTGATAAATTAGCTATATTGGGTTCCTGTAATCCATAACATCCTTTGTGCTTGTTACACCAGCTTATGAAAGTACCATGCCAGAATCTGAGGAAATACGATGTCCAGCAGAGTGCCTGGAATGGAGTGGACGCCCAGTGAACATTTCCTTGAATGAATGAGCAGCTGAGTTGACTATTTTTAAGGAACAGCTGGAGAGAGAACTCAGTTTTGCCAAATTGAAAGCTACTCAGGGAGAAAATGGTGTTCTTGAAACTTGTGACATGAAGCAAAAAGGAAAATTCAAATGATGTCATAAGCTTTTGACAGTTGTCCTGCTATAATAAGTAAAAGCTGCTTTTAATTTCCTGAGTGAGAGAGTTGAGCAATTTACCTACGAGTTAAGCACATTTTAGTGAGTGCAAAGCTCATGTGATAGAATAATCTTGCTGTGAGCACCATTTGTCTTTAGCTTTTGTATTTGAGGTCTGTTTTTTCCATTAAATCTGAGGAGCATCAAGTTTTATGACCTTCTGGTAATGACTTGACAAGTGAACAATACTACCTATTGATGACTAGTCTAAGCAAGGAAAGTTTGTGTTTTTGCTGTGATCATTCATTTTATATGCCAAATAATTTTAGGTAACTGCTTGCATGATTAAAAGCAGTTGATTTTCATCTAGTCAGTAGTTAGTTATAAAAGTAAAAAAATATACTATATGATTATCCAGAGCATAGTCTGCCTTTAAGAATATGTAAAAATAGGAAATATATTTATATAGGCCTGTAAATATTTATATATTTACATTTGTTGGCTTTTATGTGACAGTCATTCAAGAAATAGCTCAACATTTTATGCTTAGAATGGCTCCCATACTTCCTTCTCTTGGGCTTTGGAGGAATTCGATCTTCTATTCAACCAATCATATAAACATTTAATTGCTAGCATGTTCCAGTCGCTGTGGTAAATCCTGGGATTGCACAGATGAATAAGACATGATTCCTATGCATTTTAGCTAACATAAAATGAATTTCAAAATACTTCTTAAAGCTTCTTTTTATAGGTTTGCATTGATGTTTAAAATCTTAAAATGCTAATGTTAAAAATTATTGGAAATATATGTACTTGTGGGAATATTTGTTCTGGGCAAATATTGGAATCTTTCAAGACGCATTTTATTACAGTTCCTTCCATGGCATTGGCTTGAGCATTAGCTCATTCACCAGGGATGTTATTGGGTAGGAACCAGAACTCTTAAAGGGGCAAAAAGGGGCCAGTGATTGATTAATAGTTTGTATTGGATTTTTCTGACACTGTTGACAGCCATACTGAGTATTTTCAGTTAGAGCTGTCAGGGACTAGTGTTTCCTAAAATGAGCTTTGTGGAAAATTGATCCTGTGGTGTGTTAATAGATGTTACATGAAATTAAAAACAAACACACAAAAATCGCTGGTTATGGAACTTTGGAAAAGCACTTGATTAAATGGAATTGAAGAGTTTTTTATTTGTGAGTGCAGGAATTCTCAGAGTCTTTAATATGTCAGTATACCTTGTAATTCTTTAAGGTGAGGAGAAAGGGAAGGTGAGGCAGCTAGAGTATGCAGCATTTCCCAAACTTATTTGGCCACGGAATCATTTTTTCAGAGAGTGTCTCAGGAGCCTGGCACGCCACAGGACACAAGCAGGGGAAAGCTGAAATCATTTTGCAGATAAAAAACCAAGGCCCAAATAATGTAAGTGACTCACTCGAGGAGGTAGAGCTAGTGAGATTCCAAGCTAACTCTTAGATCACTGTTCTTTCCACTGGCAAAAGGAGATATAGTGCCTCAGAAGACATAGGTTTAAATATGTTAGAATGTAAATAAGATTTTTGTGTCATTGTTTAAGATTTATTGAAGCTTCGTGTCCTGTCCAAGGTTCTAGGTCTAATCAGTACAAGTGGTTAGTTAGTCCTTTCAGCTGCATTGGTAATAAATAGAATAGAGAATAGCTGTAAAAAATAAATTTAGGGAATTATAATACCTGAATCTGTCCATTTTATTCCCTGCTAATAGGATAAACAAGATGTTAGTTCTCAAATGTTAGTTTTGACTCCTGTTTAGTGGAGATTTAATTCTTATTCTGGTGATGACTTTTTTAATGGGTGCTAGCTATGTCTTTAGGCTGCTTTTGAAGGTTTCATTTTTCTGAAGTGAAATATGAAACAATGAAACTTTTGTGGAATCAAATTAATTTCTAAGAGTTGTAGATTTAGGAGAGATACATTTTTAACATCAAACTTGGTCTTGCACTGCCAATTTAAAACAGTGTAAATATGTATCAGAAATTGTACAGGGGATGGGAAGGGAGTCTAAAGTGTTATTTAACTTAACATAATTTAGAATCTTAACTGAATTAAAGCTTCCAAATTCCTGATAGAATTTAGTATTTTACATTGAAGTGTGATTTAGATTGATAACTGAAAATTTTAAATAAAGATTTTGTTAGATTATGGCCTAGAACAGACCTGTCCCTGACAAATTGTAAGACAGTATAATGCAGTAGGCGAAAGGCTAAAGAAATATGACCAGAAGTATATTTTGTTAATGCAAAGGAATTTTGGATAATTGATATGAGCAGTTGTAAGACTTGGAATTTTATTTTGGCAAATAGAGACACCTCACTGATGTTCCTTGGTTTAGAAAAAGAAAATAATCTGTGGTTTATCTTTGTAAAAATTGCCTTTTTGTGTTCAGTGTTTCCTTTTTCTTTAAAATATAGGAATTTAACCATGGTTACAAAAGAAAAGGCATTTCTGGAACATAGTGGCTTAAATTCCTTATCTGTTGAATATTTTATATTACAAAGATAAAAGAATTGATTATAGTTTTGCTGGGATCTTTTAACAAAATTAGCAGTATGTATTTCTCAATCCTTGTCTCTTCCCACCCTATCCCTTGAATAACTTGGAAAAAGAAAGAACTTACTAATAATAACTGATAGGAAGTCTTACTACAATTTTGTTCACTTGGAAAACTGTTTAAAGAATCTTGGTAAGCATTAAGGGCTTCCCTGGAGGGAATGAGAAGGTGATGTGTTATGAGACAGGCTACCGATGATGAATAGAGTTGTGGTACCAGGAGTGGTAAGAAAGAATGCTTTAAGAAAAGCAAGATTAGTAAGTAGCAGTAGCTTTCGAACATGAGCGGGGATCTCTGTGTATCTTTATTTTCTTTTTAGAGACCTAAAGGATTTTAAAAATGGTACTGATACCTTTTATGCCTAGATTCTAAATATAGACCATAATCCTTACGTTTTTTTAAAAAATTCAAGACCTTGACAGAATAATTTTCAATTAGAATTTTTATGAATTCACGTGAATCAAATTGGTAGTTATTGATACTGTTATAAACAGAAAGCTTTCCTGTTAAGTTTGAAAAGACAAATATCGGGCAGTTTATTTCTATTTTCAGTTATATTAAATCAAGATACTTCCTAGAAGTAATCCTTAAAATTGATACATAGAAAAATAAAGAATATATGCTGGGCATGGTGGCTCAAATCTGTAATTCCAGCACTTTGAGAGGCTGAGGTGGGAGGATCACTTGAGGCCAGGAGTTTGAGACTAGCTTGGGCAATAATAGCAAGACCTCGTCTCTACAAAAAATAAAAAAATTGGCCGGGCATGGTGGTGTGTGCTTGTAGTACTAGCCACTCGGGAGTCGGATCGCTTGAGCCCAGGAATTCAAGGTTGCAGTGAGCTAGGACCGTACCACTGCACTCCAGCCTGGGTGACAGAATGAGACCCTGTCTCTAAAAATAAAAAAAGAAAGAATATGGTTATCTTTGCCTCTGATTGTTTCTGAAATGATTAAGTATATTCCTGTCTGTAAAATCAGTAAGATATTTTGTAAAACACATTAAATCTTTTTAGTTTTCTCAATATTATTCCTGAATATCTTGAAAAGGCTCTTTTCATAAACCAATTAACTATACTCATTATTTCTTATTAAATAGTTCTGTTAGTGTAGCCATATTAAAAAGGTGGTATTAATGTGGACTACATCTGCGGCCATAGTCCTTTTTTTTTTTTTTAAATAGACTTTATTTTTTTAATAATTTTAGGTTCACAGCAAAATTGAGCCATAGTCTTGTCTTACACTGATCAGACATCATGGTAGTATTTATTAAAAGGAATCTGTCTCTACTATTAATTGCAATGTATACACAATATGTAGTTTGCAATCTCGTATTTGCTTTTTTGTAATTGTCTTTTTTCACAGTATTATCATTTGGACTGAATATAACATGTATAATTTCATTATGAAAGAATTCACTAACCAAAGTGAAACATGAAATAGCAACGGGTTTTACTGGCACACTAATAGAGAAGAGGCATTTTTTGAAATCTTTTTCATGTCCTGGGAATAGGAGTGTGAATGTGTGTCTTGTGATTTGTTATTCTGTTTTTACTGCTTTGGGATTGAAGGCTTTTATTTATGTATTTCATATTTTGGCAGCTTCAAACAGGACAGGAATTTTTAGGTCTGTTTTGAAAAAGCTCTGACATGAGTGTTGGACACATACACATGCCAAAGATGTGTGTAAATTATTGGAGCTTCAAGAAATGTTAGTTTTCTTAGAGAGTATATATACTTCTCTTTATTTTTAAAGTAACTTCCATCCTAATTAATGCATCAATTACTATTGAACATGAGTTAATTATAAATTCAAAAGTATGCGTATAAATAGTTAATATGCATTTATGGAGGAAAGCATAGAAACCCTACAATATCAAATTTCTGATTGTAAAATAAAAATTTACTGTGCCTCATTTTTCTCCAGTGATAAAATTGACTAAACTTTCAACTGGCACTTTTTACTCTTGGGAGGAAGAGGTAGGGGTTATCTTAGTTTGAGCTACTGTAAAAGAATCCAGCACCACAAAGCTTGCATTTTCAGTTTCAATAAAATTATTTTTTTTATATCAGCATTATGAAAACTTTATATTTTGGTATATCTTGCACTTTCAGAAAGTTCTCTTAATAGCCAATATAATTGAACTGCATGTTGATATTTAAATTAAAAAATTCTTACAGTCTCTGTATTTTAATATATGTGTCATCTAGGGCCTAGATGATATTAGTTAATTGCATGGCTTTGGCATGATATTTTCAAAATATATTTTTTAGGTTTTTTTAGGGGGTGTCTGATATATTTTTAAAACTTTATTATGGAAAACTTTAAACATTTACAAAGTAGAGAGAATCATATAATGAACCCTTATATATTCATCTTATGTCCTTACTAGTTTAAGATCATGTCCAATTTTATCTACATACTCCCCCCATTCCTTTTCTCTCTACTTCTCCAGTGATTGGGAAGGAAATCCAAGACATGACATAATTTCATTGATAATATTTCAACGTGTAACTCTAAAAGAGAATGCAAGTTATTTGTATTCCCTGTGAGTACTAGCTAGCTTTGTTGTAGAGAGGAAGTCACAAGTGCTTTGAAACAGGCCTGTCAGTGCATTTTATTATAGTTAATTTGCATTTAGAAAGATCAAGAATTTGTATTACTTAGTATTATATTATTACAGTAAATCTCAAAAGATTCGAAATGTTGATTCTGTAAATGACATCTTTGAAAACGTTATGAATTACCATCATGTATATGAAGTTATGTGACAGACCTCATTGCGGAGCTAACTACAGTTTGCTTTGTCATTTGTTTATGCCCCCCTCCAATTTGTTTGTTTATTTAAGTGCTGAGAAACAGGCAGCATTTAACTGCCTGTGATATTTCAGGTGATACTCTTTAAACCTCTGTGAGTGTCATAAAAAAGACAAAGGTGAGGGAAAAGGGAGAGAGGGGAGGGAGATAAGAAAAAGGAAGTAAGGCAGGAAGGAAAGAGATGTGGGACTGAGAAAAGAGAAAGGACAGAACAGGGTAAATGTCACAGCCAAGGTGCCAAATTGTGGAGATAAACTTCATCTTTCCCTCACTAAGCCAACCTCCTCCCTTGGTCTTGACTTTTTTTTTTCTTTTTGAGACAGAGTCTTGCTCTGTCACCCGGGCTAAGTGCGGTGGTGTCATCATAGCTCACTGCAGCCTCAAACTCCTGGCCCCAAATGATCCTCCTGCGTCAGCCTCCCAAGTAGCTGGGACTACAGGTGTGCAACACTACGTCTGGCTAATTTTTCTATTTTTTGTAAAAATGAGATCTTGCTATGTTGTCCAGGCTGGTCTCAAACTCCTGGCCTCAATTGATCCTCCCGCTTTGGTCTCTCCAAGTGCTAGGATTACAGACATGAACCACTCATCTTGACTTTTTTCTCTCTCCCTTTTCTTGATCCACACCCACCGCTTTGATTTCTATTGTCTTCCTCTCTTGGCATTTACTAAACTTTACCTGTCACATTTAGAGTCAGAAAGATTGCTGATTCCTTTCTTATAGGGTGTTTTTATTATGTAGGGGTTGTGAGATAAAACATAAACAAAATATTTTAGGACTAATTTATTGTACTTTATTTGCTTTTATATGGATTTTTAAGAATGTTTATTTAAACTACTTCAAATAGTTGTATACATACTATGGGTTAGGTTGAACCTTTCTATGCTCTGTGGATGAATTATACAAATGTATGAAGACACTGATTTAATATAGATCTTTGGGTTTACTTTAGATGTTCTTACTGGAAAATTGTGTAATAGTTTTTCCTTTTTCTCTGTTCTTTTTTGCTGTCCATTTACTGGATGAAATTGATTCTGTGTGAATTTGACTCTGCAGTTCACGAGATTCCTTTGCAGTTCACCTTTGGAGGTAAGAATTTACTCACCTTGTTACCAGTATTGCTAATTGAACACCACTGTTGGTATCTTTCATTAGACATTTATTTGATAATTTAGGAGTGATCATTTTGGTGTGACACATATATTCTTCAGTAACAGTAATAGGGTAAATGTAGCCTTTTTTTGAATAAAAGTTCCTAGAAGTTACAGCTATTCCCCTTCATAACAGGTCATTGCCTCTTTTTATAAGTACATTTTCTTCTTCAGTATGTAGAGAGAAAGCAGTCCTTCATTTTAAAGAGCTTCATTGTATCTTTATAACTCCCATAACATTTTGTTTAACATCAGCCTTATTCTCTATAAATTGCCCTGGTATTAAAAGAGACCTAGAGAAATCATAGGCAAAGGCTGTCATCAAGGGAGTTTTGTTGGTTTGGAAGACCATTTTAAAATCCACGAATTGGTAAGAGAAGAGCAAAAAGGGCTTAGCTTTATTGAGTTTCTGTTATAGAACCCAGGCACTATTCTGGGTTCCTTTTTTCATTTACTCCTCATCATGGTTCTCAGTAGAACTGAAAATATAGTTTTAAAATTGTGAGATAAAAATTTTTAGTTGTTTACAGAATCAGATATCGCTGTGAGCTGTTGTTGCAGAAGAACTTACAGATGATTGGTGAAACTTGGAAAAAGACCCAGGGAAGGGGAGGAGGTGACAAGACTTGGAACCAAACCTGGGTTTAAGAGAATGTGTCCACTTACTAGCATGACACTGGCAAATCACAACTTTCCTGAGCCCCAGTTTTCTCTTATCTTTGAAACACAAATAATAATTTGTACTTGTCAAGTGAGGCAGTGGAAATGGGAGCAGTTATAAACTGTACTATTCAAGTCAGTGATGGTTTGTACTCTCCTGTTAAGCTACACTTCAGCCCCACACGATGAGACTCTATTCCTTCCCTTTGTGTCTGTTATTTCACTTTATGCTCCCTTTCTAACTGCTCAAATCATATTCCTCTATAGGGTTGATACTTTGTCCCCTGTGAGACCATCTCTGACCTCTTCACATGGAGGCAATTGTTTCCTTTTCTACATCTGTAACATTGTGTTCATTTGATTATTGAAGCTATTAATATTACGTTGCTGATGAGGTATGGCCCACCCTGGCATGTTAGATGTACATGGTGGCCAGTTTGAGTGATCACCAGGAACATGGGCAAGACCAGGAGGCTAGTCCCATCTACGTTTGGTGTCCAAGGTCAGTGGGGAAGCAAAGTGCCATAGTGGGAAGATTCTGGGCTTTGAAATGAGAGGGACTTGGGTAGCCTATAGGCAAGTCATTTAATCCTTCTGAGCTGCCATTTTCTAATCTAAAAATGGAGATAATAATACTTACAGGTCATTAAAATTAAATGAGATGATTTGTGGCAAACACTGAGCACCATGCCTGCCACGTAGAATCTTAGATAAGAGATAGGTATAAAGCAAAAGCCAAACCATAGTAAACTTGAAGCTGATATAAATTTTATAATCTGCTCTTTAGTTGAGGAAGCATGTTTTAACCACAGAAGCAATGGAAAGTATCACAAAGGAAAATATGAAGAAATTGATTATGCAAAGATCCATATTTTTGTACATGAAAGCAAATACAGTTAAAAGGCAATTTGGGCAAAGTATGGTAAAAGGGTTATTATACTTAACCTTTTAGAATCAAAAAGCTGATTTCTTTGCATAAAATTTTCTTGCATTTTATCAGGTAGTGGATGAGATGAAATACAAATGGTAATAGATGTGTTTTATATGTTTAACCCTATTAGTAATCAAAGAAATGCAGCTTAAAACAACGTACAATTTTTTACCTGTCAAGATAGCTTTTTTCTTTTTAAGTGAATGCTTTAGAAGATGTCATGAGGTGGGATGTTTATAAACTTCATCCTTTATAGAAAGCAGTTTGGTTATATACATTAAAGGCTTTATATACATTCATACCTCATGGTCACATAATTCTAAGAATAACTGCTAGAGAGGCAATCAAGATGAAGATAAAATTTGAATTCAAATGTTTATTACAGCTTTATTTATAATGGTAAAAAACATTGTAAACAATCTAAATGTCCAGCAATCGGAAAAGGTCGAATAAATTATGACACAGCCAAATGATAGAACACCCTACAGACATTAAAATGGAGATTATGAATATATGTTCGTGTGTAAATGTTGATGAACAGTAAGTATAAAACGCTTTTGGTATATTAGGAGATAAAAGTAGGATGCAAAATTATACATGTAGATGTCAACTTAAAAACCATTTTAGCACACAGAAATTATGAAGGAGACACACAAAATGTTAACAACAACTACAAAATGTTAAATTGTTTTATCCTCTAATCTTCTAATAAAGGGCCCACAATGGATTGAGGTATATTGGTCACTTTTTGGCAATGGTTCTTGTAATCAGTGTTTGACAAATGTATATTAGGAAAGTCTCTTTGATTTGATGTAGAAATACCCTTGAAAAAGGTAGGAAGTTAGATGAAGAGATAATGTTGATAATGTTTAAGGCTGGACCCTTATTTCAGCAAGAGTTTAGGGGAGTGACCAGGAATAAGGGTTTTTAGCAGAGGGTAATTAGGCTGGATTGGTTTCCCCGCACAGGGATTGAATAAGGAGGTTGGAGCTTCATATCCACTTCACTGGGGCAAGGAACAATTTGAAGATATTATTAACCAATGGCAAAATGCTTCTAAATAGACTTCATCAATAGATTTCTCAAACGTAAGCTTGATGAGAGAGGACCCTGTTTTTGTTTCCTTGTGTTTCCATTCTTAGTATAATAAGTAGTACATAGTAGGCACTGACTCAATAAATAATTGTTGAATGAATGAATGATCAAATGAATGAGGCTGGAAGTAGCAGTATTATATCCATAATTTGACAGAATTCAGCTGAAAGCAGACAAGATCTAATATTTATATTTTAATATGGTTAACAGTCTGTCTTCCCAGCTAGATTGTAGCTACTTAAGATTGGGAGCTTTGTCATTTTCATCTTTGGATGATCTCAGTGATAGATAGGGCTTGGAGTGTACCAACTACACCTGAGTGTACCAAAGAAATACTTTTTTTTTTTTTTTTTTTTTTTTTGAGACAGAGTCTTGCTCTGTTGCATGGGTTAGGTGCCATGGCATCGGCCTATCTCACAGCAACCTCAAACTCCTGGGCTCAAGCAATCCTCCTGCCTCAGCCTCCCAAGTAGCTGGGACTACAGGCATGCGCCACCACACCCAGCTAATCTTTTATAATTTTAGTAGAGACAGGGTCTCTCTCTTGCTCCGGCTGGTCTCAACTACTGACTTTAAGCAATCTTCCCGCCTCGGTCTCCCAGAGTGCTAGGATTACAGGTGTGAGTCACTGCGCCCAGCCACAAATACATATTTTTAAATTGTATATTACTCCTTTGGTTAGATAATTGGGAATATGTATGTGGAAGCTTTTTTTCTTTGTGAAAAGTAGAAGAGAAAGTATCATGTTCAAAGTTTAGTGATAGTTTCTGTCCTTTTCTGCTTTGTCTGCTTAATGATCTGGAATTTTACCTGGGCTAAATGTATCTTTTTTATTATTGGGCTTATCGACATGAAGGAGGAAGAGAAACAAAAATTAAAGATGACCAATGTGCTTCTCTTTTCTTGATGGGAGATACTTTGAGATCTTTCGGTTGATATTTTTCTAGTTTGGAATTCCACAGAGACCGTTTTGCTAGTGGCGTCTACCCGCAAATCTCCTCCAGCAGTGCTGAGCTCAGGATGGCTGTTCCTTTGTCACCATGTGTGGTGACACCTGAGAGCCAATGCAAAGCCAAGGTGGAAGAGTATTGGGAGTCTCTAAATGTTTGATTTTGCCATTAAACTTCTAATTTAGCTGGAGAAAGAAAATTACAAATATGGTAAATCCCAGCACCTTTTAAAATTTTGAATAAAAGTAATTCTGTTAGAGACAATAAAATACATGAGACTTGGAACTGAAAATAAAGTAGGCATCAAACTTCACTTTCTCCACAAAAACTACTATGAATAAACCATGTCCCTTTGTTATAAGTCCTAAACAGTTTACTGCCACATGAATCTAATGAAATTGTCAGGTTATAGTAATTACATCAGTAATTTGATATGTTGTCATTTGAATGGACCATGTGTGCAGAGTCAGTTACTTCCCTCTGTGGGGCTGACCCTTTTACATTCCTGTAAGCTGAAGACTAATAGAGCTCATTAAGCTTTATGGGAAAAGAGCTTTTATCACCTCGTCAAGTCAGGCAACGTATTTCCATTATATTCCTAATTTCATGTGGCTCTGTAGCTGCTGATGTGCACTCCCCTGCTAGGTTTACATCGGTCCTCTGCCTTACAGACATTTTTATTGACATTTCTTAGTCTGAATTACATTTGTGTGGCACCACTTACAGATGTCTTCAATTAAATGTAGGTAAATAAAAGGGATTATATATCAGAGGCCAAAAGATTCTTGAAATTCTCTTGTGAGTCAAACTTTGCCAGCCAGTCCAGTAGGGTGCAGTCTCATCATCACTTTTGGGGTAGAGAGCGATAGGAGAGGCCTTTATAATAAATATTAAACCATGTGTGAATATGGGTCACTTAGGTTTCTCTTCAGGTATGTCCTATTGCTTCATTTCAGTTCAGTTAAAGTCTTTTGTATTAATAGTTACGATAATAACTTATTGAGAATTTAGCACCTATGGTGTACAGGTTCTGTGCGTAGCACTTTTCTTATTTTAGTTCTTACAGAATGTCTATGAGGTAGATAGTCCCAATTTTATTGTGAAGAAAATTGAACCCAGAGAGGTAGATTAGGTGCTCAGTATCACAGCTAGTAGCATGTGACAACAGGCACAAGACAGAAAGGAGGAAATGGAATGATACTGCAATAAGATTCTAACGTTACATGAAGTGATATATTATTTGAAAGAAGACAGTAATAAGTTAGAAAAGTATTTAGTAAAACCCAAGCAGGATTTCTCAGCTGTGGCACCATCTGCATCTTGGGCTAATTCTTTGTCTTTGTTTGTGAGGAGCTGTTCTGCACATTGTGGGAAGCTTAGCAGCATCTCTAGCCTCTGCCTGCTACATGCTAGTAGGATCTCCTCCCCCACCCCTGTCCACTGAGTTGGAACAAAATGTCTTCAGACTTTGCAAATGTTCCTAGGGGGCAAAATGGCTCCCTGTTGAAAACCACTGCCCAAGAGCAGCCTTAAAAAAAAAGTACAAAGATATAGTTAATAAGCCAATCATGAAAATAAAATGTAATGATAAAATGTGTTTAGTCTAACAAAAGACAAAAAAAAGAAGGAAAAATGAACAAAAAACAAGTGGGACAAATAGGAAACAAATAGCAAGATGGTCCACTTAAATTCAGCCATATTGATTGTTACATTAAATATAAACGGTCTAAACCAAAACTCTGCTGCCAGGTAATGTTCTATTTCTGCACTGTCCATACAGTAGCCAGTGGTCATACATAGCTACTGAGCTCTTTAAGAACTGAATTTTAAATGTTTTAAATTTAGTTAACTTAAAGTAGCCACATGTGGCCAGTGGCTATACTATTGGACAGTGCAGTGTAAACATTCCAATTACAAGTTAGAGATTGTCAGCAAGATAAAAGAAAAAAGCAATATCCACCTTAAATATGAAGACATGGATTTAAGTTAGAAGTAAAAGGCTAAAGTAAGACATTACCATGCAAATACTAATTATAAGAAAATTGGAGTGACTGTCTTCATATCAGACAAAGTAGACTACAGGACAAACAACTGAAGGAGGACTTTTCATAATGATAAAAAGGTCAATTCATTGTATGAATGTGCAATAATTCAAAATGTGATCCACTTAATAACGGAGCCTCAAAATATATTAGCTTTTATTTAAATTAAGAACCAAAGGTAGAAATAGTCAAATTCACAGTTATAGTTGGAGACTTTAGGACAATTTCCTCAGTGACATATAGAACATTTAGAGAGGAAATTATTAATAGAAGTAACATAGAAGGTTTGAACAGTACAATCACACAGTTTTACTTAACTGTCTATCAAACACTGTATCTAACAACTACCCAATGTATATTTTTTCAAGTACACAAGGAATATTCAGCCAGACAGATCATATGCTGGACCATGATACATATTCCAGTACATGGAAAAAGATTTAAATAATCTATGATGAAAGTGGAGTTAAATTAGCATCAGTAACAAAAAGAACTCTTATAGCTCAATAAGAAGACTAACAGTCTAGTTTAAAAATGGGCAAAACACGTGACTATACCTTCATCAAAGAAAACATACAAATGGGTAATAAGCACATGAAAAAGTCCTTGGCATCATTATTCATTATGGAAATGTAAATTAAAACCACAATGAGGTACCACAATAAACCCACTAGAATGGCTATAATCAAAAGATAAGATGTGGAGAAATTGGAACCCTCATACATTGCTGGTGGGAATGCAAAATGGTATAGCTACAAGTTGAGTATCCCTTGTCTAAAATGCTGAGGACCGGGAGTGTTTTAGATTTCAGATTTTTTTTTGGGTTTTGGAATATTTGCTTTATACTTACAGGTTGAGCATCCCTAATCTGAAAATCTAAAATGCTCCCGTGAGCATTTCCTTTGAGCATCATGTTGGCACTGAAAAAGTTTCAGATTTTGGAATGTTTTGAATTTTGGATATTTGGATTTGAGATACTCAACCTGTAGCAGCATTACTCATAATAGCCAAAAGGTGAAACTAATTCAAGGGTTCATGAGCTGGTGAATGGGTAAACTAAATGTGGTAGATCCATGCAATGGAATACTGTTCAACAATAAAAGGGAATTAACTACTAATACATGCCACAGCATGGGTGAACCTTAAAGATGTCATGCTAGGTGACATAAGACAGACACAGGAGACGACATATTGTGTATTTCCATTTTATGAAGTAGAGTCAGAAAGCAGATCATCAGTTGCCTGGGATTAGGATTAGGAGTAGAGGACTGACTGCAGATGGAATAGAGGGAATTTGAGGGGATGACAGAAATGTTTTAAAATTGGATTGTGGTGATAGTTTCACAATTCTATAATGTTAAAAATCATAGAATTCTATATTTAAAATGGGTGAATTTTATGATATGTAAAGTATATCTCAAAGCTACAGAAAAGAAACCACTTCTTCATCTTTTAATTTCTCAAAATATTGTAGAAAAGGTCTCACTCAATTTGGCATCCTGCTTGTATATTCTATACTACATCCCTAGTTGTGGTGTAGGTGATATGTATTGTTTTACTATTCACTAAGATAATATTTTATATTGAAATAGATGTGTTTTGATTAGTAGTTTTAATATTAACTATTCCATGAATACTCTTAATATTAAATAATGTGAGCCATAAATATTTTTGGTAGCTTTCTAAGCTTTTTTGGAGTGGGGAACTACTTGGCTTCTCACCTGAAACTATGTGAATGCCTGGAAGAGGATGTGTGTACATTTGTGTGTGTGTGTTTGTATTTGCATTGATTGCCAGCTGCAGGTAGCAAGGGTGGGGATATCCTAGTTATTGGCTTTCTGGCCAGTGATAGTATGCATTTTGCTTTTAGGAAAAAAGAACTTAACCATCTCTTGATTCTATTGGCATATAAAGTATCGTTTCTTGGGATGGTTCTAGATATCATGGTATCTCCAGTGGCCTGAATTTGGAAGAAGAAATGACTATTAGCCAAAACTGGGTCTTGCAGAAATGAAGGCAGCTTGCAGAGGCAGCAGTGGAGGGATGAGGTGGGCAGAAAGTTGAGTTGTTAAGCTGGGGAAAGCAGTTCAAACAATTTTACCAAATAAGGAGAGCACTGAGAATCATATATCCAGACAGCTGGCCTGAATTGGAATTGGCTAGGAAGAAGGCTGAGCTGGTGAGCTGGGGGAAGCTTTACCTGCTTTCTAGTCTAATGCTTGGCAGGCCCAGCTGTGGTTAAAGAACCAGGGCAGAAAGAGGTAAATACAGGGAGGGCTAGATATCCTCAGAGAATGTTTGGCAGTCTGCTATTGTTACTGAGTATTCAGAAGTGGAAAGCTAGGCTGTGGCTTAATTCATTGGGCAAAAGCAGAAAACACAAGTAAGTTGTTTTTGTAGTTGGGTGGGCTGGGAAACATGTAGTTTTCAGGCTGAGTCCCATACTCTGGAATCTGAGGTTGAGAAGGCAAGGTAGCTGTTGGCCAGAGGCACTGGTTAGAATTCTGGAGCCAAATTATTGGGATTGTCATTTGATTGTTGTCTCTTTCACTTGAGTCTGAGGGCTGTTGGGCAGTTCTGGCTGGGGTGGGAGAATGGCAGAGAAATCAGTGGAACTGAGGACATTGTTCCTTTCCTGTAAGTTACTTCAGTAAGTCGCTTGAGCTTTTTTTGTGTGCTATCCAGAGTATTATTCCCCAGGCTTGCAGAGGCACTCGGTAAATGTTGGTTAAATGAACTTACAGTGCTTCCTAGTAGATTTTGGATATTGCTTGAATAGTTGAGCCAGTGCTCATTGAAACTGTATATCTCATAGTGAAATGATATCAACTAGAAGTCTTTTCCTGGAAAGCAATCCCCTATGATAAATATACCAAAATTAATTCTGAGAGTAAAAGAGAGCACATTCAGAATAGAAAACCACACATTAAATAGGAAAATGCCATAAATTTCCTTGTTGAAGATTTTTCTCATTGGGTCTTGGATTAGTGTAGGCATCTTAAAATCCAAGTCCATTCAAGAGATCTTTTTGCTGGGTCAGTCTTCCTTTAACAAATAATGGGTATTCATCATTACTCTAAGGACCTTTCAGCTATGCTTGAAATTAGGGTCATCTGCCTTGACAATTTTCATTGCCCATTAGATGTGCATGAATGCTTCAGAAAATGTTTGAATAGTAAATCCTGGGGTGGATTAGTTTCCATGGGGACATCGGTCTTGTTTGATGTTGGCAGTCACTGAGTTCTCAGTCTGGGTTATCACTGTGGGATGTATTTTCCCCCTATAAGAAATATTGCAAAAGCAGGACTCTCAGATTGAACTGACATTAAATAAGGGCTCATATAAGGATAGTACTCTGGATTCTAAGGTGTTTGTTATAGTACTCAATAAATATTACCTAATCTGTAGAATTGATGTAGACTAATCTGTGGGATTCTGTTACTTGTGAGCTGTTTTGGTAGTGCCTCACTAAAAGTCTTTTGGTTGGGGAATTAGAATTTAAAATAAAAGGAAATGTCAAAGTAAAAGAAATCACTTAAATAACGTTAATATCTTGATTTTTATCTATTTGTTCTGTAGTAAAAATGCAGAAATAAATTCCTTTCTTATTCCTGTCACACTTATTAAAAACATTTACTGTAAATCCTTCAATTACATAAGCTTTGTAAAGTTCAATTAAAATTTTTGACATTATGGTGCTTCTAGTTTCAAGTTGTAACTATTAGGGTAAACCTTTTTGCTTTCTTTGAAACGTTTAAATTCCTAAGGATTATGTCATTGAGATATACGTATCTTTGTCCTTTGGTTTAGTAAATTGTTGAAATCTCTTAACTCATTATGTTGAATAGAATATGTTAATACATTGTGATTGTGTTTTACTGTGGTGTACCACAGAAGTGGTGCCCAGTGAGAAAAACACTGAATTAAAAGTCAGGATTTTCAAGTTTTGGTCCTTCCTAGCATTCCCCTAAATTGGCTTTGTGACTTTGGGCAAGTCCCTTAATCACCCTGACCCTTACTTTTCTCACTTTTAGAGTAAGAGTATCCCAGATGAAGAGGTCCCTCAGAACTGAGCAAAGTTTGCCAATATTTTACATATTTTATAGCTTTTTTTCCCAGACTCAGGTGTTATAAACCAAGGCAAATAAAAATCATTTCCCCCCACCTGCAACTATATTTCCTCAAGTTTTGTCTTTCACTGTGCTTTTTTATGTTCTGTAATAAGCTGCCACTTTAGAATAATTTTACTCACTTTTTCCTTAAAAGGTCAGTCTTATCCCATTACCTAGTTTACACATATGTATCTCTCTTATTTTTGTCCTTAGTATGGCCTCAACCATCCATATTAGTTATATCTCTTAATAAAATAATACATTTTCTTTCACAGAGAGAACTGGGAGGTAGATCACTGAGAATGACTTGTCTTATAAAAGCATCCTAGCAAAGTGTGTGAATGTCACAAATGTCACAACTTTCTTATACATCTCTTTTATACCTTCTTAAGGTAGCAAAGATGAACATGTTTATTGACATACCCCAAAGATAAAGCCATTCTGTAGTATATATAGATAAGGAAAATAATTAAACTTTAAATTATGCTCATTGCTTTTTTTGTTCATTCTCTGAAGCTCTCCAGGTATCCAAAGATTATTTGTTAAATTTGTTGATTTACCTTAATTTACATTTTTAAATTATGGTTAAGCCAACACAAAACATAATAAATAAAAATGTCATTTGTTCAGTGTCATTAATTATTAGTGAAATGCAAATGAAAACCATAATGAGATATTACTTCATACCCATTAGGTTGGCTATTATCAAAAAACCAGAAAACAGCAACTGTTGGCTTGGATGTTGAGAATTTGGAACTTTTGTGCATTGCTGGTGGGGATATAAAATGGTACAGCTGCAGTGGAAAAAATTATAGTAGTTCCTCAAAACATTAAAAATAGAATTAACAAGTGATCCAGCAATTCCACTTGTGGATATATACACAGAAGAATTGAAAGTAGGGACTTGAACAGTATATCACTGTTCATAGCAGCATTGTTCACAGTGGCCAGAAGGTAGAAGCAAGCCAAGTGTCCCTCAGTGGGGGAGTGGATTAACAAAATAGTATATACACACTATGGAACAGTATTCAGCCCTAAAAAGGAGGGACATTCTCATACATGCTGGATGAACTTCGATGATGTTATGCTAAGTGAAATAAGCCAGTCACCAAAGGACGAATACTGTATGATCCACTTATATGAGATACCTAGAATAGTCAAATTCATGGAGACAGAAAGTGGAGTGATGGTTTCCAGGGACCATGGGAAGGGGAGAATCGAGAGTTAATTGTTTAATTAGAGTTTACAGTTTCCATATAGGATGATGAAAAAGTTCTGGAATTAGATTGTGGTGATAATTGTACAATAATGTGAATGTACGTATACCCTTAGAAATCGTTAAAATGGTAATTTTTTTTTTTTTTTTTTTTGTGAGACTGAGACCAGCTCTGTTACCCAGGGTAGAGTGCAGTGGTGTCATCATAGCTCACTGCAACCTCAGACTCCTGGGTTCTAAGGGATCCTCCTGCCTCAGCCTTCCAGGTAGCTCGGGCTACAGCCTGGCACCACCCTGACCAGCTAAGTTTTCTATTTTTTGTAAAGACAGGGTCTTGCTCTTGCTCTTGCTCAGGATGGTCTCAAATTCCTGAGCTCAAGCGATCCTCCTGCCTCGGCCTCCCAGAGTGCTAGGATTACAGGCATGAGGCACCATGCTTGGTCTAAAATAGTAAATTTTATATATATTTTACCATAATAAAAAATGTTTAAATGGTGTTTTTCGGAATTATAATTTAATTTAGTGGAACACAAATTTACATTTTTCAAAATCTTAAGCATTATGTAGGAGTAATGTTAATATTAACTGTTTTGATTAGTAGACCAATGAGTAGTTTTGGAAGTTCAGTTGAACTATTCTCTTCATTAGAAACAAACCCATATACAGGCATACCTCACTTTATTGTGCTTCACTTCATTGCACTTCTCAAATATTGGTGTTTTGTTATTTTTTAAACAAATTGAAGGTTTGCATCAACCCTGAGTTGAGCAAGTCTGTCAGCATCATTTTTCCAACAGTGTGTATTCACTTTGTGTTTCTGTCACCACTTTTTTAGCAATAAATTATATTTTAAGTAAGGTATGTACATTGTATTTTTAGACATAATGCCATTGCACACTTTATAGTATAGTGTAAACTATAGCCACTGAAAAACCAAAAAATTTGTATGACTTGTTTATTCTGATATTTGCTTAATTGTGGTAGTCTGAAACTAAACCCATAATATCTGCAAGGTATGCCTGTATTATTTTTTAAATCCACTCAGGTATTAATACTAATCTGAGAAAAGACATAACTTTTTTTCTACCTTAAACCAAAATTTTTAAACCAGTTTGATTTATCCAAAGATTCACCTTAGTTATGTATACTGGGGTTCTTAAAAATATTTCTCAGCTAGTGATTGCTATAAGGAGTTTATTTTCTGTGAATTTGGAGAATATTTACTTTATATACATGTTTACTTATCTCTATAAATCAGTTTTACAGAGCTGCTCTATTTAAGAGATATAATAATGTAATTTATTAATATCTTCTGGAGGTTGAAAAATATTTCACACACAATGAGAAGTAAAGGCTTTTCTGAATTATAGATGCACAGACATGTAGAGCGTTATTAGCTTCAGTTCTACAACTTTAGGTACAGCTCAAAAGGAAGTGCAAAAACTCATCAGTTCAGATCTCAAAGAGCTGTTCTTAACTGATTGACTTCACAAATATACTGACAGACAAAAAGACTAATAAACCAGATTCTCTATCATCTGTCATTCAGCAGAGAATAGATCTTTACCATCCATCCAAAGAGACCATAAATCAAATCCACCTATTACGTCCACCAATGGAGATAATTTACTGTTTGTGAGTGAACCAGAATCACAAAGGCACAAACTTAGTAGAGGGGAAGAAAAAGACATAGAATAACAGAGTGAGCAGAGTGAGAGCTCTGTTGTTGTGTGGGAATCTCTTTGGGAGCCAAGAAATGACAAGCAAGAAAAAAACATGTTAGAGTTAACAGACTGTGAGGTGCATTTCTCATTACTTACCTCAAGTGAGTTCACTTGAGCTTCTCCATGGATGACCTCCAAAACTCTTAACTATAATTTTTAAGAAGGTAAAATCATGACCTTGATACAAATAAAAGCATGAACACATGTCAAATTTTATTTGACTCATTGATTAACATGAAACCAGTAAGACCTTACAACTGGTGCAAAGAGTGTTTGAGATTATATAGATATAGATATGCATACAACTTAATAAAATAAAAGATTGAGTTGAGATTACTAGTTCAAATAAAAACAACTGGTTATTGTCTTACAGGATGGTAAACCTTAACCTTTACAGTTATTTGTTCCCCTGGACAGAAATCTACAAGTTAACCTTTGCCCCTACCAAGTTGTAAAGTGACCCAGACAATAGATAATCAAGCCCAGAACCCCACTGAAAGAATACCCAGTGCTATAGTCGGAATGTTGATGTTCCTCCAAAATTCAAATGTGAGAACCTAGTACCCACTGTGATATTATTAAGAGGTGGGATTAGTGCCCTTGTCAAAGAGGTCGAAGGGAGCTGCTTTGCCCCTACCACGGTGTGAGGACACAGAAGTTACCACATGTGAGGAACAGGCCCTCACCAGGCATTGAATCTGTTGACACCTTGATCTTGGATTTTAGAACCGTGAGCAGTAAATTTCTATTGTTTATAAATCACCCTAGTCTAAGGTATTTTGTTACAGCAACTCGAACAGATAAGACACCCGGTGATCTTTTTTATACCACCTCTTCTGTTTAACAGTTACAGGTTGAGTATCCCTTATCCAAAATGCTTGGGGCTAGAAGTGTTTCAGATTTTTTTTTCAGATTTTGGAATATTTGCAGTATACTTACTGAGATCTCAAATCCAAAAATTTGAAATCTGAAATGCTCCAGTGAGCATTTCTTTTGAATATCATGTTGGAGCTCAGAAGTTTCAGATTTTGGAGCATTTCAGATTTCAAATTTTTGGATTGGACGCTCAGCCTGTACTAGTAATTCTTCAGCCTTGTGTTTTTAAAATTCTTTTGATTATAACATTAATACATGCTTATTAAATATGGAAAATGGAGAAAAAGAAAAAATCACTCATAATCTCTTTACTGATAATATTAAATTTATTTTCCCTGTCTTTAGTGTCTGATTATCTTACAGAAAATTCAGAATTGGTTGATTTTTAAATCACTTATATAAAACTGTGTGATATCTTAACAGTACTCATGTATTACTGTTTGCATTTTCCAAATTTTGTTATTTCTTCATGTCTTAATTATACTCTATTTATTTTAAATTTAGTTTTTGGTGTTTTAAGAAATCATGTCAATTTTGATGCCACAATAGCTTAGTACATCTTTGTGTGTCTATTTTTAAAAGGAATCCAAACTTTGGTTAAGTGTTTCATGAAACTATTAACAAAAGGCAAAGCAATTGCAGGAATAAGTTATTTTAAAACAATGCAGACTTTTTATCAGGTGCCTAAAGTGATTACCTTTGGGGACCTCCATAAATTGTTGTCTACTAAAAATTCAGGACATTAATTGTCCAATTGTAGATTTTTGTGTTGTACAGGTACACTTTGGGAGAGGTATTTTTGGCTGCCTTGTAAAAGAGAACTCAGATTCTGCTTTCCTGAAGCCTCTGAAGACTTTCACTCCTCCTGTCTTTGTACTCCACATTAAATCCCCTCAAGTGCTGATGTCTGGCATATGACTTCCCCTTCATCTGTTCCTTTGAGCCATAACAGTGTTTGAGTGTAACTGTGGTACATGGGGAAAGGTGAGGGGAGGAGACAGGTGTACCTTATCAGAGTAAATATGCACCCATTTTGGGAGCAGTTTGGCTGAAAGCCAGAATCGGCCTATTAGTATTGATGTCATATCTACATAGTGCCTTTGATTGTACTGCATAGCTCATTAATCACAGAGGCCAGGCCATGCCTTCCTTCCCCAACATATAAGATGGTTTTTCTTTTGTACAGCTAGAGGTGAGCTTTATTATTTTTTTCTTATCAGTTAAATCCTTGAAATTGAGGAACTTCTGAAAAATAGCTTTGCTAATTAATTCTTTCACATATCCAATACTCTGTGCAAATTGCAGGCTGGTAAATACTATTAAATACTGCTGATCACATCACTGACTTATTTATGAAGAAATTAAAGATAGCTACTGTTAAATAACTCTGCTATTAAATGAACTACTGATGTAATTTTGTAGACACAATCTTTTAGGATGTGCCATTCAGACCCCTTAAAACCAAAAGCAAAATCTGACCCAAATTTTCTCACAGTTTGCAAAGTGCTTTTATTTGGACATTGTCATTTGTTTTTTACAACTACATTTGAGAGTGAGTAGTAGCATGATTCCTATTTTTAAAAACGCAGACATTGAAACTTTTAAAAGAAGTTAAATTACTGTCTTGCTTAGGTCAAATAGGCAGAAAGTATACAGTAGAGTTGGGGCTCAAATCCACATCTTTTGACTGTGAATCCTGGACTCAAGTCACTATAACCTGCTCCCTTTCTATTTTTAGCTTACAGTTTACAGGCTTCTCTTCTACCTGTGTTTTAAAAATAGATTTATATCAGTGGTTCTCAAAGGTGTGGCCCGGCAACCCCACGGCTTCTTGCAGGCCCTTTCACAGGTCGTCCTCAAGGTCAAACTTATTTTCATAATACCAAGGCATTATTAGCCTTTTTGACTCTCATTCTCTCATGAGTGTACAGGGATGTTTTCTGGAGGCTGCATGATGACAGCAAATTACATGCAAAAGCAGATAGGAGAATCCAGCTGTTCTGTGTTAAGTTGGGCATTAAGAAGATTTGCAAAAATATAAAACAATGCCATTTATCTCACTGAATTTTTTTTTACTTTGGAAAAATTAAGTTTTTTTCCCCAGAAAATATGTTAAATTATTGGGTCTATTATTATTCTCAAGTGAATTAATAAATACATATTTTTTAAATCTCAGTTTTAATATCTGCAGATGTAGTCCAGTAAACAAAAGCTCTTTGGAGTCCTCAGTAACTTTCTAAGTTTAAAGGGGTTTCTTGATCAAGAAGTTTGAAACCTGTTGATTGACAGAATGCCTGCATTATTAAGGCAAGCACATCTGTTACTTTCCCTTTCCCAAAGAGTATGTACTTTTCTGCACAACATGTAATTAGATCACCTTCTGTGTTTGTGGCATTGCAGAATGTTAACAATTAAAAAGACTTAACTAAGAAGTTAAAGAAATGCAGTAATCTCATGTACTGAAGTAGAATTCTCAAGGCTGTAAATGGAGGATGAATGGTCAGTGACTTAGGGAGGCGTCTCTAGTAGTAGGGCACTGAGTCTCCTGGAGAATTAGGATACGGGACTGTTGGAAGACATAGCTGTTTCTGACCTCATTGGGGTGAGGGTGCTAGAGGAGAGTACAGAGAATTGGAGGGCATCTCTCTCTCCAGTGCGCTAAACAACTTGTGCGGATGTGTTGTTTAGTGTTTATTCTTTTTCTTGCAAAAGTGTGTGCTCATTGACTTCATTTGGATATTTCAGAGGCAGTGTGACAGCCATTCTTTCTCCTATTCCTAATTCACTTCCCTGGAAGAAACCAAATTTTATGTTTGAAATCCTTATAAATTTTTTTTAATGCACAAATATACAAACACATATTTTCTGATTTTTGGTTTTTTTGGTTGGTTAGCTTTTGTTTTGTTTTTGTTTATATTAATAAAAACAGGATCATTCTTCAACTTACTTTTATCAGTTTATGTTTTTGAGCATCTTTCTGTGTTAGGACATATAAAGAAATGTTTATTTTTAATTGCCGTGTGGACTACTGATTGTGGCTGTACTGATTGGTTGAGGTAATTCACCAATTCATTATTTGTTAAGGGAGTTAGTTTCCACTTTTTTTTTTTTTTTTTAACTGTAATGATATTGCATGGACATTCTCACACATAAATCTTTGTATTGATTCTTCTGAAAGGACAACTTCCTAGTTGTGAGATCGAAGGGTCTCAAAGGATATGTTTTATTACTTTTTATATTTAACTTTAAAAAGATTAAAGTATAACCGGGTACATTTATTTTAAATTGATAAAGTTTGTGGATTTTGCCACCGCAAAACAGTATACCAGTTATACTTGCACCAACAATATATAAGAAATGTATATGCTAATTACACTGATTTGATCATTACATATTATATACATGTATTGAAATATCACACTATGCCAAATAAATGTGTACAATTGTTAGATATTGATTAAAGATAATAATAAAAGCAAAATAAAAAGAAAAGAATGGCTTGCCAGCATTGTGTATTGTCAGTCTTTTTATTAATAGTTTTTGCCAATCTGAGAAATCAAAACAAGAAGTATGTAGTAGTTTAATTTGATTTCATTGGAGCATCTTGTCATAAGCTTATGAGCAGTTTGTATTTTTTTCTATGATATCCTTTTTATGTTTTTCTGTTGGGATATTTGTTTTATTAATTGGTAGGGATATATGTGTGATGTTAACCTTTTGTCATGTATGGTGCACACATGATTGTCATTTAATGTTGGGGGTTTTCTTGTTTGGGTTGGTTGGGTTTTTTCATTTTTCATTGTTGTCATCATTGAAAACTTTAAAGATTTTTTAATAGTTAAATCTATATTGGCTTTTCCAGTAAGACATTTGTATTTTCTATCATGGTTTTTCTTTCATTCTGAGTTGAAAATTTAGAGAAAGCTTAGCTGAATGTAGAGAAAGACACGAGGTGATGAGGAGCAAAGTGGTTGCTCAGATCGCATTTTGGAAGGCAGGCCTTCGAAATCTGGGCTGCCCGTTAGTTAGACCAGTGCTGAACTGAGGATCTGTGTCCATGGGATCTCTCGGTAAGACTTGTCGTCTGTCTGGGCCCTGCTCTGGACCTACACCTGTCCTCTTATAATTTTGGTACCTTTAATTAATGCCATAGTACTGATGAGGCACATGACAAAGAAGAGGAAAAGAAGCAACCTGTATTTCCTCAAGAAATAGTAGCTAAACAACACATGGGATGGCTTCCTGACCTAACTCAGGTTTTGCATCCTGTGGGCTTGGCTTGCCCCTTTATCATAGGGACCAGTGTAGCTCAGATTCAGAAGTGCACATGAATTGTCTGGAAATCTGGTTAAAATGCAGGTTCCTGACTCAGTAGGTCTTGGGTGGGGTCTGAGATCTGAGATTCTCAATTTTTAACAAACTTCCAGATGATCCACATGTTGCTGGCTCGTGGAGCAAATGGGCATGAATGCCTGTAGCACAGCAGTCTAGATTCCCCTAGAAGGAGGGAAAATATGATCTAGTCTGCCTGTGGTCAGTCTGCCTGTTGGCCTCTACACTTCTTAACCTTTGTTGTTGTGACCGTTGGTCTGACTTATGATCCCACCCAACTTTGTATTCTGAATCTATTTTGGGAAATTCCTCTCTCCAGGATCTAACTACAACTTAAGTTTTGCTTGGTGAAGTTTGCCAAAATTCAAACTTGTGATCCTTAACCTCTTCCTGTCTTTTCCTGTTTTCTCCAAACTTTTTCTTTTTTATGGGCTCACTTAGATCTGTTGCTGATTTGGGATAAGTTATTTTAAGCCCTGATACATTCTTTTTAAAATTGGTTTAATTTTAAATTTAGAAGTTGAAACTGGTATGTATATTACACATAATATCTGACATTTATAATCACAGATATTAATGTTCCAGGTTGTGATAAGAGTGCTAACATTCCCCCCAGGATATTACTCAATAGTTCTTGAAGAATGCTATTAATAATTTAAATTAGTATTTCTGAATAGATTTTATAAATGAGACATCATAATAAACATGTATCAATGGATATAGCTAAAAATGAAACTTTATATTTTGAAAGATTTATATTTTAAAGAACAGATATTTTTGAACATATATAGAATAATATAGTGAACTATAAGCTATCTCCTAGCAACAATTATCAACATTTTGCTCATCTTATTTCATGAAAGATTAATTTTTTAATTAATAGACTTTATTAGAATAGTTTTATGTTCCTCTATTATTATATCTTAGTGTGGTACATTTGTTACAAATGAACCCATATTGATATGTTATTACTAATTGAAGTCCATAGTTTACATTAGGGTCCACTGTTTGTCTAATGACATGTGTCCAACAGTACTGAGTCATACAGAATAGTTTTCCTGCCCTAAAAATCCCTTGTGATCCACCTGTTTGTCTCCTCTCTCCCTCCTCCTGAGCCCCTGGCAACCACTGGTTTTTTTACTGTCTCCATGTTTTGCCTCTTCTAGAATGTAATATAATTGGAATTATATAGTATATATCCTTTCCATACTAACTTCTTTCACTTAGCAATGTGCTTTTTTTTTTTTTTTTTTTTTTTTTGAGACAGAGTCTCACTTTGTTGCCCAGGCTAGAGTGAGTGCCGTGGCGTCAGCTTAGCTCACAGCAATCTCAGACTCCTCGGCTTAAGCGATCCTACTGCCTCAGCCTCCCGAGTAGCTGGGACTACAGGCATGCGCCACTATGCCCGGCTAATTTTTTTCTATATAGATTTTTAGGTGTCCATATAATGTCTTTCTATTTTTAGTAGAGACGGGGTCTTGCTCAGGCTGGTCTCGAACTCCTGACCTTGAGCAATCCACCCGCCTCGGCCTCCCAGAGTGCTAGGATTACAGGCGTGAGCCACCGCGCCCGGCCAGCAATGTGCTTTTAATAAATGTTCCTCCATGTCTTTTTTGTGACTTGCTAGCTCATTTGTTACCACTGAATAATATTCCATTGTATGGATGTACCAGTTTGTTTATCCATTCACCTACTGAAGGATATCTTGGTTGCTTCCAAGTTTTGTCAGTTATGAATAAAGCTGCTGTAAACATTTGTGTGCAAGTGTTTGTGTGGCTATAAGTTTTCAGCTCATTTGGGAACTACTAAAAAGATTGTTTTGAAATACTTAAATGTTTTCATATTAGAATGGGGAGTATAGTTTGACATATCTGTGTTAGCTGATAGTTAATTTTATAAATTTGCAATAGAAATAATTTCCAGTTGCTACTCATGAACATATCTGTAATCAACAGGTGTCCAAATAATAGCACATTAAAGCATACGGCATGATAAAGTTCAGTGAGTGGGTTTCAAGGATATTATTGAATGATTGGGAAATTATATCAAGAGTTCTGCTGATTTCACAAATTTAAATATTGTTCTTTCCATTTTTATCTTCTTTACTCTGTCCCTCTAACTTTTCCATTCTGTGTTTTCCAGTGTTAAATAATTTGAATTAAGGCATTGATGTTGGGAGTTTTATGTCAGGTGGAAGGATAGAACTGATTTAGCAGATGTGTGTGTGTTTATAGACAAGCATCAAACATGTTTGTTATATCAGTTTAGTTTATGATATTGGAAAGTAGGTACTGAATTTTTTCTGACTTTCTTAGAGGTGAGTGATCTGGGCTCTGGCTGCTCCTGTTGCCAGGAGGGTAGAGATATCTTAGATTTACCTCTAGCCCATTCTCCACAGCCGCCATGTACCTGTTGAAAAAGTTTGTATTGATTGAGTTACTAACCAAATTGAGAACAGTAGATCATTATTAACCAACAGTGCTGAGATGACCAGATATACTTTTAGGAAAATAGCTGCTTATCTGCTTTACTTGGATCATCTTCCATTTTTGAAATCTAGTTTCTGGTTGGCGAGAACCCTACAAGGGATAAAAGGGAATAATTCATATATTTTAATGACTAGAAAACATATTAAAAAGAAAAAGAGTACAGCAGAGCAAGTTTTAAGAAAATTTTAAAAATGCATTGAAATACTGTTTTTGATGTTGTTGTATTTACTGACTTGGATATACTATAGGTTTTTGAAAAGTGAGTTTACTTAAATGTATTTGATTAGCAGATTTTCTTATAATAGTGTAAAAATAGCATTGATCTAGGAGCTTAGGAGGCCAGTGTGTGAGTCGGTTTATAACTCCCTGGTTTTATGATCATTGTACTGCTTAATTGACTCTTGGATTTCAGGTTTCCTTCTCTGTGAAGTGATGGACATCAGAGTAGATAGGTGTAGAGCTTATTTTGTCCTACGTAATTATGAGGCAGCCCAAATCTATGTAAAGTGCTTTGCAGATGGGGAAGACTGCAGCTTCCACATGAATTGTGCCTATGGTAGGACAAATTGGTTATGACTGGACTCATAGGAGAACAAACCTGTGAAGTAAATGAACCAGGTTACCAAATGGTAGGAGATCCAAGGATAAGAGATGTGATGAAAATCAGAAACTGAGAAGGCAGTTGCAGCCTTCAGAAAAATATTCAGGCTGGTACAGGTAAGCCTGATTTATATTTATGGATAATAGAATGTATTGGTTATTTGTTTATTGAGAATATGTTTAGTGAATTCATACTTATGCTCTTGATAAATACATTTTTTAGTGAATGAATGAGATTCATTAGATTTAATGAGTCCTAGAATGGTGTCCTAAACTGAAATCATGGAACGATTTAGATTCATTTCAAAGTCATCTAATTAGATTTGGCTTTGCTGACATTTGACAGGCTCCCTACCTTGCATATCAAGAACTGACAGCTTTTCTCTGTCTCCATGTCACTCCAGTGGCTGCTTTCCTTCACGAGTATTTTTAAAGACAGGGAGCTTCATTCCTATAAGCCTCAGGGCTTACATTTAAAAGATGGTTTTCATAAAATTCAGTTATACATAGGAACTTGTTTATTTCCTGTTGCACAGTGGGAGCATTCTAGTTTCTGAGACGGGTAATTAGGCTTCAAGTCCATTAGCTCTGCAGATATTGATGTAGATTTGGGTGTTGTAGTTATAACAGTTTAATATTATTTCCTATTTCTTTTTGGTTAGTGCTTATTTGTTCACCTGTTCTATTCTTCATACTGTATCCATATCTAGGAAAATAGTAATGACTTTTGTTAAGAACAGTGCTGTATGACAGTGATTACTAAAACTGGTTTTTGACATAATTTATTATTATAGTTGGTAGAAGCTCTTAAAAGTTTAAAGATGTATATTTATTGCCCAAATGACATTTTAACAATAGCAATGGAAGTTTTAGAAATCACTGATACTGCCAGCACCTTAGTAAATCCTCTCCTACTTGTGATGGTGATTGTTAACCTTGATCACCTGTACAGTTGTTCCTCTTTCCATACCATACTCTTTGGAATGGACTTAAGTATTAGGGAGTTATGCTCCTTCCCTTTAGGGCAGAGTGTCTACATAAACTATTTGGAATTATTCTGCATAGGAAATTTGTCTTCCCCCCCCATTTATTAAGTTGTTCAATCATGTGTTAATATATCAATATGGACTAATGGATATTTATTTTATACTTGGGGTTATAAGTCCAATACTGTTTTATTTTGCTGTTCAAATTGTTCCAGCTTTGGACACTGGGAACTCTTTTAGTTGACTCTTGTGTCACTTTGATATACCCCCATCAATGTGGGTGGGTTTTTTTGCCTATTTTTTTTTTTTTTTTGAGTGCTACTTTTACTTTCTGAGCACTTAAAGATGCTCCAAGCTTATCTTGTCTATTTCTTGCCCTAGTCCTGGAATCAGCCAATTCTCCTGGGAACCCTGGTTTCTTTCATTGCAGGATGGTATTAGACACCAAGATCTGGGCACTAGGGTATGCTC
Source organism: Eulemur rufifrons (assembly GCF_041146395.1). Taxonomy (NCBI): domain Eukaryota; kingdom Metazoa; phylum Chordata; class Mammalia; order Primates; family Lemuridae; genus Eulemur; species Eulemur rufifrons. Next base: position 63,305,374 of record NC_091010.1, on the reverse strand, counting down.
GTTGCTACTGGGGTGTTGTTTCTTTTAGACCCTCTCAACTGACAGAACAACGAGATGTGTGTGTATGCTAACCCATGTACATGTGCACATAGTTATAATTACATATCTGTAAATATTTCTATGTGTAATCATCTATATCTGTATTATGCTAAATATGAGTTCTTACTAACATCTCCAACTCTAATCCATTGCCATATGAATCATTCTAGCCTTCTTCCCTTACTGATCTATGAATTCCCACTCTAGCAGTGAGAAACCTGACTCCTGTTATTTGCCATCCATTTATTTAATTGTTCAATTCCAGTATACATGTATAGCGGTATCAGAATTGTTAATCAGTAACCCCATGGGAAGCAACTTCATCAAGTAGAATACAGTGCTTATGTGCAGAGTTCCTTTTGCCTTCATTCTTACAGATCTCTTTCATTTCCGAAGTCATGAGGTCAGTTTCTCTTCCCCTCAACTCTTTCAGTGAGATTGTTTCATGCACTGTAATATAGTTAAATTCTCTTGTCACAGCCTGTGCTCCTCCATGGGATCCTCCAACCTCCTAAATGATTTTTTTAAAAAATTGTATACATTAAGATTGATTCTTTGTGTTGTAATGTTCTATGGGTTTTGATAAATGTATGTGATTTACCTACTGCTACAATATCATGCAGAATAGTTTCACCACCTAAATGTCCTTTGTGCTTCATCTATTCATCTTTCCCCTAATCCCCACCAAACTCCTGGCAGCACAAATCTTTTTACTGTCTCTATAGTTTTGCCTTAACCTGAGTAAAACAAAAGCATAATACATTAATAAGATTTATTAGTATAATGAAAAAAATGTCAAATGGTTCATGTTTGTGTGTTTACTTTTTCATAGGCAGAGAATTCCCATAATGGACCAGATTGCGGTTACGGCTCCTTTCACCAGCAGTACTGGCTTGATGGAAAGATCATTGCTGTGGGGGTGATTGACATCCTTCCATACTGTGTGTCATCTGTATATCTGTACTATGATCCTGATTATTCATTTCTGTCTTTGGGTGTCTACTCTGCCCTACGGTAAGATTGCCTTTTTTGTGGTTGTTATAATGGGCTACATAGAACCTCAAATAGTTACTCATTTGATATTTCATTATGTAGCAGTAGAAATCCTATTTGACAGTATATTATAATAATTTGTTGCTATATAGTGTATTATATAGTATATATTATAAATAACATATAACTACATATGCTATATTCTATAATATATAGAGTATATGCTATTATATAACATATACTATTATATATAATTATATAGATGTATATATTAATAGTTATATACCATATTATATATACTATATACTATATAAATATATATTATATATAACTAGTATATATAATATGTGGTAGTTATATATTGGTATTTAGAAGCTATCACTTTTAGAACTGATGTCAATGTCTAATGATAATTCTCTAGCACTTTAAGGTATCCATCTAGTCTAGTGTATAAAAAGTCATTGTACTTGTGGGATGCTTTTTTTTTTTTTTTTGAGACAGAGTGTCGCTTTGTTGCCCTGGCTAGAGTGAGTGCCTTGGTGTCAGCCTAGCTCACAGCAACCTCAAACTCCTGGGCTTAAGCGATCCTACTGCCTCAGCCTCCCGAGTAGCTGGGACTACAGGCATGCGCCACCATGCCCAGCTAATTTTTTCTATATATATTTTGGTTGTCCAGCTAGTTTCTTTCTATTTTTAGTAGAGATGGGGTCTCACTCTTGCTCAGGCTGGTCTCTAACTCCTGACCTTGAGCGATCCACCCGCCTCGGCCTCCCAGAGTGCTAGGATTGTGGGATTCTTTTTGTTGTTTAATTTATGCATTTATTTAAGCTCCCCTGTCAGAACTACTTTTGTTCCGTAAATGTTATTTATTGTGTCATACTTTTTTCATTTCCCAGTGTTTATGTCTTATGGTCACATTTTCATGTCATGGTAAAATATACTGCCAGATTATTTTATTTTTTGTGCATGTGCTTTTTTTCCCTGAATTATAAAAGTAGAAGAGTTGAAATTTTCAGTAATTTGATTTTTTAAAAAATCTGGTCCATAATTGATTTTTTTTGTGTGTTTCAATAGCCCACAATATAAAGAAGTTCTTCATTTTGGTATTTTCAACCTGACTTTTCTCTTAATACCAATTTATAACAGATTCACAATTATATATTATTTATAACTGATCTCTGTAAGAATCTTTTACTTTTCATATCACATATGGCTGAAAGTGTTGTCCATGTCAATGGTCATAACAATAGTTATTCTTCCTGAAGTATATTGGCTTTTGAGTTTTCTAAAATTTACTGTACTGTTTTTAACCAGATTCCTTGAGAACTGGAGTGCATAATGAATAGACTTAAGCAATCCTCTTGCCTGAGCCTACTGAGTAGGTGGAACTATAGGCATGCGCCACCACGCCCAGCTAATTTTTCTGATTTTTGTAGAGACGGGGTCTTGCTCTTGCTCAGGATGGTCTCAAACCCCTGGCTTCAAGAAATCCTTCCACCTTGGCCTCCCAAAGTGCTAGGATTATAGATGTTAGCCATCATACCCAGCCATGTACTTGAATTTTAGATCAGCCACTTTGCCCAATAAAGAGTAAAGTTTGAACTCAGATGCATTTCTCAAAATAATTGAGAGGGTTTTTTTTTTTTTTTTTTTGGTGTCTCTTTAGTAAAAATCATCTTATAGTATTTTAAAAATCACTTTTCTTTTAATATTTGGATTTTTTGATACCTTATTATCTTACTATACTGAATATTTGTCATCAAATTTCAAAGTTTTTTAAAAATTGGAACCAGCATTAACTTTACCTTCATCTTTCTTATTTTTATTTTGGCAGAGAAATTGCTTTTACTAGGCAACTTCATGAGAAAGCATCTCAACTCAGCTATTATTACATGGGTTTCTACATTCATTCGTGTCCCAAGATGAAATATAAGGTACAATTGATTTTTATATCTGTCTGTTTTCATTATTGAACAATGAATCTTTAATAAAATTTTTATCTCAGGGCACAGACTTTGGAGCTTTGAAGGAGGGACGAATGGGTTAATAAGGAAATCTCTTTGCTGAGTCAGAAATTAAGCTTTCTGTAATGAGAACCACAGCCTCTACTGCTCTTACTTTGTAATCTATTGTATTATTGTGAGGTTTAAGTATATTTCAGAATTTCCCTTTAAAAAAAAGGTTTTATGACTCCCTTTAATGAAACTCTTTGATGTTTTCTACGTATTTGTAGCCCACTGTAAAAACTCTGAAGAGTAAAGAACAGTGCAAAGGAGCAGACTCCCTGCCTCCCACCCACTGTGACAACAATAACCAAACACCTCTGCTTCGCTTAGCCTGGTGCTTTAAGCTCTGAAGATGCAGACCTGAATCTTCTACTTAAAACTTGTGATCTAGATGAAGATTTGGTTCATTTTACATAAAACCAGGTGAAATAGTAGTCTGGTAAGTGGCTTAGGAGGACATGGGGTTTTACTTCACAAGGTGTGGAAGAGGAAAGAGTTTAACCAAAAGGTAGGAGTAGTTCCAGAAAAGAGTAGGTGTGATGGAGAAGCACATTTCAGGGAGGAGAAGCAGTAAAAGTAAGGATTCAGGGAGGACAGTTCCTGATATATTCATAGAAAAAAGGATAACCAAAGGACTGTGAAGGACTTTGATAGCTAGACTAGGGTACTTAGACAACTGGGAGTCAGCAATGGCTTTAGAGCAGAGCAGCAGTGTAGGTCAAAAAATATGTTCATAATGGGAATTTTTAAAACATGCCAAATTAAAGAAAAAAGCATACTTGAACCCTGTGTACCCATTACCATAGTTTTAGCAATTTTCTTACATTTTACTTCATCTATTCCTTCACTCCAATCCCACCTCTACCCCCTTTTGAGTTATTTTGGAGCAAATCAAGGCTATCACTTCATCTGTAAATATTTGAGTGTATATTTCTAAAAGATAAGGGCACTTTGAAAACATAACCACAGTCTCATCATCCTACCTGGAAAATATTTAAAATTTTCCAAATATCATCTGACATCTAGTTGGTGTTCCTGTTTCCTTAATTGTCTCATAATCTTGTTTACAGTTAGTTTGTTTGACTTCGGACCCAAACAGAATTCAATTTATACAGTATATCTGGTTGATGTGTCTCTTTAATCCATAAATTTCCCACCTCTCCCCTTTTTTTCCTTTCTTACAAGAGAATAATTCACTGGACTTGGTGATTAACTAAATGAGGGGATAATCATAGTTCCAAAACTTTGAGGTCAAGTACCGAATGGCTGGAGAAGTAATGATTCCATTATCAGAAATTATGGATTCTAGGTTGGTCCGAGTGCAGTGGTGTTTACAACTAATTGATCACAACCAGTTACAGATTCCTTTGTTCCTTCTCCACTCCCACTGCTCCACTTGACCAGCCTTTAAAAAAAAAAAAAAAGAAATTATGGATTCTAAAAGTAGAACTGGCTTTGAGAGAAGGGTGAAAACGTAGTACTTTGCTGATTTTACATTCACAGTCCAGATAAGCTGATTGAAGTATCCTGCTGGCGTTTGGAGTTCTCTTTTGAGCTAGTATTTAAGCATACATTGTATATAGATAACTTATGAATTTGGTTATCTTCAAAAATGTCCTTTATGCCTGAATTATTAATTTAATTGATAGGCCTAAATATATGTTCTATGCAGAAGGAAAAGCATGAGCATATATTTTTTTTTTTTTTTGCCTTAAAACATTTATTTGGTTATATTTTTACTAGTGTTTTCTCCTTCTGGCTTATTTTCATGGTCCTAGATCTCATTAGTTCAGGGTAGAAAACTCAGGTACTTAAGATATTTTAACATAAGTCTCAAAGAAGCCTCTACTGTATATAATTAATCTTCCTTTACGTAGTACTTGTCCATGACCCATTCAAACAGAAGTATTATTACACCATACTTAGGGACTTGCATGGATTTCACTTTTGTTCATACCTCTCATTTTTAATGGTCATTCTAGTCTCACAGAATGAGACTTTCCTGGCGAGTTTTTCCTTATGGCTAAGCTAAATTTGAAATTACTCTGTATTTTAAACCACTTCTTACCATTATTTATCATTAGTGGAAATGTTGAATATAGTTTCATCATCCCTTTTTTCTTCATGAAGACTTAACTCACACCTTGGTTGACTCTAGTCCAGACTAAATTTTTTAGTCTCCTTCCAAGGTAGAACTCTGCTTCGAAATTGGAGTCAGCCCATGTCTAGTTCTAAGTTAAGGATTTTTAAAATACCCTCCATGCTGTTCGATCTAGCTTAATCATATCCAACCTAAATCCATCAGAATTATAGCTTTAAGATATTATTTGTTTAATTCCATTTGTAGGAGAGGTGCCCCCATGACTGCTAGCCTTCTGGCTGGCTTCCTACCTCCGTCTATAAAATATTTGTTGAGCTCCCATTGGAAATAACAGCAGTGAACAATACAGGCAAGATCCCTGGTCTCATGGAACTCATTCTAGTCGAGAAACTAACAATAAATTAATAAAGAAGACAAATGTTAGGGATAAGTACTGTATGATGTGGTAGACATTAAGTGAGTGTGGCTATTTTAGATTGTGTGGTCAGAGGGGCCTCTAAGGATTGATGTTTAGGCTAAGATTTCAATGTCAGGAAGTCAGCCAATGGCAAGTTTTAGGGTCATTTCAGAAAGAGACTCAGGAAACAGCTAGTGTATCTCTAGTTAGCCTTTCAGTTGTTGTTGTCATCAATTTGACTGCACTTAATGATCTGGAGAACGTTTTAAAAATACTGATGCTGCTAGGTGTGATGGCTCACGCCTGTAATCCCAGCACTTTGGGAAGCCAAGGCAGGAGGATTGCTTGAGCCCAGGAGTTCAAGACCGGCCTGGGGAACATAGCAAGACACCCTCTCTATAAAAAATTTTAAAAAATTAGCCAGATCTGGTGGTACATACCTACAGTCTCAGCTACTCAGGATTCTGAGCCAGGAGGATGGCTTCAGCCTGGGAACAAGAGGTTGCAGTGAGCTATGACCGTGCCACTGCACTCCAGCCTGGGTGACAGAGCCGAGACCGTGTCTCAAAAAGGAATGAATGAATGAATGCTGATGCTTGGGCCATACCTTGAAAGATTTTAATTAATTGGTCTGGGATCATCCATGGATATAAGATTTTTTTTTTTTTTTTAAAATACTCAGAAGATTCTGATGTGAAGTCAGACTTGAGAATCATTATACCAGATTATTTTTTCACATCTGAGAGTCTCATGAGGAACTGGAAAGATGATTATTTTCCATTTTGAAGTTTGTTGTTTTGTGTTGATTAAATTCAGAATTACTCAGATTGAGGAAGTTCATATCTTCACTTCGTCATCTGTGCCCTGGAGAACATAGGAGGCTGACCTGAGCCTTTACCCATACTGTTCTGTCTCGTTTTTTCCCCTCCCTCTGTCCATCCCCTATGCTTATAAACTCCTCATCCATCATTTCTCAGCCTAGGAATCACTTTCTCCAGTAATATGCTTGCTAAGACTAGATCTGACTATTCACCCTCCTACCTCATAGCACTTGACATTTCTTCCCCAGACTAGCCCCTGTGCATACACATTTGTTGAATTAATGACTGGAAATACTAATGCAGAGAGTGAAGAAGTATGTAGGGTAGTGAGAAACTCCTTCATTTATATAACAAATATTTATTGAGCACGAATGGGACAGCTTTTACTTTGCAAATAGGTTAGTAACAGACACAGTTCTGTTCGAACAAACAGTTCTAACAGGATGTGGTAGGTATTGTGACTGGATAGTGTGAAGTATTGATAAATACTCCCAGAGCAAAGGGAGGTGGTCACACAGGAATGAGTAACAGTTTGGAGAAGTTGATATGAACTGCAGCTGGTCTCAGTTTTTGCAATTGTAAAGTGGGAATGATGTAGAAATGAGATATATTATGTTACTGTCTCCATTCGAGTATAGCATCTACCCAGCTGGGTAGCGTCTGTAAGCTCATTATATGTACTTCTGTTGGGGTGCATCAGGGCTCTGTTCGCATACTGATAAACGGCACTCAAACTTCCAAATGGCCTGCTCATGCTATTAGCCAGACTTCTAAGTTTAGTTTAGATGTTGGGGAAAAGGAGAGGCTTGTGCTAGTGCCCATCAGTACTGGCTCTCTGAAAATTCCCAGAATCCGGACTCTTACCTTCTGCTTAGAGGGCAGTAGCACTGAGCTCTGTTAGGGATGGTGCTACAGCACGGTGAACCTTTCAGGAATGAATCCTGTGTTGTGCCGCAGGGCGTCTGTCCGCATCTGTTCAGGGTAAAAAAAAGTCCCTTAGAGTTCTGGTGTTTGTTGGCTGAATAAAATGGTTATTTTGCTCCATTGAAATGAGGAGATATTGGTATGTTTGTGCTGTATATCATCACTGATGGCAGTCAGATTAATACTCAGTTCAAGGGCATTTATATCAGAAAAGAGCATCTTTTACATGCTAGCACAAATGTAATCTTCCTTCTTATCCCACAAACTGAGCCACTGAATTTGAGGGGGCCTAATCAGGGTGTGTGGCAGAATACCACCATCAACTCATTTAGTTCCTGTTCCAAATGTTACATCAGAAGCTAAGAATGGGATTTCTGTTTACTTAGGGTTAAAGATAGGCAATTTGGAATAATTTCTGGTCACTATAGATTATTGCCATTTTATACCTGTTTTTAAAATCGTAAGTTACTGTGTCTGTAGAAGAACTGAGAGCAACAAGTGCAATTATAAAAGATAACTGATTATATACATTTCCTGGTATATAGCTGGATATAGCTGGTATGGGTTGGTAGAAATCACTTTGAAAGCAGATTGATCTTTTAATGGAGTAAAGCTAACATGAAAACTAATGTTTCTATGTGAGAATTTCTTCCTGTCTTTCTTGGGTAAAATTATGTTTTTTCAAATCATGAATCTTGGGGGAAATCAGTTGAAAAACCAGGAAATTGGGGGAAAGTATTATAATTTTCCCACAAGTATTAAAACTGAACATCCAACATAGAAATGTTACTAGTTTGAAGAAATCCACTGATGTCAAGTCAAAAGAAAGGGCAGGAAACCCTGACTGTGGAGCTGACAGTTAAGGTTGACACTTGCGGGGAGGAAGGGAAGAGCACAGAGGAGGGAGCAGTCACAGTCTAATCAGTCAGCCTCCGTTGTAGCTGTTGCCTGTTATGGAGTGTAGTGTGGTGTGTGTGTATGTGTGTGTGTGTGTGTCCCTGTCTGCCATTAACGATGTCAGTAACAATGTAAATATAATAAATATTAATAAGCTTATATGCACAGTATATGAGTAGTGTTCCAAGAAATAACAAGCTTTGGAAGCAAAATAAGTTCATAAATTGGCAATTTCAACTCGTGATTCTGCATAGTGTTGCTAATTGGCTAAGAGATCCAAATGCTAGGTTATTTGAAATGATATCTAATAATGTTCATTGGAGTTTTCCAGTGTTTTAATATTTGCTACAGGCTAAAGTTCTTTATAAATACTGCTAAACTTAATATTTCTTCTTTGTTAAATAATTTTTAAGATATCCATTATGAGTAAAGAGTATGAAGAATATTGGAAGTATTAAGAATAACTTATGATTTCAGGAATTCTAATTTTTCATTCCTAAATCCATAAAATTAATATCTGTTTGGGTTTTGGAAACACTATCAAAACCTGTAAAACTGGGTTACAGCCCAAAGTGGAAAGAAAATCTGGGACTCAATTGAGCCATTTAAACAACCATTTAAATTTTTTCTACTATGTTGTATTCACATTATATCTTCTTGAGAGAGAGAATTCTGAATCTGTAGTATAGTTAGTGATTTTGTAAATATTTGTGAGGTAATAAAATTTTTTGAATATTAAATTAATTTTAGAAACCCAACAGTTTTCTGGCATCATTGTTTTGAATACTTTTGGGTCTTTGAGAACATGTTGATTTTAATTTTTATATTGTTTAAGAAAAATAGTTTCCATTGAATTATGATTGAAAATAAGTAATTTTAGATAACTGAGAATAAAGATATTTTAATTTCATTTAAGGATATTGTCTTAGTTCTTTTCATGTTGCTGTAACAGAATACCTGAGGCTTAATTATTTACAAAGACAAGTGGTTTATTTAGCTTACGATTCTGGTGGCTGGAAGGTCCAAGAGCATGGCACCGGCTTCTGGTGAGGTCCTCGTGCTGCATCACAACATGGCAGAGAAGCAGAAGAAGGAGCGGGTGAATGCAGAGAGGCGCAGGAGTGACCAGCCTCACTTATAACGACCTGCTCTGTGGGACCTAATCCATCACCATGAGAGGGAGAAATCACTCACTCTTGGAAGCCCGCATTAGTCAACTCATGAGGGCGGTTCCCCCATGGTCCAAATACCTCTCACTAGGCCCCATCTTCCAACATAGCTACATTGGGAATCAGATCTCAACATGAGTTTTTGCAGGGGCAAACCACATTCAAACCACCATAGCAGATATTATGTTTTGAGTAAACGAGAACCCTCAGTTATGAAGGAATAGCACATATTATTAAAATGGCTCGTCGGTCAGAAAATACACTGTTCAAAATTGTAAGATAGATGTTAGTGCAAGCATGAATATGTCTGATTGCAAGTAGAAGGTCTAGAGACCAGCAAAAAAATAATAACTAGCTGAGTTCTAGCCAACTCACAGAATCATAAGGAATAATAAATTATTGTTTGAAGCCACTAACTTTTGAGGTGGTCTGTTACTCAGCAATGGATGACGAAACATGTGGTGTAGGTGGAAAGTACACCTTCATTCTCTGTTGTGCTGTGCAGGCTCATGTCCTGAATTGAGCTGAACTGATCTGAGAAGTTTCTGATGGCTCAGTGTTAGAGAGTTTGGCAAATTCACTTAATTTCCTTATTTAATCATACCTAGAAATGTGCTTGGCTTGTGAGAATTTGTCTTTATAAGGCATTTCATTTAATACCCCAACTTGAGCCTACAAGGCATTTTAACATGTCAACAAATTTTGATTTTGCTTGTCTTGCTAATGGTGAGCAGTGCAAGATGAAAACCACTAGGTGGTCATCAAAATAGCTGCATAGACAGCATATACTGCAATAAATTCTCCTTAGTACTCATGGTTTGCTAATTTATAGCAGATATATTCATGTGCATCATATTCCCTAAAATGTTTTTATTGAATTCATTTATTTTTACTGTTCAATGTGTGTGTGTGCATGTGCATTTTAAATAAAGGCTGATTTGCATTACACACAGTCATTATATTACATAGTCAGATATGTTTTGTCTGTGACCATAGTCTTAGGTGTAAGGCACAGGATAGTCACAAAAGAATTTAATGAGAGCTGATAGATAGAATCATTGGTAAAAGTGCATTGTCTTGATTATGTTGTGTTCTTATTGCTCACATTAACTATTATAGTAATTGTGGCCATTTTAATGGGACTTGATACTGTTTTAGTGTAACTCAGTAACAGTTTGGGGACTCAAGAATTGGCTGAAATGAGTGGAAATTATATTTTCAATTGAGAATAGTTTCTCCTTGGAGGAGTTCCGCCTGCTGAAGCAGGAGGGGACAGTGGGCTTTTCTGGCTGCTGTCAGTGGTGCTGGTCCTCCTGCTTTGCTCCTCTCACTGTTCCCAGTGTGGTTGCTGCCCATTCAGGCATCACAGGCCATCAGCAGTGACTAGAATCAGAAAGGAATAATTTCCTCTCCTGTTCAGTGATACTAAGTACATTCACATTGCTATGCAATTATCACCACCTTTCATCTCTAGAACTCTTTTTGTCTTGCAGAACTGAAATTCTGTACCCAATTGAAAATAAGTCAAAGTTATAAGTGTGCCCATTACCCAGATAGTATGCATTGTACCCATTAGGTGAATTTACCCATCCCCTCTTCCGCCCCTGTTTGATTTCTGTTGAGTTTTACTTCCATATGTGTGCATGAGTGTAGATCGATTAGTTCCAATTTAATAGTGAGTACATGTGGTGTTTGTTTTTTTCCATTCTTGGAATACTTCATTTAGAAGACTGATCTCCAGTTCCATCCAGGTTGTAATGAAAGGTATTAGTTCACCATTTTTTATGGCTGAGTAGTACTCCATTGTATACATATACCACATTTTATTAATCCCCTCATGTATTGATGGTCACTTGGATTGATTCCACATCTTTGTGATTGTGAATTGTGCTGTAATAAACATTTGAGTGCAAGTGTCTTTTTGATAAAATGACTTTTTTCCTTTGGGTAAATACCGAATAGTGGGATTGCTGGATCAAATTGTAGGTCTACTTTAGTTCTTTGAGGTGTCTCCATACTACTTTCTATAGAGGTTGTACTAGTTTGGAGTCCCACCAACAGTGTATAACTGTTCCTTTCTCTCCACATCCATGTCAGCATGTGTTGTTTTCAGACTTTTTGATAAAAGCCATTTTCACTGGAGTTAGTTAATATCTCATTGTGGTTTTGATTTGCATTTCCTTGATGATTAGAGATGTGGAACATTTTTTCATACGTTTATTGGTCATTATCTATCTCCTTTTAACAATTATTAGCTCAAGGAGGAAATTAAGATGGAAATCAAAAGATTCTTCAAACTAAATGATAAAGGGGACACAAGGTATCAAAATCTGTGGGATTCAACAAAAGCAGCCCTAAGAGGAAAATTCATAGCCTTGAATACCTACATCCAAAAGACAGAAAGATCACAAATCAGCAATCTAATGAATTGTCTCAAGGCATTAGAAAAGGAAGAGCAAACCGATTCCAATCCTAGCAGAAGAAAAGAAATAACTAAGGTCAGAGCAGAACTAAAATAAATCAGTAGCATTATTTCTTTTTAAATTAATTCTATGTTTAGTTAATTTCACCTCTCAAAATTTTATATATAGGGTTTTTTCTTCTTTTTATTTACCTTTTCCTTGTCTCCTTTCTCTTTATGCTAGAAAATAGCTATTTTTTTTGGTTTAAGTTTTTTATTTAGGTTTTTTCCTAAAGCTTTCTTAAAAAATGGGTTTTCCTGTGCTTTCCAAATGTTTATTATTTACTTGTAAAGGTTAATTTATATTCTTTTTTGACCTCCTCATATGTTTCAAAACTATTTGATTATATTTGAAAATGAAAATTCAAGTGTATAGAAGTGTTGTTAGATATAATTTAATATTTCTTGTTCAGAGTGCTGTTATAAAGCCATTCTGTGATCTGAAAGAGGTGTTTTGACCAAATTCTTTATCCAGATTTATGTGTAGGCCAAAGTAAACAGTGATTTAGGCAGTCTGTTTGGTATCATGACATGGCCAGACATCAGATAGTTGAAACATCAGAAAGTGTTCTGAAATGGTAGAAAAGAAACAAAAGGCTTATTCATCTGTGATTAATCATTCTTATACCGAATGCTTCAGCTTGATTGTGGTCGTACAGCACCCTGGGAATTCTGAAAAAGTTTGCCCCAAAGGAGATACTTAGCATTACTTTTATAAAAGCACCTACCAAAAAAATCTGGAGTTAACAGAGCTACATCTCCAAAATCATGCACTAATGAAACCCCCAAGCTTTTCAAAGTTTCCTGACCAAACAAATTAGTAAATGTTATTTTACTACTGTCTTGCAGCCCAGAGTGATGCATTTGGCTACACGTGGTAGTGACTTTGCTACTGCTAGGCTGAAAAGAATACAAATGGCCGGGCGCGGTGGCTCACGCCTGTAATCCTAGCACTCTGGGAGGCCGAGGCGGGTGGATTGCTCAAGGTCAGGAGTTCGAGACCAGCCTGAGTGAGACCCCGTCTCTACTAAAAATAGAACGACATTATATGGACAACTAAAAATCTATATAGAAAAAATTAGCCGGGCATAGTGGCGCATGCCTGTAGTCCCAGCTACTCGGGAGGCTGAGGCAGTAGGATCGCTTAAGCCCAGGAGTTTGAGGTTGCTGTGAGCTAAGCTGACGCCACGGCACTCACTCTAGCCTGGGCAACAAAGTGAGACTCTGTCTCAACAAAAAAAAAAAAAAAAAAAAAAGAATACAAATGATCTCATCAGTTACCCACAGCACAGAACAAAATACTGTGTTTTTTTGATTCAGCATGTTTTCTTGATGTCAAATGTCCAATGAATTAGACAAAGTCAGTAAAGAAAATTACCACAGAATAATTTTAGTAAGGGATTTTTGATGCCTCCTAGAGGCAATGAGGGTAAAAGAATTTTCATGATCATCACAAATTATTGTTTCTAAAATTGTAATGTGTGGAATTATGCCACATCAGAGTCAAAAGCGGTTCTTTAAGGGCTGTCTGTTCTAAACTTCTCATTACAGATAAGAAAATTGAAGCTCAAGATGGTGAACTTACCCAGAGTTTGCATTAACTCACATTTTAATTTTAGCACTATTAAGGAGACTTTGAACTTAAGAATTGAAATTCATGTACATGGCATTTCTTATCAGATTTATGATAGGGTGTATAAAACTTTTAATTTGGAGTATCCTAAAATGCTTGCCATATTAGTTAAAGGTAAATGTTAACTGGAGAATAAAAGTACATTTAATCATGTGCCCTATTTTTCCCAACCTTTAAATAATATCATCTGTGGAGCTTTTGAAAAGTACTAATGTCTGAGCTCTATGTTGACCTACTGAAGGAGAAAGTATGCTTCCCTCCTTTACATAGCCCATTCTTTTTTGGCCAGGTACTATTTTATGTACCCTTAAACTTTCCTACCTGTGAGCTGTCTGTCTCTTGTATCTGAGACGTCTTTCACTTATTCCTGCATGTGGAAGTTGGAGCTTCTTTTCCAGACCAGGTTCACGCTCCATTTCTTCCATGAAGTCATCCTCTGTGTCTTACCCACTTTACCCCACTTTCTTTCCTCCCTATGTGCTGAAGCTGGAGGTAATCTCTTCACTTCTGTGAACGTTTCTCATTTTTAAGTGCTTTATCTCTAGCTCTTCTTGGTCTCTAGTTCTTCATAGGTATATGTGATTAGTTAGTGTTTATGGAGGGCGTACCCTGCAAAACATCATGCTAGCTGCCTAGGCAAAAGAAAGGGAGCAGACATGGTCACTGCTTGTCCATCCCTGAGCAAACTGTCTTATTAATATCTATCACTGTCCCCAGTGTGCAGCATATCAGTTGGCTAATGGAAGGTGCTCAGTGGATTTTTTGACATGCATTGCGTGTGGAAGGCAGACATCTGTCTGCATGTATAAAACTGGGAAATGAAGGAAAGTAGTGAGTACTGTGCACAGAACAAGTGGTTCTAATTGAAACTTTAGGCTTGGAAAAATTTAAAAGACCTATTTCAGTGGTACAGTTTATATTTTCCATGAATTCTTTTCTCTCCTACCTATCTGTAGTTTCTTTCTTTTTTAAGGTAAACTTATTGAATTGTGAGATGAATACATGTGTGTGTCTGTGTATGTGTGTCTGTATATACAGAAAAGTGCAGCAATCTTAAGTGTACAATTGGATAAATTTTCACAAAGTGAGCACACTTGTGCAACCAGCACCTAGAACAAGAAACAGAACATGACCAGTGCCCTGAAAACCCCTCATGCCCCTCTTGATTACTATCCCACCCCCCAAAATAACCACAATTCTGACTTCTAACACCATAGAAACCTTGTCTGACTTTCCTTGACACAAGTATATTGTTTCCATTGCAGCTTATATGCTGATATCAACATTTATTGCATTGTGTTATAACTACTTATTTTCCCATCCATCTCGACTCTAAACTTGTGCAGAGATGGAATTTGAGCTCATTATTTTTTCTAGCATCAATCCCTGATTTATAATAAATGTTCAATAAATCTTTGGATGCATGGATATAGAATATGAGGAATCATTCGGCTACTGGTTGGGGAAAATGCATATCTATGTCAAATAAAGCAGCATTGTTTGGGATTTCTAAAGGATCTTTTATAATTTTGGCAATATTAATGAAAGATAACTTTATTAAAAGTATTTTTTTAAAAGAAAGCTATTGTATTTGAATTTCAGATAAATAACCAGTGGAATACCTTACGTTGCATTTTTCTTCCGATTCTTTTCAAACATTGCAAATAATTAATTTTGAACATTTGTAATTCTGAAAAGATAGTCCTGTATAATATTATACATGGTTTATATTTGATTTTTATTTGAATTAAAGGTTTGTTTTTAAATGAGTTTATTTAGAAATATTTCTGTCACTGTATTTGTGCTGCTATAACAAAATACTGCAGACTGAGTAATTTAGAAACAGAAGAGTTTTATTTCTCACAGTTCTGGAGATTGAGAAGTCTAATGTCAAGGTGCCAGCAGTTTCTGTGTCTGGTGAGGGCTGGCTCTGTGTGCTTCCAAGATGACACCTTATTGTACACTGTGTACATGAGGAACTGCAAAAGGGGCGTAAGCTAGTTCCATACAGCTCTTTTATAGCATCCATTCCTGCAAGCAGAGCCCTCATGACTTAATCACTTCCTAAAAAAGGGCCCACTTGTTAATACCACCACAATGGGGATTAAGTTTCAGTGTGAATTTTGGAGGGGACACATTCAAACCATAGCAGTATCTAATTAAATAAAATCCACTATGAGTAAAACCCTTGAAACAACTAATAGAATACAGTATAAAATAATTTTTGAGTATGATAATTTTGGATAGTTGTATAATATAAACTTACAATCTAAACACTCGTTTAACAACATCACATTAATTTGTTTCATGATCTAACATATTAGCTGTAGTAGGACAGTGAAGTGAAATGAATAAGGACCCATTCTGAGTCCCTATTCCCACTTGCCCTAAAATAGTGGTTCTGTATTGGAGTAGTTTTGCACCTCACCTCCCCCAATATCAGGAGACATTTTTGGTTGTTACGACTGGGATAATGGGGGAAGGATGTGTGTGCTGTTGGCATCTAGTGGGTAGAGGTGAGCTAAACATTTTATAACGTCCCCCCAAAACAAGGAATTATCTGGCCCAAAATGTCAATAGTGCCCAAGTTGAAAAACCCTGTTTAAACAGTTACTGACTTGTTGAAGTCTGTAGGGCTTTACAGTTGCTGAGTTACTGTGGGCAATTTGACTCTTGCTGTCAAAAAGGAACTTACAGAAAGATTAATTTTGAGTTTATCGTAACAAGCTGGAAATAAACCGTCCTGTATGACACACCAGAGAGGAGTTTCTTGTGTCTAATTCACAACCCTGTACAGCCATAAACTCACTGATGACCACAGGACTGCCTTAAATTTTCTTTGAGGGGGCTTATGTATGACCTTCATGTCAACTGACAGGTAATTAATGTTTCTCCTAACGTCTTGCAAATCTTGAGGTCCTCTACACGCAGCAGTAGCAACAACAAATAAGGTTAAAATTCCCAAGATACGGTGCTTGTTTTTTCCAGTTTTGAGGTGCTTGGCAGGGTCTGATTTTTACGTTTATAAACCATTGTTTTTCTTGCCATTATAGAAATAAAAAGAAACTTGATGGCATCGTAATAACCAAGTGAGTTGAATTACTTTCACCCTAGCAGCTAAAATCATTGTTTCGTTTTTAGTACAAGGAGCACCGTGCTGGCATATGTCTTTTAGGATGGGAGGTTATGTTCACTTTCAGTTTCACTGGGGCAGAGGTGTGTGGCACAGCCGATGCTCATGTGCATTAATCCCTGTAGTTAGAACTAAGCTGTTTTAGAGAAATGCGTGTGTCTATATGTGCTTTACTATTCTGATTTGTTCTTCTTGTCTAGTGTTCTACTTTGCTGTTGATGTTAGAAGGAAAGCCAGTTTTCCACCCTCCCCCCACCCTGTAGGATGCTCTATCACAGCTTAGGTCTTCTTTCCTTCTTATATCTGTATCTGTATCTGTTATATTTGTTCTTACATCTTCATTCTATAAAAATAGGGCAACTGTATGATTTTTTTCATGCTTAATACTTCCACACACCTTATTGTCCAAGTTTGTGGCATTAGCTAATGGGACTTGACCTTGAGTAACATAATTATCTTGGATAGACAGCAGGAAGTTAGTTGGAAACAGCAGTGCTGAGAAGCAGGGGCGGCCTGGTGGCCCCTGCTGGAGGACCTTCCCACTCGTCACCCATCTCGTCACTCCTGCAGTCCTGTGTCCAGCCTCAGCCGTTCTCCTGTTAAGAACAATTTACACTGTGCGGATCATTTTGCTAGAAAATCTATGGTGTTTCACACGGCTCTCTGAAAGCCAGCTAGACTCTTTCGCATGATCTTCAAGGGTTCCCTTTTCTTTTGATTCCTCCTTGTCTGCCTTTAGACACACCATTGCTCATCCAGGTGTGCTTTCTTTCTTTCTTTTTACCAGTTCATTTCTCTTCTCTCTTTTAAGATAAAATTTGTCTTACCTCACTTTTACCATCCTTTTCTTTGGCATCCTTCAGCCGTTATTTAGTCAATTGAGTGTGTGTGTGTGCATGCATGTGTATGTATATATGTGATTTATAACCTGTGACCTGTGTAGTGATTGGTATTGTAATCCCCTAATTTTCTTCTATTATGTTTGTCCTATACAGGGAAGTCCGTTTCACTCAGGTGTCTGCCATGGCCACGCCCCTTTTCTGAGGGATGTTGCTCTTCCCGCATACTCTGTGGAAGAGATTAAGACCTCATAAACATGGATCCGAGAAGGTTGAAATTGTAGCAGACTTTTGTACACAAGCACATGTATCTCGAGGATAGAGTCTGTAGGTTACTTTCATCTGGTTTTCAAAGGGATCTGTAAATCAAAAGATATCCAGATGAGAGAGCAGGGAGAGGGGAAGGGGAGCAAAAGCAGAGACTGCAAATATTAACAGCAGATAAAAATACAGGCCAGGGCCTCCTGCTGCTAAGGGGACATAAATAACCTCTTGTCCCACCTGCTTTCCAGTTCTTGAATTATGATCTCTAATCCATGAGGCCTTCATCTAGCCTGGGTTTCCTCCTTTTCCTATATAACCTGGGATTCTCCGGAGGCCTGACCCTACATGACTAATATTTCTGCCCTCATTTCCTGATGGGCCTCCCTATATGATGTTATGTTCCCTGTCACCATTAGTACTAGCCACTTACTGGGATCCCCTGAGTGAATTTCTTTATTTCTTCAACCCAAAGAGCCACTGTACCAGCCTCATCTACCAGCAGCATGGATGCATTTGCGGAGGGTAACACTGTGCCCTTGTGGCTGTGATCCCTTGCCTTGGGCGCTCAGTTTTGTGGTCAGTACTCACATGATAAATGAGCTACCTACCAAGGTTGAGATGGAGAATGAAGAGGTAAAGGGCCAGTGAGATATTCTGTAGAAACAGGAATTGATAAGATCCCATGTCAGAAATAGTTTTTATCTTTCCCAGGCACTAAAACAGTCCATCATCCTCTCTTTCTAAGATATTGTTAGAATTGTGATGGAGAATTCAGAAGAGTGGTTGATGGATCATGTTTGTGTCTGGGCTTGATTTAGTATTTAGTGAGATAAATGCTGTATAAAAGGATTGATTTAAAATTGATAAGAGCAGATGATAGAAAATATTATATTATCTGAAAATACTGAAACAGATTGGATTTTCTACCCTGAGAGTTTTGAAAAACAAAATCAATGACAAAGAGAATGTTGGTTGTCATGAAAGAAGTATATGACCTTCATACCTCAGAGACAGGGAGAGGGTGGACCATCTCAGCTCTTTTGACCTAAATCTATGAAAACTGAGACCAAGGTGGTGATAATGAGTTTATAGTTTTTTTTTTTTGTTAGACAGGTAATAGTTACTTTTGTAAGTTGGAGCTATCCGTGTTTAACTTTATTTGAGCAGTAATTTTCCTAGGGACTTGCTGCTGCTTATTGCATGTTTGGCTACCAAAGTTTGGAACTTGTTCTACAAACAAAATTACGGTGAAGGAGAGAAGAGAAGGGAAAGGGCATTGTCATAGAAAATCAAATATTAGAAAATATGTAGTTTGTTTTTTTACTAATTCCCCAATAAAGTTATTGTTTTCATTAATAATTTTTTAAGGAGCCATAATAATAAGTTTAAACATGAAAGTCAGAAATGTGCAACTTATTTAAACTATAATTGGCTATACTTCTCTCAGTTTTGAGGTGGGAAGAATTTAAGTGCTGCTTGGCCACCTTGATAGGCAATACTTAGGGGGAGTTTGGGAAGAGTAAAGACCTTCCCCCTACCCCTGTATTTCTCTTCTTTGTTACCATTTATTGATTTTTTAAAAAATTTTCTTCCCATCTGTTTTGTGTAAACTGAGGAAAGGTTACAAAAGACACTTGTGGGGTACTTGTGTGCCTTTTATGTTATCTTGGAGTCAGCATCTTGTAGCTACATATTTCAGTTAAGAATTTGGAATAAAGTTCAGAGAAGAGAAATTTCTGCCTTCTCTGTATTCAAGGTCTTACATTGCAGTATAGCACCATGTAGTTGTACTGCTCCTGGCTCACAAGGAAAACACCATGAGAAAGATAAATCTTTTTTATATTTTTTGGGGGTATGGGATTTTAGAAAGAAGAATCTAGAGAGATGGTTAAGTATTTTTATTGCCTTAGTTTAGGCTAAATCTAATAAATCCATTCCCAGGGGCTTTATTGAATTCTTTGTTAGGGTCAGCTTAGTAGGGTTGGTAAATCTTGTATGAGAGTCTGGTAAGCAGTTTTACTTGTTTTCTAAACATGGGGTAAATTTATGCTTTTGTTAATTCTCCTCTGCTTGGGAAACCTTGCCATTCTCAGACCTGGCCCAAGAACCTCAATTAATATTCCAAGTAAGATCATAAGTTCCATATTATTACATTTCAATTAATATTCAAATAGTAGCCTTCCTTTTATTGAACTATTTTTTTGAAAATATTTTCAAACTTTCAGAAAAGTTACAAGAATAAAAATGGTACAGAGAATACCTATACAGTATACGCTTCTTCCAGATTTCCCTATTAGTAATGTTTTACCCAATTTGCTATATCTATTGTGCCCTCTGTCCCCCTCTCTTCTTCCCCTCCCCTCTGTTTATATGCATAGATATGTGAATGTGTGTGTTTGTACACTTACACATACACACATACTATTTTTTGAACCATTTTAAAGTAAGTTAAATATATTGTGGTCCTTTACTCCAAAATATTATAATTTGTATTTGCCAAGAATGGAGAAATTCTGTTATAAATTACATTATAGTTATCAATTTCAGTAAATTTAACATCAGTACAAAACTTTAATCTACTGTTACTATTCCAGTTTTGTCATTTGACCCATAGTGTCCTTTATAACATTAAATGGTAGACTTTTTAAAAAAAATTTTAATCTTAGAGTTATACACTAAATGGAGAGATGTTGATTTAAATAGGAAGAAGGTGTTGATGTTTCAGTTCTACTAATCCTGTTTAATATCCAGAACTTTGCTCTTAAAAAGACATGCCTAGCAGTTGCCCCCAAAATCTGAAGAACTTTGAACAGGATTTTTAAATTATATTACATAGGACCAAATAATTTACTTATGCTTATTAAGCAAAGAAATAGATATTTAAGAATGTATCAATAATTCTTCTATAATAAAACCTTGTTTTATCCAAAATACTGAGCATACATTTTTAACAGAGTTATTCTTTTTAGAAAGTCCACTCTTTCTGTGGTTCTTACTGGTTAATTGGACATCATTGGTTCAGCCTTAAGTAAAGGGTGCAGGGAAGACATTCCACTCTTAATCTTTCTTGGCATTTTGCTGTTGACCACTAACCTCGGGGAACATTCTTTTTCCTGACTTCCCTAATTGCACATCCTCCTGGTTTCCCTCTGTTCCTGTGGCTGCTCCTTCTCATCCTTGCCAGCCCTTCCTGTTTGCCCCTTGAGTGATGCGTCCAAACTCTTCCACTTCATTCCGTAACTTTTTCTCTTGATCAGTAAGTCCCCAAGTACCTTTCGGGTGTCCAAGAGATCAAAACTGTCTTCACAGTGATACTAAGGTATTATTTGCCTTTTTCCCTGTTGACATTTGCACTGAGTATACAAAGGCAATTGGGGGAAACTGTTAGTGCCAAGGCACGGAAACATACCAGTAGTCGCGGTGCACTTGCAATAAAAATAATGCCAGTTTTACTTAAGAATTTCCTTGATGAAGCAGGAAAAGTTATTTTATTTAATTAAAAGTATATGTGGTTTTTTATATATTCTATGTGACAAAATGGGTAGTATGTGTAAAGCATTTCTGCTGTATCCTAGAGTACAAAAACTGTCTCAGGAAAAGCACTTGTGCAATTGAGTTGCAGGCTGAACTTTGCTCTTGCCATTGGATACTTTTTATTTTTCTTTGAGACAGGGTCTCACTCTGTCACCCAGGCTAGAGTGCAGTGGTGCCATCATAGCTCACTGCAACCTCAAACTCCTGGGCTTAAGCGATCCTCCTGTCTCAGCCTCCCGCTATAGGCGTGCGCCACCACTCCCTGCTAATTTTTTAATTTTTTGTAGAGATGGGGTCTTGCTGTTGCCCAGGCTGGTCTTGAACTCCTGGCCTCAAGCGATCCTCCTGCCTTGGCCTCCCAAAGTGCTGGGATTACAGGTGTGAGCCACCTTGCCCCTCCTGAATGCCTTTTTTACTTGAAAGAACAACTGACAGACTTAGATATTCAGACTTGGCTATTTGGCAGATGTTTTCTCAAAATGAATGAAGTGAATTTGTCACTTCAAGGAAAACAGTTGACAGTGTTTGTTGCCAAATTTGAGCTGTCATTTATCAGTCTTTAAGTATTGAAGAACTTGTATCCCTCACTGTGGACCCGACCCTTTCCAGGACTTAAAGACTCTTGTGATGAGATCAGTGGTGATATTAGAAAATGTGATTGATAACTGACCATTGAAACATGTTAATATTTGGAAGATCTGCCAAACCCAACTCAGTAAATCATTATTTTTCAAATGACTGCTACATTATGTTACAGATCATAAACAGGTAAAAGATGAGCTAAAAGTGCAAGATACATTAAAAGATTTTAGTATAATAGAGTAGAAAAAAGTTAATAGATATAACTTTAGATTTTACATTGTAAATAACCTTTAAGATATTATTTGTGGAAACTGCTAGTGGAATTTTGATGTAGTATCCAAGAATATTCACTGTTACATAAAAAGGTTACTGAGTACTCCTTCCTTTTGCAACTGTATTGTGTAGATGTATGAATTTTCCCACATACATAATATAGTGGGCATTTTCTGTGAACTCACCACTGCTAGTCCTGTCTACTTTGGATAAGGTGGCTTTTGCTATAAATTATTTTACAATATTTATAGTTGAAGATACCAAGCAGGTTATGATTAAATACGTCTAACGGTATTACCAAACAGTTTACAAGCCTTCAATCTCTTTGCATTAGTAGGATTTGAGAGTGCATGCCCGTACGCATCCACAGTTGCCACTTCAGTGTTAAATCACAGGCCGTATTAACTTGCCTCACTCTTCTAGTCCTCTTAGATCCTAGAATCTTACTATTGGACCCCATCCTCTGTTGGAGTTGCTATTGCTTGAGTTGTAACCTGCTGTTACTGTCTACTTGCCTGGACTGCTTCTAGTTCTTTTCTGGAACCTTCTCTAGATGATTTCCTGAGTTGGATATCTGGCCATCCACAGTCTGAACTCTTTGTCACACATAAATCAACCTCTGATTGGGACAATGGCTTTAAAAACATCACATTTTATATATTTAATTTGGAAAACATTGTGGGAAATGTTACCTCCTTTGTACATCTATAAATTCATTGTAATAGGACAATTTTTTAAAAATCTTTTTATTGAAACATAAGCATGGAAAAGTGTACAAATGTACATCTCTATGAATATCACAAGATAAACAGACTCATGGGTCCCCAGCTGTTTTCTGGGAATTGAAATTTCTCTCCCTGGCAATTACATTCCTTTATAGTAGGGGTCTGCAGACTTTTTCTCTAATGGGTCAGACAGTAAATACTTTAGGCTTTGCAGCCTTGTGGTCTGCCATGGTAGCCAAAGCAGCCACAGACAATATATAAACAAATGGGGATAGCTGTGTTCCAGTAAAACTTTATGGACATTGAAATTTTAATGTCATAATTTTCATGTCACAAAATATTCTTTTTATTTTCAACCATTAAAAAATATAAAAGCCATTCTTACAGAAACAAGCGGCAGACCCAGTTTGGCCCATAGGCCATAGTTTGCTGTCTCTTACTTTACAGTCTGCCGTTACCTACTTTCAGCTTCTGTGAATCCAGCCTATACATGTCTCAATTAATGTCGTCGTCATCTAGTGCATTATAGCTATTCTCCTACAATCACAAAACCCAACTATAAGGACAATTTGTTATGTGAACCTCAATGATAAAATTGCCCTGGTGTTTTAGAACATGTATTACCAACTTGGGATACAAATTTTAAAATGGTCTCTTACCTACATAAATTACATTTAAATTTATACTATATGAAGCAAGTACTAAACCATGAGTTTATTCCATGGTGATGGTTTGGTTACCTTTGGTTACTCTTCCTTTCTTTTTAAATTTAACTTTCCAGATACTTAACCAGTTTAAAATTATTCTGAATTTAAAGGATTATATAGCATAGTTTGTCAGTCACGAAGTAACTCTGTTTCGAGTGTTTTAAAGTGCTAGTAAGTTGCTAAAAGCTACTTATTGTCACCTACATGATAGTATCTTATAATAGAAAAAGCAAATATTTAATTCAGCTGGCATTTACTGAGGCTGCTATGTATGAGGCACTTTAAGGACCTGTGTTAATCCCCCTTATTGGTGCTGATGACTTAGACATAGGCCCTGTCTTCAGGGAGTTCTTAGAATAAAGATTTGAAAAATATCTTGCAATATCGAATTGGTAAGTTCTAGAAAAAAAGAACAAAATACTGAGGAGCATGGATGTGTGCTGAGGGTAGGGTAGAGAGAACTATGTATTTGTTGAATCTGTTGTTTCCTGCAAATTTTTAAAATTTCAAACCTAAGAAAAGTTGGAAGAATAGTACAGTGAATACCCATATACCTTCACCTAAAGTCACCAGTTATCAGCATCTTGCACATTTGCTTTATTCTTTGTATAAATTGCATATGTAAGTGTTTGTGTGTATTTTTTTCTGCTAAACCATTTGAAAGTAAGTTTCAGACATCCTGACATTTCATCCCCAAGTACTGTAGCATGGATATCCTAAGAACAGGGGTATTCTCATACTTAACTACAACACCATTATCACTCTCAAGAAATTCTTAATATCCCTACAATAATATAATCAAACTTATAGTTCATATTCAAATTTTTCACTTGCCCCAGTAATGCCCTTTGTTTTTTTTCCCCTCAGTCCTGGTTTTAGTCAAGAATTATATAGTTCATTTATTATGGTTTTTTAAAAAATATTATGGTTTTAAAAAATATATGGTTTTTTAAATTATTTAGAACTGTGACTTTGCTTTCTGTGCTTTCACAACATCAACATTTTTGAAGAGTTCAGTTCCCATAGTTTGAATTTGTCTGATTGTTTCTTCATAATTTTATTCAGGTTAATCATTTTTGGCAGGAATACTACCCAGCTGATGCTGTGTCAGTCTTAGGACATCACATTCGGGGTCCTTTACTGTCAGTTTGTCCCAGTATCAGTGATGTTACATTTGCTTACTTGGTTAAAGTGGCATCTGCCAGACCCTCCTCTTTAAAGCTGCTTTTTCCCTTTGCAATTAGTAAGTCATCTGTGGGGTTATACTTTGAGACCGAACATCTTGTTTCCCACAACCTTTTACCCAACGGTAGATTATTTTTGTTATTCATAGTTTTTCCCGAACATTAGGATTTTTAAAACATATTCTAAATTCCCATTGTTTATAAATATTTAAAATATAAGACCAGGCTCAGTGACTCACACCTGTAATCTCAGCACTTTTGGAGGCCAGGGGGAGAGGATTGCTTGAGGCCAGGAGTTCTAGAGCAGGCTGGGCAACATAGTAAGACCCTGTCTCTATAAAAAATATTTTTAAAAAATTAGCTGGGCGTAGTGGTGTGTGCCTATAGTCCCAGCTACTTGGGAGGCTGAGACAGAAGGATTGCTTGAGCCCAGGAATTCGAGGTTATAGTGAGCTATGATCAGGCCACTGCCTCCAGCCTGGGTGACACAGCAAGACTCTGTCTCTAAAAAAAATTAATAATAAAAATTTTAAAAACAGTATATAAATAAATATTTGTGCATTATTTTAATTAAAAGCTGTTGAAAGTTGGACTGCAAATACATTTTCTTACAAAATTTAAACATTTTTACTTACCATTTTACCAGGAGAAAGCAGAGTTAAGATCTAGTTCTCAGACATGGAAGAGCTGAGTTCAAATCTTGATTTCATGGCTTGTGTACAGCTATTATAAACTGCAGTGTTTTCATTGATAAAATGGGGACAATAATCACCACTCTTTATAGGATAATTATGAAGATTAATGAGGTAGCACATGTAAAGCAGTTAGTGTAATGCTTGGCTCCTAGTAACCATTCAATAAATAGTAGCTTATTGTTATTTTGTTAATACTGAAATTATTTTAATTACATATATAAATATAATCTTTCCTAAAAATTAGTAACTTCACGTTATAGAAAGAAAGAATTAAACACTTGCTTGTTTATTTTATTTGGACTTAATGCTCCCAATACATTAGATTTATTCTAGGTTTTAGATATTTTTTTAATATGCCCTTCAATTAGGGCTAGATATTTTGCTAAAAGTGCTTTGGAAAGCTTACTTTTAATTGTGTCTTGTGTGATTCTTTGCATGGTGTAAGTGTTTCATGCTGTTATTACACAAAGAGGAGACACAGATGCTCATAGATCATACTGTTCCTGGAGACTAAAGTTAAATAACTGATGTAAGCTTAATTTATTTATTTAGTGATAGATTTTCAGATCCATTGCTCACAAACACTGTGAAGTCTGTGGATAGTTAAGACTCCTTTAATAAATAGTCTCTGTGAAGATAAAAAAGAAGTTAGCAAGCATGGAAGCCATCATAAACGACTAGGGTTGTATTAGAAACACTCAGGAGACAAATTAATTTGGCTCCCACTGGCGAAAATGTGGATGATTTGAGCATCAAAAAGGATAAAATACTCTAGATTCAAACACATTAAATATCTGCAGATTTAGAGCTCATAATAATACTAAAAAATTGTTGCTAGAATGTGTGCTATGTACCATGTTGTATTACTTTAGTGCTGCACCACCAGAAGCTGATAGATCAACGGCTGATAGAGCACCAGCCTGTAGGTCAACCGCTTCCAAACATTCTCAGTGCTCCAAACTTTCAAGCTCAAAACTATAATCATCTCTCTGACTAATACCATAATTTCAGGCTCTCCATAACAGTAACTTATCAAAATTACACTTTACCACACCTGGAAGTTGTAGATTTCAGCTTTAATTTCATTTATACTATTTTCAGAGAGTTCTGATGTGGTAAACTGATAATTACACTATTTTGTTATCTCCAAACTGTTATTGGATGGAAAGGTGATGATTGGCTCCTTAAAATTTTAGGTAAATGCATTTTTTGTGTAAAGTACAAGATAGGTGCCATTATAGAACTTTATTTTAGTGGAGTAGCCATTGAAAACTCTCCTTTCATACACGTATAATTTAAAATTAAGCCCAAAATTAAGTCCTAAGTAACACTTTCAAATCATGTATGAAAATATTAAAGATTTTACATCTCCTTGCATCTTAAAGTTTTCTTTGCATTTGATGCATATGTGGTTTTGTAATGAGTTAAGAAAAGGGACAAAATTACAACATTTACAGAGATACTAATGATACGATCTTCATAACTGTAAATTCTGTCTATGCTAACGATGTGGTTAATTGAGTTTGGACAAATATGGTGTTTTAGGCTGGATGTTACACAAGGAGTGAAGAAGTAAGGTTTTCCATGTTGTCATCCAAAATTCCTTGGTGTTTGTAACGTACATTTTTCACAATAATTTAAAATTCTGTGAAATTAATTGATTTGAATAAGTTGAAGGTGTCATGGTTACATGAGTGATCATTTTTAGAAAGGGAGGAAATAATCTGCTAGGTATACTGCGAACTTGCTGAAGGTAGGTGCTCCACAAAAGCTGGTACATTAACTTTCTACCAAGTGCTTCCTTGCAGAAACACACAGAATGCTGATGGCATCCAAGGGGATAGGATGTAAATTCTCCCAGAATCCCTGCTGCTGCACAGTTGAGGGAGGAAGGGTTATCCTTAAACTTGAAGCATTTAAGTCATTTGTGATGAATTTTCCATCAGGCAGAAAAAAAGGACTGATTACCAAAGATCACACCCCTGGGATAAATATGAGGTTATAGCTAACTTCTTATTTCCCTCAGGGGTGTAATTAAACAAACCTTTACGATTAAGGTTTTCAGGCATTGAAAAATGTTTTCTGTTTTCATATTCTGGAAAAAATAATAGCTCCAGTTGATACATGATTAAAGACAGTTTACTGACTTTATTAAAGATGTATATTTATTGGGAACTGTTTTTTAGCATTGTGTGATTCGGAGCATGTCAATTTTAAAAAGAATGTTGAAAAGTAAAACCAATAATGTTTCTAAAGGACCAGATCCCAAATGATTCTGATTAGACAAATCTTCAAAAACAGGAACATAGGACATTGCTGATGCAATTTAGGAGTTCATACTGTATTTGATTTTAGCTTGGGAATTTTAACAGAAAAAGAATATTAAGATCAAGGTTCTGATGTTGGCTTTACTGGTAATTAACCTTGATCAAGTCACTGAACTTTTCTGTCTCTCCCCTCTTCCTTTTTTAAAATATTTAAATGAAAGTGGATACTAACTGGAGAGGTCTGGATTCTTCTAGTTTGAAGATTTTCTGGTTCTATCTTTTTTAAAAATAAAATTCTACAGAATTCTGTTTAATTCAATAAATATTCAGTAAGCATTATTGAGAACTCAGTCCATACAAGTAATTCTGCATAGTCATAAGAATTGCAATGAAATGATGTGCTCCCAGCTCTTAGGAAACTCCAAATTGGATTTGGGGTAGGGATCAGAGGGGGAGGTGTGATATTGCAAAAGTAAGAGAAACAGCATATAAACAACTCCGATTGATTGTATTAATTTCTAGAACAGGCTTCTGTGGAAGTCCAGATATCTCCTAGACATGTCAACCTTGACGTCTAAATTAGATTTTCCTATTGCACTGGCATGCTTTTTCTTCATAGCATTTGCCATACTTTGTAATAATGTGTTTCTGTAGGATTATTTCCTAAAAGTCTGTCTCCCCTTTTGAACTAGAAGGTCCCTGAGAACTGAAACTGGCAGTGTTATTATTCACCATGGCATGCCCAGCACCTTAGCACGGAGCCTGGAAGATGGTAGGCTGTTTGTAGGAATGACAGCACAGGGTATGATTCAGCCTGGGGATGGGAGCAGTTGGTGGTGAGGTGAAGCAGAGTCCAAGGAAGGCTTGGGAAAGAAAGAGTAGGCAGTATGTAGGTTAGGTTTTGAAAATGGAGTAGCCATTCAGACCAAATAGGTAGCCATACCAGACAGGAGATAGCCTGTGTCTAGCTGTGAGTGCCTTGGGTGAGTGTGTTGGGGGTAATAAAGTAGACTGAAAACAAATTTTTTCCATGCACTCGTTCATGGTATAGGCATCTCTAAACCAGGGAACTCTGGCAAGAGGTCTGTGACTCCATTTGCACACTGTGGATATAGACTAAGGAAATACACATGTGAGTACAGTACTGTTACTTTACAATCATATACAGGTTCTGTTGTGATTAGTAATAATATCCAGACTCATTTAAAAGCGTTAATGAATTTGTACTGGTATTTATCTCATGTAATTTCTCATCAGCTGTAACAAAAGTTACAAAAGAGGCCCATGAATTTTTTTTTTTTTACTTTAAAAAGGGATCATTCTATTTTCCTATGAGTATTGGAGAGCCAGTGAAGGGTTTTAAGTAGGAAATTTACAGGATCAGTTCCCTCTAGTAGCAGAAGGATGGATTCAAGGGGGAGAACTTGGAATCAGACCCCATCACTGTCATCTGCCTCAACTAGGGTAATGGCAGAACCAGTGATTCTAAGCCATATTTTCTAAGTAATAGCCCAAAAAGCAGATAAACACCTAAATTGATTCTTCTTACCAACATGGAGAATGCCAGATTTATATATATGCACATAAGTAAGTATATGTATATTTAATCTTTAACAAAAATTAAAGAAGCTTTGGGCTTTACTTTTTCTCTTTATATTATCTTCTTTGTCTTTATCTTTTATTCTATTTCTTTTTTTTTTAATCCTTTTCAACTTATGACCCTTCAGTCTGAAATTAAATTTGGGCTGTAAGTTGACTCCCTGAATCTTTTCTTCACAAGCTTTCTTTGTATTTTTTAGAAGAAAAAAGATTAAGTCAGTGTTTCCAAAATAAAAGCAAAGATTGTGATTAAAACTGAATTAAATTCTTTATTCTCTATTATTTGTTAATAGTAAAATAAATAGGTCAGTCTTAAAGAAGCTTTAAAGTAAGTCCTAGAGCCTTTGAGAGCCCTTGGATTTTAATTAAAGAAACACAGAATACCATCACTTTCTGTTTGTCAGTGGAAAAAATATGTATTTTTAAATTTTCAAAGCTTAGCCCAGCAGCACATGGAGTACATCTGTTGGCTTTCAGAATTTGAGGAACACAAGCGGATTCAGATGTTTAGGTCCTTTGTCTTTACTGGTCTCAGCTCACCTCGCCAACTGAGCATGGCACAATCCAAACACAGTTTTTAAAAACAGAGCAGCTAGAGTTACTTCTAAAGCACTCTCTTGGGGACTGATAAAGTCAATCTCTGTTTATGTAATGAAATCAGGGAGCAAGGGGTCTGCTGTAGTACTTTGCGGATGGGATTCCATTGGTGTTGTCTTTCAGGGAAAAGACTGGATTTAATAAGCCCTTATTCTTACTCTCTTTCTCTGGGGGTACAGCTTACTCTAATGGATTATTTTGAACTATTTTTGTTTATGTAGTGTTACAGCTTCTCTTTAAGCAATTGGTTTTAGTAAAATCAATTGGTTTATTGTGAAAAATTGGGATACCAATATCAACTTTACCCAATAAGAGACTTAAATGTCTAGTTAATCTTTCTTTTTTGTTCGTTGCTACTGGTGTCCTCTATGTGTGTATGTGTGTGTGTGTGTGTGTGTGTATTTAAATAATATTGTCTTTTTGGCGTACTTATATTTTAATTTAACTTGAACTTTCAAAACAAACTGCTGGTTTAGCCCCTTCTCTAATACTCACGAAATCCTTCCTATTTCTCAAAATATTTATAAAGTATTCTTGAAAGTGAAATCTCATAAAGATCTTTGGTTCAGGACCAGAGTTCAAAGGAAAGACCGTTTGGTTTTGATTTGCAAACTGTAAAAACAAAATACCCTCAAAATGGCAGGGTGTGAATTGGTAACTTCAATTTTATTGCAATCTGCCAAGCCCATCCCCAGATGTTTCCAATTAAAAGCCAAGAATGCTAACTTGGGTGAATGTCATATGAAAGTATTTCTTCACTTTTCTTCTGAGAAAAACAACAAAGTCTCAAATCTTTTAACTTTAATTAAAGAAATAACTCCTCATTGCATATTATTTAAACTTATACAAAGAAAAATGTAACATTCAAAGGGAATTCTTATATGTCAGATTTGCAAACATACATAGTTCTGAATACATAGGGCTTCACATATGTCTTCTTATAAAGGCCAAAAAGAAAAAAGATTTTTAAAAAAAGACATTAAAGCCCTTTAAAATTAAAATCAGGTATTTCTGGATTTGCTGTAATCAAAGAATGGACCTTTTAATGTGAATTTGTTTAAAAAGAGGTGGTTAGTAATTTCAGTGCTTCAGGGTTGTTATAGGGAATTTTCCATTATAATATAAAAAGTTTTTATTTTATTTCTGACCAGTTGTACATTCAATTGTAAGAAGTACTTCTGTGGAAATGTAGAAAGATAGGAAGTTGTAGTAAGATAAAAGAAACCATAATATAATTTAAAAACCATGAGTTTCATAGTATTTCTCCAGATAACACCAAGTCATAGTTGGATCCATTCTTGAACTTGAAAGTTGCTTTAAATACGTCATTCTGTATCAAGAGGGAAGATACCGGCAATAAATTTGAATTTATGGAAATTGGCATTTGTTCAGAGAAAAGATGGAAGTTCCTCTTTATAACTAACCTAACATTAACATTTTGAATGCAAAGTTAAAGATAAATTTATTTTTGAATTTTCCCCAAATCATAGACACAGGCCCACATATTAATTGCAAAGATGAAACAGTTGTTTCTCATTTCATCTCCTATTTGGTGCAGTTTTGATGGACGTGTATTTGGGAGCTCAGAAGAGCGACAGTTCTGTAGGTCTTGGACCTGTATTTGGTGTTGGTGAGTGAGTGCCTAGTTTTTTTGGTTTTTTTTTTTTGCTACTCAGCCTTTAAGGCACGCTGCAGAAGGGACCTTTTTTGAGGAACACAAAGGTGAAAGAATCAGCTTTCACTGGAGCGCCACCAACAGCTCAGTTATAGTCCTTGTTGCTCTTGTCAGTACTGCTGTCAGTGGCAGCTCTGTGCTTCCCCAGCACCCTGGGCCCCCACCCTGCAGTTACGGGGTGCTGGGAGCAGCACTGGGGCACAGCTACCTCCTCTCCCCCTAGCAGATAATGAGCACCTGACCAGGCTTATTTCTTCCTTCCATCCTTGATGTCAAGTGGAGTCCCTGTGCATATTGAACTGAGTTGTGATCTTTAAGATTTTTGGAAGTTATTTTGAAAATACACAAAAGAATTGTGAATATTTTTAGCTTTAGGTATGGAATGAGAGTGGGAATCACGAGTCTAGTTCTGAGTTCATCACTACTATTACATGATCTTACTGTTTTCTCTGTACAGGGGAAGTCTGTTCTCATTACCTTTTTAAGTTACTATGACGTTTAACTCAGATTATATACAGAATTGTTGTGAGAACTGTGTTCTTAACAAACGCAGGAGGAAATCATTATTATTGTCATTACCAACCAAAGTGGCACTGCTCAAGTCTGCTAAGGAGGTCCTTTCTCAAGTCACATTTCCCTCTCCTTTTTTTCCTAAGTGAAACTTAATATGAAAAGCTACGCTCTCTTTTGAATAGAAAATATTCTCAGCTTTGATGAAAAAAAGCTAAATTGACATGAGCCAGTAGTTTCTAACCTCCTTTAGTGTGAAAACACCGTTTACGATTTCAGTAACTCTTATAGACCATCTCATGATCATATACTTTTTGCGTTTTGTGATAATTCACTGAATTCCCAAAGATTAGGAACTATTCTTATATAATAAAAACATAGTGGAGCTGCATAATATGAATTCAGCAAATATTGATTGATTCATGTGTGCCACATTAATATGCAAGGCACAAGGTATTAAAGTAACATCGACTGGGTTTAGGGAAAAGAAGAAGAAATTGTGTAAGTAGAGTATGCTAGATTAATTGTTCATCAATCCATCAGTTATTTACTGAGCAGGTTTTAGAATACATTAGTGAACAAGTCAGACTAAAATCCTGGACCCTACAGTCTAACAAGGAGTTCCCTACAGATATAAATAAATAAGAGAATTAACAAGAATGTTAAGGTGGTAAGCACTATGGAAGAATAATAGGGAGATGGGTGGAGAATATGACACTCAACAAAAACTTAGGGCATGTGACAGAGTTAGCTGTGGGAATATCTATGACCAGAATAGAGAACAGTGAGAATCCCTGAGGTGGGAACAGGGTGGCCAAGGTGGAACAGTAGAAAATCAGAAAGGTAACATGGGCCATGTCACCTGGGGCCTTATAGGCTGTGTTGTGTCTTTGAGTTTTACTCTGAATCAAATAGGAAGTGTGACAATATGAGGATATACTCCATTTTTAAGTAGACTGCCGTACATTAGTGGTGGCCAGGGGCTGGGGAGCGAGGGATTAGGGAGTGAATGTTAGTGAGTACTGGAGTTTCTTTTGGGGATGATGAAAATATTGTGGAATTAGATAGTGGTGATGGTTGTATAAGCTTGTGAATATAATAAAAGTGCTGAATTTACACTTTAAAGGGGTGAATTTTATGGTATATGAATTACATCAGTAAAAACATTGTAAGAAAATTGATTGTTAGGGCTTGCTAGAACCATTTTTTGCTCTGTATCAGTAGTATAACTTTAGCCTTTGAAAATTCAGATTTCTAAATAGTTATATCTTAACTGAGGGAAAGTCTCTTGATGTTGTTTGCCTAGTTTTCGGTAGAATAAAAGATGTTCATCTAAAATTTTAAAGTATCTTTGCTGAAATTATTACTGATTGTGAAATCAAATTTTTCAACATAAATGTATCCTTTTATACTCTTTAAATACCTGTGTTCATTGTTATTCAGGAAGATAAAATGTGAAATGATTTTAACATCTGGCTATCAAAATGAATGTAGTTTTTAGGCTGAATTCTTACTATAACATTTTGTTAAACCAAGATATTTTCCTTATAACTTATTTTGTGATTCTTTTATAGGATAGAAAATAAAATCAATATGGTAATGCTCTTCAAATTATGGTCTAAAACATGCAAGTGAGAAGGATGTCTTTGTTCGCTCAGTTGACCAAAAATCAAAATTACATGATCTCCCCTTCTGGAAGACACAGTCTTTTTTAATAGACATAAAACAGGAAATGTGTTTAGCTAGAGTTTTTTCTTTTCCTTTCCATGTTTTAGATTTAACTTTGGTATTTCCTAGACTTTCATTCTATGACAAGCTAGTAAAATTGATTGAAATATTATGTGGCCATATTTTAATTTTTTCCTCTTTATTTTGGTGAGGGGAAGTCTAGTGTAATTTGGGTTTTACAAATAGTCTAAGTGGTTTTCATTAGAGAAAAAAACCATTGACTATTACAGCTCTACTTTGAGCAAAACATTAAATCTTGAATGGCAACTCAAAATATAGAGGCACTTAGCTGGTTTGTTTGGTTTTTTTAATTTTTGTTTTTCAGTTAAAACAGTTTATAAATAATTGCAGAAGTTGTAACAGTTTGGTGAAGTTATAAAAATCATAGGATTTGATGAACTTATTTTCCTTTGCGGACGTTCAGTTGAGTGGTTATCTCTCACTGAAAAATGTTTGATTAATAATAAAAATTAAACATCCCCTATTTTTTTAGGATTTTTAAAAGTTAGCTTTTAACTTTTTCAGGCATCTTACCTTGAGCTATACTATGCTCTACGGTAGCCTTCCCTCTTGAAATCGAGGCCTTTGCTGGGTAAGATTTCATTTTGTTCTTGTTGTTGGATGGCTTTTTTGAGGGGTTACAGAGGAAGTCTAGAGCTCACCTTCTAAAATTGTAGATCAAATTGAAAGAACTCTCAAAAAAATTGTGAGATAAGCCCTGTCAGACCAATTACATTTTCAAAATTTTGA
The DNA here is from genome assembly GCF_041146395.1 of Eulemur rufifrons. Lineage (NCBI taxonomy): Eukaryota > Metazoa > Chordata > Mammalia > Primates > Lemuridae > Eulemur > Eulemur rufifrons. The sequence goes on along the minus strand of NC_091010.1, from coordinate 63,270,871 downwards.
GTACTTTAGAAATCTGTGGTAACTCAGATTTCTTCTTATTTACAAAAAGTCAGCACCCTAGGAAAGAATTAATCTGCTTTTACCTTATTGTTCCAATCTGAACGAATGTACTTAGAGGTTGATTAAATATTTTTTCTTCTGACCTTGGGCAACTATGTCCAAATCCTTAAGTAATTACATTCTTAATACAAACATTTCTCATTTTCTTATAGTAGCTGAAAAGGCAGGATAGCTTTCAACCTCCTTTTTTTCATTTGTGTGATAGTGACTTTAAATTGAGCTTTAAGCACTTTTGTCATTTAACTCTCAACCAGCTTAGTTTAAAAAGCATAACATTTCAAAGTGGTTTATTTCATAAAACTCTGAATTCTTTGATGGCTTGCAAGATTATTTAAAGCACTGAAATAAGCCTGTACTTAGGAGAAAAATGTTTTCACTTGTAAAAATTTGATTTCAGATGATCAGCAGAAGTTAAAATGTGCATATTTATGATCTTTCAGTGAAATAAACTAAGTATTTAAAGAGCTAAAAATAAGAAATCATTGTATAAGCAGGTATTACCTTCAAAGAACATTGTGAAAATTTAGAAACTTTGGATGGTTGTCCACAATCATACTTAATATAATTTTATGTCTACCTCATCTTTGTACAGCTCTGTCACTCCCAATAGATCGTGAATTATCTAGAGGCACACGCATTCATTCATCTTGCCTTGTTTCCAGCATCTAGTGCCTGTCACATAGTGAGAATTTATTTAATGTTCATTGACTAAAGTTTTTTTTTTTTTTTTTGAGACAGAGTCTTGCTTTGTTGCCCAGGCTAGAGTGAGTGCCGTGGCGTCAGCCTAGCTCACAGCAATCTCAAACTCCTGGGCTCAAGCGATCCTACTGCCTCAGCCTCCCGAGTAGCTGGGACTACAGGCATGTGCCGCCATGCCCGGCTATTTTTTTTTTTTTTTCTATATGTATTTTTAGTTGGCCAGATAATTTCTTTCTATTTTTAGTGGAGACGAGGTCTTGCTCTTGCTCAGACTGGTCTCCAACTCCTGACCTCGAGCAATCCACCCGCCTCGGCTTCCCAGAGTGCTACAATTACAGGCGTGAGCCACTGCGCCCGGCCTGACTAAAGTTTTTTGATTGTCAGCATCATTGTTAAATCCAGGCACTGAGTTCTGGTGGCTGTTGGTGAATCTGCATGGAATATGTAATAAGGAAAACTGGGTCTGTTTTAACCTTAAGGACTCAAAAGTTGAGGCCTGATTGCCCCCATCTCCACCCCCAGTACCTGACCTGTGCATATTAGCCAGCCAGCATACACAGTTCCACCTTAAAGTAGTGAATGGTGTCATTTGTATGTTTTGGGTCTTAGTTTGTTTTTAACAAAAGATGATACATATGTTCTTTTTTTTTTTTTTTTTTTACTAGACATTCTTGGGATTCTCTTTTATGTTCTGCCATCACAATAGTTAAGATACACCATTCCATTTTTATTACTATTTCCTTTTTCATGTTAGTGGTATTCTTGTACCAAATTCAGAATCCTAGAACAGTTAAGCAAACAGAGCCAGAAAATTCTGCAAATGAGTAATGAGGGGGAATTAGATCTACCAGATATTAAAATATAATGTAAAGCTTTAATAGTTAGAACTGTGTGGCAGTGGCACATGACTAGATAGATCAGTATAACAGAATAAATAGAAAGCTCAGAAAGAGATCTCAGTATATATGTGGGTTCAGTAAGTTATCAAAGAGGCATTTTAAATCAGTGGGGGAAATGAAGATTGTTCAAAAAAATGATGCTGAGGCCACTGAGTAAACATCTGAAAGAAACTAGGTTGGATCCTTTTCTTATTCCTTATAACAAAATAAATTCCAGGTGGAGCATAAATGTAAATGTAAAATCATGAAACCATAAATGTACTAGAAAAAAAAATCATGAAACCATAAATGTACTAGAAAAAAAAACAATGAAAGTATGTTTTTATATTTGGCAAAACCCAGATGCCATTTTAAAAAATGATAAATTTGATCACATATCAAATTTCCATATGGCAAAAGAAGGTGATGTACAAAGTCAAAAGACAGATAAACTTGAAAGATACGACATATTTTACAGACTAAGGTTTAATATATAAAGAGTTCTTTCAGTCAATAAGACCAGCAGTCTAACAACAAAATGGGCCAACTTTATGAAAAAGAAAGTACACATTCTGTTAAATATATGGAAGATATGTAATACAAGTTCAAACCATAATGAAACGCCACTTTTTAGATTGACAAAGATTGAAAGTTATGATAGTGTACCGTTTTGGTAAGGATGTGGAGGAAATTAACTTGGAAACATAACATTGCTGATAAAAATGTGAAATGGCAGAGTGTCTATGGAAAATCATTTGGCACTATAAAAGTTAAAGTCCTTTTACCCAGTAATTCCAATTTAAGGAATTTGTCCTAGACACATTCACAAATGATGTATGTACAAGAATATTTATGTTTTATCAAGTGGCTATAGCATTTTAAACAAGTAATATTTAAGTTCCAGATAGTCCAAATCCTTGCCAAAATATGTTTTTTCCATGTTTTTAAATTTAGGCATTCTAGTGGCTATGCAGTGATAACTTGTTATGGTTTAAATTTGCATTTCTGGTAACTGATGATGTTGAATATCTTTTCATGTGTTTATTAGGCATTTCATATATCTTTGGTGAATTGCCTAAATCACTTGCCTTTCAGAAAAAATTGAATCATTTGTGTTCTTATTATTGATTGTTAAAATGCTTTATATGTTTTGGATACAAGTCTGTTCTCTAATGTTTTGTCAGTCTTTTCTCCCAGTGTTTGGCTTGTCTATTTATTTTCTTAACTTTTTTTAAGACGGTGTGTAATTTTGATGAAGTACGATTCATCAGTTTTTTCTTTTATGGTTAGTGCTTTTAGTTTACTAAAAAATTTTTGTATGCTCCAAGGTCAGGAAAATTTAGTCCTTTTTTTCTAGAAGTTTTATATCTTTAGCTTTTGTATTTAGCTTTGTCCCCCCTTCAGATTTTCGAAATGGTCTATAATAACCAAGAAGGAAAAAGAAGATTTAGAACCACTGCTTTGGGATACTGGCTAATTTTTCAGATTTGTTAATAATATGGACAGTATCATATCATGCTGTCCTTTCCCCCCAATAAAACAATATCTGAATTAATGGAGAGAATGACATTACTTTTGAAGAGAGAGATAGCAGAATATCTGGCTTTATTACACTTCCTAAGTACATTATTAATTCTTTTCTAATTAATCCTATGTTATGAATTTTAATGTTAGACAAGTGTGTAGACCACCTGGAGCTGCCCCATATTGACGGCCTTTTACTGCTACAGGGCAGTAAGGCATCAGCAACACAGTGAACGCTCCAAGAAAATTAGAGTCGGAGACCTGAGTTCTGGTCTTTATCCTGTTACCTGCTCCTGTTGGAATATAGGACAAAACTCTCCCTCTCCCCATTTCATCTGGAATAAAGACCCAAACATGATATTTGAGGTCCCCCAGAATCTGATCTCAGCCTACCTTTCCTTAGCTGCCGTGCCCTGCTCCATCCTGTTACTCAGAGTTGTCTTCTACTTAGTCCAGCTCCGTCTTTGTTTATACTGTTCCCTTTATCTAAATTGTTCTCATTCCTTTTCTTCCTATCCTAGACTTAATCCCGTCAATCTTTTAAGCCCTCAGTAAAACTCCGTGTCCTCCTTGAACCCTCTCCCAGCTACTCAAGTGGAAAATAATGTTTCCTCACATTTTGTTCATGCCCAGCCTCCCCGTTAGCTTACAGACTTCTGGATCTTCTAATGCTGGTGGGGTGTGGTCATTACTGTGTATTTGCGATGCTTCGTGTAGTGCCTCACATACAGCAGGCTTATCAGAGAGCGCCTTTCTGATGAAAGCAACCTGACAGTGCTGAGCCTGGCAGCAGTGTTCTTTGTAATTGGTTTTGCACTAGACAGTGGTTTTCAAACTCTGTGGTGTGACCCATTTGCTGTTTGTGAAAGCAATTTGGGTGGTTCAGGAGCATCATTTTAAAATAATGAAACAAAATAGAACATAACGGGTAAGCATTATATACTGAAAGCTTTGTTTCTAGTTTCATATTTACATATGTGTTTACTAGGTTATGATGTAGAATGTGTTTCTTACTGTGGATTATAGTAAAAAAAAAACATTGGAAAACACTGTTCATTCCTCTATAATGAATTTTAAAATTTAAAGAAGGGACATTGGAATTTTAATTAAACTTAAAGAATATAAAACCTTGATATTTATGAAAAATGTCACTAAATGCTTTCATGTAATTTCTGCCATCCTCTCTGTTAATTATCTACCCCACATTACCTGTAAATGAATGATTTTTTTTCTTTAGTGTCTTTTGGAAAGTTTAGCAGATTATTACAGATGCTTCCCTGAAATTTCTGTTCTGTTTTTTAAACTTCATTGTACATTTATCAGTTTATTTTATTTATTTATTTATTTTTTTTGAGACAGAGTCTCACTTTGTTGCCCAGGCTAGAGTGAGTGCCGTGGCATCAGCTTAGCTCACAGCAACCTCAGACTCCTCGGCTTAAGTGATCCTACTGCCTCAGCCTCCCGAGTAGCTGGGACTACAGGCATGCGCCACTATGCCCGGCTAATTTTTCTATATATATTTTTAGTTGTCCATATAATTTCTTTCTATTTTTTTTTTTTTAGTAGAGACGGGGTCTCGCTCTTGCTCAGGCTGGTCTCGAACTCCTGACCTTGAGCGATCCACCCGCCTCGGCCTCCCAGAGTGCTAGGATTAGAGGCGTGAGCCACCGCGCCCGGCCCATTTATCAGTTTAGATTGCTTACAGAAGTATGTTGATAAGAAGTATGTTGATTTAATACATTAGAATGGAATGAATTTGTCAACTGAGTCTACGGGTTAACCACAAATTTTTAAATTTATAATCAAGTACAGTGAAATTCCATTTTGGAAAATAAATCCACTTTACACAGTGCTGTAATTGAAAAGAAATATTACTTTGTTATTAACTAGCATTTATAAGACAACTTGATTTTGAAGCTGGTTATTCTTAGCAGTCAGTTTAGCAAGAATCATGTTAAATATTTCTTCCAAAAAACAGTAAAAAAAAACCCAACTCCAATCTGCCAAATCAACATAGGTGTCATAAATGGTAATGTGTTACTTTTTGAGAGCCTTAAGTCAAATGTGTGTTCTTGAGATGGGAAAGCAATCACTAAAAGGGTTGCTTAGTATTTACAATAAAGCTATTTCTGGTTGACTTTTGTTTAAGTTTGTGCAAGAAAAAGCTCCTTTCCTGGAGCCCTGGAACCCTGTATCTCAGGAGTTGCTATGTTGGTAATGCCTGTGTCTTTTTCCTTCACTTCTCTAGGGTCAGTATCGACCTTCTGATTTGTTGTGTCCTGAAACATATGTTTGGGTACCCATTGAACAGTGCCTGCCTTCACTTGAAAACTCCAAATACTGCCGTTTCAACCAGGACCCAGAAGCAGGTATGTTTGGAGCAGAGCTCAGACGAAATCATTGGCTTTATTTTATAATCCATGTTTGCGTGGCTGTTAACAGGGACCAGGTAGCTTTTTATATCTTGCAGTGTGTACATGTTTGTTTGTGTGTGTGTGTATGTGTGTGTGTGTGTAAGATAGAGGAAGACATCACACAGGTACACACACATTCATAGTTTGGCATAAAATTAAGAAACCTCATGTGCTTATGCTACTTACTGACCTGGCCTCTCCCATTAGGTTAGTTTTTACATCCTTTGAGGGGCTGACATCGTTATCTACTTCTTTTGCAGCTATCATAGTACATAAAAATTGTCCAGTAGATTGATTATTTAGTCACTGTAGAGAAGATAGAGACATTGACCAACTGAACGGAATAATGTTGTAGAATGTCTTTCATGGAGGCAAATAGGCCGTGATGAGTTTTGTGATAATACTTTTTTGACTTTCTTCTTACATCTCTGCTGTGTCTCCTTTTCTGTTCCCTCTTCCACCTCCTGCCCAGTATAGCTCCAGCCATATTTTGTTTCACATTATTCCCCTTTGGATATTCTGTGCACTAATAATATGTACAGACATTAAAAGTATATCCCTGGAGTCAGACTTCCTGGATTCAGATCTTGGCTCCATGATCAGCTGGTGAACTTCGTGCCCTTAGGCAATTTAATAATCTCCCTGGCCTCAGATTCCTTACCTTTAAAATTAATACAATAATAAGAGCTACCTTATTGAGCTGTAATGAGGATTAAAATAAGACAAACATGCTAAAAATAGCCCCCTCTTATTGCTGTTTTGGTGGTGGTACGCCAAACTAGAATGCTGCATCCCACATATGCCACAGGCCATTGTCTGCATTTACTTTTACCTGCTGTGATCCCTCTCTGCAAAAGTGTGCAGTTCTGTTTACCTCCCTCTAGCCTAAGTACTACTCACAGTTTAAAATAGTCCTCCCCACACAGCCCTCCTAATCCTCACGGCATCCGACTGTGGCTTTGTGCAGCAGGCACGAGTTTTGATGCTCTCATGTTGGGTTGGATTATGTTGACGTGTCTTTCCCCCTAGACTAAAGTTCCTTGATGTTCTGAGTTGTGCTTAATTGAGCTTTGAGTCCTCACAGAACCCGCCACAGAGGAGATGCCTGATATATATTTCTTAAGAATATAAGCATTTTCCTACTTAGCACCTGTGGTCTAAGTTTGGAAAAAAAGAAGGAAAGAGAAATGGAAAGTCTGGGGGAGGCGAAAGGCATAAATGGAAAAAAGCAAATGAAAGATAAGGGGGCATAGAAGGAATACGGTCATTTCTTCAGTTCTGAGATGTGCATTTTTCCACAAATCATTTTTCTTATTAAAAAAAACTAGTTCATGTAATGTTGTATTGTGTTATCTCCTTGAAAAGCTGTTACGAAATCAACAGTGGCTCCTTCTTACGCATGATGGTACCTTAGAATCTGATGACAAGTGGCCATAGGGACCCAGCCAACTCATATGCCAGGCACCCTGGGTTTCCTAGGTATTTAGGTTCCATAGAATACCCAGGGCTTTATTATTAATCAGAATCTTATCATTTCATTCTAAGTAAAATTACACCTCCTTGATCAAACAGATGTGTTGCTTAAAAACAAACATTAAATGTGTCAATCAGTTTTGGAGTTAGGCTCAAAGCCAAAGGCAATAGTATTACAGAGGAAGGCATATACTTAATGGACTCTCCTCTTACCCCTCAAAAAAAAAAAAATCTTCCTCATAGGTTTTCTCAAGGTCAGGTCAGACCAGTCCCTTATGGAGAAAATTGCTAAACATCTTACTGAAATATTCACGTATGATAGTTTATCTTCATAAGTTCCTTCCAACAGAGTAGAATTATGATCTTAAATTTATTTCTAACTCCTAAACTTACGACACTATTTCTTTCACCTTCTCTTTTTCCTTCTTGATCTATTTTAAAGGTTACCTCTCTTATCTAATGCTTGGTGATTAGAGAGATCCCAAGTTCTCCTAGTTTTATAAAGTTCAGAAGGTGGCTGAATAATTTCCATGCACTGAATGGACATTCAAGTAAATATTCATTCATGTTAATAGATTTTGAAATTATTTTCCAAATAAGCACTAATGAGCATTTCATGGCAAAGAAGATTTTTAAGTCTCAAAACGGCCATTTCTGTCAAGAACATACTATATCCTGGTGAGTGATGAATATATTGCATGTTCTGTAATTCCAGTAAATTACGTTTTTTTCCCCCACCCCATGTTGTTACATTTCTTATGGCAGTAGCTTTAGCTCTTAATATTCATTAGTAAGAATTCATTTATAAAACTCAGGAGTAAATTTCTTTGAGAATAGTGCTTCGAAGAAAATGAAGATCCTTTTTCATGTGCTAAATTTTTGGAACTTTCAAGAGAATAGTACAGTTTTATCAGTATTGAATATCACAGTCCAGACAGTATGTGAAATCAGACTTCTATCCTGTGGTTTTAGGAAATTAAAATGCAGTTACATGCTGGAACGTTTTGAGCCTGCTGTGAAACATGGTCATTGGAGGTTTAAATGGCAATCTGTGAGAAACGGTTCTCTTCTCTGGGGCCAGTTTTACTTTTACATGACCCACACTCTGACTCAGAGAAAATACAGAGCTTAATATGGGCAATATTATTAGTCAGCATGGTGCTTTTTTCACTGAATCTTATTTCTCCTCCCTCCTGTTTAGTAGTTAAATTACTTTGTAAAAGGCACAGTTGAACACCGTAGGCCTCAGCAAGAAAAAAATGTGGCTTGAAGGTGCATCAGTGGCCAGTTGTAAGGAAAATCATGTTTCCTCCATCCCGAATTGCTGTGAGCCTCTGGAGACCCTCCCTGCCCTTGACTGTCTGTCCCTGGCCCTCCCTCCTCTGTGGAGGTTTGGGTTCCATGGTTTTCTGCTCAAAGAAGTCTGTGTAGCAATAAAAGCCTTTTGTGTTTATTGCTTTGTGATACTATGCGGGGAGAGATTGACAAACTACGACAACTTAGAAAATTCCAGAGAGATCCTTTTTTTCATAAATAGGTCTTTTTTTCAATTCAGGACTTCTATCTACTCCAAAGAAAGGAGTTCAAAAGTTTCTCAAATGATTTTTAAGTTAAAGTCTGATTGTTTTTTAAATTGATAGTTGATTATGCATAGATTTTGAAAATTCTGTATCACAGTCACATCTTTTTTGTGTAAATTATTATTTTTAAAATATTTACTGAGAAACCTAGTAGAAAATTTGCCCAAATGCATAAAACCGGTACTAAGTAGAAAGGTAAATTGACCCATAGTCACATGATGCAGCAGGAATAATTATTCAATATTTTTATGCTCTCCTCATAGTCTTTTTATTTCCAGTGCATATATCTGTATTTTTTTTAAAAAAAAAAAACAAAACAAGAATCACGCTGCATGCTTTGTTGTTGTTTTTACTTTGTATTGCTTTTTACTTTTGGAAGCTAAAAACTGACCATTAATTTGGTCATTCAGCAAATAAATGCTATTACTATGTGACAGGCAGTGTCTAATGTAGATATTTTACAGAAAAGCACCATTGAAAGGGTAGCCCCTATATTTTGGAATTAGTGTTGGAACCATGATAAACTGTGATTTGATTTGACTCTTAGTGTTGTACAAATGTTGTATTATTTCTCATTGATATTAAAAGCCTTAGACACTGCAGATATTTTACAGAAAAGCATCATTGAAAGGGTAGCTCCTATATTTTGGAGTTAGTGTTGGAACCATGATAAACTGTGATTTGATTTGACTCTTAGTGTTATACAAATGTTGTATTATTTCTCATTGATATTGAAAGCCTTGGTTCTAGATTTATAAGAAAGAAAACCTTATTGCACATATACTGTTTGCCAAGCACCATCCTATTTTCCCATTACTCATTTTATCCTCCCAACGTAATTGAATGTTTTGTGTTGACCCCTCAAATATTATTTATTGCAAAAATGACAGATAACATTTGTTTTTATCAGAGGATAAAAAGTAATTTAAATTCAAACATTGCTCTGTAATTTTAATACTTATTTTTAATATTCATTTTAAAGAGACTAATTAGAATAATTTTTATTTCTATGTCTAATTATAGTAATATATATATTTTTACCACAAATTAGTCTGGATTTCATTCTCTTCTATACATACTTTGAAATGTTTGCAAAAATTTTCCTAATTTGTCTCTAACGTAACTAAATCATACATGATTTAGTAAGGGAATCAAACTTAAATTTGCTATAAAAGTAAAAGTATCTAACTTTGACTTAGTGCTTTTTATATTTCTGAAGATAAAGAATTTCTAGGACACTTTAACTCTTTCCAGCCGTTCCTGACAATCGAAACTAATATAAAGGAGCTTTTTCCTAGTTTGGGTCCCTGAAGCTCTGAGATTCCAAACTGTGTTATTTTATGTTGTTTCAAAAGGGCTCTCTTTTCTTCTCTCTTTACTCTATTCTTCTTTCTTGTTGGCATGGTCCCTGGCATTTTTTTTTTTTTTTCTGTACTTCTATAGTTTCTCTAGCGTATGCCCATAGTAAAAGCAAGTCTTACTTTGACCTTGACTGTTTATGGAAAAAACAGGTTCAGAAAGCGCTCTGTCCTGTATCCACTTGCTTGTTTCTCCAAGCTTGGCATCACTTCCTGAATGCTGTATTTATGGTCCCTCAAAAGAATATACCTCAGCCAAAATGCCATTTCAATCACTGGGAAACAATGCCTAATGAGAAAGCAAATTTCCTAGGACAAACTTCCTAGGGCCTCTTAAAAATGTACTGCTGTGATACATTATGATTAAGTGGACAGTATCTTTCCTAATTATTTTAGATGAAGGATGTAGCTGTTATTCTTTTAATACTTCTAAGGGTAAAATTGTTTTCAGATGTACATTTGAGATTGAACTACCACTTGAAATTACAAAATGAATGATGTTGCTTGTTGGATACTTAATAAATATATATTCTTTATTGCCAGTAAAGATGATGGTGCTTAGATATAGCCAGCTGTAGGTAGAAACGGTTGTACCCTACTGTATGGCACAAAAGAAACAGGTATCAAAACAAGAAAATATCCTGGACATATGGCTGTTTTATTTGGTGAATCTGGAGACTGTTTTAATGTGGAGAACGTAGAACATTACAGGTTCCTAAGTTTTCAATTTACTATGTATCCACTTAAAAATCTCACTTTATTATATTGTTACTATTTTTTCCCACATATTTTCCTTTCAAAGATATACTTTCTTATCCAAAATTTAGCATAGTGCTAATATGGACTCCTGGTTTAAAAATTATAAACTTCGTTTCCCTAATTTGCATGGTCTTTTAATGAAGACACCAAAGAACAAAAAACAAGTCTTTCCTATAATATTTGTGCATATAACTGAAGTATTATACTGTTTTACTATTTACATTTTCTATTTAAAAATGTGAAAACTAAGACTTCTTAAGGTAAACTTTGAAAGCTATCAATGGCTGTTCTCATTTTTTTAAGAGTATTTTAAACCTAGTCTCGCTGAGAAATTTTAAAACATACTGTTTTATGAATTTTTACCACCCAGTCTTTTCTGAGTAAGCCATGCATGAGCAGTAAGCCAACAACTGAAAACTGTTGGAGCCAGAGACAGACTGAAATATTTCTTAAAAGGTTTGAAAAGCAGACTGAAGATTTCCATTTAGCTAGTAAGGAAATATTTCTCTGATCCCTTTCTCTTTTCTTGTGGAATAGATTTTTTAAAAATTCAAAATAAGCAATTGCTTTTACTGTAACCCAGTTTTTAATTTTATTTAATTCGGTAGTAAATAATAAAAATTATTTCAGTATCATTTTGGCAAGCTCAAAAATATGATGCTTTAGAACATATCTATAAATGTTAGTTCTGCCTGCTTTGTGGCATCTTAGAGTGCAGCTTTGTTTATTTGTAATAAAAAAATGACATTTTTTATATTATGAGAGGATTGTCCAAAATGCCAATTAAAGAATAAAACTAAAGCCCATACCTGCTGTTTAAGTACTGGCTGAACTATAATATTCTATTGAATATAAGACATCACCAATTTTAAGTTTTTTTTTGTTTTATATACTACTAAGAAAAAGTGTTCCCAATTAGACCGTGACTCCATCAGTTGTAAGATGCATATGGGTTCCAGAGATATCAAATTGTGTAAAAATGTGAATCTTAATATAGAAGAATCATGGTTCAGTCTGTGTACTCTATAACACTTGGCAAAGCTATGAACTGTTTAGGAGACTTGTTTTTTGTATGTTAGAGAGTTTTATGACGTCTTAATTTTAAGCATTAAACATATTATAAATGGAGTTTGCATCTATGTATCAGAGTTTGAGGGCATTGATTCCAGATACTTTTATATAAAAATAATATTACCATTATTGATAATAATAGAGTTCTTACAATACTCTGATCTAGGTACCGGCACTGTGCTTTAAAAATTTTGAGAAGGCATGTAACTACTTCACAAGGATATTTTATTGTAATGAAAGTAAAAATTTTTTATCCAAAAAGCATTAAAATTCTGTAAATATTAATGATCTTTGTGCAGCCTGTTTATAAAAAAATTTGAACTTTTAAAAAAATTTGTTTGATGTTGAAAGGCGGCAATAAATATAGAGAATTTTAAAACTTTGCTTAGCCAAAATAGATTTAGAGATCTCTGACAATCCATGGAATGATTAAACATTAAATAAATAAAGGGGCAAAAGATGGTATCCCAGGATAGCATCACGCTATTCATCAGCCTTAAAATCATCGCATTTGATTGGATATTTTCTTACCTTATGAATTCCCAGTAAATTCTTGGTTTAGCTGTGACTTTACAGTGACAGAACATGAATCATTAGCTTAACTGAGAAAAATTCTTAAAGGATACTTGATACTATCTTTTGGAGCCTACATCGTTTGATATGCAGTACAATGTCTACTAGTTATGGGAGGAACAGACCCAAAGACAGATAAAACAATCCAAGGGTTTCTTAAATCATTCACACCCAAGTTCAGTATGAGGATGGGGGTCTCTGCATTTTTACTGTAAGGTATTTTTAAACTGTTTAGATTCTCTTTTGTGGATGTTAATATTTAGTCTCTTTGCAGGAAAATAAGCAGGCTATAACATGAAGGTATGAGGTCTGTTTATTTTATGAGAGTGTTCTTTTATATGATGCTAGCAAAATGTTTTTAATATAAATATGGAAACTGGGATTAAATTCCTCTTCTTATAAGAAATGTATTTCCTTATATGCCATTCATTTGAAATAGACATCATTCAGGGGAGACTTGACTTGCTCATGCTTCTGTGGATTGTTCACTGATGATAAAATGAAATCTGTCTGAAAATAAGGAGGACATGTTAACAATAGGAAAAGAATTAAAGTTACCTACTCTACTATCCCCTGTCAAAATAAGAAAACCAGAGTACAGTTCTGAGCACTTCTAATGCTGAAGAGACAGCCTTCACCTGGTTTCTGTCCAAAAGCAGATCCTGAAACATGGACTTGCATTCAGGTAATCTATTTGGGAAATGGTCCCAAGGCAAGGAACAGGAGTAGAGACTGTGGAGAGTGAACAAGGGAAGGAGGAAAAGGCAACAGAAGGATATGTTTTTGTGTAATCCACTACTTCAAGAACTGGAGCTCTGATCTTTTGAGATGTGTACATCTCAGAATAGGCTCTTAAGGGACCAATGGAAGAACTACTTATCTCCTGGCTTCCATTTTCCACTGTCTGATGGTTGTCCCCTTGGGCGTTAATGCCTCTGCACTTTCAGTGCGCACACGCACAAACACAGAGCAGGCTGCTACATGCACACCAGGCTGCTGCATTAGAAAGGCGGGAGGCAAGAGAGACAGACCTTGCCTGCCTGTCATTCACAGAACAGTGCACTGTAACTGTGGCATGAGTCAGGGGTAAGGCCAAGGGGATGAGAGGCAATGCCCAAAAGGTGTCCAATACAGAAAAAGTGCAGACTGAGGTAGCATGTTGCCTGATGTCAGTTGACTATGCCAGTTGCATGGGGGCAGATAAAATAAGGACTGAAAACATGGGAAGGTATTGAACTCTAAAAAAACAAACAAAAAGCTAGCTTAATTTGAAATAGCGGAGCAATCCAGGAATTAGTAACATAAATTTGAAGAATTTGTCACTGCATTCACTCAACATATATTTATTAATGCAGGTGTACTATGTTTTCTAATGGGAAGGGCCAGCCCTCAGGGAACCTAGTGGAGGTGACAGTTATCAGGTACACTCAGTAAGGTGTGGTAAGTCTCACATGGAGAACTAGAAGAGGCAGTGAGTACACATAGGAGGGTCCTCAGCCCAGAGTTGGACGCGGTATGGGAGGTCAGGGAAAGCTTCTTGGATGACGTAGTCTAAGTTAAGATGTAAACAGGGGAAGGAACACAAGTAAGTGCTCCAAACAGAGAGAAGAGCATGTTCAGAAGGTTTGGTAGCAAAGAGTGCAGCTAGTATTTAGGGTGGGGGCAGGGGGAGAGATGCAGCTGATTAATGAAGCGTTCTGTAAAATCATGATAAAGAGTTTAGATTTTTCTCCTGAAAGTGATGGAAGGCTATGAAGAGGTTTTAAGCATCGGAGCACATCAGCAGATTTGTCATTTCTACTCCACATGTGGAGAACGAATGGGAGTTGGTTAATACCAGAGATAGGGAGACCAGGTAGAAGCGTTGTGCGTGCAGTGATCTAAGCAGAAGATGACTGTGGCCTGATCTAGGGTGGTAACAATGAGGGGTGGTCGCTTGCGTAGGGTGAGGGTAGGGGAGAGAGAGTTGCAAAGAGAGTCGTGTAAGGTTCTGACACAAACTGAGCTAATGCTGGCTTTATTTCTGAAATGAGAAACGTGGAAGGAAGGGCAGATTTTGCAGAAAAGAAGAATGGTGAGTTCAGTTCTGGACATATTGAATTAAAGGTGTTTTTGAGACATCTGATAAAGGTGTCAAGGAGGCAGTTGGACTTGTAGGTCTGAAAATCTGGTGAAAGGTCTGGGAAGGAGCCACAGATGTGGGAGGCACAGTCCCTGGATGGGAGCCTCAAGAGTGAATGAGATTGCCTGCCGGAGCGAAGAGCCGAGGAGAGCCCTGGCCCCAGCCTGTAGTGACTGAGCAGAGGAATAGCTCCACTAGAGGCCAGAGAGGTAAGAGGAGGCCATGAGATCGTGGGATCAAGAAAGCCACAGGGAGCATTTTCTTTTTTTTTTTTTTTTTGAGACAGAGTCTCGCTTTGTTGCCCGGGCTAGAGTGAGTGCCGTGGCGTCAGCCTAGCTCACAGCAACCTCAAACTCCTGGGCTTAAGCGATCCTACTGTCTCAGCCTCCCGAGTAGCTGGGACTACAGGCATGCGCCACCATGCCCGGCTAATTTTTTCTATATATATTTTAGTTGGCCAGATAATTTCTTTCTATTTTTAGTAGAGACGGGGTCTCGCTCTTGCTCAGGCTGGTCTCGAACTCCTGACCTTGAGCGATCCACCCGCCTCGGCCTCCCAGAGTGCTAGGATTACAGGCGTGAGCCACCGCGCCCGGCCGATATATGTTTTAAAAATAGAATTCGTGTGACGACAGACTAGAAGAGGGTAGGACTGGAAGCGGAAGACCAGTTAAAAGGATATTGCATGGCCTAGGCAAGAAGGGATGGTTGCTTAGACGAACCATGACGGTGGAAATGGACAGAGGAGGACGCATTGGATACAGGTGTGGGAGCAGGATCTGCAGGATATAGAGAACTAGAGGGAAGTGTCAAGAAAAACTTTTGGGGTTTCCGCCATAGGAAAGGGAAGATGAACGGTGGAGGCATGCCAGGAAAGAAAGTGAGGAGTAAAACTTGAGGTCGGAGTAGAGAGTTTTGAAAAAGGACACAGGGAGCATTTTCAAGAAGCAGGAGGCAGTATCAGTGGCAGATTCTGCTGAGAGCACCTGAGAAGGAAGCATCCGTTGACAATCTTGGCAAAGACCTGCTTTAGTTTTGATGGGAATGGAATTGTGGCTTACACATGGAGTGGTAGTTAAGAAAGGGACCATAATGAAGTTTAATTTTGAAGACACTGGCTAGAGAGGTAAGTCTGATGGAGGAGGCGAGGAGAGGTTTGAGCATTTTCAGAAGCTGATGGGGGTGAGGGCAAGGAACAAATAAAGGTGTAGAAGAGAGGTGAGAATCAATCTGTCAAGGTCTCTGAGAAAAGGGAAGAAACATGAGAAAGCTCAAGAGCACCAGTGGGACGCTTAGCCTTAGTAATAAGCAAGACCCTTCCTCTCTTAGGAGAGGGTGAGGGAAAGCTAAGCATTAACACAAGTGAAGATAAATAGACTGGTGTTCCCGTGGTAAGCTGAGAACTTTCTCACCCGATGCCTTTTCTGTTCCCATTGAAGTAGGTGCGGGTGAGGAGGGAGGTGGCAGGAGAAGAGATTGGAGCAGGTGTCTTGAGTAGCTGCTGAGAGGAATGGGAGCTAGAGGGCCTTGCCAGACCTGGGTGAGGTCGGTGGCGATAAAGTCCATGCAGATGCGATGCTGCTTTGGCCGCCAGGCTGCTGCAGTTGTATTGCTCCGGAGTTGGGAACTTGTCAGGCCAGTGCAGTGGAAGGGCAGGAATTTAAGGCTTTTGACAAAGAAATGGTTGAATATGGAATGGATCTGAATTCAATTAGGAAGGACCTGAAGAGAGGATGAGTGTAACAGGATGTCATAGGAAGGGCCAAAGGACTGGAGGTCTCTGAGAACTATGGGAGCGGAATAACTGAACAAGCTGGAAAGGTGGGAAACGGTGCTCCGAGGGAGTGTCTCATTTTGTTATTAGTATTCCGGAGGTACGACAAGTCGTGGCCATGGGATTGGAAACCTAATGTAGAATTAACCCGAAGGTCATTGAAACAGCCAAGGCAGCAACTACATTGTCAGGAGATTTTTACTTCTTGGTGTCATTTAGATGGAAGAGTGGTGATGTCCTAAACGAAGCTCCTTTTTATTTACCAAATAGCTCTAATGCTGTTAACCCTCAATGAACATTAAGTGCCTCCTTACAAATATCAATATATTGTAGAGAATAGATAGAATACAATCTTTTAGGAATTGATAGGAAAAGATGATTTTGTATTGCTGGTGATCCTTGGGGCATCTATCTTACTGTTTTTCTAACAGTTTTAACTACATCCTGCAGAAAGGAATACATTTTATATCTCAACCTAAGTATATATGTTTGGTATAACAATGAAATCAAAGTTTCATAAAATAATATTTATCTTCATTAAATACGATGCACCCTATTTTTGTTGTTATTCTATTAAAAAGAAAATGGCTGTTTTGATCCAGTAAATTGATTTCACAACCCACTAAAAGATCTCAGCCTGCAGTTTGAAAGACACTGGTTTATCTCAACTTCCAAAGACGTATGTTAGGTTTCCAAATTTGTGGGTGTGCAGGTATTAACTGTCAAATGTGAAATTTTTGGTGCTTATGAGCATCTTTCCTGTTAATAGGAAAGATGATTCCAAGGTTCCTTCAATTTTAGAAATTAGTATTCAGTTCATTAAAGTAACAGTCTATTAAAGTAACATCTGTTTCTTCTTTAAGGGTTTGAAAGCAAATTATAAATCTTATTTTTAATGTAGAAGTCCTGCAGATATTAGCAATTATTTTTAAGGGGCTTTTGAATAATGTTTGCATTTATAAAATGCTAACTAAATTTCTTTAAACATTTTATGCTTTTTTTAAATAAATTTAATGTATTCAGTTTTCCTCTTAATACTATTATCTGATAAAGTATTCTTATAAACCTAGTAAATTACATTTATAGACACAATAAACCTAAATTTTTACTTAGCTTAAAATCACAAGTCTAAATCGATTATTTAATTATGCATCTCCTATTGGAGTCACAAATAGGAAAAATTACTGTTTACACAGAAAATCTTTAGGAATCCACTAAACAAATACTGGAACTAATAAGTGAATTTTAGCAGGTTTGTAGGACATATAGTTAATATACAAAAGACAATTGTATTTTTTACATAGCAGCAAACAATTAGAAATTTTTTTAAAAAAAAATTCTACTTACAAAAAAATAAAAGGACATACAGTACTTAGAAAACATTTATCAAAAGGCATACAGGACCACTACACTGGAAACTACAAAGCATTGCTCAGAGAGCTGAACAGTGGAAGGAGTTACCACATGCAGGACCGCAGACTCAATGTTGTTATGATGACAAATGAAGTCATGAGGGTGACTTTTCTGGGCTTTTCTTGTTCATTGCTAACAGGCCCTTGTTTCTTAATTCTAGAGATACTAATAACTGAAATATAAGTTTTGCACATGGTTTGCATTTTGTGCATTTTATTCTTGTGTAGACATATATATAAGCTTTGGGTAAGAAATGTCACTTGTAAATTGGTGAGGTACCAAATTGGTTCTTTTCCTCCTCTTCTACAGTAGATTTAGACTTAGGACTATAGCACAAATTTTTACGTTCTTACGGAGAATCTACTATCAATGTTAGTCAAGATTTTAATATTTTGCCTATTTTACTGGGGTCTAATTATGTAGTTTTATTGATCAAGTGCATACAAAGATTATGTTCTCAACTAGATATTTAACTGAAAACTGTCCAAAACTAAACAAAATTCTGTTATGTAATATCATACGATATCATTGTTTATCATCCACGTTTTACAAACTACACAATTGTGTGCTTTATTTTAAAAATAACTCTTTGCTTGTATTTTCTTTGCAATGTAACTAGCTTTGTCTGCCAAGTGTCTTGTTTGTCCAGATGTGTCTGCCTTTTGAGAGAGGAGTGACCTTGTAGGCTTATACTTGGACAAACTCTGGACTGAAACACCATGCTCATTTATTTGGTTATATAGTCGAAGATGCATTTGAGTGTGGTAGGGAAATTTTAAATAAATATATTTCAGTTTTTTTCTCTCTTCATTTCTTTTTCAGTCACTTAATTGTAAATTGCACAGATAATTTCTATGACCAGGCAACAGCAGAGAAGTTTATTTAATATAGGAGTCAAGAACTCCTTTAATGTCAAGAACTTTGAGTTCTGTTGTCACATTTAGATCCAAGTTAAGTTCCCTTAGTAAAGAAGAAGTTTTCTATCCCTCTCTTCCAGATCGTAAGTTGTGAAGTGTGACAATTGCTTAAAAAAAAAAATGTAATAAAAGTGTTCTGTAGAGCTCTGTAATAGTACTAGTGCTATTTGAACTTTCTCATTGGCATTTTTCTCACTTGTCATCTTTACCAGCCTTATAAATCCAGAGCAAATGATTGCTCATATGGGAGTTTTGATCTTCATTTTAAAGTAATGCCATATAATTTCTCAAACCTTCAAATTAAACCAAGAAAACTGTTTCCAAGTTAATGACATGGCTTAATTTTCAGACCTTGGCCTGTGCAGACTTTGAAGTTAGAGAGTGCTGGGAGGAGGGGAGATTAGATACTATGATAAACTGACTAATGTAAATAAGTATATTGGAACTAGTTTACTAAATTTGTATAATCCCTGTTTTTTAAAATAATGCATTCAAAAAAGTTGCATGCAGTCCAGTGAATTGTATTTTTTATGTCTCTTTTTTTTTTTTTTTTTTAACACATTGACTGCCACACTAGAAAAAAATTTTTTTCCCGTGGGACTACAGTGTTTTATTATGAAAAAGAATAAAAACCTCAAAACCAAAATGATCCTTTCTAATTTAATGAGAAATTTGTTATTTGTTTTCTGTGTGTGAGTTATATGCAACTTGAAAAGTAGTTCACGTGGCTCCCAAGGTAGAGATGCGTGAGTTACGTATGCTTCACAAGCCCCCGGCTCAAAACTGGTGTGAGTTAAATACAACTCACATGGCAGTTAATGTGTTAAAAGCATCCTGTTCAAAAATCCATTATTGTAAATCCTTTGATAAAACAAAGGCTCTTTTGCAATACAGCTAGTCAATGACTAAGTTATATTGACATTCTTAAAATTAGGGTTTTTGAAGCTGGGTGCTGTAGTCTGAGCCTGTAATCCCAGTTACTCAGGAGGCTTATGCAGGAGGACTTGCTTGAGCTCAAGAGTTCAAGACAGCCTCTGGGCAACATAGCAAGACCCTATCCTCCCCGCTCCCCTCCCCCCAAAATTAGGGTTTTTGAACATGTTTTCTTAAAATACTCAAACTGCATGCAAGACAGCAAGAAAAATAAAAGAGATCACTGAGTTCATTTGCATGTTTTGAATTTGCAGTGGTATTAGGGCTTGCTTTTGGAGCATAGTCCTAGCTTTAAACTATAAATTATAGCCATTTCTTTAATAAGTACTCGCTTTTGAAAGTATTTTTAAAAACAAATAGTGCTTTAAAATTGTGATTTTTCAAGGAGTATGCATAAATGAAAAAAGTGCTGTATAGTACTGCTTTATTTGTTCTTAGTCACAATACTTTTATTTTTCAAAACACATTAAAGGAATAGTTGAGATCTTAAAAAATAATTAACAGAAACACATTTGGATTAAAAGGGCTACTGCTGTATAACAAAGGGCCTTCTGATTCTGTAGCTTTTGCGCTGCTGTTAGGTAACAGGTTCAAGACTTGTGAAGAAATGACTGGGAAATAGGAGGAGTTCTTAAAGGTTTGTTTTAAACCGTGAAAAGCTGAACTATACTTTAAAAAGTCTCAACCTTTATGGTCTTGTGAACAAATCGTGTAGCTGCATATGGTAAAGACAAGGACTCAGTTTCTGTGTCAAAATCTGTCAGAACTGAAAGACACAGGAGAGAGACCCAGGATTGGCCCTGGAATAAAACAATTTCTTTTACCGCTGTTATTTACTTAGTTGCTGTGGTTGGCTTACTTGATGACAAGAATGGAGTTTTAATATTCTTAAGATAGTGCCCCCTACACCTTTTCATTGTTAAAAACATTTTGCTTCAAAGTATACATGAAAGGTGCGACATAATGAAACGAAAACCAAGAGCATTAGGTCATTTGGGGAGATGTGAATCAGCGGGTAACAAATGGATTCCATTATAAGCAATTGTGAACCAATGAAAGCACAGCAGAAGCTCTGAAGTACTGCGTGAAGCATTCCGCCGGACTGGTTGCACAGAAGTGGGGGTGAGAAGGTCTAATAAAGATGAAAGCAAACACCAGTTCTCCACTGATGGGCATTCAGGTTGTTCCCGGTTTTCCAGTGTTGGAGAATTACTGTAAACATCCTCATACATCCGTAAAAATGTATGGGTGTTTCTCTAGGACAGTGGTTCTCAATCCACTCCTAAGAAAACACTGATGCTCAGGTTCCGTTCAGACCTGTGTTTCAGTCAGGACCTGGGGGGAAGGGAATCCAGATTTTTATGTTTTTGAAAAGCTCCTCAGATGATTCCAATATATAGTTGGGCTTGAGAACCACCATCGTAGGATGGTTCTTAGAAGTGGACTTGCTGAGTCAATGATAAAAACGTTGTAAATTTTAGTAGCTATTATAACATTATTCTCTGTATTAGTTAGGATTAGTAGCAACTGCCAATAATAGAAGCCTAAATAAATATGGCTTAAACAAGATAGTTTATTTTTTATGTAAATTTGTAAATATGGGCAACCCAGGGCTGGTATGGCAGTTTTGTTCCATGGAGTCCTCAGTTGCCCAGGTTCCTTCCAGTGTTTGTTTTTGCTGAACTGAAGGTAAGCTCCAAGGTAGAGGATAGGGCTCCTGCCATGACTGTCATGTTCCAGACGGCAGGGTGAGGGAAAGGTTGGAAAATGAAAGAGGCACAAGTGTAGGTCAGCTATCCTTTTAAAAAGATGCCTAGAAACTCCCACAAAACACTTGCACTTGTATCCCATTGGTCAGAACTTGAATATGAGTCCACACTCAGCCACAAGGAAGGCTGAGAAACAGGCCTTCTCTGGGTGACCTGTGTGCCCTGATAAAAACCAGGCGTTCTTTCAATGGGAGAAGAGGACTGACAGTGGCAGCCACCAGCAGTCTCTGCCGGGTCTTCCACGAAAGCTGTAGGAATCTGCGCTCCTACCCAAGAACACAAGTGCCCGTTGCCCAAACCTGGTCAGTCAGAACCTGGCAGTCAGCCAAAAACTTTAGTGCAGAGATTAAAACCTCAGACAATATGTTGGCACAAGGAGAGGCCAAAAAGATTTAAATCAGACTCAGGAAAGATGCTAAAGAGTTGTAAACTTTATTGTGTATTAGAAAATAATAAACGTGTGGAAGGCCAATTTTGAATTTGCATACAATTCTGTCTCTGCTTGATTCCTGAGCTGTCGTTTATTACCTTTCAGTGTGGCGTTCATTATTTATTTGCTAACATACTCAAGTTAGTCTGAATATTAATGCTAACCACCCTCATTTGAACATACTGATCAAAGAGGACATCTTAATACTTAATTTTTACATTTCAAATTAAAAATTTTTTAATTAGGAAATGAAAAGTAATTTGATATGCGACTTTTTTTTAACCAGTATTTTTTGTTGTTGCAGTGGATGAAGGTCGCTGTAAGGAACCTGACCGGCTGCAGGTGTTTCACAAGAAAGCCATCATGCCTTACGGTGTCTACAAGAAACACCAGAAAGACCCAAGCGAGGAGGCCTCGGTGCTGCAGTACGCGAGCCTGGTGGGGCAGGCGTGTTCCGAACGGATGCTGCTGTTCAGAAACTGAGCCCAGGGCAGGTCCTGCCAGTCCGCGTGCTCCTCGTGTGCTGGTCTGTGACACGGTACGTGCTCAGTACCTCTGGGGAAATAGCGTAACCAGCCACAAATTAGACTTTTTTATTTTGACTATCCTATGGCTTTAACAAAATATTTTGTGGCAATGTATTTGTGAGAATCTCATGGTTACTATAAGGATGTAAAACTGTCTTACAACCTAGTCCTATCGTTGGGTTTATCATTTTGGAGGATTGTTTCTGTTACAAGATATGTTAAATTTCTCATTAATATCTTGGAAAGTAAAATTAAGAAGTGAATCTAAGTAATTTAATCACAGTTGTGCTTATTTTGTTCTGTTACACAAATGAAAACAGACTATATCCTCAGACCCATGTAAAACACACGGTTATGCTAGAAAACCTTACGCGTGGGGACGGTGTAAAGTCTGTTTCATCACTTAGAAGATCTGTCTTGTCAAGAAAACAAACCTGTGCTGTTACACAATGTTCAATATTAAGTTGCTGCCAAATGTTCTATTATGTAGCTTAATAGAGAACTTGAAAAAGAAAATACAAACATTAAAAAAAGGATCTCGTGTTAGCATCGGGTGTCCATTTGTTCGGGACAGTCCTGTTCATGTCGGTTGTTTTGGCATAATTTTTTTCCCTAGAATAATTGTTATTAGTGCTCTCTTTTACTCTCAAAAGCATCCCAAATTTGGACAATAAAATATATAATTACTCTAGTTATATATTATTTGCTTTATTTCTAAAAATCTAAGAAATGGAGTTTTTTAAGAAAAATTTTGGCTCCTGCTTTGATCTAAGCCTCATCCAAAGGAAATAGGAACCAATTTTTCATTCCTTAGAATTCGGGACACTTATCTTTGGTTATTGGTGAAAATTAGTTAATATCTGACTACTTTGATAGCTGTGCCACAAATCACATTTACGTAGGAATCATCTTGACCTCTGTGTTCCAGGAGAAGAGGTGGAACAATCCGTTTCCTGCCCATTGATTTGAGTCAGAGAGTAGATGCTGTCCTTGGTGATTTGAAGAAGAGGCCAGGCTAGCCCCTTCTGTCCCTCTCACTTTCTCTTAGTAAGCCCTTTGCTCATTCAGAGAGTGTCTGCTGTCACGGTGGCAGGCACCATGCCAGGTACAAGGAGGAGAATGAGACACGTCAATTCTCAGCTCCAATCAAGTTGTCTTGGAAACAGGATGGGGAACAGAGGAGGGTTCTTTTCCTGTGCACTCTTTCTCAGCTGATCCCCTCTTCTGCTGCCAGCTGCTTGGCCACCAAGCCCTTTTCAGTCCCCATTTTGCCCATTGTTCTGTTTTCTCTTGATTGAGCTTTTTAAAAGTTATATTATAAAACTTAGTAGTTTGAATCTTTGAAAAAAAGTTTTAAACTTTTCTGTAAAGTGCATTGAATTTCAATTAAACATTTAGAGAATAGCCTTCAGCTAGCTAGAATAAAAACAAGGATCATAAAACAGTGGTTTTAAAAATCAAATGTCTACAAATTCAAAGTCCAGGTCAACCGTATTTCTTCATTCTGTGTGTGTCTCTCACACCTGCTGTGTGCTGGGTACTTTGCAACTGGGACAGAGTAGTGAGCAGAGCCACTTTCTCTAATCATAAAGATTTTACATTCTTCTGGAAGTTTTGACCTTCAAAATGGTCTCCTAAGAGCATTTAAGAAACATTTTCTTGGAGCTTCCCTAAGAATATATAGAACTTTTTTTTTCTTATCTCTCTAAAATGAAGGTAGTTTCATTTTATGATTTTTTGGATTACAAAAGTGACACTGTAAGCAATTAAAACTTTAAGAAAAGTATAAAAAAGTAAGAATAATTTAAAATCCTACCATACTGAGAGAAAAAAAGAACTATTATATATACACATACATATATAATTTTAATATAGATAGAATTATGCTCTACATGCTGTTTTCCTCAACAGTAAATTATAGACATATCTGAAATTTGAAAGAAATTTCAAAATAAGATTTTAGCAAATGTGCTAAGTAATCTCAGTATTATTAAAATAAGCAGGGTAGGATCAGTACTTGGTTCCCTTGGCATGTGGACGTCCACGTTGATGTCCGCAGCTGCATCACATCCTACTTCCATCTTTGTGGCTAGCTTGTAGCACAGCATTCAGAAAGATCCCAACTCTTGAGAAAGCTCGAATCTAACATCTTACCACGGCTCTGGTTTCTTCCTGCAGAATCCATTTTGGATTCCTTCACAGGAAAATGATTTATCATCCCTGTCTGTCAACCATTGGGCTGTCCCTGAGGGTGGCATTCTAGGTTGGCTCCAGTGCAGCTTCAGAGTGACTTGGTCATGGAGATTCTTCAACTCAGTTGCTATATTCATGCATATGTTTTTTTGAGAATAGTGTATTGATCCCAGTAGCCAAAGTGTCTTCAAAGGACACTTATTATTTGGAGACCTGAGTGGAAATCCCTAGTGGGCTAGAAAAGGACAGTCAAAGAAAGTGACCCAATTCTGTTAGTTGACAAGCAGTCTGGTGGACAGATACGATTTTATGTTAACAGCTTTCATCTAAAGAAAGACACCTGAGAACCTTTCAAAAGACAGTGTATATCTTTTCAAGGCAGGAAGTTTTGCATTTGCAATCTTAGTGTTATGTCCGCTTCCGATTGCAAATAAACTCACACCTACCTTTCCCTATTGGGAGCAAAGATATAATTTTGATTTCCCGTGCTACCATTTTTATTTAAATTATTCAGTTCTCTGAGATTTGTGTTATTTTTTAAATGTAATCTGAGCACTTTTTTTTTATATTCTAAAAGAGGCTATTATCAGATAAATATATTCATTTAATTAAAATTATTTAGATAAGAAATTATTATTGTTTATGTTCACTTTCAAATGGGTTATCCTGTTTTCATCCATTTTGCAAATAGTTATGTGTGGTTTCTTAACATGTCAGAATCTATTATGTAAAAGAATCTTTTCAGATTTCTGGAGAGTACATTGTTTGATTTTATAGACATTGTACGATTTCAGTATGAATAAAGATGAGAAAGAATATGATGAACAGTTAACTAAAATGTATTGTTAACTTGAAAGAGGTCAGGCATGGTGGCTCATGCTTATAATCCTAGCACTCTGGGAGGCCAAGGTGGGAGGATTGATTGAGCTCAGGAGTTTGAGACCAGCCTGAGCAAGAGTGAGACACTGTACTAAAAATAGAAAAAATTAGCTGGGGGTGGTGGTGTGCACCTGTATTCCCATTTACTTGGGATGCTGAAGTGGAAGGAGTGCTTCAGCTCAGGAGTTTGAGGTTGCAGTGAGCTAAGATGATAACCACTGCACTGTAGCCAGGGTGTCAGAGCGAGACTCTGTCTCAAAAAAAAAAAAAAAAAAGAAGAAAGAAAGAAAAATGATGGGGAAACATTTGGGAAATGTTTGAATTTGAAATTATTCAAGTATATATTCTTTTCCAAAAGAAAACCAATGACAAGAAGGCAAAACAAGTTCAACTGCATGTGATGTTTTTTGTTTTTGTACGTGCTTTTTGAATAATCCATTTGATACAACTTGAATGGAAAAAATAAAGCTGTTTTTATCTGCAGTGGCTCTTGCTGGTCATTACTTAAAAGACATATGTTTTCATCTTTCAAATTCTTTCATACATTTCACCTGCAGTGAATATGTAGAAAACAGAGATAAAACATCGGCTATATGCATCATAAAATTTAATTTTTAGTAATTGGAGTACCAGACCATTTGGTTACGTAAATCAAAGTATGGTGGATTCCTTTCTCAGAAATAGAGTAAAATAATTTTCACTCTAAGCAAAAAGTCTGGATTTTTGCAAGATAAATTAGAGAATAGACTTTTTTTTACCCAAAAAGATTGCAAATAGGACTTAAGTAGCAAACTCAAATATAATTTCTCTTACAAAGTTTTGTTTACAGAGACATTTTGAAAAATATCTCTTAAAGCAAAGTGTGCTTTAATTGTTGATAATAATTTACCATATATTTATGGAATACATTTACTAGTGTTTTCTTACAGTGAAGTAGATCATGGTAGGTTGTGATAGACTGAATCCTATTTCTGAGTGATTTAAATATTACAGAATGTATATATCTTTATTGTTTTTCTTATTGGAAATGGACAGTGGGTTCATCAGAAAACATTTCAACAATATAGGAAAGAATACTGATGAAAATAAAAATCACTTTTAATCCCATCACTGACTACTGCTACTGACTGCCATTCACATTTGGTATTTTTCCTTTCAGACTTTTTTCTGCCTACACATATGTATATGTCTTGTTTCTAAAGAAAAATGGGATCACACTATGTATATTGTTTCACTATTTTTTCATCTAATATATCGTGAACATCTTAATATACTGTGAACATGAAAATAAATGAGGAAGAACATAATCTTTTTAATGCCTGCATAATATTCAACTGTATCCATAATCTTTTGGAAAAGAGACCTTGAGACTTTGGCCCCTTCTTATGGGTAGCAGGAGTTGCAATTAACCAGCATTAGTGGTTTCTTATCAGTTCTTTGCAACAATTGGTGCCATAGACTGGTGCAAATTCATATATTGAAATTCCACCATGTGCAAACACAGCGAGAAGGTACTGTCTGTGAACCAGAAAGCAGGCCCTCACCAGACACCTAATCTGCCAGCACCTTGATCTTGAACTTCTCAGCTCCAGAATTGTGAGAAATTTTTGTTGTTTTCAGGCCACTAATCTATGGCATTCTATTACAGCAGCCTGAACAGCCTAAGACACCTGTTAACGTTATTCTCATCCCCGGTTCCCTTTGCCTTTCACCAGACAGTAGGAATTTTCTCCTTAACTGAAGGTTCAGGGAACATGTAGCTTTTAAAACTCTCATTGTCCCACTAGATATTTTTTGGGAGACCTACACTACTGTGTTTACAGTTTGCATACCTCTAAAATTTCCAATTAGAAATGTTCTTCTTTAAAAGCTTAAGGTTATTTAAAACAAATTAAGGTTCTGATTTATTGATTATACAACAGAGGTCTTTAAAATGGGTTTACTAGAAAGGATGGATAACCATATCACTATTACTAACTTAGCTAAGCTTTTTACTTTTTAAAATATATTGGCTGTTTATTTTGAGATTCAATCTAAGTAAAACTGCATTATTATATCCAGTTGGTTGTCACAGTTGGTCTCTTCAACCCAGTCCTATCCAGAAAATATTGGCCCATTAACTATTTCAACGAGACCATACGTCTAAATATATTTTGTTTCCCAAATTTTTATTCTTTTAGAGCTTCAAAGTAGCTTGCAAACACAGGTGGCGTGGTTTCCTCATCATACCTCTTTATCTGCAATATGAAACAGCAATTCCAAGTAAAAGTGCTATTACAAAAACACTGGTACGTGACATTTCTGATACCACTCAAAAGTAAGTGTTTCTTTCAGCCACCTTAGAGAGAGGGGCATCCTTCACTTGTCTGGCGTGCATAATGCAGCCTCTTAGGGACTAGCACGAATATTGTTTCTTTGATCACAGAGTTGGAGCCAATGGTTTTTAAATTTTATTTATTTTAATATTACAGGCTAGAGCCATTATAAGAAAAAGATATAAATGTTGTATTCTTGTATAATTCAACTATGTGATTTTTGATTGAATTTTTTTTGAAGCTTAATTTTTCATGCTTGTCAGTCTATGCCAGGGTCTTAAAATCATTTAACATAGGCCCCCTTTTTATTTAATTAGTGTTAAATGAAAACTCATGAATACTTCATGAAGTCCAATTCATCACACTTTGTTAATTCAGTATTCAGTAAGTCTGAATAGCATCTCTCAACTAATGCAGCTTTTTGATCATGAAACAAGAAAAACAGCTATTTTAGGTTTGTGAATTCAGAGCTTAAGGCTTTTAGCTCAGTTGAATGTGGAAAGTTCTACGTGTTTGTCCAGCATATTTTAAAATATTGAGAGATAGCCAGAGTGCAATTTGGAAGGTAACTGTTGCTGATGTGAGTTAATTCATGACTTTTAAAGGAAACGTGCGTGTGCGTGCTTGTGTGTATATATTTCATATACAGGCACACACAGCAAGAGAGAATGTGTGCTTAATTAAAGCTATGGTGTGACTTATTCTCAGTTTTGATTCAAAGAATCAACTCAATAAAGAGTTTGGATTTTTTAAGCCCACAGTAAGAGCCACAAAAACTGCCAAGGCTGCCCTGTCCAATAAGGTAGCCATTAGCTATATGTGTGCATTTAATTAAAATTTAGAATTAAAATTCAGTGCCTCAGACTCACTAGCCACATAGTAGCCACGTGTGGCCAGCCATGGCTACTGGGTCATAGGGCTGCCAGGGTGGCTTAAAACAATAGGAATTTATTCTCTTGCAGTTCTGGAGGGTAGAAGTCTGGAATCAAGGCGTCAGCAGGGCCGTGCTCTCTTCTCAAGCACCCAGACAACTCTGCTTGCCTCATCCTTGCTTCTGCTGGTTGCCGGCAATCCTTGATGTGCCTTGGCTTGCGGCTGCATCACTCCCAGTTTCTGCCCCTCTGTTCACACGGCCATTCTCTCTGTTTCTGCGTCATCTCATCTTATAAGGACTCCAGTCTGACTGGACTTAGAGCTAATCCTGTATGACCTCAATTTATTAATAATACATGCAAAGACCCTAGGTCACATTCACAGGTATCTAGAGTTAGGACCTACACATTTCTTGTAGGCGCTCGATTCAACCCACAACAGCTACAACATTGAACAGTGTAGATACAGAACATTTCCATCATCACAGTATGTTCTATTGGACAGCACTGCAGTAAGGCAATTTAAAAAATTAAAATGTGTCATGCTTTGACACATTTTTAGGTTTCTGTATAGTAAAACGCCAGTGGAACATTAGTGGCAACTTACTTTCAGACTTTGTGGTTTCTCATTGTATGTAGTTTCTATTGTGCAATCTAGTTTCACCTGTAAGTGCAGTTATGCGTATGTGTGCATTTGTAGTATCTCATTACTGTGTCAGCTTCCTAATCATTGTTATGATTTACAGTTAAGCTATGTACAGACATGATGCTTCCTTAAAGAACAATTTGGCTGAAAGATTAATTCAGAAATATTTACACAGGATTCCTGCTATTTTATTTTGATTTTGTAATATTGCATCTTAAATTTTCTTCCAAGTTTCTAGTTATTCTAGTTACGTGTTTATTTTAATCAAATAGAAAACAATCTTTATAAATTTATCAGTAACAATCTCTGAATTTATAGCAATAAAATGACTTTAATGCATCTCTCAAAAGAATTCTACCCCAAAGTTTTAAAATATTTATTAATTCATTTATAACAATAAATGTTACTTTTTTTACATTACTTTTTTTTATTTCAGAGTATTACGGGGTTGCAAACACTTTGGTTACGTCTGTTTAACATACAGCTGGTGGATAACTCACATGAGTAAATCAGCCTACCCTTTTAAAGATTTTTTATTCCTTTATTGTTGTATTTTTTAGGGTTATTTTGATTACTAGGTTTTTTTTCCTAGGACTTCTAGTCTACTAGCTATTTCTAACCCACATGTCAATGTCCTCAACACAGATCTTTTGGCATTTCAGTGGAGTCATGTTATTTAGATACCGAGAGGTTAGCACCTTTTCACCAAAAATTGGTTGCAGACTCCCCACCCTGGTCCCCTACCCTGCCAGCGGGGTTTGCAGTGGTGGGAGATCTGTAGGAGTCCCTGATGACCAGCAGTGGCCATGGGAGTTCTGCACGAGCGTTTGGGTGACACCTACAGAAAGTAAGAATGACTGTCTCTAGTCATCCTGATTTTCTGCCTGTTCTCGAGAGCCACGTGGCAATTTACTTAATACCCTTACACTTGTTATTTTACTGAGAAGGCCAGGAACGTAATCAGTGTGTGGCCAACTGTATGCAATTAAGTCTTCCGCATCTACAGCAGCTGGTGGTTATGCTCAGAGTAACTAATATCTCTGACAAAGGCACTAACGATTCTGTCGGGAAGATTTGGCAATAAAGGAACCAGTTTTAGAGGGAAAATGTGGAGAACAACAGTCTGACCTCATTATAACGAGTGGGTTATTCAATTCTGTCACCCATTCATTGCCTCCGTAAAGATATGGAAACTTGCACGTCAGCATTATCGGGGTGTGATGAATTGTGCACCCACCTGTCTGCGGGCTGCTTATCTGGCCATTTTGCCATCTGGAACATAGACGCAGTGTCAGAATGGAAGGCGAGGAAGGAAACAACTGCTGCTCAGCAGCTAGAGTGGTCTGGAATCCACGCACTCGGCGGCTGCCTTGCTCCTGGGAGACCATGTGGTATAGGAAAGAGCATGGGCTTTGTAGAGCCATGTCTCTGAAGAAATTTTTGGCACCAGAGTGAAAGGAAAAGGTGAACTGGAAATGACGTGCTAGGGGAAGGGTGCACGTCGTGTCCTGGCCAGCTCTCACTGCACAGCCGACGACACGCCGCACTGCCAGCAGCACGTGTGCCCTGCGGACCACGGTGGGTAGGGGAGCGCCGATGCCAGCCTGGAGCAACCCTCTGACCACCTTCCACGAGCGACGGCATCCTTTTACTAACCTGGGTAAGTTAAAAGAAAAATAAATGGTGGGGGGAAACTGGACTTGAAAGGCCAAGCAGACTGTGTTCAAGTCCCAGAATCACTTACTGATTTTGTGACTTTGGGCAAGGGCCGTAAGGTCAGCTAACCTCAGCTTCCTCCTCGGGAGTGGTGAGTTGGGCAGGCTGGTAGGAGTGAGATCTGCCAGTGTAGACGGCTCAGCGCACGGCCTTGCTGCCCCACTGCTCTTCACCCTGGTATACCTTGCCCAAAGCAGGTGTCTACCAAAAAGAAAGGTAATATTAATAAAACGCAAGTTTTAAAAAACACTAGAGACATTTTTAAGTTTTAAAAAACATTACAGAAAAATAGGTAGAGTAAACCCTGCCAACCCAAGGCTTGAAATTCTAAACATCTCAACAGCCTAGAGCCCACAGTAGTTTCAGGCCAGTCGGACAGTTGACATTGATAATGACAATGCTACATTATATGCTATAATGCAATTTAAATATGTCATAGTTAAAGCAATAAAAAGTTTCTATTACTGGATAAATATAGTAATCTGCAAAATTCACAGTGTTAGAAATACCTTCAAGACTGTGGAATTAGAATCCATGTTAAATACCCGTTCACAAGGAACACTCCAGTGTTAGACGGGTGAAAACTCTCCGCTGGCCGCCTTTCTCTAATAGAATGTGGATAAACAATGATTCATAGGGACCCGCCGAGGGAGCCTCACTCCCGTGGGGCCGCCATTCAGGATTTCCTTAGTATAATGGGGGAAGAAAATGGGGTTGGGGCCTCGGTACAATTATGCACATTTTTGTTTGTTTTGTTTGAGACAAAACTAAACAACAGGATATCTGGAAAACCGGCGGCATGTCCCGGGCCGCGCTGATTGCCTGGCCCGGCAGGTCGCCGTATCCAGTTACAGCTGAACTGATAATGACTGGACTGTTTCCATCTTGCCCCCAGCCGCGCTGGCTTTTCTTCCTCCTCCTGCATGATTTTTCTGCATGAAGGCAAATTCTGGAGGAGGCATGGCATCTTAAAATGGGCTTTTCACAGAGCCACCCAGGATAGCCTAAAACCATCGTCCAATAGGTTAGGACATCAAAAGCGAGTTTGGGGGAATGGAAAAATAGCGACATTGTGTAGTACTCTGGGATGCTGCCTAAGTAGGGGGTGGGGCGGGAAGTGGGGTGGAAGACAAATACTTGGAAATAGTTCTGTAGCTTTTACCAGGGAAAAAAGTTTACATATTTGAATAGCAGTTTTCCGCGGTCTCATTAAACGTTAAAAGTGGATCCGGCTGTGTGCGTGGCCGCGCGTCCCGCAGTGGGCCTGCGCGCTCGCGCCCGCGTCCGAGCCTGGTCGGGAGCGCTCTGCTCCCAGATCACGTCCCAGCCGCTGTCCCCAGAGCCCCGGTGGAGGAGGGGTTGGAACCGCAGCAGTGACTCTGCTGTCCAAGAGCGGCCCTAGCGGAGGGGACACTGGCTGTGACCCGACCTTGACCGCAAGTAAGT
Source organism: Eulemur rufifrons (assembly GCF_041146395.1). Classification (NCBI taxonomy): domain Eukaryota; kingdom Metazoa; phylum Chordata; class Mammalia; order Primates; family Lemuridae; genus Eulemur; species Eulemur rufifrons. Next base: position 63,238,530 of record NC_091010.1, on the reverse strand, counting down.
GACGGTGGGGAAAGAGGCTTTGTGGAATGCCTTCCTTGTTGTTGGCGGCAGTGTTTGCTCAGTGGACGTTTGGGGACACAGTGCAGAACTCCATCCCCTTCCCGCCGGCCGCCCTGTCAGTTACGTTTGCCTGAAAGCCACCAGGGGGCAGAAGAAGCTTCCTTGCTTGGTTTTGTTTTGTTTTGTTTTTGGACTTCTGACTTAATATACATAGAAAGGCAAACCCTTCCTTCTTTGTCCATCAGATCAATGTTTTTGCTATAAATTATATTTTCCAATTTTCCATATCATTGATTTTTGTCAGATTTGGGTTGTCTTTGAATTAATTCTTCCTTCTGCAACTAAGGCAATTGTGAGCGGGACCTATTCAGATAAGCAGCAATTTCTGTTGACTAATGGTCTAGTTATGCGATCCCTCGCCTGACACAGTGTCCCAGCCTCCTGCGTTACTCTCCGCCCGCCCAGGCTGGCTGGGAAGTGCGGCCCTCGGTACCTTTTATTTGGATTATTGCAGTAGCCTTTCACCCACCCTGCCTCCCCCCGCCACGTGGCACAGGTGCCGCGAGGTTCATCTGCCCACGCACAAGGCTGATCCGCCTCTCCTTGGCCCAACCTCAGGTAGCTCCTCATTGCCTGCCTGGTGAGTCTAAACTGCCCCACCTGGCATGCCCCGACTTACCTTTCAAACCGTTCCCCTCTGTCACCTTCCATAAACTCCGGTCTCTGCTCTTTCCTTCCTGTTTCTTGACCTTCCTCACTGGCTCTGTTTCCTGCATAGTCACGCCCCAACCACTTCAAGCTCCACAGGTTCCAATCTTCAAGGTCCATGTCAGGTGCCACCTCGTAATTAGCACCTTTCCTGCGTATCAGAACCCTTTCTTCCTTTGGCATTTCTTTTATAAGGTTCTAGAAAACCAGCAGCACAACTGGGGCCATAAGATTGAGAGGCAGGTTGGTCTCATTTAAGTAAGCCAAAGACTGGACTCGTTTGAGAATCCTTGTAGAGAAAGGGTCCGTGTGCTGTGTGGATGCTGGAAACCCAGTGTCCACGACCCAGCTGGGTCTGCCCCTCAGCTCCTCAGCACTCCGTGGCAATGTTTAGGAGGCGTTTCTGAGAATCGAGTCCAAACTGGAGCATATCAAACTCTGCAGGCTCTTAACACCTTAAGAACAACAGAACCATTTGTAAAAAAGAGTTGTAAATTTGTGGCATATAAATGAGTTTTGCTTTAGAACCCTGGAAAAGTGCTAGTCTGCTCTTTAATGTGCAATTACTAAGGATAATCACTAACGGAGAGGTCGGTGGCTGTGGGATGAGCAGGTGCACGGGGAATGTCCCCAGAGGTGAAGATGATGCTTGTGTGGATATTTGTGCCTAGGCAGGTACCGTCGTGGTCACCTGCTGCCAAAGGAACAGCGAGAGAAAAGAACAAATAAAGGATCCCGTGAACACCGGGGGGCGGGAGGGGGGGTTGATGTGCCTCCAAGCAGGGAAGGGCTCATGTGGGAGAATTGTCTGGGGACTCTGGCTGGTGGTAGATGGAGCAGTTGCTTTGCATAATGAATTCCTGGCCTAATGGGTATGTAGATCCCAGGGCTTGTGGCAGGACTGTTTTTGGTTTAGTGCTCACACACCAGAAAAAATAGAATGCACCAATATGCATTGAAAATTCTTAAAGGGATCAGTGTAATCCCTATTTAATTTGGACTTTTCCCTTAAATTCATTCTGCAAATGGTAAGACATTCCAATAATGGACACAAAGGCATTTTTACACATGCCGATCACACTGCTCCCTGGGAATAGTCTACTCGCCCCTAATTGAGATCCTGAAGGAGGGAGAAACCTCGCAAATAAATCTCTGCAAGTAGCTCTCCTTGCCTTGCAAGTGGCATTTTTAATAAAAGTTCACCTTCCCTTCAGGGTTTCACACATCTGCGGATTCCTTGATGATGTTTGAGAGAGGCGGTGGCGAAGTGAGACTAAACATGATTGTGAAGATTTCCTTGCTATTTTGTTTTACTTGGACTTAAATTCTGTTAGCTCTTCCCAAATTTCATGAGACTGCTGCTTTTCCTTGAAGCTAGGAAGGCATTCAGGGGCAGGCCCCACTGTGAGATGTGTTGTTCATGTCATTTGTATTGTGACCTGGCTTATGGAGGGAGACAAGTGTGCGATGACGTCTGCGGAGAATCCCCACATCATCTGGTGGCAGAACATGCCCGTTCTCACCAGCCTGAGAGAGGGCTGGCTCCACCGTGTGCTGGGGGTGAACAGCCCAAACACTAACCAGCACATCTGGGGGTCACAGACCCTGTCCCAGAGGCCTGGGGCTCTCAACCTGCTTGGTCTTTGAAAACTCTGTGCAAGATCCAAGTCACACATACGTTCATTCACTTCTTGACTGATACCCTCATCCTACAACCGTCTGAGCACCTAATCTGTGCCAAGTGTTTGCTCGCCACTGAGGCGAACAAGAGAGATTGGAATTACATTCTGGGGGGAGACATAGGCAATGTACAAGCAAAAGAATAAATACAAAGAATGTTAGATTATGTTCAGTAGTATGAAACCCCACCTTGGCAGGGTGGCGGGGACAGCGTTTTTGAAGCAGTGGCAACAAGTGTGTGTTGAGGGGCTGAAACAATGGCTGCAGGAACACGTGGAGTTACTGGAGGTTCACAGGTGGGACAGTCATGATCTTTGCTCCTTAGTTGTTCAGAGTCTCAGAGGACAGACCCAAAACTATGAGCTGGAATGAGAGCTAGTCTAAGAGTACCGAGGAAATCCTAGGACCATTCTTATGAGGGAAGGCTTGCCTCTCATTGAATGCAGGGAGCTCAGGAGCAGAAATCACCTCATCTGGAGGAAACAGACTGGCCTTTTGTCCTTCTCTCATTGGACATTGGGAGCCGCTCCCAGGGTGGGGGATGGGGTGCTCAGGTGTGGGTCAGTAACCTCCCTGGGGAGCCTAGGGCAGCGCTCCTGGGCTGGGGGGGGGGGGGGTGCAGGGTGGGGCAGCTGTTGGCAGCAACATTCACAGCAGCTGGGATCTGGGCACAATCGCGTCTACCACCAGGCTCAAAATCTACCAATGGGGCTTGTGACTGAAGAGCTCAGATGCCACTGATGACCGAATGTCAGACTTGGGAATGAGGGAGGGCGGTGGTTTCTGTGGATGAGGTGCAGAAAGCTCAGAAGCACTAGCCGAGTCGCACGCCATTTCCACATCCCCATCTTGCCTCCTGAGCACGCGGATGCGCCCCGGCTCTCCTCTTCCCGGGGCCAGTAGCCACCGTCCGCCACTTGGTGGTCATACCCTGGGACTATATCTGTCTGTCCCTGCGTGAAGACTCCAGAAGAGTTGAATTCGATTGTAAGAGCTGGGAGGGCGTGTTGATACAGGTAGGACGGTGATGGGGGAAGATTCAAAGAATGGCTTGAGAGGAGGCGTGAGGCATATTGGCGCTAAGACAGGCCAGGCTGAGAGGACCGCCTCGGTGGCGAGAGGAAAACGCACACACAGCGCCAGGGCGGAGGCGGCCGGCGTCTGCCTGGGCCGACGGGGAGGGCAGGGAGGGAAGACCTAGCTCTTACCCTGGCTCTCTCAAAGGGCCCCGGGACTTGGACAAGCATCCTGCCCGCCCCAGACCCAGGCAGGAGAGCCTGACGGCCAAACACCACACAGGGCACCAGCTGTTCCTCCCACCCAGGGCACCCCCGTGCCCCAGCCCTGCGTTGTTTGAATCCTCGGTGTGTCCTCGCTCTCTGTAGACCGCTATTCTTGTTTGTTTCATCACCGATCTGTTCCTGCCCCCTCCCCGGAAGGCCAGCTCCCCCAGCAGAGGGACCCCTCTGGCCTGTCCGCTGCTCCCTCGCCACGGTGGGGACAGCACCTGGCCACGGCTGGCTTCCGAAATACTTCCTGAAAGACAGAATAGGGCTTTCCTGAGGACAAAGGAAGAATCAAGTGAGAAAGGACTAGGGAAAATATTAAATTATACCTGTATCTATTATTAATAATACAGGCATTCTCAGCTAAGGTCACGTCATATTTCCCTTTGAGAATATATATATGGACATCCATTTTAGATAATGTGTTTTCCTTTAGACGTGTGGAAATATAACAGTCAAGGGGATCAGTTCATGTGTCAAATAGTTTTTAAAAAAATCCAAATATTTGTTTTTTTCAAACTGTGGCTTTGGTTCCCACCCACCGTCCCCACCACTGTGCGGAGAAAACTGGAAAGCCCCCACCAACCTTCTTACGTGCAAGGTGACTTCGTCTACTGCCTGGGCCTTAATTTTCCTGTCTGCAAGGCAGGTGTCCTTGCAGATGGGGTGAAGGTCCCTTCCAGACGCTCTCCCCAGTGTCCATGCCACCTCTTCTAATGTGTGCCCCGGTCTGAACGTGTCCCCCAAAGTTCATCTGTTGGAAACTTAACCCCCAGTGCAACAGCGTTGGGAGGTGTTGAGGTCTTGAGGACTCCACCCTCACGGATAGATGATTATAAAAGGGCTTGGTGGAGAGAGGGTGGCCCCTTAGTTCTGCTCCTCTCCCTTCTGCCATGTGAGGACACAGTGATCAAGGTGCCTTGACCTTGGCCTTCCCAGCCTCCACAGCTGTGAGGAACACGTTCTTTGTCAATTGCCCAGTCTCAAGTCCTCTGTGACAGCAGCACAGATGGGCTGGGACAATGTGCTTCCGTTTTAAATACAGACTTGCTAGGCCGGGTCTTGTGGGGGGGGCTGGGGAATCTAGTACGTCACCAACATCAGGGCTCCGAGGACCTTTTGGGGAATAAGACACCACGTGACATGCTGCTTCCCCTGCGAGGTACTAGCACCTCGTTTCCTCGGGGAGTTTTAGGGCCCAGAATTCCCAGACTCCCAGGGCAGAGCCACACAGATGCCGCTGACTTTAATAAGAGACATGTGACAGAAACCGCATGCTGTGTTTGGAAATGTATGGGCGGACCCACATATTATCTCCAGGGGAAAGAGGTCTTTTACTACCCTTGGAGGAGGTCAAGGACAATCAAAACCAAATGTGTCTGCATTGCATGCAAGCCCATGTAGATATAGTTTAAAACCCACAATTTTGCAAATATTAATTATGTGTGATAGGTCAGGGGTAGTTAGTGTAATTGAAATGTAAACTTGTTGATGGGTCTATTAAAGACAGAATGCTCAGGACTTGAATAATTTTTGCACACCATGTTCTTTCTTCCCTGCTGTGGCTGAAAAACATTGACTTTGTCACCAAATTGTATTCTGCAGGACAGCTAGTTCCATATTCAGTTGACATGCATTTTCAACTTTGAAAATATATTTCCTAATGTCTTATATTTCACTTTCATGACTTATAATCATTACATTGCAGTTGGGGAAAGTTCGTGGCTTTTTTTGTTTTTAAATGCAGTAAGGAGTTACAGCTGCCTGTTAGCGGTAGCAGGAGACTCGCACTGATTTTCTAAGAAATGCTTTTGCCTGAAGCCCCCTGTAACAAATGGATTTTATCTTGCAAAAGGAGAGCTGAGAGTCCCCTGCCGGTGGTGGCCAGGGAGTGGAGTACCCGGCCCAGGAGCCCCGCCTGTCATTTTGCATCCTGAGCTGCAAAGTTTCAGTCAAAGTCCAGGAGGGTTTTGGGCTCTGCTTGGGGCAAAACAGTTGGTGGCAACCTGTGTGGAATAGGTTAACAAATACTCCTTTATTCTAGCAATGGCCCCCTGATTTCTCCACTTACTTCCTCAGCGGTGTCATCCACTCTCACGGGGCCGCCTGTCATTGTCCCCACCCAGGCCTGTCACCCCTGCTCCCATTTCCTGTTGAGCTCCTTCCTTGCAACACCCCAGCTCCTGCTGCTTCTCTCCTGTCCCATGTGTGTCATCGTTCCCCGCCACCCGAATTTGAAGCCTCGGTGCTATCATTGACTCTTCTCTCTGTTCTGTTCCAACACAGTCACTTGCAAAGCTCTGTCAACTTCACCTCCATAGTAGCTCTAGCGTCTTCATCCTTCGGTTCCTTGACATCGCGTCAGTCCCCTCGCAGTGGCTCTCTGCGCAGTGATTGCAGCAGCCTCCTTCCTGCTCTCCAGCTTCAGTCTTTTCTCTCCAACCAGCTGATGCTTTGCTAAGTAATAGGAAAACGACATTTTTCTAAGATAAGATAATGCTTTCTTTGCCTTTCATCAACTCCAGATATTTCTTTGACAGAGTCAGCCTTTTGCTATACAATTAAATGCTAAACTTAAAATTTTAACCTCACACCCCTTAGGAAGACCACTAACAAAATCCAGAAAATACTAAGTGCTGGTGAGGATGTGGAGAAATCGGAGCCCTTGTGCACTATTTATGGGGATGTAAAATGGTGCAGCCGCTATGGAAACCAGTATGGCAGTTTCTCGAAACATTAAAAATAGACCCACCATATGATGCAACAACTTCACCTCTCAGTATGGATCCAAAGAAATTGAAAGTAGAATTGAAGAGATATTTGTATGCCCAAAGCGTGTGGCAGCATCATTCACAATAGCCAGGACATGGGGGCAGCCCAGGTGTCTGTGGACAAATGAATGGCTGAACGAATGTGGCATGTACAGACAATGGAATGTTATTCAGCCGTGAGAAGGAAGGAAATTCTGATGCATGCTACAACATGGGTGAACCTTGAGGACATTACGCTGAGTGAAATAAGCCAGTCACAGAAGGACAAATACTGTCTGAGTCCACTTCAGAGTAGTGACATTTGTGGAGAAAGAGAGTAGAACAGGGGTTGCCAGGGATGGGGGGAGGAGAGAGGGTGTTGTTATGTAGTGGGTATAGAATTTTAGTTTTACAAGATGGACAAGTTCTGGACATCGGTTGCATAACAGTGTGAATCTACCTAACACTACTGAACAGTAGACTTGAAATGGTTAAGATGGTAAATTTTATGTTATATGTATTTTACCACAATTTAAATACTTTTTAGATTAAGCTTACATTATCACATAGCAGCCTAGTCACCTGTTGTACTGTTTCACGAAGGTGAATTTCGGTATTTGGCAAAAGAAGTTAACTTTGAAATGTAGAACTTGTAAAATAACAAAGAATAAATTCTGAGGGCAGAAACTCCATATCTGTTCTAAGAAGTATGAATTAGATTCTGCATAGTAAATTCGTAATATTTTAAAGAGTATTTTAGGCCAAGCTTTCCAACTGAAACTTGTTCTGTTATTAGCATGATCAAGGAAAAATCCACGTGTTCTATTGGCCCAGCATGAGTAGGTAACTGAGAACCTAGAGTCTCGAGAAAGTGAATTTCAGAAGCACATTTTGCTGTTGGAGTATGAGGAGGAGCGTGAGGGTATTTAGGGCGAGAATCTGGACCTGCCTCTGCCCATGTATCAGGAGAATTTCCATTCCCATTTCAAAGGGAGAGAAAGAATAGTAAGAACCAGTGTCCAGACCATGTTAATAAATACAGAGTTCCCGAAAAGGCCTACTGCTCCAGACCTTACGGCTCCTGCCAAATCCTGTAAAAATAAAGATTAAACGGTACAGAATATTTGTTTTGTTCTGATCGCTGTTATTCTGCTTTGGGAATGAGAGTCTCCAGGCATCCTGCCCGAGAGAATGCTGACGGCTCTAACTTTCGGCGCGGCTCTCCGCCCACTCCGTGCAGGAACCACTTCTTCCTCGGCCCTGCGGTCCTCTCCTCTCTCCAGGCACACGCTCCGCATCGCTCGTGGGACGCGTGGCTCACGCGGCACTCAGCTGACCTGCCGTGGGGTCTGCCACACACAACGGCCGGGTTCCAGTGTCGGCAGTGCCTAGGTGTCGGGCTCCTCATCGCTTTTTAAAGTTTGATTCTTTTAAATAATTACAAGCATTTGGAAAAATTGCAAGCGTAGTACAAAGAACCACTGCATACCTTTCAGGAAATCAAGTATTGACATAACAGTATTATGTACAGGACTTCAAATTTCACCAGTTTCCCCAATAATGTTTTCTATATAGAGAATTCTATTTCCAGTCTAGGCCCACTCAGTGAGTGCATTTAGGCAGCGTGGACTCACGTTCATTTTCTTAATCACCAATTAAGCAAGTCAGCCCTTCCCACTTTTTTCTACTTTTCAGTAGAATAAAAAGTTGGTGATTATAAAGAATTGGAGAGCACAATTCACTTACTATCACTAGCCTATATAAATCGATTATTGTTTACCCTTTAAAATGAGAGGAATTTTTATATGACTTTATATTATCAATCAATACCCTATAATAATTGGAATGGCCAGAGATAAACAAAAATGCTCCTTTGATTCTAAGTTATCTCTTTGAAAGTGCAGCTTCACAGGGAGCAGTCACCAAGAAAATGTCCCTCTGCAGAAACGGGGCAGGTATGACCCAGACACCGCAGCAGTAGGAACGATGTCTTGCTTGTAGACTAACATTACTGTGCATCACTCCCCTCCACGGGGTTAGCCAAACAACCCGCAGGAAACCTGGCAGCAGGAAGAGAGCGTAGCGGAAAGGTGCGCGGGCTGAGGGTGGCAGCAAGGCCTCCGAGGACCTGCGTGTGCCATCACACCCTATGCGACACATCCGCGCTGAAAGCCGGATTAAAACTCTTGAAACCCTGTTGGTGCTATTACTCTCTGAACGACACAGTCATGTCTCTAGCAGTGAGACTACCAAAGGAGGAAAGTGTGGGTTTTAGAGTCTGATGGTAAAAAGCAGGGTGTTGAAATTTAACAATTGTCAATATGACGCCCTTCTCCCGACATCCCCACCTGTCCTAGAGGTGTGTGAATGTGCGAATGGAGCAGGGGCCTTTCTCAGGGTATCTTTGGGCAGAGCCGATTTCTTTAGGTCAAAGAGGCTTTTGTTTAAGAGGAAATGGTGATAGTCCATCACGTCGTAGGAACGTCAACCTTATGTGCCTAAACAGTTCAAATATTATTAATAACTTACAGGCATTTTTGATTGTTAGTAATGGGATCATTCAAGGTGCTTCATGTCAGGTCAGAAAGCAGAGATTAGAATCCCTTGGAACTGTTAGTTATTCCATTAAAAAAAGAGAAATCTTTTTAATGAAAATTTTAAACATAAATTAGAGAGACTAACACAATGAACCCTCCTGTACTTACCGCACGGCCTCAACCGTGACTGTCTCAGGGCTGCCCATCTAGTTCCCTTACTCTGATTTCCCACCCCTATCCTGAGTCATTTTGAATCAAACCCTGGCATCATATCACTTCATCAAGAAATATTGCGGTATGGATCTTTAAAAGATACTGGCTCTTGAAATAACTAACCATAAAACCCCTAGCACTCCTTATCACAACTCTAGTTTTTGCAGTCATCAATAATTCTCTATTACCATTGAATATCTATTCACATTTCCTCAATTGTCATATAAATTTTTTTACTAATTATTCAAATTCAGATCCAAATTTGATCCATACATTATAATCAGCTAATCCATCTCTTAAATTTATGTTAATCCTTAAATCTCTTATGCACCTCATTTTCTTTTTCCTTGCAAGTTATTTGTAGAAGAAACCTGGTCATTTGTCCTGTACAGTTTCCTAAATTCCAGATTTTGCTAATTGTGTCCCCACGATGTCATTTAACATGTTCGTCTTTCCCCTGTACTTCTTGTAAACTGCTGGGTGGGTGGGTGGAGTGTTGACATCTTGCATTTCTAACAAGCTCCAGGTGAAGCTGATGTTGTTGGTTCTTGGCCCACACTGGAATAGCCACTTGAAGGGTGTAGACGGGAGGGACAGTCTGCTTGGGGTGGCCCAGCCTTGCGGGCAGCTGAGGTTTCATTAAGCTGTTCTCACAGCTTCTGCAGCCATTTGGGCAAAAGCCTTTGGAGGATGTTGCATCTTCATATCAAATGCCCACACATTGGGCCAAAGCACAAAGTGTGCTTAGAAGGCTCTTTACCTAAATTAATTTGTATGTAGCTTTTGTTTAGAATTCGGAGTTTTCCTTAAGACCAGAAAGTTTGGGTAATAGTATTACTAGCATAATAATAATACCAATGACTTATTTTCTCAAGTAGAAAACAAATCATATTAGCACACAAATTTCTTGGCATTATAAATATTTGGATTTGTGTCCTTCATCCAATTTTCTTCAAACACTTTCAAGAGTGTGAAAAATTATACTTTTATGCCAGAGTAAATAGCATTTTTATTTCCTAGAGAAATCTAAGCACTCTGAGGCCCTTTAAGCATGACATCTTTTAAATTTTGTGAATAAAAATAGAAGCAAAGATGCTGAGAAGCCCAGCTCCCTCGGGCCGGGGGCAGCCACGCGTGCTAGGTACTCCTGCCTTGCCCTTCATGGCAGCTGAACTGTCAGCCTAGGATGGCAGGACTGTCTTGGCTTATTCACCTCCGTATCCCATAGCCTGGAACATTCCCAGTCCCGAGGGCTGGAGATTGGAATGTCGATTTCTCGGTTTGTTCTATACCCAGCAATTGGCCTGGCAGCACTTGGGGAAGGGGATTTGACCTCCCTCCAGCAAGGCACAACCTTATCCGAATAGCACAGGGCTGTCGGGAAGGTTAGGACAGCTAGGGTAAGCAGAAGCCCTTTGTGACTCCTAGAGTGCTAGACAAACATGTAGAGCACTCTGTGTATGAGAACTGCCATGATTATAATTTTTGAGCTCTTGCTGTGTCCCAGGAAATAAATGCTTTACATAATTCTCTCCTTCAATTCTCTTAACAATTGCTTGAAGTAGGTGCTGTTCTCACCTCTGTTTTACAAATAGAGAAACTGAGGCCGCCCCACGAGAGATTCAGGTCACACCTAAGCCGCGGAGTCAGGATTCAAACCCAGACCTTCAGGGTCCAGGGATCGGGATCTGAAACTGGACACATTTGAATCTGATTCTATTGTAAGATAACAACATATTTGCATTTTAGCATGTGTTCAAGCTTGAGTCTGGATTTTAAAATCACAATTATATTCAGTTTCTTTTAATATTCCTGCCTATGTCTCTAACTCCCTGGAGTGCCTCCTGGCCACTCCTAGTTCCCGGTGGCTGAAGCAGGACGGTCTCTGTCAGTTCTTCCTTATTTGTGCATGAGAAGCGTGAGGCTGTGCAAGCTTTGCAACTCACCCGTCTGTGGGTGATCCAAGCCTCCGGACTTTTGATTCACCCCACAGGCAGGAGAGGAGAAGAGAACAAGGGCAGGAAAGAAGGAAGGGAGAGCAGAGACTCAGGAAGCCGCCCACCCCTCCAGTGGAGCTCCTGCGATCCGCCAGGGCCATCGCCTCGCCCCATTCTGCGTGTTTTAGTCCAGATAATGTTTAATTCCCCCTCCCTCCAACTTTGAAAATCACTTACCCTACAGTGTATAAAATAGGAGTGCTGTGTGCCTTAGAAAGATGCACAAAAATGGAGAGGGGATTGACCTTACCCCCTCTGGGCATCTCAATGAGCATTTTTAAAGATGCTTAATGAAGCATGGGGCTTCTTTAGAGATGACTTACATTCAGGCTACAAGCTTTGGAATTTTTCTTCCCCACCCCCTGAACACAGCGGAGTGGCTCTCTTCTCTCCGTCCCCACCCCACCCCCAGCTCCAAACCGCTCTCATCTACCACCCCCAGCCAGGCGGCAAATATCCGAAACTGCCTCCCCCAGATCAGCCTGAAAACTGCGCTCTGCGAGAAAGAGGCTTTGGGGAGTGTGACCTGAGCAGTCAGCTCAGGCGAAGTGTGCACAATAAACTTCTATCTGGACTGAATTGTTCTGTAAAGTGGCAATCACTTCCCAGACAGACAGGCCTTGGAGGACCCGCCATTCTGCATCTTTTAATCACCGTTGCTATGGAGAAAGCCACTATTTCATTAGAGAAAGCGCCTTAACGCAATTAACACATAGTTGAGTTGTTCCCATCTCTTTTGGGTCTGGGGATGGAGGGGGCTCTGGGGTATTGCTTTCCCGGGGGCCGAAGGAGACAGCAGGCCAAACAGGGCAGGGAGGGTTCCCAGGAAGTAAACTCTCAGCAGCACAGGACTGGATTGCAGATGAAGGGATGTCAAAAGGAGAACCCAGCTTAAAGTTAACGGAAAACTCGGCGTGCAGGGAGGGAGTTGAGTGTTGCAAAGCAAAGAAAAACAAATTAAAACAAAGAAAAAGCCTCTGCTGGTCACTTTTTGAATTTGAAAATATACACATCCTTTAGCGAAACTGATTTTTCTACTATTTCTTATTTCAATTTGCTTTTTTTCTAACCCCCTAATGGGGGCAAACCCAGTAGCCCAGTAGGGCATGTGTAGACACCACTGCCTCTGGGCGCCCCATGCCGGCCCCTGTCCTGGGCTGCAGTTTTAAACTCCCTTTCACAAGCTCCTTTGGAAAGGAGGGAAGATACGATTTTTCTACTTAACTGGGGCCATCAGAAGAAACAGTCCCCAGGGTGCCCACCTGGCTAGAAAACGGAAATGCTAATGAAAGGGACGAGTTCAGATGGTTATGAAATGTGGATTTGAGGACAAGTTTCTGAAGTTACTAAATTCTGAGCATTTCCCAAGAGTGAGGCTGTAGCCTGGTGCCTCTCTTCTCGCCTTTCTCTGGCTGTGTAGAGTAAAAGACTCAAGCAACAATTTAACTCTCAATTAACAGTATTTAAAAGAAAAAAAGAGAAGATATACTCATGCATCCTCTTCTAAGAAATCCATCTGGAAAGAGGAAGGCAGTGAAAAAGCTGGCCAAGAAAACAAAGAAGGAGCGTATATATCTTGTATATAGATGTTATGCACCATCCCTAATTAGCTAATGTATTTCTTTCCACCGTCCTCTTGGAGGAATTCTCAAGCGTGTCCCCTGCGGCTCCTGGAGACCACAGAAAAGCAAATGACACCGAATTTTCCCTTCTTAATTAAAATGTTAAACAGGGTTAAGATGCCAAGCTTCATCAGAGATATTTGTTCCCCTGGTGAACTCTGAGCCCTGCTGGGGTTCAGTTCAATGGGAGTTATTTGAGTCAACACATGTTATTAAGTTTCCAAATGTAATCAGCCCAGATATTTTAATGGAAACTTTCTCCTTTCTTTTAATAAGCATGTGGTTTGGTTAAAAAAGCACTTGGGTTAGGTGCCCTGTGTTGCCCTTCTGTAACCAAATCGCCATAGCAACAGGCAGCTGGTCTCTACAAAGCTGGCGGGCGCGGGAGGGGGCGCCGGCAGGAGCCCAGCCCCCAGCCCCGGTGTTTGGCCAGGCAGAAATAACCTCAATGGGATTAGAATGTTTAAGGGGCTAAAGGCTGTGGGAAAACTTTTGTCTGCCATATTTATCTCTTCTGCTGTTGTGTCTTAACATTTCCACTCGGGGAACAATGGGGTTAAAAGTAAGAGCAAATGTTTTGATGGGTTTATTTTGAATTATGAATTCATGGATCTGCATAATCGCCTGTCAGCCTCAGCCTGCCCTGACCGTGCCCTCTGAGGACCAGAGGACAGGTGGATGGAAGAGGCAGTGGGAATCGACACCAGGGAAGACCTTCAGCGTGGAGAATTAATTACATGGGGTTGAGGGGAGACGCTTTTCTTCCTGGGCGGACACTTGGTAGCTTAGAGACAGGTTTTGGGCTCACGGCCCCACTGCTGGAGTCTGGGGTGTGGATGATGCAAGAGCAGACCTTTATTCTGACCAGTTGGTAATTACGGCGGAAAGAAAGAAGTGGGAGGCAGATGTTTCTGTCTCCTGGGCCGCATGAGCCACATAACTTGGAGGGGTGCTGCGTTTAAGGCTGTGCAAAGTAATCCCCTCTTATGGGCTGAATAGCATTCCCTTCCCCAAGTTCATATGTTCAAGTCCTAACCCGGTCCCTCAAGGTGGCTGTATTTGTAGGCTGGGTCTTTAAAGAGGTGATTATGTTAAAATGAGGCCATTAGGGTGGGCTGGAATCCAACCTGACTGCTGTCATAAGAAGAGGAAATTTGGACACAGAGAGACACGAGGGATGCACAGCACAGGAAAGACCACGCGGGTGCATTGAGAGGGTGGCCTTCTGCAAGCCAAAGAGGGAGGCCTCAGCGTCAGCCACACCTGCCAACACCTTTGCTGCAGGGGGTGCCCCAGTGACGGGAGGAAGTCCCCCGAACTCACCGAGTGGGTTCTTGGCTTTGTGTGGGAAAGAATTTAGGAATGAGCCAACTGCAATAGAAAGCTCATGGAGAGAGACAGACAACAGACCCTACTCCACAGACAGAGTAGGGGTCCTTTTCCGAGCAGGAGGGGGACCCCCTATGGGGCAGTGATAATGTTTTTAAATGTTCAAAAACGCCATTAGGAAATAGCCATACGTGACCGGCATTGTCTGTGGTCAGGCCATAAAGGTTATTCACAAACTGCTGTCACAGAGAGGTAAGCACAGTGTGTAAGGCATAGGCTTAGTGACCTGTCTATCCTCGGGTGGTCCTGGGCGGCGACATGCTAGCGACTTCCTTGTTCAGGGTGGTTAGAGTCTGGTATGGGACGAAATGGCTGTAGTCATGCTCTCTCGACCTTCCATTACCTTGACCTTAGACTTCCAGCCTCCAGGCCCATGAGAAAATAAATTTCTGTTGAGACTCCCAGTCCATGGCATTTTGTTATGGCAGCTCTAGCAAACTAATACATCTCCCCAGACCATTTTCCAACTCTGCTAAATTTGTTGGCGAGCAACCACATGTCAAAAGAATGGGTACAAAGGCCTTGAAAAGGCGACCTAAGCCACAAGCCAAAATCTCCTTGTCCCTTTCTCTCTCTGCCCCTTGGGAGAGAAACACAAGTCACAATCCCAAACCAGAGATGCCGTCATCTGAGCAAAGTCGGCACACCCCAACCCTGCACAAGTGAGCAAGGGAAACCCTCACCCTCATTTGCCATGGAGGTGAGCAAAGGTCGAAGTAGAGGGGGTAGGCGTGCCCCAATTTTAAGCAGACTTGATACATTGAATTTGGACTTGAAAACAGATACACTTAAGGTTGATGATTAACTTTATCTTCACTTTGCAAAAGTATATGTGAAGGATACATTAAATACAGATCCCTTAGGTACTTTTAGAATTGGCTTCACTGTAGAAGAATCTGATTTGCAGGAAATTTCTTTCAGAATCAATTGCATGAAGCAAGGTCCACCTGTTTAGAGGATAAGGCACTGATGAGGAACTGTGATCTCATTTTTACACTGGTTGTGGTCAGGAATGGGAGTAGGATAGCCTGACTGGAGGGCAAAGACAACTCAGTAGATGAATACACACACGCACAAATATCTATACACATCTCTGTATGTTCATTTGTAGATGAATATATGCACATATCCATACATGTATACATATACATGATAATACATACATGCACACATGCATACACTAATTCTTGCGTTTGAAATCTTCATTAAAGAACCATTTATTGAGCACTTGCTCTATTTGCTATTGCACCATAGCATTAGACTATGATGACAACACATGTTTTCTGCTTTGCTCTCAGGGTATTTACAATTTGCTAAAGTAGTGAGCTGCGGAAATAAATACTTATAACACCGGTGATCTGAACATTATAGAAGTTCACACAGTCACATGGGGGTTGTTCACCAGCCACATGGTCCATGGCTAGGTTGTTACTCCCACATCCACCACTTGTGAAGTCCAGCCTCAGTGTGAGAGGGTCACCACCACGTCTGACCCCAGCTTTAGGGAGGAAGAAAAAGAGAATTCTGGGCCAAGATGTAGTCATGTAGATACCTGTGCTGTATACTAGAGGTGGTAAAAACGTGAACATTTAATAAAATATATTGTAAATTTGTCTTAGGATGGTAACGTGAGATTCTCTTACCTGAAAGAGAATCTAAAGACAAAACAGGAAACAGTTTAATTTTATTTTCTGCCCTTACGACCCAAAGCTTTCACCGGTCTCTTGGTTTTGGAATTTGGGATCACAATATTTGCTCAGCTTCATGGAGAATGTCTATGTTTCACTCTTCTATTTCTTCCTTCTACCTCCCCCTGCACCTGCCTGTGTTCAGATTCTCCAGTGTTGTGGGAACCCCCAAGTGCCCTCCATCACCTACCTTGCACTGTGACCCAAATAATGGTCCTAATGCACACGTGCAGTCACGTTACTGCCCTGATCAAGAGTGACCAGCATCTTCCCATTCGGGTGTGTTTGACCCACCATGTGTCAGCTGCCATCTGTACACTAGGCATGCACATGTATGAGGCTTACGGAACTAAGTCGTAACGGCTAAGCCAGGCGTCCGGCGGGCTCCATGGCTCTCAGATGCTTCAGTCACTCCGTGTCCTGCCGGGGTCATCTGAGGTTCTGTCCTGGCTGTGCCACCACCCTGCACACTTTTGCTTCACCTCCTGTCCCCCTGGTGTGCTCCCCTCAGCCTGGGACAGTTCATAATCTCTGAAAAGAGAAAGTCATGAACTCATTTGTGTAAAAGAAAAAGAATCATGCAGTAAACAATAAGCAGACCAAAAAAAAAAAAAATCACCAACTCTTGTTCAGTAAAAAATCTTTGAAGACACTAAAACATTCAGAGTGCTAGTTTCTGGGTAATGGGCTTGTGCATGTACTTCCCCCCTTCTACTTCTGGGTTCTCCCAATTTTTAATACCAAATACAGTTTTGCCTTAATGAGGAGGCGGGAAAAAGATTTCAAACATAAAATCTGCATATTCTTCCAGACCTAACTCAAATTTCACTTAGGATGGTAGGAAAAGACTGTGAGTGTTTAGATATTCAACCCCCCCGCACCTAGCAGTCTCAGGGTACACGTCTGTAATATAGGCCAGTGCCTTATCAAATGTCGGGGAGCAAATACAGTGACCATAAACTGCATAGCATATTGCTGTGCAGTAGAGGGTTAATACCTGTTAATTTCCTCCCCTCTGTCGCCCTCCAAGAAGTCTAAAGCACCATGAGGAATGACTCTCTTCTTACCTGCTTGTGCCTGTCGTGGCCCTACTGTGTGCTGTAACATTTGTATGCTCAGTAACTCCTCAACTGGATGGAGAAATTGAAAACAGGGTCAGTACTTAGCACCCTTTGTATCTCCTGCAGCACCCACTCCTCTTCCCATAATAGGCCTTTCATGAGTGTTTGTTAGGCTGAAGTAATTAATCAATCTCTGTATTGAAATGAAGACTCCACCAGAAGAGTCTCAAGAATCCAAGATTCAATGAGAAACAGACTCAACCAGAATAAGAAAAGTCAAATGAAAAAGAGTAGTCATTTTAAACTCACTTTAAAGTCATAACTATCAGAAAATTCAGAATTATGGCTCCCTTTCCCACCATAACCTTTTCACATCACACATATGTAATAGAGGCCGTAAAAGTTAACACGACATTCGGTAGTACGAGTTACAAACAGATTGCACGATGCGGTTGAGTTACGGTGGCAATGGGAACCATAACTTTGAATTTCCTCACTCTTATGCATCTGTAATAGCATCGGCTGTAACTACGCATTAGCGGCCGGTTTACACTCAGAACCCAAACTGTATCTATAAGGGGAACCAGGATAAAGAAGCTACCATTTACGAGGCCTTGAAACTGCCCGTGATCTCTTAGAGATTCCACGGCTTTATCTTAGTTTTCCATGTGACCATTTTCAGAAAGATATTGGAATAAATGGAATAGTTTCCCCTTAGCATGGCATTTTGTTTGAGTTTACCAAACAATATTTATTTTTCATTAAAATAAATGCTTTTAGGCAAGGGCTGCATCACTGTAGCGTTGGTTGTTGTCGGTGCCAGGCAGCTTGTGTTGGGAAGCTCTGGGATTCGGTTGCTTTGGGAACTCACAGACCATAAATAATGCTGGGTGCTCATCCAACAGCCATCTCTGCGTGCATTCAGAGACTTCACACATGTCGCCTCCAGGAGCCGCCCACCCCAAGAGGATGAAGAACATGACACCTTAGGTTAGGAAATGAACTGGCTTTCTGTTGCCACATCACAAGCAGAGACGTCCAACAAGACTCTCACTCGGTTCTCTGGCCTTCGGGGAGTTCTGTGCCCGAATCTTCTGAGCCTGTGAATGGCCTCTGTCCTTCAACAGTCGTGCAGAGAATGAGTCAGGCTGCCTGTCCTGCGACGAATGAGTCCACAGGTTTTGAAATTGTACCTGCATTCTCACCTTCATTCTTCATTCTTGCTCCAAACCTTCTATTGTGAAACACGTCTCCTCTCAAGGGGGAGAGTGGATGAGGACTCTTATCTTTTCAGGAGTCCTCGTAAGCCTGAAGGTTGTTACTAAGCTTTTCCTCCCCATCCTCTCCAGCCTGCATCACCCCGTGCACCTGGAACCTTTCTTCCCAGAGGGCGCTTTCCTACCGCTGGCCATCACCGGCATTTTCCCAGACTCCACTCTCTGGGGCGTAAACGCAGCCACCAGAGGAGGAAGTGAGAGCTTAAGGATTGGACATAAAATCGTTTTGAGCCCAAAGTGGAACTTGTAATAGCTCCCAGAAAAAAAAAAATTTAAAGCAATTGTCCAAATTGATATCAACAAACCAAAAACAGCTTCTCTCTCTCTCACACACACTCACACACTCTCTCGTACACACACACACACACACACACTCATACACACTCACACTCACACACTATCTCATACACAAACTCACACACTCTCACACTCACACACTATCTCATACACAAACTCACACACACACACACACACACACACACGCACGCATGAATATTTGGGGTGGGGAAGAGACTGTGTGTGAACAGGAGGCTATTTATGTGCTTGTTTCTTTCTGAGGCGAGTCAGTTGTGATAAATGGTCATGGATTTGGAAAGTTTTAAGCTGCGACATTTTATTTTCTATTTAGTTTACTTTTCGGCAATTCCTGTCAGTTTTGCATTTTGGAAAATGGCAAACACCTCCTTGGCAATACTTTAGAGGAAAAGTCTCAGCAAGTGTTGGGGTGAAGGCCAAGCAGCCCGTCCCTGCAAATGAGACGGAAGGTCAATATGGTCTTTATTTAGGAGGCTGCAGGGAGAGGTAAAATTATTTGTTAAATAAAATGCCTTTGATATTTGTATGAACTTCAGGAAGTACAGAACTTCTTTCAGTCATCCAAAAACGAGGGGGGGAATGCTGGTTGTTTTGTGCTTTTTGCAGGTATGTCTGGAAACGTGGTTGTTTTGCAAGAGGTCCCGGGAAGGGGGAGAAATGGAGAAAGTTGCAGATTTTGGTCCCATCAGTTAAATGACCTGACACATCAATCTTCTTTCATTTTCAGGTGGTAGCACAAGCAATGGGTGAGTGTTTTCCATAGGGTATTTAAAAACTAGGTAAAATTTAAAAGTTTTTCTAAGAAATTTGATGAAGCAGAAGATTTTGCATTCAATTCACTGAGGATCTCACAAACACAAACACAAATCTACCAAGAGTGTCTAAAGTTCTTGGTTAAAGTGATTTGGTTTTTGTAGGGGACACAGTGATTATTCTTAACAGGCTCTACTCTTGTTCACTTATTTTGGGGGGACCGTGGAAACCTGTGAGCTGAGAGGGCTTAAGCTATTATACCCAGGCGTCATAACAAATGAATTCCACTTGTCTGTTGTTTAAGTATCTTCAAAGCTACTTTCTTTTAAGGCCACAAAAATCTCTGAAGGAGTTTACTTAGTATACTCAGGTTAATGGATTTTATTACTGCCATGAGGATTTATCATCTATATACTGTTTCCAGAGCTTGACGTCTTGAAATATAAGCATATATTCAGTAAAGAGAGATTTAAAAACATAAAGTCAGAAAGCAAGAACACCAGTCACATAGGGGGAGAGAAGTCATGGTGGCTGGAGATGGTTCTATCAGGAATATGTGGAAAGATGAGACAGGAATAGATTTGGTTGTGAGTGACAGAAAACCCAAAATAACATGGGTTTCTATGAGAGAGGAGTTTACTTTTCTCTCCTTAAATGTCCAAGATTATAGGCAGTCTAGGCTCCTTCTATTTGCCAATCTAAGTTTGTACCTTGCAGTACAAAATGGCTGCTCAAGCTCCAGCCATCTCAGTCACCTATCAGTCAAAGGGGAAAACAGCACACTGTACTTCCTCTTACATCTTATTGGCAGGAGTTAGTTTATAGCTATACCTGGTTGCAAAGGAATTAGGGAGATGTAGTTTCCATTCTGAGTAACTTTGTGTCCTGCTAAAAATCAGAAGTTCTACTTTAAAAAGGGGGAACAAAAAGGTAGTCTGAATACCATTCTTAAGGAGACAGAAACATTTTCCTGAAATTTATCTGTAAATTATAGCCATACTAGAGTTGGTTCAATTAAAACTTGAAATTAACAAAAATATTACCACTTTATCCATTTTCACTCAGCAGGAACAACTTTGAGGATGGGAAATGTATTTTAAAGTGGCTGTCTTCTGCCCTCCACTCCCCCTGGGCAGGTCTGCCCCAGCAGGGACCCTGTCCTGTGGACTAGCAATCGGAATGTGTCCACTCTGCCTAGCACGCCCTGCAGCCACTCCCTCTCAGTGTGGCCTCGGGCAAGTCCTCCCCACTGTTTCAACCTCAGTTTCCTCTTGAATAAAAAATGCACAGTAACGCCAACCTCAAAGGTGAAATTTCAAGCCTGCTCTAGGGAATTCAGTGAATGCAACTGTTCTTTGTCCTGAGACCCTGGGTCACCCTCAACCTGCTGGAGGCAGAATGATTACAAAGATAACAAACACTGGGACCTCTGTGCCAGCTCTGTGGGACGCCCTCACGTCATCCACATGATTGTCCACATTTGGTAGAAAAGGAGCCTGTCGGTGAGGGAGTAAGAAGCTCCCCTGAGTCAGCTGGCTGGGCAGTGGCAGCCAGGACCGCAGCCCAGTTCCGATGATTTCCGGAACTTGGGAATCGAAGCTCTCTGCTGGGCTAAAAATAACAAGGCTCGGGTTAAAAGTGTCTTCTCACTTTTCAAATCTGTAAAAAAATTTCAAACTTTCACCATTTTTTTCAGCCCCACTTGGAAGTGATAAAGAGGAGGGTCCTACTGTCTAGAGCACACGGCGGTACTTGGTAACGGCTCAGGATGGTGTGTTTGTAAGTTTGACATTAAGGAATAGACAAGGGTAGTTACCGCCTTCCTTTGGTTTGTGATTTAAAATGCTAATTAAGGATACTGAACCATTTTTAAAGGGAACTTGTGCTGGGGAAGCCGGGTTTTTCTTTTCAGCACCGCTTGCTATTTACTCACGTTAATCAGGGATTGCAGGTGTTTCTCATGACGTTCCGCAACCGCCTGCCTGGGCCATCGTACCAGGGCATGTGTGAGCAGCCCTGTCCGCCCAGCCTACTTTCCTTCACTCTGCCCTCCTGTGGCAGGCACCGGGGACAGGTCCGCTCCTGACATGGTGCTGTTTCCCCACCCAGAGCACACCAAGGCGTCTGTCTTCCCTTTGATCGTCAGTACCTGGCTATGACCTGAAGCCCAGAGGGAAGTGCTTCTCCCCACTCCCATTCTCCATCCGGCTGTGTGATTCCTACCAATCCTAGGAAGCTGGCCGCAGAGAGAGAAGGTGGGCCCTAGGAGGATGGCTGGGAGAAAGATAAAAGGCACCCAGGTTGGTACGAACAAGCCTGTGAACCTCTGCTTGGGCCAGGCCAGGTGGCTGCCTCTGTTATTCCACTTCTGTTAGAAGATGCTAAGTCCCAAAGGCCACAGGGCTCTGAAGAAGGGTGCCTTTCAGCAGGGTTTCTGCCTGAGAACAGGAAATAAGACAAAGAAGCAAAATTTGCTTTGCTTTCTCAGCTTTTTCAGATTCCTTGGAAATAAATTCATCCAGCCTGCAAGGACTTTGGTGCCCTTGTCTTCTGGCCGCTGTTATTCTCAGACCCTTTTCCCGACAATCGGAGAGCAAGGTCTCACCCAGCACAATGCCCAGGTCACACAGGTGCCTGGGAGACCTTTGCAGCACCGAACTGAACGTAGAGTGGTCGATAGCAGACCAGGCCCCTCCGAGGGGAGCTGTTCAGCTGTCACCTGGCCTGGGACTCTATCTCAAATGGCGTGAGTTTCCCTGGGTGGGATCTAAGACATTTCCCCTCACCCAGACACTGGCTTCTGCCAAAAGGCAATGATGCCTTCACAGTGGGGCTGCATTTCTGCTGGACACTTGTAGCTGTAGCAGAAGGTGAGATGTTTGCTCCGTTACCTTCCTAGCCTTGGAGAACAGGACTGTCCCCACTCTAGGAGCCCCGTGATAACATCATCCTCCACCCCTTGGGGGCCATCTCATTTGCTTAATGAGCAAGACCAGAGAGAGATGCGCGGCTATACTCAGTGCTGATCAAACCAGCAAAGGAGGACTCAGTCTCCAAGGCTGGAGCAGACAGGGTCCTTTTCTGCTCCCTGCCGGGCATGCTGCCCTGCCTCAGAGCCCAGGTGTGCCAGTCTCTAGCCTAGTGACTGGGAAAATTACTGAATCTCTCCTGGCTTCAGTGTCCCCCTTCGTGAAAGTAATAGTACCTGTCCCATAGGGTTACAAAAAGGATTAAATGAGTTAATACACACCCAGGGCTGAGCACGGGGCTTGGCCCATAGACATGCTCAATAAATGTCCATAATAATTACTGCGAGTACCCACAGGTAATCAGATCTCTGATTGATTAGCTAGAGACGTGTTTGGCCTTGAGCATGTTTCCCTGGGAATTAAGGACATATTCTCCAGTAAACCAGGCAGAGTCTGGGACTTGAATCCTTACGAAGGACCAATGATGACATATGAGGGAGAAAGAAGCACAGCAGTGGCGCCTCAGGGTGACGGAGTAGGGTGAAGATTAGGAGCAGGACACTGGGCTTCTGGGGCTAAATGATCAAAACTCGTATGAATTTTCTCATTTATTTATTCTTACAACAGATATTTATCGAGCACAGACTGGGGGCCAAGCACTGTGCTGAGTACTGGGGTCCCCGTGATGAGGAAGATGGATACGCTCGTGGAGTTTCTGTCCTACCTGAGGGAACGGGGCAGGGGGCAGCCGACTCTAGACAAATGCAAGAATAAGGTGGTTTCAGAGAGGACGTTGGTCATCTATTGCTGTGTAGCAAACCACCCTCAAACAGGGGGCTGAAAACAACCATTTATTTGCTCATGAGTCTGCAATTTGGGCAGAGGATTCTGCAGTTTGAGTGGAGACAGCTTATCTTGACTCCATGTGGCTTGACTGGGGCAGCTGAACCCAGGCTGGAGGATGCACTTCTAAGACGCGCTTGCTCAGCTGGCCAGCTGTTGTTGGCTGTTGGCCCCAGCCTTAGTTCTCTTCCACGGGGTCTCTCCACACAGCCAGGTTGGGCTTCTCACTGCCTAGGGTCGAGGTTGTCCAGGGAGCATTGATTCCGCAATGAATGTCAAGTGGGATGAGAGGCCACCAAAGGGTTCCAGGTGGGGGAGTGACGCAATTTGATGGGGTAGTTTTGAGAGCTCTCCGTTTCTCTGTTTTCTCACTCACAAAACAAGAGGCCTGCCTGAGTTGCCTCTAAGGTCTCTTCTAGCTAATTTTCCTG
This sequence comes from Eulemur rufifrons, assembly GCF_041146395.1. Classification (NCBI taxonomy): domain Eukaryota; kingdom Metazoa; phylum Chordata; class Mammalia; order Primates; family Lemuridae; genus Eulemur; species Eulemur rufifrons. The sequence continues at coordinate 63,215,011 of NC_091010.1, read as the reverse complement.
GAAAAGCACCAGCTCTTTAGTGTCTGCAGTTTCTGGATTTGGGGCTTCTACATTGTCGTTTTTCACCCGTAGAGCAAGGAAAAAGGAGAGAAGAAGGCTTCCAGGACATTTTATGAAAAAAGGCACAAAACCCATTAATGGAGGAGCCGTCGAGACGTGTTCCAGGCTGTGCTCACTGTCAAGCACGCCCTGCACGCAGAGAGATGTGAAAGGCGGCTGCTTAAGCAAAGGTTCTTTTGAGCAAGAAGAAAGAATATCAATCATCAAAGAATTTCAGACGGTACAGATTTTCTAGTCTAGGCAAGACCAACACATGAACAAAATTCCAGTGAGCTAGCGTTACCCGTGCTCAGTGGTCTGGTGGGGGGTGGGGGGGGATCAGAGCAGAAGTCTTCTTTGGAATTTAATTAGATCGAGATGGTAGATAATGCTCCTTAAGGGGGGAGTTGAGCATTTAAAATTATACCAAAGATATTTTTCCCTGGGTATCTGTTATGGGAGCCGTGAACCTATCAAAATGTGTGATAAGGAAGCTACTTGTGTCATTTTAAACTAGTTCGAACCAGCTAGGCTGCTCCCTGCTCTGAGCTGCTGGCTATTAGCTGTCATCCAGCCTGGGTGTGAGACAAGCAGGTGGAAAAGGAAGACATCATCTCGTTCGGATCTGCAGGGACAGGCCAGCAGAGTGCCTATCACCAGCCCACATCTCCAAGGCAGACTCAGGCTCCGGCACGAAGCACCATCTTAGATGGGCTTTTTCATTTAAATGACATTTTTTTGGAAAGGTTAGAATTTAATCCTCTCCAAAGATAGTTATTTCAGTTGCTACTGATCCTTCCGATAAATGAGACAGAGTTTCATTTTTCTTGCTACTGAGGTATCTAATTTTATAAAAGCCTTCAACAACGTAATAATTTATTGTCCCAACAGGATGGCAGGATGGCTACATGTAAGGACTCGTCTACTTTCTGTTAATTTCCTAAATGAATCTCTTCTCCTCACTACTAAGTTGTGCATGCCTTTCTCTGCGGGTTTCATTAAGACTGTTTGAAGTCATAATTGTAAGATCATTACAATGTTTTGAAAGATAGTGAATTTCAAAGAGTTGTGCTTAGGAGACTTAAAAAGCTTCATCATCTTAAATCTTGTCCTCAGCTACTTTTCCAGAGTAATGATCTGGGTATGCAGGAATTGCTGTCATTTTCCTTATAATTTCACCCCCAGATTCTATTGTTCTCATTATTCCTACTCCTTTTCTGAAATGACACACGTAATAAAAAATTTAAAAATAAATTAGAACCTAGTGACTTCCAAGGAATGCAGAACCACTGTAGAAATGGCTCCATCTGTATGCACATAAAAAATGGGGTTAAACACATCCTTACAGAAGGGGAAACTGAGGCCGAGGGTCTTTGTGGTATGCATTCTAGCTTAGATAACTGTTTCTTACAGTCATGTTATGGCCATGCCAGGGGTAGTGCTGGTGTGGTTATAAATCAGACATCAGTAGATGAGTTAGTGAAAACAACTACAGTGTCCCTAGCTTCAAAGGATGGAGACAGAAGGGAAGAAGGAAAAAGGAAGTTCATTTTGATCCTAAGAGGCAGGATTGGGGCTTTCTGCTAAGGTGGAGGAGAGGGGAGGCAGGTTGGAGCAGGGTAGTCTTGGGAACAAAGAAATTACTCTCACAAGTTTCCATTTACAAGGAAATGTTATTTTACATTGTAATCATATTCTCAGCTTGTGATAGAAAGTTCTAAAGTCTCTATTTTGCAGAGAAGTTAAATCAGGACTCAAAGATGTTAATTAACTTGCCCAAGCTCGTAAAGAAAGGCCACAAATTAGAATGAATGGTGATGACACTCCTGCTTCTTGGCTTAGCCAACTAAGTCTTTCTGTTATCGTGGTTGGAGGTGGAGAAGAGAAGGTGGTTTGAGTTGTGTGAACCATGGGGGCCTCTTTTGCCCTACCGGGCCAACGTGTTGATCAATCCAGAGATCATACGGCAAAGACTTTGCTGGTTGAGGCAGATTTCAAATCCACTCAAAGTACGTTCTTTCATAGGTTTGAACTAAACCTTGGACCCTCGATAGTGGAGTTGACAGTGGGGTGGGGTGGGTTGGGGGGACACAGCACAAGAGATCAGCCCTTTGTAGAAAAACAGTATTTTTGCAAAGTAGAAATGAATCAGAGACATACAGAGAAATTTCCTTTCTGCCGCTCAAGAACTTTTTTAAAAATTGAAAGTGAGGAACGTTGCCGACAACTGTCCTTGAGGAGGAACGTCTCTCCGCTGTGCCAGCTTCCTGGGACGTGCCGTGTGCCCTGTCTGACACGCAAGCTACTGACGCTGCTGAGTCCGCTCATCTCGGCCTGATTCACTGCTCTTCCACCCAACGCCCCCCTGAGCCATCGTTTCAAGTGGATCGGCGCCGCGGCCACGCTCTGCGACGGGCTGCAGGCACGGCGCCACTGTTGTCAGCATCTTTTTGCAATCTGCCCTCATGGCCTGCCACTCGCTAATCAGAAGTCTGTGTTCAATGCAGTGGTCTTAGAATGTCCCCCACAAAGTTAGTAGCCAACACGCTTTTCCATTCTGGAGCACTGGAAGTTTCTGGTCTAGCAGTTCCCTTGTTTAAGGTGATAGGACTTCCTAAGTAAGCAGGAAAGAATTTTTCAAATGAGAGAGAGAGACAGAGAAACAAAAGGCACTATGTTGTGCAGTTTTGTTTTCTTTTTAAAAAACACATGCACTCAGGCACACACAGTGGACTGTTCTGGAAACGCATGAGCTGAAGTCATAGGCAAGGTCTCTGCTGGTAGGAGCCCTTCCTGCCCGAAAGGGACTGCTTGTTAATGGCTGTATTCATGGAAGTTAAAATTAAATTTCTGTGTGTTGATGTAAAGCCAGCTTTTCCCTCAGGGCTATTTATTTTAAAAATCAAAAATAGTAAGGGGTCCATGGCATATAACATAACATACACACTGGGGTCTGCACTCTGAGCAAAGCCTCCTTTGTCCTCATCGCTGCGATTTAATGCCCTCCAGGAGGAAGCTGGAAGCACGCTGGTTTCCCCTGCCACGTGTGGCAAGCTCGGGCAGTTTTTAGACTCACCTGCAAGGGCAGTTGTTCAAGATTTTCATACCTGGTGTTAAAGGCTGTAACAAACAGTGCTGTCCCCAGTGTGCCACTGTAGGAAAGTGGGGGAGGAGGAAGGCGTGGTCATGGGAGACTTAGTCTTGCGTGTGGGACCACTTTGCCTTTAGGGTCCAAGGTTGGGCTTGATGCTGTGCTTAAAAAATTTTTTTTTTAATTTAAAAAATTTATAAAAATTTAAAAGTTAAAAAGCAAAAGGGAAAGAGTTCATTTCTAATAACACTAATACATAAAGGTAGAAAATGGCCCACACTCTCACAAATACAAAGGTTTAAAATCTTGGTGTTTAATAATAATAATAGGAAGAAGTAGAAGCATTTGTCATCTCAGCTCCCTTGGCTGATGTTTAAGTAAGACTCCTTAAAAATGCCTTTGAAAGATCCAAAAGCCCTTTTAGTTGTGAAAAAAAACAGCCAAAGTGGCAGTGGGAGCAAGATCAGTTCAGTGTAAATGTCTCCTGTGCAAAGCCAGCAAACCCCACGTAGACACAGGCAGCCGTTCAGACTTGATTCTCACTTGGTTTCTACGCTTAGACTTTCTGTTTTAACCCAGAAGAAACCTGTACAGCTCGTAAGAGGACTTGCTCCTCTCCCTTCTTGGAAGCAAGTCGTGTTTATTTCTCCCTTTGCAAATGCAGAGAAATTTAACAGACAAGGTGTTGGGAATCAAGCAGTGTGAGAAGAAAATATTGATTGTGCAAGTGAAAGTGACTTTCTTGCATTGGTGAGGAGCATGTTTTATTCTTTTCTGGAAGAATGTATTGAATTGTCACCATTCTAGTAATAACTAGATGCTATCTAGCTGTCCATTGCATTACTCAGTTGCCTTGGGGTGTGGATTTCCATATTATCACCCACGCCTCTCCCTAAGATCCTTTAGCAATGCTCTCACGTAGAGGAATTGCATTTGCACACATCATCAACAAAGTCCTCAGCTCCCAGCCCGGGCAGAGAAAACACACGAAGGAAAAAGGCTCTTCATAGGGTGACTGCCTCTACAGAATTCAGTTTCATTACCCAGGTTTTATCCAGGACTCTGGAGCTCAGAGAGAAGGAAGAAACCCTCGTGGTTTCCCATTTCTTTGTTCCTCGTTGGGATCCATGATTAATCAGTGCATTGTACATGAGCACGACCTCTGCTTCTTTAGGCAAATTGAACCAAGTTGGAGCTATAAAAGCAGGACCATAAATCAGCTCATTACAATGGTAGCGTTCTTGAAAGCACCTAAAAGCCCCGTAGGCATTCCTCCTAGTTAATGAGCAACAAGGTAGAGCCTGAGTTGCTGGCTTGGTGGAGGCCAAGTTAGAACCAGAGGATGGATATGAGAAAATTGGTCACCGAGGAAAATCGAAGCCACCCAAAGAAACAGCCAACTTCAAAGGTTGCCTGCCCATCTCTGATGCGAGGCTTTGCTGGCTGAAGCATTTGTATAAAAAAGCAGCTGGGTCTGCCATGAAACCAGCTGTTGGAACCTATTTTGTGCATCCTCTATGGAAAAGGGTTTTCTCTTAAATACTGTCTTTATGGCGTCCTCTTGAAGTGCTGCCTGGGTTTCCTGAGATGTAATGGACAGCTGGTCAGAACCTCCTTTTCTAGAAGTCCAGGAGGGATGAGACCCCCACAGGCTTTTGTAGCAGATTAAAATAGATTCTTGATGATCAATCGAACCCCTGTATGAGTTACTTTTTCCCCATGAGATGATATGCCCCCACGCCTCTGAATCAGAAGGAAAAGGAAAATGCAATGAAGAAGCAAGTGCGCGATCCATCTGCTCTCCCTGTGTATGTCTGTGCATGTGTAATGCTAGTTTATTGCTCTTTTCTTACCCATTTTTTTGTGGGTTGATATATGAACCATGTAACTTTAAATTCTTTCATTCTTCTTTTTAGAGTAAGTCCTTATGTACTGATTAATGTCTGGGCACACCACGCACCACACTATTCTCTCTAACGCCATCAATAACATGGGTGTGTTAGACAATAACCAAACTTCCACAGAGATTTTTGGGCTATTCAGGAAAAAAAAAAAACTCTCCAAAAAAGAGTATGTATCGCATTTGAGAAAAAGTATTTACCTAGAGTGGTATTGATTTAATAACAAAAAGACAACATGTTCAATAGTTTTACCTTTTAACATGCATAACGCTTATCACGTCTTCCTGTTTTCTAACGTATGTTTCTACCCAGTCCTGCCCAGAAGCCCTGCTCAGCTCTGTGTTGCAGGCTTTGTGGCAAAAGTGCCCTTAGCATCTTCGGTTTCAAGCCGTGATGTTTCTGTTCGTGTCCCACCCTGGCCGGCAGGCACTGGTGCCGCCCCTGTGAGTTGTTCTTGGAGCTCCCCAGGCTTTGATCCACACGGTGCAAAAAGCCTTAGTATCTGCTCCTTCCCTTTCAACCCTCAGGTAAATCCTACTGTAAAATCATTATCAAAACCTCTCTAAAGAATCCAACTTGGATCACATAGGCATTCAGAAAAGGGTAGTTCTCCCAAAAGAGGGGAACCTGCATGCTAGAAAGTCCTGGAATGGGGTTTAGGGCTGCAAACCACCCCATGAGATCATAGGCACAGTTTTGCTTGTGCATAGATTTATGTTGGTGGGGAGAGGGCTTATAGCTCCGAATGGAGTCTCACTGGAGTCTGAGACCTGCCAAGAGCTCATCACCATCACCCTGCGTGGTTTCCTCCCTTCCATTTCTTTCTCCGTCCAGCCCATCCTGTATATTGCATTAGCTTAATCCATCCGAAGCCTATTTTCATGTCTGGTAGTGTCTGACAGCCTCTCGTGTTTGCCCTGCCTGCAGGAGATGTGCACTCTTGCCCTCCTATCTCCCTAATTTCATCTCTCACATTCTTCTCCACACCGGTCCATCGTTATCTCCCCAACATGCCACGCTTGTCTTCATCCTCATGTGCCTTCCGTCATCCCGTCCCCACATTCCAACTCCTTTAGGGTTAAGCTCTCTCATTATGATTTTCTTCCATCAGCCAACAGCATCACTCTCACAAGCGTTCTCCACCTATACATGCTTTGAGTCTTCACCATAAACTCCTTGTCACGATCTTATTCATTTCATATCATTTACCTTTCAAGTGTATGTTTGGCCATCCAAAAGCAATCATGAATTTCTTGAAGACGAAGTTTCATTCATTCATTCTGTGTTCAACAGACATTTATTTAGTGTCTTCTGTTCATGGGAACTGGGTGTGGTTTGGGGTTTGGGCCCCCAGTTCTACTCCGCGGACACTGAATGAATGGATTTGGGTCAAACCAAATCGTTTCAGGAGTGTTTGAGAACCTCTGAAATGAAGAATGCACAGCCAGGGTTCCTCTGGGTTTCTGGGGCCAAAGCAGAACGTCCAGGCATGGCAGTTCTTAACAGGTAACCTTCTGAGAGGGCTCAGTAAGTCCCACGTAACAGTTTCTTTCCACATCCAGAGGAGACCGCTTTGTGCTGACTCTGCACCATCCATGGCGGGCCCCTGGCTTTTCTGGCTCTCGTAGATCTCCTTGGCTTTTCTTTCTCCATGCATGGCTGAGTGAGAGCGGGATCAAAGTCCACCCTTTCATCAGAGCTTGTATCCTACAGTGGGGAAAGAAAAAGAAAACACACAGATCCTTTCTATCCACCGAGCTTTCTAGCATTCTTGCCCCTGAAGGCCAGCAGCTAAACTAATATTTCTGGCCATGTTTCTTCCTGAAGAAGCCCACCTCTGCACATGGGGGTGGGGGAGAGCAGCATCTCTCCAGGTGGCGGGTAGAGCTCTCACACCTTCAGGTGGGCACGGGAACCTGGCGCTTTGTGCACATGGCTTTTAGAGGCTGCTTTGAAAGCCCCCTGAGCTATTTGTCTTGGCCGGCTCCTTGGGCAGTTGAGAATCTGCCATGAGGGCTGGGGCAGAGGGAGGGCCAGGCTGTTAGTTGGGTTTCCTCTTGCTGGGTTGTAAGATGCTGGGTTGCATCTTGGTTTGGGATGGATTCCTCTGCTCTGCTCCCTTCAAAGAAGAGGGAGCGTGAGCCCCTGAGGCTGGCGGGCTGGTGGCAAGCCCAAGCTCCGCCAGCCACATCCTGGAGGCTTCCGGGCTGGCCTCCATCGCCCAGGGTCTCTTCCCTTCTTTGCTGCAAACCAGAGTGCTGGCTCTGCTCAGAAAGGCCCCGAAGCCTGCTGTTATTCCTCTCCACCTCCTGCTCTCTCGTGCCAGTAAAAACACGAGAGGGAAATGGCTTTGATGCTGGACCTCCCTCTAGACAGCTCCATTTGCCAGGGATGAGAGATTGTGTACATCTCCTGTGCGCATTGTGATGCATTCGGTGTACCTTTCACACCTTGGGCATTGTTTCTTTTGAATTTTTTTTTGCAGGAAAAGTCTGCTGCAGAGGTCCTGAGAAACTACTTTCGAAATAGTACATTTAAAACACACTGCAGCACTGTTTGGTTGGGACCCCCAACTGCATTTTCCATGGTGGAATGGAGGAAAAGTTAGCTTTTACTCATTGTAAAGGGAATCCGTATGAGTATATGCTCAGCTACCATGGTTTTAATTGTGGAAAAACACACATACTATAAAATTTACCGTTTTAACCATTGTAAATTGAACAATTCAGTGACATTTAGTATAGTTACAATGTTGTGCAACCATCACCACTGTCTACTTCCAGAATATTTTTATTAACCCTGAAAGAAACACGGTACCCACCCATTAACCAGTCACACCCCATTTTGCTTTCCCCTGAGCCCCTGGCAACCACTGATCAGCTTTTTCTTTCTCTACGATTTCCCTGTTCTGGTATTTCATATTAATGGAATTGTACAATATGTGGCCTTTTGCGATCAGCTTCTTTCACTTAGCAAAGGTTTATCTGTGTTGTAGCATGGATCAAAAAGGAATTCCTTTTTATGGCTGAATAATTATCCCAAGCTCTGGAGTTGAGGGTATTTTCTCTTCCTTGCTTTCTTTTCTCTTTCTGTTCCTATTCCCACCTTTACTCAGGTCCAAGCCCTCATGAGGTCTTGACTCATCTGAACTTAATTCCTCCTGATTCTCTCCCCTCCAACCTGGCAACCCCCTAAACCATCCCCGAGAACCACCTGCACCAGGCCCCTGAAGAGCTGGTTACAATTGGAGCCTCCTGGCCTGACTCCACGCCTAAATGGGACCCTCTGGGGAGGGGCCCGGGGAATCTGCCCATCAGCCATGTCCCCAGGCGCTCTGACGCAGCATCTCCCCCAACCCCAAGGCTCCTTCACGGCTCCCTGTGGCTGGCTTCATGTCCATCTATACCCCCTGGAATCCCACCCATTTTCCAGATCCAGCTCAAATGCCACATCTCTCGTGATTCCTGAAACATTCCTCAATTCTGGGCCAGAAACCTGGGCTGTGAGCTCCAGGAAAACAGGGGCCTGGCTTCTCTTTGTGTCCCTTCAACAATAGTCATCTCCCCCAGAAGAACATTCATCAAGCACTTACCTGCAGGCTGTGTTCTAGGTGCTTCTAATCAATTAACTCATTTAGTCTTCACATTGCAAGACACCTGGAAGGACTGTCCTATCCAGGAAGTGCCAGGTGTGCTCAGTGACAGATCGAGACCACCCCCTCAGCCTAAATCGTGAAGCGGCACACGAGTGGAGTTTCAAACAGTGAAACAAAGCCAGACAGCACTGGCAAGATAATGACCATTTTAAAACAAGTGTTAGTAACCTCTAAGGAGTACTCGTGCCTACCCTTTCCATCTGTGGCGGAGGACCCTGCTTCTGACCCCCACTCTGTGCCCGAGGCCCATGTGGAAGATGTACACCCTAATTTCCTGCCTCCCCCTGTTCACTTTTCTCCTTCGTCCTGTGGTCAAAGCAGAAGGTAGGTGCCATTTGCTACAACAATGGCTCCGCCAGCACGGCCAGCAGGATGTGTGGCCCACGTGGCTCCCGTCAGGTGAGCTAGACCTGGCCTTAGCCAAGAAAGCAAAGCAAAATCGCAGCTGTCCTACCACGTGACCCAGCAATTTCACTCGCGGGTATACGAGGTCTGTCTGGAAAGTATCCAGCCATGCAATATGAAAAATTATGAGAATTATGGCTGGATACTTTCAGACAGACCTGTTATATGCCCCAAAGAATTGAAAGCTGGGACTCAGACACACCGGTGCACCAGTGTGCATAGCAGCACCGTTCGCAATAGCCAAGGGTGGAAACAGCCCGGGTGTTCACCAGGGGATGAGTAGGTGAACACGATTTGGCACAGCCATGCGCTGGAATATTAGCCTTAAAAAGGAAGGAAATTCTGATACGTGGTACAACAGGGGTGAATCCTGAAAATACGCCATGTGAAATAAGCCAGATATAAAATGACAAATATTGTAGGACTCCACTTATATGAAACCCCCAGCGCAGACAAAATTTCTGTCTCTACGGGAAGCAGACCAGGGTTTCCCAGGGGGCTAGTGGGAGGGAGGACTGGGGAGACACTGCTTACTGGGTACAGAGTTTCTGTTTGGGGTGATGAAAAAAATTTGGGAATAGATAGGGTGATGGTTGCACAACATTATGAATGTACTTAATGCCACTGAAATGTATAGCCAAAAATGCTTCAAATGCTGAAGTTTGTTATACACATTTTAACACACACACACACACACACACACACACACAAATCTCAGCTTTTCTTTCCAACCTCCATAATAAAGTACAAAATCCTCGGGCCTTACGTCCCCTTGAATAGGCTATGAGTCGCTCTTGGCTGTTGAGCCCATAATCTGTTTAACCTCCCATTGCTCTGCCCCAGCAGTGGTGGTTTGGGGAAAAAAAGATTTCCAGCTTTTCCTGAACGGCCCCAGGGCGAGTGTAGCCCAGCTGAGAGGGCTACCGGCCTCAGAGCTTCCAGCGAGTCTCAGCCATCCTCCTGCCTGGGGACAGAGTTCTGGCAGGTTGTCCCGAGATGGTCACCAAAAGGGCTCCTCATTTCACGGTTTCACGTTCCCCAATAACGCTCTGCCAGTGTTCTTTTCAGGCCTGCAGAATTTCTAACAGTGAAATGAGGGAGTGTTGAACAAGCATCCAAATCTAGCCCCAGCCTTGCGGATATACCTGCAGTTACTTTAGAGACCTGGCGGGGTTAGGTGTCACTAAGCCCACAAGGAGGAGGGCTGGGATGTGGAGAAAACAAGGCCCTGGTGGTGGGGGGTGACGGCTGTTCTCAAACACAACCACTATTCGAAGCTGCAGTGGTTAACAGTCCTTAATCAACTCCAGTTTATTTGCATATCAAATTGATTTTGCATGCAAAAAGCATCCCCCATACAAATTAAAGACCTCCATGCTTCCCAAAGGCCACGTGCACTCCGGGCTATTTGGAAAAACCTTGGGACCAGCTTTGCTTTCCTGTGAAATCATTTGCAGTTATTTTATTTTATTTCAAGTATTAATTTATCAAACACGGATGTAGGTTTATTGTATGCCAAGCATGTTCCAACCTCTTTACAAATATCACCTCACTGAATGCTCCCTAATAACTCTGTCAGGTAGGTTCTGGTTATGGGCCCATTTTACAGATGAGAAAACTGGGGCACAGGCCCCTCTAAAGGCGATGGCACATACTCCAAGGACTTTTCCTAAGGAATGGTGACGAGACTAAACACGTAGCGGTTCAGCACCCCATGTGCCCTGCTTGTTATTTTTGTATAAAGCCCAGGACAGTCTGCCAAAGGACACGGCGAGGCAGGCAGGTCCTGCTGCCTGGCTTTGTCTGGGGCTCTCGTCTCTGCTCCTCTGTCCCCTGCTCTCCTTGGCTTCCCTGTGAATTGTCTCTTCTCACCTGCCCGAGTGGCTCTTGTCAGAGGCAGATGGCAGGGGGAGGCGCAGCCTCTCTGAGCGGCTGGGGCCCTGGTCACTGTGCCAGACCATTCTGGAGAGCGGAGCTGGAATTCCCGGTGATACTGTGTCTGGGAGCACTTTCAGGTGCTCAAATGCCATTGTTTAAATCAGTAAGGTGTGTGGACTGTCCCAGTGTCCACTTCCTGATTTCAATGTTGTACTTTAGTGAGATGTAACCGTCGCGGGTAGGGGGGAAACTGGGTGAAGGGTACCCGGGGCCTCTCTGCATTATTTTTGCAACTTCCTGTGAATCTATAATTATTTCAAAATAAAAAGTTTTTGAAAATGCCATTGTTTAAGAGGCCAGGGTACTGCAGCCACTTCTTCAGCCGCGCTGTGTGTGTCCCTGCACTGGAGAGCGTGGACGCCAGCTGACGTCCGCAAGGAGCCCCCTGTCAGCCTCCGAGGTTGACCCCTCGCTAGGCACCCCCCACGCCCTTTCCCCTAGACTGGGGTTCTCTTTCCTGCTCTGGAGCTGGGACGTTGGAAGCTGCTTTCTTAGGAGCCCTGATGTTACTGTCTCATAAATCTCAGCACACTCAGCCCGAGACTCCACAGCCCCCCAGCACTAAGCTGGTGGTGTCCCCCAGCCTGGCCTTTCAGGAATCTGCCAGATCAGTCCCCGCTGGGCAAGTTCCATGTGCTATTTCGTCCAGTTCTCCTGACACCAAGGAAGGCTTTAACTGGGGAAGCGTGGGTGTCTCTGGGGGTGGGGAAGGGACCCCCAGGTGGAGGGAACAGTAGCAGCAAAGGCTCAGAGGCAGGACAGGTGGGCCAGTGCGCACAACGGATCAGCTAGTGAGCGGTGCAGAGAGGCTGCAGGGGACCACTGCGGGGAGAGGGGCTTGTAGCCAGGCATTTGAAGACCCAGAGCAACCGGCCTCATGGTAAATATGGAAATGAAACTCTCCGGCTGCAGTAAAACAAAGTCTGTCATCCTTCTTCGTGCTCCAAACACATGAGGCTGTCATCTTTGGAAGGTTCTGAAAAGCCTGTGAAATATCTTCTCCTTTTTATGTGGCCAGCCTGCAGGGGGTGTCTTTACAGTGCTAGCCTGACAGCCTTTACCTAACCAAGACTCTGGATCCTCATTTATTTCTCTGCCCCAAATCCCAGCCTTTGGAGTTGGGCCTCTCCAGAGGGGCAGCAGACCAAGATGGGGCATCGTGACACCAGTAATTAAATCCCTCGCCTGGCGCGCCGCGGCTCAGCTGCGGAGCAGACACGCCGTGTGGATTAGATCTGGCTGGAATGCCTCGGAGTTCAGGGCTGATTTGTCACAGTGTTTCTGGATGAGCCCCCTACCCGCAAGAAGATGAGCCCAGGAATTCCAAAGGCAGCGGCCAGGGATCAGGGAGCTCTGTTTCCACATCCTCGGGACACCCTCCTCTCCAGCTCACTCAGATTCGGCTTCAGTGTTTGGGGTTTTTTATTGCTCCAGGAAACAAGCGCGATGTCCAGACTTCCCCCGACCCCGTGTCACCTCTGCTGTCCTGTGGGGTTGTCAGGGTAACTCTGCCCTCCTGGAGAGCAGTGCACGTGGATTCCTCGGCGGCCCCACCTGTCTTCTCCACGCTGAGCCGTTTTCACCGTCTCTCTCTTCTCTGCCTGCTGGTTGGTAGATGATGAGATCCTTCCCTCTCCCGGCCCAGCCTGGGCTACCTTCCCTGAGTCCTGCCCCACCGATGGCCAGGCACCTGTTCTGACGCTGTGTCCTGAATTTCGGCCTCTGATCTGGGCTGACTGGTTGTCACATGGCGTGGCTGTGTTTTGGGGATAAAGGTTGGTGTGTTTATTTCCCCCTCAAAGGCTCCTGGTTTGGACCGCAAGCCCCCCGAGAGCAGGATGGCCGGGATTCCCTGACTGGGAGGTGCCGAGGGCACACCTGCAGCGGGGACTTTCTCTGGCTGGTCACCACGGACCTTGTCCTCAGGTTCCTGCCCAGTCGGGGGGACACAGGCAGCTGGAGGGCGCGGCCACACCCCCATGTGGTGAGGAGGCAGTCGGACATTCCCAGGAAGAGGAAGTGGGGGAAAAGTAGGGCCTTTGTCCAACCAGCCCAACTTCATTTAAGAACTGGTGGGAGGCAGAACGGGGCCCATACTGCCTTTCACGCCCAGGAGGTGGAGGGTGACCTCACAGACAGCTGGGGGGTCTTCTCGCTAATGCCCTTGTCTGACTTCACTCTCTGGAGTGGGAGCACATGGCTCAGTAACTCCACCTAACGCCTAGGTAGCACTTGTGCTCTGTGTGCTTGTCGTGTAGTAGCTCATTTAATCCTCATGACTCCATTTCACAGATGTGGAAACTGAGGCATAGAGTGGTGAAAACTGAGATTTAACTACAAGAGGATTTGAGCCCACTGTCTGGCTCTAGGGTCTTCCTTCTTAACCACTATGCAGTGACCGATCATTCAATAATAATAAAATCTTTGTTAAGCTGTTAATCCCTTATTAAGTCCTGGACACTATGCTTTAAAATACATCAACTGATTTAAACCTCATACTCTCTGGGGGAGGATGTTTTTATGCCCATATCATAGGTGCAGAAACTGAGGCTCAGAGAGGTTGGCCAGGGGCTGTGCAGGATTCAGGCTCAGGCTTCTCTGCTCTTTCCTCCTGCTCCTTACTTTGGGGTTCTCCAGTGGAGGGAAGGCAGGGAGAGGCGGGCAGTGGGAGAGGCTGGGAGACGCAGACTGGGGAGGGAATCCCCGTTGTGGGCCCTGCTCTGCCCCAGCAGCTGTGCTGGAGGTGGCCGCGTACCCACCCCTTGTAGGGCCTCAGTCCATGCCTATCAAGGTGGCCTCTGGGCAGCTGCCTCGCACTTTTCTGATTCTTGCTGAGTGTCTTCCCCGACCATCCTGACGTGCCCAGTACCTTAACCTGCATGCCTGGATTTGAATGCCACCCCGATGTCCAACCTCCCACCTGCCCTCCATCCCCAGGAAACCAGTGGCTTCTTCTTCCCTCCTCTTCCCACCTCCATTCTCTTGGTCAAGGCTGGGAACCTTGGGGTCCTCACTGACTCCTCTTCTACCTGCCGCCAGCCCCAGTAGTTGCCAAGTCAGAGGAAAGCAATGTCCTTCGGGATGATCCACTGGAGGAAACGCTGGCATGGCCAAAGTGATCCTGGATCTCTGGGTCTTTGCTCTGAAGTCCAAACTATTTCTGATAGCCACAAATCCACACACACCCGAAGATAAACTGTTCCCTGGGGGCACGCCAACTTTGAGTCTCTCTCGTCTCCCTCTCTCTTTTTCTCTGTCTCCCTTCCCAGCTTTTATGGGCTTCAAGGGTTCCACCTTTCATAACTATTAAAAAAATTTAATTGGGAGACCATTAGGCTGAGACCACTCCTGTGCCTTGGGTTCCTTTGTGGGCAACTGAAGCCTAATGGAAATAGTAAAATGAAACTTATGCTTAACTAATCAGAAATAGTGAACCAATCTCTAGTTAAGAACTTCCCATCAGAAAGGCAAATGCTGAACTGTAGCCAATCACGTAATTCCATTACTTTGCTTCTGCATTCAGCCTATAAATGCATGCTGCCCGCGGCTGCTGCAGCAGAGCTCTCTGAACCTCTCTTGGTTTTGAGTGCTGCCCGATTCATGAATCCCTTAATTCTCAAAAATAACAAAACAAACCTTTGTTAAATTTATTTTGTCTAAAATTGTTCTTTTAACAGGACCTCGCTGGAGGGAAGTGACCCCAGCAGTGGGTTGGGGAGCAGCAGAGGGACCCTGTTCTGGGGCTGCCCTGGGCTCCCGGGGCCTGGCTGCATGAGCATCTGGCTCTGCTGGTCTCGAGGCTGGATGGCCCCGGCCCCCAGAAGGTCAGGGTAGGAGAGGCCTGGGAGAGGGACCGGAGGCAGAGAGGCCAGTTGGACGACGAGCTTTTTCTGTCAGCTAAGAGTGAAGTTAGAGAAACACTTTGTGGTCATGACAGCAACAGTTTCTAACAAGTGGGGGGACTTAAAACAATTCTCCCTGTGGGTGTGGCAGGGCCAGCCAGTCTTCAAGACTAATCTGAAGATTTGATCTCTCCCAGTGCCCCAGCTTGTATTTTGCTTGGATTTGGAAAACACTCGAGATCTTGTGTCACCCTCCAGCCCCATGTGAGTTCGAAAGTTGGCTTCACGATGACTAGGGGAGAGTTTAAAGTAGAAACTTCCATCTGGTCCCAAGGCGAGGGGTTTCTGCTTCTTGCCTGCCGGACTTTACGTTAAGCAAGTGGAGTTTTGGCACAGACTTGATTTTGCAGTACGTGAATAGGCTGTTGTGTCATATTTATTTTGCTGGCCAAAGAAGCCCAGGGTTTCATGTTTTGAAATCTAGCTCTGTGCTCATTCTATTATTCTACTGCTGTAGATGAACATATTTAAATTGTTCTTATCTCACCACCCAGTGCAATAAGATAAAAGTTTTCAAAGGAGAAACCCAAGAGGCAGCAAAGAGTATGCAGACCCACCTGGTCCGTAACTGCTCCTGGTTGATTTGGGGACTACTCCAGAGATATTCTATACCTATTCAATCCCACATGTAAACATCCTCCTCCTCCCTTTTTACCGGGATGGTAGCGTATTATACTAATGATTTTGCACTTGATTTGTTAAGAAAATTCCTCAGACATTTTTTTCCCTCATTTCTTTTTAATGATCTTTGTGACCCATAATGCACTAACCATCCCTAAATGGACATTTATGTTGTCTTCAGCCTTTTTGAATCTTGCTAATCCAGAATGTGAAATACGGCATCTAACATAATTTAAAATGTGCCTCTTTTTTTCTTCATGAAGAATGTTGAGAATGTCTTTATATTTAAGTGAAGTCATTTATATGCCTTCTCTGTGCATTTGCTGAACAAATCTTTGCTTCCAGGTTTTTGGGTCTTTGTGTTAGGAAACACTTTCACATTTCCTTAACCCTGAAAGCTGTTGATGTGCGAGCTGTGTGCCAATGAAGGCTTGCAGGAGGGCTGGGAGAATCCCCCAAATTAGAAGAAGGAACAGGGAGAGATGCTCCTTGGCAGGATTGTACAATTGGCCATCTGTCTTCCATAGAAGAAAATTCTTTCCTTTAGCCAGGGCATCTCTCAAATTCTCTAACATAATATTAATAAAAATAGCAACTAATTTTTTTTGGAGCATCTACCATGTGCCAGGGAGTATGCCAAGCACATTAAATGCATTATTGCCTTTGATCAGCTCAACATCCTGTGAAGCCAGTACTGTTGTTGCTCCTGTTTTACAGATGAGGAAACCAACGCACAGAGAGGTCAGACAAGTAGTCAAGGATCACACATCAGCAATCAGGATTTGAACCCAGGCCATAACTTTCATGCTGTACAACCTCCCAGGTGGGTAGGCAAGTGCATCTCAGGCTGGTGAGTGCAGGAGTGGCCTTGGTCCTGGAATATGGGCATTTTCAGCCAGGAAGAGCCATCTTGAGATGTCTTATGGTCACAGCCACCCTTGCCAGTGATATTCTTCAAAGGGGCAGTTTTACCTTGCGCGGTGGCTGCAAGAGCTATCGCATTAAGCGTTGAGAAGAGCCCCTTTGCTCCGGAGTCACATTTGCCTGCACTCCCTTGCACCTGTTCACGCGTGGGCAGCATGGGCACCCTGGAGCTTGACTGTCCATAAAAGGACAAGAATACCATAAAGGGGGTTGTTTCTCCCTTCAGCCCTACCGGCACCCCGGTGTTCCCTGGAATTCAGCATATGAATTCATAGCTTGTCAGAGCAGCCTGTCCAGGGGGGAAGGCTTCGCTCCACTCCTCCTGGAAACTCTCCAACTTACAGACAGCTCTGAAGGAGGAGGGAGAGAGAAAATCCTTTTAGCACCTGCCTCTGCCTTAACCACCTCCTGAGAGTCTTTCCAACTCCACCTAAGTTGCACGATGACTCAGCCTGGTGTGGGACAGTTTTCACCCTGGGTCCCTAGGACACTGGACAGCCTAGGAGCCTGAGGACAAGCCGTCCGTGTGAGCCTCTAGCTCGGCCCTCTCCTTTTCGGGTGTGCCTTACCTTCCTGCTCATCTCAGGCTGGGATCAGCTGCAGGGAGGAGATTATTTATAGTTTTTGTAATATCTGGCTCTTTCCTGAGGCTGCCCGGCTGGGCCCCTGCCTAGCTCTGGCCCAGCCGTGAGCT
This sequence comes from Eulemur rufifrons, assembly GCF_041146395.1. NCBI lineage: Eukaryota > Metazoa > Chordata > Mammalia > Primates > Lemuridae > Eulemur > Eulemur rufifrons. Next base: position 63,197,841 of record NC_091010.1, on the reverse strand, counting down.
GGGATGGGGAGATGGCATCAGGCTGAAGGACCAGCCAGGCCACATCTGTTCCCCACCAAAGAAGAGCTGTGCCCCAATCCTGCCCTCCTGACTGTGTCCTCAGTCTACCTTAACTTCCCACAATTTCTGCAGCACTTTCTGCTGCTGGCTCAGCTCCAAGAAAGCTGTCAGGAGAGAGCGGCCAGTCCAGCCACATCCAGCCAGTAATCCACTCTCTGCTCTCTAAGTCATCAGAAGTGTGTGTGTGTGTGTGTGTGTGCGCGCGTATGTAGGGAGAGAGAGAGAGAGAAGTGTAGAGGTTAATAAGCTTAATAGAGAAACTATTCCCATAGAATATTCCCTTCCTCCCAAATATAGACCTTCAGGAGATCTATATTTTATAGTGAATGAGGTGTTTTCCATATGATATATACAATGAATAACTGAGGGAGTGAACAAGATTTTAGGCTCAGTCATGTGGCAAAGTGCTCTCCTTTCTTCAGTTCCCAGCTACAGGCCATGTTTAGGTCGGCTTCTGTGTTGTCCAGGGAATGAGCAGGGACCAACCAGATACCAAAGACATGGAGTGCCATGGCAGACACTGCTAATTGTCTACCATTTTGTTCAGGGAGGCAACAAGTCCAGTCCCCGGCTCCCTTGCAGCTAGGGGAGCCAGGTGCCCCGGTTCTGACTAATAAAATCTAAACACAAGCTTGGGTGGGGCTTTGGGGGAGACTGCTTAAATGGGAACAGAATCATGATACAGCACCCTAATGATCAAAGTCACATACTGGGGGTGGCCTAAGAAGAACGAGAAGGAGACAGGGTCCCTGAGGACGCTGTGAAGTGGTCCTACCTCCTCTGGACCCATTTTGTTGCACAGATCCAGATTTTGTGGGGCCTTTGGCTTTTACAGAGTAGAAGGCCTTCTTTGAGGAAAAGAATACAAAACATAAAATAAAATCGCTAAATCTTGGGAGGGGTCCCAAAGTCTAATGGATTTCTGCCAGGACTTTTGCCTCTGCACTTCTTGGAGACAGGAAAAAGGAAACCTAATTTGTTGAGCCGAGCCATGGTTCTCAGAGCCGGACACACTTCCCGCGTGTTATCAGCAATGTGCTCCAAGTGCTGCTGTCGTCTCAGCGTAGAGCAAGATCCTAAACCTGGCTGCAGGTCAGCAGCACCTGGGCAGCACGTAAAGCCCTTGTTCTGGGTTGAATTTTGTCCACCTCAAAATTCACATGTTGGAGTCCTAACCTCCAGCACCTCAGAATGTGACCTTATTTGGAGATAGGGTCTTTACGGAGGAAATCGAGTTAAAATGAGGTCATTTGAGTGAGCCCTCATCCAATGTGACTAGTGTCCTTATAGAAAGGAGAGACTTGCACGGAGACAGGCATAGAGGGAAGACGAGATGAGGACATACAGGGAGGAGGAGCAGGCCCAGCAGAGGGGTGTGGAACAGGTCCTTCCCTCACCACGGTGCTCGGAAGGAACCCGCTCCTCGATCTTGGATTCAAGAAAGCTTCAGAGCGTAGATTAAATGCAAATGGGCCTTGACAAAGGAACAGGAGTTTATTCAACAGGCAAAGAAGCCAGGGCAGGCATTTGGCCCGGAGTGTGATGGAGCTAAGAGCACAAGGCCTCGCTGTGTGCCCAGGCCAGAGGGGACCAGGCAGGAGGACCTGAAGTGAGAGCAGGAGGACAGCCTGGGCCGGGTGAGTGGGGTCTTACCTGGCGTACGAGGGGTATCCTAGGAGGTGGAGCCCACACAGTCTGCAGACTGAGGCCTGCGGAGATCAGAGGTGCCCTTGGAAAGATGGGGAGCATTGCCTTCTCCTTGCTGTCAGTTATTGGCCACGCACAGCATCAGCTCCAGTGCACTGTTGAACATTAGCAGGCCTGGATGGAGCTTCGTGACAGTGGCCGTTCATGCGTTGGGCCTCTAGGGAGGTGATGGTGGCCCCAGTGAATGATCACAGGTGGGGACCAACTGCCTTTCCTTGGCTGAAACTGGAGGGCTTTCTTGGGCCATGGCAGCTGCTTTCCTCTCGCTGAATGCTCTTCCTGCCTTGAGCTCTGGGCAAACTCCTACAGTACCTCCAACACCCAGCTTCCTTTACCTCTCGGGGCAGCCTTTCCTGCCTCCCCTCGGAGCCTGGGGCCGTTCCCCGCCGCAGCACCTTCCTCGCTGCGTTGCCGTGGTTTGCTCCTATGCCCCCTCCTCGCTGGTCTGTGAGACTCTGTCTTCTCTCTCTCTCATTCAAAAACGTTTGTTGAGCTACTGCCGCCTGCCAGGCACTGCACCCTGCAGCGGTGAGTGTGGCTGACCCTTCATGGGCTGTTCTGATAGAGCAGGGAAAAGAGCAGGAGAAGGAGTTGAAAGAGAAGGAACAACGTTGCATCATGTCAGTTTGCAAATAAGTGGTGATTGGACAGCCAGGGGGCAGTTTGCATTGTGTGAATTCAGTTAAACCACGGGAAACTCTCCAAGCCGTTTCCCTATCTATAAAGTAAGACTAAGAATCAGCTATATCTGTAAATCACTTCAAGGAAAGTTCACTAGGTTAGCTATACTCTATCTGAGTTTAAATTCCCACCCTGGGGCACATGGGCTGAGAATCTGTGCATTTGACTGATCATTTCTCAGGCTACGTCTTGTGCCCTGGGACAACCCGGCTGGCTCCATCTGTGTCTCAGTTTCTGACACAGGTAGAACGTGGACAAATGGAGTTGCAATATTGTCCCTGTCCCTGCTTTAGTAGATGATACCAACCTCCCCCACTGACTCCTTTACTGATAACTGGGACCGAGTGGCTTAAAGTTAATTCCTTGGCTCTGGTTCTGACCATTCTCTGCTGCGGCAACGAATGCATTAAACCGAGAGGAAGAAAGGAAAGCCGGAGGCTGGGACCGCTGAGACCAGGGCGGGCAGCCAGTCTCGGCACCCGTGGCAAGAGCTCTGTCCTTTAGGCCACGTCCTATTAGCAGCCCCCAGGACTCACTTCCCTGAGTGGGTCTCTGCTCAGGCCTTGGAGACCCAGCATGGAAGAGGGGAAGGAGGAAAAGACTTGGCTTCCTCCTGAAAAAAAAACCAGGTGTTCCAAGAGGAATTCTGCCATTCAAGAAATGATAAATGCCTCCTTGGCAGAGAGCCTGCCGCCAAGGGGAGTGGTTGTTTCAGCAAAAGATTTACAATTGATAGATATTTCTTTGAACTCAGCCCATGGGTTACAGGAACAAGCTTTCATTAAAGATCATAATGACCCCCAGGTCTGGCATTTACTTCTTCAAGCTGGGCCAGAGCTGTCAGCTCGCTGGGCCCCGAGGCAGCGGAAGAGCCCGTGTCCATCTGCAAGGGCCTTACCCTGAGCTGGACTGACAGCCGCCTTTAGAGACCCACGGAGGCCTTTTTCTTGGAAGAGGCATTATGAAATGCGTCGACAAGTTGGGGCAGAGAGTTCCCTCATGCCTTGATTGCCATCAAAGTTATGCACAGAGGACTCGAATGGGCTATTTTATGGCAGGATGAGCTGTTACATGTCAGTAAGTCAGGACACACAGAGCTGGGGAACAGGATGGGGTGGGCAGACCTGGGTTTGCCACCAGTGGGGACAAGCAGCAAAGCCCTGGAAAATGGAGCTTGTGGTGCTCCAGCAGCACCAAGAGCAGCCAGCGGGGACCACAGCGTGGAGGGCAAGGGCGCTGTTGTGAGGCCTGCCCTTTAGAACCATGGTGGACCCTTAGCGGCCCACCACGAAAGCTGGTGCATTCAAGGGCTGGTTCATGGAGGGAACATTGGGAGCATTCAGCAAACCGAAGGCCACACTCTCACCTTTCCTTGCCTGTGGGGGCAGGGGGGAGACAGACTGCTGCAGAGGCGTCTCTGGAACTCTGAGCATTTGGCTCACTTCTCAGGTGCCTGCTGGAACTGCCCTCGAGGGCGACGGCCCAGGTGGCGGGCCAGGCCCGCAGCACCTCACCAGGGGCCGCTGCACACAAGGGGCGCTGGCTCTGACACTCCCCTAGCCCCATCCTCTCCTCTCCTCTCCTCTCCTCTCCTCTCCTCTCCTCTCCTCTCCTCTCCTCTCCTCTCCTCTTCCCCACCAAATCTGTCCCCCAAATCAGCCACCTTCTACGTCATGGTCCAGTCACACGATTCCCTCACTCAGAGCCTCGCCAGGCCTTCCCAGCCCTGGGTCCCGGCTGTCCAGGGCCTGTGGGAGCCGCCCCGCGGCCTTCCCAGCTTCCATCCTCCATGAGCCTGGTCTTCTCCTGGGCTCCAGGTAAACCAGAGGCTCCTTGTCTTCCCAACTGTCCTTCCTCCCTCGGGGGCTTTGCCCGTGGCATCCTCTGCCCGGAAGCCCGCCCCACCCTCAGCCCACCTCGACCTGCGCAGCTCCCAAGTCAAGGCCGTATCCAGATCCTACTTGGCCGTATTCCCAATGTCCGTGTCTTCCTCTCCATCCTCCCCGGCTCTTCAGTCCCCCTGCAGTGGCTGCCTCCCCTGGTACTTCAGACCTCTCTGTCCCACCTAATGCCGAGCTCCCAAGGGGCCGTCGCCCTGTGTGAAGCCCCCACTTCCCAATCTGCACGTTGTCATCGCCAGGGGAGCTCCCCAGGAGCCTGATGCAGGGCCCCCTGCCCGGGATTCTGACATAATCGGTCTGGGGTGCAGCCAGGCAGGGGTAATTTTAAAAACTCCATAGGCGAGTCTACTATGTGACATTTTGAGAACATTTTCGTATTCTCAATGTACCCTGCAACCCAGGTATTTATTGAATTGAATGGAATCATTGAAACTTGGGGGTGGAAGTATTGAATGAGGACCAGCACTGACCAGTGGGAATACAATGTGAGCCACAAATACACACCACCCGCGTAATCTCCAAGTCTCTAGTCACCACAATTAAGGCAGTAAAAAGAAACAGTGAAGTGAATTTTTATGTCTCTTATTTAATCCATGTATGCAAATATTGTCATTGTATAATTAATACAAAAATTATTAATGAGATATTGTACATTCTTTTTTCCACATTAGCTCTTCGAAACCGGAGTATATTTTACACTCGGTACATCTGGATTCGGAGGAGGCACATCTCACATGCTCAACAGCCTCATGTGGCTCGCGGCTGCGTGTTGGACATGGCAGTGACAGACCACAGACCCGTGCAGCCGTGGTGTGTCCGTCCTGGAGAGCTCAGGCATGTGGCAGGCTCCAGAGGGAGGAAAGGGGGCTGCGGCAGCTGCTGAGAGCGGTTTAGCACTCTTAGCCCCGAACACCCTCCTCCTTTCCAGTTGAATCAGAGCATCTTCTTATCTTGCCTCACTGTCCTCTGCACCCCCTCCATCCCCACCCCATCTGGGTCCCATATCCAAACAAATTTCCTCCCGTGCTTAGCCTCCTGTGGCCCAGCTTTCCAGCACCCAGCTGCAGACCGGGTGCTGTTTCCTGCCTGTTTGCTCTTTGGAGAGCGGCTGCCAGTCCCAGCGGGAGGGAGGGGAGGGGATGGGGAGGGGGTGGGGAGACCTGGCCCAGAGACCTGGGAGGGATCTGGGAGGGGAGAGAGTTTGGAGTGTGCGTGAGCACGTGCACTCTCTCTCTCTATCTCTCTCTCTCTATCTATCTATCTATATATATATATATATATATTTTTTTTTTTTTGCTTTTTCTTGCTCTCTCTGGGTGAGCATGCTGGGCCACTTGCCATGCCCTGTCCCCCAGGCCCACAGTCCTACCCCAGCCCCGAGATGCCCCTAAGCTGAGCAGGTGGCAGGAGTCACCTGGCTGCTTGCCAACCTCCCCAGGGGCAACCCCTGGTGGGGACATTTTGATGCCAAAATGTGCAAAGCCAGCAAGAACAGGACTATTATTAGAACTTCCCCCACCATCCTCCTTACCGGCCCTTTGATGTCACAGTGGGAGCCTCGGCCCAGCTCTCCGTGATGACTAACGTGGTGTTTCTGAAAATGCTTTCCCACTGGCGCGGACTATCACTGTGCTCGGGATGATTATCTTTCATTTCCAAAGGCAATTAATCTTCTCTGTCTTTTTTTTTTTTTATTGCACGTGGCCGGTTCCCAGTCTTTGTTGCTGTTTCGAATCTGTGAATTGTTCTGAAGCATGTGGCAGATTGGCTTTTACGCTCTAAGTTTTTGCTGAAATCTGCCACAGCGGGGACGGCTAATGAGAATTCTTTTTTTAAGTGCTGCAATTCTTAGGCGTGTAGCAGGAGGTTTCACTTGAAAACTTGGAGAGATGGATTGTAGGTGACCCAGTGTCATGGCCCCGTGGAGCGCTGTAACCTGACTGGTTCTGCAGCCCAATCAATCAAAGGTTTACGGAGCAGGGGCTGTACCCAAGGCAGGTGGGACGTTCTGGGGAAGGTGCTACAGGTGACACAGTCATTGTCCAGTTGAGAAAATAAGACATAGTGTGCAGGTGGATAGTGGGAATAAAGGTGTTCACGCTAAGTGGGGGTTCAGGAAAGCAATGCTGCACGCTTACATGACACTGTGGGTGGCCGGAAGAGGCGGGGTGGTTGGTGGAGGCTCCCAGAGGAGACGGGTGCTTGAGCTGAACAAAACGGTGGGACATCATGGACACAGCAGCCAGGAGAGCGCCGGCAACTCCAGCGGAAGGTTCTGTGCACGCGGGGAGGGGAGGACCAGGCTTTACGGTGCTGTAGGTTGGAAGCTGCTCCATTTCATGGCAAAAGTCATGATTCTCGGAGTCAAGAACATTCGGTTCTCATTCCAGTTCTGCACTAACATCCTCTGGTGACTTTGGCCAGGCACATAAACACTTCAAGACCCCTCCTAGGTCAGACAGGGCTTTCATTGCCCTTCTCTTGTTGTGCTGTTCAGGAAAGATCACACCGGCCGTTCGCGTGTTGTCCACCCACTGCACTCATCCACCGACCCACCCACCCAGCCCGTCAGTGACCCAGCTGTGCATGTGTTCATTCACTCGGTCCTTGTTTTCTGAGCGCCTCGTCTGTGACAGATGCTGCACTAAGTGCCAAGACGTGCAGAGACAAAGATGTGGTTCCTGCCGTCGAGTCCAGTAAGGAGAGTGATGGTTCACGGACAAATATTCATGCGCAGACGGCAAGGTTGCTGCCGTTGGGGAGGAGTCGGTGAAGGACTAGCAGCTGAGCAGAAGCAGAGGGCCCTTCTGGTAGCTGTGGGCCCACATCCACCTGAGCCCCGAACCCACGGGATTGTAATTATCTGTCTCTCCCTTAGACTGAAGCTCTTGAGCATAAAGATCATATTTTCAGTTACAGTTTTTAAAAAATAACCGTAACATATGATGCATGGATCCCCTTCAGTATGCTTTTGCCCAGGGCTGTAAATACTAGAGACGGGCTCTGTGCCTTGTTTGTGGTTGAATCACAAGTTCCTAACACGTGTGGCAACCAAGTGCAGTACGTGATTCTGGACTGGAGGAAAAGTGCCATGAGAGACATGGTTGGGACATGGACAAAACTTCAACATGGGCTGTGGACTAGATAAAACACATCCATGTTAAATTCTTGAATTTGACAACTGTCCTGTGGTTACCTAAGAGGATGTGCTTGCGCTTTGGGAAATACAAATGGGTGCACGGGGCAAAGGGCCCTGATGCCTGCAATCGAGAGAGAGAGAGAGAGAGAGAGAGAAGAAGAGAGGAAGGATGAAAGTGCAAAGTGGCAAAGGCTGATGAATGGGGGTGACAGCTACATGAGGGTCCTCTCTGTATTATTCTTGCAACTTTCTTTTCAACTGTGAGTTTGAAATTATTTCTGAATAAAAAGTTAAAAACAAACAAGCAAACGGCACAGCGCCTTGGACAGAGTAGGCATTTAGTGTTTGCTGGGGTGACATTTAAGCCAGTCCTTGAGGAGAGCTCTGGTTTCAACAGTCAGCGACAGGGAGAGAAAAGGGCATCACTGACACTGGCCAACAATCACAGGCTTGCAACGTGCCTGCACCGTGCTAAGGGCTTTTCCTTATGGACTCACTCAAGCTCGGTGACAGTCCTATGCGGCAGGTGCTATTATTGCCCCCATTGTACAGATGGGAAACTGAGCCCAGGGAAGTAAACAAATGGCCCAGGCTCTGTGGTGGTCCACAGAGAGGCAGGGTTTGAACTCAGGCGGTCTGGGCCCAGAGCTGGATGCCCAGCACTTGTGCTTCACTACCTCTGATAACATTAGTTAATGCTTAACTAATGTTCAGTATGAAGAGTTATGGTTCTAGAACTTTCACAGGTGTCAACTCTTTTAATCTTCATAAAAGCCCCCTGAGGTTATTATCATCCCTATTTTACAGATGGGGAAACTCTAGCACAGACATGGGAAGAACCCAGGGAGCCGGAGCCCAGAGAATGTCCCGTTGAGCCCTGGCCTCTGGTGGGAGTTCCCAGAAGGCCTGGTCCAATCAAGGCCCTGAAAGGGAAAGGCAGGTGGAGGGTTCAGAGGGTGCCGGTAATGGGGTCTGTCTGGGTGGGGGATCCATGCGTAACAGGGAGTGGCCGGCTGGACCCTTAGCTGGTGAACCACAGCCAGGGTTAGTCTGGAGGGGGTTCCCAGGGCCTGTGTGGGTGACCTCCAGTTTGGCACCCTCAACACAGCACCTAGTGGCACGTGCATATTCAAGATGGGGTGGTGTCAGCCGGGAGGAGGAGGCTGGGAAACTGCCGGGCCCTGTCCGGATCCAGGAAGAGCCAGCTGTGCAGGAGCAAGGCAGCCCACGAACAAGGTGACTTCTGACATGGCCCAAAACCTAAACCTCACTGCTCCAGTGTAGGAATGAAGCAACAGGCTCAGATGCAACCTGTGTCCCTGGGACTCCACAGTTGGGTCACCATCCGTCAGCTGGGGCTCAGGATGGCGGGTTGCCAAAGCGTTGGACGCAGGCCTCGGCCTGGCTGTGCAGAGAGAACACAGAGGCCTGGCCGGTCGCATGGCAACCACCTGGGTCGCCACGTTTTCTTTGGGGTGCTACACTTTTAGGGAAGTACAGACTAGAGATCTGTTAAAGGCTGAATTTTGTCCCCTCAAAATTCATATGTTCAAAGCCTAACCCCAGTGCCTCAGACTCTGTATTTGGAGACAGGGCCTTTGAAGAGGGAATTAAGGTAAAATGAGGCCATTGGGGTGGGCCCTAAGCCAATATGACTGGTGTCCTTATAACAGGAGGACATTTGGACATGCAGAGACACCAGCGAGAAAAGGCCATGTGGGGCCGCAGCAGGAGGCATTGCAAGCCAAGGAGAGCGGCCTCAGGAGAAACCACACCTGCCGACACCTTGGTCTCAGACTTCAAGCCTCCAGAACTGTGAGAAACAAATTTTTGTTGCTTAAGTCACCAGGCTGTGGCATTTTGTTAAGGCGGCTGGAGCCGACTGGTACAAACGTATTCAGTGGAGAGCAGCCAGAGAGGCCAGGACTTGAGAAGTTTCCACGGGAGACACAGCTGACACAGGCAGGTCGTGCCTGGAGAAAGGATGCCTCGCTGGCTTCCTCTAGGTGAAGGGCTGTCCTGAGAGGGGGGGAGTCCTCTTCCTCAGAGCCCAAGGTACGTCGACTCTTCAGGGAGGTGTGAGCAGGGAGTAGTGAGGTCCCCGTCACGGAGGGCATTTGAGCACCACCTGATGGCTGCCTGGCAGGAATGCGGAGGAGTTGGGTAGAGGCGGCAGGACTCAGTGGTCCCATCCCTTCCAGCTCTAACGCTTGTGTCTCTCTGCAGAGCTGAGAAGTCCCACTGGAGACAGATTGAGGATGGCCTCAGGCGTCAGGTAAGTTGCTTGGGGTTTTCCAGTCAGCTCTGGAGAGTCACTGGAGGGGTCCAAACAGGGGGCATCCAGATTAGAGTATGACTTAGGACGGTCATCTGGAAGTAGTGAGGAAGGCGTGGGGATGAGGGGGAGGAGGAGGGTGGCAGGACAGTGGTCTAGGGGACATACTGGGACCCTTGAAGGGATATGACGGTGGGAAAGGCACAAAGGGGTTAAATGCAGGGGGCCTTTCAGAGGTGAGGGACAAGATCTGGCAACCCCTGAGCAGAGGAGGGAGCCAGGGAGCAGCTTCCAACGCCACCAGGAGGATGTGGCACCACCGTAACTTGGCTAATCCCTGGCTCCAAGCATGGGCTCCAGTCTCCAATCTCACCTTCTCAGCGAGGCCCGACGCAGTGTGGGAGCCGACTCCTCCAAGAAGCAGGTGCCAGGACGGGATTGGCTGCTGAGAGATTTCTCAGGAGCAAGTCTAGAGAAGGAGAGTGAGGCAGGCGCAGGGAGCGGTGTCGTCAGACCACCATGTGAGTGTAACCCTGGCAAGGAGAGACAGGAAGGCTGGGTGGGGGCGTCTTAATCTTCAGGTGGCTCTGAAAATGTCAGCCAGGCCCTGGGGCACCCTCGAGCCAAACTGGCCTATCAGAGGGGCCCTGTGTCTCCCAGGAATGGCCTGACTCATAGCCCTGCCTCACGGTTAGTGCAACCAGTGGGAGGCTTGTCCCAAAGACAGGTGGATTTCAGAGCCCAGCTGTGTCTGAGATGCGCATTTCACAGTTGCCTGCCAACCCTGTTCTGCTATACAACCTGCCCTGTCCTCTCCTCCCTGTCCCAGCACCCCAGATGCATTTATCATCTTTTAACAGGCTGTGTGATTTACTTATTTATTATGTTTGTTCTCATTTTGTCTCCCCCGCCTCCACCTCCAGCTAGAAGACAAGCACCGTTAAGGCAGAACTGTTTATTGATTTTGTTCAGTGGTGTATCCCAAAAGCTCACAACAGTGCTTGGCACATAGTAGGTGTTCGACAAATACCACAAACACATGTTAACCAATTGAATTGAATTAACAGAGTTGGGGAATCAGGAAGAGAGACTGGTTTGGGAGGACGTTTTATGAAGCCAAAGAGAAAAGTCCTGTGACTTTCCAGAGGGCATGGTTTATACAGCACTGCCCCTGCCCAGTTCTGGGACCAAGATAGCACCCCGGGGTGCCCCCGGCTTCCATAAATTCAGGTTTGACTGACGCAGAGAGACCTGAACTGGTGTGTCCTGCATTGCAAGGCCAACAGAGGATGAGAGCTTTAACATTATTCTTGTTGAGAAGGAGTCGCTTCTCAATGGAATCGGATCAATGTGTGCAGCTTTTTGTACCAGAAGACAACTTTTCCCCAAGAAGCCTGTGGAGGTTAGCACCTGTGCTCCTGACAAACAGCACGACCCGACCCTCGAGTGGCACAAAGACGGTCTGTGCACGGGGAGGGAGCCCGCACCTCCCGCCCATGAGGCTGCGCCCTGCGTGGGCTCAGCGGATGTGGCTTCCAGTCTCCCCCGGAGTCCCAGCCCCTTCCTGCGATCGATCGCACCCACTGTGTTGTTGCTGACCTGTGGCCAGGCCCCTGGGGCGAGTGTTGATTCCGATGCTCCTCTGGGTCACTCTGTCAGTGTTGTCCCTGGCACCGTGCTCCCTGGCTGCCCAAACGGTTGGACGAGATGCTTCGAGGGCTGCTTCCAGACTTGGCTCCCTCCACGGAAATTCTGGGCTGCTTCATACCACCGGGCAGGCTGGCCGCCCGCCGGGCCTCCCAGCATCTTCCTGCCCAGGGAGCCGTCCTTCCCGGGGGCCCAGCCTCCGCTTCTCAGAGGCTGCGGCAGGAGTGGGCGTCCACACACCCCTCGTCAAGGCTTGTAAATCGGGTCTGAAGACAGGAACCATCTGGGGAGCCAAGGAGACCGGGCCTTGGAGGTCCACCCAATAAACTGGCCACCCCAGCTTGAGGAAAGTCAGGGCCAGAATAACCAAACAAACCTTCTAGAGCGTTGGATGGGATTCTGTTTGTAAAAACAGAAAACTTTTCCAGCTTACAATCAGGCCTTCCAGAAGCTGGCCTCCACCCCCACGCCCGTATCTCCTTCCGCCCCATCATCCTGGCCCCCGCGGGTCCCACGCGCACAGCACGTGGTAGGCACCCAGGGAACAGGTGTTGCAGGAATGCACTCCTTCCAGTGGGGTGGGTGCTTTCTACCTCCCTGAACCCCAGGGCTCCTCCAAAACCCAGGGCCAGCCCCCTCCTACGTGAAGGTTTCTTGGAGTCCTTTGCACCTCAGGAACTGCTCCCTGCTCTGAGACCCGGCGGCCGATGTCAGAACCCTGGCCTGACACACAGCACGGATTCTTCCATTCACTTTTTCCAACCCCACGTCCGAGGTAGCAACTACCCGTGCGGAGTGAAAGGTCTCCCAGCTCCCGCTCTCAGACAGGTCCTCACGATATGGCGAGTGTGATGATAACTTTAATATATCAGCTTGGCTGGGCCCCGGTGCCCAGATACGTGGCCAAACAGGATTCTAGATGTTTCTGTGAGGGTGTTTTTGAAAGAGATTAACATGCACGTCAGTGGACTTTGAGTAAAGCAGATGCTGTCCGTCGTGTGGGTGGACCTCACCCAGCGGCTGAAGGCCTGACGGGACAAAGACTGACTCCTCTGAGCAGGAGGGGTCCCGCCAGCAGGTGGCCTCAGACGTGGCCTCAGAGGTGGCTGGGGCTCTGCTGCTGGTCCACCCTGCAGGTTTTGGACCTGCCAGCGTCCACAACCGTGTGACCCGATTCCATAAATTAAATCTCTCTCCTGCTGTATATATATTTATATATGTATAGATTTTAAAATAAAATAAATCCATATATAGAGATTTATTTTATTTTCTTTATATATATTTATTTTATTTACACACACACATATCCTACTGGTTCTGTTTTTCTGGAGATGTCTGATTAATACAGTGAGGGAGCCGGGTCAGTCCACAGAAATGGTGCCACATGGAAAGTGAAGGAAGAACAAGGTGCCTTTGGAGCACAGAGCCCTCTAACCCAGCCAGGACAGCTTCATGGCCAAGTCCAGAAGGACGCCTTGCCATCTTGCCCAGGTACGAACTGCTTCCAGGAAGGGGGGGGTCTCTGCTCCCCGAGGGCACTGAGTGGAGCCCCATAATGCTATCATCGTATTTCCTGATGATTGATCCCTCTTGCAGCCAGGTCGTTTTATCTATGTTATTTCCCACCCTGCTGTAGACAGGCCTGCCTGTGGCCATGACTTGAATCTGCTGAGCGCGTGTGACCCACGGAGCTGGTTCTGCTCACTGGGGAATCAGATGCCCTTGTGGGCATCCTCTCTCAGCTGCCTCAGTGGGAGGCCAAGGATCCCCCTGAGACCGTTCATCCAAGATGTGGCCGTCTTCCCTCTCCCACCCATAGCCCGAGTCGGGGCCCTGCTTTGCCACTCTCTGACCTGAATCAGGTCTGAGCAAATGGGCTGATGTGACATCAGCAAGTGAACGTCCTCTGGCTCTCATTCCTTAGATCCAAGAGTTGACTTGGTTCCAGTCCAACATTCACGACTTGGGCCTGTCCTCTAGTTCTGCAAACCCCTCCAACTGATGAAGAATTCCCTAAGTCCGTTGGAGTTGGTTTGCTTGCAACCAAAGAGTCTCATCTACGTTTCTTTATGAACAGAGACATGGGCACAGTAAAAATGGGTCAGGACAGGGGACCCTTACGTATAGCAAATGCTCCTCCATGCCAGGCAATGTGCTGAGTCCTGTGTTTCATAGATTCCAGCACGCACATTCCCCCAACACACACACATTTTAACTTTTCAAAAACTGGTATGATTTTAGCCCAGCTGTCACTCACACCAGATGCAGATGTTACTGTCTGTGCATGAACGTCAGCACTTGCATGGTCGGTGACTTGGATAAAAGTCCCAGAGATGATAGAGGAGCACTCTTTTAAGAAAAGCTATGTCACCGCCAGAATGAGGATGCTATATCTCCAGCAGGCACAGAGGACAGTATTGTGTGGCAAAACATGGAAAACTCTTAGTTAAAAGGAAGGTTGATGAGCTGAACACAGTAGCTCACACCTGTAAGACCAACAACTTGGGAAGATCGCTTGAGCCCAGGAGTTTGAGGTTGCAGTGAGCTATGATGATGCCATTGCACTCTAGCCTGGATGACAGAGCAAGACCCTGTCTCAAAAAAAAAAAAAAAAAAAGATGATCGAGAAGAATAAGACGCTGAATGAGAAGGAGCTTTGGGATTACCTTAGCCAATTTAATTCAGCCAATTTTATTTCCCATGTCATCAAAAATGTAAAAGAGTATTATATGATATTAAAAAACTATGTCCAAATAAGTCTAAAAGAATTCTCTTAGTAAGTATAAAATACATATTCTAAGCCAGGAATTGGCAAAATTTTTCTATGAAGGGCCAGAAAGTAAATATTTTAGGGTTTGTGGGCTAGACAGTCTCTGTGGCAGCTACTCAGCTCTGCCGTTGTAGCGCAAAAGCAGCTGTAGATCGTGTGTAAACAAATGAGCACGACTGTTCTAATATGGCTGAAATTCGAATTTCATATAATTTTCATGTATCACAAAATGGTATCATTTTCTTGGGTTTTGGAGGAGCCATTTACAAATTTAAAAGCCATTCTTAGCTCATGAACCATATGACAATCAACCAGACCAAATAGTTTGCCAACCCCGATTCTAAGTGATAAGAAAACGTTGTGTCATGGTCTGATTGATAGCAATTTCTTCTCTTAGTTCAATAATGGGTCAATAATGGTGCACCTTAGAGTCAGTGACATAATCCTGTGAAGTGGGCAACAACCCCAGATGATGACATCAAAGCATAGGGAGGTTTTGTTGCTCAAGAGCAAACAGTTAGTAGGCCAAGTTAAGATTCAACCCTAGGTCTGATTAACTAACTAGCTAATAGAAACAAAGATGCCTCTTTCGAAGATGGCAAGTCCGAGGTAATAACTGACGCTACAGTCTACAGCTGAAACCTAGAAGGGATCTGAGGCTCCCGGCTGCTTTTCACTTGAATCTGCTGCATCCCTACAGAAGAATGTGTTAGTAGGAATTTAAGTCCAGATTTTGGGTGACAACAGCATGACTGACCAAGGGGGTCATTCTTCTAAACAGGCGCTGATGGCTTGGGTCCAGTGATTGGTGTATTTTAAAGGTCCAAACAGTTCACAAGATTTATCAGACTCCCTGTCCTATCCCCCTCTTAAATATTAGGAAACAGATTTTTGTGCATAGGGGAAAATGCAGATAAAACAATGGAATCAAGCATCACTTACAGCCCAGCAGCCTCCCTGTCCCTATACTTGTCATTTCTGTACCCTGGGGAGGGAATTGCTGCCCCACATGGGCCCCCCGGAAGCCTGGAGGAGCAGAGGAGTGGAACAGGCCCCACGGTCAGTGGAGCAGGGGCTGGCACAGCCCGGTGGCCCCAGAGCAACAGAAGGAATTAACAAGTGTTCTGCTTCATTTTTCCAGGCGCCGCGCTGTGGGCAGGCCTCCTGGACAAGCCCTCAAATGAGTTCTGCAAATGGGCTTCCAAAATCAATAGGCTGCAAAAATCTATCTGGCCTGCAAAAGCTCCCTCCGTCTCCCTCACATCCATCAATGCCCCCTCTCCCCCGCATTCGCGCTCCCGTCCGCTCTGCATGGCTCTGCGGGCGCAGCACAGGCCTGGGGGAGGGCGGGTCAGTGCACAATTCAAACACAGGGGCCTGCGAAATGATAGCAGAAGTGAGCCATGGAAAAGACTAGCAGATGCATCTCCTTGGGATCGTTCTAGGCCTGCTGATGCTCATGGCTGCCCCAAGCGATTGAGACGCCGCCTTTCCCTCTGTGGGTGCGGCCCTGGAGTGCTGAACGTCTTCCCATGACTGTTTGGATCTTGCTTCGTAATATTAATAGCTACCATTTATTGGGCAAATGCTGTGTGCCAGGCATGGTTCTCTGAACACAGAACCGTTTAGTCCTCTCCTTTTTTCTCAGACTGGCCCGAAAGTCTTGGCCCTGTTTTACAAATAAGCAAACTGAGACTCAGAGAGGTCGTAAACTTGCCTGAGGCGAAAATGGGCTTTGTGGATTCTAATCTGCTTGTGTCTTCCTCTGAAGCCTGTGCTGGTTTTATGTTACTTTGAAGAGTCCATCAAAACCGAGGTGGGAATCGGAATCATCGCATCTGCCATGTTCATCCAGGCTCTCCCGGAAGCCCTT
The DNA here is from genome assembly GCF_041146395.1 of Eulemur rufifrons. Taxonomy (NCBI): domain Eukaryota; kingdom Metazoa; phylum Chordata; class Mammalia; order Primates; family Lemuridae; genus Eulemur; species Eulemur rufifrons. The sequence goes on along the minus strand of NC_091010.1, from coordinate 63,181,788 downwards.
CTCCATCACCCGGCAGGGGGCCAGCGATGGTCTATCCCCACCATGGCGCAAGGAAGCAGGTGCTGGTGAATTTCTCTCACCTCCTACACCAGAGGGAGAGTTGATTACAGGAGAACAAGCCATTAGTTTGGCACCTGCCCCACCCCGAACACTGCCCCTGGGTGAGGGGCCTAAGAAGTGCTACATCCACAAATGAGCCACGGTTCTAATAGTCCTCCTCCCCCTCCATCAGAGACCAGTCCAGAGCACTGGGTGGAAACGTGCCTCAGTTTACAGAGCTGCTGTGACAGTATCCCATCTTTAATCCTTGGAAGCAGCTCAATTTCTATGTTGAATCTGTGTGTCCAAAGCCAGCTCAGAGCTCCGTGGACACTTGGGATGGGGTGGAAGGGAGTTCTTATTGTACAAACAGAATGCATTTTTTGAACTTACTGGTTTTCCTGCCAGCATTCAATTCTTAGGGTTGTATTTTACCGCAAAAATTGTAGTGGGTTGTTGAGAGCAAGCTGTACGTTTCTAATCTGGCAAGCAACTGGAAATATCCATGCTGAGCATGAAAAGCACGTTGCAGTGTTTATGGAAAACTGAGACACCCTTGTGATTAAAGACTACTACATGGAACTAATCTCCAGGATTTGTGTCCTGTGGTTGCGATGAGGAAATGAAACCAACATCTCTGGAGACATGGAGAACCATCTATCCCATCCTTTGCCACAAGGACATGGTAGACCCGGAGGCATAGATTCAAAAGGAAACCCCCCATTTTGTCTTGCCAATGTGACCCAAAGAAGTTACACCCATGCTGTACCTTGGTTTTGCACCCATCTGTGCTGCTCATGGAACTCAGTGGTGAGTTTTCTGGTTAAAATGGCTTCAGAATATTCTTAAAAGAATTTCAGAAGTTCACAAACACTCTAAAATGTCACATTCCATAATAACTCAGTATTTTTAAACTAATGTTCAAGTTGGGAGACTACCAAGCAAAGAATTCAAAACCAATGGCTCCAGCTGTTGGCAGCCCCAAGGACACTCACGGATTTACTGTGGGATGACATCTGAGATGCATCCAGACATGTCCCAGAATCCCTTCCTGCCACGGTGCACCTGGGAGGGGGCATAGCAGGACTGGGAGGGGCCACCCCTGCCCCTGAAGGACTGACACCACTTGGAGAGAGGAGGGACGAATGCAAGGAAGGTGACCAGCAGAGCAGGCGGGACGTGCAGCGTGGCCAACGAGGGGACCTTCATAGTGCAGGGCTTCAGAGGATCTAGGTCTCTGCTCACATACCCCCTCTGAGAGCCTGTCCCAGCCACACCACCAAAACAGTCCCTCTTCCCCGACTTCATCATTCTGGACCCCTGACTCTGTTGTATTTTCCTCATAGCAGCCACCATGTGAGATTCTACTATGAATTCACTTGTGCACGTCTGTGTTCTCTGTCTCGCCCGCTGGAGTGTGGTTCTGTGGAGCAGAGATTCAGTCTGGTGCGTGGTGGTAGACCAGGCCCCAGGAGAGGGCTGGACCCTGCGGTAAGGGACTGCTTTGGTCACCTGCTGAAGCTAGTGGAGTCCTTCTCAGAATGATGTTTCTAATGCATACGGTAAAATACCTAGGATTGGAATGGAAACCAAGTATCTTAAAATATATAATAATTTAAACAGTTCTCAAAATATAAAAAAGTGCTATTATATGTATATGCTACTTTATCAACCCTTAAAATAACAAGATCCATCCGAGGGTAATAGCTACTGTAATTTCAAAGTGATGAGAGAGGAAATGCTATTTTATAATATCTGCCACAATTGTAATGTGATATGAAACTAACTGAAATTTCTTTTGGTGACAAAAGTCACAGGAACTACTAATACTACTGTGGTTTGGGGTCTATGTTCGTAATTTATGGAAATGCTGAATGTTAGTTCAAATACTAAAATTAAAGATGTAAATTCTTTCCACCCAAATTCACAGACTCCCCAAATCCACCGATTCCAGGATAATAAACTCTGTTGCAGATGCTCTGTCATTATTTGTTGGATAAATGAATGAGAGAATAAAGGTTTTAGATGAGTCATGATATTTCATTTGAATGCACATCAAAAAAGATTTATGCTGCTTTAAAGATCCAGGCTCCTGCGAGGTGCGGGGGTTGGGGGGAGCGTGTAGAGACAGAAAAGACACAGCCCTGCTCTCGAGGAGCTTCCAGTCTAGTGGAGGAAACAGCAGTGTCTGAGCAGATACTTTCAATACAATATGGCGCATTGGGCGGCCTGTCCTGGGGCACTGAGGCCACTCTGGGGCTGCAGAGCAAGTGCCTGGGGGAGAAAGCCCTGCAACTGGATCCCAGAGAACAGATCACAGCTGCCTTGGCCAAGCACGGGTTGGAAGAGTGTTCTAGACCCAGAGAACGGTGTGAGCAGAGCTCAGAGTTTTAAGGGAGGGAAGGGAGAGAGCAAAGTGCAGTGTGGGAAGTAGCGGGAGATTCCTTCCTTCCCTCCACAGATGTCTGCCGATGCCTACTGAGTGCCAGGCCCTGTTCCGGGGAGTTCTGTGCTGCACGAGCTAGACAGTCTGCGTTTCAGTCGAGGGGCTCAGACAGCAAGCAGGTCAGTATGTACCACAGTGCCCAGCAGTGCTGAGTTCTGAGAAAGACAGGACAGTAGATGAGGCTGAGGTGTCCCATGAGGACTGTGGTGTGGGGACCTCTGCAGACCGTGCTAAGAAGCTCTAGGGAGGTGACATGCACCTCCAGTGGTGCAGAGAGATGTTTTTAAGGACTGGATGGTGTCCCCACAACTTTATGCTGAAGCCCGACCCCCAGTGTGATGGTGTCTGCAGACGGGGTCTTTAAAGACGTAGTTAAGGTTAAACGAACTCCTACGGGTGAGGCCCTAATCCAGTAGGACTGGTGTCCCTAGGGGGGTGCTTGCGCACAGAGAAAGGCCACAGCAGGAAGATAGCTGTCTGCAAACCCAGGAGACAGGCCTAGGGAGAGACCAACCCTGCTGACCCCTGATCTTAGACTCCCAGCCCCCAGAACTGGGAGAAAATCACTGTCTGTTGTTTAAGCTCCTAGCCTGAGCCCTCTGCTCTGGAGGCCCCGGCAGACCAGCACAGGTGCAATTGTTAGAAAGCCGCAGCTGGACACAGGTGGAGTGTTGGGGGGTGAGCACGCCAGGGCGCATGCGTGCCGTGGGAGGCGGTGTCTGCGTCCACCAGGACCCTGTCTCGGAGGTACAGTCAGTGGGCCCGGAGCGCTGGGCAGATGTGGGACAGGCGAGCACCTGGCAGGTACGGATTATAACATGCAGGTAAGATTTCAGGTCTGCTGGAGTCACCAGCGCCACTGAGACCTCAAAACCCTAGGATCTCTCCTTCCCCCATTTCCAAGCAGACGAGGAAAGGGGGCAGGGGGTCATTGTCCTGAGACTTCTTCTCTCTGGCAGGGCTGGCTCTTTGGGGCCCCAGTGTTCCCACACAAAGGGGCAGTGGCGCGTTGGCTGTGTGTGGCTTCTGGTGCGAGCAAGGAGGCTGCCCCCTTGTCTCACACCCGGAGCGCTGGGGTGCCAGCGGTGGCTGCAGAGGAGGGATGGGGCGTGGGGCTTGTGCCTGAATCCCCGCAGAGGGAGTGACGGGCGGGGAGGCGAGGATGGCAGCCCTGGGCTTGCACGGGCTGCTCCTGGGCCCTGAGTGTCTCTGCTGCTTCCCTCCTCTCCTCCCCTTCTTTCTCTCTCTCTCCCTCCCACTTCCTTCCTTCTCCTCCTTTACAACCCTCAGGCTGTGCCCCATCCTCCTCTCCGCCCCCAGCCCTGAGCCCTCACTGCAACATCACCTTCAGATTCTCCCTTGCCGGGGGCCTCTGCCCTCCCCTCCGCTCATCAGAACTCTCCCGTCCTGTGTCCCAGGACCCTCAGAACCCTGGCAGAGGGCTGGGTGCGTGGCCCAAGAACCGTTGTTGGACTCAGTCATCTGGTTGACCTGCTCTCCTTGGGGCCAGTGCTGCAGACGGAGTCCGGAGTCGGTGCTTTCACTGTCTTCCCCACCCGTGTCCCCATCAGGGCTCTTCCTCACCCGCCCCTGTGGATGAGATGCCCCATGGCATCCCGTCTGCCCACTTCCTCAGCAGGCCCACGGCCCTTGCTTTCCTCGTGCTCGTTCTACAGCACTGGCCGCTGCAGGGTTAGTATCCAGCTTTGGGTTTTCCAGCTTGTTTTCCCTCCACCTGCCACGTGGAAATTTCTGATGCTTGGTATGAACAAGGGTGAGTGGACCAGGGCTCCTGGGACAATTACATAAGTTAATCTCCTACAGTTTCCGGCTCATGGTAAGTTTTCAGTAACTGTAGCTGTTAATACTATGATAACAATAACTATAATTATTAATATTATAACGTAGTGCACTGGAAAAGCAGTACAAAAATGTGACTGGTTTGTTCTTGTCTGCCGAGTGAATTTCCAGCTTCCCTGCATGAGGCAGAGATGGGAACTGTGGCCCTGTCTGGTTTAGAGCTAAGTGGCACCACGCAGCCGGCCACCCCTGGCACCCAGGCCACGACCCATGGTGCTCTCACCCCGGCATCGGCCACAGACACAGAGGAGCTGGTGCTCACGCGCCGGTTGCAGCCCACATTTAACTGGATTCAAACCAAACACAGCCTTTGTCAGGGCTCCCCTCCCCACATCCTGTTCCCAAGTGGCTTTGAGGATAGAGCCAACTTCTCCTTAAATGATATCACAGCAGGAGCTGATTGCTACCTTGGATGATTTGGCTGAAATGCAACAAGCTTCATAAACTAGTGTTTCCTGAACTTTAATGTGCTTACAAATCACCTGCCAATTTTGTCCAAGTGCAGAGGCAGATTCTGCAGATCCGGGGCGGAGCCTGAGATTTGTGTTTCTAATAAGCTCCTGGGTGTGGCCGAGGCTGCCGGTGCTCACTCCCGGGCCCAGGGCCCTACAAACGTTACTCCCCTGCTGGGCCATGTGTTTGCTGGCTCAGCCTTCATGGGGAGCTTCTAGAAAATCCCTGGCATGGCTTCTTTAGTCCCCTTTGGTGTAGAGTCCTCTTCCTTGATGGCATTAGGATAGGGCGTCCAGCTGTTGGGACAAGGCTGACTGACAGGGGCAGGAGCCATGACCTTGCTGTGCTAACGGCCAGTGACCCGTGACAGAAGGTGTCCTGTGGGCTGAGCCTATGGGAGCCACTCCTGCCTCACGGGCACAGCCCAGGATGCTGGGGGGACTCAGCCCATCTGCGTGGGGCTTGGGACTGCAGAGCTCTGTGGGGGGATCAGGGGAGGGTGTGGGGTTGGGGCCTCTCTTGCTCTGCCTTAGTCTCTGCTCTCAGTCCCGTGTAAACAGTTAGCATGACTCTGGGTGTCACATTCCTGCCATGTGGGCTGCTCTGCAGTGCAGGGGGCCAGCAGGGGGCCAGCAGGGGGACAAACTCCCCCTCCTGGGGTCACCTTGCCCAGATCCTGACACATCTTGTGCCCCCGCTGGTGCTGCAGCGTCTGCCTAAGAGTGATCTCACTGTGGTGACTACCAAGGGCACTAAGGCATGGGGAACATTCTAAAAACAGAGGAGATTGCACACTCTAACCCTACAGACCATGATTTGCACCTTTCAGGGACTGATATGTGACTAAGCGTCAACTGGAAATTTTATATCGCGAGCAGAGATTAAGTGGTGAGCAGTTGAAACACCCAGTTTGCAGCATCTTTCAAAGCTGCCATGTTTCAAGCTCCAGGTAGAGGTGCCAGGGCCAGAGGCCCTATGTTAGGGCCGAGAAAGGCCGTGGGAGGCCACCTAGGCAGTAGGAGGGTGTGAGGGCTCGGGGACATGGCTGTGCGGATATGCTGGGGCCCTGTGGGTGCTTCCTTGGTGGGAAATAGAAGGGGGGTCGCCAGAGTGAAGGCTGGTGGGAATGAGATGTGGGGCTTCTTACCAGAGCAAGGGCAGGGCAAAAAGAGACCAAGGAGGGGAGATTTGACCTCTGAGAAGGAACTGGCCAATGCCAAGGATCTTCCTTGAAGTGAGAGCTTCACATGCATGTTCCTCAATCTTCACAGAGACCATGCAAGGGAGGGAATGTTGTGCCCATTTTAGAGATGCAAAAACTGAGGCTCCTTGACAGATGCGGTCATCTAAAGCCATGGCATGGCCACCCAAAGATAGAATGCATCTATAGCACTCTGATTCGCCGAGCCCTCCAGATGGGGCACAGTGGGGCGAGGCCACAGGGCTGGGTTGTGTGCTGGTGGCCATTTTTCAGAAAGGACCATTGGTGTTACAAACTGAGATGTACCATCCATGATAACGCTATAAATAGCAGTCGATGACCCCCAGGAACAGCCTGTGGATTCTTCAGGCCACTGATTTCTGAGCATAGACTAAGGCCAGAAGTGTTTCATAACTCTGGAATCAGCATCTATAGACGGTATATGTCACCTTTTAATGGATAGGGGATGGTGACTCAACCTCCTCTGCTGTTAAGCAGAATCAAGTCAGGCTGAAAGATTTTGTATTTGCTGATGTCCCCATAGGGTAAGAGCTTTGCCTTTAGAAGATTTTATTGACTCAGGGCTTTCAGAGATGCCTTGTCTCGATCTGTCGCTGTGCAGAACCTGAGCTGGTTCATTAATATGGAATTGATGGTGGGTGTTTATTGAGTATCTACTATGTGCCGGATATGGTTGAATGTGCTTTACAGGTATTGCCTCACACAATCCTCATGACGAGGCTGTGAGGCAGGTACCGTTATTGTTCCTACTTTATAGATAGGGCCACTGAGGCCTAGAAAGTTTCAGTAACTTAATCACACAACAAGAGAGTGTTAGAGCCAGGATATGAGCCCAGGAAGTTTTTTTTTTCAACCTTTATATTATGGGAAATCTTAAACATATATAAAAGTAGAGAGAATTACATAATAAACCCCCATGTGTCTATCACCCGCTTTGAACAATTACCAAAATTCTGACATTCTTTTATTTTTCTCCTTCACATTTGTTGCTTTCCGGAGTATCATAATCTTAGATATCACATCTTTCCCCTGGAAATACTTTCAGAAGTATATGCGACAGACAGGGACTTTTTCAGTTTTATATGACCATCATACTATTATCGTACCCCCAAAAGGGTCCCTTCTTATCCTCTAATCCCCAATCCATGTCCAGTTTTCCCTAATTGCCTCAAACACGTCCTTTTGCAGTTGGTATGTTGGATTTGGGGCACACACACCCAGCGCTGCATTCGCTCCATGTGTTTAGCCTCTTCTAATCCCTAATAGTTCCCCACATTTTCCCTCTGCCTTTTAACTGTAAATATTTCCATATTCTGGATTTTGCTGTTTATATCTTCGTGGTACCATTTGGCATGTTCCTCTGTCTGCTATATTTCCTTTAGGCTGGGAGTTAGAGCTAGAGGTGCTAGAGGTGGATTTGATTCAGGTTGAATTTTCTGGAAAGAATCTTTTCTGATGTTACTCTTCCTGCCTAGTGCATGGGCCGTCTGGTGACCCCGTGTTAGATGTGAGGATTGTCCGGCGCGTCAGGTGGTGTCAGCCTGACCACTTCGTCACACAGCTCCCACCGTGTCTTCTATCTGTCCTAGCAGCCATGATGCGTGTTGTCAAGGTCCCTTATATCACCAGGGAGAGCCAAACGGTGGCTTTCCCGTCCTATCCTTTCGATCTGTGTTCATCAACGGCTTGCTGACCCAGGCGGCCCGAGCCAGCATTTGCTCTCTGAGTTTGTGTTTCTCATCTCTTCACGTGTGTGCAGGTCACTGAGGATCTTGTCACAATGCAGGTTCTGACCCAGTGGGTCCGGGGTGGGCCCTGAGAGCCTGCAGTGTGGACAGCCTGCCAGGCCACTCTGCAGACCACACCGAGCAGCGAGCCAGGCGCCCAGAGCACCTGTCCGGCCGGGTACGTTTTTCTCACTGCTGCGCTGCTCTGCAGAGTTCTTGGCTTATCCACAGATGGACGAGCTATTCTGGTGCTAAACTGTGGTGTGGCATTTTCCCTTACAAAGGCAAGGCTAGTGGTTTTTAACCTTTTCTCTTTGCAGACTCCTTCCCTGCTTTAACTTAAGCACCAGGGTGTATTATTCCCATTAGGAAATGTTACCGCAGCTTAGAATTTTCTGAGAAAAATCAACGGATCATATAATATTGCAAGTGCAATTTTTATTGTTTTCTTGTGTCTCACATTTTGTCAAAAGTGAAATGCTTTCGGAAGGGAAAAGTGGCCTGGTGGTGTGCCAGCCGCTACTTAACATCTTCTGGTGCTAAGTTTATAGGCAGCTGTGGTTCCGCCTGCCCTGCATCCAGGCCCTCTCCTCTTGAGCAGAAACTGGGCATTGCTGTGAGGGACTCTCTCTCCAAGTGCTCTGCTCTCTCGTCATCAAAGCGTGGGCCATGAGAACCTCTTTTTGCACAAACTTAAATCTTGAGTAGATCAACATCAGGCCTGAGGATGGTTGCGCCAATTCCCTTCGACAGCAATGCTGAGAAGAGGACGTCCTTCGTGTCCTGCCTGTTGAGTTCCTGGAGCTCCCCTGGTCCCCTGTCTTCTAGGCTAGGCTTCTCAGGCTTTCTTTAAATATATAAAGTATGCCCTAAGATCCAAATGAGTTCTGTCCCTGCTAAGTTAGCCAGAGTTGCTTTCTGTTGCTCACAACCAAGAAACCCTAACTGGTAGAGCCTCCGTCCTCGAGTCTCAAAATGGTGGGACTCACCTGCTAGGGCTGTGGCAGTAGACAGTGAGCAGGTGACAGGAAGAGCTTCAGTTGTTTGTCTTGGTGATGCCAGCATCACTGGTCACTCCTTAATAAGTGGTGATGCGTCAAAGGACCCTGAAAGCAGGGGTAACGATGATGAGTTGCGGTGGGAAAACCCCTGGGAGTGAAGCTTCTTCTGCTTGACTTTTCCAATAAATTTGGGAAGTACACTTTTTCCCTCCTGGTCAGAGAGGCATGTAGTTTTACAGGCTTGTCTCACCCATATGAGATAGGAAAAGGAGCGAGAAGCTGCCAGCATCAAGCATTGGGCCCTGTCATGAGGCCCCAGCTTCACTACCTCCCACAATAGCCTCAGGGACACCTGGGGCTGCAGCCACATCTAAGGATGGTGATTATGATGTCAAGGAGGCCACTGAGTTATAAGAAAAGTTATGTTCAATATGTTCTTCTGGAGAAAGGAGGGATGGATTTTTGGCTCCAGAAGGCAGAAGAATGTATATACATCCACCCCAATTCCTAGTGAAATAAACAAATTTCACAAATTCCTAGTGCGATAAATAAACAAATTAGTAAATAAACAAAAACAAAATCAAAACTGCAATAAAAAAGCACAAGTGGTAACCAAACAAGGGATTTCCTTTGTGTCTAGAAAAGTCGTGACCTTGGAGAGCCTCTGGAAATTCTGATGTAATGCAGCTCCTGAGCTCAGACCCCTCTCTCAAAAAAAGAAAGAGCATTCTTCCTAATATTTTTCAGTCTAGAGAGAAAGAGGATCTTTAGTAGAGAGGGCAAGAGTAGGCAGCCCTGTGAAAAGTTCAGGGGAAAGAGCCCTTGAGTTTGGAAGGCCCTAAATGTCACCTGGAAACCTTAGTAGAGAGAGAAGGGGTTGCCAAGCTTGTCATTGTTCAGGAAGCCAAAATGCACACAAGTGTCATACAGCCTTGGCTGGATGGAGTGGACCTTAATTTGTGACATTTAGTGGAATCCCAAAAGAGAGAGCAGAGCCCAAGCTTCCAAGAGAAGGCTACTGGCCAAGCCCCCTGCCCCATAACCTGCCCCTTCCCCATTTCCTTGTCCCCAGTCTATGGAAGAGTGGAGAGTTAGTACAATCCACTCCACACTGTAGCCCAGATGACACTGAATCCAGATAACGTGAGAAGGGTGTCCAAGAAGATTCCCCCACTGTTTCAGAGTAAAGAGATGCATACAGAGTTGCATCCATTAAACTTGAACCTGACATAAGACCTGCTATGACAATCATGCAAACACATCGCAGAAAACAGCAGCAGCAAATGAAAGAAAGGGAACGGGGCTGGCAAAAAACCAGTGAAGGCCCATCCTGGATGGAAACATATTCCAGGAAATACCTATGAACATTTTGTACAATAGAAGCACTTAATAATAAGACTATGAATTTAGTAAAACAAGACCTCAAAGGTGAGATGATATAAAATAATAGAATGAGATTTAAAAAGATTTCAGAGGAAAGGAAACACATGGATAAGCTAAAAAAATATCAATGATTTAATGTGTAAATAAGAAGTAAGGGATAGTAAAGATACCACTGAAAAAGTCAAATTATTGACAGGGAAGAATTGCTGAAATTTTTATGATAGATAAGAAAAAGGCAAAGATTACACAGTAGGTTAGAGGAGATGAGGCTATGGAGGACAATGATGATCCAATATAATGATAATTGATGTCTCTGAATTAGGGACTCAACAGATAGGAAAAAAATATACTCAGAGACATAGATCATCAGAAATAAATCACAAATGTTTAGATCAAAAGGGCATCAGGAAAAAAAGTGATATGTAATGACTGACATTAAGCTGTATCCTGGTTAAAATATTGAACTTGGAGGATAAACAAAGACTTCTTCAGATATCCAGGCAGAAACAGCCTGCAAGGGAAAAAAAGTCAGGTGTCCCAGACTCATTAAGAGAAGACAATGGAGCAATGTCTAGACGGTTCTGAAGGAAAGAAAGCAAAATCCAAAAATATTAAACAGATGCAGGTTGTCACTGAAGGCAAAGAGCAGCGGGCGGACACTGAAACAGGGAAGAAGTCAGGGGCCCTGGCACCCAGGTACCCCTCTGGGAAAAAGCCCAGCCAACCAGAAAGATGAATTCAAATGAATTAAACCTTGGAAATGTAATACACTTAACAAAATCCAGGGAGTGGGGAAAAGGGGATGGGAGAAAATGAGGATAAATTTCCTCTTTTCTTTTTTAAAAATAAGAAATCAAAATTAAAAATTTGAAAATAGCTTAGTGACTCCAATCACTTCATGACTTTTAATCACCATTTTTTTTAAACCTTGGAGGAATTTTTAAAGAACTAATACAGCTGTCCCTCAGTGTCCGTGGGGGGTTGGTTCCAGGACCCCCCCCCCACCCCCCCATACCAAAATTCAAGGATGCTCAAGTCCCCGATATACAATGGCATAGTATTTGCATATAACCTATGCACAGCCTCTTGAATACTTTAAATCATCTCTAGATGCATAATAATTGTATGATACCTAATACATGCTTACACATCATTTACATGGGTTCAACATAGTACCGATGTGTGGCAAATGCAAGTTTTGCTTTTTGGAACTTTATGGAATTCTTGTTTTCTGAACATTTTTGTTCCTTAGTTAGTTGAATTCACGGATACAGAACTCACAGGTATGGAGGGCTGACCATATTTCTTTTCAAAGTAAAAAATTTATTTGAAGTTCAGAAATCCCTTCAGCTTTTTTATCCTCCATAAAATTTAAATTCACTTAAATTTTAAAAAGAGCTTAAATTCTTTTTATTCGTATATGCCATTATCATGAGGTACTATTTAGCTCATTCATTCCTTAGAGAAATTCAGAATGATGTTCACAAAATATTAATGCTGTGATTTCTAGGTGGTGAGATTTAACATGTGACTTGAACCTTTTATGTTGATTAAACTTTTTAAATGAAGCACATGTGTAGTGCTTTTCCAATTAAAAAGTTATATTTTTTTAAAAACTTGAGTGCTTTAACTAATTGGAAATTGGAGAATTACTCCTCATTTATTCATTTTGCAGTTTTTTCATTACTAATGATGCTGAATGTTTTTCCATATCTTTGTTAACTAGGAATATATTCATCTTTGTTGAAATGTCTGTTACATAATTTTCCATTTCATATACATTTGTATGTGCTCTTTTCACCATTGCTATCTTCAACACTTTTTTTTTTGCTGCAAATGTTATTCCCAGTCTCGTTTGTATATATATCTTTATTATTAAGATAATCTTCTTGTTAAAAAAATACAATCATGACAAAATATTGGATAATATAAATAGAAAAAAAGAATAAAAAAAACTCACAATTCCATCTATTCAGAAAAAACTTCCATTAACATCTTACAGTACATATTTCCAGATGCTTTTCTATATGTTAATAAATACCAATTGGGATTCTTTTTTCACAAAAATGTCACCATACCACACTGTTTTACAATTTACTTTTCTTTACTTAATTTACTCTGAACATCTTTCCATGTCATTAAACTTTTTTTCAAAAGTTTAATGGTATGTACTATTTTATTGTTTGAATCTTTATTTTTAGTTAATTCACTGTTGATCATTTAGGTGGTTTCCTGTCTTTCTCTATTATAATCTATAATGCAGTGAGTAGCTTTATATATAAATTCTTGTGCACACCCATATGTCTTTCCATAAAACAAATCGTATGTGTAAAGTTACTGGGAAAAAGCTAAACACATTTTAGAAAGATGTTTGACATATGCTGAAAACTGCCACCTATTAATAGAAAGGTTGACCAAATTTAAGTCCCGCCGTCCCACCAGAGATATATGGGTGTTTTTTTTTTTTTTTTGTCCTGCAACTTGCTAAAAAGGTATTCTGTTAGTTTCTTAAGCCTTCTTACAGGTAAAAAATTGTATCTAGAAGTTGCCTTAATATGAAATTCTTTGATTACTAGGGAAGTTGATTTTTTTTTTTTTTTTTGAGACAGAGTCTCACTCTGTTGCCCAGGCTAGAGTGAGTGCCGTGGCGTCAGCCTAGCTCACAGCAACCTCAAACTCCTGGGCTTAAGCGATCCTCCTGTCTCAGCCTCCCGAGTAGCTGGGACTACAGGCATGCACCACCATGCCCGGCTAATTTTTTCTATATATATTTTTAGCTGTCCATATAATTTCTTTCTATTTTTAGTAGAGATGGGGTCTCGCTCTTGCTCAGGCTGGTCTCGAACTCCTGAGCTCAAACGATCCGCCCACCTCGGCCTCCCAGAGTGCTAGGATTACAGGCGTGAGCCACCGCGCCCGGCCGAAGTTGATTTTTTAAATGTGTATCAGTTGTTTCTATTTCTACTTTAAGAACTCTTTCTTCATGTTTTTTGCCATTAAAAAAATTGAGCATCTGTTTCTTCTTGCTTTGGAATTAGTTGATTTTGTGGTAAAGATAGTAACCTTTTGTTACGTATTTTATAGATCATTTTCCTGGCTTGACATTTAATTTGGATTATGATCTTCTTTGTGCAGAAGTTTTATTTTTTCTGTTGCCAATTTTGTCAAAATTCTCCTAAGAGACATAAGAAACATTATATAGTGCAATACACAAAAATTTCTATTTCATTGTGGTGAAAAATGGGAAAGCGCAAACACTGGACTTCTTTTTCACCAAGCCCCACATTTGACTTTTGGGCACTCCTCTTCCTGTTGAGATTTCAGATTATTCTGGTTCCACTGCAGTTTGCTCTTGTCTTTCCCCTGCACTGGGTTATTTGTGACCTGCCATGATCCATTTGTCTTGTCTGGGGCCCCTGCGATTCACCAGGCCCTGTGGACAGAGAGATCAGGCGAGGTGCAGCCATCAGGGCGCCGGGGTTTTAAGATGGACTGGTAAAGCTGCCCCCAGCTGCCAACAGGAGTCTCCTGCATGGGCAGCCCTTCTTCCAGGTGGGTGCCTGGAATGACATTTCTGACATCGGGCCTGTGGCCTGGGTCTGTGCTCTACTTCTGGGAAGCCTGAGGCAAGTGACGTGATGCTCTGGTCCTTCAGGACCTGCGGGGTCAGCCGAGAGCCCTGGGCAGAGGGCCTGATGGTTAGTGTTAAGGAAGCTTGATCCTGAGCAACAGAGCAACATCCTGGGTCCGGGCACCAGAGGGTGGTCAGGGTACAGCCAGCTGCCAGAAAGGCCTCTGAGGACTTAACACGAGAGCCGCTTGGCCCTGTGGCTTTCCAGCCCTTCTTTTACCCCTCCCCAGGCTTGGGGCACCCTCCTCCTCAGAGCACCCCCAGCACTGTACCTGCTGCTCTTCAGCGTATTAATACATCGCTTTGTGTTCAGTTGTTAATATACAGGCATCGTCTCTCTCCTGGACTATAAACCCACTGAGGGCCAGTCTCACCTTAGAATCCCTTGAGCACGCGATGCAGGACTTGGCTTGCAGCTCCTGCAGAAGGAATACCCTTCAGGATGACGTGTGACCACATTCATAGCATAGTTACAGGATTAGCAGCAGTTGCTAATATTTAGCACAGTCTGCATGCTGCATGGGCTTGGGTGAGACTGGCCTCTGCCCTTCAGTGGGCCTCCCCCAGGTCCCCTGCCTGCTGTCCCACCAACGGTGCCAGCCTGGAGAAAAGCCCACGTGGGCAAGTTCTGACTTCCTGGGGAGAAGAGAGAGCATGGCCGGGAGTTCCTGAGAGCCCCGTGCTGTAAACCCAAGTTCCCCTCCGCCACCAGAAAGGAACAGAGTAGTGTTTGTTATTCTTTAAAATGTGTCTTTTAAGCATTTGGCAAGTCACCGTATATAAAAGTAATGCATGCTCCAATGAAAGGAGGGCTTGAGTGAATAAAGCTGACTATTCACTGTCTGGCCCGGTCTGTTTGACTTGAACGACAGTCAGAGGACGAGTGCATACTTGACATTTCTTCTAATGTTGAGTGTCTCATGCGTTGCCAAGCCCCTCTCCAGCATGGGAAGCTGTAGAAACCTCCTCTGTGTGTTCACCAGCAACGATGGTGACTTCTAACCATGTCACCCAGCCTGGAACCACTTTCGGTGAAAACACTGGGGGATCTGAACTAGACTCCTTTGTTCCCAAACCAAACTGGGGGTGTAGATGCCCAGATTGTGATTTGAGTATGGCTGTTCCGCAGCTCTGTTACTGTGGACAAGTTGCTTGGCCTCTTTGTGTCCTAGTTGAAACACTTATACAAAGCAGATGGTCAGAGTCACATTTAAGGTGAAAACCTTTAGATCAAGGAGAGGCAAACTATGGTCCACGGGCAAAATCCAGCCCGCCGCCTGCTTTTGTACAGCCTGTGTGGTAAGAAAGAGTTGTGCGTTTTTAAATCATTGGAAAAATCAAAGATGAATAGTATTTTGTGACATGCAAAAAGGATATGAAATTCACGTTATGATAAGGGAAACAAGCCAGACCTAAAGGGATAAATATTATATTATTCCACTTACATAAGGTGCCTAGAATAGTCATATTTATAGACTGGATGGCGGTAGACAGAAGGGGAGTTAGTGTTTAACGGGTACAGAGTTTCAGGTTGGGAAGATGAAAATGTCTGGAGATGGATAGTGGTGATGGTTTCACAACAATGTGAATGTACTTAAGGCCACTGAACTGTATGCTTTAAAATTATTAAAATGATAAAATGTTATTTATATTTTGCCACAGTAAAAATTATGGGTTTAAATTTTAATGTCCATAAATGAAGTTTGGTTGGAACACAACCATGCTCATTCACTAACGTATTGTCTATGGCTGCTTTTGCTACAAGGGCAGAGCTGATTAGTTGCAACCGAGACCGTGTGGCTTGCAAGGCCTAAATAATTTCTAATGGCCTTTTGCAGAAGAAGTTTGCCAAGTCCTGCTTTAGAGTCATAACACATGTTGCTTTTTGTGAGGGGAGCACGACTTTACTCCAAAGCACTAATTCAGGAACTATTTCCTGGACAGTTTGAGGCAGGGCTAGACCACAGAATAAAAAAAGAGTGGGTTTGTGTACAGCATTTAGAATTGTATAATATCTGGCATGCAGCAATCACTCAATAAATGCACGTCATCTCCGTAACGAAGAGTGGGAACCAGATAGTGGTGAAGATCTATGGTAAAGCTCATAATCTGTGTGCACTTTGGGTTCTCCTGGGTGTGTGCACTGTGGGTCCCTGACTTACTACAGGCACATCAATTCCTGAAAGCAGAGTCTACCTGCCCGTGTGTTCTAGCACAGGAACTTTGTGCAGTGACAAGCTGGGAAAATTGGACAAGCATTAGGGTTGTCCTCCCTGCTGAAGGGAGCCACCAACTCAAGAAACTTACTTGGAGTCTTTCTTCTTCACGATACCCAGGTGGCCAAAATATGGCTTCCAGTTCCCTTTGTCCTCGCGCCCCCCCCCCACCCCCGCCCAGACTCCCGCAGTGAGACCAGTAAGTCACAAGCAGGCCCAGAAGGCAGTGCGTGACGAGGTTAGACTAGAGGGTGCCTGGCAAGGTCTTTGCTTGATTTCTTCTAGTACTATGAGCAAATAGTTTCCTTTAGAGATGATTAAGAACATTACTGCTGCATAATTAATTGTCTTAAAACCAACTATTCCACTTCATTGATTGACTATTTTTAGCAAGATTTTCCATAGTCTCTCTTTGTTTTGTTTCCAAAATAATTGAGTTACAGCTAAATTAATTAGAAGTGATCATCTCATGGCTTTAAGAGGCTTGCATCTTCTCATGGAAGCACGCAGGACTCAAACCAGTCCTCACGTAGCAGAGTTGGAATAAGCAGCGAGGGCAATAGAGTTTTATGTAAGACTTTTCTTCAAGGTAAAACTTTACTTCTGATTTTTAAAACCATCGTCAAGAAATGTCGATGGGGAAAACCGGTCAAAGCCCCAGGCTTTACATATCATTCCCAAAAGAAAAGAGCCCCAGTGCGTGGAAACTGATGGAAGCAAAAGGCAGGGCTGTGATGAGAGCTTCCCAATTTAAGCCGGCGTTGCTAAAACTCACACTGCATGCTGCAGGACGGCAGCTCACATTTCAGCTTCAGAGTTTTGCCACGGTCTGTGACCAAAGTTTGAGAAGTCTGGCAGTAACTTAATTCTGTAAATCAGCGTCCCCTAAAAGGAGACTTTTTTTTTTTTTTTTTTTTTTTTAGCTGGGGGGCTCTGCCGAGCCTTTTCTTGGCAGCCTGGCTTGGAAGTGGTAGATGCCTTTTGCCCTCGTCAGATCCATAAAGACTAAATTGAGAGATGAGAAACTTTAGCCTGTTTAAAAGAAACTCAGTCCATATGCGGACGCCTGACAAGACCCAGGGAGTGCTGGAGATTAAAAAATGTGATGATCACACTTTGTTTGGGACATGGGAGGGGGGCGAGTGGAGGGGAATTGGATAATTTTTTAGCAAGTAAAGGCATGTGTCAAGCATAGATCTGAAAGAAATTCTGTAAACACATTTTTACAAGCGGCATACTGAGCTGACTCATTTCAGGGGGAAACTTGGTTGTAAAAAATTCTGTTACAGATAATACCTCTTCTGTAACCATGGTGTGCTGCCTGCCCGCGATGGCCAGGGAAGAGCAGAGGATCTGAGAGGCACCCAGGTGGGTCTTGGGAGAGAATGGATGGAGTGGTAGACACTGGGAAGGCCGAGTGGTGGGTAAAGAGAATTAAGACACATGCAAGCAGGCAGAGTGAAGAGAAGGAGGGTTTGGTGGCACATACGCAGTGGTGTGCTGGTAAGTGCTTACCTGGTTCTCTAAGAAAAATAAAAGTCCTGATTTGTAACGTTTGCCAATTTCCATGGTGTAAATACTCCCACCATGGCCAATTTCAGTCTATCCATGTGACTTCCCTGAACATGGCCTGGGCAACAGATACATACAGTTGGCTCCTGTGAACCAGGAGGAGCCGAATTCTGCTCCAGCACTCGTGCGAGATACACAACGATTCTCCTGGATGTAAAAGAGACATGCAAATGCATCTCAGGGAAAAACACCTGAATGGGGAAACCTATTAGGGGGAAACTAGGTTCAGGTATTTAGTGGGGGCTGCCACTCATCATTGTTCACTGGAGGCAGGACATTTCATTCAGCAGAGGTGTTTTGGGTCCCTTCTGAGAGTTTTCATGTCTTGACAGGGGGAAGTTAGATCAGTGTTAGTTCCCACTGGATGGTAAGCGGTATGGCAGGTAGGGAACAATGACATTCAGCACACGTTTATTTGGGAGCTGTAGTGTACCACGCACTATGTCAGGCACAGCATCTTGCTAAAGAGCTGAGTCCCTAGAACAGACACAAACACATCATTATACTATGATAGGGCCATGAACGGGAGCACTTAATTCTACCCTGGATGTTGGCATCGTGTGGCAATAATCAGGATGAACCAGTGAGCGCTGACACAAACACACTGCAAGAAGACAGGTGAACTGAAAGTAAGTTGTTGGTATCACCCAAATCAGGATGCTAACCACCATCCGTGGTGTAAGAAACCACATGGTTCAGGCCTGAAGGAGACAAACTACTCCAATGCCGGCAACCGCACTTGCTGCTGTGTGGCCCTGGACAAGTTTCTTAACTTCTCTGAAGTTCACTTCCATCTTTTGTAAATTAGGACCTTACAGAATCTTGGTAGGGGTTTGAGACTATGTCTTCATACCCCTCCTCAGCAGTGTTCATGGAGAAAACAGCTGGGAGCTTAGCACCCCCTGTGCGACCCTGAGCCTGGGGTCAAAACCAATGTGACCCTGAACCAGTGTTCCACTGATAGGCAATGTGACTCAGTTCACTCTTCACCTGTTCACGGTTCACTAGCTTCATATGTCAAATAAATAGGTTGGGTTTGATGATCTTTGAGGATTTCCTCTATTCAACAATAGCTAGGCTGGCCACATCTGCATTTGCTGGGCCAGTCCTGGTTTATATATCTGCTGTTCTGGTCTAATTATTATAGTGTCCTAGTCACTATTGAAAGTGTCCCTGTTGGGCAACAGTGTACGTGGTCACCTTCAACAGCTAACATTTTTCAAGTACTTCCTCCTTACCAGATAAAATGCTTTATAAAAATGATTGTATTTAACCACTTCGGCTTACGAAGACATAAATTTAGACACCTCAGGTCACACAAATAGAGCAGATTCTCAGACCCAGATCCTAGATCTGTCTGAAGCCAATGTCTTAGCCCCTCTCAGCCACTATGCTTTACCACCTCTGCGTTGTTCAGTCACTCTGCAAATATTTATAGAGCGTCTGCTATTCTATTCTAGTCCTGTGGTTCAGAAGAGCTTTCCAGAAACAAGTTCAAAAAGTTCTGCATATGAAGTTGGTTATTGCTAATAAGCTAAAAGCATCATTAATGAGGCCCATGCCCGTGGCACACGCTGGAAGACGCTCGTGCATGTGTGGCGCACACACGGCTCGTCAGGCACCAGGCAGCGCCACAGCAAACCAGCTTTGCCTTTTCAACGTGATGCTTCGGGGAGGCCAAGCTAATCTGAAACATTAGCTTAAGAAAGCACCAATTAAGTAGGTGTGTTGGGTGCAGGGCATGTTTCGGACTGATAATTGTTCTTTATCCTGCACAGATGTGGGTCAGATTCCCAGAGATGCCCCAACCCTGATGCCAAAGAATCCCAGAGATCTGCGAGGGGCTCGAAGAGGCAGCACAGCCTTTCCAGGCACAACTGCTTTGCTCAACGCAGGGACTGCGAGACAAAGAAGCACAGTAAGGCACCCTGTCGGAGGGTGGGAGAGAGGTGGGAGGCGTAGGTTCTGCACCCACCTGCGGTTGTTTAAGGAGAGCCCCCTGCGTGTCAGGCGCTGCTCTGGATACCGATTCTGAGCGATGTTTATTTGAAGGCTTCGTTCTCCCGACTGTTCACTCTCACTGCTGCGCTTTCGTAGACGCTGCCTCGAGTCCCCACGCTACAGGCCATTCTCGGCTTCCCCCAAACCCGCAACTAAGGGTTTTGGTCTGTCTATCTTAAGGCTGGGTAAACTCCAGGCTGCTAGATCTGACACGCTCATTATATTAACGCCATCTATTTCCTCTGGTCACCATCAGGAGGCCACAAGGAAAGCAGGGCAGGCGTTGCTGGCCCCGTGCACAGAGGGGACCACCAGGGACCCAGGGACAGGAGGGTAGATGCTCTTTAGGATTTGGCCAGGGCTCAGGTACCATCGAGTCCAAACGTGTGCTCCTTCCACAGCACCCTGGGGACCTGAGGGCTGGGCGCAGCTCTCAGGGACTCAGGAAGGAAGAGGTGGGACCGAGGTGTGTGAAATGGCTGGATGAGAGACATATCTCATGGTTTCTGGTCAAGTCCATCTCAAACCCAGCTTCATCCTAGAGCTGTCCTGTCCCTGTCACACCACATGCCACGTTGGAAGGGAATTTTTTTTTTTTAATGGCAGAGGCAGATTTATTTGCTTAGGTTTCATGACAGCTCTGGCAGCTGGTGGAGACACCTCTGAGCTCTACCACAGCTCCTGAGAAAGCCACTCGGTTGGGTTTGCAGGTCGAGCTGCACAGCTGCCTGTGGACCTGGAGTTCTGCAGATCTTCACAGGCCCCTCCTCGGCTCCCCTTAGATGCTGTCCTTGGGGAAGGGGCCTGTCATCATCTGGGCTCAGCAAGGGGTATTCCATGTCACGCAGAATCCCAGGCCCACCCGGAATTACCGAGTCAGCCTGTGCATTCCCACGAGGCTCCCACGAGCTCCGTGCACACACCGAAGTTTGAGTGGAGACAGGCTTTGGCCCGTGGCTGCCCACTGCAGACGGTTAGGATCCAAGGCCAAGAAGGACGAGGCCCATCACCTCTTCTCAACCTCCATCACTTCCTGTTTTTTTTTCCCTTGTAATTTATAATTGTATTATTTATTTATTTACCTGTTTGTCATCTGTCTCCCCCAGAATGTAAATTTTAGGGGGGCAAAGACATTGTCTTGTTCAGTGCTGAATTTCTGGAGCCTCCCCCAGAGCTCTGCAAAAGCAGGTGCTCAAAAAACATTAGCAGATTGGCTGGTGGTTTGAGTGAATGAATGAATGAACGGATGAATAAATGAATAATAAAGAAGGTGGAATAAGGAGGGAAAGAGGTGGGCGGGTTGGTGGACACAATGGCCGTCCCTGTCCTGAATTCCTTCCAGGCTGCCGTTGTCATTGCCACTCTTCTGTGGACTCCAACTGCACAGGCTACCATTAGTGGGGGTGTGACTGGAAGGGGTGTAGAGCTGTTGGAAGAATTCTCCAGTCACTTAGCGCTGTGGTTATCACATTTATTTTAGCATGGAAACCCTTTTGTAATTGAAATCTGATGCAAAAACCCAACTTAGATGACATATGTAACTGGGTGTTCATTGCCTTTGGTTCCAGATCAGCAGACACTGACATGCCCAGCTCAGGGTCACCCCCAAAACTGACCTGCATGGGGACAGGGTCCTTCTCCTGGACTGCTCTGGGGGCTGGCCCTGGCACCCCTTCACCTCCATTCTTCTTGTTTTGACTCTCACCTTCTTTAGAACGCACGCACAAAACCTCTTCTGTATCTCTTCTGTCATGATGGGGGCTTGATGGTTCATCAGAGTGACGCCATGGCCAACCATGCTCCTCCAACAGGGCCGGCCTCGCAGTAATGGGGGCAGCAGCTTGAGTCCTCCCTGGAGCCCAGCGACCTTCCCTGGTCCACACCAGGTGAGCTTTTCATCTTGCTAAATAGGTAACAGCTCAGGGTCCCTAGAACCGCAGTGTGGCTGGGACACCAGAGCCTGCTCCCTAGGGGGATCTCCCTCCCCTGCACTGCCCAGCCCCAGGCACCTCCCTGTTGCTTCTGAAGAGCTCAGTGAGAAAGCAGGGCCAGTCAATCCCTCCTACCCAATTTCACAGATGAAAAAAACCAAAGCCAGAGAGGGGCAGTGACCTGCCTTTGGTTCCTCAGTGGCTGAGCTGGGGTGGCAACTGCATCCCGTGGGAGACACAGACTCTCCCCCCACCCTAGTTTGGCCCTGTCTTTTGGCAAAAGAAAAATGCTAAGCAACAGCGAGTCTCTAGACTGATGGGCTCGAGGGGCCAAGTCACGGAGGGGTGACTTGTTTTTCTCTGTGGTCAAGTGTCCATTTACTGACAACTCTTTGTAGATATTTGGTGGCGAGATCACTATCAACAAGTGTGGGACCGTGTGCAGTCAAACCACCACAGCAGACAGCATTGGCCCTTAAATCATTTGTTCATAATATATTATTAATACTCTTTCAGATAGGACTTCGGTTGACAGCTGCAGAATCAAAATTGTGACTTTCTACTGATACACAAAATGGATAACATGGTCACGTTTGCAGGAAGGGGCCCGTTCTATGGCCCTCCTCACACTTGTAATCGCCTGTTCAACACCTGTGTTCCCACCCGACTGCACACTCCAAGATTCCCACTGGCTGCTGTTCCTGGCTCTGGAGTACCAGGTGCTCGATGAATGTTGGTGAATGAACGAATAAACAAATCTATTATACAATCTGGTGAAACTTGTCTGGGGTTTCTTGGTTAGTTATTGCAGATTTGTCCACACAATGTCTTTTTATCAAATGCTCCAATAACCTCCCTGACGTGCCCTGATGTGGAAACTGACCATCTTTCCCATTTCATTCTGCTTGGTTTTCAATTTGCTTTAAGAACACCTTGCGAAAGAAAGTAGAAAAATATGCAGAGACAGCTGGTTGCTACGTTATGGAGATGCACGAGTGCCATGGAGCTGTGGCTCTAGCTTTGCCTTCGTGTGCGCTGGAATCTCCTTGTCAGTGAGAGACCGCGTTCTGGAAATCTGCTGTGGGTTTCACATTACTCGGTGGGGAGGCTTTAAAGCTATTTCTGACATCCACACCCCTCCCCCTCCTTGCCCAAGGAATTGAGGGAACTGGCTGCCTAGGTATGCAGGGAGGTGCTTGGGGGTCCAACCTGGAGATGCCTGCTGGGCTAAAGATGTAGGATCTGCAGTCTAGGTATGTGAAATCAGGCAGGGGTAGGTGGAAAAAATTTTTTTTAGGTTTTAAAAGATGAGTTAAAAAATAAAAGTATGTGTCTCTTTCTTTCCTGTGTGTTTTCTACCTATGTAGCCTTAACTTACATGCGAACTAAACCACAGGATTAAGCTCCACTTTATTTAGTTCACAGCATTGTCACTTCTCATGGAAAACAGGTGTTGAACAATGTGTTTGGAGCTTGAGATTGAGAGCTACAGAGAAGACATGGGTTTCCTAGTCTGGACTCACTAGGAGACCCAAAGTAGGAGTTTGCAATCAATGAAGACTTCCTGTTTGCATCGGGGACATCCAAACTCAAAAGGAGAAAAAAAAAAAGGCAGCTAGACCAGGTCAGTTGGACTTCAAAACCAAGCCCCCACCCCATCACAGTCTCTCACATGAGGAAGATGTTTCTCCCATTTCCATGACTCTGTGCCCCAGGTTGTTTATCTCCCTGCCAGTTGTGATGTGACTGATCCTCCTGCCCAGCCTGTTGTCTTCAGTCCACAAACTGGGGTCTTTAGCACCATAATGATGTGGCCAGAGTGGAATGTCATTCTCCATCCTCCTAACCATGACCACCTGTGGTGAATTAAAGATGGTATCAAGGTGTGAAGGCTCTTTCTACCTCTAACTTGCTTTGCTCAATAGAATGTGCCAAAAGTAATGTTGGGTAACTTCCAAAGTTGGGCTTTAAGAGATTGCAGCTTTTGTTTTCACTTGCTTGGAATATTCCTGCTTAGGACCCAGCCCTATGCTGTGAGAAGCTCAAGCCTGGTAGAGAGGCCATATGGAGGGAAACTGAGGTGTTTCTGCTGACAGCCCACCTGAGCTCTCAGCTGCCAGCCATGTGAGTAAATGGGAGAGTGGTCATTCTGGCCCATTGACCTTCCAGATGATGCAGACCCTGGTGACACCAGCATAGCACAGAAGAACCACCCAGCTGAGCCCAGTCAACCTGCAGAATTGTGAGTGATAATAAATGGCAGTTTTTTTAAGCTACTATGTTTTGGGTGTTATAAAAGAATAGATAACTGTGAAACTTAGAGATGGGTTTGTTAACAAGATTTCTGAAGACAGAGAATGTATTTTTCTAATTTCTTATAAAGTGCAGTGTTTGGCCAAGAAGTAAATTTCCAATGAGAACAGGACCTCATTGGTGATTTCTTCAATGTTAGAACCAAAGGGACCCTTGCAGACACCTTACCTACCTTTCATTTCACAGGCAGGTGACCTTCCTTTCCCCTACATCACCTGGCAAGCCCTGTCCTCACTCTGGCATTACAAAGCCCTTCTTCTCTTGGTGATCTTCTCAAGCTATTTTCATGGGGTGGATTGTATGTTATTTGCGTATCTTCCCTGCTTCCACCTCCAACCTGTCAGTAACATCTGGATGCGTTTTACAGTCAAATCTTGGTTCATGTGGACAAAATGCCAAAGGTTGTCTTTATTCATCTTTGACATGAGAGAGAGTCTAGAGAGGGTTGGGGAACCCAGGCTGCCTCCCATGGCTGAATTCCCTGTGGGTGCTCCAAGCCTCACGTCTGGGAGCCCCATTTTAGCAACACTCCAGGCATCCTTGCCCATTCCAGGGATGCCTAGAGCCTTTGGAACTAAAGGGATGTTAATCCACTGTTATTTCAAGCAAGCCTCCATCACTGGGGCAGGAAGGGAGGCCCTGAGGGAAGGATGGGAAACCTCTCAGAAACAGACACGTGGGCACAGGGATCTCGGCCGCTGGCTGGCTGTGGATGAGCCTGGCTGCCCTGTCTGCTGAACAAACTTAAGAAGCCAGATGCCAGCAAACCAAAATTCAACTTTTGCTACTGCGTCAGGGCAGATCCCCCATGAAGCAGACTCTGAGGTGGAAATTTGTACACAGGGAGCTCCCTGAGGGGACTTCCTGGGATCCCCAGCCATGGAGGAGTGAAGTGAACTGTGCTTTGGTCACAGCAAAGGCACTCTTGGGGCTACTGTGGCCCTTCAGAATTGTCTCTCTTGGGGTGAAGGGCCAGGCCTTTCTGTGCCCCCACCTGATCCCAACAACTAGGGTGACCAACTGTCACAGGACTGAGAGGGCTCCCAGAACGTGGGCCTTTCAGTCTCAAAACTGGGACAGTTCCGGTCACCCTATGGACAAGTGTCATTGGATACGGGCTGTCCTGGGAGGAGGCACGGCCTTGGGAAGGGCAGGGGCTTCTCCTCAGCAGAGGATGATGCCCCGTGAGGGACCTGGCAGAGAGTGGTCGCCACTAGCTCTCACAGCAGCTGACGGGGCAAGCTCCTCACCCCCAGGAGCTTAGGAGCCAAAGCCATTTATTTCTTTCCTCTCAGGGCTCCTGGCGGGGGGCACGCGAGAGCCGTAACAGGCCCAGACTTCTCTCAGGGTATTGGGGGCATGGCAGCCCCTTCCTCCTGTGGGAGGCAGAGGGGGTAGGGTCCAAGGTCAGCACTGAAGGCAACAACCTTGCTCAGTCAGAATTACCCTTGGAACTCTCTGGAGAGGGTTTGGAGACTGTGCTGTTTCTCCTTAGCCCTCCCACCAGGGTTTCCTCCAGGCTGGAGCTGATCTCGCTCTGTGAGCCCCAATGCAGTGGCTGGTTTGATGTGGGAGCCAGACTGTCACCTCAGTGCGGAGGTGCTGACACTGTGGCCAGTGCTGAGGAACCTGTTGGAGGGAATAGTGATCCCTATTCCCGATTTCTGTCATTGCCACAGGGCAGACTGTGGCCTAGGATGACGTTGAGACTGCCTGACCCTCTCCCTCCTGCTTTCCCCTCCTCTCTCTTCCCCTCTCTCTCCCTCCCTTCCCCACCCTTTCCTGGCACAAAACCCTGAGAACTCTAACTTAGTGCAACCCCACTGAAGGGTAGAATGACCCTCCACCCGGGAACCAGACCCAGACTCTGCGTCCCTTTCTGTCACCTACTGTGTAAGACCCCAAAACATCTCTGGATTTCCGTTTCCTGAAACCTGGCCCCTGTCCCCCCTGGACCGCAGGCCTCTTGAAGGCAGGTGGCCACCGTCCTGCTCACCAGTGCGTGACCAGTGAGCACCAAGAGCTGGCCCAGCACCAGCGGGCACCCGATGAGTGAACGAATGAGTGAATGGATGGCTGCCTTAGAGGGCTCCCAGGGGGCCCTAGGGGAATGCACCTTGTGAAGTGGCACCACAGAAATACACGTACCCTCTCCATGGTGGCTCAGATCAAGGCAGGAAGGGATGAAGTCCCCTGGTACCTTCGTCCACCCTGAGACTGAGAAAGGGTAAAGCCTAGAACCAAATCTCCTCTTCTGTGTGTCGCATGGGGGGACAGAGGCATGGAAGGTGGCACATGCCTGCCTAAGGTCCTTCAGAGTCACAATAAAGAGGCAATCCCAGCCTAACAGTCTCAGGGAGCCTCCCACCTGGCTCACCTGGCCTCACCTGGCCTCACCTGCTGCGTTGAGGCTGGGGGCAGTGGCTGGGGGCCGCCCCTCCCAGGTCATGTGAAGGGTCACCTGGCTTGTGCCTCCGGCCTGCCTGGATTCAGCCGGTTGCTGTACTAGAAGGATCTGCTGCGTGGCTCTCCCTCCCCCACGTCCTAACAGGGAGCGTTTCCTCAGAGCGGAACTTTTACACAGCGGCCCTTGGGAGGGATCTGTAAACCAGGTTTATTAACCAGCTGAAAGGCGAGTAATCGGGGCCAGGCTTGACGCTAGGAAGATGCAGTCAAACATCCACATTTGTTTATTTTCTTAAGTTTCTGAGCGAATGTATATTTCTGCATGTTTAGAGACTGGCAGCCCTGGAAAATGAAGTTTATTTATCCTCCAGATACACATCATATAAACTCTGACCTGCGGGGCCGCACACTCTTCATTGGAAGGGTGGCCTCATTTTCATGAAGGCTCTGCCCTTAGCCGGGGCTTGGGGCGAGCCTGTGGGAGGTAGACAGCCTGCTTCCTGGGGTGGGGTTGAGATCAAGCCTCAACTGCAGGTGGGGGCAGCTTCCAGAATCTTCTCTGGTAGCCTCAAATCACTTCCAGGTCTTCATTTCTTTGTTCATTCAAAACATGATTCATCTTTCCCAGGCCCCGTGTTAGACTCTGGCCATTCCCAGGTGATCAAACCGGCCCCTTGGAGACCTTCACCACCAAGGCAAGAGCCTGGAGGGGCAATGTCCTGAGGGGGATGGTGACGTCCCTTGGGGCATCTTTCAACCCCAAACGAGCCTGCCTGTGCTTCTGTTCCCCCAGCAGCAACAGCTGTCCCCTGTCCTCCAAGCTCTGTTCCCATCTGTGCCTGGGGAAGTGAGCTTAAGGACTTTTCCGGAAATGAGGAGAGATCAGGATGCTGAAGTGTTTGGAAGGCATCCTACAGAACGACTGCTGAGGCCTTTGCTCTCCACTAAACTCTGCCTGTGGCTGGGGACTGCTCTGTGTCTGCACGTGTTCAAATTTATTAAATGTGGAGGTGCTAAAAAAAAGCAGAGTGAGATTCCTGGACTGCTGATGGAAACTAGCAAACCTTTCCTCCTTTGCATTTTAAGGACAACCTAATGAATGCGCAAGGGTGGTAATCAGCCAATACCCAGAGTCTTCCACGCAATGCAGACCCCAAAGAATGATGGCCCCTGGAAGGCTAACTTGGCAAGAGTGCTTGGATGTTATTGTTTTTCTTTCTAGGAAGAGCAGTTCATGTTTACAAGGCAGATTGTTATCGCACCAAGAGAGGCAGAGGGTGTGTGATTTCTTGCCTGAAAATTGCTCTTCTTCTGAGCCTTCCAGCCGTGGCCTCAGCACCTGGCTTTATCTTCACTTCTCCCTGGCAGAGTTGAGTTTCCTACCTGCGTTTCCTAATAGGCTCTGTTTCCAGCTAGCTGAGCAGCACAGCCCCTCCACCCATCTTTAGTCGGCCCACCTTGCCAATGGTGCAGTCCATGAGGGGTGGCCTCCCAGAGCCGCTGGGACTTGAAGAGTGGCAAGATGTGGATTTGGAAGCCCAGGAGAAGGGGGAGGCCGCCACAGGCAGAGCGAAGGGCTGGAGGTGAATGTGCACACAGCAGGAGGGGGGCAGTCAGGAAGGCAGGCCAGGGGAGGCAGGTGTCCCCAGCCCTCCTCCCGCATGCACTCACTCTCAGGATCCCTGCCCACAGCGACCCAGAGAGGAGATGAGACTTGACTTGCCCACTGCCAACTGCTACTGTTTATTACGGCAGCCAGAGGCCAGGCCCCGTGCTAAGTGCTTTTCCAGCATTCCCCGTGCTGTGGGTTTAATTATCTCCCAGAATGTATGTGGAAGTTCTCAGCCCCAGTATCTAATGTAACCTTATTTGGAAACAGGATCTTGGCAGATGTCATGGAGTTAAGATGAGGTTGTTAGGGTGGGCCCTAATTCAATATGACTGGTGTCCTTACTGGAAGAGGGAGGTTTGGGCTTGGCACGCAGGGAGAACGCCAGGTGACCACAGAGGCAGCAAATGACATGCAGCAGCAGCAAGCCAGGGGACGCAGCGGCTTGCCGGCAACCTCCAGAGGCCACAGGAGGAGAGAAAGTGTCCTCTCTAAGGCTTTGGTAGGAGTGTGGCCTTGCCGACATCTTGATTTGGGGCTGTTAGGCTTCAGAACTGGGAGACAGTACACTGCTGTTGTTTTGAGCCACCCGGTTTGTGTCACTTTGGGAAACTCATACACCTTGTTTTACCCTACAACATTGTCCCCCCATCTGTGGTGGCCAGAATAATGGCCCCCCAAAGACATCCATGCTTTAGTGCCCAGAATCTGGTAATAGAGATTTTGCAGATGGAATTAAAGTTATCTTAAAACAGGGAGATTATCTGAGTGGAGACAATCTAATCACATAAGCCCCTAAAAGCAGAGCGTGTTCTCTGGCTGGAGGAGGGATGCGAAGTCAGAGGGACTCGGAGTGTGAGGGGGCTCTCTGTGTCCTCGCTGGCTTTGAACACGGAGGAGGAGCTCGGAGAGAGGCTCCCTGCTGACACCTGCAGGGAAGCGGGCCCTGAGCTCTACTGCCCAGGAATGGCTTCTGCCTACGGTGAGGAACGTGGCCCTGCCGACCTACGGAACCGTGAGGTAACAAACGTGTGGTGTAGGAGAGGAATAAACCATCCATGAAACAGATGCAGCAACAGGGGACAGGCACCGAGGCAGGTCACCTTGCCCGAGGTCAGAGAACTGGTCAGCAGAGACGCTGCCGTGGGAACCCAGAGTCCACACGACCTACCTGTCTGAAGCTGAAGGAACGTGCGACAAAGGTGGATGATAGGTAAACAGAGTCCAGATACGGAGCGTGATGTGACATGATAGGGAGCTAGCCGAGAGGAAAGGAGGGGTGGGCAGGGACGTCTGTGGTCCCCAGTGCTGGCACAGGGGTGGTACCAACAGCCAACGGCTGACACTGAGGGATTGCTGGTGTTGAGAATCTCTGGGGACCCAGGGCTGGAACAGAGAGCAGGGCTGGAGCTGGAGGACAGCCAGAGAGCGAGTGGGGGTGCAGCACATTTGCAGCAGGTGGCTTGTCCGCCTCCATCTTGGACCACAGGTTCCATTTCAACCACCAACTCCCCACAGGATGGCAGAGATTGGGGTGACGGAGCCGCAGTGGCAGAGGTGGCTGCTATCACAGGCCTCGTTGCCAACCCCTCCAAGACCCTCACGCTAACCCTGGGCAAGAAGGCAGAAACCAGGAAGGCCTAAGAGACACCATTCCCGGTGCCATGGTCCCTGGGCTCTGAGAAGTGGATGGTGGCCAGGCTTCCACCCCAGAG
Organism: Eulemur rufifrons; assembly: GCF_041146395.1. Taxonomy (NCBI): domain Eukaryota; kingdom Metazoa; phylum Chordata; class Mammalia; order Primates; family Lemuridae; genus Eulemur; species Eulemur rufifrons. The sequence goes on along the minus strand of NC_091010.1, from coordinate 63,152,263 downwards.
CAGCCACCAGAGACCAGCTGCCAACAACCTGCTGGTTCTGACTGCTCTGTTTGGCTCCTGGCGAAATGGTGCCTTAAATGGTTGGGGTCTCGTGGGGAGGGTCCACTGTGGCAAGACTGCCCAGGGACCTGACCACAGCTGCACATTGTACATGTACACTTGATGACCAAGTAGAGTGTCATTCCCCACAGCGTGGGCTCAACCGTGTGGGTCGCTACTTCATTCAGGGGGAAACACGGATGTATAACAGATGATTATAATTACCACCAAATATTCAGATAGCTCTGTCAATACACAAATTAATCACCACAAACAGGCCCAAGCTGCCAAACGGTGGCCCTAGTAACCAATCCCAAGGAAAATATTACAGAGTTTCTAGTCAGCCCTCCCCATCCTTAAGGGGCTTTTCCCCGCATAGGTCCGGGAGGAAGGAGAAGGCCGTTGGTTCTGCCGGAAGAATGCTTGCCGCCCTTGGACCGCCCCAGCGGTCAGCCTGAGTGTGGCTTCCACCCAGCATAGGGTTGCTGTATAAAATATAGAATACTCAGTTAAATCTGAATTTCAGATAAACAATGAATAATGTTTAATATATGTATGTCCCATACAATATTTGCTCATGCAATATTGGGGACCCATTTATACATAAAACATTATTTGTTATCTATTTGAAATTCAAATTTAACTGAGCATCCTGTATTTTTATCAGTTAAATTTGGCGACCCCAACCCAGCAGTGTTCTGAAGTGGTGTCTTGTTTTATTTGGAGGAGAAGCACAGAGAGGATATTTACAAACAAAGAGAAACAAGATCCTTTCCTTGTCCACAGAGGATGAGACAAATGAGAATTTAAAGCAAACGGTACCTCAGTTGGATAAAATGAAGACTGTGCTGACCGTCAAGATGAGCCCACACTGGAATGATACTGAGAGGGCCTTTAGAAGACAGAGAGCAAGTACTCGGCCCTGGACAACGTAAGCTCTACTGCAATCAATACTATGGGGGTGAATCTTGAAGATGGTTACAGATAATATTCACAGGTTACAAATAAGGACATAGAAGCTCAGAAGGGCTGAGTAACTTGCCCAAGGTCACACAGCAAAGAGAAGTAGCAGGAAATAAAGCCAGGGTTAGGACAGGGCTACAGAGTGGGAGGTCTGCATGCCTCTGCTCTGGAGAAAATAATAGCAACCAACACGTATTGATCATGCACCATGAACCAAGTGCGTCACCTGAAGCATTGCATTCAGTCTGCACAGATGCTGTTAAGCAGGGATTACTTCATTTTACAGATGAGAATGTGGCAAGAAGGAGCTGACATAAGGTCCCTAGCAGGAGGCTGGACTGCAGACCCCACTATAGGACAGCAGAGGACGCAACCTGCAGACCAACAGGCCCACTTTTAAAAAAGGAGCCAACATCTAACACTTGGGACAATTGCAGCCATCTGGATGGGATGGCCAACTTCTCTGAAGGTTCAGAAGAATTAGCCCCACTGGCCTACATTACCATCCTCAGCTGAAGCCACTGCCCCGCCCTGGCCCCATCACTCACTCGGGGAATACTGGCTGCATGAGGCTAAGCACAGGTGCCAAAGGCAGGCGGCCGCCTTCCGGACTGGATGAACTTGGACCAGCTCTCAGCGTTTCCATAGCATGATTGGTAAAATGGGGGTCATGGTAGGACTATCTCAGAGTTCTTGTGATTGAAATGTGACAACCCATTTAAAAGCTGGGATCACGGTTGCTTGGAACATAGTATGCACTTAATAAACGTCAGCCACCAAGCACCCACTCTGCGATGAGGGCAGTTCTGCTGGAAATGGGGAGCCCCCAAAGCTCCCAGTGGCCTGATGAATGAGCAGGACCGTGGTCCCCACCTCTGGGCAGGGTGACCCGCAGAGAAGAGACCAGAGGTAGAAGCTGCCTCAGAAGCCCACCGGTCCCTATCCTGGACAGCCGCAGTGAGCCAAGGAAGGATGGAGGTGTGGTGGCTTTCACAAGAGGACAGACAGCCCAGAGCTGGGCACTCACTGGCCTTGGTGGGAGGGTACGGTGGCTGGGGGCGGTGGCGGGGGGGCGGTCTCAGCCTTGCTGTTGATCCAGGTGGAAAAATGCCCTCACAAGCTGAAAATGCGGGGCCACCTCCACACTGTGGACAGAGAAGCAACCGAGGTAGCCACGCCAGGCCCAGTTGGAGTTCACTGTCACCCCAGGTCCCCGCAGGGGCCCGCGCTCCAGCGGTCGTGCAGGACATTCCGTTCCGTCCCAGCTGTGCTTGGGCGAGCACCTGGACGCCTGCTGCAGATACGCCTCGACCCGATCATTCATCGCCTGCACTGCCGGAACGTTTGCGGGGCTGGGCCGGGGGCCGGCAGGACCGCCCCTCCCCCTGGCACGGCCACCCCCGGATTCACGCCCGCCCTCTGCGCGCGGGCCGCCCGCGGCCACACGGGGTCGCTGGCGCCCGCCGCGCCTCCCCGCGCCGGGCCAGGAGAACAAAGGCAGCCCGGGGACCTGGGCCTCCCTCACCTGGAGCCACCTGCTTCCCGGGCGAGCCGGGCCCCAGCGCCAGGCCAGCATCCGGCCCCCGCGAAGGAGTTAATTTTTACTCAACGTTGCTCTTAGAAATCTGTTAAAGAAATCGCTCCCCCTTGATGGCCTTTCTCCCCAGCCTGGGGACAAAATACAAGAGATCTGGGACTCTAAAAGGGTTACTGGGTTTGTGGTTTTACGATGTGTGCTGCTCTGTATTCTCCGCTCCTTCCCCGAGTTTACCAGGATCCTGGCAGCATCGTTTTTCTCCCCTTTGGTTTATTAAAGTGAACTTCTTTTCACATTTGGACGAGGTAGACACACGCCCTCGGGAAACAGTGCAACAACCCAAACGCAGAAATCAAGAGAAAAGAGGAAGGAAAGCACTGTGGAAATCAGGTCCCCGCAAGGACAGGTAACTTCCCACACACAGCTAAACTGGCCTTGACCCAGAATGGCTTTTATTCCCTAACTTCTAAGTAGACCTCATTGACTGTATGCAAAACCCTGTGATTGTGCTTCTTTGCCTTGATTAGGAAACCCCCCAAAAGGCTAAGTCACAGTCATCAGCAATCTGCTAGTACCTGCGAGGGCCTGCACGTCCAAATGCAGCTCAGTAAACTGCCCCCGACTAGCCAGGCAGTGCCAGGCCCTGGGAATCCTGCAGTGGGAGACATAGGCTGGGCCTTTCTGGGTCTTATAATTTAGTGGTCCCCAATGAACTGCTTTCCACCACAATTGTGGCCCAAGGTCAATTTCTACTGGACGTTCCCTAAGGGCACGGTCTTCTTCCCCCTCTGGGCTCACAGCTCAGAGCTCGCAGCTGTGAGTTTCTCAGGATTTGAGGGAGCAGTAATCCTTGCAGAGAGGAATTTAGGGCCCATAGCAACTTCCACTGAGAACAGGGGTTGCTTCAAGGGGGCCCCCGGGGTTATGAAGCGACTCTGCAGGCCAAATCGTTTTCATTCAGTCAACAGTAAGCATTGTCTGTGTTGCACAGAGACCTATTCTGTGTACCTCCGGTACTGTTCTCATTCTAAGGAGTAGAGTTCTCATCCCTTACCCCACTGGTAAGGCAAGATGCCCATGTCCAGGGCACGGTGATGCTGGGACCCAGGGGAGGAAGGCAGGAGTTGTTCCTGAGGACTCCTCCCACTATGGAGGGCTTCTTGGAGGAGGAGGTGGGAAGCAGGGGGCGTTCTCCAACACAGCCCAATACAGCATCTGCCATGGTGAACATGCCTTGTAATAGCTGCACCGTCCAATTTGGTAGCCCTGGCTTTATGTGGCTATTGAGCACTTGAAAGGAGGCTAGTGCTACTGAGGAGCTGAGGTTCAAGTTCTATTTAATATTAATTAACTTAACTTTAAATAATCACATTGGCTAGCAGCTACCATATGGGACAGCGCAGCTCCAGGCAGCGATGTAGGCACGAGTGGGGTGGGAACAGAAGAGACGTCATTGCTAGTCTCATCCTAATTTGCCCCTCGCTGGCTGAAGCCACTTGCATAGTTTCTCTGCAGTGCACTGGGAGGCCTTGCGGTGGTGGAGGTGGTCACGACGTGTGGAAGGCCATGGAGTCTTGCAGCCAAGAAATGACATGCCATAAATTGCCCTTAAACAGCAATGGGCCAGGGATTAGAGGACTTTTCCGGTAGATACTTGTTACCAGTAGACAGAGGTCAACAGCAGGGTGCCTGGACTGTGGTTTCAAAATACTTTAAAGTAGAAGTTGACTTCCTGTAACACCAGCTCGGCCCTCAGTTATGGGTAAATGACAACTTCTATCTTCTTTGGACCTCTAGGTGGAGGCAGGGAATATTCAGAGATCATAGACATATTTATCTTTTAAGCTAGAAGGGGGACACCAGGATTATGTAAAAGGGTGAGGCCAGGGGTGGGGGTGGGGCGTGGCATGTTCAGTGACTTTCCCAGAATCGAATAGTTAACCCTTGACAGTGTTGGGATGAAAACTCAGGATGTCCCAGCCCAGTGCTGTTTCTGCTGCACTGCATTGCTTGTCAGATGCTTTGAGACTTTGGGCATTGTAGACATTACCTCTAGCTGGTTTGGCCAACCAGATATTAGACCAGTCAATTTTCCTTCGTATGTTCAGATTGGCAGATTCCAGGAGCCACAAGTAGGAACTTGCCTGTGACCAAAGGGATGGCAGTGCTGAGGCCAGAGTCTGTAATATTCTCCACTGGAGTTTCCCTCAGGTTTTTATTATGAAATTATTTATACACTCAGAAACGTTGGAGGAAGAGGGCAACAAGCATTGTATGCTGTCAACTATATAGTGTCAAGAGTTGATAATTCGCCATACTTTATCTCTGTGTTTGTGCCCTTTTTTTCTGAGTTACTTGCAAGTAAATTGCAAACACTGAGAAACTCAATTCCTTAAGCCTTGGCACGGATCTCCTAAGAACACAGAAAATTTCCTACAAAACCAACCTGCCATAGTGTTACCTAAGTAAATTAGCAAAAATCACTGATATTAATATTACCTCATATCTGGCCCATATAAAAATTTTCCTAGTTATCCCCTCCCCATAATCTTTTATAGTGATTTTTGATGTTTTTGAACTAGAGTGTAATCAAGTTTCCCAAATTGCCCTTCCATAGCATGTTGAGCGATAGACCCAATTATGCATTTGCAAATGGCAAATGTGTCACAGACTTTTAAGTCTTAATTTCTCAAAAGCAAGCCTTAGCAACTTTTAAGAATTTTCCACTTCTATTTGTTTTTAAAGCAAGCCTTAGCAATTTTTAAGAACTTTCCACTTCTATTTGTTTTTATATTATTCATAAGAATCATGAAATGAACCACAAATTGGCCCTGAATTCTTCCCCTATTTTGAAGACTATGCAAATTCAGCTGATGAAATTGTAAGTGTGTGAAAGAGATGTCTGACAATCTTATGCACCTGAAGATGCACCTAAACTTGAAAGCTCTTTGAAACAGTAACAGCAATAATAACCCTCACACAAATTCTTTTTGGAGCATTTGAAGGAGGAGAAGTAGGCTGAACCCGTGGTGTATAGGGAATTATTTTCTGGAAATAGTAACATTTTGGGAGGTAATGACTGCTACTCAAAATATCTCTGTTCTCCAGGAGTGGAATCACCTATAAGGAGCCTGCTCACCTGGCATTGGGTAGGTGAGACTCACCTGGCATGGCTGACTTGCTTTAGTGGCCACTGCAGTGAACCCCAGCCATCAAGAGCACAGACTTCTGGGTTTCCCTGCAATTAACCAGCGAAGTGGCCTTCAGCCCATTGCATCCCCTCCCTGTGCTCCACTTTCCTTCTTTGTAAAATTCAGGGGTCGAACTTGATGGTCTCTTTCAGATCTAACATGCATTTCCTCGCTTTTTGGCCCGGTCACCTTGGGAATACCAACCCATGCCACTCAAGCTACTGGGAAGTGCAGTGAACAGTCGTAACACGGCACACTGGCAATTCTTATTCAAATGTTCCTCATGGTTTTAAAGAAGCTCTTTCTTTGAGCACAAACTTGTCCTCCAGTGGGAAAAGTACCTCTGCCCAGCCCTACCCTCGCCATCCCCAGGGGAGCAGTGGGGACCAGAGAGCGCTGCAGTGCCTTCCATTTGGACGGCCATTTGGATGACCCAGACTGTCTTCCCAGCATGCATTTCTTCTCCGGGGGTCTTGGGTAGACACTGTCAGGCCGTTCAGCTGGGCCAGGAGAGGGGATGGGGAAGTCAGCAGTAATGGCTCCAGACTATGTTAAAACCAGATCCATAATAACAACCAGGTATTGAGGTGCTAGTAGGTTCTAGGCTTTTCGCTGAATCACTTTAGTCTTCCTAGTGGGCCCAGGAGGTGGAAAGAATAACACAGCAGTCCCCCCTTATCCTTGGAGAATGCATACCAAGACCCCCAGTGGATGCCTGAAACCTTTGATAGTACCAAACCCTGTATATACTGTGCTTTTCCCTATATGTACATATCTATGGTAAGGTTTAATTTATGAATTAGACACAGTGAGAGATTAATAACAATGCCTAATAATAAAATAGAACAAATTATAACAATATACTATAATAAAATTTATGTGAATATGGTCTTTCTCACTCTGTCTCTCAAAATCTCTTATTGCACTGTGCTCACCTGTGTTCAGACCACGGTTGACCTCAGGTAACTGATCGAGGGTAACTGAAACCATGCAAAAGGACAGTGCTCGGAAGGGTGGACTCCTGTCTATGGCTAACAATAATCGGAGAAAACACATAGCCTTTCTCATGAGCCCAGGAGTTTCTCAAAACCACGAGGAACATCTGAATAAAGATGTCTGAGCGCTTGTCACGTCCTAACTCATTTAATCTTCTTAGAGATCCTATTAAATAGCTACGAGATAGGAACTCTTATTTTCTTCATTTTACAGCTGAGAAAATGGAAGACTCAGAGAACTCACGTAACTGGCCACAGGTCACACAGCTATTGAGTGAAGAGCATGGTGGCACCCAAGCTTTCATCTAAAGAAAGCCATGCCCCCTCACCTCCAAGGAAGGCAGTATTTCCAGAAGGACTTTGTCTCCAGGGAAGCCTTGGCTTTGGGATTCAGGCCCTGTTCTAAGTTTAGAATCTTGGTGATGTTCGGTAGAGGCCTCAATGATTTTGCTTCAGTTAAATGCCACAAGCTCTCTGAAGATGGGCCCTGGCTGTCAGGGAATCCAGCCCCTCCACTCATCCCAGGAATGAGGGGACTCGTACCATAAGTCCTTCGAATATTCTCCACCCCTCTGTTCGAGAGCTTCTTTTATGCCGTGAACATTATTGAGCTGTAGCTTAAAGAATGGAATTCCTAGGTTTGCAGGGAGCTCGCGTCCACATTGGAAGGCTCACGAGCACTTAATGTCAGCAGGCTTTATTCATCGAACTTCTATCTAGGGTGAAGGAACAGCCACCCATTAAAAAACAAATTATTAAAAGAAAAATTCCAAATCTTTAAAAAAGAGAGGCCCGTGGCAGCGAGCGTTCCCACCCCTTCCCTTCTCTCTTCCCATAACCAATGAGCCTGCAGCACAATTTGTTTCTTGAAACTTTCGGGACATCAGAGTTCTGGTGTCCTCATTTTTCTTCCTTCCCATTGATGTATCATTACTAGAGTGAAAAAAGAAGGGCGTCTCGAGGGCTTTTGAAAAAAAAAAAAAAAAAGGGTGACTACTCAAGACATTTTGTAAAGGGGGGAAAATTGCAAAGAAAAGAGACCTCAGCAGGGGGTGCAGGGGCTGTGAATGTGGCCTTGTCTGGCGGTTCTTTCAGCTGAAACCTGGTGCTGGCGTTCGTCGTTCAGTTCAAACTGTCACCTTTAGTTCTTGCTGGCTTTTCTGCCCTCTCCCCAGAACCTCAACAGATTGGGGCTTATTTACCTATTCACACTCCGCCGTGGAAGCTCATTAATAGGCTTATTAGCAACACCATTCATGGGAGGCCATTGATAAAAGGGGTTCCAGCCACTTGAAGAGGGAAGAGAAAAAATCTGTAAAGAGATTATTTTCTCATTCAGAAGGCTCGTTGGTGTGAAGACTTTCCTGGACCGTCTGAGGTCACTTGAAGACTGAATATGACGACAGAATTGATTTTTTAAAAAATAATTCCAAACATGCTTTTTGCTTTTCTCAAAACTGAAGAGTTTCCTGTTGCAGGCTTGCGGGTGTCCCTTCACAATGAGCGCTCGTGAGGCACTAAGGGGCTCTTGATGGATTGGTGTCTTTTCTTCTCTATAAAGGGTAAATTCTACAAACTGAGTCTGGACATTAAAGTAGGTGTTCTTATTTGTCATTTTCAGGGGAAGGCTTCCTTTCCATTCAGCGTATAAAGCCATAGATGAATGGGGGACAGGGACAGCAGCTTCCTGCACCATTAATTTATGTGAGAATGTGTTAACAGCACTTTCAATGGCTGATGGGCTCTTGCAGGATGGGAAAGGAATGTGCCCTGGGACACTGAGTTTCCCACTGGTGGGGAATGTAAAGAAGTAGGTGCCAGCCTCTGAGCAGGCAGACATGCAGCCACGTCCCCTTTCTGAGACTTTGAAAACACATGGGTATGGTCAGAACAGCCCAGGTGGGAGAGAATAGCCGAGTGTCACCTGGCTGAGGTATATGTTAATTGAAAGGCTCTGAGACTGATCCAGGTTAGAGGACTTGAGCAAGAACATCCTTCTCCCACCAAGCATATAGATGGATAAATTTGACTGAGAATCAAACTATTATTTTTGTTGTCCAGTTTCCAAAATACAACTTCCTAGCTGTTTGCTTGAGGCATTTAAATGGATTTGTTACTTCTGGCTATTAAGTCATTTGCATATAAGTTTTCTATGCTGTATTGTGAATAAAAATGATTTTCTAATCAGGTGGCGCCTTGAAAAAATATTTCCGTCAATGTTATGAAGTGTGCAATGTTAGTGACCTGGGTGCAACTGCACTTCTAAATGCAGGAAAAGTCAATTTTCCAGGTTAGTTTTGTTCTCACTGCTCCATCTAGGGTTTAGTGACCTTTTCTTAAGAAAAATAATTAAGGTTTTTTTTTTTTTTTATCTATATGGTCTTGAACCTAAGCATGACTGATCAGATGGATGAAGGAGAAAAAATATATTTAAAAATAAATTATCCTGAAGACACAGCTTAGTGAAAAGGTAAAAGGAAAATATGAACTTTCACCAGTTACAGCTTGGTATTCAGTTGAAGAATTGGATTTTGCATCTAAGATTCAGAGAGAGGAATTGCTTTTCACCAGATCATACAGCTATTTATGGCACAGTTCAGTCTTTAGACTTTTCAATTTCTTTTTATTAATCCAAACTTGTATTAATAACACATTTTTGTTGCAGGTTTTCACTTTTTCTAAGAGCCACATTCAAAGTCAGGCTCTGTCAGTAGCCAGCTGTGTGACTCTAGGCAAATTACTTAACCTCTCTGATCCTGTTTTTTTAAATCAGAAACTGAGACTATTACTCTGCAGGGTGGTCGTGCAGATTAAATGGAATCATCTATTTAGTGTGCCCCGCCCATAGTAGGGTCTCCATAAATAATCCGTTCCCCCCCCATTTCTATTGTTTAGAAGGACAGAAAAATGCTATGTCCTGCAAATATTCTCAAGTTGCTTCCTCTCCTCCGTAAGCTTCAGTTGGATTAAGTCATTAAGTTTTTCCTCCGCAGTACCATGTAGACGCATTTTAGTCTCTTTGGGGGAGAGCGTTGTGTCATTTGTTTTCTAACTCGACAGAAAACAACGTAACGCAGCCACTCGGGAGACGCTGGCCGGCCCACTTCGCTAGGGAGGGAAGGAGGAGGTGGCGCAGGGCGCGGGACCGGGCCTTATTCGGAGGATACCGCGGCATCTTCGGTCCGGATCGCGCCGGGCCCTCGCTTTCCCGGCCGTGTCTCCCGCGGCTCGGAGGCGTCGGGAGCCGCGCGGGGCTCGGGCCGGGCGCGCGGCGCTGATTGGCAGAGCGGGCGCCGCCGTCCAGGAAACGGCTCGGGTTTCAGCGGGGGCGTGACCCGCGCGAGGAGGAGGCGGCGGCGCGGGCGGCGGCGGCGGCGGAGAGCGCCGCGGAGAGCCGAGCGGGCGGGCGGGCGGCGGGTGCGGAGCGGGAGCGATCGCGCGGCCGCCACAAAGCTCGGGCGCCGCGGGGCTGCATGCGGCTACCTGGCCCGGCGTGGCGACTCCTCTGCGGGCTGGCGGGGGCCGGCCGCGAGCCCCGGGGGCCCAGAGGCCGCAGCGCTCCTGCGCGCTCTGAGCGTTCGCAACTTGCAAGCAAAGTTTGGTGGAGGAAACGCGGAGCCTGAGTCCTTTCTTCCTCTCGCTCCCCAAATCCGAGGGCAGCCCGCGGGCGTCATGCCCGCGCTTCTCCGCAGCCCGGGGCGCGCGTGAAGCCTCGGAGCCTTGGCACCGGCGGAGACCCGAGGACCACTTTTACTGGAGTTGCCCCCGGAGCTCGTCGCCTGCTCCATCCCGACCCACGCCGGGCGCGGGACAGACAGATCGCGGAGGAGCGTTGCCATTCAAGGTAATCGCCGTGCCGGCGTCTCGGGGAGCTTCGCCAGCAGGGAAGGTGGGCGCCGGGGAGCCGGGACGCCGGTGTACTATCCTCAGGCGGAGGGAGCGGGAGAACTGGCATTGTGCAGGGCGCTCCCTGTCCTCGCTCTTCGGCTGCATAGGTGACGGAGGAGGTGGGTGCGTGTAGACTGGCGTTTGGGAAGTTCTGCCTCCTCCACCCCCATCCAGATGCCGACATCTGCCTCTGGTGCTGACACCCCCCTGCCTGTCAAACTCTGGCAGGCGCAGTCCCGCCGGCTGGGCGCGTTCCTCTGACCCCGGAGCGGACAGACAAGGACTGTGCCTGCCGGTGGCACAGCCCCACAGGCCAGGCCCCCGAGGGGCATCTTTGGGGTGCCTCATCCCTGGGCCGGGGGAGCTCCTGCCCCGTCTTATTCTGGCCTCGCGGGGGACCCTATTTTGGGAGGGAGCTGCTGGGGCGAGGCCGGTGACATCCTCGTAGGGGTGGCGATGGACAGGGATGGCACTTTTGGGGAGGCGGCAGCCCTGGTTCCCGGATTTGGGGGCCGGGCGCCCCTGCTCGCAGCCGCCGTCGGCGCCGGAGGGAGCGCTGCGCGCCCGGGGCTAGGGGGCGAGCTGGACCGACTTTTCTCAGTTCGCCCGCCTGCTCTGCCGCAGCCGCTCGGAGATGTCGAAAGCGCCGGCGAGTTCTAACTTGCGCGCTCATTCCTTCGGCGGCGGGGCCGCGCGGGGAACCAGCGAGGGCCCTGCCTGGCGCGGGCTTCGGCCCCTGGCTGGGCGCGGGAGTTCGGCCCAGGGGCCACCAGCTTCTGCCGCTTTCCTCGCGGCCGGCTCCCTTGCAAACTATTCTCCAGACCTTCCTCTCTCCCAATTCAGTAAAACCTACCCTTAAAGGCAAACCTGCTTTCACACTCTGGGCACCCATTATGTGTTTGGTGTGAAACGCTATCAACATTTAAAACTCCATTGTCCCCCTAGTCCCAAATCCCTATAAATCTTCCACCGGCCTCGACTCATTTTCATCTGAAAAGCCTGTTTAGTTTGAATAGAAAAGCAATCAGGCGCCCCTTTCCCTCTCCCTGGAATGTCAATTAAAATGCAGATTTCTCTGAGCTCTTTAGCGCCCCGAGAAGGGGGAGAAAAACAGGATATTCCAGGCAAACTAATGAGAGAAGTGCTGCCCTGAGACGGGGTGGTGCGGAGCACCCCTAAACTGCTTGCAAGTGCCCACTGGATTGCCGGCATTGACCGGGAGAGGACTGTGGTCCTGGGGCAGCCTGTGTTTTTTGAGAGTTCAATGTGTTGAAGAATTCCACCCCAGACTTGAGCCCTGGACACCTCCCAGCCCTACTCAGTGCTGGGAGGAGCAGGGAGCCCAGCACCCTGACCTTGCCCGGCACTGTTAACTTTCCTGATGCGACACCTACCCGGGAACAAAACGCCAGGTGCTCAGCGTCGGGGAGCTGGCAGCAGATGCATCACTGCTTAGGTGGAAGCCGGACTTGGCGGGCACCGGTGGGCACCTTCTTGGAGGATAGGGGGTTTGGGAATGTTCTGGTAAACTGAAGAGCCCAGCGGAGGCCTGGCATGGGGGACCACTCCCTAGCCAGGCTCTTCTTGCTTGTCACTTTGCCTGTCTTTAGGGGCAGGCTTGTGCCGAGGTGAAAATGGACGGAGGTTTGGGAGGTGGCTGTGAAGAGCCATCCATCAGAGGGAGGGTGACAACTCCTCCCGCGCAGGCTGAGAAGAGAGTTCCCTTTCAAGGGGAAAAATAAACATGCTGGGGCTTTCACTGGGGCTCAGACTCCAGGAAGGATTATGGTATTGAAGGCAGGAAGCCGGGATTGTGGCCGCCAGCAGCATGCTGGGCCTGTGTTCCCAACACCGAGCCTCGGGACCTAATTATCCTGCCTAGGAGGTCGCACCATACTTTTGTCCACTGGGGTAAGGGACTGTGCAGACCTGTTGCCTTAGGTCTCCGCCTTCCAGAGATTTGGGGAGGGGGCTGCTGAGGGGCCTGGACCTGGAAGTGGCTGAGATGAAAGTTTCCAGCGCAAGCTGTTGGAAGGACTGGATGCCTTGAGATTCAGGGGAGGGCTCTGTCCACCGTTCTCCATCTAGAGCTAAGGAGGCTCCTCTGGGCAGGGGTGGGTGGGTGAGGTGGCTGGTCATACAGCCTGGGGGGAAACCTCTGTGAGGACTCTAGATTGTTCATGAAGTCGTGTTCAAAGTAGAAAATTCCCCTGCATTCTGGAAATGCTTAGTAAATCAGTGAGAATGTTTGTGTACTTTCCTCCCACATGTATGTAGAAATAGATTTGGAATTATCTTTTGAGGTTCTCAATTTTAAGAGGAAAGAAATGTTAGGGGGGAAAAACCCTTCAAGCAGTCTGAAAACACAGCAGTCTGACAGCATGCACGTACACTTTTCTTGCTTTTGCTGTGAATCATACCGTTTTCACTGGAGCTTTCTGTGCTGCAGAGGTTTTCTTTCTTCCTCCTTTGGAAATGGTGGTGCATCCTTTCTGCCCTCACCCACTTTAATCCTCAGTCGAGGCTAAAAGGAGCAATTTTCATGATAGAGCTTTGGGGAGGCTCCAGCAGTGTTGAAATCCTGTGTCATAATTGGAAATATCAAGTCCGGTAAACAAAAATCACACGATTTAGAGAGTTTTTGTATTAAAGGCCTCTCCACCCCTTATCCTCTAAAGTTTTGCATTTTAAAGTTGTGCATTTTGATTTTACACATAGTCACTGAAGTTACTGAATGAATTTAAAGTTATTTGGAATATTTTAAGTTTTCTTGGAAAATTCTCTTTGCCCTGGATGAAATGCGTGAGCAGAAGAGTAAGTCGAGTGCCCCCTTGTAACTTCTACGCCGAGATTTCAGCCAGTAGGTTAGCATGCTCAGAGTCATTGGTCCAGTGGCATACCATGACAATAATTTACATATCATCATCATTATTAATAAACTCCTGCATTATTCATCAAAGTTGGCATCTGCTCTGCTTCCTTGACCCCCTCTGCAGAGATCGAAGACATTTAGGGGGCCGGGGCTGCCACTTAGTCACAGTGGAAGGGAGTTCAGGCTTCGAATACCTTTTTGGTTTGGCTGCTTTGAATGCATCTCTGTTCCGTTCATTCTTCCTAAGCGGCTGCCTGGCGAAACGCTGACATATGCTTCTGCACTTGAAAATGAATCCTGACAAGTGTAAACTGGTGGGAATTTTTCGTAGCCTTCCTGGGATTCTTTTGATTTTGCTGGTCTCTTTCGCTGCTTCCTGAGAACCACAGTGAGGGTGGAACAAACCGCTCAGCCCCAGCCCAGCAGAGATGCGGGTCTGTGAGCAGACGCCTCCCCAGTTTAGCTTTCTAAAGCCCGGCTGGACTGAGAGAAGTTAATGAGGTTGGCTATGCCAACCCGAGCATTTTTAACTTGCTTTTGTAGCTGCCCTTGAAACTAAGGTCACGTTGCTTCTGCTTTTTGAGGGCGGTAGAGGCGACAGCGGGTAGTGGAAGGGAGTACACTTCGCCTAACTGGAGCGGCCACGGGTATCTGTTGGCGTCCTGTAGCTTCTGTTTTATCTCCGTGTTTCTTAAAAGTATGCTTTCTAAAAGATGAGCCTAACACGTTTTGTGGACCTGTTTGGTGGAGACACCTGGGACTCCGAGGTGAGGCTGGAAGGCTTTTGCAGAGAATGGAAAAGAGCTCCGTTTCCACACATTTGAGAGGCTGAAAAATGGTTTTATTCCACTTGGGTTTCAGTGAATTGGGGAAGATTCCACTGACTCGCCAAATCTCTTTCCTTCTGTGACAGCAGCGGCCGTAGCAGCAGCAGCAGCAGCACCTCGGTCCCTGAGCCCACCACAGGCTGAAGGCTTTGCTGGCAGTCCATGCTCGTAGAGGAAGTGTGCAGATGGGATTAACGTCCATATGGAGATATGGAAGAGGACCGGGGATTGGCATTGTAACCATGGTCAGCTGGGGCCACTTCATCTTCCTGGTCGTGGTCACCATGGCAACCTTGTCCCTGGCCCGGCCCTCATTCAATTTAGTTGAGGATACCACATTAGAGCCGGAAGGTAAGTTATTTAATTTCGCTTTCAGGGTACCAAGTTTGTTTTGGGATTTGGCTGGGGGGAGTGGCACTTACGTTAGGGCCTGTTTTGGAATCAGCTGCCCTTGCGTTGTAAGTGCAGCTTCTAAAAGCACCGGGAGAGGGTCTGTCAGCTTTTCCCAGGGCAGAGATTATGAGAGAAGGTTCTTAGCTGCAGCGCTGTAGGCAGAATGGTATAGTTAGATGGTCTGTTGGTGTGTGTGTTTCTCTGTGCTGGGTGAGGAGGCAGCAGCAGTAGTTCACCTTTATCCGGTGCCCGGGAGAGCTGTGGAAAGGACTGGCCGTGGGAGGATGGAGGATGAATGTCGTCTGTAGTCTCCTGCAGCACCGTTCTTACTGGAGCGAGAGTCTTGCTTACAGTGTGGAGAATCGCTATTTTCTGACAAAAGAAACCTGTAAGGGAAATTGCCAACATCTGAAATGCTGACGTCTTATTTTCATTGTTTAAGGAGCAAAGAAGGCTCTGAAGTTCAGCACAGGGAGAGGCTTGACATATTAGATTTTTTTTTTTTTTTTTTTTTTAGTCATTGTAATTCATAATACTTAAGCAATGCGTCACAGAGTGGCTGATTCTATTTTAGGTAAACTTGAAAGTGAATATGTCAGGGGGTCTCCCATTTCTGGGAACTTCCAGATCTCGCAAGGCGTGCATTGGTGTTTGAGCTTTGGAAATGTCATTTTAAAGGTATCAGGCCGTTTGTGAGGACTACACGAGGCTGAATTATTCAGCTGGGCAGATTTGGAGCCTCTCTCCCAGGTCCTCTGGAGACAACGTTAGCCAAGCCTCTACTTGGTGCTGCATTGAAATCTGTCATCAGTAGGGAATATTGGTAGCTGAGTTATTTTTCGAGTGGTAATCCGAGAATAAAACGGCAGATCCTAGCACTCATCGCCACTTAATGAACCTGTTTGCTGGGAGCCCACCTGGTGCCTGCCTGGCTCTGGGTGCCTGCCTGGCTTTGGGAGCCCGCGGCTGTCCTGAGTGGCAACTGGGGTCAGCTGAGCTGCTCTGGGAACACATCCTGCGCGTGGAGTGCGTGAGCAGCATGCTTAGCCAGGGGGGAGGCTGGGAGAGGACAGAAAGCCCAGCCTCCTTGGCCCTGCCAGGGCGATCCGTGGAGGAGGGTTGTGTTCCATCTGAGCTGAGAGTTCTGAGAGACCTGGTCTCCCCAGGAAGACCCTGTGCACGCAGCATTAAGGGATAAGGACAGAAGCACTTACCACCCGAAGCAGTTTTGTGAGACTGGGGTCCTTTTTGTTACACAGAGGCATGGTGGCTTTATAATTAACAGGTGTGGTGACATCGACCTACCACATCTCAGTCACTGGGAAGGGAATCTGGTAGGAGTTTGCGTCTGAAGCTTGTATAGGCCACTGCTCTAGACTGATTATGGAACTGTCTCTTTGTGACTTGTGCTGGGACATCAGGACGAATGCAGTTTGCAATGGTGATGCATTTTTAAAGGGCTTATTGTGAGGGGGAAAAAGTTTCTAGTTTCTGAAAGTCATGCCTGTACTCTTTAATTTTGCTAATAATTAAAATGGATGTTTCCCTAATTGCTGGTTTTCCCTTGAGTACGTGGCGCAGCACAAACTGAGGAAGCTGAGCTGGAGTTTCTTACAGTGTGGGCTTCAGGAACAGCCCAGGTTAGGAAAAAACTGTCATTTTTCATTTGGATTTTCAGGGCAGTGTTATTGTGAGTTTATTTCAATGTAGAGTATAAAATGGTCCTGGAGGATTTCTTTTACTTTCTTTAATTATTGAAGGAAGTTTAAGATGCGTGCATACATGCAGGGAGAGACGAATGAGGCAGAGAAGGAAGAAACTGGAAAGGAATGAAGCCCCCCAGATGGGTCTTTGTGTAAGAATCTGTGTCCAACAATGTGAGTATTGTTGGAAGCAGGTCTTCCCAACCTGGGATCTGTGGTTGCACTTGGGTCAGAGAGGAGGTTCATGAAGTCCCTGACATTGTAAGTAATGTTTCGTGAAGGTCCTTTTGCGTGTTTTTCTAGGTTCATAGTTTCCATGAGGTTTGTATCCATAGTTGTGAGACATTAAAAAAAATGGAGATGATTTAGAGGAAGGTGCAAAATCCCACTAGGAGAAGGCTTTGGAAAAGCTTGGAAGGTCCTAGACCTCAGTTTCCCTTTCTGTCATCTGAGGGTTTGATAAGATTATCTTTAGAGTCTCTTCATTAATATTCAATGACTATTAATATCCTCAGAAGCCTTTTGACTACCTACCTCTAAAGGTGGTTACTAGATTTGAATTTGGCCTGGATATAAAGAGCAGTCAGCATAGGGCCTGGTTATCTAATAAGCACCTGTTGCATGGTATTGTCATCATTGTCTCCAGTGAGCTGGGAACATGGGTCTTTCCAGTGCTGTGGGCTGGCTCTGCCAGTTGCCACAGTGTCAGGAAACATCTAGGCTGTTGGATACAGTGGAGAAGAAAACAGCTGTGTTTGTTCTCTGCAGGGTCCGGGCTTCTCTCATCTGTTAGTCTGATGTTGGCAACTGATTTGGGCCCAAAGACCACCAGTTCTTCCATTGCAGTAGTTTTGCTTTAGTGTCAGAGGTGATTAGGAAGGTAATTGAATTATAGATGAGATAGGAGGTTTTGACAACTGGAAGTGGGCTGGGGTTTAGGCCCTATGGTGTCAAATTGGAGTGTGTGTTGTCTGTGTGTCTGTGTCCCCATCTGTCTGTCCTCCACGGTTAACATAGCTAAAGCTTTGGTTAACAGTAAGTTCGACCCTGACCTTCTGTTGCACAAGGCCTTATCTTGGAAGATTTTTTGGTTTGCTTATTTGGAAGCTGAATTTAGATAATTTCTTTTGGACAGGAAAAAATGTGACCGCAAAGTTCCAGGAAGGAGCCTGGGCCCCAACACTAGAGGATCCTTTTCTTTGGCCTTTTCAAGGAAAGGTTGTGTCCAGTTGTCTCAGCTTTGTACAATATCATATCATATATCATGTCATATCATATATGTCATTTGTCCTCTGGGCACTTTCTGAAGTGAACAGTGGGATTGGGTCTACTCAATTGACTTAAGAAAACAATCTCTAGAAGATTTTCGTTTTTAATATTTCAGATTAAAAATGATTATTTCCAGTTGGTCATTCATTATTATAGGGGACCAACAGAAGGGTGGGAAACACAGTTATTGACTCAAAGTGGGGGCTGATCTCAATGCTAAGTACCATTCTGTTGATTAATGTTCTAAATATTTAAAGTATAGTCAAGCTTGATTACCCTGAGCAACTCTTACTTTCAAGTTCTTTTTGACATTGTCACCTTACTCTGGTTAATTAAGTCACTGTTGACATTAACAGCATTTTTGTTTACACCAGCCCAGTAGGAGCTAAAATAAAAGGGCTTTTCCAACCCAAAACCCTTAATTACTTTCCCACCCTCCACAAAGTGTGATTCTGAAAAGCAACAACTTGGGAAAAAAGTAGTTTTCATGCTTTTTTCAAAAAATTCAATTTTTGGGGGCAATCTTTCAAGAGGCGATGCTGTCCTAGACCAGTATGTGTTGGTCCAAAGTTCAACAGCAGAGAAGTTGAGGATGGAATCCACATGGAGTCCTTCCTAAGTGAGATTTTTCCAGCATGGTTTAAGTCCTTTGTTAGAAGTATTGTAAATACCTTAATATCAGCCACACGCATTTAATTGTAAGTTAAAAGAAAAGAAAAGAAAAAAGAATATATCCGCATACCAAGAGTGAATGATTTAAAATAATCTTCTGTTTTGTATTATCTGCATCTTTGTTCCTCAATGAGTGTTAATATTTAAGAGTTGACTGTAACTTGATAGTTAGCCTAGGAACAAGGACTTATTCTTGGTCAATTAAACCAAATGCAGGCTTATGCAGTTAAATACACAATGAAGTACACATTCTTTATTAGTATATAAAGTATTTCACAATTCATAGACAAAGAGCTGTGTTTAATATTACTTCTAGAGCAAAAATCTGGCAAGCCCAGAGAATTCGTATTTGTATCATTTCTATACTGGCTCTGGCGTGTGTGTGTGTGTGTGTGTGTGTGTGCGCGGGCATGTGTTGCCTGTTTATTTTAACCAGTTAAAAGACTGAGCACCTATTATGCAAAGAGCCCCCACCAGCCCCTAACTGAAGACTTGTTCCGTCTTCCCTATCCAGTTGAGGGTGAGAATTCAAATAACCAGAACACTCCAATATGAAATGTTTCTAATATCGGACTTCATGAATAATTACATGGTTATGAAATAGCTGGGGTAGTGTTTAAACTGGAAGAGTTTTGTTTAATGTTCACATTCTCTATCAACTGTATCCACTAGACCTCCAGCTTGCAGACTGTTGTTTGTTTGGATGTTTATTTAGCCAAAGTTTATTGTTAAAAGTATACCAACCCCGTTTAACCAGAGTCTAGCTTACTTTTATATTTCCGTTTCAGCTAATTTCAGTCTTTAAAGGAAAACGTGGGAAATAGGTTTTTGGGGGCTGCCTGTTAAACTAGGGTAGGAAATACAGCTGGTGTGGGACTGTTACGGTGTAGTCTTAGTAGGGTGACTTGTCGTGGCAGGCAGTGCAGAAATAATTTTTTTGGAAGTTTGTTAGGCGAGTCCACCAGATAATTCTGATCCAGTGGGTTTTATGTGGCTGTGCAAAAATGTGCATGGTCTTTATTTTTAATTTTTTTCCCCTAAGGGATGATTTTAGCCTTAGATTTTGCATTCTTTTTATCCGTTTGTTATGTCTCACGTGAGATTTAGAGATGGCTCTACTTTTTCAGCTATCCTAGGATGGAGGTGCTTGGTGTCGCTAACTATACCACACTGTCTTCCTGCCTGACCTTAGTGTAGTTTCTTTTAACTGATAGCGATGGTTGTTAAAGGCTGTATGTGGCTGAACAGTGAGGCTTAGGTAAGGGCTGCAAGTTTAGCAGCTACCTGAAGGGGCGGATTTCTGAGCAGTTAATTATGTGTCAGTATCATTATGTCCAAGATGACTCCATCAAGGAGGAACAAACCCCTAAGAACTCAGCTTTGACTCGGTAGCGCTTCCTGAGCCTGAGTTTTTAAAGCTGTGTATAACTTGGGTTCCATTTTGGGGAGAATGTTTATCTTGGTGGGAAACCTTAAGCAGGCTTTTTGGAAGCCTAATTCTCTACAAACTGGTCACTCCTCCTGCTAAGCCAGGTGGACACGAAGTGACCCAGCCAGGTCGTAGCTCTGGCCCTTTTGAATTAGGGAATGTGAGGTTTGATTAAGCAATGTGAGGGGTTTGGAAAGGGGGCCTGAGGGCAAGTTCTCTTCAGGGAAGGTCAGGTTGAACAAAGTTGCTGGACACAGCACCGTGATGTGTTCTTCAGTCTTGGAGATGTCGCCTTCTGAAATTAATAAAGGTCACATTTTTTTCAAGTTTATCTTCCCTTGTTCTGATCTGTTACCACCTCTTTTTAGGGCATGGTAGAAAATCCCAGACGGTAGCCCCATCAATAGTAAGTGGTGGCCATAGGCTTTCACTGGCCTCTAGTTATGTAACTTCAAGCTTTTACCATTTATGTATTCATACAAAAAGGTATTCACTCATTAGGACAAGCCATGGTTATCCTTGAAGAGTGTGCGTCCAGTGAAATATGCAAGCTTTAGATTTTCAGTAATTTTGGTTTGGGGAAACTTTCACCGTGAAGCAGTTTTAAGGGATTGGATATGTTATTTATTCCACTTTGGAATTCCATAAGTAATTTTATTCTATTGTGGACTTTTACCATATCATGTGAATGTTAAAACTTTCTGATTCTTTTGGATAGTACTGAGTCAGAGAGCTAAGCTGTGGCATATGTTTTATTTCTACCCCTTATCCAACTAAAGAGGGGTAAATTCCAAGTCATTTCTGAACAGAATGCACACATAGAATTTCAGGTTATGTTGAACATGTATTTTATGAGGAGGCTAAACGTAGCTTCCGAGGAAAATGCTGATAGACTCAGGAATGAGAACACGGGACATAGTTAGTTGTATAATTTATGTAGCACCTTTTCTTGAAACAACTCCATTCTGAGCTTTAACATTAATACAGTAAACTCTATATAAATTGTCGTGATTATTTTCTAACCCTAGAGCTCCTGTATTACTATACGTGACCTAGTTTTACACATGACAGTTTGCTGTTAAGTGTCCCATATGTGACCAGTTGTAATGTTTAAAAAATGCCCAGACATTGAAAAAGCCAACTATGTGTGTGTATGCAAGGGGGCTTGCTATGGAATGAAATGTCAAGATCATTGCAATGGTTAAGTTTAGGGTTGAAACCCTTTGAACAGCCTCAAAGTTCAGATTGTCAGTTGACAGTGGAATTGCCCCAGAGATGTGTGGCTGCCTTCAGGAGACTTCTTGTCCTGCTAAGCCTCCTGGATTTCCACCAAGACATGTTACATTCTTAGCTGGCTGCAGTAGGCACAGTCAAATATATAACCTAGATGTTATAAGTGTTTCACGTTTAAAACCCCTTAAATCTTTACAAGACTAAGAATCTCCTGTGCAATTAATCTAAATTCTGCATCTGATGTTTTTTAATAGAAATAAATAACATTGTTTTGAATGGCATATAATGTGCTTTATGGAGATATACACTAATAGGGAGTTTGACCTTGGGAGCTAGGTTTAAATCTCCACTATCTACTGGTGCTACAATCTCAGAAAAATTAGATAACCTCTCTGAGCCTCAAAGATATTATCTATCTTGAAGGGTGAATGTATAGATTAAATGCAAATGGAATGTATGTCTCCTGCTATAGTTCCTGGCCCAAGATTGGTGCTCAGTAAATACTGATTTCTTCCCTATTCCACTTCCTTGTCAAAGTAAATTTAAAACCAATATTTCCTGGACTGATAAGATATTTACCCTATAATAGACAATGATAAATCTTTTGTTGAGAGGCATTTACATTAATTAAAATAGAAAAGTAACTCTTGCCCTGGATTTGTCCAACCCTTTTTATTATCTCGGGCTTTTGCAAGTGCCCTGGATTTTGGGAATGGGATCATCTTGCTGTTTGCAGTCCAAATGGCTCAAGGTTGACATTGTTTTCTTCCCTGATCAAAAAAGTCAGTTGCAGCTATGCAATGACAGCGGGACACGTACTTCATGAGGAACAATATATTTTGGCAGAAGAGTCTTTTGTTTGAGGCTTCCAAAGGGTTGTCATTAGGCACTGTGAGGAGTGATAGGGAGAGGTTATGGGATTGGGTGGGGTGGGGTGGGGTGTAGGTGCAGCATGTTCTGCTTTTGTCCAGGCTGGTGAGGGGAGCTCCATAGCACATTATGATCATCCTTGCCGTGTTTGTCTATAGTGATGGCCCCTGGTCAGCCTCCTGGGCATTCCCAGGTGCACAGGTTGCAATGCTTCCAGGCTGCTTGGAAGAGGGCAGAGGGAATTGGGACGGGACCCACAGTACTGAAGGGGGCAGAGCTGAACGGTCATTTGCAGGTTATTCCCCTGTGGGGGTTACTTGATGGGACAGGCTGGGAGGCCAGTGCTGATGAATGAGGTCAGGTTCCTTTAGCGCATTCCTTGAGATAATGATAATGAGCACGACGAGGATGGTGGTAATGATAACTAGCTACCATTTAGTAGGTGCCTGCTGGATGCTGTATTAAGTACTTTGACCTATATTATCCCTAATCTTAATAATCCAGCAGATCCCAGGTATTCCTGTTCCTGTTTTATGGACAAGGTAGCAAGCTCGTGGAGAGGAAGTGGTTCCTCCAAGACCTCATAGTTAGTGAGTGTGGAACCAGGCCTTTGGGTGAAAGTATTGGTGCAAGACAGATTTCCCAGTTGACTCCTTCTCCTTTCTGAGCCGGAGGATCTTTTGTGGTGTACTCTGGTGACCCTAAATCTGTCCTTCGAATGTTAAACTTGTAAGGATACTACTGGTTGATTCTTTTTCTTTCTCACATATCTACACCTACTTCCCTTAAAGTCATTTGAAGAAAAATCTTGGACAGTAAAAACATTCTAAGAATGACATTTTGTGATTCTCTAGAAAGGCCTCTGGTGGTATGTGGCTTATTGGTAAGACACTAACCCTGTCTGGTCTGTCTCCCAAAGAGACCACTGGGAAACTGCTCTGGGTCCCAGTGGGTGGCCCAGGCTGAGCCACACCTCCGTTCAGGACGAGAAGGGCTGGCCTATTGCACATTGGCATATAAGCCACCTTAGCAGGGCAGGCTGTCTCCAGTTCTTCCATGTCCCAGGTACCTCTGGTGGTTTGCTCTGGATCCTACTAAATGTTAGCGTTTTTGGTTGCCACTTGGATATTATGTCAAGCTTTTTTCCCCCAGCACTTCTGATTTGCAATTGGGTGGGAAATCAAGGCCCATCTGCAGAGACCCCCGTACCTGGGACTCCTGCAACCTGTGGTCATGGAAACAGCAGGCACCAAAGCCTACCTGGCCTTTTTAAGGTCACTCCCTGCGGAGATTAGGAGCAGAAAATAGGAAAGCCAAAAAAATAAAATAAAATAAAATAAAAAAAAAATAAAAAAAAAATTCCAAGAATGTAAAGGCAGAAGCAAAACACCTACTCTTCTTCCAGCCTTGGCCAGGAAAGGTGTCCTTAGAGGGGGACCAGGGAATGGAGTCCATTTTTAAATCAAGCAAAGTTCAGTTTGGTAGTTAAAAAAAAGTGAACTCTGATTGGTTGCAGCTGAACGTGGAGGAGAATGGAGACTGGGTTACTCAGCTGCACTTTGCACCGGTCCCTTGCCCAGTGATTGCAGAACACCCAGGGGTCGCAGGCATTTCCAAGTGGGAGTTTAGTGTTGGAGGAAGTTGTGGAATTCTTCACTGGAAGGAGACACGGCAACTTTCCCTCTTAAACTTGCAGCCCTGGGTGTGGTGACAACTTTCAGAGCTTGGCGGAGGTAAGATGGTACAGACAGGCCTTCCGGATCGCAGGGGAGTTGCTGTGGCATCTGAGTTTCTTCACCCATTTGTTCCCCCAAATAATTTTTGAGACCCTACTATGCGTCAGGCCCTGTGGGAATAGAATGGCAACCAAAAAACAGTTCCAAGTCCTGTTGAGTGCGGGAGAGAGGATTTTGTCAAATAATGGCAAAAATGAGGGGCTGTTCCAATCCAAGCTGAGGATGCTATGAAGGAGAAGCAGGTGTGTCTCAAAGGGATTTGGGACCCGAAAGAGGCCAGTGTGCTGGGCAGGGCCGGGCTGGAGGGCGTGTGCCCCCGTTAAGGATTCTCTGGGGGCTTCGGCCTATGCAGCTTCCTGAGGGTGGTCTCCTCCTTAAGGATCTGGGCACCTGCCCGGTTCTCCAGCTAACTCGCCTGCACGGGCCCTGCTCAGTACCAGCTGCAGCCACCTTGCTTGCCAGCTCCACCTTGTCCAATGAGGTGACTGTCCGGGGCCTGGCGTCTCCGCTGTCTGTTGCTGGCTTCCCCTGTTGATGGGGGTGGAACAGAGGCGGCCACGTGACCACCTTTACTGAGAGGTGCTCGCCCTTGAGGACAGAGTGAGGAGGCTGGCCTAGGGCATCGCTGGCAGCTGCCAACCCGCACTTGAGCCGGTCACTTCAGCCTGCTCCTTGACTGTCTCTTCCGGCACCTCCTCCGGTTGGCAGAGTTGCTTGCCAGGCCAACGTGGAGACAGGGAGATGGCCGGAGGGCTGGGCGGCTGGGGGAGGAAGGCCAGGCCAGGCCAGGCCAGGCCTGGGCAGGATGACAATTCTGCCCCCTCGGGGGCACAGCCCTTTGGAGAGCCAACCAGGATGCTGCTTGCAAGGGTTTCGAAAGGGACTCTGCGGAGAGGTAGCAACTCTTCAGTTTGTTTTCTCAGAGCTCTTACCTCTATGCAAATATGTGGTTTAGGGTAGGGGAGAAAGGTTAACCATGATGGCGTCCATCTCTTAATTTGGAATTTCCTGAATTAATGTGGGTTTTGGTCGTCCAGCACAGGATCCCCGAGGGGAAGTTTTTCTTTTCTCTGCAGAACACCAGAGAAAAGGGATCCCTGCGGCTCCAGCCTGCCTTTCTCTGGTCCTGCTGCAGGGCACAACCTGCTGGGAATGTGTCCCGCCCACCTCGGAGGCTCCCTGCCCCCTCTGCCCGAAAGCGATTTAGGAAAACCTCTCTGCCAGGTCATTCCCACCCAGCTGCGTCCTGAGGACTCCTTGGCCTACACATCTCAGCTGTGGCCAGGCCCGAACTTGCTGAGCCCGGAGCAGGCGGATCAAACCCATTCAAATAAGGAAGGCCATCTGTTCCTGGCTCCAGCTGCCGTCCCTTCATTTGCAAATGGCTGGGGTGCTGCTGGGGGGACTGGTCCTGGGACACATCTGCAGCCACCGAAGGAGTATTAGAACCAGGGTCCTGCTGAGAGGAGAAAGGCCAAGCCCTTTAAATAAACTTGCTGAACAATAGCCCCCAAAGGTCCTGAGTTGAAAAAGCAGGGGGCAGCCTTGCCTGGTGGAATAACTGTTAACCTCCCCCGCCCCTTCCTTTTTTCCTTTTCTTTTGTAGCTGGGGCCACTTTAAAGCATTCAGAAAATACTTGCCTGTTTGGGGAAGATGTCAGATAGGTTTTGGACATCAGTCTGACCTTTTGGGAGCGTATACGGCAAATGTATCCACTCGAGTACACACTGTTTATTGGATGTTTATATCAGTTTCCGGGAGGTGAGCTTGTCCCAGCATCAGCTGCTAGGAGCCACAGGTAACACTAAATGTGGAAAGGTGACTGTCCCTGAAACCTCACCTCTGGAATGTAGTCAGGCTGCCAGCTCTGGGGCATGCTCTCCGGAATGCGGGCCGGTCACCCAGACTCACAGCAATGCAGGCCCTCGAGCTGACGGCTGTGTGGAGGCACAACTCTTGGGCCTCTTGCCCACGGTTTGCTGTCTGCAGGGCTCTTCCCGGCATGCTGTGGGGTTGGGACAAGTTATTCAGCTCCTGAGCCGACTGGGATCCTCACCTCAAGGGCATTTTGGGGGATGTTACTGTGCCCCACGTGTCAATGTCAGGTACTCTGAGATTTGTTGGAGGGGTGGATAATAGATGGTATTTTAATAAGCCACAGCCTCTTCCCTTAGCAAGTTCATCAGACAGGTATTACACCTGGGTGCTGATGATGACAAATCTCACAAGATTTTCTGATGTTTAGTCCCATTTGGGAACATTCCGGAAATCCCCACTTAGGTAACTTACGCATATATGATGTGACAGATTTGTTCATTTGAAATAAAACCCTGTTGTGAAGGCAGAGGAATACAAACTGAGGTTCCCACGTGGTTGGAAAAAGCAATCTGCTGACCAGTTAGTGTCAAGCTCTCACCTGCAGACAGGAGCCCAGGAGTGCCCTCCTGGCCGGTGAGCTACAGGCAGGTACACAGAGGCCTTCCCAGGCATCCTCTGGTTTTGTCCTTGTGGTGACCTTGACCTGCAGCAGGCAGGCTTGGAGGTGTTTTTCCATTCTGTAAACCGTGACTCTAAGGCTCAGCGAGGTGAAGGGCTGCTCACGCTGACACATGCGTTCCTGGCAGAAGCAGGTCTCCACATCTTGTCCTTGGACACTAGAGCTGAATTTCTTACACTGTGGTCCTTGGACCAGTCTTTATGCACAGTAAAGTCTGAGGAGCACTACATTGAACTCATTCCAGAAGCTCTCTGTACCTCTGTTGGGTGGGGTGAGTGGGGGGCCAGAGGTAGACTGTATTTGGTTATGCTTATACTAGATGGACAAACAAAGGCTGTGGTGTCTTGCAGATGGGAGCAATGCAGTGTCTTAGTGGGAATCAGGGGAATTGCCACAGAGGGGTTATCTGAGATGGACTTTGAAGGCTGTGTAGGAGCCTGCCAGGGAGCATAGCAGGGTGGGCATGTAGGTGGAGGGAACATTGCGTAGGGAGAGAGGGATGTGGGTCCTGGCGCATGCCTTAGTGTGGGGATGTTCTTTGGGTTTTATCGTATCTGAGTGTGGAATGGTCTGTGCCTTTTTTTTTTAAAGTAGAGATCAGGTTTGCTTTTCAGAAGATTGCTGTGTGGGTCTGCAGTGGCGCATCACGGGAGGTCCTATGGAGAGATGGCACCTAGAGGGGACCTGTGGCATGCAGTCTTGCCTGTGCTCGCTTTCAGAGCCATTTCAGGGATTGGCTTAACAGGTGAGGGGATGTGGGTATTGATCAGAGGACGGGCAAGAGGAGAAGGGGGGCGTCAGTGAGGCCTCGGAGCTTGGGCTGCTGTTTCCCAGTGACTCCCTTCAGTGAGAGGCCAGCGGAGGAGGAGGTGGCAGGTCACTTGCTTGTGGACAGGACCTCTGCAGACATCTAGGTAATGTGTTCCTTCCCTCAGGCAGGTGGAAATATGAACCTGCAAGCCAGGACTTGAGTGGCATCCGCTTGGAGCTGGGAAAAGCCACAGGGGCCCAGGAGATCGGAATGTAAGGGAAGGACCAGCAAAGCCAGAGGTGGAATTCTGAGCACGCCCACGGATACAGGAGGGGCGAGGAAGAAGTTTCCTAGAAAGGCAGGAAGACCTCCCTGCCACGTTCCTGTGCTTAGCACACACACATACCCACACTGGCTCGCACCCCAGCAGAAAGTGGAATGATAACCGACGACAGTTAACCCTAAAGTGTGCGAATGGGGTTTGAGAAATAGAAGGCTTCCCCTCTCCCCTCTCACATCTCATTCTCCCTGCTGAGAAACCCTGTTGGGTGGCGTTTCTTTCTTTCATACTTAGCAGAGGAATAGTGATGCCCACTGGAAGGTCTTTCCAGTGGCGGGTACATATGTGCCGGGCAGCGTGTGAGGTGCTTTCTGTTGGCTCTGGCATGTGTTATTGTCCCTGGTTTGCAGGGGAGGTGAAATGAAGGACTGGAAAAGCTGAGGGCTCGTCTCAAGGTCACGCACTCTGTGAATTTGTGGAGTTGTCACTCAGGTGTGTTCAGTCTGTACTTCAACATCCCAGCCTCGTCCTCATCTTTTCTGAAGAGTCACCAAGGAAGGGACAAAAATGAGACCCTAGCCTTTGTGCTAAGGTGTGCAGGAATGAAGGTTTGGAAGGTTTGCTGAAAGATCAACTCACAATAAGGCTGATTAATAAAGAGTAAGAGATTTATTCACTGTGCACCCAGGGAGATTCACAGTGACGACCCAGTATCCCAGTGAGGTCTAGAAATTTATATGCCCTCATTTTAGAGGGTAGGGGGAAGATGAGGAATCTAGGTAATTTTGTTTAGGGGCAATAAATGGTTACTAGGGAGGATGAATAGATACTTGGGAGAATGGATGGATGGGGGAAACAGATTGACTTGTCAGTGATTCTCTTTGGAAATTAAATTAACCAGAGAGACAGATACTGTATTTAAAATGATTTGGGCCTGGTCTGGTTGCATTCTTCCTCTTCTTCTTCTTCTTCTTCTTTTTTTTTTTTTTTTAATGATAGAGCCTCACTCTGTTGGCTGGGCTAGAGTGCCATGGAGTCATCATAGCTCACGGTAACCTCAAACTCCTGGGTTCAAGTGATCCTCCTGCCTCAGCCTCCCAAATAGCTGGGACTACAGGCCTGCGCCACCACACCCTGCTAATTTTTTCTATTTTTAGTAGAGACATATCTCACTCTTGCTCAGGCTGGACTCAAACTTCCTGAGCTCAAGGGATCCACCCGCCTTAGCCTCCTGGAGTGCTAGGATTACAGGGGTGAGCCACCGCCCAGCCTGGATGCATTCTTGATCTTCTTTCTTGCAATATATTGATAACAGGGAGGGGAAAGGAAGTCAATTGTTCTTTTTGATGAGTCTGTCTGGTTTTATGCAGATAGAGGAAAAGCTCTTCCAAGGGCCTGTTGATCTCTAAGGGCCCTTAATTCAAAATACTCTATACCAAGGAGACCTATTGGGGTAAAATTTCCTGAGCTCCTTTAGGTGCCATGAGGGGCTCGGGGTTTGGCTGTAGGAATTTGAAGGAGTGTCTGATTAGACAGGTGGTTCACCACTTTATAAAATGAAGAGGGCAACCTCAGGGTGAGCACCGTTTTGGGGGCAGAGGGATAGGTTTCAGAACTGGAGATGCTGTGTGTTCATTTTACAGGGCAACAACTCTGCAAGGCCACTCTTGACCTTAGGATTGTGTCGATAAAGGCTAGAGGCATCCCATTCACTCCTTCACCTTCTTGTGGTTGCCCCACTGGCCTTCTGATGATAGCGTTTCCCCTAGAACACTGTGCCCTAAGGAGCCCCAAAGAGCTTGAGACGCACCGGCTTCCTCTGCCATGTCCAGCAAATGTATTTCCAGAAGGCGGGAGGCTCCAGCCCGGCATGGCCAGGCGGCCGTGTACACAGACTCCTCATTGTACATCCCAGCCGGGGCGTGCAGAGGACTTTGACATAACTTGTAGCGCAAGTTTCTACTTCCTGGGCACTATATAATCTAATGGCCTGTTGCTTTGGGAAATGCTTTCTGAACAAAGGGCTCAATTTTGAAATTCTTGCTCAAGCAAAACTGTCAATATCTAGGGATTTTATGCAAACAGAATGATTCAATACCTGCATCTTGGTGGTCCAGTGGGAATTTTGCTCTAATGACCGTAAGAATTCAGTACATGTATTGGGACCAGGGAAAACATGTTCCCTTTGTGCCTCTCTGCCTTTTGGAGAACACTGCCACGAACAGCCTGAAACATCAGGATCAAAAGAGAGGGATGCTGACGGAACAGGGAGTAAAGGTTTCCATTTGGGTCCAAATATTGGGTGACCCAGGTGTCTCACTCTTAAATGAGTGCATTGTCAGGCCCTTTGCTGTTTGTACATTTTTATTTTCTCATGGGCAACCACATAATTTCTTTCCAACGTGGAGAGCTGTTCATCGTGTCTCCTAAGACAGCTCTAAATTGCATGAGGGCTGTGCCTAAATAGATACTTGTGGATGGTTACCATATTGGAAACATTAGCCATTATCCCATCTGATCATGAAGAATGGGAGCCCGTCTGAAGTTTCTGGAACAGTCAAGCTGCCACGGCAGAGGTAGCTGTTAGTGGTTGTTCCTGGCACCGTGATGCGGACGAGGAGAGGTTTAAGTCCCCTGCACACCCTGACACTGGGGGGCGGGGTAGGGGGAGACTGCAGCCTTGCAGACTGCTTACGGCTCTGTTTTCCCTGCTTTGGCTTATTTTTGTGCCTCGTCTTTATGGTGGCAGTATTTCTTGAGGTAGAGAAATTTATATTGTTTAGATTATTTGTCCCCTCCACGCCCCCTTAAAGAACAAGTAGTACCTATGCCTTATAAGGGCTCTGTTTGATGTGAGGAATTTCATCTTCCTGCAAGTCTGCTCTTGTGAAGGGGATCTCTGAGGGTGTCTGAGCTGAAGCCGCCAGCCCTGCGGGGCTGCCTTCGGTGTCTGTGTGCACGGAGCCCTCGTGGTGGCACACAAATGTAATCTTCTCTGACTTCATCCTGGGGCCTCCACTGCCTTTATGCCATCCTGCTGATAAGTTCTGATGGCGGCGGGACTCAGACTGTGCTGTAGGAAAGTGGAGGCCGCGCTCTTCCAAAGCCCCTGCCTTGCAGACCGTCCTGGGTTACTAAAAGGCTGTGCTGCACCTGCGTGATGTCCGTCTGTCCGTCTGTCTGTCTCTGCACACTCCCTCTCTGTTCCTGTGGACAGAGAATTGGGTATCAGCCAGCTAAAACTTCTTACCAGGACCGCCTGTGTGGCCACTACAGGACATTGTAAAGACCAGGAGGGCCAGGAGGGGCTACCTGGGACAGGGCGGACCAGTGGTCACTTACTCACCACATGCTTCATGTGCTGTGACTCTGCAGTGATGCTTGTAGCATGTCTCCATGTGTTTCTTCTGTCGAGACATTTGGCAGTCCCACAGCCGTGACATTTATTCCTCTTGTCCAAGGTGGCAGCAGGTCTGGGAGGGCACCAAGAGCCCAAGGCCATTTTTCTGCTCTTGTCCTCAGTGCTTCTATTCCCGCTCCTATGAGAGCCACGAGCTGTGCCACGAGGCAGCGACAGGCTCGGCCCTGCAGCCCACACCTGGCAGCCTGCCCCTTCTCTCCCCTCCCCTCCCTCTTCCTCCCCGCCCCTTCTTCTCTGCTTGTCTCCCAGAGGAATCCGTTCAGGCACCCCTCTCTTTCTCCTTTCTTCCTCCTTCCAGGGGAATGTGTTCAGGGATTGGATGCCCCTGGCTTTGGGGGAGGGAGAAACCGCAGTGGGATGTGTTCCAGGGCGACCTCGCTGCATCCTTGAAACAGGATCATTGAGACGTCGCAAAAGACACCTTCCCAGGGAAACCCCAGAAAAGGCTGAATTTGTGAAGGGCAATGTAGTGAGTGTCCAGGGGCGCACACTGCTTTTTGCTTCCTTAACAGTTTAAATCTGTCGTCCATCCTCCACGAACGGATTGGACAGGGCAAGACTTGGGTTTCCCATCTGTTCTCTGTTTGCACGTGGGCGCCATTTCAAAAACCACACGGGAGGAGTTTATAGGCAAACATTATAAAAAGTGACAGTCTGAAGTGCTGCTATGGCTGGTTTGGCAACATGAAGTGTTACCTGGAATAGCTCACCGTTTCCAAACTCTCTCGAGCTGTTTCAACCGTCTCATGACAACCCTCCTGATGACAGTGGTGACGAATTCAGCTGGACGTGTCCAGTGTAGTCACGGAAGTCACAGCCTTTTTGACTTTCACAGGGTTTCCCCCTCCCAGGGCCATATTCACATACAGTGAGGACTTTTTTCTCTTAGTTTATTGACAGAGAGATAAACTCATGCAGCTTGTAGCTAGTGACAATCAGTGTGATGTTGCCCTTGACAGGTCACGACCTCTGCCTTGATCTGCTGAGGGACTTGGAGGGTCAGGCAGCCCCTGCCTCAGTTTCCTTCTCACCCCAGTCGAAGGCCCCTCAGCTCTAAATTCCTGTTAGCTGCCGAGGAAGAGCAGCACGAGCAGTTTCTTAGGGCAGGAAGGAGGCCCCTGGGGAATGACACACAGGCTGTGTGCAATGCCTGGTTTTGTTCAGACCATTTATTTCCTGACTAGCTGTGCAGGCATCCATCTCTTTCATTCTTTTACTGTCAGAGGAGTCACTTGATTGAAAAGAAGCTGCCTGATAACATGCTGCTGGCACTTCCCAAGTGTTGGAAACTTCTGGGAGAAAATTCAGATGGACACAACTAAACCTTGCAGTGGGGCTGTGAACAGCGGTGTGGCCATCGCAGGTGGAAATGAGTGTGTTGAACCTCCCGGAAAGGAGACCCATCCTCTTGTGTGTTTAGCGATTTCAGGTAATAGTGACAAAGAACGGTCAACACTCGCGTGTGCGTGTGTTCCAGCTTGCTGCTGCTTTTTGAATTTTAATTTATTTTATGAAAAATATGTGGAAACATATTTTCTGTCTGTGGAAGCCTCTGAAAGAGCATTTGGTGTGTAGCAAAGCAGCTTCTGGAAACTTCTCCTTGTCCTGTCTTGGCAGGAGAGGGGGGAAATGTTGGACTGTGTGTGCCACGCAGATTTGCACAGGAAAGGTGAGAAGTATGCCACAGCACCAGAAAACAGTAAACCCGGGAAATGTTCATATTGCTGTAAAAGGTATCGTGTGCATTTCCTGGGAATTCTCTGCCCTGTGTCAAAGGTCCTGGTTCCCAGAGCAGGTGGTGCAGTGCGTGGAGTAGGGGTGGTCCCGTCTGTGGAAGGTGATCAGTGTTAGGGAGGCGCATCGGGGCGTGGCAGGCGCAGCATCACTGGTGTCAGAGGGACAACAGGGGCTTGGGGAGGG
The DNA here is from genome assembly GCF_041146395.1 of Eulemur rufifrons. Taxonomy (NCBI): domain Eukaryota; kingdom Metazoa; phylum Chordata; class Mammalia; order Primates; family Lemuridae; genus Eulemur; species Eulemur rufifrons. The sequence goes on along the minus strand of NC_091010.1, from coordinate 63,119,776 downwards.
CGTATCTGTAGGGAGCGGGAGGTGAGGTCACCTGGAACATTCAGACACTGAAGCGCAGCCCCCTAGACAGCAGGTGGCCTCCTGATATGCCTTTGATGTGTGCTCATGTGCAGGGACCTGCATGCTGGGACGCAGGGTGGCAGGGAGGTGACTGGGTTGTCCTTGGGCCCTCCCCTGCTGTGGCCCCACACCTTCCCCGCCTCTCTTGTTTTACCACCTTTTCTTACTGTTTCTCCCCAGTCTCTTCCTCCCTTCCTTTCCTTATCCACTCATTCTCCTTCTCCCTGCCGTGTGCTTGCGGTCATCCCAGGGTACCTGGGAATATTGCTGGATTGTTTGCTAACAACACTGCTGACCCCCAAGATGGGGCTTTTGTGAAATGGTCACATAGGGGAGGGAGGGGGGAGTCCCTGCTTTCAGAATTTCCCAAGGCAGTTGTTACTGGTTTGAGACTTTGAAGTCGGGATGGCTTGATTTTATGGATAAATGTCGTTACCTTATTAATGCATTTTGGGGAGATTATTACTCTGCTTGAAGCTCGGAAAACTGGGTAACAGTTTTGACCTGGTTGTGCCGGAAATAAAAACAATTTTTAGTTCATCATCATCATGTCTGTTGAGATGGGGGCCCATGAGTAAAACCTTTCTGTATTTAGAGATACAAATGCAAGTGTTCTTGGAGTATCCTCTGAAAATCGCGGTGCTCAAAATTGTGGCGTTTTCAGCTTTGAAGAGTAACAGTGGTAGTGACAGTTGTTGGGAAATCAGGTTTGCAGCTGTTGGCTCCTTGGCCTGGTATGTGGGTGTTCTTGCTCTTCAGTAGTTGGGGAACCTGAGGCCGAGAGGTTAAGCAGGACGGGGAGGTGCGGGAGCTCAGGGCTCCGTCCTCCTCTCATCCAGGACAGCGCCCTTTGCCAAGCATCCTCACGGTCCCGCGTTCTTCCTTCCAGAACGGCAGGTGGTGATGTCTTTTTGGTGACATTGGTCTAGCAACTCAGATATCCCTGGTTGCAGCAAGACTTTGCAGTTTACTGATTTCAGGCAAAGGAAAAGATTCTTAGTGAAAACACTTTCCTTTAAACATGGAGAAATCATAAGTCACAACTCCAGTTTTGTCAGGATAGAGATTTTTCTGCAGCACGATTGTAAATGTCTTGCTTATCTTTTTTTTTCCGTGTCCCGATGTGGTGGTAGAGCATTCCACCGCAGAGAATGAACTTCACTGTATCTGTGGGGCAGGACAGCGGGGCCCCAGTCGCCTCCCCTTTAAGGGAGGGAAGCTTTGCGGCTTCTGTCCCCTGCTCGGGAACCTTGACCAATTCTGACTCAGAGCAAAGCAAATTTTACAACATTCTTGACGACTTGCTGATCACATCACGTGGTCATAATAAATATTGATTATTTTGTGACCCCAGTCGATCCAGTGTAAATTCATTCTGACGCTGTGGGTGCTGGAGACACAGGACCCCAGTGACACCTGATCATTGCTTCAATCAGCTGCGAAAGGGATTGGGCCGGGTCTTTGAATGAATCGGTGACTCTCAGACCCTGGGAATGAGAGATGTTTTGAGACTGGGGGCCAAACCGAACCGTCTCCTTCTTTCTTTCTCAGATTTTTCATCCTGTCTTTTTTCCTGTTCAATGTTCAAAGTATTTCCCTTAGTCGCTCAATTCAGCCATGATACGACTTAACCAGCCTTGGGAGAGCTGATCTGAGAACCTTCCAGCTAAGTTCCCGACAACATCTTTTAAATTTCGCTTTGTCCTTCACTTCCCAGCTCAGACGGCTGCTCTCTGGAGAAGCTTCTCTGATCATCTCATGCAACAGGATTTGAAGAACTTTCTGTAAAGGGGGGACTGTAAATATTTTAGGCTTTGCGGGCCATAGGGTCTGTGTCACAACTACTCAACTCTGCCCTTGTAACACAGAAGCGGCCCAGACAGTGCACTAAGGAGTGAGCGTGGCCGAGCTCCAGTAGGGCTGGTTTGCCCGCGGGCCACCGTTTGCCAGCCCCTGCTACAGCACGAGCCCTTGCCCCCCGTTTCTGCGCGTCTGTTATCTTGTTGACACATAGCATTCTTCTTCTGAACACTTGAGACCACCTCACATACTTTATATTTTTTGTAGATTTTTTTTATTTATTGTCTGTCACCCCCACCATACTGGAAGCTCCACAAGCGCAGGGGCTTTGTCTTGTCTCCTGTTGCTCCCTGAGCAGCCAGAACAAAGCTTGGTCCATAGTAGGTGTTCAATAAATAACTATTGAGGGAGAAAAACCCACTTCTGAAACATAAACCTGCCCGTCAGTGGGCAGGCTGTTTGGGGGTTTCACTTGTATTGGGGGTGTGCTTGTCCATGTTCAGTTGAACTTCTGTTTTCTTCCTTTTGTTGTGGTTATCTCTTTAGGTTTGCACACTGTTAGCGTCTGGGCCTCTCTTGGCTTGTCTGGCGTTGGTGTTGCCCCTTCAGGAAGCTCTGGGCCTCCCCGTTGGCTGTTGATTGTGCTGGTGAGGGGGGATTTCTTGGACCGGTTGCTTGTGCCCCTCACTGCCCCTGTAACAGTGGGACTGAAGCATGAATTGACTGTATTTCAGTCTCATGTGGGACATTGTCCTTTGCTGGGGTCTAGGCAGAACAACTGCCCTGTGATGCTGCCCAGTGCTGGGAAGCTGTGTGTTTCTGGGCACCGTTCGCAGTTCTGCTGTAGGGATAAAAGCTCTCTGCGTGGACCCTCATGGCCACGCCCGCCAGCAGCTCTGGCTGCTCTGAAAGGCCATTGGTTTCCTTTTCTGGGTTGGATGCTCTACTGTCTAAGTGCCTCGCGCTAACCGATCGTGCCACTGGAGCATGCTGGGTTGGATGCTCTGCAGTCTCGTCCTGCCCTGCATATTTGGGGACTATGGTCCCGTTCAACATGGCCACCTTCCCTGTGTATGCCAAGGGTGGCCCAGGTGGGCTAGGGTGGGGAACACAAAGCGCCCTGAGCACCCAAGCTTTCCCTCTAGGATCTTGGTGTCTGCTCAGGAGATGGGACGTTGTAAGAAATGTGGCACATCCCGCGAGCTGGTGAAGTGGGCAGACGTATGGTGGAGGGACAGAGATCACTTCCGGCCAGGGCAACTGATAGGCTGTTCCTTATCACGGAGGGCACGGCTCGATTTGGGCCTTGAAGGATAGATGGGGGTGAACAGGGAGGAGAGGGAGGAGAGAGTGTCCCTACAGAAGAGAGAGGCACAGGAGGCTGGGAGGCTGGGGGGCCCCGGGGTGTATGTGGTAGGGTTGGTGGGCAGGGTGGGATCCCGCTTTGTAAGGTGGTGTGAGGGCCACACAGCACTCAGTGGCCTCGAGTCAGGATCCCTTTAAGCGCAGTGGAGACGTCTTCTCAGCTGTCTGGGAATTTTGTTCTTTTTGTGTTTGGTATTAAGGCCTCCAGCTTTTATCAGTTAGAGTAAAACAGCATGTCCCAGCTTACCCAGCACAGAATTAAGTCTTGATTCCCACTAAGTACTGATCTGAACTTGAGAGCTCACAAAAAGTCCAGGCAGCAAACCATTTTGTGCCGGGATCCATCAGTTTCCCTTGAGTGGGAGATGTTTCGATTGAAGAAGCTTGGCTTTGTGAGAACAGGCCGAGTCTCGCACAAATAAATAGATAATTAAGAGCATGTGTGTGCATGCGTGTGCTTGTGTGTGTGTATGTGTGTTACACATTGTCATGTTGAATGCACACGTTTATAAAACTCAGTGTTCTTATAAATAAAATGTGCCGCAGTGAAAGACTTTCCCAGCTGTTACAGTGCACACAAGCTTTGGACTGGCAATTGACTGAAACATTTCCTTGCGAAATATCCTTCCATGCTGGGGTTTGGTTTGTTTTTCAAGCCCTGCAGTACCTGGGAACTAAGGCAGGACAGCTTTGCTGGGCGCTTCCTCTGGTTGCTGTGTAAGATACCCAGTCTAGTCTATGAGTAGGGGCTGCTTCCTGGCTTCCCAGCATCCAGGGAGAGATGGACGCCTGCTGGGGCCATTTGCAAAGCACGAACAGCTCTTCCTGGGAATCAACAGGCCTCCACTGACCTTTGTTGGACGTTCTCTCCTTTCCCTCCTTCCCATCTGTCTCCGCCTTCTCTCCCACCTTTCTGCAGAGCCACCAACCAAATACCAAATCTCTCAACCAGAAGTTTACGTGGCCGTGCCAGGGGAGTCGCTAGAGTTGCGCTGCCTGTTGAAAGATGCCGCCATGATCAGTTGGACTAAGGATGGGGTACACGTGGGGCCCAACAATAGGACAGTGCTTATTGGGGAATACTTGCAGATAAAAGGCGCCACGCCTAGAGACTCCGGCCTCTATGCTTGTACTGCCGCTAGGACTGTAGACAGTGACACTTGGTACTTCATGGTGAATGTCACAGGTGAGTTGGCCTGCGAGCACTACGCCCACTCTTCTCTGTAACTGTTTTCTGGTTAGAATTTTTTTGGCCAAGTGAAATCATAGTGATTCCTGCTAATTGGATGCTAGGTGCACACCTTCATAATTTATTATTGATCTGTTTCTGAGATTCTTCCATGGGACCTGGTGCACCAGAGAGGCTGGTCATTAAGAATGACAAAATTCTTGTGCACAAAGCAACATTTTTCTTTTTAAGACAGCATGCTTTTATGTAAGGAAAAACATACCTTCCCCCCCCGCCCCCCCGCCCCATACTGCTAACACCCTTGGCATTTAGAATACAGGATTGAAATTTGAATGCTGAAGATTTCCAATTCCTTTATTAAAATTTGAGTTTCTCTCCTTGATTTTCCTTCCATGCAGTGAGTGGGACTGGACAGGCCCTCTCTGTGGCTGAGTTAAAGCCCTACTTTCAGAGTATTAGTTGACAATCAGAAGGGCCGCACAGGGGCTAAGTTTTGTTAGGGACTGAATTCCTTTCTTGAAGGGGACCCTGAATCCTGAACGGTTATGTTGGAAAAAAAGTCTTTGGATGTTATAACTGGTAAATTTGTCAGAGACTTGAACCCTGCTTGAAGCTTAAAGCCTAGTTCCAGTATATCCAGTTTTATGGCATATTTAAATAACGTGAAAACAGAAAACATTGAGAATCATAACATTGACCGACTGTCATCATGGAGAGAAAATTTAAGCCATAAAAACCGTCTTAACTGTACACAGTCCCAGGCTTTTCCTTTAGGTTCCTGGGTTGTTGAATTCACTACAGAGAAGGTCTAAGCTGTAGATAATTGCAAACTTTTGCTTTGCAAAAACACATCCATGGATATGTTCTTTTGAATGCAGATGCCATCTCATCCGGAGATGACGAGGACGACACAGATGGCCCTGAGGATTTTGTCAGTGAGAACAGTAACAACAAGAGTAAGTAACTGCCGGGCTCCGACGATCCCTGCGAGAGGAGCGCAGAGGGAAGTCCTGCCTGTCACCTGTCTTGTCCACTCTTCAGCGCCGTGCTGTCTCCGCGGCCCTTGCCTGTCCCTGCTGTGTCTACTCTCCTGACTTTCAACCCTCAAATAAACCAGTGTTGCTACACACCTTCTCTACCATTTGTCCTTTTTCTTCTCGTGTCAGTGGCCACTCGCTCTTCAGAGCAGTTACTACTTTCCTTGGTTTTCCTTTTGCCTTTGGCTTCTCACTGTTCTGAGCGGTAAAGATAGTAGAGCCATGTAACATCTTGGTTTTCTTTGTAACCATTGATCTGCGCTTGGCTCAACCTAGGGATTCCTGCCTGGGGGTGACTGCCCCCTTCTCTGCTCTCTGGGGACATTGGGCAATGTTTGGTTGTCACAACAGGGGTAGGGGGTGCTAGTGGCATCTAGTGCGCAGAGGTCAGGGATGCTGCCAGTAAACATCTTAAAATGCACAGCGTGGCTCCCGTCACAAAGAACTATCTGTTCCAAAATGCTGGTCATGCTGAGGTTGAGAAACCTGGGCTTTCTAAAACGTGTGCATCATGCGGAGGGGAGGGAAAGGAGTGTGGCTCACCTTGTAGGCCGTGATAGAAAAGGGGGCTGAGGGCTTGCTTCCTGGAGGCAGTTAACAGTGAGCACTGGCACCTGAGAGGCCACTGTCTTGGTGAGTAGGAACATGGTAATGGGGCAGCCTGGGTTCGAATCCTGCTCCTCTACTTCCGAGTTGCTCATTTAACTCCGGCGCCCAGTTTCTTCACCTGTAAAATGGGGAAAATTAAGAATAATATTAATAAATATCATGGGGTTGTTATGAGGATTCAATGAGTAACTATTTATACAGTACTCAGAAGAGTGAGTGCTTGTATTTGTTCAATAAAGAAAATAAACTAACTATATAGCATTAGTTGCATTTTCCAGCGACATGGCTGGAATGTTCCTAAAGTGATTGTACATTGGGCCTTGGGGTTCTTTGCTTATGTAGTGTATGCTACATATTCTCAAAAGGATTTTAGAAAATTTAGTAAATTTAAACAAGGCCTAAATAATAAGTCAATTAGTTAATAAAATAGGCCCAGAGAGGTTTGGTTTTGTTGTTTTTTTTTTTTTTTTTTAGAAAAAAAGACTTTAAAAAGAGCAGTTTTAGGGTCATAGCAAAATTGAGAGGAAAGTACAGAGATTTCCGTTATAGCCTTGTCCCCACATGGGCACGGCCTCTCCCAATATTAACATCCCCACTCGAGCGTACATTTGTTACGATGTCATCATCACCCAGAGTTCGCAGTTTACATTAGGCTGTATAATCTTACAGTCTGTAGCCTTCCTTCACTTAGTAGTATGCATTTAAGTTTCCTTCATGTCTTTTCATGGCTTGATGGCTCATTTGTTTTTAGCACTGAGTAATACTGCATTATTTGGATGCAGCACGGTTTGTTTATCCATCCACCTACTAAAGAGCATCTTGGTTGCTTCCAACTTTTGGCAGTTATGAAGAATGCTGCAGCAAACGTCTGTGTGCAGGTTTTTGTGTGAACATGGTTTTCAGCTCCTTTGGGTAAATATGAAGGAGTGTGATTGCTAGATTATGTGGTCAGAGTATGTTAGATTTGTAGGAAACCACCAAACTGCCATCCAAAGTGGCTGTACCATTTTGCATTCCTACCAGCAATAGATGAGGGTTTCTATTGTCCATACCCTAGCTAGCATTTGATATCAGTGTTCTGGATTTTGGCCATTCTAATAGGTATATAGTGTTACATCATTGTTTTAATTTGCATTTCCCTGATGAACTACAGTGTGAAGCATCTTTTCATGTGATTAATTGCCATCTGTATAGCTTCTTTGGTAAGGTGTGTGCTACGGCCTTTGGCCCGTATTTTTAATTGGGTTGTTTGTTTTCTTATTGTTGAGTTTTAAGAGTTCTTTGTATATTTTGGATAATAGCCCTTTATCACATATGTCTTTTGCAAATATTTTCTCCCATTCTGTGGCTTGTCTTTTCATTCTGTTGACAGTGTCTCTCCTTGAACAGAAATTTTTAATTTTCGTGAAGTCCAGCTTATCAAGTCTTTCTTTCATAGATTGTACAGTCATCCTCAAACCCTCCGTCATCTAGATTTTCTCCTGCATTATCTCCTAGGAATTTTATAGGTTTGTGTTTCACATTTAGGCCTGTGATCTATTTCAAGTTAATTTTTGTGAAGGTTACAAGGTCTGTGTCTAGATTCACATTTCTGTGAGTGGGTGTCCAGTTGTCCCAGCTCTGTTTGTTGGAAAGACTGTCTTTTAGCCCAGAGCTAAAGGGAGAAGAGAAAACAGATACTGTTAGGCACCTGGGATAAAGGTGTTAGGTAAGTGAAGATTTGGGTTTGTCCCTGAGTCTCTGAGCAGCTTGGGCAAAACTGGGAAATATTTTGGTTTATGCCTTTTTTACTTTCTGGCAAGAGGAAGCTTAGGGGCAGTGGTCCTCAAAGTGAAGTCCCTGGACCAGCAGCATCAGCATCATCATCATCTGGGAAATTGTTAAAAATGAAAATTCTCAGACCCACTGCATTAGTGTGACTCTGATTCACACTAAAGTGTGAGAGCCCTGGCTTAGGGATTGGCACGTGGATCTCCGCCCTGAGTGGGAGTTCACCATTGACAGTCTTGTTCACACCACAGTGGGTAAGAAGGCCGGTGAAAGTGTCTCCTGTGATGATTTGTACCAGCCTGTAAAGAGGTTATTACTGCTATTTACCGAAAGCACTGATACAACAGAGCACGTCACTCTCTTCTGTGGTTCTTCCTTCTGGCGTGAAGCCGAGGGCTGGCTTTGGGCAGGCTCTGTGTGGGCTGTTGGCTCGGTTAATGCCGCCAATAACCCGATAAGGCAGAGAGAGTATTTATTTGTGTTTTATTGATGGGAAAATTGTGACTCGGTGAGCGAAGGCAGAGCTGCGATGCAGTCGCAGGCCTGTCGCACGCTGGGCATTCCAGGGTGGTGAAGGGGGTGGTGTGGGCGTGCGCAGACGGTTGTTTACAGCTTTAAAGCGATACCTGCGTGTCAGTGCCATTGCTGTTGATTGAGACACCAGATTCCGCCAGCTTGGTTTTGTTGGCATGCCTGGGCACGGTGTTGTCCTGGTGGTCAAGCACCCTGCCTGCAGGTCACCACGAAGCCACGTGGAGTAACAAAACGCAACAGCAAGGTATAGGTCACACGACACCCAGGCCGAGTGGTTCGAGTGCTGTGGACCTCTGGCCTTTCATTGTGACCTCGTCCCGACTGCCCAGAGCCCCTGCAGAAGGGACGGGCAGAAGAGCGCTCGGTGTGATGAAGGCCAGCCCAGTGCGCTTGCCATGCCTGCACCTCGCAAGCAGGGTTTCTTTGTAATTAGCTCTCGAATGACACCAACTCTGCCCCCGAAATGGGTGCTCTGCCGTGATTAAGGGCTGGTGTTAGCTGTACCAGGGAGATACTGCTGTCGGGAGGTGCCTCTTGTTGGTGCCTGTGAAACATTAGATGCTATTTAAAGTGATAGCAGTTCTTAGCTGGCTACTTGGCCCCTGCCATCTGTTAGTGTGATTAGGCCGGCCTGACTCACAGGTGCAGCCTGGGGCGGCTGAGATTAAGCAGCTGTGGCCTGTGTGGACAGAGGAATGCCACGGCCAGGGTAATTGGCAAGGCAGGGAAGGGGATGTTGCCATTAAAACAATTTTTTGCCACCTCAAGTGTCAAATGCCTGACCCGATTAATAGGGAAAATTGCAGAAGCACCAAATTCTTTGCATTTTCAGCCACCTGGAAAATACCCACATGTCCAGATTGATTCCACTGGTGCCTTCTGATTGTCTGGAAATGCCACTGGGGTGTGTTCGAATTTTCCTCTATAGTAACATTAACAAATGATGCTCCAGGGACCCTGGGTTGGCAGTGACATTTTTGGGCTTTTCTGAAGAGTTTGGTGTTCTTTTTTTTTCCTTTTGGATTGAGACATCACATATTTCTGTATCTTCTGACTTGAAAAAATACGTTGCATGTTATTCCCTCTGCTGGAATGCGATATGTTGTTTATTTAATTTTGGTGGTGAACTCTAAGAAGGCCAGCGTATCTGCCTGGCAGAGTTCTTTTTGGGTTCTATACAGAGTACAGAAAGCATGCTAGCCAAGTATAGTGGCAAAAATAATAATCGGGAAGGCAGGATTGTTGAATTTTGGCCACAAAACTGGCATCCAGTAACATCAAGGTCTTGTTTGAGTTTTATAGGAATGTTCTGCCATATTCAGGTTGCTCTTAGCTCTTAACCCATCTCGGCAGCCAGCTTCTCTGTGGAGGAGTTCCTCGCTCTCGCTGGCAGATCAAGTGGCTCGTTCTTGAGCATTCACCTGTTCTATTATATTGCACCAGGTGCAATATGATGTAATATTTCAGGCTGCCTTTTCCAGTAGACTGTTTGCTTCTTGAGGGCAAGAACCATGTTGGGTGAATATTTTGTGGAATAAGAGTCCTCAAATATATCTTTTATGGATCTCATTAAAAATAGAGCAATGTTCAGGCCTGCTCTGTACATTAAGATAGTAAGCTGGTGTTTCCCAAAGAATATTGCTTGGAACCCTCTTGCAGAATAGTGCTCTGCCAACATAGAGTTGTATTTTGAAATAAATTTGGAAAATACTTTGACTCTCTCTTGGAGACTTACAGTGTCCTTCAGCATAGTACAAGTTCTGAAAAGTTCTGTAGTAAAACATCTGTTTAATTTTGCCCTTTTCCAGGCTTTTCCAAATTTATCGACCGTAAGACCCTTTTGAAAATACAGCATCTAGGAACATCCTGTTGCACATGCATTTCAAAACCCGGCCATGGGCTGATTTGATCGATCTGATTTTCCCCTCCTGTTTAAGTCGAGTTCTTCCATCACAGATGTGCAGGGCACTCTCCTGGCATATTTCAGCAGCTGACTAGCTGATGACCTCACACCTTACCAGCTAGATGTTTCCCGAGCGGAACGATCCTGTGATGTCATCGCGAGCCCGGCTGCCAGGAAGCGATGCTGCTGTGTCGGCCCATCAGGGCAGCATATTTTTCTTTGGACAGAAAGTTGCAATTTCAAATGCTAATTTTTGAAATGCATCCAGGTTGAGGGTTTTAAAAGGATCAGAATCTATCTTTTTGCATAGAAAAGTGTAACTTAACTAGTCCTTGCCTTCCCTAGGTACCAGGTATCTTAATGGGGTATCTGGCAGCAAATAGACACGTCTGCTCCTTTTGTCCAAGGGATTTTTATCTCCTCCAGCTTGTCTTTAAGGGATTAATGTTTTTGAAGAGCTTGAGACGTAGTTCTTGGGCAGATCATGATTGACAAAAAGTTCAGGTCTGTTGCCGAACTAGAGGCAAGTGATAGTGAGGTGGCTGTGTTAGGGTTCTTGCTGCTGGAGTGGTTCTCTATTGAGTGAAGAGAGAGACAAGGTGATTTTCTATTTTGGTTTCAGTCCTGTTGAGACCTGCACATGCCCAGATTCCATGTCAGGGAGAAAGGCCATTTTTTTTTTTCTTGTTTTTTTGAAGTAATTAGGGAAAACAAAGATAGTTGGCCTGAGGTTCCAAACTATATTGATTAACTTGTTGATAATAGCAAGGGAAACCACCTTTGTTCTAATTGGGATTTTTACTTGGTAGAGATTGTATCTAAACTGGTCACCGCAGGTTTCTTTGTTGTGCTGAAGTTTCTAGGAATTGAAAAGAACAAAAAAACAAAGCACACAGGCCTCCTAAATTTTTGGAAATTCCCTTTGTGGTAAAACCTCATCACTCATTGGGTTTGGGCATTTTGTCCCAAAGGCTGGTGATGGTTGGTGTCCTATCCAGTGGGCTGGATTGAATGTCTCTTCTTTCTCAGCCCCCACCCTGCACACAGCATGGCTGATGACGAGAGGAGTTTCCTGGCAGATCCTGGGAATTCCCGTGGGCGAGCTGGTCTGCCAGTGTACTCGGTCCTTTCACTTGTGGGTAACTTGCCTGGTTTTTAAAATATGTATTTCTGAGCGAATGCCTTGCTGGCCAGTGTGTTGTTGTTTTAATGAGATTTATCAAATAAAATCACAGACATAAGCCTGTCATAATTATACCCTTGCTCACATCTTCATGTGTTGTTAGATTTGTTTTCTCTTAGTTTATGCCAAATGAAAGCAGATGAATTGCAGTCTACTGCAAGGACAGTGGGGACGCCTCAGAGACATTATCCCCAACCCCCACTCCCCTACCCCCCGCCGTCAGGGGTCAAAGCATTCAAATGTTCTGATTAGTGATATTTTTAAAAGCCCTAATTATAGACTTAAGACAGAGGCCTTAGTGGGGCTTTAGGGAGTTTGTGAGACTTAATCTAGGAGCTGAAACAGGCTGTGTTTTCAAAAATTTTTGCATCAATAAAAATACAGTTGGCAGTCATCAGCATCCACCACTCACATAAATCTTGAACTTTTGACTTGATTACCATGGGAGAGTTCAAAGGGCAGGCTGGAGTGGTTGCAAGAGCTCTGCTCAGGGAGCTGGAGACGGGTCCGGCCTTAGCCTGGCCTCTGGCTGTGTGACCTTGATCAAATCACTTAACCTTTCTGGACGACATTGATAACATCAGCCTGTGGGCCAGATGGTCACGGAGTCTCTTTTGGTATAGCCTGGTAACATGATTCCATGTTTTTCCTTTAAATCATTGGGCTGTGTTCTCTCTTTTTGGCTCCAGGGAGAGAGTAGATTGTAAACCTTAGGTGTTAGTATTGGGATACCTCAGGGCTTTTGTGGGAGCAAGCCCAGTAGTCTATGGTTTCTCATTAAGTTTAAATTACAGGGCCAAAAGATACCCTGTAATCCTACCATTTATTGACAGAATCAATACCTGCCCAGCATGTAGATACCTGGAAAGAGTGTCAGAACTAGGAGGTACCGTATAAAGCAATTCCTTCATTATATAGCTAAGGCTTTTAACAGTCATTGATCCATCTGTCCACTGCCCCCCATCCATCCAGCCGTCTGGTAAGTGCTGAGTGCCTGCTCCACAGGCTGAAGATACCTCCAGCTGTACCCTCTGGGTACCCCACTCTTGTCGGTCAGCAGACATCAAATGGAATGTTGTTCAGTGCTGAGACACCCTGATGTTGGAAGCACATCAGTAATGAAGAAGTAGCCCAGGAAAGAGCGGTGAATCTTCCCCGTGGGATGATTGGTAAAGAAAGGCTGCACTGGGTTACTTTTCAGGAGGTTTCTATGGGGTTATAAATCTCTCTTTAACTCACCATGTCTTAAGAAACTTCTGCTGTGTTAAAGTAAAATTCTGCTTGCTCAACATTGTCACTACTATGCGATGACTGTTTCAGTGTAGAAAATGGTAGTAAGTAGGCAGGTGTGCAAAACCTCTGATGGAATTTTAATTCATTTATTGTGGCAGGGTCTTACTGTTCCTTTAATCTGCTCATCATCAGTATTTAATGACTAAGAAAACGTTGTTCTCTTGCTACATATTATATCAGAAGATCTATGAATGTCAGTGCCAAAGGGACCATGCCTATCATTGAGGTCAACTTGTTTACTTTACAGGTGATTTAGTATAATTCATTTTTCTTTGCCATTGGGGGTTTTTCCCACAACTCTCCTTCTATGAATTGACTTTAAATCATGACCTTCATATACCCCAAAGAAGGTATATGAAGTTCAAACAACCTGATGTGTTCTTGGCTTGCAGATTCATTTGAGGTAAGATTTTGAGTAAACTGCTGTCTTAAGCATCTGCTGTGTGCAAGGGTCATCTCTGCTTTTGTAGATCTTTAGTTTGTTAAACCAGTTTCTTCTCCACATGAAAGTTGTTAAAGCTATTCCTGAGCCTTGGTGTACAGGAGGTGCCCTTAGGTGTAGAGGAGTTTGTCCAAGCACCTGGACTGTTTCTCTCCTGTGGCATTCTGGTTCTTTGGAGGCTGCGGCATTGCTGTGGTGTGTAGAGGACAAAAAATGGCAGGAAAGACGAGGACATGAGGCTGCTGGTAAAGGAAACAGTAAGGCTCTTCTTAGAGTGTTATTATTTTTCTAGATCTTCCAGTGTCTTCAAGCTTCATATAAAACTAGTTTATTTCAGGAAGAGCCATTGTAAAACAACAAAATAGTCCCTCCCATTCCAGTACCAAGTTCATTAAAAATATTCATGAGCTGGACATCTTAAAGGGAGACTGTCCTGCCTGTTAGCGCTCGGCAGAGTGGGGGCTGCTCAGACAGGCGGGAGCCTGGCCGAGGGTTGTTGCTGAATTGTGTGGGTGCCCCACCCACCCGGGTCTCTGGGGCATTGATGAGAAGGGTTGTGCCCATACCTTGCTGCATGATTGTGTATCTGTTTTGCAACAGCAGATTTTATACGTGTAGTTTTGATGATTGGAACTTCATCCCAGGAAAGTGGCTACCTGCCAGAAATTCCAGCAAAATTCTTTCCCCCTAGTCCTTAAATCATTCCTAAGGCACCGAGACAAAGGCGCCGGTGGCCAGCGTGCTGTTGCCACAGGTCGGGACTGCACAGGCACACGTGGTCTGGGGCATCCCTGTGTTGTGGCAGCCTTACCCATGGCTAAGTGGAAAAGAACAACATTCCTGGTTCCTTAAGCTAAATCCCACTTCTTGACATTTTAGGGAACATAAAAGTTATGCCTAATGGTACGTAAGCACATATCTGTTGCTTTCTTTTATGTAAAAAAAGAAGACATTCCAAAAGATCAGCTCAGCGCAATTGAGGCTATCTGAAAAAGTTACTGCATTAATATTTAGCTAATTCATATGAATAGGCTATTGTGTTTACTTAAACAAATGACATGAGTGCAGACACTTGACAGCATGAGGTATGCTTTTCATTTAGGTCAGATTTGTAAAAGTCTTTGTGTAGCGACAAAGCTCATTATTTGTTTTGTGCTCTCAATGGTTTCTTTTTAGTGGCTGTGGCTGTGGATGGATTTTTCTAAGTAGAAGCTTTTAAAATGAAAGATTATTGAAATTGTTTCAGTATGTGCCAGGCCCTGGAAGTCTTGTGATAAATAGGAATCAAGTACCCCCTGGTGAACCCCCAAAAGAGTAGGTGTGTTTATGGGCATGTGACACCCAAAGCCAAATGGCTACCCAAGCCGCCTGCTCATTGCAAACACAGCTAGATGCAAAGGAAAGAACACAGCACCTTGTCCTCTGGCCCTCCCTGCCTGCTCTGTCTCTCTCTGGTATACATGATTACCAAGTTTTGTGTCTCTTTGCACTGTTTTGGCATCACGTAGATGCCACCTAAATCCCTCGACGCCTAGATACACACTGGAATAAGGAAGATCCAGTGTGCCCTTGTTAGGAAATCTCAGCTCCACCTTTTATAGCAGGTTTCCAGAGAAAGCATAAGGCAAATTGGGGTAGGTGTTTTGGATGCAATGATTCCAATCCCTAATTGTACCAGAGTCTGGCTGCTAAGTGAAGGGGATGGTTACCCCCGCCAGGGCCGTGCTGTGCCACCTGTAGAATAGAGGAGACTTCTGAATGTGCGTCAGATACAAAGTCCCTGCCTAGGACCATTTTGCCTCTGGGTTGTGGTGTGTGAGCTGTTGCTCAGTCTAATGCTTAGCAGAAATAAGTACAGTTATGAACCGGCAAAGCCCTGTTGATGGATGCTTTAGGGGAATACAGGATTACCAGTTTGCAAAGACAGAAGCATACATGTGAGAAATTAACTTGAGGCACAAGTCTCCATTGGAAGTTCTGGACAGTAGTGAAGGAAGAAGTGTGCCTTTCGCCCAGGTGGGCTGCCCCCAACTCTAGACTTAAACATCAGAGTAATTGAAGGTATGGGTTCCGGATCCCAACTGCTGGAGAAGCCGGCTCTTCCTAACGGTGGAGAGTAGAGTTGAAGACAGTGGGCTCTGGCATGAGACAGATTTGGTTCAAATCCTGGCTGCACTTCTTCCAAGCTTCGTGCCTTTTAGCAGATTAAATTAACTTCTCTGTGCCTTGGTTTCCCTACCTGTAAATGGGGATTATGGTAGTGCCTTTCTCATTGTTGACTGTGAGGATTCATGTGTCAGGCATGTTAAGAGCTGATCAAGCCGTGCTTAGCAAGCACATCACACGCAGTCAGGCAGGCGTGGTCAGTACCAGCAGGTGTGAAAAATTTACAGCGGGATTCGGACTGATGCTGTGGCTCTTATTTAGATAAAATGGACTTGCAATTTAAAACCTTACCTCTTTTCTTGAGTTTAAAAAAAATTCCCTTGTATTTATGACTTCAAGGGCCATTTACAGGGCACGACTTTACATGACATTTAAATGGTAGCCTTCTATCAAGTTATGCACATGGGCTGGTGGTAGGATAATGGTGTTCATAAGCTCCACTGAAGAGAAAAAAGAAGGTTTTTAAAATATATTGATTTTTTTGATTTGTCATATAAAATGCTGGGGAATTAACGATACCTCTCTGGATTATTTTGTAATAATAAAATAATTTATACCACGGAGTGCCTTTTAAAGCTCCCATGCATAAGTTGGTGAGGCTTTTGAGGGACAACTTGTTACTGGTGTGTGTATGTGATCATTTAAAAGGTGGGGCGATCTAAAAAGACATACTTTTGGAGGACTCGTCTGTTGTTATATGTGTGGTTAATTTGTGTATAAAGAAGCATTTTAAAACACGGTTCGGCATGAAATTATTTTCTGACACCAAGAACAAGAGAGAGAACGGGCCTCAAACACTTATTCCTGTTAATAGACATAAACCAATAAGCAGTCCCTCTCTGGGACCTTCTGCTAGGCCAGCTGGATTAAACTTCTGAAACTATTTTCCAAATGTAAATATTACCCAAAGATGTAAAAACTGTCAGATCTTTTACATACAAAGTGAAATGATCTTACCTGGCTGTAGTTTACACATGGAGATGAAGCTATCCATCTGTACACATTTTAATGCTGTTTTCCAAAACAGGAGCACCGTACTGGACCAACACAGAAAAGATGGAAAAACGTCTACATGCTGTTCCTGCGGCCAATACTGTCAAGTTTCGCTGCCCAGCTGGGGGGAATCCAACACCAACCATGAGGTGGCTGAAAAACGGAAAGGAATTTAAGCAGGAGCATCGCATTGGAGGCTACAAGGTAGAATTCAGCTTTCAAACTATTCTATTTCTTAAATTCCTGTTTATTGTTAAACGCACTCAAAAGTTAGCAGGAACTAGAAGGAATTTTTTTAAAAAATCAGTAATTATCATAATCGATCATGTCCATGTTTGATGTTTAAAAAAAGATTACCCTGGACTTGCGTGTCATTTTAAAGTGCAGTCTCCATTTGCATTGTTCTTTATGGGAGGAGAGTTTAACAACAGAAAGGTCGAAAGTTGAGGGTCTGTTTTCTATATGCTTTATAGTTTGTAAAACTAAAACTGGAGTGGAATTTGAGAAGCCTTAGTCCCGTTGCCCTGTTGGAGCAGGATCGCATGAATAGTGAGCGGACTTGGATTAGAGACTGGAGCATGAAATATTACTCATTAAGGGAGAGCACGTGGAAATGACAGAGGCCGTCCCTTGTCCTCCTTTTTCAAGGATTCTGAAGAGCCCATCACACAGTGCCATGAAATTTAGCGTCATCACTCCCTGGGCAGTTTGAGATTGACAGCTGTCTCCCTGCAGATGCTGGGATGCACCTTCTGGCCTTTGCTCATCCATCCTGCAAACGTCGATTGAGCACCCTCCGTGCCAGGCACCATCCTAGGCTCGAGCAGCTCCTAGTCCAGCAGGGGAGGCAGCAGGAGAGCTGGCTGTGGAGCAGTGATAGGGATGAAGTCACAAGATCGTGTGTTGTCCTGTGGGTGTGCAAAGAAAGGTGGTGTTGGCTCTTTGGGAGAATAAGGATAAAGGAGATCAGGGAAGGTTTCTGGTCTGAGTTGGAAGGAAGGTTGTCTCAGAAAGAGAGAGATGGAATCGCCAAATTTTTTAGTATGGAAGTGGAGAACTTTAAGACTTTAACGTATGAGGAAGACTTAGGGAAACCTTATTATGACATTCATTGTTGCATTTGGAACATAAGTGGGCGTATTAGTTACCTCTTGTTGCATAACAAATCACTCTGAGATATGGTGGCTTTAACAACATTTATGGTCTCACCATTTACTGGGTTAGGAATCCAGCTGTGGCTTGGCTGAGTCTTTCTTCTCCAGGTCTCTCCTGGGACCGTGATCAAGGGTAGTTAAGGCTGGGGTCTCATCTGAAGGACGCACTGGGGAAGGAGTCGCCATGTGGCTGCTGTCAGGATTCCCTTCCTCGCAGGCTAAAGGACCAAAGGCCTCAGTTCCTCACGGGCTGTTGGCTGGAGGCCGCCCACAGTTCTTTGCCACATGAGCCTCTTCCTAGGGTGGCTGATGGTGGCAGCTGCTGCCACCAGGGTGAGCAAACAAGAGGAACCAGAGAGAGAGAGAGAGAGAGAGAGAACAGCAACAGAGAAGTCACAGGCTTCTGTAACATAATCAGGAAAGGGACATCACTACTTTTGCAGTTTTCTGTTATTAAGCAAGTCACTAGGGAGGAGATTGCCCCAGGACATGAATGCCAGGGGACATGGGGATCACTGGGACCCATCTGGGAAGCCACACAGTGGGTAGAATAGAAGACATTTCAGCTCAGATCCCAAGTCCTTACAAGCCAGGTGGAAGGGGATTTCTTGGTGGCAGCAGAGGGCTGTCTGGAGGGACCCTCTCTGGTGTGAGTTTATCACACCAGCATCACTTTAAATGGCAGGAAGCCCCACTCCATCCCTGCCTTTGGTAAATGAGCTTCCCCTCTACCTAAAAGTGCCCTGGAGCCCTTTGCTGAAATGTCATACAGAGTTATTCATCTTTAAAGGAGTATTTGCTTCTGCAGAGTTTTTGCCTTTTTTAACATTGAGAAAATAACATCTAGAGGTCAAAAGCCAGAGGAGAATGGGGAAAGCCTATGAGTTAATTTCAAGGGCAGGTAGGGGGCGGGGGCGGTTGATGTGTGAAACAGATGTGAGGCAGATCTGCTGGAAGGTGGGCACTTTTGAAGCTTGGAAGTAGAAGTGCTTTAGTCGGCATCCACAGCTCATACTTGGTGGAACCAGGAGGCAGGGGAGTGATTTGCCCTTTTGTTCTTAGTTCAGTCCTTAGACCAGGTCCAATGAGATTGAAACATTGGCCCTTTTCTAAAAAGACAATCTTTCTTTTTAATAACGAATAGACAAAGCTTTCATTGAGGATGCTGATGAGAAAGGGTTATACCGCTAAAATCATGGTCCCTGGGATTGCTTGAACCGCCACGTGTTCTCTGAAAACTCACATAATTGGTGCACTTTCAAAGATTTATCTAAATACAATCTAAGGGTGAGCATGGTGGTCAAAATCCTGGTGGTTAACTCATCTCGTCAATTAAGACAGCCTTGCAAATAAGTACAAAGAGAGCTGCTGAGCCCCCAGAGTCTCCTGGTCTCAAAATAAATGGAACCGGCATCATTATTATGGGTAAGGAGCTTTTTGCAAATCTGAATTTGTGATTATAAATATGCTGGAAAACTAAGTGTGCCTAATGAGAAAATGCTGCTTGATTTTTAACAGGTGCAGTTCAGTTTTAATTATTTATGCCAACATCCCGCAAAATGAAGGGCTCCTATATCCTAAAAGCAAAATGAGTAACCCCCCCCAACACAATGCCTTTAATAGCCTATCCTCATGGAGCACAGATGAGCGAAATGATTTTGTTGTGTCATATTTGAGACGTTTCTGGAGTGAAAGAGAATTAGAATTTGAGTGCGTGGGAATAAAAACTTAAAATATATTTTGCTTTAAAAAAAAAGGCAAAAGGGGAAGAGTATGACACCTTGGATATGGTGTGCTGGCTGTGACTGGCGTGAGTTTCTCATCCTTCTGGACTTTCTCTGCTGGACAAAGAGGCTGTGGCCTTGGGGTGGGGCGGCCTGGGAGGTCAGCTCGCCACACGCAGAGGTCATTAACCTGGACTGAGTGAGGGGCTTTCACAACAGTGTTGGCATTGGGCATTCATTTGGGGCATACTGGAAACTCTTAGAAATTCCATAGTTACATAAAGCATAATCCTTGCTAATGAAGTGTTAAGCTAACCCCAGGTACCCAGGTCCTGAAGTCACTGGAGGTCAAAGAGGCCCATACTCTGTACCCACCTGCGGGCGTCCCCACGTGGCTCTGAGCACCCCAGCTGGCCTTGGCCTGCGTCCGCCTCACCGGTCCTCATCAGGGTCTGAAGAGGGCAGAGTTCAGGGAGCATGGTCCTGGTGTTGGGTTTTCTCTTTGATAATTTCTTCAGTACTTATGCAAACTTATAAAGAAATGTGCCTCTGAACATTTCACCTGAGGGAACTATAATTGTGCAATTTCTAGTTTTCATTCTTCAGCACTTCCCTAAACGGAAGGAGGCCCAACGGAAACGTGGAGGGCCTGACATCTAAACCATCCACTCCTCTGATTCTTGTCCACTTGCCACTTTATTTAAAGAAGAAGCAAAGTGTCAAGTTTTCCAAGATACGTTTTTTCAGAAAGCAAAGACCCGAAAGCTTCTGCAAACAAACACTTGTTTTTCTTTGTCCTTCATCAGTCTGCTCATTCCATAAACCACGGCTGTGCTTTGGTGGCCTTTCCTTCTGGTTCTTTCTACCTGTTCATGGGTCGGGCACCTTGGCCCTCGTCCCCTGCGTTACAGCTTGTTTTGAAACGGTATGCATATGTGGCCAATAAGGGAAGAAGGGAAAACAAAAAAAAGCAAACAAAATCAGAGAGAATTATGAAATGGAACAGGGAGCTCATTTTAATTAAAATGGCCAATAGAACGATGTGGTGTTCTGCAGTTCAGTCTTGTTTATTAAAGAATTCATGCTGAGCCCTCTTAGGTGATTAAGAGTCAAATTATTATTTTTTTAAGTATGTGGGCAAAGGCTGGTTGGACGTTATTAATGTGTAATTAACTTAATATAATCGTAAAGCTTGACTTGAGTCATAACTGTATCTCCCTAATTGTCCTTGTGCCTGGGCTTTTCCATCGGTCTTGACCATGGGTGAGTGTTTAAGGCTCTGTGTGCCTCAGATCCCTCCCTTAAAACGGGAAGTTTGGGTCAATAATCCCGAACCTCTGATCCCTGCTGGCTCTAAGGACTGTGATTTAATAGCACAACCATAATTCAGCATCAGCCATTTGTCATCTTAAACAACAGCACAGATTTTTTTTTTTTATAAAGAGGTTGCCTTTAAGGCTAGATATTTCATAGGGCTCTGAACAGTTATTGCTATTTAATGCAGAAAAGCAAGAAGACCACTGAGATTATTAATAGACTCCCTGAATTCCCAGCTCATTCTTAGGTAATGACTTAGGTGGGGGCAATTCTTAAAAACTATCTTTCACGCCATTTCGAAGTGTACGAGACCATAGACCAAGAGGGATCTCAGGATAAAGGACTCTTCAACCTGGCTGTGAAATCAGCACAAAAGCCCACGGCACCATGTGTCCTCGGGCCTAATATTCCCACGAAGCCCCTCAGCAGAGGGCAAAGCATCACTGAGGATGGGCCGTTCATTTCCAAGTCTGTTTCAGATGAGACAACTTAAAACAATGTTTTGTTGTCGTCACTGCTAAACGGGTTGTTTTGAAGCGTAGGTTTATTAGGTTTACATTTTCTAGGTTAGTTACTTAAATGTCATGTTAAAGACTTTTGATGTAAATGCTATGCTTAACCTGCAAGTGTGTTTAGGGGACAATCATGACCAATGTACTTATCGGCATATTTATACTTTCTGGAGATTTTTCTCAGCTGTTTCCGCCTTAATCTCCCAGATCAAGCAGTCTGATGAGGAAACAGGTATGGGTTGGTAGCAGCCACCATTTACTGAGCGCTCCCCTGTGTGGGGACTGTCCAGGTGCCCCCAAGTGGCGTGTCACTCAGCCCTTCCACAGCCGGAAGAGGCAGGCGCTGTTACTTTGACCCCTTTCGGAGGAAGCTCCTGTGCCCCAGGGGTGGCAGAGCTGCCGTTTGGACCCAGGTGGTTTTGCACCAAGTTCATGCTCTTCCTAAACTGCTCTCTTCAAACGTGGTTCCCTGTTTTGTAAAAACACTGCTGCTGATAAAAGAGAAACACAGCAAAGGTAGTGGCTTCCCTTGAAAGCATGTGAAGCTCTTCTAGCACAGGGTGTGCTGGTGAGAGCACAGTGGGGGTACGATGCTCTTCTCCCAACTTCCGTGACCTCTGTGGGCTATGAGTTTTTTTTTTTTAATTGTCGTAAAATATACATATAAAAATTTACCAGTTAGATCATTTTTAAGTTTAGTAGACATGAATTATATTCACAATGTTATGTAATCATCACCACTATCTATCTAAAACTTTTTCATCACCTCAAACAGAAACTCTGTACTCATTAAGCAGCAATTCCCCATTTCCCCTCCCCCAAGCCCCTGATAACCTCTAATCTACTTTTTGTTGCTATGAATTTGTCTATTCTAGCTACCTTGTATAAGTGGAATCATAGGATATTTGTCCTTTTGTGTCTGGCTTGTTTCACTTAACTTAATGTGTTCAAGGTGTTCCTTGTTGTAGCATGAATCAAAACTCCATTGCCTTTTATGACTGAATTATATTCCATTGTATGGATACATCCTATTTTGTTTATCCATTCATCTGTTGATGGACACTAGGTTGTTCCTACCTTTTGGCTATCGTGAGTAATGTCGCAGCTGGTGTACAAGTATCTGCTCGAGTCTCTGCTTTCAGTTCCTTTGGGTCTATACTTAGGAGTGGAATTGCTAGATTATACGGCATTTCTCTGTTTAGCTTTTTGAGGAAGACCCTGAGATTTTTGAAGAGCTAAGTCCAACAGGCAGCGGATGCCCTTCTGCAGCCACATTTGTGAGTGCCTTCAGGCAACAGGCATGTAAGGAAACAGCCTTGCATTTTGTAATTCACGTCCCACCTGCTCTGGAGAGATCCAGTGACTGTTTACTGAGTGGAGGGAAGAGTTTCTCTCACTGGTCCAGAGGATCAGGTCGCCCCACCCTGTTCTCTGGACACCTCCTGAAAAGCAAACTTCTTCTATCAAGGTTGGGGTTTAAGCATTAACAGGTGTTTGCCTCTACAGCCCTTGACACATGTAAGCTCAATTTGCACAAACACGTTTGGAAGGGATGGTTTGTAGCCCTCCAGGAACCTGCTGGAAGTGGGGGTGGGGATGGGGGAGAGTAAGATGTGCATCTTAATGACAACTGGTCTGTGGAATTGCAGCTGATGAGGTGCCTTCCTGAAGGCCAGGGTTACAAGGGATTGCGGCATTCCTGGGTAAATTGGACCCTGATACTGATGGAAGAAAATCTTGGCAGTATTTCTCATCACAGGGACACAGCATTCAACCTGGCACAAGAGTAGAACTTCCCACCAGCTTCTGCATGTTTATTCTGCTTGCTATCGAACACCTGGGTATTTGGAAAAGTGTGGATTTTTTTTTTGCAGTGTGGAAGCCAAACATCCAGGTGATAGCCTGAGTCTTTGACCTTTCACCTAGGTGTTTTGGTATCATACAAACCAAATCTGCATTCCCAGTTGTTGCTTGGAGGTGGCTAGGAATTTAACAAGCACCTTGAGAGATTTAGTAACAGACAAATTCCGAAAAAACCTGTCTGGGCCACCTTTCGTCTTTGCATTGACAGGGTACGGAATGTGTATGGAATCCGTTTTTTTTTTTTTTGTACTACACTCGAGAGTTTAGGCCATTAGCTTCGATCTGCTCTGTTTCTGTTTTGAAATGTTATTTTAAAAAGTCTGCAGTGAACAGTTTTGAAGCCCATGCTCTCCTATTCTGCTGCTTGGCAGATGAAAAATAATGATGAATTCCACAAAGATTTGGCCAAGGGCAGGAATGAAAGTAAAGAATTGTGCTTGTGTGGGTCGGCACAGGATTTCTTTCCTCCCTGGCGTTTGTGCTTGGTTTGCCGGAGGGAGACGGAGGCAGCGGCAGAGCTGTGACTACCAAACACGTGTCCGAGGAGCTGTGTTATTTTACTTCTTGCGTGTGTGAGAGATTTCTGCTTAAGTCTGAAAAGTGAGAATAAGAAAAAAGTAGACAATATTCATAATCCCACTACTTGATTGTATACAGTGCATTGCTGATTTGACATATTTTCTTTCTGATTTTAGTGATGTTCATATAGTCACATTTATACCTTCAGGCCTGCAGGCTTCTATAGGATTGCGCATGTGTCTGGTTTTTTTTTTTTAATGAAATGTAATCATGAGTAAACTTCTTTGTATTCAATGTACAGTTTTTCATTTATCAATAATTATATATCGATATCTTACCAGGTCTGAATGTAAGAATACCTCATTGTTTTTATGACTATATACTAGTCTGTTGGCATGAACTGTGCATTAATTCATATAGGATAAACTATACATTGTTTATAACTCTCTTCTTTGATGGATTCCAGTTTTTTGCTGTGACAAACAGGGCTTGAAGCAACAGTTTTGTTCATGTGCCTCAAAGTAATTATGCTATTTTCTGTGGGCTAGATTTCTAGTAGATTTAACTGGGTCCAAAAAAATCTGCATTGCTAATTTTAATAGGTACCACCAAATTATTTTACAAAAAGGTTTTTCCCAATTTATGTTCCCATTCTCAATTTGGTCTCTATTTTCCTACACATTTACCAAGTACTGAATAACATTGATCTATCTAATTTTTGTTAATCAGCTGGTGAATAACAGTGTCTCATTATTGTTTTAATTTGCATTTCCCTGGTCATTAATGAGGGTAGGCATCTTTTCATATGTTTATTGGGTATTACCTTCCCTGTTCTGTGAAAGCAAAGATGGGGTGTGTGCATTCAGCCTAACTGGCAAAAGAATTGTAGCACTGAAAATCTGAGGAATTTAGAAAAACTCCTTGAAGGGCATATCTTACATTTTTGTTGGAAAGATACTTTCTTTAGGTTTATACTAAATATTGGTTTAGAAACAGAGTGATTGAAAATAACTCAAACTTTGTGCTTTTGTTTGCCATCTTTTTAAAGTTCCTGTTGTAGAGGCTTAGTTTGCTATTAAGCAGCTGCTTGCTAATTAATGGTAGGATATCCCCTACAAAGGTGTCAAACATTTTGAATGTTGGTGGCTTCAAGGGCATCCATTTGGAAAATGCCACAGCTCATAAAATTTGGGATTGGTGGTATGTCAAGGAATCAAATACTGGAGCGATGGTGTAAGAAAATTAATATTAACAGCATTGCATGTGGCAATATTGATTGAGTACAAGGTTTCTGGAAGGGCAGAAACACCCTGTTTGGTAAATGTGCTTCTCATTGTAAAAGCATTTGATAAATGTTAACTTATTAATATTTGTAGTACATCTCCTCCACGGAGTAAATATTCAGGGAGCATGTGCCCTTGAAGAGGGATCTTGCTTGGAATGCCGTGGCCCCACCGAGCATGACCTCGAGCTGACCATATGCCCTGGGGTTAAAAAAACGGGGAGCAGCATGCTGAGCTGCATATGCCAAGATAGTGTCTGGGCCAGGAAGACAATGTCCCCTCCCTGTGCAGTTCAGGTTCAACTCCATTTGGAATACACCATGTGCCAAATCTGGATCCAGGCGCAAGAAAGACATTGACAGTTTGGATGGGGTCCAGAGACAGGCACTAGCCATGATTAAGGGCTTATGGGCATGACATTTGAGCGGGGGCTCAAAGAACTGAATATTTACAGCAGGGCTAAATGCTGGATTACGTGGCTTGGTGATGTCAGGGCCTGTGGCTATATCCTAAGTTACCCGCCATGTGACTGGTTCCTCAGAGTCAAGGAGAGAACCATTTCTGATACCCCTAAGAGCTTGGGGGCGGGGGGTTGTCCTTGTGGGCCCATCTGCCTCAAGTCCAGTCAAGGAGCTCATCCCTGCCTCTCCCATGCTCTTAGCGTGACAGCTCCAGAGTAGCTCCGGGGGGCCAGGATTTAGATCGAGAATTCCCATCACGCTGGAAAACTTAGCACCCACATCTCCTCTCCTTCAGAACACCCATCCTGCACGGAAGGTGCTTATCTCTCCTAAGGGGAGACCTCGCCTCTTGTTTTGGTTCTCCTACAAGTCTGTGGCCCAGCCAAGAGCAGAATGTGGGTCTTCTCTGATGCAGAGTCCAGACTCTCTCCACTGTAGATCAGCAGCCTTCAGGTTCTTGTCACCTATAGCAGTGAGAATCAGTTCCCCATCACCAGCTGCACGACGTTAGATGCTGAAACAACCTCCGTGACAGCAGCAGCTGAGCCAAGTGACTGCCCAGAACTGTCCTAACTCGCTGCTTGTGTCCTGTTAGGAAGAAAAGAGTGCAGCCTCCGCCCCAGTGGTCCTTCCTAAGACTGTTAGTGGTGAGCGGCGATCTTGCTTTTGAACTCAGCAGCGATCACTCTGCTCTGCAGCGATGGCGTGGGCAGGACCGAGCGGCTGGCATTGTTGCTGCTCCTGTCGCGTCGTCCCTCTCTCGGCAGGCTGATCACTGGTGCCGCTTTGCAGAGTGGACAGCTGCCCTGCCCTCCTGTTTTTACAGTGGAGTAGTTACAAGGTGGTTTTCTTCATTCTCTAGTTCAGTTCCTTGAACCACTCACGTGCTTGCGAAGGCTCTGCCTGCATTATCGGTTTTTGTGTGACTAAGGCCCAAAACACTTGAGATGCTCAGGGCACCATTCAGAAGGTCAGTTGAAATTCCTGAAATGATAGTTAAGGTTAGTAGGACCTGGCTTTTTGCTTTTTCATTTCATTTCTCCGGAGTGCCTTGTCCAAAATATCTGTAAAGAATGATTTGGATAAAAATGTCAAAGCTTTGTACCCTGAAGATACTGAATGTTGCATTTTGTCCTGGTAAGGAAAACTCATGCTTGTTTGACAATTTGAGTCTATGGAAATATTTTAAAAGCACATTAGTCTGTTTGTGTATTGACAGAACCGTGGGCAGGAATCACTCTAACTTATTTTCACATGTGCTGCTTATCTTTGAAGTCTCAAGGAGTTTGTGAACAGATGGATATACAACTTACGTTTCATAAGGATTCATTGCTCCCATATTTGGAATTCTGGGTATGTCTCTCGGGAACATGTAACATCTCTCCAGCCACCACCAGCACCAGAAGTGGAAAGGCAGGCCTGAGTTCCCAGCTGAAACTCCTTGAGACTTCCACACACCACCTGGGGGCCCTGGGGCAAGAAACGAAGAGCTTTCAAATCGGAAGGCTCCAGGAACAATACCAGTGCCTACCTCATGCACTCCTTGGGAGAATTAAATTAGCTAAGGCAGGAAGGAGGGCTCAGAGCAGGGCCTGGCATACAGTAAGTGCTCACTAGTATTGGCTCTAGATGGTTCCTTGGTGCTTTAGGGGCTGAGAGTTCCTGCTGAGTGGCAAGCCGGTTGCTCAGCAGGCTGGAGTTCAGGCTCCCGGGCCCTCAGCCTCTCCTGGAGGGTCTCTCAAATCCACAGCAGGGACAGACCTACTCTACACCCCCTGAATCCTCCTGCCCCCCTGAATGTGTCCGTATCCATGTCACAGGCACTCACCAGCGTGGTGATGATCGTTTTCATTTGTCACCATTCTGAGTACTTATTATGAGGCACATTTAGAAGTCAGGTGATTCTTCTCTTCTCTCCCTTCCCTGCCTCCTCCCATTTCTCCTTAAATCAAGAAAGCACAGTCGTTTGTATGCTGTGCTGAGATTAAATAACCACCTTTACTTTGGGTTTTTCAGGTACGAAACCAGCATTGGAGCCTCATCATGGAAAGCGTGGTCCCGTCTGACAAAGGCAATTACACCTGTGTGGTGGAGAATGGCTACGGGTCCATCAATCACACCTACCACCTCGATGTCGTGGGTGAGTTGGCTTCTCCTCGCAGTGGCAGCTGCACACCAGCCTGTCCTGGCTCGACTCATTTGGAATTGTGAAAATGAGGCTTGTTTCTCCCAAAAGTTTAAGGAGAATTGGTTTATTCTTACTCTTTTTTCACACACCCTGTCATTCGAGAAGGATTCTCTGCCATTTGATAGTACTCTGTTTTCCGATTAGCCAGGCTGTTGAGCCTCACAGTGTTATCCTATGTAAGATGCATGTTATTATATGAGATTACACTGAAAAATATTAGTATGCACAGGAAAAGGGTACACATGCATGGCAGGAGGGCTCTGTTTTTAAAAGAGAGGCAACATTGCCCCAGAAGGGACAAGTGTATGATGCTGGCTGAAGAGTAAAGGAAAAGGTATGAGGACTGAGCCTGTCGCTGGCTGGAAAAAGGGCCTTTCACTTCCCTGGGAAGAAAGTCACTGGACAGGACGGTGCCAGCTCAGTGTCTGTTCCTGGAACCTATTTCCTCTGTGAAAAGGGCACATATATATAAGCTTTTAAGTACCTTTTTGTCAGAGTGCACAGATAAATAGACCATTTTAATTTAACATCTCAAGGCCAAATTTTTCCCAGGTTTTGCCTGTTACGATGAGGTTTTGTTGTAACTGATGAAGAAAGGGTGTTTTCTGCCTTGTTGGAGGATTGCTGACATGTGGAACTACACCTGGGCCGTGTCATTGTTGCAGGGATGGTGGGTCACGACCTCTTCTACGTAGGAGCCATCTTCTGTCTGTTTTGTCCCATACCGTGGCTCTCTACCTGCCACCGTGAGCTGTCTGGGTTTGCCCTTCTCCACAGGCAGGTTGCTGACTTCTGCTGAAGTCTCGACTCACAGTTCACCCTGATTCATTTTGCCTTCATGTGACTGTTGGTAACGCCACAAACACACGCCCAGCCACCGTGCCTCTGTCAACAAAGTCTGTCCTACATCACTGCCTGTGTGCGTGCCCCCACCACTGTCTCACATGTGGGTTTCTTCTCCTTCAGTGAATTATACTCTTTGAAGAGAGAGACCCCATAGATACTTGAATTGTCCAAAGAAATTTCTGAAAGCTGAATTAGCCAAATTGCATAGATTTGGTTAATTTAAATTTTAGGTTAACAAAATTAAATTGAAAACCATTTTGATTTTCTATCAAGTTAAATGAAATTAAATCTATAAGACACCCTGCCTCAGACAGCATGATACAGTCTTTACTTGCATTTGCATATAAGCATTCAGTGAAAAAAGTATTTATTTGCACGGTTTAGTCTTGTTATTCAGAAACCTTAATGTGAAATTGGATAGGTCTTTGTACGAAGTCGATCCTGTGGATATTCCTAAGAGTGAGTTTTAGAATGTCTTTTCTCAAAGAGATATTTGTGGCATGTTTTTTAGTGAGAATTATTATGTTTAGATATTTTACAAGACAAACACAAAGAGAAGTAACACTCCAATATGAGACCAAAATGGTTAACTTTGTCTTGGCATCGATGCACCGTAAATCTGTCGATCAAAGAGCCCATGACTTGGAATTTACCTTGGGCCTCACATATACTGAATTTGACATGAAAGTGTTTCTATTTTGGTGCAGAAAGTTAGATTTGGGGCTAAAAGTTCTAAATACCTAATTTTGAAATTAAGTAATTTATTGTAAGAAAAAAAATAATTGTGCTGTAAGAGTCTTCAGGGATCATGGCTTTATATAGGTCTACAAATCTACAAATCGTTCATTAAGATTGGCTGGGGCCGTGCCAGGAATCCGGGAGTCATGTCAGGGCCACTCCAGCCGGGCTCTTGCTTACAGCAGGTTTTAGGTTGAGTTGTTATGTAAAACATGCAAAACCCCTCACCCCACCTCCCCTTTTGAGCTTTTTGGCAGCTCATCCCTGTGAAGCCCTGAAATCTCTCTTAGAGTTTAGGGTTGGGATTTGAATTGGGCTGCTGAATAATGGAATTGTGCTGTCTAATGTTAATCCCCTGGCAATCGGTCTTGTTGAAAAGAGCGTATGATTCAGTGGGGTAACGCAGAGGGAGCGTGGAGTGTATGGAGTAATGCAGAGAGAGGCCTGATTATGTCACAAATTTGGGAGATCGCCCAGCTACACGCGGGCCAATAATGACACAATGCTGGTTGGGAATATCCATTAAAGCTCAACGCCAATAATTTTCCAAGCCTTGAACCTTCTTTATAAATAGAAGCCAAAAGTCAGTGGAGTATAAGACATTTTCAGCAAAGATGGAGGTGTGAAATACTCTCATCTCTGCTCAAAACCCCAGTAATTGCTTTGAGAAGCACTAATAAAATAAGAATTGAGTCAGCTAAAGAGTCTCATGTAGACTTACAGAGTTGGCAGTCATTCTGAACATCTCCGCAAATGGAACAAAAAAGATTCATGCTTAAGCAATGAATTTCTGGTGGCCCACGGGCTCGAATTTAAACATCGCTGTGTGATCACAGCTTTTCGGCTACCTCTCTGTTTCCTGGAAAACCAAAAACTCTTCCCCAGTAAAAGTGAAGTCCTGTTCACGTTCACATTCTTCAAGGTTTTACCTTTGTTGCTATGATACATAGATTTGTGGTTCAGATATTATGAAGCATCAACATGGGTGAGATCTTTTTATTGAAATTCTTCCTTGGAAAAGGCATCCCCATAGGCGCTTTAATGTAAAAGCCATGTAATTTAAGTGACATTCTTGTGTTCTGGAATTAAACAGCGGGCCATTGTTGTGTGTGAGGGAAATGCTTTCATTTATGGGAGCCCTTTTAGGAGCCTTGCTTGATCCTCATTAAAATTGACACCATTACTTTTCAGCTATTTACTGCAAGGGAAAATTAGTGTGACGCTCTGCATTTTGGTAATTGTGGCAATAACAAAATGGGGTCCCCTAAAGTAGCTGGCTCCGGGAGGTGGTAAGTCTTCGCACCATTCATCAGAAAGTGGTGCTGAAGGCCTGGATTCTGACGGGCCCTGCCACCAAGAAGCCACAACCTGGGACAGGTTATTTAGCTTTTCTAAGTCTCTGTTTTATCAGTGGTACAATTGGAGTGATGATACTTCCCTCATTCCTGCAATGGTTATATTCATTTCCTAGGCTGCTCTAACACATTACTACAAACTGGCTTAAAACAACCGAGATCTATTCTCTTACAGTTCTGGAGCCCGAGAGTTCAAAATCAAGGTGTTGGCAGGCTTCATGCCTTCTGGTGGCTGGTGGCTTTCCTTGGTGTGTAGACGGGCCACTCCAACCTCTGCCTCCGTCTTCTCAGGGGTCATTTTCTCTGTGTGCGTCTCAAATCTCCCTCTCCTCTAGTGAGGACACCTGTCATTGGATTTAGGGCCCACCCTAAATCCAGGATGAGCTAATCTCACTATTTTTAACTTATTTGCAACAACCTTTTTTTTCCCAAATAAGGTCACGGTCATAGGTTTGGGGGCTTAGGACAGGGATGTGCCTTCCTGGGGGCCATAATTCATTCCACTGCAGTGGTTGCGAGGCGTCATTGGGGTTAGTGGGTGAGACCATCCACTGGGCATGTGGGTGGCCAGCAACAGAGGCCAGTTTCCTGCCTTCCATACCAGGATTCTTCTGAGGGTTAGAAGGCATCTTTCATAGCTTTTATGAGACTCAATCAGAAGTCTTATTTGACAAACAGAATGGCATTTGGGACCAGCGGAACTGGCCAGGGGCTGACATTCACGTCTCCTGCTGAGAGTTCCACCTCTGGTCAGCGCTGTGGTCAAGGCCGTCCCACGGCTGACGTGGTGGCTGGACTTGCAAGAGAGCATCTTGGAGTGTGAGTCCTTAAAGTTCACTGAGTTGGCCTCTCGACCTCCACCTGTGCCCCTCACCACACTTTACAGTTGACGAAACTCAGGTTCCGCTGGGATAAGTGATTTGCTGAGGACTTGGAGAAGGTGCCCTGGAGCTGGGGCCTCGGCCCAGGTCGTCTCGACGCCCACCCAGACGAAAGCTCCTCTCGCTGCGTCTCGTGCTGACCGTGGTGTGGACCAGCAGTGGCTGCTGCGGCCAGAGTCTGAGAAGGTGCTGCTGCTCCTGACCCCACTTCCAGCTCTTTGCTGCAAAAAACAAAAATGTGAGAGAGAAAGATGGACATCTTCAAGACACCGGGTGCTCCTCCTCACTCACGGAGACCCTTTGGCTTTGCATCATGGACTTCTGCTCCTTTGGAGCAGGTCTGCATTTCCACAGACCGTCAGATGAGCTTTCCACCTGGCATTTGATATTTCGGGGAGCAGAGTTCAGTGGAGGTGCGAACAGTGCCTCTGGGTTTGCCACGGCCAGCTGTGTCTTCTCCCTTATCAGTTTAACTTTCCGGAAATTTGTCCCTGCCCTCTGCTGTCCCGAGTGACAGCTGTAAGCAGCAGACGGTGTCTCAGGGGAGAGCTGGGGGCCTGTCGGGCCACGCGTCACTTCTGGCTGGGCGGAGGCCACTGAGGCATCGCCACCAGCCCCGACTTGCCTGGCGGCAGACCAGGATGGCGCTGTCGACCAGCCCTTGACATATCCGCCGTGTCGCGGCTCCGGACATGATGGGACACAGCCGGAAAGCACAGGGGAATCTGTCCCAGCCCTGACTCCCCCTCAGGTGTGTGTTCAGGAGGAACGAAGTGTCGTTTATTCCAGGCACTGACTGATAAGCCTGACTGTGGAGTTGACACCTGGCATTGATGTTCTGGCAGCCCGTGCTCAGCGGGAGAAGGAGAAATTGTGCAAATTGTTTACTGCTTGGGGCAGCCTCTGTCCTGGGGAGACAAAGGTCCCAGTGTGATCACGGAGCAGAGGAGAAGGGACAGAGACAAGTCAGAGTCCCTCAGACCACCTCTGTGGTGTGAAGTTGGGACTCTCTTGTGGGTTTGGAACAAAACAGTAGCTAAGTAAATGAAGAAGTGGTGACCTCGTTAATTAATTAACTGGTGAGTTTATTACCAAAGCTGTCAGAATTCTGTCCTTCCTGCACACTTGGCCCTGGTAGAAGGCAATTCTCAGTCCTGGTTTCTCATACCATGGCTTCTGGACAGAGCTTGGTTTCTTTGTGTGATGAAAAGTGGCCGTGGTGGTAGCTAAAGGACAAGAGTCTGCGTACCTGGAGATTTTCCCGCACTGAGCGCCTGACCGTTACCTTCTAGTCTAGGTTGTAACACTTGTGCCTTCCGCCACACGAGGCCTCAGCTCCCTACATCCCGGTGGGGCTCTGAACTTGAAGCCTCCTGACTTACAGGCTTCCTGGCCAGGCCTCATTTGATTTTTCCATATTCATGATCTTGCTGCCAACAAATTCTTTTGCATTTCTTGCTTTAAGTTTAAGACTTGAGGTTTTATCCTGATACTGGCTCTGCGTGCCAGCTTTAGAGTTGTGAAATCTCGCTGGAGGGAGGTAGAAAGCCCCTCTATTAAAAATGGATTGAGGTGGCATGCCAGGTAATAGGTCACAGCGACTGCCTTTCTGAGTGGGCTCGTTTGGTTAGCGGGAGATCAGGAACTGGAGTGGGGGCTGCGCAGGGAGCGGACTCCTGGTGCTGTTTCTGTGGCCCCAGCAGCCTCCTTTTCTTCCCAGCCATCGCTGTCACAGCCAGCCCGCAAGGGTCGCCCCTCCCTGACAGATGGCATCTCGGGAGGTTCCAGTGGGAATGACATGGGGGAGGGGCATTCAAATTATCCATCCTTGCTAGCTCTGTGGCCTCAGAAAAGTCATGGAACTTCTAAGCCTCAGTTCCCTTGTCTGTAAAACGGGGGTGAAAACTCCCGCTTTCCTTGCAGCTCTGTTGGGAGGAGGGGGTGGTAGGCGGGGCAGTGCTTTTATATAGTATTAACAGTACCACGTGACTGTTGGCCGCCATCATTAGGTGGTCCCGCGCCTCCTCTTGCATCTCTAGACTGAGACATGCACACTTGGCCGATCCCTGATGAAAGCAGGGCTCAGTCCTATCCTTCCCTCCAGGACGAGATTTCAAAACTTCCTTTGGTAGCTACTGTTTGATGAGCTTTTGACTGCTGCAGAGCAGGGGTTCCAGGGGGCAAAGGCTGGTCCTCGGGCAGCTAGATCACACCAAACGTACTGACGGGCAAACCCAGCCTTCCCTGCAGAACTGATACCCGCAAGAAGTTGTTCCCTCCAGGCCTGGAGAGCAGGTGGTACTGTGTGGGTGCCAGCTCCCGGCGTTGCAGCAGGCACAGCTAGTGTGGACGGGACATGTTAGAACTTTGTGGTATCAGCGTTTTTGCCATGTTCCCTGCAAGCTGTTCATTGCCCTTTGCCCTGCAGTGGAGGAAGGAAGCCCTATCGATCGCTTTCGACTCTGGCAGGGGGCCTGCGTGAGGTGGCTGGAGAGAGGGCTAATATTTGGTCTGTTGTCTAATCTTGGCATTAAGTGTGGGCAAACAGGATGTAGAAGTGTTATAATCAAGTTAATGTCTTACAGTTTTATGTAGGAAGAGGGTCTCTTCACCATACCTGAAGATCCAGGTGCAGATGGGCAGAGAGAGCTACTTGTGTCAGAGCTTGAGCAAGTGAACTCGCCGTGAAGATGCGGATTCACTGAGGGCAGTCACGGTGCGCAGCCGTGGGCCAGAACTCAGCAAGGTCTCTATCGTTACGTGCCGAACTGAAATCATGGAAAAATAGCTTAATGAGTGACTTATACTGGGAGTTCTGTGGTTCTTAGTGTATTGCAAATTCCAAAGCAAGAAATCTGCAGTTTCTCTCTAAACTCACTCATACGGCTTAATCAGTGGCCAATTTTACAAACTGAAAGGCCCCAGTTAGGAAATTTTATGCCAACTCTTGTTAAGATGTGAGTGTGGACACGCCACTGTATTCTTCCCCTCTTAAATAACGTGTCTCTTGACACCCCACTCTGGTATTCATGGCCTTCGTGTTTGCTAATTTTCACAGTCAGGGAGAAGGTGGGGTATTGTAATAGGATGTGCTCCCCACTTGGAGAGCAGGTTTGATTTGGAAGGGTGGCTGTGAGAGTTGCTGAACGTCTTTCATCGTGGTTGGTCAAATGCAGGAGGCTGCGGGGGAAGAGATGCCGAGGGTGTTGGTGTTGCTATGGGAGCTGGGTCTGGTTCACCTTCTGAGAAGAGAGAGATGCGGCAGCAAGAACCTTATCTCCCTGGTTTGGAGGGAGAGCAGAGCACTCCAGCCGGGATTGTCTGTATTTACTGCATTGCAGTGATGAGTCTTCTGTCTATGGAGCACATAATATGTCAGAGCAGCCTGGGCTTCATCTAGAGTGTGATCGTCACTTGAATGGGACACAGGCTTTGTCCTCACGGAGTTCTCATTTCATGGCACCAAGAATCCCAGAGAATTCTCACCGTGAGAAGATGATCAGTAGGGTTGGAGGTTCCTGGATCTCCATGGAACTCCAACGTTTTCTTTCTTTCTCCTAGCACCTCCCCATATAGGATCCTCTCAAACAAGGCCTGTAGGAATTCCGTCCCTCCCGGCTACGTATACAGATCAGCAGGTCAGATGGTGTCCCAGACATAGTCCCCATCACATCAGGGAGCGAGCGCATCTTTTGAGAAGACAGGCATTGGATATGATGCTAGAAGGATCTTTTGGAAGCTGTGCTTCAGTTGAGAAAGGGAGTTCTCATTTTACTGGCTCAGTGTACACTCTGCCCTGAGACTGAACGCTGAAGGACTCAGTCCTTTAAACTTTATCTTCTGGTCAAGAGAAACAAAATAATTCTGTGTGTGAGGCCATCGCTGACCCTTCACTGGGGAAAGGGCTGACTCCAGGCCTCCCAGCAGGCTGGGCAGTGAGAAGAGACGCGGGGGTTGGATGTGACCTTTTGTCAGCGGCCGACTGTTCTGAAGCTTCTCTTAGCGGATGCTGTGCTGAGGGGTATCCAGAACCGCCGTTATTTCCAGTTTCTGGGTTTCGTCTCCAAGAAAACAAGCAGGGTTTATCCTTCAACTTCTCATGTTGTTCACAGCAAAGGGAAGCGTTTCTTGTTTGCTCAGATGGGCTGAAAGCTTTTCTTTCTGCTTGAAACTCCCCAGGAGCAAAACAAGGCGTGTGGTGTGAGAGATTAGCATGATGGGTTTCTCTAGACTTCCTCTAGAAGAAAGGCTTTTAGGTGGTGAAAGTTGGCGAAACCTGTCAACCTTTTCACCACGACATCCTGCCACATCTGTGCGTGTCTATCTACTTCATTCTCACTAGTGGCCGATATGCCGTCCTGTCATTGATTCGGTGTAGTTTGTGTACATCTTTTGTCTTCCAGTTATAAAAAAAATGCTACAGTGACAAGTTTTGTACACGCCTCTTTATTGGGCATCTGTATGAATATTTTTCTAGGACAGATTTCTAAACGTGGGCTAACTGGATCCTTTTTGACAGATACTTGCAAATATTTCAAAGCCAAGGAGCTTCATGTTGAGTGGTGCTCTCTCTGATTGGGGACTCCCCAGTGGTTTGGTTTTCAGCCTCTTTGTAAATCATTTGAGAGATGATACTAGAGTATTGGAAGTTCAGCTTTTGTAACAAGAGAGTATATTAATTCTTGGACAATTTTTTTTTTTTAATTTTTCCAACATCTTCTTCCCATGAAGGAAACCCAGCTAGGCAGACACCAGCTGAGAATCTTGCATTCCTGAAGGCTGCTGCACCCCCTGTGGCCGGTGGTGGGGTGCCGGGCTCTGTGATGTGGGTCTCCTGCAGGAGGCTGTCAGCTGTGTTTACCCCGGCTCCTCAGGAGGCAGCTCAAGGAGGCTGACGTCTGAGTTTTACATCAGCATCAAAACCAAAGCACAATATAGGGAGGGACCTTGTGCAAAGTCTTTGTGTTGGGAGAGAGAAAAGCTCTCATTTAGTAAACTGGGCAAGGTAAATACACTTAGCTAATTGAGAAGGTAGGTTTTCCACGACCCTGGAAATATATCTTGTTACCTCTGTGATATTGTCACCTTTGCCATGTCTCCTTTTTTAAAAACGTGGAGGTAAAATATACATAGCATAAAAATGTAAACTATTTTAACCATCTTTGAATGTTTAATTCAGTGACATTAAGTGCATTCAAATTGTTGTGCAGCCATCACCACGATCTGCCTCCAGAACTTTTTCATTACCCCAAAGCCACACATCTCCTTTTAACAAAAGGAAAGGCATTTTTGAACCTATATTTGGCATAACTCTGTGGTCACCAAGGAGTCTTAAGTTTTGGTTAAACTTTTTGAAGGAGCAGAGCTCAGGGTGTCTTAAACATTTAGGGTGTAAATAGCACACAATCCACTCCTGTAATTCGCCCAAGCAGACTCAAATTGATACCCAGCTGGTGGAAGC
The DNA here is from genome assembly GCF_041146395.1 of Eulemur rufifrons. Lineage (NCBI taxonomy): Eukaryota > Metazoa > Chordata > Mammalia > Primates > Lemuridae > Eulemur > Eulemur rufifrons. The sequence continues at coordinate 63,083,130 of NC_091010.1, read as the reverse complement.
CACTCAGCCGCAAGCCAAATAATATAGTCTGTGACGTTAATTAGGGAAGGTACTTCGCCTCCACCTGCTTCAGCCTTCCCAGGCCTGAGCCCCGCCAGCACTTTGCTGGGCTTGTCCACATCATTGAGCCAGCACCAAGAATTAATGGTGTTTTGCATTTGCAGTTCACATGGTGCAGCCTCCGTAAGTCACTTTGTGACTTCAGTGCTGGAGGGGAGACACCTCATCTTTCTTTCCCCGAACAAGCTTGCTCTGAAGACTTTGCTGCCTCTGCAAAGAGACTTGTGTGGTTTAGAGGAAGCTGATGCCCCGCCCAATTCTTCAGGACTTTTGAGAGTCAGATGTCCAGGAAGAAGATGGGGACACCTGGGTGACCCGACAGCAAAGGGGAGAGAAGAACAAAATTCAGAAAGGAAAATGCAGCCAGGCCTGCGAGGCAGAAAGAGCAGCAAACCTGTCACCTTCTACAAAAATGAGATTTAAAAAAAAAAGTAATGCAGAGTGCCCAGCATCCCAGGTCAGTCACCTGTTCTAGTAGGTGACACGCCAGAATACTGGCACCTGGCCTCTTTCTGAAAGTATAGTACTGCTTCCCATCCTCACCTTCCCCTTTTCTGCTGATCAGTTTTAGTTCTGACCTTCCTTTGTGCCGACCTCCAGAGGCCTCAGAAAGCTTAGGGAAAACAAAACAAAACTCACAACCCAGCTAGATTTAGCCCGTCTGGTTTGAGTGCATTAGGCAATGAACTCATTCTACTAATTGTAATTAGCGTGAGGCCTTTAGCAGGTTATCGGGGCTCCTCAAACTTCAGAGGGCTTTGATCTGCCTCTTCCTCCTAATAACCGTGCCTCTTGCTAACTGGTTTAGTGTGTTTTTATGCAACAAAAGCAACCACCGCCTACTCTTTAGAAAAAAGCTAGGCTAGGCTTTAGAAAAAGAATTCTCAGTTGTTTTCACTTGTCCTGCAAATCGCAGAATGTTCTTTCCCTATTCAGCCCTTTGGAGTTGCTAAGAAACTGCCATTTTGGAGGAAGGGTAATTAAATTTTGATTTTAATTTAAAGACAGAGCAGGCAAGGTTATCCGTGCTCCCTAAATGAATGGGTGCCTGAGAGCAGGAGACTGGCTGTTCCCAGATCAGCACTGGGAACTGGGTGCCATTCGAGTCTCTTGGTGTTTGGCTGCCAGAGAGAGCGGCTTTGACATGGTTCTTTGTGGCAAGCACTGCTTCACTTTTGGGGAGAAATACTCAGGAGACCAGTGTGTGCCAGGAAGCCAGCGACTCTGGGCTTGATTAATTTATAGGTGTAATTTAAGAGCCCAGTTCTCCGGGATGCGTGTTTACTGAGCCTGTAGACATGAGGCCTCTCTGCTTGGTGGATGTTTTTTATGGCCTTTGTTACGTCAGAGCAAAAGTTGTAGATCTCCTATGAGCAAACATACTACTGTGTCCAGAGGAGGACTGGCCTGTTATAAAATTTCAATGGTCAATTAACAAAGATTTATTCTTTGTCACTCAGGTATTTTCTCTGTCTCTCTCCCTCTCAATAATTACCTTTTGGAATGAGGCAGGCTGTGTTTTCGTCTTGCAGTCTGTAGCTGGGTTATGGCTCCCAGCTACAGAGCAGGGCTTGAGAGAGCCCAGCTCAATGTTTAAACTCTCAGCAGCTGGGCTTTCTGCTTTAGCAGAGTGGACACTTGAAGGAAGGGGTGAGACAGAGAGAGGGGGAGAGAGGGAACGCAGGAGGGAATGCAGTTTTTAAAGCACTTCAGTCTGTGTTTACTACGCGTTTATTTGGTGGAACCTCATTCCAGCAGTGCAGCCAACTGTCCCATCGGCAGCAGCCGCACCCTTTGGACTGCTTTCCAGTCTGCCTTCATTTGGAATTCACACAGGGACCTTTGAATTGCTATTTTAAAGTTTCTCATCCTGTTCCAGGTCCATGCACTGTACCTTTGGAACCTGCTGAACTCAGAAAAAATATACATATTGCAGTAAATAAACAGGGGCGAGCTGTGCGTCTGCCTTTCTGTTTTCCGTGTATTCATTGCACTACTCCCCTGCCTGCCCCCACCCCCCGAGAAAGAAAGATCTGTTTTATGTACATAACATCTGAGAGTTAAACACGTATAAGATGACCTTGCCTAAAATTGTAAATCCTTCCTGGTGGAGACGATGTGATTTTTGTTATCACCTGGAAGAAGAGGAGAGCCAGCCCTGGGCTTCAGTCCACACCCAGAGACATAATTCACCGGCTAATTCTCTTTATATCGGCTCGCTGCAAAAAGCTGCCAACCTGAGGGGTTTGGTCTGCCCAGGGCCTGGTGAGGTTCCTGGTGGGGAGACACCCTGGCCGTCGGGGTCATTGTTCCCACTGCCTCTGCCTCCTTCCCAAGCGGAGGGGCCCAGTGCTGCCCAGCCTGCGTCCTCATCAGCCGTCTGCTCTCTGCTGTCACCTCACTTTTTCAGAAGTTAGAACAGGAGTCCAGGGGCTGTCATCCACTTCCTGATCACCGTTCTTAAGATTCCGATGGACTCCGAGGGGAAGCACTGCTGAAGGGCGGGAGAAGAGTGCGGGGCTTGGTAGGCGGATGCTGGCATCCAGGGACCTTTTCCAAGACGTTCAGGCCTCCTTCTCCGACTTGTTTAAGGGCAGAGAATAAGGTTGCAAAGGAAATCAAAGCCTGATGTGGAGAAACGAAACATGAGACCTACTGACTTTTAAAAAACATTTTAAATAACATTCTCTAAGGTTTCATTTTATACTGAAGGCAGCTGTAATAAGTTTTGGAAGACAGTGTAAGGTTTCTATTACAGAGTGATCCTGCTTGCAGTTTTTGTACCAGAAGTGAGAAAAGGGCCGAGGGGGAGAGGGGGTGGTTAAGAAGTTATTTTGTATAAGGTGAGAAAATTTGAAAAGATGAATTCAAGACTGTAAGCGTGTAACATTTGGAATGCTGTAATTTGCAAATGCAATAACATCAAACCATTGCGAAGGTTGGTTTTGTGTGTGTGTGTGTGTGTGTGTGTGTGTGTGAGAAAATAGTCCAGATAGCAATGGAATAACTTAAAATAGTCTGGATAGCAATGGAATAACTTAATAACTGGAGCTCAACAGCACTTTGACCACAAGTAAAACAAGACTGCGGCTCTGTAGTGGGCTTTGCCAGTGTTGCCCAGCGACTACATTCCCCGTGGAAGGCTGGCGCAGGCCGGAGATGTCGGGCTGTCTGAAAGCACTCATTGTTCGCGGGGCATCATTATTTGGTATTACATGCACAATGTTTGCTTGTGAAACGATTTATTAGAAACAAGTATGTTTAAGAAAGATGACTTGGTTTGAAATTCAGTTGATCTGGCCTATGACATTTAAGACTTTATAGTACTTTTGTTTCTAAGAATAGGTATTTAGGCCCACTGTAAGTATTTATCTTAAAACACGCGCACACACACACACCCCTACACATACATACATACATACATGCACCCGAGAGCACAAAACTAGAAAACTAAGCCAGGGACTGAGTTGATACCTAAAGTTGGCTTTTCTCATGGGAAGGAGTAAATCTTAATATTGGCTAGGTACGAAGGAGCAAGGTTTGTGAACTTGGCTGGCAGTACCCAGCCCAGAGGACAACTTCACCTCATGCTGAGAAGTCTCCTGGTAGGAGGCCTGGTGAGGAGTGGGGAGAAGAAGAGTGTGTGTGTGGATTTAACTCCATCCTTCCCACATGCATGAGCTAGTAGGGATGAAAACAGACCTGCGTCACTGCCAGCCGCTAACAGGTCCCTGTGGTCCTTGCTGTGGCCCATCCCTGGGCCGGTGTATCGGCCAAAGAACAAGGGTTTCATGTGCTGTTTGGAGGGATCCAGGTTTGAGATTTTCTGCCCAGAAAAACTAGTTGTCTTGACTTCTGGTTCTTTGCTCAGTCTGCGTGGGTGATATTGGGGCAAATGAATGACTTCTTCGGGGCTCTGAAATCCTTATCTTTATAATGTGAAAATGTCGGTGTCCATGAATTGGTGGGAGATTCTGGAATGAAATGTGCTAAGGATAACCTCTAGCACTTTTTTCTTTGTTTTAACAAAATTTTTTAAAGGCCAGCAAGAGGCTTGTGCAGTAAAATCAATTTACACGTGGTCTGGCTCTTGTCCAACAAATTCCACTCAATGATATTTTCATCTGAAAGGTTCAGATATAGGAAGGCATAGGTATCTATTGTTCTAATTTGCTGTTTCTAGCCCAGTGCACAGGGCTTCTCAGGTGCAGTGTGGAGACATCTTTGGTGTGTTGAGCTGCTGGGATCTCCGTATTTCCCTTGGCTGTTTTTTAAGCTGGAAGCTGAAGTCAGGGTTGCTCACAGTTGGGGGAGGAGGACAGGGGGGAGGCTGGTAGGCACAGGCCTGTGAGATGGAGTTGTATTTGTGAGTGGTCCCATGCTTGGGTTTTGTGTGGCTCTTGACAGAGCTGCCATGTAGGAAGCTTCCAGTAAGTTTCTAATCATAGTGCTTTTATAGGGACAAGATCACACAACAGTCTGGTCTGTTACTTAATTCTTTTAATTTAATACCTTTTATTTTATTGTTGTAAGAACACTAAACATGAGACTGAACACTAAAAACATCCCATCTTAACAAATTTTTTAAGTGTATAATGCGTTCTTGCTGACTGCCTGTAGGTAAAGTGTTGGACATAAGATCTCTAGAACTTACTCATCTTGCACGACTGAACCTTTATGGTCGTGATCGGCAACTCTCCATTTCCTTCTCTGCCCCAGCCCCTGGCAGCCACCATTCCACTCTTAGATTCTATGAATTTGGCTAGACACCTCACATAAGTGGAATCATGCAGTGTGTGTCTTTCTGTAACTGTCCTATTTCACTTAGCGTAATGCCTTCCACATTGTCACACGGTGCAAAATTTCCTTCTTTTTAAAAGCTGAATGGTATTCATTGTATCTATAGACCACATTTTTAATTTTATCGATTCATCTGTCAATGGATATTTAGGGTGTTTCCATATCTTGGCTATTGTGAATAGTGCTTAACATGCAAAGGAATGTGTACTTGTTCATCTAGTAAATACCTGGTGTAGAGTAACAATTGATGTTTATCAATGAAATGAATGGGTGAATAAAGAATAAATGAATGGAGAAAATTCCCTAATAAAGAGATGAGCCCCATTGTTAGCATGGTCTGTTCATAACTTTGGGCTTCAGCTTTTAATTTAATTTTATGAACAAGGGATGGATGTCTTCACAGAGCATCTTAGAAATGCATTGGGAGACATTGTGCCTGTAGGGGCCATTTTTGGTATTTAAGGTGACCTTAAAGTTAGTCTTGTTACTTGCCCTTGACGTTAAGCTTATGATCGAGGTGGGTCTTTGAGATTTTCCCAAATGAAATAAGTGGAGAGGCTCATGTTTTCCTGCCACTTGTCTTTTAGATTGTCAAAGTGAAATCCTTCCCCTTACTCATTAGGTGACCAAGGACAGAAAATATTAATAACTTGGATATAATACGTTCTTTTCCCGATTTTCCAAAATAAGTATTCTTTTCACAAGAGTCATGCTCCAGCGGTGTCCTTTGAAGTCATTTTTGTTCTGCACGGGGCCGCGGTGTTATTCCAAGGGAGTCAGCCAGCAGACTTGAGGCCTTCCTGGCTCGAGTTCACGGACAGCCTTCTGGACAACACGACTTATTTATTGGCCTCTCCTTCTCCCATCCCTGCCCCTCCTTTCTTCCCTCTCTCCGTCAGAGCGCTCGCCACACCGGCCCATCCTCCAAGCTGGACTGCCGGCAAATGCCTCCACGGTGGTCGGAGGTGACGTGGAGTTCGTCTGCAAAGTTTACAGCGATGCCCAGCCCCACATCCAGTGGATCAAGCATGTCGAAAAGAATGGCAGTAAATACGGGCCCGACGGGCTGCCCTACCTCAAGGTTCTCAAGGTGAGGACTTTCTGAATCTGAACGTGCCCATACTGGGGTCTCCGTAGTGGGTTTGGCCACTGGTTCTTTAATTTCCTGTTGGATTTGAGAGAAGAGGATTCTCTTTTTTTTTGACTGGCCAGTAGAGAGTATGTTAAGGAATTAGCAGATGATTAGGCTTGCTAGTAACATTTCAGAAGGAAGCCCTGGAATAGGGAAGAACTGCTAAACTTGGAGACGGCATAGTGCAGCTTTTTATCAGCCTTGAGATCTTAGACACTGAGGCTTAGCTGCACGTCCATAAAAGTGGGGATGACAATATTATCTCCCCTGCAGGGTGGTTGTACAGAATAAACGGATGGAGCAGATGGAAAGAGCTTTATAAGCTCAAGACATTGTACCAATGTTTATTGTCACTCTGATATCGTTTTCTAGTAATATGATGTTAGGATCCGATTTTAGTAGCCACCTTTCAGAAACAATGTAGATTTTGTTTTTCAAAAAAATCCCTTAACCTTTGAAATCCATTGACACGTGATTTCAACAGTAAGCTTTAGGAAATGTTTCTGCACCAGTGAAGTGCTGAACAAGGAAAATATCCTTCCCCTTGTATTTTTTGTTTGGTCCTCTGCAAGCCCCCAATGTCGTAGCATCAGCCTCTTTATTTTTTAGATCTAGCTTGTTCTTCAGGAGGGTGACAGCAAGTGGCAGCCAAGTCTGAACAGCTAGTTCGTAGCTCCCTGCCTGTTAATGTCTCCCGCATTTAGTTGCTCATGGAGAACATCCTTAAAAAGAACATTTTTTCCAAAAGACCCATAAGTGGCTCAACTAAGAACGCTCAGCTAATGAGGTGTTCTCGCCAGCTGACAGTACCAAGAACCAAAAAAGGTGGGGAAAGATGACCCCCCCCACCCCCCTGCCCCCGGAACTGCCGCCCCATTCCCACCCCCCCCACCCCCCACCGCCAGCAGTCACATTGGTCACTTTCACTTTTCTCTGCCAGGCCTTTCCCTTGTCCACCACTTGACTTGTTTTAGTCTTTCGAGGCCCATAGCCCTTTAATGCCACTGTTTAGATACAATGGAGGTTGTTTTCTTGTGGTGTGTTGGTGGTGGGACCGTAGACAGTGCTGAGTCCTTCCCGGTTGGCCGTTATATTGTTCTCCTGTGTCTGTTCTAGCACTCGGGGATAAATAGTTCCAATGCAGAAGTGCTGGCTCTGTTCAATGTGACTGAGGCGGACGCTGGGGAGTATATATGTAAGGTCTCCAATTATATAGGGCAGGCCAACCAGTCTGCCTGGCTCACTGTGCTGCCAAAACAGCAAGGTAACAACGTTTTTGTTTTTGTCTTTTTTTTAAAAAAGAAAGCTGGATATAGAAGCTGAAAAGACTTGGTGCTTTGGGAGACTGCAGGCAGCTTATAGGCTAACTCTTGTGGCCTTGGTATATTTATGATAATCTTTCTTCGGTGATGCAGCTGGTATAATGCCAGTAGCCATGGAAAAATGCCCACAATGTTCAAAGTGCTTGCTCTAATTTCTTCTAAAGATTATCCTCCACCCCCACTCAGTTTTCAAGTTGTTCCTTCTGGTTTGTCTTGTTTGGCCTGCACTTTCCCCATCATTACTGCACATTAGCATCATTTTAAACACACACCTACATGCCTATTAAATTTGCAGCCTTTGAATATTGGCAGAATTCATATCTCCTTCTACCCCAGGATTTTAGAGACATACTGGCATGATCTGGTTTGTCCAACAAAGCATCATTTCTTTGGTTGCATACCTGATCCTCATGAGATGCTGTCCTTGACCTTGCTACCCCAAATCTGAGGGGAGTTCATCTTCCCGAATGACGGTACGACTGGATGCCATTGGAGGCAGAAAGTTGACTGTGTCTGTCTGACTCACATTCAAATGTTTATATTAAAAAAGAAGAAAAAGGCTAACTTTTTTGTTGCCAAGATCACACTTTCTTCCATTTTTTTTTTTTTTTTTTTTCCAATGCCATGTAAGGCAAGATGGTTTCACAGAAGTAAAAATAGCCGGAGCTGGTCACCAAGACAGCCTTCCACCCTGGTTGGTGTCCGCAGGGCCAGGAGGCCATGGGTGTCCACCTGGGCTTCCCGGCAGCATTCTGCTTCCCACCAGAGCAGTTTGGATAGATCCGTCCATTTCCTGAGGCAGGAGCCTGCAGCCCACAGGACCAGACCTCAGCTTGGCCTTTTGAGCTCTACAGTTTTGGAAACTCCCCCCACACCCCCCACAATCCAAACCAAAGCACAGGCCAAGAGAATAGGCCTCTGTGGGTTGATTTTTCCATGCGTTTGATCGTGTGCATGTCTAGGTGGTGACGCCGGTGTGGTGACGGGCCTGCAGAGGTGAGCTGGTCAGTGTCGCTCAATGTCTCTTGGTTGTGGGCTTTGTGGATGGGCTGCAGTCGGAATCTCCCGGTGGCCAGCACCCCCTGGAGCGAGCCCCACGGGGCGACGCCTCGTGGTTCCGTGGCCCCTTCCACAATCATTCCTGTGTCTAGCCTGTTCTCTCGCTTCCCTTGTTTTCTAGGCCGCCGGTGTTAACACCACGGACAAAGAGATTGAGGTTCTCTATATTCGGAATGTAACTTTTGAGGATGCGGGGGAGTATACGTGCTTGGCGGGTAATTCTATTGGGATATCCTTTCACTCTGCATGGTTGACAGTTCTGCCAGGTACATACTGCTCTTTCTCTCTGGGTTTTTTCCCCTTTTCTTGGTTGATTGCTATAAAATTAACACAGCTTCTGTCAGCAGAAATGGCCCCTTTTATCCTTGCATAAAGATAAAAAAAAGTGTTAAAAATTATCCCCCAGGGATAAGAAAATTGCCTTGGAAATTCACTTACAATGAGATCCCACACTCACATTTATGATCAAGTAAAATTTCACCCTTAAAACCTAAAGGGATCTTATATTTCTAGTGAGTCATTGAGCCAGTGTATAAATTAGCCCATCCCCCTTTCTCATATGGAAAAAGTAAAAATTACTTTGTGAAATTCAAAGTAATTTTTTTCTCATTTCAAATTCCATTTTACAAAAATCCCATGCGTTTTTATCACTTCCGTCCCACTTTGTATTTTTAATGAGATGTGAATGGAAGGGTGTCTAGTGAGGCGCCCCGGGGAGAAGTACCTCTGAACGCTGGGCGCACAGAAGCAGTGTGTTACCTACCTCGGGGATCGGTGGCTTGTTGCATGTTGCGATAGAATGGACTCCTGTTTGCTTTTATTGCAAAGCATGCTCTTGCCATCTTGGGCTTGATGTTATTTCCGCCTTCCAGAGAAATAAACATCAGTGAAGCCCCGTTGCCTAAACATTGCTGCTGTCTGAATATTTAACTGACATCTCCATTCTAGTGAAACTGTCTTGTTAAATGCTGTCCTTTCTGATGCATCTGCCTTTTTGTCATTGCCTTTGTGAAACTGCGTAGACTGTGATCTGCTAGCTTATGATGTTCCACTCCAGTTATTAATTCCTTATTTTTAGCATACAGTGCCTACCTGCATGCTTATTTTGTATCTAGTAAAAATAAATTGATCGTTTCATTTTGTGCTGTTGCTGCTGAGAGTTTTGACTATCTTGCAAGTATTTTTCTGAATAAAACGTATAAGCTTTAAATAATACCATTGCATCCATTTTTCCTTTTGTCGTGAATCTGCTCTTTGAACATTTGCTTTGAAACAATGAGATGCCTCTTATGTGGCACTTGCTTTGACTTGCAGTACTGCATTCTGTGAGTGCCTCGTTGGCACTTCTTAACCGGTTTGCCTGACAGTACTAGCACATTAACTAAGAATGCAGTTTGAGAAAAATACCGTTTGGAAATACACTGCTTGTAGCTTGATCGCTGAGGACAAGGAGAGGACAGACATAGAAGTTGATATAAGAATGTGCTAAATTACATGATTATATGTAGACTCACATGCAGTACCATTTATATTTTTTCTTCAAGAAAGTTGAAGTGATGTATCAGTATAAGCAGATACACAAAAATTTAAATGATTATTAAGGAACATTATAAACTTTATATATTGTGGACCTAATGATTTTATACTATAACCAATTCAGTCTTATATATTCAATGCATTGATTTGTTTAATTGAATAATATGCTGGACTGTATTAAGGAACTCACCAAAACATTTTCGGACCAGCTTTCTAGATGAATATTTATGTCGTGGAATTTTGTGCATCTGGGGTAGATCTTATTGAGTCTTCCTTTGGAAGAGCCCTTCCAAAGGAAGCATTGTCACTGAAGCATTGTCACTGTCTCCTTAGAAACAAAAGTGGGCATTGTGGATATTTAAGAATTTTTCAGTTGTGTTCAGAGATCATGATGAAAGCTGGTTGTCCTCCCTGCCCAAATGTCTAATAGAAGGTGGCCTTGTGGCCTGCCCTTTGTAACTTGGTGGCAGCCATTCTCCAGACTGTAGATGCCCACTGGGCTGGAGACAGTGATCACCTGGGCCCTCGTGGTAAAATGGGGAACCCTTGGTGAGTCATTTTCACTTGGGCCCCGGCAGGCCATGGCCGTGCCACTCTGCAGCGTTGAGTTTGTGGGACGCCCACCTTGCCTTGAGAATGGTGGTCACCTTTTGATTCCCTCAATGATGCCGTGACGCGTCAATGCGGTGCACTAACGATGTGGCCTGCTTATCTCTTCCTCCCCTGTGACTGCAATCTAGCTCCCATAAGAGAAAAGGAGATCACAGCTTCCCCAGACTACCTGGAGATAGCCATTTACTGCATAGGGGTCTTCTTAATCGCCTGCATGGTGGTCACAGTCATCCTGTGCAGAATGAAGACCACGGCGAAGAAGCCGGACTTCAGCAGCCAGCCAGCTGTGCACAAGCTGACCAAGCGCATCCCCCTGCGGAGACAGGTAACAGAAAGTAGATAAAGAGTTTAAAGAACTTTACTCCTGCCCCACGACCCAGCCAGCTCTTGGATCTCTTCCTCTGCTTTGATGCCATCTAATTCCGTGAGCTTCAATGTGCGGGTGGGTCTGTTGTGCCGCTTGGTGGTCGCCCAATTGGTGTTTTGAGCTTGGAGAGCCTCATTGTGGTACATAGCTGGGATGAGCAGGGTCTAGTTCGAAGGGCAAGAGAGGACAATAATGTGAGAGTCAGGGCGCTAATCGGCAGGACTGAAAATAACTCTGGGGGCAATTTCAGCTGTGCATTTGACACAACTCAAGTATAGTGGCCTCTTCTAAGTGTAGGCCTCATATGTCTCCTGTGATTTAATACCTTTTTTGAGATAGGCATGAATTATTCTCATGGGGCTTATGCCACTAGTAGGAAAGAGACTCTAGTTGTCTTTGGCTTATTTTTAAAGTCAAGATCAGAAACCTATGTACAGGGGTGCATCTGACCTACTGCTTGATTTAAACTGGTGCACGATGTCTTTCTACACTGAATTTTGGCTTAACCCCTCTGCTTCTTAAAATAGAATCAAATGCATATATTATGTTGTTAGTAGTTCACACGTGTGGCTGCGGATTCAGTGGTAGATTGATTCTTTATGGAACCAGCAACAGATTGTTTTTAAGCTTGAGCTTGGTCTTTGGTGGATACCTTTTGCTTGTGTATGCCTTCTGATTGGTTTGAGAGATGGAGCAAGATAGAGCCTCCACTTCTGCCGTAAACCAAAGCCCTGCAAAGGTCGGCGGGACAGGAAATGCTTTGACTGTTTCCTGCTTGTTCATGAAGAGGTAAGAGAAAGGCAGACGTGAATGCAGTGTGGTTATAAGAGCATTTGGAACTTGGTTCCAATAAAGCCCTTCTTTTTGAAATAGCAAATAAAATGGCTAACTCCCCGGCTCTATTTGAGTGTGTATGTTAGTAGAATTTAGGAGGCACTTGTTAAAATTGCAGATTCCTTAGTCTCAGCCCCAGAGATTCTTTGATGGGGCCAGGAATCTGCATTTTAAACAAGTCCCCAGGTGATTCTAAAATGCGCTTTGAGAAACTCTGGGTTAATCCCAGCCCTGCCTCTCCTGGGACTTCAGGTAGCAATGTCACCTTCTGGACAAGGTATTAGGAAGGATTAGGAACCAGTTGGTCAGCAGCAGGCTTGGCACAGGTCTGGCTGTTCTCAACCCAGCTCCAAACTCCTGGCTGAATGGGTCCTTGTTCACTTCTTTGAAACCATGTTTCAAGCAGGTCTTTCTTTGTGGAGGCTAAGGATACAATTTGGAATGTGTGTCAAATATAGGCAAATGACTAAATTGTACTAAACAAGGAAGGAAAGGGGCTGCTTGGGTCACTTCTGCCACCAAGAAAGCTGTTGTTACTTTGAGTGACACCACTGTCATTCTTGGGGCCAGGGAAGCAATGATGAGGCCAGTTGCCTGACCAGTTTCAGGGAGAGTCCAGTCCTAAGATAACTCGTACGTGGCCAGATAGTGCTGTGGCCTTCAGGTGGAGTGGCCACCCCAGCCTTCCCCTCCCACCTTACCAGTTACCCCTGGGCCATCCTTTCAGCCACCATCTTGAGAATCTGACTTGAGGAGTTGACAAAAGGGAGTGGTGTTCCCATGTCTAGTAGTTTTTTTTTTTTTTTTTAACAGGGAAAAATGTTGCCTTGGGGCAGAAACCCGTTAATTTGGTGTAGTTCGGCCATTGTCCCTTAGTTACTTCATCATCTTTTTTCTGCAACTGTTACACTGCTCTTCTTTTTACTTAATACAAAAGAGGCAGATGCCCTTAAAATCTCCTTAACTCAGGCGTAGTCGTTGTGTTTTCCTTTCTCTTTCCTTTCTCAACTGGTTTTTCCTCCTCATCCTTCTCCACCAAAGTTGGTCATTTTTCTCAGCCTCCCTGTGTAAGCAGAGGGAGCAGTGGGGTTCCTTCCTGTTTTTCTTCCCTCTTTCATTTGATTCATCGTAATTTACTACGTGTTCAGGCTAAACCAGGTTCTGTGGCCTGTCGTGTTAGCTAGTGGCTCCACGGTTCTTTGGGGGCCTTTAATGGAAATGTCATTGCCTTGTGTTCAGTGGGGTCAAGGTATATAAGAGAAGCTGAGGAAAGTGGGCAAATACCAGTCCCCACAGAAAAATAAAGCTCTGGGAGATTAATTTTGCTGGGGGAAGATGGACACATCTCAGCTCTTCACATGGGTGCAGAACGGGGCGCATAGTGGGTCTTCACAGTGTTGGTTGATAATCACAGTCCCTTTGGTGGAGGAGGTGCCTGTTGAGTGTCTGGATAAAAGAGGGTTAAACGCCCCAGAAGGGCCCACAGATTTGTTGATGACAGAGCAAATACCACAGGGATGCCACACGTGCCTGTACCTGGAGACAGGTGAGCCTGTAATCAGATGTGTCGAGGATGGGTTGCTTCTAGGCATTTACGAGACCACTCTTCTGTGCTGTGTTGGCCCAGCCAGCCCTGTGACACAGGTGGCATTCAGTGTCCTCCCGGCCGGACCTGCGCCCCTCCCCCAGCACTCCCCATCTCACTCAACTCTCTCAATCCCTCATTGTTCTCTTTTTAGAACAAGAAAAGTTGTTTTTTTTGCTCCTCTGATGAGTTTTTCCTTCTTGACATTTATTAATTTGCAGTGGAGTTACTGGGGTAAGACAGATATTTCGGTTTGTTTTTCTTTTGAGCAAAAATATTTTTTTCCAGTACCAATAAAGAAATTTCCTGCAGTCATTTTTTAGTAACTGAATTTTTTGAGATTTTTTTGATGTACTTTGCTTGGAGAAGGAGAAGCATCTTTTGGGTGAGGGAGGAAGCGGTGGCATGTGGCATCTCCCTGTTTCCTTTGACAGGGGCTCATCCCATGTTTGGTGTCAGGGCTCAGACGTTGTGCCGGGCACTTGCTCACCTGTTCCCATGCCTTTGGCGCTCAGCATTTTACATGAGAGCAGCAGCGGCTGACCCAGAGAAGGGCATCTGTGTGAGCGTGTTGGTTCTTGCACGGGGTGCTGGGCAGCCCATGGCCGTTGGGAAGCAGTCTTTGCGCATCTATGAGTTAAGGGCGGGGGCACCACTTTCCGTGTTTTCTTTCCACACATCATTGGGTGGTGGGGGTGGGGCGGGCACAGGAAGGGTCAGAGGGGATGGAGGATGCTCGTTCAGGAGATGCACGGCATTGCTGGGCTTGTCGAATCGGGTTTTCAGTGAACATATCGAGTTCTTTCTTAGGGCCCTGAAGCTTCCATAAGGTAGGATGGAGATTTAACCATCTTACGGTTGGCTCCATCCGATGAATTCGTCTCCCTGCAGCTCACGCCCTCTCCCACTGCCAGCAGCGTCTCAGGGGCTGCAGGGTATTTTTTCTCAGACTTCAGTTTCACCCTCCCTGGGTACAGGTAGATGGCAAACCAGATAAAAATCAAGGGCACTCAAGGTCATCTTTTGTAACGATACCTTCGAGGCAAATGGCATGTTCCTGAGGATCTTCAAGGAGGAAGATGAAGGGGGAGGACCCTGTGTGCCAGGAGCCAGTTCTCCACCGAGTATTAATGATCCTTAAACACACTGAATTCCGTGAAGGGGACTTCTGCTTCTAGAAGCTCGTTTCCCACCTGGCAGCTGAACGTCACAATCTTGGAATTTTCTCTGTTCTTGCTCAATCAGGTGGTCTAACAAAGCCTCCGTGATTCCAGAAAACGTTTGGGTGATCAGAGTGGTCACGGATGGCTGAGCTGGAATCTGCCCTTTCATGTGGCACCTCCCCCTCCCCTGCCCTGCGTGCTCTTCTCCTTTCTCTCCTCTCAGCCTGTGCAAGGCACGGCAGTTGGGCTAAGCTGACCTGGATTCCGGCTGATGCCATCTTCTAGGTAGAACCAGCCGGTCGGGACCGGGGTGCCATTGCTCTGATGGGTTTACTCACACAGGCTGGGGCAGGGGCTTGGGGGAGGCGGAGATTTGTTCAGGGAGAAAAGTGAGTGTCTGATAGATAAACTGCCTCACCCCATTACCTAAATTTTGTTATGAAGGAAAAAACATGCAACCGTAGAAACCCCTTTAAGTGTTATCTTAGTCACCCAGCTTAAGGTGGTGAAAGCATTGTATTTGGCCACAGAGAGTGCTGGGCAAGGCTTAGATCATAACAGAAGTGTGTTCACCCCTGGGCCTTGAGTTCTGGTTTGGGAAGGTGGTCACAGCCTAAGAGGCAGCGTTTCTTTGGCAGCCTGAGGTCCAAGGGTGTTTGTCAGTCCTCAGGTGAAAACAGGCAAATATTAATCATCCCTCCCCTGTAGCATCCCTGCTCTGTTCACGGTGAGATCCCCTTGAATTGTCAAATTTAATCTAGTATAAAGAGATAACATTATTTCTTGGTGGCCCTTTAAAAATTAAAGAAAAAAAAAAAAACACTTCCTCACTTAATCTCCCGTACTATGGAAATATACGAAAAGCACATTTAGTTAAAAGCTTGATTTATGGCACACGGTAAAGAGATTCCAGAAAGTGAGGAAGCTGAATTAGAGATCGTAAAAAATACGTGCTTTAAAAAAAAAAAAAATGCCTGCCAAGATTTGGGAGTGGGAAAACAGTTTATTGGAGTGTTAGCATTGATCATAAGTAGCTTATCACAAAGATGGAACATTTTTTAATTATAATTAGAAACCAAACTCCAGAATTGAAGTTTCTAGGTAGGAATTGAAGAATATCTGATAGCGAAGGTTATGATGTTGCGCAAAATAAAAAAAAAGATGATACTCTAATAGTGCTGAAGCAATAGAAGGGTATCAGAGGTGGGCAGTGAGAATTGCTGGAGGGTCTGACTCGGAGAAGAGAAGCTCCAGGGGAGCGTGGTGTCCCTGGGGAGCTGCCTGCCAGGGAGGGCGCCAAGCCCCCAACACAGCTTCGTGCTCGGAGGAGAAGGCAGTGAAGAGAAAGCCAGTCATATTTTACGGTCCCAGAGGGGGTTTTAAAAGCATAGTAAAAATGCATGGAGGTAAAATTAAGATATACATATACTTCAGCAGACAGAGCAATCAAATTCTTATACTTTGGGCATTTTCTTACCTCCCCCCTCCCCCACTTTGTGTTTTCACAAAAGTATTTTCCAGATTTGTACATATAATCCGAATCTCTATACTTCATCTGAATCAAATTCCCATAAGTAGTCCTTTTTTAATAAACATCCTTTTTAAATTTTAATAATGAAAACACAAAGTTTGTACTGGTTTTCCATTTTATTTATTTTTAGGTTTTCTATTTTAAAATCTGTCACATTCAACTCTTGTTGAGATCGGACGCTATGTTTGGGGAAAGGTGTACATCCCTGTGAACTTTTGCCATGGGTTTGTGGACGCTGATTCCGTTTGGGTCATAGGTTAGCTACAGAGCAGTTAACTTCAGACTGCATGTTAAATTTTCCTGTTCTGAAGTAGCCCCTAAGCCACATTTGTCCCTCCGGCCTTCTTCCCGCCGAGACACTGTCCCCCCAGCTCCGGGATTGTTTATTTCTAGCTTGCTGGAGCCCCAGCCCTGCCGGCTGTGAGCAGACGGCCTCGTCTTCCAAATCAGATGTGTCCCTTAGAAGTATATCCTCTTCTGCTCACTCCTTATTGTCACTGGGTTTCCTTTCTTGGTGCCCACAGTTTGACAGTACAGTCATCCCTCAATACCCATGGGGGCTCAGTTCTGGGATCTCTGCAGATACTGAAATCCACGGGTGCTCTAGTCCCTTGTATATGTGGTGTAGTATTTGCGTGTAACCTACACACATCCTACTGCATGCTTTAAATCATCTCTAGCTTATAATACCTAGTACACTGTAAATGCTATGCAAATAGTTGTTACACTGTATTTTTATTTATATTATTTTTATTGTTATTTTTTTGTTTTTAACATTTTTGATCTGTAGTTGGTCCAGTCGTGGATACTGAGCCCACAGATACGGAGGGCCGACTGTATCTTATATACAAAACGGCCCTGGGTTCCAAATGCTCCAAGTTATGCAGAGAGAGGTGCCATCGTATGTTCTCTTGGATCTGGGTTGCAAATGATTCTAAAAACACTAAGAAAAAAAAGTTGTGGTGTTGGTTGCAAATCTTAACGGGGCTCAGCACTGAGCATTTTGTAGGGTTTTTCCCTCATTTCATCCTCGCATTAACTCTGTGCAGTTGGAACTGTTCCTGTCTCCTTTTTAACGGATGAGGAAAATCGGGCTTAGGAAAGTTAAGTGGCATCCCGTGTTGAAACTGGGACGTGGACCCCGATGGTCTGACTGTACAGCCCCGCGTTGGTGCGGTTAGTTGGGGTGCAGCCCACCCGACGTGGGGTCTCCCGTCATGCACACTTACAGGGAGGGCAGCACCAGGGTTGGCTGCTTGGCTGTGCGTAGTCAAGGGGGCACCCACACTGCAGGATGCAGAGGAGCCACAAAACCCAGCCTGGTAGCAGAAGGAAGGGCCGAGAGCAACGATCTTGTAATTTCTAACCTGTTTTAGAAGTCAGTATATTTCAAGCAGATGCCCTGCGTTTTCTTTTCCCCTTGTTCATGCCTCAGTTCAGATCCTTATTATTCTAAAAAATATTTTTGTTAAAGAAAGTACTACTTCTAAAACATAAAAGGAATTCGTATACATGGTAATAAAATCCAAATGGTCTAGAAAGTTCTGAAATAAAACACATTTTCTACCCCATCTCCCAACCCTTAATCTTTCTCCCCAAAGGTGACCACTGCTAAGACTCTTATATATCCTTCCAGAAACTTTTTAAATTCCTGTGTTCTCACACCTCACTGTGGGAAGGCTGGCTCCCCACATCCTATAACGTGAGCTTCGCTGATGAGGGCAGTGACTTTCAGGGACAAGGTGCGGGAGCTTGGACCTGCTTCTGCCTGCGGAGCATTCCGGTCATCCGGAACCTCGGCCCGAGTGATTGCCCAGTCCATTCCCCATCTTCACTGATTGCAGCACATCGTGTACCCCAATAGTGGGATTTGGGGAACTCCGGCGTCCAGCGATGAAAGGCTACGATACTGGCCATGCAGAGGGTGTCCTGGCTGCAGAATCTGCCGGGTCTTGGCCATTCGGGGCCTGTAATGTGTCATTGCTAGTCTGACTTTTACTAGCTTGGCTGGAGCTTCTTGCCCCTGATGCAATGAGTGATGATCTTTGCCTGTTCATGTGGAAGAACTTTTAGAAGACCTTTTTATTCTTTGAAAATGCCATCCTCCTCCTGCGTCCATAGCACGTGACCCTGATGCAGAATGAGTTACGTAAACAGAAAGATTTGGGGAAGGTGGAGCAAAACTATTCCTGAATCTTTCTGAGCCCCTTCTCTGTGGATGAAGCTCCAGCTCTTTATGTGGGCAGTGGACGCTGGAAATCTTGATGTTCTCTGAAAATTCCCGGTTTCTGATATGTCCTGCAAACGAAGTCGGCTCACTGCAGTGAGGTTGGACACCACGTGGACGTGAACTCTATGGGGGCGGTGGTGGCGGGGGGCAGTTGGAGTTGTCTGTTTTACCCAGGTGGGGTTTCTGCCTCGTCTGTGACATCTGTGGGGAGCAGGATGGATCCCATGGGAGCTCCGTTTGCTTACCTTGTCCCTTCCTACCTGCTTCTTCCATTTGCCTGTGCAACTTGGGTGTGAGGTGCTGAGCTCCAAAATTAACGCCCCCTCTTGCCAAAAGACTGCTCAGAAATGTACTCACGTACATTCTAAAAAACAATCAAAATTCCTTATTAAAAATGGCCTACTTCTTGATTTTAAAACTGAAAACAACTCCCTATTCCTAAAACGATCTCCCCGCAATCCATTCTTGGGCATCACCTTGAGTTTCCAATCTGCATTAAGGACAGTCCGGGTTTACAAAGGAGAGACTCAAGGCTTTCCGAATGGGGACATTCACGGGGGATCACAGGGCCTCTGGTTCCCTGCGAGAAGGGTCCAGGACTCACCCTGTGGAAGTTCATCCCAACTGAATGCATTCGTCTGGACTCAGTCTTTGCCATTTTGATGTAAAAGGTGTTTGTAAGTGCAGCTGGGGACTACTGTCCACCTGTGCAGGTGTGCAGGGGACAGAAGCCAAGGTGGGCAGGTGGGCTGCTTGGATGGGTCGTATGTAACCTCACATCCCGATTCTCTTGGGCCAAGTCTCGTTCACAGTGTTCAAGCAGCCCGCGGTCAGACCAAGATTGGGTAGTAATCCTCACAAGTAGCTTTCAGGTGAGCTACATGAGTTTTTCTTTATAGAAACCAGCCAAGGGAAGATGATATATTTATGAAATAATCATTTTATCAGATGCAGACTGAAATGGATCAGGATAAATGAGAAAATGACATGTTGGGAGAGGGGCTCTCCTGTGTGATTATGAATAAAGGTATATTTTTTTCTGTTGACACTTCGGCCCACATTTCCAACGCACTGGTTGCTGGAACTGAAGTTGACAGGAGGCGACCTGTTTTTACTGAATGGTTTGGCATCAACACGTCTCCAGAAGGACTGGGGAGAAACCAAGTGGCCCCCAATGCCAGGGTCTTGGGTTACCTTGAATAAAGGGACTCGGAGCTACTGGAATGTCTTTCATATCCAAATCCTAGAGCCCTTCCCTAGAGATACTCTGCTTTACATTTCAAAAGACGGAGGAAATACGGAAGAGCTGACTTCCTAAAAGTTGTCATGAAATTTCATAAGCACGTGGCATTGATCCATGCCCTGAGCAGGTCTAAGAGGAGCTGATTATGGGGGGGGGGGGTCCAGTACAGGTACAGGTATAAGTAAAAAGGCGATAATGAACTTAGAGCTGTCTGCATGCCCTCAAGGGACTATTTGGAGGAATTAGGACAGAAAGAAGACATATTTTGATCAGACATGATATAAAAATTTTATTTGAAGACCTGATCTTAGGAACATGTAATTTGGATGAAATCTAGCACTACGTAGATGGGAGGACTGAGGAATCGGAATCCAGTGGTTTTCATTTTTGTTCTTGACTTCGGCCGGCCCCACCCCCTTCCTTTCTAAGAATCAATATTCTGGCTGGGTTTGGGCTGACTTCCGGCCTTCTCTGGTGGAGCCAGGATTACATCAGGGTCTTTGCATTTTGTATCCAGGTTTCTGCTGAGTCCAGCTCGTCCATGAACTCCAACACCCCGCTGGTGAGGATAACAACACGCCTCTCCTCAACAGCGGACACCCCCATGCTGGCGGGGGTCTCTGAGTACGAACTGCCAGAGGACCCAAAATGGGAGTTTCCAAGAGATAAGTGAGTACTTCTACCAGGCATTTCCCAGAAGGGAGACTTAGCTATAAATGGGGTTATCAGATTAACATTTTTTGCTGTGACTTTTAATTGCAGAGGTCTTGCTCTGATGATGTCAACATGAGTAAGATTGTATTTCTAAATAACCAACTCCTGGAAAATAAGAGAATGGACTTTTTTTAATAGCTCCTGTAAAGCAGAGCTACTAAGCCCTTTCTGGTCTCCAG
The DNA here is from genome assembly GCF_041146395.1 of Eulemur rufifrons. Lineage (NCBI taxonomy): Eukaryota > Metazoa > Chordata > Mammalia > Primates > Lemuridae > Eulemur > Eulemur rufifrons. The sequence continues at coordinate 63,062,763 of NC_091010.1, read as the reverse complement.
AGAAGATGGCATTGGTTGTCATTTTTTAAGTGTCTATGCAATTCAAACCCAGTCAGATGGAAGAAAAATGGAATTATCCAATTTATAAAACAGATCTGACATTCTAACTTTTGGTTACTAGAACATGACTGTTCCGTAGTTCATTTCTGTGTAGAAATTAGATGCAGAATATAAATTGCCTTAAGGATCATTACCCAGTGTTGCTGTTTTCTGATGGTTATTAATGTCATGTTGGGCTTAAAAGCTTCCAATATGGTACCTCATATCTAATTCCTGTGGTCCATAATATTTTAATTATTGGATAATATAGAGGTGTCATAATCAGATGTTTGGTCAAAGCACGGCCACGTGGGGTTTGTTGACGGCGTTGTTGGGAGCTGTGTATCTCATGGTCCGGCTTGAAGTCCACGTGCTCTGGGCTCCGTTGGGCAAGATTTGAGTCCTGGCTCTGCCAGCCAGTGGCTGGGCAACCTTGAGTGAGTCACCTGATTCTCTGAACTTCACTCCTATAAAATGAGTGCTATGATACAGACCTCCCTGGACTGCCCATGATTCTTGGCTCATGCAAATTTCCCTTCCATTTCCGTCATATATTGGTAACCTGGGAGCTCTGAACTGCAGACCTCAGCAAGAGTCGCCCTCGTCCTCTAGGCAGGGACCAAGCCCCAGACCCACCTTCTGAAATAAAGTGTGGCGGTCATTGAGGGGCTGTCAGCTCACTTCTGGGGTACTTCTCATAGTAAGTAGAGTCTGAACAGCCTGAAAGTGAAGGAAGGTGGAAATGCTGACTATATGTCTGCACCAAATACACTGGAATAACCTCTTGACTTGCTTATGCACAGCTACCCTGTTTGTCTTGACATCAGCAGGAGCTCCCAGGGATGATGTTAGGGAAGTCTTTAATACACGCTTCTTGTATATACGTATACAAATTTGGACACACAAAGATGAGCTTTTCCAGAGACAAGCGAGATTTGACGAGTTCTATTGGGGAGGGAGAGGTAGCTTTTGTGGCACTTGGGACTTTGAATCACCTGACTTCACATCAGTTTTATTTCCGAAAAGCCGACATAGAGACACTAGTGTGTACCGTAAGCTAGAAGGGAGTAGCTGTATGGACATCATTCAGTCAGGGTGATACTAGAAGTAATTTCGAGCTTATTTGTGTGCTGAGGTGAAAAGACCATTTGTTCATTCTCTCAAGACATGTTTATTGGACACTCACTGGTGGGGCACCAGAGAAAGCAGAAAGAATAGTTTCTTCACCTGTAGAATATGGAGAGAGAAAGGGGTGTTTCTTGTGAACCCTGGCAGCTCTCTAGTTTGTGTGATTATAGAGGTGAGTTCACGTGCACATTCCTGTGTAGATGTGATTGAATCCGGGAATTGTGATCATGTTTTAAGAAAGTGCAGTTTTAGGTTCACTTTTTGCCACCTGTGACAGACACCGCAGTCAACAGTGGGAGTCTGTGTGTGCCGACCTCTTCGCTCCCACCCGGGGGTACCCCGAGTGTGGAAAATCTGAGTGCTAAACGTTTCGAAACAGCGCTTAGCACAAACATAGGTGGAACAGATTTCCAATGAATGAAGGCTATTTAGAAGCAGTTTATTAGATCGGAGGCAGAAGTTATACAAAGAAAGGATTGTTACGCTTGTGGTAGCAGGGCACTGGGACATAAATTAGCCATTTTTCCAATGCAAATGTTTATTTTCTGCCAAGATGTTAAATTTAATTTTGGTTGTGAATAGAAAGAAACAAAATGACCTCAGCATAGCATACACTGCCCCCGCCCCCCACCGCCCCTGTATGCTGAGCTTTTGCAAAGCGTTGCGTACTTACTGTAGACACTGTTTACTGATGGCAGCTCAGGACTTTGCTGTGTTATGCTGAAGTTAAAAAACTATACTCACAAGTATTCCAAAGCCTTCTCCATTCTGTTGATTTCTGGAATATTGAAGGACGATATATGGCTGTTCGTATCATGTACATAGAACTTCTACGCTTAGAAATTTAATCTGTTGTGTTCACTTTAGGTTTCCTTCATTGTTAATTATATGTAGTCATAAGGACTTGTAAACTTATGCTAAAAAAAATACTCCCCTAATTTATTTGAATTTTCTTTTTTCTTCAGTGAAAAATTAGAGATTCCTTGAAATGCTTTTAAGATTCACATCCTGTAACTTGGCAAGGAATGTGACCATAAACTCCATCGGTATTTGAATAATAGTAATTTTAAAGTCTCCGCTTTACAGGGACAAAAAAAAAAAAAAATGAGAACGGCCTTAACGTTTTTCTTTGAGCCATTCTAAATTACAAATATTTAATTGGCTCAAGATCAAAAGCTCGTCGTTGGCACTTAGGAAAGCTGACCACCTCACTAGCAAGGATACCTTCCATAAAGAAAATAAATCGAGAATACAAATGTGAAATTTAATAGCTGTTCCACTAGTAATTGACATTCTCTAAAACGTCACTAAGAAAATACTCGAGCGCGTGTGTACCCTGAGCCTCATTAGTTCCATATGATAAACACGCCGTGCTTTTGCAAGCCGCTGAAAGATTTTTATATTTAGTTCTGGAATTTTCCTCTCTGCACCCCTCACCAGATGCCGTGTGCTAATCCCCTATTTACACATTTAGGCTGACGCTGGGCAAACCCCTGGGGGAAGGCTGCTTCGGGCAAGTGGTCATGGCAGAAGCCGTGGGGATCGACAAAGATAAGGCCAAGGAGGCGGTCACCGTGGCGGTGAAGATGTTGAAAGGTGAGCGGAGAGGCGGGAGGGGAGAGAGTCTTATCAAGAATGTTCCTTTTGTGGCATGTGAACTCTATCACGCCAGGGGGTCAGAGAGCACATAGCTGACCTGGAGGTTGAGCAGTGTTTAAATCAGCATCTTGGGCAGATGATTTATCTTGAGCTGTGTGTACTTATCAAAAAGAAAAGCCAGTTTTGCTAGAAAGCAGCCACCTCCCGCACGGAGTTCTTCTCTCGCCCCTTCTAGATGGCCGTGATCGTTCATTTTCTATGTTTATGTGCTTAGAAAATATCGACTCTCGTATGATTGGATTTAGATGGGGGTTAGGACGTGGGAAGTGGGAGCCAAACCCTAACTTGTAAGTAAACGGAAATGGGCATTTTTGGAGGCGGCCCGGAGGCTTGGGGAGAAGAACACCTACCTCTTTTGTGTGAGGAGCAGAGTAAAAATGACACTGGTCTGGGAGAGTCACTTGGAAGCTGAAAAGGAACTAACAGGGTTGGGCTGATTCGGAGCCTCCCGGGGCACGTGACAAGCACCCTGCGATGGAAACGTCGCTTTGCGCTCGTGGGAGTCTGAGCATTTCTGCATTAACCTTCCACCCCTGCTCCATGCCTGTGTCCTAGGAGCTTAAAGAACTTTTAACCATTAACTTATTCCTCCCACAGTATTCTTTTATGAGAAGAGTTATGGGGAACGGTCATGTTATAAATCCCATTGTAGGGATCTCAGACAGGGGACCCCGGCGGAGCGTTTCCCACGTTCCCAGGCGGAGAGGTCTGACCTGGGGATGTGGGCGCCTGCACGTGGGGGTGCTCCGGGGGTAGCCTGTTTCTCTCTTTCGTGGGTTCCCGTGGGATGGTCATCACATTCTTCCCTGGGGGGGAGACAGCAGGCCGGAAATAGTCAAAACGATGTTGATTTTTAAAGTTATTGATCTGAATGGCTCCAAGGAAAGCTAGGGTGTTTTGAGATGCTCCCCACCTTGGGGCTTGATGCCAGGGAGGAGAACTGTGTTTTCTCACCTAAGGTGTCATGGCGTCACCGACAGAGGCAGTCCCTGGCTTTGTGTCTCTACTGGCAGAACTTCTGGTTTTGTTAGTGGGGCTCAGAGTGACTGGGTATTGCAGAAAGAAAGTCTGGGAGTTCTGTTTCTCTGGCTGTGCTGAGGCTGGTGGCCTTCTTTTTAGGGTGTAGAAGGACGTTGGCCCCCGAGCCCTTGTGGCATGTCCTTTTTTTATAGCCAGTGGATGGCTAAGAGCCTGGAGAGAGGGGGACAGCCCATGCCATGTGTCCACAAATGTGGCTCCCTCCTTGTGTGTGGCAGGAGGCTCCTTCTCCGTCTACGGCAGTGTACACTCTGCACACACAATCGCATCGCTCTTCCTTGTGTGTGAAGCCAAAGAGTTTCCCATCCATGGTCCCATCCATGGTCCTATTTCATCTTTTTTAAGTAAGCTGAGTTTTTCCATACCGAATTATCAAGACTCTTGGAAAAGAGTCTTGCCACTTACTAGAAGCTCACTGTGAGCCCGTGAGGTAGTGTCTGTGCCATTCCTGCTGGAAATTACAGAGCAGAAGTTTACGAAACTTTTTTTAGGGTGGGAGTTGCAGCCCCTTTGAGAAACCACTAGAAGTCGTGGCTTTTCACCTGCTGATAATACACATGCATACATACTGTGGACACAGTCATGGGGTGCCCCCTGGACCCAGCCCTTCGCAGCGTAGGCCTGCAATCTAGACCTGTCTGGGGCTTTGTCCCTTCACTGATAAAATGAGAGAGGTGAATTGGAAAGTCTTTTCTGGTTCTGAGATTCAATTTCATGCTGTTTTAACTAAGTTTGGGCAACTAACAGGGGCAGCCGGTGAGTTCAAGGGTACGAACTGATTTGTGATATACCTAATGTTCGTAGATGATGCCACGGAGAAAGACCTTTCTGATCTGGTGTCAGAGATGGAGATGATGAAGATGATTGGAAAACACAAAAATATCATAAATCTTCTTGGAGCCTGTACTCAGGATGGTGAGTAGGAAGAAAAAAATGCTTTTATCCAAATACTCCACGGTTTAATGTTAGAATCATTTTGGAAACAGTTGGGCTTTTAGATCCTGCTCCCAGAGCCCCTCAAGTGCATGTTTAAAGATCTCTTTAAAATACCCTTAGGAAGATGTTCCCAGCCACGAACACAAAGGGGGCTCTGTGCTTGTACCTGGGGGACTGGGGAAAGGTGGGTGTCGGGCGACTTTGGATTTGAGGGCCTGGAGGGTCCTGTTTTTTCTAGATTGTAACCTGGAGGGCGTTTTGGGAAAGGCCGTCTCCTTATGTTTTTGTTTTGTAAGTGCTAAGAGAAATTTCTCAAAATAAGATTCTGTGTTTTGGTTGAGAAGCTCTTCCCTTAAAATGGGGATTGAGGAACCCGAGTCTTGCTGTGATCAACAGATGGCTGAGCTCCCAAAATAGCTTAAAAGAGGAGAAAGTGGTAGGAAGGGACACATTCTCTTCCTTCGGGGAGAGAGGGCGCAGCTTCTTCCATTGAATGTTTACTGACGCTGCGAGAATCAATTTGATAGTTATTAATAAATTTAAAAATGCCTATCTTTGACTTTGCAGTTTCTCTTTTAGATCTATTCAGGAATCTGCAAAACTTTTTTCTGTAAAGGGTGACCGTAGATATTTTAGACTTTTGTAGTCCTTACGCTTTTCGTCACAGCGACTCATTTCTGCCATAGTAGTGAGAAAGCAGCCCGAGAAGTACAGAAATGAATGGACCTGGCTGTGTGCCAATAACATTTAATTACCCAAACAGGCAGTAGGCAGGATTTTGCCTGCAGGCTGTAGTTGGCCAACTCTCTAGTGTATACCATGGAGAAATTATTGCACGTGTGTACAAGGGAACATGTACAGGAATGTTTGCTACCTAGTGTTTGTTATGGCCAAAACCTGGAAGCAAATGCCCATGCGTATAGGGGAATGGATGAATAAAGTGGGGTGTATATATGATACAATGTATGTAGCTGTGAAAAGGAATGAATGATCTAGACTTACTTTTATCTGCCTAACTGGGTTCCAAAAGGACAATGTATGGGGAGAAAATGTTGCAAAGCTCTACATTTATTATTCCTTTATGTCATTAAAAATAATATATTATTTATTGATACACATATGTATGTAGATTAGTTAAAATGAGCCAGAAGGATATACTGGAGGGTGCAGATTTTTGATAGCCGCTGCTTCCCAAGAGGATAGGGAAGAACACTTCAACTGTATCTTTGTGTATTTCTTAAAGCCTTTTGAGGTTGTCATGACCAAGAGTTAACCATCATTTTGGATAGATTAGGGAGCGGGTATTCTGTTTTTATGCATGCTTTTCTGTACATCAAAACTTTTAAAAACCAATAACAATGAAAAGCGTTGGGTCATAATAACTAACACTCCTTCGCTGAGTGGCTGAAGGGCAGATCCTGGATTCTGTCTTAAGGGGGCTTCTCTTCTCCCTCAACAGGCCCACTCTACGTCATAGTTGAGTATGCCTCGAAAGGCAACCTCCGAGAATACCTACGCGCCCGGAGGCCCCCCGGGATGGAGTACTCCTATGACATTAATCGTGTTCCCGAGGAGCAGATGACCTTCAAGGACTTGGTGTCATGCACCTACCAGCTGGCTAGAGGCATGGAGTACTTGGCTTCCCAAAAGGTGAGTCCCTTACATTCGACTTGGTTGGATAGAATCCAATTAAAAATGTCTTTGAGGAAAACAGGCACTTTGGATGTGCTCATTTGCTAGATCAAGCCCTTGCATGTCTTGTATCACCTGGAAAATATTTACTGCATTATTCACATTCGGGTTTAATGAACTCTGTGAAGCCAGAGCAGCCTCATAAACCTATAATGACTGCAGAGATGTGCAGAAAGGGTGTCTTTCCTTTGAGACAGAGCAAGGTTTGACTCTCCTGGGAATTCAGCTCTCCAGGTGGAGGATGGCTTGTTCAGAGGGTGTTCCCTTTAATTCTGATGATTTATTTATTTTTGGGGGGGCTTGATTTGTTTCGCGGTTATTCAATTTTTAGACATAGACTTTAGGTGTTGTGTTTAGGTTTTGAGTTTGATATGGCATTAAATAGTCCAAGAATAAAGATCACACAAAGGTGTATTTGAGCAACAGGGAGTCCTGGATATCGGAGTTTATTTTGATTCATTTGGCAGGTGACCCTCTGTGGTTAGAAGTTGGCCAGGTCCCCTGAGGTGAATTGCCCACATTCCAAGCATGCCACTCACCATGGAACTTTAAACATTTCAGTTATTCTGAAAGCAGTTAGACAGATGCCCAGATATCCTTGGGGACATTTCACATGGCCCAAGAGACCCTTCCTTGGCCCCACAGTCCGGGAAGAGAGCTGCAGAACCGCCTCCGTGGGCAATGGTGGGCTCAGCTGCTACCTGTGGTGGAGCTTGTTCCAGCATCAGGAAGCCCTTGGGTCCCCACAGAGGTGATGTCCTTTGGTGGACGTGGGCCCTCTGTCACCTGGGGGCCTGGGCTGCTTTGAAGGGTCACAAGCTCAAGTCTCCACAGAGGCCATGCCAGTTGCTGAGTGTGTGAGGCGACCCATCAGATTGCTCAGAGACCCCAGGGACGGCTGCACCTCAGCCCCGCTGTCTGGTCACGTAGGGACGTGGCCCAGAGCTGCCACATGTTCTGGGTTTTTTGGGTTTTTTTTTTTTTTATGTTTTAAAATTTTTATTTTTAAGAGAGTCCAGAGTTTAAGACTTTTTAAACATTTTTCCCTGTAAAAGTTCCTAACGTATAGGTTTTAGGACACTGGTCAAAGCCTAGTGTTGAGTTCTGTGATTGTGTGTGTGTGTACAAACAGGCAGGGCAGTTTGCCAACCGAAAGTCTTTGGCATCCAGAAACAACCAGACTGCCCCAGAATGGGGGGGACGAGACACGGCTCCAAAGTGTCAGCATTGTGAAAGACAAAAACTGCTGGGGAGACAGGTCTAGACGGAAGGGGGCTGACCGGACAACTACTAAATGCCACGGCGTGACCCTGGGCATGATCCTGTGGGGGAGGGGACGGGGGACAGCTCTTACAAAGGACATTTGTGAACACTTGGAATTTGAATGTGGCTGTGTAATATTCCTGATACCACTGCATCAGTGTGGATTTGGGGGTGGTGGTAGTGGCATTGTGTTAAGGTAGGAGAGAAATGCTAAAGAATTAGGGTGTGAAGCATCACCTGCAACCCACTTTTAAATGGTTTAGTCATAAAAAATGTGTATGGGGTGTGTGTGTGTGTGTGTGTGTGTGTGTGCGTGTATAGGTGGGGGTGGTATGGGGAGACAGAGAGAAAGCGCACGCAGCAAATCCGGCCAAGGTGACCATCCATTGTACTGTCCCACCTCTTCCGTAGCTGTGACATATTCCCGGAGAGGACTGGGGAGGGCAGCCTGTCCGCAGCTGCATGCGTGGATGCCGCCTCCCCCGTGTGCTGGGGGACGTAGCTCTCCACCCAGCGGGGCGCTGCTGCCGATGGCTGTGGGGTAGGCGTGCCGGCCTGGTCATTTTGCTCAATTCTTCAACACGCATTCCTAGGGCACCGGATGCCTCATGCCGTTGGTCGGGCTGTCCGGTGAGGAGGCCGGAATGGACATGGTCCTTGCCCTCTTGGGGCAGAGACCGTGGGCGCCAGTAAATGTGGGGATGAAAATAAGTATGTAAAAGAAAAATTGGGAAATGTGCTGTGGAGGAAACAAACGGTGGGATGAGGCCCTGCTCATCTGGGGCCTTGAAGACCCAGGCGAGGACCCTGGACTCTCACTGTTGTGTGGAGCCATTGACTGGGGGAATAATTGGATCAGGGCTGTGCTTTAAGGCATCTCTTGCTGCTGCTTTCATGGCAGGTGGGGAAGCCTGAGTTCTGCAAAGGTGACGGGGGTGTGGGCTGGGCCGTGGGTATATTAGGGCCAAAGACACTGAGAGAAGCCAGTAGGTTGGTGTTTGATGTGTGTTGCCATCAGGATGGTTAATTAGGGTTGGGGAGGGAAATCGAGATCAAGTGTGACGTCCAGATTTCTAGCTCGAGGAATTGGGTGGTGGCACAGCCTCCCAGGATGAAGGAGGATTTGGAATCGGGGGTGGGGCGGGGGGCACAGATGGTGGAAAATCCAGAGCTCATCTTGAACATATCTGGGAGTCACTCAAGGGAACATGTCAACCAAGAAGCTGCAGGCTGCAGCTCAGCTCCCAGGGGTGGGCCAGACACCTGGGAGCCAGCACAGGCGGTGTCGTTTCTAGCCATGGGAATGAACAAATCATCTGGTGAGAAGCTTAGAGAGGGAAAATAGAAGCCTGAAGTCAACTCCTGAGAAAACTCAAATATAGAGATTGGCTAAACGTGCAGGGAAGAAATAGCAGTGGAGGCTGCGAAGGCACAGTCTGAGGTGGGAGGAAACCAGGACGTGGTTCCCAGCGAGGAGGGAGCGGCAGGTGCGCCTCATTCTGCTCAGAACAAGGAAAGAAGTGTGTGTGCTGGGTCTGGCCTGAGAGCCCGTGGGGGTCCCCCCGGCCCTGACGACTCTGCCATCCTGCCTGTTCTGGCTGCTCAGTATGGTGGAGAGAGAAATGAGAGTCAGACAAACTTTTTGAAATGGGGCAAATTAATATGTTAATATTTTAGAAGGGAAGAATGGAAGTACCCTTACTAATAGTGGTGTGACAGTGGTAATTACTGTTATCACTAACTACTTTTGGAGAGCCTAACATCTGCCAGGCAAGGAGGTAGGCACTTGACATACAGTACCTTACGTACCCTCAGAACAACTCTGAAATTGGTGGCATTAGTGTCCGCGTTGTATGGGTCAAGATGCTGAGGACTGTTGGGAAGTGACAGCAACCTTTGAGCCCAGATATGTCAGAATCGCTGTTTTCACTGCTGAGATGGGCACACGTGAGTCCACAGGGTGAAGTGGCTGGTCCCAGACCTAGGCCTCCCAGTCCTCCACCCAGCTGTCCCCTGCTCGCAGGTGACTCCTGCCTCTCCCTGGACCAAGGCAGGACCGTGAGATTCCCTGTGCTGGAGGCTTTGGGTAGTAACCCAGTGTGGGCTCGTTGCCTCCACTTGGCATAAGAGCCCAAGTTGAGAGGGACATTGCATGGCCTTGGGGCAGTGCACGGTCCCAAAGCCCCTTGCTGGAGGCCACTGGCAATTAAGGACCTAAAATAGGTTTTAAACTAGTGGTAGATAAAGATTTTAAGAATGGTCCCCTTGGGAGGAGCCTGCTTCCTCGGGGAGATGGGGGTGCGGACAGACAAGTAAAGAAATGCTGCGCAGTAATGCAATTAGGTAATGGGGTATTTGAGCCTAACACAATTTATAAAATATTTGCTATTTTTAGCTCAAAGCACACTAATTTTTCTTTTTTAACCAAATCCCAAACCCAATTAAACCTTCAAAGTGTTAAACCTGAGCGGATTTTTTTTTAAAGGAAGCCCCAGCTTCCCTATCTGTAAAATGGGTCTAATAATCCCCAACTCATAGGTTGCCATGGGAATGCAATGTGATCAGCCATCCAGGACACCCAGCACGCTGTCTGCGTCACAGGGTGTTAGTCTTTCTTCACTCAGCAGCCACCTGTTGACCTTCACCTATAGAAAAATAGACTCCCAAACTGTCCTGGGCTCTGATTATCCAAAATGGTCAGCTCTCTGTGCTGGAGAACAACTTGGGTTTCTGTGGATGATGGGGATTGGCTTGCCTTTACTTGTTTTCTTTTTCTTGGGTATTGGTTCCAAGTCTCCTCTTGTTCAACCCAGGGGGTGGGCGTTGGTGTTTCCTAGTGTCCTGGGATGAGGGATGTCTGTGCGAGATTCTTCTCTTGCTGAGAAGATGGTGGCGGTAGCCGTGGGCAGCGTCTCTGTCCAAGCTGAGCTCGGTGCGTGGTGAGAGCCCAGTGCATGGGAAGCCACATTCTTCTGACCACACAGCTCGCCAGACTCACGGAGCTCGTGTCAGCAGAAACACACCACCGGCAGAGTTTGGCCCGGGGCTTGGAAGTTCAATTTGAGGAGGCCTCCAAAACCGGGAACGTTGCTCTTGCCCCAGCTGAACCTCCAGGCGGCTGCTGGGAGCTCTCACGTTTCCTGCTTCCAGTCTGGCTGAGAGCAGACGTGCCTGCAAGGCTTTCCTGCTGCCCCGATTCTGATCTCAGCCGTCAGCGGGCACGGAAGCGTGTGGACACAAGGAGCAGAATAAAGTAATTCCTTATACATATTTCAGGGATTGTTCACCTTGCACTTTTTTAATTGGCCATTTCTTGGAGTGTCTAAGACCAGCCCCATTTCAACCTTGTCGAGTGGATCGATGAGACTCTGTGCTTCATATGCTCGTCAGCCTTTGCCAGTAACCTGTGTAAACGCTTTGATGGGGATATCTGCTTCTATATGTATCTTACTTCTTCCCAAAATAAGGTGTGATGACTTTGGGACCCTAATTACCATGTGTCATGATGAAATCTTGGTATATTAAAGTGTAACTAAAACACAGCAGCTTACAAAAGCATATCATTTGTAGAAGGGAAAAACAAAAGTCAGAATACCTAGACCTTTTTGAGACCAAAGAGTATCAGGATGATAAATTAGCTGTTCTGTAGCAAGCCTTTCAGCATTTAGTCCTGATGTACGTGACACACACAGGCTGAGCCCTTTGCACGGGCCGGGTGTTGTGACGGCGTGGACTGGGAATACGGATAGATGGGCATTGGTCATGAGAGGCCAGGAAGGGACAGGATCGGTTATTTCAGAAACACACGCCATGGGAAGCGTAGAAGGTGCAGTAGGGCTTGGAAGCGCGGAGACCCGCTAGCAGGCAGTGTGGCAGGACATGGGGCAGGGGTGGGCACTGGTGACAGCCTGGACTGAGGGATTAGCAGTGGGAGAGCAGTAGGGGGGCAAACTGGAAATCGCTTGGAGTTGAAACGAACAGGACTCGGGAGGAGAGTGTGAACAGTGCCATGCATACACCTCTCTGATGGAGAGAGACAGAGGGTGAGAACGAAGGGAGTAGAAACCTGGAATTTGAGATGTCAGGGGGACATCAATGTGGGAATGTCCCATAGCCTGTTGATAATGAGAACCTGGGTCTCAGGAGAGAGGTCCGGATGGAGATAGGAATTTGCAGATACGTGAATGCTTGTAAGAACTGACACCATGAGGCTACTTGGAAATACACACATGTAATGGGGTGGTGGCGCTGTTCGGAGGAGGAGGAGGAGGAGGAGGAGGGAGCCAGCCAGGGTCTGAGAGGGGTGGGGGGAGAGGGAGAGAACGAGCTGGGAGGAGGGGATGGGGCGGAACGCAGCGCAGGGCCAGTTTTCAAAAATGGGCAAGAAATCGACAGCCTTCACAGCAGCAGAGAGGGAAACGTCGAGGGGTTGGACGAGGTCGTGTGGGCCTAACAGTTGAGCGGTTCCTCGTGAACTTTAGGAGGGGCAGGGGTGGCAGACAGGCTCGAATGTCTAAGCGGTGACCAGCAGGTGAAGAAGATGCGATGTTGGAATTTAACCAGCTCTTCTGGCAATTTGGCTGTAAAGGACAGGAGGGCGTGTGTTGAGATAAAAGATTTTAGGATGATGTAATTTGCATCCCTACGTACCTGAAAGGAGGACACCACTGTGGTTGGACAACTGCAGATAAGAGGGAGTGAGGTTATTTAGTCTGCTTTTGCTCTTCAAAGTGATTGGTTTATTTATTTATGTATTCATTCATTCATTCATTCATTTTTTTATTAGAAAACAAATAACAAGTGTGGTGATCGAGGCTCCTGGGTGATCGAGGCTCCCAGTTGACCGGCTTAATCTTTCGGCCACACTGTGTCACTTACATTACAACCAGTTTTTGACATAAGCTGTATTTTCTGTCTGCATTTTAAGAAATGAATATATTTTCTTTTTGTCCTTGAAGAGTTTTAAACTTAGGTCTTTCTCGCCCTTTTTCCCCAATTTCAGTGTATTCATCGAGATTTAGCAGCCAGAAATGTTTTGGTGACAGAAAACAACGTGATGAAAATAGCCGACTTCGGGCTGGCCAGAGACATCAACAACATAGACTATTACAAAAAGACCACGAATGTAAGTCTGAGGCGCGATTCGAGGGGAGGGGCGGGGTGGGCGCAGAATGTTCCGAGAAGAGAGGCCGTAGGCACTGAGAGGCAGACGGGACTCGGGAGGGCTCCTTCCTGGTTTTTTGCTTTATTCTTTGTATGCTCTCAATAAGCAAATTTAGGCTCTATCTAAGATAATTTTAGTAAACGGGAGCACTCTTACATACGGAATAATCAGCAGCGTCTAGGATTTTCTTCCGGTTCTTGTCAAGAACTTTCATGGCAAAGATGAGAGCTTGGAAGTTACTGGGTTCATCTTTGCCTGTGAGTGGCCGAAGGAATGTCTGCGTGCTGCGGAGATAACCGATAGTGAGACTCCAGGGGGGTGGGTTTTATTAACATCCCCAGATCTGTGCGTCTCACACATTATGTAGAGTCCTAGTTGGAGCCTTTTGCTGTTCTAACGACTGACCACTTAAAAATCACCCGAGTGTCGGCTCTCAAACAGGGCCTAGGCCTGTCGAGCCTGCTCGTAAACTTGTTTTAATGTATTGGTTTTTACATTTTCTCCTCCGTCTGCAGGGGCGACTTCCAGTCAAGTGGATGGCTCCAGAAGCCCTGTTTGACAGGGTGTACACGCATCAGAGTGATGTGTAAGTAGCTCCGTTTTCTCTGGCTTCTGCATGGGGTTGAGTTGCAGAAATACTGTATGTCCTTTGCCTTTCTTCATTCTTGGTGGCTGCCGTGCTTCACGCGTTCATAGAAGGTGCAGGAGCCGGCCTGAGAAAGGACGGATTTTATGGTAGGCTGGTAACCAATGCTCTGTTACTAATCTGCCTGGCTTCAAAGAGCACAGGAGGTGGAACCGCTAACCCCCTCCCGCCAGAGCGGAAGTCCCCCCCGAACGTATTCACGGATGTGCAGCTACAAAGCTGCTGTCTGTTTTGCCAAGCTCTTGGCGTGTTCTTCACCCTCTTCAAGAAGTAATCCTGAAATTCTTCCTTCTTGAGAGTGATTTGTCATATGTCTCCCAACCCACGTTTGTCCATAAAGGGTGAAGCTGAGTGAGGCACTGTCCGCTCAGATGGTCTCCATGGGGTCTGCTCACTGTGTCTATCCTTCCAAAGAAAAAAAAGAAAAAAAAAAAAGTCTGGTCTTGTCTTAGCATCCTTGATAACACTGTAGAAATACGGTAGAAATTATGTAATACTTCTATTATGATACCCTTAAAAACATTATTAGGGTCAGACTCCAGCGGATATTTTAGATTTGGAAATTCAGTTGAAAGATGTTATCATTGGGAGAAGCGGGGTCAAAGTTCCTATGAGTCTATAATTATTCCAAAGGAAAATGTTTTTTGGAAAAAAATCACTTGGGCTATTTTTTATTTGTGCGAGCAGGAGGATTTCTGGGATAGGCATTGATTCTCTGCTACTGCAGTTGGTGCCCTCAACCCCGGAGAGGAGACATTATAACCCCATTTTTGCAGCGAGCAGCCTGAGGCCCAGAGGCTCCGTCTGCCTGTGCAGTGCGGCTGCTTCTGCTCCGTAGCTTCATTTCTGAAATTCACCACCTAGAGTCCAGAGGGGCAAGTTTCCAGAGCGCCCACGACATAGTGAACTTGGGTCCTTTGCTTGAGCATCCCAGGGATTGAGTCTCCTGAGCAAGGCCCAGGAAGTCCAGCTGTGGGTCTCTGAAAAGTCAAGTGTAGCTCGTGCCCTGGGAGATGTTTTCAGTTTCTGTTGTGGGACACTCGTCTGGGGCCAGGATTCCTCCCTCCTGTCCCCAGCCCTGTGCCGACTGCCTTCGAGATCCTAGGGAGCCACAGGACCTCTGTGCCCCAGGGGTTCCTCCGGCCACGCAGGGCAGCTCTGACCTCGCAGGACGGGCTCGCTGGCCTTGCTCTGTCCACTGCCCGTCCAGGTGGGTCACAGCCCTTGGGGCAGGCATGCAGGCAGCTGGAAGAGTTGGAAAGGAGCACAGAGGGCTTTGAAACTTAGAAATTGAGATCCTTGCATCGCTAACACCGCATTTAAGATGAGCAACTTTATTGCAGAGTGATGGCGGTTTGACTTTTTGTCTACAGATGGAAAATTCCACTGGGCCATCCCCATGCCGTCGTTATTTGGGGATGCTCTCTGTGGGGCAGGAAAGGGCATGTAGGGTGAACTGCAGGAGGGCTCGTTTGTCTTTGAACTTAAGAAGTGAGTGGATGTTTATTTTCTTAACTGGGCATGTTGAGGTTTCTGCGATTCAGATGGGTTGGTGATGTTATGTTTTCTCCCTTCCTTGCAGCTGGTCCTTTGGGGTGTTAATGTGGGAGATCTTCACTTTAGGGGGCTCGCCCTACCCAGGGATTCCTGTGGAGGAACTTTTTAAGCTGCTGAAGGAAGGACACAGGATGGATAAGCCGGCTAACTGCACCAATGAACTGTAAGGACCGTTGTGGACGCGCCACGCCAGTAGCACCTGCCTGACTTATCTCCACTTTTCGAAGGACCCCAGTTTTCTAAACATGCTCCAAGAAGAATCGCCAAAGCTTTCTGGGCTCAATCCCAGAACTGAGCTAGATAGCTACACTGACAGCCATGACTTGTCCAAAAGAAAGAACATCATCCGGGGGTGTATGGAGCTGGCTTTAAATCAGAGGGTGTCCAGCCGCCCCGCCAGGGGCTTCTGACTTTGCAGGGCCAGTCAGAGTGGTCTTCCTGTCACTGTGCTGTGCTTGCTGTGGTCCCCACTCAGAGTGACAGGAAGACACACGGTCAGGAAACGAGCTAGAAAGCCACAGAGCTGCCCCTGCACAGTGTGGGATTAGAGAATGGATGACACCTGTCCTCAGTGTTTGTGCCTCTCCCCATCGGGGCGAGTGGAGAACGGGTGTTTCCAGAGCTTCGTTGACCATTGAAAATGGCCATTACAGATTGACGTCTACCACGTTTCCTCGGAGTGAATGAACCAGTGTCTGGTTACCTATATTTCACCCGTATTTTAGCACAGAGAATTAAAAATTTGTCCAGCTGCCCTCCTTAGAGTACCAGATCTGCCTATAAAACCGTGAGCTGGTTTCTAGAAAAACCTACCTCACACTTTAAGTGGCGTTATGTTGTGTTTGTGACGTGTGCCTTGTGCGGCAGAATCGGTGCTTTGAGAGGAGTCTCTCCACCTCCCCCCCCAGGATTAACTAAGAACAGCGATTGTCCCAGAGACTGCAGCCGCATTGTGTGGCGTTTCACGGGGATTTTACATCCGTAATCCCGTGAGTGCTTTTTGGTGTACAGTGGACGTCTGATGAATGGCCACACTTTATAGTATATTATATAAAGGCATTTATTGTGCTCTCGTCATTCCCATTGCTTTTCCTAGCACGGAGGGTCTGTCGAAACCCATAATCAAGATAAGGCCTGGGAACGCAGGCCTAAGGGTTCAGCAGGAAGTTAGCGTGCAGCCCAGCGGTGACAGATTAATTCATGAAATCCTTACCTTAAAGTCGTGGTTTTCAAACGTTATTATTTTTTTTTAACTGAAGAACCTTTGTTAACTAGAAATTGTTAAAACAAAACCCTAAGTGTTGGGGAGATAATGTCAGAGCTGCTTGAGTCCAGGCCAGGGGTGTTTGGGGAGGGAAGACTGGAGAGCAGAGTGTGATACCAGGCCGGGCGCGGTGGCTCAAGCCTGTCATCCCAGCACTCTGGGAGGCCGAGGCGGGAGGATCTCTTGAGGCCAGGAGTTTAAGACCAGCCTGAGCAAGAGTGGGACCCTGTTGCTACTAAAAATAGAAAAATTAGCCAGGCATGGTGGTGCATGCCTGGAGTCCCAGCTACTCAGGAGGCTGAGTCAGGAGGCTCGCTTGAGCCCAGGAGTGTGAGGTTGCAGTGAGCTACAATGACACCACTGCACTCTAGCTGGGGTGACAGAGTGAGACCCTGTCTCAAAAAAGAGTGTGATACCATTGTGATATGTCATACAGTTACATGGATACCAGTGAAAAACATATAGACGCATCTTTATTGATGACATAGATGCCTTCCTGAAACGTTTTGGTGAAGTGCTGTTTTTGTGAATCAAGGTGCCTTTCAGAGGAGCCAAGCAGGGAATCCTTTGGGAAAGTGAATACCTCCTAATGTAGTTGATTGGAAAGTTCTGATGCATTTTCATAATTTAGGGCACATATTCATATTGCCTATTAAAACTGTCTATAGCCAGGTGCCTTGTACTTAAAAAATTAATCCACCAAGGAAATGCATCTTTTCTAGGTATATGATGATGAGGGACTGCTGGCATGCAGTGCCCTCCCAGAGACCGACGTTCAAGCAGTTGGTGGAGGACTTAGATCGGATTCTCACTCTCACGACCAATGAGGTAAGAACCTCCTTCCAGAAGCCAGTTGTGCTTGGTTGGCCTGGAAGACAAGCATAGCTTTTTACAGACAAGCGCCCTGTTGGTTTTTGGTTGGAGTCTGTGGTATAGTTTATCATTTTTCCAAGGGGGTCAGGCACAGTTAAGCTATGTGTTCCTCTCAAATCATGATTTTTCTCAGAACTTCATTTTGTGAGTTCTGACTCATGAAACCGAAGACGGAGGACGTACCGGCGGCTGCCCTCACCAAAGCTGGTGGTGGTGTGGGTGTGTAGGAGAGTGGGGAAGGGGAAGAAATGTTCAGTCGCAGCATTTTGGTGTGTGTGGGAAGGAGCTTGGATTTGTGCGCTAGTTCCATTCTGCACCCTGGTTGTTAGTGGGCAGGCTGATGATATTCCAATCAGATGCAATGAAGTTCTGTAATTCCAGCTTCTATACAACACGACACTGTTCTGTGTGATCCTGTCCGGTCATGGTTTATGGCTTGCAGTCTCCTTCTGTGTATATGTAATAATTTTCTGTAGTGAGTGACTTATATGATTTTTAAGTAAAAACTTGGACCTTTTGTTAAAATATTTATTTTCTATAAAATATTTATAATCGTTGCTAACAGAAGAAACCCTGAAATGGGGTCCGATTTCAGCCATGTCAGTAGCTGCTTCAATATGCAGATAGAGTAGCTTTTATGATTATGGGAAGCATATGTACCCCGGCCAGGAAAGAGGAAAAACCCATCAAGTCCAGTAAAACCCACGATAGAAAGAAATTGTTAATGAATGAATTTTGGGATACTTAATGAGGATATAGAACAGTGTTCCTTTACACAGGGGAAAAAAGCCAAAGCCACACAATGGTCTCGACAACAAAAAAGATTAAGATGTCCCAAATATTTTAGAAGGACGATAACACACTTAATTTCTGATTTAGAAAATTGTTTTAAAGTGATTTTTTAAAAAATATTCAAATGTAGCGATACGAAGCCTTAACCCAGCAACTTTATCTTGTGTGTCTCACTGTGGCTTGTGCTGGATAAAGGGAGAGATTGCATTTAAATGAACACAGCTGACCTTCAGAAGTTGAAAGGAAAGGAACAGTTCAAGGGGGGGGGAAACCCTAACTTTCTTCTTCTGCCAAAATTGTTGTTTCCAGTATAAGTTCTTTTAACCCTAGACTTGGAATCCATTGATATCCCTATTTTTTCCTATCAGATCTGAAAGTTTATGGCTTCATTTAGAAACTGGGAAAAGCACTAAAGGTCTGTTTTAATGATCCCATGTCTATGCTCAACGAGACCTATTTATATATTTACATTTAACGTGGATCCCTTCATACTCAAATTTGTATCTAGCATCCTAAAATAAAAAAGCAGAATGCCATATTGTCTAACGGATATAAAAATCGAAGTTTCTTTCCTTCTGAAAATCATTACCATATGCTCGAGAAAAATGGTTCCATTTAGGACAAAATTTCATTTTTATCATTGTAAGCAGAAAGTTCCCTTTTGATGTGGTGGGCGTGTTTGTTTCCAGTTGTGTGGTTCATGCTGATGTTGTTGGAACTGACACATCCCCCTTCTGCGACGGGGACTCTTTCTCTTGCCAACCCGGGTGATGAATTATAGTGGGGTTTTGTTTTGTGTGTGTGTCTTTTAAAATGTGTAGTTGCCAACATTCCGTGGGCTCTTTTCTGATAACACTGGGGCTGTTTGTGCTGTGGTCTGCACTTTTTGCCCTCCTCTCTGCAAAACCGCACGCCATGGAATAGTCGTTGGCTTCTGGACGTGTGAGGAGAACCTCCCCAAAGTGCCAGCCCCGTTGAGGCAGTTGAGATCCAGAAGTTCCCAGTTTAGAAATCTGTTCCTAGCTTCAGAGCACTGGCCAGCCAACACTTCCTGCAAAGAGCCAGAGAGTAAATATTTTCAGCTCCATGCGCCACACGGTCTCTGTCGCAGCTCTGCCATCGTAGCACAAAAGCAGCCACAGGCAGCGTGTAAATTGGTATGTCTGTGTTCTCGTAAAACTTTATGGACCCTGAAATTAGAATTTGATATGAATTTTGCATCATTTTAATACCACAAGATAGTCTTCCTCTTTTAATTTTTTTCAACCATTTACACATGTTAAAAACCATCCGTAGCCCGTGGGCCATCCCCAAACAGGCTGTGGGCTCTCGCCCTGCCTGACCTGAGTCGGGGAAGTGTCAGCCTACGGTGATCTGGTGCTCGTTGGCAGTGACACCAACGGATGCTTTGGGGAGCAGAAAAGACCCTCCGAATTTCAAACCTTCAAAACTTTGAAACTCAACCTCTATTTTCCTACACTTTCCTTTAACAGCCCGTTATGGATTTAACATACATGAGTACGTCCAAGCCTTTTTTGAACCTGTTTACATTTCCAACTCGGAGAGCTTCTGAGAGTAATGAGTTACATCTGTTAAATTACCCACCCAATGAAGACGTATTCCCCTTCAATTACCCAGGAAACTACAATAGTAAAATGTAATTCAGAAAGTGAATATTCATGGGCTCAGCTACTTAAAGGGGTCCTGGGGACCCGCAGCAGTGACGCGTTTCCGCTTTGCTGGGGCTCGAACTCGAAGCGCGTGCTCAGCGAGGGGGTGTGTAAGCAGCCGGTCATTGAGGTCCCTGTGAGGGGGTTGCCCGCCCGGCCCCTGCAGTACCGCAGGGTGTATCCTTCTCCACGTGCCAGCAGTTTATTCTTGACGGATTCTGAGAGAAAAGTTGAGGGAAGCCTGGGGTAAATAATTAGGCTGGGGTCTTGGGAGGTCTCTGTGGAAGTTAGGGGGCTGGGTCTCTGTCAGCCTTCCAGGGGTGCCCCATCCCGCCCCACCTTGATAGCAACATCTCAAGAGCCTGTGTTTGCAATAAAACTCTTCTCTTCCCTTCTTTCAGGAATACTTGGACCTCAGTCAGCCTCTCGAACCGTATTCACCTTGTTACCCTGACACAAGATGAAATAAAACGTCTCTCTTCCCTTCTTTCAGGAATACTTGGACCTCAGTCAGCCTCTCGAACAGTATTCTCCTAGTTCCCCTGACACAAGGAGTTCTTGTTCTTCAGGAGATGACTCTGTTTTCTCTCCAGACCCCATGCCTTACGAACCATGCCTTCCTCAGTACCCACACAGAAACGGCAGTGTTAAAACATGAGTGAGCATGTCTGCCTGTCCCCAGACGGGACAGCGCCAGGAGCTGACCCACACTGAGCAGGGAGGCCACGCCTCCAAGAGCTTCTTGTCTCCGCTTGTATATATGGATCAGAGGAGTAAATAATTGGCAAAGTAATCGGCACATGTGTAAAGATGTATACAGTTGAAAACTTGTAATCTTCACCAGGAGAAGAATGCTTCTGGAAGGACGGACTGCCACAGGCCACCACGCGGCCCCTCTGACCCACCGCGGACCCTGGCTGTGGACCAGTCGGACTCAAGGCAGATGCCCGTTCTGCCTTCCTTGTTAATTTTGTAATAATTGGAGAAAATATATGTCAGCACACATTTACAGAGCACAAATGCAGTATATAGGTGCTGGATGTATGTAAATATATTCAAATTATGTATAAATATATATTATATATTTACAAGGAATTATTTTTTGTATTGATTTTAAATGGATGTCCCAATGCACCTAGAAAATTGGTCTCTCTCTCTTTTTTTTAATAGCTATTTGCTAAATGCTGTTCTTACACAGAATTTCTTAATTTTCACCGAGCAGAGGTGGAAAAATACTTTTGCTTTCAGGGAAAATGGTATAACATTAATTTATTAATGAATTGGTAATATACAAAACAATTAATCATTTATAGGTTTTTTTTGTAATTTAAGTGGCATTTCTATGCAGCCAGCGCAGCAGACTAGTTAATCTATTGCTTGGACTTAACTAGTTATCAGATCCTTTGAAAAGAGAAATATTTACAATATATGACTAATTTGGGAAAAATGAAGTTTTGATTTATTTGTGTTTAAACTCTGCTGTCAGATGATTGTTCTTAACCCCAACCCCCCCAAATGCCCCTAGTAAAAGGACCCGTTAATAGGAAGGTGTTTCGTTTTGTATGCGGCTCTGTCATTGGGCCAATGCGACATTTAACTGGACTTCCCAAGACAAATGGTACCAGTGTCCTCTTTAAAAGATGCCTTAATCCATTCCTAGAGGACAGGCTGGAGCTGAGATGATAGCGAGCGTGTCTCTCCGGCAGCTGGCCCTCTCCCCCTGGGTCGCACACTGATCAGATTAGCCTGTATTCTCTTCAGTGAATTTGGATAATGGCTTCCAGATTCCTTGGCATTAGAGAAGGCGTTTAGGATCTTCAAGTCCCATCATAGAGAATTGAAACACAAAGTTGTTCTGCTGATGGTGTTGGGGGGATGCTTCCATTTTTTTAAGGGGTTGCTTCCATCTGATTTTGGTAGGACCTCACCCAAAGATCCCTCCTAATACCTGCACCAGACAGAATCGCCGTGTTGTCCCTTCTGTATTAAAGTATTGTGTTTTGCTGTCGAAACACCCACTCACTTTGCTATAGCCATGCAACATGAATGCAGATGACACTGATTTTATGTGTTACAAAATTGGAGAAAGTATTTAATAAAACTTGTTAATTTTTATACTGACAATAAAAATGTTTCTACGGATATTAATGTTAACAAGACAAAATAAATGTCACGCAGCTTATTTTTTTAATACTCGTGTCCTACCACATGGTTTCCTGTGCTCGGAGGTGTTGATGGGGTGCCATTTGTCAATGCAGGAGAGGCAGCTCTGGAAGGTCGGGCGGCTGACTGCAGGCGGATTGGCCGAGGCCAGCAGTACCTGGGACAGGTTGACCCGATGGAAAATCAGAATCGGTTGGTCCAAGCCCTCACTGGGCTGCTTCCTGGCACCTCAGGGGAATCATTGTTCCTTTCTGAGCCCTCCTGCTCCCCAGAGGAGCAAATGAGGAACCACATGGGAGACAGCTTTGCCAACAGAGAGGTGGCTTTCAGGGCGAGAGGTGTCGAATAGGAGAGATTCTGGTGATCTTGAAACCTAGGCTGGTTTCCTTGTGATGTATGGAGGGAAGGATTTGCTTCAAATTTTCCAAAAGAAAACTTGGACAAATTGTAAAATAATTGTTTATTTTCATCCCACCAAGCTTCTGACAAGGGAAATGGAGATTTGCCTGTCAGTTAATAAATGCGAATCTATGACTCTTGGGACTCCCTGCTGAGCACCAGAAAAGGGGAGCAAAACAGGCCGACTTCTGCACCTCAGCCTGCACTTAGAACCTTACAGGGCTGTAGGTGGTCAAGCAGTGCTGTCCTTGGGTCTTCGATGTGTTTGAGGCCATCAGTGGGGCAGTGAGGTCTCCAGCCATCAGAGGAGTGGCCTCCAGTCCTGGTTCTGTGTTTGCCAACCCCCCGTGCTTCTGTTCCTTATTATTGATAGTTGAAAAGTGTTCTAATCCACCAAAAGAATGTTATTAGAAAAATAGGGTATGTGGAGGGAAACTGCCTAAAAAGCGTCACCTGTTAAGCACAAGGGTGCAGGTGTATTGAAAGCAAGGCTCGGGGGCTGTGCTGGTTCTTCTCTGCGAAGACCACAGTGTATATTCCTGACTTCAGAGACTGAAGGGCAGTTTCTGGCCTTGACAATGCAGATTATGATGGGAGTCAGAACTGCTGTATCTCTTGTCCATTTCAGGGAGATGAGTGGGCAAGAATCCTAAACGAGCTGCTGACTATTTTAGTTTTAGAATTATTTGGAAAGAGATGTTTGTCAGGAAGGGAAGCAAGGGAGTATGGTGCATGAGGACAGGAAAGACAGTACCTTCCTTTTTCTGAGACCTGCCCCAAATGAACATGCACAGGCAGGGCTTGGTAAGCTTATGGCTCTCCCCATCCCTCCCCGCAAGCCTAAGGAAAGCCTTGGGTATTGTCATGTGATTGTCATCGAGTGACGAGATCGGTTCATTTGTGAAGAACCAAAAGAAGACAGACGTCTTGGATGGGTAGTGCGCGGGCCCTGCTGTTTCCAACTGGGAGGGGCATATTCGAGAGTCTACCTCAAAAAGCCCAGCTGGTGGTGGTCTCTGGCGGGATGGGGAGGCTGTAGCAGCAGGGTGGAGGAGTAGCACCTGCAGGGGAGTTCTGCGGCTTCTAGGGGAACAGGGTACCCCCACCCACCACTCGGCCTCTCCATCCCTCCCTGGGCTCCTCAGGGATCTTCTCTGCATCTGATCTTGCAGGACGTTCCTCAGCCCCAAACTCGGGAAATGAAACATGCATTTACAGTGAAATGTAAACTTGAGCACCTGACTTGAACAGCCATGGATTGAGGACCCAGCCACCATTCTGAAAACAAGAAATTGGTCTGCCAGGTTGGACTGTGTAATTAAAGCTTTAGAAGGGCGGGGTCCAGAGGGCTCGGTTCGAGGCTCCTCAGGGTCACATGTCTGGGAAATGGTCTAGTGAACCAGGACTGTAGCCTTGTGCGGTACAGGAGCAAGACGGTGGGCTTGGGCAGGCTGGGATTGGTTTATTTCTTTACAGCCGGGTGATGTTGAGCAAGTCATAGCTTCTGTCTGGACATGCAACTTCTCTACTAAAACTGGCTCTTGCCAGCCTCATGCTTACCATGAGGATTACCTGTAGGAGCTTAGCTGTGGCAGAAAGTACTCAATAAATGTTAGTTTTCCTCTTCCTGAGAATTTTTTTGGTACATTTCAGTAATGTTTTTAGTATATTCATAGTTTTGTGCAACCATCACCACTAATTCCAGAACATTTACATTACTCAAAAAGAAACCCTTTTCCTGCTGACAGTCACTCCCTAGTCCCCTTCTCCCAGCCCTGGCAACCACCAGTCTGCTCTCTGTCTATGGATTTGTCTGTTCTGGACATTTCATATAAATGGAATCAAACAATATATGGCCTTTTGTGTCTGTCTTCTTTCATTTAATATAACGTTCGCAAGATTCATCCATATTGCAGCCTGTAACAGTACCTCGTTCCTCTGTGTTGCCAAATCACATTCCATGCGTGTGGATATACTGCATTTTGTTTATTCATTCACCCGTTGATGGACATTGGGGTTGTTTGTACTTTTTGGCTATTATGAATAGTGCTGTTATGAACATTCATGTACTGTATAAGTATTTTTGTGGTTGTATCTTTTCATTTCTCTTGGGTATATACCTAGGAGTGGAATTGTGGGGTCCTATGGTAAGTCTGTTTAACCAGACTGCTTTCCCCAAAGTGGCCGCACTCTGTTAAATTCCCACTCACAATGCGTGAGGGTTCCAGTTTCTCCATATCCTTGCCAGCACTCACTATTCATATTTTTTATTATGGCCATCCTAGTGGCTGTGAAGTGTCTTCCTAAGAATTTAATAGCTGAGGGGATACCACTCAGATCATAGATCAAAGATATATTGTACCTAACGGGGCTTTCCAGAAAAAGATAACTTCAGCTAATCAACCTGGCTTCTGCACTTACAAAATGGCCGAGATCACTAAGACGCCTGAGTGGATCCTCATGGAACAGAGAAGCTGAGAAACTGATTAATTCCGTCTCTTCTCTCTTGGCGGAGAGAGGAAGGAAGCCCTGCCACGTGATGCAAAGAGCTAGATCCTTTCTGGCTGGAATTCTCGAGTGCATCTCTACCTCACCTCCCTGGTTTTATACCAAATAAAGTCTAGCAAGCTGGGCCCTCCACTGGGACTGACGAAGGCGCCATTACTTATGTATGCACATTGGAGTCCTCTTTGTCCGCCTGCGTTTTGGTGTTATTTATGTTTGATGTGTTTAAAGATGAAAGCAAAGTGTATCTTCTCTCATATTTCATCCCCAGAAAGCCTTGAAAGGACTTGGCAGTCTACCCTGGGCAAGAACAGCAGAGGCCATCTTCGTCTGGACGGACATTCTGGAATGGAGCCCTTCTCGTGCCCTTTTTGCTCAGAGTTTCTGGGGGTTTTCAATGGGTTCCTCAAAATTGCCTTGAAGTCCTGTCTCAGAGGATCACTTGAGGTGCTGTAGGAGACAGTGGAAGGCAGGGTGGTCAGCGTCCCTCCCTGGGAAACCATCCTCTCCGAACCTTTGCCATGAAAGGCGGTGGATCCCTGCCAACCTACAAAGGGACATGAAGCAGTTTGGTGACAGAATTTCGCCTAAGATGCATATGTGGGCAAGTGATTTTTCCTTCTGTGGCTCAGAGCACTGCCTCCTTTGGGGTCGTGTCTTTTTAGGCTCCTTTTCCTCTTCGAATTCATTTGTTGAGGGCACTTAACACGTCACCTGCATGCTTTACAAACCAAAATCCGTAGTGCAATACACTTGGAAAGGGAGAGAGGACACTGACAGATTTGTAAATTAAAATTGAAGAAGGAAGAGTTTTTAGGCTGTAAGTGGGCTGACAGATGATGTCTATCTCAAATGATTGTTGAGTTCAGTGAGATTTTGCCTGGGAAGTACCAAACCCACCTGCTACGTAACACTCGAATGTTAGCTGCTCTCGTGCTCTCTCTCTCTCCATAAGATGTAGAGACATTGATGTAGGTATTGAGACAAATGTAAAGATAAAACATATATATGTGTTTATAAAATTGTCATTATTACTGAAGAAATTGTGAAATTGCTAGTCAGTTGTGGATACGATTAGGGCCATGCATGTCTCCCACCCACAATTTTAAACAAAAACTAAGTTTTTTTTTTTAATTGAACAAGATTTAATCATTTAAGATGAAATTGTAACACTAGACACAAAGCTGTACATTTCAGGAGGAACTTTAGCGAAAAACTAATAAGTTTTAAGTCAATGAAAATAATCAGAATTTTTAAAAACGAGATTGTATTTACAACATTCAACCTGTTATGTTCTCCTTTTTAAACAAGCATTCACTTTACAAACACTAGTCAGGCAATGAATGCCTTATCCGATCTTTAAGGGACAATTCAATGCTTTTAGAACTGCACGAACCAAGCTGGTCAGCGGTTTTCAGTAGCACAGTCCAAAAGGCTGACCGGAACAGGAGCGAAAGTCCAGGAGGGTTTATTGCAAGGGAAGTGCTCTCTGGCTCCCGGGGTGGTGGTGGTATAAGCAAATCAACGCTGCACACATGATCACAGCAGGAGAGGAATCGGAAACCTAGCCTCCCTCCTGGCGTGGTCTGGACTCCCGTGAGACTAGCCCTTGGGTTGCCGCTGGCTGTGGATTTAAGTTTCACCCAAATGCAGAAGTTCTTCCTTCGTAGCTGGCTATCACCCACTAGCACCCAGAGCTATAAATGACAAAGGCAAGGTCAGAACATCTGAGCACACTCTCATGAGTGGTATCACTGGGCTGAGGGGGTGTGGGCAGTGGGAGAGCTTGTTCTGCTGTGGCTTAGATCGGGGTGCACAAACTGTGGCCCACGGAGCAAACCTGGCTCACCACCTGCTTTTGTACTGCCTGTGAGCTAAGCATCATTTTCATATTTTTAAATGGTTGAAAAATGATTTTAAAAGGATATATTTTGTGACATGTGCCAATTATATAAAGCTCCAATTTTTCAGGGTTCATAAAGTTTTATTGGGACACAGCCATGCTCATTCCTTTATATAATATCTATGACCACTTTCTCACCACGGCAGAGTGGATCGTGGCAACAGGAATGGCCTGCAAAGCTGAAAACATTTAGCATCCATCACTCTTTACTAAAACATTTGCTCACCTCTGGCTTAGATAATGGTGTGCTCGTTGGCTGCCAGGCCCATGTGGGTGACATGTGGATGAGGACAGACCAGATAACCAGGGCCTGAGATGGATGATGCTTTCAAGGATAGGGGTCCAAGCCAAGTGCAGTGGCAGGCACCGGTAATTCCAGCTACTCGGGAGGCTAAGGAGGGAGGATCGCTTGAGCCCAGGAGTTCGAGGCCAGTCTGGGCAGCATAGCGAGACAACCCTGTCTCTAAATAAAACAAGAATGAGGGTCCACTTGAAAGAGAGACTTGGGAATGGGAATGGAAGTCATGAAAAAGCCCTTTGGCCAAGTGGTATGTTTTAAGATTCTTTGGAGACAGTAAGTGGCCAATGTGATATGTCTAGACCAGCCTTCCTGGCATCGTGTCACCCCTGGCACACCATGCAGCAACATGCCCACAGCTCTTCCAAACAGGGTTGCCACAGAGATCCACAAACCAAAGGCTAAATAAATAATGCGGTTCTTCCAGAAGGAGGGAAGGTGAGGGGTTGACATTCGGATTTGAGCGATGTTTGTTTCACAGAAAGTAAACTTGTTCTGTTAGGGCTACGGAACACCTTTGTACCGTAACACTGTATTCCTTGGTCGGCCTGGAGCACCAAACTCAGGGAGCAGGAAGACCCTCTCCACAATCTTGTTGGCCAGGTTTTCGCTTCCATCAGCATTCCACGCATGGGACGCCAGGCAAACATACTCTTGTCCAAGCTCTTCTCCAAACCCAAAGGCAATCCCAGGACAGACTTGTATTGGAGCCACCTTAGTTTGCCTGAACATGTAACTGAGTGAGACTTCTTTTTGCTTCCAATTAACTGGAGTTAAAAGCGTCTCTAAAGCTCTGATGACTGAAGGCTTGAAATGACACAGCCACTTGCCCCATAAATCAGCATGCAACTGCCCCACGTAAACAGATCGGAAAAAATCTACATATACGTGCGGGTAGTGGAGACTGGCAATAGAAATGCTCGGATCTGGTGGCAGGTTTCCCGTGTCTTCTAAAGGCGGCTGGAAGCAAATCAGACACTAAGCCCTTCTTTTTTCTGACCTGGAAGCAGGTGAATTTAGTCAAGTGCAGGAGACATGAGATGAAGGGGGGACCCCCTAATAAAGGAAGCCCAGGTGTGCTGGCCTCTTTGGGGGAGCCTTGCCAGATCCTGGGGGTGAGAGAGTGATGGGGCAGGTGTGAGGCAGAGGCCGGAACGTGGCCCATGTTGTGGGCCAGCTCTGACCTACTTGGCACCTGCAGGCCCGGGGAGGACCTGGCAAGGGGTCCCAGGCCAGCAGCCGCACGGTTATTTGTGGTTGTGTGTGCGTGTTGTAGACCAGGCTTTCACAGCTTTTCAGAACAATGAAAACATTCAGAATTCTGGTGGCCTCAGGACATAGGGCGTTCTGGTTATTTAAGATCTCCAAGGAGACCCAAGTGCATCTTAGGAGGAGAGTTCAGGTCGGCTCCACATCTATAGAAGAACATAGCAGCTGGCAAGAAAGAGGGATGGTGCGTGTGGGGGTGGGCTGGGGGGCATAGATGGTTCCAGAATGTCTTTAGAGGATGAATCAAGGGTCTGAAGTTGGCATGGTAGGGGATTTGGGGAGTTGACTCTGAGCTGCTTTTGCACAGCAAACACACTGCTTTTATGTTGATCAAGTGGTTTCTTTGGTTGAATTTGAGGGGCTGGATTATGAACAGGGAGGGTCAAAATTTCCCAAGCCCCACCCCGGCCCACCACTTCCAAAAGGTCTAAGCCCATCTCCCAAGCAATCTGCCAGACTGAAGTTCTGATGCCCCTGCCCCCCATCCTTCCTGGTAGGAAGGAACATGAGTATCACCCCCTGCCCCCGGCACCCCCTTGGAAGTCACGCCCTGCTTGTATGGCAGCTTGGTGTGCCTGGCTGATGCCGGACGGCTTCAAAGCTATCAGAGTTTGTGCAAAGGGAGCCTTGGGTGGAGTGTTTAACTTAGCTCCCATGAGGCAGGTGCTTTGACACTTGGCAGAGCCAAGGGTCATGGTACATTCTAGAAATGCATAGCCACACCCTGTTTCCAGACTGTTTGGGTAGAGCTGGCTCTGGGTGAGGAGAAGGGGGGATTGTACCTTCAGGGACGGCCCTTTAAGCCTGTCTCAAGGCAGGTTTGTGAAGGTGCTCTGTCAGGGCCAGACCTCTGGGACAGTTTCTGGGCTCATTCTCCTACTCCCCGCACGCCAGCGGGTCAGGAGCGATGTCCGCGGGCCCCGCACCGCCCTAGGGACGGGAAGTTGTGTTAGTTCTTGACCATTCTTGAAATAGTTCTTAGGCTGTTGTAGCAGTTTCCTGGGCTGGTGTAAGAGATTATCACAAACTTGGTGGCTTAAAACAACAGAAATTTATCCTGTCACAGTTCTGGGGGCCAGAAGTGTGAAACCCAGGTGTCGGCAGGGCCGCGATCTTTCCGAAGGGCTCTGCAGAGAATCATCTTTAGCTCTTGTAGCTTCTAGGGACTCCAGGTGTCCCTTGGCATCACCCCAGCCTCCGTCTCTGTCTTCACACGGTCTCCTCTTCTCATGTGGGTCTCTCCTCTGTGCGTCTCAGGGTTTAGGGCCCAGCCACATAATCCAGGGTGATCTTATCTTGAGATCCTTGACTGAATGACAGCTGCAAAGATCCTATTTTCAAAAAAGTCCACATTCCCAGGTTCCAGGGGCCAGGACGTGGACATACTTTTTGCAGGGCCACTGTTCGACCTGTTACAGAAGTGGGGGGTGGGAGATTTGAGACCGGGTACCCTCTCCAGCGATGTTGCAATCAGCTTCATGGAAAACAAGCTGATACTCATGAAATAGTTTGCTGGGAGCCTCCATTGTGCCCAAGGGCCTTCAGGTGTGCCAGATGCTGCCTGGACTAGAGTGGCGAGGCCTGTTCCCTGCCGCACCACGCTGAGAGGAGAGTTTGTCTGCGGTGTCCCTCCTAGCAGCTTTTCTCAGGCCATCGTCACTACCCTGGTGGAGGGAGCACGGGGAGGCAGCTTCTCACCTTCACAGCAACACGGTGGCCATGCGGGAGAGCTGGGCTGCAAAGCCAGGCCAGCCTCCTCCCAGATCTGGGGAGCTTTTCTCAACACCTGCAACGCTGAGGACTGCCTGACAGTCCCTCCGTGACGGGGGAGCTTCAGGTGAGGCAGGGACTCGCACTTCACCCTCCTGGAGGCTAGAGCAGGCCAAGGAAGGCAAACGAGGGGGACCCGGGTCAGAGGAAGGCTTGAGGGTCATTCCTTGGTGGACAACAGCTGTAGGAATAAACCGTGCATGGGAGGGAGAAAATGGGAAGAGAGAAATGGTTACCCGAGCTGACCGGGGCAGACCTCAGCCAGGGCTCCACGGAACGGGAACAGGGTCCTTGTGGCCTCCTGAGGAGGGGAGAGATTTTCGGGGGATGTGAAGCAGAGAAACTGGGGGTGGGGGTGACGTGATGCGCCCTGGGCAGTGGCTGCCACCGTTCTTTCCCCTCCTCCTTCTGAGTTTGTCCTTGCGTTGGTCAGCTTGGCTGCCATTACAAAACACCACAGACTGGGTGCCTTAAATGAGATTTCCTCACAGTTCTGAAGGCTGGAAGTCCAGGATCAGGCTGCCGGTGCAGCTGCGTGCTCAGTGAGGGCTGTCTTCCTGGCTTGGGGACGGCCACCACCCCACTGTGTCCTCACACGGCCTTGCCTCAGTGCATGTGTGTGGAGTTTCTCTTCGTCTAAGACCACCAATCTTTTTGGACTAGGACCCCACTGTTATGACCTCACTTAATCTTAACTACCTCCCAAAGTCACCATCTCCAATTGCAGTCACACTGGGCCTTGAGACTTCCACACATGAATTCTGGGGGGACGGTTCAGTCTATACCATTCTTTTTCGTCCCTCCCTCCCTCCCTCCCTCTCTCCTTTTGTCCTGGTCTCACGTCCGGCCCTCAGAAAGTGTCCACTGTAGACACAAGGGGCTGGATTTCTCCACGGTCCACAGGCAGGAACTGGGGGCACTGGGCCTTTTCTCTCCAGGCCAGCGCGGTGGCTTCTGAGTAGCCACTGGCTTCGAAGCCAGCACCAGCATCTCCTGCCTGGCCTTCCTGTATGGCCCACAGGGAGCCCCCTACCACCCCCCCATCTTCAAGTGAGGGTGCGAAGGGGCGGCAGGCGGCCCGGCAGCTCAGCTCTGACATCCAGTGGCCCTGCCCAGATCACCTGGTCCCTTCGAGCCTCAGATTTCTCACCATAACCTAAGGGTGATATTACAATCCCGGGCCCTGCTTCCTTTTGGGAAAATTCTGGAAAGAGGCAAAACATAGACCAGGTCTGAAGGGTAACTGCAAGTGTGTAAATAAGAAACCAGCAGCCCTGGGCCATGAAGAAGATGCCCTTCCCGGATCCGGGTTCTGAGATTCAGCGCGGGCGTGATGGGGGCGGCCCATGCGCACACTGGGCGGGCAGGGGCTCCCCCGCTGGTGCTGGTTGCTCTGAGCACATGTTCCAGAAAAACGGAACCTCAGTTCTCTCGGGGGACGGGGGAATCGCATCTCTCTGGAGATGAGACATGTTTGCTGTGTCCTCCCCGATGTCAGGGGCCCCGAGGTGAGGGGGGCCCAGCAAGCCTGTCCCCACAGACGGCAGGTAGACATCCACAGCGGTTGTCACATCCGGGGTTCTGAAAGAAAATACCACCAAAGACGAAAGAGAAAACCCCATTTTCTTTTCTGGAGATGAATCTGATTTGTTTATAGACTGAGTTCTGTAGAAGGGCGGGCTGCTTGGTTGAATAAAGTCTTTTAACAACGGAAACGTGGTCCCAGATGAGGTAGACGTCGCTAAGTCAGGCTGACGGCAGAGCTATCCACAGCTGTCTTTGCGTGGCCCCTGAGGGTCTGACAAGGGACAGAGCGTGAGAAAATGCTGAGAATGACCCATTTTAACAGAGGCTCCCTCTTCCTGCAGTATCTGGGTTCTATTGCCCAGGAATGGGCAGCCTTTCCTCACAGAGGCCAACCTGCATTCACCACGGCCTCCTCTTGGCTGCCTCCTTGCTGGGTGACATTGGGTAAGACACTTAACCTCTCTGGGCTTCTATTTCCTCATCTTCAAAGTGCAGACAAAGATATCAACAAGCATCCCTATCCCTGTCTTCCAGGTCTCTCGTGAAGTGTCGATAGAGCTGAGGGTTTCCACACCCATGCAAGCACAGGGTGGCCGCCGTGTCACGGAAGCCTGAGTGTGACGTCAGTTTATCAGCTCACCTTCCTTCCAGAGGTTTGAGAGACTCCTCCTGGGAAATCCTCTGATATCTGTGAGGGTGGCACAGAGGGCTTTACCTACTCGACTTCCGGAATTTGCCGTTAGCTCAAGGTGGCCTCTGCTCTCCCGAGAACACCTCTTCCTTGCCGCAGGGTGTAGAAGCCCGGGCGGTGTGGCCGCTCCTAGAGTCTGCCCCGCCCTGCTCCCTCTCTTCACAGACGGGGAATTGAGGCGCAGAGAAGGGGGCCAGGCAGCTGGGCCAATGACACGCAAGGACAGGAACCCCAGTCTCCTGACTTCCAGTATTTTGATGTTGCTTAAAGAAAGGGTCCTCTCTTTTCTCTCCTCTCGACGTGTTGAAACCCTGCCTTGGTAATGTTTAGAGGAACAGAGCACAGACCTCAAACGGTGCCAGGGAGCTGTGCTTTGTTTGGCCTAGTTGTGTTTAAAATACTTTGGAATTGGTCCTCAATATTAAAATTCAGAAGATTTCACAGAAACATGCATATTTCAAGTCCTTCTCTTAGAAATTCAGATGTTGGTGACATTGGCCCACTTTTCTGCATGGCTCCATCCCTGGGGGCGGGGAGGGGGGGGATTAGCATTTGTTCCTTTTAGACAAGGCATGTGAGCACTCCTGGTCTGGTCAGTCCCCACCTGGCCGGTGTCACCCCTTCATGTGTCTCCTGCTCTCTGCAGACACTCAGCCTGTGACTCGTGAGTAGCCTGGTTGCCCGGGATTGTTCATTCTCCTCAGCTCGCAGAGGACACATCTGGACAGCAGGTGATTCCTGTTTTGCTGCCCTCTCCTTGCGCCCAGCTAGCTGGGCTCCAGGTAGAAGTGAAGGCGGTAAGACATCCCATTCCATAACAGAGCTATTTTCCTAACGTCCATTTGAAAACGCAAACTTTCCAGAAGAAACTCTTGCTTTCTTTCCCAGTTGACCTAGTTGCAAAGGAAAGTCTTATTTTCTTAAAGAGCTGAGATCTTGCTGGTGTGGTATGCGGAGAAGCTGGTCAACATTTCCATTAGGAACACTTTACTGGGCTTTCAGACCCAGCCATAAAGATGTGTTTTGGCCGAAAATCGGTCCTTCCCCAGTCGAACCTGGGAATCTTTATTTCAAGGACTCTTTCAAAAGACCTTTCAGTCTTGAAGTGCAAATGTGTGTGGTTTGTGGCTTACTAGACCACATTTGGGGTTTGGGATTTTGCAGCATGACATTTTTCCAACCTTTAATTTTAAAGCCATCATCTCTTATATTTATTTCCACGGTTAAAATTGATATTCTCTCTCTCTCTCTTTTTTTTTCTATGAGGAGAGGGTTGCATAAAAGGGAACTTTGTCCATCATTCCCAGCCGGGGTACAGACTGACATGGGGCTTTGGAAGAATCCGACAGCGGGAGTTAATTTATGTTAGTGGACAAAATTACGTGGGCGTGATTCAATTGTGCATTGAGAGGTTTGCATTTCCATTGGCGTTTTGCTTGTGACTCTCGTTCTGAGCCTTACCTGGCAGTCACAGGTATTTATAATGATCTTGATTGTTTTAATGATGAGAAAACAGAGCTCCTGGCCCGATAGGATTATTCTCAGGGAAAATTTTGAAAATCTACTCTGCATCATCTATTCACTTTCTTTTTTCAAGAATTACTAGACATTTGAAGTGTGAAGAAGTGGCTACTTCTGTAATACAAACTTGGCTCATCCAACACGCAGCTGTTTGCCCCCTTCACACCCACCTACTCACATCCATCCTCTTCCTCTGTTCCCCAACTCCGTCAATACCATGGGCCCAGCCTCCCACGCTAGACTCTAGACTCAGCCTTGACTCCTCTCTCCCTCTCCTGTCTGATATCTGGGTAGCCACCACTTCCTGTCTATCGTGCAGGCCAAAGTCTCCCGAATCCTTCCCCTCCTTCCCACCTCCGCGGCCGAGGCCTCGCCTGGGCTCAGCAACCTAACAGGCCTGCCTGTTCCAGTCTCTCCCCTCCAGGCCACCCTCTGCCCTGCTACCAGTTTTAGTCCTAAAAAAGTCATATCTCATCCCATTCCATTCTCTTGCTCAAAAACTTCTGTTGGCTCCTGCTGCCTCAGGATAAAGTCCAAACTCTGTAGCAGAACGTACTAACCAACTTTCCAGGCCTGACACACACCACTCCCCCCTTCGGAACCTTGTGTTCTGCTGCTCTGAAACCATCACCGTGTGGACAACCAGGCCCCTTCGTAACATAAACAATCCGCTCGCTATATCTAGAGCGGCTTCCCCCAGACAGCTTTCCTTGGCAAATGCATTCAAGGCCCAGGCATTGTGTCCCTCGGAAGGCTTGTCTGGTCTCTTCCAGGTGGGATTAGTACTTTATTCCAAGCTCAGTGATAGCATTTATCATGAGGTATTGTGGTTTATCTTCCTTTGGGTCTTATCTTCTCCTAGACTATGAACGCTAGGCAGGTAAGGTTCCGGATCTTTATTACTCTGAATTTCTGTCACCCAATGCAGTGTCTGACCGTTTCTGACCCATAGGAGGTTCTTCATCAATGTCTTATGATTGAATAATCGTTGAATAACCACAGCTAATATTTATAAAGCACATGTCAGGTGCGAGGCACTATTTCAAGTGCTTTACACATTTTAATTTTCACAACCGAAAAGTTGTGAAGTGTAAGCGCTCTTTGAATTCCATTCACTGATGAGAAAACAGAAGCACAGAGAGGTAATGTGTGTTACCCGAGGTCACACAGCCTGGACCCAATTCAGGCTGCCTGAGCGCAGAGCCTGTGTGCTGCCTGACTCCTGACATTATTCTGTTTTCCAGTAAATGAGTCCTGAGTCAAGTGCCCTGATAATCTCTGGATAAGTTTGAGACAAAAGTCATAATAGAGGCTTAAACCCCGGATCCATTCCTGGCCCTGAGATGTGCGTCCCAGACTGTAGAGCAAAAGCGGGACCCCAGTGGCCTTTGCCTCCTCGGCTGCCCACCCCGGGGGAGCCACAGCGGGGCCTGACAAAGTGCTGGCCTGCTTTTGGGAGCAAACCATGGAAAACCGGAAGTCCTGATCTGAACAAACTCCTCACAGGGTGTGTCAAAATCTCAGGGACAAAGGCAGGGACACATTAACCCCTTCACCACCACCATCATCATCATATCATCACACTCCTTACTTAGGAGTCTATTTGAAGTCAAAAATCGACTTCAAATAGAGAGCAAGAGTGAGTTTCAGATTTCTGCACGCTTGTCACAGAGCATGGGTTTATACGGGAATGACCCTGCGTAACTAGAGTGTGTTGCTGAGGTTTCCCCAGGAACCCTAGTCAGGAGAATGGAGGTAATTAACCTCCTTCCTCGAAGGATTTGGATGGAATTCATCTGTCTGGAACGGTTTAGGTACTGTCTTCCCTGGAGGCAGGACCTGAACTAGGTCCCTTCCCAAATCTCTTCCGCCTGGAGCCTGGGTCCAGCAGACACACCTGGGCCGGGCCGGTGAGCACAGGCCGGCCCCGCTGGCTGCAGCGCTGGCCAGGGCATGTCACCTAGGCTGGTCCAATCGGAGGATTTCTGCTGGGAATACAGGACAGTGAGACTCTTTCCCCTTTGAATGAAGCCTGGTGTCCTATAGCCCTAAAGACTTGTTAGAAATACAGATTATTGGGCCCTGCCCCAGGCCTACTGAATCGGAATCTCTGCTGAGGCCCAGGAAACAAGCCTTCCAGACGATTCCCATGAACGCTTAAGTTTGAGAACCATTTCTCTCCTTCATTCAATTTACAGATGATAAAAACAGGCACGAAGAAGGTGACCTGCCCAAAGTCACGCAGCCAGTGAGGGGCCACAGCAGGGTGAGAACTTGGCTTTGCTGCCACCAATGCCCCTGAAGGGCCACCTCTTTGTGTTTTCGTTAAGTTGTGAAACTATTCTAACAACAGAAATCTCACCTTTTGAGCTTCCTCCCTTACCCAGGCCCCCTTCTCCGGGGTTGAAAATAAATTTCACGTGCTGTGAGGTTACACGGGGTGAAGCCTCCTTATTACTTGTGTCCGTATCACAGACTCGGCGAGGGCTGCATTTGGGAGAACTTGGAGTCAGCGAGGACCACCCGATGCCTGCAGAGAGAGGCCCACGTCTGGCCCGAGAGCCAGGCTGTGCTGGGGGAAAGGTGGCTGCCATCATTCCTGGGGTCGAGCTGCTAGTCCCTCAGCTGGTTCCTTCCTACTTGATGCGAACCCCCAGTTTTGGCTGCCACCCCGAGGCTCCACCCCATGTGTATGCGAGGGTAGGTGTGGGGGGGCACAGCTGGTCCCTGGCCAGAGTTGTGGCTCCAGTCTGGAAGTCCAGGCATACCTAAGTCGTCTCTTGTGGCTCCCCGATGCCATATTAGGCTGCCCCCTCTGAAGGGTGGAATCTCTGACTCATCCTCCCCCTCCCCCACACCGCCTTCACTCCTGCCAGTTTTGGCCTAGATTAGAATTCACTCAAATCTGCGGGTTCTAAGGTTTATGTGCTATTTCAGTTTGGCTAATGACTCCTCCTTGTTTCAAGTCAGAAAAAGAATCCCTTTCCCAAAAGGGGTTTTGGAAGGCTTTTTCTTGGCGACCCCGTGTTT
The DNA here is from genome assembly GCF_041146395.1 of Eulemur rufifrons. Lineage (NCBI taxonomy): Eukaryota > Metazoa > Chordata > Mammalia > Primates > Lemuridae > Eulemur > Eulemur rufifrons. The sequence continues at coordinate 63,025,966 of NC_091010.1, read as the reverse complement.
TGTACAACTAAAAAGCAATGTGGTGAATTCAGTGCACTGTCAGAAAGAAGCTGGTTGTGTTTCTCAGATACATCCTAGGGTTGATGGATGAGAAGCAAAGAGTTTCTAATCTGAATCGTTCCTGAGTGACAGTGGGTGAGGTTCCCAGTCCTGTGCAAGGTGGCTGTTCTCTGTGCAGTTTGTTACCCCACACCCCAGCCCTACCAGGTAGGCAAACTTTCTCCCATTTTAGAGCTGAGAAAACTGAGGTTCAGAGAAGTCAAGTCCCAAGCCCATGGCCGTGCAGCTGGGAGGTGGATGAGGACTGGAGCTGCAGTCCTGCCCGGGGTCAAGGCAGAGTGTACGCCTGGTTCTCGGGCACAGGCAGGGGCGTGCTCTGCTACCTCAAGGTGACTGGGGTGACTGGAACTGGAGGAAGTTATCAGGGCTTTTGGGTGTGGGGCAACAGGATAGGAAATTGAAAATGAGGGGGGCAGCTGGGGAACGGGAGAGAAGGCAGAAGAGAGGGCAGAAAGGACTGGAGCGCTGGCCGTCCTGAGGATGCCCTGGCCGAGCTGAAGGGAGGTCGCTCCAGGGTGCTGCCCTGGCAGCAAGGGGCACCCGCCTCGGCCTGCCTTGTGGTCTCTCTGCACCTGACCTGGACTCCAAGGAGAGCTTGTGCAGTCGGCTCTGCTGGGGTCAGGTGCCCATGCCTTGGCTTGGGGAGGGCAGGGCACCTTGAATGACGGTCCCCTCAGACTGCATGGAGGTGGGAAGGAGGTCATTCCCCAATAGGAAATCAGGATGCTGTTATTAGAAGGAAGGGGGAGGAGAGCGGGTGCTGTGATGAATGGCCAGGAAGCAGAAACGTGCACAACGCCGGGTGTCGGGTGGAAAAGCCCAGGTCTCCGATCCTCTGGCTGTGGGTAAGACTCTTCCCTCCTCTCTGACATGCGTGGGCCAGGGATGTACTTTGAAGTGCGGTAGACTGAGGTCTGTCTTGGGCTGACTGGTCATGCTGAAAGGTGGCTTTGAGCGACAGGCCAGTTGTGATAACGAGGCTGAGAGATAAAAGCCACACAGAGCGGGGCCCCTCCTGGCTTCTGGGGCATCCAGCCGTGCAGACCTGCAGCCCTCAGTATTGTAGTGCCAGCCAGGGCCTGCCGTGGGAGCTTTTCACACCAATTATGAGGACTCCCTAAACTTGGAAACTCTGGGCAGAAAAGACCTGCAGATACTGAGAGCTGGACAAATGCTCTCCCCAACCTGCCAGGAGACGCTCCTGGGGGTGGTGGGATACAGAAAGCCCAAGGGGTCTCAGGACTCTGAGCTGAGCTAGGTATTTTCCTTTAGAGGGAAACTGAGTCTGGAAAGGAGATAACGGTGCCCAAGTTTGTACCATCAACTGATGACTGAGTGGGGAGGGGACCCGAGGTCTCTAGACCTTCTGGCCTGCCCATAATGGTGCCACCAGCTGACTCGGTCTCCTCCAGACATGGCTCTGGCCAGCCTCCCTTCCATTTAGTCTACCAATCACCATTTATTAAGCACCTACTGTGTGCACTTCTATAGGAATACCAGGACTCATGAAACCTGCCGGCCAAGCCTCAGGGTGTTTACGATTAATAAGGAAGAAACAAGGAAACCCGTGCAGTAAGAGGCTGCAGGTGAACCCAGGCAGGCAACTCTTTCCCTCTGTGGTTTCTGATGGACCCAAGCTCTTGCATCTGCGTGTGTGCACGTGTGTGCAGGTGCGGCTGAGGTTTCAGATCAAACCTCTTTCTTTTTTCCTCCCCCTCAGGCGTTGCTGAGAGCTGAGTTATTTGTAGCGCACCTACCACGCAGGGAGGAGGTGGATTGGAGGTGGATGTTTATGGTGCTTTCTGGGGTCACCTGTGTTCTCATGTTCTTGGCTTGGCCGAAGTTTTTAAGAATGAAGAATTTAAAAATTCCCTGGCAATGGCATTCCCACCTGGGCCTTGGCGGCCTCCTGTGCCCGGCAGCTCCACCACCTGCCTTTACACCTGCTAACCCTTGTCCTAATCCTCCAAGCCCCAGCTCAAAAGGCCCGCGCACCCGTCTGCTGGGAGGACTTGTTCTGTCCCAGGAACTCTCTCTCTGCAGATAGAGGACAGTGCCTGGGGCCAGCCCAGGGATTGGGGGCAGGAGAGGGCACTTAGCACACGGTGAGGACTTTGCACACAGTAAGGTTCTTGATGAATGGTGCCTTCCTCTCCATAGGACCCCCAGTGTTTGCCAACCTACTTTCCCTTTCTAGGCTAAGTTCCCATCATAGTCCATTTTATGTTGCCATAAATGAATACCTGAGACTGGGTAATTTATAGAGGAAGAAATTTATTTCTTATTGTTCTGGAGGCTGAGAAGTCCAAGGTCAAAGAGCTGCATCTGGTGAGGGCCTCATGCCATGGCGAAGGGCATCACCTGCGAGAAGGCAAGAGCACGCGTGTCAACTCAGGTCTCTCCTCTTCTTAGAAAACCACCAGTCCCATCATGGGACCCCACCCAGACAACGTTATCTAATCCTAATTACCTCCCAAAGGCCTCACCTCCAATCAACACATGAATTTTGGGATCGAGTCTCTAACACATGAAATTTGGGACATATTCAAACCATAGCACCCCCAATAGAACTGCCCAGAAATGCTTCACATACTTGCTGAACAAACATCTCAGTTCCATTCTAGAGTCCCCAGCTCATCACAGGTGGAAACTACGCTTTGTTGAAGTGGAATTTGGCAAGCGTGTAGTAGCAGTGGCAGCATGGTAGGTTTGAACTTGAAATTCAAGTCCCAGCTCCCCCATTTAAAGGCTGTGTGACATTGGACCAGCCACTGAACTTTTCTGAGCCTTAGTTTACTGGTTTGTAAAATGGATAGACTACTGGTACCTATCTCACCAAGAGGGTGTGAGAATAAAATAAAAGAGTATATATATAAATCGCTGGGTGAGCCTCAAAGTAGTCGGCAACTATTACTAACTACCATGATTACATCATGCCCCCTTCACATGATCCATTTGAAAAAAGAATAATTCAAGTGTTAGTGCCTGGGCCTAATCTTTATGATAAAAAGAAAAAAAACAAAAAGAACTCTAGTAACCTGTGGTCCTATGGTTTTCTCTAAAAAATGAAGTTTTTACAATCCAAGGGGAAAGGCCTGGGGAACTTGAACTGATGAGACAATCATCTGAGGGGACGCGCAGTCCCTTTCGCGCAGGGTGGGGGGGGTGCCTCATCGCAGGTCTCAGACGGAGCTCGTGTTGACCTTCCTAAGCGAGCGCTCCCCCACCCACAGGAAAGCCTGGCGAGTGGTTGCCAGGCTGATGTTATCTTCAGGGTGTGCCTGCTGCAAGGAAAGGACTAGGGACGCCATCGGCGCCCAGAGCAGCAGGGGCAGCACCCGCGCGCGAGCAGACATGTCGAGGCCGGCCGGGGACGCGCCAGGAACTTTGCCTTCCTTGAAAGAAACTCACACGCTCCCGGAGCAGGATGGGGCGTTTGAAAAACCGGCCTTAACCTGATTCTTCTCTGGAGAACTTGATCATGCTCTCAAACATGTGGAAGGGGACACCACGAAGAAGGGGTCACTCACATTCTCTCTGGTCCAAGGGTGGAGAGACCCTGTGCCTGATGTGAAGAAGTCGTGGTGGGCAGAGCTGTCCCCCCAGAGAAAAATATGTTGACTCAGAGGCTGCAAGGTGGGGGGGTGGTGCTATAGAGAGAATTCCCCCTTTAAATGGGCTGGTGGGGTTGAGGGGCGTTTAGACTTAGGTCCTTCCATGTCTTCCAGATTTGAGGTTTGGGGCTAAGATCCTGTAAAGATATAATCCACCAGTGTGGCACGTACACCCCACTGCACTGCAGGGCCGTACAGGGCAGGGACTTTGGCTCCTAGGGCCTCCAGTGTGCCTTCAATTCCTCCCATACAGGCCCTGCACAAATAATTGTTAGTTGAATGATCAATAACTGACTAGAGTCCAGTGAGTGACTGCGTCGGATCTGTGGTCAGACTGATTTCCAATCGCAGCCCCACTTCCTCCTCCCTGTGTGACCTTGGGCAAATTATTTACCTCCTTATGCCTTGGAGTCCGCATTTATAAAGTAAGGATGTAAATACACTCTGCCTCATAGGTTGTTGTAGGGTTCAAACGAGGTGACACATGCAAACTGCTTAGCACAATGCCTGGCATGTAGTAGGAGCCCAAAGAAAGTTGGCACAGAGGTCGCTAAGACATTGTACCTGGGACACTTATACTTCCCCGCCCCTGAGAAGTTCAGTGGGGCCATGTGTCTTGCTCTGGCCATAAAACATATGTGGAAGTGGTGTGAGGAATTGTGCGGGTAAGAAGGCTTTGCTCGGCTACGTTCCCTTCCCCCCACCGCAGCACCTGCAGAAGCCTATGTTGAGATGGATCCCGGGGTCCCCGAGTGACTACGATGAGCTGGGTCTCCCTGCTTCCCTGCACTGGACACGTAATGAGAGTGAGAAATGGATTTTTGGGCGGGGGGGCGGTTAAGCCTCTAAAATATTTCGTTGGTTTGTTACTGCATCCTAGCCTAACTTGTCCTGGCTAATACAACCATGTATAATTATTCCAGTTCCAGGGTGCAGGTACCTGAGCAGAGTTTGCCTTTTGCCAGACGCACATATCTTCTTTTGTGGGAAGAGGCAGCATGACGGAATGGCCAGAGCCCAGGCTTTTGTACAACAGACCTGGGTTTGCATCCTGCATGGCCACTCTCCAGCGCGACATGCTCGGGTGAGTTATTTAACTTCTCAGAGCCTCAGGGTCTACACATCCCAATTTCTGCTTGGTTGGGTCGTGAGGGTGAGAGGTGCTGTAGGAGAGTGCCTGGCACGGCCTGGCAAGTTGTGCGTTCTCGGCACATGCTGACGTGGTCAGGGCTGCCGATAAGACCTGTGGTGTGGGCAGTGGCTCGTCACCTCCTCCAGGGCAGGTGGAGGTGTAGCTGTTGCTCAGAATCCGCTGACGGTCCCGGCTGGGCCGGACAGCTCCCATTTGCCACCTAGAACCACTCCCCTCACTTTCACCCCAAAGGCTGACCTGCATGGACACACAAGCCGGCCACTGGCTTTGATGAGGTTTGGAACGAGGAAGGGAAGAGAGAGTTTTCCATATTGGTTCCTTCTACCCCTATTGCCAGCTTCTGTCCTGTGAGGTCGCCTCCGGCTGGCACTACTGCTGACCCAAGGCCCCCGCTCCTCTCCCGCTGGCCTTGCTCACGCGGCTCCCCCGCGCGCAGCAGCTGCAGGGTGGTGAGCGCTCTGCTCTGTGCACCCCATGCTGCTGCTCTTCCCCGGGGTCCGCCAGGCCCTGGCCACAACCAGCTTGAGTTGTCCTATCGCAAACGTGCCGTCTTGTTCCTGTCGGGATCCCGGTGATGACTCGGCCTTCTTCCCTGGGCCCTGTCTCTCCTACTCATAGCAGAGTGGCTTGGCCCCCTCCCCAGGCCTCCTCTTCCCGGTGAGGTTACAGGTAAGCTGCTAAAGCCAAGGGCTTTCTTATTCCTTGGGTGCCTGCCCAGGGTGGCCCAGAGTGCTCGCACATCTGAAGCCGGATACCTCACGTGCAGACGCCCGGGCCGAGCTGTGTCCAGATCTCTGGGTGTGGCATGGGACCGAGTGTGCAGACAGGGTGGAGGAGCAGCAGAGAAGATGGCTGGTAACTGCGTTCATGAGGCTGTGCTGGCCAAGGTCCTGTTAATTATATCACGATTGCACGAGAGGCTTGGTTTGGGATGCGGTCACTCCCTTGTATATGTACTCATTCAGTCTGGACACGTGTGCACAGGTGTGTGCAAGCGTGTGCCTGAGCAGGCCACTGGTCTGTCCTGCAGACTCTGCTCGTTGCTTGTTTTGAGTCTCCATTCACACTGATCTCTCAGACACCAGAGAGGAATGCCTTCCTCTTCTGCTCACGCCCGTCTCCTCTCCGATCTCAGCCCTAAACCATTGCTTGTAGCACACAGAGGGGGATAAAGCCCCTTTTACTGTTTACTGTTGTTTCATGCACAACAGAACAACCCCACTCTCTGTATATACATATTTTAAAATGGGGATGAAGTGGGTTTTTTTTTTTTTTGGAGACAGAGTCTCTCTCTGTCGCCCCAAGTTGAGTGCAGTGGCATCATCACAGCTCACAGCAACCTCCAACACCTGGGCTCAGCGATCCTCCTGCCTCAGCATCCCGAGTAGCTGGGACTATAGGCATGTGCCACCACACCTGGTTAATATTTTCTATTTTTAATAGAGATGGGGGTCTCACTCTTGCTCAGGCTGGTCTCGAACTCCTGACATCAGGCGATCCTCCCGTCTCAGCCTCCCAGAGTGCTGGGATTACAGGCATGAGCCACGGTGCCCAGCCTCAGGGACGAAGTTTTAAGCCTCCTTTTTCCTCCTCTCCTTCTTCCCCTTCTTTTACTGTTTACTGACTGCCTCACCTATGCCAGGGACCATACATGGTGCTTTTTATATGTCAGGTCATTAATCTTTGCAGCCACCCTTGAGGTAAACATTGTTATCACCCTTCTACAGACACAGAAGCGAAGGCTGGGGGAGGGGGTTAAATAACTCATCCCAATAGCAGAATTGGGTCTCTAATCCGGGTCTGTGCGACTCCAAACCCCTGTCAGTCAGTGGTTCTCCAACTTTGGTCTCAAAACTCCTTTACACTCTTAAAAATTATTGAAGATTCCCAAAAGCTTTTGTTACGTGGGTTCTACCTATTAATATTTATCACATTAGAATTTAAAACTGAGAAAAACTTAAAAGTATTTATTTCACATAAAACAATAATAAACCCATCAGATATTAACATATATAACTTTTAAAATAAAAATTAACTACATTTCCCAAAACACACAAAAAAGTGAAAAGTGGCATTTTTTACATTTTTCAAAACTCTGTTGTCTGCCTTAATGGAAGACAGCTGGAGTCTGTGCGCTCAATCAGTTGTGATACTACATATCACGTAGATGCCAGAAAACTCCATGGTACACTTTTGAAAGAATGAGATTGAAAGAAGCAAATAACTTCCCAGTACTGCTGTGAAAATCCTTTTGAACTCATGAATCCCTGAAAAGATCTCGGGGTTCCCCGATGGTGAGTCCCGGCAATACTTTGAGAACCACTGCTCTGTGTTGCTGAGCTCTGTCATCTTTGTGTTGTCACTGTTACCCGGTATTCTTGTCCGTCCTTTTTGGCACAGTCTAGAATTCATGGGTGCCCATTGCTGGGCTGATATATGAGGGTTAGAAGAGGATACACTGTCCTTTTCTGCCAGCTGAGCTTGCCTCTGCCACAGGGATCCTGGAGAGAGGCTGCCGTATTTCCCGGTGAATATTCTAGGTTTTCTACACTATACAGGGGACACGGGAGAGGAGGAGGGGAACTGGGTATTCCTGGCCTGGCTTCATGACACTTTGTGATTTCAGCTTTAGGGTAGTACTAAGATCCTAATCAATTGACAACATTTATTTTCAGGGGAAAAAAGAGAAAACTATATAAATTTCTTTAGCAAGTTGAAGATAAAATACACCCCTGCCAGTTTGTGTGGAGGGAAGGATGAGCAGGGGGAGCACGAGGGATTTTAGGGCAGTGAGACTACTGTGTGTGATACCGTAGTGGTGGAGACATGTCATCGTGCATCTGCTGAAACCCTCAGGACATGCAAGAACAAGAGCGAGCCCTCATGGAAACTGCGGGCTTTAGTTAACAATAGCGGACCAATACTGGCACATCGGTGGTAAGAAACGTCCCACACTAACGCCAGATTTAGTAATAGGGAAGGTGGGGTCTTTGAGGGAGTGTATGGGAACTCTCCGTATTTGCCAATCATTTTTCTGTAAACCAAAAACTGCTCTAACCGCCCCCCCTAGAAAACACTGTGTCCAAAAATAAAAAAATTTCCCCCTGCCAATCCGGGCCTTAGCTGGAGGCCTTTGGTGGTTTCAGGGGCTGGAATGGCCCCATGGAAACCTGTGACCCCCTGTCTTGACTGCGCCACTCTGCTGGGAAACTGTCCCCACTCACATCATTACAGCAGATGAGAGGTTTTCTTGGGCTCTTCCTCCCCTTGTCTTCAGCTCCTAAAAGTCTACAGTAGCATAAACTAGGATTTGGAGGGTGTAATTCTGAGGGGAGACTAGTAATTAGAGGATTGTTTAAAAGACTGCTGGCGTTGTTTAATGACTGGAGAACTATCAGCCCATCAGCAGGGATAATGGACCCTCTAACGCGCAATGGAGCAAGAACAATGTGTGTCACTTTCTGCGGCTGGGGAATCTGCTGGAGTGAGATCTGGCGGGGAAGGAGTCCCAGCTCTTCTGTCCAGGCCACTGGGGAATTCTTCTGGCTGGGAATTCCACAGGAAGGTGTCTGGGGATGGTGGGATGGGTCCGAAGACGTGGCAGGCTGCGGTGTATGAACTCTAGCTGATGCCCAACTCAAGCAGACATGCTTCAGCTTGCTTCAGCACTCCCCTCCCCAGTGGGATTTTAAACGCAGCCAAGCTGGGGGACTGGGACCTATTATTGCCATGCTTGGGGACCTGTAGACCACAGGGCTGAGACTAGGTTGCAGCAAGAGAGACACCTAGGACATCCGTCTTGAGGATGTGCTTACTCTTGGGCTCATGCAAGGGCAGGGTTTGCACCTGAGAGTGAGGGGGTGTTACACCCAAGGTGCCTTTCCCTCCTCACCCCAAGAGCACCCTAGTCCTGGCCCTGTCGCACACTGCCTTACCTCGACAGCTATTCTAATCTTCAGAGGTGCCACCTGTCTTCAGCACACCTGACTTACACACACTCTGCATAATCTCAGCGTGGTCCCCTGGGGATCCGCACCTGGCGCACATCCTCTTCCCCGACCCTTTGGGGCTGGTGAGCTGGAGAGATGCACTTGACTCTGGAAGGTTTCGTCTGCAGCCCATGAGCACACAGATTCTCAGATAAAAATGTGCTTAGGGGACAATAAGTAGTTGTTCTGAGACGGAAAGTGGGGACCCTAGTGACGAGGTGTGGCAGAGCTTTCCTCAAGCTGTTTCGTGAGACGTTCCACGTTCAGGTGGGGAGTAGCTGGGTGCTGTTTGTGAAGACAGGCATTGTGGTGACCCTCTCGAGGAATTTGGGTGTTTTTCCCTCTTTGCTCCCACTTAATTGGTAATATTATAACTTCCAATTTAATCATTGACCCAAATGAGTTGCATTTTTATCTCTGCAGGGGCCTGGCTGGGCTGCAGGAAGCAGCGGTGGCAGCTGAGTGAGGGGGATTCTTACTGGGATATTTGGGCCGGCAAGTGACGCCACTTTGCTCCGAGATAAGATGGAGACTTTTTCAAGCTATGTTGTAAAATCACAAAAAAAACAGAGTCTCCTGCTAGAGATAACCTATGTGTGGATCTGGAGCATCTCAGAGCTGTAGGAGAGGAGGAGGGTCATGCTGGCATTACTGAGATGATTGCCGAAACCGAGATTGTAAGTCATTAAGGGTTTGAAAGCTTTCCCCAGGTGCACAATAGACTACTCAGTATCTTGGATTCTTCAGCTGGGGTCAGGTTAACTATTAAAAGGGGACAAAAAGTATTGCTAACAAAAGCTGGTGTTTATTGAAAGCATACACCATTCCTGCTGCTTTGGCAGGTCTTGCGTTAAGCCTGAGTTTTCTTTTCCTGGCTCTCAGGAGACCCACTGTTAATTTACTTCTATGCCTAAATTAATGGTGTTTTCCTTCACTGTGATATTAAATTAGCTGGCTTTTGGATATCCCTTGCTGCAATGTCCATCGCAAAGACACACAGCCATAGGTCAAACGGGGACTGATAATCGTTTCATTTCTGCTCCAACTTGCACTCCCTGGGCTAGGACTAAATGCCAGGCTTGCACGGGAGACTCTTGCTCCCTTTCTTTCTCAGACAGAACAGATTGCATTCTTCCTTGTAGAAGCACACATGCTACAACCTTTGTGTGCCTAAAATCTTCTTTTATAGGCATCCCGTTTCAGTATCTTTGATCTGGAGGATGCAGTCACATTTTCCTTGAACAGATAAATCATCTAGAAAAACACAGAGGAGGAGAAAATGCCCTTCAATAACTCCTCACACTGAACTTAAAACATACATGAATTATTTTGAATTATTCCGTAATTCTCCCTCTCCTGTCCCTTATTCTCATCTGGTCTTGGAATAGGAGGATTCTGGAGCCGTAAAGGATCTCATCACCTGGGCTGCCCAACCTTTCCCTCAGATGAGACACTGTTCACAAGGGGAAATCTTGCAGTTGGTAAAATTGGTAGGGGACAACTTTCTCAGAATTAGAGGATTTAATTTTATTTTTAATCTTTTAAAAACCAGAAGAAATCTTAGCAATCATTTAATCAAAGTTTCACTGTAGTAGTCAGAATTTCTAGTGTTGCAGGTACCAGAAACTCTGCTTAAGAACAAGAGGAGGCTGGGTGCGGTGGCTCAAATCTATAATCCTAGCACTCTGGGAGGCCCAGGTGGGAGTATCGCTTGAGCTCAGGAATTTGAGACCAGCCTGAGCAAGAGTGAGACCCCCGTCTCTATTAAAAATAGAAAAAATTAGCCAGGCGTGGTGGCACGGGCCTGTAGTCCCAGCTACTCCGGAGGCTGAGGCAGGAAAGATCGCTTGAGCCCAGGAGTTTGAAGTTGCAGTGAGCTGCAACATTCACAGTGCTGTGTAACCTTCACCACTATTCATTTGCAGAACTTTCTCATCATCCTAAACAGAAACTCTGCACCCGTTAAGCAGTAACTTGCCATTCCTTCTCCCCCCAGGCCCTGCAACCGCTGTTCTACTTTCTGTCTTTATGCATTTGCTTATTCTAGGTACCTCGTACAAGTGGAATCATACTATATTTGTTCTTCGGCATCTGGCTTATTTCACTTAGCATAATATTTTCAAGGTTCATTCATATTGCAGCATGTATAAGAAGTTCATGCCTTTTTTATGGATGGATGATATTCCATTGTATTGATAAATCACATTTTGTTTATCCATTTATTTGTTGATGGGTCCTTGGGTTGTTTCCACACTTTGACGCTTACGAATAATGCAGCTATGAACACTGGTGTGCACCAAATGTCTTCTGGCGCTGCTGTATGAATAGTCATTTTCACAAAAATGATGGTAAGGTATTTCCAATGATTATACAAAAAAAAAATTAAATTTTCCATCAAAATGGAGGCTCTGTGGGATCATGGAGAAAGTATGGGCTCTGGAATCCTACAGACCTATCCTTAATGCTGGGTCTGACATTTCCTAGTCTGTGACGTTGGGCAAATGATTTAATTTTATGCACTTTAGTTTCCTCATCTGACAGATGGCTGACAAAAAAGGCTGAAATTGATGTTTCTGGGCTGCTTTGAAAATTGGGTGTTTCCCAAATTCACTTAGTAATCAAGCAAGTGCTTTGTGGGGCCTTAGAAAAACATGGATTCCTGAGCCTCACTCAACAACTCCTGGATTGATAAATCCCTAGGAGCGACACCTGGAAATCTGCATCTTTGCCAAAGTCTGCAGGTTTGAAACTCATCACTGAAATCAAGCTTAGGAAGCCAATCACATGCTTGGGAGCTGATAAACGTCGACTCTTCCCTCCTCGCTGGCTTTATACTCTACCTATGAAGAAAGGACAGGGGACGATTGCATGTTAAGGAACACTTGCAAAAATGATGATGTCAGATCACAACAACAAAAATTCTGATAATGGGTTATTTTCTACTCTGAACAACTAACTAATCAGTCACCTTTGACTGGAAATGATGTCTGGGTTATAAAACCAGTCACTTTATTCATTGATTGGGTTATGCATTTGGGTCCAATTGCACGGTGTACAATACAAATCTGCTAATGAGGGTGGTGGGGTGAAGAGAGTCTGGCAAAAGGCCCCGTCACGTTATGTAGAAGAGAAAACTCCTTGGAGATAGTTGTGCAAACCTGAGACTTCAATGCAGGGAAGGAACCAGTGAATTTATATCAAACAAACCCAATTTATGTTCTTCTTTTTGGGGAAGGGGTTCCCTTCAAATTATAAAAGGAGTGGACAAAGGGTAGGCATGTTGTAGATGTAATTTGTTCCAGGCTCGAATAAAACATATTTGTGTCTTTTGAAATCTTACGAGAAAAATGTAATTCAAATTGGCTTGGAGATGAGAGCTGTCAAATAGATTGAAAGCTGGATTATAAACCAAGACTAATGAGAGCCTGCAATGTGCACAAAGTTAGGGACGGAGTCCAAGAGAATCTCTGCAAGGTCTTACAGGGGAGGTAAACAGCCTATTAATTAAGGTAGCAGATGGTAGTAAATTGGGAGATGTTTCAGATTCCAAGGACAGAAAAAGAACTGAAAGCATGGGCTCTGTATTAGGTAGTTAGAGGCCCCAGCACGATGTCAATGACAGGAAAATAATAAGAGCTGCAGGTAGTCTTGGAAGTGATCGGTATTTGGAATACCAAGGGGTTACAAAGAGACTAGAAATGTAGTGGAATGGCTAAGAAGCTATTAGAGAAAGTGGTCTGCGACACAAAGCAAAGTTTCAGGGAACCACCGGGTTGGTTTGGGCACGTGTGCTCCAGCTGAAAGCAACACATCTCTGGGGAGATGTGGTCTTACGAAGATCTCCTCAGCGGGTATTTGCAGCTAAGGAAGCTGCCTGAGTAGAAGGGACTAAATTGGATGTAAATTGAAGAAGTAAATTATCACAGAGGAAAAGGCAGGTGAGCTGAGATAATCAGTGTGATTTGGCCAGAGTTGGAAGGCAGAGTGATGAAATGGATAGGACGTCAGCTTTGGCTCTCAGGTTCTTGGCCACCGCTAACTCTGCCACTCGACTGGGGTTAACTATTTAGCCTTTCTGAGCCTAAGTTTCTCTGCCACCAATGAGGACCCACCAATGAGGACAAGATTTCTTACCTTCTACAGATATTGTAAGTTTGGATGAGATTTGCATGTGGATCATCAGGGATGTAGTAAGCTTTGAATACGTGCGGACTCTTCCCTGTGTACTTGGGTAATGAATGTGATCAGGACATACTTGTGGGAGAGCAAGATGAGGGATGTTTGGGGAAACTGTGGGTACTATCTAAACAACTGTCCCCATTTCTTAGTTCTCATGTGCTACATGGAGATGTCAGCTGTACCCTGTTGTTATTACAGTCACATTTAATTCAGGGGTTAGAGTGTAAAGCCATCACATGAAGCGAGAATCACACATGATCAAAATTATCCTTGCAAATCCCTGAAATCACCCATAAAATACAGTACTGTCCTGTCTCTCAAAAAGTGTGTTCAGCCAGTTTTTCCTTCAGTGTTGGAACTCATCACAGTTTTTTGTTTTTGGCTTCTTTTTTTCAATTGAGCACCAGGTGAAGTGGTGGGTTTGCATTTATGGGTCAGGCTATAGGAAAATGCTTATCCTTTAACACTAAAATGGCATTTGGCACCGTGAGATGCTCACACCATAGGGGCCCCTGGGAACTGAGGGCAGGGCTGGGGCTTTCATTTCATGCTGACTCCACACCTGTGCTGGGCAGGTAGAACTATGAATCTTTTTGTTCTCTCTCTTCTTATTCAGTTTGGGCTACTATCACAAGGTAGCATAGATTGGGTGGCTTAAACAACAGAAATTTATTTCTCACAGTTCTGGAGGCTGGAAGTCCACGATCAGGGCACTGGCAGATTTGGTGTCTGGTGAGGGCTCTCTCCCTGGTTTGCAGACAGCTGCCTTCTGATTGCATCCTCACATAAGGGAGAGCAAACTCTCGTCTTTTTCTAATACTATCATGGGACTCTACCCTCATGACCTCCTCTAAACCTAATTACTTTCCAAAGGCCCCACCTTTTAATACCACTGCAGGTTAGGATATCAGTATATGAATTTTGGAGGGTTACAAACATGCAGTCCATAACAGAATTGGATCTGCAACTCCTCTGAATTGAAGCAACTGCAGTGGATCAGACTGGCTGGCTGTGGGCCTGCAGGCCGTGCTTTGGTTGTTGAGAGAATGGATATAATGAGCCTTCATGCTGGTCTGCTTGCCTGGGCTTCCTGCTCAGCTGCTTATAACAGGACACAAAAAATGTGGCTGTGCCAAAGGACATGAGCCCCTGCCAGAAGCTGCCTGCACTTGGCCCAGGATGAGTGCAGGTGAATGGGGCAGTCTAACTGATTTTGCACCCTGCATAAACAAGGCCTACTGGCAAGTGCTCACTCAACAGCTACATCCACCCTGGAGAAGGGTGTGATCTTCCCGAGTCTGCACATGGCTCAGGTGTGGATCTGTTCACTGTTCTCCTCCCAGGGTGATAAGTTGTATTAAAACTTGGTCAATTAATGCATTAGAAAAACCAGAGACGATAGCATATACACCCACTCTTTTGCAGTAGTGTACTTACTTTTTTTTTTTTTTTTTGGATTTTTTTTTTTTTTAATTTCATCTTGTTATGGGGGATACAGAATTGCAGGTTACATACGTTGCTCCTGTACCGCCTTTCCCCCCAAGTCAGAGCTCCAGGCGTGTCTGTTCCCCAGGTCGTGCGCATTGCACCCATCATGAGGTATATATCCCTCCCTTCTCCACCCCCCCTTCCTGAGTCAGCACCTTCAAGTGTTACCACTCCCCAAACGGTGCGCAATGCACTCATTGTGTAGGCATACCCCCATCCCCTCCCCCACCCCCACCTCAGTCTGATATCCAATTGGTGTCGTTCCCAGATTTGTATTTAGGTGATGATCAGGGAAACCAATTTTCTGGTGAGTACATGTGATGCTTGTTTTTCCATTCTTGGGATACTTCACTTAATATAATGGGTTCCAACTCTCTCATAGAGATGTCGTATCTTCATCATTCCTTATAGCTGAGTAATATTCCATGGTATACATATACCACAGCTTACTATTCCAATCATGTATTGATGGGCATTTGGGTTGTTTCCACATCTTTGCTATTGTGAATTGTGCTACTATAAACATTCGGGTACATGTGTCTTTGTTAAAGAATGACCTTTTTTCCTTTGGGGATATGCCCAGTAATGGGATTGCTGGGTCAAATGGCAGGTCTACTTGAATCTGTTTAAGATACCTCCATAATGCTTTCCACAGGGGTTGCACTAGTTTGCAGTCCCACCAGCAGTGTATTAGTGTTCCTGTCTCTCCACACCCACGCCAACATGTGTTGTTTTGGGGTTTTTTGATAAAGGCCATTCTCATTGGAGTTAAGTGATATCTCATTGTGGTTTTGATTTGCATTTCTCTGATGATTAGGGATGTTGAGCATTTTTTCATATGTTTGTTAGCCATTCTTATATCTTCTTTCGAGAAGTTTCTATTCATGTCATTTGCCCATTTTTTGATAGGGTTGCTTGATTTTTTCTTGCTGATTTTCCTGAGTTCTAAATAGATTCTTGTTATCAGTCCTTTATCTGATGTGTAGTATGCAAAAATTTTTTCCCATTCTGTAGGTGGTCTGTTTATTCTCTGGACTGTTTCTTTGGCTGTGCAGAAGCTTTTTAATTTAATCATGTCCCATTCATTTATTTTTGTTGCTGCTGTGATTGCCTTGGGGGTCTTCTTCATAAATTCTTTGCCTAGGCCAATGTCTGTAAGAGTCTTTCCTATATTTTCTTCTAGAATTCTGATTGTATCACGTCTGAGGTTTAGGTCTGTTATCCACCATGATTTGATTTTTGTGAGAGGTGAAAGCTGTGGGTCCTGTTTCAGTCTTCTACAAGTGGCTAACCAATTCTCCCAGCACCATTTATTGAATAGGGATTCTTGTCCCCAGAGTATATTCTTTCCTGCTTTGTCAAAAATTAGGTGACTATATGAGGATGGTTCTATATTTGGATTTTCTGTTGTGTTCCACTGGTCTGTGTCCCTGAACTTGTGCCAATACCAGGCTGTTTTAAGAACCACGGCCTTGTAGTATAGTTTGAGGTCTGGCAAATTAATACCTCCCATTTTTTTTTTTTGTTGCTTAAAATTGCTTTTGCTATACGGGGTCTTCTTTACTTTTTGTTTTTAACTCAAAAAATACGTTGGGTATTACTCCTATTGATAAAGAAACTTATCCTTTTTTTATTGAAGTAAATTTATATAACATAAAATTCACCATTTTAACTATTTTAAAGTACACAATTCAGTGGCTCCTAATACACTCACAATGTTGTGCAACCATCACCAGTAATTGCAGAATGTTTTCATTATCACAAAAAGAAACTCTATATCCATTAAGCAGTCAATTCCCAGTGGTTTTAATTTGCATTTCCCCAGTGACTGATGATGTTGAGCACCTTTTCTCATGCTTATTGGCTGCATCTCTTCTTTGGAGAAATGTCTATTCTGATTCTTTGCCCATTTTTTAATTAAATTTTTTGTTTTTGTTGTTGCTGAGTTATAAGAGTTCTCTACGTATTCCGGATACAAGACCCTTATTAGATATATGATTTGCAAATATTTTCTGCCATTCTAAGGGCTGTCTTTTCACTTTCTTGATAATATTCTTTGATGCAAGAAAGTTTTTTTTTATTTCAGCATATTATGGGGGTACAAATGTTTAGGTTACGTATATTGTCCCTGCCCCCCCAAAAAAGTTTTCCATTTTGATGAAGTCCAATCTATTTTTTTCTTGTATTGGCTTGTGCTTTTAGTGTCTTATCTAAGAATCCATTGCCAAATTCTAGATCATGCAAAATTACCCCTATGTTTTCTTTTAAAAGATTTATCATTTTAGCTTGTATCTTTAGGCCTTGGATCCATTTTGAGATAATTTTTATATATAGTGTGAGGTAAGGGTCCAACTTAATTCTTCTTC
Source organism: Eulemur rufifrons (assembly GCF_041146395.1). NCBI lineage: Eukaryota > Metazoa > Chordata > Mammalia > Primates > Lemuridae > Eulemur > Eulemur rufifrons. Next base: position 63,009,117 of record NC_091010.1, on the reverse strand, counting down.
ATGTGAGAAGCTCATCTATTTTTACATCTGTGTAGCATTCTGTTCCACAGTTTATTTAACCAGTTGTCCACTCTATTCTATCTTGGTCACTTCCATCTTTTACTACTAACACCAATGATATGATAAATATTCTTATATATGATCACATTCTTATATGTAATCCTCCATATCTGGGCATATGTGTAGGCTAAATTCCTGAAGGGCGGAATTGCAAGATTGAATGTTGACAGCCTCGTTGCTGTCCCTGGAGGCTGCGTGGTTGTGCACGCCCTCCAGCACTGGTGGAAGATGTGTTTCCCTCCAACTCCTGCCCAGCCTTGCATGTCTCTGCCAACCAGATGCGCAATTTTAATTTGGAATTTTCTTACCATAAGCAAGGTTGTATACCTTTTAATATATTTTAAGAGATTTTTTATAATTTCTTTGCTATGAGTATTTTATAGCCTTTGCCTATATTTTCTGTTGGGTTACTGGTCTTTGTTTTATAGGAGTCATTTATGAAGTGAACGAGGTCTGTGTCTATAATATGTTCATCACTTGCCATTTAGCTTTATTCAGAGTGGTGTTTTTCTTCCCAGGCGGGAAAAGATTCACGTAGTCAAGTGCTTCAGTCTTTCTTTTTAAGGCTTGTGAATTAAGCGGTTACTTATAATAGCCTTCTCTGTTCCAATATCATAATATTATTTTTTCTTGTATTTTTATGATTTCAATGTATTGTTTAATCTTTGATACAGTTGGAATTTATTTGGCCATATGGTGTGAGATAGGGATGCATTTTCTCCCCTAGATAATCGTGGTAGTTACTTTTGAGGTAAGAAATCCTCAGTTTCCCACAGCAAATAAAACAGTAAAAGTTCAGTCCTGACCTGAGGGAAGTCCAAACCCCCTTCAGTGTTTGGTCCGGGCGGGAAGGGGCATCTCTGTGCACTGGGACCAGCGGGCAGCCGGTTCGTGGCTTTTCCTGCTGGAGGAAGCATCGAGCAGCGGTTAAGGGTCCAGAGCCCACGAGAATGAACACGCTGCTCTCTCAAGACCTAGCTGCACGACCCTGGTCAGATTTCCTAACCTCTTTAATGTGCTTTCTCTCCATCTGCGGAAAGGAGATAATAACAGCACTTACCTCATAAATAGTGATGAGACGTTGTTTATAAACAAAGCCCTGTTTATAAACCACTCAGCACAGTGCCTGGCACGTGGTACACACAGGGAGCTGCTGTCATCGTCACTGTCATCACCGTTATCTGGCCACTTCATGGTGGCTCTGACCTCGGGTCTGCCCTTTCTGTCACAGAAGCAACTGGCAGGTGCTGGCTCCCTCTCTCCCAGGGTCAGGAGCTGACCTCTTCCCCCTGGCCCGGCTCCAACATTCGGCCAGTCTTCTCCCAGGGCAGCAAGTGACCTCAGGTGTCTGGCCTTGGCCACCTGAGGGGGATTATGGGCTTTTTTGGTGCCTCAGCCATTTCTCAATCTTTTTAATTAAGTGAAATGAAATAAAAACACAAATCAAGTGTAGCCCTGCAGGCAGATGAGATCTCACAAAGGGTTGGCACCAGGGAGTCCTGGAAGATTCAATGCGAAGCCACTTGGCATTTAAACCTAAATCAGTGATTTCACAGTAGACCAGGACCCTGGCCCTGATGCCCCATGAGGGGCTCCATCTGCACAACCACAGCTCCCGCCCTACTCTGTCACCACGTGGCAGAGGCAAGGTGACAGGAGCCCTCCCTGGGTTCTTCCTTCCTTCCTTTCCTTTCTTTCTTTTGGCTAACAAACCACCTTCTTATTCGGGGAGGGGGTATCTGTCAGGGAGGGTGCCTGCTACAAGGTCACTTGGCATTACCCTGGCCACTGCTGTGTCTGACAAGCCTCTGGGCAGTGACCTTTAAGCTGCTGACCTTAATCGCACTCTGAAGCTGTGCGATTCCACGTCTATCCGGGGAGTAATTGGACAAATTAACCCTGGTGGGCTTTGGGTAACCATTACTTTCTGCTATTTGGTGACCTTGGGTGAGGCAGCTACTTCTTCCTCTTCCCAGCCTCACTGTGACACAGTTCAGAGAACAAAAGAGTCCCATTCCCTGCCTTTGGAGCTTAAAAGGAAAAATAGCTGAGAGATGGGCTACCCCACCCCAGGGTTCTGAGGACTGGGGAGAGACCCCAGGGAAGGGAGAGAGATTAGGCCCAGCTGAGTCCCCCAGAAGGGACTCTATGGCTGCCCGTGGCCTGAGGGAGGGATGACAAAACCAGAAACCCCAGGCAGGTTGTGGGGATCTGAGTTCCAGGAGATCTGTGCCCCCTCCCTATCTGGTTCTAGAGTTGGATTATCTGCCCAAGGATCTTTACAAGGCTGGCCTAAGTGTCTCCGAATCCAGGGTAGATTTAATTGTTCTGGGGCTTGAGACTTAAATAATTCAGGACCCTCTTTAGAAAACAGAATTCAAAATGATGCAGTTAAAACGAAACGCAGGCAGGGTCCCTAGTGGAGGTGGTGACATGTTCTGGAATGTGTGGTGCTCATGGCATATCTTTGCAAATATACTACAAACCACTGAATTGTCCACTTTAATGGGGTGAGTTTTATGATGTGTGAGTTAGATCTCAATTCAAAACTACATTGTTGGAAAAAAAAAATTAGGTAGAAGATTCTAGAAAGGGCCCAAACCAGGGAGGGCCTGAAGCAAAGGTTTGTCAGTCTCCCAGGGCAAACTCTGCACCCCAGTGTGGCCAAGAGGCGGGGCAGAGGGCAGGAGGGCAGGGAGCACTGCTAGGAACTGTTTCCTGGGCTGCTGCCTCCTTGAGGACCAGATCCTTCCTCCCTGGCCCACCTCCTGCAGCCAGGTCTGAGTGAGCTTCCAGCAACTTTGACATGATCATGGCGGAAGAGTGGGAAAGAGAGTGGGAACTAACGTGGGGAGGCTTCAGCTTTGTGCAATGGAACCAGGGAAACAAAGAAGCCACAGTTCTCGTGCTCCTGACTTTGAGCGGACATGTGTGTGTACAAGCTCTGGCTTGGAGGGGCTCGATGACCAGGCCTCCCTCCAGCCCTGTGGGTGACGATGAAGCAGGGAAGACTGGCCAGAGGACCCCGCTTCTACCCCTGCGCCTTTTTGGATGGAGAAAACTCCTGCAGTCTGGGCAAACAGACGAGGCTCTTCCGAGGCCAGGGATATGCCACTGTCATATTTATAATCGAGTCCTTGTTTATCTTGAATCAGACCCGGCTCTCCGCATAACTTCTGTTCCTCGCATTTTGAAGATTCGGGCCCAAAACACATTGCAGGGAATAAGGAGAAAGCTCTTGTTTGAAAATGAACCAGCAAAATAAATCATTGTGTTTCTGACATGATGCCCATTGCATACTTTTCAATTCTTAGCTTTGGCAGCAGCAGTTCTCAAAAAGCACACACGCAAAACCTGTCACATAATTCTTTCTGAAGGGCGCATTCAGCAAGCCTGCCCCTCTCGGTCCCCTGCCTCCTCGCTCTTTTTCTTCTCTCTCTCTTTTTTCCTTTCTTTCAAACCAGCGCTTCTGGTGAGAGGGCAAGTGTACACACAGCCCTCCATTGTGTTTGTAAAACAGAGCCTATCAGTGGAGAAGTAATGATAACATTTGTAGTTATGCAAGCGGAGATAACAGTAATCAGATCTCTGCTCTGGGCAAAAAGAAGGAATAGCCAAAACCTCACAATGGGTTCGGGTGTTATGCTGAAAGGCAGGGAAATGTGTATATACGTTTTTGTTTTATCAAAGCACCAAGCACTTTTTTTTATTTTGCTAAAGGATCTCCTGGCTAAAGCACTTCAGAAGTTGTCCAGTTAGGGAGACCCTCCCCTAAACAGAGATCTAGATTTTCCTCCTTGCTTAAGTTCTCTTGGCTATTTTTTCTTGCAGCAAATGATTTAGGGTTTTCTATGCTTTCCTGCAGGTAATTTGACCTCTCCAGATCGGAAGGAGAGAAGGCCAATGTATTCGCTCAAGCAGAGGTGGTAGCATCCCTTTGCAACGCTATTTGGATTTTTTAAAAGAGAGGAGTTGTTCTGGAGTCGCCCTTATTCCTTCTAAATCTGATTCCCCTGCGGGGGCTTCTGTTGTGTCTTTACCCAAGCAACATGCAAATATATTGACACCTGGGTGTATCAGACAGTGGCAAGAACTAGAAGTCGCAATTTCCCAGGTGTGCCAGGCTCAAAGCAGCACCCAGGGATGTATAGATTAGATATGATGGAGACCAGATCCTCAAAATGTGAGCTGTATGTAGAGATCTCGAAGTTAACTCCTCATTAGGTGTTGGGTATGTGAGTTTCTCTGCCAGTTGATTTCTCTGATTTCATTTTGGGGTTGCAGTTCAGTTATGTTGGGGGGAAAGATGTAGTTTTGAGTTCTCCAGACGTAGCAAATAATATCTTAGTGTAGACTGATTGCCCCGTCACAGGGTGGTTGTCAAGAGACGCATCCTGATTCTTATCAGACTTGGGCAGAAACTTGGGTCCAAAAATAACCACAATTTTCAATGAAATAGAGGCCAAAATATGTTTTCTCTTCTGCTCTGAAGTGTTCCTAATTATTTAATACATTTAAAATGGATTGTTGATTTTTCTACTTTTCTTTTGGACACCTGAAGAAATATTCCACTTCATTCACCCCTCTTGCTCATATCTATCCAGGAAAGAAACTGGAAATCTGAATGTAGACATGGAGTTGTGAAAAGCAGCAACAGAGTCCATGAATTGCTTAGGGTAGGAGATGGGGGGTAGGGGGAATTGTAAAAGGAAATACAATTTTGTTTCATTTCTTAAAGATAACATTTTCTTCCCTGTCACCAGACTTAAGCTTTGAATTAAAAATTATACTTCGAATGATGTGCAGATGTTGGCATTTTAAAACCAAATACTATTGTCCTGCGGGTTGCTAAGCAACCTGTGCAACCCAATCAGATTGGGTTTGAAATGGAAACTATTCCGGGAGATAAGAAAAGCAAGCTCCCATCCCCAGTGTTCTTTAAAGAGAGTGTGAGCAGCGGCCGGCAGGACAGACTCTCCCACGTGCCTGCTCTAGTTAGAAGTTTAGTCCTGGCTCTCCTTGCCTGAACACGCATTTTAATTTCACTGTGTCAATTCTCATTATCTGTCTTTATGGAATCCCCTTTTTAGTTTTCAGAAATAATTAAGTAAAAAGCCCTTTCACTCACTGCGTTTTTGGCATTGATAAAGACATTTAAGGCGTTTCAGACAATGCGGGGGGGCCAGTATCAGAGCAAGTCTTTGAAGATGTTCTTTAAAGAGAGTTCTGACAAACAGTGGCAAACAGACCAATTAACCTCAGAATCGAAGTCCCGGCTGCTTTAAACTCTCTTCAAAAGAAATTAGCCCTAATGTTAATAAAGTGGGTGTTAGACCATTTCGGAATATCAACTTCAGCAGATGGAGTCAATTGGAATGAATTGTTAACGTGGGCCTGAAAAGAGGAGCCCTGGGCCGGTGTGAATTTTTGTTACAATTGCTGTCTGAAAGTTAGAAAAAATTTCCAAACCATAGTTGCAGCAAAAACTCCAAGTGGAATAGCATAGATTTATTTAAAAAAAAAAAATGCTAGTTTTAAAAAAGAAATGGAACCCAGAGAAGGTGGAAAAGCAAGTGCCCAGAATGTGTCCTCTGACGTTGGGACCTGGGGTTGGCATCAGGGTCACATTTGGGCGGGGCCGCGGTGCCAAGCCCCAGCCTACCTTGCTGTTAGCATTTGCCCGGGAAGGCTGGCAGCTCGCTGGTGGTTCCTCATTGATTTTCCAGATCTCAGGAGAAGTACAAGGGCTGCAGGCTCTGCAGCTAGTGCTAGCGCGTTGCCACAGCCCCGGGGTGTGCCTTTGTGTTGGGAAGCTTTCTCATAAAAGAAAAAGGAAACTTTTTTGCTGGGAGAATTGTTTTCATCCTCTGGCACCACACAATTCAGTTTTGTGTCATTTTGGCTAAACGTCCATTTTCAAGGGTTGTGTCTCACTCCCGTAGTTCTCTTTCCTTTGAAGAGAGACGTAGACCTTTAATCAATGCAATCGCTGGGAAAGATAAGGTTTTAGCGTTCGCCCCACCAGCATGAAAAAAGGAAAGCAACCCCAACTGCTGGGTGACTGAGAAGGGTGGCAGAAGGGAACGGTGTTCTGTGATCTGAATCTCGGTCTCGGGAGGAGGGGCGTGTCTGGGACAATATAACGAACCCTTCCTCAGACGTGCAGTGTGAGTGGCCGGGGCCTGGGTGTCGGCGATAGAATCAGGACCTCAGCTTTAAGGAGCTGCATGGATAATCTCCCCTGACGCTGCCACGCTCTTCCCGCCTCTCCCCAGCCAGCAGCGTTCCAGGAAGGGGAAGCAGGGCTGGGAGGAGATGTAACTTGCCCGGAGTCACATGACTGCAGAGTCCCAGTTCTCCTGCCTTCACTAGGATCCTTCAGCCGGATCCTTCCAGCGTGTCCCTGAGGGCTCACCTGCGCGGGCAGGGCCTCCACACTGGCGGTGTCAGGCCAGGCTCCTGCACGTGTGCCCGGCGCTCTTTGCTCATCCTTGCATGATGCGCTGTTCTCAGACCCGCTGTGGGTTAGGGGCTGGGGTCCCTCCCTGTCCGAGGCCCTGGGTGCCAGCGTGGCCAGGGCAGACCTTAGAGGTCATCTCCCTCCACCGTTTTCTCACGCTGGGCGGAGTCGCTCCCAGGCACTGCTCCCTATTCCAGACATCCACAGTCTGTGACCCCCAGCAATGACTCGGTGAGAAAAGGGAAAACCCTTAAGACTCAGGACTGGCTCTGCTTGTTGCTCTAAGAGGCTGTTAGGTCATTTCTCTTTGTTACTCTATGAGAATGAAGTTCCTGGTGCTGATTCCCTGGGCAGATGCAGGCCGGCTTGGTCCCATTTTGGTCTCCGTGTCCTTTGCCTGCCCTGTGGGAGATGCCGCGACCTCTGTGCAGCAGCAGCAGCTCAAGTGTCTCAAAGGGCGACTCCTTTATTTAGCTAAATTCTCAATTTAGTGTCTATTTTGAGCCCCAGAATGGCAGAAATCAAATCTTTGACATTTGAGGGAAACTCTCCCCTTTTCCTGGGGTTGGATCTGAAAACCCAGGTGCGAATGAGGTGCTAAGCTGGCGTCTGCTGTTCGTGAGCCTCCCCCTGGTACGCTGGTTCTCTGGGCCATGCCCTGGTGCCCTGGAACACCTGCTGTGCTCACGCCGTGCTAGGACATGGGGACTTTGCTGAGGGGCTGAGGCTCTGTCTGCCTAGACATAGGGCTGTCTTTTTCTTTAACGGAGTTTTGCCACATTCTTGGGGCCCCCCCCAGGATATGGTACATAGATCCTCCCACTCCAGGATTCCAATAATTATTCTTGGATTTTCTCATTTTTCCTCCATACTCAATTCTTGGGGATATGTGTGTGAGGTGGCTTGGGACCCTTTTTAAGGACCCACCCCTTATTGTCTAAGTTAACTTCCCTTCTGAATCCCTTTCTCCCAACCTGGGAATCTTAGTCCAACATCAAGGGCAGGACTCCCCTTGTTCCCATTCAAACACTCAAACTCCTCATGTAGGCCCCAGTCTTATCCTCACACCTCTGGAGGTTCCTTTTCCTTTTGCTTTATGACTTAACAAATTATAGACATACACATGCACACATAAATATACAGCTTTACTGAGATAGACTTTACATATTACAGAATTCACCCATCGTAAGTCTGCAGTCTGGTGAGTATTTGTAAATGTACGTACTTGTGCAGCCATCACCACGGTCCAGGTTTCGAACATTTCTTTCCCCCCAGAGAGTTTCCCGTACCCAGTCGCTATCAGTCTCTCTCACCTGCAGGCCCAGGCAACCACTGATCTGCTTTCTGTTTCTGTAGTGTCGCCTTTTCTAGAAGTGCCACATAAGTGGGATAATATAATACATAGTCTTAGGTGCCTGGCTTCTTTCTCTTCGGCTCTATCCATACATATTTTACAACTCCCTAGTGATGACTGTGATTCAGATGGTCTGAAGACGAGGCTTGGGAAACACAAGTTCTCCTCTACGAATTCTGGCCACGAAAGAAGGCAAGAAATGTGATGGTGGCTGGTGTGGCCAGGGGTGGAGGGCAGGGCTTGTTTATTCAATGAAATGAAAGCTTGGTTCTATGAAAATATAAACAAGATTGATAGACCATTAGCTAGACAAACCAAGAAAAGAAGGGAGAGAAGTCAAATAAGCTCAATCAGAAGTGAACAAGGAGACATTACAACTGACCCCACAGAAATACACAAGATCATCCAGGATGACTATGGACATCACTCTGCTCACAAACTGGAAAATCTAAAGGAAATGGATAAATTCTTGGAAAAATACAATCTCCCAGACATCACCACTATACAATATATACATGTAAGGAAACTCAATGTGTACCCCTTAAATCTACTGAAAAAATAATAATAAAAGAGATTTCAGGGGCTTACATGCTGATAGAAAAGTCATCAGAGAAAGACAGGCTGAGCATGCAGCATGGGGACACAGCGGCTGGGTGAGAGCTGAGCTGACAGTACAGGGCTTCTAAGATGGGGAGAAGCTGGAGCTAGGACTTGGGTGAAGAGGCTCATCTTGGAGGGGAGGATGGGGCCACCCCTTTTTAAAGGGAGGGAAAGTGGGAAGAGTAGGCAGCTTTTGAGACTTGGTGAGTGTGGAGGACATTCCCCTTCAAGGTTTCTTGTTTTTCTGTCTCCTGCTGCAAGTGAGAAGGGTAGAGAATAGGTTGGATATTTGAGCAGAATGCGTATTTGAAATAATTATTGTGGAGATTGGGAGATTGAACTGATCACGGAGTCATAATGGAGAGCTGAGCGGTGCTGGCGGATGTCACTGTGTGATGGCACTAATCTGTTTGGATATACCCCTGACTCCAATAATGCTCAGTACTCCAGTGCATGTGGTGAAGGAGATAGAGGATTGGGTGCATGTGGTGTTTGAGTTTCACCTGGTAATAGCAATGGAAGTATAATGGGCAAAGAATTTATGGTATTGGTAGGAGAAAGTTTGAATAATCCATTGAACCTAAGTTGAATATGAAGGAAACTAGAAAGAGGAAGGAGAGAGTGAATGGAAAACAAGACACATAAACGGAGTGTTGGGAGTCTTTGAAAGAACAGCCAGATGAGGAGGTGGGGTCTGAAAGAGGAAGGTCTGAACTTGGGACTCCAGAGGTGGGGCCTGCCACACTGGAGGCCGGGTGGCGGAATGGGAGGGAGGACCAGGCCAGTGGGATTTGAGCAGGCACGTGTAGTAGGGTTGTCCCCACGTAGGCACAGCTTCCTCCTAGGTCACTGTGGGGTTGGTGTAGAAAGGAGGTGTGGCGAATAGCCACATGGGCTGCTTGTGATGGGAAGAGGCAAGGGTGACAGGTGGGACAAACCCACTTACCTGAGGGTGGAAGGATGGTGGCCTGGAATTCTTGAGAGGATCAAGGAGGGTGCTGGAAAGGCGCACTGGGCGAGGAAGAAGAGGCAGCCTTCATGAGAGATGGGCTGTAGGGGCGGTGGGCTCAGTGGAGTTGGGTTTTGGAAAGAACTGGCAGATCCAAGCCAGGGATGAGCAGGTGCTCACGGCCACCTCCTTCCCCAGGGGAATTGGGGTGAAGAGCTAAAGTCCATCCCAGGAGAAAATGGCTCTCAACGGTTTCCCTAAAGGTTTAATAGCAGCTCAGCCATGTTTCAATAGCTGGGGGGTGGGGGGGAGGTGCCTGGTTTTCCAGAAAGGAATTGAGATCTCTGGTGATGCTTTTCTGTTCAAATCTGCATTCTGTGCTGGAAGCTTCCTCTTCGTTGTCCTGCATGTCTGCAGTGTGTGCTCTCTGAAGGACAGGCGGGTTTAGACAGGACTGCCTTCAGCCAGGCAAAATGGGCTTTTCACTGTCAGAACTGTTTGTATAGGTTGCTGGCTGTAGTGACTTGTTCCGATGAGTAATACAAAATCATTAATGGAAATTCTTTGTTATGAAAGACCAAAGGAAAAAAAAAAAAAAAACCTCTTTGTGAAGGATACATGCTCCATTGCATCCACCTAAATGATTTTTGTTTCTGAAGGCTGAGTGTTATTTATCACTTTTGTTTGTCTCTCTTAGGTCAAAGAGCCTTGATCTTTTAAATACATTTCATAATCTTCCAGAATCTGAAAATACCAGCTTATCTGCAACTTCTGGGCAAGGGAGGAATAGCTATTTCGATTGTATGAGCTGGTCCACCACCTTTGTCTAATAAATCCATGTCCTGAAGTGACTTTGCAGTGAAAGGTGAGACCCTGCTGGTCCTCAACTGGCACCAGTTCCTGTTCATCTCTCTTAAGAGAACATCTCGTGCTGAGTGAGATCACGAGGCTTAGAGGTTTGTAGGTATTTTGACTCTGATGTTTACTTTATGCTCTGACTATGAAACTCAAATCTCACATAAAATCCACTGCATTTACTGTGGGGTCAAAGAGATCCCACTGAGTTCCTTACCACCGTCTTACAGAGGTACACGAGTAGGGCTGTTGTAACGTATGATGAAGGAAAGAATATAGGACCCTCCTTGAGTCTCTACTCTGGGGCCAAAATGGACATTTATGGGATTCATTTCCTGATGTCCCCCTTCCGTATTATCTTGGGGACGCCTCCCACCCAGAGTTCACATGGCTACTGCATGAACTAACATGCTCTCGTGTGACCTGCGCTGCCAGTCAGTTGGTATTGGGTGGCCTCTGACCCAAGCTGGGCCAATTAGCCCTTTACCTTTGGATGTGGGAATGAAGTAGGATGATGTCCCAGTTTGCCCAGGACTTGCCCAGTTTAGCACTAAAAGTTCCATGTCCTGGGAAACCCCTTGGTCCCCAGCAAAGCGAGGCAATTGGGTGCCCTCAGCTGGAGAGAGCGTCAAAGCCAGTTTCTCTCTGGCAATCACAGCTCTAAGCCTGTCTGTAGAGAGAGAAAACGTCTGACGTGACACGTTGGAGACAGGGACAGAGAGCCCAGCTCTACCGCTGCACTTCCTGTGCTCTCCACACGTCCCTCCTCAAAGCCCGCCAGCCAGGGTGTTCCGCTTTTTGCCTGATGTATGTTAAACAGCACTTTGTCACCTCAACCAAAAGAGGCCCGACGGCTGGAATGCTCTTCCTGGAGCTGTGCCAGGCCTCCCTCCTTATTTAATCTAACAACCTGTGAGCCGGACAGTTATGGGAAATTTTACAAACAAAGAAATAGTGACTCAAAGATTTTAAGTGACTTAGGGTCAAGGTCACCAAGCTACAAAGGTACAGAACTGGAAGTCACATCTAGGTCCAGAGACTTCAAGTTTATGGTCTTATTGTTCCTCTGCATCTGCCTTTGCAGCTGATATCTGACTCTGTTAATATCGGCAAGGTGTGGGTCCGTCTGCCATTCTATTCCGAAAGGCGTCGGAAAGGGTCAATAGGCCACCTCGCACTCAGTTCTTAAAGTCCAATTTCCTCCTTTTGCCAGGGGAAATCCTTAGCAGCAGCTAATGGTTCTCTCACACTTGCCTCCCGTTGGTGTGTTACACATGTTAGCTTCCGTAATCTTTACAGCAATCCTACAGGGTATGGACGATTTTATCCCTACTTTGCAGGCAAGGAAACCAAGGTACAGAGAAGTTAGGCCATTTGCTAGTAAATGACAGAGCTGGGACTGTGAGCCCAGCTGTTTGGCTCAGGTCTCTATACTCTGTCACGTCAGAACACTTAATGGTGTCCCTGAAACCGGGTTGGGACTCAAGGTGTGTTGCACTCGCTCCTGTCTGAGCCACTCGCTGCTGTGGAAGTTGGGGAGGTTATTCACCAATTTGACCTTTTTCTTTTTTCCCCCGTCTGTAAGGATTAAATGAGAGAGTTATACAGATTGCCAATTTATGGTCCTGGCTCACGGTGAGTGCTCCATAAATGTGGGTTAATTTAGTGTAAGCTTTCTTTCCAGATGTGTCACTCAAGTTTCAGTTGCAGAGAACAGAATCAACTCACATTGCAAGTAGGTTTTAGTTTGTTTTTGCCCCCGAAGTGTTCAATGATTTACAGAATTGTCCAGAAGGTGAAGAAACAGACTCTAGGTTCACCATGCAAGAAGACATCCCAAATCTAGAGTGCAGAACTGACTACCAAGGAAGATGCAGGCTTTTGTGTGAAAAGGAAACCACTGGCCCCTACAGTCCAGAAGCCACTCTAAGCAGGGGACAACTGCTGCTTCCACCAGCTCCAGAGCATGGCCACACCCACTACGATCCACACGAGCAAAACAGATGCCCCTGCTTCCTGACACCCAAGAAGCCAGTGATGCTAATGCCTGCTGCTGCAGGGAAGCTCAATGCTCCCAGGCCAAGCTTATCAGTAGGGAGATTCAACAGAAGCCTTAGTCCTGTGGGAGCCTTCCTCCCACACATGCTTACATCTGACTGGCTGAGACTAAATCACACCCAGAATCTCAGTTGTGGGGGAGTCTGGGAAATGCAATTTTTAGCTTTCCAGCCTCTGCAACTCAAGCAGGCATGACAGAAGGAAGGTAGGATGGGCGTTAGATATTAGGTGCCGACCCATCGTGCTAGGGTTGCCACACAGGCAGGGCAAGCTACAGGATGCTGAGTGGTGCTTCTGGGTAGAACTCCTGATGTTCCCTAGAGCTTGTTGGGTGCTCAGATGGGGAATGAGGGGTGGGCCTGGCAGGAAGCCAAGCTCCGTGATCCCCCTCTGCCTCCACAGAACTGTGAGTATAGCTGCTGTGCCACACACGCCACTCTGGGGCACATCCTTCTCTGCCTGTCACGTGATACAGGAAGCAGGCAACATGGTGTGGTGTGAGGTGCCCTGGGTCAAGGTTCTTGTTGTCCTTTGCCACTGACAAGGTGTGACAATGTGGGACATGCTTCCTCCTTGGTAAACAAGGGGCCTGGACATGACTCCTCATCACACTGAGCAACCTCTCCATTTATAAGAAACAGATTCACATGCGGTCGCTTCATTCCAGAGCAACGCTGGAGAAATAACATATTTCTTTTCAATATCAACGTTGTCAAAACCACAGTATCTGGGTCTGCGTGGTTTCTGGTAAAACAGAGACTGTTAAAACTCTGTCGGTGCAAACGTGGACATAAATAGATAATAAATCTTGATAGGTATATAAGACTGCTATATTTGGATTCAAACCTGTGAACTCTCACAAGATAAAGTTCCGTTTGATGGCTCAGCTCCCCAAACTGGGCAAAGGTTCAGAAATGGAAGGTTTGTGGATTTCATTGCTAAGAAAACAGTAGAAGTAGCAATCTAGAATGTCAATATTGAAGCTGAATTTCACTGTTGGAACCCAGGCCAAAATTGAGCCCTTAGTCTTTGGCTCTGTGGAGATCAGATGTGAATTCCTGGATTCTATTAGGCTGACACTTCAAGGAACTAGAGCCACTGGGAAAAGCTGAATGTGCAGGCACAGACCCATGTGCGAGGGCTAGTGTTCAGACTCTGTTAAGGACTCCTGGCAGCCCGGGTGACCTTCCTAAGCACGAGTCACCTGTTTAAGAAAGCCCAGCTCCTAAAAGTCTGATCAGGGGCTAATATGAGACTATTTCCATGGCAAAATCCCAAGTATCATAGCAGCTAGCTTCGTTCTACATTTTATATAACTAGGTCCCTTTTGGCTCTCTGGAAATCCATCTTTATGGGGCATGAAGCCCTCCATACCAGGTTAAAACTCTTCTCCAGGAATGTACATTTTTTGTGGTTGCTTGTGGTGTTCACTGTTTTCTTAAAGGGGTTAAGAAGACCCCGAGGGACAGAGAGACCTTTAAGTTCATCCGGCCCAGCTCCCCAGTTGGAGAGGCCGTTGAGGAATGAAGTCAACGCAAGGAAGTCTAGGTCAGGGAGGAAATCCTGACTGTCATCCGATTGTCAGTGCCACTTCACCTCCTCTCCTGTCCTCAGCCGACAGTGCATCCGGCTCACCTGCTCCTGGGCATGGAGGTTCTGCGAGTCAGTCAGCTCCTTCCACTCCCATCCCAGTCCCCATTTTTTTCTTGCTTTCTTAAGCAATCTGTGTTGTGTTTCCTCATTTTTTAGCTGGCAGAACCCTGAAAACATTTTCCCAGTGGTCCAGCATCTTGGACATTCTACACAATTAGCTTTGACGTTGTCCAGCTTGGCTTAGTTTCTGAGTGTGATCAGTCCCCAATTATTAATCCATCTCCTGACCAAATCTCCTCCTCTCTTCCCCCATCCGTGCTCACTCATGGAAATGGATGGATCTTGGCTGGACCAGGGTTTGGGGGATGGTGCTAGAATAGCATGAGCAGTTTCTCCCCCAGGGCAGCAGGATGTGCAGAGGAGCCAGTGGAGAGGGGGACAAAACAGGCACCTGTAGGTCTTCAAACCAAAGGAGCCACCAGCAGGTGTTCAAGGCAGGAGACTAGACAGCGAAAATAAGAAGAGAGAAACTTTGAGAGCAGAGCTGGGGGCTCACCTACAACAGTATTGTTCTTTTGTTTCAACCAGAGTGAATGGTGGGTGTCAGCTTGGTTTATATGCATAGTGATCTTAGCACTGTGTGTGTGTGTGTGTGTGTGTGTGTGTGTGTATGTACACATGTGCATGTGTAGGAACTTATGAGTAATGTAAACATAAGATACAGTCCTTGCTGATGGTTTCCAATCCATTTGGAAACATACAACAAACCTATGTAACACAGCAGGTTATGTGTTAGCCACTAGATTACAATGGACAGAGACCTTAACTGGTAGTGAGGGTGCCAGATTCTAATCCTGCGCCTGCTCCTCTAACTCGACTGTGTGGGTCTCACCTGGCTCTTTTGTAATGTGAGGGTGTCTTAGTCTGCCCAGGATGCTATAACAAAACAACACAGACTGGGTGGCTTAGACAACAGAAATGCTGCTAGACCTTGATCTTGGACTTCCCAGCCTCAAGAACTGTGAAAAAATAAGTTTCTGTTGTTTATAAGCCACCCAGTTTAAGATATTTTGTTATATAGCAGCCTGAATGGACTAAGACAAGATCCTATCTTCAAGTACAATCACTTTGGGTGTTAAGGTTTCAACAAATGAATTTTGGGGAGATACTATTTAGTTCATAGCAGAAGGGATGGGACTGAACAATCTTTAAATAAAAACTAACATAGATACAATAATATGCACAGAACATATGATTTTCCACAAAGCATATGGGGCTTTGTTAGTGTCAATACCACCCAGGACAAAAATAGAATAATGCAGGCACCCAGAACCCCCTTTGACTGCCCTCCCAATCATTGCTCCCTTTCATCCTGGGGGCAACCAATGTGGTCTATGTCGTTTTTGAAGTCCCTTTCAGCTCTAACACAGGGTGACTCTAGGTATAACCAGAAGATCCCCACAACCCTGGGCCAATGCTGTTCAAAAACTATTAACAAGAACTCTGTGTTATCTAAGCTCCTTGAATTGTCTTGCAACAGCAATGAGTATTTCAGGCCTGGATTGTTCTTTTGGCCATCAGAACTCTATTTTTTTTTTTTTTTTAACAACTGAGGATGATCAACCAAGTTTCTATATCTGCTCTCTCCTCTGAGTACTTGGCCCTGTGGTTCTGAGGTTGTGCTGTGGGTCAGAAAATTCCTGCTTTCATCCCAAAGCCCAGTGCCCAGCTACAGAGCTATTTTTTTCTGGTGGTGCAAAATTGAGCTGGGTGGGTACATCGTGGTGCTAAGCTGTTTCTCGGGCCTGCCAAACTGTGACTTGGCTTGTGTACTTATGCCCGTAAAAGGTTGCTTCAAGCATAGAAAAAGGCCAAGCATCATGATAGAACACACACTACCAGAAAACACTGCCTCCAGGCCCTGAACCGCATAATATGCACACGACGCACACATTCGAATGATGTTTGCAAAAGGAAATGGGTTTGAAAATTCTTCGAATGGAAAAAATGGGTCTGGAGGCTGTTCAGAGACAAATGAGTACACGAGGTTTTACTGAAAAGCTGGTTTTCAGCAAGGCTTAGGATCATTTCACTGTGGCTTCCACTGCATTAGAGGTTTCTAACCTCTTTCAGTTGGTGACGCGGTTGGAGGAACTTCTGATGATTCACTGGGGAGCGAGTGACATTTTTTGTCTCTTTTTGTCTATCCATCAGCTCAGCTCTGTTGGCTCATGACTGCCACGTGCTCCCTGCCTAGACGCCCAAGCACGTTCACTCATGTGCACATGTGCACACAGGTACACACACACCTCAGCCACCTTCAGGTCTCTCCTTCCCGGCTACTGCCACTTCTGCCTGCTGGTTGGAAATGAGGTCAAAGCTGGCCTGGTCCACAGGCTCCTGGTTGGGAAGACATTGAAGAAGATGGTCCTATGGGTTCCTTCTGACCCCCAAGCCTGGAGGAGTGGTGGCTCTGATGAACTCAGTGCACCATCTGTTTCCTCCCTGCTAGGATTTACATAGTCAATTCCAGCCACATGGCGTCTTCCACTGGGCAGACCCCACGTGGAGCCAGAGCAGGCGATTGCCTGCAATGTGTGGCTGGGCCGTGGGGAGGTCCCAGCTCCTAAATCTAGCTCTTTTTCTCCATCCCACCTGCCTGTCCAGCCACCAAAGTCCACGAGGAGCTCCACTCCTGGGCTATGAAGGCTGTAGGAGTCTCCTGTCAGGGGCCATGTGCTCACATCTTCATGGGCTAATGCCTTGTGGAGACCAGACAACACCAGTGAGGAACCTGTGGAGTGGGGTCATGGGGGCAGAAAGGAGGAGAGGAGGGACTCTGGGAGAGGGTGGCAGGGGGCCAGAGACCACTTTGCTTCTTAACAGCTATGTTAAAGCTGAACATCAGTATTGCAGCAGGCAAAAGGGGACATCCTGCTTCCAGATAAGCACTGGTTACAGAACTGAGGGTCCCCCAATAGCCTGCGGATTTGCATATTCACTGGTAGAGGGACCTGAAGCCTCTGGTCACAGGAGGCACAAATGAAATATTCAGGAAAATTGGTTTGGCAGCTAGCTCAGCCCTGACTT
The DNA here is from genome assembly GCF_041146395.1 of Eulemur rufifrons. Classification (NCBI taxonomy): domain Eukaryota; kingdom Metazoa; phylum Chordata; class Mammalia; order Primates; family Lemuridae; genus Eulemur; species Eulemur rufifrons. The sequence goes on along the minus strand of NC_091010.1, from coordinate 62,992,098 downwards.
TCTGCCTGCTAATTACTTGGTGCTATTTCTTTGTGGTGAGAACAGATACCTGCATTCTGCGTTGGCATAGCCCCAGGTATGGACTGTGAGCTCAGGTGCACACTTAAGCTAGTTCAGTGTCCTTGATTTGCACAAAGGAGAGTGCCTCCCTAATGCTAAAACAGAGTCACAGAGGCTGGGAATTTATCACGCAACGTAACCCCCTGAAGCACATGAGGCAAGCCCTTACAAAAACTTGGAGATTTTTAAGAGACGTAAAGCAAAGTAATTCTTGAATGTGAGTCCATGCAAGACTGCAAATGAAAACAGAGTGAAACTTGATCAAACCTGGCGCTCCTCTCACAGGCTTCCTTGGGGCAGAGGAGATTGCTATAGACTGGAAAATGTAATTTCAAGGGGGCCCAGAGAGAGACAGCAATAAAGACCAGTTTGTTTTATTGTACATTTCAAGGAGAAAGGCTTAGGAAGTGTTTTAATGGATGAAATGAGAGATGGTTCTAGAAGACAGAGCTTGATAAAAGGAAGGCGGCTCACGCTCTCAACAGGAGAGGTCATGCTTCTTTAATTTTCTGGAATTTGTGGAAGTTTTACTATAATTGCTACAAAGCAAAAATTATGGGCTGTTTGAGTTTCTATTTATCAGTGTTGAAGGAGAGGTGAAAAAAACTGCAGCTAGCTGTCAAATAAACAGTGGTGTGCTGGTAAATGGCTAAAAATAGGTTCTGGGGTGGAAGTAGGGGTTTAACACCAGTCTCTGGGGGTCGGGGTTTGGAGTGAGATGGGAGAAGCCCTGACCTGTAGTGTTTGCTGATTTCTATGGTGTAAATACTCTCACTATGGCTAACTTCAAGCTATCAAAGTGACATCACTGCACAGAGTTGGGAGAGACTGGCGGAATGCATTCTCATGAGCTGGTGGGAGCCGGCTCCTGCACAGCCCTGCTTAAACACCCCAGCTATTTCATAGTTGTTCCTTTGGCTTTGATGTGGGCCGAGAGGGGGAAGGGGAGCAGCTGATCTGGTTGTCCTTCCTCAGATGGGAGCTGACAGCCTGCTGCAGGATGGCAGGCCAAGCTGTTTTAGGTGGCATGAGACTAGGGCTGGGGGACGAGAGCCAGACACAGGCCACTCACTCCTGAAGCTATTACTTGAAATTCTAATGTTTTAAAATTATTCCTGAGGAATCTGAAATGCTTCAGAGAAATTCCAGTAAGCCCAGAGGATGCTGAGCAACACAGGATGCTAATGGCAAAAGAACATTGGGTCTTTAGGGGAAAGTGCCCATGACTTGGAACTGACTCTTTTTAATGATGTGTGAGCTGACCTTGGGTAACAGGATCAACAGGGGTCATGGGGTCACCCTCTTGTAGCTGGGGAGGATTACTTGGAAAGGAATGACTGGGTTTCCCTTGGACCTCCTTACACACACTCCCCATGCCTTGCATTTTTAAAAAAGACTAGACCTGAATTAAAATATTACTCCTACAAGTATAATCATACTTGTCAGACCAAGTGTGCTATGCTTTGTCCTGTAAGGAAGGTCATCTCACGTTTGAGGCACCTTTCTCTGAGTGTACGGTTTCAATTCTTCATCCTAAAGGTGCGAAGGAGCAGCCCCTCTCCTCCGGCTGGAAGCCATGGGGAAGGGATGCCCAGGGAGTGTGTTTCTTCATTCCTCCGCGGAGACCTACATTTTGGGTGTCCAGGGTTGATTTTGACTGAACAAAGGTTTCTGTAGCTACTGAACAAAATAAATAATCAAAAATCCCAAATGCAGACACCTACCCCCCAAAACAACAAAACAAAACAAAAAACCATAAAAAGGGAAAGCTGCTGTTTAGTGGCTTATGCTTGCTTGCTCTTTTCCTCCCGGACTTATCTCACGCTTGGTGGACACTTATGTCTTTTCCCTTTGGAGACCGGAAAGCTAGGAAACCATCATGCAATTTAATCTGCGAATATGCATTACTAAGTGTTGGTGAAATAAGTAAGGCCCAGTTTCCCTCTCCTCAAGATGTTCCTTAGTTAATAAGGAATGCCCAGTGAGGGAGTTAGAACTTACTTCTGGAGGCAGCGGAGAGTCACGGGCAGTGTGAGCAGGGCATGACGCCATCAGAGCTGCGGTCTCAGAAGGCGGAGTGGGAAGGGGGCGTGGGAAGAGAGCCCACGAGGAGTGTGCGGTACCTTTCAGCATAAAGGTAACAGTGGTCCATGCAGGTGGAGACAGCAGGAAGGGACCAGAGAGGAGGTGAGTGGCAGGGGAGTCATTTCAGGAAGAGAAACACAAATGTTAAGAGAAACTGTTTTGAGGGCAGGATGATGAGCCCAACTGACTATTAAGTTTGAGAGGAGACAGGAAGAGATTGATACATTCTCCGCACATCTCGTGAGCAGAGGCATGCGTAGCCTTTGTTCCGGACTGTCTGTTCAAGGATGTTTGTCTAACGAACAGCCTTGGATGATAGTGTTTACCTGCGGACCAAAAAATGTTTGTTTATTGTCCAATAATATAATGTTTACCTCAACCATCAGGCAGATGTGCTTAGAGCTCATTATAAAAATGCAGTTCATGCTGCCTATTGTGCCAAGAGCAATAAAATCCTTGGTCTCTGACCCAGGGGTCTTGTGTCTTCTTCCAGTGTTCACGAAATTGAAGTTGGGAACACACGCCAGCAATGACAATTCCCTCAAGTGAAAATGAGTAGGAATTCACTTTTGGCCTTTATTTTGAGTAGTACTCACCACGCACTGAGTTCTTACCATTCACCAGTGACTGTCCAAAGCATTTCATGTATTATCTCACATGAAGCTCCAGTGACTCACCCACAGATGATCAGCTAGTATTTGAAAGATTATTCCAAAGGCTACTGTCTAGAAATAACTACTGCAGGGCTTTAACTATCTTCACAATCAAAACCAGAGGCTTTTGTTAATAGCATGACAGATGAGAGAAAATACTGTCTATGGACAAATCATGTGTTCAATGTGTATGGATTGGCCTGTGATATTATACAGGCATCTTCCTGCTGCATGAGCAGGTAGAAGAATCTATTGGGAGCCCAATAATCTGTATCCTTTGTAAGGATGCCCCAGGCTTGATTCTGAACTGTCGGTCCAGCTAGTGTTTCAGAGGGTTCTTGCTGCTGCTTGTGTCCAAAGCTTGGATATTTTAACATTGACCTTGAGGGACCTTTTCATGCAAGTGCAATTGAACCACCTAAAAGGACAGCTGAGTGGTTGTCAAGTTTACAGAATAGGTCGTGTAACTGTTTTTCTGCTAGCTTGCTAATAAATGTTCGTATCTGGGGCAGAATTCAGTCTGAGACTAGCTTTCATTATAACCCAGAGGGAAGGTTGTTGGGAAGAGACTATGGCCCCGTCTATATCTGACGGTTGGAGGCTACTGATACTTACCAAAAAGAACCTACTAATTGGGAATAACCAAATTGTCTTATATCAGTCCGCAATTCCCACATACAGGTGGATATTATTAACATCTTCATATTACAGATGAGACAACTGAGGCCCAGAGGAAAGGATTGGCCTGCCCATGCCACACAGCTGGGAAATGCTAGCTCCAAGATTCAAAATGTCACCTTTACTTGTTCTGCTAGAGCAAAATGTATCTGTCATTCATTCCTTCCTCTTCATGAAAAATTAATTTGTAGCAAGGAAAGAGTAGAGATTATATATGTGGAGTTTGCTATTTAAAATAGGTGACAGTCAGAGGTCTGTATTTTTAGAATTCATTGCCAGGGGCAGATAAAGTTGTGCATGAGCCAGGCCCAGCCCTCTGGCTGCCACTCGTCTCTTCCAGCTCCAGGGGATCCAAATATAGTTTTTAACATCGGTGCCTTTCCCTCTGGCTCATTCTGATCTTATTTTAAGGGCAAAGAAGAACGCTGAGTTTGGCTTGGATAAAATTGGAATTCACCTGCCTGGTGTTTTTTCTTCTTATAAGTCCTCCTTCCAAGAAGGTAGGTTAACAAGACCTCTGTGGTAGATGCCTCCCCAGAGCTATTCTCTCTTCTTCCTTGAGAAGACTTAGACCAGTTAAGGTTGGTCTAAGCCAACCATGGAAATTCCATCCTTCTTTGCTGGTGAGTGGTTTATGAGGAACCCTATAAGTCAGACCTGGCCATTGATGGGGAACATGCAAGCAATTTTGGGCAAGATTTTCCTTCCTGACATAAAGGTAGAGCATTATGAGGGGAAAACTCTTTTGTTCCCACCCTCTTTCTTCCTGCTTGGATGGGCCACTGTCATGTGGTGACTTGATGTCCGATGCTGCAGTAGTCATCTTGTGATCATGAGGAGAGACTCGCAAACGTGTAAGGGTGGCAGAGCAGAAGGACAGAAAGAGCCGAGGTCTTTGGCAGTATCATTGAGCTGCCTAACCAGCCCTTAGATGGTTAACCTCCAGCCCAGCTGTTATGGGCGACTAACAGTGTCAGCTACCTTCAGTGGGGCATTCTGTTATTTGGAGCTGAAAGCATTCCTAAATAAATAATCATTAATTAGTAAAGAAAAAAACAGGGGAAGAATGGTTAATTCTCTGAAAGTAGAGTCAACCTTGATGTTCAAGAAAGTTGTGTCCTGAGGCCTTGATTAATCTCATAGTCATGAATCAATGATAAGTCCATAAAAGGCAACAAAGTATTCCAAAAACAAATTTTAGGGACTTCTTGTCCTAATAAGGGACATTTTGGTTGCAAGTGACTGAAAAATAATCAAAGGGAATGTATGAACCTAGTAAGTGAAGGGTGGAAACATAAGCTTCAGATACAGCTTGATCCAGGACACAGATGATGTCATTAAGCTTTGCTCCCTTGGCATCTCTTAGTTCTGCTCTTCCTTGAGTTGACTTCATGTTCTCACTCTATGTGATAGCTTCAGAGCCCACAGCCTTCATCTTCATCGTTCAAGTCCAGCTGTAAAAGGGTATGTTCCCTCCATGGTCCCAGAAAGACTCATCATTTCCATGACTGTGACTGGGTTATGTGTTCTCAGGGGCATGTGATGCTTTGATTCAGGCCTTAGTCACCTGCCTTGCCCTGGTGCATGGGTAGAGTCAACTTCACCTAAAAGTCCATAGACTGAGAATGAGGAAGACCTTCTTTTCTAGAAGAAACCAGGGACTGTGTACCAGAGGGTGAATGAATGTTGGCTTGCAAAAACTGGAGATGTTCACTCTGTCCTTTCAGGTCCTTTAAAAAGTCTATTTTTTGCTTAAAAACCATGTCTTTCTTCAGCATTCTCATTTGTTAACACACATATACATACACAAATACATTTTTTAACTTCTTTCACAAGCATTAGCAATCAGCTTCCTTTTCAGTGTCGTTTTTCCTGGAGTTTTTATGTGTGATGAGCAGAGAACACAAGGCACATACAGATATGACTGCGGAGAGGTCTGATGAGACCCTTGCCAGCCTCATAGTGGACATAATTTAGAATCACGCCTTGGGAATGATAAGTCAGCGCATGGCACACAGCTTCTGGCTTTGCTCTCAGGTGGTTGGAAGGACAAGTTTGTGACCTGACACAGAACTACGATGATGAACATTTTACCACGAGTGACAAAAGAACTGGGAGGACAGATAACTGCTAGGCTGATCCTGTTTGCGACTTCATTTGTCACTCGTTAGCAGAAAACAGCAAATGGCTTTTGAGAGCTGTGACAAGGCCTAGGGTGTGTCTGGGGGGGAGACTAAAGACCCTCCCATGAGTTGCTGAAGGCCACAGTGTCATTTATACTGAAGTGTCTTCCAGAATGTGGGACTCACACCAGGGGGGAAAGATAGACACATCTTCACTTGAGTAGCTATTGCTTTGTTTGTACTTGCGTTTTAAAAACCCCTCATGGCTGGCACAGCAAGCTTTGATTTCAGGGATGCTGTCGCCGCAGACAGCCGCTCTCTGGCGTCTGTCTCATGCAGCCTTCCTTTATCACTGGTGCAGTGCCCCGGTGGAAGGTGATCACAGTGGAAGTCGCTGCAAAGATAGACTGCAAAAGGCAGAAGTTTGGGAAACATGATTCTTCAAAATTTGGTCACTTGAAAAATGTTCAGTTTGCCTTTGTACTAATTTTCTATTGCCTCATAACAAATTACCACGAATTTTTCAGCTTAAAACAACACCTATTTGTTATCTCATAGTTTTTCCACAGGCCAAGACCTGGGCACAGCTTAGCAGGTCCTCTGATTGGGGTCCCAGTGTGGAGCAGGCTCATTCTCTTCCTGAGCTGGGGGTCCTCTTCCATGCTCATGTGGTTATTGGCAAAATTCAGATTCTTGTGGTTGTAGAACCCAATAGCGCCAGCAGTCAGTTGAGCGCTGTTCCCACACCCTAAAGGCCACCTGCAGTCCTTGCCACATGGTCCCCTGAGAGGCCTCTCATAACATGGCAGCTCATTTCTTCAAGGACAGCAACAATGACTCTCACTCCTGTCTGCTTAGAGTAATGTAATAGGAGTGACTATCCCGTCCTTTTTGCCTATGATGTAAGCTACTCAAGAGAGTGACTACCTCATCATATGCACTGTTCTCACACCTGGGGGGAGGGGCTGTGCAGGGTGTGTTCACCAGGGGGCGGGGACCAGGGGGCCCTCTAAGAATTCTGTCTACCACAGCATTTGATTTATCCCCATGATGGTCAGTTTTACATGCCAACTTGACTGGGCCATGGGTGCCCAGATATTTGGTTGAACATCATGGCTGAGTGTGTCTGTGAGGGCGTTTCTGGACGAGATTAGCATTTGAACTGGTGGACTGAGCGAAGCACATGGCCCTGCCCAATGTGGGTGGCCTCATCCTGTCTGTTGAGGGCCCGAATAGAATGAAATGCTGAATAGGGAATTGTCTTTCGCTCTGCCTGTCTTCAAGCTCAGACATTGGTCTTTTTCTACCTTTGGATTTGAACTAGAACTATACCATTGGCTTTCCTGGGTTTGGCTTCTTAGCTTACACACACACACACACACACACACACACACTTCTATTGGTTCTGTTTCTCTGGGGAACCCTAACTAATACTCTCCCTTTCCTTTTGTTCCTTCTCCAAATATGACTTCAGCATCTCATGTGCCACGCACTATGCTAGGTACTGGGTGTGCAGCAGTGATAACAGAGACAAGTTCCTGCCTTTGTGAAGTTTACATTCAGTCAGAAGATAGTCCCTGAGTGACATTTCTATGCCAGTCCTCTGTGCAGGTGCCGCGGAAGTGAGGATGAACAGCTGTCAGGGCTGCCCCCGCAGCTTACTGTCACGAACAGTCAGGGCAGTGCTTGATACACGCCGTAGATGTGGGGTGTGCACATTGTGTATGCAGAACAGCTTGGGCTGGAGGAAGTTTTCTGGTGAGGTCGTGGTGGGAGGACTGGGGTTCCAGCTGAGCAGGCACCTCCAGGACTGCAGGGCAGGAGGACCTCAGGGTGGTGATCTGGTTGAAAAAGGGCCATGGGGAGCAGCCTCGCCATGCTGTCAAAGCAAGCGTTTGGGTCTTGCTTAGCTTTATGGAGCAGATGCATGGGGATAGCACTGCTGGAGAACAAGGTCAGCTGTCTGTGTCAGAGCACGAGAGCCACACAGGGAGAGACTTGGGGGTGCTGATGGAGGCGATGATGATGAAGGCTCCTCTGAGCCTCCTTGTGGCCCTGCCATAGAGCTGGCTTTGGGAGGGGGTGGTAGTTTGATGGGCAGAGAGGGCAGGAGAGAGGCCTGAAAGAAAATGCAACCCAGCACTGCCCCTCACTCTCTACCTTCCCCAAACAGAATCTGTGCATGACGAAGTTAGAAAAAAGTCCATTTGGAGAATTTAAGATACATAACTCATAAACTTATGTCAGTGTGGTTTTGACCAGAATGGTGACATTCTCTTTGGGCTAAAGTGGGGAGAAGGGGAGGGGGCAGAGGAGGGCAGTCCCTAGTTGTCCTGGCCTAGGACAGCAGGGGAAAGCTGGAGGGAGGCACGCTTATCTCTCCCTAAGCCCTGGAATCTGTCCCCTTTTTGAGGACCAGGCCCCCAGCCATGTCCTGTCACCCCAGCCCCTTCCTGTCTCCTCCGACTCCAGGTGTCTGTCAGGGGAGTGCTCCAGCTCATTTCTTAATGACATTTAAAACCCAAGCAAGAGGGACACAGACCCCTCCTGTCCACCTGGCCCTGAAGGGAAGCCTGGTCGGGCACCTCCCACTCCAGGGGATTTGGAGTTTAAGTCTGGGGACACCAGATATCTTGTGAGCATGACTGGAAGGAGAAAAGGAATTAGAGCCAGAATGATCAGAATTCAAATTCCAACTCTGTTATTAGCTGATGTCCAGGTAACCTTGATTACTTGTGTTGAGCATCTGCTTCCTCACCTGCCCCAAGGGGTTTGTTCTGAAGATTCAGTGAGACAGTGAACCCAAAGTGACCAGCAGGTCGTCAGCTGCGTTGCAGGTACTCACGGAATGTCAGTCCTTTCTCCCTCCTCTCTGCCAGGCTTAACACAGGGTGTTGTGATCTTTTTAACAGTGGCATCCGTGCTGCTCACCTGACTCATACCCCTCATGCAGCTTCTAGAGAGCATCTCCTCTTAGGCTCAGAAAGTTCTTCAGCACCTTACAGTCTCTGTTGCTGGGGGTGGAGGCAGGAGGTCTTTGGTGGGAAACGGCACCGTTTCTCCCTGACGGTGTGTCCGGCATAGTAGAAGGTGGAATGCCAGAGAGCAGAGTGGCCGTCATGCCTGTGACTTTGTGGCTGTGTGTGCCACCCGTGCAAGCCTATGTGTGCAAGACAAGCGTTTCACATTGACACGTGAGCTCTGGGCTGCCTCACAACCTCAGTTCGGGATGTCTTGGGCAGAGTTCGGGCTGTGGGCAGAGGTTTACTCTGACTCTGTTGGCTGCATCCATTCTATTTTGCCCTTTGCACCATGACGTTTCTTCATATTGCTTTCCTGGTCCTTACACTTGGGTTAGGTCCTGCTAGTCGGCTGCTGCTGGCCCAGGTCGGGCTTGGGTGTTCTGGTTGAAAGGGAGCTGGGGTTCTGGTTGAGTGGGAGCAGCTGGCAAGCAAAAGCTCTCTGTTTGCACCCCCCGCCCCCCATTGGCCTTTTACTGCTGCATTTATACCTGGCTATGTTCTTGAACTTGAAACTGTGGACCAAAATGTTTGGTCTCAAGAATGGCCCAGAATATGTTGGAACAGGCAGGCCCAGAGATTTTTTGGTGAAAACCCTTGGGGTGGAGGCAGGAGACAGCACCCTGCAGATGGTAAGTGAATGACACTTTATGCAGCTTGTTGGGCAGAGTGGAAAGTATGGAATCAGGGTGGCTCTGTGGGCCTGTGACCTGTGCAGCTGCCCAGGGCACAAGAAAAAGGAGGAAATGTGTGAACTAGAATGAGTCCTTTTATCACTTGAAAGTTGAGCCCCTGTCTATGATGGCAGAGATCCCTGGAGTGATTCTGTGGGTTTGGGGACTATCCACGGAGGTTTCCTGCCCAGGGTGGCTGGTTTGGGGTGCAGCAAATGGAATGCACGTTTGCTGGACTGGAGTACGCACCAGACACTGTGCTGGGGATAAAAAGATGACTAGGAGCAAGGAGCCCATGGTCTAGAGGGGAACGCAGATCCCTAGAGAGAAGAGTATAATATAGAACACGGTGGGGAACACAGGGCTACGGGGGAGTGGAGGTGTGCTTTCCAACCCTCCCGAGTAAGGGGCACGGGGGAATGAAGTTGAGGGAGACTCCTGGAGGAATTGGTGCCAGAGCCAGGTCTTAAAGGATTGACGGAGGTTAGCCCAGCAAAGGGTGGGAATGTAGGCGACTGTGTGTGTGTGTGTGTGAGTGTGTGTGCACAGGCGTATGTGCTCTGATTAGGGGTAATATTCTATTAATAGGCAAATGCAACCACACAGACAAAAGCATAGATGTAAGAAAGTATGGCTCCTAAGGATCTAGAAGCATCTTGTAGTTGCTATAGCATAAATAAAGAATGGAGTAGCAAGAAACACACCTGGAAGGATGGATTACAGGGTCCCTTGTAGCCCTGTTTTGATGATCAGGGCATCACACTGTAGGTGGCTGGGAGTTGTCCACATTGTACAGCAAAGGAGACTGACTGTGAGAGAAGTTAGCTGACCTGCCCACATTTGCACAGTAACTAGGAGCAGGACTGGCATGCAAATTCAGGCCTGGCTGCCTCCCAACTAGGGTCACCAGAGTTAGCAAGTAAAAATACAGGATGCCTAGTTAAATTTAAATTTTAAACAACAAATACTTGTTTTAAGCATAAGTATGTCCCAAGCATTATTTGGAGCATCCTGCGTTATTATTTGTTAATCTGGCGGTTCTTCTAAAGCCTTGCCCTGTCTCCTGTTGCATGGTGGTCCACAGCTCCCAACCCTCCTCCATCCAAGGAGGGCTGCATGGAAGAGTGGGGGTGGGGCATAGACTGAGGGGTGATGGGCAAAGCCATGTCCAGACGGGCAGAGTTGCAGTTTAAATAGACCTTTAAAAACAAAGGTCTCTCATGGTCGCCGGCATCAGTGAGCTGGAGTTTGAAGTACCCAGTGCCGGTTTCACCACCCCATCGCGCCCTGAATGCTCAGTGGAAGATTCTCCAATCTCACGCAAGGATGAGGAGACAGAGAAGCAGGTTCTTTAACAACTGGGATTATTTTGTCTTTTTTTTTCATCCATTATGTTTCAGGAGCTTTAAAATCTTTTAAGACAACTTCAGGGGCAAATGGGGATGCCACTTATAGTTTTAAGCGTTTTCTATTGTATGGGAGAAAAAGAGGAATTCCAAATATGGAAGACCGTATTTTCCAGCGCTTCAGCCACTTTAAATACTCTTCAAAGACGTGCCAACGAGAACAAGAATGAAGAAAAGTTGTTTTTTTTTAACGTCTCCCTTATTACGTTCTTGCCTTCTTAAGATCTTAACATGCCTGTGTCAGATCCAAGTAGCTTTTTACTATCATCTTGAAACAGAATCAGGAGACATTGACGCTAGAAAAATGTGGACTCTTTTTTTCTTTTTCTCTAAGTAGAAATAGCACGTTATGGTTAGCATATGTGCAGCTCCCTTTTATGTGCTCTTTCTGATTATGCGTCCTGTCTCTCCCGGTCTTTGTAGTTGAAAAGGTGAGGCTTTCCCTAGAAACACTGCAGTCCTGCAGGAGCGTCGTGCACAGTGCTTTCCCCGGAGCGTGTCTGCGGCGCTGCCTGGCATGTAATGGTCACCGCTGCGCCATCCTGGGGGCCATCTACAACGCTCCCGTCTCCAGGCTGCATTCCCAGCATCTGTCCTTGCTGCATGGCGGTGGTTCTTTCTCCTTTGTTTGGAATTGTTTTCTACCGGAGTAGGAAAGCAATGATTCTTTGATTTCTGTTCCTGGCGATGTCAACTCCAGTGACACTCTTAGCTAGTCTCGGTCCTCCTTACTAGCAAATCACGCGCACCACTGCCCACCTGGCAGGTTGTTGTGGGGACTAAACTCCAAATGCAGGTACAGCTTGTATGCGTTTCCTAGGGCCTCCATGACAAATTGCTGGAATTGGCATGGCTTGGAACAAGAAGGATTTATTCTCTCTCAGTTCTGGATGCTGGAAGTCTGAAGTCAAGGTGTGGGCAGGGGTGTGTGCCCTTGGAGGCTCCAGGGGAGAATCCTGACTGGCCTCTTTTAGCTTCTGCAGCTTCCAGGTGCTCCTTCGCTGTGGCAGCGTCACTCCAATCTCCGTCTCTGTTTTCACAGGGCTTCCTGTGTCTCTGGTATCCTTCTCTGTCTCTCGTAAGGACAGTCGCATTGCATTTAGGGCCTCCCCCATTCCACGTGATTTCGTCTCAATTCTTACCTTCATTACATCGGCAAAGACCCCGTTTCCAAGTAAGGCCACTCTGCGGTTCTGGATGGACACAGGGCGCTGCTGGCCTTTCAGATAATGCAGTTCCCTGCCTGTTCCACCTCTGCCATCCGGGTGTATGTGAACTTAGCCAGGATTTTATGCAACTTTCTCAATCCCCTCTGAAGAATAGGCTATTTACGTACAGCCTTGGAAGAAGTCTTGTAGAATCACTTGCCAGGTGGTTCCTGCCAGGTGATCTGTGCCAGATGCTGGGAGCCAGGGGCTAGGAGACAGTAGTCTGCGCTCTGCAGGGGCCCATGGTCAAGCGAGGAGAGTGACATGTAAACAGGTAATTACAATACTCCTATTTATTGGGCTGGTGCATGCCAGAGACTGCACCCAGAACGAGGCTCCCAGTGCTGCTGACTTCTCCGGCCGCAGCAGCTGGAACTGGCAGGTAACTCACAGGTTAATCTCTGTCATCGCCCTCACCCTGATCCTTGTCTACTCTGTCTCTGGCCTTTATCTTTATTGGAAGCATCTCAGCTGGCTCACTGCTATTTAATATTTTTCCCTGGTGATAGATTTCTACACCCCCTTTCAAAAGACAAAACAAATTATTTGTTTAACCTCCCCAGGAATGAGTGGGGAGGGGTGGCGTGGGAAGGGAAACACACTTCTTATTCTTGTGGGCAGATCTTCCTGGGTATTTCCAAAGAGATTCCTGACTGACTCACCTTATTGCATTTCCCCCTTGTATTAAGAAAAAAGTCACCTCTCTAAATCTTCCTTATCCATCTCTCTTTCTTCTCTTTCTTATTTTCCTCATCCCCACACTCTCTCGTTATAAACTGTGGTCAACTTACAGATTCATATCACTTGTTTTTGTATTTTGTAAGAGATTGGCGTGTGGGCTACAATAGGCATGCAAGGTGTTACTTATGGACAGCTGAGTGAATGTCGTGTTGGTTGGATGGGGTCTGGGGCTACGTTAGAAGCCTTGGGCGTTTTTGACAAGGCAGGGAATTGCCAATCTTTGGGGAAAATTCCTGAGCTAGTGGTGCTCAAAGCCAGGGAGTGCCCTGGAATCTCGTGGGGGGAGGCACTTGCCGGGGATGCAAAGCTCAGCCTCTCCCGGAGCTTCTGATTCCTTATGTGCAGAGGGAGGGCCCAGAAAGGGCACTTTTTAGAAACTCCTGACACTTGGCCAGGCTTGAAATTCAGATGCCCAGGCTGTACCCAGACCCATCCAATCAATGAGATGATTAAATCAGGATCTCTGGCCTGAGACCTAGGCAGTGCTGGTTTGGGCTGTGGACCTCCGCAGGTGCAACCAGTGTGTCATTGAGGCTGGGCGCGTGAGCTGGGAGGCTGGTTAAAAGCAGACGGCGGGCCCTGCCCGGCGCTGATGCAGCAAGTCTGCGGTGGGGTCTGGGGACCCAAGTTTCCCACACGCTTCCAGGTGATGTTGCTGCAGACCACGGCCCTGCAGCAAGGCCCGTCCCCCAGGTAAGCTATTCCTCTCATTTTCTTCACCTACTCTCACCCTCACCCTCGCCCTCTTCACCTCCCTTCACCCTGGCTCTCCCTCAGGAGCCCGGCCCTGGCATTTCTTCTCTGCCCGCTTGACAAGGGTTTGCTGCTGGCCCCCTGCGGCTGGCCGGAGTCCTAAGCAAGGGAAGTGTAGGTGAGTTTGCAGGGGAGAGGCCTGCTTTCGCAGCCCCACTGGCTTTTGGTTTTCTTTCTCTGACTGTCACCTTGGGCACAGGCTCAATGAGTTGTCATGGAGCCAAATTCTCCCTCCCATTGACGCCCCCCCACCCTGGCCCCCCAGGAGAAGGCTGGACGGGGCTGGCCTAAGCCCCCGGGGCCCAGGGAAGACACCTCTCAGCACAGCTCAGAGAGCCGGTGCAGACGCCAAGCCAGCAAGCGCTTGCAGAGCCTGCGGCAGCTGTGGGGAGCTGACCGGTGGGGCGTCAGGGGGAAGGTGGCCGTGGGGGAGGTGGCGGTGCTCTGGGCTGCAGAGTCCACCCATAAACCTGGGGCTTTAGGCAGTCAGGGGCACGGGAGCCTAGCGTTTGTGGGTGTTCTCCAGGTTCCAATCGGGCATATTCGATACAGAAGAGACGGGGACAAGCAGGCCTTGGGTGACACTGGGAGAAGCTTGTTCTCCTTTGTCTCTCTCCTCCCCGGGTTAAGAGTTCACCCAGAGCAGACAGCTTGCCATCCAGATCTGTGGCCCAGGAGCCACTGAGTTTAAAGGACACGATCTTGTAGTAATTGTAGAGGCTTCTAGCGTCTAACCCACTTTCAGCCAGTGGTACAAAAGCAGTGACTGTCAGAGGCTGTGCTCCCGGAGGAACATAGGCCTCTTTGTTAGGTGCCGGCTTATCTGGGAGCACTTTAGAGTCTGAGGCAACACGCCTGCTGCTCCTGTCTGTTTGTCTTGGGCCAGATAAGCCTGAGTCCTGGAACCCTCCAGAAGTTATCTGTTCGGGAGATGGGCCCTGTTTGCAGGGAAGCCAAGGGGGTGAGCTGCTCCCCCAAAGGGGCGGGGAGGACGCTTGGAACGTCTGGGGGCTCCCAGGCCACGGGATGTGTTGCTCAGGTTTCTTTTCTTTTGGGATCTCAGTGTCTCTTAAAGTCACCATGGCCGGCATATGGCGCCTTGTGTTGGCCTAGGCAAGGGATCTGGCTTTGCTGTAGGAGAGTCCCAGGCCCAGAGTTTGCCCCCCAGGAGGGCTGGAGCTTGGGGAGATGGCTCAAAGAGTGTCTTCTCTTTACTGTAAGAGAAGATGGGGTTCTCTGCTCTTCAAAAGCACTTCCCCAGCCAGTGGAGGAGAGAGGACGATGGAGCAGCTGCTGGGGAGATTCACCCAGTGGCTCTGCGGACATCCCCTGGGGACTGACCATGTGCTCAGTGTCGGGTTGGCAGCTAATGCTGAGAAAGATGAGAAGGCAAGATCTGTGTATCTTAGGGCAGTAGGACCCTTTATACTCTCAAAAATTGAGGATTTCTAAGTGCTTTTGTTTGAGGGTATCTATTAATATTTACCATATTAGAAATAAAACCGAGATATATTTAGCACTTTTTTTTCTAGGCCGCTTTATTGAGTTATTGATAACAAATAAGTTGTCTGTATTTAAAGTGTATAATTTGGTAAAGTTTGACCTACTTATATACCCTTAACTATCACTTCCAGAGGTTTCCCTTTGTAACACCTTCTGTCACTCCCTCCCTGCCCCCACCAGTAACCACTGATCTGCTTTCTGTTGCTATAGGTTATTTTGCATTTTTATGGAATAATATATACATGGAATCATGACGTGTTGTCTTTTTGCTGGCTTCTTTCACTCGGTGTAATTATTTTGAGATTAATCCCATGTCGGTGTATATCAATCACTCCTTTTTATTGCTGAGTAGTGTTGCTTTCTACAGATATGCCACAATTTGTTTATTCATTTATAGGTTGATGAACATTTAGGCTGTTCTCAATTTGGGGATTTTACAAATAAATATTCATGTACAAGTCTGTCGTCTTTCTAATTTTAGAGAGAAAACATTAAGTCTTTCACCATTAAGCATAATATTGGCTGTGAGTTATCAAGGGAGCTCTTCACGATTTCTAGTTTGCTGAAAGTTTTTATCATGAATGGGTGTTGGATTTTGTCAAATGCTTTTGTATCAATTGATATAACTACATGATTTTTATTCTTTAGCCCACTGATATCCTGGAATATATTTATTTTTGAATGCTCAACCAGTGTTGCCTACTTGGAATAAATCCCATTTGGTTATGGTGTATAATTCTTTTTATGTATCGATGAATTTTACTTGTTAACATTTTGTTGAGAAATTTTGCATCTAAGTTCATGTAAGAGATTAGTCTATTTTTTTTTTTTTTACACTCTCTTTTTCTGCTTTGGGTATCGGTAATACTGACCTCATAAAATGAATTGAGATGTATTCCTTCCTCTTATTTTATTTTATTTTTTTTGGAAGAGTTAAATTGTGTTAAATTGGTGTTAATTCTTTTTTAAATGCTTGGTAGAATTCCCCAGTGAAGTCATCTGGGCTTGGAGATTTTTTTTTTAGGACCTTTGTAAATTACGAATTCAATTCTTTTAAATGATTATAGAACTATCCATGTTGTCTGTTTCACCTTGGCTGAGTTATTATACTTTGTGATTTTTCAAGGAATTGCTCCATTTCTTCTACGTTGTCAAAGTTATGGGCATGAAGTTATCTGTAGTTTTTTTAAATTTTCTTTTTAATGGACGTGCAGTGATATCCCATTTTGTTCTTGATACTGATGATTTGTGTTTTTTTTTTGGTCAGTCTTGGTAGAGGTTAATCAATTTTATTGAGTATATTTTTAAGAACTATCCTTTTGTTTCATTGACTTTCTAAATGATTTTCCTGTTTTGAATCTCATTGATTTTTGTACTTTGTTATTTCCTTTCTTCTGCTTGCTTTGGGCTTGTTTTGCTCTTCCTTTTCTAGGTGGAGTTATGTCCAGGAATGTTTAGTTATAAAAGAAAAGAGCTGGGAGGAATGGAACTGATCCATCTTGGTGGAACCGAAAGTCGATTATCTTTTAAAGAAATTTAAATAAGAAACTCTTATATTTATAAATGTAGTAACCATTTCTGATCATCCAAATGATGTTCATATTTTTATCTGGTATCATTTTCCTTTTGCCTGAAGGACATCTTTTAACATTGCTTGTATTGCAGAGCTGCTGGAAATAAATTCTTTAAGCTTTTGTATGTCTGACAATATATTTCTTTTGCCTTCATTTTATTTTTAAAAATATGAATTTTAGAATAATTTTAGTCTTGGAGAAAAGTTGTAAAGATAGTAAAAAGAGTACTGAAATATCTCACACCCAGTTTCCCCTATTTTTAGCATTTTACGTTACTGTGGTACCTTTGTCACAAGTAATGAACCAATGTTATTAATTAAATTCCATACTTTGTGTTTCCTTAACTAGTTTTTACCTAATGTCCTCTCTCTGTTCTAGAAGCTCATCCAAGGTACCACGTTACATTTCATTATCATGCCTCCTTAGGATTCTCTTGGCTGTGACAGTTTCAAGGTCATAAAGAACAAGGAACATCTGAGAAAGTTATAAGGCATTCTGATTAGATATTTTGTAGACTGCCTTGCAATATGGTATTTTTCTTGTGTTTGTTTTATGATAGAGTGATGGGGTTTTAGGGGGAAAACCACACAGGTTTAATGCCATTTTTATTGCATTATACCAAGGTTACATACTATCAGCTTGACTTATCACTACTGATGTGGACCTTAATCACCAGGCTGAGGCAGTGTTCATCAGGTTTCATGTGAAGTTGCTTCCCTCCTCTCCCTGTCCCTTCCCATACTGTACTATTTGGAAGGAAGTTGTTCCAGCAGTCCACACTTAAGGGGTGGGGAGTTATGCTTTATTTCCTTGAGAGGTCAGTCCCTACACAAATTATTTGGAATTCTTCTTTATGGGAGATTTGTTTATTATCTCCCATCTACGTATTCAATTATTCATTTATATTAGCATGGATTCATGGATATTTTATATTTTGAGTTGTAATCCAATCCTATGTTACTTATTTTGTTGCCTTCATTTTGAAAGATATTTTTGCCACATATAGAATTCTGTATTGATACATATTATCTTTTAGTACTTTAAAGATGTTGCTCCACTGTCTTCTGGCTTGCATTGTTTCCAATAATAAATATGCTGTCACTCTTTTGTTGTTGTTCCTCTGTACACCTCTTTTTCTTTGACTGCTTTTAAGATTTTCTCCTTATTACTGTTTTTTTTTTTTTTTTTTTTTTATGGTGTGTCTCAATGTAGTTTTCTTTGTTTCTTTTGCTTGGTAGTTGTTGAGCTTCTTATATTGTGGGTTTATAATTTTTATTAAGTTTGGAAAGTTTCAGTTACTCTTCAAATATTTTTTGTCACCCTGTATTGTCTCCTCTGACTCCAATTATCCATAAATCAGGTGGCATGAAATTGTCCCACAGTATACTCATGTGCTGTCTGTTCTGTTATTTTTTTTAACTGTATGTTTGGGTAGTTTCTGTTATGCCTTCAAGTTCACTAATTTTTGTTTTACCATGTCTAATCTGCCATTAATCCCATCCAGTGTAGTTTCATCTATAAATTTCAATTTGGAATTAAAAAAAAATCTTTCATGTCACTGCTTAACCTTATATGTTCAAAAAGTTATAATAACTGATTTAATGTGCTTTCTTTGCTAATTCTAACATCTGGGTCAGTTTCAGTCAATTGATTATTCTCTTCATTGTGGATTGTTTTTCTGCCTGTTTGCATTTCTAGTAATCTTTGGACACTAGACATTGTGATTTTTACCTTGTTAGGTGCTGGCTATTTTTGTGTCACTATATATATTCTTGAGCTTTGTTCTGGGATGCAATTAAGTTACTTGGAAAAAGTTTAATTCTTTTGAGTTTTATGTTTATGACATTAAAAATTGTTTTTCACTTAAAGTTGAGAACCATTGGATGAGATCAAGTCTAACCTTTCTTTCTGCCTAAATTCTCGTGATTCTGTGACCTTTGGGTAAGGCTACAGTATGTTCTGGGCTTTTCATGTTTTCGATGCCAAGGATTCTATCTCCTGTGTGAGAATGTGTTTCTTGACTTTTTTTTTTTTAATTTTTATTTTGAGAAGAGTATTTCCATGGATTGCAGGCTGAGGAGCCTCCCAAAGTTCACTATTGGTCTTTGTTGAAACTCTCATGCCATTTTTTGAACCCCCGTGGGTGTTTCTGTGCTCCTCCACTCAGTGCTTTCATAATCTCCTGATTCCCTGACTATAAATTTTTATCCAGCCTGCCCTAGTCCCTCAGATGATCTCTGAACCCAAATCATTACACCCATTTCTCATCTCATATTAAAACTCCTATTTCCTTAGTGCAAGCAGTCTCAATTAGCTAGGGTTTAGGAGGTATGCAATCTGATTTAACAAACTCATATGAATCTGTGAATGACTGGGAACCCCAAGGCAGACTAACTCCCCTGATGACATTTATGTCCCCCTCCCTCGATCCCCCCTCCGTCCCCTTCCCTTCTTGTACTTTAAAACACCGTAAATTTTCACAAGTACCAATATCTTTCACAGCATGTGTTGTTCACAGTATGTAGCTTACAAACCAGGGAGGGCAGAGGAAGAAGAGAAAAGCTGTAGGTTTTTAACAGTGGCTGATTTTTTTAAAAATAAAATAACTTGCTTTTGAAAGTGTAGGACTTCCTTACTGGGAGTGAGGAACAGCTGCAATGATTATGTATAACCATATAAATTAAGATGTGTAGGAAAGATGGCTATGGATTATATTATTACATAATTGTGTTAATAATTTTGTTGTGTTTAGGAGTTTTCTGGATTTCTTTTCTACTCTGGAAACAGTGAACCAGGTGGACTTGGGTAACAGAGCTTAATCTCTAGATAGTGCTTACCCCACAGGAGGGTGCATTGTGTGGGCAGGGTGGGAGGTGGTGAGGGAGGGCAGGGATGCTGTGCAGGAAGTGGCTGGTCTAGAGAGGCGAGGGTGTCTGCATCTCACAACCTTGTCCACAAGAAAACAGGGGTGTAGCTTCCACCTGAGGATTCTGGTCCCTGGACAGTGGATGGAGCACAGCAAGCCAGATTCCTTGTATTACTAAAACAAGAGCTTGGAAAACTGGGGAAACCTGAGCTAAGAAGAAAAATTCAAGGCCAGGGTCATAATGGAGAAGCCACGGAGGGGTGGGGACAAGGATGCTGGAAACCCAAGCATTACCCCCAGAGTCCATGTCCCAGGGCAGACTGATGGCAAGCATGACCTGATGCAATAACCCTGTGTGTGGCTGACTGGAAAACACATGTGTCTCCTGTCACAACGCAGGTTAGGTTTGATGAGATTCCTGGTTTTGCCAGAGCTTAGTCGATCTGGGGAGCCAGCAGTGCAAACAGAACTTCAGAATATAATGTGGCACAAAGTGCTATAGCATCATTCCGAACAACATTCTGCGGGAATGGTGGGAAACCAGGAAAAGTAAGACTAACTCTGCCTAGGGGCTGTTGAGAAAGGTTTTTATGGGGAAAATCTGCCAGGAGTCGGAAGAACAAGGGAGAGCAGGAAAAGACAGTTCAGTCCAAGGTGGGAGGAGGAGCATGTGTGGGAGGCGCTCAAGCAGTAAGGTGAGAAGTTTGACTGTGGATGGCCTGAGCTTCCTGGGGTGAAAGGTTATGGCTCTTACACCGAATCTATCAGTGTAGAAACTTGTGTTCCTTCCTACTCTATGGGAGACCATGAGGAGGATGAATCTGGGCAATAAAGCTTCATTTGCACAGAAAACTCATTTGGAAACATCTTGACCACCATGCAACACCAAAAACATTAAGTTGGGGTGAGTTGCTGACCATGTTTATCCCTTGGGAGATTCCTCTGGGGCATTGTGAGTAAGAAATTATTTGGGGGAAAGGTTGGTGGTGGAAAGACATGCAAGAGATGGATGGAATAATCCGAATGAGAGAGATTAAAGCTCTAAACACATAGGAGTAAATTAAACTGATGATGTGGTCAAAGCCCTATTAGCTTTTGTTCTTTTGTTTTAAACTGTTAAATATACATACCATAAAAACTACCATTTTAACCATTTAAGTGTGTGGTTCTGTGGCATTAAGTATATTCACACTGTGGTGCAAACATCACCACCATCCATCTCCAGAACTCTTATCTTCAGAAACCAAAACACTGTACCCATTGAATAACCAGGACTCCTTCCCACAGCCCCTGAGAACCACCATTCTACTTTCTCTGTTTGAGCTGCAATAACAAAATACCTTCGACTTGATGATTTAGAAGCAACAGAAATTTATTTAATATTTCTCCCAGTTCTGGAGGCTGGGGAGTGCAAGATCAAGGTGCTGGCAGTGTCTGGTGAGGGTCCACTTCCTCACCAATGGCACCTTCGCACTATCCACTCACAAGGTGAAGGGGGCTAGCAGCCCATGTGGCCTTCTGGATCCTCGTGTGTGGCCTTTCGACTGGTTTTGGGATGATTCAAATGCATTACGTTTACTGTGTACTTTATTACCATTTCTATTATTATTACATTATAATATATAATGAAATAATTATACAACTCACCATAATGCAGAATCAGTGGGAGCCCTGACCTTGTTTTCCTGCAACTAATGCCACTGCTGATCTGACCAGAGGCGGAGCTTAGGCAGTGATGCAAGTGATGGGGAACAACTGTAAATACAGATGAAGCTTTGCTCGCTCACCTGCAGCTCACTTCCTGCTGTGCAGCCCAGTTCCTAATAGGCCATGGACTGGGACTGGTCCAGGGGTTGGGGACCACAGATTTAAGTCACTGAATTTGTGCCATCTTGTTACAGTAGCACTAGCAAACTAATATATCCTCTCTTTTCCTTTTTTTTTTTAAAAAGTATGATGGATAACATACTATAGGAACTCTTTCGCTCTCTGCTTTTTTTCACTTGACACAGTATGTCCTAGAAATCACTTCACATAGAGATCTTCCTCATTCTTTTTAGAAATAGTTGCATAGCATTCCATTATGTGACGTACCATAATTCATTTACCTACTCTCCTGTGCATAAGCATTTAGGTTGCTTCCAAAATTTTGCAATTACAAAGGAAGCTGCACTAAATGACTTTGTGCATACGTGTTTTCATATTGTTGTAGGTTCATCTTTAAGGTAGATTTCTAGAAGTCGTATAGCTGGGTAGAAAGGTAAGTGCCTATGTAGTTTTGTTATATAATTGGCAAATTTGCCTCCGGAGAGCTTTTGCCAATTTGTACTCCCACCAGAAATGTGCAAGAGTGCCTGTTTCCCCACCGCCTGACCACCAGAATATGTTGTCATATTTTGAAATTTTTGTTAGTCTGATAGGTGAACAATAGTGTCTCAGGAATGTTTTACTTTGAATTTTTCTAACTATGAATGAGTTTGAAGATTTTTTTCATTTGTTCAGAGGTCAGTGTTAGTTTTTCTGTGTGTGAATTGTCTGATTATATCTTTTTTTCTTTTTCCTTTTTTTCTATTGGATTTTAGCCCTTTGCCCTACAAATTTTAAGAAGTCTTTGTATATTGGGGATATTAACTCTTTGTCTGTTGTATATATTATGAATATTTTCTTCCAGTTTGTCAGTTGACTTTGCATAGCAAATAACACCATAAACAATTTGTTTCTACAACTTTTATATATCCCAATCTGTGAAGCTTTCCTTTTATTGCCTGAAGGTATAAATCATAGGTAGAAAGCCTTTCCCCAAGCAAGGTTAACCCTGGTTAACCTCAGTGTCTATTTCCAGATAGGGCTTTGACAATCTGGATTAGGTCGTTGATTAGGAAATGGACTGTACGTCTGATTGTGTGATGGGATCCGTGCAATAGTCCAGCCTGCCGGGTGAAGCACACACCCAGTTATTGATAAACAATTTTTATAATAATCTATTTGCACACCCAGTGACCACCTGTATATGATCCACAAATGCTCATTTGAGAGACTCCAAGTCATGACATAAAGCCCCAGGGGAGCACAGGTGTTTGAACTGGAAGGCACCTTAGGTTTGTGACGGTAAGACCTGTTGCTAGAGGGTGGGTGACTGTGTTCTCTTCCATGCAGAGGAGAAAAGGAGGCAAAGGGAAGATTAGATATAAAGGTTTTTTGTTTTTAACTTTCAGCCTCTAAGTCTTGGGTTTTAAATCTAAGAATATGGTGAGCTTTTCTTAAAAAAAGTAAAAAAAGAAAAAGAAAATTTAATCTAGGCACTTGAAAGCCAATGTTATTTACAGCCCTTCTCACTCCTCTAATCCTTTCCTGCTTCTTCCTTTGTCAACTGAGGGACCCCAGGCAGTTTCTGTGATTATATGGAGCGCATTACTAGGTCCTCGGTGCAGATCCCTCGGCAATCCTTATCGGGGCTTACGGTCTTCCAGGCAACTTTTTTTGTTTTAGAACAGATGCCTAAACCTCACTGAAGTCCAGTAAGAATCTCATGGGATGAAGCCCAGACACCAATATTAGACGATTGCCACTAAAACTTCCCAGGTGATTCTCATGTGCAGCCGAAGGTGAGGACATATTCCCTGGACGTCTCCAATTCTAATGTGCCCACAGATCACACAAGAATCTTGTTAACATGCAGATGACGACTCAGTAGGTCTGGGGAAGGCCTGAAGAGTCTGCATTCCTGACCTGCTTTCAATCTAGGTAGGTGTTGCTTAGCCACAAATGGCACTTTGAGTAGCAATACTAGACCCTACTGGAAAGCAAGTTCGTGGATGGCTGTTGAATTGCTTTAGTTGTAGGACGGATGGAGTGGTTGACTTGAGGCTGGAGGGCCCCTTCCCTAGATCCATGCCTGTTTTCTGTTTTTTGTTTTTGTTTTTTTTTCCCCTAAAAGCTGGGGAAGGCCTTGCCCATGAGGCCTGGGGCTGCGGCTCAAGTCCTTGAAATCCAACTCCATAGCAAGGTGTAGCTCAGCGGCGTAATCCGTGTTGTGCCCAGCAGGCTCTTTTCAGGAATGATATATACTCCCTTTTATTGTTTCTCTTTGCAGAATCTGCACTATTCTGAGCCAGATAATTGCAGGTTAGCAGGTACCTTAAGTTACCCAGTGCACACTACTGAGCACGTGCTTACACCCTCTGCAGAATTCTCCATTTCTCTAACCGGCAGCAAAACAATGGAGGTTTTATCCACACAAGACGAACCCGGGCTGCCCTGACTGATTTTCAGGGGGACTCAACAGCAGCCCCTTCGAACGGCCCAGGAGCTGTTCTGCTAGTTTTGATGTGAGATGTGATTAGTGGTTAATGTGCCTTGAAAGACATCTTTATTTATGACTGCTGCACATTGCTGCTGCCTCGATATTGATCTTTTCCAATTTTCTGTTTTGTCCTTTGAAATGCTCAGTATGCAGCCGGGCAACTCGTTGCCTGCAGCATTCACTTTGTTTAAAACTCATTTCCTTTTGCAATTAATGTAGTGTATATTTCATTGTTATTGTTATTTGGTTTGCTTTCCCTCTAGGCCA
This sequence comes from Eulemur rufifrons, assembly GCF_041146395.1. NCBI lineage: Eukaryota > Metazoa > Chordata > Mammalia > Primates > Lemuridae > Eulemur > Eulemur rufifrons. The sequence goes on along the minus strand of NC_091010.1, from coordinate 62,968,184 downwards.
GCGGCCAGAAATAAATGAGGACATGCCCTTTCAAACGCAGGTGGCAGAGACGAGAAGCTAGTTCGAAAATGAGTTCAAAACTTCTGACAAGACATCAATGCCAGGCTTAGTCAGTACATTTTACCAAGACCTTATCATTCTTGATATGGAGGAAAACAGTGAAATGTCAGATTTGGGAATTTTAGAAAGTTTATACACTGATCAGTTGAATGATAATTTTGTTGATGGGAATAGATGATCCGAAGTATTTTCAGGAGGTCTGTATTTACGTTCAGACAAGAGGAGTTACGTAGTATCACCATTTATTCAACAGCTGGTGTTTATACCTTTGATCCCTTTGCTCACCTGGAGGTCCCCACTGTCATTACTTATGTCGCTTCGAGGTGCTGGGTCTTGGGGCTGACAGGTCAGTGACACATCCCTGAATTCTAGGGGTTCAAGGTGTAGGACACGGGCCAAATAGAGAAGAGGGAGCCACGTCTCAGAAGCGGGGAGGTTCTGGAGTTAGACCACAGGGGGACACTGCACAGAGTCCAAACACGCTGGAGCCCAGTGTCGTCTCAGCAAGTCCCACCCAGCCCGTGACTCCCCCAGCACGGGAATGGATCCCCGCTCTTTCATCTATTTATGCTCCAGCTAGAAGTGTCAGCTTGTGTTTGGGCCCGTGCCGTTCTAAAACTGTGCGTCTTTAGAGTCTAGAATTATTCCCAGAGAGGGAGGGGGGTGCCCACAGGACAAGTGGCAGACATGTGTGTCTGCCCAGATGTTCTCTCTGAGGCATATTTCTAGCCAGTGGACTTGCAGGAAGAATTACCTATGCTATTTCCTTGTTCTTCTCGGGGACGAGTGTATGTACTTTTGTTTGGTGCACAGAGGTGAGACAAGTTATTTGGCCTCTGGTGTGAGGCAGAGGCTTTACAGATGCAGAAAGGAAGGTATTCCCAAAGGGTTATGGGAGTTCAGGGGAAGGAGCAGGAGAGACTCATTTCCACCAGGGAGGTTTGGGGCAAGTGTGTGGAGCAGTGAGTGTGGGCCTTGGAGGATGGGTGTGATTTGGACAGGTAGTGTGTGGGGAACTCGAGACCTTGGTGGAACAGCTTAGGAAGAGGCACCAGGGAGGGGATGAGGAAAGTGTGGCTGCATGCAGAGGGTGCAACTGTGGCTTTCCACAGGCTTCCTGCCCTCCCGAGCAGTCTCTACTTTATCGTGGAGGCAGTGTTAGAATGAGGACACAGAGCAATGGGATCTGAGGAAGCCGGAAGATGAAGTGGGCTTTGAGTTATAAGGCTGCTGTGGTAGACATCTCCGTGGGCCTGCAGAGAGAGAAGTAGAATGGAGACCATAGGTGTTTGAAAAAGGAGCATTCAATTAGCCTAGTGTGATGGCGCATGCCTGTAGTCCCAGCTACTGGGGAAACTGAGGCAGGAGGATGATGGCTTGAGCCCAGGAGTTTGAGGTTGCTGTGAGCTATGATGATGCCACTGCACTCTAGCTGGGGTGCAAGCGTGAGACCCTGTCCTAAAAAAAGGCACATTCAATATCATATAATTCTATATTTGGAATCCTCCTTCCCAAATAGATTGTTTTAATGATAAGAACAATACGAAGTAAAATGCTATAGGCATTTTGGGGTTGGGAGATGGGAGGGGGAAGGGAGCGTCCTCCTGGCTGGGCACTCGGGGGGTGCTCCTGAGAGAGGGGGGCTCAGTTGGACAAGGGGTGAGCCAGAGACGGCAATGGGGCTGAAGAGGGGCGCTGAGAGATGGCTGATGCCTGCACAGCTGAGGTTGGGCTACAGGTCGTTTTGCGGAGGATTCTTCACCCATATTTGGGCCACAGACCCCCTTAGCAGCCTCAGAATAATGTACTTAAGTGCATAAAATAAAGTCCATAGGATGACAAGAGAAACTGAATATAGCAAAACAAAATTACCAACAAAACTTTAAAAATCATAATATATATAGTTTTAATAATAGCATTAAATAATGAGCCATAGTCAGGTCTATTCACTAATATAACTTTGGAATAGTAATGTGTATAAATAAGATTTTGAGATCTGTAGCAACTATAATGCGATACGAAATATTCTGATATCCAGTCTTACTCATATTGTCATGGTTGGTTGCCTACTTTCATAACTGCAGGAAGTGCCAAACTTCAGTTAGAGGTTAAGAAAGATACAGATGTGCTGTTTTTCCCACCCAAGTTCATGGGCCGTATATATTCTGTGAACTCGGGTTAAGATCCCTTGGAATCCCACAGCCAGCCGCTGCCTTTCCCTAGACTTTGGAGTGTGGTAACAGGGACAGAGAAGCCAAATGGTCAACCGTCACTGCTCAGAGCACTACTCAGATAAGTCTAGAACAGTCCCCATACCCTGGGGTTCATTCTACACGGTAGGAATGAGGGAGAGGGCTCAAGGTGGCAAACAAAAAGCATTAGAGTTAGGGTGACTCGTGGCAACGGTGTAGGCACTAAGGGCTGTGGGACACGAGGTTGTGTGTGTGTCCTAACACACATGCAGCATTCTGTAAGGCCACATGCATTAGTTACAAGGCTTCCTGTCACATTTGCTGTGAAGAACTCGTTTCAGTGAAGTGGAATTTCGGAGAAAAGCATTGCATCTTTGGATTTTTGAGATGTGAGATATCTTTTGATAACAATGTTCTCATTTAGAAACGTCACCTGCAGTCTATTTTGGGTGCAAAAATGTCATCCACAGCTTGAATACAGTTAAAGATTCCCTCACTTAATAACCCGGCACCTCATTAAAGATACGAGAAAATGTCAAGAAGACGTTAATTTTCAAAGTGTTTAGACTATAAAACTGTAATCTCTGCTGTTATGACAAGTGACAGTGGTCACCACTGAGCCCTCTTCTGTTGACTTTCCTGCACAGGGTGGCCCTACCAGCCCTTATTCCACGTGAGAATGGCAATTGTCACTTCTGCGGTAACCCAGGCCCCAGACGAAGTAGAGCTTGGGGTGACTTTCAGTCTCCTTGGGAGGGAATTTCAAGTGGACCACACAGTGGGGCTATGGAAAGGAGACTCATCTTTTATTTTCTTTGTGACAGCTTGGAGCTTAGGATAAAGCAGTGATATTTAAAAATGTGGATTTGCTGGAATTCAAAGGCTATCTGAAAGTATCACAACTATGACTGGAGATTTTAGATGGTGGTGTGCGGAAAATGTGTCACAGTGCTTACAAATAATTGTATTTCCCCCCCTTTTGGCCTGGAGAAGAGACGGCATGAAAGATCTGTGTGTGTTGGCGACGCGTCTTAGCAGACAGCCCTATAAATCAGACTCTGTCCGTGTCGGTTGTCTAGCCCACGAAAACACGGCCCCAAACTACACCAAATTGTAACTCTCATGTGTAGAAATGGCGAGCTCTTTGTGAAATGCACACTTTCTACTGTGTTCTCACTCGCCTTTGAGAGTCTAAAGGGCAGAATGACGGGCATTCTTGCTAAGAGCTGGCTGGAACGTCAACTGTTGAGCCGGATGCTGCTTTCAGTGGTCGTCTACCTGTAGGGTTTTGTGATGGGACCTAGAAAGTTCCTGGGCCTGTAACAGGTGAGTGTTGGTTTCCTAGGGTGGCTGCAGTGAATTACCACACACTTGGTGGCTTAACCCAACAGAGAGGTATGCTCACAGGTCTGGAGCCAGAGTCCGGACTTCAGGTGTTGGCAGGGCTGGTTCCTTCCCGGGCTCTGGGGCAGAATCCGTCCCTGGCCTCTCTCCTGTCTGCTGCCGGGCCAGGTGTTCTTTGGCTTGTGGCAACTTACCTCCCATCTCTGCCTCCATCTTTACGTGGTTCTTCACGTGGCCTTCCCCTCTGTGTCTGTGTGTGACAAATCTCCTTTCTCTTATAGGGACACCAGTCATTGGATTTAGGACTCACTCTAAATCCAGGATGATCTCATCTGGAGCACCTTAATTACAGCTGCAAAGACCCTATTTCCAAATAAAGTCATATTTGGAGGTACCAGGGGTTAGGACTTGAGTATAGCTTTTTTTTGGGGGGGGGGGGTACTATACAACTCACTAGAAGCACCCTGCAAGACGAGGTAGGAAGGGCTGGGGCAGGGAGCATGGAACTGGAATTAGAGCAACTGATTCTAATCCCAGCTCTGCCACTGGGAAGCTCTGTGAATTTACTTACGCCCCTGAGCTGCAGTTTTTCCATCTGTGACCTGAAGTGAAGATGCTGAACCCACAGGTTTCTGTATGATTAAGGGAGATGAGGTAACGCAGGGACCTAGTGCAGTGCCTGGGACATAAGAGGGGGCCCAATAAGTGGTAGTTTGTCTTACTGTTTTTAAGGCCAGATGCGGTGTGGGGCAGCCAGGGTTTGGTCTTCTGTCCTCGTGTGGTGCTGTGTTCGACTTGACATGGCTACTATTTGGGCATTCCCAGTGGGCTACGAGACACCACAGCTTGGTGACTCCTGGATTAAAAATTGGGACTCCTTCCCTCTGTGTTATTGCTTTCTCCTCTGGTCCCTTAGGGATGCACTGACCTCTGTCCTGCCCTGACCTTGGCTGCAGTGCCTAGCCCTTGTGCTGATCTACATCCAAGTCTGGCGATGGTCACAAGAAAACGAACATGTGCTCCAAACACTGGCAGGAAGACACAGGTAGGCTAAAACTCAGATCCGCAGTATTGCCCAACTTTCTATAGTCTCCTGATGCTCAAAATACCAAAGGACCCAGTCAAGAGTTTAACCTATTTAGTGATAGCTCAAGGAGGATGGAAGGGATGAGAGATTTTGTGATTAATATCCGGAGGGAATCAATAGGACTTTGCCAGCATTACCAGCTGTATGACCCTGGACAAGTGACTTCCGCTGCCTGTGCCCCGGTTCCCCCACACGTGATAGAGGGAGAATTGCAGCTTTGTTCAAATGGAAACCAATGGGACCTTCCCCACATGGTGCATGGCTTATGTGGGTGATGAAGGCAGAAAGCACCGGGCTAAGGCTGGCAGGTGGCAAGGGCCTGCCACGTGCCGGTGGATGTTGGTATTAATCTTGCTGTTATGGTTCTTCCCCAGGGCGTGAAGAACACAGTTCTGCATCTTTGCGGGGTGTGTTTGCTCACTCTGGTTTTAAAAAGTCAAACCAAAAGGAAATCCAGGCTTTGAGTTTTCTCACATGCCTTTCCCATGATTCAATTATTTTGCATTCTGAGCAACTTCAGAACCAATAATCAGGCTTTCTAGATTAGTTTCCAGGCAGAGGTGATAGGATAACTTGCAGAATCTGGGGCTGAAGTAGAAATTATAACCAGGAGAGAGATTCCCTTTGCTTTAGGATGGTAAAAGGGCAGCATTTAACTTTTAACACTTGGCTTCAGTTTGTACGTTAAAACTCTTGAGAACTTTATTCTTTTCAACAGAAATAAGAGCCCAGAAAACAATAAGACAGTCACTTACATCCCAGCATCAAAAGTAGGCATTATCAAATTAGCTTCAGATCGCATTAAAAAAATAATAATAATAACATACTACAGATGTAACTGAAGTGTGATCCTTCATCCATCCTCCCCCTCACAGTCGACGTGCTACGTAAATGTCAGGGTTTTTAAGATATTAATTGTCACTGTTATTCAATGCCTCCAGACCACAGTTCTGCCTCTTGGACTTGATGTATATTATTCTTGTGTCTGTTTTTATGTCTTAAACCACGCGTATGTATCCATATGTAATGAATACTCACATGCTTTTAAACTTTATATGAATAATGTTGATATACATGCATATTATTAGTTCATCATACTTGCTCAATGAAATTCTATGACTAAAACATAGTTTATTTACCCATATACCTCCTAGGCCCATAATGTAAATCTTAAATTGGAATAACTTTTTTTTTTTTTTTTTTTTTTTTTAAGACAGAGTCTCACTCTGTTGCCTGGGCTAGAGTGCCGTGGCGTCAGCCTAGCTCACAGCAACCTCAAACTCCTGGGCTCAAGCAATCCTCCTGCCTCAGCCTCCCGAGTAGCTGGGACTACAGGCATGCGCCACCATGCCCGGCTAATTTTTTTCTGTATATATAATTTTAGCTGTCCATATAATTTCTTTCTATTTTTTTGTAGAGGTGGGGTCTCGCTCTTGCTCAGGCTGGTCTCGAACTCCTGAGCTCAAACGATCCGCCCACCTCGGCCTCCCAGAGTGCTAGGATTACAGGCGTGAGCCACCGCGCCCGGCCTGGAATAACTTTTGAATGTTTTTTTCATTTCTGCTTAAGATGCTAAATACCCCATATGCTATAAGTTCTTCCAGTATTTAGGTACAGTTTGGTTTTGTTTCCATTTGAACAAAGCTGTAATGAGCAGTCTCATAGTCCATTGCATGTGGCAGTGTATGTGTGTCAAACTGTCTATAGAGGCGGAATTCTTAGAGTGTAAAATGTGAAAGGAAGAACATCTTTGACTTTATTAGGTATTGACCTTAAAAGTAGTTTAAGTTAAATTATCCTTAAAAGTAGTTTTGCCATAGTTTATACCTTTAGATTGAGAGAGTGGTGGCATTTAAAAACAGCCTTAAATGTTTTTGTGAAATGAATGAAATGAGTTGGTGAAACAAGCTGCTAGCAGAATTTGAACAGAAACATTACAAATCTTTGCATTTTTGACTTTCAAATAACATCCTAACTTATTGCCAAATGTAATGATTGCTCCTAGCTTTACACAATAGCTTCAGTTTTGCTGGGCCCATAATCTAAATTGCCAGTTGATTTGACTTTTGAACGTGTTTTTCATTTCCTACCTAAGATGCTAAATACCCCACATGCTTTATTAAATTCTTCCAGAGTTTGACTTCAAACCGAGAAGTGCTTCATATTAATAAAACAAATCTGGACTATTACAAAGAGTTTAACCTTTTACAGTAAAACTGGAGGAAGGAGGATGGGACGGGAGCACAGCTAGGTGGGAGGCATTTCAAAGATGGGCAGACCCCATTTCTACCCGTGAGGAGTTTGTAATCTAGTTGTGGGTGTTAGACTGTTCAACATAAAGTGATCAAGCAACAGCTTCATAGCAACATATTAGCAAGTATATGAGCACATGTTTTCTATATTTTATGACGGAGGAAATAAGGAGTAAGAAAGGAAGAGCAGGGTTAGCTTGGGAGGATCCTGTAGGACATTAATAGCCATAGAAGGAAACTCACATAGCATCACAGGAAATGCCATTTATTTTAACCTTTGGTGATTAATAGGCCCCGGTGATGTTGAGTGATTCTAAGACTGTACCTTCCTGAAGAAAGGAAATACGACATTGCTGGTACTGACTACATTTCAGAGTGCCCTTGCCTTCTTTTACAAAGTGGAAGTAGTGGGCTGGCTGTGGCCAGAATCTTTAACTTCCTTTCAACCCTGGAGACAGCCTTTCTCCCTGTGAATTACTGCCGGGTCATCTGGGCCCACCACCAAGGCCGAGTCAAGAGCATCCTGCCGCTTATGTTCTCAACGGTCTTGGGCGACCCGTGTGCAGGCAAGTGATGTCACGTTGGCTGCTGAAGTTTGGGCTTTGGTGGTGCCTACACATGGGGCCATTTAGAGAGTGGAACTGTGGCCCTGAGATGTTTATATGCCTTTCTCCAGAAGGAGAACGAACGTTCTCGCCAGCAGTTAATGTTTCAGCGTGATCAGTGTGATTTTCACATCATATTTTGCTTTCCAGTATCTTCTTTTTTCCACATCATGCCATTTCCCTAATTGAATCTCTTCATTATTTTCCCACTAAGAGCAAGGTGTCTGAACGTGGGCACTATTGATGTTTGGGGCCAGAGGGTTTTGTCATGGGGGGTGGTCCTGTGCGTTGCAGGATGTTTAGCAGCATCCCTGGCCCCTACCCTAGTTGCCAGGAGCACCAATCCCTGCCTCCACGGTCATGGTAACCAAAAATGCCTGCAGACATTCCAAATGTCCCCGTGGGACAAAATTGCTCCCTGCTGAGAACCCCTGAACTGAGTAATACCTACTCCCCTGTCCATGGCCAACAAAGCCCTCAGTTTCCTCTGTGACTTCTCCGCCCCTGGATTGTTACATCTTCTGTTCTTTGAGCCAAGCTCATCCCTCCTTGGGGTTTCTGCTCAAGGCGGACAGCTCGGCTGGGAAGGCTCTTTGCTCAGGTCTTTGCACGGCTGCTTCATTCTTCAGGTTCCTGCCAAAGACCTCTCCTGAGCTTCCTGTCTGAAGCCACCAAACGTGCCATGCTAGTCACTTTCTCTCTTTCTGTTACATCTTATTTTCTTTGTTATGCTTATCCCTACTGGATGATCAGGTATATTCCTGTTTTCTTATTTATTATCTGTCTCCTACTAGAAAGTTGATCATAAGTAATTTACTATATGGAAGTGAGCTTCCAACAATAGAAACCATGTTTATATTGCTTTTTACTACATCCCGAAGTCTAACACGTTGTTGGTATGCAATAAATTTCAGTTGAGTGGGATTATGAAAAAAGGTTGGCTAAAGTAGACCAGACGGTCCCATCTTTACCAGGTTGTGACTTCTCTGAAGAATGGTGCCGAAAATAGAATGGTGCTGGTTGAATGGGGCAGATCCAACTGAATGATATTTGGGAAGTGAGTTTTAGTTTTTCAAACCTCTAAATTCTAAAAGGCCTCTTTTTTTTTTTTTTCCTTGTGGCCATATCTCATCAGTTTTTGTGGCCATGCCAGCAGCTCTCCAACAGATTGTTGTCCTTCGGGGGGTCAGAGGTCACTCACGAAGCCTAACTCATAAACTGCACTGGTGAAAGATCGGGAGGGGGCGGGTTCCACTTCCTTGCTAAGCTCGGGGCTCTCACTGCTGCTTTTCCGCAGGCCGTTCTCCAAATGAGCCTGTGACGCAAAGACGGTAGGGTTGTTGCCGTCGCTCAACTCTTAGCAGCTCCAGCACAATCGGCGTCTGGAGGCTGCAGAGCAGGCTGTTTGTGTGAGGCAGTTTCAGGTTGAGGTGCAGGAGTTGGGGAAGGAGAGAATTGCATTAATGAAAGCAGCGAAAATGAAACTTCAGCGTGGGGCGGTGAAAGAGCTCGACTTTATTTTGTTTTCACACATTAGGTTCTGCTTAGAGCAGACGAGTACCGGTGAAAGTGTTCTGAAAAGAGGCTTTGTGCGGGAGCTGGACGTTGCTCCATCAGATTTGTCATTTCAGGAATGTCGCCAGATGTATTGACTTACTAGCAATTGCTCTGGTGCCATCTGGCCCCGTGGAGGCCGCGCGCGGGATGGAAAAAGCTGAACAGAAGAAATGAAATTTGTTCATCATGCCATTATCCTTGCTGCTTATTTAAAGAAGGGAAAAAAATGTAACTTCTTGGCAGGGGGGGATGGCATTTGAAAATAAAATATAAGGTTTTCAGGAGTAAGAGTTCCAGAACTCCAAAGTCAGCCGTGATGTTTACACAGAGACTTGAAAGCCAGCTCCGTTCGCTGTCATATAGTGTGTATATATTTTGCTCAACGTAAAACTTCTTTGAGACCCTACTGTTCTACATGGGAAAAAGTTAACCCCTTGGATGCTACTCACTTGAGTGACCTTCCTTTTAATGTTTCTTGGAATGCCAGCAAGTAACTAACCCTGCAGCTTGTATTCCACGCCTTGCCCCAGCTCATACTAAACAGCCCAGTGTCACCTGGTGCAAACTGTTTTCCTGCACAAAGGGGCCTCTCCAGGAAAATCAGATTCAAATTGCCTTCTCTCTCCCTGCCCACAGGCCCTCCCCGCTTCGTAGTTACGGTTTCCTTTCTAAGCCCTACTGCAATCAGTTTACTCAATCTGGGGGGTGATGAGGCTATATAAGCATCTCAAATATTTGAATTAATGTTTTCCCCGGGTAAGTGGAAAAAGCTTTGTTGTATATTCAGAATTATGTAGAATTAAGTCTGCATAAGTTGCAGGGCCCAGTATAAAATGCAGATGGAGGAAGGGCCTCTTGTTCAAAAAGTATTAAGAATTTCAAGATGGTGACAGAGAACATTAAGCCAGGCATGGTGCCTTCGGAGCACAGGGCCCTGTGTGCCTGCGTAGGTCACACGTTCATGAAGCCTGCCCGATATATATTTTCGTTCTCCCCCCTTACCTTTGTATGAGGAAGCTTCCAGAACCCATCCTTGCCCCCATTCCTCTCAACTGTCCTACCGCTGTGGGCTCACGTAGCCTCAGAACTCAGCTAGGTTGCCTGCCTCTTCTCTGGATCCATTTGTCCCCAACCCTGTGTTCCTCTTTTGCTTTGTACATTTAATTTTCAGTTTTCCATTACTATAAGAAACGCTTACTAGGTACCTACTATGTGCCCGGTGCTGGGGATATAGTTGTTCTTTTTATGCATTCATTTCCCCGATCGTTCATTTTTCTTCTTCCATTTCACTCCTGCCTCCCACTGTCCTTCCTCTGCTGACTCAGCGGGTGCTCTCTGCCCAGGAGGAAGAGAGTCTGAAGGCAGGGCCTGAACCAAAGTGACAAATACATGGCTGAGAAAGTGAAGACAGCCATCAACAACATTGTGGTGTGATTTGTGCATGCACCGTTTGCTAACCAGAAAATAATCTATTGAAGGAAATTAAAATGTATTCTAAATTTTGGATTTGCTAGTTTAATTCCTAATAGCAGTTATTATTACCATTTTATAAATGAGGGAACCAAGTCCCAGAAAGGGAATTTCCTCTAAGTCGTAGAACTACGAAGAGGCAGAGCCAGGATTTGAATTCAGGTCAGATTGATGCAAACTCCTGCTCTGGCATTTGATCTAAATCTTACAATCTGAACATGCAAAAGTGGATGGGGGGTGGGAGGGCATTCCAGGCACAAGGACAGAGTGACGGAAGCAAGTGGGCGGTCAGGTACGGGAAATGTTTCTTGCTTTGTAGTTTATCTCATGTTATGTTGTACATATTATCTCCTGTACTTTTTATATTAATCTTTTGAGGTATGTAAGGAAGGCATAGTTTATCATCTTATTTGCACAGCACAAGTCCATGTGCCCATTGATTCGGGAGAGTTCCAGTGTCAAATGTTCTCATGGTCCCCTCAAGCTCACCTACGCTTGTCAGACCACATGTCCCTGCTTTTGTTTCAGGAAATGTGGTCATAGGCACAGAGGCAGGACATTTAGTGTCTGGGGCTTAGTCTTCTCTCCCTGTAAAATGGCCTCTATGATCTCTCCTTTTGGCTCTGGCATTCTAACCCTCCAAGGAAACATTGATGGGCTTGGAACAACTTAGTTAGAAACAGGAGAAGATAAGAAACTTTAAGTCTTTTGATATTCTGGTTTCTACAAGGGAATAGGGTGAGTGATTTGTGGTAGATAAGTGACTCTTCCTTCCTCAATAGTTTATTTGTAAAACTGTCCCATGTCTGATTGAAACCACAGATATCTTCCAAACCCAGCTGGGCTAACTTTGTCATGGAAGACAGGGATTAAGGGACATCACTCTGGTAGAGGGACTAAACTTGTTTATTTACTGCAGTGACTAAGGACAAAGGCAGGACAAGGGGGGGGTGGGAGCTACAGGGAGACCATGTCCAACTCGGGGAAGGAGAAATTGCCTGTTGGGGTAGCAGCCTTGGTCACCTGAGGTACGCAAGTCAAAGGCAGGTGCCTGTATGTTATATGGGTGAATGCGTGTGGGTGTTTCAGGTGAAGAACTATTTTTAAGAATGTTAGAAGCTCTGGAATTTTTTTAGAGCTTTAAGAAAGCCATATGTATAGGATGATACCTCTTCACCCTGCAAGGAATTCTAGAAATCTCCATATGTATAAAGGCTCCCAAATATTTTAAACTCTAATAAGCAAAGAGCCCTCAATAAGCCCTCCACAAAATAAACACCAATGACAAAAAAAAAAAAAAAAAAATGCTGAAAAGTCAGATGCCTGGAGATTCCAGAGGGGCTGAAAACCCTTTTGTCCAAGTGTCACGATCCCTTCGCTCCCCGTATCAGCCCTATCCCAGTTTGTGCCATCAGCTCCGTGGTGGGAACGGTTTGGGATGGGAGGAGAGAGGTTTCACCTCTCCCGAATCTCTCCCTATCCTGCAGTCATGTTGGCTCCCGCATGTTTTTTTGTCTCCCGATACTCTATACCCTTTTTAGGATTCCTGTGGGGAGAAATTCATGCTCCTGGCTAGGATGCAGGGCCAGGTTTCCTGGATGCCCCAGCACAGTTCTCACAGTGACACCAGGACAATGTACCCTTGGTCATAAGAAAAAACATGGTGGCCTGAGAAAACGGGGCTTACCTCTCAGGTCCAATGAAACAAGCAGCCTCTGTGCGTGTTCGTATTCTGGGTAATTACATTCAGTTCCCTCCGGAGTGCTAATGGTGAGGGGAAAGTCCTCATATGGGGACAGAGTCAGCCCTCATTGGCCGGCGTGTGCAGTGCAGTTCCGTGGACACGTCCAGCATGCTGGGGAATGATCACCGGGAAGGTCTTTGATAGAAGGAGCCTCGGGACGTGGGGGCTCTCGGTGACCTAGCTTTCTGGGGTCAACCAGAAAGCCTTCAAAATCGTAATGCTGGTTGGAAAATTGTTTTGCAATCATTGAATCACTTTCTTGCTGGCGCAGTGCTGTATGATGAACATGATGAAATTTTAAAAATTGTGTCCTGCCTAGAACCCCATGGATTTCAGTTCCCATTGTCATTAAAGGTATTCAGTGTTCGGAACACAGACTGAACAGACCTAGATGTGGCTTTTTTAAAGAAAATCTTGCTACCACTCCAGTGTGGCGCTATGTGGGCAGCCTCTGGATAACTGGCTTTGAATCCTGGCTCTTCTTACAAACTACATTTCTTTGACAAGTCATTTGTAACCTCCTTCAGCTTCGGTGTCCTCGTCTGTAAAATGGCGATGATCCTATCAGCCCCCTGGGGTGATGTGAGGACTGAATCAGGTACCTTAGGACAGTGTTGGGTGTAGGCTCAGTGCTCACAAATGGTCATGTTTTTGTTATCGGCCTGTTACTGTTTGTAACCCAACCCCCCTTCTTAAATGAAAGCACTATACAGGCAAGAAGTTTTATAAATCAGGAATTCAGGTGACTTGGGTTCTAGGCGTCAACATTGTGATGGGTCCATTTAAGACCTGATCCAAGCCCTCTTGATGCTGCTGGAGGAGAAGGGAGGAGAGAATTCTGGGCTGTGCCCAAAGGTGGCCATTATAGCCTCAGATAAATCTCCGGCATGTACAACTGGGCTTCCCAGAAGCACCTAACCCTTGAGGACATCATGTGGCTCTTATCTAAATCTCCCGGGTGTGCAAATGGAGCTTTGATTTCACAAGAAGGCTTTCTGGAGCTTCCTGGTCCGGGCAGCACCGTGAGAACGGGCCTCGCTGTGTGTTTTGGCAGGGCTTGGCCGGAACAGGGAAACGGAGCGATGTGCAGAACTCAAGAATAATATCAAAAGAGTGAAGCGATACTTTCTGAATCTCAAATTTTTTTGTTCAGGTTCATTTTAAACTGGGGGCAAAGAGATGGTTATTTTGTAGGGAGAGAGGACTGTGCTCATCACACCTGGGGGGTTATAGCTATGCAGCCCTTTCCGTCCTCTGACAGGCATACTCTTGCATGCAACGGGTACTTCAGACATGCTCATTTGTGTGTGTTCTCCTGCCTCTCCGCCCTCCCCTGCCCCCCAACCCCTGCCCCTCCCCCATAAAACCCTGAGTCCCACTTATAGTCCCTGTATTTCCCAGCCCTCTTAGGGCTCCCAGTGAGAGTGTTCAAGGACACCTACGTTGAATGCAGTTGTGATTTTGGTCTAAGGAGGTGACTGACTCCGTGTTGTGCCCTCTCCCTTCATAGAGAGCCCAGTGGGCGGCACGAACTAGGGCAGGCGCTGACCTTTAAGATAAATAGATTTGTGGTCCAGTGAGTTATTAATTTTTAAAATGAAATCAGCTGGACGAAACAAACTCTTTATTTCCTTTGGAGTGAAGCAAAGAGCTACTTTTGTTCTTTGATTCCTGCCTGGAATGTTCTAACATTATTCCTGATATGACGGCTTTCCCCTGATACCTTTTTTTTTTTTTTTAAATTCTATCTACCAATTATCCTAATCAAGTGTATCTGAAAAAAATTTCTGTTGGAAATCTAAAGACATCATATTTTATCCTGGGGGCCTTATCTAAGTTCATCTAATATGATGATTATGAAATGTGTTCTGGGGTCTGAAGACAATTTCACTGAGACACGTTCAGTTCAGATGTACAATGAAACATGATAAAGTGAAGTCTAAGTTAGGTCTTTAATCCTGGTGTTTAGCAACTTTCCAAAGCTTTTCTGATAAAGTTTAAAAGAGCCATATTCTTTCAGATATTGATTTATCATTTTCAACGAATGTTAAGAATTTTCCAAGGATTGGAACATTGGGTGCTACCCTTGGTGATAAGAGAAGAATGTGCTTTTTGACATTTATTCAGCACAGGTGGTTTGAGTACCTACTATGTGATATGAGGAGTGTTTATTGTGTTTCCTCTATCTAGAATATTCTCCCTCCAAGCTCTTCATTAAATGAATTTCTTCATCTCTTAAGGCCAAGTTTTTAAATATCACTTTCTCTGAGAAAGTGTCTCACCCTCCTTTCCTGTCGCGTGTCTGTTGAGATGGTTTGTGCCTCAGGTTCTAGTGTTCGCAGGCTCGTTGTCAGTTTGCCGTGTCTGATGTCCCCTAAGACTGGGGACTTTTAGGGCAGGGAGTTTATCTTTTTTTCTTGTGCTTCATTCATCTCCTTCTCATCCTCTTTTTCCTTGTTGTTGTCTTCTCGGTTTTCACTTTGTACTCCTTAGGTACTCGGAAAATGTTTATTGCATGAACTGTTGAGTGATCTTCCAAATAGGTGTTGAATAAATAGATTGTCGCCTCTTAAGATGAAGGATGCTCTTAACAAGAAGACAGAGGCTCAGACCAGGCCAGGTCCTTCTGCTGCCTCCGAGGGGCTGCTTGGCCCAGGGCCCTCCTGGGTTCGGAGGCAGCGACCAGCCACTGTGGGACCGAACACACCCCCCGAACACACGCACCACCTCCTACAGGGGCAGAGGGTGGTCGAGGTCTGCCTGCCTGCCTGCTACTCTTGGTTTCGTTCAGTGTGGCCGTGTGCTGAGAGAATTAGTGGTTGAGTTTATTTTCACGTTGGGTGGTCCGCGACATGGATCGCCACAACCCATGGAGCCCCACCAATGAAATCAACGGCAGCGGCGGCGACGGTGTGAATTACGGACCTAGAAGCAGTTCCAGCGTTGGCTTTGCCTGTTCCCTTTTCAGTGAATGAGGTCACAGTAACCTCAGTCTCGTTTCTGTCTGAGTTATCCTGGGTCCTTCGTAAGCAGCATCTGAAATAACGACCTTTCACCAGATTGCAAAACAAATGGACGGCACGGATAGCCGAGGGGTGAAGAGGAAAAAAGCCCATGACCTTAAAAATGAAAATGAAAGTTCCTAGGTTTTTTTTCTCGATTTTCACTTTTTAATTTAAAATTTTAACTTACATTTTTCTGTTTATGTCACATTCAAGAAAGGATGGGAAAGAAGGAACATATGGCTTCCTCAGGGTGCTGTGCTGACCACCCCTGAGCTCAAAGTCCCCTTCTCCTGACCTCACAGACCCACTTTTCCAAGGCGGCCAGGAAATTCCTCAGACACCCTTTGTGACCACTGCCTGACCCTAACACTGTCCTGTCGTGGGGGGTGACAGGCTGACGCCGGGCTCTACTCAGATGGCCACCGTGGTCAGCTGTGACCTTGACTGTGAGTTTTTAGAAATGGGGGACTCTTCCTTCACTTTCTCAGGCCGCTGCACTGGCTCAGAGGCTCCCAGGACAGAAGTCACCACCTCTGGCGGAGTCCCTGGGAAAGCCAGAGATGACGAAGGTGCCACGAAAAGTGGTGCCTCCGTGAGAACCTGCCCGAGCTGGCCAGGCACGGCCCATGCCCCAGCTCCTGGCTGCTGGGGTCAGTCCTGTGAATTAGAAGGTTTCGGGCTTGGGGACGGGAGTCTGGCAGTGCAGGGTGTCAACACAGAGCCTCAGTCCAGAGGCCGCCTAAGCCAGTCACCGTAATTCAAGGAGTGTTGCCTTCAGGTGGCAAAGTAGAGTGAAATCTCAGATAATATCCTGTGTGTATAGTTACAGCAGATCTGATCTTAATCATTGTAAAGATCTTTGTTATATATACACACATATTTAAAGTACATGTGCGTGGCTTCTGTGTAACATTTTATTTAAAGAAAGAATTCCACAGCCTTAACAAAGGAAAATTCAAAATCGCTGTTATATTTAAGGGCCCATATAATTTATTTAGTTTTCATTCATTCCTTCAGGAAACAGCTGTAGCACTTGCAAGATGCTGGGCTCTATTCTAAGGGTGTCACAAATATAAACTCATTTCTCATTTACTCTTCACACCCATGCCAAGAGGTAGGTACTGTTGTTGTCTCCATTTTGCAAAGGAGGAAACTGAGGCGCAGGTGGAGTCCAGGCTCTGGTTTGTGGCTGGCGGCCTTCCAGCCCATGCTGTCTGGCTGAGACTTCACGGCCCTCCCCCCGGGACAGACCTTTCTGGCAGCTTCTCCCTCTAGGTGCTTGAGGCCCTGGGACAGACGGCTTCTTCCCTCCTGTCCACTGTAGGAGGTGGCTCCACCCTGTGATCTCCGGGGTCCCAGTCAAAGCTGACATCTGTGACTCTAAAGTCAGAGGCCCGCGGCTTGACTTACTGTGCATTTGACACTGTGGTGGCCAGCAAGAAGGTCACAGGGTGGGGATCCAGGCATTCTGAGGCCTGCAGCAGATGTGGGTGTCGGGCCTCAGGCTCGGCCGTAGACATCCCCGACAAAGGCCAGGTGGCTATTAGATGGCAATGGACATGGGCCACTGTGGACTATCACGACCTGAATCAGATGTGACAGAGCTCTTAGAAGGTTTGCGTCCTGTTGCCTGTCCGCTGGGATGGGGGACACAGCAACATTAAGCTTTATCCGAACTGCGCTCACCATGGTTCTGCTTCCGTTTGACTGTTGTGTGTGTTGAGTGACCCCTAGAAATAAGAGATGATTTACTAACTGCTAAGTAGTCAGTCATAGTCATAAGTTGTCTGAGATTTTATTAAAAATTATAACAGATTTTATGAACGTAATGAAATAGAGAATAAGTACAGAATCAATAAATGTCTTAGCCATTTTTCCTGTGTAAGAGATCACTTATATTGTTACCGTTGGCTGCTTTCCTGGGGGTGGGGGTGGGAAGATTATCCTTTTAAGAAATAAAAAAAAAAAAAAAAAAAAAAAAAGCTTTTAAGTGACTATATTTCTAAAGGCCATAATGGAAAGAAATGTCTTAAAATGACTTCTATGTATTAATCCAAGTTTTTGTGATGTTGCTGCAATACAGAGTTTCGCAGAGAATGGTTTTTAACCTAGACAAACAATGTTCCATTTTCTGTGTGACTCCAGGGTGATTTAAGGAAGAGGCTTACAGGGCTAGATAGAAGAGAATTGGAGAAAAAGAGAAATTTAAGTTTTTTTCTCTTTAGGCTGAAATCTCTTCCGTGGTGCCGGGATGGGGCTGGGCTTGTATCTGCAGGAATCTCTCACAGGGCTCCTGAGGTCTCTCAGCCTCGCTCTGGCGCTAGGAACCCGGGTGGAGGGAGGAGCAGGCAGGAACCTGCCCCGCAGGCTGGGCCGCACAGAATGGGAGAGCAGAGGGCGGACAGGGTACGGTGTGTGGACAGAGATTCCCGTGTGGGGACGGCTTCAGAGCAAGAGCAGTATTTGTGGTAATATTACCATTCAAGTGGAAAGTGTTCCACTGCCCCCCAAGAGCTGAGCCTTGGAGCTGGATATTCAATAAGGAAACTAAAAATTTAAATATATATATATATATATATATGATAGAATATGAAAGGTGCCACAGAGGAGTATGGTGAGCAGGAGGGCCATGGCCAGCTGGGATTTGGTGAGCCAGGAAATTCTTCACAGACAGGGCGAGGGACATTTGGGTTGGACCTGAGGGGTGTGCAGTGGTTTGAGGGTGAGGAGGGTAGTCGGGAAAAGGCATTCCACCTTCAAGTTAAGCACCGAGGACTGATCTGTAGAGAAGTGAGGGAAGGGGCCATTGATCCTTCAGGCAACTGTTGGGTGTGGAAAGTGGAGCTAGATTGAAGGAATGCCATGATTCCGCAGTTGTCCTTGTTCCTTCCTCATTCCCTCTCTCCTTTCCTTTTCTTTCCTTCCTCTGGACCAAAGATGGAGGCCAAGCCCTCATTGCATGGGAATGGGACAGTTGGCCTGCTGTCTTCACACCCCTTTGTGGTCGCCTCTCACACTGTGCCAAGATTGGTCTGTGGGACCGACAGCCTGGGGCAGAAGTGATGGTATGTCACTTCTGAGATTAGGTTATAAAAAGACTGTGGTTCCATCTCAGATGTGCTCTTCCTCTCCCAGATCACTTGCTCTGGGGGGACCAGCTGAGCCACCCCATCAAGAGAACACTCAGGAGCGCTTCTGCCAAAGTCTTGTGAGGCGCTAGTACTGTCAGCCATCACATGAGTGAGTCTGGAGGTGGGACCTTCCCTCTTCCCTTGTTGGGCCTTCAGATGAGACTGCAGCTCCAACCAACAGCTCAAACAAAACCTGAGAGTGGCTGACCAGAACTACCCCACCCAGCTGCTTCCAGATTCCTGATCCAGAGAAATCTGATATAATAAATGTTCACTGTTTTAATTTGCTAAGATGTGGGATGATTTGTAATACAGCAATAGATAACTAGCATAAAGGCTACCTTCTCTTATCTTCATTCACTTTCCTGTTCCTACTCTCTAAAGTCCACATTGGCTAATCAGGAATGCGGCTGCTTGAAATATTGGTGCAAGATATGCCTGGTCCCAGGCTTTACTGAGTCCTGCTGTGCCTTTCTGCTGTCATGCCTCTTTCTGTGGACTGAGAATCTGCAGGGTCAAGAGGACTGCAGCCTGCACTGCCTGTTGTCCTCCACATGGTAACTATCCAGGTACCCCCAACCTGCTTCCACGACCTGGTGACACCATCCCTGAACTTGACCTCCTGGGGGTGAATGACACTGCTAGTGCTAAGCCCAGGTCTGTGGGAGGCAAAGGATGAGTGTTCCTGTGGCTGTGGGCAGATCTGGGATACGTGGGCCAGGGCATCCCATGTGTGCTCACGGGCAACGTGGTGTGGGCTGGTGATGGGTCAGGAGAGAGGAGGGCCCGCCGTAGGGCTGGGGCTGGCTCTTCCTCAACATTCTGGAAAGAAACTCTGAGAATTCACAATTCCAACTGGGCCTTCCAAGTGATTACGGAGGTGTATTTGTCAAGGGAGGACAGAATGGATTTTACTTAACAATTTGTTACTGTGATTTATGACCTTTAAATATTTAGACTTATGGAATGTGGGCCTCTATCTTTCTTTTTCTGGGCTCTGTAAGTGTTAAAGTCAGTCCTGGCCACTTGATCTCAAAAGGGATTTGTAGAAAACAGTTCTTTGAATCCAGAACTCGTCAGTCTACAGGTAAGAAACATATTTCTACCTCTCGGAATCTGGGATAAAATGGAAATGAATCATGCTTGCATTTTTATCTTCAGCTCTGTATCTCTCTACCTGGATAGGCAGGTTGGTATCTATTCATCCATCCAGCCACCTATCTATTTATCTACCTACCTACTTACCTATCTAAAGGTATCTTTCTCTTTTAGGACAATTTTTTCCTTCTGAGAAATGTTATGTGCTGTATATATAATTTTTATTTCCTTGTAGCCACCTCATCTGTTTCCTTTAGGGCATTTTTCCTAGGGATTGCTTTTTAACATTGGGCCAGCTGGCCAAAGCTATTAGACACACTGGTGAATTTGCAGGATTATTGGATTTCTGAACTCAGTATCTCTGTCATTCCCAATTAGAAGAAAACTTCTGACTCCTCCACCATTTTTGATGCTGGAAAAATGCTTCCTTCCTGACTGGATCTTTTGCTGTGTCCTGTTTCGTACAGTTGCTGTGTTCTCGTCCAGGAGTTGACACATTTTAGTGGTAGAAGATGTGATAGGATCTATGTTTCTGTTTATATTTTTTTGACTTGTGAAGCTCTTTGTCTCAATTATTTGTATGTGGTTATTCTAGCCACTGGGGAAAAGATATAGAAAGGGAATTATTTTCTGTTCCAACTAGAACTGGGACCTTAAACATAAACCATATTGCATTTAAAAATGGGTCTCTGGTTTTATCACGCTCACAGGAATCTTATCGCATTCTTGTGTTCTAATGAAATCCAAAAGACTGGCTGGCCATTAGTAAAATCAGTGACCATTAAACAACGCTCAGGTTACCGGACCCATATCTTTCCTTCCCTGAAGTATTCGATAGCACCATTTTGGTAAATATGATACAGGAAAGCAATTTTCAAGTTATTTCCTGATATCTGAAAGCATTTAATAATCTACAAGCTCAAGATTATTTTGGAGTAGTTTTCTCCATCAGTGTGTGTATGCACACATGTGTTAACTTTTTTTCTTTAAACTAATTTATTTATTTTTTCCCCCTGAAGTTGTCCCACGCGCCTTCTGGCCAGGTCACAGTGGGCTTGTCTACGAGAAATGTGGGTTCTGAAGCAGTTGCGGCATCAAACAGTCAGCACAGAGGGAGCGTTCCAAGTTATCAGCGTAACTCTAAGAGACACGTTTATTTAATCCTGACTCGTAGGACTTAGGCCATCAAGACCCTCCTTCTCTTTTGCCAGCAGAGTAATTGCTACCACATTTAACTCTATGAACATGGTACCGTTTCCCTGCAATTGTGGTTAACTAAGGCGAAATCCTGAGACACACAGACCTTGGTTTCTGTGAGACATACACGTATGTCATTGAAATATGAGCGCGCGCCTTTACAATGGTATCCTTTTAGAGAGCCAGGGCTGTCCGAGGCTCCTTGGAAGGGTTCTTAAAAGACTTTGGCAGGGCTGCAAGCTTTTTTTTTTTTTCTTTTCTTTCTTTCTTTCTTTTTTTTTTTTTTTACAAAAACCAGAGGAGTGGGGATACAGATTAGGGAAGGAGAGAGGGAAACAGGTGGGGGTGGAGGGTTATTTTTTTTGTCAGGAATCTGGCATTATTCAGTGGAAGCTATTTAGGCCCATTTTTAGGCAGGGGCCTTAGAGTCTGACCACATTTGAAACACTCACCCTGTAAATGTCCAATTTGTTGGATGGGTTTCCAAGAGGAACGTCTCCAAAGTGTGGCAACTGATGACAATTATTGCATTGAGATCAAAGCTTTGATGCTCTGTCTGTTGACACCTGAGAACATTATCAGAGGGAATATTGAACTGTCAGCAGCAGATGTTAAAAGGAATCATTTACTAGGGATCCAGTGAATTGTAGGAAGCTAAAAATACAATCATCTGCTTTTTTAAAAAAAACATTTTAAAACCAGCTTCTAAACTTCTAACAGCTTCAGTCTGGCCTTTCCCGCTGCAGCCATCTTGAACTTATAGTCACAATCGGGGCATTGAGTCGCCCCTTCCCCCGTGGCGCCGTTGCTCGCGTTTCCTCTGGTGGATGCCAGCGGAGCGGCCATTTCCACATCAGTTCGCTACTCATTCGAGTTTCCAAAAGAACCATAACATTCAGGAAATAAACAGACACCACAGAGAGTCCTTCTGCTCCAACATACACACGTGTATGACACCACATCTATGTGGTCATATTTTTCTTTTGGAAATTTGGAAAACACATTAATAATAACTTAGCTCTTCGGGAAGTCTCAGAGTCCCCAGGAAACATGCACAAATCCCTGCAGTGCCCACATGAGGTGGGCTGAGCTTGTCCTCTGCTTACATGTGCGGGGTAGGAGATTGAAATGGTCAGAAACTGCCTGTTTGATGAAGTGAGACAGGAGGTTAGAAGGAATAGCAGGGTCAGGGTGTCCGAGTCCGGGTTTGGGAGGATGTCAGTGACTCTTCCAGTCTACAGATATTGACTGAGCACCTCCTAGGCGCCAACTCCCGGGATGAGCAAAATTGGCAAACTCCCAGATTTCACAGACTTTACACTCTAGTCAGGGCGATAGACTTCAAATAAGTAATCACACAAACACATACGAACAAACTGTGCTGACTGCTATTAAAATTCAGCACAGGATATGCTACAGGAGCAAAACTAGGGAATCCTATTTAGATTGCCGGGGTTGAGGTGCATTTGGAGAGCGCCCACCCCTGGAAGTGACATTTCAACTGAGATGTGAAGTTGCAGTTGACCAGAGGAGAGAACTTTTTCGGGAAGGGCATGTGCACAGGCCGTGCGATGGGGACGGGTGTGGCCTGTTGGGAGTCGTGGCTGGATCCACAGTGAGAGATGCGGGGAGAGCAGGTGGAGGGCGGGGCCAGGGGAACAGGAGGTTGGTTGTGAACGACAAGCCTGTCTCACGGAGAGACGTTTTTCACCCTCCACAAGGAAGAGGCCCGAACCTCCTTTCCGTTTCTATGAAGGTTCTGATTCAACTTTGGAAAATAAAATGTCCTTAAGGCAATTTAACAAAAATCTTTTTCTACTGAACCGCAACAGTAATTCACAACCTGTTGACGTAAGTCACTTTGCAGAGTGTGCGTGGCGGGGACTTCGGCCTTGCTGTTTCAGTGATTCTACGTCTGCTGTTGGTTGGGCTGCCACAGCCCGAGAGAAACAAGACTCTTGTTGGAGTCGATCTTCTGGGAAGATTCGCAACGGGCCTATTTCAGTTTTGCTTTGCTGTACTTCCTCGCGTATCAATAAATCTCTATAAATATCTTTCAGTTATTTTGAAATACACTGATTTTGGGGGAAAAACAACTACTACTTGCTCAACTCCCAGGGTTAGATGTCATTGTCAAACTGTTCAGAGGACTCCAGCCAGACCAGCGAGGCTCCAAGAGAGAAACTAGGAATAAAATACAACTCCACGTATCTGTCTCCCACCACCTTGGCCACGGCCACTGGGAACTTGGCCAGAGACCACCTGGGAGAAGAAATCACTGAGAAGTTAAAGTGAAGTAGCAATCTGACTTTGATTCTCTGAATTGTCTACTATATGATGGGATAAAAGGAAATTTTATTCTGTCAAACTTCCTACCAAAATGATTTCTAGGCCGGGCGCGGTGGCTCACGCCTGTAATCCTAGCTCTCTGGGAGGCCGAGGTGGGCGGATCGTTTGAGCTCAGGAGTTCGAGACCAGCCTGAGCAAGAGCGAGACCCCATCTCTACTAAAAAAATAGAAAGAAATTATATGGACAGCCAAAAATATATATAGAAAAAATTAGCCGGGCATGGTGGCGCATGCCTGTAGTCCCAGCTACTCGGGAGGCTGAGGCAGGAGGATCGCTTGAGCCCAGGAGTTTGAGGTTGCTGTGAGCTAGGCTGACGCCACGGCACTCACTCTAGCCTGGGCAACAGAGTGAGACTCTGTCTCAAAAAAAAAAAAAAAAAAAAAAAAAAAAAAAAAAAAAAACAAAATGATTTCTAAAGGGACACAAGGCTGGATGTGAAGAACTGCTTTTCTTTTTCTTTTTCTTTTTTTTTTTTTTTGAGACAGAGTCTCACTTTTTTGCCCTGGCTGGAGTGAGTGCCATGGCATCAGCCTAGCTCACTGGGCTTAAGCCAAACTCCTGGGCTTAAGCAATCCTTCTGCCTCAGCCTCCCGAGTAGCTGGGACTACAGGGATGCGCCACTATGCCCGGCTAATTTTTCTATATATATTCTAATTGGCCAGAACTGCTTTTCATTTGTCCGTTTGACATGTGTGCGGTCAATGTGTGCTCTGTGCCACACATTGGGTCATATTTTCTAAGGAATCCCTCCCGCACTCCGCCAAGAGAAGGTTCCACTCTGTCTTTACAGAGCTTACGATCAAGTGACATAAAACCCAAGTTCTTCCACCTAAAGGCAGTGTTAGGGAAGCGTCACGGTGATAGTTCAGACAGAAAGGGCAAGGAGAGTTCAAAGGTTGTAGAGAGACTGGGCCAGGGGGTCAGGAAAAGATGGGGAGGCGGGCAGGGGGGGGAAGGGCTGGCCACAGCGTCAGGCGAGGGGTCGCAGGCAGACGCAGAGAAGGGAAGCTCTGTGGTGGGAAGGGCAGTGCTTGGGGGAAACCATAGTCTCGTTTCATGAGGCTGATGTGAGCTCATATTTTATTTGGAAAATGGCTTCTTGGCAATGAGGGATTAACTACTATAGATACAATGAACGGACTGTGGGGTAAGAAACTGGTGGATCATCAGTAAAGCTCTGGATGGGGGAGGAGGGATGGGTGCCTCCAGGGCCATGTCTTTGTTGATTTTACATCTATGGACTTCTTTCTAATCCTAAAAGTCATGCATGTGCAATACAGGAATAGGGAAATACAGAAATTATAGAGAATAAGAATAGCTCATAACCCTGCTGTTCTGAGATGACTCTGGCAGCATTTGAGTCTCTACTCACATGGGCTTGTGTACATCCATGTGTAGCCACACAGGGTTTTTAAAGAAAAAATAGGTTCCTAGTACTAAAGAAAGCTTTTTTGTCATGTGTTATGCTTAGTTATGTATTGTGAGCACTGTTTCATAGTCTGAAATGGCCTATGAGAATATTAATAGCTGCAACGTGTTCTATCGAAAGGACATGCCACAATTTCTTTAATTGCTCTCATTTTCTTAAGCATTTATGTTACCTTCAGATTTTTGCTAATATGCATAACCATGTGATAACTACTCTTGAACATATTTGTTTTTAGTCCCCTATTTCCCTAGAATAAATTCCTAGATGTCTAATCACTTGCAGTATAAACATGTTCCAGGTTTTTGGTGCACTGTACCACATTGTCAGGGCCCCCTGTTGACCCGTTCATTCTTAGATGGGAATAAACGCTTCCTCCTTTGGTAAGCTTGCTTCTACCACAGGGGTACTATTTTTATGCCCTTCTCCCAATTTTCCAAACCAGAAATGGATACTAATGCTCAAAATGCTGGGTATCTTTATACTGCTCACAGACCATAGAAGAAAACTACTTGGTGTGATAGATACGAAAATACGAAAATATCTACACAATGGAATATTATTCAGCCATAAAAAGGAATGAAGTTCCAATACATGCTACAATGTGGATGAACTTGGAAACTTTATGCTAAGTGAAAGAAGCCAGACACAAAGGGTCCTGTATGGTATGATTCCATTTATATGAAATATCCAGAATAGGTAGACCCTGTAGAGACATAAAGGAGATTAGTGGTTGCCAGGAGGTGAGGAGAGAGTCCTCTGGGGAGGGGGGAATGACAGCTGGTGAGTATTGAGTTTCCTTGGGGGTGATGGAGATGCTTAGGAACTAGGTGGAAATGATGATGGGACAACATTGGGAATATACTAAAGACTACTGAGCTCTATGTTTTAAAATGGTTGCAATGGTAAATTTTATGTTATATAAATTTTATATCTATGAAGGAGAAAAATCTCCTGGTGTGTACGATTGCTCAGGGAACCAGATAAGGGAACTTATTCGGGATTACAAGGGTCCTCTTCATCTACTTCAGCTTACCCTAGAAGAAAAGCACATTCATTTTGGAAACAGAAGAAACTAGATCAATGCTTTGATTCCTGTAGACAACAATTACGTTTCTAGTAATTCTCCAGGTAAATTTAGAGAAAGCACACTTATTATAGCATTTAATTTGTCTTCAAAGAGACTTTCTAATAGGACAAAATCTAGTTTTCTCAAAATAATTATTTTAAGACGGCCAACATTTCGGTGTGGTGCCGGGGTGCTGCTCAGCGTAGAGATTACCCCCCGAGCCCACGTCATGGGTTTGCTGATTGAAGTTCATCTTTGTAAAACTTCTCCCTGGTTCTTGAATTGTCCTCTTCATGAGGGAATGAGTTATTGACTATAAAGTTAGCTAGAGAGCTTCTCTGGGAATTAAAACCTGAATGTAAATTAATAATTAGCTCACCTGGCCTCAATTTTCAGAAGCGAAATATATTCGCACATCGCCGTAAGAGTTGCCAAGTAGCTTGCTCATTGGAAATTTCCTAATTATGGGGAAATGGCATTAAATCTTTTTCTCTCACTATCTCTGAGATCTAAGATTTTTTTTATGACGGTTTTGGCTTCGGTTATGCATTAGAATCAGTGTTTCAGTGTTTCTGAATGTTTAAAGTTATTGATATAAAATAAAAATAGTATTTTGTCTGAAAAAGTGAATAAAGAAGGAAAAGTACCTCTGGAAAATTCCATTAGAAGGTAGCGATGGTGGAAATGAAATTTCCATTAGTCTTATTAACAAAACCTAGGGGACTTTTGAAAGATGTTTTAACACAAAAATTTAACTCCAGAGAATTACAATTAAGCCCCAGAGATGAAAAAAATTAACTAACTCATCTTTATAGTTACTGGATTTGTGATGGAGGAGACACCATCGGTGTCAAAGACGAGCCCTCCGCAAACAAGGACTGAGTCATGCATTCATTCAGTGAACGTTTGCTGTGCAGGGTCCCCCTGCCTTGCGTCATATGCTAAGTTCCATCCAGACGAAGACTCCGTGAGACAGCTTTGACATCAGTGTTCTTGTTGCGAATGCAAGGCACATAGATTAGTACCATTGATACAAAACAGATAGGAATGTGCCCTGTAATTAGCGCAACAAATTCTACATAAAGGGCAAATGCGCTTACTTGCCTGGGAAATTTGAGAAGATTTTTTAGAGAAAATGACCATGGAGTTGGCCCTTGAAAGACAGATGGTTCTTTAATTGGCCAAAGTGATGGTGGCTATTTTATGCGGGGGAAATAGCCAAGTATGCAGGGAGTGAGAGGAGTGGGCAGAAGGATTATGGTCTGCGTGAAGCATGCTGCCTGCTCCCCCCGAAGTGGGGCTCCTGAAACAGCCTCGTGGGATCTGAGACCAGATCGGGGGCAGGATGGGGCACCAGAGCAGAAAGGCAGGGTGGTGCGGGGTCACGGGGGGTCCTGAGGCTTCAGCAGGTGTTTGTCAGATTGGGTGTGCTGGATCTCGCTTCTCTTGTGGGGTCTGCTAAGGACACTTGCTGTTCCCTTGGTCAAGCCACTTCCCTGCACTTGCCTCTCTGTCCCCTCTGTCCCTCTAACAAAGCCCTTACGTGGAGGGATAAATATGACATGTTCGAAGAGCACTTGGAAATCTTGGACTTAAAAGGCACTTTTCTGTAAAAACAAAACAAAGCACTTCTCCTTTTATTTGGGGCTGTGACTCTGTGGTGAGTTGAAAGCAGTAAGCTGTTCTCTGGCGGTGAGCTCCCCCCCAGCATCTGATGACTTACGGCCTAATGAGGGAGAGCCACATTGACACCCAGATAATTTCATTTCACACACCTTTTATGGGGGGGCATGTAATACACATTATTCAAACTGGACAGGGCGGTGAGAGGCACAAGGGATCCCAGAGAGGCTTCGGGGATTAGAGGGAGGAGGACCCTCGCGCAAGGGGAGAGGATAGGAACATCCGGAAGGTGTGCTGAAGACTACCTTGAGCCTGGGCAGGGAGGACGATTGACCCCGAGGTGGCAGCAGGAAGAGCAGCAAAGCAGGCAACCATCAGGACTGGGACACTTTGCTTGGTTTCCAGAAAGGCTTCTGTATGAACCATTCTGATTTATGGTATAGTTTTTCCTTCGCCCAAATGGGGTTACTTGTAGGTCTGTTTTTAATTTCACTCAAATTTTCCACTTTCCACCCATCCATCAATACATTCATCCATTTATCCACCCATCTCTGAACACGGTATATAACTTGCCCTCACCCAAAGAAACTGTCATTGTATGCTTGCTTATTTATCATCCTTACCAACTGTGCCTTAGACTGTAACTTCCATGAGAGTTCAGGTCGTACCTGTCTTGTTCACTCCTATGTCCTCAATACCTAGAAAACTGCCTGGCACATAGTAGGTGCTAAATAAATATTCATCAAACCAATTAACTCATTATCGTTTTCTAACTCATTCATCAAACATTATGTACAACTATGTTCTAGGCTTTGTGCTAGATTCAGGGCATAATAAAATGAGCAGGGCATGTCCTTTGCACTCAAGAAACTAATATAGGGGAACAGGTAGAATAACACATTAAAGCATATATGCTATAATGGTGATATAGATAGGAGGAAAGAAGCAGCCACGTTTGTTAAATACCCACTGTGCACTAGATACTGTGTGTGTCCTCTTCCACGTGGTATATTTTTCTCATATCCCTCTTGTAAGTCATGGTCTCCATTCTCTCTCTCTCTCTCTCTCTCTCTCTCTCTCGGAGAGAAAGCGACTTACCTATTGTCAATACAAAGTGCTATAGGAATATAGAAGAGAGTGTGGTTCATTACGTTGGGGGAAGGGATGTAGAACTGGGCAAGGAAGACCTCCAAAGGAGGTGACAGTTGTAGTGAGACTTGAAAGAGCAGTAAGCGAGATTGTGCCCAGCGGAGGGGAAAGGAATGGAGGAGGGGACCCTTTCTGGCTCTTCTTTCTAGCAGAGACACACATGACAGCAACACCAGCTTCCAAAGGAAAATCAGCAAAATGTGTAGATCATCGATAAATAAGGCCCACGAGCTAGCACACCTGGAAATGAAAACAAGATGCCTGTTCCCTACATACCTAACATTCTGTTTCTATGGCGTTGTCTTCCAAGAAATGACTGACTTTGCCATTGGGCTTCGTTTTAAGGACGCTAGTGATCACAAGAGGGGCAAGACCTGTTTGTCTTCCCAGAAATGGATTACGGTCTTAAAATTAGCAGGCTGAGTCAACATTCTCAAGTGCTGATGCCTACAATCAACAGATTAGATTTTCTTTAAATAAATAATTATCTTTCAGCATAGAAGAATGTACAAAACTTTTTTATTAAATAGTTAGGTTTTGGTTGTTCCATTCTGCCTTGGACAGTAGCCTTTGTTTGATACTTAGCCATAAAATATATATCCAAACAATCTCCCCCTCTTCCATCTCTAAATTATATGGGTCATTGCCTTGCCCTGAACTCCAATTTGACAGCCCCACTTTGGTGCGAGGAGAAACTAACAGTATCAGGTTCCTCTGCCCTAAACAGTTAATTCATCTCACATGGTTGAGCGGCTCCTTCCCAGGAACGGCCCGCCCAGGCTCAGCACAGGGTCAGACCCCACTGTCACTGGGGGTAAGGGCCCCGGGTGGCAACAGATACTCCCCTTCCTGCCGCTTCCCCTCTAGAGAACACCAAATAGTCAATTCAAAATACGTTTGTTTCATGTGTTCATCTTCCATAATTGCGATATCTGACACACTGTAATGTTATTAATTAAAAATGTGGAACTAATGTTAAGAATCTGGAGAGGCTGGAAGAAGTTATATTTGCTGGATGAGTTCCCCAAATTTAAAAGAGATGAATCAATCTAGAAGTTAAAAAAAAATGTATTGTCATTGGCGGATGGAAAACAACAACCAAAAAAGCAAAACCATCTTTGTGGCCGGCTCTTTTCGGATTCCAGCTCTGTGTGTAAACGCAGATCCTCGGATATCCTCGCGCTCCTGGCAGCGGCTCAGGTTTTAGAATTGTTTTGCGGAGGTGTCCACTGGTATTAAGCGCTCCCGCTTTTGATCATTTTGATTTGCTTTCTCCTCCTGTGCTGTGTTTCTGTATCCAATTTATGGGGCTTTATATTTGATTCCAGCTGCGTGGTGGCATTGCACGGTGGCGTGGCCGACAGAGTTCCTTTAGGTGCTGGCTCTCCCTGGCCATCTAGTTTGCTTCGTGTCATCACCGGCCTCCTGGTCATTCATAGGCTAGTGACTACAGCAGCCCTTGGGGGTCCATTCACAGCCCAGGACACCTCCCCAGTGTCGCTATCTTGGGGTCTGCCCCAAAGAATGGGAAACAAGCCGCAACACTGGAGGAATATCCCAGCAAGCGGGTTCAGCTGGCCTTGGTCAGTTTGACAAAGAGCTCTTCCTTTGCCCTCAATTTGCTTGGTAATCGAACAAAGCAAATTGACTATTTTTCTTTTAGAATCAGCAGAAATGTTGTAACCTGATGAATAATATATATATATGTTTCTTATACATGTGTGTGTATGTTTTTCTCTATTAAAGACTTCTTTGCCAGAAGAAAAATCCTTAAGAATCACTAATGCACTTATTCCTGGTTAACAATGGGGTCCTGCTTTCAGGACCTATTGACTATGTCCTAACTCGAAATTTGTAAAAACCCAGCCGCCAGCATCTGTCTAGAACCCAACATTAATCTTCAAACAGCCGCTCCCAAGAAGGTCCCTTAAATGTGCCTCATGTTAGGACCTGCACCCCCAAGAAAAGTTTTCTGGCTTTGCAATGCGGCTGTGTCCACTCCCACAGGCTGGTGTCACCCATTGCATCCCTCTCCTCCCCTCTTATAAAGCTCTGCATGACAATGGGAGACAAGGGAAATCCTGGCCCCGCCTTGTTGTCTGTTTCCGGGCAGGGTTTCCAGCTCTGGGCAAGGGGGGAGGTAAAGTGCTTGTGCCCCTCTCTGAGCGCAGCCCAGGAGCGCATAATGCAGTAATAAAGACACTGCGAACGTTTAGTCCATTTGATTAAACAAGTCCAAAGGGATGAAGACACCAGAGGACTTTATTTAAAAGTCTACCACTGGGATGAGGGCTTTGAGACAGGCTGGGCCTTTTCTTGTCCGCTGTTCGGTCCTGGAGAGAGGCTGTTGAACTGTTTGGAGCATTGTCTCAGGGAACCTAAATATTCCTCCTACAGCATTATGTGAAGCGGATGCCAGAGCCTTTCAGAGACTGGGAGGCCACCAAGGGGGTGGGGGGTTCACCACTTCAGAGGACAGGGAGGGAGCGAGCCGGCTCTGGGAACAATGGGGCTGGGTGCTTTGTAGCTCAGAGCCCTGTGCCCCTCTGAACTCTCCTCCTCTGACCTCCTCGAATTAGACCAAACAATGGAATGGTGGGAATGCCAAAACCTAAGCAGCTTTGCCAGGGTTTTTGCATTTCTGCTTGAATCTTGTTTCCAGATGGAAGACAGTCAGTGAAGGGAGGGGGTCTTGGTGTGGAGTAATCCATGTTAGGCCACATGAAATGGGGTGATGGCTCTGTCAGCAAGGGGCGGTCATGATCCTAAGAGTTTCTGATTTTCTTTTAGACGTTTGAGATCCCTGCCTGTGCCCGGTAGCCACAGCGGGCCATGAAAGACGTTGCTTTGAAGCAGACTTAAGTCTGCAGATCAAAAATGCTTTTAGTCATCACTCAATATTGGCAAAATTAAAGGAGCCCCCAAATCATTCTTATTAAAGAGCTGACGCTCAAACATCTCCCAACCAGAAAAATAATTTGGGAGGGTGGGGAGAGGGGGATTCTTTTGGGTTATCAGTTCTTTGATTTTTAGTGAGTTTTGCTTTACTCTCTTCACATCCATTTCTGATTTGAGAAATGTAGAGAAGTGAAGTTTCAGATTAATTCCATTCCTGAATTATAATGGTTAGGGGTAGAAGAGCCGCAGAGGTTTAAACTTGATTTGGAGAAGGAGACCCTGAGACTTTAAAGGTCTCTGCATAAAAGTCCCCAACCGCAGTGGAAATTGGGATGAAACATATAGCCCTGCTTCTGATGTGTTTCCATAGCTTTTGGGTTTGGATTAAGCAGAAAACCTAGAGCAAACAATCTCTTTTGAGGACACATTACACTTTTACTTTTCGTTTTTTTCCAAGCTAGAGAAATGCCCAAATTTTCCAACCTCAAAAGGATATTCTGATTCAGATCTGCTCAGAATTTGCTTGAGGACTATGAATTTCTTATCTTTGAGGGTTTTGCTACTCCTGGTGAATATAAAAGTGTATTTCAGAGATCTCCGTGGTGATTACACTGATTGCGGGTAACCTATAGCAAACTGTTTAATCTCCGTTGACGTGCATTTTCGGCTTCTGGGCAGCACGTGTCTGTGAGTGCAGGCTCTGAGACTCGAGAAGGAAATTTCTTTCTACTGATAGCCTACACCAAATGAGATTCAGAAAAATAAACCAGACAATACATTCTGCCCTGTCCCATCACTGATTTTTTTTTTTTAGTAATCTGCTATTCTTGATTTCTGTCTGTTCTAATTCTTTAGTTCTCTTAATTAAAATTTGATTTATAATTCTAGTTACACTTTCTGCAAAAAGGTAGTTAGTTGTGTTTGGGGACAAGTTTGAAAACAAACCCAGTGGTTCTTTGGTTGTATGTATTTGCTAATGGTGAGAAATAGTCACTGAAAACAAAACAAAACAAAAACCAAAACAAAAACCCAGGAGGACACAGGATGGGGGAGAGAAAGTGTCTACTCTGAGCTTGCCAGGCTCCAGCTGGCTCCGCAGGTACCATGCTGGGAACTGCATTTAAAGACAAACTTGGCCAAGTCGGAGTTGGTGACCCAGAGGGCTTTCAGCCTCCTGGTGTTTTGGCTTGACCTGCAGCATGATTTGCATGTGGAATGGTTTTCATTGAGGGTGGCCTCACAGAAGTCCACACTCCTCCCCACTCTGTATGCACAGCCCTTGTCACTGATGGCTGTCACCTGCCTGACATCTGAAGGCACTTGGGATTCTGCCAGGCACACTGGCAGGCACTTGGGGATGTATAAGTGTGGACAAGGCAGGCAAGGCCCTTGCCCTCCTGAAGTCTTTGTTGTAGGAGGCAACACCGAAAGGAAACAACCTAACAAATAATTACCAAGATCACTTCTGACAGTGCCACGTGCGCACTGGAGAACAGCACAGGGGTAGCATGATAGAGGGTGACGGGGGGCGGGGGGAAAACTTTGCGTGGATGGTGAAGGACGGTCACTGTAAGGGTGCCACTAAGCTGAGCCCTGTGACATCCAAGGGAGTGGCATCCTGCGCACGGGGAATAGCAAGTGCAAAGTCAGGAGGCTGGAATGAGGTTGCAGAAGTCCAGCCTGGCTGGAGCAGAAAGGATGACGGGGCGGTGGGGGAATGGAAGGGATGGCAGTGGAGCAAGGGTCCTCGCAGGCTGGGGTCAAGCTGTGGAAGCCACAGGAGGGATCCTGGAGCAGCTCTGGGCGTGATACCCAAGGTGGGACTGGGTGCCTATTGACATCCCTTCCAAATCTGATTCTGAAACTCTGGCTGCTGCCCGCATGGGCTGTATGGAGGCTGGCCGCCAAGCCTTCCATAAAGTGAGAGCTTGAGTCTTACAAAATTCCTCAGAGAAATGATAATGATACTAATTATGGGGTCAGGAGGAAACTCTGACAGGTGACGGATATGTCTATGGCCTTGATGGTGGTGAGGGTTTCACGGGTGTATTCTTAGGTCCGAACTCATCGAGTTGCATATACCAAACATGCACAGCTTTTTACACGGCAGCCATACCTCAATAAAGTGGCTAAAACAAAAGAAGAAGAAGTCACGTGGCTGCAAGCAAGCGCTCAGGCCCTGTTTTGCAAACAGAGAAACGATGGCACGGTGAGGGCAGGGGGATCGGCGCAGTGACTCAACGAGGGAGTGGGCAGCACCTGAGATAAAGCCCCACTGTGTCGCTCCAAGTCCCGTCCACGTCTTCCCCGTGCTGCCTCATTATTCTGCACTTCAGTGGGTGTGATCTGAAAGGGAGCATTGTTTCGGAATCAATAAGGGGCTGAATCCGTGTAGTGCAGTGAACGTCTGAGCTCCAAGTACCTCCTTATCACCAGCACGCAGTAGAGGAGAGGTCCAAATAAAACACATTATCAGGCTTTGTTGACTTTCCAGGCATAGCAGCTGTATTAATGGAGCTCTTTATATCCATTCCCTTTATGAACCGGGTTTTCTCACTTTCATTTCTCTGGGAACTTCTAAATAAAGCTCTTGCTGAAGAATGACAAGGGTGTTTGAGTTGAACAGTTGAACAGAAACCATTTGCTCCTCGGAGTTCATACTTGCAAAACGGGGGGAAAAAAATATAAGAAAAGACCACCCATCCCCATTCTAAGAAGGAAGGGAGGGGTTTAATTATTTACTTTATGACATTCCATATATTCCATATCATGCACTTAACATTCACTTCATGAGAAGATTTTCTCTAAATCTACGTCTGCAATTAGAAGTTTTAAAAAAAATGCACAGATGTTTTTGTACTTAAAATCCTAGTAATTGTTTATTAGATTTAGCCTGTGCGTAGATATGGTACTATAGTAATTTTGAAAAGATCTAGATTACCACTATTATGCCATTATGTAAAACTTTTCCTAAAGTGCTTACTTGTTACCTACTCTCTATTATTGAGTAGGTTATTGTTATTACTGCCCGGTGGGCAGTTTCAAGATGAATGTGCTTTCGAATAGTGCCAATTCTCCCAAATTCAAAACGACCTTGTTTAGAAACTTTTTTTTAAATCCCATTTTATGGACCCATAGGCCTGATCCTCACCTTGTAAGTGTGTTTTGCTTGGTTTATATACTGTTTAAGTATTTTATGAGTCGGCATAAAATGATTTTTAAAATAAAAATCTGAATTTTTAGCTTCTGTTGAAATAGCAACACTGAGTCCACCCAGGGCCTCTGCTTACCTTGAGTCCCCAGTTCCTGCCACTCCCTGTTCTCTTTGTCCCTGAAGGTGTCATTTTGCAATTTATCAAACACTGGTGTTTTTCCTAGGGTAGAGAAATATTTCTCTGTCTTTATCAAAAGTGGAAGTATAGAAAATTACCCAGATGCCTGTGTGCTTAACAAAATGTGGAGCGTGCTGTGTTTCCTGTGCCGATATCTGGTGGCCAGGCTCATTAGCAATATTTGCTGGGCCCCTGAATTCATTTGCATTTGTCACCTTCGTACTCACATCCCCTGTGCTTAAAGTAATTTCTTCTACCTCTTCTGTGAGTTCTCAGCTGAAATGTCATCTCCTCACCCGGCCTGCACCGACTCCTGTGTGAGCTTAGCTGGCGCTGCCGCCCGGACACAATTGCCACGCCCCCTTGTCATTGCCTGTATGCACGTCTGTCTTTGACTCTAAGTTCTATGCAGTCAGAAGTCTCTTTTCATTGCCATAACCCTGGTTCTAGGACATAGTAGTTGTGCAATAAATATTTTTTAAAAAAACAATGAATGATGTCACTCTAATCTGGATTTTGGATAAAAATGAAATGTAATGCCCTTTCACTGGGGTCCTTGGGACAGCCTTTTAAATCAGTTCATCATCGTTTCAACATGCAGTGACTGTTTCCGAGAAAAGGACGTTCTAGAGCAGAAAACTGGTCTGAGTAATTGTACCAACGAGAGCTCATGCAATAGTAAATCAGTGCGAAGTGCCAGGTGCTGTTCTCGGTGTTGCTGATGGTCCGTCTCTCAAAGCTTTTGCTCTAGTTGGGTAGAGGGATGCAGACAGTACCATGCAGAGCACACAACATACGTTCAGACGCTGATAAAGACTGTAAAGAATTTGCAACAGGTGGGTAGACTAGAGAATGGCTTGGGGGGTAAGTGGACATGAGAGGCCCCTGTAGTTGATGTTGTCAGGTAATGCCTTTTCCCTACCCACCGCTCCCACCTGTTATCTGAAGTGAGATTCTAATGATAAGAAAACACCACCCTTAGGAAGATCTGGAGGAAGAATGCTCCAGCTATAGCAAAGAGCAAGTGCAAAGGCCCTGGGGTGACAGCAAGCTTTGTGTGTTTGAGGGGCCTAGACAAGGCTTCTGTAGCTGGAACTTAAGGAATGAAGAACTGGTATAAGGTGAGGTCAGAGACGAAGCAGGGCTAGGGCAGGCAGGATCTTATAGGCCACATAAGAGCATGGTTTTTTTCTGTTTCAGGGGGTGTTGTGCCTTTCACAGACATGCAGGCACTGCTTTCCTCTTGGAAGACTGAGTGGAGCCCTGGAGGACTTGTGGGCTTGAGAATTAAACAGACCTTGACTTGAATCTCCTCTCTGTCTCCTTCCAGCATGACCTTGAGCAAGCCTTTCATTTCTCTGAGCCTTGGATTCCAGCTATAAAATAGGATTAATGCCTTGGGGATTTATTCATTCCTTTGTTCACTCATCCCACAAATACTTATTGCATTTCTACTGTGCATCAGGCCTTGGAGATGTATCCATAAATAGGACAGATGAGATTTTTCCTGCCTTCGTGGAGCTTACAGTCTACTTAGAATAGTCAATTAATAAAAAGCAATATGAATAAGATAAACTCAGGTAGTGATAAGTGCAATGAAGAAAAGACACAGAGCAATAAATAAAGAGTGACTAGGAGATAACTACGTGGCCTACTAAGTTGTCTCCATTTTACTTTTAAGGACACTAAGGGTCAGAGAAGTTAAGTGACTTGCCCAAGGTCACACAGCAACAAGCCTGTCTTCCTGGTTCCACCTTGTTTCACAGCACCACTTTGTTGATGGTTTTATCCCCTATGAAGTAGAATAATAAATTACCGACCTCGTTTGGATGACATATACCAGAGAACTGAGAATTAATGCCTAGACCATCCAGGTATCTGCTTGCTGCTGTACTCCATGGTACACAAGCCGACAGGTGGCTTCAGTGTTTCTCTGGATTTATTTAGCTGCTAAAATGACCTGGGATGTAGAATTCAGTTCACTCTGATTTGCTATGCCCAGACTGGAGTCCAAGCAGGTCCTGTGTCTCACATCCTGAATATAAACAATCGTCGTAACTGCCTTCTGTTGTCATGGTTTCCAGGGCACATTCGTGATTAATACCGCATTTGCTACTCACCTCAACCCTCTGAAAAAATGTTATTCGTCCTGTTTTGTAGATGGAGACACTGCAATTCTGAGGAGTAGTTGAATGACTGTCCGAGCTGCACAGGTATCAAGTGGCCAGGACAGGACTTCAACGTGGTCTTCAGGGTCTAAATCTTCAGCCTATTCTGCCTGCTATCTTCCTCCTTGTGTCCTTCCCACCCCAGCTGGAGGGAGCCAGCTCCTTCTCCTCACACCCAGGGCCCTGGGAGAGCACTTTGCCGCGCAGTCCTCGATAACTACGTGTGGTCGGGTGGGTGCACCCCTGGGAAAATGTTCACCCCCTACCTTGCAGCCCTCCGCTTCCAGGCTCCCTCCCGGCCACCTGGCTCACCCCCATCCTTCCAGCGTCTAATCTATCCCTCCCCCCCCCCCCCCCCCGCCAGAAGAGGTCAAGTGTGAAAGGTCGTGTCAGACTCTATTGTCTCCTGGCTCCCTGTTCTCTTCCTGTAGCATCTCGTGCATACCCACAGCTACTGTCACCTCCTCTGAGCAGGGGAGTCACAGACTTACTTCATCCCATTGGACCTTGTCTGTACCTGAGTATCTGATTGTCTGCTTGATCTCTTTGATCTCTGGAAGGAAACTCAACTTGTCCAAACAGATTTCCACTCCCCAAACCTGTTGTTCATCTAGTGTTTTCTATCTCAGGGAGTATCACCACTGTTCACCCCGTTACATAAGCCAGAAAATGGGAATTCACCACTGACACCTTTCTCTTCTTCATGTCCACCCCATAGCTAACCCAGCACCATTTTGGCTCCTAAATAGCTCTGATGTGTTCACGGTTCTCTCTCTTCCCTACTACAACCCTAGTCTAAGCTCCCCTTCACCACACAGCAGCCAGAGTGATCCTTCCAGAAGGCAGATCTGAGTGTGTGACTCCAGGACCTAACACTCTCCAGCTGTTGCTTATTCAGGATAAAAATGCAATTCCTCAACTTGGCCTACAGGGCCTTGTTGAGTTTGGCCTCTTCCATGCTCTGTAGCCTCGTCTTAAACCATGCTCCCCCAGGCTGTCTCCAGTCCAGCCAAGCTGCTCTTCTTCCTACATGGTAGGCTCTTAGCACCACATTCCCTCTGTCTGGAACCCTCTTTGACTCCTTGTTTGCTTGGGTGAGTCATACTCATCTTGCGGTTCCAATTCCTTACCACTGCTCAGGCATGCCTTTCCGGGCTGGGGTGAGTCCTCTCCTGCAGACTGTCATGACACCATTCTGCCATGCTGTAGCCCTTCTCATAGTGACAACTGATTATGAGTCTCTCTCTTCCACTAGCCTGTGACCTCTGTGGGCACAGGGCCCTGCCTACTTTGGCCCCCACTGCCAGCACAGTACTTGGCACGGTAGACTGAGTAGAGGTCTCCTTATCAGGAGCAGTCAGTGGGTACTAATTCCCCTGTATGTTCTGGAGGGTGTGGTAGTGTGAATCCCAGGTAAGTGGGTAGCGGTAACTGATCTGAACCGCCATCACCATCACCATCATGGGCATCTTGATCATTGTCACTGTCATCACCACCACTTCTACCTCCTCCTCCATCATCGTCATGGTCATCTTAGCCCTAGTATCACCGTAAGACCAGTTGGTATTTTCCCATTAGGGGACATATCCAGTTATTTATCAGCTTCTTGGGAACATCAGAGTTATGAAGTTTGCCTCAGATAATGATATTATGTTGTTTGTTAGTTCATTTTTTTAACTAAAAAAAAAAAATAGTGCATTGCTTCCAGCCTTATAGGATGTGGGTCTTCAGACTGGAAAACATACAAATCCTTCCAAGGTTAAGAACTGGGATCTCATTCATTCATTTAACAGATGTTTATTGAGTGCCTACCATGAGCAAGCCACTGTTTGAGGGGCTCAGGGTACAGGACTTCGTGGAACTCACATTATAGTGATAGGAAGGAAGTGGGCAATAAACACATAAATCAGAAAATATATGTTAGGAATATAAACACTATAATGAAAACAAAACAGCGATACAGCAGAGCCTGAGGGACTCTTCAGATTGCATAGCGTATTATTAATAGCTTTTTTTTGCTGTGTAACAATATTAAAATCTCAGTGGCTTGTGCTAACAAACATTTATTTTGGGTTCCTCATTTATTTATGGGTTCCTCATTCACCTTGGACACATGGAATCAGCAGCTATTTGGGCATGTGCTTCCCGTGGTGGATCTCAGCAGAGCAAGTGGCTGAGCGAGGACATACAATAGCCCTCAGGGCTTCAGCCCAGACATGGCCCCACTGTCACTCACATGTTTCTGGCCAAAGCAAATCCTACGACCAAAATCAATGGAGAGAAGCAGCTGCTCTGCCCACAGTGAGAGGTGCTGCAAAGACACCAGGCAGGGCAGGGACATGGTACAGGGAACAGAGAACTGAGACCCATAATCTAATCTACCCCAGACAGCTTGTGGAGCCCTTGGACGAGGTGACATTTAAACTGAGACCTAAACAGAGAGAAGGAACCAGCCCTGCCATGGTCCCGAGGAAGAGTTCCAGGCAGAGGGCCCAGGGCAGAATAGCTTTGGAGGAGAGGACGAAACACAAGAATCAAGCGTGGCCGGGTGGGAGTGAGCAAGAGGAGACTTGGAGAGCTAGGCAGGCGCCTGGTCTTGTAGGTCACGGTGCAGAGTTTAGGTTTTGCAGCGGAAAGAATGGGGGTGACACGTCTACTTATACTTCTAAAAGAAAACTTTGGCTCTGTCTGGTATCTGCTGCTGGCAGGTAAGGCAAACAGGGCAGGCTAGCTTTGAAAACCTACGAGAAGGATGACCTTAAACTTCAGAGTCTTGTCTTTCTCAAAGGATTGAAAGGTGACCCTAGTAAACTGCAGGACAATGTGGTCCAACCCTGGTCCTCCGTCCTGTTGCAGAGCATGGGCTGTCTGTTTCCTGTCCCCACGAGCCTCTTGACTCGTCCTGGAGAAAGAGATTCCAGGGTGGCCCCAGATATGTGCACCACCCTGACACAACCTCCTAATTCAGAGCAGAAGCCTCAATAAGGAATCACTTTAGAAGAAAGGCTGTGCTTTAATTTATTGTTTTTTCCCTAAAGTTTAAACATTCTCTGCACTTGAGTGGCTGTTGCTTATGCATCTGACTTATTTAGGCAATTTGCTATTGTGTGTGTGGTCCAATCCAGCCTGCTTCAGTACAGTGTATGTTAGATGCTTGGAGATTATCCAACGGGCACTGTGTGTGTGTGTGTGTGTGTGTGTGTGTGTGTGGGTGGGTGGGGTAAGGGAGGGAGGGGGAGAAGAAGGAGGAAGAGGAAATGGGAGGGAGGAGGGAGAGAAAAGGACAGAGGGAGAGCGAATTTTAACTAGCATATCAAGCATAATGTTCACAGATGAATAGTACACATTTAATTTGAAGAAACGATTCATTTTTTTAAAATTTTGGCTATTGTCAGTCATATTGCAAGCACACTGACATGGTTTAAATTAGCATCGAGGAAGCAATATGCCGCGGAGCCGTGCGTGACTAAATTACTAAGAGCAATCCGTGAGGATCGAGCACAAAACCATCTCAGCAAATAGAAAAAACTTTATTTGGTGCTTTTCGCCAGCTGTGTCCTGGTCACCGAGCACAACGTGTAACAGTTTGCCCATAGACTATTTTGGGAAAAACAGTCATTTGATCAAGGGTACAGCTTAGGTTTGAAATTTTGTTTGGATCACTTGCCAAGAAATTTGTGTCCAAAAATTAAATATGAAAAATGTTAAGAGAATTGGAAACTAAGGCAAGGAGCTCTGTTTGCCAGATTTTAACTATTGCTAACCTGTTAGAAAATAGTATTGCTAAGTAATTCTATCGTGTCAATAACATATTTGTTCCTACGCTATAATTTGTGCAAACCTCTTATGGATAAGTAGAAATATTGGAAGATTTAAAAGAAAGAAGGCTAAGATGAAACCTTGGCTTTGTCACCTATGACTGGTGTGTACTTGGGCATGTCATCTAACTTATTTGTGCCTTAATTTACTCATCTGTAAATTGCGAACGGTCGTGTACACCTTCCAGGTTTTTGAGAAGAATAAGTGAGATCATGTTTGTGAAAGGCCTTTTTAAACGTTCAAGTATGTGCAAATATGTATGATAATTTTTCTTGATGGTATCTGTGAGCTGAGGGTCACCATTGAGCACCGCAGTTATGGGGAGTTAGGAAATAAGAATTTCAACATTTTGGGAAATCCCTGGAGCTATTTAATTGAATAATCAAAGAAACAAGCCAGGGCAAATGTGTCAGCTCCAACCGTCTGAGAGTGGATTTGGAAGATGGTGGGAAACATTGTAACGAAAGGTGAGGAAAAGAAAAGGAGAACAAGTCTGCACCAGGTTTAAATCTGATATTGTTCTGAATCCCATAAGCTAATAAAGCAGTGTGAGCCCTTAACTCGTTCTCATTTCCACATATTGTGGGCCATCAGCTTGGGGTGATCAACAGTCCCCTCAACAGAGAGAGAAGCAGCAGAAGGTTGGAACAACTCCAGGTGTGGGGGATGGGGAGGTCCCTGCAGGGGGTGAAGGCCCGAGGGGGTGGGGTGGGGGGGTAAGGTCTCCAGGCCCTCCTCATCTCACGCACTCAGGAGCTGGCCGAGGCTCTTACCTCCTGGCCTTGACATAATGACCCAGGATTTGTTTGTGGCACTGACGAGCAAATGAATCAATGGAGACGGCAGAAGGAGCTGGGGGTCGGGATGAAATTCTGCTCGTCCTTCGAGTTCTAGCGGAAGTCCCACCTCGCCGGTGTGCTCTTTCCCCCGGCAGGTTCCTTTCCACCTTGATTCCCACAGCTTTTACCATCGGGAG
Source organism: Eulemur rufifrons (assembly GCF_041146395.1). Classification (NCBI taxonomy): domain Eukaryota; kingdom Metazoa; phylum Chordata; class Mammalia; order Primates; family Lemuridae; genus Eulemur; species Eulemur rufifrons. The sequence goes on along the minus strand of NC_091010.1, from coordinate 62,926,632 downwards.
ACTCTCCTGAGCCTTTGTTTACTCAAATCTCGAGGTCACCCCTTTATTCAGCCCATATTTAAAAGAAGAGATTTTCATTTTTTCCCTAGAATATCAGCTGCTCTTTGCATGAAAGACTCAAAGAAGAAGGAGAGGCACCCTCCACTGTCACTGAGCTCTAGCTCCGAAGGTAAGATGGGCGTAACACCCAACAACCAGCATCTTTCCAAAGAGGATATGCAAATGACCAACACACACGAAAGATGCTCAATATCTTTAGTCATTAAGAAACAGTAAATCAAAACCACAATGGGAAACCGCTGCATACCCGCTAAGATGGCTACAATAAAAAAAAAAAACAGGAAATTACAAATGTTGGCAAGGATATGGAAAAGTAGAACCCTCATGCACTGCTGGTGGAAATGTAAAATACTGCACTGTGAAAAAGTTTGGAGTTTTCTCAAAAAGTTAAACACAGAAGTAGCACATGATCCAGTCATTCCACTCCGAGGTATATATCCTAAAGAACTGAACACAGAAATTTAAGCAAAAACGTATACCTGAATGTTCAGAGCAGCACTATTTACAATAGCTGCAAGATGTGAGCATCTCAAATACCTGTCACCAGATGAGTGAAACCAAATGTGCATGTCCATACAGTGGAATATTATTGGGCCATAAAGAGGAATGAAGTGCTGATACGGTGCGACCACGTGGATGAACCTTGAAAACATTATGTTCGGTGAAAGGAGCCAAACACAAAGGGCCACATATTGAATGATTCCATTTACACGAAATATCAAAAACTGGTAAATCTATAAGACAGAAGGACTGGTGGTTGCCAGAGCTGGGGACAGACGGGAACGAGGAGTGACTGCTTAATGGGTACAGAGTTTCCTTTCTGAGTGATGAAAACTTCACGAATTATTGGTGACAGATGCACAACTATGTGGATGTACTTTAATGCTACTGAATCGTGTATTTTAAATGGTTAATTTTATTTTATGTCAATTTTACCATGATCAATAAATTAGTTTTTTTAAAAAACTACTCACGGTTTAATGAGGACTAGAATAAATGTGTGGTCCCAGTGCTGTGGGGACATAGGTGCCCTGTGTGGGAGTGTTGGACGGGACATGTTTGTGGAAGGAGGTGACCTCCTCTGAGTAGGGGAATGTGCTCCAGGTAGAGAGAGGTATGAGCATGGAAGTGTGAACAAGCATGATTTGTTTTTAGAACATAAATCTTCTTGCAAGGTTGGTGAGTAGAACAGGCTGAAAAGAGTGTAGTGGGGAAAAAAAAGCAAATGAACATTTATGGAGCACTCACTGTGTGCCGGGCGCATGCTAAGGGCTTTGCATCAATTAGGTTATTTAATCCTCAAAACAGCTCTGACTTTTCCCCCTCAATTTTACCTGTGTGAGAGAAAGCGATTTGCCCAACATTGTGTGGAATGTTCACCTGCACAATTCTATGTAAGAGCACAAGGAGAGGTAGGTGTTTGTAAACTGATGAGCACAAAGCCACCATTCCTCCCACTTAATGTCACTTTATAATATCCAAGGTATACTCAGAGACGGCAGGAGAAGCTTTGTTCTTGGAAGCAAACATAGACCTGTGTTACACATCCCCCGTGTGCCGGGTTATAGAAGACAGTTGTGTTGTGTTGCTTTTTATTACAGTTTTAAAAATAGTTAAAACATATTTAAACAGATCTAGACCAGACTTTCACGGGTCATGGGTTCAACAGAACACAGTTTGAAAACCACCACTCACATTATCTTATCAGAGACTATTTAGTCTTGTTCGATCATCTCATTTGTAAGTGTTGGAGTAGATTACAATCTAACTGCAGGCCACAGTTATTTTGAGTCCTTTCTCAGCATGTTACCTATAATACGTGTTCAAAAAATTATTGTCCAATCAATCACAGGCTTATCCCCTTGTCTTCAGATAGAACTGCCACAAATCAAAGTTGATGAATGATCACCTGTCCGGTTTATTATAGACTTCTGTAATATCTCTTTACAAGCAATTTCACTTTGACCTTTGTAACTGCTGGAGAATTCTTTATAGTTCAACATCCCTCACACCATCTTTTTAAAAAATTTTATTTTAAAATAATTTTAGGATTACAAAAAATTGCAAAGATAGTAGAGTTCCTATGATCCCACCCTGTTTCCCCTGTTACTAACATCTTACATTAGTGTGGCACATTTTTCGTAACAAATGAATCAGTAGTAATACATTTGTATTAAACAAGTCCGCACATGATTCAGATTTCCTTAGTTTTCACCTAATGTCCTTTTTCTGTTCCAGGATCCCATCTGAGATACCATATCACATTCCACTGTCGTGTCTCCTTAGGGTCCTCTTGGCAGTGACAGTTTCTCAGACTTTCCTTGTTTTTGATGGCCTTGACAGTTTTCAGAAATACTGGTCAAGCATTTTGTAGAATGTCCCTCAATTAGAATTTTTTTCTAATTTTTTTCGTGCTCAGACAAGGGCTATGGGTTTTGGGGAAGTAAAGTGCCATTCTCATCATACTGTGTTAAGGGTGCCTGCCATTGAGACAACTGAGCACTGTTGACATTGACATTGACCTTGACCACCTGGCTGGGCAGTGTGTGCCAGGCTACTCCCCTAGAAAACTTGCTACTCTTTCCCCCCCTTTCAATGCTGCACTCTGGGAAGCAGATCCCTATGTACAGCCCACACTGAAGGAGTGGAACGTCATGCTCCACTGCTGGGGGCTTTAGGCCAGTAAAAAATTTTCCCCTTTCCATTCTCCAGGTAGGAGGGCATTTGGTCAGTATAAAGTGAGCATTATCTACCTGAGGACGATTCTGATATAAGGTTTCTCAACAGTGGCACTAGAGACATTTTGGGTAGGATACTTCCTTGCTGCGGGAGCCACCTGTGCATTGCGGGATGTTTATCAACATCCCTGACCTCTGAGTACCAGATGCCAGTAGCATCCTGCACCCTCGGCTGAGACAGCCAAAAGTGCCTCAAGACATTTCCAAATGTCCTCTGAGGGGCAGGATTCCTCCCACCTGCAGCCCTGGCTCAGAACTCCTGCCTTATGGAAATCATAGTACTCTGATATATCCCAGTAAGAATGCTCCCATTCATGGGTTAAGCTTGACAGAGAGGACTCATGAAATACATGTATGTATTTATTTACTGTCAAAGTGCTGCCCAATTCCAGGGACACAGACACAGCGTGAACGGCTGTGCTCCAGGCAAGCAGAGTACAGCACAAATGATGCCACTTGGAGTTGTGCAGGCAGTGGCCCTGGATTTTCAGATCCTAAACAAATTCCTGCATACTTTTCCCTTTTTATTGGTCAGGATGAATGAGGGTATGCCACAGTAACAAACATCCCCCAGATGTTTAAAACTTCAAAGGTTTAAAACTTAAAACTTCAAAGGTTTATTTTTTATTCATGCTAAATGTCCCACGAGGGTCAGAGAGGACTCTGCTCTTTACAGTTACTCACAAACCCAGGCTCCACCTTGACATGGGCATTCATAATCTCCATGGCAGAGAAAAGGGAGTGCTGTGGTGTCTCACACTGGTAATCGTGTACTTCTGAAAGGAACATGAATTAGTTACACACACTTTTCCGTGGTCAATCCAAGCCACAAGGGTGGCTGTGCCTAACTTGAGAGGGCAGGGAAGGACAGTCCCACCATGTACCTGGCAGGAGGGGACTCAGGGTATTTGTGAACAGCCCTAATAACCACCATAGCTGTGAAATAAAAAAAATAGTACTATCATAGCTAAGAATCAATATATAAATCATTCAAGGGATGCCTTCCCACCTTGGTGACAAGAAGTCAAAAATATTTGTTGCATAAAATAAGTATCTCAAAATATCCAGAATTTTTTCAGGGAGAAGAAGAAGTTACAAAAGGAGTTATCAGCATAGTAAATGTTCCCACCAAGACTAATTCAAAATTTGGGGTTTGGTTATGTCTGAACTGTGCCTCTCCCATCACTTAGTGCTGTAATGACTTAATATCTATCCCTATTAGAGAAGGCTGTGGAATTGGAGATTTGTGTGGAGAATATTGTACATGTGTCTCTGGGAGAAACGAGGGAGACTGCAGAGACCTGCCCTCTTTCCCAGCCTGTTTTCACGGACCAAGAGGTCTGAGCCCTGGGGAGACAGGAGGCTGCAAATGAAGCTGAAGGAGCAGTTTGGACAATGCACTCGTGAAATTCCAGATGTTAGCGTAGCTTGGGTGCCTGGGTGGTGACCAAGCGCTGTGGGTTAGAAAAGAGGAGCCGCCTCCTCATCCCACCATAGATTTGCAGTGAGGTCCCATCAGGGCAGGTGTGACTCCATGCGGGCCGTGGAGCAGTGGGCATGGGTGCCTTCCTGGGTGGCGCAGTGGGCGGCGGGCTCCACCAGGGAGGCCGGATGGGGAAGCAGTGAGATGCTCCTGTGGTCTCCCAGAAGTAACTGGGGAAGATGGAGGCAGAGGGCTGATCTCTTGCAGATAAGCAGGTGAAATTTAAGAATCAGCAGAGTCTGGGTATTAGTTTAATGTAATATCATTTATTTCCACAAGTGTATAAAGCCTGGGGAAATTTCAGTTATGTGCCAATTAAAGAGATTTTAAAGAGCACATGGAAAGGAAGGACTGGGCTAAACAGATTGACTGGTGCAAAGATCTGTGAATGGGGGCCTCAGCAAAAGGGTCATTTAGATCTGCGGTCCCCAACCCCTGGGCCATGGACTGGTCTGTGGCCTGTTAGGAACCCTGCAAGCCAGCGAAGCTTCATCTGTATTTATAGCCGCTCCCCATCACTTGCACCATTACATAAGCTCCGTCTCCTGTCAGATCGGTGGCAGCATTAGATTCCCATAGAAGTGTGAACCCTACTGTAAACTGTACGTGCAAGGGATCTAGATTGCGTGCTCCTTCTGAGAATCTAATGCCTGATGATCTGAGGTGGAGCTGAGGCAGTGACGCTAGTGCTGCGGAGCGGCTGCAACTATAGATTATCATTAGCAGAGAGGTTTGACTGCACAATAAATGTAATGCACTTGAATAATCCGAAAACCATCTACCCCCTGCTCTGGCCCTTGGTCCGTGGAAAAATTGTCTTCCATGAAATCAGTCCCTGGTGCCAAAAAGGTTGGGGACTGCTGATTTAGATGCTTTATGTATTGGTTCTCCTTGAACAGAATAGCTTTTATTTGTTGTTGAATGCCATTGTTGGAGGTAATATGGAGTTTATGTCAAAAAAATGAGTCTAGGATATTTTGGTTTAATTACTATATTCTGAAACTAAAGTATTGCTTAGAGAGAGAAAGAGAGAGAGTGTGTCTGTGCATATGTGTGTAGAAACACACATAAAACTACCACTGAGGTATGGTGGTACTACAGTATACACATGTGAAATTGTACACTATGGGCATGTTTCTTGGCTTATTTATATTTGTTTACTATGCACCTTTCACTTACAACCCTTCATAAACATAGGTCTCTTACTGTGCAGAAGAGTGTGGTTTGGGACTTGGGGTAAGCAGCACCCTTGGCTACTGTCAAGAGTGAAATGGGATCACTTGTGTCCTGGGAATGGTGAAACATTCCCTTCTCACCCACGAGGTTTCCGAGGCTAAAGTGTTGTTTGTGATGATTTGATGTTCCTTCATGTGGTAAAGTTTATTTTCGTTAATTGCCTGTGAGTCAACAACCATACCACACTCTACCTGGAGAAAGCAGCCCACTCTCGAGTGTACACACTTTCATGTTTATTTAGGTAAAGAAGGAATAGCCCAGAGAAGCATCTTTGAAGTCAACCTCCTCCAGAAGGGAGACCAACGTGTGTCTCCTGGACTGAAACTGTCGACGTGCATAACAGCCCAAAGCTAAAATTGGAGACATAATGAACCTGGCCATGGTGGGCCAGGGGAAGGAGGTGAGAACAGCGGCAGGTTAGGGCTTGCCAAGGTGGGGTTTGTTTTGTTCAGTGCAAGATGTAAGCATTGATAAGTTTAAGAAATGAATGGGGGAAAACATAACTATGGATCTGAATAAGTTAGGAGCAACTACCAGAAAACTAAACAGGCAAAGCGTTTGATCAATGGGAGGTAGGAAAGGAGAAGGAAAATAAATGAAAGAAATAAATGGGAAAAAAGTATATTAAGATGGCAGAAATAAATACTAATATAACTATAGTTACACTACATATAAACTCACCGATCAAAAGCAGAAGTACTCAGATTGGATACAGAACATAAGACCTGGCAATATTTTATCAGTAAGAGAATAGTGATAGAAAAGAATTGGGTTAGGCCTATAACAAAAGGATGAAAAAATATATACAAGAGGCAAATGTGAACCAAAAGAAAGCTGGAATGACATTATTCATATCTGAAGAAATAAAATTGACAAAAACCATTAAGGGACAAAGAGGGATGTGAGATACTTACAGTGCAACAGTAGAGTAATATATAATCATAATGAACACAAATACACTTGATATATTGCCTTAAAATATATAAAATGACAATTGACAGAAGTATAGGAAGAAATAGATAATCACCAATTGTAGGCAGAAATTTTAAAACAGCTCTCTCAAACTGATGGGTTAAGACCAAAGGTGAGCAAAGATATAAATGATCTGAATAATAATATATAATAATAATATTAATACAATAAGCTGAGAAACTAATAGACATATATGAAATTCTGTATCAAAGAAATGGTAAAAGAAAATCATTTACAGAAGTAAAATCACCATTTACTCTGCCACTAAAGGTGGTTCAGTGTTCCAAAGAATCCTATTTAGTGTGGAAAATTGTCTCTGATAAAAATGCAATAAAATGAGGAATCAGTTTCAAAAGAAAGATAAAAAGTAGACTATACATCTGGAACCTAAATAAGCCCAGGTTAAAACAGAAATCATCAGGGAAATTATGGAATACTTAGAACTGAACAGAAATTTTATAAAAACTACCTATCAAAATTTGTAAGACAGCTACAATAGTAATTAGTGAAAAGGTATAGTGTTAGACATTTATTTGAAAACAAGGAAGACTAAAAACAAATTGTTTAAGGGTTTAAACAGAGAAGTTGGAAAAGGAACAAACCCAAAGAAACAAGAAGTAGAAATATTATACGTTGATGATAAAAACCTAAGGTGTACTAAAAATAATAAAGATTAACAAAACCAAATTCTAGTACTTCAAAAACATCAATAAGAGAAGCACTTTCTTTCCAGCAGGAATGAATGATCAGGATAAAGAGAAAATAGACAAATAACAAAAATACAGAATGAAAAAGAGAGGAATAAAATAGACACAGCTGAGAAAAATGTTATAGAAGATTATTATGAAAAACTATCCATTAATAGATTTGAAAACTTTGTAAAATGGAAAATTTCATGGGAAGTTTTCCATGAAAATTCATTTCTGGGAAAATATAAAATGCCAAAATTGGTGAAAGAGAAACTGGAAAAATTTAATAGACCAATAAGCAATAATGAAGTTAAAATGATAATCAAGCTCTTTTCTTCCACAAAGGCCCCAGATCCAGTGGTTTTATAGGTAAGTTCTACCAAAGTTTTAAGAAATAGACAACTCTGGGAAACAGAAAAATGGTAAAGCATTAGAAATCATTTTATGAGACTATTGTATTTTTGATTCCAAATTCTGTCAAAAACAGTATAAAAGGCCCATTTAACTTTTGAACATAGATGTAAAAAATGCAAAATGAAATATTAGCTAAGCAAACATAAAAGGGTAAAAGTAACAGATGGCCATGGAGGGTTTAGCCTAGAGAAGCAAAGATGGTTCAACCTCAGAAAATGTATTGGTACATTAATCCAAAAAAGAAAAATCTTGACCATCTTAATAGATATAAAAAAAGCATTTTTATAAAGTTTAATATCCATTTATGTGCAGAAAGGAACTTCCTTAATGTGGTGAAGATTTATGCCCCTAACCTATAGCAGATGACATACTTTAGACTTTGGATTCATCCTTTTTAAGATTAGGAACATATGCTGATGCTTAATATAATATCAAAGGTCCTGGCCAAGTCAATAAGCTAAAAAAAAAAAACAATATTAGTCTAATGATTGGGAGGGAGAATATTAAATGATCATTTACTGATGATATGATCTAAACAGAAATCTATCAGAATCAACAGAAAAAAGAGTAGAATAAGAGCTCAGGAAATTGCAAGACACAGATCAACTCAGAAAAACCAACTGTATCTCTCTGTAACACCAGTAACCAATCAGAAAATAAAATAGAAAGCAAGGTGCCTTCATAATGGCAACAAAATTTATACAATATATGGAAATTAATAAGAAATAGACATAATTTCTGTGGATAACATTTTAAGAAAATATGAATCAATGGAGAATTTTATATATATATATATATATATATATATAAATGAGATGTTTTAACATCACAAAGATATCGAGTCTCTCTAAAATAGTTGACAATTTTAGTGTGATCCAAACCAAAATTCTAATGGATTTAGGAATGTGACAGTTATTTTTATATAGAGGAGCACATAGGTCATGAATAGTGATGTTACTTTGGAAAAGAAGAAGGAAAACTTCCATTATCAGCTATTAAGACATAGTACAAAACTCTGGAAATAAAAATAGTGTGCTTTTGGTATGAGAACAGAAAAATAGACCTATTGAACAGAAATAGCTCATAGACTGATTCTGATATATGCAGAGACTTGATGTCATAAAGGTCAATGGGCAACAGGACAAATTATTAATACTTAATAGAAAGTGTTGAGAGAGCTGGCCCGCTATACAGAGAAAAAGCTAGAGCCTTACCTCTCACTATATACAAAGTAGACCTGGGCGAATGGAAAACTTAAATGTGAGAAGTAAAACTAGAATGTAATGGAAGAATATATGGGACCTAGAGGAAAGGAAGGACTTCTTTAACATGCCCTGAATAGAACAAACCATTAGGGGAATAATCGATGATTCCGATTACACAAAACTTACGGAGTTTTGTATTAAAAAAGACAACATAGAAAAAGTTAACAGACGGGAGATCAGAGAAATATATTTGCCATGTCCAGGAGCAAAGAGAGATCAATATGTAGAATGCAGGAACTCTGCCAATAAACAAGAAAAAGAAAACACAAGAGAATTATGAGCAAAGGATATGAACAGCAATTCACAGAAGGGAAATGTGAATGGCTAGTGTATAGAGCAAGAGATGCTCAAACTCAGTAATATTCAGAGAAATGCAAATTAAGAATGGGATAACATTCAATACTTATTTTAATTGGAAAAATTACACGTAATTTATATCCATGGTCTGGCAGTACATGGGATTAACAGGAACCTTTGTGACCTACTATTGGGAATGGGAACTTGTCAGGCATCCAGGAGAACAACTGAGGCAGGGCTGGCTTAAATGATGAAAGTGTTTATGGTGGGGATGCAGAATCCCACTTGTGGGCGATCTCAGAAAAATTTTTTTCCATAAATCTAGAGGAAGCATGGATGCACATGTTTGCTGCTTACTGTTTGTGTCATGGGGAAATGGAGTTAACTTGTGTGTCCCCTGGAGGGGAAAATGTTGAGTAAAATGTAGTGGGTGGGCATCAGGAAATACTACCCAGTAGACAGGGGCCACAAAACTGATGTACTCACAGCAACGGGGACAGATCTCTCCAACATAGCACTGAATTTAAAAAGGGAGAAAAATGTGGTCCTTAGCCCAATGCTATTTATGTAAATTAAACTATAAACACACACAAAAAAACAGTTCTACATTTTCTAGAGATACCTACACGTTTAAGGACACATAAAAATGTATCAGAACTGTTGCCTATGCGGGGAGGGGAACGGCAGTAGTAGATTACAAAAATAGGAAGGCAATATAATAGCAAAATGGGAGCGCAAACCAGCCCACGCCGATGGTGACATTAGCCATGAACCCAGGCATAAGATAAACTCAACCATCTGCCTTTGAAATGCAGAAAGCAAGACAAAATGACTCTACATTTATACATATCTGTCCATGTGTCTTTATTTTCTTGTTCGCCACCTAATGTGGACAGCTTAAAATGAGAGGTTTTTAAACTTTGAAGTCACCATTGAAAGAAAGAACTAAATTTCCGGTTGCTACGATTTGGAGGAAGGAAGCGGTCTACGTCCTTAATTTAGAGAGGTCCAGTCCGGTGCTCCTTAACTGTTCTTAGCACCTGGTTTTACTTGGCCCCCCCTTGTAGCCTACAGAAAAATTCCATGGAGACACTGTGTTTGCAGAATGAAGGCTTTGGAGCAGGCCTCCCACCCCACCCCCACTTGGCCTACACAGACTTTCCGAGTTTGATGGATGCTTTTCTTTCCATCAAGCTGCATCAGTCATATTAGCAACTTTATGGGCTGATATCTGACCCCCTGGCAATCCCACCAGGCACATGTAGGTTGTCACAGGCAACCGGGTCCTCAGACAATGTCCAGGTTTCCTAGATAATAACTTCTGAAGATTTATTTTTTTCATTAAAAGGCTGTTAGATTCCTTAAATTTTATTTGTAACATGGTACAAAGCAGATTAATTGCAAGTCAGTGACTTTTCTTCTGAGGTGGCCTTTATTCCTCCTTAAGTTAAAAATAAGCACTTTATGGGGCTTCTGACAGGCCAGATATTCTAACGCTTGCCTTAAGCTTAGGTTACAATGATCCTGGTGGGTTGGTCCTGATTTCAGAAAAACCTTGGATCTGATATTTTCCCACCTTTGTTTTATATGATGCCACGTCCTCCATGCTGCAGGTTTCAGCCTTAGCGATTATTTTTTTCTGTGACGACAGAGCATCTGGAAGAGATCCTTTGTTCAGTAAATGTTCACGAACCCAAAGCCTATTAACAGTTCCCCAAGCAGGCGTTATTTCTTTTCCTAATCAATTTCTGTTATATCAACATTTCTAACGATGATACTACTATGGAAGGTTGTAATTCTAGGTATTTAGCAGATTTTCTAATAACAATCCATTTTGTTACTATGGGCACGCACCTGGAGTTTGTCAGCCTATGTGTTTCATCTGAAGAACTCAATGTTTTTCCTCTCGCTTTGGTGTTGACTTAGCCTCCATCGTTCAAGTAAGGTCAGTAGTAGTAGATGCTATTTCATAACAAATTACCAGTCTCCTGAGTAGGAGAAACATGTCATTAAGGTAGAATACTGCATCTATTAAAAGTATTAAATTTTGTTATTTCTCACTATGGCTAGTTCAGGGATCAGAGAGGTCAGGGCCCTTAAGTAAGCACACCTGCATTGTATGGGCCTTGGGTAGAATAATTGAGAATCTTGAGTTTCCAGTTACCTTTATCATGAGCACATCTTTGTATCTAATTATCTTTATAAAAATATACCTGTATTTGAAAGGCATCTTTTCCTCTAATTAGTTGGATGGCCTTGAATAAGTTAATTCACCTCCCTGAGACAGCTTCCTCACCTATGAGGATTCCTTCATTCATTTAGCAAGCACTTATTAAATACCTACTATGTGTGGAAAACACTGTTTTAGGTGCTGGGAATAGAATTGTCAACAAGAGAAGCAAGGTCACCTCTCTGTGGAACTTCCATTCTTGTTGAAACTTAAAGTGACAACAAAAACCAAAAATATAATAGTGATACAGTGCAAATATAACAATACTTATAGAGCAGTTACAAAACTTATCCAATGGAGAGGTTGCAAGGAACAAAGAGGAGACGAGACGTACCTCTGCAGGTCCTGGTGCATAGTATGTGCTCAATAAATGGTAACAACTTGAGTTGAATAGAAGACCTGTAGTTAAAGGCTGTCAGTTTTCTGTCCTCACTGAGAGACCCATGGGCTTCATGGCAAGGATGCAGCCAATGACCTTGAAGTAGTATCTGAGCACCCACGGAAACTTTTCCATGGTAAAATGTTAGGAGAGGAGCCCTACTGCCTGTTGGTTTCCTGAGACAGAGTGGGATGGAAAGAGGTGTGTACAACTACCTGGCTGTGGAGCACACCCCACCTGGCACCTCCCCTTTCACCCCACATACTTCACTCTACCCAGAGAAGGCATTGGGATTATTTCGCAGTGTCCCACCGTGGTTCGAGGCTCCCTGCAGTGGAGTGGGCGAGAAGCAGAACAAGCCAGCGTTCTTCCTCTTGGCTCCTGAGAATCTCCAGCCATCCACTTTATCTGGCCCCTCCTCTGCTTCCTGGGGCTAATGTAGGGGATCTCTTGGGCCCCCCCAAGAGATACATTGCAATCCTAAATTCAGCGAGGTTCTCATCTTCATTCCTGTAGGACTCATGTCTAGGAAAGAGAAGAAGCTGCTCTGACAGTTGGATGGAATGGGGCCTGGCCACGCACCGTGGCCCAGACCAGTCTGTCTAGAACCTTGACTTTTTCTCCACATTGTGCAAAAGCTTGGCTCATGTTCCCTGCGTTATAAAACAACATTGTACGCAGCTGCTTAATAGACTGAGACTATCTCTGGTGCTATACTTTGTGGTCCTTTTGGAAGGGACTGTAAACTGTGATTGAAAGGCACGTAGAAGGAAGGAAAATAGAAGTGGTGTGGCTTGACAAGTCAGCAGAAATCAAGTTTGCATTTCTGAACCATTCAGTGGAGTGAAAGCCAAGTAATTGGAAATACATCAAAATGACTGAACACATTTTTATATTATCCTTATTTAAATATTTGTTACATTCATTACAACACGGAGGCCTATTGACCTTTTCTTGGGGACGCTGATTCTTGGGTTGTTGGCATTTGTTTCCCTAAAGCCACTAATCACTTGAACTCCCTGGCATTGGTCTTGGCCGTGAAGCCCAACAGGGTAGCTATGCAGGAGACACTAATGCCTTCCCCGGCTGCGGACCTGCGCCTGGGCTGGCTGGGTCTGCGAGCCTCCGCAGCCCGCAAGCCAACACAAACACACTGATTCCCCTGAACTCGTTAAGAGGAGTTTGGTTGGGTTAGGGAGAACTCCAATTATTGCTCCTGTAAAACACAGCCAGGTCTAACAGTTCAGATATGTCACAACAGACTGGAAGCAAGTGTTCCTTTTTAAGAGAAACAAAACAAAATGCTGACTTCCTATAGGAATTCTACATGGCAGAGATTTAAAAATATTCAGCACAAAAGAATGTCATGTTGGGTATTCTGACCGGTACCTGGGGCGTGAAGAAGGTAAATTCATTAACCAGGTTGTATTTCAAGCCAGAAGAGGAATGTCCTCTGTGAACATGACTTAACGGCCCTGTCGCCTGGAGCCACGTGGACTCCTTGGAGCAGTTGTGTCAGGCATCCGAGTCAAGTTGGGGCACGAGTGACCTCTCAGCATCTAATGGAACGTTTACTCCTTGTAAGTTTATCCTCCAATTTTTAAAAAATAGTGTTTGCTGACACACAGCCTTCATTAAGCTGCCAGAGACTTAAGATAATGGCAGGAAGCGCTACACAGATAAACCCAACATGGCAGGCAGGGAAGATGGGAATTAGTCAATTAAATCATTAATGGATATTTGAAATGCCTTTATAATGGGGCACCAATGCAGTCCCCACATGAAAATAATGGAGAAAACATCTTATCTCATTCCATGGTTCTTGTTGGGGCCAAAAGATTCTCCCTTGAACTCACTCTGTTTATAGATGGCAAGCAACGAGGTTTATTTGAACTGGTTTTGTTTTGAGTTTGTGTGGGTTTTTCCTCTCAACTGCAGAATGTATTCTCTGACTTTCTGCCTCTCGGAGTCTGGTTTTTGCTTTTTGTAGCAGTGCCAGAGTTTATCACCACTCACTTCTGGATAGTGTTAATGCTGCAGTCACTTCCTGTCTGCAAAACAATTGTAACATTCACCAGAGTTCTGGGTGTTACAGGCCACGTGGGGGATTGTTACGTTGGGATTGTTACCTGAAATGGCTAAAAAAAAAATTTGTTTCTAAAAAAACTTAGCACGAGATGCTCACCCTGTTTGTAGAGCACTATATTGCTTTGTGTTAAACACGTGCCCATCAAATAAATGGGAAGAATAAGGCGGACCTAGAAACACCAAAGGGAGAGAGCAATTGTTAGCGTTTACCTAAGGGTGCAGCGTGGAGCCTTCTCTCTCCTGCCTCACTGCAGTGAGAATTAGCCCCCGGGGAGTCGGTTCACGTGCAGCAGTGGTTCTCATACTTCAGCGAGCATCGGCTCCGCTGGGGGAATTTGTGAAAACTTGCACCGTGTGGTCCCTTCCCCAGAGTTTCTGCTTCAGTCGGGCATGGGGAGGGGTCCTGAGAATCTGCATTTCTAGCAAGTTCCCGTAGGATGCTGATGCCGCAGGTCCAGAGAGCTCGGTTTGAGAACTACTGACATTGGGTAAGAGGCACAAAGGGCCTTGTCAGTGGAGGTCTAAAGGGAAGGGGTCCGAAATTCCACACTGGACATAATACTTCAATTCTCTTGTCCTGTTTGAAGGAGAAAACATCTTATGAAAGATGATTTTGTTGTTTTAAATGTGAATACAGACGTTCTTGGCTTCACGGAATAGAACAGAGCAATCTCCATACAAATGAATTCTGTTTGTTCACTGATCTCAGGTCAGGGATGTTGTTATCCCCTTAATGTGGATTCCCTGGGAGAGCCGAGTAGGAAAACTCAGGGAAGGAGGAGGCTCCAGGTTACGCATTCTGCGTGTACCATCCGGGGTTGCTGCCGCATCATTTTCTTGATGCTGTAATCTCTCCTCCTGGCCTACTTTTACCTATTTCTTCTGCCTCAACACTTGGCACCTCCCTCGTCATTAGAACTTTCTCCTGTTCCTGTAGATTGACTAATTCTATATGACACACTCTTAGAATTGAACTGTCCTCTGGTCACTTGAGTTTTTAATGTCTGACATGAGTAGACATTTAATGTGTGACCTCTTTCGTAGAAACGGGCACCTAAATCTTTGGCCATGCCCCGAGAATGCTTTAAATTGAAGTCCTCAGGTTATGTAAAATACACCCGTGCCCCGGGTTATCAATCCCCAAATCCAAAATTGCCAAAAAATTGTATTTATGATCAAGGTTAAACCTGTGGAGATGTTTACTTACCCGTGTTTTTAAGTAAAAACTAGTAAGAAAATCACGTAATGGTGAAAGCAAAAAAGAATTTTACCGCTTAATTGTCTTTCTAAATAGAAACTTGGGAGTTGCTGAGGACAATTAGAAACAGGACTCATCTGTGCTTTCAAAATGCGGAGGGGCGGGGAGCCTTCGTGAATTATTGCTTTGGAAAAGTTTTAAAGGAATTCACAGAATGTAAATGATTCATTATTTTAGTGATCCCAAACATGTCAGCAAGTGTCAGAAATACATATCATATTCTGAGGTTGTCATTAAATATTGGATCGAGCTATAGATAAAATCATGTGTCGTTGCCTGAGGCTTAGAAATTGGAAAGGGAGGGCAGTCAGATTTAGTTAGGGATGACTTTTCCTGTGCAAGGGGAAAAAAAATAAAGAAACAAGGCTGTTCCGTGACTTCAGAGTTACCTGTTTGGCCTTAAAGGCTTACCAGGGTTGGAGCTTGGAAGCTGCTGGCACTCGGGTAAAGAAGTCATTTGCCTTTCTCCATTGTTATTCTTTTTTTTCCACCTCCTTCTCATCCCTGCCTCTGCTCTGCTCTGTCCCTTTTATAGTAAGGGCTGCCGTGAAGCTGGCTTTCTGGCTTCCCTCTCTGGTCCCCACAGGGAAGCACATGTGACAGTCCCCACTCCCTGCCCCATCCACCTGTTCTAAATAGTCTCACCCATAGCGCCTTGGGCTCCCCGTGTCTCCTCGTAAATGTGCTCAAAAGGATAATTGTGGTTTCTCAGTTACAGGCTCGATATGAGGTGACAGTTTAGTGGTCAGTCCAGCTGTATGGGGAGTTAAAATTATCCACGCTTGTCTGCACTCGTGCTCACCGAGCTATGCAGCTCTACCTTTTTCCGGCTGATTTAGCCTTCGCTCCCCTGTGGAGTGCGGGCCCCGAATCCCTTGGCCCAAGTACAAACTGGCCCCCTCGGCTTTAGGAGCTCGTCGGGCCACAGGGGTAATGAAGAGGTCTGGCGTGCTCAGATTTATCTCTGATGAATTGCAAGAAACTATTGTTTTTAACAATGACAAAATAACTAGTTATTCCCCACGTAGGAGGAAAAGTATTTCTAAATTATATTCTTCTCTGTGTGCTAGTTCCTTCCCTAGTTTACCTCTGAATTTGGCTCGAGGTAAAATTTGCACCTTTGAATACGGCTTGTTGTGTAATCATTATCTGGTTAAGAGGAAGACAGGAAGAAATGAAAATATTATTAAGGGGTCTGTGGATCCCTGAGTTATTAGGAACTTTGTGGTTTCCAGCACCGCCCTTCGGAGTCCAAGAGAGGTTAATCTCGGGATCTAAGTGCAGTTTCTCTCTAAGATCCTTCCACGAGGAACATTGTCATAAGTGAGTGAAGTTCCAAGTGGAAGAGCCTGCATTGTGTGCCATCCGAACGGTTTTCCCTTATCTTCCTCATTCATCTGTTCGAATGCACCTCTGGAAATCCAGTGTGCATTTTAATCAGGAAATGAGCAGTGGCACACGGCTCAGCCTGTGGATTAAGCCTGTGTCGGCATCGGCTCCCTGGGTAGGGGAAGCCTTTGTGATTTTGCAGAATGTGTTTTCTCCATGGCTTTATCAGGGTTTTGTGCGCAATACTCTGGAGTCTCTAGATGAATGCAGCCCCGAGTTCTTCCAAATATTTTTCAAGACAGCAATCCTCCAATATTTTCTCACTTTCTCAAGTAATCAAATTGCCTTGTGTAGTATTCATTCCTTTAGTCATAAAACATAGCACGCGCTCAGTATTGTATATGCAGTGAAGGTACAGACAGACGTCAGACATAGCTTCTACCCCCAAGCGTTCTGGGGTGCAAGATGGAAGGAAGTACAGGGTACAGTGGGAATCCCAAAGAGGAAAGGGGCAAATCTAGTTCACATGGAAAAGTCTTCCTAGAGAAGCTGATTCACGAGCTGTGTCGTGAAAGATGAGGGGACCAGGAGTGGCATTTCAGGGTGGAGGGGCAGGATGACAGCACGGAGCCATGAAACCGCCTGATGTGTGCAGGGAGCACAGGGAACTCGAAAGTTTGGAATGTGTGCCTATTTGATGAAGGCGGCTGGAAAGGGGGTGGGGGTCGGATGTGGACAGCCTCGGATGCCACACTCGTGAGCATTTCTTACTATTTAAGTTTGCGCAGCTGAAGTTGTGAATAATTATTTGTGCACTTAGTGGTAGATTCTCCTCCCAGTAGAGACCTGTATCCTATTTCGCTGTCATGAAACCCAGAGTCTCTTCAGTTTGTAAACTAAAGAAAGCACAATCAAAGCCAGGATGCATTTCATCTCTTTCCACATACACTGGAATTCCAAAATATAAATTGCATTTCTGTCGGATTCTCTGTGCTTCTGATGATGCCTGCATCCGGGGTGAGAATGGAACCCAGAGCTGGGCTGACGAATTCATCGGCCTTGATCTCAACGTGCCTCGACAGAGCCTGAGCCTGCCTGTCTCTACGCATAGTTACAGTCTGGCTCCAATTCTAGCAGATTTAATAGCTCCTCATCTAGTTTTCCAGTCTTCATCAACATGCTTCTAAGTAATTGTCCTCACATCCCATTACCATTTTCTTGAATCTTCCCTGCAGAGGAAAACCAACACACCAACCCGCCATTCTGGCTAAACGTTGGCAGATGCCTTGTAAAGTTTCATAAAACATACATTAAGCAATTCAGCTGAAAACCTGTTGGAACAAGCCATTTGATTTTAACGAACTAGCCCTACTGAAGGGGTTTTGTCATATTTACACTGTGTCTTTCACTAACTAGTGTCTTTTTAAATCAGAAAAAAAAAGAAAGAAAGAAAAAAAGTGAGTCACTGCCCAGGAGAAAGACAGAAATACAAAGGGCGAAATTCCTCGCTTGCAGCCGTGTAAGTGCTGTAAATACAGCAGACAAATGAAGGAGGGCTAGGGGAGCCGCAAGCCCATGCTCTCTGTGGTGGTCGAGGATTGGCCAGGCCATGGAGCCCCATGAGAGATGCAACCAGAACCGGCACTGCTGTCTGCCACTGTGTTAGTGTTCTTTCAATATTTGTTTGATACTTTACCATAATTCACTGTATATGAGGAAAGTAGCCATTTAACACATTAACTGCCATGTGAGTTGTTTTTTAACTCACACTAGTTTTGAGCAGGGTGCCTCGTGAAGCATATGAAGACTCAATTCTCTGAGACAAATGCAATAAATGTGTCGTGAGTCACATACAACTCAAGTGGCGTGCAGCGTAAAAATTGATTCTAGTGCTGCATGAGTTACATATAACTCACGCACAGAAAACAATAAAAAATAACAAATTTTTCATTAACTTAGAAAGGATCATTTTGTTTTTGAAGTTTTTATTCTATTTTTGTAATAAAATACTGTGGCCCCAGGGGAAAAAAATTTTTTCTAATGTGGCAATGTGTTAAAAGTTAAAATTCACAAGTTGTGAGTGTTGTCTTTGACAAGGTAGGTGCCTCCCTGGAGCGTTATTCTGTTCCTCACTCAATTGTTAGTCACCAGCAGCAGAATTGATGGTAGAATCCCAGTGACTCAACGCTCCCAGGGTTGTGCTCAGCCCAGGAATGGGTTCGTCACTCATATAGAGAGGGGTTGGTTCTGGAGCGGACACTGAGCAATGATTCTTGCTATGCTTCCTATCAAGGTGTGTATCTTAGCAAGAGCTGATTCTCTTAGGAGGAGACCATCGGTCTCTTTCTAGTTTATACAAGGGACAGCATTCCAGGCAAGCAGCCAGTTGAACAGGGGTCTGTGTTATACAAGGTTTCAGCACCCAGGGAAGCATCTGTGCGTGTAGACGTGAATTTCTGTACATTCACAAGCCTTGCCTTAGCCCTAGTTTCCCTGAAGGCAGAGCCTGATACAAAGATTTGCATGCAGATGGTTTATTTGAAAAGTGGTCCCAGGGAGCAGGAGCGGCAGAGGGAAGGCGGGCAAGCCAGCAGCAGGATGTGTGACTGAACTGACCGCTGTGTGGGTGACTGACCCTCCATCCCAAGGGACCTTCTGAGGAGCCTGAGGAAGTGCACTTAGAATTGCCTGCACAAGGGAGGCAGAGGGACGCATTGGCCACCAGTTCCCTGTCTGCCACTGGCCAAGGTGATCCCAAGGTGATCTTAACTCACCTGCACTTCTGGAGGCACATGCATGTGCTGGGTCCCACCCCAGGGCATCAGAGAAGAACCGAGGCAGGCAGTGAGAGGTCTGAGCTAAGGGCGTGGTCAGGCACTGCAGGCTGCCGTGGCGTGAGGTCATTGCGGTGGTACCTGGAGTACAAGGTTAAACAGGAAGATTTGAAAAGGTGCACACACAGGAGGTGTCTGACACTGGCCATAGTCTATCTAATGCCTTCAAAGATGTGCGATTACTGTGCTTTGTGGGTTGGTTAATGTCATCATCATATTCTGGGTCTTGGTCCAAGACTGCAAATTAGTTGAGGAGAAACCCCCTGCCACCTCCCCTGGCTTGGATGAGGCCTTTGTTTTCTGGTGGGATTCTGTCCTCTAATGTTTCTAGAGTTCTCTTAGAGATCTGTCCTTAGCCTTGGCCTAATATAGAAAAGATACTTTTTCCCCAATACATTTTACAAATTGAAGTATAATTTACATATAGTGAAATGCACAGATTTTAAATGTTCTATTCATTTTGGCAAATGCATGTATCTGTGTAACCCAGACCCCTAGCAGGATATAGAATATTTCTATCATCTCAAAAAGTATCCCTGTACCTTTTCCCAGTTAATCCCCCTCCCCACTCTGTGGAATCAGGTATGTACTATTTTGTGTCTGGCTTCACTCAACACAATATTTTCACTTGGCAGTTAATGTCTTGGGAATTTGCCTATGTTGTTTCGTGTCTCTGCAGTTTGAACCTTTTTATTGGTGTCTAGTATTCCATTGTGTGAATCTACCATAATTCGTTTATCTCTTCTGTTAATTGACACTTGGGTGGTTTTCAGTTTGTAATTATATGAATAAAGCTGCTATGAACGAGTCTTTTTGTGGACACGTATTTTCCTTTCTCTAAGATAAATACTTAGGCGACTGCTGGGTTATAGGATAGATGTCTATTTAACCATGTAACAGAAGTGGCTTTGACATTGGATGCTCCAGTAGCAATATATGAGTTCTGATAGTTCCATATCTTTGCCAATACCTGGTGTTAGCAGTCTTTTTCATTTTACCCATTCTGGTGGGTATGTAACAGCATTCATTGTCATTTGAATTTATATTTCCCTAATGACTAACAATGTTGAGTACTCTTCCATGGGCTGATTGGCCATTTGAATATTTTCTTTGGTGAAATGTCTGTCAAATCTTTTGCTTATTTTTTATTGGGTTGTTTGTCTATTTATTATTGAGTTATATGAATTCTTACATATTCCAGAATCAAGTCTTTTATCAGAAATGTGCACTGCAAATGTTCTCTTCCAGTCTGCGGCTTGCCTACTTGTTTTCTTTCCAGTGTTTACTGACAAGCAAAAATGTAAAATTTTGACTTTGTTCAATAATTGTTTTTTTCCTTTGATGTTAATTGATTTCTGTGTCTGCCTCTCTAAATAATCTTTGCCTACCCTAAGTTCATAAAGATGTATTCTTTTCTTCCAGGAGCTTCATATTTTTATAAGGCGTATGCTGGATTGTTTTGGATAGTCTATGCCAATTTATATTTCTTACCAAGAAAAGTTGGTAGACGCTACTTTTTATTCCTTCTAAACACTGATGGAGACATTACCTCCCAGACTGATGAATTATGGAGACCTTTGAAAATCCCAACTAAGTTCCCATATTTACATTAAGATCTGCCCCTGAGATGGTGTGTGAGTTGGGTCCAGGATCGAGGGGGGATTTACATATGTTCCTTGCATTTACTTTGGGTGATGCTGTTTAACCAACCCCAGCCCACATGTGCCTGTCACCCTGTACAGGGTCACTCTGCTGTGGAAACCTGACTTATGTTAAATGTCTATGTTGACACTTCTTTTCCTAAATGAATGGGCTTTTTATTTAACTGGTGGCTGCTGACTTTGTGGGGGCTGCCAGGTCATTAAAATGATGTTTGTTTGAATTTGGCAGAATGAAAAATTGGACTTATATTTACTTTTTTTTTTTTTTTTTTGGTTCCCAAGTCTGTTCTCACCACTCACCCCTAACAATACTCTTTTGATTTTTATGAAGAAGCCTTCACAAAGAAAAATGAAATGCAGCAGAGGTTCATGGAATGTTCTGGGCTTTGTTGGCATGTAGCATCTCTCTAGTCTCCAATGCCTGCAAATGAAGAAGGTAAAGAGGCCCTGGATTAAACAAACAAATTAAATATGATGGTGTCTTTCCTGGAATCACATATTAATTGTACAGATTGTCATTGAATACCAGCTGGTCATTAATTTATGCAGTCAGCAACATCTTAACATTTGGATCCTAGGGAAATTGAGTTATACTCTGAGCCCTGCCAGTTACTGTTAATATGATTTTCAGCATATCATGTGTCTTCTTTGAGTCTCAGTTTTCTTATCTGTGAGATGGGAACAATAATAGGTAGTGTGTTAGAACAGGCTAAGCTGCCTCACAGCAACCGATACAACTCCAGATCTTTGTGGCTTCATCACAAAGCTTCAGTGTTTCCTTGAGCAAAATGTATGTATTTAATCCTTGAGCATCTCATGCTGGTGTTCTTCACGGTCCCTCTTCCATCTGGTGACTCAGATCAGAGTCTAAGTCAGAGCTTTAGGCTCTCTTCCTCTTCTTGCTACTTCACTAACGGGCTTCCAAAGTCACGCAGGCAGAGAAAAAGGGGAAGCTGGAGGAAGCACACTTCTGTTACCTGTCTCGACCTGGCAGTGCCAGTCATGACTTCTGCTCACGTCCCTTGTCTCAAAGAGACCACATGGACTTCCTGTTGTTGCCATGTTTGTCTCACGTATGTTCTATGATGTGCCAATGAGATGGAAGAGATTAAAGTACATTATAAATAATTTATGATATTGGTAACAGGATTATATTACTTTACATTCCATTCAAGACATGAGCTCATTTAGTTACATTTGCTGGGGTTTGTACACACTCACCATTTCTTCTTGGTGCCTCACCTTGAGCTGGAAGCAGTGGCCTGTTTTTAAGGCTAACTGGCAAACAGGTTCTTTACTCTCCACTTTTTCCACACCTAAAAAGCACATCAAACAACATTTGATTAGACTAACAGAGGGAAAAAGCACTGGAATGGGTGAGGATTTGAACTAGAGAAGAGTTTTAGATGAAATGCAGGGGGCCTGTGGACATTTGAACTAGCTGCTAACAAGCCCTACCAGTTCTGCTTTTGGGACGATTAAGACACCTCTCCGAGAAGTTCTGTGATTTGCATGCAAGCTGTGGCTGAAGCCTTAACCATGCCTCCCAGCAATCTTGTTTGTATTATTGATTTGTTTAGTAAAACCACCACTCAAAGAGAGTACAAAGGCAGGCTTCAATATAACCCAAACCAAATTATTATAATTCTGGAATGAGTAGAATCTGAAATAATGAGGTTTTATTTTAACTTTGCCCTGAAGGTTTCTGTGTAGTATTGGGAGAGGAAAAAAAATATTTATTTTATTTACAAAACACACAACTTTCATTGTGTTCAAAAGTAGAGTTCAAAAACAAGTCAATAAAACACAGACTCATGGTACAATGGGAATTCTTCTGTTGTTAATTTTACTGTTTGAGGCATTGAATTCAAAAGAGTTATTCCCCCCCCCCCCACTATTTGGCTCATTTAACTTTAAACTTGTTGCTTATAAACATAACTGCAAAGTCACTGTCTTTGTTATTAATTTCTTGTTTGATTTTCTAAAGCTCTGAGCCGTGGGCTTTGTGTGCAGTGTGTATACTCAACGTCTTTATTAGGCAGAGTCATCCACATGTCAGTGGTTATGCACATGGCTGTAACGTATAGGGGCCTCCATAGACCCAGTTGTAACTAATTGCTCTTGTTTTCTCTTTGCGCCACATCTGTGTAAAATGTGGCACTTGTTCCCGGGGTTGGACGATGAGGAGGATATTGGTTATCTATCCGTCTGGCATCCATTCCTTCTCATATAAGTTATGTGTCATGTCCCTACTTTGTGTGCAGTCTTGGTGGGACTGTCAGTTGGGATGTCCTGCCCTCTCTTGGCCAAGATTTGAGCACATGATAATTCTAAGCCAGTCAGAATGACCTCTCCTGGGAATCTGCATGTTGGACAAGGATGGGCGCTGTTTGAGTCAATTCTTTTTGACAGTTGCCCCCTAAAGAGGTTGTCATTATTTCCTCTTACCCAAATTCCTGATGGTTCTTTGATTCTTCTGTCTCAGATGCCTGGTATTTTACCCCTTTCTTCAGTTCTTTTTGTTCCCGATAATTTCTCTTGTTGGTTTCTAGTACCTGCAAGCAAGAATCCTGTTTCAGTAATATTGATTTGCATTTGCCTAGGAATCGTAGAATTTCAGCTGGGTAGAAACTTAAAGATAAACCCCAAATGCATTTAAAGTGAGATGTGAAAGGTTGGCCAGGTTCTTTTTTTGTATCATAATTTTGTATGTGAGCAAAAGGAACATTAACTGAAGATGGAATGTATTTTTTCCCCTGGATAGTCCCCTGATTGTCATATTTAAAGTAAAAAGAATCTTCATTGAAGGTTTATAGACTCAGCCACTTAGTTGGCATTGTCACCTCCATATCTTGGGGATCTCAGACCCAAAGTGTCTAAGACGAGACTCTTAATTTTCCTCCAAATTTGCTCCCCAGGGACCCAAATAAGGAAAGTTTGGGGTAAGAAACAATTCCATGTTTTATTGTGTTGTAAATTCTTGCCTGGCATCCCTATAAGAAAGGCAACATTTAATAATATAGGGTCATATTTTTTCCAGAAGCTTCTGAAAGCTTCTATCAATCATTTTTTCTTCATTATAATGACATTATTGCATTTGTAAAATAGAAAAAAAGACCCACACACCTAATCCTAGCACCCAAAGACAACTCCTGATAACATTTTGGGTGGTTCCTTTCCACCCCAATTTTTAATTTTGCTTTTCACTTAACATTATATAACAAGCAGTCTCGGTTTAAAAACACAGGCTTCCTAAATGTCTTCTAAAGGACTGCATATCGTTCTCTTAAGTGGCTACTCTAAATTTACTCAATCATTTTCCTTCTGGACATTTAGACAGGTCGGGTAAATATAGACTACCCAGATTTTATACCTCCACTTACCCTGGTAGGAGAATAATTTAGATAGATCTACGACTTGCCTTAGCGGGGGGTTGGCAAAGCATTTGCAGTTCATTTAGTTCTTTTGCTCCTAGAGACAGGATTGCTCAGATACAAATGCTTATCACAACATAAGTGTCTATACTCCTAAAGCATTGGGAAGCTTTTAAAATCCAGATTTGATGCTTGCCTATGAAAATCTGAAAGGACAATAGATTTCTTTGTGTGTATTACTCCTAGCCTCTAGGGTTGGTAAGATTTTCATAACTTGCATTTAATTTCTACTATTGAGTTTATTGGGTTAAAGTTTTGGATCTCAGTCCCTTTGGATTTACTTCTGTTCCTTCTCCTATATTTCTGCAGAAAGCGATTGTGTTTGGGTTTCCACTCTTGGAGGGCAATCCTTGGTCTGAACTGTTTTCATTTATTTTATTTTAAAATTACAAAGCCATTTCTACTTATATTTGGTTTTGCAATTCATTCCTCCCTCTGTTTTACAAAAACCATAAAACCCACATTGTCTAAAAATGCTGTGTTGAGCAAAATGGATTCAGTCCTCGCCGGAGAGCAGGAAAGGATGGAGCCAGTATGTGTTATAAACATTTCCAGGGAGATCGTCTCTTTCCCAGAACTGGTTTTAGTCAAAGGCTGCTGACCAGTTGTGAGATTTCATTTGGGGTCGCTGACCCGGGGCCCTCCTTGAACTTGACTCTGGAGGTCACGTGGGCATCTGCCCATGTCGTATCTGCAACCTCTCTGCTCTCCGCGCTGCACCCTCTATTCTGGCTGATCTGGCCCCTGCCATTATTTTTTAAGGACCCAAGCCATAAAAAACTAAGACTTTGGATTTCTGAATGAATAATTCTAATGTTCAACTTGGTGGTTTCCTGTCACAAAAGCACAGACAGAGTGAATTCTGATTGTTCTGCAATGTGGATCTTTCTTTTCCGGTTAGATTAAACATCCTCATTCCCTTCGATTGCAACATTTGATCTTCCATGCTCAGAATCTGCAAATTCTCCCAACAGTTTATTTTCAGCAGATTATAACTGGCCTTTCATTTTCCAATCTGAGGAAAACCAAGTGGAAAGTGTGGGTTTTCTGGAGGATTTTTTCCTGCTTGCCTTCATATTTAATTGAGGGCTGTGGTAGCTGAGCAAGGCGACTTTCTTGTGCAGGCTCTTGCTTCTGGTAGGCGCCTTTGCTTGCAAGGTTGTTGGACAGAATCTGACTTCCACTGTGCGGAATTCCAGGTGTTCCCATCTGGCCACCGTGCCGATGGCAGCTTTGGTCCCAACTCAAGACCTGGGAGAGAATTTTGAGAAAATCTGAGCCTTGCGCTCTCTGCAGAGACTGCTTGCCACCTTCCACTTCTCTTTTCCCTGCCCAGAGTCAGGGGTGTAGGGAAGAGAAGGGGGAGAAATATATAGTAGGCATATTGCTCCCAACTCTGGCATTCTTGGGATAGAAAACTGTGCATTCCCAGTGGGGCCTTAGGGGGCAACCGTGCATGCCCCTCTCTGGGAGACCCCTTTGGCGGCTAAGTTTTTCCCGAGGCTACCCTTCTCCACTAACCTGTGAACTAGACGAAGGTGGAGAGACATTGCGATTAGCAAATGTTTGCTGAGTGAATGGATAAATGAGTCATGGCTGAGTATCTCCCCGTGACTCTATAAGGAAGCAGAGCCTTCCGGGTTTGATTTGAGGAACTTCCCAGATATTCCATGGGCCTCCCTTCCCGGCAGCCTCCTGCCTCATTTTCCTAGAACTGCTGTAAAAAATTACACAAACTGTAAATTTATCCTCTCACAGTTCTGGAGGCTAGGAGTCCAAAGTCAAGGTGTTCTCAGGGCCACTGTCCTTCTAAAGGCTCTGGGGGAGGATCCTTCCCTGCCTTTTCTAGATTCTGGGGCTCATGTGTCCCTTGGCTTGTGGCTGCTTCACTCCAGTCTCTGCCTTCGTCTTCACGTGACCTTCTCCTCTACTCTCTCATCCAAGGCACCATCGCTGGGTTTCGGGCCCACCCGTGTAATCCAGGATGATTTCGTCTTGAGATCCTTAACTTAATTATATCCTCAAAGACCCTTTCTCCTACAGGGTCACAGTTACAGGTTCTAGGGAGTAGGATGTGGATATGTCTTTTTGGGGGCCATTCTTCAGCCCCCCAGTGTGAGTCGTGCAGACAGGCCTGGGTTTCAGAGATTCACAGTCTCCATCTGAAAGACCAAACCTTGGGTTGGATGGGATTTGGGGTCCGTCAAGTGGACATTCAAGACTAAGACTGTCTCGTGGCTCCTTTTCCAATTCCACCTACTCTTCCCTATTTGTGAAGAGGAGATGCAGGACTTTGACTTTTCCTCTGCCTTTGTTTCCATTCTGGACCACTTGTTCCAACATGAATCCTCTTCCCTAAGGAGCAGAGCCAAACATCCATATTAGTGTCAATTACTTGTGCATATGCAACTAAAAAAAACAATGCCTTCTTAACAACTCACTACCTAACAACATGTTAATTATTTGGGTATAGACAGTTGGGAAAATGGCTTCTTCTCTTTAGCCAGTATTTGAACTGGCCTAAGCATTGATGAAAGAACAATATCCTTCTCTTTTTCAGAGATGGTTCTTATTTGTTCTGTGTCAAATCAAGGCCATTTCAACAGTGAAATTCCAAGTATACCCCAGATGCAAGGTGGGCAGCTTCTTTGAGAAGCTGTTTACCTTGTGCTTGTTTCCCTCTCCATTCTGCTTAGTGAGTTTTTGTTTGGCTTAAGTCAAGCCCTGACAATACTGAATCAACCATTAAATGGGTTTTCAAAGATTCAGTTCATAAAGACTCCCCTGGAACCACCTAGGGGCTGCCCTAGAAATAAACAAACCTGCTTCTACCATCTTGCTCTCACTTGAGAATCTGAGCTTTGGTTCTTTAGACTATAAAGAGAAGGGCTAGGACTGATTAGAATTGGAGGATGTGGGCCCTGGCCCCTTCTCTAACTGGTTAGTGACCTCAGATATATCACTTCAACTTCTCTGGGCTTCAGTGTCCCCATCTCACATTGGTCTAAAACTGTCAGCCCTCCTCTAGGTCAGAAAAATCAAATGCTTTCTGTGACTCTAAGGCTAATTTCTAGCTCTAAAGTTAAGTTTCTATGATTGATATTTTTATCTGAACTGCTTGCAAAACTAGTTTGCAAGTAGGAAATAGATAATCTACAAAGATACCCATCATTGTGTATTTATTCAGTCCTCCACAAAGCAGTATTTTTTTTTTTATTGCAGTTTATAGCTCCAAGTTGCTTTAGATAGGAAAAATCTTGGGAACCCTTACCCAGGTCTTAGTTAATCTACTTCTCCACCTGGGGATCTGTCATACAAATAGGAAGTTTCCCAGAACTTTAGTGGGAAGGGAATTACAGTAATCAGTACACTTGGTGCTAGCTGTTTTAATAACAGTGCCCCAAATCTCAGCGATTTAAGACAAAACTGTATGGCTTGATCACACAAAGTCTAACATAGATATTCCTGGTTTGGTGGCTCTAGTTGGGGGAAGAGCCTTTTCTCTGAGCTGTGACCAGGCCTCCTCCATCCTTTGATTTCACCTCAGAGACTGTGCTTACAGCTCAGAAGAGGGAAAGAGAGAGGGGGAGCAAGAAGATGGCACCAGAAATTATGTGGTTCCAACCAAACTGCAAGGGTTGCTGGGAATTCAGCCCTCCTGAGTGGCGGGGAAGAGGAAGCGCGTTTGGTGAGCAGGTGATCTTATCTCTGCCACAGAAACTCTGCTTCCTGCTTTGGAGGGAAGAAGAGATAGAGGCCAAATGATGACCCTCAGCCCTCACGGCATAGCTGGGTAGATTTCAGAATGAAATGTGTACTTTCCATTGCACTCCTGAAGACGTTGATCCAAGCTTGCCTGTCGTCATTCTATACCACAGTGATGTTATTTAATTCAAGACTGTGGTTTTATTCCTCATGTGTTCCCCAGGCCTCAAAAGAATAAGATGGAAAATAATTTGAATGACCGACAGCCTCTACTCACTGAGGTTTCTACTTCCTTGTCAAAGGGCCTCCAGCCACATCTTAAGAGGTCAGAAGGGTAATAACTGTAATAGTCAACATCTATTAAGTGCCTACTATATACTTAGCACCATGGTAGGCATGCAGACCTTCCTTATTTAATCATCTCATTGAATCTCCAAGATTCACTTTTCCCAGTGGCTTGGAAACTGACTATGAAGGGTGGATTGCTAAGTGATTTTGAGGAAAAGAGCAATTATAATTCCTTTTAAAGTGATCTCTTTGAGAACAGCCATTATTTGGATGGATAAGTTCTGATGGGTAAATGAACACATTGGTCACATGCCCATTGAGTCCCGTCTTCAAGTGACTTGCTGGGGGCCGGGGGCTGGCCTGTCATCACTTCTGTGAGCAGATGGGGCTGTCCATCTGCTCTGCATGCTCACTGTTGCCTGCTCAGCTGGCAAAGCTGCGGGCAGAACACTGGGGGATCTCACTGCCCACCTAAGTGGACAGGGCTGCCTGTCACAATGGAGGATCTCAGTGTTCTCTTGGGGTTTCATGTTTTGGGGAGTTGTGCTTTAGGGGACCCAGATGGAAGAGTGACTGCCATGGCTGGGAAGGGTGGTGTTCATGAGCCCAAACATTTTCATAGCTGCAATTAGCATCTCTAAATATCCTTCCTTCTCCCATAGGTAGGTCTGAGTGTGCTCCTTCTCCAACAAAAATCTGGGCTCCACATTCATTTGATGCAGGTGTATCCTACACGAAGGCACGCAGCTGGGGGATGTCTGAACTCTTCCTTCTCCCCTCGCAGTTCTAGAGATAGCCCCGAATACGGATTTCTGGGACTTCTGTGGAGCTGCGGTGGGTTATCAGCTGTTAGAACAAGCTCCTTGGCTCTAGACGATGGGCACTCCCTGCACAGTGTCCTTAGTTGTGGTGAGCACTCAAAAATAATTTAAAAATAGGTCTTCACAAGAACTTTAAGCCATCAAGATAAGGGGAGATCTTTCATTACCCCTAAAGAGCCTTGTCTAATAATAACAAACAAAGCCCACAGTGTTTAAAGGTGAGGTCAGAATCTGAGCTAATATCTTTATTAACTACAGCCTCAGCCTCTATTCCAGTAAGTTGTTAGGATTTCAGACGACAGATGGCCAAAGCAAAAAGTATTTAAGATGCACAATTGTGCCTTTTTGTTCCTGAAATGTACAGTAAAAATTTTTTGGTTCCATTCAGTTGTCCAGTTGGAGGAGGGAAAGGCAATATGGTCAATGCTTTGAAGCCCTTTTAGGAGCACGTGAACCTGACTGTATGCCTCCCTCTTCTCCCAGCACCTTCCTCTCAGTGCCATGAATTTTGCTATGGTGGCTTCACAGTGCTGCCTCAGAAATGAGCTGCCCAAGGACATGAACCCCATCTTCTGTCCATTCACAAGACACTGAGCAGTTGGGCTGGGTGTTGTGATCAACCAGTTGATCCCCAATGAAATATAAGATTAAAGAAACACCAGAGGCCAGGTGCGGTGGCTCACGCCTGTAATCCTCATGCTCTGGGAGGCCGAGACGGGAGGATCACTTGAGGTCAGGGGTTCAAGACCAGCCTGAGCAAGAGCAAGACCCCATCTCTACTAATAATAGAAAAAATTAGTCGGGCATGGTGGGTGCCTGTAATCCAAGCTACTCAGGAGGCTGAGGCAGGAGGAGCACTTGAGCCCAGGAGTTTGAAGTTGCTGTGAACTAGGCTGACACCACTACACTCTAGCCTGGGCAACCCAAGTAAGGCTCTGTTTCAAAAAAAAAAAACTAAAGCAAAAAAACAGAACCAAAGTTAATCCTCATGCTCCAGACAATTCAGTGTGTTTAGGACTAAACCAAAATTCCTTTTTATAAAAAAAGGAATAAAAAATAAATAAATAAAAAAGAAACCCCAGAGCGGTTGATATTCACTGTTTCTTACAGAGGGGAGTTGGTGAGCAACCTTTACTTTTTAGGGACATAGACTGAGAATGGCATGAACCTTCTCTGTTTTCTGATCATCGCTTGGACTCAGCCTCACATTCCTCTGCCCTCACTGTGTGTGCTAGGCCCAATATCATTAATAGCAGGATAATCAAATACAGTCCCCAAACAACAATAAAGTGTGGCAGTAAGGCTGCTTGATGTGAATGTCTTTTGCTAAATAGCCATAAACTGCTGGAGGTAGGCTAATGATAATCATAAAATTTATTATCGAAAGCATCTATTATCTCCCCGAGAAATGCTCTCTCTTATCATGGTCGCGCTGATGACATTTCCGTGGTTAAAATTTCATTAGGGCCTGTGTTTTGCTCAGGGTCCCGTAACGCGCCCAGAGCTGAAGCCTGTCAGCTGGGAGCTACTTTTGGGAATTTGGTTTTATTAATACTTTTACGGTTAGTGGCCTTTAATTAATGTTAAATGAAAATGGGATTCTAAAAGCGTTACAGAGGACTTTTCACTTGGGTGTCAAAATAATTTACAGTGATTAATAAGCCTTAAATCACTATCACAAAGAGGTGATTTGAATTCATTTTGATCACAAGGCGTTGACTGGAATAGGGTTATAATTTTAGAAAAAAGTGTATCCCTCGGAGAAAGTTTTAGCCACTCTTACCAGTAAGAAATGTAGCACTTTGCTGAACAACCTCAACTTAGAGACTCTGTAAGGGGAGGTGTTAGAATGACAGAGCTGTGTTGGTGGCTTGCTCTGTGTCATTATGGGATGCCTGATTCAGCTTTATTTATCTGTCCCTATTCTTCTCACCCTGCTCAACACACACACACACACACACACATACACACACGGCCCTATTCTGGAAGAGGGTGCAATATAAACAAATAAATAAAAGCTTATCTAATTCTCACAGTAACTCCACAACTAGGCCTTATTCTCCCCATTTGTAGATAAGGAAATCAAGGCTAAGAGTAGTCAGTGACTTGCCCAAGGTCCTCAGTGTCAGAGTGGAATTTAAATAGGGGTTTGTCAGAATCCTAGACCCAGTATATTATCCTGTTTTTGGTGGATAAGCAGATACGTTTTCAAAACCCGGCTTTCCTGCCCAGAAGGATCACTGTGGACTGAGAGTCAGGGTGAGTCTCCACGTCCATAAGGAACCAGAGGCCAGCAGAGAGATAGGGCAGGCGTCCCGTGAAGCATGTCAGGTGAGCCCCGGGGACGGAGAGTCCACATCACGGTGGCCACCGTGGCACCCGGGCTGGTGGTTTCCCTCCCTCCCCA
Organism: Eulemur rufifrons; assembly: GCF_041146395.1. NCBI lineage: Eukaryota > Metazoa > Chordata > Mammalia > Primates > Lemuridae > Eulemur > Eulemur rufifrons. Next base: position 62,895,044 of record NC_091010.1, on the reverse strand, counting down.
GTCCTCAGCGGCCAGGCCAGCAGCTTGCGGGGGAAGTGCTGTTGACAGTGTACTTGGTTCAGAAAAGACAGCGGCCTTGATTCCACCCCATTTCATAAACATTATTCAACACATCTATGATAATGTTCTCCTTTACATATTTTTATATATAACACATTTAAAATTGGTCTGACGCATCAGACAGAAGAGGAGGTTTGAGTCGGTGCTGGCTGATCCTTTCCCAGCTCAGCCAGTGCCCAATTTTAACCCCGCCTGCCTGGCTCCCGCCCGTGCACTCTCATCTCCGCGCTGGGGTGCTGGTTCCTCCCCACCTTCATGGCCATTCTTTTTTCTCTGAGGGATGCGAACCTCTTTGCAGGAGACTGAAGCCAAGCATAACTAAGACACTAAATAACATGCGAACCACACCAGCCGCTTTGATTAGGCAGCTGCTAGGTGCTGGCACCTGTGAGGCATTGCACGTTCATTATCATGTTCATTCCTCATGGTAGCCTGTTTCTCCTAAGTCTGGTTCTCCTGCTGAAAGCATGCAGAGACGTCTGTGGTTATACACACAACACGTGTGCACATACACACATATGTGCACGTGTGTTGATCATGTGTTTTTAGATGATCCGAAGCTCCTTCTCTCTGGGATCCTGGGTACTGCAGAGGTAGCTGACAATGACAATGAAGCTGACTGGGTCCCCACGTGGGCCCGGTCTGTAGGTAGACTTGTCCTGTCCATCTCACCTGGCCTCCAGCCTGCCCACCACTGCATGGGACAGGGAGTTGTTGGCCTCTCTTGCTCCATGAAGGAATTGGGGATCTTACTGCAGTTGTCATTTTACACACCTTTGTGTGATTATTGGATCAATGTCTGCCTCCTGCCTCAACTGTAGGATCTAGGAGGACAAGGACCCTTCCCCTTGGGTCATCTCTGGGTCCTGGCTGGCCCTCGGGAATGGTTTGCTGAGTGGATGAGTGTGAGTAAAGGAGGAGCAGATGATGGGGACAATCCCTGGGGTGGCCTTGCTGGGGGGTCTTGCTGACACCTTCTGGGCATCTGTTGAGTGCACTAGGTCAGCTAATGCCATCTCATTCCCTTGTCTTATTATTTAAAAAAAAAAGCAAATAAACTCAGTTATCTGCAGAGTAATCCAGAGAGATTAGGGACCTTTCGCCTTGCTGCAGCGTGACCACAGCTTGCACCACCTCGTATCTGCCCGGACACCGGCGCTGCTAAACTTCAGAGCTGAGAAAAGTAAACGTCTCCATAGAAACTGTCTGCTTAATTGGTTGTACTTTATTGATGGGCCCCTTGGAGATGCCTTGTGATCAGAAACTGTCTTCTCTCAGGTCCTAGGAGCTGGGAGTCAGCTGTGACAGCTCACCCTGTGACACTTCTGCTCTCCTTGCTGTGCAGAGCCCACACCTCCCTCTGCCTGTGTGTGTATGTACACCAGTGTGCACACATGTACATCTGTATGTGTCTCGATGTATGAGTGTGTGTGTGTGCGCGCGCGCGCGTGGCTGTGTGTCTACGTGTGGTTGAATGTGAGCATGTGCCTATGTGTGAGTATGACCGTGTGTTTGGGGATATGTGTGTATCAGTGTGCACACATGTCTGTATAGTGAGTCTGTGTGTGTTTGGTGTGAATATATGCGTCTGGGCGGGTGGGTGAGTGTATGTGTGTGTACACATGGCTGTGTGTGCATGTGGCTGTGTATTTGTGGGAGTGTAGGTATCAGTGTGTGCATGTGTGTACACGTGTCTGTGTACGTGGGTGAATGTGTTTGTGTTTGAGGGAGTGTGCACACGTGTGCCTGTGCATGTGAGCGTGTGCGCCTGCGTGACCCTACCCTCCTCCCAGAAGGAGGAGATGGTGGGCTGTGCTCCCCATCTCTCCGCATGTTGATAGTATCACTTCGGCTTCCCAAGTCTGGCAGGAGACGCAGAATTAAACACAGACGCTCTGGTGCCAAAACAAAATCGTGAAAAGATTTGAAGCCCCCATTCCCTAAACTTGCAGCCTATCAAACTGTGAACAAGCCCGGCTTTGTTTTAGTTCCTGCATTGAACGGGGGTAGAACAGTCTGGAGCCGCGTTGGTTCTGATAGAAGACCTGACTCTGAGCCAGGGAATTTGAAATTGCTGAAACCCAAAGCAGAATGGAGACAGCAAGATGTGATGGGAAGGGAAAAGCATCTGCGAGAGGGAAATAAGACGTTCTTACCCCGAGGTAGCAATGGGGAGAAAGTGGCAGCCCAGTTTGTGGGAACTGTAGAAGCACAAAAAGAAAAAAATGGGTTTCAGGCACAGGAGCCAGGCAGAGGTGGGCCGTTCTCCGGAACCAGCCAGGTGGGTGGTAGAGAGAGGAAGACGGTCCAGTGAAAAGTGTTCTCATGTCCAACCATTTCATGGCTAGAAAAATGAACACCCAGCCGGGAAGCCACTTCCCCGAATCACAGGGGGTCTGGGGCAGAGCAGCCGGGCACTTGGGCCTCTGACTCTCAGAGCAGTGCCTCCCGCACTGAAGCCACCTGCAGGGGAGAGCTGGCTTCTCCTGCGGTCTCCATGTGTGTCCTGGGCGCCTTGCTGTCTCACCACTTTCTAAAACCAAGTTTTCCCCTTTCACCTGGAGCCTCTGGTCTCGTATTGGCCTCATCGGAGCTTTCTGGTGTGAGTGTTCAGCAAAGCCCCGTCCGTCCGTCCACCAGGTTGTGTTTTCACTGACTGTGCCAAGAGAGTTCCTTTTCCCCCCTCCCTTTCATCCACCCGAGGCAAGTGATGACAATAGTTCCCCAAACCTGCAGATCACAAGGTGGCTGGGCCAGCCGTGACTCTGAAGTAGGAGGGATTTGCCTTGCTGGAGGACTGTGCCCGGCCTTGGAAGGAATAGAACTGGGACAGAGGAATGAGGAGGAGGGGAATGTCCCACTGCCATGAATGGGTATCCTATCACACTGAACCTGAAGGACTCATGGCCAACCCATGACATGTGGGTGGTTGTGCCTGCTGCAGTGTTCCTGGGACCATGTGGGGCCCAGAGCCTGGTTGCTGCTCTTGGACTGGGCCACACTTACCCAGGAGTCCTCAGGCTGGGGAACTGATCCTCCCCTACCTCTGTTCCAACTCTTCCCAGATGCTTGTCGGCTGGAACGGCCACATCTGTTGACAGAGGACAAAGCGCCCCTTCCTTGGCCTGGATCGGTGCAGGCTGTGGTTGATTTCACCAGTGACTCCTTCTGCTACTGACTTCGTCACTGTAGACTCCATTTCACAGAGCTCTGTGGCGGATGTGAACGCCAAATGGCTAAGCTTCTCAGGTTCAGATGATAACTTCTCCCTGTCACCTTTGGTCAGGAAAACTTTGGATTATGAATCTCCTTTATTGGGGCCTGTAAAATGAATTGGGGTACATTCAGGTATGGAACACGCTATAGTCATTAAAAAGAATGCGACAAAGCTATATAAAGGAAAGATGTCCACAATATCATTCTTTATTCTTTTATTTTGTTAAGTGCAAAAAGCCAACTGTAGAAGAGCATAGATTGTTTTATTCCATTTTTATTACATAATGAGTGTAGTGTCTGAAAAGCCATATACCAAATTGGTCACGATAGTTATACGGGGGAAATGGAGCTTGGGAACTTGTACTTTTTATTTTATGTAGCTCTGTTTTTTTTTTTTTTTTCTCTCTTTCTCGTCTCAGCATGAATACTTTTTTCACTAAAAAAGTCTCTAATTAATATGGAGGTAAATATTGGGTCAGCCCAAGACGGCAGGGGTCTCATGGTGAGGCCATTTTTTTTTTTTTTTTTTTTTTTTTTTGTGGGTAGAACATGAGGGTAAGAGTTTAGGGACTTGACTTTTCTCTTAACCAGGAGTTTTTCATCTTTTCTGTGCCATGGCCCCTTGTGACAATACAGTGACATTTTTGGATCCCTTCTCAGAACAATGCCTTAAATAGATTAAATGAAATATATATAATTACAAAGGAAGCCAAATATATTGAAACATAATTACCAAAATACTAAAAAACAAACTTGTGATATAGTAATACATGTGCTTTTAATACATGAAAATATAAGATCTAGCTGCAGGTCTAATAACTCCCATAATTTAGAATTACCAATGAGCATTAGTGATATTTTGAGAAATCTGCAACAGCTGTTCCATGAAAATATCTGTGATTTTTATTGGTGATAAAGTCAGATATGCTCATACTACTGTGGTTTGTGAACTTCCTTCATAAATGAAAGAAATGCTAGATTACAGTTGGGGTAGTGAAAGTGAAGATATAATGCCTGATATCATAGACCCCTGTTTGAATTTCCCAGCCTCTGAACTCATGTTCTTAACTGGCTAAGAGACATTGAGTAATATTGTTCCCATTCTCACTGTCTCAATTGCCCCCTCAGTAAAATGAGGGGCTTAGTGATGGCAAAGGTGTATCATCTTACATGTCACCTGTGATTGACTGCTAGTGACTTGGTGAGGCAGGTCAAGATTACTTCTTAGCCAATGGAAAAGGATAACATGCATGATTGATCGGTGATGTCTGCCATGGGCACTAGACAAGAGTGAGGGTGAAGAGTGTGCATGGCATGCATTTCTATTCCTAGACTAGATGAACCTATGGCCCCTTCCAGCTCTGATATTATACTAAGTTTGAAGTTAATTATTCTCTTCTGACTCTAATTTAAAATATCTCCTGTCCAACAACAATAGCAACAGCACAAGGATTGTTAGCCTTTTGTGTGTGTGTGTGTGTGTGTGTGTGTGGCATTGGCACCACCAGCTCTACCCCTGTGGACCAAGTCTTCTGATAGACTTTTTATTAAATGAAATTGTAAGCATTACCTCCAGTTTCAATGATAGAATAGTTACCAGGAACAGATTGTCTAGAAAGAAAACACGAATTAGTCAACACAGTCTTACAAATGAGCCATCTGGAGATTTATTTACATAAGAAAAGAGGAAAGCCTTGGTATTTTCAGGCTGGGGTTTGTTTCACTCAGCAAGTAACCACAGGGGTGTATTTGTCATGAGCACACATTGAGCTTTTTAGTGAAGATCTCTGAAAGCATGGGAAAAAAAAAAAAAAAAAACAATGCTCATTTGGTTGGTTATTTGGGGAATGGAAAGAGTGAGAGAGTCACACACAAAGTTTTTGAATGAATTTTAGCATATGGAATTTCAAATAGTTACAATGCTTTCACACCCTGGCTTGGAAAATACATATTATCCCCGAAGTGCCAAATGCAAACAATTTTCCTATAACAAGGTCAACTTTGAAAGCATTAAGCTATCATGCAAATGCAGAGGGAGGCAGAATAATGCTGCAGACCTAGACCTTGACACAATTTGACTAGCAGTGGGAACGGTGATCCTTTGACTGTTCCCCCTGGGTGTCAGACCAGCTCTGCAGAACCACTGAACCACTCCTCCAGCTTGTCCTCTTATCCACCATCCCCTCAGGAAGTGTACATTGAAATAGTCTTCTCCTCCTAGGAATTGCAGCCAGGTAACCTATCCTGCTTTACTCTTGTACCAAGCCACCAGGGGAAGGGGAGGACAACACAGAGCAGAAAAGGGGGCAGAAGGATCCCATGGGTGGCTGATCTCACTGAACCCACCCCTGTACTCCCCCTTGATCCATGTGTTGGATGACACCACCCAGGTCCAGGTTGCACTGCCTGCCACACCTGCAAAGTGATAGCCTGGGTAAAACTTGCCACACTGTGCCTGGGCAAGCACTGTTTGGCCAATAAAATACGAATTAATAAGATAACAGTTGGACTGGCTTTACCGAAAGATAGATGGCTTTGTGCTCCTGGACTGGGCTGCGTTGTAAAGTATCTTACATGTTTGCTCTGGAAATTGTGTAGCTCAGGGCAGCAAATCTTTATAGGGGCAAGAAGAGGCAAGACTGAGAGGGCTGAGCAGGTCTGCTGCCCCAGGGCTCCTGAAGTTAGAAACAGCTGCACAGAGGACAGGAAGTAAAGTTTGAAGTTTGAAGAGTGAATGTAGCTGGAAGGCACCCAGCAATTCAGGGCCATCAGCATGGAAGATAATTACCTGCTGACAGGTCTCTGATGTGTACCTGGATGAGAGTGTGTGTGTAAGAGTGTGCACACACATGCGGGCTCTGGTTCACCATGTCTTTGCAGGCAACTAGGGAGCATATTCTACACTCCTTACCTGGGCAAGAGGGGGAAGGGCCCAGAAATAAAGATCCAGAACCATAAAGCATTGCAGTGTGAACAAATCTGCAAAGTTGAACATATGGAAAACAGAAAAAAAAAAAAAAAAAAAAAGAAGTGAAATGTGGGAAGTTTCTAGAAGAGATAGAACCAGAGCGGTGCTCTGGGTCACTGCCTGGCTTGGAGGGGATGTTCTGAAACAGTCTGTTTAGGAGCACACCATGATTATGAGATGATTAGGAGAAGGAAACAGCCAGCATGGCTGGCAAACGCTTGGCCAGGCTGTGAGGCCCTCCGTGGCCCATCTCACTGTGGGAACTCACTGGGGACCCATTTTTCAGATGAGCATCTTGAGGCTGCACAGCTAGTGAGAGAACTGAGATTTAAACCTACACAACCTGACTCCAAAGCCTGCCTTCTTGGCTGTTACTTAAGCAAAGGTGAGCTTGATTTCATGGAAACAGCCAACAGGAGGCCACGTGACGAGGTGGGGGGGGAATGGAGGAGGGGACCTCAGTTCATGAACCTAAGGGTCTCCATAGCTTCAGGCAAGTCATCGTTATTTCTGTGTGCTGTTCCCAATGCCATCGTCATTACTGTCATCATGATGTATCACTACCAATATGTGGAACAGGAAGGAGAAAGTTGGAGCATTTTGTTTCTCAGATTATCAAAAGGATATTTATGGGGATCTGAAAGTGACTTCAGACAACAGTGAGATCTGGTGGCCTCCAACTCAGTGATGCCAAACACGGCAGAGCTACACATAATGTCAAAAAGCCTTGCAGGTGCTCATGGACTATGGTCGTATAGTTAGTATCCACTGCTATGAAATGCGTGATGTCAAAAAACTACTCTAGATGAAGAAATGCTTTTAAATGAATCTGTATGTTACTGTTAGGACATCATTTACACATATTTGGAAACAATCCTATGTACACGGAAGTGACAATACGATTATTTAGGACACAGATCATGCCTCCAAGGGCAGGGTGGGCTTATTGGTCCCCAGAGGTTAGGAACCATCCTTCCAGGTTTGTTTCAATGCTAAAATGAGAGAGGGGTGGATACTTTTCAAGTAGTACAAAGGTACTCGTCTCTTTAGCATCAGGTGGACCTACTGGCTTTCTATATAATCCAACATTTGACCATGCACCCAGTATGATTTGTTCAAGAATAAAAGTGGAGCCCCAGGAAATGGCAGTCTAATTTGCCTATTAAGGATGTCAGGCTGAGAGTCTGGCTCTCAGGGGAAGTAATGGATACGACACGGTCCATTAAAGTCATCACGGAAGACGTGGTTTCAGAGTCAGGCGAGTGAAGATGAAAGTTCAGGACCCTGCTTTCAAATTCCAGTTCCTATTATTGAGAGCCTCCGCTGGTTCTTTTATGACAGCAGTTGAGGGAAACGTGATCTTTGGCCAAATGAAGCCTGCAGCTCTGCTGAAGAGTTAACATAGATGCATTCTTCCCCACCCTTCCACCTCCCAAAGCACAAGTGGCTGTACTTGATTCACTCCTGTTCTTTCTGTCCCATGCCAGGAGCGGCAAATTCCACAGGCACTGGGTAGGGTTTTATCTGATCGTTCCTCCCAGGGACTGACATAGTGTAACTCATTGGTAATAGAAATGAAAGGTAATGTAATACTGATCTTATGCTACTTTTCCATGGGGGCCCATAAGCAAGGATCATGCTTATTATCCATTCATCTTTTTCTCTTTCTGAAGCTTGCAAAATTTAACCAGCCAGAACAAATTTGTGTACTCTGTCATCATTTTAGAACGGGCGCTGGAATTTTCCAACATTCCTGGTATTTTCACCGTGAGTGCCAAATAGATTTCTTGTTCCCTTAGCAATGTATTAGCTCTTCAATTTGCAGATACAAGGATGGGCGATATTATGTCATCTTATGTCTTGATGCACAACACCTACCCGTGGAAAAAAAGGGTATTCGTGGTTTCCTCTCATTTCTGCAATTATATGAACTTGAACTTGAGATTACATTAAAGGTGGCAATTCTATCTTCCATCGTAGGGACAATATTGTGCATTTTGCTAAGCTTTCGGAGACAGTGAAAGTGGCAAGGATTCAACAATAATTGTGAGTAGAATCTAGTAGGCTTACAGTTCCAACTTGTTTTGGGGCTCCACTTCTGGAAGACAGCCTACAAAAATAGCAATTTATATGGAAAAAAAAAGCAGGTCCTGAGGCATTTGGTCGGGGCAGACATTAGTTCCATTTAGGGCTTAAACCAGCCCACAGTTAATTGTAGGTCTCTTGCATTAGCTTGTAGGAGCAGTGAAAGCATGTAATTCGAGCTAATCTGATGGGCAAATGAACTAGGTACTTGGTGCCAAGTGAGACCGTGAAACAAAAGGACACATGTGTTTTCAGGGGGAAAAAAAAAAACAACCCAACACAACATAGTTTCAACTGTTGCACACATAAAACTCTGGAGAATTCTTTGGAAGGTTTGTCATTTTAGAAAAATACCTTGAGAGTGCAGTGGATGAACCTCTGGAGCCAGTGCCTCTCGTTATCTGGGCAGTGAAGCGTGTGGCCTGGAATAATTCGTGGCGCAGTTTTCAGAGGAGGTTTATTTCCACTGGTTCTCAAGGTCTGCTGAGCAAGCCCATCTGTCTTGTCGGTCTTGGCATTCACCTTACCTGATTCATTAGAGTCAGTCCGGGCTCCATCCCTATCAATTCGGATTTCACTGAGCTGAGGTGGGGCTCAGGAGTCACACTTTGTGGAAGTCCCCCTAGACGATTGCAATCTGATGACTGTAGTTAGGATTAAGAATCCCTGATCTTCACCCCAGGTATGGCCTAAGGAAGGTGAGCTGATGGTTGATGTGAACAGACTTAATTTAAGCTACCTAAGAGAGAAGTGATGCAAGACGAGCCATGGGGATGTAAACGGATATTTGGCATGTTGCGGTGGTGCCATGTTTGTGGTCCACGGTGAAGGATTTGTGCTCCTGGGGAGGTAATGCACTGGTGGTTTTTCTCATGTCGTCTGTCCACGGACTGACTTCCTCAAAGCATAAATGTAATGTGACCTTAAATAAGACTGGCTGTCATTTGCTCCATGCCAGAGCAAGTCCTTCAAAGGAGACTGACCCTCAACCCCCCTTTTTTTTTTTAAAGACGGAACCTCAGAATAGTCTTCATTGAAAGTAAAGTAAAGATAATGAAAAATGCAAAAATTTTTCATTTTTTGTTTTCTGCCTCTGAAGGCAGTTAAATCCTGAGCCTCAAATGGGGTCGTCTTATGTCGTTTTCTTGGCATGGCTGCCCCCCTGGGGTTCAAGGTATGTGCTCCTGTTGGTAAGCTGGTTTTAGGATAGTAAAACAATCAGGCACTTTAATCATTTAAGTAAGAAATTATCCATTTTGGCAAAAATGCGTTAACCTAGTAAGTCAATGTGTTTTGAATACATTTTGTTAATTGAAACCAGTTATGTAAAAGGTAGTGTTAAAATCAAAACTTTTGTTATTACCATTAAAAGAAAAAACTTTACAAGGGCAATTTTTTTTTTAATACCAAAAATGTGTAACTTGGATTGAACTACAAGAATAGAATCCTTAAAAGTTAGGAGCAGAAAATTAAATACTAACTCAAACGTAAGCTGTTATATGTCTTGAAATGTGAGAATTCTTTAATGTATTACTAATAAATAGGGTTCATCAGAAAGAACACTAAAAAGATAGGGTGGTCTTATCTGTTGAAGTCTAAATATTAATCCCATGTTAGAGAAAAGTGAGTATATTGTTTTTGTACTATCGATGTTTATATGAAAGGTGGAAATTGGAGAACAGGACCAAGTCTGGTAACGTCTATGACTTCATATCGAATCAGCAAGTCATTTGTAAATGTAAAAACTGTGATTTCACTGGACACCACAACTGACAGCCTCAGTAGGGCCCTCAGGTGTGCAGTTACAGATCTCAGCTTCAGGTGAACCAGGTGTGGGAAATGGAATGTCAAACAAGATTTTTTAACAAACATTGAAAATATCAACAAAACTTGCATATATAAAGGGATAAGAGATCTGTGAGTTCGTAACTTGGATAATTTTGCTAGTGTTTTATTTACATGAGTTTCTCAGAAGGATGTGAGCAACTGGCCTGAGAGAGATCCGTTCTAGGACCCAAGGGGCTCTCTACTTCCTCCTCATTCAACAGATATCCGCAGAACACATGGTGACAGCGCACACATTTACGGCATTAGGGCTCTGTGCTTGTCAGGGTTCTCCAGAGAAACAGAACCAACAGGAGATGAAGTATGTGTGTATGTATAATAGCAAGTACATACATGTATATGTGTGTGTATATATAAAATACACACATACGTATACAGTCATGTGTTCCTTAACGATAGGGATGTGTTCTGAGAAATGCATCATTAGGTGATTCTGTCCTTGTGTGAATATTGTAGAGTGTGTGTACACACACCTAGATGGTGTGTTCTATTACACACCTATGCCGTATGGTATAGCCTGTTGCTCCCAGGCTAAAACCTGTACAGCATGCGACTGTGCTGAATACTATAAATAATTGCAACACAATGGTAAGTATTTGTGTATCTAAACATATCTAAACAGAAATGGTACAGTAAAAATGTGGTCTAAAAGATAAGAAAAAAGGTATTACCTGTATAGGGTACTCAGCATGAATGGAGCTTGCAGGACAGTAAGTCGCTCTGGGTGAGTCAGGGAGTGAGTGGTGAGTGAACATGAAGGCCTAGGACATACTGCACACTACTGTAGACTTTATAAACACTGTACACTTAGGCTACACTAATATTTATAAAAATATTTTTTCTTCAATAATAAATTAACTTGAGCTTACTATAACTTTTTTACTTTATAAACTTGCTGTTTTTGTAACTTTTTGACTCTTGTAATAATATTTAGCTTAAAACATAAACATATGGTTGTACAAAAATATACAGTATTCTTTCTTTGTATCTTTATAAGCTTTTTTCAATTAAAATTTTTTTTTTAACTTTTTAAACTTTTTTGTTAAAAACCAAGACACAAACACACATATTAGCCTGTGTAGACAGGGCCAGGATCATCAATATCCCTGTCTTCCATCTCTTCTCTACATCTTGTCCCATTGGAAGGTCTTCAGGGGCAATAATGTGCATGGAACTGTCATCTTCTGTGACAACAATGTCTTCTGAAATAATTCCTGAAGAACCTTCCTAAGGCTGTTTTATAGTTAATTTTTTCATAAGTAGAAGTATACTGTAAAATAATGATGAGCAGTATAGTAAACACATAAACCAGTAACATAATTGTTTATTATCAAATATTATGTACTGCATGTAATTGTAGTGCTATACTTTTAAATGACTGGCAGCACAGTAGGTTTGTTTACACCAGGATCGCTACAAACACGTGAATAACTCGTTGCACTATGACGGCTATGACATCACTAGCCAATAGCAATCTTTCCTCTCCATTATAATCTTATGGGACTACTGTCATATATGCAGTCTGTCATTGACCAAAATATTGTTATGCAGCGCATGACTGTGCAGACGTTTTATACATACATGTGTGTGTATATACACACACACATACATACATACAAAGAGGGGGAGAGAGAGAGAGAGATTTATTTTAAGGAATTGGCTCACACAGTTGTGGAGGCTGCCAAGTCCAAAATCTGCAGGGTGGAGCAGCAGACCGGAGATCTAGGAAAGAGCTAATGTGCATTTCGAGTCAGAAGGCCTTATGCTGGCAGAATTCTCTCTTCCTGGGGGAGGTTGGTCTTTTTCCCATTATGGCCTTCACCTCTTTGGATGAGGCCCACCCATTCCAATCTCCTTTACTGAAGTCTACTGACTTAAGTGTTAATCTCATCTAAAAAAATACCTTCACAGAAACATCTAGAATAATGAACGTTTGACCAAGTATCTGCATACCATGGCCCAGCTGAGTTGACACATAAAATTAACCATCATGGACTTTTTGTTGCATGCCGGGCAAAAGTGTCGGGGTTGCGGGTAGGTGGCCCTCTGGCCCTCTTGCCAGTCCATGCTTACCTGCCTGGGGCTGCCATTCCTAGGGAGTGCTTGGGGACGTCCCTACAGACTGGTCAGATGGCCAAGTCATGGACAAGCCTCAGTAGGTAACAAAAGGGGCTTCTGACCTTCCTCCCATGCAATTTCCTCCCAGGAGATGGAATGGAAATATGACAAGAAAAATTAACAGGACATGTGTGGAGTTCAGAAAGCAGAAGGAGCCTCTTCTGTTCTACTGTCCAGAAAATTATTCTCAGGGCTAAGTTTATAACAGAATCCCAGTATGACTCTCAGCTGAGGCCCAATGCTTCCTTTCCCTGCTTCTTGACTGGGGGTCTCCAATGGCCATTATTTTGACATAAATTGCACAAGTAAAAGTATAGTTGGTAATAATAGTGTAACTCAATTAATGAAATTGTTTCTCATAAAATGTGTGTGGTTGACTTAATTTTTTTAAAGACTATGTGATAATATTTCAGCAATTTGGGAACATGGGGAAAAAATGAGTAGGCCCACCATGCTAGCCCAATGATTTATACTTTTATGTAGTCTCTTCTAATCCTTTTCCATATATACATACTTGCTCGCATAATTGTTCTAGTGTTCATGTATTTTATCCTTTCCCCATTAACATTATATCATAAGTACATTTCCATGTCTATTTGTAGTTAGTCTTTACGGAGCCATAACATCCCATCAAAAGGACATACCATAATTTAATTAACTAATCCCTATTGTTGCATGTTGAGTTTGCCTATAATCTTTGGCTGTTATAAATCATGTTGCAGTGGTTTGCTTTCCTTTAGGATAAATTACTAAAAACAGGATCACTGAGCCAAAGGACATGAACCTTTTTTATGGCTCTTGATGCACATTGTTTTTGTTGGATTTGATTGAGTTGTGTGTGTTTTTCTAAGAGTTGTTGCTGTTGTTGTTGTGTCTCTTTCTTGTTCCCAACAACAACCTCTGCAGCTAAGGCAACGTGTAGATTGGCCGTCACAACTCCCTGATTCCTTCAACCGTATCTTTCTGACAAAAATATTCTCCAAGGCTAAAAACGTTCATGGCCAGTCCTAGCTTGAGAGGATTTATAGCTTGGAAAATGTGAGTACAACCTCTGCAGCCATTTTTCAACTGGGAGTGGAAAAAAACTATGTTTTACACTTAAAAGGCGATTTGGGATTTATTTTTGGTTCTTTGATAATTCGGGGAGACTTTGAAATGCTTGTTGCTTCTCAACATAGTTAAAGAAGCATCTCAAGTTGAGATGTTTGAGAAATGGTAGTTAGAGCAAACATTAATGGTATTATTATCTCTTTAAAAATTCATTTGTAATTTTTTTTGTAATTGGAATTTCCTATTAAACATCATTGTGGCATGGTTCTATTTCGTTTGGTGGATTCTGTTAAATATGTTTGCACTTCTTATTTTGGTACAAGGAAGTAGTGTATTTTAAGAAGTAAATTTAAGAATTGCGTGGTTTTAAACTTAAGCATAAGAAGGTAGGGAGTTTTATTTTGGGAAAAATGATTTATACTTGAACTCATATATTTTTTTTTTGGACATCTCATATAAATGGAACCATATAGTAGGTGGCCTTTTGTGATTGGCTTATTTAACTTAGCATTAGTTTTTTGAGGTTCACCCATGCTGTGGCATGTAGCAGGTCTTTGTTCCTTTTTATAGCGGAACTATGTTTCACTGTATAGATATGCCACATTTTATTTATCCCTTCATCAGTTGATGGACATTTGGACTGCTTCCACTTTTTGGCTATTGTGAATAACGAAGCTATGAACATTCATGTATAAGCCTTGGAGGTTTTATGTTTGCAGTTCTCTTGGAGACATATCTAGGGGTGGAATTACTGGGTCATATGGTGACTCTATGTTTAGCTTTTTAAGAGACATAGAGATGGATGAGATGATGTTTGGGTGTATTAGCGTCAGCTTGGGCAAAAGGAATGACCCAAGCTGGGGGTAAGGAAATAGGTTGGTATAGGAGTTCCTCAGTTCAAGGAAGTTTTAATGTGGATTTTTTAAATAAAAAAACTGTTCACTTCATTATTATCTTCTCCTCAGTTTTTAAGTATATTTGTGTAATAGTGAAATTGTAAAGGACAGTAATGGTTTGAAAGAGTCTACATGATCCATGTATGAATCTTCCTATAATTTTAAATGCCTAACCTTTTAGGAATTAGTTTTTGCAATGGAAAGCAAATACTCCTCCCCCTATAAAAACTTTCTCAATATAAATATTCTATTTGAATCTTCGAATAAAAACAATTTCTGTGCCTGCCTTTAGTTAAATACACTAATGTTGATTCCTTTGAAACCCAATGAGGAGAACCAATATTCACCAAATGTTTGAACTCCCCTTGAATTCTGCTGTGTATGTGAGGGCTACGATACAATTGGTTTACTTTAAGGAATATCCTTTTAATTATATGGGAAGTGTTTTGAAAGCATTTCTGAAACGGACATTTAATAAACTGGAGAAAATGTACTATAAGCATGTTCATGTTACTATCAGATGCTTAATTTTTTACTTTTAAACTTCTGAATAAGAATACCTTAGGAATTTGATTGTAGCCTTGGTATGAAACCGAAAATGGTTAATTCATATGAACATTGGCCATGAGGATCTCTTTTCCCTTCTTTAGAAGAAAGATGATATTAGCTTGTGTAATTATATCCCTAGGTGGCATTAACCACAGAATTGAAGGTTTGGCTTCCTTCTGGCAAACAAACCTCGGTTTTTGACTTGACACTTGTACAGCTCAGTTGTATAATCATGCTACATTGAAGGGTGGAAATTAGAGTGTAGGGTTGCTGATTTATATTCCATGAACTGAGTTTTCCTGTGCCAGCCCAGAAAAATCTTACCATTGCTGAAGTGTTCAGTTTTTTTGTGGCTTCTACAGACCCTGTAAGGGATCCAGGAGGCAGATTTTGGTACATTCCAGCACAAAGTCTAATTATGGACGTAATGATTGGTGAACATTTAAAGCAAAAGCCTAAATACTAAACCTGGAACTTCTCGTTTTTAAATTAAAAGGTCAGTAACCCGGTGTCAACAGTTTTAGACAGCTTGGGTTATATCTCTAAGAAATAATCAAAGTCAGCAAGAAAAAACAAACCCAGACCATTTTGTTGCTTATAAGTGAAGAAATCCAGTTGTCTTACATGTTGTAACTGACACGACTTGACATGTTCATTTTTTTTAAGGCGTTGGGTTTTGAATAATTGCTTCTTGCAGAAAGCCTGTATTTTCTGTCCTCTGTGGTTACCAAGCTGTACTTGACTTTTAAAAGAGAGTCAAAGGAACGTATCCTTGTGAGAAATTGCTGCTTTGTGGAGTACAAATGAGAGGTTTCATGATCTTTGAAGCCAAGACGACCAAATTTGGCTTGGAAGCCCCATTGCCAGGCTGTATTTTATATTCTTCATTGCTTTCCTAAATTGAACTGTCCTTTTGTTGGAACAGAAAAAGAAGGTATAGGGGAGGGTTGGGGTTTAGTTAAGTGACTTTTCCATGGGCTCAGGAAGCAGAGAATTCTTGGCTGTTCTGGTCTAGCAGGAGGGCAAGATGCTCCGGTGTGCCCTAATCCAGGGCATGTCACTCAGGGATGACTTTGGCCTGCAGGGGACATTTGCCAATGTCTAGAGGCATTTTTGGTTGTGGCAGTTGAAGGGTGTGTGCTACTGGTGTTCAGTGAACAGAGGCCAGGGCTGCTGCTGAACATCCCACAGCACACAGGACAGCCTCCTACAAAAATGTGCTGAGGTGCAGAAACGCTGACCTGGAGGGATTAGTCCTTAACACCAGGTGTGAGGTTTCCTGCCCTGGTTCACACAGGGGTGGAGCGCAGAAAGAAGATCCATTGTCTTTCTTCCAACAAAATGTTCTCTTTACTTGGCACCTCATTTCTTGGCTCTGCTCTTAAACAGTGCCCTGAAATAATAAGAAACATGAAGCAAGCTTCCTACCTGCAGGAGAGGTGTGGAGTTAATGGAAACCACACACACACACACACATGCACGTGTGCCCGCACACACACGCATGTGGCTGGTATCACATGACTTCAGCACACGTTGCTAGCAAGATCTCAGAGGCCTGGACTTATTTTCTTCCTTTATTTGTCAAATGTTTCATAAAGTGCTTTTGCCCCAAGTTCTTTCTTCGTCATGGTTGTTTAAAAAAATGTGTTTTTGGTGAGGAATTATTCTTTAAGCCTTCACTTTTCTTGAAAGGGAAACACTTTGACAGATTAGAAAGTTGTCCAAAGTCACCATAACCTCTTGTCTGTTTGGAACCTTACTGACATGAGATTATTTCGATTTTCCTTGGCCGTGGCTGCAGGGAAATGGAATGACTCTCATCGGTTTTCTAGAGTCAACATGTCCAAGCATTCTGGGGGGGCCAACTGTTGTCCGTGAACAAACGTAAACGTGTAACCCAGGCCGGCCACTCCCGGCCCTGAGCCGTGTGAGCACCATTGATTCTTGGGGCTCCTCCAGGCAGGACAAAAGTGAACAAAATACATTCACACTAACACACTCGTGCCTCCAGCTGACATCCGTCTTCCACTTCTCAATGAAAGGGAGAGTGATATAAGCTAAAAGGACCATGGTCCACTGAATCATTCCCGAAATTGATGGTGGTGGGGTGGGCTGAGAAGTCTTGGGACCTGGAGGTCTTCTTCATCCCCTCAACATACTCAGGCTGGGCCAGTCCTGCTCGGTACTGTCACTGCCCATAAATACTTATTGCGCTACATCCTAATCACTATGAAGAAGGGGTAATTGAATTAAGCATGTTTTCTGCCTGGTGCTTTGTTATAATTATTTAATTTTGAAAAACAACCTTATGAATGGAGAACCATTATCATCATCTTGGTTTTGCAGATGAGCAAACTGAGGCTCAAGAAATCAAATAATCTGTCAACGGTTACAGAACTACTAAGTCAGTCAGGATTTGAAAGGTGGGCAAATTACTTTTGTAATTTCTAGATTCTGCCATACAGTAGGAGTTCAACAAATGTCCCCGAGCTGAAATTTAATCTACTCACAAACTGATGGCAAATTATATATGATTTATATGCATTTAACTTGTGATATCAAAAACATGTGCTGAGTAAACCAGCAATTAAGTCTCAGGGATTTAGAGTGTGTAAACAATGAGGAGACTGTTCTTTACCATCATGTCCAGTGGTGCCTCCAAGAAGTGGCTGCTTCCTCCTCAATGTGCAGTTCTGACGCTTGAAGATTATTTGCCATCTTGGGTCCTAAGTGCAAACCATCCTCTTCACAGTGGTGCTCAAGTGAAGAAGTGGGGACCTGCTTCAATGCTGGAGAGAATCTGGTTGGGTTGCTTTCATGGAGACATGGCCCCAGTCGGGCCAGGAATGGTCCGGAGCTGCACTGTCCTGCTGCCCCAGGTGACCACTGGGCACCCCAAATGTGGCTAGTCTAGTATGTGTAAAATACATGCTGGATTTTGAAGACTTAGCATAAAAAAAGTAAAATATCTCGTTAGTCATTTTTTATATCGATTACATGTTGAAATAATATTTTGGGTATATTTGGTTTAAAATATATTATGAAAATTAACTTCACCTGTTTCTTTTTATGTTTTTAATGCAGCAAGCAGAAAATTTTAAATTACATATGTGGCTCTCATTATGTTTCTATTGGACAGCAGTGGGCAATTTAGTGAGTTTTCAAGGAAAATATGACTATATGTGCTAACTTTATAACCTAACTCCCCCACCCCAGCTGAAAATGCAGCTCCTCTGTAATCAGCAAAGCAAGTCCGGGAAACAGGTGTTGTGTTTTCACGAAGGAGAAATATGGAATTTTGGTGAGATTAGATCATTAAAGCAAGTTCTTGTAACCAGCAAGGATCGTACCGGGAATTGAATTCAGGTTTATCTGAATTCAACCCTGGACTCTTTCCCTTATGGTTCATAGGAGAGCAACTAGAAGAGGAAAATGGGAGGAAACGTGGCCGCCCTTTTGGCCATGCACACTCAAAAGCCACGAGCCCACTAGAGGAGAGTTTTCGTATCATTAATGTTCATTTAAACACAGAGGGTATAAAAATTCCAGTGAATTGAGGGCTCTGCTTAGTTGATTGTTGATGAATCCACATTTCATGGAATATTCTAATTTTTTAATTCTACGTAAAAGAAAGAGCTACTTAAAAAATGGCAGCTTTCTTTATTGTTGAATGAGCTTATGTCTACACTTTATCACCCCCTTTTAAACCATGCTTTTTAATCACCATCAGAGGGGACTGCATTTTTGGTTTTGTTCCACAGGAGGATAGAGGTTAGGAGGGGTTTTTAGCTGACTTCCATATAGCCCCTCACTACCACCTGCCCAGGGTATAGGTCTACACAGCATGAAGTGCAGCTGAGCTTTGGCAGCTGTTCACTTTCTGTGGTTACCAACCCAGTGGGTGACCATTCTTTTTGCTTGTTTGCTTGTTGTTTTTAATCTCCAGCCAAATGTCAATAGAAAACAGTTATTGTTCCATAACATTTTAGACTGAGATCTTCACCACCACCAGGAGATCCTCGCCCGCCAGTCCACTGCTGGTGCTCAATCCATTTTATTATCCACTGCTTCAGTGGAGAATTGTGTACCCTGAGTTACACAAAACACTGGGACAGTAGAGCCAGGGGCCGCCGCCTTCTTCTTTCAAGATATCTGTGATTTGGATTTTGGAACAATGAAAGTAAAAAGGCCAGAGAACTCGTGTGAGCATGAAAAGCTTAAGTCTTGGTGTAGTAAATGAGAGAAGGCTGTAGAAGGCTACCAGCTGGTGGCAGAGATGGGATTAGAACCCAGGGTTTCCTGCTTTCCAATGGCTGTTCCATTTCCAGAGGGGTTGGTGCTGCATTGTCTGGCTCAGAGCTGGGGCTGAATTGTAGGGATAAGGCCATTACCTTTGAATCCGCCCAAGGTGATGGCATGGAAGTCATGGTTGACCCTCTTGCATAGATCACTTAGTGACAAGTTACTGACTAATGTGACATATGACTGAATCAAAAAAAGTGAAAAACAAGTCTGTATCCCCAGTCCTGCCTGACCTCCTCAGACCCCAACGGACACCTCCAACCAACTGATGTTCCTCTCTGAAGGCATGGCAACCCAGATGGCAACCCCTGATAGCATTTAGTATGTGAATGCGTCACATGCATGAACTCATTTAATTCTCACAAAGACCCCATGGAGGGGTCACTATCATTATCCCCACTTGACAGATGGGGAAACTGAGTCATAGAGAATGAAGAAAATTGCCCAAATTGACGCAGCTGGGGAAGGACCCAAACCAGAATCGTGCACGCAGGCAGAGACCAGCTTTGGAGTCTTCTTTAAGCCACTCCGGGAAGCCCTCAAAGGGATCAGGTCCAGAACTGAGCACCTGTCTTCATCCTCAGCCAGCCCCTCCTCTAACCACCTACTTCTCTGAGTGGTTTTGCCATTCTCCTTGTTCAGGGGATGGGTGGTGGGTGACACCTCCTGACACCTACAGGTACTCCAAACATTGCCAAGTCTTGCAGAGGCTCCCCCTCGGAGCTCTCCAATTCTCCCTGCTCCTTTCTGTCACCGCAGAACTCGGGTGCCAGCTACAGCTTTGGATTGTAGAGTATTAAGGGGAAGGGTGCAGGGGGAATCCAGTGGAGGGATGACACCCCAACCCCAGTGAGAGCCTCCTGTCTGACCTCCCAGCTCTCCGTCCCCTCCATCCCAATCCTTCCCATCCCAGGCAGAGAACTGGCCACTTGAGGAGCCACTCACAGCACTTATGTAAATACACGCTGTGGGCCCCACCCCAGCCCTGCATGAGCAAAACCCTGCCGTGTTGAGGCTGGAACCTCCGTTTCTAACAAGGTCCCCAGGTGTCCTGATGGGCAGCCCGGTTTGGGAGTCACTTCTCACTTACTCTTCCTAAATGTATCCCCCGCAGGCCCAGCCTGCCCCGCACAAGCACCCTCTGCAGCTCTCCGCTGTCCCAGGATCAACAAACAGGCTCCCACGCGTGCCTGCCCCAAGCCCTCTCCTCATGGCCTGGGCAACTTCCCCAAAGCCATTTCCAGCTGTTCCCCACTTGTGCCTTTTACTCCAGCTGCTCCAAATGGTACCCGTGGTGGTGGTGGTTAGGGGGGTACTAGGAGACTTGTCAACACTCCCCAGTGTTCAGCAACCGACTAGGGGCCTTCGCTGAGCTTGGGAATGTCCCAGCAGAGGCTTCATGAATGAGTTGCGGGGACACTTCTCTGCTCAGACTGAATGATGCTGGGAGCTCAAGGACCTGGAGTGCGTGTGCGCAGCAGAACCCTCTCTGAAGTGGTGTTTAGACATTGGTTGTCACGACTATGTTGTTTTTGCTCAGGGCTCAACTCTCTAAGTGGAAGAAAGAGTTTGTTTTAAATTCTGTTACCGCAAAATGGAGGAGGGTTACGTTCATAGGCTCATAGTCTCCAGCGGGCAGAATTCCTCACTGTGAAGTCCTGCTTCACACGCCTCCCATCCTGGACTCGTCTCTGCCGGGGACATATGGGGCCCCTGAGGAAGTCCCTGCCCCTGGAAGACAGAGGTGAGACTCTGGTTCCTTGATGCTTCCCGCCGACCATCCTTCTGCCCCCATTGTCCTTTGTCAACATGGGCTCCATGGCACAGCTCTGAGACACCACCTGCAGCCTGGGAACTCGCTGTCACTCAGTCTGGGAAGCAAGCTGTGACTGGCTTGTCAGAGGGACACCTGCTGTCCTGTCTCCTTCTTACCTGTTGCACAGTCAGAGGCAAACAGTGGTGGACCCCGTTTCTCCACGTACCCCTTTCTCTATCCCTGGAGCACACAGGACCTCTGAGCCCTGTGCATAGTATTTCCTGGTTCCTTTGTCGGTTCATTCATTCAATCCATGTGTATTGGATGTCCGGGTCTTCCTGTGGTCACAACAAAGACTCGCTCTCTGCCTCGAGGAGTTCCTAACTGGGTACAATAATTCCTCTGCATTTTTAAACCCACGCCTCCTTCGCCAAGTAAAAATTCATGTCCTCTTTTATCCTTGGTAAAAATTTAAAAAACAAACTATTGTTATTTCAGCAAACCAAACAAATCAAAGCAATGATAACTTTAGATTGTGCTTCTAGCTTATTAGTTGCTGTCAGTCCCCACACCCCACCTCCCGGCTCTCCCAAATGTGAGAAGCTCCAGGGTGTGACAACTTGGATTTGTTTCCTCACTTCCAGGGCCTCTAGAACTAACCAGGTGATTACTGCTATCATGGCCAAGGTGACCACACACGCACCCGGTACAGGGCAGGCACTGGCTAATGGCTGACGAAGGACCACTTCATTTTCTAGCCTGCCTTTTCCTATCCTGATACAAAATACCGAGAATGCCTGCATCGTGTCTATCCACTATCTGTGGGTCTTTGTTAAACTCTTTTCCTGTGTTTCTTCCATCTCCTATTAATAGAGGAGAAGTCCCTGGAAGGCACAGAGTATGTTCTTCTTATCTTTCTCTCTTTCTCATGGAACCTAGTCCCATCTCGTGCACATCTTAGATACCCGATACCTATGTTTCAATGATTAGGAAAATAAACATTTAAAAATTGCTGCCAGCATGCCCCAGGGTCCTGTCCAGTAGAATTTTGACTTCCTCCCTTTAAAATAACAACAAAAAGAATATTGCATATTTTTTTTCTTCTACTATTCCCATTTTGATAACCAGTAAAGGGTACAGTACGTCTTTGGCGAGACAGGTTTAGCCCTATGATGCCCATGGGCACCCGCTCTCTTGCTACTGTGACTTTGAATCTGGAGCCAAGGCTATGCCTTTGCTCTCGGGGGAAGTGGCCGCCAGGAACCTCCCCAGCATGCTCCACAGAGTGTGGCGGCAGGGCCTCCGGAGGCCCACCCAGGAGGAGAGGTCTGACTGCAGAAGGAGGCAGGGTTGACCTCGCCTCAGGCAGTGCACAGCACATCCCTGTGCAGAGGCCAGCCTGACCTTGAGCGTAACACCTGGCAAGACATCCGACACCTGCGCTTTCCATGGCCCATCCATGCTCCAGTGGCTCCCCAGGGATGAGAAAGGAAGACAGGCTGACCCAGCTGGGGCTCTGGTAACCAGTACAAGTTTTCGTTAGCTGCTATTCCCTGCTATGTTTTATGGCAACAGAATGGCCCTCCTGGTCTCTCTCATTTTTCTTTTATTGTCCCAGAACGCTGTACTGAGTATTGTCTTTGGAACTTCAGGAAAACCTCACCAAACCCCCAAGGACTAGATTGAGGCTGTTTGTCTTGGTGTCTGAGACTAACAACAGCCAGCAGTCATTACGAGAACAACATTCAGCACGGGTTAGGTACCAGTTGCTATATTATTTAGTTTTCCATACCCCTTTGAAACAGATATCATTATGCCCATTTTGCCATGTAAGAAACTGAGACTCAAAAATTGAGCACTCCTCCCTGAGTCATGTCCCTGGCAAGCAGCCAGGCTGGGATTTGAACCTGTGTCAGTCTGACTCAAGCTCTTGCTCTTTTCTGGATACTTGACCAAAAGGCACATTAATACTGTAAATAATATTGCAAAGAGAATGCTTAATCTACCAAAGAAAGCAAATGCTTCAGCCGCAGAGAAACAAAATTTATTGCCAGCCAATTGATATATTAGTTACGAATCAGATTACATTTTCCATAAAGCATTTCCTACAGGAGCTCCACGTGGCAGTGATGTTAGCAAAGTATGAATTATTTTAGTACTTGAGAGTTATTAAACTACTTGTCATTAAAAATAATTACTTATTCAGACATTCTTCTAATTCAGACTGGCGGTTTCCTGGAAGTACTCGGAGTTAGCGCTATCATTTGCTAATTCACTGGGTCACGAAAACAATCAGTTTGGATTGCCAGTGGGCTAACCTGGTCCTGGCTGTATCTGTCAAAAATTCTGATGGTTTTAGCTCCCCCGTCAGAATTAATCTCGGTCCCTTCCAGCTTTATCTCATGCATTGGTTTGCGAAGTTTTTATCTAGGATGTGCCTGGCACAGAGTATGTGCTCAGTGAATATTTGTTGAATAAATGAAGCAAGGTCCTCATGGGTGACATTAGTCAAAATATTGAACAGGACAAGGCTGAGAGTACACAGCTCAAGGTTTCTGGTCCCTACCACTATCCAGACACTGGCTTGATGACAGTCACCGATGACCGCTGGGCTGCCAAGTCCAATGCCCTCTTTCAGTCTCTTCTCTTTACCTCCATACTTGGTTAAGTTTCAGGACAAAATTGTCATTTTTTTACCCACCCTGTCTTGTCTGTCTCCATCTTTTTTGCCCTCCTCCTCTGGGTACCCCCAAAATGCTGGGGTTCTTCCTAGCTCCTCTCTTCTCTCTACAGTCTTTCCACACGATGGGGTCTCATCCACTCACATGACTTCTGCGACCACTTCTAGGCTGAGGGATTCCCCAACCACCTCTCTTCCAAGTTTCAGAAACACATGGCCAACTACTCCTGATTGGGAAGCCCTGCAAAAAGAATGCCTTCAAAATCAACTTGGCATCTCTCCCCCACCACAAACTAGAGTCGCCTTTTGTGTTTTCTAGCTTGGCCAGTGTTATCACTAAATCTCCTAATCTAGAAACTTCGTAACTGTGCAGAATGCTACTCTTGCCCTCTCTATCCTCCCATCACTGTCTGGTTAGTCACTAAATCCTGTGGATTCTATTCCGGGAATGTCCCACACAGCCAGCCTTTCATCATCCTGTTTTCTGCAGTAGCTTCCAACTGCTTGGTCCCTCTCAATTCTCCTTTCAGTCAAGTTCATCCTCCATAGGCTGCCAGACAAGAGGATCACATCATGGCAAATGGGCCAGTAGCAGTTGCCAGTCTCAGACTTCTCCCAACTGAAGGCAGCTAATGGTTGACTTTGCGTCTCCTCCAAACTTGTTAGCCATTGGCGTCGATGGCCCCAGGCTAGACCCAGTCCACTGCCTGTTTTGTGCTGGCACAGACACCACCACGCTCATTCCTTTGCATACAGTGTGTGGTTGCTTCCCTGCTACAGTGGCAGAGCTTGTGGTCTCTTGGCCCATATAGCCTAATGTATTTACTATCTGGCTCCTTATAGGAAAAATTTGCCAACACCTCGTCTAGAGGATCTGACAGTCTAGAGAAGGAAGGCAGACATAAACAAATAAAAGTCAATTCATCTTTCATCTCTGAAGTCTCATATATATTAATGTGTGGTCTGCCGACCACCTATATGACGCCACCTGGAGCCTTACCCAGCTGATTCTGACTTCCTAGAGTCATATAGAATCTGCCTTTTTACAGACCTTCTAGGTGATTCTTCGCACCGAAGTCTGAGCATTGCTGACTTCAGTGCCTGCCACTCTGTCTGGTGCCTGGTCACCCCTGAGAAATGTTAGAATGAATGAATGGGCAGAAAGTGTCTGTTCATCGATTGTATCTCAATTCTGTTAAAAACAAAACAAACAAAAAAAACCCCACTGGCCTTGTCTGTTACATAAAGTTATGATTTCAGTTTGTAATCCTGTAAGTGACTTAGCAAAATTTACCACCCATCCTGGCACGGTGCTGCTGGGCTTCCTCCAGAGAAAATGTACACACAGATCATTCTCCTCGACTGTCCTTGGCCACGTCTTGCTCCTCCCGAGGGAGTAGGTGAGTGGCTGCCTCCCATTCCCGAGCAGCGGAGCAGAACCGGGCTACAGACGCTGGCTCCTACCTCAGGGGCCACTGCCTGGGGCTGTCCTGGACTGCGTCATTTACAGTCACATAACAAAAATAAGCGGACTGGTTTTTTCACATCCCCAAGCTCAGAAAATGTTCTGTCTCCTTGTGGTGCAATGTGACGGGCCGACAGAAAATAAATAAAAGCGAATGCAACCCATTAGTGTTTGGAAGGCGAACGCTTCCTAGTGAAAATAGAGTCTGTAACTACATGTTGAGACAGATGTTCACACTTGCTACTCTTGTTAGAGTACTTAAAAAAATAAATTCGAGATAAGAAAGGCATGGGCATTCCTGGGGCCTGTGTGTTCTCAGCAATTTAAGCCCTTGCAAACGGTCTTCACGGCACAGAGGGATTAAAATGTTGAGATAATTTTCCTGGCAATTCCACCTGAATTTTCTTGTTAGAGCCAAATAATTGGGGTAAATGGGATTTTTAAAAACTTGGATTATTTGTATAATTAATGACTTTAATGGCCTTTTCTTTGTTTTGCATACAAAGATTCAGATTTAACGTTCTGTTGACGTGCTGGCATGGGTGTACGTGTTTGGACCATGCCTTATAAGGGCAGCGATGAACTCAACAGGTTTGCACTTGTTTCTCCCATTTGGGTTTAAGGTGCAGCCACACGAAGGATTTTAGCTCCAGTCATTCTAAGATAACTGAAATGTCTGGGCTTTCTTGGGTACTCAAAGTTTTCCTGTGATAGACATCACCTTCCTTAATCCATTCTTTTCATTTCATATATGAAGTTATCCATCACAGACATGTTTATTCAAGCAATTGTTGACATATTTTAAATGAATGAATTGCCTGAGCGATTTGGCTTTAGAGTGTTTAAGTAAATTGAGAACTGTGTTCTCGCTGACAAGATGTGGAGAAAAAAACAACCCCCCAAATATCACTATACTTGTAATCTTTACATTTTTTTAAATCCCTCAAAACCTTATATATACCTTCTTTGAGCCATCTATTCCATGTTTTTAAATTTATCATATTCCAAGCAGTTTATACTAAACCTTCCTGTGCTTAATCTTATTTGATCTAAAAATCTCCTATGCCTAGTTATTATATTTTCATATTTAAGTGTTTGGTATGATTTTCTTCTTTTAAGTACATTTGTAATGACAATGTTTCTATTTTTGTTCTTCTATCATTTATTGAAACATACCAGAGAGGTAGACGTGAATTAAAAATTGTCTTCTCACAATTTTTTTCAGGAAAGAGCTTTAGAATGGGTTACTGATTGCACCAGTGTGGGGCTTATCAGCAGGTTAAAGCCCTATGTAGGTGAATCATTAAAGGGAGGCCAAATGAATTTCATGGACAAATCTGAGGTTTACCAAGAAAAAAATAAATCCTTATGTAATCATACCAAGAAGGGATCAGGTATTGTTATACATCTAGGACACAAAATAAATATAAAAGGCAGGCCCCCTTTTCATTCAGCTGTTTTTTATTAATAAACCTCCATCCATCACAAGTCGCTGGGAAAGCTGGCCAGATGTTTGCAGCCCACCCCACTCGATGCCCAGGTCACCCCTGCAGGAGTTGCAATTTAGCTAATTTCACTACTGCAGTAGCTTGATATAATTAAAGACTCAGTAGGGTGTGTTTTTAACACTATTAAGCCATTAAGGATTTTTAGGGGACCAGGAATGTTCCTTCCTTGCAGTAAAGAGGGCAACATTCTCTTAACACAAGGAAACCAAGGAACCAGTTTTGAAAAGAGTTAAAGTACCTAGCAGCGCAAGGCAATTCTCTGACATCCATTATGGAAATCGATAAAGAAGGATGCCACATTCACGATTGCTTTCTTTGCTCTTTCCTGAGAGAAGGAAAGACTGAGGCACAGTCAACAAGGCTGCGCTTGCTTAACCAAAGCAATAAATCCTCTGTGTCAGAATTGCGTTTTAAAACATGTTCTATGCAATCTTTTTTTTGGTGCTGAGGTCTGTTTCTGAGCCCAGTTTACCTAATTCCTGAGAACAATAAAGGCTCAATAAAGGATTTTTCCCACCTGTTTTAAAATAACATGGAGATATTGCTCCATGAATCTTTCAGCAGCTCAGTCCTGTGAGTAAAATATGAGACAAAGGGAAGAAGGCAGACTCTGTGAGCAACCAAGTTGCTGGAAAACAATCAAAAAAAGTTATGGTAGCACCAGAAGGCATTTAAATAGATGGAGTGGATCAGAAAACATTTTGAACCTACTTTCCTGAGGCTAGGCCACTTTCAAGGTCGGTTTTGGTTCAAAGCCACGTGCAACTCGGAGGTTTTCTGCCCTGCGGAGGGGCTGGCCTGACCTCACCCTGGGAGCTCCCCCAGCACCTTGAGCGGCCAGGGCTCTCTTTAAGCCTTTCAACAACCCCTCTGGGAGCACCAGGGAAGGGTGTGTGTGAAAATCTTCCACGTGCTCTGTGATCGTTTGTTTAAATTTGGTTTTACTATTTAAGTGCTGGTTCAGTTAACAATCAGATTCAGAGACAAGTCCCATAAATCAAGACAAGGGCCTTTAAACGCCCCCTTCCCTCCGTTCCAGTAACAGGGAAAGAATACGGTGCCAATTCTGTGAGTTGCTGTCATAGAGCCACGGGGGGGGGGGGGTACCCAGAGTTGCCGCCAACACGTTCCCGTGAGACGTTCAGTTCCCGGGAGGTGATGAGGGAGGCAGTGAGGGGTCCAGAAGAGCCAGGGGCATTTTGTGTGGGGGTCGTGCTATGCCAGACACTGGGGACCCAAACCACTTGTTTGTCCAGATCTGGAATGTTTCAGGCCCTTTGAGGGAGCCTGGGGGTGGGGGCAGTGGAAAGATCCAAAAGAGAATCACAAAACCACGATTGAAGATTTTAAGAGCAAGGGGGCTATGGCATGTTCCAGGTCAAGGATGTGCAGTGTAACTTGGTCAAAGGCCAACTGTGGTCACTGTCAGCAGAGAAACAGTTGAAGGGCCCAGGCAGCCAGGTGAGGACAATATTGTTTTGTTTCGGCCTGGGAAGGTGCAGACCATGAATTACATCCATTAGGCCAGGGAGTGTTCTGTGTAGCAATCCAGGCATACATCTGAATGCAAATCCAACTGGACCTAGCACTGGCTTTGGCAAAATAAGGAAATTTTGTCCCGTGGGTGCTTGGCCTAAGGCTAAATCCACCTCGGAGACATGCCTGTTGGGAGCTGTCATGAAAAGGGGTGTCCTGATCTAATTGAAACCTTGATTTCTGACTTGATCCTATTAGTAACGCCTGCTTTGCTGAAGTCCTTTGGGGACCAGAGGAGTCTAGTGACCAGAGGCAATGGAAAGTTCCCGTTCTGAGCTGGAAGTAAACCAGATGTTGACTATGTGACTGGTTGTCAGTGTTGATCCTGGTTCACATGAGGATGGCTCCTTGCAGATGTGTAGGCTAATCAAAGCCAACTGGCTTTTACACAGACCTGGCCCTCTTGCCTAGCCTCCACCTCCTACCCAAAATGACTCAGCCTTTAAACAAGTCTAATTGTAGCTGAACTTAAGGATTCATTTATCTTTTATTGAGCACATATTATGTGTCAGGCACCATACCAGACACTGGGGATACACACGAGATGGTCTCCTTCTTAAGAAGGCCCTTAAGGCCATGTGCATG
The DNA here is from genome assembly GCF_041146395.1 of Eulemur rufifrons. Lineage (NCBI taxonomy): Eukaryota > Metazoa > Chordata > Mammalia > Primates > Lemuridae > Eulemur > Eulemur rufifrons. Next base: position 62,866,425 of record NC_091010.1, on the reverse strand, counting down.
ATCTGGCCTTGGCCTGCCTCTCCAACCAGATCTTGTGCCGCTCCATGCCTTTTGTGCTGCAATCATACCGGCCTCAGGGCCTTTGTATCTGCTGCCTTTCTATTTAGAATATACTTGCTCTTGCTCTTCCCACAGCTGCATCCATCCCATCTTCCAGGACACAAATGCCTTCCCTGACTACCCCTTCTAGAGTAGATTTCCTATCCAGTGATCCAAGAGACAACACTAATAATAGTATAATAACTGTTCCATCCTAACCCTAATTCACCCTATTTTTTTCTTTATAGCACTTATCATAATTTTTAATTATTTTGTTTGTGTTTGTTTGCCCAGAGAGCACATTAAATAGACTCAGACCTTGACTCTGCTGCTCCCTGGATTTGTATCTATCATTAAGAACTTCAATGCCTCAGTTTCTTAATCTGTAAAATGGAATTAATAACAATAGTTTCCTTTTCATGTCATTTAATTAAATCTATTAGTTTCTTATACTTTGGATTATCTTAATAAAACATTAATATGTCAACAAATAGAGACAGAATGCATTAATTCACAGGAACTATATCAAAAACTTATAATCTTAAGCTATGATTATTAAAATAATGATATGTCTTTATTAAGTGGAGTAATTTACAACTATAAAATGTGAGGAGATTTTGCTTGCCTGTAAAATATATAAAAATAATCCAAGAATTACAAAAAGACAATTACTTTCTAAGCTCTCTAAGCATAGCCTGAAGTTTACATGGTCTATAGGTGCATGCATGGAAATCATCTGAATTCAGATGGTTCAACTTAATCCCTGAAAAATTGGTCATTTCTGGGATTTAATAATTTGCTAGTTCAAGATAATGAGATGACAGGGAGTAGTTAACATTTTCTAAAGCAGCAGGTATTAATGACACTAATGAATTATATCTTATCTCACTCTCATTATTGAAAGCTGTAATTGATTTACAAGAGAAGGCATATGTGTTTGTATTTTTGAAAGGCAAATCTTGTAGGGAAAAGAGTTTAGTTAAGAACTGAGAATTAATGTGGTTAGCATGTGATCATATGGCGGCTGTGGTGAAGGAAATGACATGATATATTTCTAGCACTTTCAGAAGCAATCTAGAACTTCCTTTGTTTTTTGATATAAACATTTGAAATAATCCAGGTTGTGACTCTCGATGTATATGCCATCACAGTATCAGATAAGGAGGAGACTCCAACACTCGCTCTCTGCCATTAACTCTGTGATGGCCAATGTGCTTGGCAGTTGGAGTCCTGTTGAATTAAGAGTCCAGTTAATTGAGTTACCATATGTACCCTGTACATGTATTCAGGGTGTGCACCCAGTAATATTCATGGAACATTAGTGTTCTGCTGAACAGAGCTCCATTCTTAATTCAGAAATTCTTTTAGGTGTTCATAATTTCTTACCGTCGTCATTCTGAGCACATTCCGGTGATGTGAATTTGAGTATTTCTCCCTTTGGGTCCATTGATTTTTGCTTTACATATTTTGAAACTATTGTTAGATGCTTACAGACTTAGAATTATTATGTTTTACTTTTGAATTGATACTTTTATCATTATGAAATATTCCTCTTTAATGTTTCTTAACGTAAAGTCTACCTTGTCTAACATTAGTTAGTATACACAGTTGCTTTGCCTAACTTTTGCATAGTATATTTAGTATATTTTTTCCAAAATTTACTATAAATTTTCTGTGTCTTATATTTAAGGTGTGTCATGTATGTGTCTGTGTATCTTGTTATGGGCTACATAATATATATATATATGGAATATGTATATGTCTTTTAATGAAAATATGTAGACTAGACCATTTACATTTAATGTGATTATTGATGCATTTGGATTTTTATCTATCCTTATTTCTATCTGTCATGTATTTTATATTTTGCCCACCTATTTTGAAGTGTTCTAAAAAAAGATTTAAAAAGTCATACCATGTTTCCTTCCCTTTACTTGTACATTCTTTCCTTTTGGTGGCTAATGTAGATACATGCTGTCTTTGACTTATTAGAGTCCAACTTAAATGAGTACTTTCCCTCCTCCAGACAATGCTAGGATTTTTAACTCTATTTTTCACCCTCCCTCTTTTTACTGTTGTTATGAATTTTTAATTCTACATATATGTTAACTTCCAAAAGGTATTATTTTGTGATGGTTATTTAGGTTTACTCACATAGGGACCTTTTCCATTTCTCTTCATTTCTTCTTGCATTACTGGGTTTCTACCTGGGATCGCTTTTCTTCTGCCTAAAAACAAAACAAAAAACAAAAACAGTTCTCTTTACTAGTTCCTTTAATGTAGATCTGTGAGTGATTAATTCTCTTAATTTTTGGTATCCTAGAAATGGCTTTGTTTTACTTCTAGTTTTCTCTTTAGTTTTACATCTGTTTTATTGAGGTACAAGTTACATGTAATAAAGTGCACAAATCTAAAGTTTATAGCTTGATTCATTTTTATATATGGACACACCTGTTTAACCACCACCCAGATCAAAATATAGAACATTTCCAGCATCCCAGCAGACTTTTTGGTGCCCCTCCAAATCAATAACTGCTTCCCCAGAGATAATCAGGCACTCTGACCTCTAGATGGGTAAGTCAGACTAGTTTTACCTATTTAAAAAATTTTAATATAAACGGAGTGATATGTTAGGTACTCGTTTGTTTCTCCCTTCTTTTGCTGAACATTGTGTCTGTGAGCTTCATCTATGTTGTTGTATATAGCAGTAATTTTCTATTTTTATGGCTTTATAGTATTCCATGGTAAGACATTACCATCATGTATCTGTTCTACTACAGATGGTCATTTGGGTTGTTTGCAGTTTTGGCTTTTGTGAATAGTGCTTTTGTCAATATTGTTGCTTACGTCTTTGGAGGACATAGTGCAATTCTTTTGTGTATATGCCTGCAAGTGAAACTGCTGGGTCACCAAGCACGTGTATCTTTAGCATTAGTTGACACTGCGGAAGAGGGTCCTTTATGGTAATGCCACTGTGTACTCTCCCCAGCAGTGTCCCACATCTTCATCTGCACTTGGAAATGTCCGTCCTTGACGTTTTAGCCATTCTGGTGGGTGTGTGTGATGTTTCATGATGGTTTTAGTTTGCATTTCCCTTCAATTCTATTTGTCAAGACTGTCTCTAAGCCCTCAATTTATGCCAATTTGCATTTCAATATAAATTTACAATCAGTTTGTCAACTTCCACAAAAATACTTACTAGTGTTCATTTTGGATTACGTGAAATCAATGGATTATTTTGGGGGAGAATTGACAACTTAACTAGATAAAGTTTCCCAACTTATGAACATGATAATCTCTCTGTTTATTGAAGCCTTCTTTAATTTCTCTTAGCAGTGTTTTGTAGTTTTCACTACGCAAGTAGAATTCTTGCACATCTTCTACTAGATTTATGCCTGTTTGCTATTTTGGTACCATTGAAATAACATATAAATATTTTAAATTTTATTTTCTAATTGTTTAACCTTTACTTTGGAAAGATATTTTTGCTGCATAAGAAATTTGAGTTTGGCTTCCCTCCCCCCACCCCACCCCACCCCACCCCACCCCACCCCAAAAAAACACAGAGGATTTCATTCCATTTCTTTTGGCTTCTTTTTTCCCTGAAAGACAATGTGTTTCCTTCCTCCCCCCATCTGCATTAATATATGTATTTTTTGTCTTTGGTTTCAGCTATTTTGCTGTCCTGTGCCGAGATGTGATTTTTCTTTGTATCTGACCTCCTTGGGCTCATAGCGTTTCTTGAATCTGTGGCTTGATGTTATCTTTCAGTTTGGAAAATTCTTAGCCATTATCTCAGCCAAATATTGCTTCTGACCCATTTCCTTTCTCCTCCTCTTCTGGAACACCAGTTACATGTATTTTAAACCTTTTCATCATCCCCTTTCTTTCATTTTGTACTTCCCAACCCCTCTTTGCTGACTTCTTCAGTCTTGGCTATTTTCATTTGTATCTCCAAGTACTCTAATTCTCTCTTCAGCTATGTCTACTCTTCTGTGAAAGCCCTCTATTGAGTTCTTAGTTCCAGTTATTTTATTTTTCTAGAATTTCCATTTTTAAAATGTATACTCCAATTCTCTTCTCTTTTCTTGAGCATATTAATTACAGTTATTTTAAAGTCTGATAGTTCTAATATCTGGGCCAGCTATAGTTCTGCTTTCATTGTGAACATTTTATTTTGGTTCTGTTTCTTGGTACAATTAGGGAGTATTTAATTGTATGCCAGGTACTTCTGCATGAATTTTGCAGCAGCTTTGCATGATGTTATCTTTCTCCAGGGAGAGCGCACCGTGTTGTTGGGCAGGCAACAGAAAAGCAGGTCACTTTGGTCTAATTAGGGACTAATCCTCCTAGTTTCCTACCATTTCTAGAATGTCATCCCCTGGGTTCTCAAATGAATGCCTGAGGTCTGTCCTAGAGCCGCTACTCTTTATGGATCTGAAGTTCAATGTTTTACCTTTTCATCACTTGAGATAGTAAAAAATGGTGTTCTGCTCTCACACCCCTCATTGTTGACTTCTTAGCTTTTTTTTCTTTTCTGTGCAACTTAACCAGAAAGTACCTCTAGGGGAAATTACTGAGTTTTAGGCTCACTCCTCTGTACATTGCTTCTCTCTGGGATCTTAACTCCTAAACCCTGGCTGCCTTGACAACCCCAAACTCCAAGTTCTGTCTCCCCAACTCGTGAGATCGCCTAAACTCTGCTGGCTTCTCTAATTCTTAGCAGTTTCTTTCCTCTTTGTTTCTCAGCTTTTTCTTCATGCTAAAAACTGGAAGATGCTCTGAGGAAAAAAGAGAGGCGGGCAAAAATTTGGGCTCAGTGAATTTCTCCAGGATTTCTCTGCCTTCTCAGGCCCTGCTGCCTCGGCAGTTCTCTGATGACTTTAAACATGTGGTTTTTGTACTTTTTCTAACTTTTCTAGTGAATACTCCTGCTGAGATTTACTACAATATATTCCATCCGATTTGGAGGCTTTTACAATCCTTAAATTTTAATGAATACATACTACAGTCTATAACCAACCCAAAATAAAAGAAACAAAGCAACATTTAATAAGATAGAACAATATAGGACCACCTATATATATATATATTTTTCTATCTGTTGTGATGCATAATACCATCTAGAATGTCTCAGTGTAAAACCACCTGTAGTGCAGGTTTTGGTCTTAAATTGCTTGTGTTGAGATAGAAAAAGGAATATGCAAATGTCACTTAACTATTTGGGTGAAAGACCCTCAGCATCTGGGAATGCTGATGTTACTAAGATGAGATCACCAGTTGTAACCCTATGGCTGAAGAATTCATCTCTATCTCCATTCTGCCATGTGCAAGTGTGCTGTGGTCTAGGCACTGATACACTTTATAGGTTGAAGTGAGGCCCATTGCTCAGAATCAACATCATCCTCCTGCAACACGATGGTCTCAGGGGCTCAGGAGACCCACAGCTGTCAGTCACTTCTGCAGTTATTAGAAAGAGAAGCTCCATTTTAAATCAACAGCATTTTAAAAGCTGTCAGACAAGAGGCAGGAGTGTAGAAGCCGTGTCTGCCTTGTTCAGAGGGCATCTTTAGAAAATGCCCACTTCAGATTTATCGAAGGAAGAAAGTGGCCATTTTCCCACTTTTCATTCTTTTGATAAGTATTATATACTAGCTAACTATGTGTGTTCAGGTGCTGTGAGGGAGATATAAGGCATCTAAAACGTTATCCATTGCAACTCCAGCAACCTGACGCTCTAGGGATTAGCCAAGACTTAGGTCACTAGTCAAAGCAGTCCTATGTTAAGGGTGAAAATAATTATTGTAGGAAGGGAGTGCTATGGAATGTTTGCCAAGAGGGACAGCTGTGAAATGTGGAGGGGCCTGGGAGGGCTTCCTGGGCAGGGCGGTGTTCGTGGGGGAGCAGGTCTCATGGATGCCAGTGCTCGGCAGCTCATAGCCACTGCTTCCAGGGGGGAAGTGGTCCCTCCTCTGGCCCATACTTTCCACTGGCTCTTTCTTCCCCTTTGATTCTGTGGTCTGAACAACGGCATGTGCCACTGTAGCATTCTGTGGTTCATTCCTGGGCAAGTCCATCCTCAGTGCGAATTGGTGTCGTGGGACATCTTCCCAGGTTTCTTTTCCCTTGGACCAAGCATCTTTGCCACCCACAGTGAACACTCACCTGCAAACCTGTCCCTGCACTGCACCTCCCTTCTCCCGGAACCAGAGGATGAGTGAGAGGCGGGGCACGCAGAGAAAGAGCCAGGGTCGAAGTTGCTCAGGGCCATTGCTCAGAGCTTTGAAGGGGTTTCAACAAATTAGTGGCATTGAGAGAGCATTCTTTTTAATCATTTTCTCCCTTTTTCTTGTTGGCCCTGTGAATTTTTCCAGAAGGCAATGGCTAGAACTTTATAGAAACCAAATGATACGTTCCATGATAGAAATAAAAGATAATTGATTCAGAATATTAATTCATCTCCTCTCTGTGGTTTAGTAAAGATGGTTTCCCCCCCCTTGCCCTTGGAATACAAAGGGGGTTTGTTATTTAAGGCTGATGTTAATTTGTCCCGTCATTTAGCCTCAGAAATGGTTCCCTTAAGAGGTTTAAGGCTCTAGCAAGGAGGCATCCGGCTGCAAAGGGAGCAGTGAGTGGACGTGAGGGAGGCAGGGTTGTGAGCCCACGTGGAAGGCAGAGACCAGGCGGGACTCCTCTCTACAGACCTGGTTCTCCAAGGTCTCACGGGTTACTGGGCACAGCACAGGCATTCGTGTTATTCAGGTGAACTGACTACTGGAGTCGAGCTGCAGTCTTGCACGTGATGGTCCTGTGCTCCTACTTAAGTACCTCACCTGCCTGAGAGCAAATGTCCTTGGCCCTATGTCCTACACTGGAGAGCTGTTAGAATCAGAGCTGGGACACTCAGGAAATTCTCAAACCCATCATCATCCCTACCTCCTGGGTTTTAGCAACCTCCCGTGGAGACTTTGGGGACATGGGATGGGGAAATGGGAGCTGAATAGAGTCCAAGGGCCCACACTGGGTTGAAAGAGACCACCCAGAGAGTTGGTGCTAGCGGGTTGAACCCCACTGGAGGAGGTCTCCAGAGTGTGCTCATGGTTCAGACTTCAGCCCTTGCCTTTGCTGGGTTTAAATTTTTTAACTAATGGTTCAGAGGAGGACATTAATGGGCATCTGTAGACTAGGGGTGTGCAAACGTACTCTGTAAAGGGCTGTATAGTAAATAGTTTAGGTTGTGTAGGCTGTATGATCTGTTGCAACGACTCAACTCTGTTGCTGTAGTTCAGAAGCAGCCGCTGATAATATACAAACAAATGAGTGTGGCTGTGTTCCAGTAAAACTTTATTTTTGAACACTAAAATTTGAATATCATCATTTTCACTGATCATGAAAAATTATTCTTTTCCTTTTCCTTTCCTTTCCTTTCCTTTCCTTTCCTTTCCTTTCCTTTTCTTTTTTTTTTTTTTTTTTTTTTTTTTTGAGACAGAGTCTCACTCTGTTGCCCTGGGAAGAGTGCAGTGACATCATCATAGATCACGGCAACCTCAAACTCTTGGGCTCAAGGGATCCTCCTGCCTCAGCCTCCAGAGTAGCTGGGACTACGGATGCACACCATGACACCCAGCTAATTTTTCTATTTTTAGTAGAAATGGGATCTAGCTCTTGCTCAGTCAAGACTGGAACTCCTGACCTTAAGCAATCCTCCCACCTCGGCCCTCCCAGAGTGCTAGGATTACAGGTGTGAGTCACGGCACCTGGCTGAAAAATTATTCTTTCATTTGAGTTTTTCCCCCAACCATTTATTTGTTTTTTATTATTTATGTATTTGTGTAAAGCCTACAGTACCTGGTATTCTCAGGGGGCCTGTATTGAAGTATTAACCATGACCAACCTTTCTTAGCTTCCAAGATCAGAAGGGATCTGGCACATTCTCCCCAACCATTTAAAAATGTCAAAATCATTCTTAGCTCATGGGCTGTACAAAAGAAGATAGTGGGGTGGACTTGGCCTGCAGGGTATAGTCTGACAACCTTTGGTGTAAACAGTAGGACTTTTGAGTGGATTCCTGTTACAGCTCATGTTTCAAGAGCCCCAAGAAACACTGAGCAACTGAAATAATGAACCAGATCTAGTAAAATAAAATGGGATGAGACTCATTCATTCATTCAGCAAATATTCACCGAGCACCTGCTGAGTGTCAAGCACGATTCTTGTCACTGGCAGCATGGCAGTAAACCGTATAGCCAAGGTCCTGCCCTCAGAAGCTTATTTTGTTTTGTAGCCTGAAGACAACTTATTTATCACAGGTCAGCCTGAGCCCCTAAAAGCTAAACACCTCTTGCCTTTGGAGACTTAGATAAAATTCTATTCTTAGGTTCAGAACCAAACCCACAAATACAGGGCAAGGTCATGTGTTGTTTGAAGTCTCAGTTGACTCAGTATGAGTTAGTGATATGTTACAGCTGAATTAAAGGTAATACGCATAAAGTGTTTGAAGCCAAGGGTGTGATCTTCCATTTCTTATCTGGGCTGGTCAGGCTCTACCTTGAATATTGATCTAGAAATGGTGTGCTCCCTCCTTTAGCAGCTATTTACTGAGGGTTTACTTTGTGCCAGCCGTGAGATTGGGCAACAGTTGCTCAGGAATTCTGTAGCAGCTGAGGCTTGGCTACTGTCAAAGGCCCTCTCTTTGTTCATGAGGCTGCAGTACAGGTAGGGGAAAAATGTGAATTCAAGGGGTCTGGAACATCATGTGGGTTATAAAATCATGAGCAGTAGAGTATCTAAGCCGTGTCCCTATGACAGAGGCTGCCTGAGGGCACAGCTGTGCCCTCCCACCGCGAGTGTCTCAGGGCTGTTATTGGCAACAGAATACTGAGCGGGACATGTCCTGGGTCAATCAATTTTGGCAGTTCCTATTTTCTGATGAGAACCTTCTAGAAGTAGAATAGGCACTAAATTATCTGCTATTGGAATTATTTATTATTTAGGACTTTCTCATTACCATTGTGTAGTAGACAATAATGTTCGTAATTATGACCTTGAGATACTAAATATGTCACATAAGAGCAACTAGTGTTTAATATCATCTTGATAGTAAATACATGTTACTGTGCTTCAAATGCTTAAAAATGGTACATTTGTTATAGTACATATAACTGCTTATTAATCAGCATGTGTAATTACCAAGTATCTGTTTAGTCTCCAGCCAACTCAGGTAACAGATTACCATTCTCCTTTTTCTGGCTGTAAAAAGGAGTTACTGATAAGTGAGTAAATAAGCATCTCTTGCCCTGAAATATCGGACACACAACATTTCCGACCCGGGCATCTTCTGAAGGGTGTGGTGAGGTGTGAGTGACTCTGAATATTAGCCATGTGAAGACCTAACGTACTTCCCCAATTCTAAGACACGTGGATACAAGTTTTCCCCCGCCTCATTATTTCTGAAATCATGATGAATCCAATCAATGGTGTGTTAACCATCGGTAATTTTTCTTTCTTCCTTTCTTTCACATGAAAGTGCATCTTTCAATTAATAGCATTTTACCTTTGTTAAAATGTGGTATTTTTAAATAAGCTATTCTGCTTTTCATGGTGGTGACTTGAGGTGGCTTTGCAGGGGGTTGATGGCCCTAATCTCCAGTACTCCTGTCACAAAGCTACCCCAAGTAAAAATAATAATATTCCTGAACACGAAAAATTGGTGTTTTCTCAATCTCATGTAAAACATGAATAAAAGCATCTTTATTTTGATTTCCTAGTCACAAAAACTCTAAAAGAGAGAGCGGTACATTTGCAGTGCACATGTGACTTTAAGAAAAGTTCCTGCCTGGGGAATGGACACTGAAGTTCTGACTGGGAGGGATGGGGGTGGAGGAGGGGATGGGTGCACACCTACATGATGAGTGTGATGTGCACTGTCTGGGGAGTGGACACGCTTGAAGCTCAGACTGGGGGGGATGGGGAGGCATGGGCAATATATATATAGCCTGAACTTTTGTACCCCCATAATGAGCTGAAACAAAAAAATAAAAAAATAAAAATAAATAAAAAAATAAAATAAATATTCACCAAAAAATAAAAAAATAAATTAAAAATAAAAAAATTTAAAAAATTAAAAAAAAAGAAAAGAAAAGTTTCTGTCCCCACTCAAGCCAGACAGCTGACCCTACGATTCTGCTGTATTAGAGATCGGTGGTGCCACGCCAAACGAGAGGCAATTTTATTTTGAGTAAGTCTCTGCATTTTTTAATGAAATGGCCTCAAAATCCCCTTTTCTTGGTCAGTATATTTCCTCAGAACACATGAAAAGGGCTAGATGCAAGTAACATTTTTATTTTAGACCAAGGTTATTTTTTGAGCACTTGCTAACTCATGGGCTGGCTGGGTATGAGTTCCCAGTTACTCTTTTCATCTAAATCAAGACTTACTGGCTTGTTGGTAAAAGGATTATTCTGCCCTTGGTCCAGAGATGCGGGAGCCGCTGTTCGCTGAGTTAGATCTCTAGGAGTGCGCGGCGAGGCTGGTGTGACTGGGATTTAAATGCTTTCGACACATTTTCCTTCTGTTTTTCATTCTGGGTAGTTCCTTTCAGAGTTCAAAGACTCTCTTTCAGGGCTGTAGAAACTTGGTGATATATGACTGTCTCTAAGTTTGTCCTACTTTCTGCTTTTAACAGTAATCAAACCTCATTCTTCAATTTAATTTGGCTCAAGCTGGCTTGGATTCTAACTCTAAGGGTTTTCTTGTGATGTCAGGGAGACATAATTTGTGTTTCTTAGTGTTCACACTAGGAGGAAGTAAGTTGACAAGCTTTTCTAGAATAGATTGTTTTCTTTGTCTTTGCCTTTTCTTTATTGTTGAAGTGATTTTGTGCAATTTAATAATTGTCTGCTTTGTTTTCTGCATCTTTGGTCAAAAGCTTTGTGTAGGAATAAATAGAGAGTAAAAGATACGTCCATGGGAAGGTCTGGGTACCCACATCTTCTGCGACCTTCCATTGCTTTGCTGTATAGCATTTCAATGTCTAGTCTGGGAAAACAGCACAATCTATAATTTTAACACTTTATCCGTTCTTGTAGCCCCAGTTTGTTACTAGGCGGCTCTGCACGATTACAAGTGCAGCAAAAAAAAATACGCAATGAATTCAAATTGAGACACTGGCCTTGTTTTTGATATTGGGTTACTAAGCATTCTAGGCCATTTTTTTTTTTGCACAAATATTTAGTTAACATTTCTAAAAGGTTTTAGGGATGTCTGGGTTTTTTCCCCCCTAAAACCCAGAGAGGGGCCACTCCGAACTCTTCCTAAGAGTCATGGTGGTTACCCTGGTCTGAGAATGTCTCCAGCCTGAGGAGCAGCCAGAAGTCAGCTCAGGAACTCAGCTTTCGTCACTGGAGACCCTGTGCTTGTGGACAGGGAAGCTTTGCCCCTTAAAACTTTTGCCCAGGAAAAAATTGCTTCTCTACTGGAAACTGAAATGTTTCTTTTAGTAAACAGAGAATCATATCACTTTTTGGGCCTCTGTCTCCCTCTCTGCCTCTCCCCCTCTCTCTCATTAGGTAATGAGGAGCTCAGAAAAAAGATCATTTTATCCTAAGTACAATTTCTCCCACTATAATATAGTTTATGAACTTTTTTATTTAGTTCTCATTCTTAAAATAATCATTCTCTTCTCATGAAAGTAATATTGGTTGTAGCAATGGCAAAAAAAAAAAAAAACTCACAAAAGTATAATGAAGAAAATAAATATTATCCAATTTCCCACTTCTCAAGTGCTAAAGTTTTCGTGTACTGTTTCCATCTGGCATTTGTTTCTTTGAAAAAAGATTTTTTTGCTTGGTGGAAATGGTAATGTATTTTGTATTCTGCACTTTTCACTGAACAAAATTTTGCTGTTCCCTGTGCTAGTAAAATCATTCATAAATGTAACTTTTGATGGTGGCATGCTATTCTGCAATATGGTGCCCATATTTCCTCAACTGTCCCACTACTGTTGGTTATTTAGAGTGAATCCAATTTTTACTTCAGTTTGTAAGTTAATAGCGAATGTCTACTTCTGAGACAAAATGACTGTTAGCATTTTATCTCTGTATCTTTTCATAGTGCAGGCACCAGAAAACTTTTTGTTAAAGGTCCAGGTAGTGAATATTTCAAGCTTTTCAGGCCATATGGTCTCTTACAACTACTCAACTCTGCCCTTGCAGGGCCCAAACAGTCATAGACAATAAGTAAATAAATGAACATAGCTGAGTTTCAATAAAACTTTATTTACTAAGAATTTGGCCCTTGGGCTATAGTTTGCTAACTCCTGTCTTAGTGTATACAATTTGGTGATTATAGGCCTCAAAACCTTTTTAAGAATTAGGCAGGTAATTATTTCTAAATCAATTGCATCATTCTCTCCCATTGAACCCTTTATAGTTAATAGGTCCAAATAGGCTCACTGGCTGTAGTTCACAGCCAGCCGCAAGGACAGAGAATGGTTCCAAGCCCGTGGCTCTCATGGGGGGTTGGAAGGGCCATCTCCCAAGGTGTACAGCCCCTGGGAAGCCATCAACCTGGCCTTGAGCAACTATGACTGCGACACTATTTGCCCACATGTCGACTCTGTTTACCAAGAATGATTGTAAAGGGCCTCGCCCATGCTTGTACCTGCATCTGCCAGACCATCACCGGCTCTAGCTTCCAGCCAGCCAGGTAACAAGCCAGAAAAGCCACGCACAGGAAAAATGCAGTGAAACTAGTCTGACTGTCTTCACAGAGCTAAATCCTCCAGTTCTTAGCACTTGGGGCCCACCTCCCCAAACCCAGTTCCCTTGAAATTTGAAGTAAAACAAGTTGACTATGAGAGTCACCTGAACCTTTGGTTTGTTTTTTTTTTTTTTTTATCATTTCCAGCCCGTTTGTAGCTGTTGTGCAATGTGCCTCAAAGGGAAAGAGGACCTTTGCATGTTTTGGAGCAGTGCCAAAAATACCTGCATGAGGGTGTGCACGCACACAAAATTGTGGGTGAATTCTCTCACTCTAGGAATAATGAAAAGGAAGCCCAGGAGTGATGGTGTCCGTATATTTTCATGGGTACAAGAAGTGCAAAGAGTTGGCATTAAAATGCCCCATCAGCCTGCCTTCCTCCCAGGCAGGAAGAGTGCTTTGGGGGATCACGCTCCCAGCTAGGGTGGTGTGAAATGTTTCCTAAAACACTAGGAGGTAGTCTCTGGATGTGTACGGCCATTAAACCAACCATAATATTGAGTCAAAAGCCAGACTGGGCTTTTATATTGTAATCTGAGATGTGATTTTTTTTTTTTTTTTAGCCTGTATCAGGGTTGTCTCAAGTTCTCTGGCTGTGAACTTCAACTTATTTATAATTTATTGCTCATGAGGAAGAGCTAATTTGGGCTTATTATATTTTGACTTGAAGCTGATATATTTGAGCGAGCGGCGGAATCACAGCCCACCCACTCTAAGTTTTTCCAACCATAGGTTTGCTTCTTTAGCCCTCAAGTCAGTTGAGGAATTTTAGAGGGGAGAAGACAAATGTCGGTAGAAAAATGTTAACTTAATAATGCGGACGAAGATCAGATTTCCCTCTTTCTGGCTGCCTCCTGCTTGGAATCCTTTTGTTGACTTCTTGAAATTTCCTGTGATTTATAGGACCCCTTTCCTGTAGGCCGAATGCCTCTTGATTAAGAAGTGAACCACAGCTCCGAAACCACAGGGACAGCTGTTGTTTGAATCAAGCAGTAAGAACACTTACTGCTGTTTTCTGCTTTGTCATGAGGACAGGTCGTCGTGATGCCCAAAGTTGCCCCAAACACAAGCAGACCCTCCGCAGCCTTTTCCGTGCACCTTTTGACCCACAGAGTTTTTAAAGAAGAAAGTCTTTGGGCTTCTTAAATAGGTGGGTGGTGTTCTACTTGGTGTGTTCTGGATTCCTTCCCATCCTAAAATTCGGTGATTATTTAAGACTCTGGGATCCTGCCAGTATCATCCCAACTACTTAGAACAGTGATTCCAAGGGTGGGTTGGGGACTCTGTCTCCCCAGAGGAGCTTATCAGGGTCTGAGTTGGTTGGGCTGGTGGTGGTAGGAAATGGGTGTGGGGTGTGTGTGTTTGCAAAAAAAGCAGGCATTGCCCTGTTGGTCACATTTTTTGATATAGTTTTAATTTCAAAGAACATTAAGAGAGAACATGACACTTTCCTTTGTCAAAGGAGAGCTCAGGTGAAGAAAGGAGGAAATACAGTCTCTCTAAAGATGGCTACACCACGCCCTCCAAGCAGGAAAGGACTTGTTAATATTGACTGAAGGTCTCTGCTCTCAGCCCCCTCCAGGTCTCTCATGTGCCTAGAATCGCCAGTATTGAAGCCCTTCCTTTGAGACCGACTGAGCAATCAGAAGGACTTAATACATGTACCTGTGGCACCTGGGAGGGGAAATAGGTTGAGGCACCACCCAGGAAGGGAAGAAGGGCACCATGTTGTCACTGGGTTTAGAAAGCAGATCACAGCAGCCTGGGACACAGGGCAGGTAGGTGATTGATTAAAACAAGAGGTAATAATCAAATGCAGGGGTTGGCAGACCGCAGCCCACGGGCCAATCCAGCCCACAGCCAGCATTCGTAAAGAAAGTTTTATTGGAACACATTCAGGCCATTTGTTTACATATTGTCTGTGGCTGCTTTTGCATTACAATGGCAGAGTTGAGTTGCTGAGACAGAGACTGTATGATCCCCCCAAATGGAAATATTTTCTCTCTGGCCCTTTATAGAAAAAGTTTATCAACTCCTGCTCTAGTGTATGGGTCCTTAAGGGACCCACTGGCAGTGAGAGAGCGCACAGACGCACTGTGCCCAGGGGGGCGGGACAGAGGAAAGGACAGTATCGTATGTGCCTGTTGCTTTTTATTCCTTTGAGTTCTTTCACTTGAGTTTCTCTAATTGCCTTTTGTCGCGGTTTAGTAGCAAGGGGTGGTTGTCAGGGTGACTGTGGGCAGGTTCACCCCTTGTCTGGTTACTGCCACCCACGCGTCTTTGGTCAAACGATGCTCGTCTGGAGCTTGTGCAGAACCCTGTGTTTAAAATGACTGTGGTGAGGTGTAGAGACATATTCTCGGGTGATTCATGTGCTGAGGTCATCGCCCTATCTGAAAGCAAACAGAATGGAAGGCACACCCAGCAGGGGTGTCCCCGTGGCTCCTGTCCAGTGTCCCAATCACGAGCCGTGCACATGCTCTCACCTCACCTGCCTCTGCAACCCGCCAGGAGGAGGCCAGCACGGGCTGTGGGGAACATGCTGCTCCTCAGCCCCTGCCAGGACCCGTCTGAGAGGCAGGTCCACGGAGAAACCCGCAGCCGGGGAGGACACTGCTCTGGCTGTTAGAGAGCCCAAGGGAAGGTGTCTGTGAGTGTTCCTGGGTAACACGAGGCGGGCCTCCCCCCACCTGCAGAGTTCTCAACAACTCCCTCCAATGACACCGGCCAGTGTGACCAGCTCTGAGGACGCTCATTCCTGGGTGGACTGTACAACCCTCAGAAGCGTGTTTTTTCCCAGTTCCATTTCCTGAAACGTAGCAAAGCACCATGAGAAGAACAGTCAGTCTGTTCTGGCCCCCAGAAGGGGAAGTGCAGGTGCTTGGAACTGCTGTGCCCGCTGGGGTGAGACCAGGGAGCCTTGCAGGGGCTTTGTCCTCATGAACTAAATACTTGGTCACCTAAGGGGCAGAGTGGGGTGTGATCCTGGTGTGATTCTCCTGTTTACTCCTTTTGGATTTTTCTGGTTACATTTTAGAGTGCTTCAGGGTAGAGTTAGCCAAAGGTCATTTTTTAACCCAGAGAAAGACTGTATTGCAGAACTTCCAGACCTCAGTCTCTTAGTATTATCCATATAACCAAGGGAAAGTGATGGAAATTGGGGAGCATTTAAAATTTAGCAATTTTGCCAGTAGCCAGCCCCTCAAATTCTACAGTGTGTAAGTTTGTTCTTTAAAACAGAAGCTGCACGTCCATCCATAGCAGGCAGTTCCCTGAAACCACATTTTAAAGTTTCAGAGGCTGCATCACCATCCTTGCAGCATCGTCCTGCCTGCTTCCTTTCTGACAAATTCTCTTTGGGGGTGGGGTGGCTCTGAGCTATTTTTTCTGTTCGAGTTGGAGCGCTGGTCTAAGTCATCTATCTCACCTGGCTCCAGTACAATTTTGGAATAACTGTATTTACCTGGGAATAGTTCTCAGCCTAGTCTCTGGGTCATATCAGGAACATGTCACATATAAATCAAATTCTGCTTGGTCCTAGCATGTCCACTTTCACGCAGGTCCTGCAGCACCCAGCCTGGAGTCCTCTTGGAGGAGAATGCAGGTCCTCTGTCCCAACGGCTTCAAGCCAAGTCAGGTGCCCAGGATTCCTCCCACGGATCCAACCTCTAGGGCAACATGTTGTTATAAGAAGTTCTTTGGCCCTAAGAATAACAACAACTTCTCCCTGAGATTCATTTTCTGATCTTTAGAATTTAGAATGAGTTGTGCTTTTCTTATCTGCAAAATGGAGATTTGGGTCCCCACCTGGCTTACTCCACGAGACTTTCAAGGCGCTAATCTCTCTTATGAAATGCATGGCTGAAGGAGCAGGGGGATAGGGAAGGATGCGTCAAGAGCCTCTCGGGGACGATAAAGGGAGCTGGCAGCCTGTGAGCCACAGAAAAGGACCCATAAAGAGAGATAAGCGCCAAGGGCCAGATGCTGCTGTATCTGGGTGAGATTATCATTCCTTGAATATGCGGGCAATATAGTTAAGCACAGTTGGGCAGAACAGGCAACAGGTGCTCTTTGGTGCTTTTATTGTTTTGTTATGTATGGAACACTCTTCGGCCAGAGCAAAATAAACACATATCCTGGTTATTTAATAACAAGCAAAAGGGCACACACCAAATCAGGGTGAAAAGACAAATACAAGGGGAGCAAATACTCTCCTTTGACAGGTGGCAGGTCCCAGGAGGGGCGGGGTCGGGGGCCAAGAGGATTAAGGTGAGGGGTTTAGCTGCAATAAGGAACTTTCCAAAATCGAAGCCTAGAGCCAAGGGTGCTGCTGGGTGTTAGACTCCGCCTCCCTCCCACCCTGGTGGTGGTTGGAGAGGAGGGGGCAAGTCTGCCTACCCAGGGATGGCAGCTGTGACCATCATGTGGGGAGGGAGTGGTCCAGACTGTTGGATGGGGGAGGTTCAAATGAGCTGCCGAATGGGAGGGGTCAGACGGCGCCTCCTAGTCATGGTGTTGTGAGTTACGAACAGAGCTCTCAGCTCCAGGGAGTTGGGGTGAGTCAGGACACGACCGGGTGGAGATGGGACAGAGGCAGCCACAAAGAAGCCTGGCTGCCACCTTGAGCCTCCACCAGGGTTGTGACTTCCTCCTGTGGGCCAGCTGCCCACGGGGCAAGGGTCGCTGGGCAGAAGAGCTTCAGGAGGCTGGGGCTCGTGGACCCTACATCCCGAGAGCCCCTGGATTTCCGTGGGTTCACCTGAGGCTCAGCAACGCCGGCCTGATAATGAGCTGCCTTGTTAGGGGAACTTTTTTTTGCAACTGGTTTGGTTAATTTTTTTCTTATTCTTTGATTTGAATGATTTTGAAAATAGATAGAAGAGCTATACTTTAACAGTCCAAAGCTCCTACAAGTAGGAACTGGGTAGACCCCAAGATATCTTCCTTGTGCACTTATTTGTTAAGCACCTGTCTAAATGACTTCCCGTCCACAGACATATCCCTTATTTTCATCGGGCCTTTATCCTTTCCTCGCATGCCATTCTTTAGAGCCTCTTGCACTTGCTGTCTGAATTGTTTTCAAACTGTCCTGCTAGGAATAAAGCAACTTTCGAAGTTCTCCCTGAAAGTTTCTCTTCACAGTAACCAGAAACAGCTTCCACGAGTAGGACAGACATGCGGAGGAAAAAGACCAGGCGGGTGGTTCTGTCCCATTTTACGCACAGAGAGGCTGAGATTCAGGGAAAGCGGTGCCTCCGCCCAGTCCGCAGCGGGATAGGGGCAGCGTTGGAACCGGCTCTGACCTCGTGAGGCTGACAGCGTGGCGGAAACGTGACCCTGGCAGGAGGGAGAGCCGTCCCCTCCCCATGAAGGCTCAGGGTCCAAGAAGGGCAGTGCCTTTGTGGTTGTAGGAACCCACATATTTATTGACTTGAGTTTCACAGAAGGTGAGAATGGAAGCGACCCAGGATCTCTGCATGATTTTATTAATAACAAACAAAACCATCGCTAGTTGCTTTTCTTCCTGGGGAGGATGGGATTTGAGGGATCAGGTAATTTAGATTAGTTCTAATCAAGTCTGGGCATAAAATCAGGGTCAGTTTAAGTAGTCACTAAATTCATAGTTAAGATGGGAGACAGTTCAGGATTAGTGAGATATATACCAACTTGTATTCAAGGATCCGTCTTTCTCTGAAGATTCTTGCAGAATCACCTAGTATGTTTGCTGAAAAGAGTTTAAATCCACTTGCCATCCCAGACCTTAGGGAGTCTGTCTCCAGGAAGCACTCTGGGATTAGCACCATCAGGAAAGCTTGAGAAACAGCACTTTAACCTATACGTATATTCTTAAAAAAGAAAATAAAACTTTTCTTCAATGCTCGACTCTTCGGGGCTGTGATCTGGGATGGGGACACTTCCCCGCCTTGTGTCACCCTGGTTTGTCTCTGCTCACCCACTGGTGGCTGAGTGGATGCAAAGAGTCCTTCTTTCACCTCCCTCGGGAAAGCTGGGTAGAGGATCGCTACCAATATCCGATCTCTAAACTTTTCCCTCCTCTCACTTTCTTCCATACGGTTGGCCAGAAGATAAGATCCTTGGGGTGAGGGGTGGGGAAATAAGAGCCTCGCCTGGGCTTCACCCTCAGCTGCCTGTCTGGCTTTGTCCTCTAGAGTCTGCCCTGCATGGCGAAGAGGTTCCAGATCCTCATTCTGCCATTGTTCCTCTCACGTATCGGACGCTCTGTAACCCTGCAAGAAGGCAGGCTGATGAGGAAGGAGATGCATAAGGAGACGGGGGAGGGGAGGCCCAGCAGAAAGGAGGGCTGATGAGAGGAAGATAGTGGGGGATGGGAGGACATCAGGATGGCGGCTGGAGAGGAAGGGGATGGATGGAGAGGGACCCTAGTTGGGGAGGAGGGCTGATGATGGAAGAGAAAGATAGGGGTGGGGAGGGACGTTGGGGAGGGGGCTGATGAGCAGGAAGTATGATGGGGAGGAAGGGGGACCATGGGAAGGGGACAGTAAGAGGGGGCCAGTGGGAAGGAGGGCTTAGGGGAAGTGCAGGATGGGTTATTTCCAAGACCCTAACCACAACAGCACCAAATTCTCTCCAAACCTCCCCTTAACCATGCCATTATCTTTGCATAAAAGGTGATGTGAATAATGAAATGTTTCTATCTCCAAGGCCTACAGCACCCTGTTGCCCCACTACACACCTGCCTAAACTGCCACGACCACACTGCCACCTGGTGGAGTTTGCTAGAATTACAGGCAAAGAACCCAAAGGAAATGAAGACTGAAGTGTTTTTGTTTTTGTTTTAAATTTCAATAGATTTAGTAGGTACATGTGGTTTTTTGTTACATGGATGAATTGTATAGTGGTGAAGTCAGGGTTTTTAGCGTGCTTGTCACTTGAATAGTGTACACTGTACTTGACAGGTAATTTTTGATCCCTCCCCTCCACCCTGAGTCCCCAAAGTCCATTACACCACTCTGTATGACCACGTGTACCCATCGTCTAGCTCCCACTTATAAGTGAGAAAACTAAAATAAAAAATAACAGCTGAATTACATGCAAATTTGTGGAAAATTCATGAATTTTGAGCATGATATTGGATAGGAAAACTGCCCATCTTCCTCATCCACACATGTTCTCTAACATTTATTTCTTTTTGTATGAGTTTATAAAGAGTAGCAAGCTGGTCGGAACATTTTCTGATGCTATTTCTCATTTCTACTTTTTGGAAGTAGATTTCTGCCTAGAGTTTAACTTCTTGAAGCTCAAAGTCACTGTAACAACATACTCTTTTATATTTTGAATAACTAAAGGGAGCCAATAACAGTTCATTAAAAATGTCAAATTCTTTCTTATTCAAGAACAATGACCATAAAAAAATGAGGGTGAAAGATTAATTTCCCTTTATGTAAAAACCTTCTGAAGTTAGTGAAAGAAGCTGGCGCATATATTTTCGATCATAGCAATGGGTGATAATTAGTTGTAATATTATGGCTTCATTTCAGAAAAGTTCGTGTTTCCATCATAGAGAGGTGCTTTGATTTCTGTTCCCTATGAAGTGAGTTTAGGAAATCTTGTCTTTGGAGTGAGGGTGTGGTAGGGTGGAGGGAGGCTCTGGTCGATTCTTCCTGCCACTGGATAACGCCAAGGCAGGGTCCACTGCCCACCTCCCACCCCACCACCTACCAGCATCCACAGCCCTCCTGCTGCTCCCCAACGGCCCAGAGCCACCCTCAGTGTATGGACCCCAGGCCTCACCCTCCTTGCTCTAGGACCCACTCTGCCCACCCCCCAGAGCATGAGCGCTCATCCCTCCTAGGCCTCAAGTCTTGGTCTTCAGCACATCCCACCCTATGAAGACTTTTTCCTTCTGTCGTCTGCAGGCTTAGCTTCCTGCCAGGTTCTGAAAACCTGAAACCTGAAACCATCTTTGACCGTATGACCCTAATATGCTCCTTTCATGTATTGGACACTTAGGAACCCTGCAAGAAGGCAGGCTGATGAGGAAGGTGGTGAATTGTGGTTTTATCAAAAGAGCTCCCTGCTCCCCCATCACCCGTTTGTGCCTCAAATGTAATGGGACTTGGTTCTTGGCTCCGCATCTGGTAGGCAAGACCAGGGAGGGAGGTGGTATAGGCCGGATGTCCTGGCCATGCTGAGGAGCCTGGACTTGGTCCTCTGGGGGTGTGGCTCTTGAGTGGCTTTGAGTGGAGTGTCTGGCAGGAGTGGTTGACCTGAGAAACTAAGGGCCAATCCTCGGCGTCTCCATTTCCTCCTTGGGCTTCCTGTGCCTGCTAATGCCCCACCCTTGTGGCTGGGAGCCATTGGCCTTGGCCAGCAGGTTTCAACACACCTCAGAGCCAGTCGTGGCCTGTGTTTGGGTGAATGGGTGGGTGAGGAGACAGGAGACCCAGGCCCAGTCTTGCTTGGGATCTAGTTCTGCAGGAAAACACTTCCTGCCTTATTTTCCTGTTCCTTCCCAGTTCTCACAGGACGAACATCCCGTCTTAAAACTGAAATATTCTCATGAACTGTTTCCCTGCCTGCTCCCACAGCTGGAATTACCCCCACAGACAGACCCTCCAAGACAGAGTTTGGATACAGGCTAGCAGTGTGCTTTTGTCTGGTTATTAGTATTTATTTCCTATAGGGGTAGGTGAAGGCCCAGTGGGGAGTTTAGCCCTGGGGAAATGGCTGGACCAGGATGTGTAATAACCAAGGGTGGACCTGAATCCACGCTGGGGAGGGGCACCAAGGGTGGGAGTGGAGAAATGATATTTGGCATTGGACCAAGGGGCAGGTGTTAGGCTCCAGGCTGGAGCTGAAGTTGGAGTTTGGGAACATGAAGGGGCAAGGAAGGAGGTGACACGAGGCAAAATGGATTAGAATGTGGGCTGCAAAGATGGGGACGCAGAGGGCGTGCGTTATTGGGTGCTGACCCCATGACGGAGGAGGGGCTTGCCATTTTAAAGGCTCAGCTTTGGGCTGTCTGGTCTAATCATGCTTGTCATTCTTCTCCTGGTAGCTAGAGTCCTAAACTTGGACTTACCATTGGACCTACAGTTACTGCCCAGCGTGGAGTCTCTCACATGGTAGACACTCAGCACATTGCTAAGGATGAGTATGACGCCTTTGGGAGCTTGGTCTCATGGCATTACACCTTGTCCTTCACCATGGTCTCAGTCAGGGAGGTGTTGCCACCCAGGGTGTGGTTCTGTCCATCGCAGTGATGTGGGGGCACCAGTGGCAATTGCTGGTGGCATTGGGGGGCCCAGAGGTGTTAGACGACCCTGATACAGGGTGGTCTCTCACCGTGGAAAATTGGCCCACAACCTGCTGAACATCCACGGAGGTGGAAAACTTAGCAGTGAACTCTGTTTCACATATAAACACAAAGTGTTTTGTGTGTGGTTTTTGTGTACACCAAAATTTCAAGGAATGTAACCAACCAAGTGAAACAAAGGACAATAGTGCTTTGTTTTGTCCAGAACGATCCCGAGAGCCTTTCTGAAGTCGTGCCACCCATGGCTGCGCTGAGCACGGTGTTTGAGTGTCCAAAATAACACCCTCTGTGAGTCTGTGTTTATAGCTGTCGCGTTTGGGTGATTCGGTGTATACTTACAAAGACACTTTTTGAGGTCTTATTTTAAAATGTTAAATATAAAGGGAAAGTGCCCACAATTACTTCTTTTAAATCGCAATGCATTTATAATAAGTATGTATAAGTCTCTGGTTACACATTACACCTTGAGTAGATGTACCCCACACTTATGTGTTGAAATACAGATTCTTTTACTCTTATTTATTTATTTTGAGACAGAGTATCACTCTGTCACCCTGGATATAGTGCGGTGGCATCATCATAGCTCACCCTAGCCACTCCTGAATTCCTAACCCACAGAAACTCTGAGATAATAAATGATTATTGTTTTGAGCTGCTATGTTTTGGGGGTAATTTTTTACGCAGCAATAGGTATATGATACATACAGCTTGGTGTAGACCACATTAAAGACCTTCAAGTTTTGTAAGTGGAAAGGAAAGTCATTGAATAGTTTTGAGCGGGATCATTGCTTAATCAGATTTATTCTTTTGAAAGAATCACTCTGGTTGCTGTATGAAGAATGGTTTGGAGATGGCTGGAAGCAGAGAGATGAGCACATCGGAAGCTGGGCCAGTCAGAGTGTGTTGGCTACAAGTGTCTGAAATTCCCAACTGAAAATGACTTATACAAGAAGGAGATTTATTAACTCATCTTTTAAGTATTCCAGGAGTAGGGTGGCTCTAAGGGTACTGTAGTCTCCCCTTATCCATGGGGGATGTGTTCCAAGACCCCCAGTGGAGAGCAGGAACCTCAGATGGTACCAAACCCCATATATATTAATACTACATTTATTCCTATATATACATACCTATGATAAAATTTAATTTATAAGTTAAGCACAGTAAGAGATTAGCAACATTAATAATAAAATAGAATGATTAAATCAATGTACCATAATAAAAGTTATGTGACTGTGTCCTCTCTCTCCCAAAATATCTTATTGTACTGTCCTGTGAGTAACCAAAACCACAGAAAGCAAAACCTGGGGCCTAACGTCAGATCAGCGGGGGACACTGGTAGTTAATTCAGTGTTTCATCAGTATCGTTAGGATTTCAGCTTTTTCTGTCTCTGTTCTGCCTGTCTTGGAGTCTTGGCTTTGTGTCCAGCTAACTTCTCTCATGGAGACAAGAAGGTTGTCACGATTTCAGGTGTCACATCCAGAGATGACAAAGTTCCACTGAAGCAAAGGCCATCTCTCCCGAAGTGTCTCTGCTTAGGAGTGTGGGAACCTCTCCCAGGTGCTCCCAGCAGGTTTCCTCTCACCCAGCATCAATCTGAATCACACACTCATAGCTAATCCATCCCCCGCAACGATAAAGGACCCCCATGATTGGCTCAGACTAGACATTGTGGTGGTCTGGAGTAGGACTGTGGTGTGAGATCGAAAGAAATGGGTGGATTTAAGATATATTGTGTAGAAACCAAGAGAGATAAAGGAATCGTGCATGGCTCTTTGGTTTTTGGCATGAACAAATAGGGATTGTTATGGTCTGCATGTGTCCCCCAAAGTTTATGTGTTGGGAGGTGGAGCCTAGTGGGAGGTGCTTAGGTCGTGAGGGCTCTACCCTCATGAATGGATTAATGCCTTTATTATGGGGTGAGTTTATTATCACAGGAGTGGGTTCCTTATAAAAGAGCAAGTTTGGCCTCCTCTTGCACGCTTGTGTGAGCACACTCACTCTTAATCTCTCTCTCTCCCCGCTCCACCCATTTGTCCTTTTGCTGTGGGATGACACAGCAAGAAGGCCCTTGCAAGATGCCAGCCCCTTGGTCTTGGACTTCCCAGCCTCCAGACTGTGCACCATTACATTTTTTTTTTCATTATAAGTTACCCAGTCTGTGGTATTCTGTTATAGCAGCACAAAATGGACTAGGATAGGGGTATAACGGTGTCATTTTCTAAGACGAGAAGCCTGGGAGAGGCAGCATTATGTAATGGGGGAAATAAAGACCTTGCTATTTCTCTGGGCAGGGTTCATGTGGCCCCATTTGCTAATTACTATCATATTCCTGAAGGAATCATCACCTTTACTGCAAAGATGGAGGCTCCAGGGATAAATGTCTAGCGCTATAGTGAGCTGGCTAGTGAGGAAGACCTTTCTAACTAAATAAACCACAAAGGCTGCAGAACTATTTTTTTTTTTTTATACTAGTAAGGCTTGCTTTAATGGTCATTGTTGAAGACATTAATTGATAGGTAAATTGTAGAACGGATTTCAGTGGGTGTCTTTGGATCATTTCCTCCGCAGTGGACACTTTCATTAACTCTCTCAGATGCATTGCCTTTCAACTTCCATGAATAATAATGACTTGAACATTTGCCTGGAGGGTATACTTTCTATTTTTAAAGCTCTTTGCTACATTAATGGATTGATCCATAAATGTATAAAAGCTATTGTTATTATTTGAATATTCCCTCTAAAACTCACGTTGAAATTTAATTACCATTGTGATGGTATTAAGGGGGGGGGTAATTTTAAAAGGTGAGGAGGTCATGAGGGCTCTCCCCAATTCAGATTGGGGCTCAGAAGAAGACAGGAAAACTAAGGAAAGTTTGGAACTTGTTAGAGATTACTTACAAGTGGTTGTAATCAGAATGTTGGTAGAAATATGGATGGTGAAGGCTATTCTGATGAGGTCTCAGAGGCAAATGAGCAACAGGGTATTGGAAACTGGAGTGAGAGCCATCCTTGTTACACAGTTATGAAGAACTTGGTGCAATTGTGTCCATGTCCCAGCACTTTACAGAATAGAGAACTTGAGAGTGATGAACTAGGATATCTGGGGGAAGAAATCTTTAAGAAGCAACACACTCAGGCTGCTCCATGCCTACTTTTAGCTGCATATAATAAAGAAATAAATGACTTACAGATGGAATTTATAATTAAAAACAGAAGGGAAAGATTTGGAAAACTCGCATCCTAGCCATGTAAAGAGCAAACCAAAGAGATGTGGCCAAGCAACTGTTTGCTCAAGAGATGACCATGGATAGGAAGGAGTTGGGTGCTATTCATAATGACCATAGGAGAAAGACCCCAGAGGCATTTCAAAGATCTTTAAGGCATCCCTCTCACCACAGGCTCAGAGCTCCAGGAGGACAGCATGGTTTCAGGAGATGGGCCCAGGGAAACTTCCATGGGCTCACTGCCCAGAGCTTCTTTTGGTTTCTGCTCCCTGCATTCTGGCACAGTGCTCCTTGGTCACCTCAGCCGTGGCTCACATATGCTCAGGTGTTGGTCAACTCATGGCTCCAGAAGGATGAGTCACACACGAGTGCCACATCATGCCACTAATTCTGAAGGCACACAGTATGCAAGTGCTGCGAGGGCATGGATTCTTCCACCTAGATTTCGAAGGATGCTGCAGGCAGCTTGGGGTCCCAGGCAGAAACCTGCTATAGAAATGAAGCCTCCACAGAGAGTCCCCCAATAGGGCAATGCCTAGTGGAGCCATGGAAGTGGGGCCACCCCAAAGACCACAGAACTGTAGGTCCAGCAGTGTCCAACTTCAACCTGGGAGAGCTGCAGGCACAAGACTCCAATACGTGAAAGCTACTACATGGGCCAAGCCCAGCAATGCTATGGGGCAGGGCTGTCTGAGGCACTGGGGGCCCAGCCCCCACTCCAGTGTGCCTAAGATGTGGGACATGGAGTCAATGGAGATTATTCTCCAGCTTTAAGATTTAATGTTGTTCACCCTATTGGGTTTTAGACTTACGTGAGAACAGTTACTTCTTTTTTCTTGTCTATTTCTTTCTTTTAGAATGGGAATCTCTATCCTGTGCTTGGAAGATCATTGTATTTTGGAAGTAGATAGCTTAATTTAATTTCACAAGCACACAGCTGGAGGAAATTTGTTTGAGGATGAATCACGTCTTAAATCTCACCCATGTCCTATTTAGATGGACTCTGGACTTTGACTTTTGAGTTGATACTGGAACAAGTTAAGACTTTAGGGGCTATATTGAGATGGAATTAATGTATTTTGTATGTGAGAAGGACATAAATTTTGGGGAGGATTGCTGTGGTTTAAATGTCCCCTCCAAAACTCATGTTGAAATTTAGTTTCCATTGTGACAATATTGACAGTATTCTTAAAGAAGTGAAACCTTTAAGAGGTAATTAGGTTATGAGGGCTCTGCCTTCATGAATATATTAATGTCATTATCATTGGAGTGATTAGTTATCACAGACCTGGACTCCTGATAAAAAAGATAAATTTGGCCTCCATTTTCTCCGTGTCTCGAATGCACACTTTCTTGCCACGTGATGCCCTTACACCATGTTATGATACGCAGCACAGAGGTCCTCGTCAGATGCCAGTGCCATGCTCTTGGACTTCCCAGCCTCCAGAACTATAAGCCAAATAAACTTCTTTTCTTTATAAATTACCTAGTCTGTGGTGTTCTGTTATAGCAGCAGGAAATAGACTAAAATAGCCACATAAAAAAAACCTCATCACATTTTCATACCCTATGTCATTTTAAATACAGTCAAGATCAAAGCTCTATGTGACAACTTAGTTTGACATTTATTGAATACCACCTGTGTGTCAGGCACTGTCCTAGGTGCTGAGAGTTCAATTCCGTTAGTAAGTGCTTAGTCAATTGAATGAATTGTTGAGTGAATAAGCTTTGACTTATTTAGCCAAAGAAGTGATAGGATAGGCTCATGATTCATGAAAAATGGCCATTTTCCTCTTTGGCAGAAGTTTCCTTTTCCTAGAAATGATGGGGAAAAAAAATCACCTGGGTCCTTGGGTCCTGAGATTTTACAAGAAAACTAACAGAGCTAAGGCGTGATTGGATTGTACTGAGTGCAAATCTTATTTCTATGTAGGGATGGCACGTAGGGTCTACGAAGATGCAGAACCTTTAAATCAACTTGAGATTCACAGTCCTAAGAAGGTGTTTCAAAAGCCTGAATGTAAATTGCAGTGACATTGGATTTGCTTGGCTGGAATTCCATGCTTAAGTCTGCAGATCAGCTGAATACACTTCACCTGTCTTAATTTTTCTTTATGTTTAACTTAATTTTCCTTAATTTATTTCTTTCTACCTGAAATAAACTTATTTATTTATTTTTTTCTTTCATTATCTGTTTCCTACAGAGACACCTAGGATAGTGCCTGGCACAGAGAATGAATGTAGCAAATATTTGCTGTCTGAATGCATGAAATCCCTCCTCCTGCTTGAAGTTTTTATGTTTAGCTCTTCTCCCTCTGGATTCCAGTTGTGCCAAATGTTATTATATATGGTAAATTCTTGTTTGGGATTTAATTGTTTAAAATTGACAATTTAAATTTACACCAGGCTGTAAGATCCTTGAGGCCAAGGACCCAATCTTATAGTCCTCTTAAAGCCTTCCAATCTTGGATAAAAGAAGTCCGTTAGATACCAGTTGATCAAAGTGTGATCAGGGAGGAATTTGGGAAGGGCCCTTTCTCTACCCATCAAGTCCCCAGAAACAGCAGAAATCTGTGGCTGATGAGGAGAACTGTAAGTCTAGCACCAGCTGCAGAACATTGAGTCATTTCTGGGCAGTGCATTCAGCTCTGCAGGTATATATCTTTGTGTGCAATTGAGTAGTACCATGAAATTGTCAGTTGTGTTGTGTGTGTGGCTTGGAACTGACGTTTCCTGCCAGTTCACACCGTCTGGTACTGCATGATGGAGTTAGATTTGTGTATATTTAAGAAAAACCAACAACCAGTGAGATGTTAAGTAATAACATGTGCTCCCCACCCATTAAGGATGAGAACAAATAGATACTGATGGCAGAGAAATTGCTGGGTGCACATAGTTGGAGTCGAGAACTAAGGACAGGATTTATTGCAGCAGAATTCTGGTTGCTTTGCTCTTGAAGTCGTGTGAAATAGATCAGGATAAATGTGATTGAAATTAAGAAGATGCTTTTCTTATTAACGTCTTTGGTACTGTTTGGCTCACCCTTTCTGCATTCAGTGCGAGACAGTGCTTACGTTGTCTCCAAGGAGCCATTAAGTTCACACAGTATTTGCAGTTAATGGGTTGTCCAGAATGCAGAATGGTTTCCAATAGCTGGATTGTCAGCAAACTGGCAAGGTCAAATTGTGGTTTTAGGGTCCCATGGATCTCACTCTCTAGAGAGACACCCTTTGGAGCAAGAGCCAGGATGGAGAATTCCAGTTACTCTGGCCAGCTCAGGCAACTTAACTTACTTTTTGAGGCACTTAGAAAGCCATCAAAATGGCTTCTTTTTTAAAAATACGTTGATTTATTAATTTATTTAACAATAACAAAAACAAACCTACTACATGGTAACATAATTTACATATTTTTAGGAAAAATTTTCCAAAACAAAAAAATAGTGTTGAGAATATGGCATTGTATGTTTTGCATATCTCCTCAACATCTGGCTTAACAGAGGATAGCTTGATTCTCATATGTGATTCTACATTTACTCTGTTTCAATGTGCCGTTTTGTTGATGCATATAAATAAAATCTGGCCTCACTCAGGTCCGTAGTTGAAACAGTGGGGACTATTTTAATGGCCTTTTCAGATAGTTGTGGATATTCTTCTTTGATATTACACTAAAACTTCTAAGTGGTAGTTTCTGAAAGATTAGTTGCAATATGGAACCTGAAACCATATCAATTAGTTTTGTATATTTTATCATACATAATCTGTTGTTCTAACCCTTTCAGTGGATCTTTTACCCTGGTATGATTTTGTAATATCATGCATTGGTTATTGGGAAAATATAAGCTCACTGAGTTATGCAGATCTTCCAAATGTTGACTCAAAGCGGCTTCTGAGATGTCTTAAAAATCTTTTTGAACTAATTCTGGACTTTCCTAAAAGTTACAAAAATAGTACATAGTTTTAGTATATCCTTCAACCAGTTTCTCCCAAGGTTGGCAGATTTCATAACTAGTATGATTATCGGACGAGGACATTAGTGCTGATTCTATACTATTAACGAAACTAAAGTCCTTATTTTAACGTCTCCACTTTTCCTGCTGATGTCCAGGATCTCACATGACCTTTAGTTGTGATGTTTCTCTGTCTCCTCCATGCTGTAATGGTTCCTCAGTCTTTTTTTATCTTTATGACCTTGAAACTTTTGAAGATTACTGATCAGCTATGTTGTAGATTATATCTAAGTTTGGATTTGTCCAATATCTTCTCATGATTTCGAGGAGGCTGTGCATATTTGGCAAGGATGCCACAGAAATGATGCTGTGTCCTCAGTGCATCGTACCACTGGGTTCCTGCTGTGGACCTCGACCATGTGGTTAAGGTGGTGTCTGCCAGTTTTCCTGATTGTGAAGTCACTATTGCTGCTTTTGCAATTAATAAGTATGTTGGGGGAGATACTTTGATACTAAGAAAATGCTGCTTCTCTTCTAACTTTCATGAGCTAATTTTAGCATCTCGGGTCTATAAAATTTTAGGTGTCTCAGATCTACAAAAATTATTACTGTGGAGTTTGCCTATTATTACTATAAAGTTTCCTATTTCCCTCTTTTCTTTTACTCTTGTTAATTGGAATTCTGCCCAAAGGAAGAACATTCTTTTCTCCTCTTGTTATTATATTAATATTTATTAATGTAAATAAGTCAGTATGGTTGTATAGTCCAATGCTAGTGTTATTTGTTTTGTGGCTCAAATTGCTCCGGCTTTGGCCATCAGGTGCTCCTTTTTCCTGACTCTCATGTTCCTTCCAGGAGCCCTTATCATTTTCTCAGCACTCCCTGATTT
The DNA here is from genome assembly GCF_041146395.1 of Eulemur rufifrons. Taxonomy (NCBI): domain Eukaryota; kingdom Metazoa; phylum Chordata; class Mammalia; order Primates; family Lemuridae; genus Eulemur; species Eulemur rufifrons. Next base: position 62,836,266 of record NC_091010.1, on the reverse strand, counting down.
TCTGGCACCCCACAATGCTCCCAGCTCATCCTACGCTGACCCTGCCCAAGCCGTGGAGTCTCTGAGTGACTTTTAAATAAGAATAACTGTGGAGCACCACATCATCATTTTAGCCTTGAACTTCAGATCCAGTTTATTTAGAAATCAGTGAATCCATTGGAGACAAGATGACCTATCATATTGCTCCTGAAACCTACCTGGTGTATTGAAAGATAATATTAATAAAGTACAGGAAATCTTGAACCGAGTTAGGAATGCTGGAGATGTTTTTCATGACACAGGTGAAGGAGAGAGCTCACAGCATGGGAGACAGGGCTGAACAGCTGAAGCCCAGGTTTGGGGGCATCTCTGCCACCTGTCTGTGTGTCAACCACACAAGTCACATTGCAACTCTACATGGAGAGCAAGTTTGGTTGAATGTATGACTCACAGACATACTGTGGGGATAAAATGAGCTTTGCGTGAGAATGCTTTGTAAACTGTAGAATGTTGTGGAAAGGTGAGGTGTTCGTGTATGGCCTGTATAAACACTTATTCATCATGATCATGGTGGAGTGAGAATGGACCCGAAAGCTCATCCTGTTTAACACCTGTGTTTTACAGGAAGAGCAGCAGAGTCCCAGACATGTTAGACGATTTGCCCAAGGCTTCAGGGTGGCAGAAATGACTAAAACCAAGGTCTAATCCCCAGTCGGGTGTTCTCTCCATCACAACACCCAGTATTTAAGCAAGTGTTTCATCACCAGGGCTGGGAGGAGATACCATGATATTTTTAAATATCTACTTGTATAATGGAATTCAGGTAGACCAGGGAAATGGAATGTCAGTTTTACCTTCAGAAATGTAGTTACTTAAAATTTTTCCTGTGTTCATGCTCGGTCTTATACTTGGCTCTCTAATTAGGGTAGGGCTACTTCATTTCTGCAAGAAATGGCACACAATAAGGTATCTCTGTTCTCAGAAAATTACTATCTGAAGCTGGTTCTGGGAAGTGATTCCCATTCTGCTGCTGAAGGAAACTCCTACACACTGTGGCAGTGACTAACTGATGTCGGACATCTGGATATTTGGAAACATTTACATGATCGTCTACATGTTTTCTCTGTTTTTATTCCAGATGTTTGAAATCACAGAGACAAAGTCTCTGTGTCCAGAATATCAGGGAAGAAAAGATTTTATTTTAAAAATCATTTGTATTTTCGTAGTATCTCAGATCAGGGCTTCCTCCCATCGCCCACCCTGCTGGAATATTTTTTTGAGAAATGACTAGGTTCTTTCATAGGGTCCTGATTCTTTTTTTTTTTTTTTTAAAGATATATAAGCAAAATTTATTTTATCCTTTAGAAAGACAAAGAGAATGAGAGAGAGGGGTGGGGAAGAGAGCAGGGACATGGCGTGACATCCCAAAGAGAGAAGGGAGATGCCAGCCATAGGGTCCTGATTCTCAGATTTTTTTTCCTGTTGAAACCAGTAGTGGTCACCTATTGTAATTTGGGGTTCAGTACCCACCTTTCCATTGGGCAATTGTGTTATCATCCCCTGTAGGCCTGGGTAGTTGTCAGTCATGATATCTTGCCTGCCCTCTGGAAGCAGATGTAGATATATGACCAGATCTTGCTAATCTCAGAATCCTATCCCTATCAATGGTAGTTGAGCAGTACTAATCATATTTGTATTTCTGAATCTAGCTATACCTGAGCTGGACCCCAGGACTTTATAATCACATGAATGGATAAATTCCTCTTTTGCTTGGCCAGGCACAGTGGCTCACGCCTGTAATCCTAGCATTCTGGGAGGCCGAGGAGGGAGAATCGCTTAAGCTCAGGAGTTCAAGACCAGCCTGAGCAAGAGCCAGACCCCATCTCTACAAAACTTAGAAAAATTAGCCAGGTGTAGTGATGCATGCCTGTAGTCCCGGGTACTTGGGAGGCTGAGGGAGGATCACTTGAGCCCAGAAGTTTGAGGTTGCAGTGAGCTATGATAACACCACAGCACTCTACCCAGGGCCACAGAGTAAGACCCTGTTTCAAAAAAAAAAATTCCTCTTTTGCTTAAATGAATTGAGTTGGGTTTCTGTCTCCTGCGACCACAAGAGTCCTGACTAATACTAAGTCCTTATCTCAGGGACCTTCCCTCTTACCTGACTAGAATGCAGTACTGGGCCTGCCCCATCACAGGTGATCAATAAATGCATATCGAATGAATGAGTACATTGGGGATAAACATAGTATGGGATTTTTCAGTCCAAGTGTGTGAGTCTGTAGTTTCAAACTTCTCTTTCGGTGGTCATTTATCAAGGTACAAGAGACAAATAGGGGATGGAATGATTTATTTTTAATTATCAGTGAGCAGCGGCGTAACTCAAAAGGATGAAAAGAAAGACAAGCAAAGTATCTGAATAATTCACACACTGGACAATTAGCTGGAATGGTTAACATTACCAGAAACTCCACTGTTCAGGATCCTTTTGTTCAGCCAATAGCTACAATCTGTCTCATTTCATTACATCAGATTTTTAATGAGAAGGGAAGGAGGAAGAAAAGACACCGGTTTATTAGAGCTCTACGTTCCAGACACTAGTTTGGGCAGCAAAGCCAGCTTCATGGGCGAGGCCGGTGCAGTCCCACAGGCCCCGAGCACAGAAGGGCCTCGGGCTTGGTTTAATGCTCCACTGTCACCAACTGGAAATTCTTAACTTTTGAACAAAAGTGCCACATTTTCAGTTTTTACTGGGGCTTGCAAATTCTGTAACCAGTCCTACTGGAAAGTTTGTGTGGCGGCCTCCAAGCCTTCCTCTGCCTGCTCTGCTTACGCACAGGTGAGACGAGAGACCACATCTGATCCTGGGGAGACAGACGTGGAGAGCATGAGACTCGGTAAATGTAAGGATTCTCTAAACACCACCTGTGTAATTGGACTGGAAACCTCTGAAGTTCTTTGTTTTCATTCATCTGGCTGATATTTGTTGAGGGCCTGATATTCGTCAAGCACTTCCCATGCATTTGCTCATTGAATAACACACGGCCATTGAGCTCCAGCTCTGTCCCAGGCTGTGTGCTGGCTCCAAGAATACGGCAATGAATGAGGCAGGTGAGATCTCAGCTTTCATAGAGGTCACTGTCGTGTGTGTATGGGAAAAAGGGAAAGAGGGAAAGAGTTCGAGGGGACAGAGAGGGTTAACAGTAAATAAGTTAACAAACTGGATAACTTAGGATGTGATAATTATTATATAATAAAAGAAATACAACTGACCTTGAACAACAGGAGTTTGAACTTCAAGAGTCCATTTTTATGTGGATTTTTTTCAGCCAAATATGGATGAAAATATAGTATTCTTGAGATATGAAACCTGGTATACAGAGGGCCCATTTTTCATATATGTGGGTTCCTCGTGGCCAACCGCGAGACTTGAATATTAGTGATTTTGGCATATGCGGGAGTCCTGGAACCAGTCCCCTGCATATACCTAGGGACAACTGTATGCTGGATAACTGAGATAGGGTGAAGAAGTACCCTCTCTCCAAGGAGAGGATATCAAAGCTGAGATCTGAAGAATTCCACCCTTGGGGAAACCAGCTTCAGGACCTTTTGGGCAGAAGCAAGGTTGGGTGCAAAAGTCCTTAGGGCTCGAAATAACTTAGCATGTTGCATTAGCTGCACCGCAGCTCTTTGAGGTAGGTGCCGTATTATCTGCATTTTGCAGATGAGGAAACCAAGCCATGGGAGGAAAAAAAAATTGTCAGAGTTACAGTTCATGGGAGACTAAGAATTAAACTGTTTCTAGGGCTGGTACAATTGATCACTCCACTCTGGCCTCCCTGGAGCAGTAAGCTCATGCAGGAATTTGTTTTAGATGGGGATAGCCTCTAAAAAAGGTCAAATGTATATGGTCCGGTTTGGATTTTCTAAAGACAGGGAGGTGTTTGAGTCTAGACAGATTTCCAGTTTGACTGTGTTTCACTGGGGTTCAGGAACCTATTTAGGAGAGATGTTGGTCTCCCTTTAGGAATGAACATTTCTTGGAGTTGTACTATGGCTGGGATCCTCTCGCCATTTACAACTCTAGTTGGGGGGTGGGGGTGGATGTCAAACAGTAATTTTACTACTGTGCTTCCTTTTAATAATCCCCCCCCCACCAAGTACATTGTTATTAGAAGGTCTGTTTTGCATGAGGGTGCCTAGTCCATGCTAAAGGGAGATTCTGCAAAGCTACTTCCTTCCTGAAGGTATCTGGGCCCCTGCTATGCTTTGACATTGGCCAGTTTAGGAGTGACATCCCCTGGCCAAGGGCAATCTTGTTATTTTCCTGTCCCTCCCTGTCTCATTTGGCTCCCTCTCTAGTCCTAACAAATTTTTTTTATACCGTGTCCTATGTATTGAGATGAAACCCTGCTCTTATTTTGCTGTGCTGATAATGTCACAATGACCTTCTTACAAATTACTACTGCCTACTTGAATTGAGTTTCCAGTAATTATACCTCTTTTGGCTGCAATTCCAGGCTCACACCAGACTTCACACATACACAAGAGGTCTGTAACTGCTCGGGTTTGTGAGAAAGGTCTAGTTGCTGGTTTTCACCTCTGAGCTGAGGCTCACCCTACCCCACATGTGCCACGGTACCATACACAAGAGGAAATCTGAGAAAAGTGTCCCTACCCCATCCTTCAGCGGAGGAAGTGCACAGAAATGCTCTGAAACTGGCTCCTCTGCAGAAACCAGAAAGTTCTCCTGAACTTGCCCAATTCGGTACGTTAGAAAGCAAATTGGCCACCACAACAAATTGGGGCAGAAATCATTTTCCTGCATATTACTTAAGTTGCTTTCTTTTCTTTCCCAGAGAAATGAGGGAAAACTTGCAATAAAAAATGAGGACTCTTCTTTTCATGGGCATTAAAAACGCACCTACTCTCTAATTGCACAGGCTGTGAAAACGCTGTGCTCAGCAACCTCGGTCACAATTCCCAAATACCTATGGGCTTCCTGCCTTTACAGAATGTCCCAGCTCATTCTCTGCAGAAGATCACAGACTGAGTCTGAATCATGCCCCAAGTGATTCTTTCCCACGGACTCTGCTGTTATTGGGAGAGCGCTGGTGCCGCCACATGGCATCAGATAAAGGTCATCTTCTGTTGTTGGTATCCACATGTTGACAGTACCCACATGCTTTCTGCTCCAAAGACAACAGTTTTCTCTGATTAAATCATGTTCCTTTTGCTTTGCGAGTTAATGCTCAGACAGGGACCTGGCTGGGGAACACCCCCCGCCCCCACTCCAGGAAATGGAGGGGTTTTGTTTCTGGGTCAGCGGATGATGTCTTCCCTTTGCCATGCCTGGCAGGCAGCCTTTGGCAGAGGCTGTGTGAGCACTGACATGTTTGGTAACTTGAGGAAGAGATGGAGCAATCGGTTATCTGCTTCGGTATCACTTAGCAAACCGCCGAGTGGCCATCTTGAATTGATTGCCCCGGCGACACAAGTCAGCAGCAAGCTCCCTGCCAATCCCACGTGCCAGCAGATGGCTCCAAATGAGGTCATTGTTTTGACAGTTTCACAAAAGAACCCCAAACAGCCCTGAACAAATCCTCACACATGTTGGATCATCCAGAACGGTTGTGAGATGAAAAATGAACTCAGACCAGAACTCTGGGAAATGTGAAACACCACTGAGGATTTCTCTCCCGCTCCTCACATCCACACAAACCCCGAGCGAGGCTGGAGAAGGTTGGCGAGATTCCCCTCCCAGCCTCTCCTCTGCCCTGGGTGTTGGAACTGCTTGGGTGGCAGTGATTATCTGATTAGGGGGAAGACAATCATCTCAACCCTCAGTGATTGCAAGCTCCATTTAGAAGCATCTTGGCAGTCTGGGTGCTGATATTCTTGGAACACTGTGTTTTTCATCAATTCCAAGAGTAGATGTGTAGCAAGTCACGTGACCCCAGAGTAACAATGGGAGTTCATACAATTAGACTGTCCACTGAGACCATTATCGTTTGGGTTGGGAATTGGACAGTCGTATATCTTTCTGAGTTCTTTATCAGGACGACCCTGTGTCTTGGCTTCCAGAGTATACACTACCACACAACCGTTCCTTGATGGTAACACTCAAGTCTTTAGTTCTGAATCTGACTTGACTAAACTCCTCAAGCTTGTGCCCAGGAGAAGGGACACCTCCCTGTTTTAGATCCATGTGCTTCTCAGAACTGGGGTCAAAAGTGGTCACATTTTCTTCCTTCTTCTTGACATGGTACCGAGAACCCTGGTTAGAAATATGTTTTCTGTCCTCAGGTTCTAATTCTGGGAGCTCATGAAGGCTGAAAACCAGACTTGGGGTTGATATTAGTGTCTTTGTGCAGCTGTAACAAAGTACCACAAACTGGATGGCTTAAAACAATAGAAACTTATTCTCTCACAGTTTAAGAGGCTAGAAGTCCAAGATCAAGGTGTAGTAGAGCTGGTTCTTTCTTGAGGGGCTCAGAGGTAAATTTGTTCCGTGTCTCCCTCCTTGCTTCTGTTAGTTGCTGGCAATCCGTGATGTCCCTTGGCTTATGGTGACATAACTGCAGTCTCTGCCTCTGTCTTCACATGATGTTTTCCTTGAGTGTCTCTGTGTTCAAATTTCTCTCTTACAAGGACACCAGTCACTGGATTAGGGCCCACCCTACTCTAGCATGACCTCATCTTAATTAATTATATATTAAAAGACCCTTATTCCAAACAAGGTCACAGTCACAGGTCCCAGGAATTAGGACTTGAACATATCTCCTTGGGGACAAAATTCAACCACTGTTGGGCTTGACTCCCAAGTCCTTCTCCAGTACCAGTCACTGCTTGTCATCTGTGGGCCTTTTGCAGGTCGTGAAACTTCTAAACCTGAGTTTCCTCATCCATGGAATGAGAATACTGAATCAGAATGTCCCCGATGTCGTGCTCTCTGACTGCACGACCCTGTTGGGTGGTAGTGTTGGGCATGCTCCTGAGGCACCTTTATCAGTGGGCAGGTCAAAGTCAACACAGGAGGGACTCGAATTTTAAAAGTGGATTTCAAGTTCCTTCAATAGCTCACTCCCCACACCGGACAGTGTTGGTGAAATGAGTCTTACATTGAAAACCATTAAAATACTAGGTCCCCAGAGCCATGCGTGAACTTTTACTATAGGCATTCACGACATAACATTTTATGAGCTGGCACACAAATGTTTTCATTTCCCTTCTTAGAACTGAGGGCTTTAAAGAAAAACTGTGTGACTTTAGAGGCATGCTAGGGTGAGACGGCACTCGCAGATACTCTGGGCACAGGACGTGGTCTCCTTGGCGACGTCCAGGGAGGAAGTCGGGACTGAAAGCCACTGCCGGAGGCTGGTTACCGCCCAGGGACGCCTCCCTCCGTGGTCGCCCAGGGGATTCTCTGCACCTTCCCTCTGTGCAGCGAGGCTCCTTGTAGCGCTTTAGCTTTTCTCTTGTTCCCTTTCACAGCCCCGGGATTGTGAAGCCCCATCTGAAATGTCTTAAAGTGACATCGTTTCATGCAGTCAGTTTCCACCCCCGCTCCCCTCACCAACATACAGTTGATCGTGGTGTCGCATTTGTTCTAGGAACTGCTACCCAGGGCGTGTGTGAACCAGGCACGAGTGAGTGTTCCGTGCCAGCCGCACAGACGCGGAGACGACAGACCCTGTCCTTGAGGAGCCAGCCGTCTAAAGGTGAGCCATCACAGCGTGATATGTCAAGTACAAGGCCAGCACCCAACCCAGCCTGGGGGCCCAGGAGGCCTTCCAGGAGGAGGTGACAGGTGATTTAGGGTAAGGAGAGGTTGTCAGAGGGTGTGCTGGGATGGAAGGCGTTCCATCCAGAGAAGGAAGTGAGCAGAAACAAAGGCGGGAAGAGCGAGCTGAGTGTGCGTGTTGCTCGGGGCTGTTGGAGCGAGACTCCTCCATGTTCATCATTCACGGTTACTGAAAGCAGGACAGCGGGCAAAATTTGGCTTCTTCCCATAGCACTTCTGAGAGATTAAACTTTGTCTCAAAACTGATTGTCAGGGAGAGGCTAGGTCCATCCCGAGTCCTGGTGTGATTTACTAGTAACCTTGCCGAGGGTTGTGTATAACATGAAAGAGGCTAAAATACACGCGGCACTCCTTTTTTCTCAGTTTGAAGACACTTAAGGAAAAAGATGGGTTTGTTTCTAGGCGTTATTGGGGGAGGCTAGTGGGACAGGCCACACGTGGCCTGCAGAGCCTGCCACCCTGGGTATGCTGACTCTAAATACAGACGGGCTACGGTACGGGTCTGGGGATTCCATGCCACCAAGCCTTGGCCTGACTGGAGACAGTCACACCCAGCCGAGGGTGTCCTTACTTCCCATGTATGTGGCTCTGGGAGACGTCTCCTTGAAGGGAGGCTGCTGGGGTGGGCCATGCCTCCGACTGCCTCTGCGCTTTGTCTTTGACATTGGCCTGGTCAAAGCTGCTCTAAGGAGAAGGGGAACCCTTGTAACCCTCCCCCGATTAGGACTGCTGGAGGGCTTTGCTTAGTGAGCTTGTGGGGGTCATGCCTGTCCTCGACCCCAACTCTCAGGCAGTTAATCCCTTAAGGGAGCCTCCCTTGTAGAAACCTTAGCTATTCCCCAAGGCCTTGCTTGACCCACGCGTCCTCCGTGAATTCCTCTAAAATCCTGCCAGGAGAAATGAATGGGCACACGCTGTGTTTCATATGCCCTCAGCATTTTGTTCATAGTAGTAATAATGCCTTGTCATTGACAAGGCTGGTCCGACTTTGTGCTGGGACTTTGTGCTGGGTATAGCTTTGATGGGTCTGCATGTTTTCCATATAATCGGCCTGTAATGGCCAAGAATGTAAACCCCTAAGCTCTCCCGCTGCAGGGAGCACTGCTGTTGATGGCTTTCGCTGCTGTGCTCTGAATCTGCCACCACATTTATGTGGCTGCTCCCAGCCAGTGACTGAGTTTGACAGGATGCTAAGGCAGAGAAGTGTGGGCCGGCTCTGGTGGGCATCTCTGTTTCTAGGGTGCCCTGTTGGCTTCCTGATTCTTTCTTAGAACTGAGAAGCAAGCCAAGACTCCCACTGCCCCGCCAGCCTTCCCGCAGTCTCCTCCGCCCTCCGGGCAGACCTGCCTGGTGATCACATGGCTCTCCCCGCCTCCTGCAGCTTCGCTCCAACCCCGGTAACACTCTAGCACAGCGGATCCTCTCTCAGTGTCTGCTTCTCAAGGACCCAAACGAACACATCCCCCAACAACCCTACAAAGAGGGCATCTTTCTGCCCATTTCCCTGCCCATGAGGAAGCTGAGGCTATAGGGGAAGCTCAGCTGGGATTTGAAACCAGCTCTTTCTGGCCCCAACACCTGCCATGCAGCCTCGTCTCTTCCTTGGCACTTGTTCCTTGTGGAGAGTTATTCCTCTGTCATCTGTTCTTCTACCAGACTCATCGCCTTGTAGGGTCTTTGTCATCTTTGGAAGCCCAGTTCCTAGCTTAGTGCCCTACATAGTAGGTGCTAAATTAATGGCTTTCCAAAGGAATGCATCCAATGTCTATTCAGTGAGGTCTTTTTGGGCCCCAACGCCCCAAGGAAGCCTTGCTTTGCCCCCCAACCCCCAGCTCACAGGGACTGCTCCATCTCTGACTTCCCCTGCTGAGCTTGCAATCCTCCTGGAATGGGGACTCCATGGTTCTTGAACCAGCCTGTGTGTCTCTGCTTGGGTCTCCAAACAGAGTCCAATCAGAGTCTGCTTCTAAAGGCAGGGTGGTGTCCGTCTTCCTCTTTGAATCCACAAACACTCGGCACAGCGAAGGACACCTGGTCAACATTCAACCTTCTGATTGATTGTAATTGATTACCTTTTAAACTTTGCTTGTTCCCCACCTTGCCTGTCTCCGCCCGTTCCCTGGCATGGAATACTGGGCTCCGAGGGTCTTTCGGCATCTGAGATTGGTTCTGCTCTCCTGTGTCTTCATGCTGTGAGACATTTATCCTCAATGGGGCAACATTGACACCCGATGGGGCAAAAATTAGTTTTGAGAGGATGAAAAAAAAATCTTATTCTTTTAATGTATAAAGCATAGATGTATACTCAGGACTTCAGCAGGTATACAGTATATCTGTGGTATTTACAATATATACAGTATATAGAGAGATACACAGTAATCTTATAGGAGGTGATAAGAAAAGAGTCTTAAAAAGCTCTTTGTGGGGGAAATAATGAAAAAAGAAGAGGTTGGAACCACAGCTCCGGGAGTCTGACTGTACCACAGTGCAGGGACTGTGTCTGCCTTGTTCATTGGCATGTCCCCTGGGTGACCCAGGATAGCATATGGCAAAGACTCAACAATCTTTATTAATTAATCTTTACTAGGTAACTAATGTACTAATTAATCTCTATTTATGGAGTGTGTGAATGATTTCAGAGCTGGGGAGGTTTTTCAAAATTTGCTGTAAATGGTCAGGTTCCCCACCGCAGCAACCAATCCTGATCAAAATGCCACCCACCATGTGTTTATTCTCAGTGACAACATTCACGTGATTCCTTGTCACTCTCACATTTGTCTCCTGGAATTGTTCAAACTGGAGCATTAATCCAGATATTTAAAATCATTAGCCTAATGATTTTATTCAGAGGAAGCAACAGAGTAGGGCTTGGTGAAACATTGTCATGAAAAGAAATATTTTAGAGAGATAACTTCGGTCTCAAATTGATTTTCTTTTGGGAAGTGACGGCTTATAAAGGAAGGACTGAGAAGTAGCATTCGGCTAAGAGGGGGCTGGGGATTTCTTTTGAATTTCATTTCAGCATTGACTTGTAGCATTAAATTATATTTCAGCAACAAACTCATAGCTTTTACTTAGATTGTACTTTCGGGTGGGAGGGCCTGGCTCGTTGGGAGGGCACTGGCGGAAATTATGGAAGAGTGTATAGTACCTCCCATCTTCGCTGCCCCTTGGCACTGTCACTGCTCTTGGGATATTCCTTTCTGGGTAAAAATAACTGTATCTACCTCATTAGTAATACTACAATTATCCCCATTTTACAGATGAAGAAAACTGAGACTTCAAAATCTAAATGTGGCAGAAACATGTAATAAGTGTAAAAATCAGGATATTAACCTAGGCTTATCTAGTTGCAAAGTCCAAGTGCCTCTCACCGTATCTTGCAGATCCTATGAATATTCATGGAGTTTAAAATCAGCAAAGTTACAATCTAAGTAATTTATTTAGACTTTCCTGCCTCTGTACAATGTTATTTTCAGGCTACAGCATTTTAGTGGAGAGGTCTGGAACATCATGGTCTGTACTCCACAGTTGAATCAAGAGCTGAGTGACAGAGGCCCCAGGGAAGAGCCCTGTTTCATGTATTTCTTCATTTATCATGGTTCTCAGGCTGGGTGCAGTGGCTCATGCCTGTAATCCCAGTGCTTTGGGAGGCTGAGGTGGGAGGATTGTTTGAGCCGGGGAATTGGAGGCTACAGTGAGCTATGATCACACCACTGTACTCTAGCCAGTGTGACAGAGCAAGATCCTCCCTCAATATAAAATAAAATAAAATATCCTGGTTCTCTTGGCACTTAAGCCTGGGTAAATAACACTTTAGAAGTGACAATTAACATATGCATAAACAAGTATTATGATTAACAATTAATTATTGTTAATCTTTTCTATGTACGCTTGGGGTCCTGCAGGCTATCTTAGCTGCTGGGGGATGATTTGAATTAAACATATTAATATTCAGCTTAAGAGACCAAAACTTTGTAGGAGACTTCTGTTCTCCGGTGTGTGTGTGTGTGTGTGTGTGTGTGTGTTTTGTGTGTGTGTTGTCGAGATCCCACTACTGCTGGTGTTTGGAAACGACCCGCTCTTACTGATCCTGAACAGGGCAACATCCTTTGTAACTTAAACAGTCAACTTTCCAAATGAAGCCGTTTATTCATCACTCCTCCCAGCTCAATGGGAGGGGAAATAAAAGTACATAGGTAGAGCTTAAAATTTAGCCAGGGCATCCACACACATTTGCTGGGCATTCACAGAATTTTGATCCTGATCTCAGGGCAGGATCCTTTTCACACATGGGTTCTCGATCCGTCCAGGTTTGGTCAAGAAAATGGAGCCGATCTAAGTACTGTGGGAACGAAGGGCTTTTTTCATCCAGGAATTAGGGTTTATGTGAGTATTGTAGAAGCTGGAGTTGCAAAGGTCGGGGGGTCACTACAGAAGACCCAGGGCAGCTGCAGCCAGAAGGTTGGGGAAGTAGACACTAAAGACCTCATGTTTCTCAAAAGCTTCCAAGGAAACTGTGGTAGTTCTCACAAATTTCTGAAGAAACTCCCTCCAGTGGGTTTAGTCTGCAGTAGCAAAATGAGTGATTCCTAAGCACTGGCTGAGAAGTCACCGTGGGCCTCACATGTGCTCACGTGTCTGCTGAACTGATCTCCAAAGAAGAATGGCCTCTGTGCCCAGCCCACTGTGGCAGGTCTCAGTGGCAAACTGATGTGACCGTGCAGGGCAAGGCATTCTGGGAATTGTAGTTTCCTAAACCTTAGAAGGTATAGAGGGTGAAGCCAGGTTGACAAAAGACTATTTAGAGTTGTCCCTATAGTGTTTCTAGGGTGGGTCTTCAACGTGGGCTTTTGTGCTGTTACTCTTTTTAGTAGTGTGATTATTGCAGGCAATCCTGACTCACAGATGTGAGGTCTAGGAGCATCCCTTTCACATCTTACCTGCCTGCCTGCAGGGCCATGGTCTCACCTGGAAACCTTGCTTCTCTTCCTTCTTAATCCTGCCTCCAGGAGATCTGCATCTACTGCCTTGGCTTTGCTTATCTCTTAGCTGTGGGCTGAGTTGATAAGTGGTTACCCATTAGGGTGTGCTCTCAGGGAACATTCTGTTCTTCTGGGAGGATGCCCCATACCTTGTAGAGCACCATGCTAGCCACATGGTAGGTCCTCAGGAAAGGTAAGTTCCTTTTTTCCCTCATTATCCACTCACCCTTCTACAGGTCATAGCAGCTTCATTCACCTTGGGAGCCATCCCTCTCCAGTTCCATATCCACGTGTCATGTGGTTTAGATGGGCTGACCACTGTTTTGCTCCCTTCTTCCCTCCACCTGTTTCAGGGGTGGTCATATGACCTGGGCTTGTTTCCCATCCCTCTGGTCCTAGGGATTGGCTGAGGGATGAGCACATGACTTAGTCTGGTCCAATGAGAGTCATACCTGGAAGTTGTATGGGAACTGTGGGCAAGAGGGACTCTTGTGGCTAGGGTGGCAAAGGCACTGGAATACAAGCCTAGAGATGCTGGAGGCCTCCTTATCTCTAAGAGTCTAGAGCCTGCCTGAAATGAAGCTATCACAAAGAAAGCAGAGTCTAGGAATGCAGACGGGGTACTGACAACTTAGTTAGGACCCTAGATTCCGGGGAATCTAAGGCTTCCAGACATTCATGTCCCAGGTTAAATTCTCATTCTTGACACTCAACCCACAGGGTTTCTAGAACCAGAAGCAAGACATTCTGAGAAAGCAAAAGAGAGACATTCAGATCAAGAGTAATGCAACTGCAGGTTGTATCAGGAAAAGGGGCAGGAGCATGTTTAGAAATTGATCTAGACCCGAAGTACCAGCACCATGGATCTCTCATACACTTGAACCTTCCCATAATCTTCCCAGGCTCTGCACCTAAAATCTTTAACCACCTCTTACTCCTGCTTTAATAAAACTTACTTTAAAATCATATCACATTCAATGTTTTTGTTCTAATAATTAACAAGAACATGCCAGAAAATAACTATCCATTTAGTTAAGGCATTGTTGGGTATTCTCAGTGTTTAGATTTTTTTTTTTTGTGCTTAAACATATGAGTCCTTACTAATGTTTTATACATTATTTTAAATAAAATTTATTTCAGTTATGGCAGGGCTTTATAGTAGACTTAATTTGACCATGGTCATAACCATCATTTATTGTCATATTTTTATTAAACTTTTGATTTCAAATAAATGGCCTACAAATGAGTTTTTAGAATACAGGCTTCTGGAATTTGGGAATTACTTGCTTCTCTAGTTTAGCATTTGTTGTCACAAAGAACTTAATTTATGTATGCTATGTACTAAAGAATTCAAGTTCAATGTTTAAAAAAATTGTTCAGAAAAGCCAAAATGAGCATGCTTTTGAGATGTGATAATAGAAATTCAGTGTCTGGCTCAAGAGAGATGATCCTTCTGCGCTGGTGGGACCACACAGAGCAGCATGGGGTGTGGTCAGTTGCGTGGTCAGACCACAAGGGGCTCCACGACAGACAGCCACATCCTAAGGACGTTGCTAAATTGTGGCTGTGTGGAGGAGAGTGCTAGGATATCAGAAAACCCTGCAATAGTTGAAGTACCCAGGAATGTTTAGTCTGGAACTTGGAGGGCCAGAAGGGAACACATGATCATCCAGCGAATGAGGAGCCCCCTCAGTCTATGTGGTTCTGAGGGCAGAACAGAGCCAGGGAGTGGGAGGTGAAGGAAGACAGTACAGAAGTCTGGGATGGTCACAGCGGGGGGCTGCCTGCCCTGGCCTCCACGAGACTCATGTGGTAGAGCAGTTAGGAGGTCCAGCTCGGGGGTAGATGCCTGGTTAGGATCCTGCTTACTAGCTTTATGCCCTTGGACAGATTTCTCATTTGTAAATTAGGACAGCGATAGCAGCTACCACACAGGGATGGTTACAGGGATTAACTGAGATGAGTGCGAAAGTTTTCAAGAGTATGGCATATGGTAAGCACAGGGCCACACCTAACACAGTGTCAGCCATAGTAGGCGTAGGTGCCCAGTTGCTAGTTGACTGAGTAAATGAATGAATGAATTGATGAATAAAAGAAATAAATGGATCATTGCTAAGATCTCATCCACCTTTGAATCTGGTGTCTTGTCAAAAATAGCAGCATTTGTTTTCTCTCATCAGTATCAATACATTATTTCTATGGATTTTAAGAGTAGTGTGTGTATATACACACAAACACACACACACACATATATATAAATATTGAAAAGTTGGAAAGTATAGAAAATTAAGGAGCAATAGAGAAAAAAAAACACACACCATGATCTCACCCACCAAAAATAACCACTACTAACAACGCTTTCAAGTTCTTTTTCCATGTACAGTTGACCTTTGAACAATGTGGGTTTGAACTGCTTGGGTCCCTTATATGCAGATTTTTTTCAATAAAATTTACCCCAAGCGTGCCTGCCTCTCCTGCCTCCCCGTCCATCTCCCCCACCTCTTCTGCCTCTGCCAGGGGTGAGAGAGCAGGACCAACCCCTCCTCTTCCTCCTCCTCAGCCTGCTCCACCTGAAGATGAGGAGGATGAAAACCTTTATGGTGATCCACTTCCACTTAATGAATAGTAAATATATTTTCTCTTCCTTATGAATTCCTTAATAACCTTTTCTCTTGCTTACTTTATTGTAAGAATACAGTATATAATACATATAACACATAAAAATGTGTGTTAATTGACAGTTTATGTTCTCTGTAAGGCTTCTAGTCAACAGTAGGCTATTGCTCTTAGTAGTTAAGTTTTGGGGGAGTCAAAAGTTATATTTGGTGTTTTGATTGCACAGGGGTTCGGAGGCCCTCAGCCCCACGTTGTTTAAGGGCCGACTGTACTGGTTTACGTTGTCAGATCACACTAGGCACAGATTTTTGTATCCCAGGTGAGTTTCATTTGTTTGGTTTTTTGGCTCAATGTTACTTGATAATTTGATTGCTTTTTGAGTTGCTTTCTGGCATTTATTATTCATTTAGTACTTCAGTCTTGAGCATCTATCGAACACCTACACTGTGTTAAGGTCTAGAAACAGAGAGATGACGGGGAGGGTGTTCTTGTTCTCCATTTGCCAACACAGGTGGTAGAGGTGGGGTCATGACAGCGAATAACTGGATGTCAAACATCCTGTCTTTACCATCGTCATTGAAACTCTGGCCCCTAACGCATATTATGAGTAGTTAACATGTGTCTCTTTTTCACCCTTGGACTAGAAAATCTTCCCCAAAGAACCAGTTTCTTTGCCTCTAACAGTGCTTGTCTCTCCCCCTGTGGACGCCCGGCCTGCTAGGAGCTGCCAAGGCACATCCTGAGCTACTAGACACGTTCCCAGCCGACGCTTAATTAAATCCTTTAATTATTAGCCACTCACCACATTTGCATCATTCCCTGGTGCTTAGTGCCAGAATCACTTAGGGAAGAAGCCAGCCTCCTATCTGCCCAAATTACTGCCTCAATTAGAGTTTTATCAGATTCAGGAAAGTTGCAATTCTGAAAATATTTTTTTTTTTAACTCACTAGTATTTAGCTTTGTATTAGGCAAATCTTTCAGCCTTGAAAATGCCCTTTGTCCCTTTGTCCACATTGATAAACTAAGCTTAGATATCAGGTGGAACTCAAACATAAGATTAGCTTAAATCAAACTCATTGATGAGAGTAGCATTATCGTAGCCATTGGAAAGCAATATTTTTATAGCTTTATTGACAGACCCAAGCTCTGTGCCACTCTGGAACCCCATGTATTTTTTTGTGTTTTCTTGGGCAGGGTGATTCAAGCTGAAAAGGCAGTTACGGAGGGAACAAGGAATTGGAAAACCTGGCACTGAGTTTGTGCTTGGTCACGGGGTAGCTGCCGACCTCACTCCCCTTTTCTGGGCCTCGAGTCTTCATCTCTAAAGTAGGCATGATCCCTGCGGGACGGTTACCTGAGGTGGGGGAGGGGGGGCACCGTACAAGGTGTAAGAGCAAGGGAACCGCGAGAGGTGACTCGGCGGGAAGTGTGCAGGCCAGGAGGGGACAGGAGACCTGAGCGGGGGGACGGCTGCTGACCACGTGCCTTGTTCCACAACCTGCCTTTAAAACGCGCTTTATCCTCTGCAGGCAGAGGCAGGGAAATTGGTGTTAAAAATCTCCATTTTACAAATGAGGAAACACCCTCAGGGCACCGGAAGGGCCACGGCTGCTCCACGGCTGCCCTCCTGCCCCCAGTGAAATGTTCCAAAGCACAGAGCAAAGTGAGGCCCTCCAGTCCCCGCTGTCCTGTCCTCTTCCTCCCCATGAGGCTGAGACCTGGAGCTGGGGCCACCACAGGGCCCTCCCTCCCCAGGTCGGCCTCCCCAGAGTCCTCTGGGGCCACCACAGAGGCTGCCTGTCTGGCACCCAAGGGCGTATGAGTGAAATAAAAGCCATTTCCTGGGAGTGGAGAAAACATTTGACAATGCCAAGCACCACTATGGTGCCCAAGATATTCTTAAATAATGAGTTTCTTCCTGCATATGCTTCACTGATGTTCTGCCCTCGGAAGCCTTCCCTGGCCACCGCTTCTGACGTGGCGAACCCCCTCCCTCACCGACAGCTTGGCACTCTCCAGCAGCCCTGCCCGACTCAACTGTTCTCCTAGCCCTCTTGCTGTCTAACGCATTGGAAGAATTTTGGTCTGTGTTTGCTTATTGTCTCTTTCCCATCGGCCTCCTCCAGAACACAGCCTGACGAGGCCGGGCTCTGCTGTGGCCTCTGTGGTGTCCCAGCCCTAACACGGCACCCAGGGCATGGCAGGAGCTCGGTAAGTATTTGTGGAATAAATAAAGGAGTGTGAGCAACTTCTAGAATTTTCCAAAGTTTGTACGTGATGGAGTCCACCTTAGAGACCCTTTATTTACACAAAACTACTTAAGTGGCGTTGATTATTTTCTGGATAGGATAATGAGGGAGAATTTGCCCAGGCTTGTGCTAAACCTGACTTACAAAAATGGCTCATTTATGCTACAGACATTTCCTGAGCATGTTTATGTGTCAGGTATTGTGCTGGGTACCTGGGATTAACAACAGCAGAAAAAAAAGTGAATGGGGCATGTCTCTGCTCCCACACTAATGGGCGGGACAGCCAAGTAAGCAGATCCTTAGAGCAGAATGTGTGATGATTGAAGTTGTTCAAATTGCTGAAAGAGTCGGGGAAGGGAAGTAAATAATTTTACCTGGAGGAGATGGGAGAGGGTTTTAGGGAGGGGATGATGAGAACTGAAGACATTTCAGGTGAAGGGGAGGACTGCTGTGCATGGCTGTGCAGGTTGTGCACTCCACAAGTCTGGGTGTGTGTGTGTAGCAGGTGGGACTCACACTGTAGTCTGTGTGCAGTGTGGTGGCCCTGCGAGAGGACAAGGCGAGTTCGGAGAAGAGAGAAATGCAGAGGAGCTGGCAGGTAGAGTGGATTGAAGGGAAGTGAGAGAACTGGCAGAGCAGGTGGGAGGCGAGGCGGTGATGTCAGAACGTGAAGCCTGCTAAGGAGTTTGAAGTCTACTCTTTCAGCCACTGAGGGCTAAAGGGACAAAATCCAGAGATAAGAAAGCTTAATGTAGAGAAGTAGGAGGGTAAAGCTTTTCCTGAGCTGAAGGAGCTTTTGCAGAGAGCTGGCAGCTTCAGACACAGGTGGGGAACACCTGTTGGGCAGGTGCGAGCTTTACATGGAGAAGATCGAAGTCAGGGCCTGTGGACTCCCAGGCAGGACTAGGAGGAAGCAGATTCACAACTGGAGGAAGAATAAGAATTAAGGCAGAACGGTGTCCTCAAAGCAGAGCGAAGAGAGCATCAGAAAGTCACTTTGTGGTTGCAAGTATCAAATACTGCAGAAGGATACCTAGAACGAGGCCTGAGATTGGACCTTGGGACTATCCTTCTGGAAATTCGCCAGGGCCCTTTAGGGGTGTGATGGGCAGGGGTCAGATTGGGAGCGGCTGAGCATTGCAGGAAGGTTGAAGGAATGGACACAACAGCATGGAGACACCTGAGAACGCAGGGTGTTCCTGGTGACCTAGTGACCCCGCTAGCTGGGGTCAGAGGCTCCAGGTCCACTTCTCATCTCTGCTTGGGCTTCGGGCTCACTGTGTGTGTGAACGTACCACTGTGATTCGTGTACCTGCACAGTCACTGGTTCACAAAAGACATAACTGCATCCTCCGGGCCAGGCTCTCGGAGGACACCAAGAAACAAGACAGACAAGTCTGTTCTTATGAGTCTTATCTTTAGGAGGAAGAGACTGGATGATAAGTTACTACTGAACTGGAAACAAACCTTTTGGATAGTGACGGGCGCCGCGGAGACTACACAACAGGGTCATGATAATGGATTTGTTGACTTGTTGGTATCGCTCTCAATGTTCTCTTCATGGTAGGTCAGGGAAGGCCTTTTCCTTTTCCTTCTTGGAACGACCAATTTGGCATTTACAGGGAAGCAAGAGTGGCGGCTATGACGTAGGACAGAGAGGGACAGGTCTCTGTCCAGGTAGGTAGCTCCAGGAAGGCCTGAGGTGGTGTTTGAGCCGAGCCTAAAGGATGAGCAGGGGTCAGCCACGAAGAGGTCCAGGGAAGAGCGTTCCAGGTGGAGGACACTAGACAAGCCCTGAAGGCAGAAACGAGGAAGAGGGAAAGGCCAGTGGCCAGAGCATGGCGAGCCAGGAGGATCGTGGGGTCAGGTGAGAACGGGAGTCAGGACATGGCCCACCAGGGGCCGGAGTCATTAGAAGTGCTGCAGGAAGCAGAAGTGGACATTCTACCTCGCAGTTAGTACCTTTCTTTGCCAGTTTCCACCAATGTCTTCAAATGATAACGGATTTGTTGACTTACTGGTATCGCTCTCAGTGTTCCCTTCACGGTAGGTCAGGGAAGACCTTTTCCTTTCCTCCTTAGAACGACCAGTTTGGCATTCACAGGGGGCAGCTCTGGGCCGCGCTCTGCTGTGGGACGGGGAAGAGGCACGACCGAGTCTGGGTCTTGTTCTCCAGGTGCTTATCTGATCTGAGACTAAGGACACCTGCAGAGGCACGGCCTGGGGCTGCTGACTTGGACGCAGAGACAGCGGACGTTCAGAGTCCTGCGGTGACTCAGGGCGGATCCGCTCTTCTCCCAGCACCCGTGGCTCCTCCAGCACAGAATCACCCTCAAATATTCTGCCAAAGTGACCACATCACCCCCATCTGGCCTGACTGCAGGCATCTCTCTCTTAGACTGGGTTGCAAATGCATCAAAGGATGTAGACACGGCCCTGTTCGTCTTTGTGGGGTGTATTTTTGGAAGTCCATTTAATAAAAATTGAATGACTAGATGTGTCATTTCTTATTTGAAAGCCAGATTTGTAGATAAATGTGGACAGATGATGCCTCATCTCCAAACATCGGATTCCTTGTGGAATTTGATTGAATTAATAATCTCTCTCCTCCCTTCCAACATTGGCTGTATAGGGACTGATTCCATAGGGTTCTGTATCCAAGATAAACAAATATTTGGTTTGCATGCTGCTGTTTTTTTCTTTTAAAGGTTTATAATCTTCATCTTGAACTTTAATTTAGATGTAAAGTAAACACTGTGGCAGCTGGTAGAAAAAGGCAAACCCCTGATGAGGCCGTGACTTGTTTTTACTTAAAGTGTTATCTCATGACTCCTTTCCAGTCCTGTACTCTTTAATCTTCATTTAGGAAGAGTTCTTGAAAATAGATACGGTTTTCACTTGAAAGCAGGGAAGGCGAGCAAATGACAAAGAATGGTCCAAACCAGACAGCTGGTCTTCACTGTATTTTTGAAGGTCACCTTGGCACCTTGGATTGTTGCTTCCTCTCACCGCCCATGGCCATGACCCAGCAAGACAGGGCAGGAGTGGGGAGTGCTGGGCTTGACCCCTGTGCCTGGCGGGCACTGTGCCTTCCAAGAAGGTTAACACCACATTGAGCTTAATTCCTGTTCAATGCACAGCTGCCTGGGCTTGGCAAAGCCGTTTCACACTCTGCCCTGTGCCGCAGTGTCCTCCGTATTTCACAGGTGGAGGGGAGACTGATGAGTGACCGGAGTGCTCGTGGCGATGCTGGACGGTGCAGCAGAGCCTGGTGGCCACCCCGACAGCACGGTGTTACTTGTTATGCCGCATTGACTTGCAGTGCCTTAAAGTGATTAACTCCAGGAAAAGTTTGACGTCATCCTGAAAAGTTCCAATGCTGAAAACCACCGTCGCTCGCTTCCCAGCTTTCCTACCAGACACACTCTGCATTCTCAAACTTCAGGTCTAGCCTTGAAGTTTATCACATCTTATTTATGGTGTTTGCCTTCTCCTCCCTGACATTTTATCATGTTCATATGTTTTTGGAGCCACTGACATTAGTGACTCATCACCCCATTGGTCCTGAAGGCGGCGGCTGGGTTCAGAAGCAGGGATGCTAAGTCACACGTTGTGCACCCTGATCTTCAAAGAGAGACTTTCCAGGGACAGCCCCCAACTTCATGAGATGCTTATCCCACAGAAAGCCCCAGCTTGGGATACTGTTTGTGACCATCATTCTCTTCCCATTGAAATAACTCATTTCCTCTTTGTAACAAGTGAACAACTGGAAAAAAAAAATTTTTTTTAATCTTTATTTGTACATGGTAACATTGTATTTTTTAAAGATTATAAGAAATGATCATTTATTGAAGACTTACAAGGTACAACGTGTAATTGAATCACAGTGGATCATTTCCTCCTGCTTGGTGGACTCTAGGAAGAGCTTGGCCAGGGCTCCTGCCTTGATGGGCATACCTCGTACTTGGGAGGCAGGTGTGTACAGGTGCTCGTTCCGAGGATACTTGGTTCTAGAAAGAGCAAAATCACTTAAAACTAAGACCCAAATTTCTATCTTACATAGCGAAAAAAAATTAAAAACTATTTTAGAGTAAGAAAGTTTATTTTAGAGTAAGAAGAATATAGGTTATTGTGCAACAAAGTACTGATTTCTTAGTCTTAACAAAGAATGAATCAAGTATTGGGTCATCTGGGGCATAATTTTTTTTTTCTGACAAATTGTCTTGTAATACCAGTATCTTTCCCTTCATATATGACTTTCAGAGCACTAGAGCACAAAGAGGATCATTTTGGCAAAATTATCTGAGGCCATTTCCATTTCCTCCTGGGACGCTTCTCATCCTTCGCTATTTATATCTCCTGCTCCCCACAGTGCCCGTGTGCCAACATTCTGGGTCATTTTCTTTCCTTTCCTTAAATTGTTAGCTGGTCCTATCTACCATTTCCTTCCTTATCAGCGACTGTGCTCTGAGCTAAGCTGTTCTAATTGACTAAGAATGACATCATCATATATAAATCACAATGCAATGATATAGTTCTTCTAATGTTATAAATAGTCCATTTTTTTCTGCTCATTTATGAATATCTTTGTGTTCTGGTAACTCTTCCTTACTCATGAAACCTCAGAACAAAGACAAGCAGAATACCAAATGTCTTCCTGCCGAAAGGAATGTAAACACCAGAGTAAGGGGTTGGGCTAATTGTTAAGTGAGTGGTGCAACATTCGTGCTCTGGGTTTGGAGAGAAAGATGTGATTGTTTGCATTTGTGTCACTCTAGAGTCTCCAGAGCATCGTGACATTCCTTATTCCTTCTTGGCCTCACACTTCCCTGCAAGGCCAGAGTGGATGGGCCCATTTTACAGATGAGCCTCAGAGGGTACCTCATGCTGGTCGGTGCCAGGGCTGGGATTCCCCGAAGGTCTCTTAATTCTAAGTGTTGAGCTAACTTAGAAGGGTGGGGGAAGCTTGGGTGAGCAGAGAAAAGGGAGAAATCCTAGGTGAGCTCACGATGCATCCAATGATGGGAAATGCAAACAAAATAGTAGACACAGAGTATGTAAAAGGAATTCTAAACTGGAACATCAAATAACAGGGCTTTTAGTATTCCACAGAAGATTCTGGGCAGCGGAGACACTCACTCTGCCTTTATCTTTACTCGCTCCACGGTGGGTAGCTCCATTGTCCCCCAGCCTTATCTCCCGCAGCATAGACTGGGCCAACTCTTGAAGTTAAATGGAAACTGGGCTTTTTATCCTGCAGCAACCGATCTGCCAGATAGTATCCAGATAGGGCACCTTTCACAGTACTTCGCACACAGCAAATGGTTTTTGGCAATAAAAACCTTTAATGTGGAAAGAACTTATGAAAAAAAAAAATCTTTTGAATTGTTATTTTTCCCTGAGGCCTAAAGGAAGAAAAGAAGTTTACTTAAAGAATGCTTTTCTGTAGACTCTAGTAGCCAGTAATTTGGGCCTATAAAACCGTATTCCAATGACAACCTGCCCCAAATGTCAGGAAAATCACTTTTGACCCGAGAAACTGGCTCCAGGAAGCCACTGTTGATATGTTGAACGGATCCAGCTGGATCACTCTGCTGTATTGATCCGGGGAACGTGGCGGGGAGCCTAGGGACGGCACCTGAAGCTGATCCAATACGTAGTGAATAAAGGTTTATTTTATTGCCGCTTTTGGGAAAAGCCCTAAGACGGAGTCATGGTGCGGGAACACGGGAACACACGGATGCCTCGGTGAGGAGTTCTGCTCCTGCTTGTGCCTCCTCCCTTTCAGCGACCTGGCTGTAGCTCAAGCTTGTAATCATTTCCATTAACATCCCTTAACAGTTTCTGGGTTCTGGATGGCACAGTGACAGCCCACAGGTGCCTCCGCTCTGCTTCCCTGCAGACGGCTGGACTGGACCACGTCCTCCCCGGGTGGTCTTGCCTCACTCCCCCCGGCTGTCTGGGCTCGCCCCGGGCAGGCCTTGGTGTTGCTGCAGAGGCTTTCTGCCCTCTGTCGACCTGCGCAGGCCGGCTGCGGTGCCTGAGCCCAGCCTTGTCCTCCTGGGCCAAACGGGTATCTCGGTGGCCAGGGCTTCCCTTCTCTGTGGGGCGGCCTCAGCAGCTTCCAAGCCATGTGCCACTGGGTCAGGGGGAGCACAGAGGGCAGAACCTGGTCTTTTCTGTATACCAAAAAAGCCCCAAGACCAAAAAACCCACCCCCCTCTGGACAGAACAGCAAGATGTGATGACTATGAGGGTTGTGGCGCTCAGGAGCCCAGAACGATCTGCGAGAGCGCAGAGCTGCAAGGGGTGCAAATAACTGACAAAGACAAAATGGTCTTTGTGCAGTTCCAGGGCAGCTAAGCCGGGAAACTGTTCCCGGTGAGTTGCCCAGAGCAGGAGAACTGCCCAGACGCATCTGTCCAAGCCTACAGTCTAGATTAACCCGCAGCAGAGGAATGAGGCCCTGGTGCCACGGGGATCCAGCAGGATTTTTTTTGGCATGATCCTTTAGAGAGGAGCGGAAGATGTTGATTTGTGTCTTCTGACGTCTGAGCTCTGATTTGAAGAGCCCTATTATGAGGAACCCGGTGTCACCTACAGAAAATGGTGGAAACTGCCCTTAGAAATGCCTGTTTTGGTCCTCAAAAGCCACCATGAGAACACAGTGGAGTACAAAATGTTACACTCAAGCCTTGACTTGACCAGGCAGGTATATCAGACAGCCATCCACATGAAACTCAGGTGACAATTCTGTGATCAAGTTCAGTTAGACCTGTTTTTGTCCATGTAGCCTTGCCTTAGAGAAATGTAAAAATAATATCTGTTCTCTTTCCCCAACCTTATGTTATTGAATTTGGTGCTTGGAAAGGAATTTTAAGAGGTTATATTGGCCATAGTCTTTTAGTTGAGACAGAAATTATTACTTTTTGGATAAACATTTGTTGAATCTCAACCGTGTGCCAAGAACTGTGCTAGATATTGAACTGGTTGCTCTCTTTTTAGGACTGTATAGTCTGTTGAAGAAGATGGATACACAGACAAATAATTATAATGTTTTGTAATAAATACTATCATAGATCTATGGCCAGTCCCAGCAGGCACCTGTCTCCCTTCTTTTTCAAATTTTCTGGCCAAGGAGATTGCTACTCTCTTCCTTGGGAAAGCATGCAAGCATGGTAGCAGGCCAGGTGGGCTTCATGCATACTGGACTCATTCCTAGGTTTTCCATTTGTAGCTGACAGATTAATGGGCTGAAGGAGGCTCTTCACAAGGCCAAAACGTATTCCAGCTCTCTTGCCAACTTATTTGTCACAGTGGACCAGATGAGAAGACGTGAATCCACCCAGCCCACAGCTCACCTGTGCGATGCTTGCAACAAAGACCCCAGGAGCTCTGCCTCTACCAGGCACATGCCCTTAATTACTCAATCGTTAGTTTTATCTTTTTTCTCAATACCTTCAAAGAAATGCTTGAGTCCTTCTAAGGTGTAAAAGAGACTTTGTTGCTGAAGAGAAAAACAACTTCCCTGGTTGTACCGACTGCTCGGAATTTTGTGGTCAGATTTGCTGCAGTTCATTTTTCTTCCCTTTCTGACATTTTGAAAGCAGCCCAAAGTGAATCCCCGCTGAGATGCCAACCAACATCTCCACCCTTGGCTGCAACAGGAAGGGCATTTGCCAGGCACAGCCACCTCTAGGAGGTGGATCGTAGGCAAAACCAGGAACTGTCCTACCACAAAGCACAGCCCATCCTGATTTCTGGCTCTCCCTCCACGGGCATTTGTTGACATTTCCACAGTTGTGCTGGATTGGACCTGGAGTGAGTCATCACTCTTTCTCTCCCCAAATCAGCAAAGGTATTTACGGTATAAGAAGAGGGAAATCACATCTAACATTCCACAGAAAGCCTTCCAAAAATAAAGGCCAGAGCATTGGTTCATTCTCCGAGCTCCCAGAGGGTGCGTCTGCAGTCATCTCTCAGTTAACCATGAATGATTCCAGTTAATGCGGGTCGCTAGCAAGGTCTACGGGTACATAATTTCCAATGCTGCACCTCTTGATGGGGAGAACTTCTTTATCATGACAAGCGTGTTTTCCCCTAGCAACAATTTTGTCAGAGCTTTGTTTCATTGTTTTCCTAACACAAATCCTAAATGTTATTTCTGAAGAGAGTATAAGATCCTTACAATTTCCCGGTGGAAATGTGAGAAGCCTGACTTAATTGACACCAGCAAAACACTTGGCACCAGGGATTTGCAGCTTCAGCTAGGAGCAAATGAAAAGCTTGTCTCTGCTGTAAAAATTTCATTTCATTTTTGGTGAATGGTCCAATTCATATGTAGAGTGAGAAGCTAGAATTCCAGGGGGATGGTTCCATCTTGGGTTTTAATTGATTGTCTTTTTCTTATTTGCGTAGAGATGATTCATTGCAAAATTTTTATGTAAGGGAAATAACGTGACGAGTCTTTCTAATGCAGCTTCTCTGAGGGGAAGTTGAAAGCGCTGTGCAAGCATTTGAATGCTGCCGCACTTTATGTGGTAGAACACTTTAGACCATTAATTATTACCAAGGCTAATTAATATCATTGGGTCAGCCATAAAGCAAGCTCAGAGGCTAGCCTACTTACCAGGGAGACAAATCTTTGGAGAAATAAAGTGGTCTGGGACAATGATTTGAAGGATGGATGCTGTGCCTGCCCCTGGCCAGCTTCAATGGGGCCAATTCCACTTTGTATGTGGGAAATACTGGGGTTCCACGTAAGAATTAATTTTAGAAGGGGTTCTGCTTAAAAATGTTTAGTAACCAATTCTCTATACAGTATTGTCTTCCTCCTCCTAAAATATTTGTATCACCTGGTTTTTCTTCTCAAGCATATATGCCAATTTTTAAAATATGCAGTTGAATATACTCCTACACATTCTTACACTCTGTAATACCCAGCCCTTTTAGCCAGGTTGCATGGGCTTGGGAAACATGGCCTACGTCAGGCCATGGGAGAATGAAGCACGCAGGCTGGGTAATTTGGTTGGCAGGAAGGTGGGCTGCATGTTTGCTCTGTGTGTGCAGATTGTACTTTGCTAACAAGAATGCCATGGTTCAAGAAAAGGAAGAATTTCCACTAACAAAGGGGTCTCCATCACCTGAAAGTTTCATTCATTGGTAAATTAGTGAGTGAGATATGACTCTAAAGAACCACATACACCAAAGAGTTTTGGCCTCAGAATTGTAACCTTTGGCAAGCCCTCACTTATTCTAAAGATGCAGCCATTTCTTTTTGAGAAGTATTCCCAGGATTATGGTATTAAAATCATCCTTATTAGAAGCACAGCACAGCTCTGAGGGTGCACTGGATTTTTTGGCACCTACCAGACATCATGAGGAACAAAACTGGGTGAATGAGGTTGTCATCAGCTTGGGTGATGAAGTTTTAAGTAAAAATATACAGAGGCCAATTTTTTTTTTCCTGGGCCTCAGTGACTGATTCTAAAGAGCTTCATATTGAAAAAAAAATTAATTTATTCTTTCAATAAGTGTTCATTGAACTTCTTCCCTGAGTAGGCAAATTTGTCTATAGTTACTACCTCTTACTGTTCTTTAATTAAAAACATTTTGCCTCTTAGCCAATGTTAGCCATTGCTTTAGAACCACTGTTTCATGACATTCATTCAAATGAAAATCTAACTGTTGGTTAAAAGTTCTCAAATACTTCTTTCAGCTGCCATATTTAAAATCCAGGCTCCAGAAATTCTGCTTGCATTCCATAATATTTGGGAGGTTGACCACAGTCTGCAGTTACTCTGAGCTATTTTTAGAGTGTAAGTCATGCCAGCACATTATTTACTTTGGTCAAATTAGCTGACCACTTGCCAGGTGGACCCCTTCCTTTCTGATATGTTGACACCCCCTTCATTTTGTTGTTTTTAAAGAGGCCTGGGCTTCTTGGGGTTACACATGCTGTATAATTACAAAAGAACAATAACTATCTCAAGCATCTGCTTATGTAATCCATTCCTTTTTCTCAAAAAGAGCTACAAACACAAGCTGAATTTTTTTTAATCCCTTTTTTTTTTGTTTTGTTTTGTTCTGTTCATGATAGTAACCATGCTGCCAGACTCCCGGGGCGCCAAATAGATTCAGCTAACCAAAACACGGAACAAATTCTAGGAGACCAGTAAGGATGTCAAACATAACACCATTCTCTTTGTTTCATGGAACTATGTTCTTATTGATGGTTTGCTTTAATTTTCTTGCTTGTAAAATATGCTGGCAAAACAAGGGGCCTGTTTGAAATGCAGGGAGGCAGACAAGATTTTCAAACTCACGGAACGAAATGAGATGGGAGAGGGATTGTGAAAGCACGATGAGCAGAGCTGTGAGCCGGCTCTGTGATGTGTTCTAGCTGACCAAGTGTTTTAAATATCAAACCGGGAACGTTACCCAAAGTTTCAACACATTTCAGTGTGTTATACACTACATGCCATTATGCGTCATTTCAGAACAGCTTGAAAAATTGCACAAAGTTCACTGGATGACCCAGTCTCTTTAGAGCAATATTATAGCTTTAAAATTCCTCTACACCTCCCTCGTTCATGTGAAAACCTGATTTTACTTTAGAACTTTGACTTTGTTAATCCTCACAGCTTCATTGCCTGGTTGACACATTTTCTAGTGTTTTAGACCTCCCTCTGTCTCTCTCTCTCTCTCTCTCTCTCTTTTTAAAAAAACATTAGGTAAGTATGCAATATCAAGACCTACATTTCAGAAAGTGGAGGCAGTCTTTGACTTTCGCCCATTCTAATATGATCATTAAGTAACTCAGGAGGAAAATGGAACACTTTGAGCACGCAATGTGAAGCAGATGTAGTTTCAGAAGTAACATTTTAAAATGTGCATTGGAGATGACATCTTTTCACATTGCAGAAATCGCCAGCACAGTGGATTGTTTAAAATATATGAAGTGAGATTTAGCAGCTGGGGAACACTTGTTTATCTCCTTCCTAGTGTTAAATCCCAATAAATGTTTTGAACAACCAACTGGTATGTAACATTACCAAATAACTTTTTCTATTAAATGAAACTCGTTAGATCTCACAGTACAGCTGAGTTTTATAATATCAAAGGATTATGGGCCACATGTTAATCCAGGATAATATATAATCACATAATTGTTATAGCTGTATTTCAGAAGTTGTTAAGTTTAGCACACAACTTTTATTTCAAACATTATAGTAAGATATGTCCCGTAGCCTGGAAGCAGGGCCAATCAGAGAGCCTCAGGTTAAGGGTTAGAAGTACTTGGTTTGGTCAAACATATCAATTGAGGGGAAAGAATCAGAAGTCCTAATTGCTTTGTAATCAGAACTACTTGTTTGGTTGATCAAATGTCTGCTCTTTGTCTTGTAGGGTTGGTGTGTTAAGAGTCAAGTGCGGTATGGTGTCTTGGGTCCTAGTTCTACCAGAGACCATAAAAGGACTCAGGCTCTGCTGATCTGACTTCTCTCAATTCGGATGTGTAGCCCTCATGTGGCAGTAACAATTCATCTCGCCCATTTTATTTTCCCTGGCTCTTACATGCAGATTATGAAAGTCTTCTCTCTGGAGGCCTGTTGCACAATGTAGGCACTATACACCAAAAAATTATTGAGAAAAAAAAATAACGTTGATGGCAGGTATGACACTCAGGTCACTAAATCTGGTGTGAGAGATACAGCTTCTTTATTTTTCTCAGTTTGCGTTCATCTTGCTTACCCTGGGTTTTCTCTGAGGAGGCTGGAGGGAGCTGATGCAGTGCCCGGGTGGGGGGTGAGGTGGTCGTGTCTGGTCCTTGATGCCATCTTTCCACCTTGGCACCTGCTGACCCCCTCCTCACTCCGGCTGGCTGTCTGTCACTGGTCCGTGTGGCCCTAGCTCCTTTTCTCACCTACAAGGCCACCCCATGTCCCGGGCCTCTCTCTGCAGCTTTCATACTGCACAGGGATCATTTTGTGGCTCCAGAAGCTTTTGGGGAATAGAAGATTTGTGAAGCTAAGTCCTCATCCACCTAGAAATTCCACAATGCCATTTCTTTCTTCCTGGGGCCATTCCCAGGAAATGGGTCACAGTTGTGCCCTGCTGTTGGCTCCTGCAAACTTACCTGGGAAGTGAGTCCTTCCTAGGACTCACTGGGAGCCTGGGATGGAGCGGCAGTTGGGAGCTTCATCCTTGGGTCCTGTGGATTTTTATCCTCATGTCTAACTCTGCTGGCCTTCAGGAAGTCTGATTCTGTTCTTGAGGGAATTGTGTTGGTGCTCATGAGGTAGCTTCCTTAATCCTTTATCTAAGGCATTATGCTTTTTCCTTCCTCAAATTATCTAAGCTTTTTTTTTTTTTTTTTTTTTTTTTTGGAGATGGAGTCTTGCTCTGTCACCTGGGCTAGAGTGCCATGGCATCAGCCTCACAACCTCAAACTCCCAGGCTCAAGCAATTCTCCTGCCTCAGCCTCCCCGGTAGCTGGGATTATAGGTACACACCACCACACCCAGCTAATTTTTCTATTTTTAGTAAAGATGGGGTCTCGCTCTTGCTCAGGCTGGTCTAGAACTCCTGACCTCAAGTGATCCTCCCTCCTGGGCCTCCCAGAGTGCTAGGATTACAGGTATGAGCCACTGGCCCGGCCTCTCTAAGCTTTTAAGGAAAGGCAAAGATTGAGGGTAGGAAAAGGAAATTCTGAGGAAAAGCATTCTTAAATATTTCAAAATATTAAGTTATCACACATTCATGGATCACTTATAAGCCAGGCAATATTATTTATATATCACATTTTATTATATCACATTTTAATCTTATAAAGAGAGCATCTTTAACTTGTTTCTTTTAAATAAGAGCAAACCTAAGGGCAGAGAGGTTAAGTAACTTGTCCAAAAACCAGTAAGCAGGAAAAATAAGATATGTACCAGACTTTTCTGACTCCAGAGCCCAGAGCCTATCCTCTAAAACAGTGAAATCCCCAGAAATTTAGATGTGACTTGTCTGGAAACAGCCTGGGCATTGGGATATTTTTTTCAGTTCCCCAGGTGGTTCTGTTCAACCAGGGTTGGAAACCATGGCCTGAAGCTGTGCTGCCTGCAAAGACAGGCCTTATTCCAGACCAACGGCACCTTGTTTCATGCTATCGATTGGGGTTGGATCTTTGGTTTTCATTCCTTCTTGTCTCTGAGAGGTGACTGACCTTCTGAAAAGAAACTATTGCTGGAGGAAATGTCTGGGATTTTGAACCACAGAAGGTTACTCTTTGCTTCATACCTTCTTGTGTGCCTAAATGACTGCCAAATGTCCACAGGTTAAGATGAACTTCTAGTCATCTTGGAATCGAGGTTAGGGAAAGAAAACCTTCGGAGAGCAAATGTTTAGATTTTGATGTAAGTTCCCCAAGCAGAGAGAGCAGCTGAGGAATGACGCTCTGTACTGTCACTTGGAAAATTTGTTTGAAACAACTTTCTGTAGAACATTTTCAGAGGGAGTGGGAGAAAGAGCTATTTTTATCGCTTTCAATGAAACTCATAAATGATCTTCTTCCAAAAAGACTAATTTCATTGCAAGCTGGAGAAGTCAGTAAAGGCCTTAAATAGGTTGAACTTCTTTAGTTTTCACTTAAAGGCCACACTCAATTGTAGCCCTTGTTAAAATTTAAGCTGGGAAATGTCTCTGAGGAGAAATTCAAGCTTTCCTTCCAGCTTGGACCGGCCATGAATGGCGATTATCTGACTGTAATTCAAATCATATGTGCAGCCCTTGTTTTTTTCCCTATTCAAGATTATTTTTCCCCTTTTAAATCAAGCAAAATAGTCATTGGCTTAAAGACAGACCTGTTCACATACAGACCCAGTGCTGGAAAAGCAACGGTGTTCCAAGACCTCAAACTACAAACCGGATTTGCAGATCTCCAGCAAAGATGCGGCTTGCTACGATTGCATCCGTGATGAGCCTAATGATCTTCAATTTAGCCTTTCCCCCGTGACTCATGAATAAATACATTTCAGAACACGGAACTAAACTTGTCATAAAAATACAAATGTGGACAAAAGAGAGTTAAGCACTGTGTTTGTGTTCCAGGGTCAGGGACTCACTTTACATACAGATGGGCAATGATGCCCTTGTCTCTGAACTGCTGAGTGAAGAGTGGGCAACCTCAGTGTCCCCGGGAACATTTCCCATCGTCTCAATGCTGGATGTCATTATGGACGATGCCGGTAGATAGTCGGTGTTACTTGTGTGAGGGTTTCTCATATGTTTGGCCTCTTTGTAGGCAGAGCTTTAGGCCACATGAGGCAGTGTGGTCAGGTGGAGAGCGCTGGACAGAGAGTGTCATCACGCAGGGGTAGACATTCCACTCTGCTACTTACTGGGCTGAGCTCAGGAAGCCTGCATCCCATCGAGTCTGTCTCCCTCCCTGTAAACTGGGAGACAAGAATTCTTACCCCACGGGGTGATTGTGAAGTTCAAATGAGGTCATGTGTGGAATTGTGGAGCAGCACAGACATGCTAGCTATTTCTGTGATCAGTGGTCGTCAGGGTGCTGAGGACTACAAAGGAAACAGACATGTGGCTGGAAAAAGGATGAGTGAGGAAGATGCCTGGGCTCTCTCCCTGCTCAGCACAGGTGCGCGGCCAACCAGGAGACCCGTCAATCACTTGATCCTTCCACACTTTCCTTTTCATTGACCTTGGAGTTTTCCTTGGTTTTCAAAATTATTCTCACTGTGTACCAGATTTATTTAAAAAGAGTCCTCAGTGTTTAACATTTTAAAAATCCTATTCTAAAAATATATTTTTAATCCCGTGTTGCCATAGGCAATTATTTCTTCCGAATGCCTTGCTTATGAAGTATCAACTGGACTTTCTGGAACTGCCTCTAGTGGTATTTTGTATTGTCTATCAGCTTGTTCAGCCCACAGCCCTACACAGCTCCCCCCACCCGCCCATGTCCTGTCTGTGTGTTGTGTGTTCGTGTGAGATATGGTTATTGGAATGTATGCCCTTGTCCATTGCCCTCGTATGTTTATACGGTTCAATCAACAGAGCAAGAGTTACAGCATGTCTCTTGGATAGAGCCTTATGCTGCTGCATTTTATAATAAAATATCGTAATGCCCAGGCTTACATTTTAAATTCACCTACATGGCAAAGGATTCTTCTGCCAGTCTGCCTCAGTTGGCATAGGGCAGCTGCCACTGAAGCAATGAAAACATCAGCTGGTTACTCCTGTTCACATATCAGGCTGCAAACGTGCCCCTCATTAGCTGTAGAAGGAAGGAGGAAGAAAACAAACATAATGACAATAACAACAAACGAAAGCATCACCAGACAAAATTCAGGAATGTTACAGCTGCCTGACGTCTGAAGTTTTAGGTTTATAGGTTAAAATTTGGTTATGGTTGTGGTTTTTGGAAATGGGAGGACAGGGAATTGATGGAGAGGGAGATAAATGGAGGCAAAGGAGTGGGGTTCACAGGGAAGCCCTAGAAGGCGCAGGGACCCCTGGATGGCACAGCCGTGCTCTGGGCAGGTCTGCCCCCGACCTCTTAGAGAGGAGAGCCCCAGGGTCTAGAATCAGGCCACAGGCCAAGCTCTTGTGAACAGACCTAGGGCCGCCTGCGAGCCTGTGTGTCCACGAGAGGCGTAGCTGCCCTCGGGCATGAGCTCTTCCCGATTAGACGGTTCAGTGAAGGTTTCACACTCAGGGAATTCCCTGTGTATTAAGCATCAAGTTCCTCCTCTCCTTTGGAATCATGACAGAAGATGATTCCAGGAAGCAAGAGTCAACAACAATGACATAGAAGAAATATCTCTAGTCTGGGACACTTCCCATTAATGTATTGGCAGTGTTAATATGATGTGAATTCGCGGCAGAACATCAGATAGTGATTCTTCTTGTGCAGTTTTGAGAATGGGAAGAGGCGAGGGGGTTAAACATCAGATTTTACAGAAAAGTGCTTCCTTGGGAGGCATTTTACTTATTTAGGGTCACTAGGGTAGCCTACAAGACATCATTTTTTTTTTCCTAGTGTGTAAAGACACATGCCTGGGTGTCTCCTAAGTTCTTTAACTTATCCCTGGAGGAAAGCCTGTGTGTAATCTGCAGAATTTTCCAACATGAATCCCAGTGCCCTGTGGATACGCAGAGGCCCAGGACTCAGCAGAACAGATTTAGCCCTTAATTCCTCCACTGTAGAGTCAGCAACAGCTACGCACAACCTCGGGGCCGTTGGTGAGGGTTTTTGAAAAATCTAATTTAGCACAACGGCTACATTCCAAAGAAAGAGCGAACATGCCTGGGTCGTGTTTGTTTTTGCAAAGAGAGCCCTGATTTCGTTAAAGAATGACAACTGAGGCATCTGCACCCTACAAGGAACATTCTTGTGCCTGGTCCCAACCAAAATTTTCCAGGAGATTTTAATGTAATTTGTTTTCCTCCCCCACCCCCAAATGAGAAAAACCTGCTTCCAGGATGAGAAGTCAAGTTTCAGCAAAGAATAATAATCTCTCTGCAACTCAATCATGAGTAATCAAGAAGTGGTTTTGCATGGTGGATACTCAGCACACCACAGCGTGGGGCACGTCGGGGCTGGGCAGTGAGGTCCTCAGGGCGTTTGAAGTTGCACCCTCTCCTGGAGGCGGCTCCACAGGCAACGTTGTCACATGCGAGTGTCAGCGGGCCTTCTGGTGTGGCTCTGCATGCACGTAGGTACAAGGGCCTCAGACATCTGCCAGGAAGAAAAAGCTTTCAGTCCCTTGGAATAGATGGATGGAATAGTGGTGCATAATTGTCGTTTCCAATCATGTCTGTTGCACACATACTAGGTAAACATGTGTCTTCTCAACTGAAAACACTATGGATTGTGACCAGGAAGGAAAACAGAGAGGGGGCTTTTCTTGGGTCTTCATAGCTTGAAATGAGACCAGATGATGTTTAACGCCCGGGGAGATGGGCCCCCATTTTTCTCTTGTGTTAAAGAGCACTTTCTAGCAAGTTCCGACAGCTATTTTGCTAAGTACGGCTAATGCTGGGTAGCGATCTGAGCATTTACATGCCTCCTATTCTTTACTTCTCTTAATGAGACTTGAGTCTCTGATGGGCTCAAGTTTATGCAGCTGGTAAACTGCGTCAGGATTTGACTCCAGGCCTCCACTAAC
Source organism: Eulemur rufifrons (assembly GCF_041146395.1). Taxonomy (NCBI): domain Eukaryota; kingdom Metazoa; phylum Chordata; class Mammalia; order Primates; family Lemuridae; genus Eulemur; species Eulemur rufifrons. The sequence continues at coordinate 62,801,458 of NC_091010.1, read as the reverse complement.
AGCATTTTGCCGAGTATGAGTGAGAAGAGTACTGAGCATCCCTAGACTGTCCGTGGAACTTCCACATGTCTGCTGTTCTCAGAGTCCTTCTGTTTTCTCAGGAAGATTGTTCAAAGTAAAACCTGGGAGTCCCTCTATCGGCAGGACACACATGCGGACAGAGTGGGCTTCTGCACCTTCTTGTTTCTATTTGGCCTCCTGTGTGAGCCTGGATTTTCTTGGCTTCCTTTGACACAGACCCGCTGTTCAAACCCCGGGTGCCAGCTCAGCCTGGTAGAACCAGGGCAGGTTGTGCTTAGCCAGTGTGGGGTCAGTTGACATGGCCTTCTCCAATAGGAAAGTCATAGCCTGGAAAATGTGCTCCTTTGTGCCATGTTTTCTTTTCCCTATTTCCAACATTTGAGTCATTTATTAAAGAAAGGAGATGTTCTTTGCTTTGCTTTCCTAAAACAATATTTTTGTAAAAAATACAAAACAGCGCAAAAGCCAAGATACCAAGCCCAGACCCAGTCACCCAGAGGCTACCCCAGATAGAAGCCTGAGATTCTCTCTTTCACCAAATGCTGAATGTCCCACTTGTCATATGCCTAGAGTACAAGAGAAAGAACGTCCCCCCTTGCATTAACTGAAATGTAATAGCTTTAAGGAATGATACGAAATTGGCTGAGTAATTACATAAACAGTTAATGTGTACATGTAGCACAAATTCAAAACATTTAGAAGGGTACCCAGTGGAAAGACTCCCTCTCACACCACCCCAAAGTTGGGTCAATTCCCTCATTGGAGGCACACCAATGTGAAGAGTATTGTTTTGCTTAAAAAAAAATTCTTAAGTATTATTAACCTAGTCTTTGTTCAGTTATATTGAAGTAATTGGGATGAAAATCACTGTAGAGTCCACCTAGGAATAACATTTGCTGTGGAATGTTGAGGTCGTTCAGTGACCTCCAGCAGAAGCCCACTAGGCACGCACTTCCATTAACATTTATTGAGCACCTACTCTGTACCAGGCTATACCAAGGCACCCAAGTCATGTTGTCAATCAAGTCAAACAGCTGTCAATTTGTTTTTGGAAAATTGACTGATAAACAAAAATTTCAGTTGGAAGTTAGACAAGTTCATTTGGAAGAACAGATGAATAAAAAGACAAGAAAATGGTGAAAAGGAAGAGCAATAAGGAGAAAAGCCCCACCAGACATTAGAACATATTAGAAAACCTCTGTTATTAAAACACATTGGTACTGGCATATGAATAGGAAGACTAATGGAGCAGAATGGAAAATCTAGAAATCGATCCGTTTGCATAAAGAAACTTCATGTATGAAAAAGATGGCTTCTCAAATTGTTGGGGGAATGGACTTCTCTATAAATGGCATTGGGATAAGTAGATAGCAACAACAACAACCAAAAAATAGAAAAAAACTGAATCCCTTCCTCACACCATAGACTGATAGGAGGCTTAAATGAAAATATAAAAATTGAAACTATAAAAAGATTAAAAAAATATTGGCAATTATTCCTTTTCCTTGGAGATTGTGAAACTTTCTGAACTTTGACTCAAATTCAGAACAATAAGGGAAGAAATTGATAGATTTGGTTGTACTAAAATAAGAAAACCCTTTGTATGGGAAAAAAATCAAAAAATTAGAACAAGAAAAACCAACATGAGTAAAATGTAGCAAATGACAAGCGAGAAAAATATTTGCAACTTAGAGACAAAATGTTAGTTGCCTTAATGAATTAAAAAAAAAAAACTCCTAAAAATGAGAGGAAAAAAACTTCAACAATTCTGTAGAAAAATGGGTTAGAAATATAAGCAGATAATTGACAGAAAAAGAAACTCACATTTCTTTTAACCATATGAAAAGATGCTCAACTTCATTCATAATGAGATAAATATAAAATAAAAACTACACCAAGATACCATTTTTAACCCATTTAGATACCAAAATCTAAAAGGTTGACAACAGGCTCACTGTATTGGCAAAGCTGCAGGGACACAGGGACTGTCCTTCAGGATGGGTAGGCATGTAGATTTGTACAATCCCTGTGGAGATTTGGCACTATCTAGCAAAATCACACGTGCATTTACCCTACGACCCCGCAATTGCACCAAGATACCATGGTGAAAATGTGAAAAGACAGATGCACAAGGCTATTCTTCATAGCGCTATGTATTAGAGCAAATGCCTGAGAACAACCTAAATGTCTATTAATAGGGGACTGGTTAAACAAGCTGTAGGACATCCACGTGATTGAGTATGTACTGTGCAGTGACAAAAGGAATGAGGATGACCCCTGTGTACAGTTGTGGAGTGACTTCCAGGGGATGTCAAGTGAGCAAAGAAGGAACAATAGCATGCTTTTATTTATCAAAAAAGGGGATATATATAATGCTTATAGGTATATATATATAATATTTACTATTTGCTTGTATTTAGAAAACAATGGAAGAATAATCCATATATTTTAAAAACGACTACTTTTGGGGCGAGAAGTACCAGTGTGGAGAGGACAGAGATGAAAGCTAGCCTTGTTAATTATTAAATACAGTTTGTTTTGCAGATTTGACTTTGGAACCATGCAAATTTTTTATATAATTACAAAACTAAATTGTAAAATTAAAATTTAAAAGGCAATCTCTAAAAGTTGAAAATAAAATGAAACAAACCTAACTGTGGATTGAGCTGATGGTGTAAGCAAGGAGAGAAGAACTCCTTCCAGTGACTTTTAAATATAGTAATTTGATTGTATGTCCTTGTATGTCTCTGAACACCCTGAGGACAAAAAGACTGTTAAAAATTCTTAAACTATTTTTGGTAATCATATAGTTGGTGCTACTGCTCATATTATTATTCTGATTTTGTTATAAGTATGGGATAAAGCAAATGAATATCATGTTGGTATGATTAAGAAATGGGATTTTTGCAAATGTAGACGTAAGATCAAGGAATTTAAGTAAAACCTTACAGTCTTGATTTTGAATTAGGAATATTAGTATGAACTCAACTGATAGATTTTTTTCAACCTCTGTCCACTCAAAAGGCCTAGAATGAATGACCAAACCAGTAGCAATGAGGACACCTACCTTAGATTGTGGTTCTACCGAAAGGACCCAAATCTTCTTGGCAAGGTGACTAACTCCAGGTCTGGGAGGAAATAAACAAGGTGAGCCCGGGGCAACTTGTCCTAACTGAGAGCTGGGAAGCTATCAAAGACTAGAGAAGACATGTCAGAAAGACTCAGGAGCCAACGTGCAAAAGCTCCCATGGGGCACATATTTCAACATCAATAAAGATAATAACTAAAATAGACTGAAACACATCAAATGTGTTTTAATCCACGAGTTCCAAATGGTGCTGGAAAAATCACTGGTCACTCTTGGAGAATGCTAGGGAACAGCTCATGAGTTTGAAATTGGTAAATAAAAGACAAAAAAGCATTTATCTTTTTTGTTTCTACATGAACCCTATCTCAGGGAGCAAAAGAGTTGATAGTAGGAAGTTTCTCTTTTGAGAAGTATTATAGCTAATGAAGAGGAATGATGAGGCGATGAAGCCAGGGAGAATACAGCCTTGGTTTCCGATGTTCCTACACAGGGGGACACAGGCTGGAGAAGAGAGGACCATCCTGCAAACCCTAATGAATTAGTGGATGTAGTAGCAATGGTCATCAGTGCTGCCAACATCACGAAAAGAGGAACAACCCAACCGATGGAAGAGCACAGCCTATGAAGTCATCTTACCAAAAAATCAAACAAACACAGTCAAGACTCTGGATCCAACTGCCAATTACAGGAAGCACAGGGGCCAGAGGAACAGGCTAATTCCATGGGGATGCAGTCAGCAAAGTGCGGACTGTGGGAAATTCTATAGGACAAATGACCCAGTTTCTTCAACAAAGAAATTTCAAGGAGGTAAAAGAGACAGAAGGAGGAACCTATAAATTAAAAAAGATGTTAGAAACTAACAACCAATCTCATTGTGTGGACTGAATTTGAATCCTTTTAAAAAATGTTTAAGATAATCAAGGACATGTGAACACTGGGATATGCACTAGATATTTGGCAATATTAAGGAAGTATTATGGTTAATTCTTTTTAGCTGTGGCAATGGGATTATTTTTGAATTTTCTTATCTTTTATATATATGTATTGGGATAGTTATAGATAAATAGATATGACAGCTGAGATTTACTTCAAAATAAATTGAGCATTGGGGAAAGAGATATGTGGAGTAGAGGTAAACAAGGTTGGCCATAAATTGGTAATTTTTAAAGCTGGTGACTGTACCTCCAGGTTCATTAAACTGCTCTCTCTACTTTAATAGACATTGAAATTTTCCATAACAAACAGTTAAATCAAAAGTAGAAATAGGTATTACTCAGGTATAATTCATAGTCCGCACAAAAAGTAAATTTAGACTTCCAAATTTCCTAGATGGGGAGCTGACAGAACTTTGAATTTTTTTTTTTAAATATTCAGGTATCTTTATTTCAGCTCACCTTGAGTTTGTTATCATCTTAATGATTTAAAAAAAACAAAAACCAATAACAAGCCAAGTAATACACAACATATGTGGGAATTGATTCAGAAAGGGTGATTTCAGCATATTCTTAAAAATTTCTTTTCACAAAAACTTAGAATTGTCAGTGCTACAAAGAGACAGCTAACCAACCACCATAAATAATTAGAATGCTTCCCTCTCCCCGTCTCCCCTTTCTCCACCTTTCTCCGTCTGCATCCTTTTTTTTTTTTTTTTTTTTTTTAGGGGAAGTATTATCCTTTTTATTTACAAATTACCACTGCTAAGATTGTAACAGTTATCAGTATCACAGTTTTGAGGGATGCACAGTCATAAATTTAGCTATGGAATGATGTTAGCTGTTCCTCGGGTGGAACTCATTTTACAATTGAGGCTTATGCATAGATTTAGTTACTATATAAATAGAAGGGTGCATTATTTATGGTAAAAGGCCTAGAACTGTGACTTTTTAAAGCTGGTTGATGTAAAGTTTGAACAGCCAGGTCTTGCCTGGCTTTGAAACGCACCTCCAAAGCCAGGGGCTGTCCTGGGATGTGGGAAATGGTGGAATTGCTTGGATTTTGACTCTCACCTGCAGTATCTGGTGCTGTCATTGCTGGCCTGGACTCTCAGACGACCTGGGGTGAGAGCACTGGCTAACATCAGAAACTGTATCAGGAAGGTGTTATCACAACAAATTACACAGTGAAAAGTGAACATTCAAATTTGTCTGTCCGAGCCTTCTGCCTGATGCCACAGAACTTTGGGGTTAATTTTCATCCATGATTTGACAACCTGCTTTACATTTTAAAGACAATAGTTTTGGAAACTCCATAAACCACCTGGGCTGGTACCAGTGATGGAAGCTTATTTGGTGGTAAAGCCTCTCCGCTCATTTGTCAAAGATTTATGGTGCATCAACCATTTACAAAACAATGCACTAGATGCTGTAGAAAACATACAAGAAAAAGTCTGGGGTCTCAACATGGTCAGCATTTAGTAGGAGGGGTAAAACAGGACAGCACTTTTGAATTTGTATTCTTATTAAGTATGGTTCAGACAAAGGGATATGAGATTTCAGATGAGTTCATTTTCGTAATTTCTGGTTTCGGTGGGCACAGATCAAGGGAGAATGCCTAGAAAAAGTTACAGAGTCACTCCTTGCTTACTGATGGGCACAAATTCTGAGAACTGCATTGTCAGGAGATTCTGTTGTGTGAATTAGATAAAGTGCACGTACACAACCTAGATGGTGTAGCCTACAACACACGTATGCTATTTGGTGTGGCCCATTGCTCCCAGGCTACAAACCTGTGCAGCATGGGACTGTACTGAATACTGTAGGCGGTTGTAACACAATAGTGAGTATTTGTGTATCTAAATATATCTAAACATAGAAAAGGCACAGTAAAAATAATGGTATTATTATCATATATGTTGTCTGTCGTTGCCAAAATGCAGTTATGTGGCACATGACTGTATTTGCGATGGGCTTTGAAGGTGGGTAGGACTTAGGCAGTCGGAGCTGGAGTGTGCGTGTCTGTGTGCATGCTTGTGCACGCACATACTCATGCATGGGCACGTGCGTACATGCAGTCGTCTGGGAGAGTGGGGGATGAGTCTGTTAGGAGGAGCATTTCTGGTGAGAGAAGCACATAAGCAAAAGGCCAGAAGTGGGAAACTGAGGCAGTGTCTGGAGAACAGCGAGAACTGTGCTTACCCCTGGCTGTTCCCATCCTCTGGGCTTTGGGAACGTCGTCCACCAAGCCTGCCTGTGTCTGCAACGGTTTTTCAAAAGAGCGCACTCATTATTGCTATTGTCACGGAAAAGTTCTTTCAAAGTGTTTGTGGGGGTAATTTCTTCCAATTCAACACTGATAGAAAATGAAATAATTAGATTGTGAATGGTCAAGAAATAGAATTTGTTTTTATGACTCTCTTGGTTGTTGGCTTCATTTTAGTGGTGGTGATAGATCATTTTAAGAAAATCCATTGTAGGAGCTTAGAAAATAAGTGAATTTGTACGGAACTAATTTAATTACAAAATATTTATTTACTTTACAAAAAGGATGCCTGGAGAAGATCCTTTAAACAGCCAGTTTCCCTCATTGTGTTTACAATATAGTTTCTTCTGCTAAGATTTGGTTTATACTAAACATTCGGGTCCACATGTATGGTGTTAAGGTGCACTATAACAGCAACGTGGAAATGAACAATACAGTTTTGTCTCTGTTAGTTTTTATGTCACATTCACAAGAGGTCACTGCGCCAGTGGTCTCCAAGTTTGGTGGCTGGAATACACATGCCAATTCCTTGAGAAAGGAAAACAGTCGAACTTACATTGGCATTTGTTTTTATGAGAAAAAAATTAATCTTACTGATATTTAACCTATGAATTGACGGTAGTGCACATAGATAATTTTAAAGTAAATAGACACATATCAGGGTTGTGCATTCACAAAGGTCGTTTCTGACTGGCTCACATTTTGACTGCTGGGCCGTTGAGTATTTTGAACATCCGCCTTGGTTGTGGGCTAGTGTACGCTCCTCCTCTTTGGACGAAGAGTCAGGGAACCACTGAAGAGTTTTAAGCAGGGGAGTGGTTTGATCAGAGGTGCATTTTAAAGAGGTCAGTTGAGCTACTGTGTGCAGAGCAAATTGGAGAGAGGCAAGACTGAAAGTGGGAGACCAGTTAGGAGGTGGGACCAGTGCTCCAGGGACAGAACGGTCATGAGATGAAAGCTGGGTCAACAGGTGGCGGAGGGGACGTCCCCTGCCTGGTGCTATCAGCTTGACAGCACATTTCATGCAACTTGTGTTTTAATTTTCTGTTGCTACATGTGCCCTGAGGTTCTATGGCGCACATCTGGTTATCCAGCATTGTAAGGGCACGAGTGTCGGGATTAATAAATACTTGCCCTAAATCAATGTTTATTCTCTGAGAATCCGAATAGAGAAAAATCCACTTAGTAGTGAAGTTTTACCTGTTTACTGAGAAACAGGAGCCCTCGTGCTGTGTCTCCAGCTGAGACTTTGGAAAGTGTTAACTGGGCAGAGAACTTCCCTGACCACCCCACGAGAAAAAGCTCCTTCCCTCCCATATGTACGGACAAAGTTGTGCTCTTACATCATGGCACTCACTCGTCGCTTCCTGAAATGACCGACCATGGATTTGTTTTCTTGCTTACTGTGGGTCTTTCCTGCTTGGATATAAGGGCAGAGGCTGTCAATCTCCAGCCCTGAAACAGAATCTGACATGTAGGAGGTGCTCAAGTTTTTAAAATGTGCTCAAATCTGGACTTGCCCACGAACAAACATCAATTATCCTTGCACAGAAGCCCGCGGGAGAGGTCCCGTCCCGCTGGGTGGATGGCAGAGGTTGGCGCTCACGCCCCAGGCCCCGCACGGTTTTGCAGAGCCTCTCGTTTGCCAAACAGCTGTCATTTTTACAAATGTGTTTCTACCTGTTGAAGAAGAGCAGAAGAGGAGGCGAGAAGTCGGTGTGCAGTGCCCAAAGGTCACTGCTCTAAGCACAAGCAAGAGGGTCTTGTGGTCCCTAGATGGGTCCAGAGAGGGCAGAGGGGAGCCGGCCAGTGACGAAAGCTGTGAGGAGGAAAGAGGCGGTTATGGTTGTGATCGTGCACCAATTACGTTTTTTACTTCTAGTTGGGTTTTATCTTTTCTTTAGGAGCAATTTAAAGATCAAGCATGTAGACTTCCTTCCTTCCTCCCTTATTCTATCCCTTCTTTTGTTCCTCTTTCTCCTTCCTTCCTTCCTTCCCTCCCTTCTTTCTTTCCTTCTTTATAGAATGTTTCATTAAATTAGGTGCATTACAGATTAATAATTGAAATCATAATAATGGCTAAGATTTATTGAGCTCTTACTATGAGCCAGGTATCGTGCTAAACATTTTAAAGAGGCGCAGCTCATTGAAGGCTGACAGTAACTGTGTGTAGGACTACAGTTAGCCCATCCGACAGAGGAGGAAACTGAGGTTTTAAGAGAGGCTAAAATGAATATGCTCAATTTCACACAGCTCAGACATCGTGAGCCTGAGCATTAAACCCCCAGTGGGCTGACTCCAGAGTTCACAGATAAAACTAATGCACTACTCTGTCTCCTCTGGTAATGTTATTTAACTTTGGCTTTCCTGGAGAAAGACATTTTGCTGCAGTACACTAACATGAAATTTTCAGTACAGTAATCACACTCCTCATGGTACTGGGGGCTTAACCTGGACTCTGAGTTCTTGGAGAAAAAGGGCTGTGCTGTATCCATCTTTGTATCTTTAGTGAATCCCATATGATAGGTACTCAATAAATATCCACTCAAAGAAAATTGAATGGCCTCATTTTTCTCCCCCAATTCTAAGAACTTACAGGGTGGTAGCAGAAGGGATTTGAAGTTTATTTAGACTCTCAGGAAACGTCAGAGCTCAGAAGCGCACGGCCATGTGCCTGCCCTGCCTTCAAATGCTGATCTACGTCCTGTTATTTCCTTGGGTGCATCTCAGCAAAACCTTATCAGAGGAGAAGTTCAAAACGGACTTGCCAACAAGACCAAATCCCACTCTGGTTAAAAGCACGAAAACCAAGTCCCAACGGAACAACAAAGATTTTATTTTTTTTCGTGGCAAGTGGAATTTCCCGGCTTTTCCTGCTGGATTTTCTGTCACTGTGCCCGCATCCTACCCCATACTGGGGCATAAAGGCTGGTGGCTGTCAGCCCTGGGGACATATGCACGTAGCCGAGACCTAGCTCAGCCGATGGGTTCTAGTCACCCACTCCTGCTGGCTCCGTTGTGCGGAGGGGCAGATGGGAGGGCACCTGTCGTCAGCTGCCAAGATTGGTGGCCATACCTGCTTTCCAGTCCAGAGGACTTTTTAACTGGGATCCCACAAACAGCAATTGGGGTGATGTATCTACTCATTAATTCTTTAATTTCTTAAGCCATTCAACAGCTATCTATGTAGAGTCGTTGGATGGGTTAAGAACGAGATTAAGGAACTAATTGTGACATCAGGCTCCTCCTAAGGCCTCACTGCGACATGGTGCCAGTGTGTTCCGACCTTTGGGACGCCCATGTGGCCGAGAGCATTAGGCAAGAGAGATCCTGTTACGGCTCCAGATGTCTCAGGGGACAGAGATCCTAACTTGATGACAAGCAGTTGGACCCCAGGCACAGTTTACGTTGCAGTATCAGGGGTAAGGGTTACATATTGGTTAAAAAAAAAAAAAAAAATTCAAGATTTTGGGACAGCTGCAGCACAGCGTGCAGAACATGTGCTGAAATAAGAATCAGAGCCACTCTTGACTCTGCCAATGACTTATATTTTGTGCCTTGTGCCTAGCGGACACTCAGTAGATATTTGCTGAGCGTTACGTTAAGAAAAACCTTGGGCAAGGTACCAAACCTCTTTGGGTCTCATTTTCTGTATCCGTAAGAGAATAAATGGGGCACGTGTGGTTTTAAAGGTCCATCCCAGCTTCAGTGGTTTGTGACTGTGATTCTCTTTGTAGAAAGACACATGGAAGAGAGAAATATCATAGATGAGATATGGCATTGAAGGTATCTTTTTAATCAGTAGCTTTACAAATGGTTGGATTACAGGTGCCTGAGGAGTTTCACAAGCACCAAAATTACCAGCAAGAATTCAAGGGTCACTGTGGTCAGAGAATGGCTATATTAATTTAGTCCAGTATGAACAGAAGTTTGTAACTGAGAGTGAGGTTTCAACTCTCTGAATTTGAATCCTGGCTCTGCCACTTATTATTGTGCCCTTGGGCAAGTGTCTTCTTTGAAGCCTCAGTGTACATGTCTTGGTGATAATCATACACCTTTCCTCATTTCGTTGCTGGAAGGATTGAGTGGAAATGTCTTCAAAACCCATGGCACAGTGCCTAGCATGGTGCAGGGGCCAAGCATGTTTGGGGGAAACAGATAAGGAACATGTTCCCTGTGTACCCAACACTGTCCGGAAGACTCAGCCAAACAGTTCAAGCAATAGCGTTCTCTAGCAACTCAAGAATGGGGAAGAATGCCTCAGAATATCTTTGGTGAGGAACATGCATTAAGAACACTTGCATTCATTTGTTCTGACTCAATAGTCAGCAAATTGGAAGGTCGCTTTCCTTATTTCAGTGAGGGAATGCACTGACTTCCTAACGTGTTCACTCCAGTCTGCTGCTCACAGTTCACCGTTTCTCATTACAAATCCATGCATCGACATTTTGGTTATGAATGTTTTTGAAGTTTAGCTAGCAAGACTTTATTACCTAGCATTTGCCTAACTCCTGGAGTAAACCAAACCTGTTGAAATGAAGTTCTTAGAGCAGCAAATTGGGGACCACATTGTGGACTGAGGTCCTGACCCCAACGGGATGACTCCATGGAAGACCCTGAGACCTTGTGTGTGCCCTCTGACCCTTGACCTGCCTTTCCTAAAGTGAAGGGGCCCCCACTGGGGCCACTCGAGTTATAAAGGCCCTAATAACATACTCCAGGTGGTAGGTCTTGTCCTTGGGCATCCAAATGCAAACTTAAGAATGTTCAGTAAAGAAAGCAAGAGCTCTTACCTTGAACCATGATTATAAACTCTTTGTGTTGATTGGTGCTAAGCCAAAATAATTGCATTTTACTATAATTATGTAATGAATACAGAAAACAAAAGAAATGTTAAGCAAGATTGCAAACTTAGAAAGGATTGGAACTTCTGGGGCAATAGTTTGGCGCAGCGTCTGCTGCTCAAAGTCACCTCTGCATCCCTCATCTCATTTAATTAATCCTCACAAGTATCTTGTCACAGGGATTTAAAATGAAGATATCCTCATTTATAAATGAGGGCCCTGAAGCTCAAAAAAGTTGGGAAATTCTCCCAAACTCTTTTGGTTATTAAAGGGCAGAGCCGAAGCTCAAACCCAGGTCTTTGCTGTCAAGTATGGAAATCTTTGTCTCCGCACTAAGCTTTGGAGTTACCGTAGGACGAATGTTTGTTAAAATGTGCTGGGGGTTGTTTGTGAGTTTTAGGAAAATGTCAGAGGAATTCAGATGATCCTTTTTACTTCTGTAAAAAAAGAGCAAATAGACAATGCTGTAGTTGAGTAGTCAGAAAAAGGCACCAGATCTATTTTGGCATGTTCTCAACCAGGTTGGGTTTATTGTACCCAAGATCCTGAGATGCCCTGAGGCTCATGTGATGGTATATTGGAAATACTCCTCATGCTCTTCTTAGATCTTCAGGTGAAATTCATTCAAAAGGCTATTTAAATAAAGCTAACACATGGTTACACATCGATTTTTATTGCTTTTGTTGGTTTGTATGAAACAGCAAATTACCACCATAGTTTTTCTTGCACGCCCTTCACCATTAGCAGGGACAATCCTGTTCTTAGATAAGGTTTTAATTTGACCAGTAAGAATCCAGCAAGCACACTTTCTACAATAGCTTGGTTTTGTGTTTTGTGAAACCAACAGTACATGGTCATGGGGCAACTGATATGGGTTTTAAAAAAAATTCACCTCCCACCCCAACCCCCACCAACAGTGAAAATATGAATAAATTCCAAATTGGGTGCTGCCTGCACCAATGCAGACATGCACACCTGTGAATGGCTACCTGCCGGAAGGCACAGTCACCAGTTCAAGGTTGGGCTCTTCAAGCCCCAAGTTTATCATCCCAATCCCACAGAACATGTGGATGGCGGGCGAGTGGAAGACACCTCAGACACACTGGGAGGACACTGCACGCTCCAGCTCCTGTGTGCATCCAGTACTTTCCGTTATAGTCACTGGAGTGGATTCCAAATGCTGGCTTTGGCTCCAACACATTATATAGGTGCAATTAAGCAAGAGTTGACTGCCCAAACCCTGGTGTTGACTTCTGGCGCTCTTACTTGCCAAGATGGAATTAAAAAAAAAAATAGAGCATGCAGTGTACAATACAGCACAGTGCAACCTTTTTCCTGGGTTAGAAAAACCCCAGTAGGGAGTTGAATGTTGCAGAGTTGCTGGTGAACAGTGAGTTTGCTCAGTGCTCTGGGAACCAAAGAGGCAATTTTATATGAACTGTTATTTTTTCCTCAGGAAAATTCCCAGAGTACTGTTCTCCTTGCCCCTCTGATGCCACTCTGTGGTGTTTTCACCCGTGCTGTGCGTAGAAGCCATGTACAAGCTTGTCTGCTGTTTGGGTCCCTGGATGTCTCTTTGTCTCTCCCCTAAGTCAAGACTGTGCTTCTGTGGCAGACAGATCATTATTCAATGCATATTGGAGACCTGAAGAGACAGTCTCTCGTTTTGAGGGCACAGAGATGAATGATCCTCTTTAAATGTGACTTCTTTTTCGTTCTTAATTTACATTTGTTTATTGAATCAATCAATATTTATGGAACACTTACTATATACAATAACAAAAATAATAGCAACAGCAATAATCACAATAGTACAATAGTGTCCTAATATTTAATACTTCCAATATTTCAGGCAGATTGCTAAATGCTAGGCACATATTATCTCATTTAATCCACGTAGAAAAATGCTAACCTCCATTCCACAGACAAAGAAAGTGATGGCAGAGCACAGTATTAGATGGTATGGGAGCTACACAACTAACTCAGACACAGATGTCACCTTCAGGGAGACTCGATCATTCCACAACTCTTTACTGAGCATCTATTATAGCAAAGACCTGAGAATTACATTGACACAAGACAGATTGACAGGAGCAAAACGTACAAATTCATTTACTATGAGTTTTACATGACACAGAAGTCCTCAGTGGGAGCTGAAGACCCAAAGAGGCAGTTAGAGTTGAGTGTTTATATACTGAGTTGGACAAAGGGTGGTAAATCATGGAAATGTGACAAGATAAAGGGGCTTGGGCTGGGGAATTTAATAGTAGAAAAGTAACTAGGAAGAGTTGTTTGAACAAGGTTCATTTGTACAGATTTTTCTTGGCCTTGAATCTCTGTCTCTGATGATCAGAATGTTACCTCCCTCTGGCATAAGAGGAAGTTTTTTTGTATGGGAATTATATCTCTCACTTTTAGAAAGGAAAAGGGGAGGCCAGAGGAGTCTTGTTGTATCTGCTATTTTCTTAAGTGCTTTTAGCTCAAAATAATCCATTTACCAAAGTGACATATTTGGGGATGGCATATTCTAGCACCCTTCACTACTTATCTCCCAAAGTTCCCACCTCCTAATACCATCACACTGGGGTTGGGGCCTCAACATAGAAATTTTGAGGGGGAAACAAATAGTCCATAATAAAATTCTAGGATTAAATGGCTCAAAACCCAGTCAGCTTGCATGGAAACCACATCTCAAACAGCATCTTTCAAAAACTATGTGTGTAATTCAGATGCCTCATTGCTCTGGAGGAACTCAGCAGCTACCCAGGGTCTTCCCTCCTGCCTTTCTCTGTTGTCTTGCTATCCAGTCTCCTTAACTCCCTAAATTTAGATCATCTTTAGATTCTTTCAACAATGCTTTTAATTTTTATAGTATAAGTTTTACACTTTTTCTGGTAAATAAACGCCCAAGTATTTTATTCTTTTTAGATGCTATTATAAATGGAATTGTTTTCTTAATTTTATGTTCAGACTGTTTCTTGCCAGTGCATAGGAATACTTTTGTTTTTGTAGATTGATCTTGTACAGAAAATCTTGTAACCTTGCTGAGACCATTTGTTAGTTCTAATAGTTTTTGGTGGATTCTTTAGGATTTTCTACACACAAGATCATGTCATCTATGAATAAAGATAGTTTTACTTCTTGCTTTCCAATCTTGACATCTTTTATCTTTTTCTTGCCTAATATCTCTGGCTAGATTCTCTAACACAATGTTGAATGCAAGTGGTGAGAATAAACATCCTTGTCTAGTTCCTGACTTTAGAGATAAAGCATCCAGTTTTTCACTATTATCTCATTAGCTGTGGATTGTGCATAGATGCCCTTTATCCAGTTAAGGAAGTTCCTTCCTATTCCTAGTCTGTCCATGTTTTTATCATGAACGAGTATCGGATTTTGTTAAATTTTTTTTCTGTGTATATTGAGCTGGTCATATGATTTTGGAATTTTAATTCTAATGATATGGTGTATTATATTCATTGATTTTTCAATATTAAACCAACCTTGCATTCCTGGGATAAATTCCACTAGGTCATGGTGTATAATGCTTTTTATGTATTGCTGGATGTGGTTTACTAATATTTTGTTGAGGATTTTTGCATCTACATTTATAAGAGATATTACTCTATAGATTTTATTTTTGTTCTTCTTTGGATGTCTTTGTCTGGTTTTGATATCAGGCTAATGCTGGCCTCTTTAGAGGATTTTTGTCCTTCTTCCTTTGCTTCTTTCCCTACTGGCCTCTCTAGGTCTCCAGGAGACCTTAAATTCCTATTTGTGAACATCTGTGCGTGGTGTCAGATGCAAACATCATCCTGTGTAGGGGCCCATGTGTCAGTGCTCCATGGCACAACTTGGAGTTGCTCTCTCTGGTCACTCCTGTAGCACTTTGTAGATTGATCTCAATGGAGGATGAGTCTCTGCTGATTTTCTCCTTCAGAGGGATGTCTGGTCCTAAAACTAATCCATGTATGAGAATTTCCTGGAAAATTTCTAAAAATCTTAAAATCATTCCAGACCTACAGAATCTCTGGAAGTGGGACTCAAGAAACTATATTTTAAAAAATCTGCTTAAGTGATTCTGATCATTGGCCAGGTTTGCACCCACTGGTACTGAACATGAAGGCAGACCCAGGGCAGGTCCTCTGTGTTGCTTTCTGAACAAAACACATAATCTGCCATCTGTTTCATCTGTGATTTGCAAACTTTTAAAAACTTGATTTATAGTGTGAGGTACATTTTACATCCTGACCCAGTACATAGTATGTACACATGTGTGTATGTAAACTGAAACAAATCTTTTTGCAATAATACCTACCCTTATTATAGAAAATGTGTTCAGATTTTTTTCTTCTCTATTCTATTCTGTCCTTATTTGTTCATTAAAAAAAATTGACCAAACCTGCTAGTTAATTTCACAATCCACTAATAGGTGTCAACCCACAGTTTGAAAAGTATTATAGTATCTGAGAATGCATCTCACATGCCTTGGCATTTCTCCCAGTCACCGTAGTTTCTAGAGCCTCAGTTTCCTCTTCTGTAAAATGAGAAGGTTACTAGGGCAGATGATCTCTAAACTCTGGGATTCTGCACATTTGTTGACTAGTGAGTGTCTCTTTAGTTGTTCTTTGCTGCTATCAATTGTCTTACCCTGGATTAATGTGTTGTGCTTTCCCATCCATCATTGGTATAATCTCTGTGCTCTCTCTAAGTACCCTGTGTCCCTCTTAAACTGGGAAGGCCAGAACTGGCTCCAACAGATGTAGTCTGTACCAATTATAATTCAATAAAATGAATCATCACTTTTGTTTGCTGTTTGCTCTGTTTGAAGCATTAATAAGATAGAAAGAGGAAAAGAAACCACTTATTAGTGTGCACAAGCAATGTTCTTTTCTTCATTCGATCATTCAATAAGTCTTTAGTGAGTGCCTGCTATATGTGTCATGATCTCTGTGTGTTGGCTAAATAGAAGAGTCTTGAAGAATTTCTTTTTTAATGTTTTTGGTAACTCTTATTTTCTTTACTCACACATAGAGATGGAAGAAAGAATGAGGGCAGGTAGAGGTTACTGCATCATGTTCCAGTTACGTAATGAACTTTCAGTCTTTGTGGGGTAAGGGATAAGGCTATAATTTATATAGTCTATCAGTTAGTTTCAAATTTTTAGCTTATCTACCAGTAAAGACAGCCTCACAAACATCCCCCAGCTCTGGCACAAGGATTCTTTTACCTGCAAGTGACAGAAACCCCAACTCAAACTGGCGTAAGCTGTATAGGAGTTTCTTATTGATTTATATCCCTGAAAAGTTTAGATGCAGCTAAATTCAGGACTTGGTTTCTTCCCATTTCTTGGGTCCATATTCCACAGAATTGGCTTCATTCAATCTGGTTGTCCCTAGCAGCGCCCTGTTCTACCCTCAGGGTGACAACTCTAGACTTAACGTCCTCTTGGCAGTTTCCCCTGCTGCTTCCCCTGCATTTTCATTTAGAAGTGACACCGAACCAATCACAGTTGCCAGGGAAATGCAATGTCTCAATGGGCTTGGGCCTGGGTAATGTGTCCCCCCCACGCCAGGGTGGATGGATGTGGGATTCCCTCCAGATCACACGATCCGACTGAAAGGGGAGTGGATGGCCAGCGAAAACTGGGGACTGCTGCTGAAGGAGACACAACTGTCGGGGAGGACAGACCCAGCAAACCAGAGCCATAGTGTTTTGAAATGAGAAGAAGCCTAGTACAGTGTTCTCAGTTTACAATGTGGAAAATGGGGCTCTAAAAGGAAAAGTGACTTATAAGGTCCTTCCATTAATAATCTGTATGAATTTGACTTTGGAATTCCCTTAAATCTGTCTGCCATTCATTCATTTATTCATTCATTTAACAAATATCAGTGGTCAACACAAAGATTCCTACCCTTGTGGTGCTCCCATTCTAGCTTGGGTAAGGAAGTTGGGGTATGCTTAAGGAGATGCAATTTTATATAGGGTTGTCTGGACAGGCCTCATTGAGAAAATGAGAGTTTAGTGAACACTTGGAGGAGGTGAGGAGAGTTGGCCAGGTGCATACCTTGGGACAGAGCATGGCAGGGAGAGAAAATAACCATTCAGAGGCCCTATGGTGGGAGTGTGCCTGGCTCATTTGAGGAAAAGCAAATAAGCCACTGTGACTAGAATGGAATGAGAAAGGGGAAGAGGCAGAATGTGGAAGACAAAGAGGTAAGGGAGAAGGAAGAAACAAGATCTGTAAAACAGAGTAATAAGGCTGTTTACCTCCAGAGTGTCTTGTCAACCTCAGGAGATATCAAGCACTTGGCTATGTGAGCTATTAAAATAGCATCCAATATAGGTGCGTCTCCTATTTCTACAGACTGTTTTAATATATGCACACACACTGTCAATGCCGAGAATTGAACCAGAAGAATTTTAACTTTGAACTATTTCCTTCTTGCCTGAATGAATCACTCACTGCCCATTATCTTTACGATACAATAATGTAAAATGCCAGTAAAAGGACTTGGTGTTTGTTTCAATGGACCATTAACTCTTCAGGTATGGTTTTCCTTGTGTTGCTAATGAACTTTGCATTAATTTTAAATTAAGGAAATATTTAGAAGGTAATAGGCAAAAGAACAAAACTGCTCTGTGAGTCCCTTGGCAGCCATGGGAACTCCAGGCAGATCTGAAAGGGAGGACTGTGCAGTTACGAGCTGTGGGTTGCTGTTTGTGCAAGTGCTTCCCAGGTGCTTGTTTACATCTGACCATGATGAAGGTCTGGCCCTTCCCTGCAGGGTCATGGCCTGCAGTAGGAAGTCCTATGCATGGAGTTGCAGAGCTGAGGCCAGGTACAGCTTCCTGGATACTGGTTTTAAATACACCATCCTTGTGTATTCTCTTTATTTCTTCTCACATTTCCTCTGCAGGGTTTTGATCGCACCTTCCAGACATCAGTACAGGCAGTTCTTTTTATCTATCCGAGATGCCTTCCCAGGCGTATCACTAATGGGTGACTTTAGTTTTAACCCTCACCTGTGAATCCACATTGCTTCAAGGGGAACTTTCTAAAAAGGCAAATCTGATCATCCCTCTTTCCTGTTTAAAATTCTTTCCTGGCTATGGTAGTTTTATTTTGTGATTTCATTGTTATTTTAATTAAAGTTATACATTAACATAGCTTTTTTAACAGGCAAAGGGTAGTACTCATTTATAAGGGAAAACAGCTGCCTCTACCCTACCCCTCCCTAACCCCAGGTCCCTCCTGGCCAAGAGGAGCCATTTCCACTCTTTCATGGTTTCTGCTCATACTTCCCAGTACATACACTTACACTCTGTGGTTGGCACAATAATTGGCCCTAAAGATGTCCACATCCTGATTCCCAGAAACTGTGAGTATGTTAGGTTATGTGGCAAAGGGGAATTAAGGTCACCAGTGGAATTAAGGTAGCTAATCAGTTGACTTTAAAATAGGGGATTATCCAGGATTATCTAGATGGATCCAATGTAATCACAAGGGACCTTGAAGGTAGAGGAAAGAAGCAGAAGTTGGAAGTCAGACTTGACCCATCATTGCTGGCTGTGAAAGTAGAGGGAGAAAGCCATGGGTCAAGCAATGTGGGTGGCCTTTAGCAGCTCAAAGAGCAAGGGAATGGCTTCTCCCAGGGCCTCCAGGAAAGAAATGCAGCCTTGTCGACACCGTGATTTTGATCAAATGTTGACTCTGAGTAAGGCTGTGTTAGACTTCTTAACTAAAGAGCACTAATATAAATTTGTGTTGCTTTAAGCTACTAAATTTTTAGAAATTTGTTATGATAGTGATAGAAAACTTAATATATACTTCCATTTCTTGATTTTTTTTTTTAGTTCTAAAGATTATCTATTGACCTATTATAGTTGAAGGTGAAGATTTAACTAACACATACCCTCTTTCCACTCTTCCTCCACTTCTCTCCTTTTATCCTTCTGATCACTCCATCATAATTTTTATTTAAAAAACAATTTTTAGAGATAGGGTCCCACTGTGTTTCCCAGACTGGACTCCAACCCCTGGGCTCAAGCAATCCTTCTGTCTCAGACTCCTGAGTATCTGGGGCTAGAGGCACAAACCACCACACCCAGCTTGCATCATACATTCGTAGTTAGAATATCCAATATGCAAAATGTTCATTGTCATAATATGTATTTCCAGCTGAGCCATGTAGTGTACTATGATGATGTTTCTTTTCTTGTACAGAGCTAATGATTACCTTCTATGTTTGCTTAGTTTTCTAGTGCTTACCACTAATATTTCCTCAAACATTTCACCAGATGTGTAAATATCCTGTAAATATATTAAAACTCATCAGGTGATCTTTCAATTTTATCCTTTTTTGTGGAGACATCTTCTGTTGCTCTACATTCTTGTATTCCCACCAGCACTACCTGACTTTCTTCTCTCTGGATTTGCTATTTGGTGGTCATCCCTGCTTGGATTCTTTTTCTCCTATTTTGGGGCCCTGTTTCTTGGATCCCGTTCTTCTTCCTACTTTGTTACTCTTATATTTTCTTCCTTCCTTCCTTCCAGATGCAAAAGAGGTACATTTTTGAGAATTTGCATATCTAAAAATGTCTTTATTTTACCCTCAAACTTAATTGAGAGGATGGAAATGGAATTCTAGGTTGAAAATCATGTTTCCTCAGAATTTTGAAAGTTTTGCTCCACTATCTGGTAGTTTGAGAAGCCTGATGCTTGAGTTTTTAAAAATAATTTTCTCCCCTCAGTCCTTTCTTCTAGAACAGCTATTTTCCAGGACGTTGGCTCTCCTAGAATTCTGCTCTCATTTTGTTTTCTCCTTATTTCCTACTTCTCTAGTCTTTTCTTCTTCCTCAGCTTTATCTTCCACAATTTTTATTGAATCTTTCATTTCTACTGTCTTCTTTTGAAGATCTTTTTTTTTGTTCATGTTTTATGACTGCTCTTTTTTTTTATAACCTCTGATTCTTAGTTCATGGGTGAAATAATTTCTCTTGCCTTTTTGAGGATAGCAATTACAGTGTTCTTTTTTTTTTTAACATTGCTTTGATTTCCCACATGTTTATTTTTTAAATTTTGCTTGCTTTGATCTCTGGCTTACAGGCTTTCCTTAAATTTATGGTGCTTCTTGATAGTTTATATTTACAAGTGGGGGGTGTGTGTGTATCATCTATTTGTACACTCACTGTAGGTTGATCCAGCTTCTTCCTTTGGGAACCCTAAACCTTCAGCACTACTGTATTTTCTATCAGACTGGCCAGTTTTCCAGAGAGGTGGCCTTCCATCTTCTACCTGGGAGGTGGGAGCATTGCTGTTGGATTTTCTCCTCGCTGAGTGATCCAAAGCAGCTGGAGTTCTCACTGCTCACTGTGTAACTTCCAATTATTATTTTTTATAGCCAATATGTGACTGCTCCACAGAGATCCCCCTGGATCTCTTTTGACCATTTCTGGGTATCAGATGCTTTTGCCTATCAGATGTGGTCACCTGTGGCTTTTTTTTTTTTTTTTTTTTGAGAACTTCCCTTGGGATACTAGAGCCCTTTGCTGATATGTGCAGAGTTGCAATTCCTGGGAGTTTAGCTCAGCCCTCCTCCAATGACTGTCTGGGGCCAACGACTATCTGGGTGGGGACACAAAAGCCTCAACTTGGGATGGGACAGCTCTGAAACTTTACTTAGCTCTAGTGTTCTGTGAGGTTTTGCCTGAATTTCCCTATCCCCCTCTCCTTGTCCTGCTTCCTGTACTTTTTTACTTGTTTCTCCTGAAACCTTGATATATTACTTGCCTTCATCTCAGGGACTTTTCTGGGAACCCAGTCTGAGACATCCCATTTTCAATATGGTACCCATGGCTGAAGTCACTCTCTAGGGAGTCTGAGTCCAAGTGCCTGAAAGCCTGCCAAGTGGAAGAAAAGTTACACTTTGAATGTGTGGCTCTAAAAGATAGATCTTACTTAGATCTTGGATTGAATCTATCAGGAGGCAGAGTTCAGTTCATTAGAGGACTTCCTTAGTAAATAGTAAGTTCACCATCCCTGGAGGTATATACCAGCAGAGGGTAGATGCTCACTTGATGAGGTATTTGAAGATGGGGATTCAAACAATTCATGGGGAGGCTGACCTCAGATTTTGTGGCATTTATATTTCAACATAGGACCTCCTTAATGAAATCATCGTCATGTAGCAGCAGAAAAACCTAATTGAGGGAGAAAATTTTCAATTTTGGTGTTTTGTTTCAGTACCACATGGTGTTCTTTTGAAATTGTTGAGTACAATTAGAGCTTACAAGATTTTTAGAGTGATGCTCATGTGTTAATTTCTCAACAGCAATTATGGCTTGATTAAAAGAGTACCTAAACAACTTCAGTACAAATGCATTGCCTGCAAATGCTTTGTGTGTTCTCGGCATTTCTCTGCCTCGCTTTCATTACCAAGAGTGCAAGTCAGAATTAAACATTCACACCCCTGCAGAATCACATGCTAGCAGCTCATTGTTCCCGGGATCTGTTTGTCATCTCTCTAGTGTCAGTGTACACACACTGAACAACGTTTGCTGATTCAGCACCACTATTCCATTTGCAGCTCTCTAACCCAACAACAGGGCATTGTTCTCAGCCGCAAAGACAGCCAGGCTGGGCTCACAGGCAGGGTGCTGGTGACTTTATTTTGTACAGTTGTGAAGACTAAAAGCTTACCTCTGTCAGTGAAAACTGAGACTCAAAACTCAAGGTCAGGGTCAGGGATACTATTGTCTCACTCACCTACAATCGGCCCCCAGGGCTGTTGAGACACCTAAGCAGGAGAAGTAATTCTGTCAGCACAAAAAGGTGTTTGGGTCCTTGGTACTCAGGTCCTTGAAAATCCGGGCCAAGGAGGCACAAATGATGCAACTCCTTTAACCTTTAAGTGGCAAGAGTCTTCTCTTTCAGAAAATAAATATTACTGTCTCCACCTCCCCTTTTTTTAAAATATATTGCAAAACAGCATGGCAGACCTCTAACTGAACAGATAAGGAAGCAAGCAGAGAGTGAAGAAGCTAGGGGTGCATCCATCTTGGCTCACTCACAGGCACCAGTGCTAGGAGCATTTGCTTTTGCCTCTGCACTAGATTCTGACTCTGGAAACCTGCACTGAAGACGTGTCTATGAGGGACAGATCCTAAGGTGACTTAGTAATGCTACCTCGTGGTGTCTGTTCCTCTGTATAATGCCTTCCCCTTAAGTGTGGGAAAGACCTGTGATTTCCCTGGGTATGGAAAATGTGAGGGGATGTCACTCCGATACATGAGTTATGTTAGGTAAGAACCTGTCTTAGCAACCAGAGCTAGAGACTTTCCTTGTGGCCTCCATGAAGTAAGTGACCTTGTTCAAGAGGCCCACGTGGTCAGGGAGCACAGGCAGCCTCTAGGACCTGCAGCAAGAACCCAGGGCCCTCAGTCATTCAGCCACAAGAAAAAGAACTCTGCCAACACCTGTATGAACTTGGAAGCGGATTCTTCCCCAGCCAAGCTTGCAGCTGAGAACACAGCCAGGTCAACAACTCAGTTGCAGCCTTGTGAGAACCTGAGCAGAGAACCCATAGAAGACTGCTCAGACTCCTAACGCCCAGAAACTGAGACAAGAAATGAATATTGTATTGAGCTGCTGAGTTGATGGTAATTTGTTAGACAGCAATAGAAAACTAATGCACAGTTCTTGATCCCTTTGTCCTTTGTGAAGGGTTTGTTTCAATCTTTCCACTCTCTCATCACCCCCGTTCTCCATTTCATACCTTTTTTTTTTTTTTTTTAACAGAAGGATCTTGAGATCAGAGAAAGAGGGGTCAGCTGGGAACTCCATTCACTTCCTTTCCACAACCTGCGAGCATATCCATCCCTCCTCCCCTTCTTCCCCTGCCTCTCTCCCCCGCTGGGCCAGCCCCTCCACTCCTCACTGGACTCCATCTCCCAAGGCCACCCCAGGACCTTTTATACCCTCTCTTCTCGTATATTCTGTTGCTACCTTTCTACTTAATCCTTTCCTCAGCCTCTCTACAAAGCTCAGTCTTTGTCTCCTAAAACAATCAAATAACAAACACACATGACAAACAATAAACAAAACAACTTCTCTTGACCTCGCCAGTCTGTCAAGGTGCAGTTCTTACCGTCTCATTCTCTTCACCACGAAATTCTCTGAAAGGCAGACTCCACGTGTCATCTCCCCACTGCATTTGCTTTCATCCTTCATGGGCTGTGGCCTCCTTTTGTCCCTGGCACTTCCGTAACTGTGAAAATGCTCAGGGTAAGGGCAGTCATGGGCTTCGAGTTGCCAAATTTTCTTTCCCATCCTTTCTCTGGGTGAGGGTCTGAGTCACTGGAAGCTGCCAACCAGGGCTTCTTCACTTTCCTGAACTCTCCCGGGCTCATGGGATAGCTTTTCGGGAGCAGCCCCCATGTATCTGTGGGTTTCTTCTCAGTTTTCTTCATGGATTCTCTTTCTCCCATACTCTGTCACCTTTAGGATAAAAGAAGATAGTTTCTTTGTAGTTAATCAGGAAACCCACATTCCTAAGTTTTATCTACTGCATTTTTCTGGTATAGTTAATCTCTGTGGAAATTTTTGTAGGTGATTCATTAATTCTTAATTATCTACTCTAAACCTTGTGGGGTTAGTTAGAGATTTTCCCTAATATATTGTCTACCTATAATATATTGCCTTCTGTTAATGGGAGAGTCTGTTAACTAAAATTAGAAAAAATTGTAAATGATTCCTCATAGTTTTCTGATTTCACAAGAGAAGGAGGAGTGATTTGCTGGTAGAAGAGAAGGAAAAGGACCATGTTTGAAAATAGAGTAGAAAGGAAGTAACTTGCACTGACGTTCAATTGTTGATGGATGGCTTATGTTTAAAAGTACCATTTTATCCCACTGTCCTGTTGATATAAAATTTTATTCTATAGTTTCTAGGTTGTTTTACTTAATATTTTAATATTTCTATAATTATGGAAATTTAGCACAAGCATTTAGGCCTATATAATTTTCCCAATTAATCTAAATTTATTAATAAGCAAATATTTATTGATCACTTACTATATGTGTGACATTCTGTCCATCTGGTGGGTAGGCATCATTAATTCCAAGTTATGGATGAAGAAATGGATCCAAAGAGCTCTGGGCAGGGTCAGAATTCCAGCCCAGATGTAGCCCTTGTGGCAGAGACAATGCTGCCCTATGTTTGCCCCGGGGTCTACTTTCAGGTAGTGCAGTGGAAGCCCGCATTTCCCAGCATTCCTGGCAGTGAGCTTCTGTCTCTGTGACTGTGTTTGGGACAAAGAACTGTGGGCAAAGTGCTGTAAGCCACCTCCAAGGTTGGGCCTTAGAAACATCCTATGCAACCTTCCCATGCACCGTTTATTGAAGATACCATCTTTTCCCTATTGTGTGTTCTTTGTCAAAAATCAACTGACTGTAAATACATGGGCTGATTTCTGGGCTTTCTACTCTGCTCCATTGGTCTGTATGTCTTGTCGTTTTTATGTTTGCACCATGCTTTTTTAATTATTATAGCTTTGTAATATATTTTGGAATCAGGTAATGTGATATCTCTAGCTTTATCTTTTTTTCTCTCTCAAGATTGCTTTGGCTATTCAAGGTCTTTTGTGATGACATAGGAATTTTAGGATTGTTTTTATCATTTCTGTGAAAAATTCCATTGGGATTTTGATAGGGATTGCATTGAATTTATAGATCGTTTGGGACAGTATGAACATTTTTAATAATATTAATTCTTCCAATCCATGAACATGGGATATCTTTCCATTGAGACAAATGAAAATGCAAACACAACATACCAAAATTATGGGATGCAACAAAAGCAGTTCTAAGAGCAAAGTGGGTATCAATAAATGTCTACATTAAAAAAAAATAAAGATCTCAAATAAACAACCTAACTTTACCCCCAAAGAACTAGATAAAGAAGAACAAACTAAGTCCAAAGTCAGCAGAAGAAAGAAAATAATAAAGATCAGAGCAGCTATAAATGAAACAGAGACTAGAAAAATGATTTAAAAAATGAAACTAAGAGTTTTTTTTAAAGATAGACAAAATTAACAAAACTTAGCTAGACTAGTGAAGAAAAAAGAGAAAAGACTCAATATTATAAATGAAATAAGAGACATAAGAACTGACACCACAGAAATACAAAGGATCATAAGTGACTACTATGAATAATTATATGCCAACAAATTAGATAACCTAGAAGAAATGGATAAACTTCTAGAAACATACAACCTACCAAGACTACATCATGAAGAAATACAAAATCTGGACAGACAAATAATGAGTAAGGGGATTGAATAAGTAATCAGAAATCTGCGAACAAAAAAAAGCCTGGGACCTAATGGCTTCACTGATGAATTCTACCAAACATTTAAGAATTAATGCCATTCTTCTCAAACTCTTCTAAAAAATTGAAAAGTAGGGAACATTTTCAAACTCGTTTTACAAAGCCGTAAGTATCCTGATACCAAAACCAAATAAGGACACTACAAAAGAAAAAAAATACAGGCCAATATCCCTGATGAACATAGGTGAAAAAATCCTCAGCAAAATATTAACAACCCAAATTCAACAACATGTTAAAAGGATCATACACCATGACCAAGTGGGATTTATCCTTGGGAGGGAAGGATGATTCCGCATATGTGTTATAATCCATTTTCTGTTGCTTATAACAGAAAATCTGAAACCAGGTAATTTATTAAGGAAAGGAATTTATTTCTTACAGTTATGGAGGCTGAGAAGTCCAAGGTCTAGGGGCCGTATCTGCTGAGGACTTTCTTGTTGGTGGGGACTCTCTACAGAGTCCTGAAGCATCCCAGGACATTGCATGGTGAGGGGGCTGAGTGGCTAACTCAAGTCTCTCTTCCTCTTCTTATAAAGCCTCCAGTCTCACTCCCATGTTAATGGATTAATCCATTCATGAGGGCAGAGCCTCCATGACCCAATCAACTCTTAAAGGCCCCACCTCTCATACTGCCACATTGGGGATCAAATTTCAACATGAATTTGGAGGGCACAAATGTTCAAACCACAGCAATATGCAAATCAATAGATGTGACACACAACATTAACAGAATAAAGGATAAAAATCATATGATCGTTTCATTAGATGCAGAAGCATTTGACAAAATCCACATCCTTTCATGATATAAACTCTCAACAAATTAGGTATAGAAGGCATGTAGCCCAACATAATAAAAGGTATATATAACAAGCCCACAGCTAACGTCATACTCAGCGGTAAAAAGCTGAAAGCTTTTCTTCTAAGATCAGGAGCAAGGCAAGGATGCCCACTCTCACCACTTCTATTCAACATAGTACTGGAAGTCCTAGTCGGAGCAATCAAGCACGAGAAAGAAATAAAAGACACCCAAACAGAAAGGAAAAAGTGAAAGAAAGAAATAGTTTCTGTTTGAGGATGACATGATATTACATATTAAAAAACCCTAAAAGACTCTGCCAAAAAAAACTGTTAACACTAATAAAGTCAGTAAATTTGCAGGTTACAAAATCAACATACAAAAATGAGTAACATTTTTATACACTAACAGTAAACTATCTGAAAAAGAAATCAAGCAAATAATCCCATTTACAATAACAAAATAAAATACTTAGGAATAAATTTAACCAAGGAGGTCAGTGCACTTTAAACTATAACACACTGATGAAAGAAATTAAAGAGGACATAAATAAATGGAAAGACATCTCGTGTTCATACTTGTTCCTTTTAGATGTGTATTTGTGACCAGTGGCTGCCACCATCCCAGTTTGTCCATAATAACTAGGGTAGCTACTGTTAGTTGAGCACCTACTCCATTCAGGATTCACAGCCTGCTTTCAGAGCCTGTGCTGTTAACCACTGTGCTCACTGCCTTGCTCCTGCCTGGCAAAAGCACTCAAAAAATGGTGACTTGTACTTTTTAGATCGTGTAGAATAGAAAATTACGTGAGGCCACAAAACAAGCATGTGTGGGTGGAATTTAAAGTGGACCATTTGTTCTTGGAAGTTAGGTCTCCTGGAAGCAGTTGGAGACATCGTTCCCATCAGCACCCACATGAGCCATCCTATCCTTTCGGCCTCATGGTGTCCAGGAGGGAGCTGGCTGTCCTCAACAATGCTGTGTTGTCTCTGTCGCTATCAACTGACCGCCCCAGGCACCCCACAGCCTCCCCGACTCCAGCCTTATCTCCAAACAAGACAAGCTCCGCCCCACATCCTTGGGCCTCTGTGATGCTAGCTCCACTCCTCAATCGGGCTCCATTCATCTGTGACCCCAGGCGGGAGCAGAGGAGCACAGGGCAGCTCCCCCTTTCCACCTGAGTGGCTGTGATATGAAGCCCCGCTTTGGAACGCCGAGGGGCCCTGAGTCGCTGTGCTCCCTGGGCCCTGCACCCCTGCATGAAAGGCCCTTCTTGTTCCGCGAGCGGCCAACTGTGAGACAGCCACCAAGGTGCTTTTCATGTGGCCACGTCCAGGCGCTCCCGTCTGCATTGTAATCGCCAAGTTAAAGGTAACCTGATAGGCAGATAGGCTGGGAGCCTGGGACCAGAGCCAGGAGCCCTGTATCCTGACTTTTTTTTTAATTAAAATGAAAACAGCTTTAATCGTTAAATCCCCCCTGCTTTCTTAAATATCTCAATATGTAATTTAGCAAGCAGCTAAATTTCTTAGTTGGAGAGAAACTAAAGCCCCTGAAATTTTAGTCATTTGCTTGTGTCCTATTTTTCCAGAATGATCTGCTCATACCCATTTATGGCTTCACAGTTTATCCAATATGCCATGGGGTGAAGAACACAGCATGCCTCCTTATCATCTCATTGTGAAGTTCCTGCCCTCTGCCACTCTCTGTCCACTCCTAGAAATTGCCAGGAGCTAGCCAGGGCTAAGTGAAGAGTGCGTGAATTACTTAGGAGACTGAAGGATGCTGTGATACACATATCCCAAAGGGAAAATGTTCCTTGCCGTGACACAAGTAATGACATACGCAGGTGTGATGGCTGCGTGCTATTCACTGCAGACCAGAAACTGGGTTAAGTGTTTTATGTCGGTTGTCTCTTTAAATACCTGAAGTTGGACTAAAAGCAGAAGTGGATGCCGCAGTTCTGATCATTTTACAAATGAAGAGAAGGAGGCACAAAGTGGTTAACTTAGGCAAGATCACACAGCAGAACAAAGATGTGAACTCAGATGATTTAACTCAGAAGGCCACACTCACCAAATTGTCACACTGTCTAGAATGGCACATAATTTTAGAGTGTGAGGACTTCAGAATTATCTGAATCATTAACCTTTGAAGAGAAAGGCAGTTGCTTGCCGGAGTCCACACAGCTACTAAAAGGCGATGTTCCCACTTCCAGGTCCCCAGCATTTGGTGCCCTTCCCACTGCACTTGTAACGTGTGACTGCTGGGTGACCCTTAGACAGGCAGCCATCAAGGTGAGTTGAGATGATCCTTTTATCTTCAAACACTCCAAAATCTGGGTCACCTTTCCAACAAGAGAATGTTTCTTAACACCCACCACATATGGTAGCAATAACCTCCGCTCTCCGAACACATTTGAAATTTGACAGATCTCTGCTTAATTACCCGTTATTTGGTCAACCAGTATTACCAGCAGTCTCTAAAGAGTAACTCAACGCCAATTTCTTGTCACAACTCTGAAACTGTCCCCAGCCAATCCAGGGGACAGACCCGGCAGCACGCCTGCATTTGCCATCATCCTGCCTCACCCACAGCAGCCTCAGCAGGGACTCTGAATAAACTACTGTGTGTGCGAGGGCAAGCGTGTGTGACTCAGAGTGTCCCTGCCCAGAAGGGCTTGGCTTTGCAGATGGTCGTTCTTTCCATGGAGAAGGACAGCAGGGCACCTTTGGCAGTGGTGCCACACCTGGCTGTATCTGGCTGTCCCGCTGGTGCGGACAGGGATGGGCATGGCCCAGGGTACACGCCCCCAGCTCCTGGAATGGGCGGGCATGGCGGGAAGGGCAGGTGTGGGAGTGAAGCCCCCGTCGGGGAGCTTTGGGGCATATCCCTGGGACCTTCTTAGAGTCCCGGTCTCCTTATCTGAAGCAGGAAACAAATAAAACCTATCTTGGCGTTATTAGGAGAGTTAATTTAGGCTAACTGTGGAGCAGGGATTGGCAAATATTTTCTGTGAAGGACCAGAGAGTGAATATTTTAGGCTTTGCAATCCATCGGGTCTCTGTCACAACTACTCATTTCTACTATTGTAGCTGAAAGCAGCCATAGACAATGTGTACATGAATGTGCATGGCTGTGTTCCAGTAAAGCTTTATTTGCAAACACAGGTGGCAGGCTAGATTTGGTCCGTAGGCCCTAACCCCAATATAGAGCATCTAGGTCAAATTCTGGCATGTGATAGGCAGTGAGTAGAGCCATTATTATCGTCATTATCAGTGCCCTGCCGAGGCTACCACTATGGCTGGGTGCCCGTGGGCTACCGCGATTGATTGATGGTGTAAGAATAAAGTGAGATAAATATCTAATGATAACTAAAATAATCCAAATTAGTAAGACTAACCAAAGGCTTACCATGTGCTGGTTGCTCTTCTGAGCACTTTACACCTACTAACTCCTTTAACCTATTGACTGCCACACTAGAAAAACTATTTTTCCTTTGGGCCACGGTGTTTGATTGCAAAAATAGAATAAAAACTTCAAAAACAAAGCAATCCTTTCTAATTTAATAAAAAATTTGTCATTTTTTAAATTGTTTCCTGTGCGTGAGTTACATGCAACTTGAAAAATAGTTCTTCATGGCTCCCAAGGTGAAGAGATGTGTGAGTTACATATATTTCTGGAGGCTCCGGGCTCAAAACTAGAGTGAGTTAAATACAACTCACATGGCAGTTAATGTGTTAATCTCAGGTAGATTGTCTTGTTATTCTCATTTTGCATGTGAGAAAACTGAGACCAAAAGGTCTTAGTAACTAGTTTAACTAGGACACAGCTAGGATTTAAACCTAGACAATATGGCTTCAGAGCCCAGGTAACATCTATTATTACATGGAAGATACATATTTTAATAATTGATTGTTATTCTATAACTTGTTTCTTTGCTTCCTCAAGTGCGGTGCCGTCCTGAAGATTTGGGGGCTCTGGCATTGCTCAGCCTGTCGAAGGGCTGGACCAGGGGTCTGAAAATGTTCTTGGCTGGGATGGATTCCTCTCCAAGGGCACTTAGCTCCCCATCCCTGGCTCTAATTGCTGGCCAATGTGGGAGATGTTTTGGGCACAGCTAATTACGTCCGAGCACCTGGGCAGCTCTCATTTACTGGTGCTAATTAAATGACTTCAGTGCTAGGGTACCCATTACCTCGCTGATTACTTTTCCTCTGCCATTAAAAGTGAAATTACTGAGGCTGGAAAAGTTCTGCTAGGAAAGAAATAACTCTTATTCAGGGTGGGATGATTATTTCATTTTTACTATATATTACATCCCTTAAAACAAACAACTTTTAGACATCATTTCATTTTGGAAACCTCTTTACCAATCCCCAAATCCAAAATTTGGTGATGATAAAATTTCCACTTCAAGTGAAATTTTAATTTCTCATGGATTTATTGCCCTTTTTCCACGGCCGGGTGTATTTCCCTCCTGAATTAAGAGCCCTTCTCCTTTGAACGTCTCTCCAGAGCCCAAAATGTGTGGATCTGAGAGGCCAGGGAATTGGCTTTGCTCTCTCCCCAGCGGCCTCACAATGGCAAATTAAATCAGAAAAGCAAAACAATCAGTTCCTTGCTAGAGACGTGTAACACCAGGCCTGGGAAAGGAGAAAGAGCCGTGCCCTCCTGTTGGCAGCGAGCTAGGCAGGATGAGCTCATGGGCCTTTTCCGCGTTTGACGTGTGATTCATGCATACCTACGAGTGTGGCGCTCAGAGCCAGGCCTGGGCCCATGGGGGAGAACAAACCTCGCTTTCTTTCCCTTTTATTCCCACACTCACAGGCTGGGGTCCTTGGGCACTCCACGTTCTTTTGTTGAGAGATTATTTTTCCGTGCATGGCAGGTACCCTCTGTGAGGCCACACAGTCTGCTGTTTCAAGAACCAATCCTGGGCATCCTCCCTCCGCTGGGTTTATTTGGAAATGTCAGCATCCTCGGTGCCTCTACCCATCATGCTGGAGAAAGCAGCCCGCCAGAGCCAGATGGCATTTCCGTATGGGGACACGCTCCCAGATGCACTAGGTGCGGGGAAAGATGCAGGCAAGGTTTATAGAGATCAATCCAGAGAGGAGAAAAGGGAGTGCTCTGGCTAAAAATAGCAGGCGGATGAACTCCTGCCCCCCGCCCCGACTCTTTAATGATTTCTCCGCTGACTCTCGCTTGGCTCTCAGAGGAGCAGCGGGCGCCGACGTCTGTTACTCAACTGGAGAGAAACGGAGGGAACCCGCCTGCCAGGTGGGTTTTCCAAGCCCTCGCGGCTCTAAACTTCTCCACATGTGAACAAGTGTTTACAGTTTTAAAGATGTGTTGAGTAATTGCACATGCGAGATATCTCCCCTTTAATGCGCCCAGCATGTTCCAAGGCTTTCTACGAGAACACCCTGGTTGACAATGAAATTGTTTGCCTTCTCCGCATTGAGGCTTAAGGAGGTACTGGTTTGTGTTGAGATGTAATTGGTAGCACTTGTGCCTTTGTAGTTCTTTTTTAGCTACTGAAAATTACTGCCTTAATCCACTCTTTACTTACCCGGATTACGATAGAAGCCCCATGGAGCCCCTCACATCAGAGAACAGAGTGGCAGTTCTTTAAATTTATTTTAAGGCTCACATAACATTTCAAGATGCTGGTTAAAAAACAAACACAACAGCGGCGTTAATTCTCTTTTAAGTTCTTTCCATTTTCAAAAATTTCGAATCACCACAAAATAATATCATAATTGTTCTTTTGCTACTTAAAAGTCATTGAAAACCCTCCTGTTTTTACAGATGGGCTTCTCGAGGTTTCCTCCTGCCCCTTCTCTTCATTATTCCTTGCTCTCTTTATTTTCATGGGAAAGTCGCTGGTGTCACCTCAGGGAGACAGGCAGGGCATTCTGCTTTGCTTGTTATTTTTTATAGAGTTCTTTGTCTTCTTTCTGGCTTCCAGCAAAACATAGCCAAGATGGTTTGGCAGATCACTGCGCATTAGTAAAACCCTGTGTCGGCCATAACCAAGGCCCGGCGTGAAGGACTAACGTCAGCTCACAAGTCCGTTGGAAAATGTCTCAAGATTCACAAATATCTTTCCCTCAGTCCTCGGATGGGATTGCATCGGTGGGTGGGTGGCTGAGATGAGCCCTGCCCCCTGCCTGCTGGTCCCCTGGCTGTCCCAAGATCTCCCCCTCTCCACGGCAAAAGATGGAACTTCAAAACCTGGCTTCTGCCTATCCATTAGCTCCAGGGCTGCACTTTTCCAACTCGAAAACCTTTTTACTACTGTTTTGCAATTTTCCCAACTGAACGCTTTGGCATCTGCGGAGGAGACTCTGGGAGGCAGGGCCCCAGGAGGCTGTGTCCTCCCTCCTAGTTGGACGGCTCTGCCCTACTCCAGACTGTGTGTATGCTGCCTTCGTTCCTCCTCGCAGGGCTTCCTACAGTGAGACAGGTGTATCGGCACCTGAGAGATGATGCTTACTGGACAACAGGAATTGCCCTTTCTGAAGTCATTGCAATATCTGAATCTGAGCCTCTGGCTGGCTGGGATTAGACATTAATTACATTTAAATGAGAAGTAAAATCTTGTTAACACTCCTTGCTCCCACCCCAAACCTTTTTCATGGGGCCACACTGGTTCCCCTCCACGCGCGCCAGGGCGGATGCAGCCTATTGATGACTTTTGCCTCAGTAGGATGGTCTGGTGACAGAGACGACCCCCTTGTCTTTCCCTGTCCCATGCCCATAGCTGTAGCAGCAGAACTGGGACACTTACTGTTCTAGGGCAGTTATTTGTTCCTTTGCCATTTTGTGAGATTCTTCGGGGTAGTTTCTGTTCTTGCTCACTTTTGTGCGACTCTCAACAGCAGACCTGGCGCAGGTTAGGTCCTTGGTAAATATTGTTTGACCAAATCCTATATTCTCTCTGGAGTTGTGCCTATTTCTGAGGTTGGAATTAATCCCAGAATTGGCATTGAAGATAAAATTCCTGCAGCATGGCATAGAGGCATGAGGACTGGATTGGAAGCAGGAAGTGTAGACGTGGCCCTGGAGGCTCTGTGGTCAAGGGGCAGAGCAGTCAGCACCAGGGAGCTCCCACATGGAGCGGGACAGTGACGCGTGGGCAATCCTGGGAGGTCCAGACAGGGTAGAAGAGTCTAGGCATCCATTCACTCACCAGCAGGCATTGAGTGTTTGGGGGAGGGACCAGGCATGAAGTCAGGACTTGCGGATCCAACAATGAACAAAAAAAAAGCAAACACTCTCCTCCTGGTATGAGCGGCTTACTGAGGGAGACAGATGATAACATGGATAATTAACAACTCTGAGAAGTGCTGCAAAAAAATGTACTCCCTCCCCAGCAGGGATTCAAGAGTAGTAAACTCTCACCCAGGGGTCCTGTGGACAAAACGGAGCAGGGCAGGTGAGTAAGGCAGGCTCTTGGGCTCAGAGCATCAGAAGGGTCACCCGGAATCATGACGGGGCCCAAGGCAGGGATGGTGTCGCCGTAAGGGAGGCTGGATGCTGAGTCCCAGAATCCAGGTTGAAGCTCCTTAAATCCCTCCTGCCTCAGGTCAGGATTGGTCCTGAAGAAGGACACAAGGCTGAACTTAAAAGTTCAGGGCCAATTTCACTCCATTCATTCATTTCAATATTTATAAAGCATCTATCACATGACCGACGATGTTATAGGCATGCAGGCATGTTCTTCTAGAGCTTGCCCTCGAATAGGGGAAACCATCAACCAGCAGTGAGACAAACTTATCTAATTATAGTCTGTTGGAAGTTCTATGGGGGAAAGAAACAGGAGTCATAGAAAAACCAGAAGGGTCTAATTTAAAGTGGGTTTTTAGTGAGGTCTTTCTGAGGATGCAGTGTTTGGCTAGGGGCAGAGTGGGGCTGAGGCAGAGTGAAAATGCAATCGAGGTAAGCAAACGACATGTGCAAAGGGCTTGGGGTCTGCAGAATAATGCCCCCCACATGTTCACACCCCAATCCCTGGAACCAGTGAATATCTTACCTAACATAGCAGAGGGAACTTTGCAGATTAAGGTCACGGACCTTGAGAAGGAGAGATAGCCTGATTATCTAGGTGGGCTGAATCCAATCATACGAGTCTTTAAAAGTAGAGAAACTTCCTCAGCTGCCATCAGAGAAGTGTGACAACAGAAGAGTCAGACAGATGCCGCATTTGAAGATGGAGGAAGGGGCTGTAAGCCAAGGAATGCAGGCGGCCGCTAGAAGTTTGAATGGCAAAGAAACAGATTCTCTCCCACAGCCTCGAGGAAGGAACGCAGCCCCGCAGACACATAGATGTTAGTTCAGTAAGATCCACGAGGGTCTCTAACCTGTAGAACTGTAAGATAATAGACCTGCGTTGTTTTAAGCTAGGTACTAAGTTATTTGTTAAAGCAGCAATGGGAAAGTAACACAAGCTAGAGCCAAAGACAGCCTGGTGCATTCCAGAGACCAAAAGGTGACTGATGTGGCCAAAACATTGTACATGAGACAAACACACAAACCATTTAAGTGATTTAAGCAGGGAAGGGATGGACATAAGGATCTGATTTCTATTTTGCAATTCCACTTTGTGCGTTAAGGGGAGGGAGGATTAGAGGGGCAAGTGTAAAATGGGGAGGCTGGTTAGGAGGCTGTTTTAGGAGCCCACACAAAATACAGTGGGAGCTCAGATCGGGGTGACGTCAGAAGGGAGAGAGAGCAGTGGCTGGCATTGAGAGCTGTCCAGAGGTGATGACTGGCTGGAGTCAGGGAGCAAGGGAGAAGAGGAATCAATCAGGTTTCTGTCTCAAGCAGAGGTTGGGAGCAAAGGTGCAGGGAAGCTGGGAAGAGGGACACGGGGCCACCGCACCAGCCATGGCACCATGGTTCCATCTCCCACCCGCAAAGCTCATCACTGGGAAACGTCTGTCACCTCGCAAGACTCTGGAAAATCTTACAGAGAGCAAGGAAAATGCCTGTTCCAAGATCCTTTGTTTGGGGCTGTTTTTGAAGGTATGAGTGATAGAAAAACCAATTCAAAATGTCTTAAACCCAAAGGGAATTTATGTTTATTTTTAAGCTAGAAGTCCAGGGGGTTCACCTGGCTTAATCATAGCTTGATTCAGGGCTCAGGTGACATTGGGTTCATGCCTTGGACTTGCCTCTTTTGGGAGCTGCATTCTCCACCTCCGTGAGCCAGCAGCCCCCAGTCCAGCAAGTCCCAGAACACTCAGTGAAATCACTGAGATTCACTCAGATTGGACCAGCCTAGATCAATCCCCACCATGACCACTCCGGCCACCCTGGGACAGGGAGGGAAAGTGCTGGACAGCTTGACCTTCGTGGGGAGTTCCACCCCTTAACCTGTGGCCAGAGAGAGAGGGAGAGAGGAATGTGGAGGCCCCCCAAAGCAGTCAGGGATGCTGCCTGCCAGAAATAGAGCAGCAGGCACAGAGCAGCCAGCTCCTCAAAGCACCGTGCAAATCCCTGTACGCTTTACGGATCTGCAGTGAAGGTGGGTGCAGACCCCAAACGTGCGGCTTCTGAGCCAAGAACTGTGTGTCAAGCTAAAGTGCACTGAGTCCCTTTCCCTGGCAGTTGCCGCCCATATTCACAAAGGGAGCAGGACGGGAGCGCCGGGCTGGAGATCTGGGAAGCTCAGGTTATGGGAAATGGCAGACGGTGCCAGGGAAGAGACTGGCAACTTAGGAATGACAGGTGAAGGCAGCGGTTCGAGGCCACGGGGTCTGGGGGCAACATAATGTTCGGGGGCACTGCTGGGCTGTGCAGCTTCGGTGCTGGGCACGTCTCTGTGGAAGGACCCTTAGCTCTGTGGCCCGTTCCCATGGCTGTTCGAGAGCAGGACCCCAGTGGTCGAGGGTCCCTCCTCCCCAGGCTCCTTGGCCTTGGACTTAAGTGGCAGGTAATTCCCAAGCCATCCCCCATTTGAGGAGGGCATGGGAGTGTCACTCAGCCTCAGAGGGCTGCGTAGCTCGAGCAGGCACTGTCTGAGGGGCCGAGCAGGGGCCGAGACCATGGATTCCAACTCGGCCCTCCTTCCTTCGGGGGGCCCAGCAACTCTGAGTTACTGGGAAGGGCATCAGCTATGTTTGGAAGGTTCTCCACAGGGCAGCAAGGTGTGTGTCTCATCTCAGAAAAGGTTCTAGCAAAAATAATTAATAATGCTAAAACCTGGGTGCATAGGCAAGGGACATTGTATTTTGGTATAGCCCATGAGCGGTTGAGACCCACAGCAAACGTTGTCAGGGCCTTGGCCACACTCCCCCAGCTCTTCCCATTCCTTTATACGCTAATGATTTGCTACTGCAAGCAGCTAAGGCTCCCCCCGCCGCGGAGGGCACCCTGCAGCTGGGAATGTGCCCGTCCTGCTCTAGTGCCGCTGACATGCTGGGTAGGTAGCGCCACCGGGAGCAGCTCTCACCAGTGACTGGTGGGTGGGGGGGACAAATACCCCAGCTTCCAGAGCCCTGCACACTCAGGACACCATGGTGTCTCGGAGGGCCCTAGTGGGCAGTGCTGTGCCGGTAATCGAGGTCTTTGGTGGGAAGAGGAAGCAGAGAAAGCACCTCAATTACCCACCAAATCCCCCCCTGCAGTCAGGAGAGGTGCTGCTGTGTGTGTCCCTCTCTGATAACCGGGAGACTTGCCCTTCGCTCCGGGGTTGCTGGTGCACCAGAGGCCAGCGCCCCCTGGACCCTGACTCAGGAAGCCTGGTCGCCCCGGAGGCGGTGGCTGCTGGAGCTGTGTCTCCCGGCTCTCCCGGCTGGTTAGGCTTCTGGCCAGCCGGCTCGGCCTGGCTCCGGGGGCCCTTTCCAAATCCGGCCCCAGCACTGCGAGTCACGCGCTGAGACCCCCGGGTGATCGGCCGAATCGATGGAGCAAATAGCCGTGTTCCCTTCTCCGCGTTCAATTCGGCAACGCGCCTCGCTCTGTGCCGCCTTTATTTTCACACCAGCAGAGCTGCCTAGGGTTTACTGTCAGGAGGATTTTTAAAAATAGCGTTTCTATGGTGAAACAATGTCCCTTGTTTGGAAACACACAGAGCTTTATAAAATATGTTCCTGTGTTTTCCTGGATCAGGGCATATGGTAGAGTCCAGGGATTTATTTACAATGAAGAAATTGTTTTTGTGAATTGTGGTTAAACAAAGGGATTGCTTTTGGAGCGCTGAGTAAAGGAGACATTGTTTATTAGTTATTTGGGACTCAAGCTGGAAAGGGATGATTTTACAGGGAATGTGAGGGTTGGGGATCAATGAGCACAGTTGTCCATTTCTTTGGGACAGGCAGGGTGGAACTATGACACTGTCACCTCTATCACCTATCCTGTCTTTCCCCAGCCTTATTTCACCTATTCTGCTCCAGCCTCTGCAAATGAGCATGTACCAGCCATTGTATTGTCCCCTCACCCAGGGTTCGATCGCACTGGCGCCTCCAAAAGCCAGCAATAGATTTGCTGCGTGACTCTCTCCTTATCTGGCCACAAGGCTTTGCTTCCAAGCAGCTCTCAGCACTTTGGAGACAAAGTATCTCCTTTACCCATACCAAGTCCCCAGGCTGTGGGGGAACGGAGCATATGTCAGAGTTTGCAAGACGAAAATAAGAGCCAAATCCAAAAATCTTTCCGTTGTCACAGGCACATCTTGAGAGCTTTCCCAAGTGGCAAAACTGGAGCACAGAGGCGACAAGCCTATTAGCAAGACCTAGTTCCCTGGAGGACCCAGTAACTGGCTTATCTGCCACTGGGAAGCCATGTCCTTACATATTTAAGGCACAATGTCATCTTCCAGGCCCTAACCTTTGTGTATTTAGAAATGTACTTACAGGGCGAAGCGGGAGGCGTGGAGAACTAACGTCAATTATTGGGCAAGTGGGTATGTCAGTGAAAGAGGGACAGGGCTTGTTGGCCTAAAATATCCACAAATGACGTTTCAACAGGGTGAGAGATCTTGAAGACTTTTCTGTCTTTTTGGAGCCCTATTAGAGGGAAAATATCCCTAGGAAGTATGTGAGCTCCTGAGTGAAGTCTTGATAATCAGCTAAATCCGTAGAGACTAGTGATCTGTTCTCAGGAGGAGGCAGCTAATGGAAACACTATGTGGCTTCCACTCCATTTTCTCAGCATTTTTTCCTAGACAGGGGACATTGTATCCAGTATTGCCCATGGCTAGTGTGGACCTGTAGTAAATGCTGTCAGGGCCCTGGCCACACTCTTACATGCGAATGGTTTTCTACTGCAAGCCATGGGGCTCCCCTGGGTCATTCTGCAGTGGAGCGTGTGACTGTCCCTTCCCATGGCAGGCTGGAAAGCCAGCGAAATATAATGACACCACCCGGAGCAGCTCTTGCCAGGGACTGATGTGTGCAGGAGAGAAATAACCCAGTTCCCCAGGGCCCGACACTCTTGGGACAACTCTGAGGACAACGTCATCTCTCAGGTCCTCAGCAGGTAGCAGTGTGCTGGGAGAGGAGGGGCACAGGGAAAGACCTGATTTGTAGCATTTGCCAATTTCTGTGGTGTGAATACTCCCATTCTGGCTGAATTCAGGTTACCAACAGATGCCACTGCACCTGGACTTGGGGAAAGATGCATACACCTGGCCCTCGTGAGTCAGTTCCTGAGGCTTTTGCACATCCCTGCCGGCGGGCCTGAGGCCCAGCTGCCCCTGGGGTAACCTGCTCGTGAACATGCGTGTGCGGGCATCCCTCCCTGCCTCCACCCCCCGCCACCTTACTAGTGCTCCCTAAGGTCACCTCCCAAACAAACAACTTGTACCCAAACACTTGTTTCCGGCTCTGCTGCTGGTGGCATGCAAACTAGACCAAGGTGTAATCTCTTGTGCTTTGAACAAAGTGGGCAGAATTCTCCACTGAATAGAGAACCGTGTGTCCTCTTGAGCTGGTCCCGGCCTCTCTTTTGGCCTCTCTGGCCCCCAGGAACCCGCACCTTTCTCTGATACTCTGCACACCTCCATGGTTTTGCTCCCTGGGTCTTCTCCCTCTGGGGTGGTCTCCACCTGTGCCTCTCAAGCCTTCGTCACTTCTTCAGGCCTCATTTGTATCCAGCCTCTGCTCAGAGGTAGTTCCTGGTCTCTCTGGGCAGAAGGAACTACTTCCTCCCTGGTTTGTTGAATTGTTGGAACCTTGATTACAACATTTACCAACACTCGGCTTGTGTTAGCTTTGCTTGGGGTTGTGTCCCTCCCTCCCTGCCCTGGGAACCCGGAGGGCAAGGACCATCTGAACAGCTTCCAGCCCAGGAGCCGGCTGGATAGTTGTCAATAAACGTTTGCTGAAATAGCTCGACCCGACACTGGCCGGAGCTGTTTACCCTCCAGTTTCTGCTTCGGCTTTCCCCGACCCGCAGCCAAGAGCGCTCCCCGTCCACGGAGCGGGCTGGTGCGGTCACGGCTCTACGCCCGGGGAGGGCAGTTCCAGGGGGGCCTGTTGCTTCCCTCCTAATGGAAAAAAATACCAGGCTCCACAGAAAAGGTTTCCAGTTACCCTCGGGGCACGTTCAGTGTAGCAAGGAGAGCTGAGATAGAATCAGGATTCCCCAAATTTCCCTCTGATGAGAGAATAAGGCCACCTGGCAGTTGCCACAGTCTAGCGAACACTCTGATTGGCGAGATCGCTGGGGGCACATTAACTTGTTCTTTCATCCACTTGTTCATCAAATACATACTGAGTGGCTGGGCGTGGTCAGGGATTAAGAGGCTTTGTCTGAATAGCCTGGGCCCCAGACTTGGCATCTTTGTGTCACAGGTCAGGAGATGTTGGAAAGGTCATTCAACCCCCTAAACCTCAATCTCCACTTCTGTAAAATGGGGATAACCTGGTACCTACCTCTTAGATGTGGGGGACGTCTGAATGAGATGCTATATAGGAAGTGCTTAGAGCTCAGTCCTTGGTGCGGGTAA
This sequence comes from Eulemur rufifrons, assembly GCF_041146395.1. Taxonomy (NCBI): domain Eukaryota; kingdom Metazoa; phylum Chordata; class Mammalia; order Primates; family Lemuridae; genus Eulemur; species Eulemur rufifrons. Next base: position 62,761,165 of record NC_091010.1, on the reverse strand, counting down.
CCATTCACTATCTATAGTGGTTATTAAAATAAGACTGCGGGCCAGCCTCTGTGCTAAGCTCAGGGAGTAATGATTTGAATAAGGTGCAGCCCTTGTCCTCAGGAAGTCCAGTCCAGGGACAGAGACAGACCACAGACCCAGGGCCCCAGCTCAGGGTGCTCAGTGGTCTGAGAGTGAGGTTGGCAGGGGGCCCGGGAAGCCCAGGGAGGAGATTACACAGCAGTGGCCCCTAGCTGGGAGCTATTCTTTAATTCCTCTTATTTCTGATAAAAAATGTTCAGTTTAGCTAAAACCGTCACCTCGCTGTGACACAACGGAGGCGGCCAGCCGAGGCAGAGCTGATACTGACAGAGAAGGTGGCACAGCGGGGGAGTGCTGGCCTGCCCCCTCCACCATCTTCCCGGTCTCCAGGGCCCCCTCTGTAAGCCAGGAAGAGGGGGTGAGGGGGTCCCAGTGCCCTGCCAGGCTGTGTCTCGAATCCCCAGCAACTTCAAGGAGCAACTGCTGCCTCGTGCTAAACAACGCTGCTCGCTCGAATGGGCTCTTGGACTTCCTCCCGGCTCCTTAAACTCCTTGATTTGTTTAGTCCAGGAAATAAATTGTAAAAGGGAAACTTTCTTACTCAACTTCTAGTATCTCTTGTGTCTAAAATAAGTTAGAAGTGATGTTTCATATCACCCCTTTTAGGTCTAATGAAGCAGTCGTCGGCAAACAGGGGTACTTTTGCTCCCCAGGTGACATCTGGCAACATCTGAAGATATTTTTTGGTTGTCACAACTGGGAGAATTTAATGCTACTGGGATCTAGAGGGGTTGAGGTCAGAGATGCTGCCAAACATGCTCCAATGCACAGCATGGCCTTCCCCACAGAGAACTGTCCAGTCCAAGACACCAACAGTGTTTAGGCTGAGAATGTTCTATGAGAATGAAAATTAGGTGAGGGTGTGTGTGTGTGTGTGCATGTTTGTGTGTGTGCATCCACATGCATGAAAGGGCAGGACTCATGGGTTGGCTGTGAAGGAGTATGCTCTGTTTTGCAAAGGTCAGAGAGGACCATGGAGTGGGATCCCACTTGAGACTTCCCTACACTGAGATCAGATTGGTCCCAGTACAAATTCGTATCCATTTCTGACGGGAGTGGATGGGAAACACCCTATGAAGTGAAGCCGAAAGTTGACTGACTAGATGACGTTTGTGGGCACCTGCAGCTAATGCTTGTGTCTGGTGATGTAACTAACTCCAGTGAGATCCAGACTTCAAATTTCCAAACAGAACAGTGGGGACTTGCAGCAGGGGGTGGAATGGAAAAGAGCCTGGTAATTATAAATAGGTCCCCTACCATGACACCAGCAACACGCAAGCAGAGTTAAGAAAATAAACAGGACGTTCTCCTACCAGGAGTCACGGATGATACTAATTGGTTTGGCAATTCGTTGGTGACCATGTAGGATGGAGGCCCCTCGTCTGGCCCTGGACATCAGGCAATCGAGGCTTTGCAGTGGCAGCAGTGAAACATCTGCTGCCCAGGCTCCGTGGTCCCGGGCAGTCTGGGCCACGGCTTCCCGTGCAGCACTTGCAAAGCAAGTGGCCTGAAGGCCTTTGCCCCCTTCCCAGATATCTGGCAATTACTGTCCTTTTGAAGTGGCTGAACATTCCAGGGTGTTGGATGCCGTGCAGACTTCTCATCAAGATGCGTCTTGCTGGAGTCACTATTTGTTTTAACCTCCCCTGCTTGCAGACGGCTCTCCCATGCCCAGCTGTAAGGACTCTGAATTTCACTTCCCAGCTGTAGGGTATTTTCAGTGTGGATTGTCGGGGCTGTCAGAGAGCTGATAACCCTGAATGCAGGAATCACTTCTGGAGTATGAAAGAGGCCCTAACATTTGCTCAAGACACACAGTATAAAAGACCCCACAGCACCCGTATATCTGGCTAGGGCCTGGGAATAGAACCACGGGGCCCCATAGGATCACTTCCATCTTCATCCAGTCTGATGATCCCTGAGATGAGTGGAGCTATCACCACGTTTTCCATCATCGAATTAATTGTTTTAACATTTCTTGAGTGTTTACCATGTTCTTGACAATGCCCTAGATCCCTAAGACTCTTGGGAAGGCTGGCATCGGGACAAGGAGGGAGGGTAAGAGTCATGCACAAGCTCCCCAGGAGCCCAGGGCTGGTGTGTGGGACGTGGGCCCTGCTCTTGTGTGAAGGGAAGTGTGTAGGGCGGTAGAGCTGCTGGCAGTGGGGTGAGGTGCCCACCTGGAACTGGGTACGGTGCTAATTTTCTTGCATCCCCAACACACTGTGTGCAATTCGGTAGAACATGGATGTGGACTCAGCAGCAGTTTAGAGAGGTCGCAGTAAAGTTTTCCAGTCCATCTTTGGAGCTGGCTGGGGACCTCAGCAAAGACCTGGTGGATCCCTGGTCTGTGTCCCAGGGAAGCTATCTGGTCAGTTTCCACCCAGGCCCAGTCTAGGCCTTTGGAGCACCATGAAGAGAAGGGTTTTCAGGAAGACCCTGTACATGGCAGGGAAGTAAGTGTTCTGATTGATCATAGCTGGGTGCCAAAGCCCCGGGAGGGAGGAGTGTGGGAATGTGCAGCACACCTTCGTCATCCTGGGTGGAACCTCAGCCAGTCCAAGCAGCCACAGGTGTCTGCGTCTGTTCTCCTGCTGCGGAGCTTCAGTGAGGTGTGGGTGCCCTGCCAAAGTGATTCTTGCAGACTAGCCCCCACCTCCAAGAGAGCTGTGCCGAAGCTCGGGGCACGGAAGACCTCTACTGGGGACAAAGGGCTGCCATTGTCACCACAGATAAAACACTTCAATGCTATGAAACCCAGGGCTGTCACTGCCACCCTCTCTGTTCCTCTTTATGAGAAGTGGGGCTGAGATTCTTCCAGATCACTGTGGACACTTTGCAGAGTTACTGAGACCTTACAGCTCTTTCAGAAGACCCTAATTTAGAGTTTATTGTTTGGCTTTCTTTTGTCTTATTTATTCATTTTTAACATATTAAATGGTGACTAAAGTAAGCCCATTTAACATATCTAGAGGACCCAAAATAACAGCTTCAAGTGCTTTTGAAATGTGGTTGGAGACATCTTACCCTGAGGTGGATTTTTAAGCGGATTTGTGGGATGTTTCTGAACAACCTGCTCCAGAAAACTTTCTCACCACCCATGAGTAACTCTAGATCACATATTCTCCCCTTTACTTTAAAAAGCAATGGTTCTCATTTATTTTTCTAAACATGAAAGCAAAACAATATGCACTATAGAACATTTGGAAAACATAAAAGAAGTATACATATGAAAACAAAAATCACTCTTACTTCCTACACCACGGCAGCAATTGCTGTTAACATTCAGCTGTTTATTCTTCTAGTCTTTTTCTGTGCATGTATAATTGATATACATTAGAAAATAAACTTTATGAATATATATTGTGAGCATTTTCCTGTCTTATGAAACATTTATCAAAAACAAGATTTATTGTTTAAACCCTAGAACTATAGATTCAACACATTCACTTAAACATTCTCCTCTTGCTCAACATTTAGATTGTTGTCCTTTTTTAAAAAGTGTATATGAGGCCATGGCAAATAGATAAATATTTGTCTGCAAATTTGATTATTTATTTAGTACACTTACTAAAGTGGAATTATTGAGTCACAGGACACGAGCATTTTTTCAAAGTTCTAGAAATGCATTGCCAAATTGTTTTTTGGAAAATAAAAAAGTACACCAGTCACAGTTCTAGCAACCTTGAATATTATCATTAAAATTTATTTGTTTTTGTGAGAGTTACAATAATATGCTGTGATGGTTTTAAGATATTGCTTTAAATTCTCTAACTCTCATCCCAGAGAGAAATGGGATCTATATCCCTTCCCATGAGTCTGGTCCTGTCTTGGTGACTCAGTTGCAACCAACGTAATGCAGTGAAGTACCTCCACATGACTTCCTAGCCTGAGGCAGAAGTGGCCATGCGGATCCTCCCTGGTGCTCCTGTGACACCTGCTCACAAACCAGCTGCCTTTTAAGAAGTCTGACTACCCTGAATCCTCTGTGCTGGAGAGTTCACATGAAGGTTCCCATCCACAGCCGCCATCACTGTTACCATGTGAGTGGCCATCCTGGGTCATCGATGACTGCAGCCCCAGCCGATGTCTTATTGGGGTGCATGAGAGACCTCAGGTGAGAGCTCCCCCGCTGAAACCCTTCACAATTCCTGGCCCACAAAATTGGGAGCAAAAAATGATTCTTCTAAGCTACTAAGTTTGGTGTCATTTGTAACACAGCAATAGTAACTGAAACATATTCATATGTTGATGTACATTTTTTGACTAATGGTCAAAGGAACATTTGTATGTTTAGCAAACATTTGAGATGACTTTATTGGTGGTCTGTTCATATCACTTGCAAATTTTTTAAATTCAGGGACCAGTGTTTTCCTTGGTGATTTTAAAAATAATTTAGGTTCATTATGACTAACCAGTCTACAACACTGGTTGCAGATACTTTTCTGAGTTGTCGATTGCCTTTGTTTTCTTTAAAATGCTATTTTGAAAATCATACAGTTTCTATGTCATCATATCTATTAAGTTTTTTCATTTATGATTTCATTAATCATTTCTAAGTTAGAAAATGCTCCTTCCAGAGCTCAGTTGTTGACCTACATTTCTGTTTTTGTACTGTTATTTATTTAACGTTTAACACTTATATCAGTCCATAGCTATTTTGGTGTTTGATATAATTCAGGTTGACAGCCAAATTTTCTAATATTATTTCTTGAGTAAACTATTTCTTACCCATTATGTTATGCTGCTTATTTTACCATAAATATGTATTTGTAGATATTAATAAATAATATATTTAAAACAAACATATAAATGTATACATTATGAATATACAATATACATAAATATATAATTTATATATTAAATTTATGTATATATAAATGTACATATATATAGTCAAACACATATATACATATATGTTCTAATTCCATTTTAGGACTATCTGCTCTATTTCATTTGCTGTTGATCCTTGTTCCAGTAAAATATTGTTTTAAATTCAGATAAAGCAAGATTTGCATCGTGTTTTAAATTTCAAAATATTCTTAACGATTCTTCCTAATTTATTCTTCCAGAAGATCTTTAAAATTATCTTTTTTTTTTTTTTGAGACAGAGTCTCACTCTGTTGCCCAGGCTAGAGTGAGTGCCGTGGCGTTAGCCTAGCTCACAGCAACCTCAAACTCCTGAGCTCAAGCGAACCTACTGCCTCAGCCTCCCGAGTAGCTGGGACTACAGGCATGCACCACCATGCCCGGCTAATTTTTTCTATATATATTTTTTTTAGCTGTCCATATAATTTTTCTATTTTTAGTAGAGATGGGGTCTCACTCTTGCTCAGGCTGGTCTCGAACTGCTGAGTTCAAACGATCCGCCCACCTCGGCCTCCCAGAGTGCTAGGATTACAGGCATGAGCCACCGCGCCCGGCCTAAAATTATCTTTTAAATTAAGTTTGACACGTATATTATTAGGAAACAAATGATGTCTTAAAAGTACCTTAGTTTTCTGTCTTGAAACATGATAACTTGCTCTGTTTACTGGGACCTTCCTTTGTGTCTCTCACAGAGTTTTATTATAACATTATTCCTAAATATTGTTCTCATAAATTGGTCCTCCTATTATCTTTTTAGTTAATTAATTCTGATATTTTAGAGAAGCTATTGTTTTGTGTATTTATTTTATATCTGGCCCCTTTACTGACACTCATTTCTATTATTAATTGATCTCTTGATTTTTCTAGCTATATAATCCTATTGTCTGCACAGGGAATAATATTATTTCCTGCTTTCTAATAGTTTACTGCTCATTTCTTTTTCTTGTATTATTGTACTGTCCAGATCTTTCAAAACTGTGTTGATAAACGGGGGCTATAATGGGCAGCGGTATCATTTTCTTAATTTTCATAGGAATGATTCTAGTGTTTTACCACTAAAAGAACTACAATGGCTTTCCAGAAAATATCCAGCCATAATTTTCTTTCATATTATATGGCTGGATACTTTTCAGACAGCCCTTGTACTGATTATTGGTTTAAGATAGATAATCCTTATTTTAATAATATCCTAAGTCTTTTCTCCCCAACATAAACAATAACATTTTATTGACCAGCTATTCAGCATCTTTTGAAGATGATTATGTAATGTTATTTATTTGATCTATTGGTATGGCTAAACATATTAATAAACGTACCAATATTAAACCATCATTGCAGTTATGGCACAAACTTAACGTAATTGTGGATTATTCATTTAGTTGTATTTGCTGATGTTTGATTTAGGATTTGTTTTTTATCTATATTTGTAAATGAGGTTGAACGTTAGTTTCCTGTGTATGTGTGTGTGTGCACATGTACACCACTGCCCTTGGCTCCTTAATCTACATAGTCAAAGATGTTTTATGCAAATCATTTCCTGAGCATGAAATGCAGAATACAATGTAGACTATTTAGCATAGCCTCCACGTCTCCGTCTAACTCTCTGCCATTTCCTACTTCTGTTTGCGTAGTGTCCTCCACTCCGGCCACACTGGCCTTTTTTGCTGTTCCTTGTTCTGGCCGAGCTCATTCCTACTCCAGGACCTTTGCACTTGCTGGTTGATCTTTGCATTACGTGTACCGCATTTTATTCTGGTCTCTGCTCAGACGTTACTTTCTCAGAGAGTTCTTCCTATACAACCCATTCCAAGTAGCCTTCTAGTCCCATTCCATTACTTCCAGCCATTATCTTAATATATTTTTCTTCATAACACTTACCATTACCTAACATTACATCGTATGTCCATGTATTTATTTATTTCCATCATAATAACATGAGTTCTAGGGAGGCAGAGACAATCTGCCCTTCTTACCTATATCACTAGGGCCTTGCAAAGTGCCTGGCACATAGTAGGTGATCAATAAAAATGTTGTTGAGTAGGTGAATTACTGGATTCTTACTGAAAGTATTTAATTTGTGATTGGATTGCCAAAGTTATTCTTTAGTTAAATCCAAGGTCCAGTATTCTTATGCAAGTAAAGTGCAACACGTCTCTCCCACCCCTACCTGGGTCCTCTTTCCCACCTCTTCTCCATTGCTCTGACAAGTGTGTTGTTACCCTGACTCTGGGTGCCATTGCATCCAGCCACTGTGTTGCCACGTCAGCTGGCCCCCCCCCCCTCGCTCAGGGAACCTTAGCTGTCCCCTGCGTCTTCACTGGGCACCGCCGCATTCTTGGCATCACTGCCCATCGTGGTCTCTGCTGGGTAAAGCCTCATTTACTGGGGTGACTGCTGCCTCCTCTGCTGAGCACCCCCGCACCTGCCAGCCACTGCGGCCTCTCCTTGACACCGCGATCATTTATGTGCCATTCACAACTTCCAGAAAGCAAGGACTTGCTCTCCTACTTCTTTTGTGGTTACCAGAAAGTGTCTACCATGTTCCATCTTCACAGTCACCTGTACGTGTAGTGAAGAGCAAGTGCTGAAGTGGCCCTTGGACCTGGACTTGAGCTCTGGTTGCGAAGTACTGGGTAGAGAAACTTGAACGATCACAACCTTTGTGGACCTCCAGATTCCTCATCTGTAAAATGGAATAAAATTCCAAATATCTCGTTATAATTAGTTTTAAAAGATGATGGAGAGCTCAGCCTACACTGTCAAATACACTGGTTATCTCCTGCCGCTCCCTACCATGCTCTTCATGCTCCAGCTGCACGAACACCTTCAGCTTTTCCGTGCTATCTCCCACACCTGTGCTCGTGCTCATCCTTTCCCTCCTGCCTAGAAGGTGCCTCCCGGTCACCTCCCCCTGGCCACACTCCTAAAGATCCTCTAAGACCCAGCTCAAGTGCCACCTCCTCAGGAAGCCCTCTCTGATTGGCCTGCCTTCCTCCAGGGGCCACAGCCCTGTAAGGAACCTGGCTGCTAAGTGCTCGCAATCCACAGGACAGGCCTCTACTCATGCACTGACCATTTTTTTGTTGGGCATCTGTCTTCCCTGCTGGCCGGTGAACATCCTGAAGGCAGGTTCTGTACCTTATTCTCTGATATTCCTGGTACCGGCACCATGCCCAGCCCTCTGAAAGCTCAATGCTGTGTGTTGCACTTCAGTGAATTGCATGGATTGGATCAAAAGTATTTCTCTCTTGCGGGATGGGGTCCTCTTTGAATGGGGCACTAAGGGGTTGGGGTGAGAGATGGGGAATAATGACCCAACCAGGCCAACCCGCAGAATCCACCCTAACGACTAGACAGGTGTGGTAGCCAGACCGCCTTCACCTTCATGCCAGCACAGTTTGGTCCGGGGGCTTCTGAGCAGCTTCACTTTAAAATGGAAAAGCTTCAAAACTGCAGTGTGGCCCTTACTCAAGAGCTGGCCCTGTCTCTTTCCTCCAGATGAGGACAGCCAAATTCAACATTCAGGGGGAATGGCTGCAAAGACACATGTCACACACAGCAGCTAAATGTTCCCTGCTCATAACAAGGCCCAACTGAAAGGATCAAAGGCTGCACATGGCCAGGCAGGGACAAATTTATGAAGTCCAGTCATCCACATGAAAACACTGTATATTTTAATCTGCCTGGTGGAAATAAATCAATCTTGAGTTTCTGTAGAAGGAATTGTGAGTCAGCTGTGCTTCTCCATAAAGATGTAAGAGATCTGTTGAAAGTGACTTTTCATCTTTCAAAGAATCAAGGTTTTCTTAATGATAGAGGCATCTAAATAGACCTTGGTATTTCCCCTTTCACAAAACGTCCTGAACATCTAGCTTTCAATGAGTATACAAGCTTTGTTATTACACTGAAATTTACAAACAAAGTTGTTGGCACGGGAAAGCCTGTGGTAGGTAGGACAGACCACCCATATGTGTGCGTATGAAAGCCCAGTTGGAAAATCTCCTTATGTCAGCCAAAAGTGTGACTGTGTTTCCAAAAACTTGGCTGTTCTCTTGGTGGTCGAAACAGTGAACCTTTTTGTTCATTGAATGCTGAAAAAACAAGTATGCCAAAGAGTGCCTTTTCCTAAAGGGTTTCAAAACTCCTAGCTATGTTTGACTCCTTTTCTCTCAGGGCTTAAGAACATTCAACAAACGTGAATCGGAGATGTTTTATTGTTTTGTGTGTACATCGGAGATTTTAGGCCATGGCCAACAAACGTAGGCCCGTGGCCTGCCATGTGGCTCACAAGGAGGCCTTTTCTGCCCAACTCCTCTGGCCCTCATCCAGGAGGGATGCTGAATGTGATCGCTTTCATGTGGAAGAGAAGTGTGGGCATCGGAGGGAACAGAAAGTGTGATCTTTCATCTCGAGAGTCCACTGTGCAAGACGGCTGATCTAGGCTTCAAGCAGAGTCTGTGGTTATGGAAGAGAGTCCGAGTACCCAAATTAGGAGAAAACCAATGACTGGAATTTCATGAGCTTTCTACTTTTAACCAACTGAGCTAACAAACTCTCCAATTGGTGTGTGTAGTGGACATATATTACATATATTTAATACTGTCTGTAATGCTACAAATGTGTGTGGATATGTAATAATTTATATAATGTAGTTGACATAATTTATCTGCTGTGTTTTTGTTTTTCTCATGGCCTCTGATAAATAGAAAAACATTTTGTGAACTAGTTTTTTTTTTTTTAGATACAAAAATAATTACATGTACAAAGCAAAACATTCAAAGAGTTACAAAAAGCTCTGCAATGAAAAACTCTCCCTTTCATCCTAGGTCCCCAAGTCCCCTTCCATAGCAGCCACTGTTAACAGTTATTTTTAAAGCAAATTCCCCCAGAGATATTCTGTATGTGCATATGCACACACACACCTTCAAACCGCACAGCCAAACCCAGTGGGAATGTACTGTATTGTTTTCCACTTTTTCCTTGTAGTGAACTGTTTCGGAGATCCTGTTCTAACCGCACATTTTCATCCACCTTATTCTTTTTAATGACTGAGTAGTGTCCCCTTTGTTTGGATGGAGCACAATTTAATGTACCAGGCTTCACCAAAGGGCATACAGGTCATTCCTAGCTTTCTGTTACCATAAACAGCACTGTAATTAATCTTCCATGTGCAAATATATCTCTAGGAGAATCTCCTAGAAGTAAGTTATTAGTGTAAATGGGCATATACATTGCAATTTATTAAGACTGTCATTGTTATTATATTTTTTATAGATATCCATAGAAGTTGAGCCAATTTACTCACCAGTGGGGCCAAGAGCACCTGTTTTGTTATCCCTTCATTAGCCCAATGTGTTTCAATCTTTGCCCAGTCTAATGATGAAAAATGCCACAAAAATGTGAAAGTTTATAGAGGCAGAGTTTTATTGCTTTCTTATAGCTATTACAACATCATAGTGCTTAGCCATCCCTTAGAAATCATCCCATCAAATCCCCTCATTATATAGATAAGGAAGAAAGCTCAGGGCAGAAACAGCCCTCTCAGGGTGTGCAGCCTCGCCCCCGACCCGGGTCCTTTAGGCGCGGAGCCAGCAGCAGAGCATCCATAGGGCTGATGCAGACTTTCATGCCTGTGGAGCCGCTGCTCCTGCAAGCAATGTTGTGCCAATTACTTGATTTCCTCAATGAGCTAAAGTTGATACATAATACCTACCCCGTCAGCCACTATTCTTAGAAATGTAGATCATGTATCAGCAAAGTTGGTAGCAAAACACCCTTCCTGACCACTTGAGAGAACTTTTTAAAAGTTTCTGTCCTGTGAGAGGTGATGCATCCTTTCATTGCTCCAAGTGTGAGACTGTAAGGTAGGAATGATTGACAGCAGATCTTGGTCCTCTCCTTACTGGTGATGGCACTTTGGGAAAGCTACCTCCAAGCCTCAGTTTCCTCATCTGTAAAATGGGGATAATTATAATATCTACCTCTTACGGTTTTCACGAGGATTAACAATACGATACATGGACAGCATTTGGCACAGTCCCGGACTGTTTGGTGAGCCTAGTCTACACAAGGTGTCTTCCTCAGTGTTATTCTTCATAGTGTTTACAAGCTCATTTCTGCTGGTCTTCATCCCAGTGGCCTCTGCTCTTCACTTTCTTAACCTAAAATAAGAACATGATCAGGAAAGTGACTCCCTCGTGGAAGAAACACGCAGGTCTCTACAGGAAGCCAGATGCAGGACCCTCCCCAGAAGGACCAAGCCCTCCCTCAGCTGTGGTCAGCCAATTCTCAGGGACTTAGATGGTGTAGGTGGTGTTTGTAGCCTTGGTTCATCCAAGAGTGTCTGGAGAGGGTCTTCAGGGTTGACCTTGACTTCTGCAGAGCCGACTGCCAGCGTCCTTCAGATCTGTGTCCAGCACAGCATTGCCCTGAACCTGACGGGCATTCTGCACTCCTGTGTGATTTCGGAAGCTGGGAACCCTTGGAGATGAGACCCTGTAGCAACAAAAAAATGGCCACCCGGAAGGCCAAATGGGGCAAACACAGCTTTTCTGCACTAGAGAAACACAAAATGGGAATTACTCTCCTCTGGTATTTCAAATGTAAAATACAAATACCATTCAGCCCTTTTTCTCTCTGGTCAGTCTGTGGTCTGACTCCTAAGTTTTTGAAGCTGGTGGTTGGGTGTAGTACTTGGTTGGTTTGTACGTGTACTACACAAAGAAAATGTGTTTGTCTGTTCTAATTAGCATTCTTTGTCCACCCGTGGGAGAACTGGTTTCTCGGTCTGTAGAGGACACACTCTGTGTGACCAAGTTGCAGGTTCGCATGTCTATAGCCTGTGTGTTTTTTGGCCTCCTCACAGAAACGTCAGGTCTTTTCGGCAGAGCTGACACCAACGCTGCATCCGCTCCCTTGCTCGAAAAGATTCAATGTAAAGATTAGTTATAGGAACAATAGCCCCTTTTTAACCTCATTTTTATGTTACACATTCCTCTGATTTTGCTAGCCCTGGCCCTGCCTCTTTCCAAACAATCAGGGCTCTGTCCGAAAGCTTTCGACCACGTCTCCAGCACCTTTGAAACACGGCACACACATGCATCCCGAGCACAACGTGGGCACTTCAGTTAGCTTCACCCGCAGGAAGTCTGTAGACACATAGACTTAATTCTTGTTTCATCAAGAAAATTTAAAAGGCATGAAGCTGGTGGTTAATGAATCAGGCTCTAGAGCTGGCAACGCCCCTCCCCCATGGCGGTGCCCTGCGATGGGTTGTGACCTCCCTGGGTCCTGTTTACTCATCTGCCTCGCAGAACCTTGGCTTGGAGTATCTAGGTGGTGTTGGAAACCCTCTATCTGTGATGTATTAATCCCAACTTCATGCTGGAGTTTATTGACTCTTTGTTCCCTATGGGTTTATTTGTTTGTTTCATTTTTGGAGATGTATAAAACAAAACAAAAAAGAAAGTAACAACCCTTTTATTTCCACCACCTCAAATTAATAGGTTGACATATAGTCGTCCCTCGGTATTTGTGGGGGATTGGTTTCGGGACTCCCGTGGACACCAAAATCTAAGGATGCCCGAGTCCCAATATAAATGGTGTGGTGTTTGCATATCACCTACACACATTCCCCCTATACTTTAAATCATCTCTAGATTACCTGCAATACCTAATACAATGTAAATGTTTGTTACATTGTATTGGTTTTTCTTGTATTATTTTTTATAGTTGTATTGATATTTTTTATTGTGTTTCTTTTTTCAAATATTTTCTATCATGGTTGGTTGAATCTGTGGATGAGGAACCTGTGGATAAGGAGGCCCACCTGTGTATACATCCAGAATCTCTGTCTCTCCTCTTGCACTCTTTTAAAAATCACGCTATTGATTTTGTAAATGTGATACATGCTGATTATTAAACAAAATCCCATACACTCACTGAAGAACAATAAAAAGATGAAAGTTATTAATAAAAAATACACATGAAATCCTATCCACCAAATATTCTTAGCACAAGTGAAGATCATTTCTTCCACATATATATAAAGAAGTATCGATAGACATATTAGGTAGATAGATAGAAATAGTTTATAAAGATGAATTTAATCTGTCCATACCCCTAATGACAATGAGTTAAACTTGATTTTATTTGAGTTGCACTTGAGTTCATTGTTTTAATATATTATTAGAAGAAAATCTGAACTGATATAGAAAGTTTTGCTGGATCACAAAATTTCTTGTGCCCATGAAAGGTTATTTTCTAAAAGATTCTGTAACATTATAAAATTATTTTTTTTAGTTTATAAAAAAAGAATTTATTGGCTCATGTAAGTTGAAAGCCTTGGTGGTCAGTTCTAGATGCAGTTGGATACAGGAATGACAATGAGATTATCAATTTTCATTGTCTCTCTCTTGCACCCGTATCTCTTGCTCTGTTTTCTTCTGGGTTTGGTTCATGCCCAGGCCAGCTTTCTCCTTGTGGTGGCAAACATCGCTATGGATGACCCCACACTTACACTAAAAAAGAGATTTTGGAATTGCTAAGTGATTGGAGTCATGGCAGCTTCTTTGTTTAACTGCTTGGTTCAATTTCAGGCACTATTTGCTGGCCTCCTGCTCTAAAAGATAGGAACATTAGCAATCTCATACTTCTTCATCTCTTCCTACTAGATATCAGTTTTTGATAGATTACTATGTTTATACCATCCATATATATGAGATTTACATTTATTATCATGATTTCCATAGTTGTTTAGTGTTGGTTTGACTTATGAATGAATTCAGGGCATGCCAAGAGTCACTGTCCTATGGTGCTCCATCCCAACGCCACCATTTGATTCATCACTAACTGGTTGGATTTTGTTGCCAGGCAGCTTTTTCAGAAAGTGTTCATTATTGCTGATTGCCTGATGATTTAGTCCAATATAAGCTGCTTTACCATTATGAGAATTGAAACCCCATAGTAATTTGACTTTAAATAGTACATATTTTGCACCATTATGTACAAAAATGATGAATCGTTAACTATCCTTACTTTGGTTTCGTTAGACCTGAGTCTCCATTTTTATCTCACTATGTTGGTTTAACATCTTATCTTAGGGTTAATACTTTTTAAAAATTTTAGCATTTTCATTTATTCAGCAGCATTGCAGACCCCTAAAGGGGATCTGCCACATTAAGAAGTTATTGATGGGAGAGTAAGTCCTACCTGGCAATATAGTTGAGTCATTCCTAGATTTGTGTCTGCAATGTCATATGGCCCAAAGTTATGTTATTAGCAATTCCTACTTTTATATGTGATATTATCAATTAGGACTCCCTTTGTTGAAAATAACACACAACCTGTCTCAAATTGGCTTAAGCATTAAAAGGAAATTTATTGACATGTATAACTGCAAAGTCCAGAAATATGTCATTCTGCATGCTGCTTGGTCCAGGAGCTCATATGATGTCCCCAGAACTCAGTTTCCCTCTCTCCATCTCTCACCTACACCCTCTGTAGAGCCTGAGCTCCATTCTCCATGGATTCTTGCCTCATGGTGGCAAAATAGCCACTCAACCCTCACTTTTGTCCAGGTTCAAGTCCAGTAGGAATATGAGTGACTAAATGTCCTTCGGCAAGAATCATTGACTCTCATTGGCTCTGACTGCAACATCACCTGTCCCCAAACCAGTCACTGTGCAGGGAGAATGTGCTCCTCTGAGTGGCAGGCCTGAGTCAGTGGTCTCTTCTGGATGCAGGGCTGGAGTTGGCTCCACTGGTGTACATGGGTTTGATGGTGCAGGAAGAAGTAGTTTCTCAAAGTAAAACTATAATAGTGTCTACGGCAGAAAGGTCAGAGGACTCTGGAAGGCAAATGTTCACTGTAACTGAGTAGTGCATTAGTTGGTTGGTTCATTCCAGGTAGTATTTTAAAAATCAAAGGTCCTAAATGCCATTACTTTTCTGCTCAGCAGTTGAGCTTCAGGGTATGTGTCAGGGCCTGTAGGAATCACCCTGGAGGAACCCACATGAGTCTCCCAAGCACAAACTCTGAGATACTCATGAGAAATAGGGAGATTCCTGTGGCCCAACTACAATTGACTGAACCACCCCAGGTTTGTTTGAGATAAAATAAGTGGACTTTATAAAATAGAAAAATATTTCTTAGGAACATTATGATCAAGCATCCATTTAAAAATATTTAATATTTTTAGCAAAAGATCCAGGGCTGGGGCCTGTGGAGTCTACTAATGCTTGGCTCATATCATTCCTTCTTATTTATCCCTGGCTTTAAAAGTAAAAGTGGGACTCTACTCTGGTACAGTCTGTTTTTGCAAAGCTTTAAATCTTTAGAGAAATATGCAGAAAAAAAGGATCTGAGAACCCTATGTGGAATTTGTTCTTAGTAAAACAGACAAAACTAGATTGAGCTCCTTTGCTACGTAGCATGAAAAAGAATTATTCCGTGGGACAGAACAAAGCCAGTTTGTATTTTTTTCTTTGGGGCACTTAATTTTATTTATGGTCTCTGTTTCTTGTCACTTCTCAGGTTATCTGGGAACTTTTAAAGCAAACGTGCAGGCTGGTTAGTTTCTCTTACTCAATGGAAGCATCATTGCTTCGTAAGCCTGGATTTTGCTGTCCTGGTAGATAAAGAGGTTATCATCATGTTATTTTCACATCTAACCTTTAGAAGTTAAAAAAAAAAATTAAAATTCCACATCTAAGGATTTTCACAGATCTCTTATCCCAGTTTGATGTGTGGAGGCCAGTGTTCAATTTGATGCTCTTAGGATTAGAAACAGGTTTGGGACGTTTTGTGGTTTCATCGCCTGCCTCCCCCAGTGTCTAACCCACGATTCTGAGCTATTTCCATAATATTCTTAGCTGACACATTATCCTCTATCCTAGAGGCCATGAAGAAAACCAATGACTCACCCTTGCTTTTACAAGCCCCTCAATACTAGGGGTCTCTCAGAGCAGAGGGAGTTGCAGATCTGGGAATCTCATCGTATACTTTGAAATTCTCACAGTTTTCCAAATATCAGTTGTGCTTGGTTTGATTTAAAATATAAATACCTAGCATTTGTAAGAGATAAGGAAATTGTAACCTAAAAATTTAAAACAACCTATTGCAAGCAGCCCAATATCTAATGACTCAACGAGCCCTTCTAGGTGTGATTGAGTGCCTACCAGCGCGGGAAGTCCCGGGTGTCAGCTGAGCTGCCTTACGGTTTCTGTCTGAGGACGATGCCACGTGGGGGGACATCTTATCATAGGATCCACTTGCTTCCTGCCTCTCGGTGCAGAGGCTGGCACCCGGGGCCTGCAAGGGGGCTGCACACAGAGAACACTGTTCATACAAGGCTGTTTTGGCAAGGACCCTTCCGGCCCCTAGGCCTTGCTGCCCTCCAGTCTAGTCTCTGAACCACAACTCAAGTGATGTAGAAAAAGCACAACCCTGACCTTGTCGCTACCCTGATGAAAACCCAGATGTCACCTTGTCACTGTAGGGTTACAACTATTTATAAACAAGTATACTTCAGTGACCTCCTCCCACCCCTGATCCCTTTAGGATGAAGCCCAGATTCCAGTGTGTGCCCTGCCAGGCCCTGCCAGGCCCTGGGGGTTTG
Organism: Eulemur rufifrons; assembly: GCF_041146395.1. Classification (NCBI taxonomy): domain Eukaryota; kingdom Metazoa; phylum Chordata; class Mammalia; order Primates; family Lemuridae; genus Eulemur; species Eulemur rufifrons. The sequence goes on along the minus strand of NC_091010.1, from coordinate 62,744,597 downwards.
GCCCTGCTGCCTGGACCCTCAGCGGTGTCATGCCCTGCCCACTCGGGCTGCAGACCGAACCTCGCTTCCTGCCCTCCCTCCACTCTGCCATCCCCTCCCCCTAGCACCTTTTCCTCTGGTTCTTCTTCTCAGCCTCCAGCATGGCTTTAGCTGGGATACCAGCACTTATGGGGTCCCCTGACACTGCTCTCCCTGAAATCTGAGCCACAGTGCCTCGGCCCACGTCCTCCTCCAGACTCCTGTACAGAACTGTCTTCAGCACTGTGTCCTCGGGCCCAGCACGTGCCTGGCGCATTGTGGATGCCCAGTAAATACCTGCTGAACGAATCCAAGCATAGTTACAGTCTTATCCCAGGTGGGGCTAGCAGACAGAAAGAAATGGTTGAGAGCTGTTTGTTTTGTTTCCTTTTAATGATTTTTTTTTTTTCTGAAAGTGGTGTCATTTAAGAATTTGTGAGCATGTGTGTGAATGCTTTAATATCCTTCAGTATCTGCTATTTTACAAAGGATCTCTCTTGATCTATGACTATCAAGGCTGAATATCAGATAACACAAAGCCCTGGAAATGGTTCACTTGGCTTTGGAGTGGTGAAAGAAATGAATGGACTTCCCACTTCCATCGTCATCTGAAGTATACTTGTTTGTAAACAGTGATGAAGTATCTCCCCCTAGTTTTTTTATTTTTATTTTTTTCTTCTTAGAACATCTTGTCTGGGGAAAGTGGGAGGGGCACTTGGAAAACTGTGCCTTGAAACACCCATTAACTGAAAAATGGTGTGAAGGGAAATACATGCCTCATGCAGTTTAGTTATCATACATATGGGATGCATTTTACTGAAGTCAAAAGTTTCTGAAGAAAAGAATCCCATAAATATACAAACTGCTTTATTTTGTTATTCAACTCAATTCAAAAATGCCACAGGGAATTTAATATAAGAAATGTTAGCTTTTGAGGACCACACCTAAAATTTTATTACTATTGGCATATTTATTGAAACATGTAGCATACATGATTGATTTATTTCCATGCTGTCTGAGCTCATGTTTAAGTCTTGATTTCAGTTCAAGGCTGAGTTGTGTCTTTGGAATCTTATTTGAAAGATTTTTTTTTTTTTTTTTACAATATGAGAATAGGTTCATTTTGATTTTTGTTTCTGCAAGTAGCAGAACTGCTCTTGGAACTTCCTTTTTATGGAAAAAGTGTTAAATTAGATAATGATGATCAGAGGGTTTTCTGGGAGACTACGTCTCAGAAGTATATGCCAATCATTTTGCCCTCACTGGCTCAGACCCCCACAGCAGGACCACCTGGGTCCGGGGCAAGAACATACATAACACACATGGTCATGATCACATGACATGCTACTTATCCCAAACATGAAAATAGATCTTGCAGGGTCTTAGTTTGTGTTCAGAATCCTAGGCCTGTGTGAAATTTGCATGCAGCTTACAGTTTCGGCTGTTTCTTTGCCAACACTGGAGCAAAATACAGTTAAAGAGAAGATAAGCCCCTGGCAGGCTGAATGGAAAACACATAATAAGAGGAGTATCTTACCACTAAACCTAGATCTCTTTTCACCAACTCTGAGCCACCTCTGACATGGCCAGGGGTCCTTGGGGAAATGCCCTGGACTTGAGTCAAATGAAGAAAGTATTCCAGCAAAGTTAGATTGTGAGAATTCCTTTTCTTGAAAGAAGCTCTTTGTGGAAAGGAGGGGAAGGAGGGGGGAACTTGGAGCTCGGCTGACAGCCTGGAGAGGGCTGCCCTCTCCTGCAAAACAACCCACCCAGGCTCCCGCATCCCGGAGACCACCGTGATCCAGCTCTGCTCGTAGCAGATCCCCGAGGGTGTCCAGCTTCCTCTGAATTGTTTTCACTCCTCTGGTCTTCAAGCTGTTGTGAGCCTGGGAGCTTATTAGGCAATACCTATCCTAGGTACTATTAGGCATCGAGGCAAGAAAGGACCAAAATGCATGCCCTTGGGAGCTTCCCCAGAGAACATCTCCCTCCGATGTTAGGTTCTGGGGAACAGTGGCACCTAAGACGAAAGTCTCCTGTGTTCAAAATTATCCTTGAGGCCGGGCATGGTGGCTCATGCCTGTAATCCTAGAAACTTAGGAGGACAAGGTGGGAGGATTGCTTGAGCCCAGGAGTTCAAGACCAGCCTGGACAACATAGTGAGACCCCATCTCTACTAAAAATACAAAAATTAGCTGGGCATGACAGCTTGTGCCTGGAGTCCCAGCTACTTGGGAAGCGGAAGCAGGAGGATTGCTTGAGCCCAGGCATTTGAAGTTGCAGTGAGCTGTGATGATGCCACTGCACTCTACCCCAGGAAAAAGCGTGAGACCCTGTCTCAAAAAATAATAATAATTCAAAATTACCCTTGAAAATTTCTGAGGGAGGCACTAAGTTAGAAACTGATTTGTTGACATGCGTCTCTCAATGTGTCCCCCACTCTGTGTCCCCCTAGTATTACAGCTTATCACTGCTTCTTCTGTTGGGCAACAAATTAGGTAGTTGACTTGCCTTTAGGGGACATGTTAGAAAGACATACATACTAAATATGAGAGATATTTGCCCTGTGAAACCCACAGTAAGGAGGTAGGAAGGGGGAAGGAAGACACAAGGGAGCGAAGATCACATGCACACTCATCTCCCAGCTCACATTTACTCAGGCTCTTGGTCACTGTGGGAGAATGGCCTGCACTATTGAAATTGCTATTCTTTCTTTTCCCGTCCAGCCCCAGCAGTGTCACCTGCACCCCCTCCATGCTTGCTGGTAATTGAAGGTGGGTCTGATGTTGCTCCTTTATAAACCCACCAGGAGACTTCGGGATGGCAGGGACCCGGTGCCCACGGTGTCTGCTGCTTCTGTAAACATTTGTTAAATGAAATGAAATATTTAGGAAGAGATAACAAGGGGAAAGAAAATAACAATCATGGATGTTTCGAGAGGTGTGAAATGGGTGATATCGGGTTAGGAGCTGAGCAGTGACTCCACCCAGGTGAAACTGATCGAGGACAGCTGCCTGGAGGGTTTGGGATTTGAAATGGCCTCTGACAAGGGAGGTGAATGAAATAGGAAGATGGAATCTGAAACATACAAAGACTGAATAAATGGAGGCAGGAAATAATAAGTTATGGTCCTAAAGTTCTGGGTAGACCAATTAGGTTAAGAAGTTTAGTAGAGCAAAAATAGAAAAAGTTCATAATTAATCCAAAAGTTGGACTAAGCTGAAATAAAATCTTATATTTCTAGAATTTTCTATCCATTTTTGCTTTTTTACTATCCATCCTCTCTGACTTCTCAATTTCCTACTAGGCTTCTCTTTCTGGACTTGGCTTGGGTTAGAAACCTATTGGTTTAACGTTCCTGGGTAGGATCTCGGGTGGAATAATTCCTGAAATTGGGGTTCTCTGTGACTAAGGTGGACAAGTCCACTGTCTCAGTCAAATGTGGCACAAATGGGTAAAAAAAAAAAGTTGCTTCAAAATGTACAGGGCAAAACCTAAGTGAATGTGGTTTCTGTATATTTTTTCAATTGTGTATTTACAGGGAAAAATAATTTTTTAAAAAAGGGTACTGTCCTGAGTGAGGGTCATCAATTTGGGCCGTTGAGATAATTCAAACCCTGAAGATGGCTTAGTTATCACCAAAGTGTTAACCGGTGGAGAATGCAGTCAAGTTCCAAACATTTCTCAGGGTCCTAATGATAGAGCAAATGCAATAATCAGCAGCACATTTCCTGCATTACTATGCAAATCACGCTAGCGCTAAATTAATAGTTGTCATTTGTTGTGTTTCCTGGTTTCTCTTATCCCTTTCATTTTGGTATCAGAGATTAAGAAAAAAGGCATACTTCTATTATCAGTCAACTTTTGACTACATGGATTTTCGCTCCTTTTGGCCAAGCTCTAGTTCACTGACACAGACTTAATGGAAAGAAATGATAGTACTATTAAAAAATAATTAGGGACTTAAAATAGCAGGCACATTTTTAACCACCATGGTTATAATAGACATGGGTTATGATTAGAACTGTAAGTGTAAGTGTGAATTATCTCCTTCTGCTGTTGGGGGAGGGGGAAGACTATACCTCAGTTCTGAATGATATTTTTTCTTTTTCAAATGATTTTTGGCTAGGCCATAATTCAGAGAGAAATTTGCTGTGGCGTGCTCTAATAAGCCCATGTAATGGCTCATCGGCGATTCCCAAGGTGGGGGGAAGGGGAGCTGCACAGCAGAAGAGGCAGGAGGGCATTTTCGATGGACACCCCTCCCCTGGAGATCCTGATGTGCACCCGAAGGGGAGGGCCTTTCTCCTTACTCCCTGCCAATGCGAACAGCTTCTATTAATGGGATATATTAATATAACATTTTTTAGCTATCTTGGGATTAACAGGGGTTGAGAACTACTGTACTGCCTTGAATGAATTTTCATAACTAAAAGAACTAGGCCACTGTTACTTAACTCTTATATTACTTATAGGGTAAGTTTAGCTACCAATTATTGAATATTCATATGTGCTAGGTCTTTGCACATAATGTACGCTAGAAGCTTGCATACATTATGTCTAATCTAAATATTCTCATTTTAAAGATGAGGAAGTGAAGGCTTCACAAAATGTATTGTCCAAAACCACCTGCTAAGTAGCATGGCAGCAATTTACATCCTACCCTTTCTGGCTCCCAAGCTAAATCAATAAAGTCACAACTGGGGCATGGCCCTGTAAAGGACATCTGTTCTTACCTGTCACCCTCTCTTTCTGTCATAGGGTGGCAGCAACCTGACTTTCCTTGGGGGATCTTCCCTCTCTCACTCCCAGTTCCTGTGGCTCCAGAGGGGCCAGCTCCACCAGCGACTCCAGGGATGGGCGCTTCCCCGAGCTCAGCCAGTCAGGCAGCACGTTCTGTAACCCCAGGCAGAGTGATGCGTCCAGGGATGGGCACGTGACCCAAGCAGGGGAATCAGAGTCAATCCCAGGATTTAGGCTGAAACTTGAGAAAAAGTCCACTGGGATTGCTAAGACAGAGCATAAGCCTGGAACTTCTTGAAGCTTCTTCCTGAATGTAGCCAACACATTTGTATTATCAAGGCTTCTCCCAAGAAATTGGACCAATAGGAGATATATACATACACACACACACACACACACACACACACACACAGAGCCATGTGCTGCATAAATGATGTTTGGGTCAGAAACTGCCCACATAAATGATGATGGTCCCATAAAATTATAATACATATTTTTACCATTCCTTTTCTATGTTTAGATATGTTTAGATATACAAATACCATTGTGTTACAATTGCCTATAGTATTCAGTACAGTAACGTGCTGTACAGATTTGTAGCCTAGGAACAACAGGCTATGCTATATAGCCTAGAGGTATAGTGAGCTATACCACCTAGGCTTGTACAATAAGTACACTCTGTGATGTTCATACAATAATTAAGACTGAGAAGTCCCAAGATCTGTAGTTGGCAAGCTGGAGACCCAGGAGAGCCAATGGTGTCATAACCCATGTCCTAGATCAAGTCAGTCCAGGGGGAGGAGTTTCCTCTTACCCACTGGAGGATCAGCCATTGTGTTCTATTCAGGCCTTCAAGATATTGCATGAAGCCCACCCAGAGTAAGGTTTAACTCAATATCTGGGTACCCCATAGCCCAGTCAAGTTGACCCATAATCGAACCATCACAGCCTTGGAGAGCAGAGCTGACTGATGCAATAAAACTGATGACTCACATCTTTGATGCCTCTAGATCTGGCCATGCCTCATTCTCTACCTCTGGTCTTTTCAGTTACATGAGCCTTTAAACTGCCAGCTTTCTGCCTCCCTTCTGGGGGGAGGAGGGAGGTGTTCTTACTAATGTGAAATCCTTGCCACCCAATATCTCCAAGTCTTTAAACAGCTGGTATAAGTGAGAGAGCTGAGCATATGTCCACTGTATTAAGATGCATTGACAACACATGAAGATGCAATTGCTGGTGCCCATGTCGTGTGCTCCTGCTGAGGCCAGGATTGATGGCATAGCCCACAAAGCAAACACATTGTTTCTGGGCTTCTCACACAGCGGCACTAATGTGTATTGTAAAATTGAAATGCTTTCAATATACTTGCAGTTTTTCAGTAATTTTAAATGTTTACATAGGTTTAGTTTTTAAAATTTTGTTTATTTTGATTTTTTTGAATCTCAAATAAAAGTGCTTGATGAAGCAGAATAGCCCTGTGGTCTTATCCACGCCATTTAAAAGTTGACTTCGTTTTTATGCTGAACCAATTTTCTGAATTTATTGGAATAAATTCTCAATAGCAAAAATTAGGTCATGAATGCTTTTTGGTTTTTGTTTGTTTGTTTTCTTACTTCCAGGGTTTTCTTACAGGCTGCTTCTAAATTCATGAATCTATCTGTAATCCTTTGCACGTGTATTCTTTGTGATACAGAAATGGGACTAAAAAGGCATAAATTCTAATTACTTCCCAAAGTACTTTGTGTTCCTTTAGATATGTCCAGGAGTGCTGATTTTGGATTCATGCAGAAATGCTTATTGCTAAAAAGAAGAGCAATCCCCCAAGCAATTAATGCAGAAGCCCACCTTGCTGTAAAACAATACGCCTTATTTCTGGCCAAAGGCCTTTGTGCTATGCAAAGCCAAGACCGCACTACTGCTTGTTCATTGGGAACTGTGCATTGCCCAAGCTGCCATGTCCCCACCACACCCGCCCCACTGTTTGACACCTCCTTTGAACACAGAAACTGTGAAGCCGTCTGGGCTTGCAAAGCTGTGTGATACATAAACAAGCCTATGCTTCAGATTTTATCATTCATAAAATGGGACAGTAATTTTTTTTTAGTCTACTTTTTAGGGCAATTTTGAGAATAAATTGAAGTAAGAGCTATGGAAAAGTACATTAAAATGTGCCCAAAGGTAGTTTTTACCTATTATTTTTTATAACGTGAGATTGAGGGACTCAAAAGGGGTTGAGTGATGAGTGGCTCTTTAAACTAAAACCATTTTAGGAACCATTTGGCCATCTGACTTACCCTGGGGTGCTAGTGGAAGACAGAAGTTCTCAGTCCTTCCCCGGCCCTGTGTAGGTGGCAATCACAACCCACGGGGAAACCCAGATTCCTAAAACCTCCACGCCCCAAATTTTCTGGGAAACAGAGCCCTCCATGAATGCACTGCTGCAACTAGGAATGGGGCATGAGCAATAGTGGCTCCCTCTGGCCTGAGGTGTCTAGGACAGGAGAGGATGGTGAGAGTGATGGACTCCCCACCCCAACACTCCCCATCTCTGCCCCTCAGGAAAGCAGAAGGGAATAAAAATGAGTGAAAATAGGTCATTAGCAGCCAATCTGGAATCTTCTAACTTTTTATTCTTTAAACTTTAATAACATAGCTGTTTAAACTCTTACTAGACAACATCCCTTTGTGAGTTATAACTCACAAATAAATTTGACTCAGCAGTGGGTCATGACACTGCAGATGAGAATTGCTGGTGTAGGGTGGTACTTGGTAGAAGAAATTCGGCCACCGTGTCTAAACACATCTGGGAATCTGCTCCTTTAAATGATCAAAGTGTCCTTAGAATTTCAGAGTGAACCTCTATTTCCTTCCATAAAATGATAAAATGGCTATAGTATTAGGATTGGAGACAATATAAGGAAGCAATATATGGAAGTTAGTCGTACCTTATGAGACATACTGTGGTGTGGTCTTCTGGGTTTCAGCAACTCAAAAAACATTATTGAGCACCAAGTTTGGGCTGTGCGTCCTGCCTGGGTGTCATGGAGAAAGTGAGGGTAACTTGGGCATGATCCATGCTCTCCTGGAGCTCCCCACTCACGAGGGAGACCAACACAGGCCTGAGGAATTCCTCTGTGCATGCAAGGGTGAGGAAGTTCCGTGGGAGTGGAACTAGCAGGGGAGGGTGGCAAATGTTTGCACTGAGCCAATGGATACTGTGCTGCCTAGAAGCCCCCCCAAAAACCAGGTCCTGCCATTCTACCTTACTGTATTTAGGACTGTACAGAAAGAGATTCGTCTTTTTACTCTTTTTGGTAAATCAGATTTGGCTGAGGGGAACACAAAGCCATTTCTTGGTGCTTCCAAAGGAGCAAAAAGAAAATTACAAGGGTGTGAGCTGCGGTGATTACAAAGAAGTTGAGACACGAGCCTCTATCGAATGCATATGTTCCCTGGCTAGGTATAAGCGGTCTCAGCCTCTTCTACAGGCACACACAGCCAGACTGCAGCGACACAGACAGACAGGGCCTGCCAGCAGACAGCCGGCTGGAGGGTTGCTCGGAGCACTGGGCTCCTTTCTTCCTTTAACAGTTTTTGCCTTTAAAGACAGGAACTAAGGCTGGGCTCGGTGGCTCACGCCTATAATCCTATCACTCTGGGGGGCTGAGGTAGGAGGGTGACTTGAGCCCAGGAATTTGAGGTTGCAGTGAGCTGTGATGATGCCACTGCACTCTAGCCAGGTCAGCAGAGTGAGACTCCATCTCCAAAAATAAATTAATTAATTGATTAATTAAATTTAAACAATTTTTTAAAAAGAAGGAAACTAAATGCTTTCCTTCCTTATGACTGTAACAATGAAGTGAGTGACTAAAGGCCCCCCTCCTGGGTGCTGCCCACCCACTGGAGAGGACATTGTCTCACCTCTGTTGTCTGGCCGGGCTTGACTGGTGACCCGGGAGCCTGAGAGCTGGCCTGGAGCTTGAGCCTGTCGCGTGGCTGCTTCACGTACAGGCTGCCTTCAGACCGAATCCAGCCCTTTATCTTTCCCTGAAGCTGCACAGTGCAGCCTCTGAGGCTGGAGAAGACCTTGCTCCATCCAAGCTCAGCGTGGAGGAAAAGGCTGAAACAATGGCTCTCTTGGAGCAGTGATCTGTGGGGCAGCTGCCAGTGCCTGGTCCGGGGGTAATGACAGTTTGTGTGAGTCCTTCGCTGAGTAGCTGCATGATTAATGTGCCAACTCGAACACAATTGGACAGTCCTGGTCCTGAAATTGGGTCAGAGCAGGGCAGTCCCAAAGGTAGGCAGGCATTGTTACAATGTTGGGACAAGTAAAAGCTTGGGCTGTTAACAGCCCTGCACCCTTCTCACTAAGGGAAAGGGACTTGCATTGCTGGAGCTCCGAGTTTTATGGCAGTACGATAGACGCTTTCAGTAAGTTACTTAACCTGGGCCCGTAACAATGTAGAAAGTGGATATTATTATTTCCATTTTGCAGTCACAGGAGACACTCAGAGGTTAGGGACATTGCCTGAGGCATTTGCAATAACAAGCCCAGAAGAACCAGGATCCAAATCCAGCCTTGTGGACCAACACCATTCTCACACACTCCCTTCCACAGTGACCCTGTGTGAGGTCAGAAACCAGGTTTGTTGTTTTTATTGTTGTTCATTCTGTGTTTAGCCAAGTATCAGTTCTCCAAAAATATTCATGGAAGACCACAGAGCTGTGCTTGGAGGCATGGTCCCATGCCAGGAATAGTACGGACAGAGTCCTGAGACCCCACAGAATGGAGATGCTAGAATCCAGTAGATGAGATGTCTACAAAAACGTATGATCTTCTGCTGTTGCGAGGTGCCACGTTGAGAGCCGCAGTGTAAGCAGAGCGCTCATTGCACAAGGCCAGGAGGCACCTTTCACAACGGAAGTGTGTGGAATGAAGTTGGAAGGAGAGTCCTCACCAGCAGGTCTCTGAGCTCCCCACTCTGTGAAAGTCAGAGCATGGCTGCAGTGATCAATTTTGTCTGTTTTAGCTCTTGGTTAGGTATCATTTGAAGAACAGACGCTGTGATTTAAAATATAATCAGCCTTCTTGTTTTTTAGATATGGTTTTTTTAGATGCTACTTAGATTTCTTCTTTTTTAGAAGCTGAGGTCCAGGCGATTTGTAATGATGCACCCAAGATCACCCAGTGTTTAGTGGCAGATCCAGAATTACAGCCTAGATCATGGGGAAAAGTCCAGGGTCTCCTTCTTTCCTTCCATTCCTTCTGAATACTGAATTGAAAGGTCATGTCCTGGCAAGGCATGGCTGCAGAAAGACCCTTAGGAGGCACCATGGTGATTGATCTGTCTTCTGAAAAAACCCAAGTTCCCGTGATAACAGTGGTAGTTTACCAATCCACTGGGGACTTACCCCATGCGAGGACTGTTTGAGGTGCCTTCCAAGCCTCCTCTCATTTAGTCCTGGCTGCAATCCTACAGGAAAAGCAATATTCTTATCACCATTTTGCAAAAGAGGAAAATGAATGCCCACACTTGACCCAGCTGAGACCTTGGACGGTGAGACTCTGTTTCTCCCTAAACATTGCACTTGCGTGCAACAGTAATGCAGCTATCTTTTCTGTACATTTTGCATTTCTTCCAGTTACACTATATAATTTTTAATCTAGTGAGGCATGCTTGAAAGAGGATAGACCGAGAGATCCTGTTTATTATTTCGGCAACAGTTTCAGTGATGACTTTCATATGAACCTTATCAGCGTCAAACCAGAGTTTACTAACACTTTGCTAACTTATAAACAGGCTCCCAAACACTTTCGTGCTTATACAAAGCAACACATGTAAACATTTCAAAACATTTCTGGTGGGCAATTAATTTCTTTCCTTTGGGAAAATATCCGATTGATGATAATAATGATGCAGTGCATATTTTGGAGATAAATAATATTAAAATGGGTAGTTTTGGTCTCTTTCAGGAATTTTTGGGTGCTTAGAAATTGTCATTAAGTTTCTGTATACTTAGAGATCCATTTCTCAGCATGCTCCGAGGAGCGTGCTCATGAATTTGAGATGGACGAAGGGGGACCAGGCATGAGGTTTTTTGGTTTATTTGGAAATTCTATGTCTTCTAGAGAAGTGAAGACTTTTTTTGGAATGTTCTTTGTTTTTTTCTAAAGTACTGTGTCATACTTCTAAGAACCCTCTCTGCAGGTACTTCCAAATTTCTTCCTTGATGTTTCTATTTTCTTTGTCTTCTTTCCTCCCTTTCATCTTTCTCTATGGGAAAGGTAGACTGCGAGGGTGTCCTGTGCTGGCAGAGGGAGAAGGGGAGCATGTTTATCATGGCTTTATGACCCCAGTGCTTCCAAAAAAAGAAGCATTCTCATCTCAGCATCCTCCCTAGGTCTGCCGTCCATCTGTGAAATCTTTAAAGATGTCTCTTCCAGACATAAAGATGTGTCATTAAGGCTTGTTTTTGTCTAGTTACATTAAGATAACACCATTCCTCAGTTAAGCACCAGACAACATTTTTGGTTAAGTGCTTCAAGAAGACACTAACAAATTCAAACCTATGATTATTGATTTTAATGGAGCATACTAATCGGCAATTTTTAAAACATTTTTCCTCTGGATTCCTGGGAGGGGCACTGGGAAAGCCATTAGATACTTACTAAGTCTCTCTTTTTTTCCTGGCGCATAGTAGGATGGCACTTCCCTCCCCCCTTGTGACTGATTTGGTCCATGAAATGTGAGTGTCAGAGCGAGGGCTGGAGTGTGATGTACCACATTCTCTCTCCCTCTCCATGGCAACCAGCAACATTTTAGAAGGTGACGATTCCATCAGCAGGAGACACCCAGCTTATCTGTGATGGCTGGACAGCATGTGGTATATGTACTAGGTGGGTGGGATTCTAGGTCTGGGTGTCCATCTGTGTGGAATTTCTTGACTAGATGTGAGTCGCCTTCAGAGGTTCCTTTCTATTGTTAATTCCCACTTACTATCAAATTTTAAGTTGGAAGTTGACTCTGGCATCTTGCTGCATGATGCCTCTTTAGCATGTTTTCTGACTTATACTCAAAGATCCAGGGGTAGATTTTGCCTCTGCCTCTTATTAGCCAAGTCATGTAACCTTCCTGAACCCAATTCTGAAAATCTACAAGGGGAGTGGCAACAGCCCAACCTCTTTCATGACAGTTTTGTAGAGTCTTAAAGTCAAAGCAAGTTGGTGCTTGTGGAAGTGCAGTCAGCCTTCTAGACATGAAAAATGGTGTCATGATCGTGTCAGCACTCCTCGCTACAGAGACACATGCATGCCTGCCGGCCCTGGTTTCTGAGATGGGTCGTCCAAGGGTTGGTATAGATGGTGCACACATTCTGTTTGGGCCAAAGACTATGGTGCCTCACTGAATGGAAGAAACTCTTTCTGAACTTGGGGATTGAAGGCCGCATGTCTATACTGAATAGTGCTACTTGCAGTTGAACTCTCTGTTGCAAACACACGTTTTACATCTTGGCTCACCCATTTGCAAAGCACCTAAAATATCTACATCGTCAGGCTGAAGTTTTATAAAATGATTTCTAAAGAAACACTGTAGGGGCAGAAGGAACACAGAGGCACCTAACAGTGGCACTGAGGTGTGCCATCTGAGAGTGCTCAAGATCCTCTTTGGTCAGTTGATCCTGCTGTCAGTGTGGTTTCCGATCCCAGGAATATCATTCTGGCCATTGCCAATCGGTGCGAGGCCAGGCAGGATTTACCCATTTCTGAAGATCTTTCTTTCCAAGCAGATAGATTCCCTTTCTTGGGCCCATCTCTACTAATTTCTGTAAATCAATCTTTTGCTATGGAGAAAGAAGGGGAGCATGGCACTTTAATTTTTATATATCTTTTTCTTTTAGGTGGTAAGATTCTTTCTATTTTCATACACTTGGTATTACACAGAGATTCTGAAAAATTCAGTTCTTCAATTCTTTCTTTCTTCCTTTTCTCTCTCCCTCCCCCTCTCTCTCCCTCCCTCCCTTACTTCCTTCCCTGTGGCATTTTGACTGTCTGTTTTATTTGGGGAAGCCACATACTAGACATTTTCCAAAGCAGCCCCTGAGAAGAGGACGGGGATAGCTCCCGTGGATATAATGGGCTTCTCTTCAGGACTCTTCTGAGCAAGCATCGTTGGGACAGGTTGCTCTGGCATCCCGGAGCACAGTTGGAGAGCTTGCGCCGGGATGTCAGGCCACAACTGATTCATTCATAAGTCTGGCCGCAGTGCACAGAGAGAAACCCTTTCTCTGCCCTGGAGCGCCCACCCCAGCCAAGCAGTTACAGCTTATCTTTAAGAAGATTAGAGAACTCTGGCTCATGGCGGGCTCTCTTTCTATGCCAAAAGGCCTGGCAGATCAAAGTCGACATTACTTCACATAGCTGGTGGCTTATCTCCTGCCTGTCCTAAGACCACTGACCTCTCAATTAAGGTTTTAACAACAATTTCTCTTTGGGGAGGAAATGCGTATAGGCTGGAGGACAGTTTATACTACCAGACCTCCGGCTCTGACCCCGCTGGCTGTGCGGCATGTCATGACTGCTTGCCATGCAATTAGGCGATGGTTTTCAGCTTCCTTATAAAGAAAAAAAAATGTTATTTTTACTGAAAGTATCTTCAAATGTCCTAAAGCATTCGATTTTTCATGTCTAATGAGGTGACAGCGGAATTTGTGAGATGAGTATGACTTTATCAAGCTTTCATGCTAACACTCCTCTCACATCCAGAGCTCTGTGGCGCGTCCGAGGAGACACTGACAACCCGAAGCTTTGTGTGATTGACTGATGCATCACTGCACATTCTTTTGCTTCCTCCAGGAGACCGGCCCCTCACCACCTGTATTATTTCAGTCTCATTGGAGGGCCCTTCAAAACATGGCTTGTGAGTGTACAAGTTTTAGTTTAGTTGACTACATTTAAATTGAATGCTAAAGAGAATTATTTTGCAGCCTGGCATTGAAAATTTCCCTGAAAGATGTGTTTTTCAGACAGATTCTCCAAGTCAGTGAATTATGAATACATACCTTTTTTCAAACTAGCGGATAAGTTCCTTTTATTGAATGTCTGTGCCAGTTACCCTGGGAGATACCACAGGAGAATAAAACATGTTTCTCCCCTTGAGAAGCTTACGATGTAATTATGGAGATAGCAACACCAGGACAGTGATTAATTAGGTGTTACACTATTGCAAGAGACTGCAGCTCAGACTCTGAATCCAACAGACCTGGGTTTGAATCTCAGCTTTGCTCACTGTTATCTGTTCACACTGAGGGAGATTAGTCAACTTCTTGAGCCTCAGTTTCTCTGGGAGAAGCATCCTCAGACTCACAGGGTTGTGTATGGCATATGGCAAATAGTCAATAAATGGTGACTTCTGTTGATTTACTATTATTGTGTAAATTCTGAAAAGTTGGTTGTAGAAGAATTTACTGAAAGGCAGACAGGAAGCCTTTCCTGGGGCAGAAGTGCACAGGAGCACATTGAGGGGGACAACTGGTAAACCCTCAGGAACCACTCGTTGGCCTCGGATTTTACACCCACTTTCCTGGTCATTCGTATCTCATCTCCCTGCACGACTTGCTGAGAATTAGTGAGGGAGCCACAAAGTTAGTTTGCTGTATCTATTACAGATGAGGGGCAGTTGTTATTTCCATCATAAAATCCATGCTTCATGGGTCTAAAGCTTGGAATTTAAAATGACACGGGGTTTAAACTCTACTTAACGCTTTTGATTTAAAACCTACTCGGAGGACAAGAGTTCTTAAGTTCACATGGCGGATAATACCGTGGCAGGCTCTTTGGTATAAGCTACCTTTGAAAATGAATTCTGTATCTGGCTTTGCACAGCCAGCCTTTCCAATGACAAATAGCTTTAAACAAAGGGTCATAAAAAATCAATACTTTTAAGAAGCAAATAATCAGCCACATTTGTGTTCTCTATGGGAGGATGCCTGGTGCCTTAGGAGAGTTTCGCATTCGTGCGCTTTAATGATGACTTTCCAAAATGGCTACTTTAGAAAGGGGCACTTTAAGCAGAGGAAGGAGAAACAATGTTTACTACTTTCTTAGCCTCTAGAGGTATATGTTTAATTCATTTATATTTTATATGGAATTTTATTTTAAAGGTAAAAATGCATTATATACAATATCAGTAAATATTTCTATCTTTTGGCTTATGCATCAAAGACATACTACAACTAAATATGCATCTGTTAGCAAACTGATCCGAAAGCATTTTATTTAAAATAACAAGATCAATATCCCACAGGAAGTATCTGATGGCCAAGATCAGCAAGGAATTTTAATTTTTTGTTAAAAAAAAAAAAGAGATTGCTGTGATTTTAACTTTGGAGACATGAAGATGCTTAGAGAATTTTCCAAGGGAAGGTTGGGGGAGTTTGAAACGCCTCCAGGAAATGCTGACGATCTAGTTGAAAATTTTAAAGCTCCTTAGTGTTTAATATCACCCTGTAAAACCTTCTTTTTGGTGACGTCCAGGTGAAGGGGATGGGGACAGAGAACAACAATGGGGCAGCCTCTTCATTTACCTGCAGACACAGGTGTCTCCATAGCCTCTTAGTTTTCACTTTCCAGTGTCCAAAGAATATATCTTCTTCCCTCAGGCTGTCTTCATAATTACACTGAGATTCTAAGAAAAGCTATCAAAAGGCTTAGGCAGGGCTGATAAGAGAGTTTAGTTTAATAATTCAACTGGTGAATTGGCTTCCACTGACTCGTGCTGGTATCAAGGGGCTGAAACTGCTCACAGACTAGTGGATTTCTATGGCGATATGAAAGCTAAGGTATCCTAGTTTCTTTCTGGGATAGGTTGAAAAATAATGACTATGATATTAAGCAGCTCCCCCTAGACCCCAGAGGTGGAGTCTATTGCCCCACCCTTGAACCTGGCCTGGCCTTGTGGCTTGCTTTGACCAGCAGAGCGTGGCAGAAGTTGTATAAGTTCTGGAGCCCAGGCCTCAAGGGGTCATGCAGCTTCTGCCTTTGTCCTCTTGGAATATTCCGTCTACCCTGTAAGGAGACCTGAGCTAGATCACTAAATAATGAGAGACCACATGGAGAGAAAGGCCAAGGTGACAGCCAGCACCAAAGCCCCAGGCATGGGAGTGAGTCACCTTGGACCCTCCAGCCCCAGCTGAGCCACCAGCTGACTGCAGCTGTCTGCAACAATAAGCCCAACAAAACCAGCAGCAGATTATCCCAGTCAACCCACAGAGTCATGAGAAACAATAAATTGTGGTTTTAAGTCAGGGGTCCATGGCCCAAATCTGACCTGGCACATGTTTTGAAAATAAAGTTGTACTAGAACACCACCACCACACTCATTCATTTACATATTGTTTACGGCTGCTGTTATGCTACGACAGAGTTGAGTAGTTGCCAAAGAGACCGTATGGCCTACAAAGTCTAAAACAGAGGTACTCTCTTGCCCTTTGGAGAAGTTTACCTGCCCATGTTTTGAGCCACTGAGTTTAGGGGTGTTTTGGTATCAGAAATAAATAACATATAGAAGTTGGGTTATTAGGGTCCTCCAGAGACACAGAACCAATAGGATGGATAGATAGACAGACACGTAGATATGAACAGATTTATTATAAAGAATTCACTAGTGTGATTATGAAGGCTGAGACATCCCAAGATCTGCAATTGACAAGCTGGAGACCCAGGAGAATTGATGGTGTACTTCCAGTCTGAATCCAAAGCCTGAAACTCATGAGAATTCATGGCATAAGTTTTGGGCTTGAGACCCAAAAGAGCTATATTTCAGTTCAAGTCTGAAGGCAGGCAAAGACTGACGTTCCAGTGCAAGGCAGTTAGGCAGGAGCGGTTTCCTCTTATTCAAGGCAGGGTCAGTCTTTTTGTTCTATTTGGGACTTAAAACTGATTAGATGAGACCCCCTCATATTGGAGAGGACAATCTGCTTCACTCAGTCTGCCATCTCACATGTCAATTTCATCCAGACACCCTCAAAGACACACTCAAAATAATGTTTGCCCAAATATCTGGGCATCCCGTGGCCCAGTCAAGTTGACACATCAAAGCTGACCATCACACTAGATGCTGGAGAAAAGACAGCCCAGGTTAGGAAGTGGTGGACGACAGTCCAAACCATCATTTGGTAACTTGGAACGTAGATTACCCACTGAATTCATAGATCTGGCTGAGGAAATCTCTAGACAGAATATTGAAAGTGCCATTTGACTTCTGGCTGCATATGATACATACAGGAAGAGAGAGATGAGCTAAAGTAGGAGCTGTTTAGTTCACAAGAGGAATTTAGGAGAACATAAAAGGCCCAGGACATGGTTGATCAGAAAATAAGGCTGTCTCTCATTCCCAGTACACACACTTCCCATCCCAGGCAGTAGAAAATGTTCAGACCTGGGGCTAAAAATACATGTAGGTTTTGTTTGTAAGATCCTTCATTAAGACCTCAGAGAGCTGTAATCTGGTTCCCAACAGACTCTCTCACCTAGACAAAAGGGCTTCTAACAATCTTAAGGGGTATCCCACAGCAGGTTCACATTCAGCCCAAAGGAGAGAGAAATCTGCCTCAAAAAAACAATAATAGTTGTGATTTGGGGGACATAGAACCAAACCCAGTCAGCGTCAAGGGAAATCTACACAGTTTCAAAGATACTGCATTGTTGACAGTACCCCCAACTTGAACCAAAAGGGGCAGAGACAGTTCAAAATGAAAAGATCTTCTGGACTCCCAACTTTTTGTGGGCAGAAGGCAGGCAGAGAGGACTACTCCATTGCAGATGTGTGCCCTTTCTGATGGCAAAGGCAGGACAACTGAGAAGGCGGAGCCAGGATCCCAGAGTGTGGAACCAGGAGAACAAGGGGTTGTAGAACCACGAGGGGGGCAGCGTGGACCCTCATCAAGGAGCAATTTGAGCCTGTCTGGATTTCAGAATGCCACGGACCAGCAACTGCCGTGTGCCTCCCTTTCTTCTCCTCTTTGAATGGAATTGTCCCTGTCCCTGTGTCACTACGTATGTTGCTACGTAGGGGCTGGGAACGTGTCTCTTTAGTTTATGGGCCTCTGATTTAAGGGGAGTGCGTCTAAAGAGCTGCACCCGAGGAAAAGCGTTCAGGGCGTCTCATCCATATCTGCAGTGACAGCACCAAGGCTTTGACCCTGAGACTGACACTATAATGGGATAAGACTTTTGGGGCAAGGGCTGAATGTATTTTGCATGTGGAAAAAATGAAAACAGTTTTCCAGCTCCTCCTATTAGAAGATGGAATCTATTTCATTACCCCTTATACCTGAGACTGGCCTTGTGACTTGCTTTGGCCAATAGAATGTGGCAGAAGTGACATGAAGGAGTTCCAGGGCTTAGGCATCTGGAGACCTTACAACATTTGCCTTTGGCCTCTTGGAACACAATTGCCACCATGTCAGAAAGCCCAGCTAGTTACTGGACGCAGAGAAAGCACATGCAGAGAGGGACCCAGCCAAGTACCGAGGTCCTAGGCAGGTGAGTTAGGTCACCTTAGACCGCCCCAGCCCCAGCTGAGGGGCCAGCTGCCTGAGGCCACATGAACGAGCCCAGGTAAGACTAGAAAAACCAGCCATCCAGTCAACCTACGGATCCAGGAGAGGCAACATGTTGTGCTTTTAAACAACTATATTTTGGGTGGTTTGTTACTCAGCAATAAATAACTGACACTCTTTCCAACTAATTATTTGTACACTCACATCCAAGTGAAGGGAATTCAGGAAGAACAGCATGTGTAAACTTGCCACCTATTAAAAAGTAATTATTGCATACAGATTTCAATATAACGCCTTTCCTTCTGTTAAAATCTACCATAGTCACAGGCACCATACCAATCTGAATATAAATCCAGGATCATAAAAACATATTTGGATTCAACAGCTGAACAGAACAGTTCTAAACCCACAAATATGTCATTTGTTTATTTTTATTAATAAATATACACTTGCATAGTTATTATTTTAAAATGACCCCAGGGACCTTTCTTCCAAATTAGGAGTGAGAGTTTTATGCTAGACCTACTTGGGGCAACTTTGAGGGACATACTTAACTTAGAAAATATTGGTTAGCCACGCTAGCTGAGAAAAACATTAGTCAGCTGTAACAACATTGTCACAGCAATGAAGGCAGAGGGGAATTTGGGGTCATTGTTTTAAAATGTGGCTGACTGCAATACTTGCTACTACAAAATTAAAATAGAGCCTGACATTTGAACAAAAGTCTCTGTGAGCGAATAGAGCTTTCTTTCTCTCATTGAAGAAAAAAATTCATATAAGCAGTGATGAATTTCCTTGTCACTGCATTTTAACAGAACGAGGGCACATAGAAGCTATAGGAATGTTCAGCCAGCCACCGGGGGTTTCGTGTGTTTACTGGCATCCTGCCCATGGCTGGAACTCGTGCAAGTCGTTTTGGTTTGTGTCTCTGTTTCTGTTTGTGAGAAGACACAACTTTTCCCCTCAGGGCTTGTACCATTTGAACCTGTGTCTGTTCTTAGCATGGAAGAGCTAACTGATAACTCTAGGATGAAATACCATTTCAAAGATTCCCTTGGCATTACTCATTCTTCCTTACTAGGGTTCAAAGTGCAACTCTGCTACTTGCTGTGAGGCCTTGAGCAAACCCTGTCACCTCTCTGAACCTTAGGGTCTCATCTATGATGGGTACTCCTTAAATGGTGCCTGGCATGCATTTAATAGCAGTATTTCTCTTACAGGGTTTTTAGGAGGACTTCATATGTTAATATTTGTAAAGCTCTTAGAACACTGGCTTGCACACATACGAGTTTGTTAAATAAATAAAAATCTAGATTCTGTTGCAATCAATGGACGCCAGACCTCAGGGGTTTGTTTTCAGTTGTGAAAATGAAGCACAGGGTCAAAAACCCGATCACCTCTGACCAAGACCAGTAGTCAAAATGCAACTATGCTCTGGGATTTCATACAACCCATGCACATGGATGCCTTCTGTGTGCACCATGCATGGTATTCCCTGCAACCCATGCACATGGATGCCTTCTGTGTGCACCATGCATGGTATTCCCTGCAACCCATGCACATGGATGCCTTCTGTGTGCACCATGCATGGTATTTCCTGCAACCCATGCACATGGATGCCTTCTGTGTGCACTATGCATGGTATTCCCTACAACCCATGCACATGGATGCCTTCTGTGTGTACCATGCATGGTATTCCATGCAACCCATGCACATGGATGCCTTCTGTGTGCACCATGCATGGTATTCCATGCAACCCATGCACAGGGATGCCTTCTGTGTACACTGTGCTAGGCACTCCAGGTTGCACAGGGGCGCATAAGCAGTTAAGAAGAAGGAGAGATGAACAAACTGCTACTTGTGTGGCCTAGGATGGCCTCTATTATGGACATTGGTTTCTTCCACTCACTTCGAGGAGCTACCCACTCCCGAGGGATACAGCATTGATGGGAGTGCCCATCCAGGTGTCATCCTTTATCTAACAAAGAGGGCCATGTGACCCATCTGGACCAATCAGAAGCTGTCTCTCCTTGGGATTAGACTCTCCAGCAGAAGATGCCGAGAAACCACTGGTTCTGACCACTCTGAAACTGTTTAAAATCTCGGGTGGTGAGGCCTGGAAATTTGCACCTTCACCAAGGGCCCTGATGATGCCTAAGCCATGCATGGGAAGACTGGCATCTGAGAGCCCCTGGTAAAGTCCACAGTCAGATTAAGAGAATCACAAGGAAGTCACACCTTAAAGCAATATTTTTCAAACTGCCAGCTGGTTAGGGAAATTGATCACTAGGTGGCAAACAGCACTTTTAAAAATGAAATAAAATAGAACGGAGTGGAATGGACCAGAGTGAAATGGACAGAAAATAATGGAGTCTGCAGATAATAAGGGGCATGGTGTTTCATGAAACTTTCTTCACTGGGTATTTATATGTGTTTGTATTGATTTGCAATGTAAGGTGTATTTATTAACGTATTTCTCACTGTGGGTCTTGGAAAAAACGAAATATGAAAGCCATGCCCTGGCCGGGCGCGGTGGCTCACGCCTGTAATCCTAGCACTCTGGGAGGCCGAGGCGGGTGGATCGCTCAAGGTCAGGAGTTCGAGACCAGCCTGAGCAAGAGCGAGGCCCCGTCTCTACTGAAAATAGAAAAAAACTATATGGACAACTAAAAATATATATATAGAAAAATTAGCCGGGCATAGTGGCACATGCCTGTAGTCCCAGCTACTCGGGAGGCTGAGGCAGGAGGATCGCTTGAGCCCAGGAGTTTGAGGTTGCTGTGAGCTAGGCTGACGCCACGGCACTCACTCTAGCCTGGGCAACAAAGTGAGACTCTGTCTCAAAAAAAAAAAAAAAAAAAAAAAAAAGAAAGCCATGCCCTGAAGTATATTTCTCAAACTGGTTTGATGATCATTGTCCACCAGGGAATATGTTAGACACACAGATGCCTGGGCCCTCCCACAGGCCATTCAGATTGGGTCTGTTTGGAATGGGGTGGGCATTTGCTGCCTTCCTCCTCCTTTCTTTCTTTCTTTTTCTTTTTTAATTTATTTTTTACTTTCAGAATATTACGGGGGTACAAACGTTGTGGTCACATAAATTGCCTTTGCACCACCCAAGTCAGAGCTACAAGCGTGCCCACCTCCCAGACAGTGTGCACCACACCCATTGGGTGTGAATTTGCCATCCCCTCCTCACCCTCCCACCTGCCCGACAAGCAATGAATGTTACTACTGTATGTACACATAAGTGTTGATCAATTAGTATCAATTCAGTGGTGAGTATATGTGGTGCTTGTTTTCCATTCTTGTGATACTAAGAATGGGCTCCAGCTCCATCCAGGATGATACAAGAGGTATTAATTCAACATTGGGTTTTGTGGCTGAGTAGTACTCCATGTACACATATACCACATTTCATTAAGCCACTCATGGGTTGATGGGCACTTGGGTTGTTTCCACATCTTTGCAACTGTGACTCCTTTCTTTCTCTAAATAACAGACATCACTGGTGTTTCCCACCAACAAGTGGTGTCGGGTGGGTGGGGTCCCTGCCCTAAAAGCACCCAGCTCTGCTTTTGAGGGAAAAAGAAGCTGGCAAAGGAGGCTAAATACTCCGTAAAGTGGGCAGTCAAAGTGGCAAAGATGCAAAATTGAGATGTAATAAAAACACAGCAGCAGGGAAATGAGGGGATGGTGAGCCTGATAACCATGACTACGAGCTGAGATGAGGCTTGTGTGTGTCCCTTTCTTAGGAACAAGGTACTGATTCCTTCTTTTGACTCACACCTCTCGAAACTATCAAAGGGCCTTTACAGAATAGCTGGCTTAATCCCTGCCAGCCCTGTAAGTACAGATATGGAAACTGAGGCTCAGCTCACTGGTGGAGGTGGAGGTGGGATTTGAACTGTGTCCCTGTGACCCAGCACCTGGCTCTCTGCCGTCATTTCTCCTCCTCTTGGATGCTGGCACTTCCCAGCAGACTTGCTCTGCTCTGTCTCCTCAGCCAGCAGGCTGTGTGTCCTGTCCATGTTTTCCAACCTCTATTATCCTCCATGGTGAGAGAGGACACCCCAGGCTTGCGGCCCTCGGAGAGCAGGAGAGAGGGAAGCCTATCCCTGGCCTTGGTTATCTGCCAGATGGGCCCCCGGCCTGGTCTGGGAGAAGGCTGCTAGGGAGGGATGTGATTCCTCATCTCTGTCCACGCTTTTATCAAAACTCAGGGGAGGCAAACCGAGTCTTCATGGAGACGTCATGGTGCCTTGCCTTCAGGACACAGTTGTTCCTCATCGGGAGGCAACACAAAGCCACAGCTTGGCACGGCCCAGAAACCTCTGCCTGGTCTTCCTCTCTGGCAGAAGAAATATTCATCCCAGCCCCACCAAGGCTTGAGTGGGAGGCAGCCCTAGAGGGTCCAGGTGCCCTTTGTAGAAGAAGTAGGAGGCTGGGGAGGGGGGATGTGAGGAAACCCCAGGGCCCAGCATGTGCCTGGCTCAGCAGTTATTTGCTTCACAGTGGAAACAGCCACAGACCAAAGCCACCATGGAGAGCCCCTGAGCCGGGTGGGGAAGGCTCCTTACTGAGTATGTGTGTTGTGAGAGGAAAAGAGAGGAAAAGAGAAGAGGAAATTGTTCTAGAAAAGCAGCATGAAAAGGCAAAACAAGCTGTCATCTGAGGCTCAGAGACCAGAGCAGGAGTCCTGGCTCTGCCACTTCTGTCTACCCTCGGAGCCTCCCCTTTCTTCCTCTCTGAAGCAGGGGAATCACTGAAAGCCAGCTTGGATTCCGCGGTGCTTGGACAAACACCTGCTATGTCCCAGACAACACGTGGGCACTTTGCACATGCGTGGACTTAGTGTGTTCTGCCACCTGATCCCATCTGGTGGGGGAGATGCGCGTTTTGCAAGTGAGGTCTGGGAAGTTCGTTGTAAGGGTTTTCATGCTTATGAGCAAGGAAGAAGCAGCCCGGATCTCCTGGCTCCTACATTCCTGCTCAACCACGGTCACTCCAGATTTGTACTGAGGACTAAGTGAGAGGGAAGGTTGTACATTTATTCATTCATTCCTTCGTTTATTCAGTGGGTATTTGTCGAGTGTCTACAACACGCCAGGCACTGTTCTAAGCCAGAAATATGTTGGTGGACAGCATAGACACAGTCCTTGCTCTTGTTGGCTCCTCCCTTGTCTAAAGGAGGGAGACAGATTATGAACAATGAGGTTTAAGGTAAGAGTAAACGCTGCCAATAAACTAAACCCGGGTTAAAAGGTGGGGAAAATTGTTCTGGAAGGGGCTCGACCACTTCCAGAACAACATCATCAAGACACAGGCTGGATCCCACTGGCTTCAAGGAAGACATGTACTTTGCCAAGTGCCTGAGTCCTTGGATACAAAGCGTCCTGGGACTCTGGAAGCTATTTGGTGCCTATTTTTGTTCCCTGTGATAGATGTGTGCCTTAATCTTCAAAAAAAGATCAGGTAATGAGATTAAGAGAGGCCAATGGACAAAACAAAATACATGGTTTCATGGCAATTTGACTCAATTTTAAAAAGTACGTAAGGCACCGTCTAACTGAACCATGATGCTTTCTCAAACGAATAGCCGTGTTTGTGTGTGTGTGTGTGTGTGTGTGTGTGTGTGCAGGTGCGCAGTGTTCCCTCTGATGAGCAGAAGTTGCTTTGTGGCCAGCACTCACCCGTGAGCTTTGGATGTCGCCCACCTTCCCAGGACATCATGCCTATTGTCACTGGGATGTGGAAAAACTCAAGAGCTAAGGACCGAGGTCATGAGGATCTTAGAGTGGGGGCTCGATCGGACTCTGGCCACCCCCAGCCCCCGCCGCCCAGCCAGATGCCCCCTCACAGACCCTGGGCACGGCCACTGGACCTTGTCTGTGTCACGAGGAGCAGAGAAGTTCTGGTTCTGTGTCAAACTTGGGTCTCATCTTTCATTGTCTTTAGTCTTATTTATAGTTTCCTGTTATCTCTGCAGCCTGGAAAATACCATCGAAGAATAAGGGCAGTGTGGTTCTCTTTTTTCACGCAGCAATTCACATTTTTAGCGTCCACTGCTGATTGTGCAGGGAGGGTTTTCACGCTACATGAGACCTGAGAAATCATGTTATTCAGCAGTTTTATTTAATTGATTTGCGCATTTAACTATTTAATTACGTAACCCATTTTTAGCCACCAAAGCCTTTGTTGAAACAAAATTTCATGCACAGTTATAAAATGTGGAACAGATGCAAGCGGGTCCCCTTCCTCTAGGAGCACCCCCGAGGGAGGCCGTCAAGGTGCCCAGAGCTGCTCATAGCAGCCCAGCTGGGAAAAAACCCGCCTTGTTCAAACCCCCTCCTGTTACAGGAGGGCTGGGGTCAGGGAGGAGGGAGAAAAAGGCTCTGTTCACGTGGCAAGTGGCTAGAACAAGTTGGTGCAAAAAAACAAAACACAAAAAGCCAGTGGTAAAATTCGGAAATAGAGGGTCGTGGCAGGACCCGGAGGTTGGCCTGGAAAGTGGGGTCATCTGGGTGAGGGGGAAGCAGCCGCCCGGCTGCCGCGGAGTACCAGGTGCACCGCACAACGCGTGCCGGGAACTCTCGGAGCGAGAGCCTGCTGACAGCTCGGTAATACATTTATCCCCAGGTGCTCTTAGGCGTGTTACGAGTTTTGATACTTTTATTTAACTGGAAGCGGTCAATGTGGCGCACGTGAAGCAAGGATGATGGGTCTGCTGTCAGCCGCCCTAGGATGCGGCTCCCCTTCCCGCGGAGAGACCCCTGGCCCCCCAGCCTCGCCCTCACAGCCCCTCCCCAGGTGCTCTGGGCTGCATCTGAGAGGAACAGCCCCTTGGAAAGGGTTTAGTCCCACGTGTCACCACAAGAGAGGCAGATTAGGGGAAAGAGCTCTGGCCTGGGAGGCGAGGGTGCAGGATGTGCCCAGAAGGAACAAACTGGGCAGACCCGCTGTGTGCCCAGGGTGTGTTTCTTAACCTCTCTGGCCCTTAGTTTTCATACTAATTTGTAAAATGAAGCTGACAACAATAGGGTTTACCTGAAAAGGTCAATGTGAGGATAAACGAGGCAGACCCTAGAAGGTGCGTAGAGTAGTGGCTGGCACGTAGGTAAGAAGTCCCGAATACATGCTAGTGGTCTGGAGATTATCACTGCCCTGTGCACACTGCAGCCTCAGACCTGGGAGCTTTCTCACCAAAGGAGGCCCAGCGGCACTGGCATTTAACTGCGTGGAGGGCTATCTTCTGAAGACCTTTCGGAAGAATTTACCCATGGGAATTCTGTTTGCTAAGAAGCATTGAACTCTTCCTAAATGCCAGCTACTTTCTGCTGAACACCTTACCTGCATTTTGTCATTGAATGTCACTGGCCCTGTGAGACGGGTGCTGTGAGATGGGGCCCTGGGAGACGGGGTGCTGTTTCAGCTCTGTTGTTGATGAGAAACCAAGGCTTGGAGAATTTTAGGAACTAGCCCAAGGCCACACAGCCAGTAAACAGGGGAGCCAGAACTCGATCCCAGGATTTGATTCCCCTCTGGTTTTGTTTACTTGTTTTTGTCTTGTTTTTCTTCGTTTTTGTACATTCAGGAGACACAGGCACCAGTAGAGCACAGCGGATGCCGCTCTACACGAGATGCCAAAGCGCAACATGGGCCCAACCTGGCAGCCGCAGAGGGCTGTGCGGTTCAGATGGGCAGGAGAAGCCTGGCCACAACCCCGGGGGCGTCCCAGGAACCAACTCCAGTGGGCATGAGTCCCGGGGGCCGGAAGGTGGCCACGGCCACAGTGGGTGGGGCTCGGGCACTTCTTTCTCCAGTACAATTCAACAAATCCGTCCTCCTGCAGATTCTGGCATGGACACCCTGCTTCGATGTGAACCCGTGGCCCTCTTAACCTCTCTGCGATTTAGTTTCCTCCTCTACAGAACGGGGATGCTAATTCCTGGCATCCAGTTTTATGCCGCACAGTATTTACTGAATATTGAATGTGCGTGCATGTTTCTGTAGTGTATATGTGTATTATACATTCTGTGTGCCACATAGTGCTGTGAGGAATGCAAAGACAATGCCAAGGTGAGCTGGATCGCCTCGCTGATCAAACCCCAGGAATTCTTACAGTCTTGGCTGGATGGCCTTTTTACTGTGCCGCCAGAGAAACCCTGGAGAAGAGATAGAAAACTCTCATTTTTTGAGCAGAAATAACATGATTGTGCTGAAATGTGGATTCACAGCCTCCCTTTGGACAGAAGAGAAAGGGAAGCTCAGAGGGGTGTCGTGCCGAGGGTCACTCGCTCTTCTTGCAAGTGGCCGAGCTCACATTTGAACCCGGGTCTGCTGAGGAGCCCCTGAAGGTTCCACCACGCCACATGCTCCCTCAGGGCTCTGGACACTCACAAATAGAAATAAAGGGCACTTGACGGCTTGGTGCTTGTCTGTCTTCTTCACCCTGGACCCTTGGGCTCAGCAAGGTGCTGGGCACGCGGTGGCCACCATGAGGCTTGTTCAGTCCTACTGAAGAACAAGACACCAGCCTGCCCGATGTTCTGTGTCCCCTCTCACAGCCACCACAGCGGATCCTGGGGCTCACCGGGGAGGCAGTTGTCCGGCTCCTTCTGCTCACCTGAACCACACACCTGTCTTCAGCAGGCAAGATGGCAGTGCCCCAGGAATCCTCATGGTGCAGCAGCGAGGCTTTGTGAATCGCTATAGAAAAGCATCCCTCTCCCCGGCTCAGCCCCGAGGATGGGCTCCCTCCCCAGCTCTCCCTGCCAACGGGCCGCCTCTATGGTTGATTAGGGTAATGAGGCTTATGCGGGCTCCCTCTGTCCCTCCCCATGTCCTTGGCTCTGAGAGTGAGCCCTCTGTCTATCAATACTGTCTGGCACCAGAAGAAAGCCCCTCTCCTTCCTGCACCCAGCATCTGGTTGCCTGGAAACCAGGACAGAAGCCTAGAGCATCTTGGGTTTCTTTTTAATTTTCCTGCCAGGTCCCGAAAGCCAGCAGTATTTGTTTTATGCAGAACCTTTGCACTGCGGTGGCTTGCCTTAACCTTGCCCGGAATGATCTCATCAGCCTGCGTAAATGTGATGCAGAGAGACAGGGACAGCCACTCCAGACTCAGTGTCATTTGGTTATCGGTGCACAAAGTCATAATTAACAGTGAAGGCTGTAGACGGATTGTTTCGGAAGGAGCCAGGACTAGGATCAACTCGTGTGTGTGCGTGCGTGTGTGTGTGTTTATATGAGTGCTTGTACCCGTGCACATGTATCAAAATTGGCAGCTTTGTGAATTGTAGTTTGCTGTAGCCACATGCAAAAAAGAAGAGAGATTTTTCTTTTTCCAAAAGAACAAAAACCTGTCTTGAAAATAAACGTCCCTCTGACATTGCTTAACAAAAGCTGCACAATTCAGGGTGAAGGTGCCAACACGCTGTCTGTCTTATCCCCCAGCTGTGCCTCAACAGGGATGTGGATCATCTTCAGGTAGAGCCAAAAGAGAAGCAAAGATTCAAAAAGTCAAAATAGGAAGAGAACTCCCCCCCCCACCCTCTCCTGTCCTTTGGCTTAACGCTGAGAGGGCCAGCCAGAGTTTAGGACCAAACCTGGCACCTGTTGCCTCCAGTGTGTCCTGGCTCATCTCCCCCCCCCCCCATGCTGTATGTTCCCCAGGCTGAGAGGGAATGCACTTGTGATCTGTGGGATTGAATCTTCTTTCCTGCCAAGGCACCTGTCTTCCTCAAACATGAAATCTTTTGAGGAATCATCAAATCAGGCCCCACTGAGGAAGCCACTTCCTAGAGATTATGAGCCATGCATCTGGCCCCTCACAGCGTCTTGGCACCCTAGGTGTTCCCCCATTTTACAGACAAAAATGGAGAGGCTCAGCGTGGCTGAGCATCTTGCCCGAGGGTGCACAGCTAGTGAGCAGTGGAGCTAAAACTTGAATTACATACACTACTTAGAAGTCATTATAAGAAATACTTTATCTGACTTCCTGCATCTAAAGATCTTACAAGGAGATACTGACTCTTAGAGCCAACAATCTCTTGGGAAATTCTTATCACTCAGCGAATAAATTGAAACGGAGCTAATAATAGAGAGGTATGCAGCATGCCTGAAAAGATCTATTTGCTATGTCTTCTTGGTAGAGTTTTTTAAGAAGTACTTTGTTGTATTTTTTATCAAGGAGTTGAGTGTGGAATATTTTTACTATATAACTAAACCTTGTTTCCCATTCTGTCACTTCCCCCGACTTCTTTGCCTCTCCTCCACTTTGAGAGTCCTGTGTGTTTAGTGGCATTTTCTTCAATGGTGGTTTTTTTCCCTTGCTTGAAGGATATTTTAGAGACAAAGAAATTTGAAGAGAGACATTTCTATGTTTCCCTCTCATAATGGAGCAAAGTGATAAATCAGAAAGCAGCTAATATTGAGCCTCAGGAGCTACATGCCCTGGGTCCAAATCCTGGCTCTGCCATTTTCTTGCCTGGATGATTTGGAGCACGTTGACAACCCACCGAAGCCTCAGTTTCTAACCTGTGAAATGGGGGTAATAATGGTGCTAAGTTATTGTAAAGAATAAAAAAAATCAACATGTAAAGTGATAAGCACATTGCTAACAAATAAAGACTCAAGAAGAGGTAGCCCTGTTATTTTTCTTGGAGGTTGTGGGCTAGACTAAGGCTATGAGATAAATTAGGTCTAGAAATCAGAACTTCCTAAACCTGACGAAGGTGCTCAGAACAGGATTTCCTGGTACAAAGAGGATCTTTTCACTGATACTTGTTCCATGGCTCCTACATTCTTTAAATTTTCTAAATCTTTAAAATAGTACTACGCTGTAGGGAAATATCCACATACCCACATTCTTAGTACAGGATGATTTTGTAATACAATGTGATTCCTATTCCCCGCCTGAAGGCACAACACTCTAGATTTCAATGAAAGAATGTAAAATTATGGCCTTGAAGAAAAACAAAATAGAAATTTTACCCAGGCCCCTTCTGCTATCCTAGCATTCAAAAACAACAAATAAAGAGCTGGTTGTGTTATCAACAGGGATGTCATAGTTGCTAAGGGATAATTTTTCTCAATTCTATGTATAAGACAAACCTTTAATGTCTTTAATCATTTTTCTCATACTCGTAGCTTTGATTATTCCCTGTGTGAACATTCAAAGGGCTCCAGCATATTTAAGGCAGGATTTGAAGCTTCAAGGGATACAACACACGTAAGAAACAGACCCTCCTTTCCAGATGTTAGTTTCTGGGCCTGATCAGCCATGTGTGCATCTCTGAGGATTCCTCTAAGCCTCATCACCCGGACCAGATCTTCACACTCCTTCAGCCTCACACAGCAGGGACAGGAGTGGAATTTACAGCTCTGTGATTTTGGCTGGGACAGGATGCTAAGGCCATGAAAAGCACCAGTTTATCTGCCCCTTGCCTTTCTCCTTCAGTGTCCCTGATCACCTTTTGAGACCCCTCCATACCTACTGCCCCTCCCCCTCATCTATCAAGGGGGCTTGGTAGAAAGATAAACTCTTTCCATAGAAGTCAGTTCTTGCCCCTGTCCTTGCAAATTCTCCCTTATCTTCCTTATGCAAATCAACCCAGCTCAGCCATTTGCTAAGAGGATAACCTAATATGTTTCCCTTCTCAGGAAACTGATTTGCACTTTAATGCAAGCTTCCTGGCACCTCAAAGACGGTTAGAGACACCGAAAGGATTGAGTCTAATAGTGCGAACCTTAGGTGCCAAGGCCTAACATCTGGGTTCATAATTTCAAACATATGGTCCGTTTCAAATCACGCCATCCGACAGCCGGCTGCGTGCTTTCTGCCAGCCTTCGGGGCAGCCACACACCTAGCATCTTCGCTGCATTGACTTACTATTCTTCAGACTAAAAGCAGTTGTCCTCGCTGCTGGGTGGGGGAAGGAGCTTGGATTAGCTACTGACGGTAACAGGTGCAGTTTACTGAGTGCCACATGCTGCCACGAGCACGCCGTCATCTCCCTGCCTCTGGTCCTCAGAGGGAATCTGTGTGTGGTGGCAGAACTGCTCCCATTGTACAGATGAAAACAATGAAAGCTCAGCAAGGTTAAGCAACTCTTCCAAAGTCACCAAACTGGAGGTGAAGCTGAATTTAAACTCAGGTTCCCAAGATTTTATTCATCACATTATATCCCTGCCCTGGGCAGAAGGAGTCCCTGAGGTCTATTTCCAGCAACATGCAGTTATGAGATAATGAGATATAACCAACAACATCTACTAAGCCGTTATTGTGAAGCCGACAGTGGGCTTTTCTTGCATTTGCACCTAATCTCTCCAAGAACCTAATGTGGAAGGGCCTGAGCTCACACTCGTTGTGCAATGGGGAGACAGAACTTTCCTAACTTGCCCAAGCGCCAGAGCTGGGGAGCCAGCTCGGCGGTGTTCTTAGCCACCACTTTTTATTGCATTGTGGTTGATTCGCTATGTGACTTTTGGCAAGTCCCTTAGCCCCTGGGAGGGGGAGGGGCTTTTCTCATCTGACAAATGAAGTCGTTGGCCTGGAAAATCGCTAAGGTGCCTCCCAGGGTTTCCACACGGACTCCCCGTGTGATGAGATCAAGAAATGGAGCCAGCCTGGCCGGCCTCCCATCTGTAGTCCCCAGGTTTATTTACCCTGGGTGTCTCTGGCGACTCAACAGCTCGACCATATGGGCTGCCCCACCCTGGGACCTGGGACAGGCCCAGTGACAGGCAGGGTAGCCAAGGTTCTGCTGTCCCTGAGGGAGAGAATTAGCCCTGGGCCACTGAGGCCTGGCTGTTTGGGCCTCTGCGTTGCTGGTCTGCTAAGGGCCGCAGTCCCTGGTTGGCGCCCGAGCGGGCACCCGTGAGCAGCTGCTCTCACGCAGACGGCCCGTGGAGCAGAGCCCTTGCTGGCGACTCTGCTGCTATTATTGCTTCATTATCTCTCAAGTCAGAAAACGTGAGGGCTGCAGCTTTGGCTGCAATCTGTTAACTCCCTAGCTCTCAGGGGCCCGGCTCCTGCTGAATCCAGCAAATTGTGCCGTTCCTGGCCCTTCCTAACCATCCTCATTTTGCACATACCCTGAGCTCATGAATTACAGATGCCCTTCTCTTCTTCATCCCCAGTGTTACCAACAGCAGTGCTCTGTGGCAGTGAGGTGGAGTGTTAGAAAAGATTTCAGAAACTCGAATGCACTGTGTTCACATTCGTGGCTTTTGTTTCTTTTGTTGTTGATTTTTAGGATGTGCCCACCTAAGCACCCCAAAGCTGAAGGTTTGTAACTTTAATCTGCAAGCCCCTCTTGGTGGTACTTAACAGGCTGCTTTTAGGCATGCGTTAGCTCCCCCGGATCCCAGACGGGAGGCAGCAGCCCTGCTTTCTCGGGACTGTACACAGAGGGAGCTGGCTTCTCTACAGAATGATGAAGCTTGCTTGTTTTCCTGCACTAGGTTAGAGGGCTACTTCTTCATTTCCTAATCCTCCAGCAATACCTGGCAAAACTACTGGAAATTTATTTCAAAGATGTGAGATTGTACTGATGCTTCTTGTTTTTAAAAGACTGAAAACACCAAGAGAGTTTTTCTTTCTTTATGCAGAAAAGTTCCATCCTGTAATGATGATATTGAAGAACAGACAAGAAAGGGAAAAAGGGGAAAAGAAAGAAGGTTCCTTCAAGGGCATCTGATCTGAAAGGGTGCCCGGACTAGACATTACCTGGGCCCCATTTCCCTTTCAGGGGGAGGTGGTTCCTCTGCTCTCCGAGGTGTGTGGCTCACCCTGAGCGGCGCTGAGCAGCTGTGCCCGGGGCCCTTTCTGGACTGTGTCAAGTACAAGGGGCAGGTATGTAAACAGCACATGTAATTGCCACTGCCGTTATTACCCCAAGTGAACCTGATCTTGCAGCAACCCGATCGCTGGAACCTTCCCTCACACAATCCAGAGACCCAGCCGCCCCGCGTCATCTCGGGTTGCGGGCCTAGGTTTGATGATGGTGATGAGATTAGCACCGTTTGCTTAGTTTAATTTAGGATTTGTGCTAGCTCATATAAGATCAGCGCTGCTTGATGGTTGCAAGGCTTTTTCCAATGATGGTTCTTGGGAATCACGTGAAACAGCCGACTGCAATGTTCCACCCAGCCAGAGTTGGGTGGGCATCAAGGAGGAGGGGAAACGGGAGCAGATGGTGTCACCCAAGGCAGCCATGCCTGCTCCCCTGGCAGGGGGTGAGGCACACGAACTGGAGGGGGCGTGTCGCTCACTGCCTCTTGAGGAGGTCTGGAAGGGCCTGGGGCCGGCCAGAGAAGGGGATGAGAAGAACTGGTAGGTGTGGGGTGGGTGCTGGCAGGAGAGACAGTTCAGGTCTTTGCATGTGGAATGATGGCCCAGGGAATGTGAATCTAAGCCCGGCAATGTGGGAAGGCGGCAGGTATGGCCCTGTTCAAATGCCAGCAAACTCTACCAGGAAGAAGGAGCAGTCCAACACACGGGCAGGAGGTAAACCGTGGGACAGTCACCTCGCACAGCCACCTTCCTGCCGAGCATGTGTCAGGGTTGGGAACTGCCCAGAAGGAAGGCCAAGGTCCTCGTTGCTAGGAGTCCTGGCCTAAGACAAGGCGTGGTGAGTCAGGTCCCACGTAAGTGAAGAAGCTCGCAAGTGACTTTCTTCCTTCCTCCGGCATCTATGGCGTGTTCCTCCCGGCCAGGTGCTGTGATGGGTCCTGGGGATGGACAGGAGGAAGGACAGAGTCCCTGCTCTCAAGGAGCCAGCAAATGATCAAAAAACATTAAGATCCTTGCTGCTCTGGAGTTTTGTATAAGACGTGGTGGGAGTAGAGGAGAATGAGGATCCGACTTAATCGGGGGGAGAGTCCTGAGGGGTGGGGGAAAGCACCGTATGGAGATTTGCTAGCTGGAGATTTGGCAGATGAGGTGGAATCATTAAATAATGGGAATAACTGTCATTTATTGTGTGCTTACTGAGGGCCAGGCATTGTGCTGGGCAGTATGGCATAGAATAGTGCAGGACAGCCTAGCATAGCATAGTATAGTGTGGTGTAGGGTAGGGTAGGGTAGTATAACATAGTCTGAGATGAAGTGGAAGCCAAGATTTGAACCAGGACTCATCTGTCCCCAAAGCTTGCCCTTGCCACTATATCAAACACCCTTCCTAGTATGTATAGCACTAGTCCCTAGGAGGGCAACAGGAATGGGGCACCAGCTGGGGTGTTCACGATGATTTGAGGACCTCTGTGCATTCTGGCCACGTTTGAGGTTGGCTTGCTATTAATAAACAACCACTGCAGCCTGCAGTGAAGTATCTTTGCCGCCATGGGCAAGACAACCAAGCAGGAGCATTCAGGACTGCGCCTGGCTGGGCAGACCTCGCCTTCAAGCTCTAAGAAAACTCCCCCAACAGCTGGGCTTGTGCAATCCGCTTCCTCGCACATGAGCGGCGTTGCTCAAAGCAGACATCCATCCAGGTCTCTGGTGGCTTAAATTTCACTTCTCCTTGGTGCTGGTGGTGGCCGTGGGGCAACCTTCTCTTTCTCATCCTTAACCCCAAGGAGCAAGTGGTGGGTATGAAGTTTGAGTGGGGAGGGGTCCACTCCCATGTCTCATTTCCCTCCGATTTTGAGACTTGGACCTTGGAACATTTTTGCTACTGGCTCCTCCAGGGATTTAGAAACTGGAGAAGATGGGGCTGTTAGGAAATGAAAAATGATGAGCAGAAGCAATTTTCCTGGTGGGCTCTGGCCCCAGAAGGAGTGTCAGTCTTTGCCTTGGATGCAGATCCTTGTCTGTTCTGTTCTTAATTTACTCCTGTGGATCTGCCCAAGTGCAGTTAAAGTTAACAGAAAAGGGGAGACCAGAGAGCAGGGAACCCCGGGGGCTGAGACGCCACCAGTGAGAGGAGCGTGGGCTCCTTAGTGGCCTGGGCTGGAGGTCACACAGTGCTATGCAGAACATTCCATTCCTAGAGTAAGACCGCAGCTGTGCCAAGGGGCCCATCACCAGGGATCTGTCAGGTAAGTGGAGATGGTTCCACCTGCCCAGGCCTGGGGAAAGTTCTGTTATGAAATCACTCTCACTGGCTTTGTCATGGATCACTCAAAATACGCAAGAGCATTTTAGAAATGGTATCCAAAGTTGAAGGGAGTGGAGCAGCAGACAAGGATGTCCACAGAGTGTCTCTCCAGTATGTCCATGTTTGAACAGACTTGGGTTTTCCTTTGAAGCTAGGCTGAATTCTTACTCTCTCATATTGTCAGAGTCCGACAAAAAATGAGAACGATTAGAGGAGATCAGAACATGTACAATTGGGGTCTGACCACAGGCCCTTTGCACCTCTCATCTGAACGCCTCACTTTCTCTCCTCCTGCTCCCTCCTCACTCTGCTTCAGACCCATGGGCCTCCTGGCTGAGCCTAAATCCTGCATTCCCAGTAGGGGGGATACCACTCACAAGGGCACAAAAATTGGTTCTTGAGTGCAAAAAGTATCTTACTTGTTTTATTTATGAAGCACAGATATGCAAATGGTACATAAGCAGATATGCAATATATCTGTGGCTTTAACATTTCATGGGCAAGGGACAATTAGGAAAAAAAAGTCTAAAAAGATGCCTTAAATTAAAAAAAAAAAAGTTGGGAAATATTGCCAAAATCATGCCAGGAACAATCAACCTCAGGGCCTTTGCACTTGCTGTTTCTGTGCTTGGAATTTTCTTTCTCTAGAGCCTTGCCTGGCTCACTCCCTCACCTTGTTCACTCCCGTTCACAGATACCATTCTCTTGGTGATGAGATGGCCACACTATCTAAATAGCCACCTTTCATATGTCCTGTGCCTATTCTCTATTTTTTTCCTTAGCCCTAAACTATCTGGAATACTATATATTTTGTTTATTTTTCTTGTTTATTTTGTTTTTATTGCTTACTAGCTGGAAGGAGGACTTTGTGTTGCTCACTGCTCTACAGTACCTAGAATAGGCTCTGGTGCAGAGCAGGTGCTCAAGAAATACTTGTTAGACGAATGTTTGGGATGAAGCCCACATGTGATAGGTTCTTGGTGTGCCGGTGACTGGAAAGCCCCAGACAGTGACCGTCTTCTATTCTTGGCAGGAGTTTCAACCTTCTGCCCAGCCGTGCTACATGGAAATGTAAAGAGGCGTCTCAGCTGACCACAGGTCAGGGAGAGGAAGGCAGTCCAACAGCCTGAAACCACAACCTGACTATGCAGCCCTAGATAACTGGGAATTAACCTGGTGTGTCCTGTAGCCTAAGGCAGGCCACGTACTGTTCTAAATGCCGGTGGGAGCCCGTGCTGTGGGCGGTCTGCTTTGGAAGGAGCCAGAGAGGGAAGGAGGGCTGAGGACCGTCCTAGCCCTGGCTGTGCCCTCCTCTGCCACCCCCTCCCCTGTGGAACCAGGGACCAGGTCGGGTGGGGAACCTGCGGCCTCGGGGCCACACGTAGCCGTCCGGATCCTTGAGTGTGACCTTTTGACTAAATCCAAATTTTACAGAAAAATCCTTTTAATAAAGGGATTTGTTCTGTGAAGTTTGGATTCAGTTGAGGGGCTGCACTTGGGGATCTGAAGGGCCACGTGTGGCCTTGGGGCCGCAGGTTCTTCACCCCTAACCGGTGTCCCCAAGAAATGTGTTCCTTTGAGCGTCATTCACTTGCAAGCCAGTAGCTGTCACAGGAGCTGGTCGTTTTTCTTTTCACCTTGAGCACAGAGTGTATTACTGATTGTCCTGGAAAACTTCATGAGAAGAATATTATCCAACTTTGTCATCACTTTTTTAATGAGCGAGGGTCCTCTAGGCGGGCCCTTGTGAGCTAATAAATAAACCGTGAAACTCTATACCAGGTTCTCAATCGATTAAACAGCTACCTAACGATCATTCAGTAAAATTATACAAATTCACTGCTACAATATTATAAATTATTTATTATCATTCACAACCTAAAAAGTCAAGGTTGGTTATGATGTTAGTCTTATAAAGAAAGGAAGTCACTTTCTCGCCAAAGAAAATTTTGGCCTGAGGTTGTCCACTGCATATGTGCCAACAACTTATTAAAAAATTACTTAGACTTTCTAAATCTTTATTTTGTTTCCTTTTCTATTCTTGTAAAATAATTCTTTTTAACCCTAAATGAACCTTCTAAAACTGCTCTTAAATCCCACTGGCCCAGATTTATTTCCTTTTTCTTTTCTTTTTTTTTTTCCTTTTCTTTTCTTTCCCTTTCTTTCCCCTCTCTTTTCTTTTTGGACATTTATCTTCTCTTTCTCTCCCTCTCTCTCATTCTCTTCTTTCTCCCTTTCCTCTTTCTATGATTCTTATTATTGATATAAAATTTTTAAATTACAAGTTGATGGTTTATTGCAAGAAATTTGAAATAAAAAATTCTACCACTTGGTGGAAAAACTATATACATGTATTTTTAAAAACATTTTAATTATAGACTCTTCATTCTCTCCCTCTCTTCCTTTCTTTTTCTTTTAAGGTTTTAAAAAAGAGATTAACATCAGACCCATTTTATAACCTCTTTTCCCCCCCACTTAATGTACTGTGGACATTTTCCCATATCACTGGATATTTTTCCAAAACACATTTTGAATGGATGCTCAGCATTTCCTCACGGTGATGAGCTACAATTTATGAAACCAATTCCGTGTTGCTGAGCCTGAAGGTGATCCTCCCCACCCCCTTTATGGCTGTAAAGAATGCTCTAAGGGACATCCTCAAACAGAATAAATCGTTGTGCAAACTCTGCCCTTTTTCTGGGAATAAATTCCTAGAGGTGGGGTTGCTGGACCATAACTGTACGAACGTTTTTCTCTTTTCTTGGATCTGTCAGTTCACGGGAATGGAATGAGTCCCTGATCCCCATGGCGGGGGATTCCTAAGGAGTCAAGAGAACTTTTCCAGGTCTCTTCTCTTCCTTCGCATTTGCTACTGACCTTTGCCCTCCAGCTCCCCTCTCTTCCTTCCTTGAGGAAGCCGTGCCAGGGAGCAGCTGGAGGCCCGCAAATCCACGTTCCTGCTCACTCAGGCCTGGGGTTAGCAATCTTCAAAATCCGCTGGAAAATCCTAAGGTGGCCAAGCCCTGGCTAGAGTTGCCACGGTGACAAACAATGACAACCACCTTTTATCCACCTCCCACCCCAAATCTTCAGAAGCTCTCAAAATTTAGAAGACAGTAGGGGAAGAAAACCCACTTTGTCTGCTGGGGCAGTTTAATCCTATCCCACCCAGTGGGGGCCCCATATGGGCAAAGCTAATGGCCAGCAAGATTTCACATAGATCTTATAAAATACAACTTCAGTGTTTTCTTTTTCTTTTTCTTTTTTCTTGCCACTCCTCTGCTTTCTGCGTATCCCAGATAATCCTAGATTTCCCACAGTCAATGGAAGCATGTGCCCGGAGCACTGACAAGGCAAGGGTATTAAAAATGAGAACACAAACCAAATGAAAAAGGTGCTTTTGAGACAATCAGGGAAATGTGATTATGGGCTAAGTGTTGGAGGGCGTCAAAAACAAAACCAAACATAACACACCCCAGTTCATACCGGAATGATAATGGCCTTGTGGTTATATGAGAAAATGTCCATAATTTTTATAGATGTGTACTCAGTTATGTGCAGATGAACTGACATGGTGTCTTGAATTGGCTTTCGAATGGTTTAGCAAAGAAAAGGAGAGAAAGAAGATCAAAGGGGAAAATATGGCAGAATTTTAATAATATCAAACCTGGACGACAGGTTCAAAAATCACACTCTTCTCTCTACTTTGAGTATGTTTAAAAGTTTTCATAACAAAAAATTTAATGAGAACAGTGTAATGTGCTTTGTGTACATTATTCCTAACAAAGCATTGAAATGATCATTATAGAAAATCATCAGAGTTCTTATCTTTGTTTTGTGACTTAGCATTTTCTTTTAAATTACCTGTGGGGTTGCATCACCATCGTTTCAGGGTATAGGGCCCCTTCGAGGGCTTAATCGAGGCCTGGTCCTGATGCTCCAGTCCCAACACTACAGGGAGACCGCCCCCTCCCCCAATACCAGTAAGAGGAACGAAGGCCGAGGAGACCACTGACCCCTCCTCCAGGGTGCGGCCTGGGCACGCCGACCCTCTGTTGACTCCAGGCCTGAGCATCCCTACACCTGCAATTTAACACTCAAAAATGTGTTATTCACACAGAAACAATTTTTACTGCACTTTACACACAAGAGCCTGTGAAAGTCAACCCTCTTCCTTCAGCCCTCCTTTGTTCTCGGTTGCTAGGCACTCCGTTGCTTATGAGTTACAATATTTACTTTTATTTATTTTATTTGCCCTTGTATTTGAAGAGTCTGGGCAGCACCCAGGATGCTGGGGTTGGAGATTTTCTAAGGGATAAAGTGCTCTCTGAGGCAGTTTGTCTATGCTTGCATCTTGGCGATAGGGCCTTCCCATGCAAGGTCAAGGTCCTGACTTGGCGCCTGGGTCTCTGCTAGAAGTAGCACGTGCGAGTTTCCTGCGGGAGAAATGGGGGGAGGGGGGCTTCAGAACTGTGCAGAAGGGCTGGCGACACATTGCTTCACGCTGTTACTCACATGAGGGTTTACTTTGCAGGATAGAGGTTTTTATTAATGACATAAGTGGTCATATTATAAAAGACACCAATAATAACACAGAAGTAAAATGCAGAAGTCCTGCCCATTAGCCATCCCCAATTGCTTCCGGGGTAACTATCATGTGCAGTGCAGCATGTTGGGTACAGTCCCTGCCCTTGTACAGCACACAGCTCCCCAGAAGCAACTCTAAGGACCTATGGGGTGAGGATGGTGCACATATCATACAGACAAACCCTAATTCCTACATTTAAGGGTCAAGAAGATTTTTAAGAGCTCCCTAAGGAAAGCTCTATGGCAGCAGTCCCCAACCTTTTAGGCACCAGGGACCGGTTTCGGGGCAGACAATTTTTCCACGGACCAGGGGCAGGGAGGAGATGGTTTCGGGATGATTCAAGTGCATTACATTTATTGTGCACTTTATTTCTATTGTTATTAAATTGTCACTTGACACTCACTGATAGGGTTTTGATATGAGTCTGCAAGTAATTGATTTATTATGGTCTCTGTGCAGTCCAACCTCTCTGCTAATGATAATCTATATTTGCAGCCTCTCCCCAGCACTAACATCACCACTTCAGCTCCACCTCAGATCATCAGGCATTCGATTCTCATAAGGAGCGCGCAACCTAGATCCCTCGAATGCGCGGTTTACAGTAGGCTTCAAGCTCCTATGAGAATCTAATGCCGACCCTTATCTGACAGGAGGCGGAGCTCCTGCAGTGATGCCAGTGATAGGGAGTGGCTGTAAACACAGATGAAGCTTCCTTCACTGGCTGCTCACCCGTTGTGTAGCCCAGTTCCTAACAGGCCACGACTGTTACCCATCCGGGGCCCAGGGGTTGGGGACTGCAGCTCTAAGGGATCAGTTAGATTCAAGGTTATAGGCTACAATCTCATTAGTTTAAGAAGGAACAATCAGTGAGGACAGATGTCATGAGAAGCTCCAGGTAACATCTAAGAAATACTCTGAAGGATCAGGGAGGTTTACATCATGGAGAAGGAGGACTTGCCTGGTGGCGGGAGGGAAAAGGGGAGCAGGACCACAGTCACCATGCCTACAGGTGTGCAGAAGACCTGAGTCTTTAGGAATCTTCCGGATGCAAATGACAGAAAATCTAACCCACATGGGCTTTAAGAATTTTACATGAATTCATTTATTCATGTAAAGTTCAAGGAATAGATTGAGTTGAGGTATGGCTTGATCCAGGAGCTCATAAAATGTCAAACCATATCTTTATCCCTCCACCCTTCACTCTCCTTCATGTTGACATTATTCTTGAACTTCATATGGTGGACCAAGATGTGGTCAGCAGCTCCAGGACCGAAAGTCTTTCAGATTAGAGTCTGTGGAATACAGAACACATCCCATCTTGCAAGTTTCTGAACAAGTCTGAGGATTTACTGTGGTGGAAAAAACTTAGGGTATGTGTCAATCTCTGGAGCAATAACTGTCACCAGAGACTGGTATTATGTAAATCGACCAGCCTGAGCCAAGCTCAGAGAGAAGGGGAGTGGTTGTTACGCAAAGGAGATTTGGGTCTCTGTTACCAGAAGAGGGATGCACTGGTGTCCAGAGGATACCTGTAGAACGTGGTGACTACACATAGTGAGCTCTGCTTGTAGGAGCCTGTTCCAAAAGGAGCAAGAGCCCACAGTAAAGAGACTAAGTTGAGCAAGGTCTCTGGGGAGCCTGTTGTGCTCCAAGATTTCCAGGCCAGGACAGTGACTTAGAAGGGCCACACCTACTTCAGTCAAGGCTTCCCAGAGCCCGCTGAGGAGAAGCTGGTTGGCTTGTGCACAAATCCAGGCCTGGGAGCTTGAGATGACTAAATCATTCATGAGTTTGGAGATGATTAGTCATCCAGGGATACAGGAAACCTGGGGAAGTGTTTATGAAGAGTTTCTGCCCGGTGTCAGGGGGCACTGGGGAGTGCTTCCCCTGGGGCCTCTGTCACTGGGCAGGGAGGAGGCTGAGAAAGAGGGGACATGTCCTGGAGGCCCTGAGACCTGAGCCTAGCAAAGAGGCATCCCCTGCAGGTTCTAAGGGGCACACCCTCAGGAGGGGTCTAGGACCAGAAGTCCCACTCCTGTGTGGTCCAGGTGGCTCTCAGGCTCCCCTGGCGGGGGGGACTCCTTTAGTCCAGCAGAGACATGGGATGGGATGGATCACCACTGCAGCTTCAAACAAATCTCCTGAAACACTGTGGAGAATTTTCGTTCCATTCCCTTTTCTGCTCCTCCCCAAGGCCCAGGTGCTGTTCTCCGCTGGAATTGAAAAGTATGGGAATAAGAAAATAATAGAGGGGGCTGCAGCTGGTGGGAGGAAGGGGGATGAACTGACGGGTTTGGAAGAAAACCAGGTGTAGGCTTGAGGTTTACCTGTTTCCCCGTCAAGGCTGTAGAATGAATGTGCTGATTCCAGCTGACAGCTGGAAATAAACAAAGAGCAGCAGCACAGGACTCAGGTGGGAGTGGTGTGGGCAGAGGAGTTCGCCTTTTGGTCGGTAGTACTTTTCACTTGGTTTAAACCATTTTGGACAGAAACATTTCAGAGTGTTTTATATGATGCTGTGCCTTCCTGAAATTTGGGATCTAACAGAATTCGTCATCCTTTTGTCTTGGAGTTGTCATTGTGAGCATCAGACATGATGATACCTTCTGGGATGTATGAAACCAGAAGTCCAAACAACTCTAGGCTGGGAATAATTTTTGGTTTTTAAGAAAATAACTAGGGAACACTCAGAAACTGGGAATAGGAGGGAACTTCCTCAACCTGATAAAGGTTGCTATGGTGTGAATGTTTTTGTCCCCTCAGAATTCCTATGTTGAAATCCTAACCCCCAAGGTAATGGTATCAGGAGATGGAGCATTTAGGGGGTTGATAGGTCATGAGGGTGGAGCCCTCATGAGTGGAATTAGTGCCCTTATAAAAGAGTCCTGAGCAGGGTCCATTGCTCCTTTCACCATGTGAGGATACAGAGAAAAGATGAACCAGGAAGTGAGCCCTCACCAGACACTGAATCTGCTGGCACCTTGGTCTTGGACTTCCCAGCCTCCAGAATTGTCAGAAATAAATTTCTGTTGTTCATAAGCCACACAGTTTATGGAATTTGGTTACAGCAGTCTGTGCAGACTAAGACAAAAGGCATTTATAACAAGCCCACAGCTAACACAATGATAAAAGACGGAATGCCTTCCCCTGGAAAACCAGGTACAAGACAAAGATGTTTGTTTTGGCCATTTCTATTCAACATTGCACTGGAGGTTTTAATCAGGGACATTAACCAAGAAAAGTACATAAAGAGCATCCTGATTAGAAAGGGAGACATAAAGCTACCTGTCTTTGCAGGTGATATAATCTTATATACAGAAAATCCTAATAAATCCACTAAAAATATTAGAACTAATAAGTTCAGCAGGTTGCTGAAAACAAGATCAACATATAAAATCAATTCTATATATAATAACAAAGAACAATCTGAAAATAAAATAAAGGAAATATTTCCATTTACAATAGTATCAAAGAGAATAAAATACTTGGAAATAAATTTAACCAAAGTAGTGCAAGACTTATACACTGAAAACCATAAAACATTGCTGAAGAATTAAAGAAGATGTAAATAAATAGAAAGCCATCCTATGTTTATGGATTGGAAGACTTGATATTGTTAAGATGGTAA
The DNA here is from genome assembly GCF_041146395.1 of Eulemur rufifrons. Taxonomy (NCBI): domain Eukaryota; kingdom Metazoa; phylum Chordata; class Mammalia; order Primates; family Lemuridae; genus Eulemur; species Eulemur rufifrons. The sequence continues at coordinate 62,701,957 of NC_091010.1, read as the reverse complement.
TACTGCCCCAAGTGATATATGAATTCAATGCAATTTCTATTAGAATTCCAACTGCCTTTGTGTGTGTGTGTGTGTGTGTGTGTGTTTGTGTAAATTTATAACCAATTCAAAAGTTTATATGAAAATACAAGGGACCCATAATAGCCAAGACAATCTTGAAAAAGAAGAATAAAGTTGGAAGATTCATGCTTTCAGATTTCAAAACTTACTACAAAGCTATAGTCGTGAAGACTGTGTGGTACTGGTATAAAGAGAGACATATAGATCAATGGAACAGAACTGAGAGTTCAAAAATAAACCCAAACATCTGTAGTTAATGAATTTTCAAGAAAGATGACAAAACCATTCAATGGGGAAGGAACAGTCTTTTCAACAAATGGTACCAAAACAACTACATATTCACATGCACAGAAATGAAGTTGGACTCCTGCCCCACACAGTATACAAAAATGAACTTAAAATGGCTCACAGACTTAAATATAAGAGCTACATCTGTAAAACTTTTAGAAGGAAACATGAGAAAATCTTTATGACCTTAGGTTAGATAATGGTTTCTTAGAAAAGCACAAGAAGCAACAACAAAAGTAGATAAACTGGACATCAAAATTAAAAACTTCTGTGCTTCAAAGGATACTATTAAGAAAGTAAAAAGCCCACAGAATGGGAGAAAATATTTGCCAGTCATATATCTGATAAGGAACTTATATGGAGAACAGATAAAGAACTCTTACAACTCAACAACAAAAAGACAAATAATCCAATTTAAAAATAGGCAAAAGATCTGAAAAAAACATTTCTCCAAAGAAGATACACAAATAACCAATAACACATGGAATAATGCTCAACATCACGAGTCATTAGGGAAATGCAAGTCAAGACCAAAATTAGATACCACTTCTCACCCCTTAGAATAGCTATAATCAAGAAGGCAAAAAAAAAAAGAAAAAAGGCAGACAATAACAAGTATTGAAAAGTGTTGACAAAGATCAAAACACTTGTAGATTGCTGGTGGGAATATAATATGGTGTAATGACTTTGGAAAATAGTCTGGAGGTTCTTCAAAAATTTAAGCAGAGAGTTATCATATAATCCAGCAATTCCACGTCTAGGTTTATGCCCAAGGTTATTGAAAATAGTTGTCTACACAAAGATTTGCACATGACTTTTCATATCAGCATTACACGTAATAGCCAAAAAGCCCATCAACTGATGAATGGATAAATAAATATGGTATATCCATACAATAGAACAGTATTCAGCCTTAACAAGGAATGAGGTACTGATACTAGTAAACATGGATGGACCTTAAAAACATACCAACTGAAAGAAGACAGACACAAAGGCCATATATTGTACAATCCCATTTATATGAAATGTCTAGAATAGGCAAATCTATAGAGATAGAAAGTAGATTAATGGTTGCCTAGGGATGAGGGCTGGGGGAACAAGGAGTGACTGCCAGTGGACACGAGCTTTCTTTTTAGGGTGATAACAATGTTCTGGAATTAGACAGTAAGGATGGTCGCACAATTTTGTGTATATACTAAAAACCACTGCATTTTACACTTTTAAAAATGTGAATTATATGGTATGTGATTTAGATCTCAATCAAGCCATTAAAGAGAAAGACAGAAAAAAAAGTATTATAACTGAGAAAGTTGAAAATTTGGGCCACAAAGAGAGATGGAGGCCAAAGTTTTTCTGTTCCCCCTTTTTTCCTCTATGTAAAATGACATTGTCTTAAAAATGATATTACCCTATAATATAATGATATTATACAAGCAAATGTTGCAACACTGTAGACCTATGCTTCTTCCACGGTTATCAGTGTCTGCCTGGGCCATGAATTATTTCTTCACGTCTCTGACCAGCACTGAATCCCTCCCCCTACCATGCCAATGTTTACTTGGTGACCTCAGGAGGCTCTAAGGGAGAATTGTTTCCCTGTCTTTTTCAACTTCTAGCAACCACCTGTATATTCTTTGGCTCGTGCTTCTTCCTCCATCTTCAAAGCCAGTAGCAGAGCATCCTCCAATCTCCCGCCATCTCTCCCACCGTTCGGTCATCAGATCACCTTTTCGTCCTCTGTATTCACCTCTTTCGCTCTCTTTCTTTCTTTCTCTCACAGATTTATAAATGTTCCTTCAAGTGTCTTATAAGGACACTTGTGATTACATTCAGGGGCCACTCAGATAACCCAGGATAATCTCCTTATCTCAAAATTCTTACCTTAATTATATCTGCAAAATTCTGTTTGCCATGCAAGGTAACAACCGCAGGTTCCAGGAGTCCAGGTCTTGATGTCTCTGGGAGCCATTATTTAGGCTGCCACAGTGGTGGGGACATGCATTTGTAGTTCCCAAACCCCACCGGAGGCACATATAATGGATGAGTCCCCTCTGAACTTTAGTGGCAACGTTACAACCAGCGAGCACTACTTTTGGGAAAAAATTTCTCCTAGGAACTTCACATGTACTATTGACCAGTTTGTTGCAATCATGTGAAATTGATCATTGCATTGCAATTCAGGTGCACATAGACCTTGCTCGGATCTTTCTGAAACCAGTGGCGGGTGGCCAAAATTCATTTCCACTTGTTTCCCGTCAGAAAGGCAAAGTTGTCGGCAGTTGCTGAATATTTCTGAGCTCTGGCCTAGAAAGGGTCTCCGGGAACCCAGGCAGCCTGGGTGTGCCACGGTGCTGCTGCTTCTCCATGCAGTGGCTCCGGTGCTGTCCTTTGATCTCTGATGTCTGTCCAGTGCTGATTTTCTCTTGTCTCCCTCACTTTCTGCCGTCCACACACCTTTATAAGACTGCTATACCCGCCTCCGTGAGGTCCCCATGTTCCTCAAGTGTGCAGCTTTCAACCTGCTGTGAGGATGGGAAAGCAACTCACACCACTGTCAGGAAAGTAGGAACAGATAAGCCTTGGCCCCGGGGCCAGAGAAAGGACCTCTCCCAGTCTCTCCCTGTGCCTTGTGAGTATACTTTCATATTTGTCTTTTGACTCCTGAACTGTTTTGTGGACTGACTTCCAAATTTTCTAAAACATTCCAGATACACGAGATTGTGAGACAGCTGTGTTCTGTATACGTGGAGCATTCCAGAATCAATCATCCTCAAAGTTAACCAAATGCCCCCGAGGCCTGCTTCTGTTTGCAGCCTGTCCTAGCTACTGAGGTAATGAGTGTCCTGTCTCTTTATCAGGAGCATCGTGGGCCAGGAAAAGAGATGCAAGAAAGGAATGAAAGACTTCTGTAGAATTCGGTCCCAGCTTTTCTTGAGCTCTTTGCTCTGAACAAAAATAAAGCAGATGTTTTGCCATCTTTGCCATCCATTGTGCCTCCAGATGTGGCACATCCCAGAGGTTCACATGATGTTTTCATATTTGTCTCCCGTTGAACTCCTGTCTCCCATTGTGTGCGAAGGTGCTTCCGTGCCAACAATACTGTGCACCAGCACTGGCTTTGGCAGGGGGGCACCTAAGGTTGCATGATCAGAGTTCATTGTGGGGGCCTTCCAAACCCTCTTTGTAATAATTATGGTCATAAAGGCTACCATGTAGGGAGTGCCCACCCCTGTGCTGAGAGTTTGCCATTTATTGAAAATAACTCTGTGAGGAGTCTAGTAATAGTCCCATTTTAAAGATCAAGAAATTGAGGCTCAGAGAGGTTAACTTATCCAAAAATCTTAGTTATTGAGTGGCAAAACTGGGATTGGAATACAACTCTGTCTGGTTTCAAAGCTTATGCTCTTAACTGCTAACTCATCCCCATCAGATGTAATCCTGTCCACTCTGGCGAGCTTTGCTGTCCTAAATCTGGAGCCTGTGACTGCCATTGCCAGCCTGGTGTATCTGCCCAGGAGACGTATCTGAACCCACAGTGAACTGGGCTTTGACCAGGACGTCATTTATTATCCGGGCCTTATATTCACCCCCTCTAAATTGAGTAAACAGTAATGTTCCAGGTCCCAGGTGTCAGTGTAAGCAACGACCTGTGTCCAGCATCCTCAAAATGCTCAAAATGTCTGATGTCTGAGCACTCACCTTTCCCCAAAGTACAGCTACCCAAGTAAATGGCTGCAGGCCCCTTTGGGGGAAGGACCAGGGACCAGCCTCTTCTTTAGTCTGTGCCCCCAGCTTCGTGATCATCCATCCTTGAATTATTTTAGCTGTACAGACTGAGAAATACTTTGTAGGCTGCCTGTCTGTCTCCCCACTGGGAATGCAAACTTCTTTTCACATTTCTACAGCTCTCTGTGGGTCGATCCCTCTGGCTGCCACTCCCTAGCTCGCTGCTTAGGCCAATGATTACAAATGCCTTGCATTGAAGGGGAAGTGCTACCCCCGGACCTCTATCAGCAGCACGGTTACCGGGGAGCCCTGTGTTGCATCAGGATCTCCTCCTGTAGTCTTGGCCTTCAGAGAAGAGCCCCCACTCAGTCCTTAAAGCTACTTCCTTCTCACCATGCACTCTTTCGCTTTGGCAAATGCAGTGTTCCTCCAGGCCCTCCTGCAGAACTATCAGCTGTTGGGTTCTCTGGCCTCACATGGCACACCCACTCTAATGTGCCCACTTCTCTCAGCCTTTTGATCCCTTCCTTCCTCTTCCTCCATGGCAGATCGAGTTTCTCCACGCCACTTAGCATCGTATTTTCTAAGCTTTCGGGATATTAGTTCCATCTAACGTTGCATCAATGGAGAATGCCTCCATATCAATGCATTTTCCCTGTCCAACTTTGCATTTCATCTCCAGCAACCTCACCATTCCCTCCCACGCATTCTCTCCTGGCTCCCGTTGGACACGTTGGCTGGGTCCCGCAGCTCCTTTGTCTGTAGCCCCTTTTCTCTCAGAGTGGATCACACTTCTCTGGCCAGGTTACGTTGTGACTTGACCCTACTTATGGGGCTGTTGGCCAGGAGCAGAGCTGAGAGTAGATTTGCAAGGGGCAGGGCGGGACTGGGACTTGTCATGTATTGTCTTGCAAAACAGAACTTCACCATTGTCTCCTTGTAAAGGTAGCCATCAACCTTTAAGGAGAAGACTAAGATATTTTTTCAGGCCTAGAGAATTCCAGGGGATCTAGGGATTTAGAGGTTTTAATATATTAACCCAGATGTCCCCTCCCCCTCATTCCTAAACAAGGACCTTGGCCTCGCAGACCTGCCAGGGCTGAGACTTCAATGTTCTTTTGAGCTTTTCTACTTTTATAATTAAACCCGAGGCATGCTTCTCAGCTATCTCTGCTCTGTAGTTGCAGAGGATGAAGGTCTTCATATGCTGCCACGGAGTTCCTTTAGTTTTCACACTTTTCTTCATCTTGCTATTTAATCACCATTAGCCTTTTATTACATTTTTCTCTAATGCATTGATAGCATCTAGCAACAACCATCTAATTTAATAGTTCTTATAATTTTTTTCCCCCTCAAAACTCTTAAATGCCTGAGATCCCACATCCATTAGAGTATTTCCCTCCTAAGTATCATGCCCTGGTTCACCACCACTGAAAATTTTAACAAGTGCACCATGACTGCAAGCATCTACCACCAGCGATGAGGCAGCCACTGGCAGGTGACCTAGTTCCAACATACTCCTGGGACCAACATTCAGAGGTCAGGTTCCCCAGCAAACAGACTGCATGCAGGTTTCCTGGGAGTGGTCTCAGGACCAACCCTGTGAAGGGTGAGGGAAGTGGGAGCAGGTGGGGGGGGGACGGGTGTGAGGGGAGGCAGAAGTGATCCTGGGATCCAGTTGCAACAAGGGTCTCAGCCAATCGCATGGTGAGCTCTGGAGCTGGACTCTCCCTAGTTGGGGCCAGGGGGCTGGAATGCTATGTCTCCCACATCAGCAAGTAGTAAGATGCAGGCTGCCCCCAGGTGAGGGATGGAATCTTGCATGAGGCTGCTTTTAGGAATAAGGACAATTCTGGAGAGGGGTTAGAGAGAGGCTACAGCAGCCAAGTCTTGTAGCAGCTGGGGAATGAGCACCTCCAGCCCAGTGGCATGTCTGGACAGCACATCCATTCACTTCTTTCCAAAGAGAGAGAGAGAGCAGGAAAGAGATTTTTAAAAAATAGCCCTTTTGTTTTTTATTTTATATTTTTATTTATTTTTGAGATAGGGTCTCTGTCACCCAAGCTACAGAGACCCTATCATCATAGTGTCATCATAGCTCACTGCAACCTCAAATTTCTGGGCTCAAAGTGATCCTCTCAAGTGGCTGGGACTACAGGTGCGTGCCACCATGACTGGCTAAGTTTTTTTTTTTTTTTTTTTTTTTTTGAGACAGAATCTTGCTATGTTGCCTAGGCTGGTCTTGAAATCCTGGCCTCAAGCAATCATCCTGCTGGGATTACAGGCATGAGCCACCATACCTGGCTGCTTTATATTTTAAATGATTGCTCTAGAGATTAAAATTTGCATCCTTAATATAAAATACACTGAATTAATCTTACACTACTGCAAATGAGTTTTTAACAATAAATTCATATTTATCGCCCCCCATCTTTGACTCTATGATGCTATGTATTTTACTTCTACATGTTATAAACTCCATAGCACATCGCTATTATTTTTGCCTCAAACAATTGTCTTTTAAATAAATTAAGCATTGATGAGAAACAGTCTTTCATATTTATTCACATATTTGCCCTTTGGGGTGCTCCTTGTTTCTTTTTGTAGCTAGACCTTTCTGATCTTGTCAGTAGTTGCGCTAAGAAGGGGTTAAGCTGTGCTTCCAGATGCCCTTGGTTCCTTTTTGGGTTAAACTCTGGGCTTCCGAATCCAAGCACCACAGGGTGTGTTTTCCAGCTCTTCTTCCCCTGCCACTTCCTCAGCAAAATCCGGGACCGGGTGTGGTACGAGGGGGAGAATTATCGGGCTGAGTGATTTGCTTGGGGCTCCCCCAGATGCCATCCATCCCGCCAGCTCGCACGGTCACCTCAGTTTCAGGCGGGTGCTCCTCAAGGTCCCCCCAGCTCCGGCAGGACGCCCCTCCATCTTCTCATGCAGGACCTGGCCCCTCCCCCAGGTACGGAAGCGGGTCCTTCTCCCCGGGGTTCAGCTCTTGGAGGGCTCCTCACATCCCCCTGCCGTTAACTAGCCTGGTAGAAAAACACGCTCTTTGTTTCGTCCAAGTTTCTCTTGTATTACCCCAAGAACAAAGGTCTTTCCCGTGTGCCTGCATTCTAACCGGAAGCGGAAGTGGCCTCTGCTCGTTCTCGGGACTTTTGTTCTCTTTCCTCCTTTATCGGTGGGTCGTGAGGAGCGTGGATGGTTCTACACGACGGGGCCAGCATGAGCACAGGTCTCTGGTTTAGCCGAAGCCGTTGGCTGGGATGCGCCATGGTCTCTCCCCTGCTTGGAACGGCCGCCATGTCCTTCTGCATCCAAAGGGCGACCCCGGGGAGTGACCAGAGCACGCGGAGCGTCACAGGTGAGGACGCCGGGGCTTAGCTGCAGGTGTTGCTGCCAAACCGCTGTGGGGTCTGGGGCTCCTCACAACCTCTTTAGATTTCCATTTCTTCATTTGCAAAGTGAGGAGTTCCTGCCGTACTACCTTAGGGGAGAATTCAGCTGTAGCGTTTTAAGATTTCAGCTCAGCTTTTGCATGGAAAAAAATGAAGAGGGCATTTTGTGGTATCTGAGTTCCGGTAACGTGAGAGGTTCCAGTCACGCTACCTCCCTCATTAACTTGTGATGATAATGTACACACAAGGCACTAATTCCTTATTTTTTAAAAATAAGATGGTGGCTAATTTGATTTGAATGCGCCAGACTGTGAGTATGCTTCGTGATTTTTAATCCAATTAGTGTCGGAGATACTAATGATTCTAAGGGTATCTGGTTTCTGCTTATGGTGTAAGTTCTGTGCCCCGATGACTCATGTTTCAAGAAGGGAGAAGATGGGGCCTATAGTCAATAAAAGGGCTCTGTTTATACGGTTTCTTTGTTTTCTGTTATTAAACCCAAGTGGCAGGGAGTGTGGGCCTTGCTTTTAGCTCAGATTTCAATAAGCAGCAGAAAACCCAGACAATTTTGACTTGAAAGTTTGCCATACAAACTAGCATTATTTTTAAATAGGGTCTCAAAACATCCTACCTGAAGGTAAACAAAACCTGCCACCATGCTGGGGAACATTCTGGAAGTCTCAGTCCAGAGGTCAAGGGTCAATAAGCCAGTAAGCTAGCTCTTGATTTGATCTGAATTAAACAGGCAGACAATCTTTAGGGCCTGATTCACCCCATCCTTGCAGCCTTTCTCTTTATGTTAGACCTGAAAGTCAGTCTGAACCACTCACCAAATAAGTAATATTTTCACTGAGAAAATAGTGCCCGGAATCAAATATTCAACTCTGTTTTGGTTGGCACCACATCAGTTTAATACTACGAAGAACTTCTAAAAAGAATGTGTGTTTGTAGTAACATTGTGGTGCAATTTTCACACTTAATTTTTTTTAATTAATAAAACTCTTTATCACTTTGAAGGTAATTTGAAGGTAATAAGAAACTTTGTCCTTGGCTGTTGTGGATAAAAGTCACATGAAACTATCTTAGACATAATACCAGTTGTGCCTTATGGCCCCTGTGATAAATCAGCCTACAATCCAATTTTTATGTGACAAGAAAGTGAAAAGAAAACAGAGAAAAGCGAAAATGATAGATAGGAAAACACTTTGTAGATCTCATTTGTTTGAGAACATGTTTTTTGAGCTGTGATCCCACTCTTATGACTAGGGAATAAAGTTGGTCATGAAGTGCAGTCTTGTTTAGTATTGTTCAGAGGGAAATGTTGCTTGATAGTTTTGGTGTTATTTCCCAAGATGGAATTTAATATCTCTGCTTCTGAGGCTCTTAGGTGACCATAAAAAAATAAATGGGAGAATGAATCTTTTATTTTTTTCAGTAGGAAAATAAAACCCTGGGACATCATTACCCACATTGCCCTCTATAATGAATCTGGCTTTGTATGTTTAACTAATTTTGAAACATAGATGAGACCAACTAAAATACTGTGCAGAAATTAAAAATAAATATGGTCCCATCAGTGAAGTGTTGTGGAGAGTATGAAAAACATACCTCTGTCAAGAATGTAGAAAACAGGGCAATAGGGAATAGCCTTGAAATAATGTCTTTTTTTTGAAGACTCTAGAAAAATCAAAAGAATATTGAACATTGGATCAGGTTCATGGCAAAAGGGTAGTGACCAGATTATTTCTTCTTGGCACTTTCAGGAAAGGGATTAGTTAATTGGATCTGTGGTTTTTAGATTTAGTTAGTGCTTCTGGCATAACTGCTGGATGGAGCCAGGTTCTTGGGTCCATTTTCCTACTGGATCCTATGCCCAGTTCCACAGTATGAGAGGAAAAGATTCTGCATTTCATCAGCGCCAGCATGTTTTGACAGCCTAATGCAATGAGACACACATTTATTTCAGCAGCCCAGGGAACATAGATGTCATTGAGTACCAGGGGAAAGGTTCTTTTTGCAGATGCAGATCTATATCATTATCTGTACTATTATCTATGCTAGTATCTCACATCCAAAAGGAGAGGTAGGGAAGAGAGGAGGTGTAGCTGGGAAAGAAAGAATGCAAACTCCAACCACATTAAGTCAAATGACTGGGACTGGATCTTCATTTCTTCACTAAAAAAGGGATAGGACTATAGCAGATTATCTCAAAAATAGCAATCTCCCCCTCATCCCAAGTCTACCATTCTAGGAGTTGATGAAATTGTTTTTTCTTAGAAGGTTAAGGTTCATGTTTGTTAAATACTCTGATGTGCTAGCACATCTGTATTTATAAATTACACACTTTTTTAAATTGCCTTTTAGAAGGCTAATTCAAAACTCATGATTCCAGAAGAAAATTATTTACAGTGAATTGAAAAGATAAATAGCCAATGAGCATCCTGATTATATCCAAATTCTTGGGTAGGTTTGAAAGATGCTAGTTTATAATTCATACCAGCAGTATGCTCTCTCCCTAGTTGTGAGTGACTATTTTACCCAGACAGTCCAACCCTCTAAATGTCAAAAACAAACCAAAGCAACAAATAGAAAAAGAAGCAAACAACAAGAAAGCAAAATAAGGGGAAAATATAATTCAGATTCTTGCCTTTTACATCATCCTAAGACAAGATTACGCCTTCAGATGTTTCCTTTTAGAATTCAGACATTTCGAGTGTTTTGCATTTGATCACCCCAGACACTGGCCACTGGGGAGAAATGAGAATGGGAAAAATGGCTTCCCTCCAACCTACCTCTTTCAAGAGGGATTCCAGCAGGGCACCTGGTGGAGTTTCAGCAAGAAGCAGGTTTAACTTAACTCTCTCCCCTTGATTTCCTTCCCCACATCCTCAGATATACTCCAGAAACTGTAGAGTATAGCATGACTTCTTTTTGAGGTGGCCATGAAGAAAATTTAGAGAGAATTGAAAGACCTTGGATCTAGTTCCAATGTAGCCATTCAGGAGCCCTGTGAATTGGGGAAAAGATCCCTGAGACTCAGTTTCTCCACCCCAGGAAAAATGGAACTGCCTGACTGGTCCCCAAGGTCTTATCCACCTCTAACCTTCCTTGGCTCTGATTCGTTGTCCATAAATGTTTAGCAAGTGTCCCAGAGATTTAACTTACTTGTTTGCAGAACTAGAACCTTCTACAAGAGTAAAAAAGAAAACAAAGAAAACAGAGATACCACCTTCAAATTATCTAAAGCTATAAGTTTTGAGTGGGTTTTGGTATATCTCTTCTTCTCAATAAATAAAAATCTTTAGAGACAATTATTTAAAATTAATTATTGAACTAGTTTAGAGTTATTATAATTATGAAAGAAATGTATTGGCGCTAAGTACTTGCTAATTCCAAGATGACTCAGGTTTTAAATATTTAACTTGTAAATATTGTGATTCAGACAAACATAACTTAATGAACAAGGAAGTTCAGGAGATTAAAATCCAGGAACATCATGCTGCAGTTGGGTCACGTTATACATTGTGCAACCTCATGAGCACATATTTATTGTTTGGGACAAGAGATTTCAGTTAAGGATGCATAGCTTTGTGTGGTGGTAGCCTGCTTCTTCAGATTGCCTTTCATCATTTTTTTCCTTCCTTTGCTGTTTTAAATATTGTACGCCTCTCTTTGGAGAGGCTGCCCCAAATAGCAACCAGTCCTGTGGCACTGCATTCATCCGGGTTTGGAGCATTGCCGTAGGTGCTTTAGTTGCCTGAGTACCACAAGAATCTCAGATAAAGTGCAACTGTCTGTCATCCTATGCCTCTCAGTTCCAAATTGACTCTTCATTGCCTGCTCTTGGAGAATGTAGAGAGCCCCTTAAAATTTTTTCCTTTGGCAGCCGGTGCAATATCTAGCTGTGTTAGTAGAAGGCACTGAAGAGACATTGCAGGAGGAAGGGGCTTTTCTTTCTGGTCTGTGGCTCGCTTGTCTCTTGCACCTGGTAGGGCTTTTCCAGCACCGGGTTCTGGTGGTACCCAGAGCTTCCCTGGTGTCTAGCACCTGCAGCAAGGGTGGCTTCCCCAGCTCCAAGCTCCTCAGTGGACATAGTCTGCAGCACCTAGTGGCCAGCAGCTTATCTCAATATCCACCCCCAAGGCACTCTTGTAATCTTGTAAGTGGTGGCTTGTGTCACAGAGACACTACTTCTGTGAACAGCTTTCCCTGGCACTCCAACGGGCAGATTTCCAGCAAGTTCCTCTGGCATGGCACCACAGCAATTTCCCTGCCTTCCAGTGAGCCTTGGCCATTCCTTCTCAAAAATGCCTGGATCTCAGCCCCAGGGTAGGGTGGAGGGGTGAGGGTTCCTCCTCAGGCTCTCTACATAAACCCTAGGGGAGCAACTGCTTCTTCTATCTGCTAGTTCTGTATTCCTTAGAGTTCACTTTATCTAGTAGTAGCCAATCCCCCATTTTTCCAATCTTAAAGTCAACAATTCTTTCCATTAAACTTTTCTTATTCAAATTACTGTGTGGTTTCTTTCTTCTTATTAGACCCTGACTGATACACATCCCAAGGTGAAAATTTTCATGTATTTATGGAAAGAGAGAGAGAAAGAGAATTTAAACTGAAACAGATATAGTTAAGTTCATTGTTCGTTCACTAATGTTGGGGCGGTTGGTTTGGGTACAAGGTCTCTTTTGTCTTGCATTACTGTGTATTCATCTGTTAGGGCTACCATAACAATAGTCCACAGACCGGTGGCTTAAACAACGGAAATCTATTTTCTCCCAGTTCTGGAGGGTAGACATCCAAGATCAGAGTGTCAGGAGATTTGGTTTCTCTTGAGGCCTCTTTCCTTGGCTTGCAGATGGCCACTTTCTCGCTGTGTCCTCACATGGTCTTCTCTGTGTGCATTCATCCCTAGTGTCCTTCCATGTACCCAAATTTCCTCTTATAAGGACACCAGTAAGATTGGATTAGGCCTATTGTTATGGCCTCATTTTAACTTAATCACCTCTTTAAAGGCCTTATCTCCAAATATGGTCACATTCCGAGGCACTGGGGGTTAGGGCTTTAACATGTGACTGTTGGAGGGACACAGTTCCACCCATATCATAGTGGTTTTTATTTTCTAACTTTAGTATTAGATATCATGTAGAAGTAACTCTGTGGCAGTAAGATGATCAAACTTGGCTTTGGAAGACCTGATCTGGGGACAAGGTTCCACTATTTACCAGCTGGGCAGGTTGTTGAACTTCTTGAATCTCAGTTTCCTCATCAGTTAAAAGGACTTAAAGGGACATAACAGGGATTCACTGAGATCACATAAATGAAAGTTTTTTAGAACCTACAGAGAACATTATAAAAAGTGAGGTATTCCTTGGTAAGTGTATGAAATCACACATTTTAAAAAACCCTCCAGTTACATTTCATACTTGATACTCATTAAAAGGCATTGCCAACCTATTAAACATGTGTTAAGTATAAAGGATTTGTATGCCAGAAAATCTTTTGTTTATTAGACACAGGAAAAATTTCTCTGGTCTCACAACTGTCACAACATGCTAGGTAATCTTGGTCAAACCCAAATTTTGGATTAATTATTGTAACATTAATTATTGTAACATCCCTTTTATTTTCTCATCTTCTATAGAAGCAATATGTCATATATTTCAAGTCCCATGAATTATTTAATTGATTTAGCCCTAGTTTTTGGAAAAGATAGAAACTATATGGTCTTCAGAATGACAGCCAGCAAATTTTTTGGCAATTACAATATTCGCTAATGGACGGAGAAGACAGAAACCATAATCTGCTGTTCATTTCACTCAATATCACAGCATCCCTCCCCAAGAAATTCAGTGCTTGCAGTCATCCTGCACAGTGAGAAACTGAGGCACCAAATATCATTGCCGTGTTCAGGTCCTGAAGGGAAAGGAATCTCTCATTTGTTGAGGAGTTTTATATACAAGGCATATTGTACAAATTTCATTTAATCTTCACAACATCCCTAGGGATCAAATATTATTATTAAACCATGTTACAGATAAGGAAAATGAGGCCCACGGAAAGTAAATAACTTGTCCAGAGTCATGTGGCTAATAATAGTAGATTAGAGATTAGAACTCAGGGCTGCCTGACTCTGCTACTGCGTGTCTTATCAAACCCTTTGATAACTGGACTTTATTCACAATGGCCTCAATTTAATAGTACTATTAGCAGCATAATTGTCATTGGCTATGAAGCAATTAGCAGTTGAATCTAGCAGAGCTTGAATTAATAAAATTCTCTAGAGATTAGTTACATAAGAGTTCTTAGATTACATCACCAATATTAAAAGTTAAGCCCTGAATTACAAAAAAAAATTTTGGCAAATATTCAACCATGTTCTGTAATAGCACCAATTGGCTATTTGCCTCTTGTGCATATATAATCATTATCTACAGTGATATTTGTTCTGTTGCCTTTTCAGTTTTCCCTTTGCCATCTATGTATGCATTAACTTAACCTGTAGAGCAAGTTATGTTCACATATTTATCTAGTAAAGGAAAGTGCACTTATGATAACTATTTTCCTTTTTAATTTTTATATCAGATTCAGCAGCTGAGAAATAGCATGCTGGCGTTATTATATTTTTTAAATTTAGATTCATTCTAGTTTGTGCTAGATCTTTTTAAAAGGCTTGAAGTTTAGCCCTCTATAAGCTTCACTTTGAAATCTTGTTGGAACAATCTAGAAGACTGATTTTATTTCACAAGGAACACAGGGGAAAAAATCACATCAAACTTTACTGAAATTGAAGAGGCAAGTCATGAGGCTCAAATAGGGGCTGAATAAGGCCTTTACTGCTTTAATAATGGGAGGGAGGAAGTGACGTCAGTTAAGCGGGACCATTAAAGGGGAGTCATTTCCCTTTGAGGTGTCTTTCTTGGAGTTCTTCCCTTACAGGGCTTTGTAGTTCTGCTGTTTCGATACTGGACTTCACTCCCTGCTGGCTGAGTCCCTTGAGATCAGGAGATGTTTTACTCAGCCTTATATCCTATTCTTCATCTTGTCTGAACTGCCTTAACGTGGACCATCCCCACCTCTAACTGGACTACCGCAGGGGCTTCCAGAAAAATTCTCTGCCTCTGATCTCCTCAGCAGAGGAGATGTGATGTGATGTGACGCAGTCCTGACACTTCCCCATCTGGTGCCAGATTGCTCCTCAGATACCACTGGACTCCATCATTGACACTGACCTTACAAAATTTGGCCCAAACCAAATACTTTGTTAACTGTGTTCTCCAGCATCTCTACTCCTTCCCTGACCCACCCCCTGCAACCTGTGAAGGAAGTAAACATGATGATGTGATATTGAGAACCTTGCAATGGGGTGCTGGGAACTTCTTTGGACTGAGTGGTCAAAGGAGGCCTCTTTGAGGAGGTGGCATTTGTGTGGGGATGTTTGGGAGCTGACCATGTGGAGAAACAGGGAAAGAACATAAACAGGCAGAAGGAAGCTCAAATGCAAAGGCCATGTGGGAAGACAGAGTCTGGCCTTTTAAAGGGACATAAGGAGACCAGGGTACTGGAGCACAGTGAGGATGGGACCTGCGGATTATGCAGCAGGTGGGTCCTGGGGAAGCTTGTCAGCCTTGAAGAAAGGGCAGCGGTGAGCCTCTGAAAGCACTGAAGTCAGGCAATGAGATGACATGGTCTACATTTTGAAAAGATCATTCTGGCTGCCGGGTAGAAGGAAATGGAGGGGGCTCCAGTTCCATACAACTGTTTTCTAAAGTCACCTTTCTGAACACAACCTGTGTATAGATGAGGGATTATTTCTTTCTTAGTTGTAATAAGGGCCACAGCATCTTTCTTTGGGTCTGCACTTTGAAATTTCCATGGAGTAGGCAGGTGTCAAGGTACTTCTTTGAAACTATGGTGCAGTTTTGATAATATTCTGCTCAATAAAGTCATACTTCCATTACTAACACTTGCATTCCAGAATTAAACATGCCTTACGTACCTGCTCTGTACCAGACATGGTAGTTGGTATTGAGAATACAGGGGCAAATGAAAGTGATTCTAATCCTAGAGAGACTTAAGAGTATAGGAGACTAGTGTGGTTCCTGGTGGTCCATGTTTGATGTTCTGTTGGTACATCATCTTAAGACTCTTAACCAATCATGTATTTTCACACTTGATGATATTATAACATTGTATTCTTTCTGTCAGCTTATATTAATAATATACTATAATCATCAGGTGATATTTTCACAGCACAGTCACATACTTTTCTGTATTTCCCAATCAAATCTGTGCAGTTGGTTTTTCCCTTCTCATACTTGGTCTCAATGACTTGTTGTCTTTGGTTCTGATGACATTTCTAAGGATATTTATAAAATTGAATATTAACTGCAGACAGCTTATGCTCACTTCAGAGAAGTCTTTCTCCTTATAATAAAAAATGATGCTGATTAAATTGTTCCAGGAGTGGGGTTGACTGTGGTATCTCCACAGTAGTTCGATGGTTTTTTTCCGAGTGTTGGCAGAAGCTAGCTAGAAAGTGACCAACTTCTGTCTGTTTCTTTAAAGTAGAACTATGATTGAGTTTGAGGACAGACCTGAGATTTGCAAGGACTTTAGAAATTTGAGGTATGTGCCCCATAGTTAAAAAATTATATCTTAGACAAGTAGCCTATTTTTGAGGAGAACATTTAGCATTCTATTCACAACCACATTTGTTACATTTGGCTCCAGCAGGAAAAATTAAAATCTTGTGTTTGTCAGCAGTGAGGCCAGGATGCCTATACCCCAAGTTTAAATATCCAGGAATCATCCAATGGTTTGCTTTTATTGTTCATAAAGTCAGCAGAGACAAACCACCTGAGTAGTTCCAGATGTTGAATCAACAAGGCCATACTTCACAGACCTACATGTAAAAAGTAAATTTATAGGCCAAGAAAAGGCGGGGAGGATTGTGCTGTTTTAGAATAGAAAGATGCTTTCATTCTTAAAACAGATTAAACACAGGACGTCTAGCCTTGCAGATGGCAGGGCTAGGTGACATTTACTGTTCTTTGGCCACTTGAGGCTTTGGGCTGTAATCCATTCCTCTTTGCCCTGGTTGTTGAACAGAAATCCTAGCGATTGGCTGGCCAACTCCAGAGGACTGGGCTGTTTTAAGATAGCAAGGCTCTCTACAATTTTAACAAAATTACTTGAGGGTAACATGGCAAAGAAAAATGTCTCCACATTGGCACAAATGCTGGAGAACATAGAGACATAAATGTGGCTTGCAGTTATTAAAGCCTACTCCATCTCACTGGTATTTTGGCAATGAAGCCAACATTGTTCTAGGCACCTTGCTTTGTGAGTTGGCTACCGAGGTAACATTATAGGGTGGTAAATAACACAACTTGCGTGGGCCTGGGGCCAGGAGGTTGGAATTTGTTGCCATAAATCTTAAAACTGCTGAAGGTATCTTATGTTCAAGTTTATCAGGCACAGCCAAAAAGTGCAAGTTCTGATATCTAGAGTGCCTACATGGCTATAATACATAACCTTACTAAGTGGCAGAGAATTTTTATGCCTACTGGCAAGAATCCAAACAAATATTCGACTATCTCTCCACAAGATATTTCAGTGAAGTGACCCAAGTTATCCAAGTAAGATTCTGGCTCATAAATCTGGGCTGGAATAATAGCATCATTCTGTGTCCTAAATATTACATTACAATGAGCAAAAGATGGAAGCATCTCTGCTTGCTCAGAGCATCACGCCATTGTCAATCGATGAGTCAGAATGATGATCATACACTCTCCTGTATTGAGCAGTAGCTAAAATCTAACATTTATTGAGAGGGAATTATGTGTTGAGCGTAGTAGTTAATGGACTTCAAACACTTTCTTATTTAAGCCTCTCAAGTAACATTACGAAGGAGGTGCTCTTGACAAATCAGGAACCCAAAGCACAGAGTAGTTCAGCAAATTGCCCAGGATGTTAATAGCAAAGTGATGGAGTATCACTCACACCAGCCAGTCCACCACACTGTAGCCCACACTCAAGGCCTGTTTTGACAATGATAGAATTTTTTTTTAATCTTGGGCATTTTGAAATATTAATGACAGTCAAAAATGATCAAGAATAATGGAAGGAATCTCACATAGCTATTCCTGAAGCTTAAGAAGTAAATATAGCCAGCACAGTTAAACCCATCTTGTATACTTTCCTCAACTGCATTCCTTGCCCTTCCGCACCCCAGAGGTAACTTTTAACCTGACCTTGAGCCTTCTCATTCCCATGCATTGCTTTATACTTTCACCACATCCATGTGTATCTGTAAACTATGTACCTAGTATGGTTTTGTATGTTTGTATGAATGATGTATCATACCTTGTGTGTTCTTTTACAGCTGTTTTTGCTCAATATTGTAAGTGATGGTTAATTTTATGTATCAGCTTGACTGGATCAGGGGATGCCCAGATAGCTGGTTAAACATTATTTCTGAGTGTGTCTGTGAGGGTGTTTCTGGATGAGATTAGCATTTGAATTGGTGGGCTCAGTAAAAGAGCCCCCCTCCTTAGTGTGGGTGGGCATCACCCAGTCTGTTGAGGGCTTCCACAGAATGGAAGAGGGAGGAAGGAGGAATTTCCCTCTCCCTGTTTTCCCTGCCTCACTGCTTGAATTGGGACATCTCATCTCATCTTCTCCTGCTGTTGGACTTGAATTTACATTCACTCCCGTGGTTCTCAGGCCGCAGACTCAGGCTGGAACTACACCACCTGTTTTCCTGGGTCTCCAGCTTGAAGATGGTAGATTCGGAGCCTTGTTAGAATCCAAAATTGTGTGAGCCAATTCCTTATAATAAATCTCTCCCTCCACCCCCTCATTGGAGGACTTGGAAACTGACAAATTTGAAAACAACAAGAAGGGACTGAAAGCCGGAAAGAATCATTTGGGTCTTTGTTTTGTGGAGGCTGATTAATGAAACTGGAAGCCAATTATTTCTATCTGTGACTTTCTTTCCCTAACATCAGATGGCACCTTGGCAATCGGGATCATTTAGAAGCAGAAAGATCATCAGTTGTTTTGCTCTCTACATAAAGCATTTCTAGAGGAATAAAGTTGAATATTTGGGGAGGAATACAATGTTAAATGTTTTATTACTTAAAATTTGAGCAAACTGGTAAAATCTAAATCAGATTATAGTTTAATAGTATTGCACCGATGTCAATGTTTTAGTTTTGATGTTATTACTATAGGTATGTAAGGTGCCAACACTGGGGGAAACAGGGTGCAGGGAACCCTCTGCTATTTTAGAAACTTCTAGGCTGAGTTTAAAATCATTTCAAAATAAAAAGTTAAAAAGAAAAAACCTGAGCTGCTCCTTTTGCTGTTTAGATTTTGAGCCAGGCAGTCCTCGTCAATAAGGCATTTTATAGCAGCATGCTTAGGACAGGTGGGGAGTGGGAATTTTGAAACAATATCTAGCAGCCAGGAAATTTGCTGGAAGGTAAGGTTAGTGCTTACCTAGAAGTTTACAATCATCCAACCTGTGAGAACGTATTGGTGATGCAGTCCAGCCCCCAACCCCAGAGGCACCATGCTTCAGGGTTTCCCAGCTGTGGTACAGTTGACATTTTAGAATGGACAACTCTTTGTTGAGGGGCTGGCGTGTGCACGGGGTGGGGGGGGGTATTGGCATCATGATTTCTACCTACTAGATCCCAATAGTACCCTGACCCCAAGTTGTAACAACCAATAAAATATTTGCAGACATTGCTAAGTGCTCCTGGTTGAGAATCTCTGCTATGCTTAGAAAACAAATCTTTTAAAAGAAAATGAAAACTTAATGACAGGACCCTCCCACCCATCTTTCTTCCATTGGCCTTAAAGCACAAACTCCTTGAATAGAGATTCCGTATTTTTTTTTTAAATATACAATCTTACTCATTCTTTAGTGTCTTGGACATATACAGTGATACTGAAATAGAAATATTTTCTGCTCTTAAAAAACTATCTGAAACAGATATTTCAGAAGGAGAAATGTACATAAGATCCCAAAAGAACAGCACGTGTACAATGTTGGCCTTATTGAGTATCATGGAGTCATAATTTCACACATGAAGGTAATTCGTTACATTAAAACCTTCACAGGCTTTAGTTTATTTAAGCCTCTGGGGCTAACACAGCACATTTCTAAATATTATGGGTTTTGTAAAGGTGCATGACGAACCAGCAGACTGTTGGTGCGCTGGAAAAGTGATAAAAATCAGCGCTGAGCTTAATCACGGCTTTCTCTGGAGTGTATATTTATGTGGTGATGTCAGCATGGTATCCCGTAACTGGCTGAAGGTCATGTTCTGTGTTCATCTGCACAGGATTTAGAAACTCTCAAACAGACTTGCTGGAGAAAAACGGCCGGCCGAATTGGAGCGTGGCTGCCACTTCGCAGTCTGCGTTCTCCTCGAGCAAAGGAGCTGAACAAAGAAATCCATCTTTAAATGAATTCAAAACCGCAGCGGCTCCGTCTTTGGCCACATGAGTTATTTGAGTTATTGAGGCTGGCTCCAGTGTCAAGCCACGTATGTTGCCTTAATGTATTTATTTAACCCAGGACTGCCACGGAGGAGGCAAACCCACCTCAGCACGTGAAGGTCTGCGACAAAGGGAACATTCAGACCAGATCCTGGGTAACAAACACATCAGGAACTCTGGAAAGGGGAAGATGTTGCAAGCCCAGCACAATGCTCGGCTTTATTCCCCCCTCCCCCCACGTGGAGGCAGACTGTAGTCGGCCAAACTGTAAACTGTTGTTGGCTGAGCAGACCCAGCCGGGTGGCAGAGCTGGAGGGGGAGGGGGCTGCTCGGATCCCAGTGGTGGTGCAGACACTGCATGTCTGGGGCTGCTGTCAGTGCCTTTGTCTTTCCCTTCAGGGACACAGTATCGGCTGGATGCAGGGCGGTGGCCTCTGCACAGAAAGAATCTAGAAGCCCATCATCCACCCTCTATTCCATGAGCCCACGCAGCAGTCTGCCCCCGCCCCCACCAGGGCCTGGACTCAGGCAGACTCACCCCACATCTGGAGGTGAACACTGATGTCTGTGAGCATTGCCTTCATGGACCAAGTCCTCTAATTACGATGGCTCTACAGGTGACACACTCACCAGGACAGTCACAGTTAGGGAATCCCAGCTGAAGGTATTTGGTTTGGTTTTTCTCATTTGGTCACTTTGGCAATTGGGCAGCAGCTTGATGGCTTAGGGGGAAGTAGAGGCCCCGTACCATGGGAGATAGCTTTGTCTTCCCATCAAATCCAACTGAGAGGCCACCCAGGAAATCCACTCTATTGATCAGAAATCTCTCCAGCGCAAATGATGGAGGCACCACTCAAACTAACCTCAACAAAAACTAACCACCCCACATTTATGTACCAGGCACTGTTCTAAGTCCTTCCCTATATTAGTACATTTCACCTTCACAACAGCTCTGTGAGGTAAGACTATCATCATTCCCATGTTACAAATGAAGAAACTGAGGCACAAAGAATTGAAGCAGCTTGCCTCCAAGTCACACAGTGCTTCAGCCACAGCTGGGACCTGGGTTGGGTACTGGGGTGATGTGCAGACACACAGGAAGAGCTGCAGGGACTTTATACCACCCAGCACTTTCTCCGGCATATGCCTGATCCACCTTCCTCCCTGTTTCTCTGTGAATGGTGGTGTCAGTCTCCTGGGAAAGAAGGCCCTTTCTAAGCAGGGGAAAGCGTGGCTGTCTGAAGCCTCAGCTGAGTAAAGAGGTTGCAAAGAGTTGCCCAATTCCACAGCCTCATTACCTAGCACCAAGGTGTCCATGCAAAGGGTGACTCTTTATTGACACGCTGAGGGAGGTGGCAGGTGGATGACTTCATGGTTTTCTTAAGAGAGCATGAACTATGGGGCCAGGAAGGCCTGTGTTAGAAACCAAAATCTATCATTTATCAGCTAAAGGACCAGGGGCAACTTATTCTTTCTGAACCAAATGTAGCTTTCCCATTCATAAACTGAAAACAATCCTATATAACTTCTAAGTTATGAGTGTTACAAATCTTTCATATATTAAACAAATAGGGAACAATTAGTGGGTGCCTGTCACTGTGCTAGCCCCTGGATATTGCACATACAAAGCTGAACCCAGGTGTTAGAACCCAGCAGGTATTAATGCATGGAGCCTCTTGGGATTATGAATATTGTTTGGTAGCAGGACAGCACTACTTTTCTCCTCCAATCAGAGAATGATTGGACACTTCTGTCTGTGTGACATGAATGGAATTACTGTAGTCTTTGAATAGTGAGCTGTCTAAAGCTTCTGTGCAATGCCTGCATGGGTGCGCATTTGCTTTGGGAAATGTGAAATAGACGGTGATAACATCAAGGGAAGAGTTTCCATGCCCACAGGTCTCTTTGGATGAACTGCACAGCTATGAGTAGACCCAGGCACAAACAACTCCCGGTGCTGTTAGCAGCCAGCATCTCGCCCTGGCCTGCACCTCGCAGCCCCTTCTCACTCCTCCACTAACCCGTTCGTGTCCTTCAAAGCTTAGGGTGGGGCTACCTCCTCCAGGAAGCCATCTTCAGTTATCACTTTCTTTACCACCCCAGACTGGTCCCCCAGTGCCATCAGCATCCTCCATCATAAGCCTTAGCACACAGGCTTCCAGTCATGTTCTTCTCTTCCTCCTCTGCTAGACTGTGGACTTGAGTACAGGGACAATAGTCCCCTTATCTGCAGTTTTGTTTTCTGAGGTTTCAGTTATCTGCAGCCAACCACAGTCTGAAAATATTAAATAAAAAATTCCAGAAGTAAACAATTCATAAGCTTTAAATTGTGTACTATTCTGAGTAGTATGATGAAATCTTGTGCTGTCACCTCATCACATAAGCATGTTGTCATTTCACATCATCTCACAAGAACAGTGAGCATAGTATAGTAAGATATTTTGAGAGAGAGAGAGCTCATATTCACATAACATTTATTATATTATTATAATTGTTTTATTTTATTGTTGTTAACCTCTTACTGTGCCTAATTTATAAATGCAGCTTTATTGTAGGCATGGATGTATGGGGAAAAAATGTAGTATATATAGGGTTTGGTATTCTCTGTGGTTTCAGGCATCCACTGGAGGTCTTAGGGTATATCCCTAAGGATAGTGGGGACTTGCTCTAATGGATCTTGTGTCTTCAAATCCCCAGAACCTATGGCAGCATTTGGCACATAGTCGGGACTCAAAAAATTGTTAGCTGAATGAGTGAACTAGCCATTGAATGAATTTGGAAAACTCAATCACTGTGGGAAAATTGCCAATGATAATCAAGGTTGGTCCTTCCTTCCTTCCCTCCCTCCCTAGTGTTCCATTGAGGTGACAGAGCATCATCCTTGCTCAACCTCTAGCGGGGTGTAACTGAGGGAACAAAGGGGTCCCTCCTGGCCTGAGGAACTCAGGGGTGTGAGACTGTGCCCCATGTGTAAAGCAGGGACGGAGCCAAAAGGACTCCACAGAGGGATCAGTGGCTTTATGAGATTTTCTCTGGAGGCAGTATTTTCATATGCCAATTCCAAAATCCAGTCTAGCATCTTTGGAATGCTTCTTGAAAAGCATTTGTTCAGTAAGAGAGAAGTTATGCTGGTTAGAAACACAGAGCCTCACCAACTGGAAGTGTTTTGTTCTTTTCTTTTCTTCTCCACATTTGAAGAATAGAAAACCCAACTCCATTTCTCTTGAAGATTTACAAACAGATGTGGCTCTCATAGCACATCCACAGCTGCTGACCAAGAGCCAGCCTCTGAGTGGTTCACAAGCTGCAGCTTGCCTGAGGGAAGCCACCCCGTCCCCTCCAAGGGCAGAAATCCAACCAGTTTCCCTGCATAAGGGCATCACTTCACAATGGTTTTTAAAGCTTTTTGTTTTTTAAACAGCTGGTTCAAAGGTTGCACTGGCATCAAAATGTAAAATTACAAAGCAAGTATTCACACCTGACAAGTGCAGGCAGTGGGGTCAGGCCACAGGCCCAGAGCCGAATTCTACTTGCTCCGGTCACAGCCCTGCTGAGCCAAGAGAGGCAGGACAAAGCTGGTGCACAGATGCTCTGATGGTGAGGGGGCAGGGTTTTTTCAGGTGTTTTTGCCAAGACTTCTAGGCAGGGATCCCCATGGAAGGTTCTGGAAGGCTGCTATGGAATGGCTATGCATTTAAGAAGGCTGGCTGGATTCCCTCTGATGACCAGCCACCTCAAGGTTTAGGCTTGCAATGCCACTATGGTTGCTTAATGTGGGAATCGGATAAAAATGGAATCTGGCTAAATTTTTCCAAGATCAATTTGATGAAAATGCATTTTAATCAGCTCCTGATAATGATGAGAAGAAACAAAGTATTTGGCATTAGCAGGTTTAGTCTCCAAACTCCAGTTTCGTCACATAGAACTGTATGACTTTGGGCAAATTACCTAACAAGACAAAGCCTTAGTTTCCTTCCCATTTAAAATGATAATTTGATATAATGAAAAACAACATTCACCTTAAAAAGTTGTTGTGAGGATTCAAGATAATGTCCATAATGCACACTTAGCACAGTGACTGGCACAGAAAGGATATGGTATAAATAGTGACATTAGCAATAGTAATGTAATATTTTGGTTTGAAAAATGGTCTCTTTTCAGGTAACCCAGCAACCCACTCCAAGTACAGGAAAGAGAGAAAAGAGGCAGCAGGCAAGATAAAAATGCTGACAGGGCCAAGGTAATGAAATCCCATTTTATTAAAGAAATGACAAGGTGCAGATGGCCTGGTCTAGTGCCTTCTTCAATATGGGATCCTGCCAGGATCATATACTTTTTCATGTGTTGGCTAAGGTGGGGCTAAAGGTCTTTCCATATTCATAGCCCAAGAAAACTGGATCATTTCACTGTCAGATGGAAGGGCAGCCTGCTCAGGAGGGAGGTTTATTTGATCTGTACTCCCTGAGGCTCCATCTTCCCAAAGGAATTCCATTTCATTCCTTTCTTCCCAGTGCATAGAGCTTGGTCCACACAATCAGTCCATCTTTTGGCACCTGAGGTATGCCTGAGAGGCAGGTGTATCTGCTTAGTATCCAACCTGTTTTTATTGCCAATCCTAGTGACACAAGTGGGTTCAACTGGCCATGATTTTAGAGGAGTCAGAGGTTGTCACTGTTCCAAGAATATAGTTTCACAACAGCCATAAAATGAGGACTCTGTTTAGCCCAAGGATATTGAATTGGGGTGAGGATCTCCAGCTGTGAAACTAAGAACGATAAACTTTTCAGCAAATTGGCAAGAGTATTGTTATACCAGTCTTTCGTCTTTGGGGAAGGTCATAAAAGACATCCAAGCTCGCTAGAGTTACATAGAAATGCAGAGCCCCCATCCCCTGACCTCTGCCTCAGGGATGTCTTCGCTACTCCTCCCAGCAGATACTCAGACAATTAATAGTCTTGGAAAGTTTAGAAAGGGCATTTTATGAAATCCTTTTTATGTGAATGTTGAAAGCACAAACTGAGGGATGTTAACAAAAGCCTATGATCCCAGCGTCCTGAGTACCAGTCATTTGCTGCCTGGCCCAGTGTTGGCTCAGCACAAACCAACACAGTCACCTCTACTGAGAGCATAAAAACAAAAGCCCCTAAAGCTATACTCCAGGAGTGAGGTGGATGCTACAGACTTGCACCCAAAACAGCTGGCAGAGTTGTGTAGCCACCTCCTTTCAGAGACAAAGAGCATCTTTTGTTTATTACCACCCAGCATTTCCCATCAGGGAATCATCCTTTACTTACTGTGGGTCCATACGGTCCTGGGGAAGCTGACTTGACCCCTGATTTTGGAGGTTGATCCAGGCTTAGGCCAATCACTATGTTACATTTCCCTGGCTACTCTGATTGGTTGAGAGGTGAGCATATGACTCAGACAGAGCCGATGAGATGAGATGAGATGTTCACTGGCATTCTGGGAAACTCCTATGGCTGTGAGGCCTGGGGCTGCTGGGCGGGGAAGCCAAGCAGTGAGTTCACAGACAGAGTGGGATGTGAGGGGCGTGAATTGAGCCTCTCCACCAGCAGCCTCAGGCCAGCCCTCCAAGGGAAGGTTTGAGTTTGTGAGTCAATAATTGCCCTTTTCTGCTCCAGGCACTTCCCGTAGGAAATTTTGCCACTTAAACTGCTTTATTGCCCATTTGTGTCTTCTTTTGCTTCTCTATTACTTCCTCTTTTATGTTTTCTGATTAGTTTTGTCCTCATTTTTAAAGCAATACGTACTTATTTTAGAAAATTTCGTAAACACAAAAAAGAAAACAAAGTAAAATGACTTTCCCAAGGTCACGCAGCTCTCAGGTGGCTGAGGCAGGTTCTGGCCCAGCTGGCTCACGCAGGGGAAGAGTTCCTCACCCTACAGTGTGCTTTTAGCTTCTTGCAGATCTTCTCGACATTTTGATGAACAGGCAGGCCTTAAGTCTTTTCCTCCTTTGGAGTATTTTTTCTTATGAGTATGCATTACTATTCTTTTGCAAAGTTAGGATGATATTACAAATACAGTTCATATACTTTTTTTTACTTAGTAATATATCATTGACAGTTCTCCAAAGTCATTAAATATTTTGCAGGATCATGATTTTTAATGTCTGCATAATATTTCATTTGATTTGAATATATCATAATGTATTTAAACATGTTCATATTGTTTATTCCTATTTTTTTCTTTTTAAAAAAGCAAATATTAATAGGTGAAGCACAGGAGACTTAGGACAATGAAACTGTTTTTTGTGATCCTATACTCGTGGGTACATGTCATACGTTTGTCAAAATTCATAGACTGTACAACACAAGGAGTGGATCCTAATGTAAACTATGGACTTTAGTTAATAATAATGTATTAATAGTGGTCATCAATTGTAACAAATATACCACACTAATACAAGATGTTAATAATAAGGGAAAGGATGAGGCGAGAGGGAAATAGGAGAACACTGTATTTTCTGCTAATTTTTCTGTAAAACTTCTAACTAAACCTAAAATTTCTCAAAAAATCCTTAAAAATAAATAAGTAACAGTGTAAACAAACAAAAACAATGTAAATATAATTTGTCGCCAGTTCTGATTATTTCCTGAGAATGAATTTCTAAAGATAGAATCACTGAAACAAATGTTAAGATATTTTAGACAGATTACTGTAAGTTCTCTTCAGGAAAAATGTACCACTTTATGGACTCATACTCACCACCACTGTAGAAGAGTCTCATTCATCATATTATATTCTTGTCAACACTGAAAATTATTGGTTATAAATCTTTGCAGATTTAATAGGAAAAACATAATACCTAATTCTAATTTGCCTGTTTTTGATTATTAACATAAAACAGTATGGCACAGGTTAATGGTGCAGAATAAATACTTCAGAAAGAGAGTTGTTATTGAAAAAGGAGGCTTCACAAACCAGTGAGGGAAAAAGAATAATTCTTTAGGACAAAGGAAGACAAGGTGAGATCCACATCTCAGACCCTCTCCCAGTGGTTCTCAAGCATGAAGGTACATCCTAATCACCTGGAGGGCTTCTTAAAATACAGACTGTGAGTGCCAGGCCCAGTTTCTGAGTCGTAGGTCTGAGGTAGGGCCCACGATTTTGCATTTCTAATGAGCTCTAAGGTGATGCTGATGCTGCTGGTCCAGGGACCACACCTTGGGAAGGTTCCCTTGTACAGTAAACTCCAGACCAATGAAAGGGGCAGGTGAGGAAAAAAAATCAAATTCTTCATCTCGCTCAGTTTTTGACAGATGCGACGTGTGCATATCATATACATTATATTATCACAAAGAATGTATGTTCTTTTCAGGTACTTATGAAACAATTACAGATCTTAACTGTATACGTGGCATATAGTCCATATCATTCTATAAAGGCAACCCGAGCATATCTTAAAACAGAGGAATGATCACGTTTTCTGAGCAAAATGCAATAAAGCTAGAAAGGAAAAACAAACAAACAGTAACTTCCCAACCACTTGGGAAATGTACTAATACCACTCTCTCTCAAATGCCTATTTTGCCAAAACAACAGAAACAAGAATACTACACACTAGAATGTATGTGTTGAAGCTAAAGTTGTCCTTGGGGAAAAACATATAGCTTTAAATTCTCTCATTACTCAACAACAACAACAACAAAAAAAAAGTGAAAGAAAACAAATTAATCACAAAACCTAAGAATTTAGGAAAAGTATATCAAACCTAAAGCAGAAGGAAAGAATAAATATGGAATTGAACTTAAACTGGAAAACCTAAAAGCAGTAGAACTGATTAATTAATTCAAGAAATTTAAAAAAATAAAATGAGAAAGACAAGTCATAACCTACCTTAAAGGTGGAAAACAGTGGGAAAATGTTATCCAAAATTAGTCAAAAGAAAGAACAGATAACCACAGATGCAGGGGAGAGTTTTAAAGGATTAAAAAATACTTTGTAAAACGGTGCAAATAAATTTTAAAATTTTGGTGGTAAGGATAATTATTCTAGAAAAATAAATTTTCTATATCAAGAAGAGATAGGAAACCTAAAATAAGCTTTGAGATGATTGTGAAGAAGCTTCTGAAAGGGGCCAGGCCAGTCTACACAGATCAAACCATCAAAGTGGATAACACAGAAATTATTTAAATTGTTTCAGAACTCAAAGACAAAAGGACTGCTTCTTGATGCTTTTATTGTTTTTATAAAGCCACCAAATCACTGTAGCAAAAATCTATCAAAATTACGCTAAAAAGAAAATGACAGATCTCATTTCATTTATAAATCCTAAACAAAATACTGGCAAGTAGAATCCATTAACGCCAGTGGTTATTATCATCACTGATACATAACATCTGTCCAAGCCAGCACAATAAACCAAAACCAGAGGTACAATACATATTGGAAAAGAGCAAGCGAAATTGTCATTATTTGTAGATAAGATGATTATATACCAGAGAAAACATAAGACAATCAACTGAGAAAACTATCAAAAACTGTATGAGACAGTGGGAATATGACTCTAGTTCAAAAAAAATATACAGAAAAGTAACAATTTTTCATCCTAGCCATAAACCGGTTAGAAAATATAATAAAAAAATTCTTTCATAATAATTTATGTATAACAAATAAGACGTGCTTTTTAGAGAAAACAACTAATTTTATTGATGGACAGTAAAGGAGATTTGAGAAAATGGAAAGATGTACCTTTTAGATATGCTGTCTTAACTTTTTAAGTGGAGAAAAATGATTGTAGTTTTTGACCTGTAAGACTTGACCATAGAATTCTAGTCTAAAGAGAAGTTATGTTCTTCTTGGGAGCCCAAACTGGTTTTGTTCAGCCTGAGGAGCTGGTTTAATTTTGGAAAGAAAAGTCCCATGCCTCAGGGACCATAATGGACTATAATTAAAATAGTGAGATTGGACTCGAGTTGAATCAACCAGGGAGGAAAAGGGAAGAGCTCAAAGTTGGGGGCCCAGGCTGGAGCTTGAAAAGAGATAGAGAGAACTTTCTGTAAAATGACAAGTAGAGGAACTTTTAAGAATAAACACTTCCAATATTCAGTTTAAAGTCATTTATTGAGCACCTACTTTTCCAGACAATGCACTCAGCACTTTATTTCTGCATTTAATTATCAAAAAAATCCTCTTTTTCTTACCTTACAGTTGAGAAATTAAGGCAGAGAGAAGGTAATCTTGACCAAATGCATGGCTTGCAAATGTGAAGTCTAGTTGTTGACCCAGACATTCTGACTCCAGGGCTCAGACTGGTAACACTACCCTGATATTGCCTATCTAGCATGCTCATGGCCGTGAGTTAGAGACAGTGAAAAGATCAGATGGTTTCCAGCGGAGTGTTGTGGACTGGAGAAAGGACAGATGTGCAGAGGTCAGAGCCAGAGCAGAGATCAAGCATTCCATGGAAGCAGGAATATGGGACCGACTCTGGGAAAAATAAACACCAAAGCCCTCTACTGCCCTGACACCCCAGAGAGCCTGGAAGCATGCTGGGACTTCTCTCAGGTGTGACTGGGGATGTTGAGACAATTTGATTACATCGTAAGGTAAATGATTACTTCAACCCGCTGGATAACTTGGATCCATCCCAGAGGCTGAAGTAGGGCTTATAATTCATTAAAATACCAATACTCCCTAAATGAATCTATAAAAATAATGCAAGCACACCCAGATTCAAATGAGATTTTTAAATTTGCCCAAACTATTTAAAAATTTACTTAATAGAACAAAATTATATCAATTTCCAAAAAAGTTAAAAATAATCATCAAGAACTTAGCCTGTAATATAATAAACATATTATGAAGCTATACATGGTAACAAAGTATATATTTCAAATCAGAAAATTAGCCAATAACTAATGATTGAACAAAAAGCTAAACATTTAAAAAAAAAATTAGATCTCTCTACATTTAACTCAAAGTAAAATTTCAAATGAATCAGAGACTTAAATATTTTTTAAAAACCTAAAAAATTACTAGAAGAAAATATGGGTGAATAACCTTGCTGCGGCAAAGACTTTTCTAAATTTGACATAACCTCCAGCTCACCCCTAACCACTGAAAAGAGCAAGGAGGAAGACTGAAATATTTTAAAATTCAGGACTGAAGAAGACGGCTGACTAAGCACTTGCAACTATCCCCTGTTCCACCTCAAATCTCATGAAATGTAGCGGGGGAATACTTTAAAATAATAATTCAACCATAAGTGGTTTGAATAAAAATCAGAAAGAGTGTCATTAGCAGATGAGAAATTTTTTAAAATACCTGAAAGCATCTGAATGGGTCAGATTCACACAGGGAAAAGGGGGAAAAGCTTGTAGAAAACTCGTGGCACAGACACACACGGGACAAACTGTGCAAGAGCGGCGGGTGGGAGGATCCCAAGGCCCAGAGGTCACTGATGTGAGAGGGGGACAGGGAGCCAGAGCTACTGCATGCGTGCGGTTAACTGAGGACCTACTTTCATGTATTTACATCCAGATAGACGCAGCGAGTGGACGCAGGGCCCAGAGAAGCAAGGCAGTGCCCCGGTGGCTACTGAGCCACCAACTGAGGAGAGGGCGAGACTGCTCAGTTAAGATGGCAGACCAAATACGCACATTTTCTCCCTTCCAAAACACCTCTAAAAGGATTGTAAAGAGATTTAATTTTTGTTTTTTAACCCACAAAGACAAACGGACTGGGAAAAGGGGCAACCAGAACAAAATTCTGGATGTGGAAACAGATGGACCAGCAGTAACCGTCTGGAGAAAGCTGACTCCTAAGGGCACAGTGGGAAACGGCAGGAAGCAACCTGACGTACAGGGCACAAAGGCGCCAGGTACCCCTGGAAGTAGGTATGAAGGTGCAAACAGTGGGTGTTCGAGAAGTTTGTTCCCTAGACCCATCACCAGCACCACTACCACACTGGCAGAAACCTAGAGGCCTGGACGTGGAAAGTGAGGGGCCACCAGGTACAGGTGAGGGCTGGGGTGGCATCCAGGGGAGCTAAATCAACATTTACCTAACTGAATTCAAACTGTAATTGGTTCCCAGAACCGTGGCACACAGAGCTATATCCTCCAGGTGAGTGATGGAACGTCCTTCTCTAGGGAGTGTGATTGGACCAAGAAAAAAGACCTGAGCATCCTGCAAGAAACTCATAGTTTTCAAACCTCACCCCAAGTCTCAGAGCTTCCAATCAACATCTTTCCTAGAATAGTGCTCTATCTGCCCTCTCCCCACAGCGCCCAGGTCCCCCATCAGCCCCTGCTTTGAAGCCATGGACACTGGGCCCAGGGAGCCCCCGGCTTCCTCCACACACTCACCCCCAGTGTGGCAGCAGGTAGCTGCAGCATTTACACCTGCCTTTCCCCACCTCGGCCTCTGTCCTTGGTGGTAGGGCCTGAGCCCAGCGCTGCTCCATGGGGAGCTCTCGGCTCCCTCCCACTTCGCTACTGAGAGTCTTCCTAAAACCCACAGACGCTGAGGAGCCCCCGAGTCCTCAGGGAAAGGCTGAGGCAGGTGGTACCCAGGCAGGCACCTAGCCTAGCACCTGTGCATACATGCTTTTGGAATCCTGGATCCAAATCCCAGCATTGCACTTCTAAGTCACAAAACCCTAGAAAAGTCACTTAACCTCTCGGAGCCTCTGTTTTCCAACTGTAAAATTGGGAAAATAATAGTGTTTGTCCCCCTGGGTTGGTGGCTGTGAGAATTATATGATGTTTGCACCCAGCCCAGTGTCTGGCCCATGTCAAGGCTATAAATGTTTTCTTAAAACAATCAAAATCTTAAGGCATGCAATTAGACCAAAGCCACCATTCAGGTGGTATTGTGTGTGTTTGTGTGTGCATGTGTGTGTGTGATTGTGGTTTTCAATTGCTTCTCTCTGGTGACTGATGATCTGAGGACCTTCTACTGAGTTTATTGGCAATTTGTACACCTGCTTTTGCAAAGGGTCTGTTCAGGCCATTGCTCAATTTTTAAATTAGATCATTTGTCTTTTTATTACTGACTTGAAAGAATTCTTTATGTTTTATTGATATAAATCCTTTGTCAGATTTATTTTGAATATTTTATTCCAGTGTATATCTTGCATTTTCATCTTTAATGATGTTTTTTGAAGAGCTAAAGTTTATGATTTGGAGGAAACTGATTTATTAATTTTTTGATTTTTTAGTTTATGTTTTTGGTGTCCTATTTAAGAAACCCTCCCAAGATCAAAAAGATTTTCTTTTATGATTATAGAAGTTTTATAATTTTATCTTTTATGTTTATATCTATGATCCACTTAGAGTTTTTGCGTATACAGTCAAGTAAGGGCTGAGGTTCATTTTGTTTCACTACATGGATATCGAGTTATTCCAGCACCATTTGTTGAATGGAATATGTTTTGTCCCTTTGAATTACCCTGGCATCTTTGTCAAACATTAATTGAGTATATATGTGGCTCCATTTTTGGACTCTCTGTTCTTTTCCATTGGTCACTATGTCTAACACACATCACAATTAATTGCTGTGGCTTTTGAGAAAGTTTTGAAATCAGGCAGTATAGTCCTTTGGGTTTGTTGCTCCATTTCAAAGTCATGTTGTCTAATCAACTTTTTAATTTCCCACTTTTAGTTACAAGAGGAAAACCAGAACCACCAGACAGTGGGAAAAGCCTGTAACATGAAAAAGAAGTAGATTTCATAGAAGCAGAGAGTAAAATAGTGGTTAAAGAAGGCTGGGGAGGGGAGGAAAGGAGGATGGGTAGATAGTGAGAGATGAGTCAAGCTATGGTTAGATAGGAATAAGTTCTGGTGTTCTATTGCACAGTACGGTGACTATGGTTAACAATAGTGTATACTTCAAAATAGGTAGAAGAGAGGATTTTGAATGTTCTTACCATACAGAAACAGTACATATATGTGCTGATGGATATGCTAAATACTCTGATTTGATTTTTACACAATGTACGCATATATTGAAACATCACACTGTACCCCATAATATGTACAACTATGCATCAATTTTAAAAAAGTCAAAGAAACAAAAATTAGAGGAAATAGAGAAAATGCAAACAGAAGATTAAAAAGCAGTATCATTAATATCCTCAGAGATATGAGAATATAGTGAATCCACGGATGAAAAATAGGAGAAAATTAAATGTAATATTCAGAGAATGAAAAGAACTCTTGAATATTCACACACACACGTACAAACACACACACAAGATATCTGAAACCCAATAGAAAAGCTGGAAAATAAACTTGAGGAATTCTCACACAATGTAGAGCAAAAAGCATGAGAATAGAAAATAGGAGAGATGAGATTAACAAATTAAAGGCCAGAACAAAAAGTTCATCATCCAAGTTTCAAATAGGAAATAAAAGCAAAAAATTTGTCAATAAAATAATTGAAGAACATTTCTTCTAAGCAAAGAATATGAATTTCTACACTGTAATGATTTAACAAGTACCCAACACCACGGTTTAAAATAGACCCAGGCTGACCATTGTGAAATATCAGAATACTGGGGGCAAAAGAAAGATCCTATAAGACTTCAGAGGATTCTGTAAACTTTCAGAGGGGTGGGTAGAAAGCTCCTGACAAAGGATGAGGAACTAGAATGGCTTTAATCTTCCAAATAGCAACACCAGAAACAAGAAGACAATAGAGTAACACCTTCAAAATCTTGTTGAATCCTAAAATTCTATATTCAAGCAAACTATCTAATAGATGTGATAATAGAATAAAGAGACTTTTCAGATCTTTGAGTTCTCCCAACTATTTGCCTGTCAGGCATCCTTTCTCCGATAGATACTGGAAGGTGTGCTTCACTAAAATGAGGAAGTAAACCAAGAAAGAGGAAGTCATGGGATACAAAAAGCAGAATCCAACACAAGAAAGAGGCAAAGGAAGTTTTCAGTATGCAGTTGAAGGGAGGCCCCAGGATGGCACCTGTGCACCAGGAGTGGAAGGCCACCAGTTCAGATTGGTATAGAACTGAAGCTCCAGAAGAAATTTCTTTAAGATGGAATTGATAAAATAGCTCATGTATCCATCCATATTGAGAAAATGTTTAGACCCTTGATAGGAAGTCTGGGGTCTAAATAGTGATAATTTCTTGGAAAACTAGAAAAAGCTATAAAACAAAAGAAGTAACAGTAGGGGAAATAAAAACTCCAAAAAAAGATGACAGTAATCATAGTGCACTACTATATATGGCTCATATATGAATGGCATTTACATGGTCCTAGTAGTGACCTCACCAAATATTTAGCTTGTTAAAATTTAATAAAACCATATTTCAAAGAGAGAGGAACAGAGAGGGTGTAAGTGTGTTTGTTGTGTGTATGTGGTTTGTTTGTAAATGATGGGGATGTCGGTGGGGTGGGTTGAAAGAGAAATTGAGCCTTCATATATTTTATTGTGAATTTTATGATATAAAATTTTGTGCTATAATACCTGAAATTGGGGTAAAAATAAAGAAGTACCAATATAACCAAGTTATTTATAGACAAAAGTGATAAATACCAAAATAACTGCCTCACTGGGCAAGAAGATGAAGGTTGAGACAGTGGACACTGGTCCTTTTATAACAACCCTTCTAGTCTTGAGTCTTTAAACAAATACATAGATGTAACTTTGATACATGTTGAAGCTAGAGAAGGAGGACAGAATACTTCCAAATTGAGATGCAACACTACTGGCAGCACATGCCCATCACTGCAATTTGTTGTTCTGTTGACTTCACCTCTGTTACCACTGGCATGGTGCCGTTCACAGAAACAGCACGGAGAGACAGGCCCAATGGCTCGCAGATACAAAACTCAACGTGCAACCAAGGAACCCATAACATTTGAAGAAAACCAAACCACTAAAGAGAAACCACAAGCTCAATAACAACAATAACAAAAAGCTAAGACCTAAGTAAATTGAGCTAATATAACAAAGAGAATAAGACTTAAAAATGTGTAATCTTCAGAAGGTTAAGGGAAGATATTACATCTCTAAAACAAGAACACACTGTTATGATGAAATAATTGGGCTCTTGGATGTTAAATTATGATGATAATCATGATTGAAAGATTTAACCGGACTTTTAGTCTTAAGATTGAACTAGTAAGCTGGAGGATCAAACTGAAGGACTACTTCTTTTTTCTAGAGCACAGTTCAAAAGGACAAAGAGACAGAAAATATGAGAAAGGAAAGAGTCTCAGAGGATAGATCCTTAGGTCCACAAAGGAGATTCACTCTTTCTGATAAGAGATCCACAAAGGAGAAGACAAAGAAACCAGAGAGGAGAAAATAATCAAAGAAATAATGTATTAAATCTCCTGGAGCTGGAGAAAGACATTGGTCTTCAGATTGAAAGAGCCCATTGAATCCTACTCATGTTTTGACTTAAGTTTACAAGACTTAAAAGAAAACCCCTTGAACTCTTTTAAAGAATTGACCCTATACTTACCCTAGTTATCCATATGTCTAACTTATAATAAGTATTAACATCTTTTATAAGTCCCCTTGCACATTTGCTATCACCTGGCCATCCTGTTATTCTCCCTGGTCTTGCTTCCCAATTTCCTGTGTAGAATCTCTGAATTGCTGTGATTTGCCCCTTGGCATGTGTTCTGTTTAACTGTGTGCTTTTGCATGGAATTTTCTTCTGGGCTCTTAGAATAACCGTTACATGGATCATTTCTGCCAGATTCCAACGTGCCTCACAGGAAATTATCACTGCCCATCTCATGACTGTTGATTTGGTCCATCTTAGGTAAGAGTCCTTGTGTGTACCTGTGCACATAGGCATCTGTGAAAAACAGGATGGTGTAGACCGCATTTACACAGAATACTCATTTCCAAATTCAAACCATATATTCAACATCTGATGCGGAGGTTGAATCATGCTTCTTGAAGGACTGATTTGTTTGGTAGGCTGAGTATAGGTCACAGGAATATTTTGTTTGTCCACCATGGTATATTTTAAATATTTTAATTAGTTTCTGGTAAACCAAGCCCAAGTGCCTGCAAGACAACAGCAATGACTATTCCCTTTGATGGGGCAGGTGCTTCCCTTAACCACCATGCACCAACAGAAGTGGGAGCAAAGCACTTCCATGTTCTTTATTGAGCATAGTAGCAAACTACTCCACATGCATCTACTTGAGATATTTATTAAGCGCCTGCTATATGTCAACTGCAGTGATGTTCATCAAGAGGAATGGAAAGATGGATAAGACCATAGGATATTTGAGTAGGAAGGACCTTGGAGATCACCTTCATCAATTTCCAGATAGAGACATCAAAGTTTTATACCTTTAAATCTGTCAAGGTGTGTTTTATGTCCCAGAATGCAGTCTATCTTGGTGAATATCCCACGTAAGCTGGAGAAAATTTTTAATTTGATGTTTTTGGGTAAAGTAGTCTATAGATATCCATTATATCCAGTTGATTGATGGTAATGGTATGTTCAGTCATGTCCTTACTGATTTTCAGCCTGCTGATTCTGTCCATTTCTGATAGAGAGGTGTTGAAGTCTCCAATAATGGTGGATTTATCTATTTCTCCTTGTAGTTCTATCAGTTTTTGCTTCATGTAGTTTAATGCTCTGTTTTTAGTAGATACATACACATTAAAGAGTGTTAGGTCTTCTTGGAGTATTGACCCTTTATCACTATGTAATGTTCCTCTTTATCTCTGATAACCTTTCTTGTTCTGAAGTTGGCTCTGACTGAAATTAGTAAGTTATTCTTACTTTCTTTTATTTACTGTTAGCATTTTCTATCTTTCTCCATCCTCTTACTTTTAATCTATATGTGTCTTTATAGTTAAAGTGGGTTTCTTATAGACAGTGTATAGTTGAATTTTGTTTTTTGATCTACTCTGACAATCTCTGCCTTTTAATTGCTGTATTTAGAACCCTGGCAATTTAAAGTGATTATTGATATAGTTGAATTATCATCTACTGTATTTGTGACTGTTTTCTATTTGGTGCCCTTGTTCTTTGTTCCTATTTTTATCTTCTACACTCTTTCTGTCTTTTGTGGTTTTAACTGAGCATTTTATATAACCCCATTTTCTTTCTTTTCTTAGCATTATACTTCGTGTGGGTGTGGGTGTGTGTGTGTGTGTGTGGTTGCCCTAGAGTTTGCACTTCCATTTGCAACTAATCCTGGTCCATTAATACTATACTACTTTACTGGTAGTGCAAGTTTCTTATAATAAATAGCAAAATATTACTAATTTCTTTCCATCTCTTGTATCATTGCTGTAATCCATTTCACTTATACATAAGCATACATAAGAATATATTATATGTATGTAAGCACATATTATTAAATATACTATTGATATTCTGAACAAACTGTTATCTATTAAATCAATTAAGAATAAAAATAAAATTTTTCATTTTACCTTCACTTAAATTTTTTCTGATACTCTTCCTTTCTTTATATAGATCCGTGTTTCTGACATATTTTCCTTCTCTCCAAAGAATTTTTTTAAACATTTCTTGCAAGGCAGGTCTACTGGCAATAAATTCTCTCAATTTTTGTTTGTCTGAGAAAGTCTTTATTTCTCCTTCCATTTTGAAGGATAGTTTTGCAGGGTGTAGAATTCTAGGTTGGTGGGTTTTTTCTCTCAACACTTTCAGTTACAGTTTAGGTTTTCCTATCCTGATACTTGTTCCCACTGAGGTTTCTACTTGTGCGTTTCTGCTCTGTAAGTTGTGGTTCTCTATATCCACCTGTCTGTCTCTTCGATTTTTTGGGCAGCTGTTTGCCCTGTGCCCTTACTTCTGTGACAGATGTAAGAAAATTTGTTGATTTTTCAGGTTGTTCATCTTTTTACTCATTGTTAGGATAGAGTGGTTTATTCTAAGCTCCTTACATGTTGGACTGGAAACCAGAAGCCTCTCATTGCATTTTCAGCATAATAACTGTCTCTACTTTATTTAACCTTAGTGACAATGGATTAAGCATGTGCAAATAGAAAGATACATGGAGTCTCTCATTTATCCTATGAAAAAGAGTAGCCAGATTAATTCCCTTATTGTTACTAGAATCAGATTTTCTTTCCTATCCAGGCTCCTAGAAACTTGTAACAGAACTAAATACTGCTCCACTGAACTATCTGGTTCAGGCTGCTATAGTACATCAGGTTGTATAATCTGTTTGTACTGTACACAAAAGCCGGCAATAATAAGGATAGAATTTAGAACACACAGCAACCCTCACACCAAAGTTATTAAGATGAAGAGGAACAATTCAGACTTTCCTTCCCACCACCTTTCCTTTGCCCACCCAAGATAATCCTACAGTTGCCACCACAGTGCAGGGCTGTTGTGAAGAAAGTTTTGGGAAACCTGTGGAGAGAGAGATGCTCCAGAAAGCTGGCAGGGTGGGCCCAGGGAGCTGGTGAGAAAAGAAGAAATTGTTGCTGTAGCTTCTGTACTTGGATCCCTGTCACAGTTTTTGAGAAGCCCAGGTAAGGTTTGGAATTCCTTTTTAATTACTTTCTTGGCCAAAAGACTATGGATTCTTGAAGGCAGTGCTGCCCTGAGCTGTAGCCACGTGGGTCCTGGGATTTAGCAGGGTTCCAGAAACAGCTCAGCGCCCCCGGTTGGCTTGCCGTGCTTATCTGCCGGAACATGCCTACTATACGCTGTGCCGATGTTTTCTTAAAGGAAGATAATTACCACGAGAATGACAAAGAAAGTAGAAAATGACATGTAATCTATAAAATAGTTTCTGAGAAGAAATATATTCCTGCTTGGCACAAATAAAAGGGTTTTTATGTTATTGTTGCCAGAAAAAAGTCAAGGCTGGTTTTCAGGACTGTGAAAACCTCAAAGTTTTGCCTGGAGAAATTTCCTTTTACAAGAGAATTTTGAAAATCTCGACTTTGATCTGCCTTGTTTGATCCATGGAAAGCAATATAGGCAGTATCTCTGGGTTCAGCAGATACCCCATTAACCTGCCATCATGATGAAATGATTACTTCTGCTTAACAGAGGCATATTCAAAATAAGACAGTACTTCCAATCAAAGGCATCCCATGTGTCCTAAATACCCCCATGTGTGGGACACACAGCCATTCCCAATAAACCAAATAATCCAGCCAGTCTTCAGAAGTCCAACCTGATAATAGTGTGAGCTGGGGGTGCTACACCATGTTTGGCAGAACGCTGGTGTGGGGGGCAGGCTCTAGTCACCTCTACCCCCTTGACCTCAACTGTCCCCATTCATTGCAAAATCTGTTTTATATCTTAGGTTAACATGTAAGGTGTTATTAGAACAGAGGTTTCTGTGCCCCCCACACACCCTCACAAAGTGTTTGAAAATCATGGGTTTTCCATAACTACAAATGGACTTTGTTTTCAAACAATGTATAAGTCAATTACTTGGAGCTCAGAACACATTTTCCCTCCCGTAGAAATAATATTAAAGATTGTAGCTAGGATCCTAAACGGGTCCATAGATGCCTGGTTTGTTGCCCACTGTGTCCTGGAAAAGCAGGGCAGCTAGTGGAACTTCCACAGCAAGTGGGTATTTTAGAAGCAGGAGGCTCAGTGTAGCTCTAATCAAGGACAGAAAGTATTAGTAATGACAAGCAATATTATTTATTGGACACATTGTATGTGCCAGGCTCTCTTTCTTGGGGTTTATAAGTGTCATCTCATGTATGATTAATTACGATTGACCCTACTGAGCTCTGACTGTGGGCCGGGCACTTTGGGCAGATTTTCTCATGTAGGCTTCCTAATAACTTGTTTCACAGACGGAAAACCTAAGTCAGAGAAAACGATTAATCTGCTTTCATTTGTTCACATTGTGATCATGTTTTCTGATCCCTGACAGAGCGAGTCCTTGCCAGTCGTCTGCCCCATCTGGGCCCAGTACCCACAGATGAGCCGTGTGGCTGTGATAGGAGAGGTGACAGGCCAGAGGGCGTGGCCAGCTGGACAGCAAGTCTGCAGGACCAGGGCAGAGCAGTTCTGCATCCAGGGTCTCCACTCTGCAGCTGTGGGACCCCGGCATGTTATGTAGCTCTCTGAGCCCTGTTGTCCTCATCTGTTTACCAGGACAGTCAGAGGATCCACTCCATGGGGTTTCAGTAAGGATTAGGTGGGGACACATTAAATGTCTGAGCACAGTGTCGGGTGCCTAGTGACTATTATAACTCACATCAGCCTCCTGCTCCCCTGACTCACTGAACTAAAAGCTGAATGCCTCTCCTCGGGCTGCTGGACTCCTGAGCCACATAAGACTCAGGCACTTCTGGTGATTTCCAGTGAGACCTAATTATGTCGTCTAACCTCACAATGAGAGAAGCCTGTGGTACCCAGGATGATAAAAATGGTAGGTAGCAGGCTGCCCATCTCAGATTCAGCTCTGTGATGGCATCATCAAGCCTGGACGCCCCGAACCCTCTCAGTCTTTTATAGAAAGTTCTAGAGACCTCTGAAAGAAGTTAGCTGGGCCTTGAAACAAACATGACAGGGGAGGGATGGGTTCCCCTCAGGCTTTCCCGATGAAAGGTCTGCAAAACGATGGCAGACGCAGGGGCCCAGCTTAGCGTCTGGGTCATTGTGCCATCACTCCAGAATTCCACGCCAGTGCCCCTCAGGCCTGGGACAAAGGCTGGCCATGAAAAGCCTGCATCCAGGATACTTCGGGTTTGCTGGGGACCATGGGGCTTCCCCATTAGTTATGTATCTTTTCTTTCTAAATGTTGTGAGTGGCGGGGAAGGAAGGCTTACCTTTAAAATGAAAACTTGTTTTGTGAATCCATGATGGGAAATATTGGAAAGGGACTGAGAACTGCCTGGGCAGAGAAGTAGATCTTCAAGCAAGAGCAGTGGGTGGAATTCTCCAAACCTCTCAGGCTGTGGGAGCGAAAACAGGGCAGGAGGGCCAAAGGCAACACAGCTCTCTGGGGAAAGTCTGCGTGCACAGGAACAGAAGTTTATTCTAAATGGAACTGATATAAAGGATTTCAGCACACAATTTACAAACAATAAAGTATCCACTAATCTTAATTGTAAATTCTATGCACCTATATGAAGTCATAACTTCAGTATGACTTCTTATTTCTTACAAACTTTACTATCTTTTTTTATAATTTGCAACTCCATAGTGTCACAAAATCAGACTACGAATAAATGCTGACTACTATTTTAATCAGCAAACTCCATCACATCATTGGCAAAGGAGTGTGATTCTAATGAGTGGACAACTCAGGAATGTTGGCTAGTTGGTATTTTCATGAGATGAAAGTGAAATAGTGAAGATGGATGTTGGAATTTCACTCATTTGTCAATGATGATAGCAACTTCTCTGCTGAATCAGATAATTATTTTCTATTACTGGAAGGATATTTTCTCAATTTTTTGTGCTATTCACAATGCAACTGCTATTAATATACATGACACACTTTTAAGTTTCACCATATTAGATTTTTCTCCATCACTTTATTATTACATTGAGACAGTAAACCAAACAAAACAACTTATGCCAATTCCTGTGGTGTAAATACTCCCATCATACCCATTTTAAGCTACCGAGGTGATGTCACTGAACACAGAGTTGGGAAGAGAGGCACAGTCTCACTGTTACATAGTATTTTCAACATACAGACACAATAGATATAAATATCCTCCAAAGCATAAATAATAATGAGTAAAGTAGCTAGAAAGTAATGACTTTTGAGTATTACCTTTGACTTTAATATAATATAGTGTGATTTATTTAATCGTATGTGTAACTTAATTTTTATATGGCATTGTTTCACCAGCTCACAAAATCCTTGAAAGTTTAGCAGTCAACTGCCGGGCCATATAAGAAGGCTTCAGCAGACACTGGCGGAAGGGCCGAGGGGGGGCGGGCAGGAGCCCTGAGAGGGAAGTGCAGTGCTGGGCGTTGCCCCTGGAGGAAGAGCCTGGTGGAGCGGGAGAGTGGGAGAGCGGGAGTGGAGAGAAAGCTAAGCTCCAGCCATGGGCAAGGGCTTGTGGAAAGCCATTCTGACCAGGAGCAGGAAAAACAGAAACAACAGGCTCCTTTTTGCTCTGGGGTAGTTATGACACGAGGAGAGGTGGGCAGCTCCCCTAGCATCACAACCGCTCCCCTCTCAGGTCCCAGCCTACAGGGCATGTCCCCAGAGAGGTTTACTGTGACCACCAGGCTTCCCTTCTCATATCATTCATCCCATTTGACATCTGCCCTCCTTCCCCTGTAGATTATAAGCCATGCAAGGGAAGGGACTGTGTGTTTTCCTGCCTTATCCTCAGAGCCTAGCACAGAGCGTGGCACTTAGGAGGTACTCAATAGATATTTGTAGCATCAAATTAAATGGCTAATTCCAGCCTGGTAATGACTCCAGGCATTGCCTTCCTCGGCCTTATCTCAGCCCCGCTTCCTGTTTGGACTCAGGTTGCTGATAACAGGTGCAGGTGAGCTGCATGGCCTTATCAACTGGGCACATTTAGCGGGGTCAACTTTCAGATTAAAGCA
Source organism: Eulemur rufifrons (assembly GCF_041146395.1). Taxonomy (NCBI): domain Eukaryota; kingdom Metazoa; phylum Chordata; class Mammalia; order Primates; family Lemuridae; genus Eulemur; species Eulemur rufifrons. The sequence continues at coordinate 62,659,476 of NC_091010.1, read as the reverse complement.
ACTGTGGGAGGGGAAGTTTGGGCATGAGGTCATAGAGGGAACCTCTTGGGCTAGTTTCCATGATCTTAAAACAGGTTTGTTCTCTCGTTTATTCATTCATTCGTCCTTTGTTCGTCTAACAGGTATGCTTTGAACACCGACTCCGTGCCCGGCCCTGTATGAAGACAGCTGGCAGCTGGAACCTGCTTGGTCATCAGCAGAGCAAGGTAGGTTGTGAAAGCTTCTGGAATCAGGCAGAAATAGCCTCAAATTCCAGAATTTCACTGACAACCCATAAAAATTTGAGTGTGTTTCTTGCCTCAGTTTCCCTCTTTTGTGAAAAGAGCTATTGAGGTTTCTCTTGCAAGTCTGTTTTGAAGCCCAAAGGTGATGCGATATCTAAAATAACCAGCTCCCAGTCGGAGCTCCATATACAATTGTTCCCAGCACCCAACCACATCCCACATCCCTGCCCAGCTCCGCACATCTCTAAGTGGCTTTTTCCACCTCCTTTTTCATTTGAAAAGCTTGCATTTGTTCTGCATTGGTGTCATTGAGAGCTCCTCCAAGGGCAGTGCCCAGACCGCCAGCATCAGAGTCCCCTGGGGAGACTGTCTAGATGCAAGTTCCCGGGACCTGATGTAGTTCACAGAATGGAACCTCTGGGAGCAGAGCTCAGCAGATGGCATTGCAGACACGGTCCTGGGGCAAAGACGCCTGCACTGGGCACTTGCAGTCTCTGAGAAGCCCCTTGGCAGCAACAACTGGTGCCAGAGATCTAGACTTGGCTTGTAGAGAACCAGAATGAAGACAGGGTCCAGAAATACAGGTGTGCCTAGCAAGGAGGCCAGAGGGGTGGGAGAAGAGGTGTGAATGATGTGGGCATGAAGAAGTAGGGGTGAGATGTGTTGAAGGAGATGCCAGCTGGCAGTCCTGGCCGGGCAGAAGCAAGGAGGGGCCACCTGAGCTGGAGCGTGGCAATCTGCCCCAGCCTGGAGGTGGCAGCAGGCTCCAGGTGCTGGCTCCTCAGGGAGTCACAGGGAGATTCAGGACCTGTACCACCCCCTGCAAGTGGCCTTCTGACAATGAAATTCTCCAGGTCAGTACTGGTTTCAAATATTTTGTCCCCTTATTAGACTGTGTGCCCTGGAGCATTAGTAGCTGCTACCATTGCTGGAGAGCTTCCTGTAGGGGCTCTGTGGCTTAATGCTTGGAAGAGAAAAGGGGTGCTGGGATCAAACTTGTACCCAAATCCTCACTCCGTCCCTGGTAAGGAGGGTGGCATTGGGAAAGTCATGTGACTTTTTGGAGCTTCCGTTTGCTGATCTGTACAGTGGGGATAGCTGCTTACACCTCTCAGGATGGCGGTGAGGAATCAGTGAAAAGATGATGTGCTCAAGCCCAGCATGAAGGCAGCCCACCCACTGTTCCAGAACAGGAGCCCAGGTAGCAGCCTGCCCTCCCCCTAGGGGAAGTCCACATTCCCGGGTGACTCAGGCAGCTCTGGCAGCTGAACAGCCCTGAAGCCACCCACAGTGATGATTTTTTTGTCTGTGAGTTTGATTGACAGGCCTGTACTCAACACAGGAGGTTTGCATTTTTAATGGATGGGAGGGAGGGAAAGGAAGGGGGCGAGTGGTCTAGAGCCAGCGTCTACTCTCTGTCCAAGCAGAAAGTACACAACCCGAGTTGGAAGTGCAAGTGAGCAGTGAAGGACAAGGGGAATTGTTTAAGACCCAGCTCCTTGGCATGACAAGGGTTATGAGGACGGGACCCCAGCAGGCCAGGCAGGGCTACGTGAGTCCACACGATTCCACGCTCAGAGGCCGCAGCTCACAGAGGGCAGTTGCGCCTCAGATTCCAGAAAGGGGCCAGCTTGAGGGCCATGGCTCTGTGGGCAGTGTTCCTAGCTGTCCCCGTCTCTGACCTCACTCCCTTTTTGGCCCCTTTTCCTGGATCTTTATCTTTGACACCAGCAGCAGCAGACAGCAGCGCAAGCCCTCAGCCTGACAGGCTTTCTTGAAGGTGCTGGTGGGAACCTAAAACTAACAACCTTCAGCTTTCAGTGGGTCTTGCGGGGACTTGCTGTGGCCTCCTGGTGGCAGGGAGATGTGTGTTCTGCTGGCAGCCAACTCAAGGCCCCTGAGAGGAGACTAATGGGGCCCCAAAGGCAACAGGAGCACTGGCCACTGGTCCCTCTCCTCAATGCCTCTGTGTTGGGTGATCAGGACGAGAGAAGCCTCGGACTTTGAAAGCAAGTCACAGCCCCAGTGTTGCTGGGTGAGCCTCCATGGTGAGAATCTGTCTCTATGATGCTTTTTAGAATTGCAGTAGCTTCAAGCACATGTTCCGACCACTCCAGTCTCACTCCACCCAGCCCCGGTCCCCCCGGGTAATGGCACTACCCAGTTAATGAATGGAAATGAAACATGCTGTGACTTCCAGCAGCACCTCCTCCCCCATCCACGGCCCCTCCATGTTGGAGCCACGGGCTGGAAGATGCTCCCTTCTCCTCTCTGGTGGGCCAAGGCCCCTCCTCAGTTCAGAGGCACAGCTGGCCCACGGCAGCGGCCTCCGAGCTGTCTCCTGAGCTCCACACTCTCCCCACTCTGCTGCCAGGTTCCACTTTGCAGGGCAGAACTCTGTCCCTGCATCTCCTGTCCCCAGAATGTCAATGCCCTGGCCTTTCTCTGAAGCCTTTTGTCCTCTGCGCCCTCTAGCGATCCGTCAGGGATACAGCAGAGACTGGGTACACCAGGCCCTGCCTACAAGAGCTGCTTCTGTTCTGGAGAACAAAGGAGCCAACAAATATGTAATTACAAATAGTAAGGAGCGCCATGGAAGAAACAGCCCTTGGCGATGGAAACATCTGGGGCAGGAAGGCTTCTCAGAGGAGGTGGCACTCAGCAGTGACCCAAAAGGTGGGAAGCCCATCACCCACCCTTCTCCCTGGACCTCTCCTCTGCCTCCTGTGTCTGCAGCCCACTTTCTTTCACTCCGAATCGTGCTGTGGTGGAAGCAAATTGGCCAAGGCCTGGGATGAGAAACCGCTGCTGCCTTAACCAGCCGTTATCCCCTCCACAGTCTGGGGCCCCAGAGAGAGTTGTGCAGGGGCTGGGCGGGCTTTCCGGGTGGGGGGCTCCCACAGGCTTTGCCCTGAGATCCTCGTGTGGCCCCTGAGAGCCAAGGCTTCTTTTCCTCTCCCTGGTGCTGAATCTGCCCTTGTTCCTTCTTGACCTTCAGGGTCAAGTCGAGGAGGCCAGGGTCCTCTCCCACAAAAGTCCTAGGAAAGAGAAAAGAGCAGCTTCCCCAAAATGGGAGCACAAACATAGAGGCTGCCTGTGGAGGTCAGTGGTTCCAGTCACTACAGTGACCACAGCAAACACTTTGCTCCCAGCATGGCAGCCCAGAGGACCCTGAACCATCTCAGCCATGTTTCCTCCCTGACCCTCCCCTGGAGTTGAACTAGATTGCTGCTCAAGCTACCATGCATCTATCCAATGTGAGTCTGATCTCTGGCAAGTAGTTCCCAAACTTTCTGTAGACAGCTGGGCCCCTAACCACGTGGGTCAGATAAGAAGTTGTGTCTGAGCTTCCTCAGTGCCCTGTGCTCTGCACTGCAGCTGGGGCCAGGCTCAGGGATTCCGGCTCCGAGGGAAGCCCCCAGCCAGGCCCCTTCTCCTCCATGCTGAGTGCACACACCTCCTCCCCTGCCTGGGGCCTTTGAGACCCACATGCCACATCTGCAGCCCTCGCTCTCCTGCAGGCCCAGGTAGCATCTTCTCTGGTCTGTTTCATGTCTCCTACCTTCCTGGGTCCCCAAGCCAATCTGTAAAGACAGCCACTTGTTGTGGTTTGAGAGATGGCCCATCTTGGGCACTCTTTGCTTCCATAACTTGAATGGTGGCTTTGGGCTACTTGCATAGGGTGGTGGTGGTGGTGGTGTTGTTGTTGTTGTTTGTGTTTTTAGAGATGGGGTCTCCCTATGTTACCAAGGCTGTTCCTGAACTCCTGGTCTCAAGTGATCCTCCTGCCTCAGCCTCCCAAGTAGCTGGGACTACAGGCGTCAGCCACCACAGCTGGCTCACATGGTCTTTTTTAAGAAAACATTTATAGTTGGACATGGGGCAGACACTGGGCTGAGGGCAAGCATCATGTAATTCTCACATTCACCAACTCTTGGGGACAAGCACTATTATTTTCTCAATTTGACAGTCGGGAAACAGAGACTCTGAGAGGTTGAGTGACTTCTCCAGGGTTTTGTGACTTGGAAGCGCAATGCTGGGATTTGGATCCAGGATTCCAAAAGCATGTATGCACAGGTGCCAGGCTCGGTGCCTGCCTGGATACCACCTGTCTCAGCCTTTCCCTGAGGACTCGGCGGCTCCTCAGCGTCTGTGGGTTTTAGGAAGACTCTCAGTAGCGAAGTGGGAGGGAACCGAGAGCCCCCCATGGAGCAGCGCTGGGCTCAGGCCCCACCTTCAAAGGCAGAGGCCGAGGTGGGGAAAGGCGGCTGTAAATGCTGCAGCTACCTGCTGCCATGCTGGGGGTGGGTGTGTGGAGGAAGCCGGGGGCTCCCTGGGCTCCCTGAAGTGTCCATGGCTTCAAAGCAGGGGCTGATGGGAGACCTGGGCGCTGTAGGGAGAAAGCAGTGGGAGGTAGAGCACTGTTCTGGGAATGCTCCAAGAGCATCAGGGCTGGCTGGCCACTCCACAGAAGACCTGGTTCCTCCTGGGCACCAGCATGCGGTCACACGGCTAGGGCAGGACTCACTCCCAGGACCTGGCCTTCAAATAGGAGATTTTTTTTCACTGTGCCCTGGGGCCTCCTGAATCCCGGCCAGTGCCTTGGCACAGTGGCTCCAGGAGCTTCAGAATACCACCAAGAACAATAACAGCTACCACTTATTTAGCACTTTCTGTGTGCCAGGCGCTTGCTGAGTGCTTTGCATGTATCCATCATTTGACATGGTCACCACAAGAACCCTTGAGGCTGATGCCACGATTACCTACATTTTACCGTTGAGGGAACATGGCTGGGAAGGGGCAGAGCCTGCGCTGGAGCCCAGGCTTGAGAGGAAACATGTGGCTCCGAGGGCGGAGCTGCAGAAATAGTCATTGGTATTTGCTCAACAAGCTTAAAGGGGGAGGACTCTGGGGAGAGCACAGAGGGTAGAAGAGTATAGATCTCTCTCTCTTTCTCTCTCTCTCTCTCTCTCTCTCTCATACACATGTACACACACACGCACACACACAGAGTCCAGTCATGCTAAGGAGATGATGAACACATTGCTACGCAGAGCTGCACATACCAGGGGCCTATACAGAGCTGCCTGTGTGTTGGGTTTGAAGGTGACAAGACCCAGGGAAGAATGGTGTCCAGGTAGTGTTCCATCCAACCCTCTGCCTACAATTCCCTCCATTCCCTCTGCTTGGCTAGCCTCGCTTTAGCTCAGATCTCTCCTTCTGGAAGCCTCCCCTGATTGCCTCTCTACCCTCCAGGCTGTGTCCCACCATCTTGGCCCTTAGCGCATTGCATCATATTGGTCTGTCTAAGTCTCTCCCCTGGACTGTGAGGTCTCAACGTACCAAGGTTCTGGCATGGCCTCTTCCTCATCTCTGGGTCCCTGTTGCCCAGCCCTGGACCAGGAAGACCACAGTGTCAGGAGAGGGTTATTGAACGGCATGGAGGGGAAAGGAGGTGAGCAGAGCTGTGGAGGAGGGAGAAGGCCAGGCCTGTGGGTGGTGACAGGTGCCTGGTTTGCTTGGAGCAGAGGGTCCCTACAGGAACAAGGTGGCAGGTAGGTAGCTTTGCTGGGGTGACTTGTCCCCATCCAGTTCTCCCAGCCCTGAGTGCTGTGTTAGCAGGAAATTTGGGGAGAGTGCCACAAACTCTCCCACATTTCTTCAAATAAAACCTTGGCCCAGATGCCCCAGGCAGCTCTTCTCTGCAGAATCTCCATGTGTGTTTGTTTTGCCACCTCGGGCTGAGCTGACTGCGAGGACTCGGAATGCGGCCCTGGCAGGCACTCCAGTGTGCAAGGGAAGGGCACGTTTGTGTACAGTCTGGGGACAAACACAACCCAATATTGTGGTCAGGGCTAAGCTGTTGGCTTTAATTCTACACTTCTTGCTCCTGCGGCTTTGAAAAATAAAACATGCTCCGATCAGGCTCGCTTGACAGACAGGAGCCCCAGTCTCGTCCTGAGGAAATAGTCTCCTCAGTTATGAACTCTTGAATGCTGGGAGTTCTGGAGCTGCCACTGAGTCCTCCAAGCCTGGGAGGTGGCAGCAACTGTGTGGGGAAGGAGAGAGAGCCTCCCTTCTGCATGTGGCAGGTCCCCGAGTGCCGAGTACCTGTCAGAGGGATGACCCCGCCCGGGCAAGGGCAGGAGGGGCTGGCCTGGATGTGTCTGCAGGAGGCTGTCCTAGGGGGTGCAGAGACGCTCGCCTAAGGAGGTTCCAGATGTCTGAAGGTTGATCACTAAGAGCCGGGGGGCTTGGAGGCAGCTGCCAGTCTGGGGAACGGGAAATGTGGGCAGAGACAGAGAGGTCGGGATGAGAGCAGGAGCCCGAGAGAAGGGGAATGAGGCAAAAAATCATGTTATTTAGGAGGAGAAAGAGGAGAAGCTGGAGAGAGATGGGTTTGCAGCTGACCGCTTGGGCTGAGTGCCTGGAGAAAGAAGACTAATCCGGAAATTCAGAGTCTAATTATTACAGGGGACAAAGGACCGAGGCAGCAGTGTCTGGGGGAGAGGTGTTCCTGCCTGGATTTAGAGCTTGTGAGTAAATGAATGTGGTAGGAAACATAACGACCCCAAAGACATTCCAATCCCTGGACGCTGTGACTACGTAGCCCCATGTGGCAAAGGGGACTTTGCAGATGTGGTTAAGTGAAGAACCTTGAGATGGGGAGGTTGTCTTGGAGTGTCCAGATGGGCCCACTCTAACCACATGGGCGTTAAAATCGGAAAGCATTTCCCCGCTGCGGTCAGAGGGAGATGTGACTGTAGGAGGATTGGGGAGACGCTGGCTTTGAAGATGGAAGAAGGGGCCACGGGAAATGGCATGCGGGCAGCCTCTAGAAGCTGGGCAGAAACAAAGAAAGGGATTTTCCCCTAGAGCCTCCCGAATGGGATGCAGCCTGTGACACCCTGATTGTAGCCCAGCAAGACCTGTTGAAATTCTGACCCACAGAACTGTAGGATGGTAAGTTGGTGTTGTTTTAAGACACAACGTTTGTAAGAATTTGTAGCAGCAGCAACAGAAAAAGAATACAACAGCAAAGGAACCTCCGGAGCTCTGCCCTCTTCTCCCCACCCACGTTCCCGCCCTGGCCAGCCACCCCCACCTCCCGATGTCCCTGTCCCCACCACCTCCACCCGGACCAGCTCCCCCTACCTCTTCTCTGAACCACTGGCATCCCCTCCATCTGGGCCACCTGCGTAAAGCTGTTCCCCCTTTAGTCTGGCATCTCTTAGATGCCAGAGAGTTATCTTCCCAAAACCCAACTTAGGTGAGGAACATTGTTATGTAAAAACTGGTTTTTGTTACTGTTGCCTGAGAAAGTGTGTCTAGACGCCTGACCTGGCACTCATGCCACAGCTTCCTTCTTGGTCTTTCTCTCTACATTTTCCTTCTTGCCAAACATGTCTCCACCCTGGGTCTCTGTGTGTGCTCTTCCCTTCCCCACCTCCCCACCTTTGCCCATGTTGCTTCCATTGCCTTTAATACTCTCTGTAGTCTAGAGATGCTCAAGGAGTAGCTCTGCTTGAAATTCAAGCCACCCCTGCTGAAATCACTCTTCTCTAAGATCGCTCACTTGGTTTTTTTCTGGGGTAAGAAGACCTCGCTCTGTCTTGCTGTTTGCTTATTGCTCTACCCACCTTGCCTCCCCTGGTCCATGCTAACTCCTGTAGGACAGGGATGGTTCTTGCCCCTGTACACATTTCCTTGAGAAATGCAGGTGAAGAGAGTATGTGTTCAGGCTGCTATAACATATTATCATGGACTGAGTGGCTTAAACAACAATTCTGGGGACTGGGAAGTCTGAGATCAGGGCACCAGCATGGTCAGGTTCTGGTGAGGCCCCTCTTCCTGGTTTCGCAGATGACTGTTGTCTTGCTGGGTCCTCACCTGGTGGCAGCAGAAAGAGGAAGCTCTCATGTGCCATCTTAAAAGGGCACTAATCCCATTCATGGGGGCTCCACCCTCATGACCTAATCACCTCCCAAAGGCTCCACCTCTTAGTATGATCACATTGGGGCTTAGGATTTCCACATATGATTTTGAGGGGGACAAACATTCAGTCTATAACAGAGGGTGAACTTAGCTCATGGAAAGTGGCTGAGTGGTGGAGACATCTGAGACCTTTGGCAAATAATCCCAATGGCGACTTTCTACAGCACTTGACAGTTTTCTAATCACGTACAAATCTATGAGCACATTTGAGTCTCCAGTAGCCAATTTTACCTCGAATCTTTAAATCCAACTGCTGACATTTACTAAGCACTTAGACTTTAATACAAACCCCAGGAGGTGGGGAAAATGCCAAAAGTTTCCCTACAGCTCAGCTAAAAAGAAGCAAAAATAAATTAGAAAAAAATAAAGGAAGCTGTAGTTCTCACAAATGTCAGCTGGTGGAACTGCTACACAAGAATTATCCTCTGAACTCCTCACCACCAGGCCCCAAGACCATTATCATTCCCCCTCCCGTTACAGACAATGTGTCTTTGAGAAGAGGTGACCCACTCAAGGTTCTGTAGCCAGGAAGTGGCAGAGTTGGGACCAGAGCTGGGGTTTCATTCCATACCCTGTGCCTTCTGCACACGTCTGATGGAAGGATGCTTCCAGCACTTTGTCCCAAGGCGATGGACCCCGCTCTGAGCTCTGTGGACTTAAGGAATTTTCTCTACCTTCCCCACATAAAGGCCACTCCCTCACTTGTGTTTCCACTTTGTATGTTTGGGCTGAGAGGTACATACACCATGTGTTACAGGCTAAATTGTCATCCCCTCACCCACAACATTTATATGTTGAAGTCCTAACTCTCAATACCTTAGAATTTAACTGCACTTGAAGATACGGTCTTAAAAGAGGTAATTAAGTTAACATGAGGTCTGTAGGGTGGGCCCTAATGCAATACGACTGGTGTCCTTATAAGAAGAGGCCGTTTGGACAATGGAGAGACGATGGAAACGTGCCCAGAGGGACACCCGTGTGAAAACGGTGGAAGTGTGGCCATCTACAAGCCCCGGAGAGAGGCCTCGGGAGAAACCAACCCTGCCGACACCTTGGTCTTGGACTTCTGGCCTCTAGAACTGAGAAAATCAATCTGTTGTTTAAGCCACTCATTCTGTGGCATTTTATTACGGCAGCCCTAGCAAGTCAAGGTCATACACACCTGTTGCAATGACTAAGAAGAAAAAAGAAAGACTGACAACACCAAGTATCAGGAAGGGGACATTGCTGGTGGGAATGACAATGGTACAGCCGCCTCGGAAAACAGTTAGGCAGTTTCTTACATAGTTAAACATACATCTATCATATGACTCATCAGTTCCACTCCTAGGTGTTTACCCAAGTTAAGTGAAACTTATGTTCACATAAAACCCTGAACATAAATGTTTATGGTAGCTTTAATCATAATTGCCCCAAACTGGAAGTAACCCAAATGTCCTTCAACTGGTGAAAATCCCTTGTGCCAAACTGTTCCATCCAGACAATAGAATACTACTCAACAATAAAAAGGGACAGAGCACTGATACACACGACAGCTGGGATGAATCTCGAATGCACAACGTTAAGTGAAAGAGTCTAGTCTCAAAAGGCCATATACTGTGTGATTCCATTTATGCAACATTCAGAAAAAGCCAAAATTGTAGGGCTAGGACACAAGGCAGCGGTTGTCAGGGGTTGACTACAAAGGGTGGCATAAGGGAATGTTTGAGGCGGGGCAGCTGTTCTGTATCTTAGTGCGCTCCTGGCTGCACAACTGCACACCTAGAATATGTACTAAAAAGAGTGAATTTAACTGAATGTTAAATTTTTTAAGTGAAAAACAATTAGGCTGCAGTTACAAAAGCAAACCTGCAAAGCCATTATGAGTTACTGGAAATAAGATTAAAACCAGCCCCTTTTCTTTGTTGCCGAGGCCTTTCCTCCACATTATCTGTTTGGCCTTCTATAATCCTGTCATGCAAAGCACTGAGTAGAATTGCTCCATTTTACAGATATGGAAACAAAATAGAGATCCCATGGCCATCCTCAGGATCACCAGCCTGGCCAGGGTGGGCTGAGCTGGAACAGAGGAATTCTAACTACAGAGCCAGGCTGCTCTCACCTGGGTCCCCGCTCCTAGTCAATGCAAACATGCAGCCCCTGCCCCAGGCTCCTGAGACATGGGGTAGCTGCTGTGTGGGCTGCCTTCCCCCTGGGGCCCCATGAGGGAGGGGCTGTGTCCGCCCACAGCAGTGCTCAGCAGTCACTGGCTGGGTGCAAAGCTGAACAATGAGTGTAGTTGGTTTGGACCTTTATGCACTTGGGCAGAAAACCAGCTTGCAGCCCCCCTGGAGTGGGTGGTGTTGCATGAGGGGCCCCTGCCAGCAGCCTCCAGCTTCAGCCCAGCCTGACCCAACCTGGCAGTGTCACAAAGGGTGCTGCTTCAGCCGCCAGGGCCACAGAGCAGGGATCCTGTAGGACTGGCCACATGGTCACCCTTGGCTTTCATCAGCTGGGACCCACAGGACCAGAGCTGCCCAATTGTGTCCCATGGACACAATTATTTTACAATTAAGTTTTATTATTATTCAGGTATGGTTTGGCCAACAGATCAGGAGATGACGGCCATTGAAAAGAGAGTTTGTCATATCCACAGACCCCAAGAGAAGAGGGCAGGCCACAGCACAGGGGTATGGGGGCCCTTGGAGACACACTGGGGTCAGTCAGGGATGTCTGGGCAAGAGCCTTTACTGTGGTTTCCAAGGGAACAAATGGCAAGATGGGCTAAGCAGGTGTAGGTTTGGCTAGTTTGAATAATTCCTGTGGGCTCTGGAGTGTAGGGCTTTACCTAGGTGTCTGGTCCCTGGCCCTGGGCTGGTTAGGGCAGGGGAATGGTGGCCTGGAGTGTGAGAGCCCTGTAGAGCAAGGGGTTGGGCTGTGGAGTCCAGATTGGTCAGTTTGCTCCTATGTGTGCTCACAGCCTTCTTGGGAAGAGCAGCCACGAGTATAGGAGGCGGCAAAGAGGGCAACGTTAAATGCAGAGCACGGGAGTGGATGGAAGCTGGAGAATGGGAAGGCGCAGGGTGGCTGATGTGGCCAGGTGGGCTGGAGCCAGGTGTGCTGAGAGAAGACAGTGCAGGTGGGAGGATGCTGGAACCCTGGAGCCAGGCTAGGACACAAAGCAGCCTGGTTTGAGTGGATGCAAGAGTCAGTGAAGGGAGGTGAAGGCCAGCCAAGGAGGGCCTTGGACCCCCAACTAAGGAAGGAGAGCTGTATTCTGCAGTTTTAGGGAGTCTCTAGGGACGTTTGAACAGGCTCTGTCCCCTGTGCTGTCACTTACCCTGTGTTACTTTCAGGAAGTTACTTCATCTCTCTCAACCTCAGTAGCCTCATTCACAGCAAGGCATAACACTCAGAATTAATATTCCCAGAATTATTGTCAAGATTGAATGACGTAACCACATAAGGTATTCAGTACCATATCCAGCACATCGTAGGGCCTCAAAGCAGGAGATACTCAGTGCTCATTGGAAAAGGTGCCTCATCTCTCTGAGCTTCAGATGCCTCATCACTAAAATTGGGGAAATAATGCCGACTGTTGACTTTTCAAAAAGAACATCAGGAAAGTTCGTTCGAGGGCAGGGTGCCCACCATCTTCACAGTCTTAGTGGTCTCAGAAGGTAGAAGGTGGACGAGGGTCTTGACAAGGTTTTAAGTTCTGATCTATGTGATTTTAAGGCAGTTCTTGAAAGACGGGTTGAGACTGGTCTTATGTCTATGGCCTATGACATAAGACCTTTTAACTGGTGAGCACAGTGAGGCGAGGGTCTTAGCGTGAGTGCCGGTGGGCAAGCAGGAAAACAGGTTAGCAGCTTCGACTTCCAGCAGCAAGTATTTCCTGGAGCAAGCAGCTAGCTTAATTTTTGCCTAGTCCCGGTTTTGTTTTAGCACAAAAAAAAAAAATGGAAACCATGCTTTGTCGCAGTATTGTTTAGCACAAGAACAGGGAATTATGTTGATTTCAATAGTAGTAATATTTAACTCATAGGATTACTAGGAAAGTTAAGTGAAATCATGTTGAAAATGTGCTCAGCATCGTCTCTGCTCAATAACCATAGCTAGCTATATAATTAGGGTGAGGCAGACCAGAGCAGAATGTGATGAAGCAATTTAAGGAGGGTGACCAATTGTCCTGGTTTGTCTGGGACTCGGGGTGTTTCTGGAATGTGGAACTTTTAGTTTTAAAACCAAAACAGTCCCGGGATGTGAAATTTTCAGTGCTAAAACCAAGAAAGTCCCAGGCAAATCAGATCCAGTTGGTCACTCTCAGTTCAAGACAGGAAAACCCAAGTGTTGCCCATAGAATGTTTGAAATTTAATTAGGAATTTTTTTAAGCATCAGAAATGTTGAATAATGTTTGCAAGTCTCATAGTAAAATGTGTGGCCCTTAGAGAGCAGAGAGTAAGTTTTCCTGAGTAGCAGAGACACAATCCTTTAGTGAGTATTTGCTAGAATCCTGCTCTGGGGCCTTTGCTGAGGGTGCTGAGATAGCCCTTTGGAAACATCTCGAAGACTTCATTGGAGATAAATAAGTCCCCAGAGGACCAAGCTGTGGGTGGAACCTGAGACCCGAAACCAGCCAGTCACGCTTGGTGCAACAGAGCTCTTTTCCTCTTATTTCTCTCTTCTGTTTGAAGAAAAAAACTGAACTTAAATGAAGAAGCACCCAAAATTGGGGTTAGAACCAAGTGATTCCAGACTTTTCCACTCCTCTTTATGCACCAATGGAGCCCAATGCCACTTATTGAGCCGCTTCTGTGCCAAATGCTTGGATGGTCCATTTAATCCCCACCACTGCCCTGCAAGGAGAGTATTATTACTTTCACATTAAGCATCAGGAAATTAAGGTGGAGTGGGTTTATGGGACTTTCAAAAGGTCACACAGCTATGAAGGGACAGGGGAGCTGGGATTCAAATCTGGATTTGTCAGGAGAGAGCAGAAGTCTTTCTTCTCAGCCTCCTAAGTGTGGGCCATCAACTGCTGGGTGATCAGATCTCCAAGATTAATGAGTCAACAGGACTTTCAAAGCACCATCTGAAGGTAAACAAGTTAGTATCACCTTTCCATAGGGTTTGTGAATTACTTTTCCTCTCTTGGGAGAGAATTGTGGAAATCTACACCTAATTGAGTCCAAGGCAGCGGCTCAAGTTTCTCCCAGGCATCCTTCACTTCCAGCCCCCAGGGGATCCTGGTGGGGTGCTATTTCCAGGAGGGTCTCTCCCTCAGCAGGGAAACTGGAGCAGGATTTGCAGAAACTCCAGATGGCAAGAGAGCCCTGAGGGGCACGTGGCTTAAACCAGATCTGAACTGTTTCCCTCTATCCTGCTACTCAGGCGCAGAGCCCCCCAGCCCCCGCAAGGCCCTAACCACCCTGATCTTATCTCCTCCTGGGGAATTTTCCCACGGGGAGGCAGGAAAGGTCAGCACCAAGTCCTGGGAGCCCTGGGGCAGGTCCATCCCCCTTTGTTGCAGGGGGGCTTTGGGAGAGGTCCCAGAGCCCACACCTGTGTGCTCACTCCCCCACCCCACCCCCTTCTGAGTGGGGGATGCCACTGTGGTGTCTGGCCTGCAAGGGAGGTTTTAGTAAGCTCCCATTTGATAAGGTTTAAAACTGGGCCAAGCTGGGTGTGGGCTCAGGGTTAGAAACGCCAACACCCTAAATTGGCAGGTCCGGAATGCCACATCTTCGCAATTCATGCATCATCTTCACGACTTTCGCCACACATGTGTCCCACTAGTACTACTGTCTGACTTTTTAAATGAAATCTATTTGTTTTATTTTTTAATAAATTGAAAAAGGTAATAGAGGTAAATAGGAAGCCAGTATCTGTATTACATATAGAAAATCATCATAAAAATAAATACAACAAATACTCCTCAGCAGCGAGAAGGAACATCTACAACTACACGCAACGGAGAAGGATGAATCTCACCAACAGCAGCTTGAGGGAGAGAAACTGGAGCCCAGGTGCCTCCATTAAATGACTGATGGCAAAACCAACCTCGCTGTTAGAAGTCAGGAGAGTGATTACCCTTTGTGGAGTGGAAAGGGACAGGGAGAGGGGCTTCCGGGAGCCCAGAAGATTCTGTTTCTCCATCTGGGTTCTGGCTTCACAGGTGATTCTGTTTGTGATGAGTCAGTTTTACATCCAGCTAACATCACTTACGGCACTAAATTCCAATACCCCAAAAACAAAAAAAAAAGTTAAAAATAAGTAGAAATGCAGTGAACACACTACCGTGCTTATTAAATTCTAGCCAGAAACCAGGGTCAGTTTAGGGCCTGGGCCTGAGGCCGGCTCCCTGCTGTTCAGAAGAGGCTGCACAAGTGACGGCAGGGGTCAAAGCTGCGCTAGCCCTGCTTTCTGCTCTTCTCCACAGGTTTGGAGGGGCGCTGGGAAGGAAACGGCTTTCTCACCGTGATTCAAGGCCTTGTCCAAGCACTTGGGAAAACACCGAAGGAGGCAGCTTATTCCCAGTCCCAGGTAAATGATTAAAATGAGATAAGGGTGGAGAGCTGGGGGCCGCAGCTTGGGACAGGAGGCAGGGGGACCTGCAGATGTCAGAGGAATGCCTCGGTGCTGGGGGCAGCAGGAGCGGTGCTCCACAGAGCCTGGGGATGCCACAGCCTGGGCAAAGGGAGGCGGCCCTAGGCTGGCAGGGCGCCACAGGCCAGGTGTGCCTGGATCTGCGCTGTTTACTCACTGGGATCTCGGGTCTGGCCTAGAAAGTGAACTAATGCCCCCACCTTCCCTGGCAAGGTGAGCCAGGGGAAAGGACCCCGTTCCGGATCAGTGCCCCCTAGGTAACACCCCGCCCCCAGATTCTCAGGCTCCCACCCTCACTCACTGCAGCAGGAAGCCCCTTCTGCAAGGATGGGTCCGGGGCCCCAACAACACAGACACCCTCGCAAGCCCTGAGCCCTCCTAAGGGCTGAGCCTGGGCCTCCCGGGCGCCCTCCGCCCCCACCCAGTCGGGCCTGCTCCTCCAGGCGGGTTTAGTATTAAGCGTTAATGATTAAAAGGGGGTTCTCCATTAACCCCGCCGCGGGCCTTTGTCTGCGCTGCCGAGGAGCCTCCTCCTTTGAAATGCCACATAAAAATGATAGATGCCCTCTGCCTCCCTCCGGGGTTCGGCGGGTCCCGTTTCCCTTTAAAGCTTAAGTGGGCAGCACTAGGACAGGTCGGGTTTAAACACAGAACCGGGCCAGGCCGACCGGGGCGCGGGGAACCGGCCGGGCGGAGGCCAGTGCGCGGCCTGGGACAGGGCGGACGCGTGGGGGCCACCGAGAGAGGGGGCGCGCCGCAGGGCCCCAGAGGACTCGGACACAGGGAAGGACCCGACTCTCTGCCAAGGGGCCGGTCGATGGCGAGAATAACGACATCGACCATGAGAACGCTTGGCCTGCCCCTGGCAGGCCATTGTGATGAGCATTGAACGAAAACGGTTTGAGTTTCCAAGCCCAGAACCTACACTGCTCCCCGGCCCTGCAGGCGCCGGCAGCCTCCGCTGCACCTGGCAGCCTGTTAGAAACGCTGAACCTCGCGCGGCTGGATCAGAGCTGCCCTTTAATTAGATCCCTCGGTGACTTGCGTCCACGTTAGCCTGAGCAGCCTGATCTACATAAGCAGTGTTCTAGCAATAGTAATAATACCGGCCAGTGAGTACTGAGTGCTACTGTGAGTTCAGCACTGTTTTAAGCGCCTTCCAAAGTCGTCGTATTTAATCCTTAGAACGTGCCAGCTGCACCATTTTGCAGATGAGCAGGGTGAGGCCCGGGCAAGTTTGGTGCCTTGTCAGAGGTCACACATCCAGGGATTAGAAGGCCAGGCTACAGGAGCTCACACACAAGCACCCGCACAGAAACCCCTTCTGGGTTAGCTCTGGGGTGTGTGTCACTTCAAGTTGGGGATTGTCCTCTGAAATAGCTGGGGGCCAAATCCTGACAGTTTAATGGGCACCCGGCTGAGCTGCATCAGTAGGAAGCACACTTGGCTAGAGAAGCTCCTCCTGGCCCCCTCGGTCTGCTGGAGAAGACATGTGGCAGGTCTCCTCTGCACACTCCAGCTTTTAGAAAGAAACCCCAGTGCTGGATGTAAGCGACCCCCACCGCACCCCCCCTCCTCCGCCCCGTGGCACCGTGAAAGGGTTAACTCAGGGCTCAATCACTACATAAATCTGTGTTTATCTGCTGCAAAGTAAGCTATTTAGTTTTCTGATTTACAATCCTTGGTTTTCATAAAAGTCAGTCATTCCCAGTAAAAGAATGTGGGTTAGATTTATAGGATCTGCGTTAGTCTTTAAACCCAAAGCTGGTCTATGACTCACCCTCCATAATGTTTTTGCTCTAGTCCGGAGATATTCATGTGCAAAGAGAAAGAGTCAGATCTCTGCCCTGAAAAATAAGACTTTTGGGGGGAACTAATTATAATGGCGTCAATTGTACTACGCTTGTAAACTTGCCGTCAGCCGGCCCCCCTGGAGCCTGTTTTCCAGGGCTTTTATTCTGCAATAAAATGTGCTCTGGTTTGCAGCTTGGCATATAAGACCTCCACTGGTATGAGCAAATGTTTTTTCCTACCAAATTATTAGAAATAAACAGCCCACCAGTGGAAAGGCAGAAAAATTATAAGCAAGGAAAATAAATCTTGGAATGTTTGCGTTTGGTGATTTTAATAAAATTGGTCACTTAGCCCAGCAGCCCAACTGGCTAAATGGAGCCAGCCTGGTATTTTTATTTTAATTTGAGTTTGTGTTTTGCCAGTGTGAAATGGGGTCAAGGCAAGACACCATGGAAAAAGTCTTTGATGTCTCCTTGAAAAATATTTTGCACTGTGACTTCATGGTATTTAGTGTCGTCTCCCCCTCCCCACTGCCAGCCTCCATCTTCACAAGCTGCATGTCTAACCCACGAGCATCACACATAATAAAATATCACCATCATCAACAATCCTCCTTCCAACTCCCTCCCCTCCCCCAGCGTGGTCAGAATTCAAGGCAGAAAGTCTTACAATGTAAAATAAAAATGCTGATCAAGATAACAGAATATGATTAAAGGGGATGGAGCCTTTTTAAACTTTCTCCAAAGCAAAGCCAAGGTGAGGGGCCCAAGTGCAGGAGGAGGGAAGGGAAGGAAGGTCATATGGATTGGGCTGACGGCCAGTCCAAATAGAACTGGGTTAAGAGGCGAACGCTTGCCAGTGGCTTGAGAAATGGAGAGGGATGGATTGGGAAGGATGGCAGAGAGCAATGATCCCAAAATAAAAGCAAGTTCTCCTTTGCCAAATGTATGAAAGAAAGATGTGGTTATATTTGCGAGAGTTTTAATCCAGTGTGAGGAATGTGAAAGACTTAGAAATTTTTGCTCTTGGTGGAAGTCAGGAATTGTTTATTGCAGACCTACAAGGTGTTGGTCAGGACCCCGGACACACAGATGACTGTAACTGGGCTTGACTTTTTCCTGGACCAGCAAGGGAAAAGATGAGTCGACAATTTTAGACAAGGAAGCAACACACACAGAATGGGCCAAATCTACCATGTGTAGTTCATTCGAGTTTCAATGTCCCTGGGACAAAAACAATCCTGTTGAGTCTCTTATATCCTCATTTTCACCTTCATCTCAGTGCACAGCATCGTAGTGGGGAGGTCCCTTGGGACTCTCAACGACGAACAAAATGTGGTCCCTGCCCCACTGAGTTCAGTGGAACAAAGAAGACGAACGCAGACCACTGCAACACGCCATGTAGAAAATGATAAGAGCAATATGGGGGAAATTATGTGTGAATCTGGAAAGCAAGGAAGGCTTCAGGGAGGAGGTGGCTCTTGAAGACTCAGTGGGAGTTTGACATGTGAAGGGGAGGAACAAGGATAATCCAGGGAGAAACAAGAATGAACAAAATTGTTTAGAAGTAGGAGGGTGTGTTCTGTTTGGAAAGAGGCAGGAGACTTTTGTGGGTGCTTCACGGGGCGTGTGCTGAGTCTAGAGGCTGGAGAAGGGAATCTAGGCCAGGTACAGATAAGCTCACATCCCTGCTGAGAAACCTGGACTAGATCCCATGAGTATGGGGGCCCTTCCCTGGCCCATGAGCCTGGGGTTCCAGAATATGCTCTTCCTCCCTATTACAGCACTTTCACCTGTAGTACGATGTCATGTTATCTCCCCTACTGGATCATGAGTCCCCAAGAGGCCTGTCCACTGTTAGACTACCAGCCTCAAGCACCATGCCTGGCACAAAGTAGGTATTCAAGAAATATCGCATGGAGAATGAGTGGAACAGAGTTTTCAACGTTTTCATGGGAATGATTTGAAGGCTTGTAGCAAGAGATAGGTAGCTTGAAGCCGGGCTTTGGAGAACTTGGACTTTGGGTCCTAGGGTGGACTGGAGTAGAAAGAGCCAGAAAGAGATTCATTGGCATTGGTGTTTGCAGGCAGCTGGGGGCTGTGGGAAATGGAAGGGATGTGAATGCCAGACAGAGACTAGGGGGTTCAAAGCCAGGGTCAGGGGAGATGGCAATACTGGTATCACAGATGGGGAGGCCAGGGTACAGAGCAGTTTGAAGACAATTATGGCAAGAGGAGAAGAAGAAAGGAGTAAGGGAGGGAGGGAGGGAGGGAGAGAGGAAGGAAGGAAAGATGGGAGGAGGAAGAAGAGGGGAGGAGGAGAGGCTGGGAAGAGGGGAGGAAGGAAGGAAGGAAGGAGGGAGGGAGAGAGGAAGGAAGGAAAGATGGGAGGAGGGAGAAGAGGGGAGGAGGAGAGGCTGGGAGGAGGGAAGAGAGGAAGGAAGGAAGGATGGGAAGAAGTTGATTCAATTTAGAATATGCTGCATTTCAAGTGTGCTGTGACTCCCAGCATTGAGTTTGTCGCAGGCAGGTAGAACAGTAAGTCGCAAAAGAGACAATGCAAAAGGAAAGTCAAGGTCAGAGCCTGGGAGGTTGCCTGTTTTTAGGAGATGGAGCATCAGACACTAAATCTGAAATTCCCTTTTTTATGATCTCTGTTTTTTCTACCCATTTTAGTTGAAATCACTTTGGACTCACAGTGGGTTGGCCAATTTTCCTCTGACCTTGTTTTGTTCCTAAAGCCTCATAAATTGGGGGCCTCTCTAAGCATGTCAAGAGTACCCCACTCCAGCATGTTAGGAAATAGCCCGGCTGGCAGAAACCCTGAACTTCGTGTCACATTGTGATAAACGCTCCTGGACGGTGAACGGCTCTCCCCTCTGAAGGCTGTACATGTTGGCTCTTTTGCAATGACACCCATTGTCTGCTGTGAGAGCATCTAAGAGCAAGTGTTTGCTGCTCATAAATTGGAGCTGGTTTGGAAGATCCATGAGGGATGGAATGGGACATTCACACATAAGTGTTCATTTGAACACCTGTTTTCAATTGTTTGGGGTGTATACGTAGAAGTGGAATTGCTGGATCACCCGGTCATTCTCTGCTTAACTTGTTGGGGAACCGCCAGGCTGTTTTTCAGCAGGAACACCGTTCTGCATTCCCTCCAGCAGTGTCTGAGGGTTCCACTCTTTGCACATCCTCACCCATACTTGGGGGTTTGTGTGTGTTTGTTTTTGTTTTGATTATAGCCATCCTAGTGTGTGTGAAGTGGAATCTCATTGTGTTTTGATTTGCATCTCCCTAACGACGGAGGATGTGAGCATCTTTTCATGGGCTTCTTGGCCGCTTGTCTGTCTTCTTTGAAGAAATGCCTCAAGTCTTTTGCTTATGTATTAATTGAACTGTTGTTGATTTGTAAGAGTTTTTTATATATTCTGGATACTAGACCCTTATCATAGATATGATTTTTGAATATTTTCTCCTGTTCTGTGGGTTGTCTTTTCACTTTCTTGCTAGTGTCCTTTGATGTAAAAAAAAGTTTTTAATTTTGATGAAATCCAACGTATCTACTTTTTCCTTTGTTGATTGTGGATTTTTGTCATATCTAACAATCCATCAATAAACCCAGGGTCATGAATATTTATCCCTATGTTGTATTCTAAGAGTTTTATACTTTTAGCTGTTATATGCATGTCCAACAGGAACTTTTCTGGAGGTGCATGCCGGGTTAAAGGAAATCAGTAAGGAATGGGGCAGGACTTTGGGGTGAGCCAGGCAGGGAGACTGTTACTGTCCCAAGGCCCGAGGGGCAGGAAGTGGAAGTGGGACAAATGGAGCTGGAGTTGTGCAGGAAAAGTTGGCCATTAGGAGTGTGTCCTCTACTAGTTGATGCATCCCATCCACAGGGCCCCCATGGGGAGGGAACCAGGGACTCTGCTGTTTTCTGGCCTTTGCTGGGGCCCCTCGTTGGCTGAATCCTACCAGAAGGAGAGGGCAAGAGAGCTGGGAAAGCAGTCCATACAGGTCGGTGTCTCAGGGCACTGAGCAGGGGTCAGGAGGTGGGGAAAGAGCACCTGGAGATGTGTTCAGCAGAATAATGGCCCCCAAAGATGAGCAAGTCCTAGTCCTCAAAACTGAATATGTTACCTTTATGGTAAAAGGGACTGTGCAGATCTTCAGTTGGGGGGATTATCCTGTCTTATCCAAGTGGGCCCCAAATAATCACAAGAGTCCTTATATAAAAGGGAGGCAACAGGGTCATTTAAGAGAGTGAGAGATGTGCAGATAGATGCTTACCTGCTGGTTCAAAAGAGGAAGGAAGAGACCACAAGCCAAAGAATGCAGGTGACGTCTAGAAGGTGGAAGAGACAAGCAAATGGATTCTTCCCTGAAGATTCCAGAAAGGAATGTGGCCCTGATAACACCTTGATTTGGGCCCAGTGAGATCCATTTTGGATTTATGATCTCTACAAAAGCAAGAGAGTAAATTTGTATTGTTTGAAGCCACTAAGCTTGTGGTCATTTGTTATAGCAGTAATAGGAAACTCACACAGGAGGGGCAAGTGGAGGCTCCCTCCACCTGGGGAGACCTGAGGGTACTGACACGGGGAGAACCCCAGGTCACCATGTTTACTTTCTCTGGGAGGCCAAATTTCATGAGTCCCAGTCCCTGCCTTCTCTAGAGGGGGGAGGCCCCATAATTGCCCTCGGTGAGTGTAGCTCACAGGTTTGATCAGAGAAGCAGAATCTCTCTGAGTGATGGAGAATCAGCGGTTTCTCATCAGAATTGGGCCATGCACAATACCGACAGCTGGTGGGAAATTCTATGCAAGGTTGTTACCTCTGGTGTTGAGCCTGACGTCAACTTAGGTCAGCAAGACCAGCAGTGAGGGAAAAAGTTGGATACGAGTAGAAAAGAGCAAGGAAAAGCTGGAATCCACAAGGACTCACTGGACCCCGAGCTTGTGTCTATCCACCTTCAATTACATGGATGATCTGCTGAAGAAACTATTTCCTTTGCCACAGAGGTGAAGTCACCTGGCCCAGGACTTGCAGCAGGTGAAGGAGGAGATGCAGGGGGAGTGGACAGAGCAGCAGGTGCACGTGCTGCCTCGTGCCAACAACTCGAGGCGACGAGCAGTGGCAGCAGGCGTGAGCTATGACAGTGCACGGTGTCAGCCTTCAGAGCACAGAAAGGCTACTGAGCCACCGTGTCTCCCGAAGTTCCCGCAGCTATCTCCTGTGGTCGCTCCCAACCCAGAAACATACAGGAAAGGGAATTCTGGGAATCATGGTTCCAGCCTGGCTAGGTTGATGTGTTTCAAAATCGGTGGTGTGAAAGGTTAATCTTCGTGAAGTGCCTACTATGTGCCAGGGGCTCCAGCTTCATTGTCTCATTTAATTTATTCACCTTGCCATTTACTCCATCTTACAGGCAAGAAAACTGACTTCAGAGGGGTTAAATGCCTTCCGAAATCATGCAGCTAATCCAAAGAAGATGTGAAAATGGCCAATAAGCACAGGAGATGCTCAACATCATTATTTGTTAGGGAAATGCAAATCAAAACCACAATGAAATACTTCTTCACACCCACTAAGATGACTATAATAAAAATAATGGGTGTTGGTGAGGATGTAGAGAAATTGCAGCCTTTATACACTGCTGGTAAGAATGTAAAATGGTACAGTTGCTTTGGAAAACAACCTGGCGGTTCCTCAAGATGTTATACATGAAGTTACCAGATGACCCAGCAATTCCATGCCTACATACATAACCAAGAGAAATGAAAGTTTGTGTCTGTGCAAAATCTCATACGAAAATGTTCATGACAACTTTGTTCACAATAGCCCAAAACTGGAAACAACCCTAATCCCCATCAATAGATGAATGGATAAATAAAAGATGGTATATCCATATAACAGAATATCACTCAGCTGTAAAAAGAATGAAGTACTGGTTTATGGTACAACATGGGTGAACCTTGAAAACATTATGCTAACTGAAAGAAGCCAGACACAAACAGCCACATCCTGTAAGATGTCATCGATATGAAATGTCTAGAGTAGGCAAATCCATAGAGACAGAAAGAGAATTAGCGGTTGCTTAGGGCCAGGGTATTGGGGGTAAATGGGGAGTGACTGCTAACAGACACATGCTTTCCTGTTGCGGTGATAAAAGTGTTCTACAATTGATTGTAGTGATGGTTGCACACTTCTGTGAATGTACTAGAAACCATTGACTTGTACATAGTATGTGAATGAGTTTCGTAGTATATGTGTTATATCTCAGTAAAGCTGTTTAAAAAATCAGTCCAGTAGTACGGAGCAAAGCACCGAGTCCAGCAAGGGTTTCTCTGACTCCGAAGCCATGCTGCTCCCTCAGTAACCCATCTTCTCCCGCAGAGCCCCAACTTCACTGGGCCAAAGTATCACCTGGTGAGCTTGTTAGACATGCAGATTCCCTGGCCTCCTTCCCCGAGTCCGATTCAGTAGGAGTGGATGGGGTTCAGGAAGTCTATGTGCTTAGCAAGCCCCACAGGTGAGCCGAGTCCAGGTGCTCTGAGACCACACCTGGAAACACAGTGTCTCCGCTCTGCACAGGACTTCTGCATCTCAGAGTCAAAAATGGCATCTCGGAAGTCAACGAGATGAGAAAAGTAGAGATTTGGGAGGCCAATTTTCTACAAAGGGTAATTTTATTTTTCAAGGGATGGGTGGAGGGCAAAGAAGGAAGAATTAAGAGAGATTATGGAAGGCCATGAACTGGGGGTTGTATTGGAGGGAGATGCGGGTGAGAGACCCACCTGAGCACAGGTGCATTAGGAGAGGAGGAATGTAAAAAGTTCGTGGAAACTACCCAGAAGAGGAGGGAGAGCAAACACTCACGGACTAGCCACGTTTATCGCCTGCCTGGGACTTCTGGGATGACTTGCTTCATAGTCAAGTGTAATCCTTGAGAGAAAGAGAATTTCAGTGAACTTGAGGCAACATCAGTTCTCTGGGGCTTCTTTTTGATGAACTAATCTGAACAAGCTTGGAAAGCACCCAGCGGTGGAGGTTAAATTTCAATCTTTTTGTGCAGTTACCTCTTTGTTCCCTTTACGTTCTCCCTGAAGTGGAAATGATTGATGCTTAAGTAACTTCAGCGATTGAGTAATGTTTATTCAGACTGCAGGGGAACAAGGGGAATGAGATAGGACTTAAAACTAAGGTGGAGATTTTTCCTTTGAATGGCACAAGTTGAGCCTTTGAAAGTCAAGTGTATTCCCAATTGCACAATATAATAAAGAGAGAGGAGCCGGCAGGCAGGAGGAGGTCTCCCGCAGATGATCAATGTACAGTAGTTAAGTGGAGCTCAAATAGTCTCATGAAGCCACCTGAGCCAGAGCCCCGGCTTATAAATATTGACTGGGTCCTGGATTGTTTTGAGAATATCTTAGGTCTTTTTGTGAGCCCTTTCAACCCAGGAACTGGAGAGCTTTGTAAATAAGCTTCTAATGCTCTGAAGAAAGAAGTCGATCATGTTTCCGTGGCCCACACTCTCTCTAGATAACGCCAGCCAAGCCCCTTGGAGGTGAGTGGGGACTGGCGAGGAAAAGCAAACACACACCCCTACCCCAACTCGGTTGGCCTTGGAGGGGCCCCAAGGCGCAGCCTGTCCACTCTCTTGTACATACAGGCTTTTTCCTGTCCGCTCCAGTTGGTCATGTCACAGGACTCAGATCAATCAAGAACATACCCATAGGTTTGGCTTGGTCCAGTATTATTTGATCTCAAAATCGTAAATCTTCCAAGCAAAAACAGGGAAGAGTAATTACTTCTTTCTCTCCATTTTGCTAAGGGAGCAAAATTCCTCTAACAAAGTAATTGGTGATCTTTAAAACTATGGATTGAAGGTGGAATGAGGAATATCCTCCTCCTCCTGTTAAGCACGGGAGGTTATGATCTCCTGGGGCTTAGGTGGTGGGTCCATCAACAAGTGTTTGTGGAACACTGTAAGGAAACAGTCTCTCCTTCCCTGGGTGAGGGAAGGGTGGCAAGTGGCATGAAGAGCTGAGACTCTGCATGAATTTTCCCCCCTCCACCCGCCCGCCAGTGCCTTGGTCCCGGGATGTGCAGGGGACGACAGTGGCATTCTACACTAGGAGGACCCTCTGTTCCCCCTAGGCTGTGCTCAGGCCCCGCATGAAAGGGAAGGAGGAATGGAGAAAATGGTCCGGAGCTCCCACGTGGGGACTGCAGGGCTGGTTTCCCTAGACAGGGCCAGGGCTTGGGAAGGATTCAAGACCCATGACTTGGCCTATGCTTGTGGCAACTCTAGAGTAAGGAGTGTGACGTCCAGAACACTTCCATCCTTTTATGCATTATTCCCCACCCTTTTTTATATTTTTAGTAAAATGATCTTTGAAAAATCCTGACCAGTTCCTTTGAGCTAAACAACAAGAGACTCTTCCCCTTGCTTGGGCATGAGGCAACAGCAGGAAAGAAGAGAGATTTAGGAAGAGACCGAAGCCAGATGACGCTGGCGTGGCAGCGCCTCTCCACCTGAGCCGTCAACTCACAGCTACTCATCCCTCCGCATCACTCTTAGCGTGCTTCTAAAAAAATATTAAGACATAATTTATACACTATCTGATCCGCACTTTCAAAGTATATGATTCAAAAATAAAGTGCACAATTCAGTGTTTTCAGTGTATTTACAAAGTTGTGTAAACCTCACCACTATCTGACTTCAAAGGATTAACATCCCTAAAAGAAACCTCACACCCATTAGCTGTCAACATCCCCCCCGACCCCAGCCTCTCCAGCCTCTCATCAGATTAGACAACTACGAATCTACTTTGTTCCGCTGGACTTGCTTATTCTGGGAATCATACAGTGTGTGGCCATTTGTGACTGTCTGCTTTCACCCGTTCGTCAGCCGGTAGACACCTGTGCTGTTTCCGCGTTGGGCCTGCAATGAGGAATGCCACCATGGACATCTGGGCGCCTCTCTCTGCATTCTTATCCAGGGATGTTCACCCTCTCCTGCAAAACACCCAGGCTCAGGAAATACAAGATGTAAAGAAGTACACCTCAAAAGGCTCA
The DNA here is from genome assembly GCF_041146395.1 of Eulemur rufifrons. Lineage (NCBI taxonomy): Eukaryota > Metazoa > Chordata > Mammalia > Primates > Lemuridae > Eulemur > Eulemur rufifrons. The sequence continues at coordinate 62,633,791 of NC_091010.1, read as the reverse complement.
ATCTGATGAAGAAGAGAAGAGAAAGGAGAGATGGTTGGATTTATTGAATACTTATTATGTGCAAGATGACATACCCCAACACTGTGTGGCAAATGTTCCTTTCACAGATATAAAGACTTTTACAAATAAAAAGAGAGATAAAAAAGTTTGCCCAAGAATACACAGCTGTTGGATTCAAAATTTGGGACAACTTCCTTGGCACCACATAAAGTCTGCAAAGATAACTCCTAGAGCGGCAGTCCTCAGTCTTTTTGGCACCAGGGACTGGTTTCATAGAAGACAATTTTTCCATGGACTGGGGGCAGGGGTCACAGCGGAGCTCAGGCAGTGATGTGAGCAATGGGGAGTGGCTGTAAATACAGATGAAGCTTCACTTGCCCGCTGTTCACCTCCTGCTGTGCACCCCCCAACACCCCCTCCCACTGCTCCTAAGATTCACGGAAGACAATTTTTCTAGTGGGGTGGGGCAGGGTAACAGGCCACGGACTGGTATTGTTCTGTGGCCTGGGGGTTGGGAACCACAGTCCTAGCAGACAAAGGTCAAACGTTGAATGATAGGCTAGCTCTTCAGAATTGCTGATGAAGCCAGAGAAAGCTTTTTATCTATTGGTATGAAAATTTGAAGCCAAAGATGTTATGTGACTTTCTCAAAATCACACAGCTTTCAAGTGACAGAGCCAGGGCTGTAACCTGGGTCTCCATTTGGGAGGAAGGAAAGCTGGATGTGCCCTGAGATGTCCAGTGAAGACTTCTGTACTTGTCAGAGTTTGCTAAATTATGCTGTAGTAACAAAAAATCTCCAGACCTTATTGGCTTCTAGCAATGACAGCTTCAGTGTCACTCATGTTGAGAGCTGCAGGGTGGACTCGGTGGCTCTACTCCTTACGCCTTCTCATCCTGACACACCTGCTGGAGAAGCGTCCTGTGGCTGGGGTGTTGTGTTGTCTTGGCAAAGGGAAAAGAACAAGAGGCAGAGCTAAGCCATGAAACTGCTCTCAGAGCTGCTAGATGTGGCTTCTGTTCTACCTATTCACATTCCATTGGCCAAAGCAAGTCACGTGGCCAAGCCTGGACATGGGGCAATGAAGCACCCCGCACAGCTACAGGTCAATGAATGGGGGTGTGTAACCCTCCCACAGGGAAGGGAGTAGACGGGAACACTGATGCAATCAACCATAGCTTCTAGAAGGCAAAGGAGTAGTTGCTTACCATCCGTAAGCCTTAGACTGCTGGCAGACATTCCTTCCCTTAACAGATGTTTATTAAATATCCGCATACACTGTACAAGGTGCCCATGAGCAAAAGCAAGTGTGGGGTTTACAGTTGAGAGAGAAAGACTGAGATTAATGTAGAAACACATAAACAATGGTGGAATTCTGTCAGCTCCCACAGAGGAGAGGCATGTGGTAATCATTTGTCTATAGGGGAGTATAAGACCTAGTCAAGGAGTTCAGAGAAGCCCAGAACCATGGGTACCAACCCAGAGAGAGAACCTGGCTTCCTGGGCCCCACTGCCATGCACACCTGATCTGGGGGTGGTAGCCGGGTGCCCATGAAGCTGTCCAACAAAAGTGTGCAGGAATAACCAGCCCCGCAGGAGGGCAGGAGGCATCTTGGGCTTTACTGGGGGGAGGGGGGGTGACCTACGGATGGAGGCTGGAGATGGGTGAGGATCCCAAAAGGTAACTGCTAGATGCAGTGGCAACAACGAGGGGGAGGATAACAAGAATTTGGTTTCACCTTCGCTACCCGGGAGCTGCCTGTCTCCGGCTAGGTGCCAGATTTCTCATCTGCCAGGTGGGTGTAGTGACACGCATCTGACTCACGTGGCTATTGTAGGGGGACAGGAAATGGAGTAATGACTCCCTCCAAAGGTGTCTGTATCCTCATCCCCAGAACCTGTGAGTGTGACCTTCCATGGCAAAGGGGACTTTGCAGGCATCATTAACTTAAGGATCTTCAAAGGGGAAGATTGTCCTGGCGGGCACAATATAGTCACAGGGGTCCTTAAAAGAGGGAGACAGGAGGTCAGAGTCAGAGAGGGAGATGTGACACAGCACGGAGGTCAGAGTGATTTGAGGAAGGGACCCCGGGGCAGAGTTGGCAGCCTTCAGAAGCTGCACAGAGCCAGGCCCCCCCCAGGAGGAGTGCGGCCTGCCAGCACCTCGATTTTAGTCGTCCAGCACTATAGCATAATAAATTTTGTGTCGTCTCAAGCCATGACATTTGTAGTCATTTGTTACATCAGCAACAGAAAACTAATACACAGGATAATATAAGATCACTGGCATACAAGTTCTTTGAGAAATGAAAAGCGCATCTTGATGGAAATCGGAAGTGCTTGTGTGGTTCAGAGGCAAGTGGGGACGGGCAGCTGCTGCTATGTGGACACCGCGTCCCTTCAGACCAATCTGTCAGACCACCATCCCTATCCATGTCGGGCCCTCCGCAGGTTGTAAGACTCCCAAGGAGCTAAGTGCTGAAAACCCCTCCTGCAGCCACTGGGGCCTCCACGCCTTCCCAGCAGAGAAGAGCAGGCAGCAGAGGCAAAGTGTCCCGTCCACTTTCCTCCAGCCCTGGAGCCTTTGGCCTCCACTGATGGTTCTCAGCCCTGGTGTCACATCAGAATCACCTGGAGTGCTTTAAACGTCTTTCAGTCACTGGGATCCACTCCTAGAGATTCAGATTCACTGGGTCTATGGTGTGGCCCAGTCATCATCATTTTTTCAACATGGTCCCAGGAGCACCCAATGTGCAGCCAGGGCTGGGAGCGGTTGGCCAAGAGGGCCCAGGGTGCAGGGCTGCGTGAGAGTCGTCCCTCCTCACTCACAGCCTCGCTGGTGTCCAATTTCTTCCAGCCCCTGCAGCCTGGCTGGCGTCAGCTTTGCCCACTAAGCCGGCTCCTCCCAGACAGGCAGGCTCAACTATAAATTTTAATTCAAAACTTTGCCTTTTTATTATTTTCAAATGCTCAAGGCTCTAAACATGATGAGAAGTTTTTTTCTCACGCTGTGACTCGCAGATCAGCCAAGGTAGAGAGCATCTCTGCAAGTTCCCCGTTAGGGTGCATCATATTTCAGCAGCCCCGAGATCTGACCTGCATCTCCCCCCTGCGCACACATGGGCATGCACACGCACTGTTAAACTGGTTGTTCTTTGCATCTGTGGATACTGTTCTAATCCAAATACAAGGCCTGTGACTTTGCTCTGCTGAACTCTCTGTGTGGCAGCTCCGTCTCTGGGGCCAAATGGAAAGAAAACCCAGACAATCGTGGCTAATGTAAGCGCTGACAGGTACAGGCGCATGACTCCACCTGCCCAGGCCACCTCCTCAACGGAACATGCATAACGTGTTGCGGCATGAATGCACTGCTCGGCGGCCTGAGTTTACCTGCATTCCTGGGTTGTTTTGTTTCCTGACTGTGCGCCTGAAGCCCGTGTGCCCGAGAACGACTGAGCCCTTTCTGGCTGGCCTCCCACCTGGAATATCTGAACACCTTGCTTAGAAGCTGGAGAGAATTGCTAGTTTCACCCCCACCCTGTCCTCTTTGGCCTGAGCCCAGGAGTGGACAGATCCATTCTTCAGGTCACATTGCTCCAGAAAGTGGCCACTCTTTGTCCAGGGAACCTCAGGATGTCACACCCGGCTCTGGTGAGCTAGAGAAATCTGATTTGTGGGTCTGGGGTGGGGCCTGAGACTCAGTATTTCTAACAAGCTCCCACACAATGCGGGGGCTGTGGGATTCTGGAGCACACCTTGGGTGGCAAAGCCTGTTGGGTTCCACTTGGCTCTGAGTCTAGATCCAGACCCAACTGGGGCCTCCATGGAAACATCCCTGGTTTATAGACAGAAAAGCTGCAGAGGGAGCCCTAGCGCACACTGGAAGGATAGCACAGCAGTGTGACCCATTCATGGCTGAGTTGTCCTCCCAGTGTACCCCATGGTCCCTCCCTAGGATCGCAGTCACCTCTGCAGCCTGAGCCCCTGTCCAGCACCCCAGCCCCTGCCCCCAATTCCCCACACTCTTTCAAGCCTGGGCCCAGGGACACCTGTGCCATCATTGGAGGTGCAGCCAGGCAGTCACCTCCTCTGTGTGGTCTCCCCACTTTCAGCTAGAATTAATGGCACATTACCCAGGCCTCTCCACACCTCATACATTGCCCCTGCGTGGAGCTTTCCTTATAAGATAATTGTCTCCCCTGCCAGCCTCTGATCACCTCGAATATAGCACCAGCCAGGCATGTGGTAGGTAAAATATAAGACAGCCAGCTTCTAGTCTGGCTTCCCCCTGTGCTTAGAAGCAGTGTTTCCCTAACATAACAACGTAACAAATGCAGCGGTTCAGGGCCAAGGAAGCGCAAAGGGCACTTCCCGTGAAGGCGAACAAGCAGGCAGAAAATCATTGCTCCAAGGTAGCCGGGGACAGATGAGGTTCTCTCTCCCCCTTAATCTTCCTTCCTAAAGAACAGAGCCCCACGTCTGCAACGCTGGCCTCCCCGTTCACCGGCCACTTGGCTTCCTCACCAGGTCCTGACCATGAACCTGGCAGGTGAAGGGAAATCCAGGGCGTGAGCGCTGAGATCTCTGTGACAAGGAAGTTTATCTTGGAGCCACGGGGCAGGCTTGGTCTGGGGCATCTCTAAGGCCGCCCGGGCAGTGCTTACGTATGTGGCTGGACAGACGCATGTTTCTTCCCTCTTTCTGGGGCTTCTTGACAGGGGGGGCTGGTCTATGTTAAGAGATTTGTGGGCCTCAGGCATTTGGTTTTGGGGAACCCACTCCCTATTATGTCAAACAGATTAAAATATATCCCTGAGTAACATTAGAACACATTTTTATGTAACGATTGAAGCTGGGTAATGGCTGACTTTAAATTCAACATTATTGCAATTTTGTTTTTTTCACTCCCTATCGCTGAGGGAGAGGGTGTGGCTTGAACCCCCTGCAGGGCCCTGGGTGCCATAAGCCTGTGCAGACCTGCCCGGCTGGGGTGGGTGCCAGGAGCAGGGAGACAGCGCTGATCTTGGCTCCCAGTGTCGTGGACAGGCGTCAGTGCCCAGCTGACGGCCTCTCTTTTTGCCTTACGAGTCTTCCTCCAAGCTTCCTTCTCTCCAGGAGAGAGGGGAGTGAGTTCCCGCTACAGTAGAATGATTTACTTCAGGCCGGAAACTCACTGACAGCCCAAACCAAAAGCCACCGGGAAGTCACAAGGACCAAGAAATCAGTTTACAGGTTTGCACTTTTCCTTGAGAGGGGCCCTCCAGGTACGACTGTCGTTTCTTCTTATTGATGTTGCACAAGCCCGAAGCCCTTTCTAGGGGCCCTGACTTGTGCTTAGATGGATGCTCCAGCTGACCAGGGCGGCTCCTGCCCAGGGGCCATCCCCCCACCCTCTACTGGTACCGGCAGTGTGAGGAACAGATCTCTTTATCCCCAGGTGCCTTCAATGCCCCAGACCCCGCCCTGCCAGACGCCCCCGGAAACACACCTGCAGCCCGCAGCCTCCTGACCTGGGCTGGACTGAGCAGGTGCAGGCCCTGCAGCAGCCGCCACTCCGCATTCCAAGGTGCGCTTCACCTCCGGGCCAGTCCAGGCAGGTGGCAGCCCCCAGCCGGCTCCGGATGCGCGGCAGAGGCAGGGAGAGGGCTCAGGCCTCTCCGTCTCCTGTCTCCTCAGCTGGGCCTAATTGCAGCCTGGATGCGAACGTCAGGAGGGACTGAGGTTAGCATGCTAACAAGCCGAGAGGCCCCTGCTCTGAATTCTTTGGCAGCCAGGACTCCGGCACTGAGCATGAGGCCGGGCCATGGAGACAGTGCAGGGACGGGAGCTAATTAAGCTGTAAGCCATCCCCAGAGCCCCAGTTCATTTGTAATTATGCTCTCTGATCTCAGAATCGCCTTGGGCGCTCGGGAGAGCTGGGAGGAAAGGGGGGGGGTGGATGATTGGGAAGTCGATGGGGGCTTTTAGAATGGATTTTCATGAAACTGACATTTACACCATTCTTGGAGAATCTGACTCCATGAAAAGAACCATAACCCGTGCCTAATTCTGCCACGTGATTCCAGGAGCTCCAATCGACCGCCCCAGGGGGTGCTGCCTTGTTCTATGTAGGTCAGGGGACCCCCTGTGTGTGACTTTGGAAGGTCTCCCCTGCTCCTGCCCACAGACATGCCTCCCTGCTAAGCTCATTGATGCTGAAATCGAGTCTCGCTTTAGTCCTCTGACTCTGCTTGGGCACTGCAAAAATCCAGACGCTGGGTTTTGCCATGACAGAAACACACCTCAGCGGGCAGGAATATGACCCAGTCTCCAGGATGGAACCTGATTGCTATATCGCCAGCCTGAATACTTTTAAGTCCACAAATCGAAACATGGCCTAATTTTTAGGCACAAGTTTTCAAATGGGTAACCCGAGGGTCAGAAAGGATTAGTGACTTAGTCAAGGTCATGTAGGCAGATGTGGCAGAGTGGCACCTGCATTCAAGTCCTCTGGCCTGCAGTCTAGCAGCCTCTGCAGTTTTTGAGTAGTGGAATAAAACAAAAACCTGAAAAGTTGAGGATTTGTCAAGCCTCATACTAGAGAGGCTGGCACTAGGGAAGGTGCCATGCAGAAAGGGTTGGAGCCTGAACTCAGTCCCTGTTATCACCTCTAGTCATTTTTTGATTTGTTGACTGTTAGAAAAATACAGGTTGGGGATAGAGCAATGCTCCCAAGGATAAATTACAAGCAGAAACTCTCACGCAGATGAGCTGACATCTGTTACGCTCATCTCGCTGCAGCAAAGGGCCCTGCTGACAACTGAGTCCATTCTGGGCGGAGCACACTCTCGCCCAGAGACCCTGTTCCCCAGACAGCCCAGCAGCACTGAACAGCAGCAGCTCATCTTTGCTCAGGCTTTGAGGAAAACCAGATAATACCAGGCTCAGCCCAGGTTAGGCAGTGGCTATTTCTTTTAAAAACAGAGAAGGAGACAGACAAAATTCTTGCCTGAATCTGTTAGTCGCGTCCCTGTGGCCAAGCCCCAGGAATTCTGCTCTGGCTGGAAAGACTCAGATCTCAGCACTTTTCTGAGCAATGGGGACTTGGGCCAGAGTCTCCACCTCTGGTTCTGGTTCCCAGAATGGCAGCAAGATGTGTTGAAGGGAGCTGGCCCTCGAGGGCCTTCCAAATCTGTGGAATGAGGCTGGGGAATCTTGAGACTTTTTTTATTATGAATTGTGAAATATAAACAACTATTGTTTCATAGAATTTTAATAAAAATTCAAGAGTTAAAGAACTTAACCCAGTGCCTGGCATAGAGTAAACACCTGAAAAGTGTTCATTAGAAAAATAATACATTTCTAATTACATAGCCCTCTCATTGTAAATATAGAAAGCACTGAAAAGTACAAAGAACAAAATTAAATTCATCTATAATCGAAACTCCTAGACAAGGTAACTTATTGATATATATCCTTCCAGAATTTTTTCCATTCAGAAATTGAGTATATCTAGATCATAAACTGAATATGCCTATATCATACATCATAAATGAAATATATTTATTCACAAAAATGAGACTGTGGTGTGTATTGTTTGACTGCATTTTCACTTTATAACATTTCATAAACTTTTCATATTAATAAATATTCATCAATGCATTGTTTTTCATGATTGCATAGTATTCCATTATATTATAAACAACTCTTCAGTGAGCATCCTTGTATGTTATCATTCACTCATTTGCCTGATAATTTTCTCTGAATAAGTATCAGAAGTTGAACTCTCAGTGTCAATGATGTTGTGTGCAGACAGCCCAGCTCCCCTCCAGAATGAGTACACCAGTTTTCATCCTGAGATCTTTTCTGATACCAACAATACAGTCGATCCTCAGTGTTCACGGATTCTGTGTTTGCAAATTCATCTACTTAACAAAATTAATTTGTAACCCCAAAATCAAGACTCGCAGCACTCTCACGGTTATTTGAAGACAAGCACAGAGCAGTGAAAGCCTTGAGTCGCCCGTTATGCAGAGTTCTAGCTGAGGTTGAACAAGACAACCCTCTGCCTTCTTGTTGCAGCTCCCACCTATAAACAAGTGTGCTTTTCATGCTCTATTCAGTGCCATATTTTTTGCATTTTTGTATTTTTTGTTGGTGATTTTGCAGTTTAAAGTGGCTCCCAAGCACAGTGCTGAAGTGCTGTTTGGTGTTCCTAAGTCCAAGAAGGCTCTGATGTGCCTTATGAACAAAATTTGCATGGTAGATAAGCTTTGTTCAGGCCTAAGTCATAATGCTGTTGGCCATGAGTTCAATGTCAATGAATCAACAGTATCTTAAATAAGGTATCTTTAAACAGAAATGCACATAAAACAAGGTTATGTATTGATCTGTTGACAAAAGTTTGTGATCAGAGACTCCCAGGAACCAGACCCTGTATTTCCCCCAGGAGCAATGGTTTGGGATGTGCTCATTCCGTGTTTATGGTGACTGAATGGAACGTAACTGCCACATAGCATGAGAATTGGCTGTATGTGTCTTAGGTGTGTGAGTCTTTCACACTCCGGAAGTCCTGCCTATGGATTGCAGACCTCCTCTATTCATACACATCCTATCCAAAAAGCTTTCCAGAAAGTCTCCATGGCAAATGAGTAGGGAAAAAGTCAGAGACTGTTATACAATTTGGAACCTAGTTCAGCATAATGAATTTCTCTGTCTTTTTTTTTTTTTTCAGCCCTGCCCTTGGCTGGGTTCCTCATAGTCATTTCTCTGAGGCACAAGCACCCAGCTCACATGTCCCCTCACAAGGAAGCAAACTCCAGATGGCAACATGGACCTTCACAACCCACTTGATCTGAAGGCCATTGATAGCACTGGGAAAAGGGGTGGTGACATGGCATGGAAAATCGTATTTCCAAACCAAAAAATAGAACACAAGGATGTTATCTGATTTATAAATGTATGTATGTGGAAGAAGAAGAATATTTGCAGAAGACTAATATTTTGTGACACATGGAAATTACACAAAGTTCAAATTTCGGTGTCCATAAACAATTTTATTGGAACACAGCCACACCCATTTGTTACCAATTGTCTATGGCTGATTTTTCAACATTATGGTAGAGTTGAGTAGAGTTGCTACGTACAGCCCAGCAAAGCCTACAGTATTTACTCTCTAGCTCTTCACAACCTTCGTTGATCCTCAATCTGGAGGTGTGAAAGGATACTTAGTCACAATATAAAGTGTACTTACGTGTACACGCACACTAATGTGTGCAAAAATTCTTTTGTTTAGAATAGTGGTTCTCAAACAATTTGGTCTCTGAACATTTTTTGAATCTTGAAAATCATTTAGGACCTGAAAGACCTTTTGTTTAATAGGGGTTATATCTATTGCTGGTTGCCCTGTTACAAATTAAAACTATGAATTTTTAAAATATTTATTAAATCATTTAAAATAACATAATAAACCAGTTACATGTTAGCATAAATAATGCAGTTTTGTGAAAAACAACTCTATTTTCCAGAACAAAAACGTCAGCTGAAAAGAATGCAGTACAGAAACTACATTTACAAGTCCGCCTCGCATCTAGGTGTGGTCCTGGGACCATGTTCCAATAAGTGAGATGTACAGAATGAGCCCTTTGCCTCTAGTTTCTCTCTTCCTCCCTTCTGATAGCTGGAGTGAAGATCTGATGGCTGGCGCTCCAGTTGCCATCTTGGGCTAAAATGGAAGCCTCTTGTCGAAGATGGTGGAGCAAGAAGCTAGAACTAGGAGCCTGGGACCCTGACACCATGGACAACATATCATTGCCTAGCTCTGGTTTCTCTTTGGGGGTGAGAAGAAGAAATATTTTTCTTTTTTTCTTAAGCCACTGTGTTATAGACTCAAATGATTGTGTCTTCCAAAATTCATATGTTGAAGCCCTAACTCCCAATGTAATGATACATGGAGATGGGTCTTCGGGAAGTAATTCGGTTTAGATGAGGTCATAAGGGTGGAGCTCCCATTATGGGACTAGTGTCCTTGTAAGAGGAGGAAGAGAGACTGAGCACTTTCTCCCCACTGTGTGAGGACAGTGAGAAGGCAGCCATCAGCAGGCCAGGAAGAGCCCCCGCACCAGGAACTGAATCTGCCAGCACCTTGATCTTGGACTTCCTAGCCTCCAGAACTGTGAGAGATAAATGTCTGTTATTCAAGCCACCCAATCTATGGTATTTTGTTATAGCAGCCCATGCTGACTAAGACACGCTGTTGTTATTTGGGGTTTTCTGTTACAAACTGCTAAACATAATCTCAACACAGAGTTATTACCTTTAATCTTCATAACAACAATACGACATCAACATTTTCCAAATGAGAAAACTGAGGCACATAAAAATTATATTACTGAAGTCATACACCTGAAAAGGGTATACCAAGATTCTAGCCCAGGCAGGCAGAGTTCAAAGTCTACACTTTTAACAACTATAGTTTACTGCCTAATATTTTAATATATGATTGATCGTCTTCCTTTGGGGGTTGATTTTTCTGGCCTCCTTCATTTACTGCTTGTAAAAATCTGTCATTATTTGATATTGGCTTCTACACTAGAGCCACTGGGTGGCTGACTACAAATGGGGCAGATAAAAACTCCTATTTATTTATTATACTCTTAAATCATATGTGGACACACACACACACTCACACACGATGATGGTTACATATCCATCTCAGGGTGAGATGCCAAATGTATGCCCAGCCCATCAGACATTGGCTTCTAGACTTTCTCCACATGATCCTGATCCTGAACCCACAAATATACCCCATAATAAACAATCATGTCAAATATCAAATATTTGTTGTGCTTCTACAAGTGTCCTTGATTGGCCATTGAGAGCTTCATTTTTATTTTCCCTAAAGCAAAAGTTAGGTGGAACTTTTTCCCACCAGCCGAGTAGCTTCATATACCTGGAGCACCCAAGTGGTGTCCTGCTTAGATAGGACCACTATGCTAGCCCTTCGCAAGACATGGACAGCTCCTGCTCTTTTTATTTTGTTGCAGACTATTGCATTAGTTAGGCTAGGCTAGGCTATCCTGCAGTAACTAATTCACCCTAACACTTCAGTGTCTTAACATGCTGAGGGATAGTCAAGGGAGGTAGTGCATAGTCACATAAAGACCAAGGCTAATGGTGGCCCCTGCATCTTGTAGCTATCGTCTCGGGAACATAGAACCTCCATGATTACCATGCAAGGAGAAGAGAACACTTGGAAAGTAACAAGTCACTTCCTCTCACAGCCCCTTGGCCAGAACCAGTCACGTGGCCCCACCTATCTGCAAGTGGGCTGGGAAATGTGGTGGAGGAAGGGTACATGATATTTGGTGAGCAAGAAATGTCTCTACCACCCCATGTAAGCATCAACATGTCTACAACCATGAGTCCCACCAAAAAATATGTTTAGTCTTTGGTGTGGACAGGTGGGAAAATTCTGAGCTTCAATTAATGGGAAAGTATTAGATGCATAAAGACTTCCACATGCATCTTGGTCCTAGTGACATAGTATGTTAGGATCTTGACAAATATTTGGTGGTTGATGAGCATTGACCAAGCGGGGCCTGAGAACTAAAAGAGAACACTTAGTGGCCTGAACAGAAATAAACCAGTTGGTCCATTTGGCACTATCTTCAAGGCCATGAAGAACCCTGGAGTAGCACCTGTGTTTGCCACCCACCCCTCTATCCTCTGTGAGCCTCACCAACAAGGACAAGAGGAAATAGGTCTCTATATAATTGTCGTTGACCTGAGCAGCCAACATTGTCTTACCATGTAGTCAAGTTTACGACTTTCCTTCAGGAATTTTTGGTTTTTTTCCTTGCTCATGTTGGCCTTTTGCTTTGGAATGGAGAAGCAAGCCATAGCAGAGCCCAGCAATGACTTGCTGGGTCACCTTGACAGGAAATTAATTCATGTGGTTACCCTCTTTACATTCAGGGAACCATTTACTATTGGCCAGAAAGCAATAACTTGCATTTAGCTGTCTTCCATTGCACCCTGGCAGAGGGGCACCTGCGAAGGAAACTAGTAGCTGCTCATTAAAGAACATTCAGCAAAGGGTGTGGGCTCTATTTGTAACTTTATCACTAAATTACCTTGGGCGTGCTTCCCTCGTGCTCTGGAATTCCGCCACACAACGCGAGGCTTCCAGCCTGGACACCCCTCCAGCTCTAACACGTACAACTGGCAGGCCCCCATCCAAATCTTGCAACAAAATCCTCAAACCCCACCTTTGTTTCCCTGAAACCAGCATTTGTCAGAACTCTTCCATCATGCTAAGTTCAGACATCTTTGCATTTTCCTGAGCACTAACACAAGGCTATTTCCTGAGCCTTCTTGCTTTGTGAACAGTCCTTTCAAGATCCCAGGGATAAAAGTGTCCCCAAAGCGTGAAGCAGATAAAAAGCAATAGCTTTACAAGAGAAGAAGAAAGTTGGGGTTTTTTTCCCCCTGCTTTTCATTAGTTTAACTTCTGACTGATTTAAACATTTGTTACACTTTCCCTGGAAACTTAAAAGTTTAATTTGGAATGCAGTTGTGGAGTGAAAATTCTGCTGAGTATATAATGAAAAAATATGTTACTAATGAGTGGCACTGATTTAACAGGAAATAAGGAAGAAAAATACAAATTTTGGAAGAAAATAAGCAATTTCACAATGTTTCTACTTGTTCCAAATCCAACTTCATTACTTCAAGGGTAGCTTGGAAATTTTTCTCATGAAAGCGCAGTAAATATTCCTGAAGGCTGTCTATTTTCTGGCCTGAAAGAAATGAGTAAAAAAATGACAACCTCTGGGAAATTTGTGTTGATGACACCTCTACTTTTAAACTTCTCATTCTTTCCTTTAGCAAAAAATATACCAAATCATGCAACAACACAGGACAAAACAGCAAATGCCTGCTTCTTTAATTAAAAAAAAAATCATTTAAGTCTTTGTAGTTGCATTGTTTGTGTGTGAATGTGTATGTACTTGAGACACATTTTGAGACAGTTTAGGGAGATAACCACAAAAGAATCTCCTTCCTCCCCATTAGAAATTCTGATTTTACACCATTAATTGGCATTTTCAAAACACCAAGCGCCCAGTTTGAAGTCTACAAATAAAACACAAGCCCAGATGTTGCGTTTACACTTGCATGCGTTTAACACTTCATAAGCAGTTCATTAAACTGATAACACTTTAAACAGTAACACTGGTTCTTTCAGAGTCCCTCAGCTTGTAATTGTCCTGAGGCGCCAAATGAACCCTTCCTGGGCTGGGAACCACAGGAATTTACATTCTTGACGTGTGTCTCTTAATTATCGACACTCTGGTCCCGGGCTGACTCAGAGAGGGCCGCTCGGGCCTGCACGCCCCAGTGACCGCGCACAGGGACAGGCCGAGGAGCTGGTGGGCCTGCGACGCCACACGGCGCAGGGAAACAGGCGCAAGGCCGAGGGTCCCCACGTGCCTCGAGCCCCCCGCTGGGTTTCAACTGAGCCTCTGGGCTCCCCTAAGCAGCTGCTTTCTGACCAGGACACACTTCTTCAAGAGTGAATCTCTCTATTTTTGAAGGACTCGGGACGAGTGTGCACCACCTTCTCGCGTTTCCTTCCAGGGTGGCATTCCCGCTGCCCAAGTTCCCTTTAGCAAACGGGAGAATTTGGCCCTGCAAGGGCCCCATCTCCCTGGCGTGACCCTCCAGGACCGGGGTGACCGTGTTATCGGAGAGACAGCAGGACGTCTGGGCGTCCGCCTGCCCACTCACGGCACACCCTCGAGAACAACGTAAGGGCTGACACTGGTCATCCGCTGTGCGCCAGGCGCAGCGCGGACCTCGGCGGGCGTTTCCTTCAATCCCACGACAGTCCCACGAAGCGAGGACGGGCGGGCTCTGTCCCTCCTCCGGACGATGACCCGGCTCGCCTCGCCTGGGGACCGGGCGCCTCCGCAGAGCTCACGGAGCGCCGGGCACTGCGCTAAGCGGCCTTTGCAGCGGCATCTCGTTCAATGCTACCACCAGGTCCGGACCGCAATTACCCCGATTTTGCAAAAGAGCAAATGATGGCAGGAAAGCGGGACGGAATCGGGACTCAGGTCCGTGTAACTCTCCCGACAGCGCGCCCAGCCTCTTGGCCCCCGTGAGGACACGGGGCGTGCGCGGCGAGCTGGGGTTTCGCCCCAGGCGTCGGGAGCCCAGCCCCGGGTCCCTGCCCGGCGCCCCGCGTCCCCAGGCCTCCCGCCGGGGACCCTTTCCCGCCCCACGGAACCGGTGGGGAACTGACGGTGGGACCCGGCCCGCCGCTGATCAGCCCCGGCTGCGGCGCGGCGCGAGGCGTCCTGCAGCGCCCGGCCCAGGCCCGAAGCCCGAGCGCAGCCAGAGCCCGAGCCCGGGGGATTCGCGCGAGCTGCAGCGGGCTCACGGCGCCACCGCGTGGCCAGCGCAGGCGGCGCAGCCGGGGCTTGGTCCGGCGGTGACGCCCACACAAAAGGACCCCTGCGTGGCCGCAGCAGCACAGGGAATGGGCCAGCGGGGTCCTGCTCAGCGGGGGCCCTTTAGTCAGCCCGGAACTCCTAGTGTTGCTCTTGGGGGGGGGGGCAAGACCCCCAGGCGCTCCCGGTGGGGCAGCGAGGCCGTCACGGAGAAAGGAGTGCCCGTGGCAATGGCTCCCCGGAACCTTCTGCACCTTCCATGAACACGGGCAAGGTCATTTTAAGGATCGTGTCCCCAGTCATTAATTCAGTGCAGTATTCGTTCGTTCATTCATTCAACCCAAACTGTATTGAGCACCTACTATGTGCCAGGATGCAAGGTGGTTGCTGATGATACAAAAGAGGTGGCTTACAGTTGCACGATTCCCTTTGCCAGTCTTGGTGCATCCCCTGGGCCCCTTCTCAGAATATTTGGAAAAGCATAAAATAAGATACACAGGGTTGCAAAGCAAACCGATTATGTATGCTGAAATACAGTAATCCAAATATTTTTTAGTTGTGAAATAGTCATATGTGTTCTTTGTTAATATATGGTGTAACAAGATCTACGGACGGGTCTATTAACTACAGTCATTTCAAAACAGTGATGAGCCGGACTGATATTTTGAGGTAACTGCATCAACTGCAACGTGATATAAAAATAGCTGTGATTTCTGTGGGTGACAAAGTCACAGGCACTGCTAATAGCCTGTGGCATGTCACCTCTATTCGTAATGGAGTAAAACATTAAATTTTAATTATAGGTTGGTGAAAGTAATGATGTAAATATTCCCCCATCTAAGTTCACCGACACCTTATATTTTATCCACAGACCCCTTGGTTAGGGAGCCTGGTGTGTGAGCAGAAACAAACAGGATGAGTTTGGGTGGTGGGGAAGGCTGGAGGGAAACCAAAAAGATAATGTACTGACAGTCAAATCAGAAGGGAGGCCTGTGTAGACGGGAAGGTCCAGGAAGCCCTGGGTGAGGTGACATTTGACTTTACAACTCCCATACAGAGGTAGAAAACGGCCACTGGTCCGTTATGATTTAGTTCTTAGCCTGCAGTCTTTTGAAAATTTGAATGTCACGTTCAGGACCTGGACCCACCCTTTGACCATGGTGCGTCCCAGTTCCTGAGGGCCAGGCCAGCCTCATTGACACCCTCACCTGGCCCCTGAGACACTTGATTTTGCAACTTTGCCACCCAAACTTCCCTGGGCCACTCAGGGGCAACCCAGCCAGGGCAAGAACAATTTGCCCTGTGAACTTGAACCTCCCCTCGTCCCCTGTGGCCCAAAGTTTAACCTGAAGAAGTTCAGTATCTCTGAGTCCTGTTTGGGAACCAGGCTCTTCTCAGCTAGGGGATCCTCGGAACCTTCCAGATCTTCACCCCCTTTCATTCAAGCTGTGATTCCCCAGGGCTTTGTGACATCTCTGTTCTCATCCACATATTTCCAGGCAACATCAGTGCCACGGGCAGTGTTTTGGGGGTAGTTGGGGAGCATTTCGGAGGTGGCCTTTGTAGTTGGGTATGAACCAGCGTGGCAAGCTTGTGGGATGATGTCAGGGCTGGCACCGGCACAGAACAACTTTGTTGACAAGAAGATTAATTAGACAAATGTAGTGCCCATCAGTTACTGCTGCCGCCTCCTCGCCGCCTCCTCGGGGGTCAGCTCTCGTCAGCCTTTGCTGGAGATTTTTTTCATCTTTTTAAAGAAAGCTTAATCTCCTAACAAGGCAGCAGAAACCAATTCATGGCGTGCCAGAGAGCAAGTACGTACATGCATGTTCTGAAGCGAGGGTTCCTGCAAACCGCCCGGCCGCAGGGCTCAGGCTGGCCTAGCCATACAGCCAGCCGGGCCTCTGCCTCCTGCCTGTACAGACCCGGCCCCAGGAAGCGTGTTGAGCCCTGAATCCTTCCTCACAGGGAGGATGCCCGTCTGGGAGCTCTCTTGGTCTCCCTCCTTCTCTGCCTTTCATGCAAGAGCTTCCCCTTTCATGAGACGGGTGGGCAGACAACCATGTGGGGTCTTCAGAGCTTGGAGGCTTCCGCCACCCACACCGTCCCTCATTTCAAATGCCCTCTTTCTCCAACAGGTGCCTGCCCCATTGTCCCATTATGGGAAGAGGCAATGAATGAATTCCTGAGCAGTAGTGGCTTCGTTCATCATTCAACAAATACCTATTAAGCATATTCAATCCCAGCAACACTGGGGTAAAGGGGTGATCTCGATACGTCAGGCCCCTGCCTCGGGGAGGGGCTTAGATTCTAGAGGGGGAGACACAGCAATTCAGTAAAAACATACACAAAAAGCTCGTTTGTCCCTGTGGTAAAGGCAGAGGAGGAGCTAAGAGAGGGGATGTGGTGGTGAGGGCCTGGAGGTGGCAGCCATTTTAGGAAAGGTGCCCCTGAGGCGGTGACATTAGAATTGTGACCTGAGGAGGGAGGGAATCTGCCTGGGAGAGCCGACGCTGCCTTGGCCACAGAGGACAGGAGTCTGATGGTTCTAAGGGAGAGGGTGTTCTGTAGATATCTATTGACTACGTGAATAAAACACTGTCTTCTGGCTGTGCTTCTCACACATTAGTGTGCCTTTGAATCCTCAGGAAGGGGGGACTTGTTAAAATGTAGATTCCCAGCTCCTCTGACTCAAAAGGGCTGATGCGGGGCCAGAAAACTGCATTTTAACAGCCCCCTACACACACCTCTCCCAGTCCCCGTCAGTCTGAGCCATAGCCCTCCCCACAGCACATCTCCAAGCCGGCCGCTCAGCCTGGCTTCTGCCATCTCTGTCAGGCTCCCTGAGGGTGGAGAAAGGCCTCCCAGTCAGGACTCCAGGTGCCCAAAGCCAGTGCAGGTCCATCGGGCCCATCCTGGGAGCTTTGCATAAACCAGCCCACCCCGCTCCTCACTGGCTGGCAGCCGCCCAGGCCTGGCCTGCGGGAGGAGGCCTGTTCCCGGCTTGGCTCGGCTGAGGTGCTGGGGCACAGCTGAGGCTCCAGGCCCAGCCGTCTCCTCAGAAGGCAGGTGGATCGGGCCTTCCCTGTAAGGGGCCTGTGAATGCTCCCCAGGGCTGAGGGCAGGGTGGTGACCACTCAGTGGCCCTGCCCATCCGTCACCTTCCTGGAGACTTACTACCTAAAGCCCCATGGGTCCCCAGCAGCCTCCTGGACACTCCGTCTCTTCCCTTTGACACAAGAATCCCACCTGCAGGAAGCAGGAGTAGCTCCACATGCTGCTCTGTCACAGACAAGAGCCCGGTGTGACCAGAGCACCAAGGTGGGGTCCCCAGGGGTGCAGGGTGGGGCAGTGTCGGGCACTGCCAGGGACATGGCGGTCAGTACTGAGTACAGCTGAGGACTTACGAGGGCGGGAGGGGCTGCCACTCCTGAGGCAGGCCTGTCCCGAGACCTGGGCAGGCAGGTAACCTGTGTAGGGTGAGGGGTCCCTGGGGCCAGGATGTGCCCACCTGCGTCCTGCATTCCGTCCTTGTGGAGTTCATCACGGGCACCTGGAACCCTGAGCCAACCTGCAGGTGTGCTCGGGCCTCTCTCCCTGGGCCCGTCATTCTCCTGCGGGTCATGGCTCAGCCGGCGGAGGGGCGTGGACAGGACTTGGACGCGAGGCTGGTGGGAACACACACGCGCATGTGCACACGCATGCACACACGTGTATACAAGGCCCCTCGTGGTGCGGTGACGAGTGGGGGTGGGCTGCGGCCCGGCCTGCGCACTGCCTTGTTCTGACAGGCAACTCCTGAGAACCCTAAACTCAAACGGGCCTTCCACACCATGAGGAAGATGTGTTTATCAAGGTAGGAAAATAACATGTTTTATCTAACAGCTTATTTGATGAATAACTTTTACTAATAGACACATGATATGGGACCTACATTTAGATTCTTATCCTGGGCCCCCAAAACGTTAGGAAGATTGGAGACAGTTGGGAGGAAGGTCCCAGAACCAAGGAATCCACCCCATGATGGGGGAGGGTGGTTCCAAGCACAGAGACTGCGAATTCCCAGAGTGAGTCGCCCCTTTTCTCATCTCCGCCACCCTGGCTTAACCTCCCCGCCAGCGACTGACCAGGTCTGGCGGGGACAGCCGGCCCCAGCACCTGTTTAGCATGGGGGTTCCAGGACCAACCCCAGGCCCCATGAATGGGGTCCCTAGAGGTGGGGCTCAGAGAACTGAGTTTTCTGCCCCCGCCAGGTGAGTCGGAGGCACCCAGAGGTGGGGAATTTACGGCCCTGGGAGAGGTGTGGGGGCGCTTCGTGGAGATGGACCCGCACGTGAGAAAGGAGCAGGGGGCTGTGTGTCTGAGGACCGGCTGGAGAGGCAGAGACTGGGAATGATCCGCTGTCTCCGAATGGATGTTTGGGGACTCCAGAGTCACATATTTGCAGGGAACTGCCTTTCCCGGCTGTGGCGGGGGCTCTACGCCCCCGGGCCCTACCTGGGAAACCTCTCACGTCCGTCCCTCACCCATGAGTCCCTGGACCTTCTCGGGAGCCCCCCAGGCGCCCTGGAGAAAGCCAGCCCTCACGTCCACTGGCCCAGTTCTCTCCTAGGAGGGAATGGAAAGCTTAGCACGGGTGGAGTGGAAAGGCCTGTGTGTTGTCCTGAGCCTGCCAGCGACGTGTGACCACGGGCTCTTTCTTCTCCCCGGGCCTCGGTTTTCCTGTCCGCAGAGGGGCTATCACGGCGCAGGAGCAGTCTCTGACTCTAAGAAATAAACTTCCGTCTAAGGCATCAATTCGCCTTTCTTGGTCATTAAAGAGAGCGCAGACCCATTAGGAAACCTCCAGTCCCTTTGGCTAATGGTTTTGGAGCGCTGAGTTGCCAAACAGGTGTTGTTCAAACGGAAGACGGTTGGGGGAACCTCATTCAGCAGGTGGGAGCCGCCTGCCCGGCCGCATCGCCTGAGCTCTGCTGCCCTCTGCTGCCCGGCGCTGGCTGCGACGTGCTGCGGCGACGTGCGGTCCCCGGCGTCCCAGAACCGCATCCTCCCGGCTTCTCTTTTTACCTACAGGGAACCTGAGGCTCAGAACGGACAGCGATTTCCTCCAGGCCACGCAGCAGGTCAGCAGGGCTCCCGCGTCCCCATCAGTAGGGCAGAGCCCCCGCTCACGATTCTCCAACTGTGGGCCCCAGAACAGCCGCATCAGCGCCACCTGGGAACTTGTCAGCAATGCAGCTTTTTAGCCCCCAGCCCCGACACCCCAAATAAGAAACTATGTGAGCGGGGCTCAGTGCTGAGCATTTTAATAAGGCTGCCAAGCAGCTTGGGAACATATGCTCTCTCTCTGAAAATGGAAGTGCAGAAGAGAAATGGACTTTCTTATTATACTGTGCATCTTTAAAATTAAAGTGTGACATGAAGAAATGCAAGACTTTGACTACCTGTTTTCATTCTCACACTTAGAATGGTCAGTGCTGTGAGAACATGCAGATTTCCACGGCTCACAGCGGGGTCAATCCAAGCTTTTGCAGAGGAGACCCCTTAGGGACAAATACTTAGAAAGTCTCTGGTGTTGGGTGATGCAGGTAAACAAAGCCCACAGGGAAGCTGCCCTCGTGGATTTATAGGGTGTATTAAACAGAAGAGGAAAGAAAAGAAAGAACAGGGTACAATGAGGAATATTAACAGCAACCTCATTTAGACAGAAGAGTCGAGGGAAGCCTCTAGAGAACCTAAGGATAAATAGAAGTTACCCAGAGCGCCAGGAATGGGCACCAGCCAGGCTGGGAAAAGCACCTGCGAAGGTCTAGAGGTGGGTGGGGCGGGGCCAGCCCCGGGAGCTGACAGAAGGTGGGCGTGGCCAGAGTGTGGTGGGAGGAGCATGGGTTGATGGGGTGTGATCAGCTCAGGGCACCAGGTGGAGGCCATTGTGCTCCTGTGGAACCCCCAGGTAAAGAAGCACCTGTTTGCAGAGACCACAGCGCCTTAATCATGCAGAGCCTGGTGCAGGAATTCACATTTTTAACTCAACACAGTGGGAATGAGTTATGGGGTTTTAAACAGCTAATGACATGATTTACGCTTTTATTTCTCACCCAAAACTAAGTGTAAATGATTTGTAGAGAAGCAAAGAGGGAAGTCTAGAGACATGTGAGGAGGCTTCGAGGAAGTCCGGGGCAGAGGTGACGGTTCCAAATACAAAACGTACATCTGCATCAGTGCTTTCACCGGCCCAGGGTTCCCCTGTATGGACACACTAGGATGGCTTTAAGCAATGCTTGGATATTTAAAATTGCTACAAGTACATCTCTACAGCTGAATCTTGTTTTCCTAGCAAAATGTCTAAAAGTGGCATTTCTTAGCCATTTTGAAGACTTTATGTCTCCCCAAATGATGCCATGGAAAAGTTGTGTCCAACTGCACTCCCAGTAGGAGGGTGTCACGGGCCCCCTTCACCTCTCACGCTTCCTCTGGAACAAGGAGTTCCTGGGGCACCCAGGGAGCAGAGCTGCACCTGAGCAATAGAAGCTGCCACGTGGGATAAATAGGGCCCAGGCGGGGGAGGCGGGGTCTGGGAAGAGCCCCGTGGGAGGCGGCGCTACGCCAAGACGCCAAGACGCCAAGACGCCAAGACGCCAAGACGCCAAGACGCCAAGACGCCAAGACGCCAAGACGCCAAGACGCCGCCAAGACGTGGCCTAATCCTGAAGACGGCAGAGAGGATCGAGGGTTTGCAGGCAGGAGAACGGCCAGCTCTCACCCATGATGGGAAGACACTCCCCTGCCCACCCCAGAAGTGTGAAGGAGGCTTTCCAGGTACGTGGATTGGCCAAGTGATTGGCAGAGCCATTAATTAGTCACTGAAAAGAGACAAGCAAGGCAGGGAAGGAGGGGAGATGGGGCTGTGCCGAGTGCACGCAGTTCCCATCTCATTCTAATCCACTGGAGGATCGCCCCCCCCCCCCGCCCCCCTTACAAGTGAGGAGCCTTGGCGCCTGTGCCCAGGCAGGATTCACAGACCCCTACGTGCTGGGTGGAGAATCCACAAAAAGACTGAGCTGGCGGGTGCCCAGGGAATCGCAATTTAGAAAAGAACAGCGTCAAACAATTGTATAGCCGCCTGTGCCAAACACTGCTGTGAGAGCTTTACGTCGCTCAGCCATCCTACAGCGTAAGTGCAATGCATGATCCCTCATTTTGCAGGTGAGTGAACTAAGGCACAGAGAGATGTGGCACGTTGCCCACTTGTACATGGCTCATGCATGGGGAAGCTGGGATTCTAACCCAGGAAGTCTTATTCAGAGTCCAGACTTTCAGCCACTACAACAGACAGCTTCTGTGATGTTGGGGATCTCTGTAGTCACCCTGCTGTTAAGTAAAGAATATCCTGGCAGAGGAAGCTATGAGTAACACAGGGACAGCCTGGGAGGTAGTAAGCACCCCATCACAGGAGGTGTGTAAGCAGAGACTGGATGCCACTTGACAGGGACCATGGCAAGGCTGAGTCCTTGCACCCTGGGAATCCTAAGAAACAAAACAGAAGGAAACCTGAGGTCACATGAATTATTCAGAAGACTGAAAAGGCTCAGGAAGTCTTATGAGTGTGTTTCTGTTCTCAGGGTTGCTTTTGTTTTGTTTTGTTTTAATTTGGCTTAAGTGTTTTTGGTTTTGTTTTTGTTTTCTTCCCCATGAAACTTCTAGGCTTGGAAAAAATTGTTTGATGATCTAATTCTCAGCTTCATACAGAGAAAAGATTTAGTTTCTCTCTGGGAAAAAAACATTAAATCCTTTTGCATCAACCAAGGTCAGATCAGTTCAAAGAGAGCCCTGAGGCTATGTTCTGGAAAGAAGTTATCTGTCTACAATGGCCAGCCTCCTGCAAGGCTTAGACCCCTGGATCACCCCTTGTGCTGCAGTGCTGGGACTTCCAGAAATCCTGTTGAGAGTGTGGCACCATTGCTCGGTCCCCTGCATAGAATGGCATCCTATACTAAACCCAGAAAGTCTGTGCGCATCTTAGGCAGCTGTGCCTACTCCAAATCCAGCATGAATTCCACGGGGCGGGGGAGGGGGGCTGTTAATAGACAGCGTTAAGTAAAGGGAGGGAGAAAGCACAGAGGGAGAAGGAAATTCCTCATCAGAGGGACTTAGCTAGTGTTGGTTCAAACACAGTTAAGCAGGTTTCTATATTGCAGAACTTCTCAGAGCCTTTATAAGTGTTGTTGTGCACTGTGAATTTCTAAGAGAAGGCATTAGAACATCTCATTTTCCCAACTCATGTGGTTTCCACCCTCTTTGTTTTTTCTGAGGAATGTCTCGTAGGACTAGTGTTTTTTAGCATTCCCTTTTGAAAATAATATTTTAACCTTAAACTGTCACCTATCTGGATTATAACCTTTCCTCTCTACAAACATTTATTTTATTTCCACCAGTATTTACTGAGCACCTGCTGTGAGTCTGCAGAGATTGAGCAGGACACTGGGGAAATCTCAGAAAGGCTCATTCTCCCACCGGTTTTCTGAGCTCTACTCAGACAAGAGGTGGAACTTTCACACCAATAACGAGAGCCAAGATGGTTTGTGCCAAGCTATGTGCTAAGAACTTCACAACTCAACAAGGGAAGCACTCTCATTAAGCCCATTTTACAGATGAGGAAACTGAGGCACAGGGACACTGATGTGTCGGGGCTCACGAACTGGCAGATGGCTGAGCTGGGAATTAGCTGTGGGCCCCGGCTCCTCAGTGCCCAGGGAGCTGTGCTCAGGCACGTGCAGGACTGCCATGGGGGACACTGAGCAGGTGGAGCGAGCAGACCAGGCGGTGGGACAGGGCTGAGGCGCCCCCTGTTCTGCCCCGACCCCACAGGCACGCACGCGGCGGGATGGAAATGCTGGCTTTTCAGGACAGAGGGTGCCTCTTGGTTTTGTACCTGTCTGCAGATTTCAGAGAGGAAAACACGGAACAATGACACATCGTTTTTTTTCTTGAAAGTACTTTTTTCTGTATTCATTAACTACAATAGAAGATGTGGTTAGACTAACTAAACACTCCAGTTATTAAGTCTTCTGAGAATTGCACTTACATAAAACACCATGTGTATTTTCTAAAAGAAATGAAATATGATGAGAGACAAACAGGGGGAGGGGCTAGTCCTGTTACTTGTGCCAGGGAAAAAATGGAAACTGTCGAAATGAGATTACCCAACACCTGTCAGGAACCTTTCTAGAACATTCTCCAGACAGTTTGGGGGGGGGGGCCTACCTGTCTGGGCAAAGTCTGGTGCCTTACAGGTGAGGATTCTGGGTCTAAAGCATCCCTCTGGCGCTTTGTGAATAGGCCCCAACCTGCAGTGGGGCAGAGGGACGGGGGTGAGGCCACTGAGTCCCCACCTCCTGGACCCAAACTGCCCTCAAGTGTGGTCTGCTGGGCCCCGCCAGAGTGGTCTGAAGGCCTGGCAGCCTCACAGCAGGGCAGGCTGGAAGCGTCTGCCCTTTCCTTCCAGCCCCTCTGTCCCTGCTTGGGCCAACCACGCCGCCCTGAGGACGCAGCTCCCCTGCCACCCACAGCAGCTGACGGAGTCATTGCCCCGTCCTCGGGTCAGCTGAGCACAGGCAGGACCGAGCCCTCCGCTGGGCCCTCCAGGAGGCATCAGAGCAGCCGGCCAATCCACCCCGTCACCGAGTCCTGGAGGGCGAGTGCCAGCGTTCCAGAACAAGGGAACCAGCTACTTGCTCTTGGCTCTGGGGCTGGGTTCCCAACCACAGCGCTTCCTGTGCTGTGCTATCTGGACACCCGGTGCTTGGTCCTCCCTGCCGGTCCTAATTCTGTCCCTCTGTCAGGGTCACGTGAAGATGCCTCCTCCTCCAGGAAGCTGCCAGGGGGTCCCCTGCTCTCTTTCTTTACTTGCTGTGTGACTCTGCTGGGACTGTTTTTCCCTGTCCTGAGCACCCAGATCCTGTCCCAGCAGTGCGAGGGGAGCGTGTCTCCGTGGGTCCTGTTCTATTCCTCCTTGGTCAGGGTGGCTTTCCCTTTCTGGCCAGGGTTGCTCCTGGCCTCTCTGCCCCTCCCACCCCGATGGCCTCAGTAAGAAAGCAGAAGGGAAGGGAAACAGAACAGCACAGCGTGGCCCTCGGAGCTGTGACCTATTGCTTTCCCTCGAAGGCCTTGGAAGCCTGGGACTGTCCCTTACTGCTCCTGCCCTCAGAAAGCACAATCAACCATGGGGGAAAGACAGACATCAGATGGAACCTGAAGTGACCAGGCCTTTTCTGTCCCTGCTGCTGGGAAGTCACTGATGGAGGGGCCGGGAGTGGGGAAGACGACCAGGCCCCAAAAGGCTCCATGCAAGTTCCTTGCTGTGCTGGCCCCTCACCGGGCCTGGAGAGCCCCCCGGCCAGCCTGGCTTCTCCCCGGCCCTCCCTGGCTGGAGCCCTCGCTCAGCTCACATGGGCCCCAAAGCGGCACACTCTCTCCTGCCTGCTCAACTCTGCCCAGAAGGTTCTCCTCTCTGGTGCCCACCTCGGGCCTGCTTGCTCTCCATTCATCTGCAAGTGTCCCCGCTCAGTCTCCACCCAGCCCCTTCTGGCGCACCATGAGCCCTGGCTGGGTGGCTGTCCACTGCCTGCCTGGTGCCTCCTGCAGGGGTGTTGACTCCCTGGAGGAGGGGGTGGCCCAATGAGTACTTGGAGCTTGGAGGTTCCCACAGATGGGAATGGGGCAGGGGTCGGGGTGGGGAGCGACTAGGGTGAGAGGCAGCAAAAGGGGTGGGGTGATCCTCGGGCAGGAGGACGCTGCGTTTGTGGGATTCCCAGGGCCAGGACTACCAGGAGCAGGCAGAGCCTGTTCTTAGAGATGCCTCGAGGAGAGAAGGTGCTCGCCTGGCTCCAGATTAAGTTCCTTCTGCTCAAAACAAGCTCTCTGCAATCACAGGGCTGGTGATCTTAGAGGTTTTAGGAACCAATCTTGCCCTCTTTCCCCTTTTTCCTCTCTCGTCCCCAGGTCCCGCCATTCTAACCCCAGCTCCTGCTTGTCTGCCTTTTAGGCAAGACTCCCGTTTGTGAATGAAACCTCACAGTGCGACAGTCTCATCCCCTTCCCAAGAGCAGCGTGTTGGCGGGAGGATGGCGCACGTTCCTGAATAACTGCCAAGGTGTGGCACGTCCTTTCCAGGCAAGTCCCTGGGCCCTCTGGAAGGTGCAATGGTACCACCAAAGCTCAAGCTCAGATCGGACCCTTAACATCATTTGAACATACGTGAGAGTCTGGTGGGTGGTCTAAAACACTACCCACTAGGACAGCTTTCTAGCTGCTTAACGGGATGAGGTGTATTTTCCTTGGCCCACTCTTGGCAAAGATCAGCACTTGAGACCAGCGAGGGGTTGTCCTTCAATTAAATTCCCGAACACTGGGACATAAAAGCTTGGAGGACTAACTTTGTCATTGGACAGGTGGTTCTTGAGAAAAAGATCTGAGTCATCCCCCTGTCCCCAATCGGCCTTGAAAAATCTTTTGTGTCTCAGGCTTCGCTCTCTGCCTTCCACAACGTACCTGTGCAAACTTAGGGTTTGCCAATTTCCTCCTTGACTTTTTTCCATTTGATTATATTGCAGACTTGTCCCCTCTTCACTTCCAATCATTATTGCACGTCCTGGGTCAGCTCTGCGGGGTCAGTTGAAGGCCTGGCCACCAGACACCGCGGGGGGCCTGCCCCAGGATTCTCTTCCCGAGTGGGACGCACACGAATCCCTGCACTTCTGTGGCAGGAGTGCACACCACTGCTTTAGGACCTAACTGTTCCGCACCCTCTAGCCCACCTGAAGCATTTGGGCCTAGAAATGATGACAGAATGGCAAAAGATTGGAATAGAGTGAGGATCTCAGAGCATCGTGTTTGGAAGTGTCTGAAGTAAGATTGAGATTTGCTTAAAAATGTTTTGATAGTGAAACAACTTTTGGGTGTAGATTTTTCTATCATCTCTTCATGCCTTTTACCTCAGGATTACCAAGAACAAGACTAAGGTCAGCTCTGGCCGATACACCCTGTAGTTTCCCGGACCCACTCCCACAGGAACTTGGGCCTGCGAGGAAGCCAGGTGGGATGAAGCTCGTAACATCCTTCCAAGGAGGCAGGTTCTAGTGCACCTAGTCGTGGAAAAATCACAAAGGACCTCACAGCAATCTGTAACCAACAGGGCCACGGGGCAGCTGAGATTTCATTACAAGGAGGAGTTTTGGCCCCAGAACAGGAGTTAGCAAACTTTTTTCTGTAAAGGGCCAGATAGGAAGTATTTTAGGCTCTTCAGGTCATGTGATGTCCATCCTACCTTCTCAACCCTGCTGTGGAAAGCAGACGATGGATGGGTGGGCACGGTTGTGTTCCTGTAAACTTTACCCAAACAGGCAGGGATGCGGGCTGCAGGGTGTAGCTGGCTGACCCTAAACCTGGAGCATCACCCACCAGGCACCATGACAGCAGAGACCCCTTCTCATGCACCTTTCCTCCCCTGCCTCCATGTCAGCCACCTTGCTTCACTTTTTAAAATCCCCTGGCTGCCAAGAGAAAGCTCACCGCTCCAGCTACAGAACTGCATTCTGAAAGCCCAGTGCCTTCTCTTTGCTTTTATTTTTTTTACTTTTTTTTCATTTTATTTATTTATTTCATAAGTAAACATAAACTATTATTTTTATTATCATTATTATTTCAGCATATTGTAGGGGTACAAAAGTTTAGGTTACATATATTGCCCTTGCCCCCTTGCCCCCCCAAGTCAGAGCTTCAAACGTGTCCATTCCCTAGACAGTGCACACCGCTCCAGCTACATTTTTCGGGCAATGACTGAGGAATATCTTTTTATCTAACTCAAATTCTCAACGGTTTGTTCAAATCCAGTCATTCTGAAGCACACAGGACAGGGGCTCCAATAAGCCTTCTTCCTTCATCGCCCCTGGCTTTGCTAACTCTAAATAAATATGTAAGACGAGAAAGCTAAAAATCACCCCAAGTCGACTGTGGAACCCAGGATGTCCTCCTTTCTCTTGTGCTCAGGACAGTCACTGTTAAGTCACATTTCTCAATGTCCCTGAAAAAAGTAAGGCCAGGGTGGTGTTTATGTGGCATTTTTAGACATGAGACCCAAACACTGCAGAGAAATGCCTGAAACTGCCCGCAGGGACTGGTCTGAGACTCTCGGTCACTCGCCATCTCCTGAGCGGGAGAAGGAGTGTCCCTTTCCTGACTTATTTGAGTGGGTGCTGCGTGGCCGACCAGACGAACACGTGGAAGGAAAGAAAACACGCAAGGCCCTTGACGGCCAGGCCAGGCGAGGACGCTGGGCAATCTGCTTTCCCAAGTCCCTTTTAGACCTGCCATCTCATTGCATTCCAGCAGTTCCCAGAACTGCATTCTGAAAGCCCAGTGCCTTCTCTTTGCTTTTATTTTTTTTTTTACTTTTTTTTCCATTTTATTTATTTATTTCATAAGTAAACATAAACTATTATTTTTTTTATTTTTATTATTTCAGCATATTGTGGGGGTACAAAAGTTTAGGTTACGTATATTGCCCTTGCCCCCCTACCCCCCCAAGGCAGAGCTTCAAACGTGTCCATCCCCTAGACAGTGCACATCGCACTCATGTATGTATACATGCATCCCCTCCCCCACCCACATCTGCCCGACACCCGATCAATGTTATTCCTAAATGTGCTCTTAGGTGATGATCAGTGAAACCAATTTGATAGTGAGTACATGTGGTGCTTATTTTTCCATTCTTGGGATACTTCACTTAGTAGAATGGGTTCCAGTTCTATCTAGGAAAATACAAGAGGTGCTATATCACCATTGTTTCTTATAGCTGAGTAGTACTCCATGGTATACATACACCACATTTTATTAATCCACTCATGTATTGATGGGCACTTGGGCTGTTTCCACATCTTTGCAATTGTGAATTGTGCTGCTATAAACATTCAGTTGCAGATGTCTTTTTTATAGAATGACTTTTGTTCTTTTGGGTAGATGCCCAATAATGGGATTGCTGGATCGAATGGTAGGTCTACTTATATCTGTTTAAGGTATCTCCATATTGCTTTCCACAGAGGTTGCACTAGTTTGCAGTCCCACCAGCAGTGAATGAGTGTTCCTGTCTCTCCACGTCCATGCCAACATTTATTGTTATAGGACTTTTTGATAAAGACCATTCTCACTGGAGTTAAGTGATATCTCATTGTGGTTTTGATTTGCATTTCCCTGATGATTAGAGATGCTGAGAATTTTTTCATATGTTTGTTGGCCATGCTTCTATCTTCTTTTGAAAAATTTCTGTTCATGTCCTTTGCCCACTTTTTGATAGGGTTATTGGATTCTTTCTTGCTGATTTTCCTGAGTTCTAAATAGATTCTAGTTATCAGTCCTTTATTGGATGTGTAGCATGTGAAAATATTTTCCCATTCTGTAGGTTGTCTGTTTACTCTCATGACAGTTTCTTTGGTTGTGCAGAAGCTTTTTAATTTAATCAGGTCCCATTTATTTATTTTTGTTGTTGCTGTGATTGCCTTTGGGGTCTTCCTCATAAATTCTTTGCCTAGGCCAATGTCTATAAGTCTTTCCCACATTTTCTTCTAGAATTCTAATCGTTTCACACCTAAGGTTTAAGTCTGTAATCCATTGTGACTTGATTTTTGTGAGAGGTGAAAGCTGTGGGTCCTGTTTCAGTCTTCTGCATATGGCTATCTAGTTTTCCCAGCACCATTTATTGAATAAGGATTCTTTTCCCCCGAGTATGTTTTTGTCTGCTTTGTCAAAGATTAGATGGCTATATGAAGATGGTTTTATATCTGGATTCTTGATTCTGTTCCCCTGGTCTGTGTCCCTTTACTTGTGCCAATACCAAGCTGTTTTAATAACCACAGCCTTGTAGTATAGTTTGAAGTCTGGTAAATTAATACCTCCCATTTTGTTCTTATCGCCTAAAAGGGCTTTTGCTAAACGGGGTCTTCTCTGGTTCCATACAAAGCGTAAAATTATTTTTCTATATCTGTGAAAAATGATGTTGGTAATTTAATAGGGATTGCATTGAATCTGTAGACCACTTTTAGTAGTATCGACATTTTAACAATGCTGATTCTTCTGATCCATCAGCATGGTATGGTTTTCTAGCTGTTTACGTGCTCTGCAGTTTCCTTCCTCAGTGTTTCATAGTTCTCCCTGTAGAGGTCTTTTACCTCCTTACTTAGATGTATTCCTAGGTACTTTATTTTCTTTGTGGCTATTGTGAAGTTCTCTTTGCTTTTGACACATTGACTGCCACACTAAAAATTTTTTTTCCTTGGGGCCATGGTGTTTTATTATGAAAATAGAATAAAAACTTCAAAAACAAAATGATCCTTTCTAATTTAATGAAAAATTTGTTATTTTTTATTGTTTTCTGTGTGTGAGTAACGTGCAACTTGAAAAATAGTTCTTGCATCTCCCAAGGTGAAGAGACACGTGAGTTACATATGCTTGACAAGGCCCCGAGCCCCAAACTAGCGTGAGTTAAATATAATTCACGTGGCAGCTAATGTGTTAAAGCGGCAGCCAAGTGTAAAGTGGAACTGATTGAAATCGCCATCACATTCAGGCTCCCTGAGAAACGGCCCCCTGGGCTAGAACATTCTCACTTGTCTGTCGTGCCTGCCTGGTGCTCTTGTGTTTCATCAGCACAATTCCACGTCTGTGCCTGACGCTTTACTGCAACCACGTATTGCGGCTGAGAATGAAACATCACGGGGAATCACAGCTCAGGGTTCACTGAAACATAACACCGTCCTCACGCAAGAGGAAGGCTCAGGAAATAAACAGGTGAGAGAGGAATTATTTTCTTAATCAAGGTCTGTTACGCTGAGACTTTCTGATTAGGCGTGTGTGGGAGGGACAAGAAGTTTGTACAGATCTGCTCTGATATCTACTTTGAAAGAACAGGATGTCCTGCCACCTCCTCCAAAGTAGTGGGAAGACCCACAGCAAGCCTTTGGTGAGCCATGCCACCTTTGGCAGAACGATCCATCAGCGAAAGAGCAGGAAAAAGGTAACAGTGAGTGACAGGCAGGAAATGGCTCCGACAAGCCCGGCCAAGAGGAAGCACCTACACTGGGCCCTCCTCCTGAGGACTCCCTCCTCCCGACGCCCACTCCCCACCAGGCTCTGTGGCCAGGGAAGGGCTGAGCCCTGAGCAGCAGCTCCTGTGGGGGCTGGCACAGGAGGGGCTGCTGCCCTGAAGTCATTCTCAGCCTCATTCCTGATGCCGGCCGGTTGTTTCACCCGCTGAAGCCGTCTTGCTAATACATCAATAACCGTGTTGTTAAAGATCCTTCATGAAAAGATCCGCTGATATTCAGAAAGGCTGAATGTGAAAAATGATTCATACTTATTCAGCTCCTGATTTCTAATGCTTAATAGAGGTGGCACAGCACAGTTCCAGCTCTGTGCCCGTACCGCCACCAGGGAGGGGGATCCCGTGTCCTGTTTAAAAAGGGACTCGCAGCTTTATCTTGACACAGGCTAGGTCTCTGTCTTGCTGTGAGAGTACGAACAGCTACGCCAGCCAGCTGGCTGACACGGATCCAGGCTCTCGCCGTGTCTGCCGCCCGGGTTCCTCCCCAGCTGCTGTGCCTGGCTCCTCTTTCCTTCCCACAGTCAGGCAATGCCTCATTACCTATTCGATGGCCTCAAACTCAGAGAATATTTATTTTTCAAAATGCACTACTCGGGAATAAAATTTCTTCTTTCTCCTCTCTGCTTACTAAGTTCAGCACAGTTGGTGGTGGTTATGAACTCAATGTTTGTGTCTCCCCCAAATCCTACCTTGAAACCTTTCCCTGCAATGTGATGGTTTTGGAGGTCCGGCCTTTGGAGGTGATCAGGTTCAGATCAGGTTCAGATTGGGTCCTGAGGGCTTCACCCTCACAACGGGATCAGCGCCCTTTAAGAGGAAGACAGATCTCACTCATTTCATGTGCACACGCAGAGGAAAGGCCACACGAGGACACAGCACAAAGGTGGTGCCCCACAAACCAGGAAGTTCCTCACCAGGAACAAGTCTGTCAGCACCTTGATCTTGGACTTCCAGCCTCCAGCACTGTGAGAAAAAAACGTCTGCTGTTTAAGCCACCCACCCACTCTATGCTATTTGGTAATAGTCCAAGCTAAGACAATGGGTGAATAAATAAAATATATCTGGACAATCATTTTAAGTCATAAACAACGTAAAGAGAGCTGTGTTTTCCCATGGCCTTTAGAAAGTCTAATGTAACCTGCCCAGCCAAAGAAAGGGTAGTAAAGTAGCCAGGTACAGCACAAATGATGGATCGTGGATTTCTTCTAGAACCGTTAGCCAAGGCCCTGACCTAGGAACAGCATTCCTAGGACGTTCCTCTCCATGGAGCTCAGTTCCTTGGCAGAGCGGATCACACTGTTTCAATTCTTTTTTGTTTTTTATATTCCTACAGCTTTTTTTTTATTTCAGCATATTATGAGGGTACAAAAGTTTAGTTTATGTATATTGCCCTTGCCCCCCGATCCCCCCGAGTCAGAGCTTCGAGCGTGTCCATTCCCCAGACAGTGTGCATCGCACTCATTATGTATGTATACACCCATCCCCTCTCCCACCCCCGACATGTGTCCGACACTCGATTAGTGTTACTCCCAAATGTGCACTTAGGTGATGATCAGGGAAACCAATCTGCTGGTGAGTACATGTGGTGCTTATTTTTCCATTCTTGGGATACTTCACTTAGTAGAATGAGTTCCAGCTCTCTCCAGGAGAACAAAAGAGATTCTATATCACTGTTATTTCTTATAGCTGAGTAATACTCCGTGGTATACATATACCACATTTTACTAATCCACTCATGAATTGATGGGCATTTGGGTTGTTTCCACATCTTTGTGATTGTGAATTGTGCTGCTATAAACATTCGGGTGCAGATGTCTTTTTTATAGAATGACTTTTGTTCTTTTGGGTAGATGCCCAATAATGGGATTGCTGGATCGAATGGTAGGTCTACTTGTATCTGTTTAAGGTATCTCCATATTGCTTTCCACAGTGGTTGCACTAGTTTGCAGTCCCACCAGCAGTGAATGAGTGTTCCTGTCTCTCCACATCCACGCCAACATTTATTGTTATGGGACATTTTGATAAAGACCATTCTCACTGGAGGTAAGTGATATCTCATTGTGGTTTTGATTTACATTTCCCTGATGATTAGAGATGCTGAGCATTTTTTCATGTTTGTTGGCCATTCTTCTATCTTCTTTTGAAAAATTTCTGTTCATGTCCTTTGCCCACTTTTTGATAGGGTTATTGGATTCTTTCTTGCTGATTTTCCTGAGTTCTAAATAGATTCTAGTTATCAGTCCTTTACTGGATGTGTAGCATGTGAAAATATTTTCCCATTCTGTAGGTTGTGTGTTTGCTGTCATGACTGTTTCTTTGGTTGTGCAGAAGCTTTTTAATTTAATCAGGTCCCATTTATTTATTTTTGTTGTTGCTGTGATTGCCTTTGGGGTCTTCCTCATAAATTCTTTGCCTAGGCCAATGTCTATAAGTCTTTCCCACATTTTCTTCTAGAATTCTAATCGTTTCACACCTAAGGTTTAAGTCTGTAACCCATCATGATTTGATTTTTGTGAGAGGTGAAAGGTGTGGGTCCTGTTTCAGTCTTCTATAGTGGCTATCCAGTTTTCCCAGCACCATTTATTGAATAAGGATTCTTTTCCCCAGAGTATGTTTTTGTCTGCTTTGTCAAAGATTAGATGGCTATATGAGGATGGTTTTATATCTGTTCCCCTGGTCTGTGTCCCTTTACTTGTGCCAATACCATACAGTTTTAATAACCAGAGCCTTGTAGTATAGTTTGAAGTCTGGTAAATTAATACCTCCCATTTTGTTCTTATTGCCTAAAAGGGCTTTTGCTAAATGGTGTCTTCTCTGGTTCCATACAAAGCGTAAAATTATTTTTCTATATCTGTGAAAAATGATGTTGGTAATTTAATAGGGATTGCATTGAATCTGTAGATCACTTTGGGTAGCATAGACATTTTAACAATGCTGATTCTTCTGACCCACAAGCATGGTATGGTTTTCCACCTGTTTACATGCTCTGTGATTTCCTTCCTCAGTGTTTCATAGTTCTCCCTGTAGAAGTCTTTTACCTCCTTAGTTAAATATATTCCTAGGTATTTTATTTTCTTTGTTGCTATTGTGAAGGGTATTGAGTCCTTAATTTGGTTCTCCGTTTGACTATTATTGGCATATATGAATGCCTCTGTTTTGTGTGTATTGATTTTGTATCCTGAGATTTTACTAAATTCATTTATCAATTCCAAGAGTATCTTGGTTGAATCCTTGGGGTTTTCTAGATACAATATCATATCATCAGCAAAGAGTGAGAGTTTGATCTCTTCTGTCCCTATTTGGACACCCTTGATTCTGCTCTCTTGCCTGATAGCTCTCACAGGGGCTTCCGGTACTATGTTGAAAAGTAACGGAGACAATGGGCAGCCTTGTCTGGTTCCAGTTCTGAGTGGGAATGCTTTCAATTTTTCCCCATGCAGTATGATGTTGGCTGGGGGGTTGTCATATATGGCTTGTATCATTTTTAGATAGGCCCCATCTATGCCTATTTTGTTAAGCATTCTTATCATAAAAGGGTTTTGAATTTGTCAAATGCTATTTCTGCATCTGTCTATTGAGAGGATCATATGGTCTTTATTTTTGCTTCTATTTATGTGGTGAATTACATTTATAGATTTGCATATGTTGAACCATCCCTGCATCTCTGGGATGAAGCCCACTTGGTCGTGATGGATTATTTTCTTGATAAGCACTTGGATTCCATTTGCTAGGATTTTATTGAGAATTTTTGCATCTATATTCATAAGGGATATTGGTCTGTAATTTTCTTTTTTTGTTGCATCCTTTCCTGGTTTTGGTATCGAAGTTATGTTGGCTTCATAAAATGTGTTGGGGAGAAATCCGTCCCTCTCAATGTTGGAGAAAAATTTATGTAGGATGGGCACCAGTTCTTTATAGGCGTGGTAAAATTTGGGTCTGAACCCATCTGGTCCAGGGGTTTTCTTTTTGGGAAGGTTTTTTTTTGTTTTGCTGTTTCGATTTCAGTTCTTGATATTGGTCTATTCAGGAATTCTATTTCTTCCTGGTTGAGCCTAGGAAGGCTGTGTGTTTCTAAAAATTTGTCCATTTCCTCCACATTTTCCAGTTTGTGTGCATAAAGATTTTTGTAGAATTCATAGATGATATCATGTATCTCTGTGGCATCGGTTGTGATTTCTCTTTTCATGTTCCTGATGGAGGTTATTAGAGATTTTTCTTTTCTGCTCTTGGTTAGTCTAGCCAGAGGTGTGTCTATTTTGTTTACCTTTTCAAAGAACCAACTTTTTGTTTTATTAATCTCCTGTATGGTTTTTTTGTTGTCCTTTTCATTTAGTTCTGATTTGATCTTATTAATTTCTCTCCTTCTGCTGGGTTTGGGGTCGGTCTGTTCTTCTTTCTCCAGCTCTTTGAGTCTATTCATTAGGTTGTCCATTTGTAAGTTTTCTGTCTTTTTGATATAGGCATTTATGGAAATAAATTTTCCCCTCAGGACTGCTTTAGCTGTGTCCCACAGATTTTGATAACTTGTGTCTCCTTTGTCGTTTAATTGAAAGAATCTTTTGATTTCCATCTTGATTTCTTCATTTATAAAATAATCATTCAGGAGAACGTTGTTTAGCTTTCATGACTTTGAGTAGGAATGAGAATTTCTGTTAGGGTTAATTTCTACTTTTATTCCGCCGTGATCTGAGAAGATCCATGGTATAATTTCTATTTTTTAAAATTTTTTAAGACATACTTTGTGTCCTAGGATATGGTCAATCTTAGACAATGTCCCATGAGCTGATGAGAAGAACGTATATTCACTGGATTTGGGGTAGAATGTCCTGTAGATGTCAGTCAGGCCCATTTGTTCTAGCATTCTATTTAAGTCCATTATTTCTTTGTTTATTTTCTGTTTGGAGGATCTGTCCTGTGCTGTCAGTGGGTATTAAAGTCTCCGGCTATTATAGTATTATCTATCATTTGGTTCAGATCAAGTAGGGTTTGCTTTATGAATCTGGGTGCACCTAAGTTAGGTGCATATATATTAAGTATAGTTATGTCTTCTTGTTGAATTGTACCCTTCACCAGTATATAGTAACCATCTTTGCCTTTCATTACTTTTGTTGATTTAAAAACTAAGTTATCAGAGATTAAAACTGCCACGCCAGCTTTCTTTTGGCTTCCATTTGCTTGAAATATCAATTTCCACCCTTTTATTTTCAGTCTAAATGCATCCTTGCAGGTTAGATGAGTTTTCTGAAGACAGCAGATACCTGGTGTGTATTTTTTTTATCTATTGGGCCAGTCTATGTCTCTTGAGTGGGGAATTCAAGCCATTCACATTTATTGAGAGAACTGATAAGTGGGACAGATTTCTGTTCAACCTGTTGGGTAGAACTTCATTGCTGTTTTCTCTCTTGAGCCATTGTGGTAACTGGGTTTTGATCTTTAGCTCTCGAGTAGTTTTACATTCGTGGGTTTTTCTTGTGCTGGTCCATGTGTAACTCTGTTTTGAGTACTTCTTGGAGGGCTGGTCTTGTCGTGGTGAATTCCCTCAGTCTTTGTTTATCTGAGAATGTCTTAATTTCTCCTTCATATACAAAACTTAGCTTAGGTGGGTACAAGATTCTAGGCTGGACATTATTCTGTTTCAGAAGAGTGAGAATGGGGCCCCAGTCTCTTCTTGCTTGTAAGGTTTCAGTTGAGAAATCTGGCGTTATTGGGATGGGTTTTCCTTTGTATGTTACTTGTTTCTTTCTCCTTATAGCTCGAAAAATAGCCTCTTTAGTGGATATTTTGGTTAGTCTGATGACTGCGTGACGTGGTGTCTTCCTATTTGCAATGAATCTCCCAGGGGTCCTTTGAGCTTCTTGAACGTGTATATCTAGAGTTTTAGCAAGGCTTGGGAAATTTTCCTCAATTATATCTTCAAATAGCTTATCCAACCCTTTCGTATTATCTTCTTCACCCTCAGGAATGCCCATAACTCTCACGTTAGGCTTGTTCACATAATCCCACATTTCTTGCGGACTCTGGTCTTTTCTCTTATTTCTTTCCTCTATTTCTGTGACTGACTTATTTAATTGTAAGGTGTTATCTTTGATCTCTGAGATTTTTTTCTTCTGTTTGATCTACCCTGCTATTGAGGCTTTCCACCATGTTTTGTAGTTCCCTGAATAAATTCTTCATTTCCAAGAATTCGGTTTGATTTTTCTTTAATATTTCAATTTCTTTAGTGAATTTTTCTTCCAAATCCTGGATTTTTTTGTGGTTTCTTTGTGTTGGTTATCCATTTTTTTCTTGCATATCATTCAGCTTTCTTACGGTCCATGTTTGAAATTCTTCCTGTGACATATTAGTGTTCTGAATTTGGTTCATGTCCATTGCTAGAGAGCTGGTGTTCTTTTTGGGGGGTGTGTTCTCCGTTTGATTCTTTATACTGCCAGAGTTCTTTTGCTGAGTCCTTCCCATCTGGATCAATGGTTGCTTCTCTCCTTTCAGCTTTCATCTGGATAATAACAGGCCTGTGCTCTGCTCCTAGGCTACTTAACAGCCTAGGTGTGTTGCTTTCTTTGTCCCTAGGGGGAGCCACTTATGTGTTGTTCAGGATTCTTCTACCACAACTGGGGGCTGCTCCTGGTGGGTCCAGCCCCAGAATATTGATTTGACCTAAAACTGGTTTGACGAGTTAGGTAACCGGGCTGACAACTTTTGATCTGCTGCCAAGATTCACACTGGCTGCAGAGAGAAAGTGTCTTTTTCTTGTCTCTCCCCCTCCAGAGGTGGTGCCTACCTCTAAGGGAGTGGTGCTGCTGTTTGCCCAGCGCCCCAGCAGCTGCAGATCCCCCAGCGATGGTCTGCCCCACCCCAATGCCTGCAGGGTCCATGCTCTAATCTCTCATGACTGGGGGAGCACTCAGAGTTCGCACATCAAAACTGGACCTTGGCCATAAGTCGCACAAGGGCGGAGCTCCTAGCGAGAGTCTGCGGGCTAAGGGAGGGGAGCATTGCACGGCAGCAGCTAGGCTGTGGACCCCGAAAATGGCGACTGCCTGCCCGCAGATCGCCAGCACTGGGGGTTAATGTTCAGGGGGTGGCGGGTGCCGGATCCAGGGGCTGTGTCATCAAGATGACCCCTTGTCTCCTTTATGTCGCCCTCCCACAATCTGATGCCCATTCAGCAGGAGCTCTTTCTCTCTCTGATCCACCCTGAGCAGGCCTAATAGCCTGCAGTGGTTTCCAGGTTAGAGTCCCCTAATTAGTTTTCACCTTTGTCAATCTAGACCTGCTGAGTGGTAGAGGCAATTTACCTGTCTCCTAGCTACCTCCAGCAGTAGCCCAGACCCGTCCCTCCCCTGCTAGGCACAGTCCTGGCACAGAACTCGGGAGTTCAAGATACTTCCCACTAATGTCTCCTCTCCACAGAGCCCCCACGTCTCACGCAGTGATTTTGCACTGACTTCAGGCAGATCCCTGTCTCAGTGCGTGTGGAGGCCAGTGGGGAAGCAAGATGTTCTCCTGTGGGACTGATCCCACCTCACTCGCTGGTGAGGTGGGCACAGCCACCCCATGCTCTACTCTCTATTGTCTCACATGCTCCAGATTTTCGCAATCTTATCTCCTGTTCACCTTATCTTTTTCTTGCTTTTTGTGTCCCATGCTGATTCTCTGTGGATTCACAACGCTGTTCTTACAGGGGAGCGATCCACTCGCATTGTAGCAGGTCGAGATCTATGCCTTCCTCTCTGGGAGCACGAATCCAGGCGGTTACCTCAACTCTGCCATCTTTTCTTTCCACACTGTTTAATTTCTAAGAGTAGAAAGAGGTTATGAGTCTCCCTAAAAGTCCTGCCTCCTGGCAGGTGTCAGGCTATGCGTCACCTACAGGCCCAGGAGAGGAAAGATGGGAATGCTCATTCCCTTGCCTCCGAGAGCCCTGCATGAGCCAAGGTCCCACTCGGGGACTCAGAGGTAGACTTGCCCAGGGTGCAGGAGTCAGTCCTGCTCTGTGCTGCACTGCAGAATTCTCCGTGCAGGTTTCTCTGGACACGGAAGGAGCAACCGGACTGCAGAGGATGGGCAGCCAGGTGACCCGAGGGGACTGTCACCTCACCTGAGCTCACGCACGGCAACGCAGAGAACACAGGCCTGGATGGCATTTTCATTTTATTATTTTGTAAGTTATAGACATTTACATTCTTAGCAATAATTTATAATAGTTACATCTTATATGTTTCAGCTATTAGAAGACCACAAAGAGAAAATTAAAGTACAAAGACAGACTTCAAAAATGAGGTGACTGTTCTGCATCACAGAAGGAGTTAAAATCCAAAATAGCAAAGAGCTCACCTACTGGAACTAAACATGAAGCTTGAACCACCCTATGAGCTTATGAGCCTGAAATTACAACATTTAGAAACTGCCTAAAACCAAGGAATCAACAGTTCTGTGTTTTCATGGTAAGAAAACAAAAAATGCTTTGGTAAGCTATCTTTAATGGTTAAACATTTCTGCCCTGTTTGTATCTTGAATGATTGTATATAAACACAGGCACAGCACACATCTGAGAATAGGTCTCACAAATTTCTTTTACTGTAGGTTTCTCAAACATGTTTAAATTTAGTCAATGAGAAAAGTGATTCAGTCTATTGAATTTTAAGTTCAAAAAAATTAAAAGTATTTCCAGGGACTCTTAATGTTCTCCTCCCAAAAGTATAAAATGTTCTGCCCTTTCACAATCTGAAGCAGTCACATTTTCTCTGAGATCAATGCAGGACAAGAACTTGCTCCTAATGCAGACGCCTGTATGCTGTTGTGCATGTCTAGCTTCAGAAAGGTGGTGAAACAGCTCCCAAGGACCCCGTCCTTCCTCATCAGTCTGGACTGCGATGGTGACCACAGCCAGACCAGTGCCCCCATCCACCTGCCTCCGAGGTCGGAGTCCCTGGCAATATTAGCCTGTCACTCTTCGGTCGGTTCTTTCTTCGGGGACTCAAGCTCCTTCAACAAATCTTCGCCAGCTCCTCCAGCTTTCGAAGCAAAAAGAACTGCTCCCTGTTTAAAACCGAGGTTCTTCAAACTTCGGGCATAATCTGCAAATATAGCAGCGGTGAGTTTCTGTAAACCCCAGTTAAGGAAAAGAAGAGCAAAGAGGGTTGTGACTGGGCTCACACAGGCTCCTGGGGACAGGGAAGAAGAGCAAGCTCTGCCGAGCTGCCCGGGAGGGACCTGGTATTCACAGGGGCATAGCACAGGAGGACACAGACACCTCTTTGCTGGGGGAGGGCGATTCCTGGCCACCGGAGGCCGTGTCTCAATCTGTAACAAACCATCCTTCGCACCAGCTGGGCCCAAAGCAGCTGCGTCCTGCTCCCCTTCACCCTAGATAGAGCTGGCACCAGCTATGCAGCCCCTACCTTCCACCTCCTACTCCTCCCACATCTCCCTCTTTCCTGGCTTTGGGGAATACAGAACATGGATCTTTCTCAGTATAATAAGTAAAATAACTAAAATAACTAAAGTTCCTGCCCAGGCAGTACAACTAAGAGGAATTTCCAAACCCACGCATGCCACTTTCTTCCGCTTCACCATAAATGACTTTGCAAAGGATATCTGTGTCCTCAGTGACCTCAAAGGCACCATACTTGAGGCAGGCTTCCACAAACAAGGCTGCTCGATCGAAGTATCGCATGCTGCTCAACAGAACAAAGTAAGAGTTATGCGTCGTGATTTAGGTCATTTGAGGGTAGAACCATCTAAGGGTATATTTTTCTATAATGACTTGTACACATTTTCCCTGGAAACCTGAGTATTGCAAAAGTTACACTAGCAGCTTTCTAAGCTCTGGTTTATTTAAAAAAAAAAAAAAGGGGGTGAATGAATACTTGTGTCCCTCACTCCAAGCTTTTTAAAAATTAATACTTAAAAAAACTGTGAAATAGTTCAAGTACACAGAACTCTACAGAGGTATGAGAAGTACCCACGTACCCACTGTCCAGATTTAACAAATAATCTTTTGTCATATTTGCCTCAACCTATCTCCCTTAGTTTCAAATAATAAAATGTCCCATAATAAGTGACGGGTATTCCTCTTGAAGGCTGCCAGAGGGGACATCTGCAGCTGGCCACGCCTCTGTTACCCTTCCTCCTTCTCTCTGGGCTTCCTCTCAGTTGCTCTATTCAAAGCTGAATCATCTGCAATTCTCTGAAGACCTCTTTTATATTCTTTTTAAATAGGTACCTGTTGGGTCTGACCAGTATATCACTAGGAAGACATCACAGCTGTTACACCAAATGAAGAATGAATGGACGTGAACAGCTTCTGTCACTCTGCCACCGACTACTCCCATCCACCTGCTAGGGCCTCAAGCCTGCGTGAAGCGGTTAGTCCCGGGAAGCCTGAGCAGCACGGGGGCACCCTGGGCATACCTGTGCAGCGTCTCCGCCACGCTGTAAAAGCAGCCCAGAGAGAGAAGGACCAGGAGGGCCTTTGACTTCTGATTGACTTGTGGAGAACAAAGGTGGTCAACCCACCGCTTTAGGACATCAGTGCACTCTTCAGAATTTAAACGGACCTGAAAAAGATGCCCATGTTAAAAACAAAAACATCCTGCACTCTGTAAAGAAAAAAATCATTCATTCGAAGTGAGCTCTATTCCCATGAAACAAATACTAGGCTCTGCTTGACTAACGCACTGCCCTGAAACCATGAATAGCAGTGATAACGACCTGTGCCTGCCTGCAGGACCTAGGAACCCGGCAGCCTCTGGACTCGGACGCCAGCAGGGAGAGAAGGCAGCTGCTTTCATTGAATTGCTAACAATGTGAGCTCCATTTTTCAATAAGAAATGCAATTTACACTCATAAAGCATAGAAAGAGGATGAGAGGTGTAAAAAAAATTTGCAAAGCAGGCGTTGCAGGCCAAAGAATGCTTCCAAGTCACGAGCCAACAGATCAAGACTGAACTCTCTATCCCAAAGCTGAAGGCACCTACTTTCGCGAGCCACGCTGCCCGATTCCACTCGCCATACGTCTGCAGGTAGCGGCAGGCGTCCGCAGCTTTATCTATCAGGCAGAGCAACTGGACGCCCTCTAGGAGACAAAAGAGAAGCCCCTAAAATGACGCTGCAGCTTTCTTTGACAAGCCATTAAAAAGGAAAATTACCACTTGATTTCATCTAGTCTTGTATATTTTATACCTACTGGAGACATTCTTGACTTGAATTTTAAGATCAGATATGAGGAGTTCTGCACTGCCACCACTCAGGATAGGAATAAAATACAGTCCAGAGGATAAACAGCAAAGCATGTCTCACTCACAGACTTTATTGTTCTAGTTTGCCTGGGATTATCCAATTTATGCCTACTGTCTTGGAAATTCTTTTTTTTTTTAAAGAAACAAGGTGTTGCTCTGTCTGCCAGGCTGGAGTGCAGTGGTGCGATCATAGCTCAGTTACCTCAAGCTCCTGGGCTCATGTGATCCTCCTGCTTCAGTTTCCGAGTAGCTGGGACTACAGGTATGTGCTGCTATGCCTGGCTACTTTTGTAAAAAAATTTTTTGTACAGAGGAGTGTCTGTCTTGCTATGTTGCCCACGCTGGTCTTGAACTCTTGGCCTCAAGTGACCCTCCAAAAGTGCGGAGATTACAGGTATGAGCTACCATGCCCAGCTGTCTTGGCAATTATTAATACTGCCCCCTTTCATTCTTAAAGTGTTCTGGTACAGATGATTATAGACATCTTATAAATAGCTAACAATAGTTTTTCCATTTTTCTTCAGTGTACATAAAAAAGAAAGAAATATCCCTAACAATCAAATACTGTGCTGGGAACAGGTCTGATTTTTCCAGCGTATTGACACATCTACCCACCAAGTGTACGGCCTTACCTGCCAACTTGCCATTGGCAATCATATTAGTTGCCACCAACTTAATAGTGCTCTGAGAGGGGCCCGATGAGGTGACAGTGGTGACCAAACAGGCTTTCAGTGAATCACAATAATAATGCTGGTTATCTGCACTTGTTTCCAATAGCAACTGCACAGCTCTGTCTGTCTAATAAGAGAAACAGTTTTTCTAATTATGAGAACATTTTCCTCCAACATAACCTTTTAAAATTCATAATGTAGAACAAGATGTTTATTTTCAAATAATGCTCTTAAATGTTTTGTTTACATACACAAAAACTGAACAAAAGTACAACACAACTTCTTTGAAATAAACAAAATCAGAGGCTGCTGTATCCAGGTGCTCAAGTAACTGCCTATTTTAGCTCTGTTTCAGTCAATTGAGAGACATAGAAACAAAACAAAAGAAATAGCTAGGCTTCGTTTGACATTATGGAAGCCTAAATTACCAGCTGGTTAACCATGTTTTTACTTTCTCATGAGGTTTACTGGCATTATTTTGAAAGAAAGCCTAAATGTACAGGAAGGAGATACATGTAGGAGGGAAATATTTATGATACACACATACACTGCTCTGAAATACTAATTAGCAACTTCATGCAGCATGAAAAGAGTTATGAAAACTGACATACCTGACCCAAGAGTAGTAGCTGGTCTGTACATTTCCTTGTATGATCGTAAGTTGACCGTTTTACTTCCTGTAGATTGACCCTTTCCAGTTGAAATTTCTAGAATAGGAAAAAAAGGAAAATTAAACCTGGATTATAAGACTCTTGAATTATTTAAATATACTTAATAAGTCA
Source organism: Eulemur rufifrons (assembly GCF_041146395.1). Classification (NCBI taxonomy): domain Eukaryota; kingdom Metazoa; phylum Chordata; class Mammalia; order Primates; family Lemuridae; genus Eulemur; species Eulemur rufifrons. Next base: position 62,590,512 of record NC_091010.1, on the reverse strand, counting down.
TTTTAATAAATACTACTGTGACTTCTGGGGTTACTAGGTAATCAACTTTAGAGAAACCTAAGAATCTGAAAAGAAATAATGTTAAAATGCATTACTATTTGTATGCATGTCTGCCTACTTACAGGAACTGGTGCTTGAGTAAAACCGGATGAGAAAACACTACATGAGCTAATGTATTCTGCTGTTCTGCTGGAGATTAAAAGGTAAATTATAAAATTATGAAGCTACTATTATATATTTTAAATAGTAAATTCAACCCAAGTGAATAAAATATAGAAAATTAATAAGAATCAAAATGAACCTAAGTTTAAAAATTTAAGACAAAAATTAAGACTGTTTAATAATAAAATGTTAATGTATATTAAAAGCACAGTTAAGTGTTTATGTTCTCTTGAATAAGACCCTTTTTATGCAAATGTGCCAAGGGGCTTATTTCTGTTATATGGACATTACCTTAGTTTGAAAGCTTCCCAAGTGTAAGATACTTACAAAGATGTAAGTAATCCAGATGATAGCTTTAGAGGTTTTAATATATAAAGTATGATACCTGAAAATAGGCATTTTCACAGAGCACATCGTAACATATATCTAGTGGGTTGCTCAATCTGTCCCGAGGAGGAGCTGCTGTGGTAGCTGTCGTGCTTGCTGACTTTTCCTGGGACAAGCTGTGCAGGTAGTGGGCAGCGACAGTCCAGAAGTGCAGCTCCGACTCATCACCATAGAGCCTGAGAAGGGGTAACCAAAATCAGGACTGACCCACACAGCGCACCTGGGCCCAGACGGGGCTTGCTAGAGTAGCTGCAGTACTGGGGACACGGTGCTGTCCTGTCTGGGGCCTGGCCGGGTGAAAGGGGAGAGGCAGCAAGTTCTCCAGCCCTGCTACTGGGTATCCAACAACACAGGGCCTGACTGCACTGGCCCCCTTCAGACCCCAATGACTCTGTTCTGTGTGAAAAACAATTGTTTACCTGGTTTGCCATTAGCACACCTTTCAATTTGGGCCATAGCTTCACATAAGGAGGAAGTTCTTTTGGGATAACTGGCTAGATTCGGTGTGAAAGTAATTGGCTATTTATTCTCTGGGGAGTAGAGGAAAAGGTCTTTTTTATAATTGACAACTCTACTGTACTAAGAGGAAGTACAGGTTATTGCTTCTAAATACAAATTATTGTATATTTAAATCCATGCCATTTGTATCTGTATCTTTAAAACACCTATGTTAAAAAGCTATTTGTAGAAGGGAGGCATTTCAATAGAGAAGGCCTAGATCTCACATTTAAAATGTAATTTGATTTTTTTCCTGTTTGTATTACTACTTTCAAAATTATTTTTAGTCAAATCTAAAGGATGAACTGGTATCTTTTTCTAAAAACTAAGAGTCTGTCCGTAACAAAAACTCATAAGACTAATAACTTAACTTGAAATTCTCTGTTTCTTACATAGAACGCTACCAGCGATCTTACCTTGAAACAAGCAGGCACCTCTGCAGGAGCGTGAATTCTGGATCAAGCAAGAGTTTCTTTATGTCACTGCAGGCAGGAATCCAGACAAATGTAAGATAAAAGTTTTGAATCAAATAATAAAGCAAGGAAAGAAATCAATATACTCTTGAAATGGAAAATTCCCGTCAAAGAACATGTTTAGAACTTACAAAAGTTCTTTGCCATGACCCTGAAATTACAAAAGTTTAAGGGGGCTGAGAGTGCATCTAGGCTTAGAGAAATACCTGTCAACCACCACAGGGGGCTACAGGGCTCTGATTCCGGTTTACAGGCTTGCAACAGTTCAACCCACATTTTTAAAAAAATAAACAGTTGCCCAACTATTGCAACAAGAATGCCACTGTTGATAAAATCATTTTGCTAATCATCAGGAACAGTATATACTTTAGAGAAGATAACATTCAGAATTTATTCTGAAACTATTCCAAAAATAAAATACTTAAGGAAGAATGGCTAGTGTTTATTAAATTGATAATTCTAAAATAGCCAAATATCAAATATCCATAAATCAGGGAAGACAGTCTTTAAATCTATAGTTTGCCATTTAAACATAAAACAACAAAGTAATTACTTTGAATTTGCCATCAACAAAACATTCTATTATGCTTAGTTTGTTAAATATTGTATGTGGCAGGTTCTATACTACAAATGTGTTGTTTTACAAAGAACTCTTTGTGGACCCATAGTTTTCTCCTTCCTTTGCAATATTATTCCTCATACATTCTTTTAAATGCTCCTGGCTCTAGGGAGCATATTCATTTCTTAGCCAGAATTGTGCACACCCAGTACCTGACACAGACAACCCATGTTAGAGTAGGAGACAGGGCTGAGACCAGACGCAGGGGCTTGAAGACTGGGTACAGGTGTTAAAGTAAACAACCTCAGGCAGAAGCTAAGTGGGGGCTAATAACCAAAGGCAAGAACCAGCTTCAACTGGCTTGACAGCTCTCTGTCACCTTAGGTGAACTCTGGCTAAATTTCTCCACCATTGAAATCACCGTGACAGTTCCAAGACAAGCATATGAAGTATAAAAATGGAGGGAATCCAATTCTAGGAATTGCTACCCAAATTCTATTAAAAACCAACCCCTTACCCTTAAATATTCCTCCCCTCAATTAGTAAGACTTCAAAAGACCAAAAACCATTTCCTCCAGTGCAGCTGCTCTCTTTCTAGCTTGCCTGCTCTCTCTCCTGAGAGTGTACTTTTGTTTTCAATAAAAGCTGTCCCTTGCCTGGCTTACATGGTGCATCCTGAAATTCTTTTCTCCTGATGATCACCATGAACCTGGAAAAACTTCCACTCGGAGGCCGCTAACAATTTTAGAAATAGGAAGCAGACACAGAATAACCACCCTGAGTGTGTCCCCCAGCTTAAGGCTTCACGGGGGTTGTGTGGTGGAGCTGGCTGACATTACAGCGTTGAGTCCTGCCCCGATGGGAGACCAGAGCACTAGAACTTGGGAAGACAGATGCTCTGCCACTGTGACTAAGTGCTTTCTCTACAAAACAAAGATTCTGAAGGGAAGCAAACCTCTGCAAACAGAATGCTCTCTTCTTGGGCCACTAATATTTCCTAAAACATAAAGTCCAATTTATTGTATTTTTCTTTCTCACATCCTTATCTACTAACAAAACAGAGAGTGCTTACTTGGACAGTGAGTTCAGCTGCTCCTGAAGTAGATTCTTTATTTCTTTGTTTTCTGGATAATCACTGTACAGAGAAGATTTTGAATGAGTTTATTATTTCTTCACTTAAAACCATTCATTCTTCACCAGAAAAAAAGTTGTATTAATACAGAAATAGGCTCATTTGTCTTGGTTAAAAACCTGGTTATAGACCAAAAAGCAAAAATTTACCCAGGGCCCCTCCAATCATCTTTAATGTCTGTTTTCATCTTCTTGAGTCAAAAACAAAGAAATGGGTAATGAAAGCCTCTTTGGCTTTCAAGAAACCAGATAATTTATTAGCAGGCTCTGAAAATTATCAGGTTTAGATTCCTTTTAATGAAGAATCCAGCAATGACTAAGGGAACTTGCTCATGCTGCTCTGCAGAATGGACACTTGCTTCTCTGAGGAGACAGTTCTCGGAGCACAGACAGCTCATGGTACTGTCTTTAAATCCCCCACCCCATGCCCACCTGTGCATTTCACAGGGCAGAAGTTCAGTACTCTTTGTGGATTTGATTAATAACCACTAATAATAGTTTCTGTGAATTTTTTTGCAATGAGGCAGACACTGAGCTTTATATAAACATAATATACCCCTGAAGCAGGCCCACTAATGTTGCTTTTAGAAAGAATTAACCTGTCCCAAATTCCGCTTGGTCTCCATCGACCCTCTTCACATACATCCTTTTCCTTACCATGGCAGGTCCATGCTCAGATCACAAGAAAACCACACAGCCGCCTGAGAGCAACACAAGCACTGCAGCTCCTCGCTGACCTCCACCTCCACCAAGGCCCCAGAGGGGTGGAAGTGAGGGGCAGACTGGAGGTTCTTTCAGTGTCCCTGCCTTCTGTTGGCTTGGTTTTAAGGGTCCATTCCCTTTAAACCCTGGAGTATAGGCCATGGCTGACTTTCATGGGTGTCCTTCAACTCTAAGTAAATTATGAAAGAAAAACAAAAATGGAAAAACTTACACACAAGAAATGTCCAAAGAATACTGTCCACTCCAAGGCTGGTGTAATAAGAAGGCTTTTAAGGCAAGGGCAGCCCTTGGAACAAGGAGATACGGGCACCACACAGGCTCTACATCAAAAAAAAAAAAAAAAAAAAAGGGTTGCTTTTTTTAATAATATAAAGTTTTATACTAACAGTGATAAACTATGTACAGCTATAAACTGTATATAGAGTAGTCAGCAGAGAACAACGTATAAATCTGGTGCAAGTGAGAAAGTATATTCAACGTAGTCATTACTTAGGCAACACAGGCTAAGAGTGGAGAGATTCTCTGCATTCCAATCTGATTAATATAATCTTCTCCCTCCACCTTTTTGTTTTTAGAGATTGGGGTCTCACTATGTTGCCCAGGCTGGTCTTGAACTCCTGGCCTCAAGGCATCCTCCCGCCTTGGCCTCCCAAAGTGCTGGAATTACAAGCATGAGCCATAGCACCCAGCCGCATGATTACTTTTTCAATTGAAAATTTTCTAAAATATACATAAAGCTAAAATATTTCTGCTGAAAATCTATCCTCTAAATTGAGAGGGCAATTCAATTTATTTTATAATAGATGTAAAATACCAACTGGATTTCAAAGACTGAGTACTAAAAAATCATAAAATATCTCATTAGTGATTTTTTAATACTCATTATATAATGAAAAGATAAAATTTTGGATATACTGGCTTAAGTAAAATTTTAATTCAAATCTTTTTCATTTGTTTCTTTTTACTCTTTAAAATGTAGATACTAGAAAATTTAAACTTATATATGTGGGTCACATTTCTATTGGATAGCTCTGCTTTAGAAAACTTCATTCTATGTAGTTAAATAAAAATTAAATCATACACAAAATATTTTATGTGGACTTTTCAAAATAAAAGTCAGAAAGTGGTTGGGAATGTTTCTAATATTATTTTTTTTCACGCTCAAGAATTTTAATATTGATTCGATAAAATCACTTAAAATGCAGCCCATATTCAACAGTCCTCTGCTATTCCCCAAATATCCTGACAGCTGTATTCTTTTCAAAAATCTAGGGTCCAGCCCAGGCTCCAGCATAGCATTGTCATGTCTCTTTAGTCTCCTCTAATCTAGAGCAGTCCTCCTACTTCTTTGTTTTTGGTCTTACACTACATTTCCGTTTTTGAAGAATCCTGGCCAGCTGTTGTGGAAAATGCCCTACCTTCTGGTTTGTCTGTTTTCTGAGGATCAGATTCAGGGTAGACATTTTTGGCAGAAATGGCACACAAGGGATGTTGTATACTACTCGGTGCTTCGCAGCAGAAGGAACGTGTTAGTTGTCTGCTTACAGAAAACACTAAATCTGATCATCTAGTTAAAGGGGTACTCATCAGAGTTCTCTCTTGTCAGGGCACTTTCCCCCCTGTATACTTGGTAACGTGGGGGAGATACTGTCATGAATTTACTATCCTCAAACATCCTTTTACCGAATGATTTACATCCACAAATGATCCTTGCTTGAATCAAATACTGCATCAAGGGTTGCCAATTGGCGATTCTCTAATTCTGTCATTCTTTCTGCATTTGTCAACTGGCATTCTTCTGGACACTCAAGCTTTCCTTTCTTGCCCACTCCCTTTTTTCTCTCTTTCTTTGACTACTACACTATGGAATGATAGATTTTTTGTGTGTTCAACACTTACAGCAATACCATTATTCTATATAATGCACAGGCTGCCCGACATTTGGGAGGGGAAGCCTCTCAAAACCAGTTTGTCCCCTTATGCCAGGTCTTCCTTGGTTTTCCAATTACTTTCTTGAGTTCTGGTACCACAAGAGCTCTTGTAGCCTCATCCTGCACCTTTTCTGCCTCTGTCCTATAATAAACTATTTTTCCAAGGAACCTTGGCTCTTTTTAGTCAGGAAATGGAATTTATAAACCAAAATCTGGGTGCTACACGTGCTCATAAAAGGCGGGGGGGGGGGGTTCAAAGCCCCCTTTCATTAGAATTCCATACCGGTTAACTCTTGCTCATCCATTCGAAAACACGTGGACTTCATAGACATCTCCAGGACTCTGATGCACCCGTCATCTGATGCCAAGATCACTTTATCTGACGTGCACCAGTCCACGTCCAATATCCGAAAGGTCACATTTCTTCCACTTCTTAAACTGCTCACCATCTGAACCTTCAAGAGTGAATTTGGTTGTCATTTTCAGACAGAAAAGGAAGATTTTTATCATTGTGGATTAAATGGTTAAGCAAGACTGCCTGTGGCAAAGGCCCAGTGCAAGTTGAGAAGTGAATAGCCTTTGAAAATCTATCTTCCACATGTAGACCACATTTTAAAGGTCTCAAAGACAGTGATGACACATGAAAATAAATAAATCCGTTGAGCTGTTACCTCCAGAGCAGAAATACTATAAAGTAAAAATGCTAAACAGAAAATAATTTGTTATAAGAAACTTGACAAATCCATTATATAGTTTTCATTTCTAAATCAGAAAGAAGGGGGAAAAAGCTAGCCAGCTTCATTTACATTTTATCCTCATGGCACCGGGCCTACCTCTTTAGTATCCCACACCTCAGCGCCATCATTGTACATTGCTATTAACTTTTGGTTTCCTTTACCAGGAGCAAAACGGATCTTCTTCACCCAACTTCGGTGTGTAGGTATTCCTCTGAGGACAAACAAAAACAAAAACAAAAACACCAATACAATGTCGAGTAATAGCTAGTCACCAAAAACTATGTCCAATGTCTTTTTCTATTTCCATTTCTGACAGGTCTGTTGATGGGAGAACCACTTTCCTTTCTGGGATAGGGAGCTGCATCTGACAGAAAGGACCTGCCCTCTGATGTCAGCTAGAATAATGTCCCAGGACTTCTGCATGGGCCACCTGCAGATAAGGGTCTCCTATGAACGACCAAGAGCTTGGCTCAAGACCCCTCCTCCCAAGGGCAGGTGATAAAGGACCCACGTTTACTGATTCTGCTTGCCAAGTTACAAGCCTCCAATGAAACCATATCAACAGGTTATCTTTTCCTTTTTTTCTTTTTAACTAAATAACAAGATTTCATCCTTGGCTCATACCTGGATACTCTGCCTTTCAAATCCCAAAAGTTTAAATTTCCATCCATATCTCCAAGTACTAATATATCACCTTTCCAAGCGATGCATGTAATACTACCCATACTTCCCTAGAAAATAGCAACAAACACACATAAATTTCACTACTAATAAGTTGTTATAACAGAGAAATATTTTTACTTAATGATCATAATGAAATAATAAGGATTTTTTAATAAAACTTAATTATAAAGGGTTTTGCTTTAGTAAGAATGCCATCAAATCCTGCAACACTGACTTCAGACACTAAAAGGGCCACAAAGCATATCAATTTCAACTGCGAAGAAACAGGAGACTACAATTAGATTGACATTAAGTCATCTGAAGTAGATTTATAGAGAAAGGATGTCTTTTGAGGAAGAAATGCCTTAGGAAAAAAGAAAAAAGAAGTAAAAAAAGCCTTTTCAGAGAACTGACTCTAAGTTATCTCTCACTGCAAAGCAGTGCTCCCCAACTTTTCTGGCACCAGGGATCAGTTTCACAGAAGACAATTTTTCCACGGACGGGGGGCGGGAGGGGTGTCATGGGAAGGGCATGGTGCGGAGCTCAGGTGGTGATGTGTGGCCCATTTTCTAACGGGTCACAGACAGGTACCGGACCACGGCCTGGGGTTGGGGACCACAGTAAATACATTCCAAGAGAAACTTAAAGCTATTTCATAACTAATTATGCAGTAATTTTTCTGTTGGAAAACAGAATCCAGAGCTTCACTGATACCTATGGAAACTTCTGGAATGAAGATGAAGAGATGCTGTTTTGTGTACAATTTCAATGCACAGAAAGCTCTACATAGAAGTTACATACAGAAATGTAAATATAAAAATTTAGATTGTAATAAATCTAACTTGGAGAAAGAGAGGAACTTGCAGTTCTAACAGACGCCCAGAGGCAGCGTCATGGAGAACTTAGCAGCCTGGGCTCTGGAATCAGGCTGCCTGGGCTTGAATCCCAGCTTGACCACCTAGACTGGCATATGATTTGGGGCATGTTCACTTAACCTTTCTGTGCCTTGGACTTATCCATAAAGTAGGGTAAGTTCATGAAACGTGAGGAGTTGCTATCAATAGTGTTAATAAATTTATAAAGGTAAAGGCCTTAAAGCAATGCCTCTCATACAGTCAATACATGTTAGCTATTAAATAATATTACTGCTCAATTACTTCTCTATTAAAAGAAATTTTGTTTTTGCATTTGTTAAACAATATAAAAATTCACATGGCATCCATGGTAAGAAGTAGAAAAGCTCCAATGGTTTGACAAATTGACCCTTAATAGACTGGCATACACACCAAATATTGCATATATTCTACTGGCATTCAACAAACAGAAGAAAAAGATTAAAAAATCAATATTATAATAAATTCAATAATAAAAACATACTAAATAAATGAAATTCTGTATAATATGAAGGAACACTCCAAGATCTTATTTCTATTTTCCTGGCCACGCTAACAGAATGCTTAATTAAGACTTTGCCTTTAAACTGACTTCTGAAACTAGGTCACAAAAGACATTGCAGTTTCCTTCTTGCTTTCCCTTGGATCACTCGCTCTGGGAGGAGCCAGATGTCATGTCATGAGGACACTCAAGCAGCCTCATGGAGAGGTCCACAGGAGGAAGAGCTAAGGCCTCTCACCAACGCCAGCATTAATTTGCAATCAGCATGTGAGTGAGCCATCTTGGAAGCAGATCGTCCTGCCCCACTGAACTTGAAATGACTTCAGCAGCAGCCAACATCTTGACTGCAACTTCGTGAAACCCCAAGCCACCTATAAAATATGGGGTTGGCATTCCATTTTTAGATGGCAATTTTAAATAAATATACATATTTTTAAAAATCCCTTCATGCCTCTATTTAACCATTATAGTAGTCTTTATTAGTTAAAAATTTCCTTCATTAGTCCATCTATTAAAAACAACTTGTGAAATGCATGCTGACACAAATTATTAACTACAAAACTTTAGTCATAGAATTCCACAATGCCATAGAAAGAATTTATATGAGTTAGTAAATATTAATAATACCATTACACTTACAACCTGATTACTATTATCCAAAAATAATACTAGCGTGTAAGTCAAATCCTTGAGGGTAATGCCTGAAATGGAAAGAGGACAGATACTGAAGTCAGACAGACCTGAGTTTAAAACACTGCTCTGCCACACAGTTAAGCTGGGTAACCTTGGGAAAGTTACTTATTCTCCCTCAGTTTCATTACAAGTAAAATGGAAGTAATTCCTCATGGATCATTATGGGAATAAAAATGAGCAGCAGACAGTAAATATTTAATCAAAATAGTTATAATGTTATTCTCTAGCGGTAAGGAACAAGTTTAATCAATGATAATATCGCCTTAAATAGTAACGTTTATTGACATTAAGCTTTTCTGAAGAAGCTTTCCAACTCAACTCTGCCTTCACTGCACATGGAAGTAACACCATCTTTAGTAAGAACCCTTGATGAAGATGAATCGAGGGTTAGACTCACATCTGGTGGAATCCGAGCACTGTCCTTCACTGAGTTTCCTTCAACAGTGAGATGATAAACTTGGCCGTCATTATCAGTAAATACAAAATGTTCCCGGGCAGAGATGTTCTGACTGAGTTCAGATTTACTTTCTGCCTCCTGCAACAAGCTTTGGGATATACAAAAATAAGATAAAGATAGTACTTTTCCCTCAGGTGACACCTATAATTAATAAACTCCCCTAAAGTACAGATGAATTAATAGGAGGTCCAAAACCATTAAAAAAAAGTCTGAAACTAATCTTTGCCCAGTTAATAATGGGAAAACACAAACCACTCCCAAATAGTCATACCATGAGAGAAAGTTTACCCTACAGAGGAAAACGATGATCTAAACTTAAGGAAAAGAAACCTGTTAGCTCTTTCTGCTGTCCAACTCTCCTCGACAGAAGAGAGGTCTTGCCTATCATTGCCTCTGAAGCTTTTCGTTTGTAAAACGGGTATGGATGGAGATAGAACACAAGTTTAGAATTCCCAGTACATTTTCCTTGGTGTGCACAAATGATAATATGATCTGTTTGTATGTTTATGCTACGTTCATTTGAATTTCAGAAGCTGCAGTTTATGGGCCAGGATGCTGAGAAAAATTATATTCACTAATCGATGCTAATGGATGGATGATACTGCACATGTTATGGACTACATACACTAAGCAATACAGTACAATAACAAACTAACTTTTCAGTAATCTGGGTATAAAGCTGAGTCAAACTTTCTACCACAGATATCTTCAGATGACACTTGTCAGGTTCTCAGACGTGATACGCACAGTACAAACCACAGAGGCAGGAAACACGGTACTGTACCTGATCACAGACGACTCAACAATACTTAGTTCCGTGTCCGAGACTACAGTCTGGCGGGCCATAGCCTCTCGAGTAGCAAGTTGTTTCTTTCTCAGGCTCTTCAAGTTGTGAGATGGTGACCACTCCTGTGAAACAAAAACAGACAAACCTAGAAGTGCCAGGTTTCCTTCTGTCCAGGAATCCTTCCAACAGCTGGGCATACTCACCATTGCCCAGCATCACTCATTATTACTGTACATGAATCTGAAAGCAATGAATTCAATTATAGTACCTCCTATTCCCCACCTCCTTCCCCAGCCCTTACATGCAGAGTGAGATAATCATGCTCCTCCAACCAGGGCGCCTTTATCCTCCGTCGGTCAACCCAAGACCACTTGTTTTATTTATTTATTCTTTTCTATTTCACCTGTTCTAACGCCTTTAATCCAGTATCCTCTCATATGTGTAAGTTAACACATCATTATTTCACATGCACATATTTCTAATTTACATAAATAGTACTGTGTTATATATCTCATCCTGTTTCTAACCCTTTTCACTGTTTTTAATGTATTTAAGTCCTTTCCCTATTGTTTCTGCATGCTGTATACCATGCCATGGGAGAATGGACCAATTTTTAATGTCTGTTCTCTCAGCAGAAAACACCCAGATTGCCTCCAAACTCCCATGATATCAAGTAATACTACAGTCAATATCTTTGCAAAAGTTTGTTCATGACCAGGAGCTCACCAGACACAGAAGATGCCTAAGTTTGTCTAAGTGCTGCCAGTGTGTCAGTCTACAGAATGGCTGCATTGGTCAACATTCCTAACAACTGCGCATAAAGGTTCCTATTCTCTATATTCTACCCACACTTCACATTGTGTGGTTTTCCAATTTTTGTTAGTCTAAAAGGTATATCCATATCATAGTTATTTCACTTTGAACATCTCTGAAAATTGATCACTTTGAACATTTCTTTATATGCTTGTTCGCCTTTTATTTCTCTGCCATTCATTAACTGTTCCTATACTTTGTTCATTTTCCCATTGGGCTTCTGGTTTTTTCATTGTGGATTTGTAAAAGTTCCTTGTTAATTTTAGACATTGGAAAATTCCTTTCCCCAAACTGTCTTTTGTATTTAAATTTTACAATAGCATCCTTCATCAAATAGAAAGCATTACTCTTGATTAATCAAATACACTAAAATAGTTTTGCCTTTTAGTTTCAGCTTGTGATATTCTCTCCTGCTCCCAGGTCACAAAAATATTCTTATTTTGTTACATTAAATTTGATAGCTTTAACTTTTTTTATATTTAGGTCTTTAACATTGTAGAGTTCACTTTTTCTTATGGTATTAGGTAGGGATCCAGTATTTTTCTCATAAAGCGAGACAGTTTTCACAATGCTGTCCACTAAATAGCCTGTCCTTCCCCTTTGATTTGTGTGCTATTTTTCTTTTTTTTCTTTTTTGTTTAGGGATGGGATCTTGCTATGTTGCCCCAGCTGGCCTCAAACTCCTGGCCCCAGGCAATCCTCCCACCTCAGCCTCTGTGTGCTACTTTACTGTGTATTAAGTTCCCAAATATTCATGAGTCTGTTTCTGAGCTCTTTACTATGTTGGTCAAATTCCTGTTCTTATGTCAGTGCAACACTGATTTTATTTCCATGGTTTTACAATCTGTACTAATATCAGGTAGGATGGGCCTCAACCTCACCTGTACCTCCCACATTTACTCCTTTTTCAAGGATGACTTAGCTATTTATGACTTTTCTTCTTTCACAAACTTATTAGAATATGTTTATCATGTTCTCAAAATATCTGAATGAAATTGGAATTAGAATTGCACTAGTGTAATATTAGGTTGACCCATCCAAGAAGATAAGGGCTATCTCCATTTATTTAGATAATTTTCTCTAAACACATATTTCTAACAAGAAAATACATGGCAGTAATGATTTTAATTCAAGCTAAATAAAAACATTCATCATATATATCTAAATATTTACTTCTTAAACTGTAACTTACCAAAGCAGTTACTGCAGGGAAGTTTTTGGACATTTCTCTAAGAAGGGTACAAGTCCTAACATCCCATAACTCCAAGGGTTTATCTTTGAATACAACTGCTAAATACTGCCTAAAATAAACAAAATTACTAAATAAGCCTCTTTTTACAAAAATTTCACCATGAATTAGTACAAATAAAAAGTTCAGTAAATTGAAAAACTCAGATGACACATTCTAAACACAGTCATTTAGCCCCTATGATCAATAGTCATAAGAAGGTAAAGCTCCAAGATGACCTTTGAGAGCCCATAAAGACTCACACAATGAGGCAAGGAGTCCAGCTCAGTAGAAATAGTGGCATGGGTTCAAATCCTGGTGCCACAACTATGTCAACCCTCCTGGGGCTCATTTGCTCATCTATGGCATGAGAATAACATCACCTACCTCAGTGGGTTGGTATGCAGGTTATAGTGAAAATTAAATGACAAGGTATGGAAAGTTTCTATCATTCTACCATAATAGGTATTTAACAAATGCCACCTTCTTTATTCATTTTCTGTCAGAAAGTACTGAATGAGGTGAAGGAGTGCGATTCAACAAACACAAATTCAGCCCTAACCACTCAGTAACCACTGTGAGGAGCTAAAATGTTATCACCAAATGATGGACATTGAGGAAATACGACAGAGTACACAGTATATCAAAGGACTGAGATTCTTCCACTCAGGATCACACGTGCCACTTGATAACTATATGGCTTCAGATAAAAGATATGTAACCTTTTTAAACTTTATTCTACTTCTGTTTAAAATGGTGTTAATAATACCTGCCATGCCTACCTCACAAAATGCTGATTTTTTTTTTTAAAAGGACAGAACACAGGGAAAAATTTTATAAACCATGATGGATTATATAAATATAATATATTACATCATTTACTGTACTTAATATAAAAGCATATAAAGGCATGTACATAAATAACTAATATAAGGCAAAATGTAATAAGAGCTATAAAGATTCACTGTGAAAGAGGAGATTAATTTTGACAACAGGGAAATGGCATTCCAGGCAGAGTTACGAATACGACAAATGACAAAGACAGGAAAGGACTGTGTGTTTGAGGAGCACGCTACCTGAAATGCAGAGTATGTGAGAGCAATCATGAGAAAGAAGACTAAAATGTGTATTTTTGATCATATTATAAAAGACCTTAAATGTCATGGGCTGTACAGGAGTTTATTTTACAGAGACTAGTAAATCACTGAGGGTTTTGAAGTAGGGGATGATGTGATCAGTTGTTTTAGATGTATCAATTTAGCAGGCATGTATGAAGTCTAACTGGAAATAGAAGAGACTGGAGTCCCAAGTGTCTGAGCAATTCTCAAACTTTTTAGTCTCAGGTCTCCTTTATACTTTTAAAAATTATTGAGGACATTAAAAGAACTTTTGATTATATGGGTTATGGCAATTAATATTTTGCATATTAGAAATTAAACTTAATAAATTAAAAATATATTAATTCATTTAAAATTTTAAAAAGTATAAAACAATTAGCAAGATGATAGATTGGTAATTATACCAAATATGAATAATTTAAACATTATAATTAAAAAGCTGAGACTGCCAGACCAAATGGAAAAACAGAACCCAATCATATGCTGTCTACAATAAACTAACTTTAAATATAAAGACACTGATGGGTTATAAGTAAAAGGATGGAAAAATTGATACCATGAAAATATTAATCAAAAGAAAGCTGCAGTGGCTATCCTAATATCAGACAAATTAGACTTACTTCTGAATAAAGAATAGTACCAAGGACAAAGAGGATAGTTCACAATGATAAAGAAGCAAGTCATCAGAAAGATCTAACAATCTTAAATATGTATGTATCTAATAATAGATACCCAAAATAAAAAATACCCAAAGCAAGAACTTGAGTTCCTCAAATGAGAAATAAATAAATCTGTAATTAAAGTTAGAGATTTTGACACTCATCTCTAGTGACAGAACAAGCAGGCAGAAAATCAGAAATATGGAAAAGTTAAATGATACTATCAACCAACTTGAACTGACATTTATGTAATATCTAAACAACAGCAGCAGAATACACAACTTTTTCAAACGCACATGAAACATTCATTAAGATAGAACATATTCTGGGGCACATAACAAATCACATTAAATTGCAAAAGACTGAAATAATATAAAATATGCTCTCTGGCCCCAACAGAAACTAAAATTAACAGAAAGATACCTGGGAAAACACCCAACTAGTCTGAAGTTACAAAATGTACCTATGAATACCCTCGTGGAAAATTTTAAATATTTCAAAGTGAATTAAAATGAAAACACATCATATCAAAAATCGTAGGATACGGGAAAAGCAATGCTTGTATAGCATTATATGCTTATATTTTAGAGAACCACCTTAATCTAATTATCTAAATTTCTACTTTAAGAAACTAGAAAAAGAACAGCATTTTTAAAAAGCAGAAGGAAAGAAAAGATAAGCATGGCAGTAAATGAAAAAAATTAGAAAAATCATAGAGAAAAAACAAAGACATACAAGTGTCTTTATTGGCAAACAAGATTTTCTGTATAGAAAATTCTAAGGAATCAACAAAAACATCTATACTAGAAGTAATAATTAAGTTTAGCATGGTTACAAGGTACAAGGACAAAGTCAAAAAATTAACCGTACGTCAGTACACATAATTAAAAATTTAAATTTTAACAATGCCATTTATAACAGATCAAAGAAAACACAAAAAGAATGAACAAATGATATGTAAGACTTATACACTGAAAACTATAAAATATTGCTGAAGGAAATTAAAGACGACCTACATAAATGGAAAGATTTACTATGTTCATGAATCACAAAACTTGTTAAGCTATTAATTCTTTACCACACTGATCTATGGATTCAATGCAATCCCAATCAAAATCCTTTGAAGATTTTTTGGTAAAACTGATAAGGTGATTCTAAAATTTATATGGAAATTCAAAGATCCTAGAAAAGCCAAAACAATTTGAAAACTATTTTAGAAAGATTAATCTTTCTTTCCTTGTTCTTTTGGTTGGTTTTCATTCAATTTCTATTTTTAATAATTCTGCTTTTCATTTATTTTCCCTTGAAACAAAACAACTCAAAAAATTTCTAGAAGTAGAGCAGGTCTAAATTATAAATAAAGAAAATAAGTTCTTTTATTCACTAACTCCATGGTTAGGTGGAAGTGCATAAGAATTTCATCAGAAAACAAATAACGATTCATACAAAAGTTACCTCATCATTTTAAAAGTGCAGAATGATAGCAACTTAATTTTGTGAACAAAATATTTTTTTTGATATAGCTGCATATCACCATTTACTATCACTAAAAAATTCTAAATGCACTCTAATATAGTCCCACTTTCTTAAAGATTAAAAAAATCCATGATATTCCATTGCAGTAACACCATAGGTCTTTTTAGGTTGACACTTACTTCAAATGAGATACTTTAATCATTTCGATGGGTGACTCATCATTGCCTCTTTCACCACGAAAAGCAATACTCCTACCTTTAATTGCAAATATTAAAGAAGATATGAAAACAACACATAAAACATGTAAGAAACAAAATGCCATACAAGCATAATTTGATTAGTCTACCCTCTATCCTCCCGTTCATTCCTCCATTTGCTTCTAAGCTGTTTCTAATAATCTAAATTCAAAAAATATTCTCAAAAGTATTACAAGTTAATGATCAATAATATATTACTTATATTCAAATATCTATTTTATAAAAAGGCATTTTCATTTGTTATACAGTTTCTTGAATTCTGTAATTCAATTTTAGAAATACTAATTTCTAAAATTTTAAGGCATCTATGGTAAAGCAATTGTCCACCGTAAAAACTACTTGATTATTTGAAGTAATATAAACATTCCCATGTTTCCAAATACTAACTAGGGGGGGAGACAAACTCTTGAAACATGTATTTAAGATTTTCTTGTCCCATCTGCAAAATACTAAAATATTTTGAACGTGTTTCTACCAAAATGTCTCTATAAACTGAAATTAGGGAATGATAACCACAATATTCATGCGTGGTGTACAGTTACAGTGTGAGAATTAGCTAACAAAAGAAGGTAAATGGTTTTCTGTAAATGAAAAGTATAAATTCTACCTTATGTCTGAATAAATTCTACCTTATAGCTTTTCTTAGATTTTTATTCACATTAAATAAGAGTGAACATACTCAATTCAAAGACAGCTGAATGCCTAAACGTCTCCCTGCCGCTCGATGCCATCTAGTGGATCTCACTCTGCTCACTATTATACCCCAAACAGCCCGTGTCCTTGCCTGACTCGGTTAGTCTGCTGGCCTCCTTAGAAGATAAGCCTATAAAAGTCTAATCTATGAACTCAAACATCCCACTTAAGGAAGCCATTAATTATTACTATAGACATTAGTTCCTTAAGAATAAATCTGTGAAAGATTTTAAGTTATATCTTACAATTCTGAACTTGAGTTGACTGGAAAAAAATGAACAAGGATTTTTTTTAGTGAATGATGCTAAAATACAGCATTTTATCCCCGGGGTACTACACATAACTAGAGAGCTGGTGCCAGTTTGTTGGCAAATTAGGAATCTGGGGATAAGGGTCACTGGCAGGTCACTTCTAATGAGACTAGAACAACCCTGGACTACAGATGGGGCTGCTGCCTTAAGGTTCAGTAAAAAGCAGCTATATCTTTGAGAGCTTGGAAATATATATGGAGAATATAAGAAAACAACCATACACTTCATTTATTTACACCCATTTACTTGATTTATTTTACAAACACAGGTACACACATATATTGGTTAAAATCATCTATATATATTCATATTATTATACCATTTTAAAGAAACCTATAATTTTGTCAGAAAGCCTTTATGAAGTTAGTGCATGTACCATAAAATAATTTTAAACTCTCACCTTATTAGATTTTCAAGTTCTTCTCAAATTCACTGGGTTAACAATTCTGAACAAGTTACTTTACTGGAATGTTTCCCATTATAAAGTTTTCAAACTTCCAAATCAAGTTTCCCTATTCAGTCAGTCAGAGACTATCAAAAGTTTTAAATTTGAGCTTAATAATACTTAATCTCTAAGTCTTCTAAGGGTTTCCTGCAAAGCCTTTCTTTCCTCTCTCTTCTCTCCCTCTCCCTCTCTTTCTCTCTTTAGAGGCAGAGTCTCGCTATGTTTTTGAGACAGGGTCTCCAGTTCCTGGGCTCAAGTGATCCTCCTGCCTCAGCCTCCCAAAGTGCTGGGATTACAGGCATGAGCCACCATGCCTGGCCCAAGGCCAAATTTTTAAACAGAGAATCTAATAAACAGTAATTTTAAAATTAATCTTTTGATTATGTATAACAATGGACTTAAAAGTAGACCTGGTATCCTATTTTTTTTTATGAATCTGTTTAAGTTAATGGCCCTCCATTTTACCATGTATTTATGTTAACAAAATTTCCATAAAAACAATGATGAGATCTGTCTAGAGCAGTTATTACAAAACAAAAGAATATATAAACACAGAAAACAAGATAAAACTCAAAGGTAAAAGTACTTACGACATGTTTTATAAATAACAACATCACTGACCAATATGACAAACCACTCTGAATCTTTTAAAACAAACCTGTTGGAAGATCAACCAGTTGAAGTTCATTTCTCACTAATCCGATGTTGTTTGGTGTTGAGGTAGCAAAAGAAAGAAAGCTGGTTAAACTCGTCCATTCAATACCCCTATAATGAGAAATTAAACAAAGACTAAACTAATACCCTCTTTTGTTGGGAATGTTTATTTAAAAAATAAGTTTTCCTAAGACCTAAATTTTATTACACAAGTTAATCAAAAAATAATATGACCTTTTTCTTTTTTTTTGATACAGGGTCTTGCTCTATTGCCCAGGCTAGAGTGCAGTGGCATCATCATAGCTCACTGCAGCCTCCAAATCCTGGGCTCAAGTGATCCTCCCACCTCAGCCTCCCAAGTAGTTGGCACTACAAGCATGTACCACCACGCCTGGCTAATTTTTTTTTTTATTTTTTGCAGAAACAGGAGTCTCACTATTGTCCAGGCTGATCTTAAACTCCTACACTCAAGTGATCCTCCTACCCTCGGCCTCCCAGAGTGCTAGGATTACATGTGTGAGCCACCGCTCCCAGCTAACCTTTTATCATAACGCGACCTTATATTTGTGACTATATTACCATATATTTCTAACACATATACAATTATTTCTAATTAAAACTTTATTTCCAAATGTAATGACAAGATAGTTTAGTGACCAGGATTCATTAGCATTAAAATTCATTCAGCATTAAAATGACAATTACAAACTGGCCAGAGAGTGAATCACATGACAAGTAGTTTCCAAGAATTCCAACTGCGTAAAAAGAAGTGGCATAGAAATATTCTGAGTAGAATGTTTAAAGTTAGGTACACTTAAGAGTTGAATCAAATTTTAACAAAATTCTTGGTTCGGAGGCAGAAATTTCAGAAACAAAGAATAGAAACTGAGCTGTTAGATTTGGAAGTGGTTAAAAGTTCCAAATAGTACATCAATTAGAGAGAAGCACAAAAGAAAAATCTCAACGAAAAAGATATGTATGACAAGACGGCAACCTAATGCCCTGGGAGTCTCGTTTATGTGCGACAGGAAGTGATGATACATTTTTTCCCACTAACATAACTGGACAGTGCAAACCATCGCAATCTGCAGAGAATGGAAGAGAGAAGGGGGCCACTGGGACAACGAGTCAGCCCATCAGAGTCATGTGAAGGATCTGCACTGGTTACAAGGCGATAGAGGCTGGTGGGGAGAGAAGTCTAAACCTCTGTTCTATATGACTGCTCATCAGTATTTACCGGACAGCCATTTTTTAAAACTATTTATCATCTATGGCACCTCTCACAATACAATAGCAGTGTTGAGTAGCTGTGACCTTTTAAGGCCTAAAATCCTAAGCCTAAAATATTTATCATCAGGCTCTTTACAGAAAATGTTTACCGACCTCTGCTCTAGTTTATTCATTTCTATACCAATTTGAATGCTATTGCTAGGTTTGGCATGAAATACTGTTTTTAACATGTCTCCTATTTACCCAAGAAGGCACAATGGCTTCCTGCATAATATCCAAACTCCTCTATGTGCCCTTCAAGGCCATCCAGCCATTTGCTTCATCTTACCTAACCAAGCCGACCTCTCAATCATTTGAACCTTATCTGCTACTTTAATGAGAATAACCTTCCTTACTGATCCCTTTGTACCTACCTGTCTTTTCTCAGAAGGACAAGCATAAGCCAAAGAGAACTAAAAACGATTTGCAACAGCAGAGAATTGCTGTGGTTATCAAGGATTATAACTTTTTAAACATAAAGTTTCACTGAAACACTCAGATTAGGCTACTTATAACTGAGTACCTTTGGGAACATCCATGCCTGGAATGAACTCTCTCCTTTCCTCTTCAAATAATACTGGAGTTCAAGTCCTGGCTCGAGCACTTAATAGCTCTGTACTCTCTCTGTACCTCAATTTCCTCACCTGTTGCACAGGAATAGTATCACTGAGTACGTGAATAAGCCTGGCACATAGTAAGCACCATGTGTATTGGCAATTATCATTATTACTCTCACTTCAAGATCTAACTCAAGCCCTACCTTCTTCATGAGGCCCCCCCATTTCCTAAACTCAAACCATACCCACAATGAATGCTATATAATTTGGATAATTAGTCACTAGAAAAGTCCCTTGGACTCTTGTTTTTCCTTTTGTTTTCCTAACAGCAACAGTACTCATTAATTTTTCTACTTAGCATGAACAAAAGTTAAGAGGAATCATTTTGGATGTATTCTGCTCTCTGTATTGGTCTGGTAGCTTCAGTAAGACCTGTTTGTCCACAGAAACCCTAAGACCCACCCTCCAAGTCTTACAGTACGAACTGATCATGCTCCAGTATAGTGATGCCACTATCGTTGGACCGTAAGAATTCCAGTCCTCCCATTTCTCATTCATTATTTCCAAAATTACATCTGTTAAGTACCTGGTACATGCGAGTGACTGTGCTAAGCACTGGAAATGCAGCCGCGGACGAGACTGACATAATTGCTGTCCTCTGGAGCTTACAATCTAGCAGAAAAGAGACATTACACAAGTGCCTTCTGTATTGTCTACCACGAAAGAAAGTAAAGAGCTCAGCATGACTACGTTAAGAATCAGACATAATCTGGTCTCAGGGGCTGGGCAGCCCCTGAAGGACTATTAAAGATCAGACCCAAAGGACAAATTGGGCTTTAATCTAAGCCTGAATGACTGAGGAAACAGTGTGGCTGGCTGAGAAACACTGTGCTAGATTATACTCTCTTAGAAGGAGTTACTCCATCATTTCTCTCTAGGCACACGATAAGTACTCAGGAAATTTTGTTAGATTAAGGGAACGATGTTCAAGAAAAACTTAGCACTCCTTATGTTTACTGGTTCCATGTATTTTCAGAGAAGTGCTTTCCCCACTGTTTACAAGATGTTTCAGTATACAGGATGTAACAGAACACAGGGTAGCTGCTTATTTGTAACCTAGCAGTATGAGCATGTTGCCTTTGAATAGATCACAGAAGCAGCTTGTATATCTGATTCCTACTGAGGAAAATAAAAACCAAGTTGAACTTCAAAGTGGATTAGGTAAGGAGGGGATTATTTCTCAGAAGAAAATAAAAACTCTTATCAAACACAGCTGAGTATCACACTGCCTTCAGGATTAGAACACTATCATCTAGGTCTAACTGTACACTGAGGTCTATAAAAAATTAATAAGAACAGCAGCTCATTTTCTGGCTTGATCTAGGATTTTTTTTTTTTTTTTTTGTAGGATTCTTAACCACTGAACAATTATAACCTTAATATTATCAGCAGGTATTTAGGGTTCTAACTCCTACAGTTTCTCAAGCTGGGCCTGTTGACCACCTACTGGGGTTGCTGTAGAGAGGCTCCTTCTCAACACTGGGTGGCTAGTGGGAGCACACACTTTCTGAATGGCCTTGAAATTCTAAGATCCTTCTGCAAATTTACACACAGACAAAATAGACATCATTTTACTTTCCACAAATCACTCAATTTACTCAAAGCAATACTGAGTCAATGTCCTGATATCCACATATGCTACTGTTATAGTAATTTTTAACATTCAAAATAGTACTGGGCTATATTACAGGTTGAGCATCCCTAATCCAAAAATCCAATCCAACATGCCCTAAAATCCAAAACTTTTTGAGCACCATCATGACACCTTTGTTTTCTGATGGTTCAATGTACACAAACTGAGTTTCATGTAAAAAATTATTAAAAATATTATATAAAATTACCTTCAGGCTATGTGTATAAGGTGTATATGACACATAGATGAATTCTGGGTTTAGACTCAGGGCCCATCCCCAACATATCTCCTTATATATATGCAAATATTCCAAAATCCGAAAAAACCCCGGAATCTCAAACACTTCTGGTCCCAAGCATTTTGAACAAGGGATACTTGATCTGTATTGTAAACTCAGCCTACTGGACAAAGACACAAACTAATAATCTCAGAAAACCTACATGTATCTCTCTATTTTGTGTACTTCCAGGTATCTTTCACTGGATTACAACCATCAAAGGCTTTGTCTGTTTACAAGCATACAGAAGATTCTCAATAGATATCTGAGTGAAGTATCCCTGGTTAAAACATCCTGGTTTTAAAAAAACACACACATGCAGCTATCTGCAGGAACTGCAGGATTACAGTCCCTAGCTGTATGTATGTACAACATTCAAGTACTTAAGATTATGTGATTTAAAAAAACAAATTTAGTATAAGATAGAAAAACATTTTCTAAAAGTAAGCATTAATTTGCATATAACATCTAGAATGTATTGGGTTTATTGATAATAAGTTCTGAAATTTTTATAAAACATCTGCAAAATTTTTATAATGGCTTTAATTGTAATATTAAAATTGTATTAGTTGAGACACAAAGACAGCAGTATTTCAGCATCCCCTTGGGCAGAATCTCTGAATATAAAATGTGAATTATTTTCAACACGGCAATTAAGAGGGAAAATTCATATAAAAAATGGAGCATCTTTGTATGATCATTCACAACAGTAGACTGAGTAGCATATCCCTTAGTTATTCAATATCTCAAGTAACACTTTCTAATTAATTTCAGTGTTATTCAACCATAAATACTATCATAGCATGTGTAAGTTATAATATTTAGTGACATCTACAATCTGACTGATCCAGGATAACAAATCTTACTTAAAACTAACAGCTAATTGATAAATTAGCTATTGAAGGTTTCACTGTTAAGGGAAAAAAATGACAATGTGTTTGATTTTTCAGAAGCATGTGTCAAATTCTTTGCATGAATCTTGGCTCAGTCAACGTTTTTATTTTATTGCCAACATAATTCCTACTAATCTATGTGAATTTTTTTAGCTGGAGCTCTAGGACAGGCACTGTAAGCGTAAGTCAATACCTAAGGCCATGAAGCTTCTAAGGCCTAGACTAAATTCCATCTACCTCTTTCATAGATTACTCCGTAATTCACAGTTTCATCCTCTGTAAATTGGAAATATAGTGCTTATCCCATACGGTTGTAGTGGGGATTCAACAAAATGATGCATGCAATGTATTAATACTTAACATAAGCCTTAGAACAAGTACTGGTTAAATGGAGAGTTTTGATTGTTTGGTGTTAGCCAAAAGAGGAAACACCACACACAAAAGGCAAGGGAGAAAGGAAATGTCAAGAGAAGAAATTTACACAGGAAAGGAAGGGAGAGAGAAGATATCAGCAGTGGCAGCAGAGACTACCAGAAGTGCCAGAATGGCAAATTGCAGACATCATAACAGCAGAGAAGAGAAAAGAAGATGAACAACAGCCTGAGACAGTCCACACAGACACCTGTGTCACTGCACCCCAAAAGCTCAATGCATTTGAAGATATTCCTATTCCATGTAAACGTATCTGGGGAGATACCGTAGGGGCACAGCATAAGGTAGCAATAAACAGTCGCCTGAGCTGTACCACAAAAAAATGCACTTGAAAGAATAAGGCAATGTAAACTTTTCAGCGATTTTCATCACAATCAAAAGTTGTGATATTTAAAGGGTTAACCCTTCTCTGTTCAGAAAATGCATTTACTCAGAATAATGTGTTCACTAAGGGTTCACTAAAGAATTTTAATGTATACACGAGACCTACAATTATATAATATGTAGAAAACAGAAATATACTTTCATTAAAAGATCAAAAACTACTGGAAATTTCCATCATATATGTATGTGTAACTGTACAACCTATCATTGATAGGGCAAAAAATAAAATAAAAAAATAGCCTTGCATTTAGCAAAATAATGCTATGGAGTAGACAGGTATGTACCTTAAAACAAAAACAAGAGGTACTCCTCTATCAATGTAGCCTTTCCTCAGACATCTGTGCGTACACAGCCTCATAAACAGATCATATCTCAAAAATCAAAGAGAGTAAGTGCTATATAGTTTTGGTACTTTTTCTGGTGGTGTTTAAACAAAGAAATAAATAACATTAATTAACAATTAAAATGACTTTATTCAAACTTATCATGAGCAATCCTACTGATGGATCTTCACAAAAATAAAAAATAAACAAAATAAACTTGAACAAAGCAACACAGGGATTTCCAGTGAGAAACTAGCCTGGACCTCAGGAGAAATAAATAAGACATAGCAGTAAAAGAGAAAAAATTCTCCACTGCTTATGTTCTTTACAAAGCAAACAATTAGTACTCATCCTTATTTAACATAGCCATTAGTTGGATATGAATATTTATTATTCAAATAATCACCACTGCAAATACCACTGCAGAGTATTCAATGTAGAAAAGTCTATGAGAACTTTTTCCTGATATTACGTATGTTTGTGATCCCAACATCACAATGACATACTCACTTGACTTCACATGAATGGATGCTTAACTCCTTGTGTAGCAGACCGCTGGTGAGGTGGTACACCAGGACAGAACCATTTCCTGTACCTATTAAAATTATGTAACAGAAGACTATTAATTTAGTGGGAATTCCAGATCTTTTCAACACAAATCTTTCTCAAGATTTTAATCATTTTATAACATTTTATCTTTTACCAAAGGGACTCAAGCTATGTACAAAAAAAAAAAAAAAGAAAGAAAGAAAGAAAAAAAAAGAATGAATTTCTTTTCCCATCCCCTGATCAAAAATGGGCCTAATTTGATGTGCTCTAAAATCTTGCCTAACTCCAGGGATAGATTTTCACAGAAAGATTTTAAAACCTATATCAATACACATACAATTTGCAGTTTTCCTAAGCCTTTCTACACATTGCAATTTATATAATACTTTTTGAGATTCAGAAGGTTTCTTATAGCTGGTGCTCAAAAAGGCAACCTAGGAGAGCTCATCAACCAGGTTTTTCTATTCTTCTTTACAAAGTTTTTGTTTTTGTTTTGTTTCATATTAAATAAATCCTGACAAGATCATAAAGTATGATTGTTAATTATGGTTTCTGCAGTTAAAGAAGCCTGGGCTCAAGCCCTGATTCTGCCCGATACTTTTGGGTGAATTAGTTGCCCATACTCACTCTGTTTTTACCTCTTTGAAATGGGAACAGTAGAAAATCTATTTGTTAGAAATTAAATGAGAAAATATATGTAAAACACTTAGCACAGTATTTGGCACAAAGTAAGCACTTGGTTAACTATTAGTATTTCTGTTATCACTGTAATTAATAGTTTATTACTATTCCTAAAGCTTTTAATGGTCTCAAGTAGTATGTCTAAAGTTTAAACAGAAGGGACAGGAACATACTTGAGAAAGTAAAGCTTCTGTCTCTAAAATGTATTTATCAATTAAGCAAGAAAAGTGAACAAATTATTTGGACAATCACTTTCTTACTGCACATGATTTAAAATGATAAATGAATTCATACAAAGCAACAGAATGGAAGTAAAAATTCTAGGCAAATTCCAATTTTATCTTATTTGCAAAATAAAGCTCCAGAAATCTTTTGTAAAACCATTTTAGAAAAACATATTGTACAGTTGCTTATACTTACCATCTATTCCATAATAATACCTTCTAGTACTGTAAAAGTATTACTAAAGTTTTTCAATTAAAAGATCTTCATAATAATCAAATGATTTCTACAATCTGAAGTTTTCATGATGGTGAACCTATAAACTAATACTCTACGGGCAGCACAAGAATTCCATATTTGGACTCTACTTACCTCCCCTAGTGACACTGCAGAACTTTAGGCACTTATTTTGTATTTTTTACTTTTACTTTGTTATTATACTAAAGTCAGTAAATGATGATATTCACTATATGCTAGTACAATACAAAAGGCACTTATTTTGTATTTTTTACTTTTACTTTGTTATTATACTGAAGTCAGTAAATGATGATATTCACTATATGCTAGTACAATACAACTTATTCTGCATAAATCTCAGACCTTGCCATAGCTCTTATTTTATAGCTGTCCCAAGGAGTAATTTTCCCCAAGAAATTGACAAAATCCTAACAACAAATTAGGTACACTAACACTGTACATACATGTACATGTAAAGTACACGGATGGATCCAAGTTAAAATCTCTGTTAGAGTTTAAATATGAATCAATAGTTTCTAAAACAAAAATTAAACATTTATCTGCATTTATATAAATCTGGACACAAATACATAGACTATTGAATCTTTTTTTTTTTTGAGACAGAGTCTCACTCTGTTGCCCAGGCTAGAGTGAGTGCCGTGGCGTCAGCCTAGCTCACAGCAACCTCAAACTCCTGAGCTCAAGGGATCCTCCTGTCTCAGCCTCCCGAGTAGCTGGGACTACAGGCATGCACCACCATGCCCGGCTAATTTTTTCTCTATATATTTTTAGCTGTCCATATAATTTCTTTCTATTTTTAGTAGAGATGGGGTCTCGCTCTTGCTCAGGCTGGTCTCGAACTCCTGAGCTCAAACGATCCGCCCACCTCGGCCTCCCAGAGTGCTAGGATTACAGGCGTGAGCCACCGCGCCCGGCCGACTATTGAATCTTAAAATTCAAATTACTTTCAGAAGATAGGCACAGGAAAAGAACAGGAAAAGCATACTGCCAAATAGTAATACCCAAATGAATCTTTAGTACTGACAAGTCAGCCATTAAGCTGAGATGTGCTGCCCACAAAATAAATGTGGTTAGGTTTTCATTTAAGAAAGAAGAAAAAGAATCACAAATCACATGTTTATAGATTTGGGGAGAAAAACAGAAGGCAACTAATAGCAACTTAAGAAGAAACGCTGACAGTTTCAAATAAATACTATTTTTCAAGAAATTTGGAGAAATGTATTTTAACCTCATATATTTAATAGCAAACTAAAGTTTGTTGTTTTCTGTACACTGTAAAAAAAATTCAGTTCATCACCTTACTATGAAATTAATTGACAGCAACTTGAAACCTAGACAAATTTTCTATCTATAACATAAAAATATGCAATTTCAAACAAAAAAGCAAATCTTAGTTTATAGGGACCATAGCCACTTTAAACAATATTTAACATACAATACTTAGCAAATGAAGAACCCTGCTGTTATTAAACTGTTAACTCTGACTATATTTTTAATTAACAAAGACTGAATACAAAATGACATGCACAGAAAGACTGGGGCGGTCTAAGAAAAGACAAGAGGTCTGTGATTTAACATTACACCGGGACTAGCCTCCTGGTATTTCAGAAATATACTATAGTGTTAGAGACTCGATTGTCCAATCTCAGGTGGATGAGTTATCACTGAAATTAAAAATAAGACAGGTGGAATAAAAGGATAGAAAAAATAAGAAAAATGTTTCAAGATGAGTATTTACATGATTTTACTAGCCTCTACCTCCTTTTAAAGCATCCTCACAGAGAACAAAGGATTTTCTAGAAACTAGGAAACCTAAATATCTTATAAAGTGAGTTAAAAAAAAGATAGGTCAAATACTCACCAACAGCAAGCAGTGGCTGATACATCTTGATGTTTTTTGTGGTCAACGGTGGGCACATGCGGATAGCAAACTGTGGTGAAGGCAGTCCTGAAAGCAGTCCTGTTAGCAGGAATTTGAGGTGCACTTCCTGCAGAATGCAGCCTTTGGGATGTTCTTCCCCAGCAATTGCACTTTGTCCTGATTTGTAATAAAAATAACAATACATATTAATTATAACATATGCTGACCTTAAAAATCTAAAACTTTTCAGCAGAAATGTTCCTCAGGTTTAGAAGCAAAGGTGTAATGTAGCACTCTAGAGCTGTAGTTATTAAGGCCACGATGGCTGCGGTTGGCTATGGAACTTAAATCACACCAGCTTACAACTCAAAGGATAGATAATTCCAGAGTGTTGCTATCCAGAATTCAGGGACCCATGTCTTCTAAGAAACACTGTTTTAGCCAAAGTTTCTGGTATTAAGGCACTAAACCGAGGCTCCAGAACAAATCAAGAGAACTTAGGTTAGAGAACAGTCTCTGTGGTCTGGGATGCTGTACCACATTTCCATCTTACTGCTTTCTAAAGGGTTATCTTTCAATCTGATGTACTTTGTAAAGTGTATATAAAATTGGTAATCATGAAAAGTAGGTTCAAAGACCTCACTTGTGATTTCCAGTAAGAAATCTTAAAGTGTCAATATAAATAGAAAATTTAAGCTTTATAAGTAAATATATAAAATAATAAATAATCTGGATAATATATCAACTGTCAATGTTCACAGTTAAGTCTTAAATGGCATTATTTTCAGATATAACATCTGTACTTAGGTTCCCAGGTTTCAAACTAAAAAGATGATTCCAATAAAAACCATTCTAATAAAACGTGAACACAAAGAGTACAACAAAATCAAGACTGTTCATTAAAAAGGGTATATAAATTTCCTTCCTATAAACTACTATTGAACATTGGGATTAACTTCCCAAAAGCACATAATAAAGAATATGTGAGTATGTGTGTGTATGTATATGTGTGTGTGTATACATACATATATCTCTACATCTACATACACATACATAAAAACATGGAAATACTGTGAAAGGAAAAATGTAAATAACTACTAAGACTATGTGTGATGGGACTATGAATATAACCTTTTAAGGCTGTAAAGTTTTTTTAATAATGTTATTTAAAAATCCACAAAATATATAGGAAAAATGGCCAACAATTTAATCCAATTAAAATGATCCCTTAGGTTAGCCATACAGTTGATACCAATCTCTCTGCCTAACTTTGGTAACAAAAGATGGAATATAAAGGAATGAGAAGTTCAACAGGTAGGTACCACATATACCAACCCTATTAGCTTAGAGTTGACTCCTGGGAAAAGCCACATTTTTCTTCAAGTATTTTCCATAATGACAGGGTATGGCAGATTAGGCCTTAATAAGCATCAGCTTTTATCCAATGAATATACATCAGCCTCTGTATTTAACTGAATTGCTTTCAATTATCACTAAGTACACAGTGAATTTCAAATTAAAAGTTTAATTAAAAGTTTTAATTAAAATGTTTTCAAGTACAAAGCTTTATTTATTTAACACTTTAAAATCAACCACATTTTCAAGAAGTGCTATACGATCAGTATCCTTTTTTCTCTTAAAAACTGTAATTTATACCACTTAGATACCTAAACAGCATTAAATTTCAATCTCCTATGGGCTTCATATCACTGATTAGTTCTGTTCATGTGTTTTTATAATTCTTTTCATTTTAATATTTCATTTTAAGAACAGACAAGGTCAATTAACTCAAAAAATTGTATTACTTATGAAATGAATTTTGCAAAACAAGTCATGTGTCTAAACTTTTCATACGGATTTATGTCTAGTGAATAGAAAGAATTTTAAATATAAAAGTTAGAGTCATTCAGCAAAAGGATATTAGGACTGGTAAGAATCACGACAAAACAGGAGCCTAGAGAGGGGTCAGGGTCTTGCCCAAGGTAACAGTGGAGCCACCAGAACTGGAGGCCATTGCTAAGGAGGAGTATTCGGAGCCAGGATTACTGAGGTCACAGTCTGGCTCTTTCACTGTGTGGCTGAGTAGTTTGGGGCACGTTCTTTAATCTGCGTGGGCCTCAGTTCCCTAATATTATCTACCCTGCAGGGTTGTGGTGAGGGAATATGTATTTAGCACAACACATAGCATAGTATTAAGCACTCAATAAACGTTGATTTGATTAATATGATTAATAAGGTAATGCTCTTTCTATTACTTGTATATCACCTACCTGGCATTTCAACAAAAAAACCTAAATAGCATACATTTTCAATTACATTATGGAAGAATAAAAAATGATACAGAAAATCCTTTATAAACCCATAGCCACAATTTAAAAAGAATTAGATGTCAAAATTGCTTGGCATAGTTACAAAGTCTAAATTTGAAATTGCTTAAATTTAAAACCACAAATCCTCATTCTTCCTTTAATATGTATATACTAGCCCCATAATAATTAAATAACTTTGAATATTTTATCTACAAGTAAATATTTGTTGAAAGAATCCCCAACACAAAAATAAGAAAATTCATGTCAAAAAGTTAAAATAATTTTACTCAGTTACTTTATTCCATTAATAAATATTTACTGCAAATCTAAACTGCACAAGGCCCCGTGCTGAGGGATGCAAAACTGAATCTAACACTGCCTCACCCTTGTGGAGCTTATAACTTAGTGAATGAAACAGAAGCAAAAATAACTACAAATAAAACACAGCTGATAACTATGGGGGGAGGCACAAAAGAAGAACATTTAAATCGGATTTAGGAGATTAAAGAAAGAAACACTTGAGTTGAATTGTGAATTAGGAGTAGCAGAAAAGAGAGAGGAAGCGTATACTTAACTCTAAGTTGCGTGACCAGCGAACATGCAGGCCCTGGGAGGTACGGGATAGCTCAGCAAGGGCCACAGATCCCAGACCCAGATGCCTAATGTGTTCCTTTGTTTAGACCAGAGTCTCTCATGAGTGACCATTTTCTAATTCCAACAATTATAATGCCAATCTATGCTGCTTCAGGCATTTTTATGCTTAAATATTTTATACCCCTCTGATTTATTTAAAACATTTTAGTTTTCTCAAGTATTAACTTTGACTTTATAATAATTGCAAGTCAGTGACTCTATTAATTTTGCCCTTCAAAAGGAATGCCTAACACGAAAGTTAGAGGGAAAAAACAAGCTTACCAATCATGTTATCTAAGGAAAGGTCTGGGAGTTTATTCTGTAGCACTCCTACAGGAATTCCACAGAAAGACACTGGTGAATATAAAGGTGACACACCAGAACTACTGCAAAGACATAATAATTAGATGTTTTCACAAATTTAAAACCTGCATTACATATTACAGAACTCAAACTATTAATACCAGATCATGGCATTCTATCTATTTTTATAATATTAATATTAATCTTACACATCTATGAAATAACTTTAGCAGGTTTACAATATTCTCTAATAACCTAGAGCCTTAATTATCACCTTAAAAACATTTTTGATAGAAAAATGGCCCTGCTATTTCTGTATGATTCTGGTAATTTTAAAAAAAAAAGGAAACAAAACAAAAACACAATCTTATCAATTCACGTACCTGTTCCGTGAGCTTCGATTACAAAAAGCAGACTTGAGTTCCCATATCATGACTCTGCCATCACTCACTATGAGGGCAGCTGAATTCTCGTTGACAGGACAGCACACCATACTGAAGGGACGGACAGTTTTTGTCACCCTGATTGCATCACACTGGCTTCGTAAATCATAGGTAAGTTCCTGAACAGGATCTAGATCTTAATATAAAATTGTTTTCTTTTAAATATGAGAAAGTATCCATATCAATATCACTACTGTTTCAATTTAAATAAAACCTCATCCAAAAAGGATATCACTCCTTCACTAATGCAAAGCTTGTCAACAATGGGTTCACTTTTTACAATTACTACTAAATTTCCTCAGAATATAAAGATAATTCACTTTTATGACTGTATACTCCAAGCTTAATCTCCAAAATAACAACTATGATTGAGATACCTTTTTTCGACACTTTTGAAACAAAATACTTTGAAAAAGGATGAATGGTGATATATGATTAAATAATGGATATACTGCCATCGTAATTTGCAGTAGTCTATAATAAGCCTGAAAATAACTATACTTTACAAAAGATGTGAAAATCACTTTTCACCTTTCCATGGTACATCATTTCACAAAAACATTATTTCTGTTCTCTAAGATAAGACTGACCAGACAATTGAGTGCCTTGGAGACTTATTAACCTATATCACTTTACCATGGAAGTTCCTAAAACTAAGGAGAAGTCAGGGAGGTGTAATAATAAAGTCATACGAGCCTGGACTTGTACTGAAGAAAAATTCACAAAAGATAACATCTACCTGGTTCACAGATACAATCAGAAAGAATTACAAAATATTACTCTCTGTTGTATACAGAAGGTGCACAGTTATAGCAAAGAGATTAATCTTAGGCTTGTACTTTTCTATGCCTCATATTGTAACTATAATCTAACATTTATTTAAGGCAAGGATTATCATTAACTTTATGCCTTGGCTGGTATTTGCCACATGAAGCTTTATAAAATAACTCTGAAGAAAAATATAACATTATTGTGAGATAGAAACTCACCTGGCTCCTCATTTGAAGTGGTGAAAATGCTATTGTAAGATCTTCGAACACGTAAGGTTATACAACCATTTTCATGTAGACAAAATAAACCATCACGCTGAAAGCAGGGTATTACCTTTAAATAGATGATATATTTATTTTTTAAAACACAATAGGTTAATAAAGCATATACTGGGAAACTCAAAACTCATACTTAGAGAATATGGGCCAAATGAACAAACAACAAAAATACACAAATAATACCAAGCTTTAGAACTAAATAAATATTTTAAAACTCCATTTATAATCCTAAAAAATTTATCTTTATCCATTTAACTTAAATAGTTCACTAAATACCTTAGGACCAGTCACAATTTCTAGGATAAATCAAACTAATCAAAAGTTCAGAAAAATAAGGAATACAAAATAATGTTGTTAATCTTCCAATAATTATAAATGAGAAAATGGAACTAAGGACGTTTACAAGACTACGGTCTTTTCCAGTGTAACATTCATAACCTCTAGAAATGTAGCTTATAAATTGTAGATACCTGCAGAAATGGAACTCCTGTTCGTTCTATTGCAATCACACCCACTGTTTGATTCACCTCAAGGTCAAGGATTAAAATCTCCCGAGGATAGAGTAACAACATGTGGTTCCTTTTTGAAGGCAGATATGCCAATTGAAGGCAATCATTAAGAGTTATGAATTCAGCACTGAAAAAAGTAAACATTTACTTTAGGAATCAAGAAATCAGTCAAAGACATAATTCATATCAGAAAGAGCTAGAAAATGATTTAATTTTGTACTTTCCATAAAAAAATTGTCAATGAAAATTTACAACTCTTTTCTGAAATGACCAACATGGGTTAGCATCTAAAATGTAGACCTCTACTGTGTGCCAAAATCCAAATTATGACAATAATATTGTATGGGTTGAGTAGAAATGTCAGTGTTTCTAAATTTTTGAAATATTTAAAGTAGTAGAGTATTATGTCTATGATATGAGATGGTAAGTGACTGGCATTCATAAGACAGTTTTATTTTATTTTTACTTTGTAATTAGAAGTACTAGATAGACTGCCATAATCGAGACTCAGGATTAAAACATCAACATTTAGGGTGAGTAGGGCCACTGGACCAGACTGGACTACCTGTATGGCCTCAGGCAAGCCACTTCCCCTTCTCCACCTTCATTCACTTTTAAGCGGTCTCAAATCCTTTTTGAAACAAAGCAGGGTATTTTATTTACTTATATCACAGCATTTTCTTCTGTGTAAATAAAACAGATGAAACTATGTGGATTGTAATAGACTGTTACAGAGTCTCAAAAATCATTTTACTAATCTGTGATTGTTGCATATATTTAATCACCTTTTTAAATTAAATATTAATGTATTTCAATAGGAAAAGACAAAAAATTATGTACTATTAATATTTTCTTTTTATGTATGATTTTATTGCAATGCTTTGAAATTTAAAATAAAGTTAGTTTATAGGACTAGAAAAAGAGGAATTTTTATTGCATTAAAATCCTGACTTGCATTTCCTAGTTGGGTGAGTTTGAGTAACTATTTAAAATGATGTAGGACTCCGTTTTCCTCACCTGTAAAACCAGACTAGTACTACTGCCCAGAATTGTGCTAAGATTACATGAATTAATGAATGTGAAAGCACCCAAGGAAGTTCTACCTGAAGGAATAAATAATGTATTTTCTTAGGACTCACAATTTACATGTAATTCATATGAGAGAAAACTTAAGAGGTATAAATCATAGATTATAAAACTATTCATACTGCCAAACAGTTATCTGTTTACAACAAGGAATCCGTGAAAAATAGAAAGTTATCTTAAGATACTTAAGGAAAAATCTTAAATTATTTTGGCACAGGATAGGGGATAAATTAACTAGTGAACTTAACCAATCTATGGTTTAATATATAAAAATGATATTAACACACAAATTTGTAATGTAGTTGTAGAGCAATTTTTACTTTCCCCATATAATTTTCAGGTAATTACCCACAAAGTCTAGACAGAATAATTTTAGCACATTAAAAATAAAGGCTCTCTTAAAATGAATGCCAAAAAATCTGCCAAAGCAGTAATATATAGGTCATATCTCTAGGAAAAAAGATATCTCTTTCTAATGCATAAAATTAGTTACTTCAAATAACATTTTATTCAGTTGCAATTTCCTAAATACACAGTGACAGCTAGCATTTTCTAAGTGAATGCTTACTAAGTATTAACCACTACATTAAGTACTTTACTTACGTTATTGTATCGATTAATCTTTACAGCAACCCTATGAAATACTTTAAAACCCTATTTTAGAGATTCGGAGAGTGGAATAGGGATTTTTCTCAAAGTAACATAGCTACAGCTTCCCCTAGAGCCTGGAATTTTAACCAGGATGGGCAACATCTTCACCTGCATAAGGAAGACACCCATATTCTACCAGCTAATGAGACTGCGCAGCACCTAAGTGATGAAATTATATTTAAAATGAAAATCCAGCTTTCTTGCCCCAATTTTTAATGTATTCAATAACCACAACTTTAGAATCATCTATTTTCAGAAGTAGAAATCAGAAGTCAAAAATCTTAATCTGTAAAAATCAGTAGGGGAGTTTAGCACAGCTAGTGGAAACAAAGGAATCATGTTAAATGCTAAATTTTCTCTTAAGGAGACAAAATGAATATTTTTTCCTCTAATAAACTCAAAATTAGAAATGAGAAAAGATGAGAAGAAGAAAATCAATCTTAGTACATCTTCAGAAAAGATGTTTTCATATCTGATAAGTAGATGAGTGTTGTTAGTTCTACACTTATAACTTACCTAGGTTTCTCTTGAGTGATTAAAATTTTTACTTTATTAAGAGCCTTCTTGGCACCTGTGGCTGCAGCCAGCTTGTTATGAGCTGGGCTAGAGTGTGGGCTGGATATGTAAACTTTTTTCCCAGGGCCCGAGGGAGGCTTGGATGGAGAGAAGTCTGAGATGAAAACAATACCCTCGCTGGTGAGTACTATATTGAGAAAAGCAAAACTCTGATTAAAGTTTAATCAAGTTTAGCACAGTTTTATTCTGATACAATTTTCAGAGCAAAATAACGATAATTTTAATAACATAGAACTGGCAATATTATGTACTCATAATATAATGGGAATGTTCTTGAAGTTGAAGATAAACAGGTGGTCCATTATAATTCTTTAGAGGCCTCCAAGCTCAGCATTCTAAATTATGTTTTATATTAAAAAGATACCAGAAGGTTTTTGGCAGGAAGAACAAATATTTGTTCTTCCAGATAAATTCAGTGCACAGACTTTCATTAAAAGTCCCTTCCTCATTATATCCCATAACTTCAAAATCCAAACACTTTTCAGAATATAAGATTTACACAGGAAGAAAAAAATCCCACATTTAAGGAGCTCGGCATATCACAATTAGCTAAGCTCAAATATTTGACTTAATGATACCAAATTTTTAATGATCATGATGAGCTATATTCAGTCTAAATATATTTCCTTTTTCTTCTCAAGCATCAGACCGAACCTTAGCATGAGTAAAGAGTGTTCTTTTTCCTTTACATTTAGAAAAAAAGCAGCAGGGTACCCACTGACTAAGTGTCCATGAAACAAAAATATTCAAGGAGGGAGCACCACATTTAGCAATATAAATTAGGCCTTTTTATGACTGAAAAAATAATCTCCCTTAACACTGGAGCTGACAAATATTGGGATATATGAGCAGAAAAACCTTATCTATCCTGGATCCTGGCAATTAGTAAGGCTGCTTCAAGCACAGGGAAAAAGGAAGCAGTCAAGAGACATGACACAACCCTAGCACACTCAGCATGAGCATAATGTTAGGTCAGCTGACACTCTGAAATACATAGTACTTTCACCAACCAAATTATAGGGATGGAAAGAGTCGACACCATCAAGTTAGCCTAAAGCCTTGTCTCCTTTTCAGGTTCCAGAACTCATCCTTCAAGGTCCCCCTGGCTTCCCCTCTTTTGCGATGCCTTCCCTCCCTGACTCTGCCAGCTGACGTAGCCCTCCTGCTCCCACAGCACTGCATTTACATAAGCCAACTGGTGACTGAGTGTATGTTTGCACATGTTCATAAATAAACAGTTATATATGCAAAAGCCTAAACACACTGTATTGTAGTTTTTTATATAGGCCCATTTAACTTTTTTATATAAGCTCATTTAACTTCTAGTCTGCCTTTCTTTTCTGCCTTCAATAGACGGACGCGCACGCACACATACACACACACACACACACACACACACACACACAGAGGCACATACCCTTGATAAATCTTGATGGAAAAAAGTTAGAATTTTGAGTCATTCAAACCCAGGGAAAACATTCTTCACCATAGCTAATGCCCTTCCCTCCTTCACATTTCTGATCATTATCAAATGAAACCTACTTTGACCACTCTATCTAATATAACTTGCCCACCTCTTCCGCCATTCTTCTCCAACCCCTTTGTATCCTCTATTACTTCCTTTATACCATCTATCACCTCTTAATATACTACAATTTAATAATTTATTATGTTCATAGTTTATGATCTGACTCCCTCTCATGAGGATGGAAACTGTGAAGGCAGGAACTCTTGCTTTGGTTCCCAGAATAGTAACAGCTCAAGAAATATCTGTTGGATGACAGAATAAACAATATTTTCTAAATAATTTAGCCACAAATATATCTAAAACAAATCTCATTTTAAGATCATGAGCTCAGTAAAACATCAAAAGTACATTGGCAAAAACTGCCTCCTTAAGAAAAAATTCCCTTAGGCTTACACTATTCCTTACATGCATCTGTTTATGACACTCAAACCAACAGTATGAAGTAGGACAATTATTTAAAAAGCAAGAACTTAAATTGGTTACAGAATAAATGAAACCCTTGATTCAAGTTCTTTAAGTATTCCTAGAAAAAAAAACTTAACTAAGTCTGAATTAGAAAATCAAAGTAACTGTCTGTCCCTGGCTAGTCTAATATTATTCACAATTTAACATAGTAAAGGTATATTTAAATTTCTAAATATTGCTGACTTAACATTTCTAACTATTGAAATACTTGCAAATGATATAGGGTTATGTTTTAGTATGCGTATTAGGAGTTGCAGACATATGGACTAGATGTGCTTTTTCACTTTGCTCAGTTGTTTTAATGTTATAGATGTATAATGTGTGTGTATAGCTTATGTATATGACATTACGATATTATAAATACCTCACTTAAATCATTTTCCACAAGCAACCATTACTCACAAGTCAAATGTGAGGGATCAAAAGGGTCAAAAGAAAAGGAAAGAATGTTGTCTGCATAGCTCTTCTTCCACAGTTTGGTGCCAGTGTCTGCATTCCAGAGCACGATGTAATTTGGCGGGTGGATGGCAAGCAGTAAATCTCGGGAAGCATCTTGACTCCACAACCACTGAACATCTGTAAAGACCCGACAAATAAAGGCAAAATTCAGAAATCATCCACTTCAAAACACTTGGCTAACTTGTCCTTGATATTTAGTTTTTTACATGTAATCCTTAAAATCTTAACCACCCCTCACCTAAATCTGATGCACACGTGTGTGTATGGGTGTCAGTGTCAAGATTGTACAGAAAAAGCTAATTTTATATAAAAATGTTTATATAAAAATGTCAAAATATTAAAGTTATCTGAAATATTACTTCAAAGAAAATAAAAGGCAATTTTCACTAATCATTACTTAAAACTATAAAATATGTGAGACTCTCCTAGCCATGATCAAGATGTCAGACTCCCCTAATGTTTCTGTGGAATTACTTAATGGGACTTTACAGGTTTTCATGATTTTTCACAAGGATAAACAGAATACAAAAAGATCTAGTTTGGTACCCAGTACATATTAAGTACTGAAAAAATATTTTTAAAATAGAAATATAAAAAATTCATTCAGTCAAGAGATGTACTCAAGGATGTCAGTCTAAAGAATACTGTATTTGTTTTACGTCAATGACAAAGAAATGAGCAAACAATTTATATGAAAATGAGAATAAACTTTTATTCATCTCTATTAATATACAGTAAGTACTGATGGCTAATTCACAACAGCAGTTTAGCCAACTTTACTTATAATGTAGCTTAAAAGATTGTTTGTAGCAGCTTAATTTTTCTTATCATGCTTTACTGAGGCTGAGATTGAAACTAATGAGTTTTACCAAAGCACAAATAAGTTGAGACTTGAGGAAATATACCTAGAAATATATTGATAAGGAAAAGAAAGCTGGATTCACATCAGTAGAACAGGCTAAAAACAATCAAGAGTTAACTTAGAGGTGATAAAATTAAATGAATGGAAGAAAAACTACGTGTAGGTTAAGTGTACCAATGTAAACACTTAGCAGAGCACTTTCCTCACCTTGAATGGGTTTCGCATGCTCTTGGATTTCACACTGAGCTACTCCTGCTGCTACATCCCAAACGATGATTTTCCCATTGACATCAGCGGAAGCTAAGCGCAAGCAATACGGTGAGCCAATGTTATGGTGATAGTTTTCCCTGGCCCATTTAACCTAGTATCAAGAAAAAAATCAAATCAAGTAAATACTGGCACCAGATGAAATTAAACAATAATTTTCACAAAACAGCAACCAGAACTCATACTACATTTATATTACAAAAATCTTTAGCAAAAATAAATAGGACACTGGTTTTCATTTTGAAATTATACATTTTTATTATTTATGATATTTTTAAAAGCCACAGTTAAACATTTTTAAAAACATCACAATGTTCCTGCCTTTAAAATGTAAAAAATAGCATAGCCTTAATATTTTGGGAAATTCAGGTAAAAACTTCAGAATAGCTTAGAAATTAGTTTTCTTAAAATCTTATTATGAAAGAATATCTAAAATCATAAATTGTGAAGTAGAATGTTTTTCCGTATTCTATTCTTCTAAGTAAAAGGAAGACAACTTACAGACCAAAAAAAACTGAGTGAGAAGAAAAACAGGAAAAAACAAAAGCAAACAAAAAACTCTGGCTGTCCTTCTTCTATAAAAATATGAATGTTTTTCTCTGAAGAAATTTACCCTTCATACTTCTGGCAACATTATTAAGAATAGAATTTTTAAAATAAAAAACACAAGAATTCAGGACAAATCTGATTAAACTCTTCAACAATGAATACTGATAGTTAACGTAAAAGACAAATTACACAGTCCTCACCATGAGCAAAGGCCTTCCCTGGCCACTACTCTGGTTAATTCCCTGGACACTACCACCCGTCTCTCAGCATCCTGCTGATTTTCTTCAAAGTATTTACTACACAATTTATAATTATTTTATTTACTTTGTTTTGACTTTTCACCATGCCATGAACTGTCCGCACTTTGTTGATCATGTAGGCTTTGTTCACATTTCTATTCCCAGACCTCAGTATAACGCCCAAAGCTGTGTTTAATAAATGAATTTACATACCACGAAACCTTCAAATATATAAATATATAAACATATGTATACATATACATATGTGTATATCCATTAACACACTCATACATAATGCTAAGGTAGGCAAGTAAGCTAATCAATTGCAATAGTATTCATGAAGAAGATAGGAATGAAGTTTTCTGAACATCAATGTTAATAAGCCTTAAGGTTTTATAGTAGCTGATCTTTTCCTCAGGCAAATTTTTTTTAAATGAAATGTGTGTGCATGTGTACTTGTGTGTATGCATATACGTATGTGTATATGTTTGAATGTGTATATGTATAGATATATTGTGTGTGTAGTCAGTTCTCATTATTTAGACTCCACATTTGTGAGAATTTGCCTACTCATTAAATGTATTTGCAACCTCAAAATCAATACCTGCAGTGCTTTTGCAGTCATCTACAAACAAGCAGAGTGATGAAAAATTTGAGTCGCCCAACATACATGTGTGTTCCCAGCTGAGGTCAAACTAGGCATTCTTGCTTTGCTTTCACAATAAAAACAAGTGTCCATTTCATCTATGTCGTACCATATTTTTCACATTTTTGTGCTTTTTGTTGGTGACGTCACTGTTTAAAATGGCCCCTAAGCATAGTGTTGTCTAGCATTTCTAAGTGTGAGAAGTTGTGATGTGACTTACAGAAAAAAGTATGTGTAAGATAAGCTTTGCTCAGACATGTGCTGTTGGCCATGAAGTCCATGTTAATGGATCATCAGTATATATTAAATGTCTTTAAACAGAAACACATATAAAACAAGGTTATGCATTGATCAGGTGATGAAAATGTGGTGATCAGAAGCTCACAGGAACCTAACCCATAGGAGCAAACAATATTTCAGTATTTACTATTTCAGTTTTTGCATCAACTTTATAGAATACCATGAATAAGAACTGATGGGATGTATGTATGTGTATACATATGTGTATATATGTGTGTGTGTAGTTTGAATTCCATTTACGTAAACTTCAAGCAGTGTGTATATATATCTTAAAAATCACCTACACATATGATAAACTGCTGAGAACCAAGCATAAGGAGAAAATCTTCAAAGAAGTCAGAAGGAAAGAGATACAATGCAGAGAAACAAACACTTTTCATCAGAAATTATGTAAGGTGACGCCACAGCACTCCAGCCTGGACAACAGAGTGAGACTCTGTCTCAAAAAAAAAAAAAAAAAAGAAATTATGTAAGGTGAAAGATAGTAGAGTGATATCTTTAAAGTACTACTAGAAAAAAAAAATTGCCAAACCAGAAATCTATATTCTTTGAAAATGTCTTTCAAAAACAAAGGTGAAATACTCCCTCAGACAAATAAAAGTTGAGAGAATCAACCAATATTAGACATGCACTTGAAGAATTTACAGTAAACTCTTCGGGCAATGGGAACATAAT
This sequence comes from Eulemur rufifrons, assembly GCF_041146395.1. Classification (NCBI taxonomy): domain Eukaryota; kingdom Metazoa; phylum Chordata; class Mammalia; order Primates; family Lemuridae; genus Eulemur; species Eulemur rufifrons. The sequence continues at coordinate 62,549,314 of NC_091010.1, read as the reverse complement.
ACCAGACTGAAACTTGGATCTATACAAAGAAATGAAAGCTCCAGAAATGCCAAGGGTGGGGAGAGGAAGAGCAAGAGAAAAGGCAAATATAAAATATTTTTTCTCAAAAAGAAACCCTTCACCTTTCTATCAGACTTAATGGTGAAAGACTGAATGCTTTCCCTCAAGCTCAGAAAAAAGACAAGAGTATCCTCTTACCACACCTAGTCACTGAAGCAGAGGTCCTAGACAATGCAACATGGCAAGCAAGGTAAATAGGAGACGTACAAATTATCAATAAAAACATTGAACTGTTGTCATTTGCAGATGACATGACTGCGTGAAAAAAAAATCCACTCTCCAATTACCAGATCTAATAAGTTATGTTAAGATCACATGATAAAGGTCAATATACAAAAATCAATTGTATTATTTCCTTACTTCACATCATATATAAAAACTAACTCAAAATGGACAAGGACCTACATGTAAGAGCTAAAACTTTAAAATTCTTAGAAGAAAGCAAAGATGTAAATCTTCCTGATGTTGGAGAAAGCAATAGTTTCTTGGACATGGCACCAGAAGCACAAGCAACAACAATAAAATAGATAAACTGGACTATCATTAAAATTAAAAGATCCTTCTTCAAAGGACACCACCAAGAAACTAAAAAGACAACCCAAAGAATCGGAGAAAATATTTGCAAATCATATATCTGATAACGGATTTGTACTAGAATATAGTAGTCTCCCCTTATCCACGGTTTCACTTTCCACAGTTTCAGTTAGCCACAATCAACCAGGGTCTGAAAATATTAAATGGAAAATTCCAAAAATAAATAATCCATAAGTTTTAAATTGTCTGCTGTTCTGAGTAGCGTGATGAAATGTCTCGCCATCCAGCTCCATCCCACCTGGTCGTGACTCATCCCTTTGTCCAGCTTGGCCATGCTGTATATGCCACCTGCTCATTAGTCACTCAGTAGCCAGCTTCATTATCAGATTGACTGTGGTAATACTGCAGTGCTTGTATTCAAATAATCCTTATTTTACTTTATAATGGCCCCAAAGTGCAAGGGTAGTGGTGCTGGTATTGTTATAATTGCTCTATTTTATTGTTGTTGTTGCTAATCTTTTACTGTGCCTAATTTATAAATTAAACTTTATCATATGTATGTATGTATAGGAGAAAAAAACAATATATATAGGGTTTGGTACCATCTGCAGTTTCAGGCATCCACTGACCGGTCTTGGAACATATGCCCCCCTCAGATAAGGGAGGACTGGTGTTACAACTCAATAATAAAAAAAATTACAATTTTTAAATGGACAAAGGATTTAAATAGACATTTCTCCAAAGAAGATATACAAATGGCCAATAAGCATATGAAAATATGCTCAACACGTTTGCCATCAGGGAAATGCAAACCAAAACCACAATGAAAACCACTTCACATCCACTCGGATGGTTATAATCAAAAGGACAGAGAACGGCAAGTATTGAAGAGAATTTGGAGAAACTGGACATCTCATATATTGCTAATGGGAATATAAAATTTGGAAAATAGTCTGGCAGTTTCTCAAAAAGTTAAACATAGAATTACCATATGATAGTTCATTCCTAGATATATATACACCCAAGGAAAATGAAAACACAGGTTCACACACAAACTTGCATACACTGTTCACAGCAGCATTATTCATAATAGCCAAAAAGTGGGAAATACTCAAGATGTCCATCAATAAAATAAATGTGATATATCCTCACAGTGGAATACTACTCAGCAATTAAATGGAACAGAGTACTGAAACATGCTACAATATGGATGAATCATGAAAACATATTAAGTGAAAGAAGCCAGGCACAAAAGACCACATAGTGTATGATTCCATTTATATGAAATGTTCAGAATGGGCAAATCTACAGAGATAGAAAGTAGATTCGTGGTTGCCTGAGATGAGGGGTATGAAGGAAATGGAAGATGCTACTGGATAGGGGGTTTCTTTTTAGGATGATGAAATTGATTGTGGTGATGGCTGCACAACTGTGAATATACTAAAAACCATAGAATTGTATCCTTTAAGTGGGTGAATTTTATGGTATGAATGTCTCAATAAAGCTGTTAGATATAAAAAAGAAAAAGACTCCAAATCTCTATCTCCAGTCATGGTCTCTCTCCTAAACTTCAGATCTCTATACTATATTACAGGCATCTCAGTCTTTGCATGTTGAAAACGTAAAATCACTGACTTCATACACACTCATTTATCATAACTGGCAACACTGTCATTCAGTTACTCAAACAGAAACCTCGGAGTCAGTCTATTTTCCGACTCTTCCCTATATTGATGACTATAAACGCTATCAGGTTTATCTCTTATGCAGCTCCTAAATATTACTCCCCCATGCCTCAGCCTTAGTTTTGGCCCTTAAGAATTTCCTGCCAAAATCACAACAAAAGTCTCCTAAATGATCTCACTGTCTCCAGTTCTTGCCTTTCTCCAATAGATCCTCCACTGCTTCCAGAGTGAGTTTTTCTAAAATGCAAATAGTTATATTAATCTCCTTTATAAAAATCCAAACTCCTTCATAATCTTATAAAACTTTCAGGAATGGCAGCTGAAACTCTCTGGCTGCCTCCTCTTCCCTCACTCTTACAAGTGTACCAGCTTTTTGCCATCTTCACAGCATAGGACTTACCTCTGTATATATTCTCCCTTTTTCCTGCAATGCTCCTCCCCGATTTTTCACATGGCTAACTACCGTTTACTAGTCTTTAAACTGAAAAGACTTCTGTGACGCTCCCCACTCCCCACGACTAGGTCTTCCCACAGCCTGTTAAGCAGCTCTCACTTAGCACACTGAGTCTTCCTCAGAAGATAATGAATTGCCTGAGGGCTTTCTTCTCTATATCCTTAGCACATGCCAAGCATGCAACTAAGGAATGAATGAGGGGGGAGGTCTGGTAAATGGTAAAACAGGTGTTTCCCATCAGTTTTAAAAGGACCTAAGAACTAGTATTTAATAACTCATCCTGGATTGACATTAAGTCATATATATGGAAATGCTAGTATATCCCAAATAATCATATTTAAAAGTTATTCAACATTTATACATATGATTTAATGAGAACCTAGTGATATACAGTATTAAGCTTTAGACTACACAACATGATAGGGTCAAAGTGGGATTTGACTTACCTTGACAACATCAGCTTTATGTTTTTCTAAAACTTGAAGAGTTTGGGCCGTATTAGAATCAATCACTACCACAAGTGAATGACATCCATAAGCAATTAAACCTTGCCAGCCCCTAACAAAACAGTAATGTTAAAATATAGGTACAAAACAAAGCAGGACAACTTCTCTCTTGCCAATCCTAAATAAATGATAAATCTAACTCATATACTACCATTAAGAAAATATTATTTAAAACCCAAGACCAGTATTTAACAAGCTTAAAATGCTTGTTGAAATTCACTTTTCGTTCAGATTAAAAAAGGCTGTAAGAGATATGAACAAAGAGCCCTGAGGATGTATAAAACAACACATGCCCTCTGATTGTCTTTGTGGGCCTATGTCTTCTTTTATTCAACTTCAAATCCTTAGTATCCACGATGTGCCTGGCGTAACCACCCGTGACTAGTCCCTGTCCTTCCAACTATAAAAACCAAACACTAGACAGGAGGTTTCAGTCCTCTAGACAACATTCCCAGAGCCACAGCTACAGAATTTTGCATCACATTTGTCTCATTATTAGTTTTCAGAGTCGCGGTGGTATTTTACAGTGAAAAATAAGGAGCAATAAAGACGACCTGTTGAGGACAGAAACGTCCTACACAGGAGGAGTCATAAGACAGAAGGTGAGGAGATCGGCGCCTAGCACAGGGCCTGGGACACTGTTGAATGGATATAGGTGAAAAACAGGACTAAGAGAAAGAGGACAGGAAGGGAGAGAACCCTGGAAGTTGGAGGAGAGGTAAAGAGAGGGGAATGGGATGGTAAAAGAGGTGCGGAAAAAGCAGAGAAACAAATATGGGAGGAAAAGGGCAAATGCATAAATGGATTTCCCCGGGAATTTCCTACGCGGGGCATTTACTACTTTGTAACAACCGAAATCCATCAGCTAAAAGAAAATCTCATAATATGAGGGCGGCTCCCTGTCTGGGCGAGGCCAAACTACCAGGGGGTGAAACCTCTTTTCTTTCCCCTTCTCCTCACAAACTCCCGGCCAATCCTGAAGCCCTGGAAGCCGGCGCCCTCACCAGTCCACTGCCGCCTTGTTGTGGGCGTTTAGAGCCCCGGTGAGGGTGCGCGCCGACACCTTGAAGTTCACCGTATAGGGCAACATCGCGGGGAACAGCCCGGGCCCTCCTCGCTGACCCGCAACCAGGAAGCGGCGGACACTGCGCTTCCGTTCCAAATAGAATCCGGGTAGCCCCGTGGGCGCCGCTGTCAGGTTCCGCCGGATCCAAGGTTCCACGTTCGCTGGGCTCTACCGCCTCCTGATTCCATCCTCTCGAGGTTCGGTCGCGTTAAGTTCCACGCATCTTGGGTTCGCCCGTCTCCAGAGTTCCGCAACCCCAGGTGGTTCCCCCGCTCCGCGCCAGCAGGACTGTGCTTGGAAGAGGAAGTGCTGCCTCCAGTCAAATCTGTTTTCTTCAGGTTGAGACTGCATAGGCCTCCGTGCCCTGCTGGAAATCGTGAAAGGCAAGGGATCATAGTCCCAGTTATTCTTTCGGCCTTTGATCAGTTAACTTGGGGCACCTGCCAATGCCAGGCACGTTGTAGGCGTCGGGGATGTACCAATGAAGAAGACACAAAGTCTCCCCTCTCTAGGAGTTTACAGAGAATAAATGAAAGAGATTAATGAATGGATGAAAGGGATTAACTGAAATTGAGAGGGTGAATGAAATAAATGGCTCAAATACATTTTTATTTTATTTTTTATCTATATAAACAATTTCTAAATACAGAGAACGTTCCATATTTGGTCTTGGAAATACTCCCTTCACACTTGAGGGAAAAGTAGCGCTATGCCAGGGCCAAGTGACCTTTAGCCTGTTTGGTGAGGTCGTTTGCATTTTGCACTTTCTCCTCTGCTGTTCTCAAGTCAGACCCAAGCCTTACTTCATTTGTGCTCGGCCCCTGGTTTATACCCTTTACTATAGTACCCAATGCAATGATTTCTTTCCAGCAATGATATTTGGAGATGTCTACTTCTCACCCAATACATTGCTAGCTCCTTGATCAGCCAAAGGAACAACATATTGGTAGTTTTTTCATCACCAATCTTTGTGTTGGCCTTATCACTCTTGTAAAACAGCTTTCTCAAAGCTCACCTCCAGTATCCTCTTAGTTGTTAAAGCCAATGAGCATCTTTTGGCTTTTAGTTACTCCCTTGCAACTAGTCACAGCTGCTGCTTTCCCTCCTCCACCTTGCTGTCTAACTTTTCCTGACCTCACAGCCCAACCTGCTGATGTTGTGGGGGCCACCAGATGTGCCCATAACCACAGATCTAAATTTATCACTCCCTTGTCTAAAATCTTGGATGTTTCCTGTAACAAGGATTGCTAATTGGCACTCGAAATTCATTCTCTCCTTTCATAGGAACACGATTTCAATTTATATCTGGGCACATCATCACTCCATTAGATGAATATATTTCTCCACTCCACTTACAACTAGAGCAGGCCATGAGACTAAATTTCTGGTCAATGAGATAGATGAAAGTGGAAGTGTTGTGTAGTGACCTCTGAGAAGGCACTTTTTTGTGCTGTTCTTCTGTGCTACTTCAGTAGTTATACCCTACGTTACTGTTAGCTGCAGATATGTCTGTCTCAAAGGGGAGGCCAACACATTTTTAGGTAACTGTAATATAGGGAAATAAACATACCAGAGTAGCCTTAGAATTCCCCCCAGAAAGGAACAAAATGCTAGTCTTCCTTTCTCCCCAGTGCCTAGCACCCTTCCTGGCATGCAGTTAGTCCTCAATAAATGATTGATGGTGCAGGAGTTCCAAATGCCCATTAAGCATAAGGTCAAACAGTTACAAAGTGATAATCAGGACTCTGTCTAGGAGCTCACAATTGGAGGCAGGCAACAAGTAAACAGACCTTCCATTCCCCAGTAAGAAAAAGCCTCTTGGGGAAAGAGAGATTAATTAGCTTAAATCTGTAAAGCTACCTTGAAGATATGGATGTTAAATATTCAGGGCAAGAACCAGCCAGGGTTGGGACAGCAATATGTCTCCCATGGTACAAGAGTGTGCAATTAAGTAGGTTAATGGATTTTTTTGGCCTTCTCCAAAACATCTGTTTTGCCCAATGTGAAAGACAGAATATTGGAGATACTGGACAATTGTTTTCTTTAATAGGACAAAACAGGCTCCTCTTTCATTCCTGAAAAATAACCATGTCAGCCCTTGCCTGATGACATAAACTCCAAAGCCTGGTAATGTGGGCTCAGGGCATCCTGCTACTAAATCATTTGCATTCCTAAACCAAGACAACCTTTTTCTCCCTTTCTTTTAAAGTTGATGGAGATAAGAGAATGAGGAAACACCAGAAAGTGATGAGGACAGAAATAATATATAACTGAATAAACCCCTTCATAAGTAAACTTTCCAAGGTCACATAGGTGATGAGGTCAATAGCTTACTGCTGAGCACTCACAAAGTGCCAGGTGCTATGATAAACCCCTCACTTTCATCATCCCATTTAATCCACACAAAGTCAGAAAGACTGTTATCACATCACAAGTATCCTATAGATGACAAAATTAAAGCTCATGAGTTGCCCAATATTACACAGCCAATAGAAAGTAGAGCCAATGTTGGAACCCAGATGAGTCTAATTTTGAAACTCATGCTTTTAACTACTGACAGCACCACATAGCCCTCCATGTCAGATATAAAACCCAGCTGGAAAAAACTCCAGCTGCCTAGGAAGCATGAGATTTTAAAAATCATAAGCTTTATTGAGATATAGTTCACATACCATACAATTAATCCATTTAACATGTACAATTTGTTGGGTTTTAGGATATTCACAGAGTTTTGCAACCATCACCATAATCAATTCTAGGACAGTTTATCACTTCTAAAGGAAACCCTGTACCCATTAGCAGTCACTCACCATTTCCCCCACTTCCCTCAGCTCTAGCAACCACTGCTCTACTTCCTGTCTCTATGGATTTTCCTACTCTGGACATTTCATACAAATGGAATCGCATAATTATGTATGTCCTTTTATGCCTTGCTTCTTCCATTTAGTGTAATGTTTCCAAGATTTGTCCATGTTGTATCATATATCAGTACTTTACTCCATTTTGCTGCCAAATAATATTCATTATATGGATATACTATTGTTTATTTCTCCATTCATCAGCTGATGGACATTTGAGTTGTTGCCACTTTCTAGCTGTTATGAATAATGCTGCTATGAACATTCCTGTATACATTTTTATGTGAACATGTGTTTTCATTTTTCTTGGGTATATACCTAATAGTAGAAGTGCTGGCTCACAGGATAACTCTTCTGTTTAACTTTCTGAGGAACTTCCAAACTGTTTTCTAAAGAGGCTGTACCATATTACATTTCTATCAGCAGTGTATGAAGGTTCCAATTTCTCCAAATCCTTACCAACACTCACTATTACCTAGTTTTTTTTATAATAACCATCCTAGTGGGTGTGAAGTAGTTTTCATTGTGGTTTTGATTTGCATTTTGCTGATGGCTACTGATGTTAAGCATCTTTTCCTGTGTTTACTGGCCATTTGTATCTTCTTTGGGGAAAATATCTATTCAAATCCTTTGTTCATTTTTAAGTTGGGTTATCTGTCTTTTCACTATTGAGTTATAAGAATTTTCTCTGTATTCTAGGTATAAGTCTCTTATCAGATATATGATTTGCAAAAATTTTTCCACATTCTGTAGGTGGCAGCATGGACTTTGAGCCACTTAGCTGAGCAAACATTCCCGGTGAGATCAAGGGCTGCTATCAAGGTCTCATTTCCAAAACTAAGAAAGATAAAGCTGGCCTGGTTGTGGTCTGATTGTGGAAAGCAAAGGGAACCCACAACTCTGACAATGAGATGCTATGTATAAGAACAACGTGCGCTCCCAGGAATAAGGAAATGACTCAGTGAAAATTTGTGAATTTGTGAATATATAATATTGCATTTCTATAGCTTTTATTCTTGTTTGTTTTCAGTTATTTTACTTGAAATGGCAAGATAATAAGCAGCCTCAGGCACACCGTTGGTAGTCCTACACAATGCCTGCACACGTAAAAATTCATGGGAACATCACACTTGTCCCAAAGTCTCCTAGCACCAAGAGCTTCTGTGTGCACAAATCCATGAAATCCATGTACTCTATGTGATCCTTTGACGGCTTTCAAAAGCCCTTCTATTGCTAATACCAAATATCATTTTGGAGCATTTAACCATGTACTACAAGGTGAGCTAAGGACTTTCCATGTGAGCTAAGGCTTTTTGACTCTTTAATCCTCACAATGGACTTCCCTCTTCTGGAGTCACAGGTTAGCATTAGTACAATAGTAGAAGGGCATTCGTTGTCACTTTAGGGACATTACTTGATTCCATTAAGCTTCCTTTTCTTTTTCTATTATTGGGGGAGAAGAGAGTAACTATTCTTGGATGATTAAAAGCATTAAATTAGTTAATATATTAAAAGAGCTTAACACAGCACTTAGTTTCCTATAGTACCTTATTATTTTTGACAGGGCTGGGACATGAATCTAGACCTCCTGTTTTCAATGACAATGCTCAACCTTCTAAGCTATCCCATTTTGAATCTGAAGGAAGATCTTTCTCTTTAAGATTTCATTTAAGGTGTGGCTTGCATGAGAAGAAGTAATAAGGATTGGGGTAAAAATGGAGTGGAATTTGCTGTGTCGGTCACCAAGACACCAAAATTGCAGCCAGCTTTAAAAACAAGGGCTTTAAGGGATCGTAACAGTGAAGGCATCAGACAGCATTGGGGAAATCACTGCTGAGGTTGGCCTAGAAGGACAAACTCAGCTCTTTTTAAAAGGTCAGGCTGTCCTCAAGCACAGCCAAAGACACGACTGTTTGAGCTGCCAGGCAGGTCCCACCAGCACTCTGCAAGAGCCGTGGGTAGGGACAGCCACCCTGCCAGTCACATCCTGCTTACTGTGGCTGATGCTGCTCGGGGCTTTCCTCTGGTGGCTGCAGGGCTTAGCTTTTATAGGAGATGGGACTGCAACTTGTGGACCCTTCAGCAGGACATTGCTTCAAGTCTCTTCCCGGTTTGGCCACCACTGAGCCTCCTTCTCAGGCCTGGTCTCTACCCAGAACCTTCTCCTGATGCCTGGCTGCTCAGACTCCCACCAACCCTATACTGCCTTTGTTGGGTTATTTTCCTTATAACATTAGTATCTTAAATTGGCCAAGCCTTTATTATTTAACCAAAAGCATTTGGATTTCCAGCCAACCCTATGTTGTCAATGCTGGGTACCACCAACCCCATTTTCTAAATGAAGGAACTGAGCCTTAAAAGGGTTCAGCGACTTACCCAAGATCTTGCATCTAGCCACAAAGCTGGGCCAGGTTTTTTCACTCCCAAGCCAGGGCTCTGTCCCAGATATAGAGCTGCTTCGTGTGAGAGTTAGAAGTCATTGTGAAGTTCTCGTGGGGGATGATTGGGGACCAGGTGTGCACACTTTGTGTAGCAAAACATTTTAGAGGGACATCACCTGGTAACACGGAAGGCAAAGTCAGCAGCGGAGGGGGCGACTGGCTGAACGGGAGGGAACACTGAACCCACAGCTCGGGTTTGGCACCGTCCTGTCTTTCCTCGTGTTTTCCTTAAACACTTTCCACCTATTCCTTACTTCACTGTGGATTATCATCAATTATTTGGCTGCATGGTCATTAATCTCGTTTTATGTCTCTACATATTATGGGTAATAACTACAGTACAGCGGATTAGTCACTGCACTTTATGACAACGTAACTGAGTTTCATTAGACTGAAGGGTGGTCATGACGCAATGGATTCGTCCTGACTAGGCCGTGTGGGGGACGTGCTTCTCTTACACTCTTGGCACGTGGAGAGGCAGTCGGGTGTTTCCGGAAACAGTGAGGGCTTTGCAGTTTTAGACAGACAGGCAGGCAGGAGTCCTGCCCTGGCCCTGCCACCTCCTAGCTCTGTAACTTTAGGAATGTTTAGGGGATAAAAGTAACACATGATGATATCACTCTAAGCATTCAATAAAATATGTAAGGTGCCAAGCTAAAGTCAGTAATTGATAAATTGTAGTTAGTACAATGTAGAGAAAAGAACCCCAGGGTGGGAGCTAGGTGATTCGGGAGCCAGGGCTGAGGAGTCCATCATTTGCTGTGTGATCTTGGAAAAGTAACCCAGCCTTGCTGAGCCTGTTTCCTCATCTGAACAATGAGGGTAACAGGAGCCTACCTTGTAAAGTTGTTGTGAGGATTAAATGAGGCTATATATGTAACAGGCAGGGGCAAGTGCTTACTCAGTGTTTTTACTGTGGTGGTGAAGACAGAGCCCAACCCTGAATTCTGGGTCATTTTTCTGGACCTCTGACCTGCTCCCTTGGCCGTGCTGGATACCCTTGTGCCTTATTCCTGGGGCTACTTAGGTTCTGTCATTGTGTGTTTTTCCAGTTATTGGCTGTTTAATGTTTTTGTTTTTGTTTTTTCCACAAATACTGTCTTCTGCAATATTGGCTGTTTTTAAAGGGAATATGAGCTAGAGGACTTTCTTACTTGATTTCTTCATCAGAATCTTATTAGTCTAAATAAACGGTGTCTTAACACCGTGCTCCTGGAGTAGCATTTCATACATTAAGCTAACAAGGTAGTATCCACTGTGTGATCATCATTTCTGAGGGAAAAAAATGGTTGTATTGATTTCTCGTTCTTAATGAGCTGAGCCTTAGTGGAAAGAGTTTTCAAGATTCTCTAACAGGTTTAAGGATTTCATAACGTGGCTGGTCTTTCACAGAATCCTCCAGTGTTGGGATTAAATATAAATGCCAATTTAACCACTGTTTCTTTGAATCTCTGAGGGTCATACTTGTGTTTCTACTCAGGGTAAGACTAGCTTGTAAATCCGTCTGCCCTACAATAACCTTGAGTTTGGACGGACTGAATTAGGAGGCCTACATGGCAGCGTTAGACAAAGCAGGGGCCCACATTTCTCTAACCCTGCGGTCCACAACCCCTGGGCTGCGGCCTGGTACCGTCAGTGGCCTGCTAGCAACCCAGCCACTTGTCACCACCTGAGCTCCGCCACTGCCCCCGCCCCCCGACCCCTGGAAAAATTTTCTTCCCTGAAACTTAGAAACCAGGTGCACAGGAGGTGAATGGCAGGTAAGTGAGCAAAATTTCATCTGTATTTACAGCCACTCCTCATTGCTCGCATCACCGCCTGAGCTCTATGCACGACCCCCCATCCCCACCTCAGTCCATGGAAAGACTGTCTTCCGTGAAACTGGTCCCTGGTGCCAAAAAGGTTGGGGACAGCTGCTCTAACCTATACTGAAAAATCTTCAGGACTACTTTGTTTTACTCTTTTGAAAGATAAAGAATAATATAACAGTTTTTTTAAAAAGAAAGAAATGTATTTATAATCTTCATTTGCTATTATTTTTATATTTATACATTTCCTCCAAGTTCTTATCCAAATGAAGATATATTTTACATAGTTGCATAATATGCATAGGTCTTGTTAACTTTTCTCTTTGAATATTTTACCATAATCATATTTATAAGCTTTATATAGTTATCATAATTATCATTTGAATGATTTCATATTTGATAGAGTGCATATACAATAACTTATGCAGCTATTCCTCTATAACTTAGCATTTAGCTTATTTCCAATTTTTTAAATAATAAAGATAAAGCTACAGTAAATGACTTTATGCTTCTAGTTGGTTTAATTCTATGATTTCCTTTGGATAATTCTGAGGAATGAGTAGAACTATCTTTTTTTAACTATTAAAAATTTCTAAATTAAAGAACATTTATTGTAGAAAATATGGAAATCTCACAAATGCATAAACACAAAAACTAATTGTATTACTAGTAAAATGTATTCTTTTGAGTGACCATGTCTTCCTTTAAAAATGCATATATATTACGTTTATGAAATTGAGATCATACTATAAAGAACTATTTTTACTCTCCTATTTCCAGTCACTAATCTAATTGTTTGCAATATTCTCCCATTTTATCATTAGCCTTTTATTTTCTGAATTTTTTGAAATATGGAAATTTAACATTTTTAAAGGAATGAAATGCACTTACCTTTTATTCCACATGTCTTTTATTGCTTGAATGTCTGACCACCCTTTGACAATGAGGTGTCACCTGACAATAGACCAGATGCCAGTCACAGAAGTTAAAGAAAAGAAACTCTATCTGAAGCTTCAGGTGATTCCAAATCTGGAGCCAGGCCAGGTGCCAGGCCCTGGTGGCATCATCCCCCCTCCCTTTTCCCCCTGCTGCTCTCTCTGGCCGGACCTTGTTCCCAGGGGAGCACCCATGCAGTGGGCGTTCTATCACAGAATCTATGCTCCCAGCCTGGTCAGCCCCGCTGGGATCCTGGGCTTCCAAACTTCACCTTACCCTCACTGGTTTCTTGGTACAGTGACAAGCTCAACCCTGGGGAGGCTGGGCCAGGCTGCTGGAGACAGCCACCAGGCCCACGTACCTGTCTCAAGAGGGACCTAGCCCAGTGGCTGAGGAACAAGCCAATTATCGAGAGTTTGGCTCCTATCTTTGAAGGATGCTCTTTTGAGGGTGATGGGCAATGCCCAGGGGTTTTCAGGCAAATTAATTAAAGAAGTCATACTCGACTTTGCTATGTGCCAAGTTCCCTCACACTTGTTTCATTTGCATGGAAGGTTTCAAGAAAAAGTAGAGAAGGAAAATAGTAATTAATCTTCCTCATGGCAGAATGTAGTGGTTATAAAAATTAATTCCCTGTAGGAATCAGGCTTAAATTTCACTGCACTATTTAAAAGGGAAACCACTCAGGTTCTTGCATAATTGTAGAAAGGGACATCCTATAAAACTTGGTGAGCTAAATAACAATGCCCTTTTTTGAGAAGCAGCACAGTAAGTAGAATTTTATTTGTGATTACATATGTGATATATATTAATAACATTCTATATATATTATACATATATTTTATGTGTGTATACATTAATATATAATAAATACAAAATACATATACGTACACACACACACACACACACACACACGATGTTTTAATTCCTACCATAACTTGCCATCTGGTAAACGACAGTGAGCTTCAAATGTTCTCATTTTGAGCCTTGCCTCTCCTAGCTGAGTGCCTTCTGGGGCTCTGGAAGTGGCAGGTGTGAGTTACTACTGCGAATCAGGACAGAACCGGCCAATAGAGTGGCCATTATCAAAGACATTTATGGTGTCTATGATTAAGGAACCCATTGGTTCTCTGCTTTATCTAGCCCATAAGAACAGTCTTTCTGTGGTAATATGTTCAGGTCAGAGTTATATTGGTATTGCAGAATTTGCATTAGGGCTCATTAATCTACAATAGGAGGTAGTAGGTGCTTTAATGTGAATTTCAGTGATTCAAAGAACGATAGTAACACAACATCAATTTTTACACTGTAGGGAAATTGTCCATCCCTGAACTATACCTATTCTTCTAATGATTCTCTCTAAAGCAGAGAGTGCTGGGTGCAGAAAAAAATTTCTGTCGTCTCTGAAAACCACAGGGGCTCCTGAATCCAATCTGTCCTCCTGGGAAGTGGTGCAGGGCCCCTACCCCATCCATCCTCATTTAAGGTCGCACAGGTTCACAGAGCGCCTAGCAGAGCTGGTGCTGCAGGCCCAGCTGTGGCCCATGAACCCAGCAACACACGGGGGGACAGGGCAGCCGCAGGCACATGTGGAGGTCGGCTCAGGGAGCACACAGCCAGCTGGGACAGTGCCTCTCTGCTCCCACCGCGGGGCCTGTGTTTATGCTGCTTCCCCTACCTGGAACACCCGTTAGTCTTTGACTGATTCCTCTTCTGTTAAAACCCAGATTTTCTGAGAGGTCTTTCTAGAATCTTCATACTCAAGACTAAATACCACTACTTTTTAGTGGTGTCATATTCTTTCCTTAAAAAAAATTATATTTTCTGTGTTCCAATTATGTAACTAGCATTTGTTCACAAATGAAATATTGGTAAATAAAGAAAATGTACTGTTGAAATATTTATACATCTTTATACAAAAATGCATAAAAGAGAAAAATAATTTAATCCTATCTAAAAATAACTATTATATTATTTTAAAGGTATCTTTTTTTTTTTTTTTTGAGACAGAGTCTCGCTTTGTTGCCTAAAGGTATCTTTTCATACACCTGTTCCCTTCTCCAGACCTCTTGGGGACACATATTTATGTCTTAATTATCTTGTGCCCTCCTCTCCCTGACTCTGCCTGTCACATAGCAGGCACTCAATAGATGTTTGTTGAGCTGAACCAGATTAATTCACTTAAATGTTTTTATTGCTACAAAAAAAGAGAAAGAAAAAGATGGCCAAATTTTTATTTAGTGTGTTAGAAATGAACTATAAATTCCTCCTACCATAGAGGGATATAATAAAGGCAAAAGAAATTCAGTGTAGAAAGGGAGTATAATTAATAAATCAAAGCACTCTCTTGAAAACAACAACAATAAATGGATTACCTTCTGGCAAATCTTAAAAACAAGAAAAACAACAACAACAAAAAACCAGTTAGAAGCCAGGCATGGTGGCTCAATGCCTATAATCCCAGCACTTTCGGGAGGCTGAAGTGGAGAGGTGGGAGGATCACCTGAGACCAGGAGTTCAAGACCAGCCTGGGCAACATAGAGAGACACCCCGCTCCATCTCTACCAAAGAAAAATGTAAAAAAAAAAAAAAAAAAAAAAAATTAACTGTGTGTGGTGGTATGCCCCTGTAGTCCCAGCTACTTGGGAGGCTGAGGCCAGACGATCATTTGAGCCCAGGAGTTTAAGGCTGCAGTGAGCTATGATCACACCACTGCACTCCAGCCTGGGTGACAGAGCAAGATTCTGTCTCAAAAAAAAAAAAAAAAAAAAAAAAAAAATTCCCACAAAAAACAGTGAGAAAAAACACAAATAATATTAGAAATAGGAAGTTACAGCAATGCAAAATTTTAAAAAATTAAAAGTATTATACATACTTGTGTATTATAAATTGAATGGCTAAATGAAATGGATGATTTTTCCAACAAATACAAAGTGATACCACAATAGAATGTTTTAAAGTCTGAAAAGACAAATAACTAAAGAGAAATGGATCAAAGAAATACACCTGCCCTCCTCCTCCTCCTCCTCCTCACTGGCCACTGCTGATCTGGGTTATTTTACAAGCAAATTCTTTTACTGTCAAGAAACTGATAAATACCATTGTCTAGAAACCATTGTAAAACCCGTGGCCAAAGATAGTGTATTTATTAATGCTTTGAGTCACAAACAACAGAAGCTACTCTGGTTAACTTAACCAGAAAAGAGGTTGATTGCAGGAGAGTTTGGAAACTAGTACTTTCAGTGGGACGACTAGAAAACTAGGTTTGAACGGGAACGAAAGGCCGATGGAGCACGACCAACCAGGATTGCACTAGAATCTGCTCAGGCCTCTGCTGCTTCCCCGCTGGACACTTGCTGCTGGCCACTCCCCCTCCCTGGACATCCCCCTTCCTGCTGCAAGACTTCCCCCCACACCACTACACTCTTCAGGCCACAACAGCCACCATGAAAAAAGTCTCTGCTTCATTCCTTCAAGGTTCAAAGTCCCCGAGAGAAGCATCTACTTGCTGTACTTGGTCATGAGAAAGTATATTTGGATGCTGGACAGCTTGGAGTTGAGCCCAAAGAGAAATTCTCCCTCGGGCCTGAATGGTCCCAGGGGTGTCCCCTCCTCCTCACCAGGGCTTGGTTCAGGAAGTGGCGTCGGATATGCTGCTGGCTAATGAGATACTAGAACCATTTTGTTGAAAATCTGGGGGAACATTCTTCCCGGCCCCCTGAAAGGCTTCCCTAAGCATCGCTCCCTTTCTCCTGTTGGATGTGAACAAGGAAGTACGTAGTCCCGGCTGCCTCTAGAAGCCACTCTATGACCAAGAGGAAAATAAGCTTTAGGATGCAGTTGGCCCTGGACAGCAGAGTTGCAGAAAGAACCTGGGTCCTGAGTGTATCACGAGCCTGATTACATCAACCAACCCAAATCCCACCCTATCTTCTGACCTCTTCTAGGGTAAGCAATGGACTTCCAAATCGTTTAAACCAGTTTGAATTGGTTTTCTGTTACTACAGCTTAAAGCATCCAGATTGACGTACTTTGACAGTGAATACATAATACATCCTTTAAAAGTTAAATTGTAGTGTAAAATTGGTGTAAGGTGCAGCGTCTGAAGGCATTCTTTGATAAGACCCAGTGAGCAGTCCCCGCTCCCTGCCAGGGATGGCCTCAGAGGTAGGGGGCACACGCTGCCTCCCAGCAGGAAGCACCGGGGTCCTGCAAAGGCAGCGTGTGTCCCTGCAGCCTTGGAGTTTGGCAGGCCTGTGTGACCAGCATCACAGTCCCCTCTCTGAGTTTCTTAGGACCTCATTCTTCTTGACTTCTCCACTGCCATCCCAACAGGCAGGGCAGGGCAGGGCAGCAGTCACCTACCTGGGTAGCGCTTTCATTTGTATCCGTGATTATTTTGGAGGGAGCCAGCTGGAAGACATCAAGTAAAAAACTGTTGCCTGGGAAACAAGACTTTTTTTTTTTTTTTTTTTTTTGAGAAACGTTGGGTTTTTGATCCTTCCTGAAACACTGAGCTTCATCTAAGAGCTTGAGCCACCAGGGTGACCCTGCCCCGCTAGGCTAGAATGCAAAACTTCAGAGCCTAAACTCGTTGTTGACTTTCTACTCAGCCTAAATGTTTTCAAGCTTGCTAGAGGGACGGCTCACACTCTATTCTCTGAAAGCCAGATTTACTCTGTCATAAACTCCACGCTGACGGACCATAACTAGAAACAGCAGTCTCTGAGGCCCTAGCCAGCTCTGCCTCTCCACCCTGTGGGGCTGGTGTGGACTTCTCTGGCATGTCCCTTGTTTTGGGGACCTCACAGAGAGGATATCTGTTGGGCCTCGAGATATCAGGATTATATATCATCGAGGAACTCCCTGTTTTTCCCGAGGTAACAGCTGGTTGTGACAGAAGCTAAAGTTCAAGGGTAGCACAACAGTAGGTTTAATAAAATATTAAAAACCACTCTGACCCAGGTAAACATGAGGGATGTTTAGCTCAAATAAAAAAGGTACTCCAAGTCAAAATTTTGGTTGCAAGTGATAAAAATCCAACTCAAACTAGCTTTGGCAAAAAGGGAATTCTTTGGCTCATAGAATTTAAGGAGGAAACACCCAAGCTGTGGGGAGCAGATGGGCACATGGGGGCATCAGGACAACCGGAACTAGCAAGTCAACTACGGACTCGACTGTCCCTGCGGCTCCTCTCTGCTTCTCTCTCAGCGTTGGCTTTTACTCTCTCTCACTGCAGGTATTTCCCACCAAGAGCTGACAATAGGACTGGCGGCAGCTTTGGGGCCGTGTGTTCCGGCTTCCATGGCTCTTTCCCAATTCCAGCACAGCTCATGGAGAAGAACTTGGACTCAGCCATTTGGATCAGGTACCTGGAAGAACCTCCTCTGGCCAGGGGAAGCTGGGATCCCATGTCACTGTGTGGATGGGGAAACGTGTCCATAAGGAAGAGGTTCAGGTGAACATTCCCTTACAGAGCCTCTTCCACGTACGAAAGTCAGTCAGCAAACATCAAAGCTGGGATCACCCTGCCCAGGTAACCAGGTATCAGATTTCCCAAGGGGATTAATGATGGCCGCACAACAAATTAGAGGGAGAGGCGAGACTAGTACTAGGGCTTGGTATTATTTTTTGTTTGTTTGTTTTTCTTTCTATATTAGAAGCACAGTAAAGAAAAATTTAGTATATTTCTCTACAAAAGAAATGTACTTCTCAGCTCCTTAGGAACCAGTGGCACACAGGCATTTGTAGACTAAGGGAGCTTGCTAGTTACTGCTGTTCAAAGAGGAATTGGGAATCACTTCCTCCTTCCATGGTAGAAAGGAGGAGGGGGCAGGGGGACAACTCACACGAGCCAGGCACTGAACTCAGGGCTTCACATTTGTCCTCTCATTTAATTTCCACAGAACACGGTGAGCAGGCATCCCATTTCACAGATGGAGAAACTAAGGCTCAGTAAAACCTAGTAACTGGCTTAAGATCTCCTAGTGAGTAAGGGGCTGGGCTTGCTGGCAGGCAGCAGGGTAGAGATACTCTCCATGGACCCCACCCACCGTGTGTGTGTGTGTGTGTGTGTGTGTGTGTGTGTGTGGAGGGGGCAGCTGACAGAGAACCTATTCAGTCCAGGCGTGGCAGAGACAGACTCTGCCGTCCATGCTACAGACCCCTAGTGAATCTCTGAGGGACATTCACCAGCTCAGGAGTTGCCTGTCCGCATCCTCCCGGCCCCACCGGGAAAGACAGCAGCCCTGGGCAGAGAACAGGCACCTGGGCCCAGGGAACTAGAAGCCGCCTTCAGCCGCTGGCCCTGCAATCTGCCCGAGGAGGCTCTTGCCAAACCCACCACATTGCCTGGGCCTTGAGGTCAGCAGCACCTGCCCAACTCACAGTTTGGAAGGTTGTTACAAACATTTTCTCTCTTAATAATGAGTAGACCAGGCCTAGTTTTGGAGTGTTCAGATATTTGACTTTCAACGATAGGCACATCATAATGAAAGTGGTGGATTATTCAGATGGGGTCTTACTGCAATGTCTTCCAAATTACATTAAAATATGTATTTATTCCCTTAGTAGTCTACAGAGTTGCTAATTTCTTCCATAATGTCACCTCGTGGTATAGCTGACGGTGCTAATGAAATAACAATTCTCACTATTGCTTCCTCTCCCCAAACAGTCATACCTTATAACCAAATCTCAGACACTATTCACACAACATCACTGAAGTACTTTTGGGGATGGTATTGTAAGGATGGATTTATGCCCTGAGTGTAAAATTCAATTTCTCTGTTTCAGCTGGCTGTCCAAGTGTAAGAAGGCTTGTCTGGTGTTTAATGGAGCTGTTTATCTGTAGATATAACCGCTAATGCAATGTGACTGGTACAGACCTGGAGTTCTGCCTTTTTTCCTCTGGCATGAGTTCCCCTAAACAAATAAAAGGGCTCTGGATCAGTGAGTGCCACAAATGGCCTCTTTTCTCATGGACATGGGGAATATTCAGTGAGCTGGAGGAATGAGCCAGACTGTACAATCTCCTTGTCAAGGCCCGTAGATTCCTGATCTAGAACATTTCCTACTGTGTGGTTCTGTGTTCTGGTTGCAGAAAACCTTTAAAACTAAGAATGTCTGGAATACGGACTTAGGAGAAAGTCTGGCCAGGAGGACAGCTCTATTCTAGCAATCTTATAGAAATTACTTCTGAGATTGTTATTATTGCTTCAATTCCTTAGGGCAAAATCTGCAAAATGCTTTAGAATCATTTTATGCAAAAAAAAAAAAAAAAAAAAAAAAAAAAAACCACCAAGAGCTGACTATTGTTAAAGATCGTTCCAAAATTGCTGACAACTAAAGAAAGTCTCATTCTGGTGAGGAAGTAAGTAACCAAAGTAATAAGCAAGGCTAATTATAGAAGCCTAAGAAGAGATGATGCTGCATATAATAATATGGTAGTTAACGTTACATAGTGCCTGCCATGTTCCAAGTGTTTTATATTATGTAAATCACTTAAGTATTAACCACCTGAGGACGCTGGTATTACTGTTATTCTCATTTTACAGATGAGGAAACCAAGGCCTAGATATTTATTAAAGAGCAAACAGCTAGTTATGCAACCTCTGTTGTTTTTGCCCAGCTAACACTCGTGTCTGCTTTGGCAAGAATGCCCCATTAATCTTTGGGGGATCAGCCCACCCACCCTCATTGCCTGTGGTTTCCTTGAGGTCACCAACTTCCCTCTTCCTACCCCCAGAGCCACTGGAGTGGGTATGAGACTCAGGCCTGGCCAATGAGCATATTCTCCCAACCCCGGCCACAATGACTGGTTCATGGATGGCCTTGGACACAGTCAAGCTGAAAACCTATGTCGAATGTTAAGAGAATTTCTCTTTGGGCTCAACTGAAAGCTGGGTGAACATAAGCCTGAGGCTTCTCCAAGTAGAGCAGGCAGTCTGAGAGTGGAGACACCCAGGGGAAAGCAGAGCTAAGGCTGGAGAGAGAATGGGCCTCATGGTATTGTCGAGGTCCTGGATTCAGCCATTCCCAAAGTCTGCACTGGATTTACCCCACTTTTTTAAAAAAAATATTTTAATTCACTGGTGTTTTGAGTGTGTTTGCAAGCTTGTACAACCATCAACACCATCTAATTCTTGAACAGTTTCATCGTCCAAAAGAAACCCTGTACTCAGTAGCAGTCACTCTCCATTTCCCCCTTCCACCAGCTCTTTGCAACCACTAATCTGCTTTCTGTCTCTCTGGACTTGCCTAATCTGGACATTCCATGTAGATAGAATCATACAGCATGTGGCCTTTTGTGTCTGGCTTCTCTGATTTAGCATAATGTCTTCAAGGTTCATCCATGTTGTAGCATGTATCATGACTGCATTCTTTGTTAGGACTGAATATTCCATTGTATGTTTATACCACATTTGTTTATCCATTGTCTCTTGATGTATACTTTGTTGTTTCCACCTCTTTTGGCTATTGATAATACTGCTGTGTATTCCTATACAAGTTTTTGTGTGAACACATGGTTTCATTTCTCCTGGGTACATACCTTAGAATAGCATTGCTGACTCATATGGTAACTTTGTGTTGAAACTTTTGAGGAACTGCTGTGTTTTCCAAAGTGACTGCACCATTTTACATGCCAACCAGCAGTGTATGAAGATTCCAATGTCTCCACATCCTCATCAACACTTGTTACTCTGTCTTTTTCATTATAGCCATTCTAGGGAGTGTGAAATGATATCACATTGTGGTTTTGATTTGCATTTCCCTAATGACAATAACATTGGGTATCTTTTCAAGTGTTTATTGGCTATTTGCATGTCTTCTTTGGGAAAATATCTCTTCAAATTCTCTGCCCATTTTAAATTGGGTTATTTTTGTCTCTTTATTGTTGAGTTGTAAGAGTTCATTATATATTCTGGATACTAGACCATTATGGAATATATGATTTGCAAAATTTCCTCCTGTCCTGTGATGTATTTTCACCTACTTGATAATATCTTTTGATACTCAAATGTTTTTAATTTTGACAACATCCAATTCATTTATTTTTCTTTGGTTGCTCATGCTTTAAGCATCATATCTTAAAGGATATATGCCTTAAGTGCTTAATCCATTGTCATGAAGATTTATACCCAAGTTTTCTTCTAAGAGTTTTATAGTTTTAGCTCTTACATTTGCATATTTATTTTGAATAAATTTTTACATATGGTGTAGGGATCCAAATTCATTCTTTTGCATGTGTACTTCCAGTTGTTCCAGCACCATTTGTTGAAAAGACCATGTTTTCCCCATTGAATTGTCTTGGCACTCTTGTCAAAAAAAAAAAAAAAATCAAATGACCATAAATGTGAGGCTGTCAATTTTATTCCATTGATGTATATGTCTGTCATATCCCTGTATAACACTGTCTTGATTATTGTAGCTTTTTACTAAGTTATCAAGTCAGGAGGGGCAAGCCTTCCAAATTTGTTCCTCTTTAAAGAGTGTTTTGACTATTTTGGGTCTCTTTAGGTTTCATATGAATTTTAAGATGAGCTTGTCAATTTCTGCAAACAAGCCAGCTTGGATTTTGATAAAGACTGCATTGAATCCATAGATCAAACTGGGGGTATTGCCATTTTAACAACGTTAAGTCTTTCAATCCATGAACATGGATGTCTTTCAATTCATTTAAGTCTTCTTTAATTTCTTTTAACAATGTTTTTGAGTTTCAATGTGCAAGTCTTTTTATTATAACTCTTTTAGTCTTCATTAAGTGTGATGTTAGCTGTGGGTTTTTGTAGATGCCCACCAGATCGAGGAAGTTCCCTTCTAATGTGAGTTTAGTGTTTTTTTTTTTATCAAGAAAGGGTGTTGGATTATGACAAATGCCTTTTCTGTATCTATTGAGATGGTCACATGTTTTTTTCCTTTATTTAATATAGAAGTTTATATAAAACTTGATTAATTTTCATATGTTTAACCAACAACAGGGGCTATTTTTCCTCCCTAAAGACATCTGACAATGTCTGGAGATAGTTTGGGTTGTCATAAATTGGGGGGGAAAAGGGGAGCTGCTACTGGCATCTAATGGGTGGAGGCCATGGCTGCAGCTAAACATCTTACAGGGCACAGGACAGCCCCCCATAATAAATAATTATCCAGCCCCAAATGTCAATAGTGCTGAGGTTGAGAACCCCTATATTACATAAACTACCACTTGGATTCTAAGTCAAAATAGAACAATCATACTATTTTGCCCTCTCTTGATGCAGTCTGGCATTTTCCAAGGAAGCAAAGTACCACCTTCATACTAGCCACCAGATGCTGAGTCTGAAATGAATGGTTTCTCAAGGGTCCCACTGGGTAGGGGGACCAGATATTTCATGCTACAAACCAAGCACTGTGAAAGAAGGCATTATTTGCAACTACTCCACGATGACAGGGATAAACCTGGAAGAACATCCTCCCCGCCCAACTTGAATTCACTGGTGAAAACATGGTAATAGCAAAGGTCTGTGCAGCAGAAAAGCTCAAATGCTGCAAAATATGTCTTGGTAATGTCTTCAAACCCTCCGAACTTAAAGGTGTGTTTTCCTCCAAGAGCTCAAGAACAGATTAGATTCCCAAA
This sequence comes from Eulemur rufifrons, assembly GCF_041146395.1. Classification (NCBI taxonomy): domain Eukaryota; kingdom Metazoa; phylum Chordata; class Mammalia; order Primates; family Lemuridae; genus Eulemur; species Eulemur rufifrons. The sequence goes on along the minus strand of NC_091010.1, from coordinate 62,526,351 downwards.
GGCTCTTCCAAGGTCCCTGTGCCCTCCACATGGATAACACTTAGCACCATCTGCTGGTAGCAGGCAGAGCTAAAAAGCTTTTGCTTTGCAGCCAGTATTGCTATTTTAGAAAATTCATCATTTGAACTTTGGCAAGTCAAAGATCTTCTATAGTTCATTTTGTCTTGGCAAACATGAGGGAAGTCATGTGTCATGATCATTTTTCAGAAGTGTAAGCTGAGACACAGACAGGCTGGGTTGGTGTCTCTGGCTAGCAAAGCAAGTGACTGGGTCTGGAATCTGGGTTTCCAGGGATACCAGCCCAGTTATTCCTTATGTCAAAAGAAAGGAACAAGTGGTGTCACATGCTAAATACACCTCAATGGGTATAACTAGATTTTCAAGGAAACCAGCAAAACATTTTTACTACAACCATATCTATCACCATAATTAGTGGTTGGGTGTGCTGTCTGTACTCCTACCCCCTTTTTCTTCCACTCAAGAGAGCATATCCAAATGTAAATGAGTAGAAGTAATTTCATTGTAAGGATAACCTTGCATACACTACACTGTATTAGAAAGAGATTTATTCACAGACTCTAACTAGTAATAGTAATTGCCTGTGATCCACCTCACAATCTATCACGACTCACCAGTGTCTTGGGCACCATGCTTGTGGGTGGCGTTCCCCTCCACAGAGCTCAGTCTCTGGGGAAATAAACACAAACAGTAAGCAATAAAATAAAATACTGCCTCCAGTGTAGGTCTTATAATTGTTTTTGTTGATTTTTCTTTTGAACTCGAAATCAAATCCTGTGGTTAAAGCTCATGGGTTTTAGGAAGATAACAGTAGATGCTTTGAGCAGTAGCGAGGTCTAAAGTGTGCAAACCAATCATGGAAAGATGGACTAGTGGACAAAATGTACACATGAAGGATACAGGGACTACAACTAGGGGTGAAGCCTTTTGAAAAGCAGTGAGCTCCTCCTCCCCCCAATCTAGAGGCTACTGATAAAGTGAAAAATTAGGCTGTGAGCTTGATGTGGGGCTTTATCACCCATCCCTCTAATTCTGCACTTAAAACTGGGAAATAGGTGCGCCGTATTTCTCCTTCCGTTGGTGGCAGCTGTAGGCAGAGTGGCTCCCTGACAACCAGAAGAGGAAGATGGATGATCCTGGCTCCTCGGAGAGTTCGTAATGGAGTTTTCCCCTCTACTGAGTTCCATTTTCCCTTGCCACCGATCTTGAGTTCTCCCTGGCACTGGCTGAAATATGCTGCCTTCTGTTTGCAGGAAAGTTTGACAGAGCAGTGAGCTGTGGGTTATAATCTGATCTGATAGGCACCCTGGGCTGTGAATCAAGGCCAAAAATGGCTGGGGCAGGACTGCAAGCCACGGAGAGTGTGCTGGGGGGCCCAGAGGATTCCGCAGAGCTGGTCTGTAAATCGGCTATCTTCTTCTTATCTCCCATTCCTTAGGGCTACTCTGTGTCCTTTTCATCCTTCCTCTCACCCCACCATGCAGAGCACTGCTGTGGCACTGCAGGAATCCCCTAAATAAAGTGTCTCTCTCCTTAGCAGCAATTGCTATGGAGAGAGTACCCTGGGAGAAGGAATGAGCCTAGGAACATCAGCCTGTTGGACCTCAGCTTGCAGAGCTGAAAGTACATCTTGTTTGACTCAGTGAATGTATAGTGGGTTTGAATATTATCCTACATCTCTGCACACAAGAAATGTCACAGTGTTTTTATTTTTCTAAATCAATTTTAATCTGCTCTGAGCTCCCACCAACTGGACTCGTGAGAAATTTAGTCTTGGTCACGGGATAGGAGTCCTCCTTCTCCTTCTCTGGGGTTGTGCGCAGGCCTAGATAATATGGCAGAGTCCAGGACATGCATTGAAGGCCTAAAGCTCATATTCCTTATTTAAGAAGTACCTCCCTGTGCCCGGAAGGCAGGTGGCTCCAGGGCTTCCTTGGAGGCTTTGTGGGAGGTCTTTGCCGGGGGCTGGGGGGCTCACTCCTGATTCACTTTGAAGTCCCTCAGAGTTCCCCCCAGAGCCCCAATCCCAGTGTGCTTCATGGGAAGAGGACATGGGTTCCTACTGTCCATGTGATCCTCAAAAACCCCAAAGTTCTCTTGAAGCCTGGAGAAGCTCTAAGTAACCTCACTTCCTCTCTGTGACTTCAGCATCACCTGACTCCTCAAATTCCATCCCATCCCCTCTCCTTTCTGTGACCCCAGATTTTTATTAAAGATCAAGGTGTCAGCAAAGCCAGTTCCTTCAGAGGGCTGTGAGGGAGAATCTGTTCCAGGCCCCTCCCCTGGTGCTTTGCCAGCAATCTTGGTGCTCCCCGGCTCCGGCTCCATCACCCTGATCTCTGCCTTCGTCTCAGCGTGACCTCCTCCCTGTGTGCTGTCTGTGTCCAAATCTCCCCTTTATATAAGGTCACCAGTCGTATTGGATTAGGGGCCCACAATACTCCTGCATGACCTCATCTTAAATTACATCTGCAATGACCCTCTTTCCAAATACAGTCACATTTCGAGGTACTGGGGGTCAGGGCTTCCACATATGAATTTTGGGGGGCACAATTGAACCCATAATGGTGACCAATTTTCCCTGTCCTGGTTGTAAAGGTGAAAGTCCCATGTCCCTAGAAACTTCCTCAGTCCCAAGCAGGTCATCCTAGTTGGGGATGATGCCAAAATAGTAACAAAAAATGTCAAATTCTTGGTTGTTTCTCAGGAACCTCAAAGGAAAGGCTGACTGGTGACAGATAAATTTGGGTGTTCCTGTGTTCCTTGGGTGAATGTCCCTTCTTTAACTCGTGACACATAGCAGATGTTCACTAAGCATTGATGGAAATGGAGAGGAGAGGCTGGAGGGGACAGAGTCCAGGGTTGGGCTACGGAACAAATGTGGGAGGAGGAAGAAGAGGACAGAGGTGGAATATGGAAAGGCTACTCTAGGGAAGGAAGACCAGAGGGAAGGGTAAGGTGTGGTGTCTGCCCTGAGATGTCAGGGTGCAGGGGGAGGGTCTGTGGGGCCTTACACCTGAGGCCCCCTTCTCCATGGGTGGGAAACCCTCACCTGTCGAGAGTCAGCTGCCATGCCTAGGAAGCCCAGCATCCCAAGGTTCTATCTCCCTGCCATGTTCTCTAGTTGCTACCACTTCAGAAGAGTGAAAAGTTGTTTCAACTCTTTAATCCTCCCATAAATTTGAAGATGATGAATATAGTGTGTTTAGAAAGTTATTTTTAAATGATGCTTAACACACTCATGTTTCGTGGTTTGGGTACAAGTCTCCAGGCAGGACTGATTGTATCAAGACAGAGGATTGAACTTCAAGCGGGAAAGCCATTTAGAAGAGCAGAGTCTCCTGATAAGAGAAGGTCCCCCTGCCCCACTGTGGTCAGCTGTTGCTGCTGTTTAGCAGTTCGGTTACAGGAAGCTGACACAGGCCCCTCCCAAACAATCCCTGTGTTGTTTGACATGATTTTGAAATAATCCCCGCAAAGCAAGTTTTCTGATTACTGATTCAGCTAATAGAGTAATCAAGATAAACTCTCTTTCACAAAAGCCACTACCATTTGTGAGCAGAGAAATGATTCCAGAAAAAGGTATGATTTTGACAAATTACAGCAGCTGCTCTTATTAAATAAACATTCCCCTTTCATAAGCTCAGAGATGTATCACAGCTCAGATGAGACACAATTGATTAAGGAAGCATATTTTCTTGTTTACATTCTGTTAACAATACTATTTTTCAAGCGACAATTAGGTATAAAGCAAGATTTATAGGCACTCCAAAGACTCTACCTAGAACAGGTTTTCCCTCCATTACCCAGAAATTGGTGCCCCTGTCCATACTACCAGCAGCCCAGTCCTAAAAGACAGTCTTCCTAGTTTAATTAATATCTCATTATAATTGGTCTATGGCAATCAAGATACCTATTTTACAGATGGAAAAAAATGAGGTACCTAGTGCCTTGTAGAAGTGTGATTAGGGAACCAGACAGAAGCAGAGTCATCTCTGAACTCGGCCTCAGTGTTCCGGGGACTCCAGCACGTCTGCCCATTGGTGTTTAAAGAGGTGTCTAATGTGACATTTTCTGTGGGCTCCAGACATTCACTCTTGCAGCCAAAGGCTTCCGTCTTCAGGAGTGTTGAACCTGTACCATCTGTTCCTTCTTGAAGAGTGATTATTAGTGAATATTCGGCTGTGCGTTAGTTTTCAAATCACTGCAGCATGCTTTCCTACTAATTAGCATCCACCACCTGCTGCTGGAAGCCAACCCAAAGGATCTGGCTGGCGTTCCCATCACCCAAACAGTGTACGTTGTATCCCACAGGTCATTTTTCATCCCTTACTTCCTCCCACCCTTCCCCCTTTTGAGTCTCCAATGCCCATTATACTATTGAGTGGTAGGACCTTGATCAAGCATTTGTGAGCTCATCCTGTGATGCCCTGTGGCACGTGCTAAATTGTGTGACAAATAATGAGATAATTGGAAAGCCACTCTTGGCAGGCTCTGTTCTCTCTGAATGGGCAGAAAAAGCAGAAACCCAATTTGGGGGCCCCTTCCTCATGATCACTATGTGCAAAAAGTTCTGCATAGTGAAGAATGTCATGTCATATATTCCAGATAACAAAAGGCACAGAACCAGTCTTATAAGGGAACAAAAGGCGCTGGAGCATGTACAAAGAATGCTCATTTTGGGTGTTCAGGCTGTGTGCAATTCTGCTTGAAAGGATTGTGGGCACATTAATTTTCAGTTCAGAAATTTTATCCTCATTTCTCACCCATCTTTAATGTGTGGTGGCTAATGATTTTAAATTCCTTGAACTTGTCAATGAAATAAGAATCTACCATTAAACATGTCCATGTTCTACTACCTGAAGAATTCTTTAGCAAAGTAAATCCTGATGCTCTAATTGATTGTATAAATTTTTGCTTTAATACGTAGAAACATTTAACTCAGCAAGGAAACAAAATGGATGGGTAATTTGATATCTTTTTCTTTTTTAATGTAAAAATATTATTTGAATGAAATGAGATTATAAGAGTTTGCTGCTAACTCTGAACAACTAGGAAATTTTGCAGTAAGCTATGAACAAATTTGAGCTTGTTTTTTATAAATGTCTATAAAATCTATAGTCACATCCCCTCTTTCAACCCTGATATTGGTAGTTTCTGCTTTCTGTTTTCTCAATCAGCGTGGATAGGTATCGTGCCAACCTGCTGAAGCAAATCGACATTTCTCAGAATCTCCTTCCCAGTTTGGTTGTGAGTCAGGGTGGATCTCAGGAGAAATTTACACAAGACTTGGAAGGCAGAATAAAGTGGCAGCTAGCGTAGGGCCGGGAGATCCTGCACATGGTTGGCTTTCTGCTGGCTCACCTTCCGTGTGGGGGCAGCAGCCAGACCTGCATCTCCTCTTCTCTTCCGCATCTCCTCCTTCAGCTCCTCCCAATCCTCGTCCTGGTGCACAGGCAGCGTCACAGCAAGTGCACCAGCAGGTCACTTGAGACACTGAAGTTGAGGAGCTAGTTAAAGACCCACGCAGGTTCCAGTCTGTGCCCCGGCATTCCAGCTGGTCTTCTAGGTTCCGGTTTGTCCTTGGTGTCTCCTGATTCACATCCACTTTTTGTTCCTGATGACAGACATTCAGGCTTTGGACATTCAGGCAATTGCTTCACACAGGCTGTTTAGCCAGTCTCCCCAGTTGCATAAAGGCAAATTCCTATAATAAATTCCATGTTCTATATCACACAGAGTGGCTCAGATTTTCTGATCAACCCGCAACTGATAAAATTAGTCCTGCCGGAGGGTTATCAACGTTACCATTTTATTCAAAGAACTATTGTCCTTATTAATTTACTTTATTATTTATCTATTTTCTATTTCTTTGAAATCTGCTCTTATCTTTGTATCTTTCCTCCCTTCCATGTATTTTGGGCTTAATTCACCCATATTTTCCTAGATTCATAATGTAGAAACTTATATTCAAAAAGAAGAAAGATTTCAAATCAATGATCTGAGATTTAAAGCTATAAATTTTTCTTAAATCAGTGTTTTAGCAGAATCTCTGAATTTCTGATGTGTTTTCAAATCATTTTTCAGTACAAAATATTTTCTTATTGCTTATGATTTCTCCCTTAACCTGAGCATTATTTAGCAGTGTGTTGTTTAATTTCTAAGCCTTTGGAGACTTTCTAGATATTTTATTGTTATTGATTTCTAGTTTAATTTTTTTGTGATTCAAAATATGCTTTTAAAAATTTCAATATTTTGAAATTTATTGAGACATTTTATGGCCTAGCATATGGTCTTTGTTGGTGAATGTTTCATGTGTTCTTGAAAAGTAAATGTATATTCTACTACTGTTTAGTAAATGCCAATTAGGTCAAGTTTGTTGATAGTCAAATCTTCTATATCATTACTCATCTTTTTTTCTTACTTTTTCTGCCAATTATTGAACAAGACAAGATCTCCAACTATGTTTATTTGTTTAATACTGTCATTTTTTACCTGTGGATTTTGAATTTCTATACACATTTTGTATTGATTTTTAAGGTCATGTACATTTTATATTCATTCATTCATTTAGTTAGTTTTCTGAGACATGGTCTCACTCCGTCACCCAGGCTGGAGTTCAGTGGCGTCATCATAGCTCACCGTAACCTTAAATTCCTGGGCTCAAGGGATCCTCCTGCCTCAGCCTCTCCAGTAGCTGGGACTACAGGCATGAGCCACTGTGCCTGGCCCATTTTGTATTGTGTATTCTGATGAATCAACTCTTTTACCATTATAAAATGTGCCTTATCTCTATTAATAGTCCTCGTCTTGAAATTTATTTTAACTGGTATTAATTTAGCCACATCATACCATCTTCCTTATCCTGGTACTTTGCAGTGTATGTCTTTTTCCATCCTTTCTCTTTTGGCCTATCTGGGTCTTTGTATTTAAAGTGCATCTTTTTTTAACATCTTTTTCTCTTTTTTGCCATAGTATAAGAAAAGCCATCAAAATTACTAGATGCCTTGTGATGAAAGAATAGTTTCTAAATGGTATCATGTCTGGGTAACTATAAACCATATATTAGCTTTCATGACTTTAGGCAAGTGATTGATTAAAACTAAAATTACCCTGTAATTTGTCAGTTGCTCAGCTCACACAGATCCTGTGATAGCTGTTTCTTAAATGAGAGAAATATGAGACTGTCAGAGAGAGTTTGGGCTGCTGGTGTTATATCCTGCAATAAAAATATCATTGGAATGAAATGAGATTATAAGAGTTTGCTGCTAACTCTGAACAAACACCATCATCTTGCAGCATCTAAGAGGATCTGCCAATGGCAGTTTGATGACTCTAACTGAAGCACTTATCATGGGAACTGAGGTGAAAAGAAAGAGAAAGAACAAAGCAATTTTTCCACTCTAAACAACAGGTGCCTTGAAATTAAACATCTTTAGCAATTAAATGACCTTATGTACCCGCTCTCTTTTCCTATCCATCACCAACTTGTATATTCCAATCTTTCAAATTGCTAGACTAAATTAAAAATGGTATTCGACACAGGGTCAGAAAAGTATGAAAATAATAGACATTATTATGATGATTATTACAATCTGTACTTAGTATTATCTTTACTTCTCCTTCTTTGCACCTAAGGTTTACACTTGTCTTGCACAGTGAATATTCAGGTCAATTTCAAGTCTAGAAATGTTTTTGAAAGACTTGTTTTTTTCCTTTTATAATCTGTGGATAGTTTTTACTAAAGTCCCATAAATAGTAGTTAAAAGCAGCGAGCAAATGTGCACTGCGAGACGAAGAGCACTTCTGTGATACCCTGCTGAAAAGGCAAATCCTGCTTCCGATCGTGAGGGAGTTCCAGACAAACCATACTGAAGAACATTCTACAAAAGGATTAGACTATCTTCCGCAAAAACGTCAAAGACAAGCAGCACATAAAGCTGAGGAATTCTGGCTACTATGTAGGGAAGAGTTATTATTGGCTGAGTTACAATTGAAGTTCTTCTGCAACAGACAAATGAAAGAATCTGGAGACGCCAGGAGAACAGGTCCCTCTTGTCCACCAGGGCTGGCCGCCCCTTGCCCCCATCTCAGCAGAGTCACTTGTCCTCAGTCTTGTAAAAATGAGCACTTACTTTCCTCTCCACATTGCAGAGGGAAACCTGGCATAAACTTCTAATCATTCTCTCAGTACCCAGTAGTATACATAAGTTACATTTCATAGCATTAACCTACTTTATAATGACTTCTTGGAAGCTGGGAATATACCCATAAGACTAATTCCATTCTAATAGATTTTTTAATACAACACCACTAAATAAAAGATGATCCTTCATAAGCAGCTTAAACAATCCAGAAAAAAAAAAAAAGAAAGAAAAAGAATAAAATGTCCTGCCAGTGAATGAGGGTGAGGATGGGAGAGAAATAAAGATTGGAAGTGCTTGCTGCCCTTAATCCCTGGTAATAAACAGCAGTTATTTTGCATTTTGACAGATCACTGACAAAACCATGTCATAAAACATACCCCAAAGCAAAACAGCCTGAAATCCTTGTGCATGATACAAAAACATTCAAAACAACACACCGATCCCAGGCCAACTGAAGTTTATCCACCACGGTACAGCAGGAGTGTACCTAGGTGAGAGGGAACTGATGTTCATTCATCCGCCTGCAATGTAATACTTCAAAGCTTGCTTATCCTCAAGAGTTTCTGGCTAAACTCTGTCTTTCAAGATATTCTCAGCCGCAGAAATTCCCCCTTCACAAGCGATGAAGCCTGCGCTCTGGATCGCAAAACACCATTAACCCCAAGCAAGAGTTTTGAACTCCTGCCCTGACATGCTTATAACCTTATAGTCAGGGCATAAACAGCACTGCTAAAGTGCGGCCAGACAGGCACCGCGGGTCTCAGTAACTCCGACACACAGAGAGAAGTCTCTGCAGAAGCCAACCAGAGGGTGCTGGGGCGGAACGATGGCCTTTGGGGCCAGAAGTCCAGCGACAGGCCAGTGTCAGCCCCGCTGAACAGTGTAACAGAAAGAGAGAGAACTCGAATTTCTTTCCAGTCCTCTCTTACTATTGCTACATAATAACTGTGCATATTTATGGGGTATATGTGACATTTTGATACATACATGCAATATGTAATGATCAAATCAGGGTAATTGGGGTATCCATCACCTCAAATATTTACCATTTCTTTGTGTTGAGAACATTCCAAATCTGCTCTTCTAGCTATTTTGAAATATACAATGAACGACTGATAACCACAGCCACTTTACTTAGTTGAACACTAGAACTTCTTCCTTCTATCTAACTGTATTTTTGTTCCCATTTCAGCATCTCATCCTTTAAGAGTTTCTGATTCAATCAGTCTGGGGTGGGGGGCGGTAAGCACTCTTAGTTTTAAAGAGTGCTTCTAAGTGATCCTGAATAGCTCTTTTCCATGGATTCCAGAGCATAAGTTTCTCAATGTAAAACCCCAGTTGGCTTGTGAGAGAAAACTAGTTTGTCTCTCTGACATGCAAGGTGGGTCTCTCCGTATAGAGCAAGTGTGACAGCAGCTTTGCCCATGAGGACGATCCACCAATTGAGCCCCCGGTCTGGGTTTAGAAGTCAGCTATTTACAAACTACTCAAACTCCTCCTCCTCACTGGGTAGGAGCCCCAGGTTCACCCAATCCTTGTCCAGGTAACCCCAGGTGAGCTCCTGTGGTCATACTCAGACAAAGCAGCTTGCTGCCCCACACTGACCTGTATGTAGCAACCTCTTTAAAATGAATGAACGCCACAGAAGGCAGCTCCTGGGCTACCTGCCACATCATAGCAACATCCATGCCTCGAATAACAGTTGGTGAAATACGACAAATGCACATGAGAATGTAGGATCAGACAGTTTATACCAAGTGCCAAATGAAGAGTTTCATCAATAAGCAACATAAGAGTGAAGAAACACAGCCAAGCCTTTGGGATAGGGTGGGCCCGGAAGGCTTCCTGGAGGAGGCAGATGAACCAGGGAGGATGGGCAGGATATGAAGAGTACAGAGAAGAGGGTAGGCCCTTCGCAGAAGAGAATGGACTCCACTATCATCACAGTCACTTGTTTGGAGGAGAAAAATAAGGATTATCACTTCATTTTCAGATGCTTGCATTTGAAGGCCACTGACCTTATCAGTGAATATAAAGCGTAAGCTCTTGAGATGAGCTTCCTGGTTATGTAACTATGGGAAAAATAGAATCCTTTTCTGTAAAACTGGATTAACAATAAGATCTGCCTAACATGTAACGATGATGATCATATAACGCACGTAGTGTGCAGTACAGAGCCTGGCACATCATAAGCTTCCAATAAATGCTGGTGATGATTATTGCTATCATCATTAATTGAAGGCTTGATCGATTATTATAATCACATGGGTCAGACATTAGCTCTCAAAATATTAAGGAAAGTTCTTGGTGAAAGAAGATGCATCTCCCTCACTGGGATGGAGGCAAAGCTGACATTAACCTTTAAGGCTCGCCATGTTTCGGGAATCATCAGCTTAACCCTAGATCTATCTGTGCCCAGTGGATAAATAAGCTGACGTCTTAGTTTGCTAGAACATCCATAAGGTGCCACAGACTGGGTGACTTAAACAACAAAAATTCATTTCCTTGTCATTCTGGAGGCCAAAAGTTCAAGATCAAGGTGTCATCAAGGTACCTCCTTGGCTGGCAGGTGGCTGCCTTCCTGCTGTGTCCTCGAATAGTTGCTGCTCTGTGAATGCACATCCCTGATGTCTCCTTTTGTGTCCAAATTTCCTGTTCTCATAAGGACGCCGGTCAGATTGGATCAGAGCCTATCCTAACAGCTTCATTTTAATTTAACCACCTTTTTAAAGACTTCTATCTACAAATATAGTTACCATCCAAAACACTGGGGGCTAGGACTTCAACGTAGGAATTTTGGGGGGAACACAGCTCAGCCCATAACAGCTGAGTTCTGCTTTCTACTCTTCTTCTGTTAATATAGAGGAGAGGGAGGTTTTGTGTAGGGAGAAAACCTGGAGTCCTTCAAGTGTGTGTGACACATGGTTTGTGTGCTAGCTCAGCCTGGCGAAGCTGTCTGCAGCAGTCATAGCACGTGCAAACCAACAACTTTCAGCATAAACAAAACAAATCACTTCCAAAGTGTTTCTGAGAAGTGAAAATGAGTTTTTAAATATGAATCATTTGTGGAACATAATCACTAATACATTCAGCCAATATTTCTCACTAATGGATGGGCTACAAAATGAATTTATAGCCAATATCACATAATGAAATATGTGCACTCTTTATAATTACTAATGATTTAGAGTAGATCATTGCCTTGCTTAGTAAATGGAGTTTTCATATCTTTTAAATTAAATTAAATAAAATGAAGTTATATTGATGGTATTCAGCCAAAAGGAAAGGCAAAAATAAGGTAGATTTTTCTTTATAAGGGTTTGAGTGCACATGTGTATTTTTAACATGCTTTCTCAACTTTTATATTGCTGATGACATAGAAAGTTAAATTATTGGCTTGTGGTGCTCAAATGCAGAAGGGATAGACATTCCTAGTCAAATTATTAAGTTACCAAGGTTTGGTCTAGTAAGCTCCTTTAAAGTTTTTTTGTTTTGTTTCATTTTTAAGTAAGTACTTAGATCTTCAGAGTGTTTAATTTGTATGGGTCTTTTCTTAGGCAGCATATAAAAGAAAATTAAATTCATTTTAAAATTCCTTCCACACTAATTGCCTGGGGTATCCGCTTGACCTTCACCAACACACACACACACACACACACACACACACTTCCTCTTAACAGTAGTTCAAGTCTAGAAAGTTAAGTTTGATTCCAGGGTTATTTTGCAAATTCTCTCATGCTCTTTTCCTAGCTTGTAAAGTCAGCCCCAACACAGACTAAAATAGTGCCTATTAGGCCTTTGGGTATCTTGTTTTGTTTTACTTATGAAAAGTATTCACAACTGATTTTTTTATTCTTGAATCTAATTTCCCTTTCCAGGAAGGTCTCTGACTTGGGTTTTAAGTGTCCCATTAACCAGAATCTAATTCTGTAATTTATGGCCAGCTATGAGGATTGGTACCAGGAAAAGATGTTTTGTGATATAGACCTAATTTACATGGCTTGACAGACTTACAAGATATAGAATTAGATCTTAAAGCATAATTCTCCCCAGTGATGGGATGACCAAAAAGAATTGCTGTGTTCAGAAGAATTGTAATATTCCCTTTCTTCTCACTTATATCATGTAAATCATTTTATGCTGTAACACTACTGAACACACACACACTCACACACATACCCATACACTAACTAAAATGTTTTTGGGATATTTAATTAGGAATGTCCCTGTTTTATTGGGCAAAAGTAATTCCAGCCTGCTTCATCTTAGAGAAAGAGGGAGGGCAGAGCTTGGCCCTGGGCCATCCACTGACAGGTGGATGCTCTGCTCTTACACCTCTGCTAGCAACCTTTGAGTAAGGCTTCCATGAACTTGCTGACTTTTAACAGGTCTGTAATTGCCCTCTCAAATCACCTGAAAAATACAGTCTATTAATCAGCACCTTCATAAAGGTAACTTGTCAAGGGAAAGACTACAGGATGCGTAGGACAGAGGTGGGACTTTCCAAGCGCAGTTCAGAAGCCGCAGTATAGCACCGTGGTCTCGAATTCAGGCCCTGGACTCGGATGAATCCACATTTGAGCCCTGGCTCTGTAAGTTACCAGCTTGAAGGAATTAAGTAACTTATCCAAAGCCACATAGATACTACGTACCTGCTGCATACGGTCGTGAGGACTAAATGACACCAAGCAGTAGCCTGGTGCCTGGCACATTCCAGATTGTTGGCTGCCACCATGCCTTTTACTGTGATGCTTACGTGGGCACAGCTCTGTGGAAACTTAGCCATGGTTTGATATAAGCAACGTCAATAGAAAATTTAGTGAAATCAACTGGTTTGTGATCAACTTGATCCTCTTTTTCCAAATTTCTACTTCATTCTGTGCTACATTGATATACTTTAGCACAAAGAATTGAAGAAACTGTAATTGATTAAGGACCTGCAAGCCATTCCAAGTTTTTCAACAAAACCTGTGAAAGCTTTTTGAATGGGTGACAGTCTATTGCATGGAAGTGAAATTTTCATATAGATATTTAAGTCTCTCTCAACATTTTATGGGGATCCAAGGGCAAATCTATTTTCATATTTCAAAATAATAGGGTTGTTCTAAGAAAGGCCCTCCAATAGCATCTATTTGAATCCCTTGCTTTGAAGATGAAGAAACTGAAGCAGTAAAAGATGAAATAATTGACATAAGGGCACATACAAGGCTACTGGTTAAATTGTCTTGAGTATTGTTATAACATGATTGTTATTTTTAAGGTATTTTAACAATATTATGGAACATTTTGAAACATAAGAAGAAGAAATTCACTTCTAATTCCTCCAGTCTTAACTAAGTATTTTACAATATTTTTCTTGCAATCATCTTGTTCTCTATTTCTATGGTCATATTTTCTAAGACCTCTAATTCCTATGATATATTATTATTTAGAATCCAAGATCATTAAATAAAATGAGCTCCTAAGCAGTTCTAGACAGGGAATGACATTGACTGGAATAGTATTGGACTTCCAAGGTTCTCAATCCGCTTGGCATAGACATTCTTTTAAAAATGCTTTCCCAACATCAGTGAAACATAGTTGGGTATTTGCACTTCACCAGAACTTACTTTAAAACCAAAATGCCATTAGATCACTTTTTTTATGTATGTTTCCAAACTAGGCCTCACTAAACTGACTGGGTTTGGGCAACATGTAGACTCAACCCAGGTCGCTGAGCCACGAGGCTATCCTCATTGTCATTGGAATCTGCCTTGTTCTTTCTGTACCACATCCACATCCATTGTGTTATTCGGTCCCCTCACTGACACTCTAGACAGGTACTGTAGTGACTCTTTTCCAGATGAAGGACCTGAGACTCAGGGAGCAAGAGTTCAACACTGTAAATGTCTGGAAGTCACACCTGCTGACTCCAAGGTGTGGGCTTTACAATCAGACTGGCCTAAATTGGACCTGAAGTGTACATTATTGGAATCCTTTAAATGGAGACTAGGCTAAGGAGTAGTAGAAAAAGTTTCCTCAATTAAATAGGAGGTTAGATTAGATTATCTCTAATGTGACTTCATCCCCTGAAAGCCTATAGTTCTATGTTCCTACCCCTTCAAATGAGTCCTGGTATTGGATGGTAGATGGGCACAGAGTTGCCAACAAGCAAAATATTCTGCTCAAAAAGCTAGGACCCAGTGGCCCAGTTTTAGAGGAGTATTGCATCTGAAGAATTGTAACCTATGTAAAAGAATTAATTTAAGTCTCTCTCAATATTTCACGGGGATCCAAGGGCAAAATCTACAACTCTTTATAACTTGTTTTCTCCTCTTCTCTGCCACCCTCAAATACTTGGAGCTTTCTCACTCTTCCATGCTACAAGCACCCTTTCCCTCATCCATACAGTCCTGTCCCTGCCACCTTAGTGTTTTCTTCCCCTATCACAACCCACTTGACCAATCACATCTTTCCCCTTCCATGAAGCTAACTGGGGAGTGTGTTCTGTCTGATCTCTTTTCTCATAAGACATCCCATAACTTTTGCCCTTTCTGCTCTCAGAGAGGATGAAGGACAAAGCAAAGTTGGCAATTCTGAAATTGTTATATGTAGGCAGAGGATAAAGTCTGAAAATTTCTGCGCATTAGAAATATCATGTCCTCTCACACAGAGGAAGTTACTTCCCTAATGTTCTTTGTCATGCATGAACTGGCTGGCATCCCTGAGTGCCCATGGTGCCCGAGAGCTACCAATCTGACATCATCCACACAGAGGGCGCCTTCCGAATGGGCCGTCTCTGCAGCGATATTACAAATGGAAGGCAATGAGGGAGACAGACCTACCTGGAGAAATGGAAGTTGTTTTGCACCCTTAGGCTGGCATATGCTGCCCAACTGAGGGCCAGCACTGTGAGACTTTCATGTGAGGAAGACTACCGTCTGCCACGAGGCTGCGTCTGTATCCACAGGGTGGAGGACAGAATCTCACCTCTCAGCTCGTGTAGCTGCATGAACGGGCTCTGAAATTTTTCATTAACTGATGCATTAAGATAATGGAAAAATAATGACACGCACAAGACAATTGCTTTCATTATAATGTAGGAATTTAAATCAGAACATCTTTTTTTACCCACTCCCCCCTGTGTAGTTCAGAAAAGACTCTTTGGGGTTTTAAGCTCTCTCTCTCAGAGGGAAGGATGCTTAAATAAATTCTATAACTTTACTTCATTGTCTCCCAATGCTTAGAACCATATATGTATGGAGAGACAGGTTTGTTTTCCTTTCCTCCACATTTTCCCTACCTCTATCACCCCAGGGAGAGCACCTAGGAGTCTTCAGCAAGATTAATAAAGAGATGGAAAAAATTTTTTGGTGGGGTGGCATAAAAGCACATTAAAGCTGGCAAATTTGGCTAGAAAAGGTTTTATTTGTCCTCTAAAAGCTCAAATCTAAAAAGTCTGAAAGAGTCAAGTCTTCCTTCAGCTAAGTGTCTGCCGGAACTGAGCCAGATGATGCTCAGAACCAGAGGACCCAACATATACTTCTGGGATGCAGCCAGGAGCCCCAGGGTGAACAGAGAGCCCAGATGATCCGGTGGTGAGGCAGGGAAGGAGACTAGAAAGAAAGGAAATGCTCAGGTGTGTACCCAGGTTGGAGTCTCTACGGAAGGATCAGAAAACTAAAACATGTTTGTACTATCCTTCAGACTCTAAGTGGGTAATCAGCCAAATATAAGGCTTCTTTTCAGGTAATACACCACAGCTACTATTTTAAATGGTATTATAACTACATATAACTAATTTACAAGTGCTCAGTTGCATAAACTCTTACGACATAAAAATTCCAAGCTAGAAGTGTAATAGTTTCCTTTAAAAGGGTCAGGGAAGATTGGACTATTATCTCAAAAGCCATATTTTTGTTGGTGGTCCATTTTTTTTGTTGTTGATTGATTCATGATTCTTTGATAACAGCCCTGACTCTTCATTAGCAAGAAGAGTCAGGGGTTGAGTTGTGTTTCCTCCCAAAGATATATTTATTGCCTAACCCCAGGTACCTATGAATGTGACTTTGAAAATAAGGTCTTTGTGGATGTAATCAAGCTAAGATGAGGTTACACTAGATCAGTGTGGGCTTTAAATCCAATACAATTTGTCTTTATCAGGAGAGGGAAACTTGGAGACAGATGCACTTGGGAAGGAAGCAGTCTAATCAAGACTCTTGGATAATATCAAAAGACCTAGGAAGTTGGAGAGTGATCCACCTTCAACAGGTTACCATCTGTGCAGGAGGCAGAGAGAAAGAGAGGATTGACATTGATTTAGAATGAGATTGTAAGAAGAACATATCTACTAAAATTCAATTGCACACTCACTAGTACTATGTACTAAGCCTTTCTCCTTCAACCCTTGCATTGATAGAAATGTTTCCCCATTTTATTAAATATTTTGCAACAGTAGAGAGATAATCCAGGCACAGAATTTACTGTCATAGCTACCATGTAATTTCCACCTGGTTTCTGACAATAAAATGGATTTTGCTTTCTGCAACAAAGTGTCTCTATCATCACTATTATGTATCATTATTAACAAACAGCAAATGCTAAGTTTTTTATAGTTTACAAATCATATCTAAACAAACAATTTTATTTCATGCTTTCAACACTGTAAGGCTGTATTATCAATACCTTCTAGTGCTATTGTTTTCAATTCCATTCTACAGGCTTAGGGTTGTAAAGCTAATAAGTGATTTAGTCCAGGGTTTGTGACTGTAAATCTATCATTCTCCTCCTAGTGCCTCTTGAAATATTACCCCAACATCTAATGGCTAATTCTCTACCTCTATAAACTGTAGGTGTTATTTCAGTTCCTCCAAAAGTATATGCCAAGATGGGATTAGCTGTGCAAGAGATTTATTGAGGGACATGCCTATGAAGGGGAGGCAGCTGGAAGAGCTCTTAGATGGTGATGCAGGTCTGACCCCTGTGAGTGAGAGGTGGCGAGAAAGGTTGGGCCGCAGTCATCAGACTGCACTGCAGTTCCAAGCAAGTTTCAGCAAGACTAACAGAGGGCTCTCAAGCCAAAGCCTTATGTAAGGATTCTCACATCTTGGAAGAATGGCTGTCACCAGATAATGCAGCTGTAAGGAGGACTCACGGCTTCCCCACCTACAAGTAAATCTGAAGAACTTTACACTGAAGGTCAAAAATCTTACCTCTACCTCACCCCCTCGAGAGCCAGGCAAAGCTAAATTTTGTGGTTGGACTCTACCCTGCTGTGCTTGGAATAGACTCAGCAGCTTTGCTGATTTTCACTCCTTGATGAATGTTTAAAAAGCAGATCCCAACTGAGCTGCTTCTTTTTTCCTTTCTGATAATAGCCCTGAACAGTGGGTAGGAAGAGGCTGCGGATGTCTGAGTGTAGAACTAATTGAAAGTATCCACTGGAACTAATGACACTAATGGGGATGGAATATGAATCTCAGAATTCTGACAAGTTTGGTCAAAGCTTTGAGGCCAGCACCTTACACCTGCCGCATCTGCTTTGTGCCGCCCACTTGCCTCTCAACTCCTTGCACTCTTTGATTTCTGTTCCTCTGCTGATGTTAGTCTCTGGGAGGTCACAGACGACATCCTGCACACCACATTTTACAGCCTTTCCTCGGCCCTCTTGTGCTCCATCTCTGTGTGAGGTGCCACTGCAGACCTCCACCTCCCTCC
Organism: Eulemur rufifrons; assembly: GCF_041146395.1. NCBI lineage: Eukaryota > Metazoa > Chordata > Mammalia > Primates > Lemuridae > Eulemur > Eulemur rufifrons. The sequence goes on along the minus strand of NC_091010.1, from coordinate 62,508,490 downwards.
CTGCCGCTGGCGTCTCCACGGGTGTGTTTTCTGTTTGCTTTCTGCCTCTTGATAGCTCCTTTCTGTCTTCACTCACTTCTAATCTTCTTCTCCCCAAACAGAGAGATTCTCAAGGCTCTTCCCTCAGCCTCAAGTGCTTAATAAGTGGTGCGTATTATGATTATTCTTCTAATTGATTTTAATTTTTATAGACATAGGTACATGTGCGATTGGTTGCACTTATATATTGCATAGTGGTGAAGACCTGGCTTTTTGTGTAACCATCACTCGGTTAGTGTACATAGTACCTATTAGATAATTTCTCATCCTACACTCCTTTTCCACTCTCCTGACCTTCTGAGTCTTCAATGTCTATAACTCTACTTTCTATGACCATGTATACTTGTTACGCAGCTCCCACTGATAAACAAGAACATATGGCATTTGACTTTCTGTTTGTCAGTTATTTCACCTAAAATAACGGCCTCCAATTCCATCTAAGTTGCTGCAAAAGACATGACTTCATTATTTTTTATGGCTGAGTAATATTCAGTGGTGTCTGTACCCAATCTGCAGTTGATGGAAACTTAGTTTGATTCCATATCTTTGCTGTTATAAATAGTGAATAAACATATGAGTCCAAGTGTCTTTTTAATATATTGATTTATTCTCTTTCGGTAGATACCCAGTAGTGGGATTGCTGGATCGAATGTTAGTTCTATTTTTAGTTCTTTGAGAAATCTCCATACTGTTTTCCATAGAGGTTGTACTCATTTACATTCCCACCAACAGTGTATCAGTGTTCCTTTTTCCACATCCTCACCAGCATCTATTATTTTTTAACTTTTTAATAATGGCCATTCTGACTGGTGTAAAATGGTATTTCATTGTGCTTTTAATTTGTGGTTTAAATTAAATCATGATTAGTGATGTTGAGCATTTTCTGCATATGTTAGTGGCCATTTGTATGTCTTTTTTTGAAAAATGTCCGTTCATGTCTTTTGCCCACTTTTTAGTGGTGTTATTTGTTTTTTTCTTGTTGTTTAAGTTCCTTGTAGATTCTGGTTAATAGTCCCTTGTCAGATGCATAATTTGTGAATATTTTCTCCCATTCTGTAGGTTGCCTATTTACTCTGTTGATTATTTTCTTTGCTTTGCAGAAGCTTGTTAGTTTAAGTAAGTCCCATTTGCCTTTTTTGTTTTTGTTACATTTGCTTTTAAGGTCTTAGTCATCAGTTGTTTGCCTAGGCCAATGTCTAGAAGAGATTTTCCTACATTTTCTTCTAGGATTTTTATAGTTTCAGGTCTTACATTTAAGTCTTTAATCCATCTTGAGTTAATTTTTGTATACTGTGAGAGATATGGGTCCAGGTTCATTCTTCTGCACACAGCCAAGTGCATGTTTTTGTCTACTTTCTTGAAGATCAGTTAGTTATAGGTATGTGGTTTTATTTCTGGGTTCTTTATTCTGTTCAATTGACCTATATGTCTATTTTATACCAGTACCATGCTGTTTCGGTTACTATAGTCTTGCAGCATAATTTGAAGTCAGGTAATGTGATACCTCCAGCTTTGTTCTTTTCGCTTAGGATTGTTTGTGCTGTTCTCATTCTTTTTTGGTTCCATATGAGTTTTAGGACTGTTTTTTCTAATTCTGTAAAAAATGACATTAGTATTTTGATAGGAAATGAATTTGTAGGTTTGTTTTGGAAAATATGGTCATTTTAATAATATTGATTCTTCTAATCCATGAGCATGGGATGTTTTTCCATTTGTTTGTGTCATCTATGATTTCTTTCATCAGTGTTTTGTAGTTTTCCTTGTAGAGATCTTTCACTTCCTTGGTTAAATATACTCCTAGGCATTTTATTTTTTCAGTTATTGAAACTGGGATTAAGGGTTTTTGTTTGTTTTATCTTCCTGCAAAGCACAGGCAGGGAATTGAGTTCTTGATTTGTTTCTCACCTTGGTCGTTATTGGTGTATAGAAATGCTACCAATTTCTGTGCATTGATTTAGTATCCTAAGGCTTTACTGAATTAATTTATCAAATCTAGGAGACTTTTGGAGGAGTGGAAGGGAGTAGAGTGCAGTGGAGAGAGCTCTGGACACGAAGTCCACAACTCTGAATTTCTCCCTTGTTCTGCCTCTCTCTGCCCATGTGAGCTGGGTTATGCCTCGGTTCCATCCCCCCTGTCCTGCAGCACCAAGAGTCTATGACTCTGTGTCTGGTTCACTGTGCTACTTGCAGGGGACAAGGTAGAAATGAGAGTGACAATCCTTGCGCTCATGCTATGCTGGAGTCTTTTGAATTGATTTGACTTGGTTATTCAAACGAGTCTCAGCTGGCTTGGGAAGAAGACATGCATCCTCCCGAAATGTGTTGGCTCTTCTCTAGAAGTTATAAATATGCAAATGACAAAGGTGCTGGTTTATTAGAAGCAAAGAAAGAGGTTCTCTTCCCTGGGAAGCCCCTAATGGTGGGAATTCCCAACATCTATACTAACTGGGCATTCTATTAATGTAAAGGAGCCCATGAATACTGAGAACTTGGTCACGGGGTTTACATAAAGGTGAAGATATTTAGCTCTGGCACACCAGGGATGACCTGGGGTAGAGTGAGGGGCTTTGCCCACACTGAGCTCTAGGAGGGAAGGATGGGGCCTGAACCATGGCTTTGCTTAGCTCCCCACCTTGTAATTTATCAAACACCCAATGATGAAATATTATATAGCCATTAAAAATAGTGAAGAGATGTACATCTACTCATATAGAAAAATATCTTTACAATATTCTATTAAATAAAAAGCTGGTCATAAAACATTACATATAATAAAATCCCATTTTAATTATACACTGTCTATATAAGTTATATAAAATAGCTAATATTTTCTGAGAATTTACCAAATACCAGGCACTGATTTAAGACTTTACACATATTGTTTCCTTTGATCATCCCCAAACACTGTAAGGAAGTTACTATTTTAAACACAAGTTATACAAATGAGAAAATTGAATTAAACAAACTTTAAGTGAATTTCCCAGATCAGAGACTCAGTAAGTGATGGAGCCAGGCTATAAATCCAATTACTCAGAGTCTGGTACCTAGGCTCGGCCATCAGACTACACTATGCAAAACCTCTGAAAAGTTTAAAGCAAAATGTTGAAGGTGGTTATTTCTTGAAATGGGTCATTTTCTTCCTTTAGTTTATCTTTAATATAAACATTATGAAAATAATGTGCATATATAATGAATTTACCTAATAAATATCTAAAAACAACAAACTAATGGTAATTAAGAGAAAAAAACAATCAGAAAGGTAATTAGAAGGAACAGAATCTGAAAAAAAGACTTTTGAAAATCTTTATTTCTGTCTATTGAGATCTTGGAGGCATTTCGCAGGCCACTTTGCAATACTATTCATCTGCCTATAATCTTTTTAAATACTCCAAGGTTTAATTGTTTAGCTGCTTAATGAAACTGATTCCCTTTGAGATTCTCTAACAAGCTTAATAATGACTTTCAAAAAGAGCGGAGCAACCAGTTAAATGGAATTACATAGGCATGACTATTTGCTGCTATAAGTCAATTGTGATATTCTCAGACTTTGTAATTGGTTGTGATCTTTCTGACTCTGGGGAAAATGAACATCTCCTATTTCTCAGTTTGTCAGCATAAAAGAAAATCTCTGTAAAGCCTTGCTTTCTGATATGTATTTTGCTGTGAGATGTTGAAAAACATACACTTTCAAATGCTGAATGGACACTTTTATTAAAGGTCATGCTGACCACTGGAAAATTAGCTGGTGTCTATAACTCCATTTGTCTTAGCAGTTCAATTCGTCTTACAGTTTCAGGGCACTGGAGTGGGGTGGAGGGAAGTAAAATCAATATGATGCCCAAGGTGCAGTCTCCGAATTTGAAGCAGCACGGCTTCCTTTGGATCGGGAGATGATGACTAGTGGATTGTACCAGTGCTGTGACTTTACAGAGCACTAGCATTCAGGGGGTTTCTGTGAAATTCTCCAGATCTCCAGGGCCATTAACCAACAGATATTCCAGGGGAATTCAGGCTTAGGGCTTAGATCTATCCGTGGGCAGCATACAGTCAAAGACAGAAAGTTCTCATTCATCAGTCCATAGCTTTAGCTCATTTATCTTTAGAGTTTATAGCCAGAGATAAAGAACTCTTGTGTATCCTTCAATATGACATTGGGACCATTGGGACATGAAAATATGAGATTCTCAGTGTTAATTCTCTCCACCACAGTGATTGCCTTATTAATGCTGGTAGAGATCTGTGTTCCCCAAGGGAGAAGACAACTCAATAATAATACAGTTGCCTGTTGGTGTCTGCAGAGGATTGGTTCTACAACCCCCACAGATACCAAAATCCACAGATGCTCAAGTCCCTGGTATAGTGTAGTATTTGCATATAACCTAACGCATCCTCCCGTATACTTTAAATCATCACTACTCACAATACCTAGTACAATGTAAATTCTATGTAGTTATTGCACTGTATTTTATATGTATTATTTTTTATTTTTGTATCATTGTTTTCAAACATTTTCTATCTTTGATTGGTTGAATCCACAGACGTGGAGCCCACAGATGAGGAGGGTGGGCCGTAGTTACCATCACAGCTCCACTGTAGCAATCATCAGAGTCTGCCTCCTATCGGCCAGGTATACGTGTAGACACAGCTTTGGTAACACTAATAGAGCAACCGTAATGGATTCCTGCTCAGTGACCCATGCCCACGAGCTGTTGACATACTCTGTGTCATTAAATCCATCCCCTTCACCCAGGGAGGAAGGTCCCCTTTTTATCCCCATTTGCTCTGAGGTGAGGCCACTTGCCCAAGGTTACAAAAGCTGCTGCAGAGGGGCAGAGGGGAGGCTCGTAGCCCCATGTGCCCAACGCTGAAGCCCCTGTGGGTTCAGTCTCTGTGCTGTGTTGTCTCCACGCAAAACAATTTTCAATGTGGAGGACACCCAGACCGGTGTCCTGCAGCAGCAGGGCTGGTGAGGGGGTGGGGGAAGGAGGCCCCATCACAGTGGCAAACCCAGGAAGCGTATGTCTAGTGAATGGTCCTTCCCCTCCCCCAGCAGCCCAGTGCCATGACGGGGGTGTGGGGTGGGGGAGCCACAGGCAGACTGGCACCCTCAACATCTCAACATCGAGAGAGAAGTCCTGCTGTAACCCGTAGGAGGAACTGCAAACGAAACGACGACTATCCTTTCCAGTTCTACCACCGGCACCCTTTCCTTCTTGCAGAAGACTGCATTTATTTTCAGGGATACCCTTGAGACTTCACATAGACAGTGACCTTTGCCCAGTCAACCCACAGCGACCTCCTGGCCTCCTCAGAGTGAATTCTGACAGCGGCGGACTGACCTGAGGTCTGGTGAGAAAAGAATGAGCATCACTGGGCTGATGGGATGACATGAAGGAGGCAAAAAGGGCAAAAGACACACCGGGGCTGGGGTGGGGACGGGCTGCAGAGAGAAGGGAGCATTCGGGAGCATCAGGATGAACCCTGGAACCTGTGATGTCCCTTCTCGGCCAGATCCTCCCTCCTCAAATGGGAGCTTCCCGGTCACGCAGCCCGTCCCCAGCTCCACCAGCGCTGGGCCTTGCCCTTTAAGACCCAGGCTGTACAGAGGCAGGATCCAGGACAAGCGTCTCTGAGGCTGAGTGCGCCCCTTTCCGCATGTCCCTTGTCCACCCGGTGCTCCTGCGCCCACCACCGGATCAGACTGTCCAGGACCAGGGACTCAGTTCATCTTCATGGCTCCCAGATGTCAGTTTAATACACGAGGCAGCCCTTAGAATCGTCCTTCTGACTTCGGCTTGGTGTGTAAAACAGTGTCTGCTCACATCTTAGGAGGGATATGTACGTGCTTAACATGTTTAGAAAAGACCTGCCTTGTGCCTGGGAAGCTACGCAGTTGTTGACAAGAGCGCACCTCCGTAAACAATGCAGATCACATCCACATCAAAGCTGCCTGCGCATTTTTATTTTCCCTGGCACCGTGCTCCCTCCTGCCTGCCTGAGTGGCAAGTGCCATTCAGCAAGGGCAGCAGAGGCCTCCCCCTCTCGTACTCATTTTTGCCAAATACGGCAGAAGTCTTTAGTATCTTTTTCATATTTATGTTGGCTGCAGCGCATTAATGTGAATAGATTCTCCAAAGGAAGATCTCTTTTTCCACATGCATTTGCTCCAAATGATTACAAGTATTATGAATTTCTTTACAGTAATCATTATGTTTTTCCATATTTTTTTTTGGTTAGTCCACACTACAAACTTTTGTTTGGTTTATGGTTTGGGCGCGCGCGCACACACACACACACACACAGTTTCTCAGTTTCTCACCTTCAAGCAGGAATAATGATTACCTTACAGATAGTGGGTAGGATCAGATAAACTGTAAATAAAGCCCTCTAGCATAATGTCTGGCACCTGTTAATTTAAATTTTTCTGCAAGTAAACTGTACTTTATAATTGACAAAAATAAAAACCAATTTCAAACTTAAAATTTTGTTCTTGTTCCACAACTGACAATTTAACTAATTTTCTAGATCCTAGTGTCTGTGTGTGTTTATGTGAACACACACGTATGTGACACATACAACTTAAATATATTGTGTGTATTATATACCTTACTTAAAAGCATTAAAAGCATACTTTCTCATAGCTGCTATTTAAGAGGTATCAAATGTACTGAGAGATCATTTTTAAGTATTTCAACTTATGAGAGTTATTTGCATAAATTGATCATTTAACTAATTAATTAGTCTATCATGGACAGGAAGCAGCAGCATTAGGAAAGGGTGGTTATCATTTGCCTGGGGCTCTCTCACAGTTTGCTGAGATATATCAGATACATACAGTTTTGCTGCAAGTATCAGAAGACCACTTCACGTTAGCTTAAGCTCAGGTAAACTCTGCTGGAAGGATCCCGAGGCATGCGCCCCTGAAGTGAAAGAAAAAGCCACATAACCCCATGTTCAGGAAGGGGAGGAATGAAGTAGGAGCCTCTATGGCCCGAGTTTGTGCCTGTTCCATCCACAGTCTGGACACCCCCCGCTGACTCAGCAATCCCTTCCCATCTGCCTTGTCTCTCGATCTCATTCTGGAGGGAGGGGAGTCGAGTAGTCCCGCTTGGGTCGAGTGTCTACACCTGTTCCAATCACCTGTGGCTGACAGAGCAGGGCCACATTACAGAAACACGGGTGCTAGGGCCCATACCCCTGCGTGTGCACGTGTGCGTGTGCTGTGTATACGTGCTCACCTACGTGTGCAGGGGGTGCAATGGAAGAGGGGTGATTCTCAGGGATCTGTGGCTGGACTGACATCCCCCAAGGTCTTCTCTACACATACTTCTGTTCCGTAGGGATAGAAATTTCCATCCTTCATACATTTTTATAACGTGTTTCTAGATCACTTCCTCTGGATTTTAGTCTTCTAACCGAAAGCTCATAGGTGAAACGTAAGCGCTCTGTGAGCTTCAACAGTGCACAGTGATGCTTCATCCAGACTTGGGAGTTTGTCTCAACAGACGATCCAGCTGGCCAGGGTGGGTGACAGGTTCCACTAACACCCACTAATGGGGCTGCCAAGAATGAATCGTGCTCCAAATATGTCCTTTTAGCAGAATAATGCTGCCCTCTGACACCAACTTAATAGGTTTTTACCTCTTTGGGAAGTAAATTTTCTTCCTCCATGCAGTTGAATTAATATTTGTGAAATGAACACCCATGCTTGCCTGCACGCCGGTGCCAGGCCCTCTTTGCCGCAGTCCACTCTCAATTCGCCAATCATCTGCACACAGTGAGCCGCAGAAGGTGGGACTCAGCCCTGACTGGGGGCAGGGGCCTAGGCAGTAACCCCTGGTCTGCCTTTACTGCTAGTGGAGACTCGGTGAAATAGTACCAACTGTCAGACGTTTATTTCGTGATCTGTCAACTGGGTTCGGAATCCCCATTTTACCCAAGGAGTTGGGAGAAAGCAGATGGGATAACGCACGTGAATGTACTTAAGATGCCGTAAAGTTCTATGTAAATGTTAAGTGTATTTTCTGTTTTAAAATCTGCCAACCCCATTCTCTTGGGTGTGTTAAATCACATGCATTCATGTTTCCAATCAACTAGAGACCCTGCTTTCTGTGGACCACATGGCAGAGGAATAAAATGTGTAATTATTTTGTTTGAACTACTTCTTTCATTTCAGAAACTGTGAAATCTTCAGAGAAAATAAACATTCTGTGATATTCACTTATACCCCTATGAGAGTAATTAGGAGAATCTCATAGGCAACATTATGTATAAAATATCCTCAGGAGACTCATTTTTCTACTGGAGCATCAGATAAAGAAAACCACTCCTCCCGTCCCCACCCACACACTTCATTCCCTCAAGACCCACAATCCTTGTAGTAGTATCAGGGTGACTTATATTTTGTTACAAATATCAATATTACTTAGTTATCCAGGCCCTTAAGATTTAAGTGTTATGCATATAGGGTCACAACAAATGATTAGATATATTCAGAATAGATAATTTGTTTTCCTGCAAAAATAGCCTCAAAGCTATAAAAGATCCTTCCTACCCTCAAGATAATTCATGCCTCTTGACCCTTGGAGGAAGTGAAAATTTCTGGCCAGGGGCTTGAGGCACCTACATGAGTGGCTCACTCATCTGTCCAAGACTGGACCGTCTCACAGCACATCTGAGTGACCGCACAAATTTGCTTAACAAGCCATGTTGGCTGGCAGCTGAAATGTCAAAGACAGGATCACAAATGGCATCAACGGCTACAGAGGGCGCAAAGAAAAGGATTACAAAATCCATTTGATTAGAGAGAAGGTGGCCATTCGTGACTTTAGAGAGGTCACTCTAGCAATGGCAGAACAGCAGAACGCAGAAGTCAGAGTGCAAGGATTTAAGGCAGATTTCCATGCTGTAGAAATATTAACAGAAGCACAGGTATTCATCTGTCTGATTAGATAGGTTAGCAGTGAAAGAAAGGGGAGGAATAGGACAAAGCCTCAAAAGAGGGATGCATTTATTTTCTTAGTTATATAGTTAAAGCTTGTACATGTCTGAAGACCAAAGGGGAGGAGCTAATAAGATCCACCAGTTATAAGCTGTGCAACCTGGGACAAGTTACATGACTTCTCTAAACATTACAAGCATCTTTTATAAAATAAGGGTAATGATACTATATATTTCATTGGGACATTGTGACTTTCAAGTGAGGTAATTTATGAAATGCTTAGCTTCACATAGTGCTTGACATCCATTAAGTGACCAATAAATGAGATACTCATTAACAAAGGGAAGTAGGAGGAGAAAAAAGAAGAAAGAGGCAGCCAAGGCAGCAACAGAAGAGGGAAGAAGAGGAGAAGATAATATTGATGGAAACAGAAAGGAGCCCTGCTGGCAGGGGGAGACAGCATGGATGTGCAGCAAGAGAGAGATGCTCCCAAGTAAAGAGGAGGGTGGGAGAAGGCTCCTAGTGGACATTCCAAACTCCACAGCAAAGGATACGCAGTTTCGCTGAGACAATAGCAGGAAAGGGCGATCAGGAGAGAGAGGAAAGGGTCCAGGACTGCCACTGTGAAACACATGTTAAGACTCCCCAGAGGGGAACATGGAGATTTAGAGGGGCCACGAGAGCCCATTTGAAGTAAGAAGAGAAACGCAGGACCAGGCATCCAGGTGAGCACAGAGCAGAAGTGCAAGGCAGAGAGGACAACCGAAGAAGCCGTGAGGATGGTTTGTCTTTCTATTGTCCATCTTTCCTTCCCCTTCTCTGCCATTCCCTTCCCTCCATCTTTCCCTCCCTCTCCTCTTCCTCCTTCCTTTCTTCCTTTTCCTCCCTCCCTCCTTTCCTTCCCTCTTTATTTCTTAAGAACTAATAAAGCAGTAGGAAGAGCTGTTAATCGTTTCTTTTTCAGTGTTTTCCACCTTCTTGTCAGACTTAAAGCATTGATGTCTATTCGGTAAGCTCTGGTAAAGCACATTGAGCTCTTCTGAAGGAGTTGTACAGATGAAAATAATAGCACTAATACATGCTGCAAGTCTTACAGTATTAACATAATGATATTCAAGGCTGATGGATCCCAGAGCCAGAGAGGCTTAGGGTATCAGAAAGAAAAATGTAAATTTAACTGGAAATCTATCCCAGCCTTGAACCTGAATGCACTATTTACTCTGCTTGGAGGCTCTCCTTGTGATTAGGTTACTAAAATGCAATCACTCTCCCTCTTAAGACTAACAGAAGCAATACAATTTTTTTCAAGCAAGGCATCATAATAAAAGCTAATATATAGAACATGACTTTACATATCATCTAAATTATCTTTGAATGAATTTATCAATGTATTGAAGCAATGTTTAGTGAAAAGCTACTATATGCTGGGCATTGTGCATTTAATGGGGATATAAGTAAGCCTCATGGTTCCTATAATCATCAACACTCATCATTTTTAGAAAAAATTCAATTTTGGAGAACATAGAACAATAACATAAGCTATTCTCTCCCTTCTATTCAACTTGGGAGATTTTAGGGAAAGAAACAAAAGGCATGTAGATGGATCCCAGCACTTAACAACAAAATCATGAAAAACCCATGGGGAGGTAAGAAGGTGGCTAAATCCCCGTGTGAGAGGAAAATGACAGCCTACATCAGGAGAATCCCAGGACTATAGATGGGAGATGTGCTGGAAGGGCTGGCTGAGTGTGCCTTTTCCCTCTCCCACCCTGACCTCAGTGGGCTGCTGACCTCCTGCTGCTTCCAGGGCAAAGAACCTCCACGACCCAGTACGCATCAGAGGCAGCTGGCCAACAGCAGGGCGGAGCTAGAGCCCCTCTGGAGGGATAACAAGTGCAGAGAGGATGGCCAGTCCCTGAAGATTTCCTCTCCAACTCCCCAACCCCAAAGCAGAGAAGAGCATCCTCAGAAAAGAGCAGTTCCCAAGGCTCTCTGAGGATGAGTCTTAGGAGGATGCAGGGGTGAGGAGAGGCAGGAAAAAGCAAAGTGGAAGTGAGTGATTCCTGATTGCAATAGCAGAGGCTGTGCAGATTGAGGTAGACTCCCCTCACGTCTCCCAAACTCATAGTCTAAGCTTCTGATGCTCCCCCAGGTACACATTACTCTCTATGTCAACCGAAGTTTCCAAGGGAACATATGTGACAATGGGTGGGGGGAGGTGTGTCTGACAAGACCTCTGTGGAGCACATGCATCCTGAAATGTGATATACCAAATATACCAAGAAATCTCCACTGAAGAAATGTAAAGCAAGCCTAATAAAAGGGAAAAAGTGATATTTCAAACAATGTAAGAACAAGCGGTCATGAGTAAAAAGCGATGGGAGATCCTGGGCATGAAAAATACGAATGTACAAATGAAAAACTCAATAGGTGAGGTGAATAACGGAATGGACACTTGTAAAGAATAAATTAGTAAACTGTAATTTCAGGTTGAGGCGTTCTCCCAGAGAGTACCAGGAAGGGTTAAAGAGCAGAAAAGAATATAAACAAACTTAAGAGCCATGGAAGACAGAAGCGGCAGTATCAATCTCCATTTAAGTCATGTTTCAGAAAGAAATAAAACAACAGTAATGATGTATACAAGAAAACAATAAAGTAATGTTTTTTAAATGCCGAAAGTATACATTTTTGAACTTAGAATTTTTTAACCAGCTAAATGTTTATTTACATATGATTGTGAAATAAAGATATTTTCAGGTATACAGGGCCTAAAAATGCTTACCACTTCAAGAATCTCTTTGAAAGAAAGACTCCAGCAAAAAGAGAGATGAATTCAGGAGAGAAATGAGGTGTAGGAAGTATGGCTGAGTAAATGATTAACAAGTTTTACTTTTGTTTCGATCTGTAATAACTTCCTATACTTTCCTCTTACAAAAACCAAAGAGTACAGCCATGACAATCCAAAGTACACACTCTCGATGAGACCAGCATTGTAGGGGTGAGGTGATATGAGATGATGAAGATTGTGATTGTTCTTCTATGGGGAAAACAATAATAATAAAATAAATTTTAAAAATAAATTAATTAAAAAGCAATACTATAATTAGCATAAGTATGAATCTCATAAGGGGAAACCATTAAATGAATAAAAATAAAAAGTTAACTTTCAGTCAAGAAGTACATTTGATTTTTTGAGTGAAAGGCAAGAAAGAGGGAAGAGGAACTGCTTAAGAACCGTTGGATTTAAGAAATGAGATCAAAAAATATGTTGCCTACAAGAGAAATACATGACATAAAAGGATATGGAAAAATTGAAAATAAAGCTATATTGTACAAATATTAATAACAACAAATTCTTGTGTAACAATTTTCACATTAGACAAAATTGAATTTAAAGGGAAAAACGTATGAGTTAAAGAGGAAAGTTATATATTGCCAAAGGAGTTACGAGATAGCCTGATAACAAACAAAAATGCACCTTAAAATATGCAACTGAATAAAGCCACAGGGAGTAATGGATAAATCAGCAACCATAGCTGGAGATTATAAGACAACCTTATCAATAACTGATAGATCATGCAGAAAATATAAGGAAAGAGATTAAAAAATTTGAATAACGTGATAAAAAATCTGGACTGTATATAAAACTCTACATTCTTTGTCAACACTCTTGGAACAGTAACAGATAGCTTCATGTAATGAGCCACAAAAAAGCCTTAATAAGTTCCAAAGAATCAAAAACCAATATATGTTTCTAATCATAATGCAACCAAATTAGAAATGAATAACTAGTATAAGCAGTAACTAGTAAAGCCAGGCAAGCAGACCTGCTATTGCAGTTACTCTTGAATATAGAATTGGGGCTCTTGATGACTGGAATAAAACAAGAAAAATTAAAAGGAGTTTTTCTTAACAAATATAACAACCTAAACTGGATAATTTACGAACAACAGAAATTTATTTCTCAAAGTTCTAAAGGCCAGGAAATCCAAAATCAAGGCACCAGTAGGTTCAGTGTCTGTGAGGGTCTAGTCTTTGCTTGCAAGATGGCACCTCAAACACCATGTCCTCACCTGGCAGAAGACAGAAGGGTAGAAGGGGGCTGAATGCTGTGAGAAGCCTCTTTTGTAAGGGTCTTAATCTCCATCACAAGGGAGGAGCTCTCATGACCTAGTCACCTCTTAAGGCCTCACTTCTTAATATTATTGCATAAGAGACTATGTTTCAACCTGAATTTTGGAGGGGAACAAACATTCAAACCATGGCAGAGGCATAGGGATCAGAGAGTATGTAGGAGTTAAGGGGATAATAAATACTAACCCATCTTTATGCCACATCAAGTCAGAAAAAATTAAGAAAAAGGCATGTGAGTAAGGTAGATGAAATAAAAACATTACCTGATAACTGATAAAACTGATATTGAAGGGAAAACCTTTAAAGAAAAAAGAAAACCTTTAAAAGTCATTATTTACACGACTTGCTCATCCACATAGCACCAATCCTATCCAAACTAACAGAATAAACTCTGAAAACTAATAAGAGAGTTTAGTAAAGCTTCTAAATTTAAAAAAAAAAATCAACATACATAAATCAATAATATTTATCTAAATCAACAGTCACCAATCAGAAAATATAATAAAACATAAGATATCACTTATAATAGCTCCAACACTAAAGTATCTACTAATTAATAAAGAATACTTAAGGTCCTTCATGAGAAAAATACCAGACCTCTACTAAGGTGTATTAAAAGAGAGCTGAATAAGTGGGAATATTAATATATACCATGATCACGAATGGCATAATCTATTATAAAAATAACAGTCCTATCCAAGTTAATCTGTATATTTAGTACGATTCCAAGCAAAATCCTAGCAGTCACTGGCTAAACTTGATAAACCATTGCCAAAATTTAAGTTGAAGAAAAAACGTCACAAATGGACAAGGATGTTTTGAAATAGAAAAACAAAGGAGTGGGAGGAACGACCTTACCAACTATCAGACACTGCAATCTATGCTGGAGTAACAAAGACTAAACACTACTCCCATGGTAATAAACAGCAGAATAGTGCGCAGAGAAACAGACCAATCCATGTAGACTTATGCGATGGAAATGACCCCACACACGTGTGGGGAAAGGATGAATTACTTAGTAGATGATGTTGGAAATCTGGTTCACCATGTAGAGAAAAACAAAGTTATATCCCTCCCTTTATTTTCCTGTATAAAAAAATAAATTTCAAATGGAGTAAAGACATTAGTATAAACGGCAAGTGTTGAAAGCTGATAGAAGAAAAGGCAAGAGAGTATTTTTGTAACCTTGTTCTTAAACAAGATCATGAAACAAAGACCCCAGTGAAAACAATGATGGACTGTACATCAAAATCAAGACTTCTGCTCATTAAGGGACATCATAGCAAAGCTAAGAGGTGGTGTTAGACAATATGTTTCCAATGCCTAAAATTCTTAAGTGGTTATGATCTGTAGTATTCTAGATATTCCTGCAACTCAGAAAATAAAAGGCCATATGATAGAACCTGATGTGGTAATCAGAAGTCATGAACTAGATCTACCTACTGCAAGACCAAATCTCAACAACACGGTGCTGAAAGAAAAAAGAAATAATATTTGTAGCACCGTGTACTTATGTAAATTGTAATGTATGAGAACCTATACTATATGCCTTTTGATGATATGCATCTATCCAAATAAACAAAGAGAAAGTGGATTGAAGAACATAAGTTAAATCCAACAGAGTGAGCACCTATGCAGGAAAGGGAGTGGAAGTGTGTGTGTTAAAGGGGTCAAATAAAATGAAGGCTTTGCATCACCTGGTGATGATCATATGTGCTGTGAGCTAAGAAGCATGTTGAATTCTTTTATGTGGATCTATGGTTGAAAAGAAAGGGAGAAAGAGGAAGAGAGGAAGAGAGAAAGGGTGAACCGGAAAGGACAAGAAACGGATGTTCCAGGTGGTTTCCATGGCCCATCTCCCAGTGCCGTATGGCTATGCCCCTCTTTGGTCCTATCAGTGCATAGGGAGAGGAGGTTCAGCAGGACAATGTGTATAATATTTTGACAGGGGAGAGGGGATATAAGAATAAGGTGGGGGGGGGTGTTGCCTTACTCATCTTTGAAATAAAAAAATATATATATCCTCAGACGTCCCTTTGGATGAAATGAGCCCACTCTGGGACCTAATTTCCGAAATCCATGTTCAATTTAAAGTCTCATTTCCAATGGCTCCCAAAGAAAATCTGACCATTCTATTTTTAGTTATTTATTTATTTTTTGAGACAGAGTCTTACTCTGTCGCCCCCAGCTAGAGTGCAGTGGCATGATCATAGCTCACCGCAACTTCAAATTCCTGGGCTCAGGCGATCCTCCTGCCTCAGCCTCCCAAATAGCTGGGACTACAGGCATCTGCCACCACATCTGGCTAATTTTTCTATTTTTAGTAGAGCCACAGGGTCTTGCTCTTTCTCAGGCTGGTCTAAAACTCCTGAGCTCAAGCCATCCTCCCTTCTCAGCCTCCCAGGGTGCTAGGATTACAGGTCACCATGCTTGGCCTTAATCTGATCATTCTATATTCAAATCACACTTTTAGGGCCACTGAATGCAACATATAAAGACATTATTGGGATGTAGTTTCCACTATTTTTTTTTCTTTCCTGGACATTAGACTTTGGATTATTGTCAAAAGACAAAAAATCACAACTTCAGTTTAAAGATCTTAACTGCCTTTTATTCATGATTTGAGAATCCAGCAGCCATCAGAACAAGAACAGGTTTAAACAGCTCCAGCCAGTGATGTGATTAGGCAGTATTTATGGACAGAAAATAGAAGTGAGATATAGACAGCTTAATTGGCTACAGCTTGATGTCTCGCCTTATTTGAATCAGCTGGCTGCCTACGATTGACAGACAGAAGCTCAGCTGCTGTAACCAACTAAAGCTCAGCTGTTTACAAGAGTGTACTCCTAAGTTAATTAGTTTCATTTAGCACGAGTGACTCCATATTGGTTCGGTCTATTGGGCACACTAGGAGCCTAGTCCAAATCAATGGCCTCCTATAAATTGTATTTAACATTTTAAATAATATGGAATATCGTTTCCTCTACTTTTTCTTTCTCTCCTGGACATTATATTTTGGACTATAAACCACCCCAGGGACATTTCCACGTCTTCGGTGTTTGAGCCTGACTCACTGACTAAGTCAATGATTCATTAGCTGGAATGGTGTAAGTTCCACTCTCTGCCAACCACTTCCTTCCATCTCTCCAGTTGCCTGCCCTTTTCTCTAAACGGCTTTTATATGAAGCTTTTCATCTGAATTCAATCCATTGGTCCGCCTCTAATCAGCCAAAAGCATCTCATTATCAGCCCATGCTTGGCCAATTATCTGATTACCTGCAGTATCAATCAACAAGACATTGCCTCTGATTTAATTTGCAAGCTCACAGCACTAGGATGTCATGTGGTCCTTTTCTGTCAGACATTTATTAAGAGGAGAGGATTTATTGTCCTCTCAGTGGATATTTCCTCCATCAGTACCAGCTCCTCACTACAGTTGGTCAAACCTCCGTTGTGATACCTCCTCTAGTCTGGACTTCCACTTCCACACGTATTTTGTACTCCAGGGGGGTCAGTGGTATCACCAGCCTCCAAACAACTTGAGGAATCACACAGGAAAGTTCTTGCTGTAACAGACTGCGGAAAGAGGATGGGAGGCTTTGACTCTCCTTTGTGCTTTTGGTTGACAGAATTTAATAACTGCTCTCAGGAAGGATCACAATCAGACCCTGAATTAATGTTTCTTTACAAAAATGACTTGGCCAAATTTCTTGGAATCTATAACTTTTTTTTTCCAGTGGGGGCAGTAATTGGATGGGATTGTGTCTTAAAGGAAAAGACTTTTATCAAAATGTGTTTCTCCATCTATTCCTTCAACTTTTGCTGAGCACCTGTTATAGTCAAGCCTTATGCCAGGTGTCGGGGATACAGCGGTGAAGGAGAGATATTAGCAGATGAGGACGGCTCAGTGTGGGTGCCTGAGATGACAGTGATGGACTCCCTGAAACTCTTCCAACGTGTAAGAGCTCTCGTTCTCGTTCTCGTTCTCACGATGCTCTGTAAAAAGTATCGAAACAAAGCTATGCCTTAACTTGGAAAAATTCCCTGAACAGACATAATGCTGAATTTCTCAGGGTGTGTGTTCTGCTTATCTTACCCTATTATGACTCAAGAACACCAATAGGTGTTTAATTCAGACTCTGAATAGAACATATTATTTGAACCCTCTGCTTCTCAACAGAGGTACAAGGAGCAAATCAGCCAAGTCCAAACAAGAAACTATGACATTATTTTAGGCATTCAATTTTTCTATTCATTTTCTTGTTAAATATACTTCTGTGTGTACTTTAGAGAGAAGAGTATCTATAGGATAGCTATTAAATTGCCCTTCTGCCTTTCCAGATTCAATGAGTAATGCTTTGACTAACAATAATGTGCGATGCTCTTCCATCCTCTGAGGGGAAAAAAGTAAAATTCTAAAAGCAAGAGACAAAATGCCACTTTTCAGGCACGAGGCGAGCTCTGCGGATTCGCTAAAGCCCTCTGTTTGCAGCCAGTGTGGGTCATCTGGGGTCCTGCAGTTAGAATTGGAAGCTGCCTTGAAATGCTCTAAATCCACTATTGGTGAGACTAGGTACATCCACTTTGGAAAGAGTTTGGCATTTTTTTTTTTAATTTGAGGATATGACGACCTTACCTAATGATCCAGAAACTCTATCACAGACAAATACCCTAGAGAAGCAACTACACAAATAGACCCGGTATACAGGCATGATTCTCACAGCAAAATGCAAACCTCCTGAATGTCTCTCAAGCCACAGATGGTAGAATGGATTAAGTTGTCATAGTTACATAATGGAATACTATAGCAATCAGAAGAGTAAACTGCAACTATCCACATATACATGAATGAATTCCGCAAATAGGATGTTGAGTAAAAGACACACATCAAAAAAAAAAAAAAAAAAAAAAAAAGACTCCATATACGGTAGGACTCCTTTTACATTGAATTCTAAAACAAGCACACTAAGCCATATTGTTTATAGCTGCATAGGAAGGTATTACAACTATGAAGAAGACCAAGGAAATGATTATTGTGAAAAGCAACCTATTAGACGTGACTGGGAAGGACACACAGGTTCTAGGGGCAGTGCAGGAAATATTCTGTTTAGGGGCATGACAAGCAAATACTGTCCTGAATGGTAGTGGCAAAGACATTTCATTTGTGACTATTAAACTCTACATATGTTTTTGTGCACTTTTCTGTATGTCTGTTACATTTCAAATAAAGAAAAAATAATCTCCCTTTCTTGGAAATATCATCCAGTGCTTTTGACTCAAGCCTGTCAAGGACCCTCCTAGAGAGGCTTCTCTCTAGCCCAGATGTTTGGGTGTCTTCACACTGTCATTCAGGATCTGCTACTATATTTATCTGCACCCCAGAGGGTAGCAACAATTAGCAAGCAATGGCCTCCCTGCCGCCAGCAGAGCGCAGTGCTCCCTGGTGTCAGTCCCTGTCAACTGTACCTACATGATCAGCATCTCTATGAGGGACGGCTCTGTGAGCACAGACTGCAGCCCTGACGGATTCCAGGGGGGCTGCTGACAAGGGCCAGAGCAGGGCTCAGAGCTGCACTTCTGGGTCCACATGAGTTGGAAACGGTGGCAATAGTCACATTAAACCATGGACTATGATTTCAAAACTCTGGGGCATAGTGACACTGGGTGGAGAGTGTTGGGGTTTGAAAAAGAAGAGAGACTAGGAGAGGAAGCTGGCTGAAGCCGGAGAAGACACACTCTCTCCGATTAGCCTTTGCCCCTCTATATGACCCTTGCATGGCCAAATACTCCACGGTGAAGAAACATGTTGGAACACGTTGGTGTGGTTAATTGAATCATTCATTCATTCATTCGACAAGCATGATTGACTAACTTCTGGTGCTCAGAGAAGACCTAGCCCTACAGGTGAAGAAATTTAAAAACACAGATCATCCCCTTGGGGAGTTCAAAGACAAAGACAGGCATGCAAATAATTGTGTGTACATCTTCTGATGTGTATAATGGGAGACACAGCACAGGTGCCCAGAGGAGAAGAGCAGAGGTGTATCGAACACAAGGAAGAGGAGAGTGGAAGGAGCATAGCTAACTTGGTCATCCACAGACACTTTGCACTCACTCTGGCCAACCCTAAAATCATCTTTTTCCTCCCCCTGTATTCCCAATCCAGGGTAACTACTCCACATCTTTCCTCATGGGAACCAAGGAGTGAGAAAAACCCAAGCAGAAACTGGGAGTCATATTTAAGTCCAATCTCTCATTTGCTACCTCCTTCACTCATTGCCAGTGTTGGGCTATTCACGGACTGCCCTTCAATAGCACCCTTACAGACCAGGAGAATAAGGAAATAGAAATAGAACAAAGAATAGCAGATGACAACAAAATGTTACCTTTCCTCACAGGAGAGGCTCGGTGGAAGACAGGGCTTTAGGTCTGTGGACCAAGTGGACTTGCAAATACTGAGCCTCACAATGTGTTAGGATCACCCACTTCGTCACAGCAGCAGGGCAGGGCATCCCACGAGGACTGCCTGTCCAGGTAAGATTTAGGGCATGGAGAACAGCGCTTGTGCTCCCCTGAACAGAATCACTCCCAGGGGAAAAGGGCTGAGCTAAACTGAACCAAGCATCCCCAATTGTTCTTCCAAATTCACCAATTAAATGTCACTCTGCCTACGTTAAGGAGAGAATGCAGAAGGTACAAGAATTCAGAAGTGTGCTTAGGGAAAAATTCTTCCTCGTGGAAACTCAGAATGTAGAAAATCCTCGTCCTTCTGTTTTACAAATATCTCATGACTTTCTCTGCTGTTCCTCAAACCCATTGTTGTACCTGTTGCCTCTGCCCAGCCTTTCTCTTGTTAATTACCTGATTTACTCCTTCCTATCCAGGTTGATTCCTGAATCCACATTTCAGGCTGAATAATCATTATAAAAACCAACACAGTCCTATCTTTTCCACCTTAAAACACTCCCTGGCCTACCGCTGATTTCATGATCAAGGTCAGAGCAATTTGCTTGAGAACCAAGATCTTTCATCATTTATATTTTGCCAACCTGTTTGGATTCATTCTTCAGATACTTTGCCTACATTTTCCCTTCATTCCAGCTAGTCCAAATTATTGGTTCCTTAAACCAAGACCTTTCATGTCTTCCTCTATCCTCCATCCTTCTACCTCGAATGTCTCCTTTTCCATTCTCTGCCTGGACAGCTCTTGGGCTTTAAAACAGTATCACTCCCACTGACTGTCACCCAGCACCCCCGTCTGAATTAAGCACTCCTTTTCTATGCTCCCACAACAGCTTGTGTGGGCCTCTATCATAGGCTGTCTTCTATTTCCTACTTGGTATTCTCTCCCAGAAGACCGAAGTCCTTGAAGGCAATGACACTTATTTCTTGTCTAACCAGTGCTGAGCCCTAAGTCTGACACAGAACAGACGTGCAGAAAATGTGTGTCGAATAGATGATCAGATCATCCCTATGTAGGTCAACAAGCAAAATAACTATTTATTCAACGCCTCCTAAGGGCCAGGCATTGTTCTAGGCACTTGGGACACAAACTAAACATATAATGCATAATATTAGTGAGAAGAGAATTTATTGTATTAAAACATTGGAATTTATAGGTTAAGAATTAAGTATATATAATGCATTTGGTAAGAGAATTTATAGATCCCATTCTAGAGGAAGAGACAGATGACACACATAAAGGAACTACAGAGAGATTTTGAAGGTAATAAGTAGAACGTGATAAAGGGTCAGGATGTGGGGAGTGGGAGCAGATCATAACTTTAATTAGGAGGGTTGTGAGCTGTCACTGAGAAGGTGATAAAATGGGGCAAAACCTTGGCTATCTGAAGGAAGAGTGTTCTAGGTAGTGGAGCCATCACGGAAGGAGGAGGCCAGGGCTGGGCCAGTGTGTGCAGACAAATGGTTGCAAGAGATGACATTGCAGAGGTGAGATGGAGTGACAATCACAGGAGGACCTGTATCCCAAGCTTCTGACTCCAAGTCCAGAATTATTTTTACCATGTAGTACAGAAGAAATCAGAAGGAACACTATGCATCAAGAAATAGTTACTAAATATAAAAAGTTCAAGGCCTATCTAGCGCCATCTACTCATTCCCATAAGAAAGTCATGATGTCATTCTGAATCTAATTATTTCCACAACCCCTCAGGTTAAAGTGATCTATGCACTGCAGATAAAGCAGGAGTCACTTCCTGGTAACTTTCACGAACATGACCCGGTGTCACCATGCATTTTCCCCTGTAGTGAAAAATCAATTTAAATCTTAAGGGAAAAGTAGGAAATATTTTGAGGTTTCCCCATCCATCATTAGAACAGCACGATTGGAACCCTCAGTTTCCTACCCTGTGCAATACTGCTCTGAACCAGTTCCTTCCTCCATTGTGCAAGGCAGAGGGAAGTATGGCTTAGTGGGAAACAGAAATTTTGATGTCACTGACCTTCCTTTGAATTTCATTTTTCCTTGGGGAAAGAGTTTGGAGGCACAAAACTTGCTTTATGACAATGGTAACAAATTGGCAGGAAGACTCTAGCTCAGGATGACAGCTGGAACAGAATGATGTGCATGTATTTGCTAGGGAGAAATGCCTTTGTGCACAGGCGCTGATGGGAGGGAGGAACACGCAGATTCACTCAGGAGCTGCTGCCTGGTGGGAGGGGCTGCCCCCCAGCTGGTTCACTCGCTACCTGTGCAGCTCAACCCTGTCACCATGCAGGAAGTCTTCACCCATTTGCATACCAGTCACACGGAGCTGCTGCTCTCAGAATTGACTTGGAAATTCATGACAGTTCTAAATGCCAATCATAGCACACAAACTCCACGTTACTCTGTTGGAAAGGAAAGTTTATAGGACAAGACAAAGGGAGGATGTGGATAATTTTTTAAGTTTATTCTCAACTACAGATAATACACAACCTTCATCCTATGTAAAAGTATAACCTCTTCTTTGGGGGGGCATGGGCTTTGAAAGTAGGTTCAAATCATGGCTCTATCTTTATTAGCTTGTGACCTTGGGCATGTTTATAACTTCACTGTGGTTGTTTCATTATCTTTACCTTGTAGGACTGTTGTGAAAATTAAACGGTATAAGGTATGCAATGTGCCTAGCCAAGCGTTTGGTGCAGAGAAGATGATCAATGGCTATTGTTCTTATCGACCATTTAAAATAAGTTATATTAAGATGAATGACTTGAATAATTTCTTGGTCCATACGGGTAACTATAAAATTGGTAATTTTTTCCCTTAAGCTTTATTTTCCTGCCTATCAAAATCCAGACTGTAGCATCACAAAGAAGTAGTAATTATGAGGTACAGTGAGTGTCTTGTGTAGAAATCCCAATATAAACATATGCCCCTACTTTCCTACAAAAGGGAAAACTTCTCATTTATAATCCAATAAGAGAATTTAGCATTTGGCAGCAAGAGGTTATATTCCACTTCTGTGTGTGACAGTTTGCCTTTGCAAACGTGCTCTGAATTCCAAAGTGAGAAGAAAAGAGCAAGAAATTACAACAGCTTTCAATTTTAAATAATACTTGTAAACTAATGGGAATTTTTTAAGAATGTATAAAGAATTCCTAGAAATTAATAAGAAAAGAACAACCTGATTTAAAAATGGGCAAAAGAGTTTAACAGGTATCTCACAAAAGAGGATATCAGATGGCTAATGAGCATATAAAAAGCATTCAATATCGTTACTCAACAGGGAAAACCAGTTAAAATCTAAACAAGGCAGGACTACATACCACAAGAATGATTAAAATTAAGAAGACAATACCAGGTGCTGACAAGGAAGCAGAGCGACTGGAACATTTGCACACCTTGCTAGTGGGAGTGTTATTTGGTCTAACCACTTTGGAAAATTGTTTGATGTTTTACACTATGCTAAACATAGCCTACCTGATAACTCAGCCATCCTACTCCTAGGTATATGCCTAAGAGAACTGAGTGCATATGTTGACAAACACATGCACAAAAATATTCATAATAGCCCCAAATTGGAAACAATTAAAACGTCCATCAATAGGAGAATGGATCAATAAATGGTGGTATATTCCTACTCTCGCAAAAAATCAGAGTAGTGGTTATGTCTATGAGGTGGTGATGACTGAGAGCACACCAGGCAGCCTTTCAGCCTCGATGGGTATGTTCTATGTTGTGATCTGCGTCATATGCACATGTGTTCATGCATACGGTAAAAGTCATTGAGTTGTACATTTGAGAATTGTGTAACTTACTTTCCGTGAGTTATATCTCAATTAAAAGAAAAAGAGGTGGCGGAGGAATGGGGTGAGGAAAGACATGGAACGAGCTTCCCAGAATTGACAGTGCTCAGGCAGAGTATGGGTAAATATCAGGAATAGTATACAGCAGACTTCTTTGCATTAGGACATTAGGATTAAGGTCCACACTGGGCTCCTCACCTTGGTAAAATATTAATATATAGAGGCCATTTAGATTAAAATTGTTCTTCCATATTGGGAGGTTTGTAACACAGAACTCTAGACAGGAGGAAATTGAGTAAGACGTTTCTGTAATAGTCCAGAGCTGGATTTCTTAACCTCAGAATTATTGCTATTTTGGACCAGTAAATTCTTTGTTGTGCAGGGCTGTCTGTGCATGATAGCATGTTTGGCAGCATTCCTGGCCTCGACCCACTAGATGCCAGTATCACCCCTCTGGCCATGACAATCAAAAATGTCTACAGACATTGCCAAATATCCCCCCAGTGGGGGTGGGGCACAGAATTGCCCTTGGTAGAGAACCACTGATCTGGAACATCAGGGGCTGTGAATTAAGGGGGCAGGTATCAGAATCACTGGAATCACCAAGGGGGCCTTTAACAACTGAAGATGCTTCCCTCTCTGCGCCAGACACGAAGGTCAGTCAACAATCCTTAATCCCCTTCTCACTGCTACAGTCATTGCTTACTGCACACGACCCAGTTCTAGCCTAGTAGACGTTCATGGAAATCTGTTGGCAGGTGCTTTTCTTTTTTTTCTGCCGGAATATAAACATGAGCTCCAGCAGCCACCCTGCAACAGTGAAATCAAAGCCAAGAGAATTCTAGACACTTCGATGCTGACACTGCGGAGTGATTAGAACGAGTGCCAGCCATTGCCTAACTGCAAACTGTTCACTCTGTGGACAAATAAGTAAATCAGCCCATATCTGTTTACATCACTCCAGCCAGATGTGCTGTCATTTGTAGCCAAACACATTAGTGATTGAGTCACTTTCCTCCAAGTGTCTCCTGTGCCTTCATCCCTTTGCCATGAGGATCAGTGAAGTGAGCCACAGTGACCGATGGGAATTCGTCCTGTGCCTCAGGAGAGAAGAAAAGTTTGGTTTAGTCTGGAGATTCCTACCCCTTTTGGCAACTAGACTCTCCTTGGAAATTAAAAATAATACCAATGCTTGGGCCCCAGCCCAGTACCATGTGGGTGAGAGTCCATATCCATCATATCCAACATCTTTCAGCCATATCCTGTCTGCAGACGTACAGAGGCACAAGTGGGGTAAGGATATAGTCCCTATGACAAGCTGAGGCCCGTTTCCCACGTCCTCTGCCCCACAGGGCTCTGCATGGCGCTCCAGCCGGTCTGCGCTCTCCTCACCGGCCACCTCCCCTGGGCTTGGCCCCTTGCTGCACTGGTGGCATTCTCCTCAGCATCAGGTTTCTGGGGACCTTTCCATCCTCCTGTGTGTCTGCTCCCAGGGAGCAGGGCTTTGTCCTCACTCACCTTCATCTCCTGCAGTGCAGAACACAGCACCTCCCTGAGAGTGAGGGCTCACTGAGCAGGCCCTAATTTCAGACCTGTCTTCACACCCACTGCTCTTACTCCAATCGAAGGTGCTCAAAAGGAAGCCCTGTGGCAACAGCAATGAATGGTGCCATGAACTCTGCTTACAGGGATCGTATGTCTGCATCCCAGTTGAGATGATCCGACTTCTCATAAAGGGGTCAGGAAAGCATGGTGGTTATTGTTATGGGCAGGGCAGGTGACCATCCTAACGAGTAGAAGCATAGTAGTTAAGAAAGCAGCCTGAGATTGACTCTCTGGGTTCAAGTCCTTTTGTCCTAGAACAAGTTACTCAATTTTTCTAAACTTCATGTACCAAATGGGAGTCGTGGATTACACGAAAGGATGCATCTCAGGGCCAGGTACATAGTAAGTACCTGGGGTGATAGCACTCCCCCAAGGAGAGTTTGTTTGGGGGGCAGGTAAAAATCTTAGCGATTACAATGGCTTGTGGCCCCCCAGAGGCAGCACTGGGTCAGCCTTTTGATTAACATGTAGCTTCATTCGCGTCTTTGACTCAGAGCCCGGCATCCAGCTCCCAGTCCTCCTGCAGCCACAGCTACGTGTCCTGCTGGGTCAGGCTCTAGGTTTTATATTTCTCTTTGTTTCTCGTTTTGTGAACCAATGACCCTTGAACCTGTAAGAAAAGCACTTACTTTGAGAGCCTGATGAATTGTAGCTTTTCTAGGATTTATTCCTAGTCTTTTCCCCATATCCTTCACTTTATCTTACATTAAATTCTTTGGTTCGTACCTTTTCAATGGGGCTTTTTTTTCTCCCCTTGAAACTTCTCTTGCTTGTACTTGAAATTGGCCTTGAAAACAAAACAAAACAAAGATTTATTCTGCTCTTTGGAGAGAGGTCCCCAGAGTTCTGTGAAAGTTAAGAGAGTCTTCCACTCTTC
The DNA here is from genome assembly GCF_041146395.1 of Eulemur rufifrons. NCBI lineage: Eukaryota > Metazoa > Chordata > Mammalia > Primates > Lemuridae > Eulemur > Eulemur rufifrons. The sequence goes on along the minus strand of NC_091010.1, from coordinate 62,482,646 downwards.
CTTCACCAGGATGCTACAGGAAGGAGCAAGAGGAGATCAAGTGCATTTAGAAGCACAAGCTTTCTCCAAAGCATGGCCCCTGGAAAAATCACCTTGAGTCAGAAAAGTGGAAATCAAATGATACCCAGAAATCATGAAGGGTAGATATCTTAGTGGACAAAAACCCTCCCTTCTTTGGTGGGAATGTATAGATTTGGTAGACTTACAAGCCTGGTCTATCCAACAGAGTGCTCAGGGGTGTGGTTTGTAATTTTCATGCTGGTGTGTAGCTTCATTGCCTTGCCTCTCCTATTTTTTTCTGTTTACTTAATAAATCACATTTATCTAAACACATTATCATCTCCCAGGCTCTGACTCATCTCCTTGTTTGGAAGATGCTAGCTATCTCCCCATCTGGCATTTTTAAATTCAGCATTAATTACAGTAATTCCTTCTCCCCATCCATACAGGCACACACAGAAAGAAATGAAAAGTTATTTGTGTGTGTGTTAATCAACCACAAAATTAGCCAAGATTGGATTTTATTTTTTGGTTTTATAGATTGCCTCAGTGCAAAAGTATCTGGTGACTGAGAAAAGGGAATAAGTGGCACTAAATGTAGCATGCCTACATATTCAAAGTGAGGGAGTTCCCCTAGTCATCGTGTGAGTCACAAACCTAGAAAAGGGGGGAAAGTGGTAGATCCATCATCCATTAGCTCTGTCTTGGCCCCAGAGATTCACGTGGCAGAGCAAGTGTTAAATTCTGGAACGATGCAGTAAGTTCTTTGTTCTTTATAGGCCATGTATGGGGTGTGCTGAGGGATATTTATTATTCCTGAAGAAAATAATAACTATTATCACCTTAACACTGGCAATGTGCTAGGCTCTCAGCTAAGCACTTTGCGTGACTTATCCACTGGATTATATCCACATTGTACATGGGATCAATTCTGTTGTGATTCCATTTTATGGGACTCACAACACGAAACTGAAGCCAAGGGAGGTTAGGGACTGCTTCGCAGGTAGCAGGGGCGGGACAGGGTCTTGAGCACAGAGCTATGGGGCCTCAAAGAGTTAATGCTGATTATTCAAGGACTGGGCTGATGGAGATGACGGAGATGGATGCGATCTTTTCCTGTCTGGCCTTGTGCAAACCTTACCTTTTCCTCCGCATTGGCAGAGGGAGAGTGGCACGAGGTTGCTAACAGACGCCCACACCACCAAGTCAGGCCGGGCTTCTGTACCACTCAGGATGCCTCGGCCTCTCGGGTTCCCTCCGACGCCCTCCCACGCCCTGTGACTGCACCTGCACGCCACGTCCCTCCTCCGGCCAAGGATTCTTTTCTCATTAAGAAAACAGAGGCAATCAGGCAGGATCTCCGCCTACTGGCTGCTCCCGACCTGCCAACAGTGCGGGTGGCTGCCACGTGCAAGGCGCCAGGATCCAGGGGTGACAAAACTGGCTCGCGCTCTACGCTCCGCATCCCAGCTCCGTCTGTAGATTCTGCCTCGGGAAGTCCTCACTGCGTGCCCACCCTGTGCCCTCGTCGCAGTGTCTGTGTCTGGACCAACACACACCCTCCACCCAGGGGTCCTGCCTCAGGACCGACTCCGGCTCCAACCCGTGACTTCACTGCTGACACCCACTGCTGTCCTTTTGCCCAGTTCTACTCTGTCCTCTATCTGGTAAACTCTAACCTCTCCCTTGATTCCCAGTTTAAATTGCCGTTAGCAGACAGAGAGTATTAGCACAAATCTGATTTACAGGAGGGAGGAGGTGGAAACTTGTTTCACACAGATGGAGGGATTTCAAAACTTCAAGCATACACCACCCGAAATGGTGAACTGATTCTCTGGGAGAGGAAACATTTAGGATACTAATATTTACGGTGAAATAATCCCAGTACCCAGAATATTGCAAGTGCCTCTGAGCCTAAGGTGACTTCGATGGTCTGAAAATGTCTTCTCTGCCCACTAGATGGCGCGTCTAAATTTACCAAACAGCCCACCCCCTCGATTCAAAATGGTTATAGTGTTTCTCCACACACCACTTGCTACAATGCAAACAGTAATTGTGGGTATAAATATTCAGAGGAAAATTTATGTATGCAGTCGAATGTCAAGGGTCTCCAGGTACCTAGAGGATAAATATTAAGCTCTGATCCTAAAGCGTTAACATAACAGGTCCCCCCACCCCACCTAACACACCCCAGCACCTTTGGTCCTGGGAATTACATTTTTCTAGTCCACATAAACAAGTAGTTCTCAGCCCACAAATGCCCAAAGTTCAACCTACTTTTCTAACCAGGTCTAAGCAAGCAAATTGGAACCAGAAACGGCCCTGCTCCACCCCACTGTGGCGTGAATGACTGTGATGCTGGCATCCTTGGGTGTCATCTCCGATCCTACTCTTTCTCTCCCTCGATCCTAGTTAATACCTCGAGGCATTTGCTTTTAGGGAGGTCAATAAACACTCAAACTGGTGCATGCACAATTACTTTTTACTGCACGTTAAAGGGTATTTATGGAACAATACTCATGATGCTCCCACACCAAAATTTTTTAAAGTGATAATCAGACTATTTCTTTGCAGGTAGACATAGGTATATTTGACTCATTCCCATGAATTCTGGTCTGATCAGATCTTACTCCCTTTATCTTGTTTCAGTGCTTGGAGGAGTTCCATCCGAACTCACTCTTATCTTCAGCCTCAGCACTGAGCTCATTACATAAATGTGTTTCTTCACCATCATCTGAGAAGAAAAAAGCAACCCATTCCCTCTTTAAAGGCAAACACAGTCCATTGTAGAAACTTCACATGTTAGATGTGCCAGGTTTGCAAACATCTGCTCTAAGACACTGCCAACAGAGGAGCCCCATGCCTATAGCAGATTATTAAAGGACATTCTCAGACAAGTCGTCAATTTCCTTCAGCCATTTCAGGCCTGGATTTCACAAGGTGGTCAGTCCATCAACCAAGTTTTGCCATCTGCCCTTGAAGGGTCACAAAGAATACCCATATATTAAGTTATTTTTTAATAACTTTTTGTTCCCCTGTAAGACTCAACTTAGATGTTACTTCTTCCAGGAAGTCTTCTGTGAATTCCTTCCCCAGGTCAATTATCTAGTGCAACACCTAACACATGGATTATAATGATCTGTTTATGAGGTTGGTCAACTTACCAAGGGCAAAGGTTATGTATTATTCATTCTGTTACTCAGCTTAATGCCTGGCACATGCGAGGAATGAAAATGAATGGATGAATTAATCAATCAATAGGTGAATAACAAATGGTACATTTGCCGAGAGAGAGGGACAGGGTCCCCATCTTTATGAGCTGGGACATTTCTCAACCTTGTTTTCAAGGCTGATTTGTGTACTTGTCGGTTAAAGAAGCTATCAGATTCCATGCATAAGACAGGAAATAAATAAGTGATTTAGTCCTTTTAATCAACTGTGTGAAGAAAATAGAAATCATTATGTAAAAATCTCAAAAATTAATAAATGATACAGTTTATGGCATTTTGATTTACAAAATGCTCTCAGATACAGTATTGCTTCACTTCTCCGAACAACCCTCTTGAATGGGTTAGATCAGGGATCATTTTATAGAGGAAGGAATCAAAACTCCGAGAGGTCAACTCACTTGAGTTGGTGAAAGTGGATTCGGGACCAGATCTTCTGATTCCAGATCTACTGACCAGTCTGCAGTACCACCAAGCTTGTTCCCTCCTCCTCCATGTCACTAACCTGGCTGTTTGACTAGTTTGGCCAGTGGACTGGCTGGTTCAACCAGTTACTGTGATAGTCCTAAACAAACAAACCTGTTCCTGTCCTGGATCAGCTATTTACTAGCTGTCTGACCTTGAATGAGTCATAGAAATGTTGTCTTTCAGTTTTCTGAAGTTGAGATAGAAGAGCAAAGCCAAGGTAAATGTATTTATTAACTCTCAGGTGATGAGAGCTCAGCATCCTCCTCCTCCTCATTACAATAACAGCAGTAACTACCCTTTGTTCTATTCTGACTCTATACCTTCACTGTTCTTAGCACTTGACATTCACCCCCTAACAACCTAAAGTAGGTACTACCATTATTCCCATTTTACAGATGCCAACACTGAGGGATACTAAGGTTGAATAACTCAAACATGATTAAACTTCTAGTCAGTGGAGGGGGAAGGATTCAAATTCAGGTAGCTTTGCTTCGGATTTTGTGCATTATTACATGGAAAGCACTTAGCCTAAAGCTTGCCACAGCAATGCTCAATAAACACAGTTATTATTGTTGTTATTGCTAAATGCAAATCTTACCAGTTTATTGCAGGAGGGCCTATACCATTTTCATACTCAATGCAAAGAGGGCATCAAGTTCATCTATCTGGAAAGATGAAAGCATGGGGACCTCCTGGGGGCTGAGCCCTCATCCAAGTATGCCCACGCCAGCAGCCCAAGTGCACAATTAGTGCAATAATTCCTGCCACCGCTTGCAAAGCCATGAATGCAATTAGTTCATATCAAGCTGTTATTAAGAAGTTATTTCTGTAGCAAAAATACTGTCTTCCTTTAATTTCTATACCAATGCAAGGGAGCCAGCACAAGTATAGTTTACTTAAAGATGTTCTTGTAGGAATTTAACTTGTCCTTTTGAAGAAGCTACAGAGGAATGGCACAGAGATGGGAAGAGGCCTGAGTCACGGATAAAGAAAGGGCCGCTTTTACTTCCCGTGAACTCAACACCAAACCCTCCTGTCACCTTGACCAAGGACAAAGCACACAAGTCTTCAGTGGCACTTGCAGGTAATATCCCAGGCATCCGTCTACATGATTCAGAGTTACCACAGAGTAAATTCCAGCACACGACGAGTCAGGTTATTTTGAAATAATGGAACAGGGACTGCAAATGGCAACGCACCATGCTTGCCAGGGCTTTAGAGTACCCTGGAGTCGGGCTTGTTAAAAAATGCTTAAAAAAATATGCCAGCACAATATTTTGAGAAGCAACTTACTATAGAAGAAAGAACATTGTACTTGGGGGGACAGAAAAGCTGGGTCTGAGCCCAGCTCTGTACTTACGGGTCGTGTCCCCTGGACAAGTCGTTAACTTGCTTGAGCCTCAGTGTCTTCTGGGCAATGGAAATAGCCTTAACATTTCTTAGAGTTACTATTCATTTTGGAAAAATGAAACAAAGAACATGATAGCACTTAGCAAACTATAAATTTTGAATTGCAAGACATTTTAAATTCATTCTTAATAAAAAAAAAGAGAACCACCTAATATGAACTGTCAAAACACCTGGAGGGATGGGTACGCTGATGACATACGAATCCTGCTGTCTTTTATGCAGGTACGATCTCGATCTAATTCCTGTTATACTTATCGTACCAGATATTTGAAATTGCCTTCAAGTTATGCCATGCAAATTATAGTCAGTGACGAATGTGTTGAGCAGAAAATGATGCGATTTAATGTTTACTGTGTAACAGATCTAAAACTGGCGGCAAATACCTTAAGGGACTGGTTTAGGCAATTATTAGGTAATAATGAAAAATTATTCAATTTCATTGTAGTTCTGGAAGAAAAGACCAACTTCTGATGGAGGAAAAGGGAGTTGCATCATGGCTTTTGATGAAGGCCTGATCACTACTGACTGACTTGGATGCAAATTGCTGGCGGCTTAAAGGTCAAACTTTATTATGCATCGACTTTTATAATAATTTGTTTTATGGGATGATATACAGAATCAGGATCTCTTTAGATTCTCCTTTGAATACTTAAGGAGTCAGAATTTACCGAGAGCAGGTGGGCATGGGATATTATTGATTTCTTCTCATGCACCAGATGAGAAGATCGGTTGTACCCTCGCTGAAATACACATGGATTCTGAAAATAAACATGCATACGGGAAAACATGATCCACTGTGGATGAAAGATTTATCAGCTTGCCTCTTGTGATTCATATGGCAGCAGAATTAATGGCTGTTTAGATGCTATAAATTCAGAGAAACCCTTTGTAGATGGGAACTCATGTTTGCCCATGCTGTGTGTTAAGAGGCCCATCAAACAGCTGAACCATTGAGAAGCATCCTTCCTGAACTCTAATTTGTACACAGTGGTCCTATTTACTTGGACAGCCTCTTTATTTTCTAAGGAACAGAGCACCCAGTGCAAATACTCTAATAAACAAACAAACAAAAATAACACTCATGCCTAGCAGGATAAACCAAATCCCACGACGCCATTTCTGGGAGGAAGTTTAAGAGGAAAGGGATTTGTATCCTGTGTCAGGGAACTGAAAGGAGAGCCTTGCCAAACTGGTCTCCCTTTTGAAATAAATTAAATGAATGGAATTAAAAAAAATTTTAGACAAATAGTAACAATTTGGGGAACGATTGTGGGAACTATTTCGGAATAGACCAGCTGAGAACATTCCTTAGATTTGCCCCCCTGCAATAGGGCAAGAGGATGGCAATAGTTAATTTCTGAGGTTCTTCCAAGCTCTGTCATCCTATGATCTTACAATTTCCTAATATCTAAGTCTTTCTGTCAGATGTACAGCCTCTTAAACCCATGGGATTTAGGACAAGGGTCACAAACTCAAATGCCTTAATGGGGTAGGTGAGTAACAGAAATGAATACTTGGTCACAGGGCAAGGCATTCTGTGGGGAATGAGGGAACACATGACCCCTCTAAAGAGGGTATTGCAGGTTGAATTGTATCCCCCCCATTCCTATGTTGAAGTCCTAATTCCCTGCACCCAACAATGTGGCCTTATTTGGAAATAGGGTTGTTGCAGATGTAATTAGTTAAGATGAAGTTATACTGAAGCAGAGCAGACCCCTAAATCAATATGACTTGTATCCTTATAAAAGGGGGAAATTTAGACACAGACATGCACATAGGGATAGTAACACGTGAACACGAAAGCAGAGATCAGTGTGTTGCATCCACAAGCCAAGGAACTCCAACAATTGCCAGAAACCCACAAAAACCTAGGAAAGAGGCACAGAACATAGAACATAGATAGGCGCAGGCATAGAATAGATTCTCCCTCACAGCCAGCAGCAGGAGCCAACGCTGCCAACATCTTGATCTTGGACTTCTAGCCTCCAGAACTGAGTCAATAAATTTCTGTTATTTAAGCCACCTAGTTCATGGTACTTTGTTATGGCAGAAAACTAATACGGATGATAACATCTATTAAGCTCCAACCCAGTATCACCACGTGAGAAACGTTGATGTACTTCCGCCAATTTCTAAGAAAAGTTAGAAATATGGATTTTGTTCCATATAAAATACCCCAACTTTAAATTGCTGTCAACAAATACAGAAGACTTAACACACTGTAAAGGCATCTACATATTTCGTATGTATCTGACCCACAAGTTACCAGCTGGAAACCTATGCTTTAAGGATTCATGAATATATCCCTAATTATTTTCACATCCTTATCCATCTCTGCTTTGGATTAAAGCCCAGGAAGTCTCCTGATACAGTGTTCGTGGGTGACTTGGCATGCTAACATGGATCCAACATCATTTTGTTCTTTAGCTCAAATTAGTTGATTCATTTATTCATTTTCAAACTTCTGAACATGGTAATCCCATTTTCAAAATTAATCTCAGGAAACTCCAAAACAAAAATGAAGTTTTGTTGGCATCTATTTATTTTATGTGTTGAAATGAGTAACATTGTTTATTATAAAGGTGATCAATGAAAACAAAAAGAACCTTTGATTACTAAAAAATACCTGAAATTAGGATTTGTGCCAGGCTTATAGGAATTTCATCATCCAATTATTTTCTATGCTATATTTTAGTTTGCAGTTTTAAAAAATCTTTGGTTCATATAGATCAAGTAGTTGCAAAATATAATAAAAGTTCCAATAAAACTTTATTTATAAACAATATTTTAATTTAATTACATGTGCCATGCAAAAACGGGGGATAGACTGAATTTGTCCCATGGTCTGTAGGTTGCAGGCTGCTGTTCTAGGGTAGCCATTAAAAGAATTGTTTAATAGTACATAATTTGCAAGCTAATAAGAGGGAAGATAGAACAATAAAAATTCCTAACCTAAAAGGAGTTAAGAAAGGAAAGAGAAGAAAAACGTAAAACAGATGGGACAAAATAGCACTGAATAAGATAGACCTAAACCCAAATATATTAGTAAGTACATTATATGTAAATGGATAAATGAACTGATCAAAAGAAAAATACTGTCAAACTAGGAAAGATGAAAAGACCAATGATGGGTGACACAAATAAAACATAAGTTTGCAGAAGAAGTGCAAAATAAAAAGTATACCATTTAACACCATAAAAAAGCTATATATTCACATCAGATAATGCATACTTCAAGGCAAAAAGCATTACAAATGATAAAGGGAGACATTTTGTAATATTCTGGTTCAATTCATCAGGAAGATACAACTATTCACCATTTGCATATACCTAATAGCATAAACTCATAAAACATAACGCAAAACTTGACAGGGCCACAGAGAAAAAGATAAATCTACAATCACAATGGAGAATTTAATATAACTCTCTTGGTAACCAATAGAACAAGCAGCACAAATTCAGTAAAGATTTAGGAGATTTCAATAACATTACTAGAAAACACGATTAATGTGCACATATAGAACACTGCATTAAAAAACTAAAGAATACATATTCTTTGCAAGCACACAAAACATTTCCCCAAATTCACAATAAGCTGTACTATTAAGCAAATATTCACCAATTTCAAATGATTGCAATCATTGAATATGTTCTCTGATGATAATTAAGCTATAAAGCTAAAAATCAACTATACAATAACCATAAAATCCTGATATGTTTGAAAATTTTCAAACATATTTCTAAAAAGCTCATGGGTCAAAGAAGAAATTACAATAAAAATTATAAAATATTTTGAACTGCATAATAATTAGGCATACATATAAAATTTGTAGGATACAGATAATGCTATGCTTAGAGGAAATTTTATAGCCTTTAACAGACATTAAAAAACAAAAAAGTTTTAAAAAGCAATAAATTAAACGTCCATTTCAAGTTATTTTTAAAAACTAAAAAATTAAAATTAAGGAAGCATTATATAAAGAAATATTTATAGATACTGTATGTATATATACATGACTTACATACACATACATATTTCCTTGCTCTGTTATCTGAGTGAAGTGATAACACTTCAGCATTAATAAGCACACCCAGCTCCCAGATCTTGGTTTCTAACACCAAGATCCATTAAAGGAACCAGGGCTCCTTGGAGAAATGCTGATTATAGAACGGAGACAGTAAATATACATGATTAGCCTGGGAGATCTTGTAATGCCACCATGTAAGGAACAGCTCAAACTAAACACCCTACAATGGTGGAGTATGTCAAAGGGACACAGGAGCCAACTGACAGAGCTCTTGGTGGCTAAAGCTAAAACAATCTGAGCAAAAAAACCAAAACAACAAACAGACAAAAACAAATAAAACAGTATCATATTATACACCAAAGTATAAAGTAAATATCCACAAGTTCATATTATGTGAATAAATGATAGAATTAATAATTGGGAAAGAATAGACATCTCTCAGGCAGAATAATTTCAAATAATTTATGCAGTTACGCCACCTTCAAGGAACATAACTTCTCATTCCTTCAGTGTAGGCTGCACACAGTGACTTCCTTCCAAAGGTCAGAGTGTGAAAAGGGGAAAGAAAGAGTGACTTTCCTGTGGAAGAGCCTGATAAACATTTCCTCGGGTGCTCAAAGTCAACATCGACAAGGATAAGTCATGTCTGTAGATGATAAGTCGTGTCCCTAGACAGGATGCAATAAAAATGGCACTTTACCTCTGTGGTCTTCATCTACACAGAACTTCCAGTGCAACCGGGAAGAAAGGGCATGGAGACTCCTGCTCTTCAAGGCCTCACATTGGCAGTGACACCTGCCATTTCTTCTTAGGGCCCATTGGGCAAAGCTAGTCACATGGTCCCAACCTAACTACCCGGAAGTGGGACGCGCCAGACAGCTCATGGAGAATCTGGGGAACAGTCCTGCCTCTGCCATCCCTAGGGTTGGGATGCAGCAGTGACTCTGTGGGTGACCATCTTGTAAAACCAGCACCTTCAAGCCAAATACAAAAACTTAAATACTTAGGGCTTCAGATCTCTCTTGAGCACAGCACTACATCTGCCTGATAGATTTCTTTAATCCACAGGGCTGCAAAATATTTGCCTTTTCTTCCCTTCATAATCTCCTAGCAGTGATGTATGTCTTGCCACCACATAATATTAGCCTGAAGGGGTACATTACTAATGATGTAATTTGGAGCTCAAATTTTTATTCAGATTCTTACATATCTAGGCTCTGGTATTTTTCAGAGAGATCCTGATCATTTTAAAATAGAATTTATTTTCTTTAAAACAAAACTCCAGTTTTAAAACTGAAGTCTGACCTTAAAATAAAGAATGTGTGCTGTCAATTAGCAGATTGCAGGCATCAACTATCATATTTCTGTAAGTTGCACTTAAAAAATGTTTGAGAGCCACAGACAGCTGAACTTTTAGCACTTTCAGCACTTTTTAAAAATGGTTGACTTTCTTTCCTTCATTTCTTCCTTCTAGGATAATTCAGCCCAAAAGCCAATGGGGTTGGGGGCCCACACCAGGAAAGTCCACCTGGAAAGAGCAGTGGATTTCCAGCCAGGGGCTGGGGACCAGGTGATGAAGGTGAGCTGCTGAGCGCGGGAGGTGGTTTTATGCAGGGAGGGAGGTGGTCCCAGGCCAAGTGTCCAGCGCTGTCCTAGCCAGCTGCAGGTCTGAGTCTCGGCTTCCCCGCCAAAGTGACAGACTGGCTTAGGTCAGTGATTTTCACGCTACAGTGACACCTCAGGCGCCACAGAGTCTATGGCAGGCAAGACAAGACAGATCCCCACCCCCTCCAACTCCATCCCTTCTGTTCTGTGATCTGACAGGTCTCAGTGTATGATTTTGTCAGAACTTTCCTGCGCTAAAAAATAAGTCAAATCAAATCAAGCTGGAAAACCTATCTTTTAAAAGCTAGTTGGCATGGTCATTTTCCCTCTGAGGGTTCTGCTCTGACATTTTACTGAAATGTGTGTGGACACTCAGTACACAATGCTGGGACCTAAATAAGAAAAACAGAAGCTCCTCAGACACAAGCAGAGGGCTGCTCTCCACATACCAGGAAAATCACAGAGAAGTCCACTACAGACCCACATCAACAGCGGGTACCGCCACACCCACAGCCATTCACCAGCGCAAGAAAGGTGCCAAAAGGCCAAATCAATTTAGCTGAAGAAAGAAAATCTTTGGCAGGAAGAAAGAAAATCGAATGCATTGTCCAGAACACCGTGGACACTCCCAGCCTGCTAAGGCTGTCACATGCACACGCAGGCACGCACACACCACCGCATACCGAGATCAGTTACACAGCAGTAGAACATATTGCTGTGTGTCTAGATGAAAGCTTCAGACCAAAACTTCCATTAGAGTTCACAGGTCTACTGGTTGGAAAAGTCCAATTGATCCAAAGTTACAGCTGTTAGAACTGAAATAAAAGACTCAAGATTTCCTTTAATGTATTATTTCTGCTGAGATCCAGGAAGTCATGGGACTTGCCCACCACAGATGTGGGAACACAGACCAGGAGTCCTGCCTTCCAGCTCTGCTCTCTGGATGTTGCCACCCCTCCCCCTAAGGAGGCTCATGAGTAGGTTCAAAGGCCCATTTCAGGAACACAGTGTGGGCAAGATCACACTGCCCTAACTAACTCCAAGTCATCAGGCAAACAATGACTCATGCACAAGTTTCCCTTTATTTCTCTTGCTCTGGAATAAGAAACAAATCCAGACCTGGGTGAGAAGAGACTGTTTGGAAGTACTGCAGCAAAGGCGATGGGGCTACTGCAGTGGGGAGAATGCTCTGACCGTGAGATCTCCCTCTAAAAGGAACCAGTGCTACCACCTTGATTTGGGACTTCTGGTCTCCAGAACTGTGAGAGAATACGTTTCTGTTGTGTCAAGCCAGTTTCTGGCCATCTGTTACAGTAGTCACAGGAAACCAATACACCTGGCGACACCTGGGTTTAGTTGTGAACCACCACCTGGGTTTTCTTTCCGCTGGGCCCTGTCAATCCTTCATTGTCCTCATCAGTCCTGAGCTGGTGCAAGCTGTGCAGGTTCCTGGAGGTGTGGTCAGACTACTGTCCCATATTAGCCTTTTCTTAGAATCTCTTCCACTTTGACACATTCACTTTCTCTCCTTTCTCCTTAGCTCTAGGGTTCCATCTCCCTCTTCTGCTTCTGTCTCTATCACTGAGCTCTCACTTGTCCTGCATTTCTATGCGGGTCTCTTAGAATCTGCCCCAGGGTACATTCTTTCTACCTTATCTACTCTGGGTTTTATTGTTGTTTCAGAAAACTTCATTCACTTCCTTTATGAAGGAAAATGTCTACCAATTCTTCAGAAAGTCCTGTCAATTAGATTGAAAAATACTGGATTTGAGCAATCCCCTGGAAAGCATTTCCTTATTCTCACCTCCCATATTTGGGTTAGGAAGAAGGAATCCTTTCTCTCCGGTACTTTCTGCTTGATGAATTACCTCTAGACCGCAGGGGGAAAACCACATATACACACTCGCACACACACAGAGTAAATCCAAAGTCTTCCTTCTGAGATGAGCAGTCATCCATTCATTTTAATTCTTTACTTCCCTCTCGTAGGGATCACATTCAGAGGGAAATGAGCTAAGACCCTTCTTAGCTCATTTGCATTCTTTAGTTGAAAGACTTTCTTGTTACTAGGACAATATGTTGTCTGGTCATATAAGAACTGCAGACAGTGCAAATTCACTTTCAAGATTAAGCAGTTGAATATAGATTTATCCTAGTGCTTCTGGGCTTAAAAATGCTCTTTGCTTTGGAGTTTATTGAAGAGTCCCCACTCAGTCATCTTGCTTCACTGAGAGCTTCCATTTGATCTTGTAGAATTGATCCTCTTATCAATAAGACTCCCTATGTCTGCTAATACTTTCTTGAAGTCTACTTTATCTGATATTAATATAACCACACCAACTTTCTTATGCTCAATGTTTGCACGATTCATATTTTCAAACTTAAAGTAATTGTGTTTCTTGACACACATTATAATTTATTTTTAATCCACTTGACAATCTCTGCTTTTTAACTGGAATGTTTAATTCAAGTGCATTTAATGTAATTTTTGATACAGGTGGGTTTAAGTCTCTTATCTTGATATTTGTTTTAATATGTATATAATTTATTTGTAGATAGAGTTTTTAAAAGTATTCACTTTTATTAAGCATCACTATAAACTTCACATTAATCATCAGGCCTTGAAGAACCATAAAATCCCAGAGTTAGAAGAGACCTTAAAGGCCATCTAGTGTTACTCCAGTGGAAATAAGAGTCTTACAGGGATGTATTAAAATCTACAATTGAAATAAATCATTTGACTTGTTATAAAAAATCATAACAATTCACTCAATCCTTTTTATTCCCTTCCCAGATGCTAGTAGGAATCTTTAAAAATATATATATATATATATGTATGCACACACACATATATATACATATATAAAACCAGCCATTATTCGCTAGCTTGCTTTCCTATCAATGCTTACTACTCAGGAGTCACATAGCTGATGGTCATTAATATCCTTAGGTTTCTTCATTGCGCCCACAGATAATACATCACCCTTGTGAATGCTAAGGCTGGTCTTTGAGACATCTTCCAGGCCCTGCATTCCAGTGGACCGACTGACTCAATCAGACAGTGGCGCATACCAAGGAATCAACTCAACTGGTCTTGCAATCTGGGAACTGATTTAGCACAAAAAGACAATTTCTGCTTCCTGATCCTATAAGTTCATCCCCAGCCAATTGGCAGATCCAATTCTCTAGCCCTTTGTCCAAACTATCTTTAAAAATCTTTTCTCCCAAATTCTTGGGGAGACTGATTTGAGAAATTCCTCCCATCTCCTCACATGGCACCTGTGATATTAAACTCTTTCTCTGCTATGACCCCTGCCATCTCAGTGTATTGGCTTCCTCCTGAGCAGCGGGCAGTGACCCTGGTTGGGCTGTAACAGGAAAGAGGTTCAAGGATGTCGAGGCCCTGACCCAGGCCCTTGGAAATCCCAGCCTAAAGCAACTCTTAACCTTTATCTTGTAGTATCAGACACTTAACAAAATCAGGGCTGCCTTCCCTCCCTGGGTTGAGTTTACTTTTTTTTCTGTTGAAATAGGCAAAGAGAAGGAAGTTCCATGGCATCCAGATACCTAGAGAACTGACAAAATATCATTCTGCTGCCCTTTTTTTCCTTAATAAACACTATATAATTCAACTTCTAGAGAGAGCTGCGTAGGCTTCAGCACTTTGCTAGTGAGGTGAATTTTTTCACATGGCCCAGCAGAACAGGACTTGTTCACCTTTTTAGAAGATGGACAGAGCATTGTGAGTGCTCCTGGACAGCATGACAAAAGTGACAACTCTGTCACCTCATTGGAGGCAGTTAAAAGGCAGGTCCTACTCTGTCTTTTTTGGCAAACAGCTGGCTCAATCTGGGGGCAAAATTTCTCAAACTTTGCAAGCATCACGCATTCCACCTTGTGCAATAACAAGAAATTCATGCCTCAGAGAAACGTGCACACAGGTCCTGGTGGGACGTACTTAAGATCTAGATGATGGCCACAATTTGCTATTTCAATTTATGTCTCATTAGCAAGGAAAACACCAATTTTATGAGTGTTAAGAGGCCTATAAAGGGATTGAGCACAGGTCTCCTGGACTGCCTGCAGTTCACTTGCATTATAACACAAATGGGAACTCCCAGGCTTGTTCATTCCTCTCTGATACTAGACTATTACTTCCTTTTTCATTGGCTTTGGCTTTTAAGCTTTGGGTGTAGTTGGAAGAGTATGTGTACTTTATAGCTCAGAGGGCAAAAGCCAAAGTTATAAGAATAAGTAAGGCCTTTCCACCTTGACAGGTGATTGCAGTTTTAGACCAACCACCTGCTCCTGTGTGGGAATTGCAGACCTTTTAGTACTTAAGGGAACATTGTACTGTGGCGCTGCTGGAATCCAGAGCCTTGCACACCTGAGCTCCTGGCAAGGGGGTCAGTCTGCACAACACTCTGCACATCGCTCATGCAACAACATCATCCTGTTCCTTTGTTCTCTTTTGGTAAATATTTGTCATTACACTATTACTGTTGCATTCAGACTGTCATTTCTTTCTCCTTTTTTAAGGTCTAGATTTCTAATTTCTTAAGGATTAAAGAGCTGACCTAATGCATTCTAAATTGCCGAGTGTTTTACCATGGAATCATAAATGGAGTTTTACTTCTCCAGGGACTTTCAAGAGCTGGGACCTTCAAGATCATGTAGATTTGAGCCCCGTAAGTGAAGAGAGAGGGTCTTCCTTGTTTATGCTCCCTTCACAGCCCCTCTGTATAAGGTCGATGCTCACAACAGGTTTTCTGGATCAAAATTTGCAATATTTTTCACTTTATTAGTGAGGATATTGGGGTTGAAGACATTGACAAACTTCATTCAGCAAGTGAGTGATAGAAAATCAAGTTCAATGTCCTCTCTGCTAAGCTGGGAAGTTTTATCTCAAGACCCAGCTGAAGTTTCACAGCCCTAAGACATTTCTACAGCTACCTCAACTCTACAGCTTCCCCCCTGAAATTAACGCTGCAGCTTCTCCTGAAAGCATATTTTCAGCCCTGAAATGCATAATTTGCTAAGCTGAATGTAACTTTTTTTCCATTTGAAATAGCCTTTTCTCCTTCCTACTAATTTAGCCAATTCTCCATTAAAAGGGCTACCATCTTTCTACTACTGTTTCGGTTTTTTGACATCTCACCACCTTTCACTTTGTGCCACACGCTAATGATCATCCCCCCAGGTTGAGTCAGCTTCTTGGCCACAACGAGCTGCTTGTTCCGATCTGTTCCTCCCGGGCTGGCATCTCTCTGAAGTAATCTCTGTGCCTCCTCACTCCTGGCAGCCTGGCTTCTCACACCTGCCAGCTGAAGGGCTGGTATCGATCTCTGTGTTTGTTCCCCCACAACACTGTTCATGCTCTTCCTCCTCAGAGCGCAGCAAGCCCGGCTGCTGTCAGGGCGAGGTTTGATCTGCCGAGCTCTGCTTCCTTGTGAGGTCAGTGACTGCTTGGGAAAAGCCTCACGACTTCACGACCTGAGACGGGGTTTCTCTAACTGCAGCACTGTTGACATTTTAGTCTGGGTGATTCTTTGTTGTGGGGGAGTCCCGTGCACTGTAGGGTGTTTAGCAGGGTCCCCGACCTCTACACATTAGGTGCCAGTAGCACCCCCACCCCCAAGCTGTGACCACAACAAATGTCTCCAGCTGAACGTCCCCTGTGGGCAAATCTGCTCCTGGTTGGAAACTGCTATAAGGGAACAGTCAGCTGTTCATTCACAATCCAAACACAGAGGACAGCGCTCTGTGATTTTCTACCTGTGTGGGAGTGACTTGGAATTAACCACCGGAGTCGTGTCAGAATGAGGCTGTGTGTTCAGGAAACACACACTCAATACATCACAAGATGGCTTTGCGGAAACACCAGCATACTTTCTTGAAAAACATAAAACCGTTTTGTTAGTTTCTTGGTACACACAGAAGCACATTGAAGAAGTCATGCTTCTGAGGCATAATAAGCCTTTGAATTTTTGTGATGTTTAAGAGTTTAATAAAAGCATATCAGCTCATTTTGATTTAGATCCTTGAGGTTCTAAAGGGACAATTATTGTTATGATTATTACTGCTTTGTTAAAATCATCCTCTGGAAACTGAATTCAGCAAGTTTTAAAAACTTCTACACTAGATTTATTTTCTTGTTAGACACATTAAGGGCAGATATATATTTTCTTTGGTCATAAACTATGCAAAATGGACATAATTTTATGAAAAACCTCTAATAGGTTATAATTATTTCTCACTCTTTCTCCTACCCCAAATGGAAACATTAATTCAATTGCCTTTTATAGGTGGAAAAAAATCCCCTTAGCAGAGTATGACCTGGAAGGGGGTTTTGCTATTTCGGAAGCTGCTTGATGAGCATTCTGCATCTTTAATGCTTTAGGGTCAACAGCGTATAAAACAGCAAGCATCCCCAGCCAGCCCATCATTCCCAGCACTCTCATTTTCTTAGGTTTCTTGACCTCACAAGCTCGTCGCTGAATGCCCAGTGGTGTTTTAATGTGTCCTCCTCCCCCACCGCTCTGTCCTGCCTTAATCAGACTGTGATAGGCTTGATTTGCAGCTTCTCACCCACGGGGGACGTTTATCACGTCCACCTGCATTCTGAAATTGTCTTGTCTTTTGCTCTGCGGGCTGAGCTGCTACCTAAAGCCAACAGCATTGAAATGATGGCCCAGCTCTTCCCAGGCAGCTGTGCCGCCAAGTTCCCTCTGATTGTAGGAAGTGTGATTAGGGGGAAATGGCTTGTTCTGTAATATGAGATGCTGTAGCCACAAGCAGAATCATAATGCAGTTCTACTAGGCTCAAAACTATGCTTGAAAAAAAAAAAAAAAAGACATTTTAATTCCCCATGTAATTTGGATGGGCATAGGTTTAGCACCTGTAATTTGGAACTCGGCAAGTCAAGTTGGGCTGGCTGGTGTAGATCCAAGGACACTCAAGGGAAGATGCCAAACATGTGGTGGGACGTGGGGAGGATGTGAGAATGCAGACTTTGCCCAGGATGGGCACCTGTAGGCACCTGAATGCTTTACCTATATAACCGGAGGCAGGGTAACTACAGTGCAAATGTGCTCTGTTAACTCTCAACTTACTCTCGCAAATTCTAGCTGCTCTGAGGAGTCGTGTTAACAACTGGTGGGGCAGAAGGTCACATCTGGACCATCTTGTAGAACTGCAGACACCATGGTCACCCAGTGGGGGTGGGTATAGTGGAGTCCATAACGTAACTGTCAGAACCTACTTTGGGAATCTGCAGAAATTCTCAACCTTAGGCATCCCAGAAATAATTTTTAAGTTTCCTGGCTGACTGAGCACCCTATTATGAATCCACTTCTTTCTTTTGAACAACCTGAATTTGCTGACACCAGCTGCCCTACTACGGAGTTAAGTTCATTTCCTTTATTGCATTCTCAACAAAGTGGCCACGAGGAGACTCAGAGTCACGGTGTCCAGGCAGTTCCCTGAGATGGTCCTGAAGCTGTAGTGACTCCCAGACTCGGAGCTGCTGCTGTTACACAGTGGGCAACCATATCACAGCTGCACAGACAGATCGCTACTTGAAATTGACTTGTCAGGGAGGGCACAGGGTTTAGGAGGAAAAAAAAATCAATGCTGAGAGATCACAAAGATGCTAAGCTATAAACACAAGCCGTAAGTGAGCCGGCCCTCCCGCACTTTAGTCCATGATGAAGGGAGGAGGGCCCCGGCACTTCCGGAAGAAATACTTCTCATCAGACTGCCCAGAGATCATGTGGCCTGCAGTGAGGGCCAGGGTGCAGTGGGGGAGCACAGCTTTCACTCGAAACAGAATGTTACGGCTTGGGAACAACGCTCTAGGCGATGCATGTCAACCACAATCTTCTCTCTCATTTACAAATCCCGGTTCTGTGTGCAGAGAGCATTCTGGAACACTCCATCATTTGTAGCGTAATCTGGGGAGCTGAGAGTTATGGAGCCACAAGTAAATGAATAGACATCTGAAGAAGGGGACTGCATGGGCTTTGTCCCTCTGTGGGTGCATCTCAGACAGCCAAGGCGTTGGAAGGTGGACGGATTAGACTCATTAGTGGCTCCTGCTCCGAGGTGCAGAAGAATGATCTGCCTGTTATTTCCATTGCTCATTTCTGGAGGCTACTTTGGTTTTAGCTGAAAAAGGGTGTTTTCAGGGTAGGAGCTGGTGCTTCAGCGCACGGCTTCTTGAGCTCACCAGGGGAGACCGGGGAGCAGCTGCGCTGCCAGCTTCCTGCTCTCTGAGCCCCAGGGTCCTCCTTCTCGATGCCCAGGAGGCAAAAGGGTGGCTGATTTAACACACATGGAGCTGAATGCTGGCTGCCACACATTTATTTTTTCAATCCAGCTGACTCAGCCTGTGAGTCTTGACCACTGAGGGAGACAGAGCCCACCTCCCACCCACGACTCCCCTGGCCCTTGTGCTGGGAAGACCTCACTGCAGGGTCTGGTGGGGGCAGGGGCAGGAAGCTCACATGAAAGGGCATTTTTAGACCTGGACACTGGCCCACAAGACACAGATCCACTGGGGACAGCCCCTCTGCAGGCCATGCCCAGCCTCTTGCATCCTCTCCTAAAAAGACTGTGCGGGGTGCACAGAAAAAGAGAGACCGGGTATTGTAAGACTATTTTCTCTTTCATCCCTAATATATCTGTCTAGCTTTTCTCATTTATTCTGTTTGCTCATACAACTAAAGCAAGCTCACCATGGAAAAGCTAAAAAAAAATACAGATACATCAAAAGGGAAGAAAAATCTGCCCTCCTACTACATATAGAAAACATGGCTGGTTTTCCTTCCTGTCTTTACGCATGTTTTTATAGATGTCACAAATGCTCTCACAGTCCACAAACTCATTTGACCTGCACTTTACAGTTTATAAACCTTGAACACCTTGCTGTGCCATTAGTTTTAATGAGTGTCTGGTATTGCATGTAACCATGCACACAGCTGGATGATATTTAGAGAGATTAATGTGCGTTTTTTTTTTTTTTTTTTTCCCCTGTATTCCCTTCTTTCCTCCCTCCCCTAACCCTTTTAAATGGCAAGGAAACTTGTGTTTCCTTGTCCTGGTAAGGGTCTATGGCCAGAGAGAAAGCAGCAGCCAACAAAACATTCTCCATCCTAGATTTTGTTTCTAAAAATCCAAGCCCATTGAAGGGGTTAGGTGGGGTGGCCCCGAGGGAACCCCCAGGTGGAAGGATAGTCTCCAAGAGAACCATGAGGGGTTGACAGTAAGAGGCCTCTGGGGCCTGCAGAAGCTGAGGGGAACATCCGAAGGTGTCCAGAAAGACAGGATCCAGGGACAGGGCTCCCAGCTTCAGCAAAGAGGCCCTGATCCCGGAGTGGCCCCGGATCCAGAGAGAGCCCCACAGCTGACGGGGCTGCTGTGAAACGAGGATTGTGTCAACAATAACCACCCCTCCCTGCTTATTTCCCCACCATGGCATTGCAGATAGGCCCAGGGCCTTGTCTTGACAGGCAGAGGGGTGGAGCCTCCAAGATAACTGAGATCTCCTTTCCCACCAGCCCAGCAGTTTGGGGGGCTTGAATCCAAAATCAGATTGCATTAGAGTCAGTAAAGGAAACGGGAGTTCTGTGGAACTGGCCTGTGTTGAAGGGTCAAGGTGGTGACATGTATGGAGCCCATCCCAGAGCGTTCAACACAAAGAGTGGCTCTAATTTCCCCACCATTCGGTCTTGTTGGCCTTAACTTTTATTTTGTCAGATAATCAATTTCATTATAAATTTTCACTTATCATTTTACCTTTCTAATTTTTTTTTTTTTTTTTTTGCCTAATTTTACATGTTTGCTCTCAGCATTTCCTATCCACATCCAGCCTTTACACACGGCACGCGGAAAGCACGGGTGTCAGGCGGCTGCAGCAAGGTTGGCTTGGGCCCTGAGCAAGAAAGCAGGGTCTCGTCCTCCCTCCAGCCTCCCAGAATAGGCCCTCATCGCCTCAGGGAGGGACAGAGAGGGGAGGCTGCCTGGGTCTAGGCAAAGCACAGATCAGAGTTCTCCGCCCAGTTAACAGCAGGTGCAGCCCTCCGCGTGGCCACCTGAGCTGCCCGAGCAGTGGCGTTTCTCACACCCCCGCTGTCTGGTCCATCTGTGCAAAATACATGACCCGAGAAACCCTCGGTCTTTTCCCTGTCTGTTCCCTGTACTTGGGCCCAGCTAGGCGAGAGGGTCTTCGGATGTCTCAGTCAGGGACAAGCCCTCCCCTGGGGGGTGGTTTCACGAGCCAACTGCTATTGTAACTGCAGCGGGTCTTCTCGAGGCAGAAGTGAGACTGCAGTGAGCGGAGCAGCTGGAGCAGCAGCGGCTCCTGGACAGTACCTGCAGCAGATGTGGTTCAAGAGAGGATTTATCTGGAACGAGAAAGCTGTGTATTTCTAGGCCGAGAGGAAGCAGCCTAGAGAGGAAGGCGGAAGCTACAAGCCAAAGGGGAAGTCTGAGGCAGCGCGGCTCTGGGGCACTGGGAGGAAGTGGAGTCAAGAGACCAAGAGTTGCATTGCTCAGATTCATTCCTGTCTTCTTTATTCTGGAGGCTGCTGTCCTGTGTCACTGCTCTTTGCTAACACGTGTTAAAAACACCATAATGAAGAGGACAAAATAAAATTTAAAAGTCAGACTACAAACCCACCCTCCCACTCTGGAACTTAGTAAGGACATGATAGTGGCCTCCGGCAGCTGGGCTGGGCAGATGGGCAGAGAGAAGTCCCCTGGGGTGCGCAGAGCCAGAGGCTGGGCTGGAAAGCAGAGGCTGCAAGTTCTCAGTCATGCAAAAAACAACGAGGGATCTCTGAGCGGTCAGAAACCTGGCAGCTCAGCAGGAACATCAAGGAGATCCCTGGAATCTCACCAATCTTCAGATCTCCATCCTGGCAGCAGAGAAAGTCCTGGTCTTGCACATGAAGCCGGTGCAAAAGGAACCCAACTAAAGTGGCCACCAGCCCACTGACCTCCGCTGACCTCCAACGAGGGCCATGACCGGGAAAGAGGTAAGCCCTTTTCTGCGAATGAATATTATCTACTTCATTATCTGCTGTGCTTCTACACAAAATGTTTGGCGTACAATAACAAATTATTAAACACACACACACCCTGAGGCATGCATGCACACGGCACACACACACAAGAAAATATGGCACAAGGTCAAGTGGGGAAACAGTGCAAACACAGAGGTGACTCGGATGTTGGATTATCAGAAAGAGACCGAAAATAACTGTGACACAGTTCACACAGCTATTTATCTTTTCCACTAGGTATAACAGAGAGGTGAAAACTATTTTAAAAGTGGAAATACTAGAAATGAAAAAGAATCAGAAATGATTTCACTCAATAGGTTTGAAAGTAGTCACCACAGCAGAGGACCAGTGACACTGAGGACAGGACAACAGGAATGATTCGAAATGAACCCAAAGAGAAAAGTGAATGAAAAGGAAAATAGAAACAAAAACACCAGAAAGGGAGCATCCAGTATCTGTGAGATAATATTAAATGGTCTAACAGATATGTCGTCATTATAGTATCAGAAGAAGAGAGAGAGAATGGGCCAGAAAAAAAAATTTATTTTTTTGAAAGAGATGACAACTCTCTTTTCCAAAATTGATGGAAGGAATGAACCAATGAATTAGAAAGGCTCAAAACTCAAGAAGGAGAAATGAAGACACAGTAAGTCACACCTAGGCACATTATGGTCAAACTGCTGAAACACAAGATAGAAAGAAAATTAAAAGCAGCTAGAAAAGAAGAAGAAACGTTACTACAGGGGAACAATACCACCAATGAAGGCTGTATCGTTTCTGCTTTTTCATCAGAAACAGTGGAGGCTGGAACACAGAATAACATCTTTAAAGTTCTGGTTTTTAAAAGCAAAGGAAAACAAAACAACAAAACAAAATCGTCAACATATACAGATAAGAATGAGAATTTTAATCAGCAACATTATCTAGCAAAAGTGAAGATGAAATACAGACATTTTCAAACAAATAAAGGCTGAGATATCTCTAACTAGACTGAAACTACAAGAAATGCAAAAAAAAAAAAAAAAAGAAAGAAAGAAAAAAGAAAGAAATTTCAGCCTGATGAGAAATGATCCCACATGGAAGATCACATCAGCAGATAGAGAAAGAGCCCAGAGAGGATAAATATCTGGCATTTATTATTTAAAAAACAGTTTTATCTTAAGTAAGATACACCCACATACACACACATACATATTTATTTAAAAAGACTATCAACTGTTAAAGCAAAATGATGACAATGTATTGTGGAGGTGATAGCATATGTGGAAATAAAATATGACAGAAGAGCACATAACACAGGAATGAATAAATGACGCTGTTACAAGGTTCTCCCATTGTGAATTAATGTGTTATTATTTGAAGACAGGCTGAATAAGTTAGAGATGCACATTGAAAAAAAATCATACAAAGAGGTATAGCCAATAATTCAATAAACAGGATAAAGTAAAATAACAAAAATATGTTCTTAATCCAAAAGGAAGAAAACAGAATAAGAATAGATCGGTCCACTACAATGGCTTGGAAAAATTTTTTTGGAAGACTGTCAACACCAAGCCAGCAACTGGAGCACACACTTCTGCTGGGAATATAAAATAGTATAAGCACTTTGGAGAGCTATTTGGATGTTTCCTAATAAGATTAAATATACATCTACCTTATGACTCAGGAACCATAGTTTTGGATATTTACTCAAAAAATAAATAAATAAAAACATTTGAATAAACTGAGACTTGTGCAAATATGTTCATAATAGCCAAAATCTGGAAACAACCCAAAAGTCCACCAATAGGAGAACCAATACATTGTCTCACATCCCCTGCAACTGAACAGAGTCAGCAACGAAACAGGACTGAGCTGCTGACACACACAACTACAACACGGGTGAATTTCAAACGTGTTGCAGGAAAGAAGTCAGACAACAAAAGAGTACATGTTGTATGATTCCATTTATATGAAATTCTACAACAGTCAAAACTAGTGATGATCCAATTCAGAAGTTGGTTACTTTGGGGGGGGGGGTAAATTAACTGGAAAGAGGCATGAGGGAACTTTCTAGGATGATAGAAATGTTCTATATCTTATTTAGATTGTGGTTCCAAAGACTTATACGATTGTCAGAACTCATTGAACTGAATACTTATGGTTGGTACATTTTATTGTATGTATCTCAATCCAAAATAAAAAATAAAAATAAGCCTACCTCTTCCAGGAACTGTAATAATACTATTAATCAGCAGTTCTATTGACAAAGATGTTTGCAGAATTTTAGAGTAGTCAGAATTATAAGGCTTGAAAGCAAGAGTGATGAAATGTTTTTATTTCTCAAAAATGATTCTGAAAATACATATAGAAACTAGAAAAATCACTGTTAATACTGCTCCTGTTGGCACAAATTGGATGGGATCTCTCAGCGCACGCATCAGGCTGAATCAGTGTGCGGTTTGCATTTTTGTGATCAATACTACTGATTATAATCATAGCTGACATTATTTATCATTTCTACAAGCCAGGCATTTTATGAGTATTATCTCATTTCATCCTCACTGGGGGCCTCTGAAGTGAGGGCATTTTTGTTCCCGTTTTCCCAACGAGGAGCCGAAAGCTAAGCATGGCGGAGTTATTTGCCTGACGAAATGAGCAGAGCTAAGATTCAAATTCAGCTCCACCGGTGTCTGGAGCTGAGTTCTTCATCACTATGTAACACTGAAATAAAAAAGTATCCGAAACTTTATTTTAAATGTAACTGAGTTAGAGAGGGATATATGATATTTAAAGAAACCAAGTGAAGAGTATTTTGGGTAAAATGAAACACTTTGTAATGTGATGAATCAGATTGTCTGCTGTGTAAGTTAATATTTTCATGCCTGTTTTCTCATGATGGAACATGCCTACAAGGCCAAGGCTGAGAGGGAGAAATAGCATCTGTCCTCACCCAGGAACCCTTCCTTAATTAGGCTGAGAAGTAAATACTCAAGAGAGTATTCAGCAAAGCCTCAGGTTATAAAAACAATGTACAAAAATCCATAGCATTTTATTTTAAATTTCAAAATATTAAGGGGGTAAAATGCTTTAGGTTACATGGATCACTTTTGTAATGCTTGATTCCCAGCTGAAGGTGTGCTATGGGGGTTTCTCAAAAATACAAAAAACACAATTACTGTATGATCCAGAAATCCCACTGCTGGGTATATATACCCAAAGGAATTGAAATCATTATGCCAAAAAGATGTCTACATTCCCATGTTCATTGTGGTATCATTCTCAATAGCCAAGATACGATATGGAAACAACTTAAGTGTCCATCGATGGATGAATGAATTTTTAAAATGTAGTATATATAACACAATGGAATACTATTCAGCTATTTAAAAAAACACCTAGGAAATTCTGTCATTTGTGACAACATGGATGAACCTAGGGGGCATTATGTTAAATGACAAAAACAAGGCAGAGAGAGACAAATTCTTCATGATCTCACTTAAATGTGGAATCTAAAAAAGTTGATCTCATAGAAGTAGAAAGTAGAAGGGTAGTTACCAGAGGCTGGGGAGAAGAGGTAGGAAAGTAGGGAGACGTTTTTCAACAAGTACAAAGTTACAGTTTGGAGGAATAAGTTCTAGTGTTCTATTGCACTACAGTTAATAGTAATGTACATTTCAAAATAGCTATAAAAGAGGATTTTTGAATGTTCTTATCACAAAGAAATGATGAATGTTTGGGGTGATAAATATGCAATTACCCTGATGGATCATTACAACATGTATACAAGTATTGAAACATTACACTGTACCCCATAAATACGTATAATCATTATTTGTCAGTTAAAAATAAAACTTACAAAAACAAAATAGAGAAAAAAATCGACAGTTTATATTGGTATTCTGCAGCCAACTCTTTCTAAAAGAGGAAAAAAATCCACACTATATCTTAGGCTTACCTATAAGAGGATCGCTCCAGGTTATCATTTCATTGTTATATCTTTTTGGCTTTAGTTATCATTTTAAACTAGTTTTTCCACTGGGGAAAGGACTTTATTAACTAAAAGTCCTAATGAACTAAACTAAAAGTTTTAATTAAATTAAAATAAAACTAAAATTATTTTTATCTAAGATTTTATTTAATGAAACTAAAATAAAACTAAACTTACAGTTTTAATGAAAACAATAACTGGAAAACATTTGAGAAGATATTTCACCAAGGCAGGTGAGGGTCACTAACAAAGTAATTGCACTTTTTAGCCAAGTTTGAATGCTCTCACATAAACTCAGTGAAAATAAAAATGATAATTTTTTGATTATGATTATTGTATTTTCAATTGAGTATAATAAATTGCTGGAGTTTAATTGTATAATTAGAGAGATCTTTGCTGGCTGACAACCATTAAATCTGAAGGTAGAAATCTATTTTGTTAAATTTTGTTTTGATATTCAGTACTGAAAATACTGACTTTAAAATATACTACTTCAAAGTTGAATAAACACATCCATCGGTATTTCAGACAGGCATGCTTTTGATAGCTTTCCTTCTGGGAAGATCTTGTCCCTGAGTTCTAGAAGGGAGGTTATCTCCCACAGCAAATCAAGGGAGGGTTTGACAGACATCACACTGTGTCTCAGAGACTCAAGTGCCTAAGCACAAACATCATGTGGTTGGTTGGCCTGGGCTTAGGATGGGGAAAGGTACGCAGCATGCTCAGAACACACAGGCACTGTGGGTCCAGGTTGAGAAGACTATCTCCAATGGGTGTTGGGAAGCAGGCTGAGAACAGAGATTCAGACGTTTGCCTCATGGTGGAAACTCTCGTCCTAGCCACTGGGTTCCCACTGGTTACCTCTACCCCAGGTTAAGGGAGAGACTTACATTCCCCACCCTCTCTCCCTAAAGCCAGAGCCCTCTTTGTACTCAGAGACCTGGGCTCCACTCAGTCTCTGCCATCTACAGCGGTTGTGCCTCCCAGGTGACTTTAGCTCTCTCAGTCCCTCTTTCCCAAACTGCACAACAAGAAAGATGGTACAGGAGAATCAGCGTGATGGTTTGCTCAATGTGCACGTCATCAGTACCGTGCCTGGCATAAAGTACATAAGTAGTGTTAGTTTTTACTTGACAGTGTACCTATAGGTGCTATAAATGTTGACCTCCTATTGCATGGCAATTCTGGGAGACACAGAGATGAATCAAAAAATCTTGTCCTCTTGGGAAGACCACAGTTACTAAGTGGGGGTCATGTCTAATGCAAACCCTCTCACTGTTTGGGAGCATGACCTTGGGCACCATTTTGGGGCATGTATATGATTCCCTCCCTCAGGCCTCCACCCACCCTCTGTGCCCCACCCAGGATGTCAGCTGCTTGTCTCTATACACGCTATTTGTACTTCCAACCTCAGAAAATCTTTTATCCAAAGGTTTTCTTTCCTCTCTGAGTCTTCTGGGAATTATGACAAGTAGCTTTTGGAACTGCTTAAGTGTGAGAGGGACAGTTTCACAAAGGGACGGGAAGAGAGAGAGACAAAATAGCAGGGATCCGTCGCAATAAGTACTTGGCCAATGCTCGTTGATTGGATTTAACAAATAGCTCTCCCAGAGGAAGTTTTGTTTCTGACTAATGGCATTCATTGCATGCCAAAAATCATCAGGAACCACTAACACAGTCAGTAATTAAACAGCAAGTAGGTGTCCATCGCCCATCAGGCCCCCCTGCACTAAAGACACAAAAGACCACTTCCAGAACATGCCTTCAGCTGAATGGAAGTGGACAGACAGCAACCACGCCACTTGGGAATTGTGCTGCCTAGTGACAAACCTTTTAAATCAATCCCAGCTTTGCGAGGTGGAAGTCCTCAGAGTCCTCATTATTTTATGCTACAAAAATATAAGTGCCCACAAAACAAGTAATGAGCAAAGGGGCAGGTTGGGAGTGGGAGGACGTAGGTGGGGGGGGCGGTGAATATGAACACATGGCTAATATCATTTCACTGATGGGAGCCAAATGCATTTGGAAGCTAGGACACCAGATATCATCTCAGGATATAGGGGCAGATGTGCAGTCAGAATTACAGAAGCTTCCTTTAGCCTTTGAGAGGCACTTGGGGTCCACTGATCTTCCTCCTCAATGGCTCCACCAAGAGCCATCTCACTGACAGGCATTACTGAGGGCTCTCAACAAGCCGGCAGGGAGCCAGCTGCCCCATCCTGCCTGCTGAGATGTGCCTGATTACAATTTTCTTTCTGTTTTTTTTTTTTTAAAGGAAGTATATCCAGTACATTAGCATCCCAGAGAGAAAATGAGCATATTAAATGCTATTAAAAAGTACAGTGAGGAAGAAATCTTTTAACTTTAATATAGTGTTTTTCAAACTTATTTGAACCTAGAACCGTGTGTGTGTGTGTGTGTGTGTGTGTGTAAGCATCCATTAACACCCCACTTCTAGAACACACTTTCTGGAGAAATCCTGGCCTGTCTGATCTGTAGCCTGCAGGGTTTCTGTGATTTCCTGCCTAGGAGCAATGGCCAGACAGGGAGCTGTCCATGGTACCAACATGTGCGGGTTGGAGCTTGCTGTCGGTCATTATTACAGTCACTTGTCTTCCCCACCCATTGCCTACACCCCAAGTGTCATCCTAAGCACCAATTACCACAGCCTGCTTGGCACAGAATCCGATACAACATACCATTCTAACCCTAATGTGGTACTTGGAGTCTGTCTGATACAACCTCGTTATCGTAAACATGAGAAAACACCCAGAGAGGGGAAGCAAGTTGCTGGCTAAGAAATCAAATTTGGATTTCCTGACTCTCATTTAAGTGTTATTTAGACTATTCTATTCCTTCTCTCACCTATTACCCACCTCTTTTCCACCTTGTTTGGGAGACTAGAATCCCTGATTACACAGCCTACATCACTTGACATCACCAAATTCAGTCAAATGCATGTATAGTGTGCACCTTTCCATTTCTCCTCCAAAGCCAGCTCCATGTCCATCCCACTCCTGGATTCTGCAACACTTCCCAGGGGACAGCAAGTCCATTTTCCCCACGACACACATTTGGAACATAAGAGCTCTCTGGGACCCCTCCCATACTTAACCTCCACATAATCATTTCTTCATTAAAAAAAAAAAATATGTGCTGAATGTCCATTATGTAGTGGGCCTTGCCAGGTGCTGGGAATGCAATGGTCAGCAGAGCCAACTTGGTTCCTGCCCTCTTGGAGTTGCAGCCTGACCCCTGTCCCTCAGCTCTGCACAGCCAGCCCATGGCTAAGTTCTGCTGGTGTCTCCAGTGTAATCCATCTCCCATCTAGACCCTGAGTCCTCCTCGTAGCACTGGGAAGGGCCCTCATGACATCAAGTCTGTAGAGGCAGAAGGGAATTCTAGCTGGTCACTCTGCCCTCTGCTCCTCCCATCTCCAAGCCATACTGCACACTCTACCGAAAGAATCTTAAATCACTTCCACAAATCCTCTCCAATTGTTGCCCAAGTGAATTCCATGCTGTGGCTCATTGAGTCTATTCTCCAATCCTTGGCCAATCCATACATTTTCCTACCTCTTTCCCTCTTACCTGCATAATAAAAGCACTTTAAAACTCAGGTTTAATTCTGTCTCCTCAATGAAGTCCTCAATGCGCTTGTCCTCAGCCCAAAGCCCCTCTGAACTCCTGTATTTCCCCCTGGAAAGGGTCTTAACCTGGGCCCATAAATGCTTAGAATAGTTTTTACGTACTTAAAATTGGCTGCTTATCAGAACCACCTGTGAAGATTTTTTTTACCCTCTCAACCCTGGACCGTACTTAAGACTTACTGAACTAGAACATCTGGGGTAGGTTCTAGGTATGTGATGTTTTTATAACTCTTCACAGATGATCTTGGTCCCTAGCCAGGATTGAGAAATACTACCATAGTGGTAGTGAAAGAATGCACTTCAGGAAGAATTTTACCCCTTGCCCCTGACATGCGTACCAAATTTTGTTTGTTTATACAGTTTTGTATACAGAAGGTTCATAGAGTCATCAGATTCTAAAAGGTTAAAATCCTGGAAAGGTTAGGAGTAATGTTTATGCTGTATTGTTATGTGTATGTGAGGAATATGTCCCCTGACAGGGGCAAGGACCTCACTTCTGTTGAATGCCTGATAGTGTATTACGCACAGTAGGTGCTTAGTTTATAGGAGTTGAGCAGAAATCTATGGATCCATGAGACACCAAGGTGCACGCTATTCCCTCAGGAGAGCAAGTAATGCCTGAGGCAGACATATTTCCTTCAAGAATTTTGGCTACAATTTAGCATACCTTCTTTCCAAGCTAAAAACTAATTGAAATTCTATTGCAACCTCTCTTACAAAATATGTGATTAATTCCAACTGAATGCTGTGTGCACCACAACCAATTGTTTTCCTTGATTCATGTGTATCTTAAAACCTGGAAGGATTCCATAAGCTCTTAAGATTCTAGTGAAGAGTCTATTATATAAGTGCAAAGAAGAAATTTCTCACCAGAAATAAAAGCCAAATCTGAGCTCCAACTCCCTACATCATCTGAAATCTGCCCTTGGAAGGAACTAGTAAAAGTGTTGAACAAGGTACCTATTTCCAGGGGTCTGTGTTGTGTGCATACTCTCTGCCTCTTTTCTCAACATATGGGAAACTGTCTATACCCCCGATTTAGTGCTTTACTATACACTAGGAGGAAGTGAGATATATTGACTCATGAAAGTAGAACCAGATCCAAGTTCTGGCCCTGCTACTCATAGATGTTCAAGTTTAGAAACAAAGCCTAAATTTCCCCATTTATGAAATTAACCTAACACTGCTACCTGCCTCTTACGTTCATCATGAAAGTTAAATAAAATTACATCTCACAATACTCAGCACAGTATCAGGCACATACTAAGTGTTCAATAAATGGTAATTATTTTTATTTTTTTTAATCGATCTCTGGTTGAGGAGTTAGTTTGTTCCCACTCCTCAGCCGTACAGTATTTGATGGTAAAGCAAGCTCGGTATCTCTCGTATCCCTCACAGCAGTGGGCAAGACACTGAACCTGAGCAGATGCTCAGATGCTCACCTTCTGGCTGATGTGTTTTGTTGAGACTTTGACATGGACGTGGTAAGATGTAAAAATACTCAAAAGTCAAAATATACAAATAGGGCAGCTGAATTTCAAGTAGAAGGAATGACATTTGCAAACCTCTTAGAAGCAAGACTAAAATGACAACCTTAAGAAATTGTTATTTTGAAGCACAGGCTTAGTACAATGAATTGTATAAACATGAAAATGATGAATTGGAATTAGCTCATCATTGTTGATGCTCTCCTTAAGCAGCAGAGATAACTCATTGACTGATCATATGTTACATGAATTTGATCTCCTGACAACTTTGATGCCGTCTCAGTGGGACAGGGTAGAATTATCTCCAGTGTCCTTCTTTTACCTTGGGAGAAATGTACAGCCAAGGTAGTAAAGGGGAGGTAAATGCTGCTCTGTCCCTCCAGTAACTGGTCCAAGAGGATGAGGAGGAAACCCACTGAACTAAGGGGCTCAAATCTTAGGTTCTCGAGCTAGCTCTTCTAAGTTATGTGACATCCAGCAAGATGCTCAACCTGCTGGCTATGGATTAGTAGACCAGAAATCATAATGTCCACTTGCCCACCTCATGAGGCTGTTTTTGACATATTTAAATATTCATGCATGCATCTATGTATTCAATAATATAGATTAAGCACTGCCTGTGTACCTGACACCTAAGTACTAGGGGTACAAAGATGAGTAAAAAAAGTGGGCAGAGCCTTTGGGGAACTTGATGGGAAGATGGGGAAGCTGCCAAGGAAGCACGTTGAGAAGCCTCCACACCTTAGACCCAGCCATCTGGGAAGCTGGTGGAAGAAGAGCACAACCAGCTGAGATCTGAGACACAGCCACGGGGCGGAAGGGGATGTGGAGGTTCCAGGCAGAGGCAGCATGGTGTGGACGATCCAGGAGCTGGAAAGAGCAGAGTCAGCCAAGCAGTGAACATTCGGGATGGCTGGAGAGAGGCGCAGGAGCCACATCTGCAGACCCTCCCAGCAATGGGGGCAGTGAGGGGTACATGAGTTTTGCATGTTGGAAATCACTCTGGCTGCACGAGGTCATGGGGGGGAGGCTGGGGGAGAAGGTAGTAAGCCCAGAATCTGTAAGACCAACAGAGAGAAATGGACCCACCTAGGGAAGGAGGAGGAGAGCAGGTATGAGGAAGTGAAGTGGGAGCAATAGATTTGTGTATAGAACCAACTCACCGAATGAGCAGAGCAATATGTATAATGACATATTCACCACTACAGTATCACACAATAGAGTTTCACTGCCCTAAAAATTCTGTGTTCTGCCTGTTCATCCCTCACTTCCTTCCTCCCTCCCTTCCCCTACCCCCTGGTAACCACTGATCTTCTTATTGATTCCATAGTTTTGCCTTTTCCAGATGTCATATAGTTAAAATTGCATAGCATGTAGCCTTTCCAGACTGGCTTTTCACTCAGTAATATGCATTTAAGATTCCTGTCTTTTCATGGCTTGATAGCTCATTTCCTTTCAGTGCTGAATACTCCATTGTCTGGATATATCACCATTTGTTTATCCATTCAC
This sequence comes from Eulemur rufifrons, assembly GCF_041146395.1. Classification (NCBI taxonomy): domain Eukaryota; kingdom Metazoa; phylum Chordata; class Mammalia; order Primates; family Lemuridae; genus Eulemur; species Eulemur rufifrons. The sequence continues at coordinate 62,450,229 of NC_091010.1, read as the reverse complement.
CTACTGAAGAACATCTCAGTTGCTTCCAAGTTTTGACAATTATGTTTAAAGCTCCTGTAAACACCCACGTGCGGGTTTTTGTGTGGACATAAGCTTTCAGCTTTCTTTGAGTAAATAGCAAGGGGAGTGACTGCTGGATCAGATGGTGGGAGTATGTTTAGTTTCATCAGAATGTGCCAAACCACCTTTCAAAGTGGCTGTACCATCTAGCATTCCCATCAGCAATGAACGAGAGTCCCTGTTGCTCCACATCCTTGCATTTCGTGTTGTCCATGTTCTGGGATTTGGCCATTTTAGTAGGTACATAATGGTGGAAAATATTTTGATGGGTGAGTGGGGAGGAGTTAGAGGGTATTTCAGGCCAAGAAAATAAGGGAAGACCAATCTCCACCCCACCAAAAACGGAAGTTGAAAAGTATGGTTGTGTTTAGCTTCTCAGCTTTGCTGGGTTTGAGGTGTAACACAGGAACAACCAAAATCGCTACATGTGTATAAGGGAGCCCTGGGAGTTAAGGCCAGAGAAGAGTGGGGCCAGGCTGGGAAGGGCCCCGACGGCTGGACCTGGCAGCCAGCAGCATTCCCTCCCACACCGACTGGAGCGTAGCTCCCTGTCTGAGAGATCAACGTCTGAAGGCCTGAGCAGAATGGGAGCCAACCTCCCGGCCCACTGCAGAACGTCATGCATCTTAGGCAGAACCAAAATCCAAAGAAAGCATTACAACATTGCCAGGAGCCCTCTCCCACTCAGATGGGCCATTCACAGGGAGCTCTGTGAGATTATTTGTTCAAACCCACTGGAAGCCAGCCGGAGTGTCCGCAGACTCCACGTGTAGTCAAACCTAGAGCCCGAACACTCGAAGTTAAAAGCAGGAGGCATTGACTATAAAATGAAGTACATTCCCATGTGGCACCAACTAGTCTCTCTTTTAGTCCCACAGATCACCTGGTCTCTCATATCCTGAAATGTCTGACCTTCAGTTGGGGAGAGGACCAGTCTTGGTTTCTATTAATATTTTGACATCTGAGAATACCAGCCTTCAGAGCAAAGGTATTTTGGAGAATCCTGCGTTATTCATCAGACAAGATGCCAAGCCAGCTCCAGGATGTGGGGCAGGGGAGGCTGAGCATCTCTCTGGAGCCAGGGTGCGGGATCCTCCCCCCTCCTGCAGACCTGCACCCTCCGACTCAGGCTTCGTCCCACGTGCTGGACGTGCCTTCCTCATGGGCTCTGGAGACCCCTTCAAAGACGGCTTGAAGACACTTAGGAGCCGGTGCCAGCACAGAACTGGCCTCTGCCCACTAACGGGATTCTGCAGAATCCTTTACTTTCCTGAGAAGAGTCTTTAAAAAAACTTTTCTTTGTAAAAGCCACTACAACACAAGCCCCGGCAGCATATGCTGTTTCTATTTCTCCTTCTAGGCCCCTAGGGCAGGGCTCCCATGGGAAATGTCCCTGTGCCTGCGTGTGTGTTGGGGGAGGGGCACTTTCACAAAAGGAGCCCCGCAGTGTCTGTGGGCAGCTTGAGCTCCTCTCTCCTCCTGACAGACAACAGACACACTGCCTCCCAGCTGCCCGCCAGGGGCCATGCTTGTGTCACGCCTGCCCTGGGGAGGAGCCAGAGTTTGTTTATGCAGGTTGTACAAGGTGTCAAACCCAAGCCCTGGCCTGTGCAGAAGGCACGCTCCCTGGCTAGGGTAGCCGGGCGACTTGAGTAATCGTCCAGGGGATTGAGCAGGGAGGACACTTCTGGAGACATGTGGCCTGTATTTCTGTGGGATTCATTAGTGTCTTATGGTGAATGACAGGGCAGATGCACAGAAAGTACATCTGAGGCAGATGATGGGAGAAAAATCACTCTGTTCTCCGGGCTCGCCTCTCAGAGCAGACTAGCAATCCGGTGGGATGAGGGAGAGACAGGATGAAGGAGAATTTCGGGGAACAGAGCCTGAGAAGGTCACAGGGGAGAAGAGCCGTTGGTCTTAAATACAAAAGACCTGAGTAGAAGGGATGAGGCGATGAGCTGTCATAGCACGTGAGCAACCCCCCTGCTGGCCCATCCCCTGTGATCAAGTCACTGAAGCACTCTTACGTGGGGATGCATCCATGAACGGAAGACTCTCCCCAGTCAAGACAGACTGGCCTGAATTACAGGAACTTTCCCAAGGAGCTAGAGAAACAGGTCACACCTGGCCAGTTACATTATTTTAGTTTTCAAAATTTCAGAATTCAATTTAAAGGAAAGTACTAGATGGATAGGGCTTCTTTAAATACTTTGCCCAGCAATCCCTGATGCAGCCTCTCTCAACTTCTTACTAAAAGGCCATTGAAAACACGGGTGAAAAATTAAAACTTATAACACACATTAATAAAACAAACTGGCAGTCAATCTAGTACAAGGATCTGGGAGAATTTTCTGCTATTTATTAGACCTACAGAGATAAATGTGTACCCACAATCTGAGCTGACATGTGCTTTGCTGCATTTAACAGAGAAAACCTATTGACCTTGAAAAATATACAGATACTTTCTCTACTGTATGTGTGTCCTGCCTCCCCACCCAGAACCACGTTCTATACCAGCCCTGTCCAGTAGAACTTGCTATGATGATGGAAGTTCTGTTGCTCCCATGCTTTCCAATGCTGAAGCCACTAGCCACATGCGGCCAGTAATTGGGCAGTGAAGATCCCTATCAATCAGAAATCTGGCAGCTCTCCCTCTGCTGCTCAAGCATTACATTTTTCTGTGGTCAGGTGTGGCCCTTCTCTGATCTCACTATCAGCATTCCTCTCGAATGAATCAAAGAATTCAATGAAATTTCCAAAAAAATAACAGCATAAAGTGACAGAGACAAGAAAGGACAGGACTCATGAATTATCATCCTCTCCCAACGAAAGCACTAGTCACGAGACTGAGACAGAGGCCCTGGCAGCAGGATACATTGCTACATGGAGATTTGTAGTTTTTCATGCCATCTGTTCAAAGAACTAGATAGCAAGCAGGGGAAGTAGCTGACACCATTCAGCTCAGCAAGACCGGGGCAGATGAAAGCCCAATAAACCCACAGGAGTCTGTGCACAGAATTGTACCTTTTTCTGAAATCCTGAGACAGAGGGACCTACTGAGCCCCAAGTGGACTGTGAGGGAGAAGGAAGAGGGTCAGCTGGCCATACCTGTAGGAACGCCAGCTCTGCACACCTCTTTGTTTTAGGACAAAGAGACACATTAAAACACAAGGATTTTTTTTTTAAACTGTAAAAAGGAAAAGCATTTTGAAAGCCCACGGGAAAAGCATTGCTCTGATTCACTCCAGATATCAAAACACATTTTTAGAAATTAGGCATATTCAATAATTTACAAAAATAGTTGACCTTTTGAGACAGAAATGGAATATCACAGGGCAGGACGAGCTGAGGGAGAAAGGGAATCAGATAAGCTAAGAAAGAAATATAGGGGTCTAACTAAAGCCTGCACTGGAGGCAAGAAAGGGTGAAATTTAGACAAAAACTAAATCAAAGTCAAAAACTAAATCAAAATTTAGGGAAAAAGTGAGTTGTTTTTCCAGAAAGCACAGGAAAAGGCAGAGACACAAAAATAACAAAAGAAAAGATACAAGATGTAGAAGAATAAAGATTCAAGCAAATAGTCATAGCTTTTCCAAAGGAAGAAAAAAAAAACTAAAAAATAATAAAGACATAAAAAGAAATAAACTTTCCTGAGGTATAGATAATATATACTTATTTACAAAAGATTATCATGTAACAAGTAATATTAATAAAAAGAGACTCATGTCTAAAAATATCCTGATAATTTTTTGAAATGTAAGAATAAATTTAAAATCCCACAACCATCTAAAACAGGAAAACAAATCAAACTAGAAATAAAAAGAAACATAAAAAAATAAGTTATCTATAAAGTATTAAAAACTCTTCTGGTGTGAATTTTTTTTTCTTTCTATAATTCTAACTACCAAAACAGAGAGATGAGGACAAAGGTTTGGTTCCCAAGGATTTTCCATGGCCAGATTGAAGTTTAGGTGCAAAATTAAGAGAAAGACATTATCACAAAGGCAAGAACTCAGAAAAAAAAAAATCTTTACTTATTTGCGGGGGAGGGGGGGTGGGAGGGGAAGAACACTTAAAGATGTACATCAATTTTAAGCAAGATAAGAATGAAAATTAAGCACTTAATATGGGGAAAACCCAGTGTAAAAATGTGTGTAGTGAATCTTAAAATTAGTTTAAAAGTTAAATCTAAAAGAAAATCTGATTACACAAATAAGGTTTTCAAATGTGCTTACTGAAGGGGACTATGAAACCATAATTTTATAACGTCATCTAGGTACACAATCACAACCTATACATTAACAGAGAACAGGGAGCAGGGAAGAGAGAAAAGTGCCATGAAAAGGGGCTGAATTCTCCATCTTACGCAGGAGGGGATGAAAGGCAGCACTTCGTTCTCATCTCTGATTATTACAGAACCATAACTTGAAGAATGTCTTTGAAAAAACTTGATGGTAGCTACAAATACAATTAAAATCCGGACATATACCCACCAGATGACTATGGCTGATAAGGGGTAATAAGCAGCCCATTATCTCTCTCCCCAAACCCGATTTTATTTTTCTGAGTGTATTTATTTTTGCCTACCTTTCTCCATTAGAATGGGAACTCCTTGAGGAAAGTGAATTTGTTTTATTCACTGCTCATCCACGATACCCACAGAAAAAATATATATGTATTTGTTTAAGTTAGATATTTTTATGTAGGTAAAACATATCATTTTTCCCCTGATTTCTCTCCTTGGCTTAATATATCATCTTTTTAAACTCTGAGAACAATTAGTCATTAAGGTTTTATTCCAGTATCTTCATGATTCCAACTTCTAAAGATCTAATTCATTATTCCATATTGAATATAGTCTGCTGATATATTCCATAGTGGTTTAGGATTTTCTAGCATTATTTGTTAAATAATCGTTTGTTCCCCACTGGTTTGTGGGGTATTTTTGACATTCAACACATTATATATTAGGATCTTTTCCCTGGCTGTCTTTTTTTTTTTTTTTTTATTACTCTGTTGTTTATTACTCATAGCCACACTGTTTATATTTTTATGAATTTAACATATGTTACTATTAAAAAGGACAAAAGCTAATCTGTTTCATTTTTAATGTATAGTATTAAATAAAACATGGCAGTGCTATTTGTAGTAAAAAAAAAAAAAAATCTGAAAATAATCTGAATGACCAACAAGAAAGAAGTGATTTTTAAAAATATAGTACCTTCATACAACAGACTACAGATTGAGCATCCCCAATCCAAAAATCTAAAATCTGAAATGCTCCAAAATCCAAAATGATATGTTTTACCTACATAAAAATATCTAACTTAAACAAATCCAAAATGTCCTGAGCACTGACATGACACTCAAAGGAAATGCTCACTGGAGCATTGTGGATTTCAGAGTTTTCAGTTAGAGACGCTGAATCAGTAATTATAGTGCAAACAAATATTCTAAAATCTGAAAAAAATCTAAAATCCAAAATACTTCCATTCCCAAGCATTTTAGATAAAGTATACTCAACCTGGACTACACATCAAACAGACCAAGCTAATGGCTACAGGTGAATTAACATCTTTACACATGAACATACTTTAAGTGACAGTCACTTCCCTGGTTTGTAAATAGTTCTGCCCAAAGAACAACGCTTTTGTACCCTGAGCTGGCTGCTGCCATGAGGGCCCCGTGATACATTTACTTTGAGCGTGACACACTAAAAACCTCATTTATGAAAAATGTTCATGACACAATAAATAATCAAAACAGCTGAAAATGCAATCTGAGTCCAGTTTTGTTTTAAAATCTGTGTGCATTTTAAATATTTTAAATAGTAAACAGAAAAGAGAACAAAATGCTGAAAGGTTTACAACATAATACAAATTATTTTTCTTGTTAATTTTCTATAGTTTCTAAATTTCCTTCTATAAATTATACTTCTATATTAGTAATTTTTAAACCATAGCATTAAAGCACAAAGAGGGGAAGAGGTCAAAGTGCTTATTTTGAGATGTGTAACAGGCCAGGCCACAGCCTGAGAGCCACAAAACAGAGCTCGGGAATCTTGACGTGGCCCACGCTAGCCTTGCTCTGGGTTAACCCCAGACAAACGTCATTGGTCTCTGAGGACTGAGGATGCCTGAATCCTTTGACCTGCCCGCATCCTCGCTTGCCAGGCTGCCAGCCACACTCACCTCCTGGCCTCACAGTCTTAGGACTTAGCCTAACCAGTTGCAGGATGTGCTATGTGGAATGGCCCTGTCAGTGTCCCTGTGAATAGACTTTGAGGGACGAGTTTTGCTGATACTTTTTCACTGCCATCCCTACCACTGTCATGAAGTTAAGCCCTAGCTTGCCCATGACAACTTGACCATGTGTGCTCTATTACACAGCCTTTTAAAACCATAAATCTCACCATACATGGGAGAGAGATGCGAAGGAGGAGGGTATTTCAGGTCTCGTGATCTTTTCCCATAGTTTGCTGTGATGTGAGAAAACAGCGAAGTGAATAATCTCAAATTCATACCCCTTTCCTTCCTGTTTACTACTGTTTACCTTGTTACCCTGTTGTTTTACTTTATGGGCTACTGTTTGTTTGTTTTTAATATGCATTTGACTTGCCAGTTCTACCATCTTTGCAGAGGCTGTAAATCCACATCTGTGATGTAGACCATGGGCTGCTTGCTCCCTGGACAAATGAGGGCCAGCTATCTGGAACCTCCCCATCCCTGTGGAAGTGGACAAAGCAAGGGCTCGGTAATGTGCAAGAACTGGCCGATCTGTCACACTGTAGGACACCACTGAGCATATCCACAGGTGTAATTTCATCTGAGCCTCACGAAGGCCCTCTGAGGCATCGTCACCTCCAGTTTGAAGGTAAGGAAACCAAGCCTTGAAGAGTTTCACATTTGCTTGCAGTTAAAGGACAAGTAAATGACAAAGCCAAGGATCAAGTCTTCTAAATCCCCTTTCCACTATTAAATCATAATTTTGACAGCATGTAGCTACTGTTAAATTTACTTATAGGGAGCCACAAACATCCTAGAATGAATGTTCACTCAAAGAGAAGGATCCATATTTTCAAGGCCCTGGTATCTGAGCTCACTATGGAGAAGGTGTAAATGCTGCTCATTAGAGCCCAGGCTGAAAAAAAGAAAATTCCTAATTGGCAGACTTTGGAACAAATATAAATCTAAATTTAGACTTGGTTCTAGGGGTCATTTACTAAGATCCAACATGATTATGCGTAGATTTTATCCACAGAATTATATAGATCGCAAAGACAAGAGGCTACCAAGGATCAAAACCCAAACCAAATAGGAACGTAAACACATAATTTATTAAAATAAGAATTTAAAAAGAGGATAATTAAATAGATATGTAGTATATCTCCTGGGCAAAGGGGTCGGGGGGAGAAGATACCAGTGGTGGGATTTTATTGTAAAGATACTTAAAATTAAGTGACCCCACCAGTAGACCTGTCATAGACTATCTAAAGCAGCATAACTTAATATTTTACATTTCCTACCAATCCTGACATACACATGTACATACAAATTACACATCTGCATTCCTTACACGTTGCTATTCACAATTACTCATTAATAGCTAATATATTGAGGAATCAAACAGTACTTAATTTTATACTGTATCATGTTTGTTCAGGTTTATTTAACATGAAACAAATCAAAGCTAATGGCTGTAGCTAAATTAACACCCATGCACATGAAAGTACTTACAAGGAACACCACTCCCTGGTTTGGAAATAGCATTGCCCATGGAATTACTGCTCTCGTAGCCCAGCTGGCTGCCAGGGTGAGAGAATCCTGTGAGGTAGTTTCTGTTGCTATAACATAATACCAAGGACTGGGCAATCTATAAAGAATTGAGGTATATTTAGCTCACAGTTCTGGAGGCTGAGAAGTCCAAGATCAGGCAGCCACATCTGGGGAAGACCTTCTCATTCTGTTATCCCAAAATGGAAGGGTAGGAGGGCAAGGGAGCATGTATGAAAGAGACACCGGGGGCCGGACTCTTTCCATAACAACCTGCTCTTATGATGACTAGCTGGCTCCCATGATGGTGACATTAACCTATTTGTGAGGGCTCCACCCTCATGACCAATCACATCTTATTAGGCTCTATCTCCCAGCACTACTGCACTGGAGATTAATTTTCCAACACATAAACTTTGGGCGGACATATTCAAACCACGGCAGGCAGGAACAGAGCACAGTTTGAATTTTAGTTCACTGAATGGCCAGTCTTGGTCATGCCCCTGAATTCTTCTGTTCTCATAGGTAGAATGGGGAGAACTATAGCTACCCCTATAGATCTCACTGTTTGTGTAGGAAAGGCTTTATGGGGTCAGGGACCATGGCTACGTGTTTGCCACCATGTACCCACCACATTATAATGTTCAGTAAACATCTGTCAATAATCACATAAAATAATATTCAGGAAAGCTCTTGATAAATGATAAAGGATGATTTAGATATTTGGTCTGACAATGATGCTACCATTTATGTGAATAGGCCAGAAATCAGGTTAAAGGATTTACACATAATATCTCATTTGACACTCACAATAATCTTCTGGGCTGAGTGTTATTATTCATATTTTATAGATGAGGTGACTAATATTGCCCAAGGTCACAGAGCTGGAACTTGGGCCCAGAAGTGTGCAACTTCTATGCCCATGCACTTAGCCCCTGCGCCTTTCTGTTCTTAGCTTTTCAGGGGATTTTTCCAAGATTTATGTATGTTTCCCAGAAGAACTGGCTGTTCTTCATTCACTCATTCATTAATTCAAGTAAATTGATTGTCTCGCATATGGAGGTGCTATGGGAAAGCAAAGACTCCTAAGAGACAGCCCTTCCCTGAGAAACTTACAGTCTAGGTGGAGGAAGAAAAGCCATATGGAGATAAGGAGTGAAATAATAATTCAGTGGTTAATAACTGTGCATAATGACGATGTCATGGGCCCTATCATAATTGCCTCCTCCAGTGTAATGGATGTTATGACATCCAGGGAAAGGTGTGGTCATGAAGCTTAGGTCACCTGGGAAAGTTTCTTGAAGAAATGTGGACCCAAGCTGGCCCTTGCTCTTTAATCATAGCATAAACTTGCTTTTGAAGATGAGAGTCAAAGGGGTGCTGTTCTGTAGAGACAGAAATTTGGGGTGCTATGGTGTGATCTTGGGCAAGCTGTTAAGTCCTCCTCCTCCATCTATATAGAGTGAGATAATGATCATGCCTCTCTTGAGTTGTGATGGGGATTAAGTGAGATAACTCACATGCAAACTGATGAGCCCACTCCAGCCACAGTAACACTCAATGGTAGTGATGCTGATTCATATCACTTTTCAACACTTAGAGACAGAAGATTGTTTTTGTGCTGAGTTAAACTCTCCAAGGCAGTTAATTTAAAATTTCAGAGAAAAACGAAGGGGAAAGTTCCCTGTAGCTTCTACTTTCTTGCTAAAAATAAGTTATATTCATTAAACATGCAGAACAAATAGGAAAGTAAGAATTTCAGATGCTGACTTCAACTCTTTCCAATGCCAACAGTAAAACATTAAGTGCCTTTCTATATATATCATTTACATATTGTTATAGAAAACAAATGGGTAATTTTTAAAATCAAAGCTTTGTTTTTGGCACAATATTTTCTCCTAGCATTTTCCCTTAACAACAAAAATGGCTTACTAAAATAAAAAAGGGGGAAAAAAATCCATATGTGGCAAGAAAGATTTCAAGAGGACATGTTAATGAGAAATTAGGATATGCTCAGAAAAGGGATCTCAAACCCATGGCACGAGAAATAATTAGTAAGTCCAAGCATCTAGTACTAAGGCGAAGTGGCTTTAGGGTACCATAATCATCCTCTTCCATTATTGGCAAGTTGTCATGTAGAAGAGGTAGAAGGCAGCTTGTTCTGCCTTGTCCCTCTTGGAGCAAAGAGTAGAACAATTTCTTTAAATTTTAAGAAAGCAGATTGGACTTAATGTTTAAAAATAAAAGGAGAAAAAAACTACACAAGCAAAATTACCCTTCCTAAGTTTCTAACAGTTATAGACAAATTGCTGGCTGCTATAACAAACAATGAAATGCTCTGATCACAGAGGCTGGTTAACCAGCTACCAAGAATGCTGCATTGGTCTCTTCACGGGGTCCCCTCCCATCCACCCTGCCCCATCCCTCCATTCCCCACACAACGGCCAGACTGATCTTTCAAAATGGAAATCAGCATATATATGAAACATTTTATCCAGTGGCTCTCAAGCTTGTCTTCACATTAGAATCACCCGAGCACCTTTTAAAATCCTGATACCCCGGTAGCACCCCAGACCGAATCAGAATCTCTGGTGGCAGGGCCCAGGGCCCAGTATTTTTAAAGCTTGCCAGGTGACACCAATGTGCACCTAGGTTGAGACCTATGCTTTAATCCAAAGACCCAGATCCTTACACAGTTACAAGACCCTCACAGAACAGCCCCCACCTACCTTCCAGCCTCCCCTCCCATTCCCCTCTTCCCTGTCTCTCTACTTGCTTTCAAGTCACACCAGCTTTCTCTCTGTTTCTCAATTACTTTCACCCCTCTCATCACAGGACACTAGCAATGCGGTTCCACCTGTAGGGAACATCCTTCACACTCCACCTGACCAGGCTACCTTTCAGCTACTGCCACCTCTTCAGGTCTTCCAAGGTCCTTCCCAGTCCCCCTACTTTGGACTGGATTCACCTTCCAAACCTTTCCCGAGGCTGATCCTTCTGTCTACCCTCCCACTAGCTGTCTGCCCCTCCCCACAAGACATCCTCATTCTTCACACCTCAGCCCACAGTCTAGTTTCTCTGTGAAGCTCTCCCCGGTTCAACCCCCCGCCCCCGAAAGGGCCCTTCTCCTACATTCTTTCTAAACTAAGGCACGTGCCAGCACCAAGCAATGATCATCCCATATTGTCCTTGTTCAACCTCTGTTTACCCCATGGACTGCAAGGTCCCTGAAGCCAGGGACCACCTCTGTCCATCTTTGTATCCACAGACCCTAGTGCAATCTTAGTATTCGTGCCCCCGTCTCAGGAACCAGAAAACAAAGGTGTGGACAGTTCTAGAGAAACTAATTCTTCTCCCCGATTTCTTTTATGATCCTTTCTAAAATGGGCATCTCAGGGCCTTTAGGTACATAAAAAAGTCACTGGCACCAAACAGAGCTTAGGAACCTGCAGTCTGGGTGTGTTCTGACACAAGCTACAGCTGGGGAAGGAGAGGTGAGACCCAGAAGAGTTCTTGCCTCTTGATGGATAAACGCACATCTCTCCTGGCCCTAGAGTAATAGCACAAAGCCTGTGCCTTCCTGGTGCATGGTCAATAGAGCATGCCCAATCCTTGCTTTGGAGAGCCAAGGCCAACCCAGGGGGAATAATTCTATTCTTTCTCTCACCTCACTTTAAAAATATCTCTCTTTGCAAATAACCAAATGTAATGAAGCTTCCCAGTTTTAGATCCATGTCTTCCAAAAGGTACTTTGAGAGAGAATAGCAAGTTTTAGACATTTCCACTTAATACACTGCTCAGGTTTTGCAAAAAACCTGCCACAGCATTTATAAGTAAGAAAGAAGTGGCCTTCTTGGCCAAGCCCCTAAGCTCTGTGGGGAATGTACTTCCACTGCGCTTACCTCCTGAGGGGCTGTGCTCTCAGAACTCCAGTGAGCACAGATTCATGGTTTTTCTTGTTGCTGTTGTCATTGAGTTGTTCTAAAAGGATAATTTCTACATATTAAATCTACATACAGAGTTCAGCAATGTTACCATTAAGCTTCATTAAGGTTCAGTAATGGAACTAGTGTTGAAAATATGCCTGCTCTAAAGCAATCATCATCATCTCCATACATTACATTATCAGAGCCGAGGGGATCTACCAGATTGTCATAATTTGAAAAATAGCCCAAACATGCATTTGCATTCCCTCTGTTTCCTACTGTCCTGGGACTGCAGGCCGGGGGGGGGGGGGGGGGGGGGGGTTCTGCACATTTGAATTCAATCTGAAATCACGGGCACTGCCAGCACTTTCTAGAACCTTTGCTCTTTTCATCTTGAAACAGGCCTGGGCCTTTGACAAGTTGGAGAAGGCTCTGCTTGGTGCAGCCCCTGGTTTTCATACTAGAACTTGCCTCAGAAACATTGGGGGGGCTTGTTCAGATGCAGATTATTGGGCCCCACCCCCAGAGTTTCTGATTCAGTCAATGGAGCAGGGTCTGAGAATACGCATTTCTAGCAAGTTCTCAGGTGAGGACAATGCATTTCTTACAATCGGTCCCCTGTGATCCTGAAGCTGCCTGTTGGATACTTGGAGAACTACCATGTCGTTGGTCCTGCTCAACTGTGACTGTGCTTTAGAGTTTCCTGGGGAACCATGCAAGACATGGTCAACCTGAGCTCCTGCCCCAGTGTCTGATTTCACTGGCACTAAATGAGACAGAGTAGCCTGTTCTGACATTGCCTAAACAAACAAACCTCTCTGAAATAAATTCTATCGCTGTCTTAAAAAAAAAAAAAAAGAAAGAAAGAAAGAAAGAAAGAAACATTCAAAACAAATGTGTGAATTATTCTATGGTGAGCATCTCTGTAACCACCAGCAGGTCAAGAAATCAAACTTGGTCAGCCGCCGCAAAGCACCTCCTTGGGCCCTTTCCCAGTCATATTCACACCCTCAAATCCTGACTTTTATAGTAGCCACTTCTGTAGGTTTCATTTTCGGTTTTTCACTCCAGCATGTATCCCCTAGACAGGAGTTTCCTCTTGCCATTTGAAGAATTATTAAAAATGTCTTTTAATATCCAAGATTACCTCCATGTCTTTCTTTTCCTTACGTTTATGTGTTGAAAAGCCCATAACAATCCATGATGGTGGAAATCTATTTCTGCACTGTCCAATATGTGTGGTTATCAAGCACTTGAACATGGCTAGTGCAAAAGAGAAAATGAATTTTAGATCTGATTTAAATCTATTTTATTTTTATTTTTATTTATTTATTTTTTTTTTGAGACAAAGTCCCACTCTGTTGCCCAGACTAGAGTGCCGTGGTGTCAGCCTAGCTCACTGCAACCTCAAACTCCTGGGCTCAAGCAATCCTCCTGCCTCAGCCTCCCGAGTAGCTGGGACTATAGGCATGCGTCACCATGCCTGGCTAATTTTTTCTATATATTTTTAGTTGTCCAGATAATTTCTATTTTTTTTAGTGGAGACAGGGTCTCACCCTTGTTCAGGCTGTTCTCAAACTCCTGAGCTCAAACGATCCACCCGCCTTGGCCTCCCAGAGTACTAGGATTACAGACGTGAGCCACCGTGCCTGGCCCTGATTTAAATTTAAAGAGACACCTGACAAATGGCTACCATATTGGATGTGTCGTTCTAAGGAAATCTGAGTGCTTTTACGCATAGACCTTTTTCCACTGGGCTGACCTAGCTTATAGACGGGATACAGTTCAAGCATACTGCTCTGCTCTCAGGGAGATTACCCTCTTTAATAGGAATCTATTGAGAATTATTAAGTCTCTGCATTTCACTGACTGAGAAATAGCTTGCGTTCTTATAGTACAGGGCTACCAGAACCTTGAGTCAAATACTCCTCAGTTTTTAATGACACTCAGAGATAACTGTAGAGAACTGCGTATGGCCAATTTTTTGGAGGCATTGCTTGGGACATGATTAATATAAGGTATAATTTCCCGCAAACTTGAAAATTTTCATGTTTTCAATTTTTCCAAATAGTTTTCTTTTCCATAAGCGATATAAGGACAACTGTTATGTCTGTTTTGTTCACTGTACATAGTAAATATGCTCAAAAATATTTACTGACTCAATGAATGAGTACGTGAGTCAACAAACTATGACGCGTGTGGGCCAAATCTGGCTTGCTGCCTGAGCAAAGAAGGGTTGTTACATCTTTAAATGGTTGGGGGAAACAGCAATATAATAGTAATGACCTTTCAAATGTCAGTGTCCATAAATAAAGTTTTATTGGAAGACAGCCATTTAGTATTTTCTATGGCGGCTTTCACACCACCTGGGTAGAGTCGAGACTTACAGCAGAGACTGTGTGGGCTGCAAAGGCTAAAACATTTACTATCTGGCCCCTTACAAAGTTTGCAGACTTCTGGATTAGTCAAAAATGCTCATTATTTTCCCAGGAGAAACTTGACTGTGTTTCACATTTTAGAAGAAATTGAACATTTTCAGAAGCTTCCTCCTAGCTGTAGCCAGAGAAAATTACATTGCACACCCAAATATACACAGCTGGGGATTGGGGGAAAAAGCAAGAGCCTTAATGGAGTTATTAAAGTTGCACCATAAGAAATAAAATTCTCCACAGAATTTTTTTTAAGCTCATGGAACTTTAGGAAAACAGAATTTAAGACCCTGTTTATTATTTGATTTCACAAAAATGCCTGGCGTGAAAGCAATTACCCATTCTAAATGCTTCGGCAGAGAAAATATTCACTTAACTCCTCTCAGATTTGGGGGAGAGGAAGGCAGACATTAGCTAGTCATATCATAAATCTTTGAGAAATCTGAACAAGCATCTTCTGAATGTTGTAGAACTTAACAAGAACTGAACATCAGCCCTCAAGAAATGAATTGGGGAGCAATTTCATTTTTTGAAAATCTTAGTTTCCATCTGGAGTCTTTTTTGCAGGGGAGAAATAAACATCATCCTTTTAAAGAGCAGGAAAGATCTTAATTTCATGCTTGACCCCTTACACAGCTTTTGGCCAAGAGCAGAATTTAATGGATCCTGTTTGAATGTTGATAGCCTACTCGTGAATATTCCTAGTAATGTAAAATGAGGAGAGATGGGGAGATAGACTAACACATCCCAAATAATTGCAGTCTCTCTTTGGAGAGAGAACAAGTCATATTGTATCAAACCCCAAACTGTGTCCCTAAAATGATACTAAAACTTTTAAAGCTATGTTAGTAAAGATGATGGCAAATAATCCAATAGAGCCATTTAGAACACAAATTGAGATAGAAATAGAAACTCTGGCATTTGATTTAAAAAAAGAAAAAGATCATAGCATAGCAAAGACACCATAGTATTTCAAATTGGCTATATACCCAAAACTGAACCAGAAATTGCTTACGATGGAATTCGCTTAGAACACATTTCCTGATGCAGATCATTACCAGGGAGTTAGAGAGCAGTTTCTTTTTTTCTTGTTTACTCTGGACCTTGGGGAAGGAGTACCACAGGATTTACAAAATCTTTCTGGGAGCAAGAGTGATGGTCCAGGGACAAACAGTGCTTAAGGCAGAGGAGCAGGAACCAGAGAAGTCAGTTGAAGCCACAAGTGATACATTTGCAGCGAGTGACTGTCACAGCCAGATGGAGAAAGACATTTGGCTTATTAGGATATAACGGATCTGTAAAGGGATCATCAGAAAACGATGAGAAGTGCCAAGGCGTGATGCTTCAAGCCTGTATGTGGAGCAAGATGGATTTGGAGAATTGTTGTTCTGTCTTTAACAAGTTGTGTCATCTTGCGCAAGTAACTTAACCTCTTCCATATTAAGGTAATGATAGTATCTATTTCTCAGGGTTACATGAGAATTGAAAACACTAACACTTACAGGTGCTTAGCATAGGACTGTCACTCAATAAACATTTATGACAACCAGATTGATGCTTACAGTACAAATTGCTATCATGGAATAGCCATGAATGCAATTTAGCAGGTGAGTTAGTTTTATTTGAAAACATTACAAATGAAGAATTGAAGAAGAATTTGGGAACAAAACTGTCTTACAGGTAGCAAAGCTGATTTTCAGACCAGGACAAAAGAGGGAGAAGAAGGGCTGCTTTGTTGGCCTCCTGAGAATCTGAGGTCCCTTCGACTTTCTCTACACATAGCAGAAAGGCTGGGGTGTCTGCTTGCTTTTTCTTCCCTTTCTTAGGGGACACACAAAGGTGACCCCTGTGATCGAATCTACATAACATCTCTCTGCTCCTCCCTGGCCACCTGGTGAGACCAGGGATGGACCCCAAGCCCACACCTGGCCAACCTGACCCTCTTCCCAGGAAAAACTGGTCTCACACCCAGATGCCACGTCGTCTCAAGCCATATCATGATAGTCATCAGTAATTTCCAAATGAGATTAATGTAGATTTATAACTTTAAAAATAAATACTTGTAATAATATATCCTTAGGGAACAAGAGACTGCAACATTAAATCAGAAATAAAGGGTCCTAAATCTAGAAAGCCAGTAAACTCAGTGCTGCCGTAGCCATTCTAGGGGTATGAGAGACAAGACAATGTGGCTGAGGACAGTAGAGAAGGCACAAAGCTACGCGTTGTCAAGATTAAACTGCCCCAGCGCGGAGAAAAGGTGAGGGCTGGAAATTCTACAGGGAGGTGTTGTAATTTCCCTGGTGCTGGGCCCTTTGCTTCTCTTGTGAGGTAGCTGGGAATGGCTTTTGGGAATACCCACATCTTCACTTTTTTTTTTTGCAAACATCCCCAAGGGACATTTACTTATTTTTGTGCTTTGTTTTCTTTTTTAAATTAATCTGTTTGTCCTTAAGTAGGGAAATATTTTAAATATTTGAAGAAATAAGAAATGGAATTTTCATTTTGACCAAGGAATAACAAACTACAGAGATTAAATAGAAACTATAAAAACCAGTAAAGGCTCAGCTTTCTGCTATATTGCCTTTTTATTTTTTTCTTTCTTTCTTCCTCTTAGAGAGTTACACTAATGCACATCAGGAATGAAGGAAGACCCTGGATGCTCAGCAATCCGGTTCCTCATCTCAGACACGGAGTCAACCTGCCGCGTCCTTTTCCCGCTTGTAAACAAGCCAAGTCCCGCAAGCACAGAGGAGCCGGACCACTGCGCGATGCTGCAGTGTAGGCCTGGAGGCACCTGGCACATCTTTGTGTCCCTTCTCCTCTTTCCCTGAGCTAGGACTCAGATTTTACATTCATCACTCCCTGGGCTCTCTCTTTGGGCCAGCGATCTTGTTATGCAATCGACATTATGACACAAGGGCATGGTTTCACCCTGGTCCTTGTGCAAGCTAAAGAAAAAGGCTCTGAGCATCCCGTTTGTTAAGGAAGCTCATTTCTTAGGAAAGGTTGGCACAAATAGAATGTGAGGGGTGGCACTGGGAACAGGAAAGATGGGTCATTTATTAAACACTCATAGATTCACTGAGCTGAAAATGTCCCAGTTCAGAGAAATATCCAGGTATATCCAAAACCAAACGGAGACCACTAGACCAACTAAAAGAGGCTGAGAATAGCCAAATACCAAATTATCACCAAGAGACTGTCAGATTCATC
Source organism: Eulemur rufifrons (assembly GCF_041146395.1). NCBI lineage: Eukaryota > Metazoa > Chordata > Mammalia > Primates > Lemuridae > Eulemur > Eulemur rufifrons. The sequence goes on along the minus strand of NC_091010.1, from coordinate 62,432,823 downwards.
CAAAGACTAAATCCACTGGAAAGACAGGTGTGGGACTTGGGGACCTGTGTGATAATGAGTATCACAGAGAAAACCTGAGGTTTTGTTCCCGACTTACACGAATTCATAACGGAGTTTTCCCTCAAGGCCCTCACAACCACAATGAAATAATGATTGCATTTGCTAGTCATTAGGTGAATGCAAATTGAAACCATAATGAGATACCATGACACACCTATTACAACGGCCAAAATCAAATAGACCGACCATATCAAGTGTTGACAAGGGTGTGGGGGAAATGGCACTCTTATACCCTGTAGAGGTACAAAACAGCACAAGCACTTTGAAAAACAGTTTCTTAAACATTAAACATACACGTTCCATGTAATCCAGTCATTCTACTTGTATTTACCCAGGAGAAATGAAAGCATGTAGCTATGTAAAATTTATGCATGAATATTCATAGTAACTTTATTTGGAATAGCCAAAAACTGAAGACAAATCAAATGTCCATCAAACGTAAAAGAATAAACAAATTGTAGTATATTTGTACAATGGAATACTACTCAGCAATAAAAAGGAATTATTGATATATCCAACAACACTGGTGACGTTCAGAATAACTATGGTGAATAAAAAGTCAGACAAAAAGAGAACATACTGTCTGATTCTATTTACATAAGAATCCTAAAAAATGCAAACTAGTCTATAGTGACACAAACCAGATCAGCATTTACTTGGGGACGGGGAAGTGGAAGGGATTACAAAGGGACAAGAAGACATATTTCATGCTTGGAGTCCCAGAAAATCTGGCTACAGAGCACAATTATATAGGGTGTTGCAGGAAATCCGAAGCAGGTACCCCTTTCCAGCAGGATGGTAGCCTTTGATAAGTCCATGAGTAATGCCAAAAGGTGTGGAATGTTCATGCTTTAGTTTTTCCTCCCTTAATTCAACTGCTATTTATTAAACACCATCTATTTTGAACCCCTCTGCTGGACGCTTCAGGGAAGTCAGGGGTGAGCAGAAAGTCAGTGAAAGGCACCTTTTGCTGTCAGGTAAGAGATTCTCAATTAGGGGATTTCAGAATCCCCCAAATCTCTTTTAAAAATACACAGATGCCCAGGAACTATTCTAGACCTTTTATCCAAGTCTTTGATAGACTCAGTGGAGAAAAAAAATAGGTAAATAAAATCTAACACAAATTCAATAAGTATTATATCTGGACATTTGACCTCGTAATTTTTAAAAATAATCTTAACTGTGGTAAAATGCATATAACAAAATTTACCATCTGCATCACTTTCTTTTTTTTTTTTTTTTTTGAGACAGAGTCTCACTCTGTTGCCCAGGCTAGAGTGAGTGCTGTGGCGTTAGCCTAGCTCACAGCAACCTCAAACTCCTGAGCTCAAGCGATCCTCCTGTCTCAGCCTCCCGAGTAGCTGGGACTACAGGCATGCGCCACCATGCCCGGCTAATTTTTTCTATATATATTTTTAACTGTCCATATAACTTCTTTCTATTTTTAGTAGAGATGGGGTCTCACTCTTGCTCAGGCTGGTCTCGAACTCCTGAGCTCAAACGATCCGCCCACCTCGGCCTCCCAGAGTGCTAGGATTACAGGCGTGAGCCACCGCGCCCGGCCGGCATCACTTTCAAACATACAGTTCAGGGGTACCAAGTACATTCACATTGCTGTGCTACCATCACCACCGTCTATGCACAGAACTCTTCATCCAACAAAACTGTACCCAACAAACAACTGCCTTTCCCTCTCCCTGCAGTCTTTGGCACCCACCATTCTATTTTCTGTCTCTATGAGTTTGACTACTCTAGTACCTCATATAACTTGCACCTCATAATTTTAAGTGCCACATTTATTGTGACTATGCTCTTTAATGATTCCTTTAAAAAGTAGGACATGTCTCCCTTGGGGAGATCAAGCATACAGCGACAGGATGAATGAAAAAACCAACAATCCTGGTAGTATGCCACTGAGTTCTTGTGACTAAGGACAGATTTCTAAGGACCCAGATTCAAAAAGTGCTTTAGCTCAAAAATTTAAATAGAAGCAAAGATGATGAACTCTGGAAACTTCAGACAAGTGGCTCAACAATTATGAAACAAATTTTCTAAAAGAAAGAATGTGAGAAATTTAAATACAAATAATTTTAAAAATAAGAGTTCTCATCTCTAAGTTACATACCCAAAACCTAAATAAACGCCTATTTAATTTTGCTTTTATACCAGATTAAGTCAGAAGGCACGATCTCATTCAACTTTGATAATTGCAGGAATTATCATTTAAACATTCTTTAAAAGACTTAAAAACAGGATTATGACTTTCATTCACACTAGAGAATAAAGGCAAACAGTAGTGATATTCACATTGAAGAACAAAAAAACCAAGGTAATAGTAAGGAAATGATACCAAACAGAACCAGAACTCTCCTCATCCAAAAACAGCCCTGAAAGCTGGAACAAGAGATGACAAAATTAAGACCAAACATATAAAAATTACTTCAGTAATTGTACATTTAAAAAACAAAAATGAGAATGATGGGAAATCTAGCTTGGGCACACATGCCTAACACCTTCCCTCGTCCCCTCCTTCCCCAATTAAATGCCCAAGGATGGTAAAACTCGGGGGCCCAAGGTGGGCTCAAGACATAGGGAAATGTAGAAGGTAGAAGGCCCCAGAAGCCCCTGCTCAGCCTGCCCGGGAGCCCTGAGATCACGTGGAGAAATTCCAGACAGTGCCGGGCAATCCCTTCCGTGAAGACCAAATTCCTTCCAGCTTGCACCTCACACAGATTTTGGAGACACTAAACAAAGTTTTGTTAAAAAACAACAACAATCCTGTGACATATTATTTGGGAAAGCAGGAACAGAGTGTGTAGTCACCTCAGCCAGAAGTTCTCACATTAGCATCAGATAGAGAAGCTCGTTTGTAAGGTTAAAATCAAATGCAAAATTGCAGGTGAACATGAGCAAGTATGTTTTTTCCCAGACCCCACAACCGTGACCAACTCTGCCATAGCACAGCCCTAGCATCACGAATCTATAATTTATGTTCAGATTCTCTAGATACCAGGCAGGCATGGGTTTTGTGGGGTCTGAAGCTCATATGATTTTTAACTCTCTTTAAGAAGAAAAAATATTATAAAATTTAGAATGAGAAATTACAGAAAAATTCAAATTTGACAAATACCACAGTCAAAATATCCATAAAAATAGTATAATCATTTTATTAATAACTGCCTGACTTCTGTATCTTTCCTACTTTTTTTGGCTACTTACTCTCCGATCTGTTTTTGTAACATTTTTGGATAAAGTAAAATAGAAAGCTAATTCACAACCTGTGCTCTCACGTGACTGACCAACATTTGTTTTTCATTTGTTGATAACTTAAAAATATTTCTTCTATCTTCACAACTGGTTATCAGTAATGTCATGTAATTTTTAGGATTGTTGTTATATTTGGGCAAACTCTATCATGTTCTTTTCATATGTGAAATACAATACTTGGAAGAATTTCCCACAGATGGGCCTCATAGGTTCATACAGTTAAAACCTCCTTTCTTCTCTTCTTCCATAATCCTGGTGTAAAATACCAGATAAAACCTGCCATGATTTGAGGTGAGTCGGCACAGTGCGTGGTAGGAGTGTTTCTGGAAGTCCTTCTTACACCCAGAGTGCAAGTGATAACTTAACTGTATGCAGAGGCGATTGCAACCACGAATATTCCACTAACTAAGCCACATGTTCTCCAGTTCACCACCCCCTTAGCCAGGTCCCAAACATGCCCGCAGCCATGCCAACAGCAAATCAGAAACAGTGAAGCAGGGTGGGCGGGAAGTTGGAGTGGAAAGAGACAGTGGTCTTAACTGACTGCAGGCAAAATGCCTTACTTTTACAAGTTTTACAAAAATATTAATATATGACAGCATGAACACATTCCAGAGTTTTGGAAGTTGTGTGTGCAAGAGAGGGACCCTGAAGTTTAAGCTCCATTAGCTTCATGGTGAACCCACTTCTGCCTACATTCCAGTCTTGTCTCTGCCACTTACTAGGCCCTCAGGTAGATTGCTTACTCATCTGGTCACCACATCTGTAAAATGAGGAGAAAACACCTGCCTTATAAAAAGCCCTATTGTGAGGATTAAGTGTGATAGCGCGCTTGAAGGACTGAATCAGGCTAACATGAGCTGCTGTAACAAACAAACTCCAACACTTTAATGTCCAAGAGAGAAGTTTATCCCTCACACATCAGCCCAGTGGCAGAGTGCACGGGTCAGCAGGTGGCATCGCTCCATGGGGCAATTAAGTCCCCAGTCCCCTCCTGTGCCATGACCCCACCATTCCCTACTATCAGAAAAAGCTTGCCAACCCCTGCTCATTAAATTACAGTTAGAGATCCCACTTGTCGAGCATGGACTCCATGCCTGACATAATATCACAACACTGTAAGGTACATATATTGCTCCTACTTTGTAGAGGGGAAAACTGAGGTTTGGGTAGAGCCTGTGACTTGCCCAAGGTTACACAGACAGCGAGTAGATTCTGCGGGGCTCCCGAGTCTCTCCAACAGGCCACACTGCCACTGGAGGGCACCACGTAGCTTCAGCACCATGGTAAGGGTGGGAAGAAGCAGCCTCCCAACTTCAGTGGTACCTTCTGTGTAGAAGGCTCATGTCTCCGTGGCCAGGCAATAATGGAAAGCTCCTTGCTGGGTGGGCGTGGCCTCCCCTGGACAGAGTTGCCTACCTGACCATTAGCAGGCTTGATCATCCTACAAGTTGTTTTATTTAAAGTGAGGTTCCAAACTGTGTCCAGGCAGGAATCTAGTATTCAAGTGTTAAGAGTTTGATTATAAGTTTCTTGATTTAAGCATTTGTGTTGGTTGCAGAAATCTGTATTTTGCAGAAAGTAAAAACAATAAATTTATTTTATAAGCCTGGGTTCCTCCAAAGTCCCTAAAAGGCCCTCATAAAAAGAAGCCACATTGGGTGATCAGAATATGCAGTCACCATGCACAGCTCTTAAAGGATGGCTTCTAGTGCCTGTCCCTAGAGAGAAAGTCTCTGCTGCCCCTTAGCAAGCAGAGAGTAACTGGGGCCCTCAGATTTCTAACACCTTCCCTGCCTAAGGAATCCCACCACTCAAAGATTGGCATCATTGTCTTCTTTCTTCCTCCCTCCAACCTGCTGTTGGAGATTCAGGGTAACCAAAGTCAATTGTGGAGTAAGCAGCTTCTCTTCACCACCAGGCACTGCCTTCACTGTAATCACTTCTGTTTTTATGGGGAGTCATTTAGGGAACAGTAAACCATTAGCTGAGGGCATGTGGGCAGGCCCAAATGCTCTTGAAAAGGTTTGCCCTAGAGTTCACCCCAAACCATCTCTCTGCCTTGGTGGGCTCAGTGAGAACAGCCCAGAAAGGCCTTCAGTGGAGCATGAGTTGGGGAGAAGGTTTTGAGTTCTGGGGTGATGTTTGGGGTACCACCTAAGTGGTGCAGGAGCTGGTCCCTGACAGATGGCATCCCTGTGGTAAACCCACATCTCATCTTATCATCAGTGGCATATTCTTTAGAGACACAAAATCTTTTATCAACAGAAAAATCCAAACTCTAAAATGTTTTAAAGAGGTTTATTCTGAGCCAATATGAGTGACCACAGCCTAAAGATACACAGTCTCAAGATGCCCTGAGAAAGTATGCCTGAGGTGGTCGAATTACAGTTTGGTTTAGGGTTACAGTCAGATTTTAGGGAGACAAGAATTGCAGGTAAAATCATAAATCAATACACAGGAGGTATACAGTGATTTGGCCCAGAAAGGTGAGACATCTCAGAGTGGGGGCTTACAAGTTATAGGTGGGTTTAGGGACTCTATTTGCCACCTGGTTAAAGAGTTAAGCGCTGTCTACAAACTTGGAGTCAGTAGAAAGGAATGCTTAAGTTGAGATAAGGGGGTTTGTGATCTGTCATGTGATGCCACGTCAGAGTGTTGGAAAGAAAGCCACAATATATTTGGGCCAAAAGGACCTGTTTAGTAAGATTGATGGCCTGCAGGCATGACTTAATCCTTGCCTTGCGTGGTGTTCGGTTTTGTTTACAATTTGTTATGTTATTGTCACAAAGAGTCTGTTCTGTCTTACCATCTCCATCTTAACATTAATGCTGGTCAGTCATCATCTCTAAACTCCAAACAGGAGGGGGTATAATGAGACGTGTCTGACCTCTCATCCAGTTATGGCCAGGAACTCAGTTTCTAAGGTTTCTCTGCGGTCCCCTTGGCCAACAGGGGGTCCATTTATTTGGCTGAGAAGCTTAAAATTTTTAGTTTATACTTTCAAGTGTCACATCAGGTTAATTTTCTATGCTGTAGAACAACATAGAGGTAGAGTAAAATAGAGGTAGTCACTGTAAAAGAATGCATAGTAACTAGTGGTGCCAAAATTGATTCTAGGTACCCAGAATCACTAAAATCCCCAGGGAGTTTGTGGCTAGGTGGAGGAATGGAAAGGAGACCTGGCCAGCAAGATTCCTTCCTTAGTGAAGATACTGGAGATCTATCCAGGACCCTTCCCATGGGCAAAGCCCCACTGTTGCTGGCCACAAAAGGGAAGACTTGTCCTTATTTTCTTCCTCTGCCCGCCCTCCCCAACACTGAGTTCCCACTGAGCTAGGGCCCTCACAGAGGCTGGGTAGAGACATTCCAGCCCTGTCTCCACTCTGCCCCATCCTTGCAGGACCAGAACAGAGACTGCTGGGGCTGTCCCTCTGTGCTGTGTGATAAACCCACACACTGGCCCATGAGAGAAACAACATATCTCTGCGAGGATGGCCAGGGAAGCAGTGGACAAGAGGTAACTTTCAGCCTAGTGCCTTGCTAGCTAAACACCACATGTGCTCAGAAACGTCTTGCTGGGTTTCAAAATCAGGTTAAAAAAATCGAAATTTAAGACATCTGGGGCTGAAGGCATCTTTATCCCATGCTGCTGTTTAGGGTGAAGGTTTTATAAAGTGAGCCTTCAAAATAGTGTTGTCTACTTCCCTACTGTAATTTATGACTCAAATCTAATTGTACAAAGCTCCCATCCCTCCCACGCCCTCCACTGCTGTTCCACTCCTTTGCATCTCTGGCTCTTTGTCACTGTTTGTTCATAAAAATGACACCCGAGGTAATGAAAGAATGTTCCTGCTGTTTTCCTTGTGGGCAGACCAGTGAAGTATAAAGGGCTCTGGACAAGTGTCAGAAACCTGAATTCTGAGCCTTGTGACCTTGAGAAATTCACTTAACCTCTTGGGGATTCAATTAACTTGTGTTAACAAAGAGTGGATCATCTCTAAAAAAATCACTTGCGTCCTCACAAATGAAGGAGGAGAATAAGAAATGTCTTCAAACAATAATGATGGGTAAAACTGAAACCAATTAACGTGGAAGAATTGAATGAAGCACTCGGGCACCAAGGATGAGGAAGGAGGAAATATTTGCCCACTGAGGCATCCCAGGAGCCTCAGTGTGAATTATATATTGACGGTCTCCAAAGGCAAGTTCACACTACCATCCACCACCAGTACAAGCAAATCAATTTAGGAATGCACAGAGCTACAAGGTAAGCTTAATTTTGATAGAGAACAAGAAGTTAGGTGCTACATGCCCTCCACCCTGGAGAATGAAACAGATCCTGCTGGGAATGAATCTGTTACCTTTTCTGAGGCGGGCATTAAAGAGTCTTGCTCCTAAGATACTACAGCTGTGCCTTGTTTCCTGATGAGGCTATACATGGAAAGCCAATTAGTTTGGATTGATTTCTCCAGGGCTGTGTCGTGCATGGCTTCTTCTTGCCTCAGTTACTTTTCCAAGAGACTGAGATGAGGCTGTCAGGTCTCTGTAGACCTTCTCTGTAGGTCTACAGAGAAGAATAGTGCCAACCCCTGTGCCCATGGACCACTGGAACAGCAAGACACCAGCTGTTCTCATGGATAAATGGTGGACTGCAGAGACTTATGTTAAGTTTACGTGATGATTGTTACACTTGAAGATATCAAAGAATTTTGCATACTGAAAATAGCATAGAGATGTTAGTCATTACTGGGGCCATCCAATTAAACCCCTCACTTTACAGATGAAGAAGCTGAAAGCCAGGGTGGGGACTGATGTGCCTGAAGGCACCAGCAGGAGAGTGGCAGAGCCACACCTGGGAGTTGGGGATCAGGGGAGTGGTCAGACCATCAGACTAAGCTCTTGGTCTGTGTAAGTTACAAAATGCCAATGAGAGGACAATTCATCTTCTTATCAGCTTAAACATTTTGACTTAGAAGAATTTTAAAATGCCTTGTTTATGATCCCGAGTATGTTTTGGAAGCTACAGTTGACCTCTAGGAATCAAAACAAGTTAGAAAAGCAAAGCCCTGATTGGCCAGAAGTCATATGGAATGAGGAGTTTGGTCCAATCAAAGTTTATAAGAATATCTTATGATTAAAGGCTACCATTATTGAGTACCTCTTTCAAGCCAGCAACCAGAGCAGGCATTTATCATGCAGGTAATCTTCACACAAACCCTCCGACAGTGAGCACTCCTATCTCACAAGCCAAGCCACCTCCCCACGGCCACCCTGAGAGTCAGTGCAGATCTGGGTCTCACACCCAGGCTCACCAGACCATAGCCTCCTCCCCACAGCCTCACCCTTTCCCCCAGCTCTCCACTGGGGGGACAACACCCTGACATGACTTGGGGGCGCTGTCAACCAATGGCCTCTTCCCCGACTCAAAGGAGGGACATGTGACCTGAGCCAAGCCATCAGCTCTCTGTCCCAACTGTGGGGCAAAACCCCACACAGAGGAAGCCAGTTAGGGCCAAGTCATTGCGAGGGCAGTTTCCTCCAGACGCCACCCCGAGTTTCTACTCCCAGCCCCTGGAGCTGTGCTGTGGGCTTTGTCCCTCCAGGGCTGTTCTACTGTCCTTGAGTGCCTTCCTTCCAATGCATACGGACGCCTACCCTGTTGCCTTTTTGTGTTATTTAAATTGGTTTCTTTACTTATAAGCAAAGAATCCAAACTGTACATCATATTGTCACAGAGGAATCCTTTGTTTTGTTTTTAAATGTCAACCTTTGTAACTTTCCAAAATCTTTAGCATGCACATCTCTGCCTTATTACGTAGAATCCTGTGAATACATCAACATACATTATTTAATGAGAGAGTCTGGGGTGCCTCAGAGTGAATGTAGAAGGTGCAGTTAATTGGGCTGAATTCTCTCTGAGCCCAAGACACAGAGTGGGAGATATTTGGGGGAGGGTGCACCTGATTCTCTTTTCCTTTTCTGCTAAATCCCCAACATGAAACTTTGTGCTTTGCCTCATATTTGAAATGTAGCCAGGGTTTGTTTTAATCACGTCAGGTGTGGTAAGACATGCAGGCATGGAAGTAACAACCGTGAAGAAAGAAGGTTGTAGTCTCACAGATCCTAGAAACGGGAGGCCGTGCACACGGTGCAGCGCCACCAAGGGAGCCCCAGGTGTCCAGGAGGCAGCGGGGAGAGGAGACATAGGGCACAGCCTTCGTTGTGGTTTCCGTGGAACCGGCAAGGCAGGGCGGTGCAGGGCATCACTTGGCGAGGGGGCCGAGTGTGCTGGCTCAGGTCTCTCTTCCTCTTCTTGTAAAGCCACAGTCCCACTCCCACGATAACCCATTAATCCCTTAATTCATGAATGGATTAACCCATTCATGAGGGCAGAGTCCTCATGACCCAGTCACCTCTGAGAGTCCCCACCTCTGAATACTGCCACATTGGGGATTAATCTTTAACAGGAGTTTTCGAGGGGACAAATATTCAAGTCATACAGAGACCTTGGCAAAATTGCTTGCTATGGTCAGCTTCACACAGTAAAATACAAGTTCCACAAGGGCTTCTCCTGCCTGGCTGGATCCCTAGAACATTTGGAAGTGCCGGGCACATACTAAGTCCTTTCTGAAGGCCTATCATGTTGGTTGGTGAATAAACAAGTGACTGAATCTTCTCTACTCCTCAAGGTCAGCTCTTCTCCATGGGGACGACTCTAGTCTCAAACCCTCTCCCAAGCGAAGTCCCCTCATCTCCAACTGCCTGTCTGCATTTTTCTCTGCTATCTTTCCACACCTAACATGCTTGCAACAGAAATCTTTCTCTCCAAACCAGCATCCCCACCCAACCTTCCTATTTCTACCAGCAGCACCGTCATTCATCCAACACCTGCCACACAAACCCTCAGTGTGGGGCTGTTCATTTGATCTTAGCATATGGTGTCTTGGATCACTGGTAACTTTTTCATGTGTTTTAGTCTTAGCTCCCCAGCCCGCTTGTAAACTACTTCTGAACAGGGCTCCTGGCTCACGCTGTCTCATATTCCCCACGGCGGTTCGGCTTCCTGCTTCCCACACCCAGGCCTCAAAGAGAGTAGGAACTCAGAGGGTATTGGTTGATTTTGAAGAAAGACAAGATGAAATAAATGAACATCAAAAGAGGAATCAAACTATGCACATTAGGGAATGACATTTCCTTAGGGTATTTTTAAAGCATTTTCCCCTCAATGAAATTGGATATTTTGAATAGCACAAAGTCACATAGTAGATATGAAATACATTAGCTCACCTTAGGACTGACTTGTTACTAATACATAGAAGAAAGGAAATTAGAGAACCTATTAAATTCCAGTAATGAAAGTAGGTTATCTGGAAATCGATCTTCACTTTCATATTTAAATCACCTCATGTCAGCAACAACTGCTCGGATTGGGTAATGACGAACGGCTCACAAAATAACTTGTGTTTGTGTTTTAAATCCACCCAAAGTTATCATTTTGGTCTGATTCAAATAGGTTTAAATACATCTGCTTTGGATTTTACGAAAAGTCCAATGTGACCCTTGACCCTAAAGTCCAGATTCAGCCCTGCCCCACACTCTCCCCCCAGCCCTGTCCCTTCCCCTGAAATCTGGAAATCCTCTGACACATCCTGCTTCTTGGATTCGATTCCAGACCTACGGCTCCTAATCTCTCAGGAATGAGTATGTTTACGATGCTCCTTTGGTGACTCTGATGAGGGAGCAGCTTTGGGAACCCCTGATCTTTAATCATGAAGAGGCTAAATGGCCTCAGAGCCATGAAGTGACCAAAGAGGCGTTTCGGGCCTCAGCCCAGCAGTATGGCATCGTTTTGGACCACGGCACTCTCCAAGCATGTGCACACACCCCCCTCCCTCCCCATGGCTTGCACACAGTGTGTTCTCACAGCCTCGTCTGCTCCGCCAACCTGGGTGCACCCTCCCCACCTCGCCTGTCCACCCAGTCAGACTGCCCTCGGGGGCTTTGTGGGTATGGTACTCCGCGCCCAATCATGTGCGGCATTCTCTGTTTTCTCCTCTCAGAGGGAGGGACAACTAGTCTTCTAGATGAAGGAGGAGGAACCTGGGATTAACTGTTTCCTATGCCACTTTCCCTCGTCCTTATTCTAGTCCCCTTCCCTTAACCTCCCCTTACAGAGACACCCCGAGTGGCTATTCCAGAGCCTTTGGGGAATTCCGTAAAGCGAGCTGGCCTCAGCCTTTCCACGGTGGGTGCAGGATTCAGACTAGTTTTTTCACTCTCAAAAAGTCTATATGCTTCACTGTTTCCAAATTTTTATGGCTATTGTCACCTCTCCTGTTTTCCCTGACCTTGGGGGCTTATGGTTTTTTAAGAAAAAAAAACCCTTTTCTGTAGCTTTAGCATGGTTTCAAGAGGGAATAAAAGTAGATTCATGTTAAAAATCCAAGTTTATCCAGAAGCTTAATCTAAGAGCATTAATTGGAGAGATGCGTATTACTCATTTTTTCTCTGAACTCCTGTTAGGTGCTCAAGAATTCTCAGTAATAATATAAGGTTTGTTTATGGAGCAAATGAGTAAACAAATGAGTAAACAAGTCATGATGGCTCAGAGGCTGCCTTGTGCTGCGGATCCTGGGGTTCCCAAGAGGCCCCCACGAGGCTGAGAGCACAGGGACCATGGTGTTTCTCTTCTGTGTCGTTATTCATGCCTCCTCTGGGCAACATGTCACTATGTGTTGGTTGAATGAACATGAGAGTCTTTACCGTGGTGTTGTATTTACTGAAAGATCTGTCAAATGGCCTAAATATCTCTGCAACATTCACTTGAACAAAAACATGGTTTGCGCCTTAACATGAGAAAAGCAAATATTTTCCAGAGTACACACCTCTCTCTTGCCCTGGGTCAGGGCAAGTACCGGCTAAGGCCTCGGGGACAGTCAGTAGTGGTTGTCAGGATGCTCAACTTGCTTCCCACCCCCAACCCCTTTCCTTGGTTTGCCAGTGTCTGGATGTACCTTATGAAAACCACTTCTTGACTGTTACATCTCCAGACAGTCCCTGTGAGCATGCAAAGATGTCACCTCCTCTGGGATGACCCATTAAGAAATGTGCCCACCAACATAGCAACACAGCTGTTCTTGGACCAATTCTCTCAATACCTCCGGAAACGTGTCTCGGACTAGATTAAGTTCTCAAAATGTGGTTCCTAGACCAGCAGCATCAGCATCACCTGGGAACTGTTAGAAACACAAATTGTCAGGCCCCTACTCCACATCTATTAAATCAAAACCTCTGAGTCCAGCAGGCTATTTTAACAAGGTGATTCAGACGTACACGTTAGTGTGAGAACCACTGGACTAGAGCATTAGAGTCTGCAAGGCAAGGACCACATTTTATATTTCTCTGTGTCCTTCAGTGCCTAGAACTATTGGTGTTCATACATTTGCACAATTAAATTATATAAGTGAATTTAATATATTAAATGTTAATCAAATAGAACCCTGAGAGAGTGAGTCATAAAACCCAGGTAACTATTGATATAAGCAAAGCAGGGAAGTGAAAATTGAGGCCCACTGGCCAGACAGAGGATACTGAGAGGTATTTGGGGGGCAAATAGACAGGGAGAGGAGGATGGCAACACCCAGAACAAATTCAGCCTGTTAACAGTTTTGCCTAACGTGCCTTAGAACACCTGTATGATTTTGGTTTGATCTTATCAATGAAGTATGGCACAAATGAAGAGAAGAGGGAAAAAAATTATACACCACACATTTCCTATTTCCTCCCTGCTGCTTTAGGAAGAAAGGAAACATACCCATTTGTGCTATGACAAGTACACGAAGACAAAGCAGCCATGCACTTACCTGGGCTCCCCTGACAACTGCTATCTGTGGAGCCAGTCCCACGTCTCGCCAGGTTGCAAGTTGGTTATGGCGGCCTCTGGACGCAGCCTTTTATACCATCCACGCCCAGAGGCTGATGAGCACGCGGGGCCATCACCACCTGTCTTTAATGTCCTTCAGCTGTCGGGAGAGGCACTTATTTTTGATGGCCCTGGGCAGGCAGCAGATTGAGCCAGAGAAGGACAAAGCAAAGGTTCTAAAAAGGATTCAGGCTTGCAAAGGACATAATGAAATATCAGCACTGATTTCTCACGGGCTGTAGTAATCAGAGAAGCATTTACAACTCAGCTCCTCCACAGTCTGTTTCAATCCCCACTTAGCAGACACGGCATCTGAAAGCTGGGAGCACACACCCATTGCTCCTCACTGTCCCCAGAAAGTGTGCAAAGAAAGAGGAATTAGTTCAAAGCTAATACTAGCAATAATTATAGTAATAGCTAAAACTCAGGTGAGCACCAAGCACAGGTGTTTTACATACTCTTCCTCATTTCACTTTCACAATAACACAAGACTGTCATCAGTTGAGGACCCTTCCCAGGGTCACAGGAGTAAAAAGTGGAAAAAAATACTCTGGATTTAATGATGGAATCACAGGAATCATTTCCTGAGCACATACTATTTGGGGAAGAACATAGGGTGGTAGTTAAAGAGCCTGGGCTCAAATTCTGGCTCTGCCTTGGGAATCACGGTACACATCTCCATTGTGAGGGTTACAGGAGTAAAATAAAGCAGATGAGAAGGTCTCAATAAACAGCAGCTACTGTCATGTGCACTGAGATCTTGAATTCACTGTCTTCATTGTGACAATAACTCCATGCGGTAGGTAATTTGTTATCCCCATTTTTCTGATAAGGAAACTGAGGTTTAGCAGGGAGCAGGCTAACTATCTCATCATGACCACGCAGCTGGCAGGAGTCCTTGGACCCAAGCCCAAGCTCCAAACCTCCCACATAAAGAACCTTACACAAATTCAAATGCAAACAGAGATGCTTTCAGAAAGTTCATTGTTGTGTTAGTTCAGGTCCTTTGAGAAGCAGATACCAAGACAGGATAGATGTGTAAGAGATTTTTGGAGAAAATGGAGGGTCGGGGGAGCTGGAGGAGGCTGGGAGAGCTGCGGGATCAGGTGCAGGTCTGGCTCGTGTGCAGGAGGCTGGGAGAAGAGGAAGCTGGGAAGGATGGAGGCCAGGAGGGGGGAGGCTGGGAGGGGATGAGGCCAGGAGGGGTGGAGGCTGGGAAGGACCTTAGACAGCAGAGTCATTTTAAGACGCTGGCAAAGCCAAGAGAAAGTCTTCAATACCAAGTCTCCTACCAGAGGATCCTTGTGTCTCCCAGGAATGGGCCTTCCTTAGAATTCCTGCCAAGCTCAGACACTGAGCAGGAGCAGCGTGTGGGGGGCTAAGGTTGAGGGTGTCCATGGTCATAGACAATTATCTGCTTGGTATAATCTGAAAGCCCCCTCTAACACTAGTCACCCCCACTGGCCTTCCCTGTTGCACGAAGGCACCATTATTCACGTGCATCACGTCTATACTAAGGGCCCAGGACTTTAGGGAGAAAGTACATAGTCCATATTGGCTTATTAGATCATGATTAGTATCTGCTGCCACCCCTGTAAACAGTCCAACTGGGACAAAGGTGGGTCAGGATTGATAGTGGGAAGAGGGAAGAAGGTGTAAGTGTGGGGCCCCTGGACAGGGAAGACCAAGACATGCCCATACTACATATCTCCATTGTTCCTCCTCAAGGGGGACTTATTTATATGACTGCCTTCCCATGGGGTTACAATCTTCTCCCAAACCCCAACCCCCATTCCATTGTGTATTGTCTGATGAACTGCTGGCAGCAGAAAGAGTGCAACCAATGCATACAGACACTAGGAAACTAAGAACTTCCATTTCCGCCCATGACAGAGTAACTAGAACCAGATTTATTTTCCCACCATAAACTACTAGAAAAATGAACAGAATATATAACACAACTGTTTCCTGACATTGGACAACTGATAGCATAAGATCATAATCCCCGAGAGAAGTAACAAGGTGAGCCTCACCATCACCCCAGTGTTGTGCCACAGGCACTTTCCAGATCTCAGTGCCAAGAAAGAGACCCCGAGCAGAACACAGCAGTCTTGGTGAATTAAGGAGACAGAGATGGTAGTTTAGGAAGACTGAGGCAGCTTTGCAAGGTAGAATACTGGAGAGGAAAGAGCTATGTAAATAAAGGGCTCCGGAAATCTATATGGGTATCTCTTTGAGTTTCTGGCCGAAAACTAAGCTGTGCATATTTAGGGTGAAACTCCACAGGCCTGGGCAAAGAATGTCTGTCTGTAAGCTGTGAGGTGAACAATTCCCAGAGCTCACACAGGACTGAAAGACAGTTTAGTTTCAACCAGCCAGAGTAGAGAGATCAAGTTAAAATTCCAGGGCATTTAGAAAAGACTTCACAAAGGTTGTGCCATTGTAGTAGGACTAAACTAGCCCTAAAATAAAGACTACTTTAAGACCACTCAATAATCCTTAAAAATAAGCCTCCAAAGAATCAATTTGATCCTCAAATAACATTCTACCAGGGCAAGGTCCAACTCGCTTCGCAGGAAGACATCAAAGTTCAGATGTTCAACAAAGTAAAATTTACAGTGTCCAGTATACAATTAAAAATTACCACACATACCAACAAACAGGAAACAGTGACCTATAACCAGGTGAAAAATTAGGCCATAGAAACAGAAACTAAAAACATAAATTCTTAGGTATATTTTTGTCTCATACAGACTCCTGTTCTCACAATTAGCAATTGATTTAATACCTGTCAAACTCTCTGAATATGAAGTTACTCATGTTTATTTCCCACCTGATATACTTAACATCTAATTAACTAAATGTTTACAAAAATTCCTTCGAGACTAGCTGACAGCCTCTTCCTTGGAAGAGCCAAAGGCTGGGCTTGCTTGGATAAGGAGGAAAAAGCTGCTCACCTGTGGCCCATGAGAACAATAAATACCAGACAATTTCTTCCAGGGCATTGATGGGCCCCTTTGTTTCTCGGCACTTCTGAGCTTTGTAAAAGCGTCTCTCTTCCTCACTTCTCTGCCCTCTGCCTAAAGTGGTTTTAAGGCAGAAGACCCAGAAACTCACATAACAAATACTGATGAGCTCCCAGAAGAGGAAAGTAAGGAAATGCAAAAGTGAGACTATTATTTGGTGGTACCTTGGTTTTCTCTATTATTCTTGAGGAATTATGCCAAATGATTTCCTTTTCTTTAATGAGCACATTAAAAAGAGACCCAACATTCAATAACTGATTTTACAAACAGCTACCTAGCACAGCCTGCAGGAAATGCAGTCACCATATCCGTAGAATATAGTCACCAAGAACAGGTGGGAGGAGATTTTTTCCCATCAGAACTTCTAAGCAGTAGTTTGGGAACTTGGACTTTGGTCAGCTTCATAAAAACTGTGATCAATCCAAAGTAAGCCTTGATTTTAAATGTAATCATCTCCTCCCACCCCCCACCACACCTACACCTACCTACAAGGCTCTTCCTGTGTAGAGCTGGGTGCCAAGCAAGGCTCTAACTGGAAGAGGAATGCTTGTTCATTCTCAGAATATGCTGAGGCTCCCTGCATTGCGGAAATACACAATAGCTTCAAATCTTATTATGGTGTGTGTCCTGGAGTTTAAGTGGCTTCTGCAGTGCCTCTCAGTCATGTCATTGTGGGGGTGGCAGTGTTCTGGCCAACAATGACCATGCACAATTTGAGACTGAGCAATCTTTATAATCATCTCACTAGGTTCTGACAGCCCAGGGCTGCATAGGAATGCTAATTAGAAGGGCCGCTCAAGTCATTTCCTAGATAACAAGGGGAAGTGCCTGTGATTTTTCTTCTACCTACTATTGTTCCCTGTGGAGTTTTTGGAGGGAAGTAGTCGCCTCTTCATTACTGCAAAGCGTTAACTTGGTGTGTGTTTTGTTGTTGCTGCTATAGTTTTTTCCTCATCTGAACTTGGCATAAATCTAAGGGTTATTTGTTCCCAAATGGCTCAGGCTCCTCTTAGATATTCGATTAAGATGACTGCTCAATTTCCAAGAGTCAAATATGAAACATATAATAGAATCTCAGTAGTCAGTCTAACTTTTCCCCCAATGTTTGAATTGTCAACATACCCCATATGTACTTGGTCTCTTCTGGCAAGTCTCCAGGCAGGGAGGGAACTCACTGCCTCACTGGGAAGCCCATTTTCTTTTTAGGAAAGCTCTTAAAATTGAAGTCTCTCTTCTACTTATTGGTTCTAATTCTGCCTTCTGCTATGCAAGACACAAGTTTACTCGGTTTGTTTGCAAATGGTAGCTCTTGATGTATCATACTCTGCCCAACCCCTGCAAGCCTTCCCCAAGCCCTGTCAACACTCAAGTGTCCTCCCGTCTAGCCAGTGATACTGCAATAGATTCTAACCCTCTTGGTTTCTTTCTCCTTTTTGCACCCCCCCTTTTTCTGCTTTTTTGTTTTTCTTCCATTCTTCCTTCCTCCTCCTCCTTTTTTTCTTTTCTTTTCCTTTTTCTCTTTGTTTCTCCATCTCTCCTTTCTTTCTTGATTTCTTTCTATTAAAGAACATATATAATTTGGAAACATTGTTCAGAAAAGCACCATCACATGGCTCCACAATTCCCTACTTCTCTTTGGAAGTACTAGACTCAGATCTGCTCCTAGTAAGGCTTGGCTTCCTGCTCCATAAAGACAGAATCTCAGGTCCTATTTACCTAAGGAATCATGGTGAAAAATTTTTTTGGGGGGGTCTTATTTTTTCCAGAATTCCAATATCTACTGGAGCTAGACATCAACTTTCCATGTCATGACACCTCTGCTTTCTTCTGAGTGTAAAATGGATCTGAAAGTCAAGACAATTATTTGGTTCAATTCAGATGATAAACATTTTGGTCTCATGTAGCAACTGACAGAAGAAAAATCTTTTATTAACATAAAACTTTCTGACGAGTGTCCTAAGCCTCCGCATCAACATGAAATTTGCAGACATGGCCTTTGAGTGCACAGTAAGCCTAGTGACCTCTTTGCCCACTAAATTGTAGTGCTCCCAACCTCATTGGGATCCCCAAAACTCCCCATCTGCCTGCAGGTGGATGGTATTCAAGAGAGTAGGCAACTGCTACCACTTATCATGGAAAACTGATGTTGTAATTGTAAAAAATAATTTACAAATGATATTTAATGTGTTTCATTATTGCTTGCAATATTGATGGCGTATTAACTTACTTTCTTGTTTCAATGGGAAACAAACCACAAAGACCTCATTTTTCCCTCAGAGCACATCAAAGTAAAGGCTGATTTCAATGTACATTTATTTATTTATATACAGATATCTGGAGAAATTGGACAGCCACATCCTTACATTTTCCAAAATGACATAATGGGCATCAATGACAGGGTAAAATTGTGGCTCTCAGCCATCAGACAAATTGACGCTGCAGCCCAGCTGTGTGTACACACTCGGGCTGATGAAGGCAGGCCGTGGAATTCAAACCAGCACACTGTGGCGCTTCGCATTCAGCCGGCACCACCTGAGACAAACAGTGTGCTAATGAGGAGGAAAGCTGAATAACATAAAGCTCCACTTCACTGGTTCCAAACATTAGCTGGACGAACAGGGTCCCGTGGCTGTCCTGAGGGCTGGAGGTGAACAAGAGAACCCACCAGGAGCAGAGGAAGCGGCCGCGAAGAGAAAGGCCAGGCTCACACACGCTCCACTCCAGAGGACAGAGACCAGCGGGAAGGGAGGAAGTGGGCCCCCTTCTGTTTCGGGACTCGGACTCACCGTTACCATCCCTTGCCGAGAGCAGTGCCTGCTTTGTTCAGTTCGTGGGATGCAAACTCTAGCCAAAGCTTGTTGAAGAAGAAAAGGGAATGCCTTGGCTCAAGTAACTCAAAAGGCAAGGGCAGGGCTGGTTTCTGCACAGCTTGACCCGGAACCCCAGTGACGTCATCAGTTCACTCCCTCCGTGTATGGGCTCCACCCACAACAGACGCCCCCTCCTGCTGGCAAGATGGCTGCGGATCCTCAAGTTCACATTCCACCCTCACAGCAGCCCCGGCTAAAACAGAGCATCTCTTTTTCAATGTTCCAGCAGAAGTTGTAGACTTGAGTTTCAGTAGCTCTGATTGGTCAGCTGTGGGCCGCATGGTCATCTCTTAACCAATCACTACGGTCAGAGAGATGTGATACTCTGATTGGCCAGGCTAGGTCACATGGTCACCTCTGAAGCTAAGTGTGTGGGGTGGGGCGGAGCGTAGTCCACATTTACCACTTGGACAGGTGGAGCCAGGAGTAGTTCCCCAAGAAAAGCAGAATTCTATCAAGGGAACCAGGGTGCAGGACAGCAAACAAAAATAGGTAACCCCCTCAGGTTAATAAACCTGACTGAAGGAGGTCAGACTTCATGGATGGCTTGGGACTCCTGGACACAACACTAAATGGTGGCTTCACTTGTCGCCATCCCAAAGGAACCCACACGGCCTGAGGATTCTGTAACCGATCAGGGCTCTGCTCTTGCCGGCGGTCATTCGACCATGGCCATTGTTGAGGAACCATGGCTCCTAAGTTGGACTTGTCATGAAATTTAAAAAACATGAGATTATCAAGGACAATCAGAAATGAATTTGTCCTCTTCAGCAGTCAGATGTTTTGAGGACTGATAATATTTAAAATATATAGTAATTGCCTTTAATTATTCTTGACAGCCTGTAAGTTTTCATGTGTTCTTTACCAATTCTTATTAGTGAAACTACTGTTATGAATCATTTTTTTTATGAGGTAAGTTTCCAGTGTGAAAATTGTAGACGTTTCTCTGTGATTTTCTGTTTTATTAGAACTGCCAGGAATCATCATTTCTAAGTTTGTTAATTATGTTGACAGCTCTCCCAAGCATTCTATTACTCTTAATGTAAGACAACTGGGAGAGACTGTGCTGAAAGTCACAGCAGACAAGAGCCTTGTAGCTGATGGATTCATTTAAGAGGCCATGAAACGGCAGTGTATTCTCTGGAATCTCTGTCAGTCACTCCTACTGACTCATAGCAATTCCCTCTCTGAGCAGAAGTTCCCATGAGGCAAGACCCCCCTGGAAGGCAGTCTCAACTGATGGAAGAATTTGGGATGATGTTTACAAAGCAAAGAGGTCCTGTGACTCCCAGGCAGCAGACCAGTGTCAAGTGGAAGAAACAGGCCTGGCTGTTGGCCATAGGCCTGGTTGGCATCGTCAAAGGTGCCATTTTAACCCCTACCCTCTGCTGTTAGAGTAGGAGACTAGGAGTCAGGGTGGGATGCAGGGGCTTGAAGATTGGGTGCAGGTGTTAAAGTAAACAACCCTCAGGCAGATGCTTATTAGGGGGGGATGGTAACCACAGTCAAGAACTGTCTTCAACAGCCTTGTCAGCCATCTAGGTCACCTTACATGAACTTTGGCTAATTAAAATATCATCTGCATTGTGGTTTTAAAATTTCTCTCCCCTTGAAATTGCCATGATAGTTCTGAAGCAACTATATAAAGTATGAAAATGGGAGGGAATACAGTTACTGCCCACATTCTTAGTAAAAGCCAACCCCTTAGCCTTGAATATTCCTCTCCTCAATAAAGAACACTTCAAAAGATCAAAACCACTTCCTTTCAGGGCAGCTGCTCTTTTTGAGCCTGCCCACTACATCCATCTCTCTCTCTCTCTCATACTTTTGCTTTCAATAAACAAACAAACCTGTTTACGTGGTGCATGCTGAAATTCTTTCCTCCCCACGAACACAAAGAACCTAGAGAAACTTCCACAGTGAGGCTGCCAGCATTGCTTCAAGACTACCCACCCCACTCCTAACCCAGCTATTTATGCCACAAATGCCTGACGGCAGATATAGGGGCACACATGAGTGAGAGACAAAGAGAGAACGTGAAATCTTTTCTCATTAGTGCAATTACAACTGGTCAGATTCCCAAGTTTTCACACTCATTGTCTCCTATGAGTCTGACAACCACCCTTGAGTTATGTAGGGCAGGTATCATTGCCATTTTACAGATGACAAGATGAGTCTTGTCCAGGGTCACACAGCCACCTTGGGTCCACTTTCCAGTGCAGCTTGTAGATTTCATCTCAAAGGGATTAAAAGATTGAAGGTCTGCCCTGCCGATACTGATCAAAGACTTTCTGCATGTTAAGTACAGCCACCACTCTTCTCTCCCACTGTCTTGCATAGTTCAGTCTCAGACTCTTAGGCCTGTTTGAAGCCACTGCCCTTCATCCTTCCTGAGGAGTTAAAAGGTAAGGTAGCCAAAGGGCCCTTGAACCTGCCCTTCCCAACAGGGACCCAGAGTTAGTGCAAATGAAAGGCTTTGTGAAGACACCAACCCCCCTCTAGCAAATTTTTTTCTGTGAGTTGGATGAGGCAACTTTTTATTTCAATGTCTTTTCCACTTTTCTTCTTCTTTTATCTGTCAAGTTAGTCACTTACTCTTTGGGGTGAATTGCATTTCCTACTGGAAGGTCCAGTGTTCCAAAGCAGGAATAAGTGTTTGTGAACTGTGCTAATAATGCCACAGTGTACACAACCCAAATTCTGCCCTATCTTCTCCCTGCCATGATTCAGATTGTTGGTTGGTCTTCTGTGAACCCCAGATCGTTCTCTTTAGAGCATTAAGCCACTGTATTGTCAGTCCAATTACTAATCACGGCTTTTAGCCGCTGTTAGTCAAAAGTAGACAAGAGAAGAGACTAAGGCCTTATGAGAGACTCATGTCTGTGGGATTTAGAGGACAGAAATTCTGAAGTCATCTAGTTCAAAGCTTCATGGTGAGTAATCACTAATAGTTTCTTTCTCCAAGATTAGTCAGTAAGAAATAATAAAACCAAGAGCTAATACTTCTCAGGTACCAAGCACTTTTTCTAGTTATTTTACATGCATTGATTCATTTAATTTTTATAGTAACCCACTGAGGCGAGTGCTGTCATTGTCACCATGTTTACAGACGAACAAACTGAGGGTAAGAGAATCTAGGTAACTTGCCCAAGGCCACATGGTACAGCTGGGATATAAATCCGTGGGTTTGAACCTGTGTTTGAGCTAAGATCTGAGTAATTCTAGAGCTGTCACCCTCACTCAGCTATAATTTTCAACCAAAATGTGGGACTAAGCTAGGAAAAGGTATATGGATAGTAAGGAGCAATGTTCCAAAGAGCACAAGAAAGCACTTGTGCCACTGAGCACACGCCTTCCAGCCTTGCCTGGGTGAGATGTGGCAGCCACAAACCTAAGGGGGCAAGACATGTCAAGCTACTTTATTTTCCCTAAATCAAATTAGCTTTGACTCTTAGTGTCCACCCTAACCCCACTGGCCTGGCAAGGAATTCGGGCAGGGTGAACTGCGGGTCTGTCCCTACCCAGCAGCAGGGGAAGGCTCTGGGGACTTAGAAGGAGGAGGACATCTGGGGAGGCCGCATGGTTTTCATTTCTCACCAATTTTCTCACCAAACCCATGTGGTTCCATAAAGGCTAGAGATGCGGCCGCCTCCTCGCCACTAGTGTATCCATCAATCTTTCTTGAGGTTGAGGACCCCAAGGCATGAGGTCCCTCCTGTCTAGGCAAACGACACAGCCAAACCTCCCTTATTGCTCCAGAGACCCTGTGCCCTTTGTGGAAACTGCCATAGTTCTCCGTCCCCTGCCCAGCGTGAGCTCCGTGAGAGCAGGAATGTGTTTTATTCACCGGGTCTCCTCAGCGCCTAAGCCGGAGCCAGACACACAGACTCCTAATTAGTAGTGCATGAAATTAAAACATATGGATCCACATAAACACCTGCCTTTGTGAACCGGCTTCCACTGTTAATTATGGCCCTGAGGATCCTGCCATACACTTCACATTATTATGTCTTTTGTCATTTTAATTACATTTTAATCAAAGCTTTTATGTGGTCTGTCTTAAGACTTTCAATGTAATTATGACCATTAACAATACTCTGTTCTTTGTCACTTTGCAGAGTCCTTCCTGGACATGTATCTTTACATGTAAGTATTTATATTAAATTTACACTTCACGGTCCTGGGTTTTTCGTCATCATTAACTGAAGCATAAACCTTTCACTTTCCTCCTGCTTGTTACTGCAGAACTTGGGTAAAACTAGAATCAAATAAGGACATGAGCTGCATCTTTTTATGTGTGTTTGTTTTTTAAACAGTAGCAAAAGAGCCTTTTCCTGCATTTCTATTTCTGGTTTTATTTCTGAACATTATAGAATGTTTAGTTAAATCTGAATATTGTTTAATTTTCTAATTTTATGTGAATTTGAGCTCTGGATTTAAAATTATGTTTTATGAATTGCTATGATTCAACTTCTCAAGTATCTCACGTTCATTCTCAAAGGTGCTTGCCAGTAAAACTGCTGTAATTTTTAAAAATCGATGGTTTGACTACAGTTGGAAGTCAGTGCCAGCCTTCCCCTCTCCCATTTTACCCTGGGGACAAGCACACGGCTCTGTGCCAAAGCCAGTTTGGAAGACCCTCACTGGAGAGGGCTGCACAGGGCTCCCTGAACAAGATCTTTACGAGGGGTACTCGCACTCCACGGGTAAGCCCGCAGCAGAAATGGCTGATCAAAGGCATCCTGATGCCTCTAACTGGACACCCAGCCCAGAGCTGCTCTGCTGACAATTTATACGGCCACTTGAGCCTTTCAAAATGCAGTCTGTTATGCTAACTGCTGGAAAGTGACACTCTTTGGACATCAAAGATGCATTCCTGGCAGCACCCAGGCCCAGGAATCTATAGAACCACATGGTGTATCATCCCATCAGAACTGCATGAAGGGAATGTCACTGCTTTGATAAAAACAAGCTGGCCAAGGAGCAGTGTGCTATATACTCAGACTGGAAAATGTTAACGTTGACTGGCAGCATTCAACAGTGCAAAGAGCTGAGTAGAGACACAGTGCATTTCTGATTCTGTTCCTGTACTTTCTACGAGAGCCCCATCACCCAGGAACATTTCCTGCTAGATAGGAACAGGAACACATCGCCACTTCAACTCTCAGAGCAGAGCTCTGCAAAACCTGGATCCTAAAGGGGAACAACTCTTACCCTGAAGCCACTTCTTAGCTCCAGTGGCCACCCGGCCTTTCCCTTGAGATGGACTCAAGGCACGAGTTTCCTCATCTATGAGATGAGTCGCACCACCTCCTGCAGAGGGGCCAAGGGAGGCCCTCCTCCCAGAACAATTCACTGTAAGAGGCTGAGCTCCCAAACTGGTTCCCAAACCGAGACTGGAAGGTTGGAAGGCCATTGTGCCCAAAGCCCCCAGACAACTGCAGTGACCTCCCCTGACACACGCACTCATGCATCTTTATGCTCTTTGCATTTGGTGGAGGTCTATGCATGACGTCGTTCATCTCATTTGCTTCTAGATTCAATGATTCAAAAAGCCCTGGAGATGTTAAGGCTGTAGCTCTGAGTTTCACATCATTTCAGAGACAAATGCTATGAGAAGCTGATGGCTCAGGAAGCTTCTCAGCCTTTCTTCCAAGCTCAGCGCCTGGAATGACCTACAGACAGAGCTGGCTTTGGGCTCAGCTGTGAAACCCACTGCATCTCTGAATGACATTTGCCGCACTCGGCGGCCAACACCAAGCCTTCCAGGTGGGAGGTTTTATTATGTTTTACAACCAGGAAAACACAGGACGGTGGCTACAACAGCAGACATTTCGGATAGAGGGATCGGCTGAGCTGCCCAACCCCACCCTTGCAGCCTCCTTCCACACGTCTCTCAGAGAATGTTCCTGGTGTCCTTCCCTTGCAGACGCAAGAATGTTGAAAGTAGACATTGAAAGTAGCAGGAATACCAGGGGCGAAATGGAAGCGGAAGAAGGATAACTTTGAGAAATAACTGATGAGAAACACACTACAGAAAACCGTTTCTATCGTGTTACGATGTCAGAATCAGGGTGGAAGAGCGTGCCTGGGGCTCAGCGTCCGTCCTCCCAGGACACTAGTCATACGGGGCCTTCGGTGATGCCCTCCAGAGGTAAGCTGGGCGCGCTGTCGGCAGTGGGCCTCTCCTCTTTCTTCAGCGAGGGGGGGACTCGAAGACTGACGTAGGGTTTATGGCAAGCTGTGTTGGCCAGAGGCGGGTAGTGCTGTCTGTAGCAGATGTATGCAAAAATGAGGCCAATGACTCCGCCCACAAAGGAATCTATGCAAGAAACAGCAGAACAGGAGACACGGGTTACTAGTCATCAAATGTGGCCAGTTATGTTTCCCAGAAAGCACTTTCCCCACCTGTTCCAGTAATTTGTTTGCTTACAAAACCCCTGAAACACTAAAAACAGAGAATCAATGCTGGAGGCATAAATCCTGGTAGCTTCTGCAAACTGTCACCATGTCTAACATTTAAACATTAAAAAAATGAGCACTTGATTCTCTCTTCCCTTTATTTCTTTAACTCACATCTAAGCATTGCATCAACTTGGATTTGTATTCCTGATTTTTAAAATCAATTCTAAATTCTGGAAGATTTCAAGCCATCTCTACAGGATCTAAATATCCTTGGGGCCATAATTTCTTTCTCTTTAGCAAGTTCTGTCCAGAGTCCTGCAATATAGCTGGTGTGCCACAGAAAGCCAGCGGGCATGCTGGCCTCCACCTTGCGGTAAAGTGGTTTCTCAGGGATGAAATAAACCTTCTGAATCACAAAGTGCATAAAGCACTTTACAATATGCCTGTGTTGGCAAACTCAGCAGACCTCTGGTGGGAGAGGCCCAATCTCTCCAATGAGCTACAGCTCTCACAAGAAGGGGGCAGATGAGGCAGGAGGGCACATCTGCAGGGGAGACAGGCCCGCCACCCCAGGGCAACCCCTTCCAAAGAGCACGTTCAGCTGGTGCCCAGTAGAGACCCCATGAAAGCAGCCCACCCAACAGCCCTCGGTGTGTATGTGTGTGCATTTAAAAATGTGTCTATGTATTATTCTTTCCAAAAAGGTCCTCCTCTAACAAAAGAAATTTGGAACTGTTCAGGGTGCTGCAAGCCATTCTCCATTGTGGGGTTTCTACTTTCACATGTATCATCTTGTCAAATCGCACAAACTTCCTATGGGCAGGTTGCATCAGCCCCATTTTCCCCAGAAGAATTGGGCTTGAACCCTGGTGTCCTGACCCAGTAGCTGTGATGGTCCATGGTGCTGTGCTGGCTCATTCCAGGGTTCACAAGCATGTCACGCTCTGAGGTCCCAGCCTTCAGAGTGCTGCAGGGCCATGGGGTGAAGGGTGTGTCCACCTGGGGGCAGGTGAGGGGCAAGGGTTTTCCTTAATGATCAGTGCTCAGGGTGGTAAGTTTCCCAACACTTCCCAATAAACAACACACTGTGCAGACACTTCAGTTGAATCACAAGCCAATTCTCCTGTGTCTCCTGTAGGTGAAATTATCAGTGGCTGTCAAGGAAATGTATTCTTAAAGAAAACAAACTGCTCAGTGTTTAGACAGGTGCATTACGCTTGTCAGTTGCTTTGTGATTCTTGGTATCCAGGCTCAATCTAGATCTATCAGAATAATTTTTAAGGATGGGGAAAATATTTTTGTATTTCAGTATCTTTTATAGGATTGGATCTACCTTCAGCATTTCTAGTAGTAAAACATAAAATGTTCTATAATAAATAGGTTTTGGTTCTTTTAAATAAATATAGTAATTTAGTGCATGTAATGTTATTGATCTACAATAGCAAAACTGGTAAAGAAGTATAAATAAAAGAAAAGCTCCTTTATTTTAGACATTTCTGTGATGGCGGCATGAACCTTGAGTGCGTGCAAGACTCTACCATCTGAAATCTGGACACAGCAGCTAGTGACGTTCCCTCAAATACAAATATTAATAGATGAGGCCACTCTTCTGCTTGGTTGAATCCTTCCCACTGCTCTTGGAGAACAACCAAGCTCCTGTGTCATTCAAGGCCGCATCCCTGGCCCTGCCGGCCATCCCAGCCATCTCCCCCTCCGCATTCTACCGAAGCCACAGTCTCCCTTTCTGTTCCTCAAATACACCTGCTTCTTCCCCTTTTGGAGCTCCACATGTGCAGTTCCGATCTGCATTCCTGGGAATTCCTTCTCCTCAACCCCTTCCCAATCAATTTCTATCATATTTCAGAGCTCAACTGAACATCACTGTGCAATGAAGCCTTGCCTGACCTCCAGACCAGACCAAGTCTCCCAGATACACACTTTGATAGGCCCTCCCACTCCCTCCCTGCGCAATCAGAGTGGCAGATAATGACAAAGCGTGCAACTGGTTAATGTTTAATCCTAGACTCAAAACTGCGAGGGCTGGCTGTCGATTCTCTCAACACCTCGACCAGCGCCTTGCTCACAGCAGAATTAAGTCCGTTGAGGGAAATGGGCACATAGTAACTTGGGGCTAGATTCAGTTGCCATCCTGTGTGTCCTTGGGGGAACCGTTTTCCCCCTACGCCAGTCCTCTCCTTTGCCTCATCAGTTACACGGGAGCATTCAACAAGTGTACATGGCTGGGATGCCCTCTGGTAGGAGCACTTTAGGGATCTGATCCCCTGCATCACCCTACTGAAGCCATGCATTGAGAATATTTGGAAACCCTGCCAGGGCACACCTAGAATATAGGCCATTTCCATGATTGGTATAAAACATCACTTAGAAACAAAAGTCATTCTAACTGGTGAAAGAGAGAGACTGAATAGTAGTCACTGCTTCTTCTCCATGGGAGCTCAAATCTAGACAACTGATGCGTGACTGTGCGGCCACTACCTGGAAGGAAGGTAAGGAATACACATTAATGCCTGCTCAGACTGGTGAGCAAGCACCCAGGTTGGAGGGCAGGGGACGATGGTCTAGAGACAGCAGTGAAACCAGGATGCCACGGGCTTCAGGCAGCAGACCCATCCTGACCCACTCACAAGACCAGAACTGTTGGACGTGCACACGTGCCTGGGGCCACAGTAAGGTAACCAGCATCTGCCCTCACCCCTCACCCCGGAATCACACGTGCTGAGGATCCTCAGGCTAAGACACTGCAGCCCCCACCCTCACCCCCAGGGTCAGTCACTTCATCTTTCTGAGCCTCAGTTTCCCTATGTCTCAAATCTGGTTCTCAACATTCATCTCTTGAGTTGTGATGATGATTTAATAATTTATTACTTCTAAAGGTTATGTCATACAGCATGTCAAAATAAGACCTAAAAACAACATCCATCACTCCTATTCATATACTGTTCCTCTCATATCCCACTCCAGGACTGCTGGGGGCTCTCTGGTCCATCCCCTTCCTTCTCGTACAGCAACTCAGCAGTCTACAGTTCTCACCTCTTTAGCACGGCTATATGTCCACAGCATTTTAAATAAACTTTTAATGAACTTAAAAAACATTTGTCACTCAAGAAATTGTAAAGCAATGTGTACCACGAGTTCTGGAATGGGACCACAATGAATAATTAACATGATTCAATGAAGTTGCTCAAATGAAGAATCTCTTCACTTAGCCTATAGCCACCAGCCTATAAAATGTGCCAGGGTTTTTTCTAGTTCAAGGTCTTAGAGTTGCACTATTGTTCTGTTTTTTCCTCTGACCCCAGGAAATAGCCCCATGGGGCGTTATTTTTATTAGCATCTAAAATGATCCACAACATCGGTGTTTGAGCCACTGACTATTGGACAGACCAAAGAGCAAAACCTACAAATAATACCACTCAACATCCTATTTCTGTAACACGGTACTTCTTTAGGTGGGTCATTGACCAAAAGATATCAGACCATTCTCTCTGTATCTCCCAGGTTTACTGATGTAGTAGCATGCATGGAAATAGAGATTGCTGCCAATTCTGTCTTCTCATCTAATGGAATGAGTGCCAAGTGGTATCGCAGGGGCCACGGGAGTGAGCAGAATGTAACAAGGGCAGTGAAAAGTCTAGCCAAGCCACCTTCTCGGCAAAGTCATTTCGGGGCTTTGTTTATTACCAAGGTGGTGAACGAGATCCCAAAAATAACTTATTTCATGAAGGAGCTTGTCACCAATTGCCTCAAGTGGGCTACTGCTCTTTTGATAAAATCACATTCACATCCTGTTAACAGAAAAGCAGGCAGGGGATGAGTAGGCCTTTGTCGGGGAAAAATCCACTTGAAATTGACTTCACCCCAAACATGGTAGCCTACAACTGGTGGTCTTAAAAGGGAAATAAATGGATCCCAGTGTCCCTGGAATACTTAGCATTGATGTCATTCATTTAACACATGTGACTTGCATGTGTATCAGGTATCAGGCATGTTGGCCAGGCCCAGGGCAGGAGACAAGCCCCTGCCATCCCAGAGGTTACAGATCTAAGGGGCAGGACAGACATTCCACAATGACAGCTCTATCGGTGAGCTGCAGCTGTGATGAGCACCACAGGGAGAAATGCAGGGGTCTGTGAGCTTGCCCAGCAGGGGGACCTGGGCTAGCCTGGACCAGGCTTTGCTGACATGACCCTTATGCTGGACCTGAAGGATGGGCCAGACTTGACCAGGGGAAGTGGAGGGTGGAGGCAAGGAGGGCACCGCAGTTTCCCAGGCAGAGGGAAAGGTCTGTGCCAAGGTGCCAGGGAAGGAAGGGGCTCGGCAAAACTGAGAAACTGAAGGGAGGCCCGTCTTTTAAGAGAGGGGTGGTGTCTCTGTAAGACTGCAGGACACACGCTGGCCAGTCACCTGGTGTGGGCCGGGACAGAATGTTTTGCACATCCCTTTGGGACTCCGTGGAACCCTCAACATGGATCAGGGCCCAGTCCCCCTCTGGGCTACCAACTGTGCACCCTGTCGCCTCACACCTGCCACTGGAGTTGTATCCCAGTTCCAAGCCCAGCATCCCCACTAGATGGCAATGTCTAGGGCCTTGCACTGCCTCATACAGATCCATTTCCCAGAGCCCAGCGGACTTTTTATTCAGTAAATGTTTGGTGACCTGACATGAGCTGAACAACGTCTACAAGATGCACTAAAGAATCAACACCACCAGCCACAAAGGTCCACCTACGGTATGGTTCCATTTATGTGCAATGTCCAGAACAGGCGAACCCACAGGGACAGAAAGCAGATCAGTGGTTGCCAGGGCCTGGGGGAGGGGGAATGAGGAGCGACTGCTAATAGATGTGGGTGACGAAAATGTTCTGGAATTACATAGTGATCGTGGTTGCACAACTCTGAATATATAAAAACTATGGAGTTGAAACTTTTAAAGTGAGAATTTTATGGTTGAGAATTATAAGAAAGCTGTTCTTTAAAAAAAAAAGAAAAAAAAAAAAGAGAGGGACCAACAGCAGATGAGCTCCCAGGTAAGTGGAGAGAGGGACTCTGACTCAGGCAACCTGGGTTGAATTGTTACCTATGAAATGGGCACGGCCGGGCACGGTGGCTCACGCCTGTAATCCTAGCACTCTGGGAGGCCGGGGTGGGAGGATTGTTTGAGCTTAGGAGTTCGAGACCAGCCTGAGCAAGAGCGAGACCCCATCTCTACTAAAAAATAGAAAGAAATTATATGGACAGCTAAAAATATATATAGAAAAAATTAGCCGGGCATGGTGGTGCATGCCTGTAGTCCCAGCTACTCGGGAGGCTGAGGCAGGAGGATCCCTTGAGCTCAGGAGTTTGAGGTTGCTGTGAGCTAGGCTGACGCCACGGCACTCACTCTAGCCTGGGCAACAGAGTGAGACTCTGTCTCAAAAAAAAAAAAAAAAAGAAATGGGCACAATTTCATAAGTCAAAGGACAGGAAAGGACGTCAGGAGGTCTTGCATACCAAGGTACCAGTTTTTGCTCACCTGCTCTGGCACAAAAAAGCAGAAAGGCTTCTGAGGAAGTGCTGCCAAACCCCCATAGGAAGGCATCTCTCACTGTCACCATGGCAACCTCCAACTTCACTGAGCTGGCTTGACTTGGGACCTTTTATGCCTTGGACTCCATGACCCCCGATACTAGGGCAAAAATCAGCTCTGGCAAACTCAACAACTCTAAGATTTTTTGTTGTTGTTGTTCTTTTTATCCTTTCCAGTGATTCTACTACTGTTGAAGCTTCCTGTTTTAGTGACTTTGAATCTCTGTGAAGGAACTTAGGCAGCAGGAAAGGTGCATAACCTACCGGGTATACTGTACGCTGGACGGGCAACAGCCACGTCTGTTTCACTCCGTCAATACCGTGTCTCCAGCATTCACGTCCCGTAGCACACAGGCACAAGAGACATGAATGAATGATTAACGTGTGATTTTTTCGGGGTTTATGTTTAGAAGGAAAGAACTTGCAGAGAGCAAGGCTAATTACGGTAAGATTAGTGTAAAGAGCAAAGGATACTTAGTAAGAAAGGAACATGGTTTAGTCAAAATCATTCACGCATTCAGCACATATTTATACAGCACTGTTATGACGTGAACTGTGTCCTTTCAAAAGACATGTTGAAGTCCTAATCCCTGGGACCTCAGAATGTGACCTTATTTGAAAATAGGGTTTTTACAGAGGTAATCAAGTTAAAATAAGGCGACTGGAGTGGGCCCGCATCCAATATGACTGATGTCCTTATAGAAAGGAGAAGTTTGGACACAGAGACAGACACCCATAGAGGGAAGATGAGGTGAACACACAGGACAACGCCGTGGGGAGATGGGGCAGAGACTGGAATGATGCTGCCACAAGCCAAGGACCATCTGGAGCTACGAGAAGCTGGAAGAGAAGGCTCCTTCCCTTGCAGGTTTCGGAGGGAGAGTGGCTCTGCCAGCACCTTGATTCCACACTTCCAGCCTCCAGAACTGTGAGACAACATGTTTCTATTGTTCTAAGCCACCCAGTTTTTGGTACTCTGCTGTGGCAGCCTTAGGAAACTAACACAAGTACCTGCTATGTGCCATGTCAACAAAAGAGACCAAAATCTCTGCCTGCGCGGAGATTATAGTCTAGTGCAGGGGCAAAGCAAACTCTGTGAACCTGTTCATCTACGTATCGCTCTAGCTGCTTTTGGGTATTACAGCACACTGAGTAGTTGCAACAGAGATCATATGGCCACTGAAAGCCTCAGATATTTACTATCTGACCTTCAGAAAGTTTGCAGACCCCTGCTCTAGTGGGTCGGGACAGACAGTAATTAATGCGTAATAAATTACTTAGTTTGTTAGAAGGCAGTAAATGAGTAAGGGGACACGGGTACCGAGGATGGGGAATGGACTGCGGTTTAAGTGGAGTGGTCATCACAAGACCAAGAAGGTGACACCTGAACCAAGATTAGGAGGGGGAGAGGACAAGCCATGCCCGTTCTTGGAGAAGAGCATTCCAGGCACAAGAAGGAGCTCGTGCAAAGGCCCTGAGGTAGGATGGGCCTGGCCTGTTCAAGGAGCAGCAAGAAGTCTATGTGTTGGGGTGGCACGAACAAAGGAGGACAAGTAGCTTGCAAATAACATCAAAGAGGCACTGAGGGACCAGATCTTGTGGGCCACTGCAGGATGCGGACTTTGATGCTAAAAGAAATGGGGAATTACTGGAGGATTTTTGCAAGAGCAACATGTGCTCACTCACAGCTCTAAAGGCGTGAGGAATAAAGGAAGAGGGAGGGAGACTGGTTCAGAGGCTTCTGCAATAATCTGAGCCATGGAGGATGATGGCTGGGCCAAGGTGGGGAGGGCGGATGGAGGGTGACTTGGGGCTACAGGCCGCTCACACCCTCCTGGGCACCAACCCAGAGGTGGGTGGACCCACATGGGCAGTCAAGGCTCAGAGGTTCCCAGACAGAGCAGAGTTTGGCAGCTGATGATGAACGTGACTGCTGGCCCTGCCACACAGAGCAGCCGACTGCGGAAGGAAAGCGAGGTGAGATCAGTTCACTTGGGACCCACGATATCACAGGCAGAATCTGCGTTTTTGTTCTACCCAAGGCTGGTGGGGTTTTGGCACGAACAATAATATAATTCCAAGGGCTCCTTTTTAAGTCGCTTCATTTAGAAAATCTAGAGATTGCTTCTGACAGCCCGAGGGAGGTCTGGTTAACAGTGTGTGTCCCTCAGTCGTGTGTGTGTGTGTGTGTGTGTGTGTGAGAGAGAGAGAGAGAGAGAGAGAGGGAGGGGAGGGGGGAGAACTCGAGAGAGAGCTGG
Organism: Eulemur rufifrons; assembly: GCF_041146395.1. NCBI lineage: Eukaryota > Metazoa > Chordata > Mammalia > Primates > Lemuridae > Eulemur > Eulemur rufifrons. Next base: position 62,399,426 of record NC_091010.1, on the reverse strand, counting down.
GCACTGCCGAGTGCCTTCAGGCTTTGAAGAGAGGGCTTCTCCAGAGGGAACAGCTCTGCCTGGCTATTTTGAGGCCCGAAGGCTTTTGTGGCACATGCAACAGTCCAGCCCCCAAAACACCAGCACGTGCAGCATGGATAATCTCCTGAAGTCTGGTAACTATTGTACACGCAAATTCATTTCAAATCACAGGCCCATCACGGCCCCTCGGGCAACGACAGCACTGACAGCCATCCGGAACACTCCAGCCCAGTCAGACGAGGTGTGTGGCTGACGGACAGGGACGCTTTCCAACCTCAGCCAGGTGGGAACGGACGTCCGTTTCTTTCCTTGAGACCTGTGTTTTTAGATCACACCCAGACGGAGACTGAGATGCTCTTTCTTACAATGAAACACCACTCAGGCACCCAAGGCTGCTTAAAATGACCCTCACTTAAAGAAACCAGTGTTGGCTAACAGGTCATCCCCAAATCTGAAGTCACACGAGGAGAGCGTGGGTCCAGATGCAGGGACATGAGGGACAGAGGGAGCCTGGTGTCATGTTCAGAGACGGAGCAAACAGCAGGTTCCTGCCACTCGCAGTGGCGACTCTCCGCTGACCAGACACCAGAAACACACAGGGTATGTGTATAGAGAGAAGATGGTTTCAGAGACACTCTCTGTTTTTTTCTCTAGCATGGGAATTCCATAAGTTGTAGTGTCTAAAACACGTGGCTAATCACAAAAATGTGCCCCTTTGTGAGGCACTGGCTTTGCAGTTAGTACCATCTGTGAAACGCCCCAGCTTCCAGCTGACCTGAAAGCCAGCGTGTCATGGGGACACGGGAGCATCAGCCACACAGAGCTGTAGTATCGATCCGGCTGGTTTTATTCCTGGGAAAGTTCTGCTCAGTGTTTCTGGTGTCCCTCCCCATGCCACGGCCTGTGGTCCCATATTTTCCTCATTTAATGCAACAGCAGACTTGAGGACTTGGAGTGGGCCAGGGAGGCAGAAAAGGCCAAGGGGTGTCAGTAACAGAAAACGACCTTGATCGTGGACAGGGTGAGCCACTGGAGACCACGGGCTATTTACGGGTTATGAACGTGTAATTGAGTAATGGGATGTATTTCCGCACTAGGCACAGTTCTATCAAAATTGACGTGGAGTCATAAAACCTCACAACATGCTGTGGACTGGAGTTTTGCTGATGTCTCTGGGGATGCCTGTGAATTCCCACCACGATGGATGACAGCCCCCCGCCCACGGTCATGGGCAGCTCAGTTCACAGAAGAAAAACAAGTTATTTGTCTTAATCAGGCGTCCTGCCTCCAACATCCACCTACACATCAGCTGAAGACCTCGCTGTCCATCCCTCCTCCAAGCTGGAAACCTTTGCAGCCTCCGTGATTCCCTAATAAAATGTCCCACTCCCCAGAACGCTGCTGCTTCTTACCACGTGGCAGGGGAAAGAAAGATGGAGCTGAGGTACGACGTAGGACAGGGATTCTCCACCTGGGCAGCACTGACACTGGGGCTGGATAACTCCTTATTATGGGGCAGGGGTGGCCTTGTGCATCGTAGGATGTTCAGCAGCGTCCCTGGCCTCTGGCCCTCTACCCAGTAGATACAAGTGGCATCTACCCCGCTTTGCCCCGCAAAGTTGTAACAACCAAAAAGTCAGTCTCCAGACATTGCTAAATGTCCCCTGGGAGGTGTATATATATACAACCTCTTTGCCCCCCTAGTTGAGCACAACTGGTATAGGCAGTGACGGCCTCATGAAGGGGTGTTCACATAAACTGAGCCTGACTCAGAGCCCATTAGAGGATCCAACGAAAGGCCTGCTCCTCTCCTGGCTGGACAGAGAATGGCGGAGCTGAACTGGTACGTGGGCCATACTAATGACCTGGACCAACGGATGCATGCTTGGTTTTGGCTGCAGAAGTCTACCATGACATGGTTTCAGTTTAATCACCAAATATGGCTCTAAACATCACTGAACATACATTCTCTTGCTTTGCTTTCCTGTCAGCCCACAGAGCATTAACATTCTCCCTACGCGGCTCAACTTCCTCGCTGTGCCTGTCGGGTAGGATGGTTCTGAAGCTCCACTTGCCAGCAGGCCGTGAGTACAGCAGCTGCATCTCGAATCCACCATCCCCTCAAGCCAAGGGCTGTGATTCTGCATTCTTTCTCCATGGCCACATTACCCTGTCACCGCTAGGGAATGAGTGACACGACAGGTTAGGGCCAGCGAGTGCTTAAGAGAGGCCAACCTGACGTCTTAGGTTTACAGTACAAGATCACTATGCAAAGGCTCTTACCGACTTCCAAGATAAAGGAAAAATTTATTCAATTCTGAAACCCTCAATCATTCCCCAAATCCAAAGTGGTGGAATAAAAGTGAAAACCCAGCATTCAGAGCTTACAAATTCATAGCTTACAGATCCTGTTTCAAAAATACGACTGCCTCAAAGTCAGTTGTTCGGGAAACAGAACACATCCTTTCTTTAAAATGATACAGTAAGCAACGATGATGCCAATTTGCATTTGTGTAGGACATTTTCATTTACCAAGTACATTCAGAGCCTTTATTTCATTCAATCTGTGAAACAGTTCTGTGAAATATTGGGGGATTATTGTTCCCGTGCTCAGAGAAGAAACTGTGGCTCACGGGGCATAAGTGAGAAGCCGTCCATCAAAGGCCGTTCGGCGCATAACATTCTTCATGGGGAAACGTCCTAACCAGATGGGCAACAGTGATTCTGTAAGAAAATATTCCTAGGTCCCTGGGTGCACTATACATGCCCTTGCTGCCGTGGGCTCAGCGACTCTCTCCGTCCTTCCCTCTTGGGATGTGGCTTTGTATTATCCAGAACTTCATGCAAGCCACTGGTAAAAACAGAGAGCGAGGGAGAGCTCAGGCCCAGCCCCCACCAGGAGGGCCTCGGGCCTTGGTCAGCACTCGGTGCCTGCTGCATCCCGCTGTCCAAACCCTGCATCAGCGTCTCCTTCCCTGCACCCTCACCCTCCAGCCCAAAGCTCTGCTGGGGCACAGGACACCTAGAGCAGGAACTCCAGGAGGGGGCGGGGTGGGGGTGGGGCAGTGCTTTGGGGAGCAAGAGGTCCGGGAGAAGATGGGGTGCAGCGAGGAGCACCCCTCCAGCCTCGCCTCTGCCTCGCTACCACTGTACAAACCCCTGGAAGAGGCGAGAAGAGGGCAGTCCCACGAGGCAGCTGGCTGCAAAGACAGAAAGAGGCAGGAGTGGGGCAGTGACCTGGAGCAGCAGGACAAGAGGACAGGAAGAGGAGGTCCGAGTGACAAATGACAGCGGAAAGGCACTCGTCGAGGGCAGCTGGATCTAGGCACATTTAACTTGCTTTGCGTATTTAAAGTTGACACATACAGTGAAGCTCTTCACCCGCACTTCTCAGACTTCACCAGCAATGGCAGGCTTGCTTGTTGATCTTGAAGATTCCTGGCCACCACCCCAGCCCCAGCCCCAGGGAGTCCAACTCCTAGCTCCGGGTGGCCTGATCAAGGTGATCTGAAGATTGCCCTTGGGTAGCCCTGCCCTAGACCCTGCTGCTCCCGGAGGCCACATGTCCTGTGGATGTCACCTGTCTCTGCTCGCTGGTTGCTGCTGCAGGGAGTGGTTGTCTTTCAGGCAGACTGTGAGCTGCAGTTTATCTACAGAGGGACATGGCATGCTTCAGTTATATTGCAGGAACAAGTTCCTCCCTTGTTTTGAGTTATTTTGATTTTTATCAAATATCCCAGGAGTGATACATGTAGGTAAGCCTCACCCTAGTCTTGCATCTGTGACTCGGAATGTTGCTGGAATCAATCTGTGGCTGGACACACCTTCTGGAAGAGCATCTGTGGTGAGGAATATGTCCCTGTAGCCTGGATTTGATATGTGAAAGGAGCCAAAAGCTGCGAGGCATCAAGTCTGAGGAAGGAGGGAAGTGATCCAGCAGGAAAATCACATTTGGGTCTGAGGCCAAGGGTGAGCTAAGCCCGGGGGCCTGACACCTGACAGGACTCAGGCAAAGTCTCCTGGAACGTGAGGAGGAGGACGAGCTCCCATTCTACCCCCAGGAAGGGCAGCATGAAGGCCAGAGCTCACCTGAATAGGCAAATTTGCTACAAAATTGTATCTGCTCTGTCAGTCCGTCCACCCTGGTTTCTGACCATCGATCGGTACTTACTCTGAATTCCCCGCCCCCCGCTGCTCTCATCAGCACATTCCTGTGTGTGTCCCCAGAGGAGACAGGTGGACCACTGTGAGGCCTGGGCAGGGACTCACCTTGCCAGTGATGCTTGTAGTCGCACATGCGGGACAGAGCGATCATCATGGCGCAGTACAAGGGCAGGATGGCGGCACAGAGCCGCCAGCTCTTCCCCCGCCCACTCTCGGTGAAGCAGTGCAGCTTGCCCGCCAAGTAGAACGTCGTGAAGCCAAGGCCCGAAAAGGCAACTGCCAAAGAGAAACAGCAGGTGTTACTCTAGCAGGTGGTGAGTGGCAGGGACTCAGGGTGTCCTGGGCGTCCTGTCTGCCATCCTGCACACCCCCAAGGCCAAGCCCCGGTTGGCACGAGACAGCATCTAGGCAATCTGTGCTCCTGCTAGAACCAGGCTGGCATGAACCTTTCAATGATGAGAATGATCTTCTAGACGCGCAAGTGAACAAAACCTATTCTATTTCATTCATTCAACAATGACTGAATGGGTATCTCCTTGCTAGACAGGCAGCGTGCTAGGCGTGGGGTGAAAGCACAGTCTTGCTAACAATCTAACAAGAAAAATAAATTTCTGACAGCCACTTAGAGTAACATGAACTTTGTCCCTGAGGTTAGTAACACAAATATCTCTTTTACAGAGGTAGTTACCTAGCAATTAAAAGAAACTGAACAAACAAAAACAGGTGCAAATCTTCATTAACATTCACCAGAACTGGTCTACTCATATTCCAAAAGAGAAAAGAGTTTCCAGGAGAGGGGAAAAAAGAATAGACTGTCTGATGGACTGTCATCAAAAATTCACTGCCCATAAAAAGGTTTTTCTGAATTTGTTTAAATAGCCTTAAAGAAGATCCTGAGCGGACAGGAGGAGTGCAAACTCCCCAGGCTTCCTCAGGAAGAGACAGTACCAGATGCCTCCCACTATGGAGAGGAAAGAAGAAATTAATTTCTGTTATCAATCTACTCTGTGAAAAACAGAAGGAGCCGACACCAGTTTCTCAGCCGTCTTCTGCTAATGGGGCTACAGTCACAAGTCCCCCACCCTGCCTGCCCTAAGAGAGTCAGCCTCGTTTGACCTCAGGGTGGCACCTCTCTTTATTTTCTGGCGCTGTGACCTCTCTTTCTCCAGGAGAGAGAGTAAATAAACTTTGTGCTTCTTTCTATCCTAAACTCTGTCTGAAAATTCCTTCTCACCCACATACAGACTTCACCCCCTGACACGGGGAATAAAGATGCATCAGACACTATCTCTGGCATCAAGAGGCTCACTGTCCAGCTGAAGGATGTAACTGTGCTCATAGGTAATTTTAACATAATGTGTTACGTTGTACAAGACTAAAAGTGTATATAGAATCAGAGATTGTGAGAACTGCTTAGGTTTGAAGGGCGTGGGAAAGTAACCGGGCTGGGATGAGCCCCAGATTCTGGGCTTGGGAGACAGAAAGTACAACGGTGCCGCTCGCTGAGACAGGACCAGCGACAGCGGTGAAGGAGTGGGTCTGACGGAGACACCAGTTTTCTCACAGAAATGATGGTGATTATTTTTTTGGAATTGCAAAGACAACTCCTGGCTGTGCTAACTCCACTGTCTCAAGTGTGGAAGGTGGGTATAGCATATATAATCCCCAAACTTTTTACCCCATCAGCTTTAAAACACAGTTGGAACTCAGTGAGATTTAAGGTGGGTTTTCTGCGGGCTTAGAGCAATGGTCCTCAACTCTGGCTACTCTGGGAGTCACCTTTAATACCTGGGAAGCTAAAACAATACTGGTAGCCAGGTCCCACGGACAGTCACTCTGCAGTGTCGGAGTGGGACCTGGCATGCGTGTGTATATGCACACGTGCATGCGTGTGTGTGTGTGTGTGTGTGTGTGAACTCCCCAGGTGCTTCTAATGGCAGCCACGACTGAGCTTAGAGGCATTTGTTGAAGGCAGATGCTTAAGCTCCTGCCTTCTCTGGACACCAGTGGAATCAAAACTTTCCTCTCGATTAGAACACGCTCCCCAGGGGGCTCTGCTCCTAGGTAACCAGCTCACACGGTGACTCGGTGAAATGGGTCTTATAAATACCCTAGATGCCAGTACATTAGCAACCTTATGAGATTGCACAAAGCCGGAGCCGCAGCCTGTGCAACACGTGGAATTTGTTGCAAATGCAGATTCTCAGGCCCAGCCTGGACCCACTGAGTTAGAGTCTGCATTCCACAAAGTGATCTGTGTGCACACTGTAGTCTGAGAAGCCCTGGTCTAAAACACATTCATCATCTCTAACAGAATCTCAAAGAGTCTATCTTAAGGAAATAATAGAAAATAGGAGGGAAACCTAGATGTTCTGCTCAATTACTTATAATTATGGGAAAACTGAAAGTGGGCAGCACAGAGGCATAGATTAGCAAACTGTGGCATTTCCATTCAATGCACTATGATGCAACCATGAAAACTACTGTGATCATATAGCAATATGGACAATATTTAAGACGCAATTAAGTGAGTAAAGCAGGGCCCTAAATTGTAGGTTCAAGGTAATTATGGCTAGGGGACCTAACAATGAACAACCTGTAGCTTTTCCAAATTATCTCTGAAATAATATGCCTTCTCCAAAGGGATCTCAGTTATGAACACAAACTTAAACCAAAGTAGAACTTTTTCAGAAACCAAATTAAATAAAGTTACTGTTTATTTTTTTTCTTTTTTAAACTGAATATTAAACCAGGTTTATCCCAGGTATAAATATGAAGCAAAAGTAAGGAAATGCAAGGGTGAGTGGTGTGTGCACTAAAACACTTTTGAAAAACAATTAGCACTCAAACAGCAAAGCAGTGCCAACTATATGAAGTATTCTGCTTAGAGTAAGAATATGTGAGAAACTGCATTGCCCGGTCCTGCTCTAGATGCTGTGATGGAAGGGTATTAAGTGATTTACATGGTGTTCCAAAACGGCCCCATTTGGCCACCATCCTAGCAAGTGCAACAGCTTCTTAATTTCCATCCTCATCCACTTTGCTCTGTTCCTTCTATTCATTTGCATTCTCCCAAGAGGTATCCGGGTTGGGGAGGCAGGCTAGAGAGCTGGCTCCCATTGGTACTGGCCTCACCCTGGGCTTCTGCAGCAGGAATAATGGACTTTATTTAGATCAGATGGCTTAGCAAGTCTATCTGCCTAATTACACTAAGTGTGGGAAGCATAAAAGAACTGCCCTGGGGCTTTGGAGGGTTATGGATGAAAGTCTCCAAGATTTGACTCAGAGGAGAGGCAGCCCTGGGTGTTGCCAAATTGGCATCTCTCAGGGAAAGAAACAGAAAAAAAAAAATTCAATGAACATAGGGCAGAGGCTGAGCAGAAATTTTTTGTGTCCCCATAAAAAAATGACTTGGAGACTTGAAGGCAGATGAGTCATTAGCTCAGCAGCCAATACCACCTGCACCTCTGGGCACCGTCAGGGCATGGAGAAGGGAAGGGGCCCTGGAAACCCTCCACTGCCAAGGCCTTGGGCAGGTGGTTCCAGGTGACATCCTGGGCCTTCACCTGAGCTCTTCGCCTCAGGAGCTCTAAGTTGGCCAGCTTCACACTACGACTTTGACTCATTCTTTGGAAAGCAGGTAAAATGCATTCTCTCCCACGCAGAGCCAGGACCCACACTGCGACCCCTCGGAAATGTTGAAGCCCCTTCTTCTTTGAAAAGAAGGAGGGATTCTAAGGTATTTTTAAAGGCTGAGTGCAACAGCCTAGATCCCACGGGCACCTGGCAGCAGCCAATCTTCCTTGACACACACTATTGTGCCTTTCGATAATACTTTTAAAGCCTCACTGTGTGCCCTTACTTTTCTAGGTGACACAATCAGGCTCCAATTTCATACGAAATGCTTGTCACTTTCTCACTGATATTTATACAGTTATTGAACCAACATAATGTCCTTTGACACAGGACCTGCTGAGATTCCTTCTGGCCCAGGAGACATGTCTGAGCTGTAAGAATCACTGGTCCCTTGCACTCCTGCTTTTCCAACAACTACCCAAGTAAGTCTTAGACTCTACCAAGCAGCACAGAATTAATATGATGGCATACTTTCTCTGTCACCTCCTCCGGTGAGCTAAGGGGTTGGGGACCAGGATGCAATCTCCCATAAGCCATTCTGCTCTGAGATCCTAGGACTCTAAACTATCAAGGTGCAGATTCAAGTTCGACTGGGAAAAAAGGAAATGGGAAGGCTGCCATGCTTTCCAACTCTAGCCATACAACACCCCATTCTCTTCCCAAACAAAACATGCAGTTGAGGCACTGTGGGGGATAGGAAGTGGGGGGTAGGCTATACAACCTTTTATCCTAGTGTGGAACGAGTTAGTCGACGTCCATTCCAAGTAAGTGTCTGTCCCTCCCTTTTAAACACAGTCCTAACTTCCAGCCTAAGAACCAAAACTGAGATGTGAGTATATGGACAGAACATTGAACATTTTGGAAGATGGTGATTATAAGGAGGAATAAATGTATTCATATCTTGCTAACATGACCAACAACAGAATGAGCAGAAAACTCCCAAGCTGGTGGGATGAGAGGATACTGAGTCTACCTGTCCAAGGGATCCAACTGGTTCATTTGCTCTCTGGAGTTTGAAACACACACACACACACACACACACACCCTTTACTACTGATGGAAGGGAGGCAGGCACAGTGCTCCGTGGGACGAGCATATGCCCCTTGTTTCCAGAGCCTGTAGTAGGTTTTCGTGGATGGAAGCAGCTGGTTATACATATTTATATGTTGATCTGGCTGTGAAAAGCAAAGATGCTTTAAACTAGGAAGAAGATGACAGATGATGGCTGCCTCTGCCCCACCCTGTTTCTGGCCCTTGGGATGCACACTTGGCTGTTGTCAATGAGAGTGACAAGCAAAGCATCTCAATAAAAGGAGCCAGTGCAGGAGGTGACACCAGTTGTGTCCTGTGAACAAGACATCTGCTTGCCTGGAGACCCTGAAAAAGAATCACTGATTCTTCTTTCTGGCCACCCAGATGAATTACCGCAGGTTCACGACTCTCCCCTTGCCCTTGCAAAGCAAGTTCTATTTCCGGAGCCAGCTTAGGTGCAATAATGTGAGTTTCCCTTCAGCCCCAGTTGACTTTTAAACCAAGTGGAAAATCTCTGGACCCTAATGATTGCAAGAAGTGAACAAATTGGCACCATAAAACAAAAATCTGTTAAAAACAAATGAAATAAGAATCGGGGAGGCAGACCCTGCTTTTTATGTTGGATTTTTCACTTTTGCTAATTATAATACATTTCCCCAAACAGATCATTCCTGGCACTGAAGACACAACTGTGTTCTGATGAGGCCATCTCTACAAATTTTCCATTTTATGATGCTCAAAGAGTTAGTGTTATCTTTTCTGAGAGATGAGCAATATCAGCGAGTTGAATAAATCTTCATGTTGAAGGGGGTTTTGCAGAGGATGCAAGTGCATCTCCACAAGACCGTCTGAAACCAGGATGTGGGAGACAGGCATGGTTAGTGCCCATCGACCCCTTAGCAGCAGGAGTGTGGTGCTGGGGGTCGGGCATCCAGGTTGTCATCTTGGTTCTGTCATTAACAGAATACATGATCTTGAGCAAGTTGCTTTCCCTCTCTGGGCTTCAGTGCAGCTAAGCACTCATATCCAAGGCATACTTCACTGTCTGAAAAAAATCAGTGGCTCATTGGTGATGACAAATGGCAATTAACACCTGGGCCCGCTGTCGGGAGACAACAGGGGGTGGTGAGGACTGGGGTACACCAGAGAGAATTCACCTCTGTAAAGATGCAGCCCTGCCTTTGTCCCAGCTGGGGTCTGCCACGTGGAAGTGCAGGCTCTGTGTCTCCATCAGTTCTGATCTTCTGACAGAGGAGAGAAATCCTATATTTATGGGAAATGCCCCTATTTTTAAATGTTAGCAACTAATCAAAAATCAATACAGTGGCGACCAAACAGGACTCATCTGTGAGTCAGCAGAGTGGGGTCTGGGGGCTGCCCATTTGAGACCTGATGCAAGCCCTGCTTTCCAGCACCAGTGGTCTGCTGTTATAGTGGACCTTTAAGTCTGAGCTTAAAATTACACTGTCCATTTGTCCCTACTCTCTACACTAGCAAAACAATCACTTAATAGTTTGGGGTGATTTTATTTAAAACAATAGCAACCCCAAATTAAATTATGCAGGTGATTTGGGGACTAGATAATCCATTCAACAGCAGGTAGTACCGTGTGTTGTTGGAGAGTGTGGTTTGTGAGGAAGACTGAGCATGGCGTGGGGTGCACAGCTCTGCCACTGGGTCCTGCTGAGCTCACCTCCTGGGGCCTCAGTTTCCTCATCTGTGCGATAGGGTTAGGAGCATTGGACTCATGAAGTTACTGTGAGGTTTAGTGAATGAGACATTGTGCACAGCACAGTGCTTGGCACAGAGTGGCCACTCGCTAAACATCACCACTGCAGCAGCCACTGCTGTGCACACCCTCGCTCCTGTAAAGCTCCGTTTTGAAGGAGAAGTTTTCGAAGGTCTGCTTCTGTGGTCTGCAGCTCCTTAAGTTATATAACTGCATTTTCACGTACAGAGAATTCTAGGGCTGGGTTCTCTGGCTCTCACAACTCTGCAGCCCCCGAGGCTCTCAGTAGACGTTAGTCGGTGAAATGAACAAACCTGAGGACTCAGTGCGATGAGTCAGGGCAGGTGTCTTTCCCAGCTCACTCTGCAGAAAGTCTGAAGCTTCAGATGAGCGGGCCAGCCGGCCAGGAGGCCATCCCTGCGCTAAGTGACCCCTCACACAGGTTGTCTCCTGGGATTCCTCAGAAACAAGTTCATTATGTGGGGACCTACTTTAGTGTCCCTGTGTCCCCAGATCCTTTAATATGACTTGCTTCTTAATTTGTTCTTTTTCTTTTTCTTTTTTTTTCTTTTTTTGAGACAGAGTCTCGCTTTGTTGCCCGGGCTAGAGTGAGTGCCGTGGCGTCAGCCTAGCTCACAGCAACCTCAAACTCCTGGGCTTAAGCGATCCTACTGCCTCAGCCTCCCGAGTAGCTGGGACTACAGGCATGCGCCACCATGCCCGGCTAATTTTTTCTATATATATTTTAGTTGGCCAGATAATTTCTTTCTATTTTTAGTAGAGACGGGGTCTCCCTCTTGCTCAGGCTGGTCTCGAACTCCTGACCTTGAGCGATCCACCCGCCTCGGCCTCCCAGAGTGCTAGGATTACAGGCGTGAGCCACCGCGCCCGGCCTTAATTTGTATTAATAGTTTCAATTTTATAGTTTCTCAATTCAGGGTTTCAGGCTAGCTAAAAATACTCATTCTGTTTTCTTTTTTGTGACAAATCATATTTATTAATATTCTAAACTATTAAGAGCTTTCATTGTCAAAATAGAATTCTTGTTATAACTCTCATAGAGAAGGTGGGTCCACAGAACATCTATAACCTAAACCATTCAAACAGAGCTTAAGGAAAGACAGTTACATATTTCTCATGAAATTATCAGCAGATCATTAACATCTGATTTAGCTACCTAACCAGCACTAGAGTTTCAAGGGAAAATTTTGAAGAAAATTACAAAAGAGATTCAGCTTAGTACCCACAGTGATTCTTTTTAAATCTCACTTTTTCCCCAATCCATTAACAATGAGACTGTTTTGCTCTAATGTAGGAGACAAAAAGTCTATCTTTGTTGGAAGGAAAAGAATTCTCAAAATCCTTGAAATCTTCTGACTCTCATACCAATAATTCTTTTAATATTTCATTTAAGGACAAGAGTTTATTTCAATGACTGTAATTCAAGAATATTAAAAGTATCAATCAATTCAACTATTCAATTAATTCATCAATAATTTAAAAGAAAGGATTTGGGTCCAAACTTATCTTAAGCATCTATACATAAGTCCTTTTCTTTGCACATGTATAGCTAGGTAGATGTCTAACAGGTCCCACATGACAAGTTCCATGATGGCAGGACTTATACTAGAATTTCATACATTGACTGGCACATAGTAGGTGCCTAATAAACACGTGCTGAATGAAGGAAGGGCTGGGCCCAATGATATGCTATTGCCATTCATTCCTTCATTCTGTCACCACCCATTTATTAATGGCCTCTCTGAGCCAGGAACTTTGCTGGACCCTGGCGATGGAAATGTGCATAAGACCCAGTTCCTGCCCTAGAGGAGCTTTGTTAGGGAAAGGAAAACTGGAATGACATGAGAAGTTCCATGAAGAACTAAGACTGGAGCCTGGAAGACAAACAGAGGAAAGAGGGTTTACGATAACCTCAGTTGTCTGGAATCCAGAGGGTTAAAGTCCTTCAACTCTACAGTACAGTTGACTGTGATTCCAGGCATGGGCAGAGTGGTGGACAGCCTCAGGTAGAATTATTACTCTAGTACTATCGGCCTTAAGACTTAGCAAGAATTGGTAAGCTGGAGAGATGCCGAAAGCTGTCTGCTAGAACGAAGGAGATCAAGTGGACCCTAAGCACCCTGGGGGAGGCAGGCTGAGCCTGGGGCTGTTGAAGCCTACACCACGGGACTGTCCTACCCAGAGGGACAGAGAGAACTATCTCAGCCCACTAAAGGAGGCCAGACAGCCAAGTAGACTTTGTGGATACAACCCCAGAAATGTGAAATGAATTGAGAACGTACAGCTTGTCAGAGGTGGAAGGGGGAATTACCCACGGTGGGACGTGCTTCTGTAGCACAGCCGGGTGGAGCTGGGTGTGCAGCATCCTGGTTCCTATCTGTGTGACCTAGAGCGAGGTTCTCCAGGTCTGAAACACGGCCTTGTCATGTGTAAAACGGACAGGCCAAAAGCCGTCCAACAGAGCGTCAAGGCGGAGCATGATAGAACGTCCATGATACGCCCGACAAAGTGCCTGGTACCATTAGGCCCTCAGTGAAGCTCTAATCTCATTGCCTTCCCTCTGCTTTTTCTGCTATGCTCTTTCTCAAAACCATGCTACTTGCCCCACATCAATCTGAGAATGTGGAAGAGGAAACAGAACTGAGGGCCTCTACCTGCCAGGTGCTGCGTGTGAAGCTTTCATGACCTGCCTGTCTCCATCCCCAGGACAACACAACGACCCAGTCATCAGGCCATTTTATGGATTGGAAATGGAGGCTCAGCAAGTTCAAATTATTTACCCAAGTTTAATGCAGCCCCTCAGAATCTGTGATTCTCTTTTAACAGAGCTAAAATCACAGCTGTTCCTAGCATCAGTGGAGTTGCAGTACCCTAACTGCCTGTCTGCTTTCATACCCCCTGTGGGCATGTGCCCATCAGGGTCACCACTGAAGCGCCAGGACCCACCACGCTGCCTGGCAGTAGACCCACCATGCTGCCTGGCAGTAGACCCACCACGCTGCCTGGCAGAAGGCACCCGACACATGAAGCCCAAATGAATGTATTGATAATGATAACGACCATCTATTCATTCCACAAACATAACTGGACCCTATTAAGTACTCCGGCAATAGGCCAAGGTCCCCCGTTTTGACACCTGAGCCACCTGCGCCAGATGAGATTTCCATTGCAGGACGGAAGGGGCTGTGTAGCCCGGGGCCACGGGGAGCAGGGAAAGGAACCCAGAAGCTCATAATTACTCTGAAAGCAAATGTCAGAGGCAGGAAATGCAAACAGAAAAAAGCAGACTGCAAACTCCTTGTGTAAGTGTCTTCAAAGAGGATTTTTTCTGAAAAAAAGAACCAACTCAGGCACGATGCGCAGGAAGAGCAGAGGAAGAGCAAGCAGCAGGGAGAGAACTGGTGGGGGAAGAAGGTGGCCGGCCAGTTGCAGACCCGCTGGGGGCAGCGATCCCAGGAACAGGCAGTTACAAGGAGGGGAAGCCTCTGCGGGGGAGGCTTAGGGACCTTTAAATGACAGAGGCCACTCTGGCTCCCTCACCCACCCCACACTGCTTGATGAAAAATGCCCATGAGGAATCATACATGTTAGTCCTTGCCCTGGAGAAAGCTGAGAACAGTCACAAACATGGGAAGCAGTTTTGCATATCAGATCATCCTCATCTACAGAAGGTCTAAATCCTCGGGACTCCCCAGGACAACTCTTCCTTTTTTTTAGCCATGATGCTATGCCACAAAGATCTAAAACGTAAACACTAGAATGAGCCTTCAAAAGGGAGAAATCGCCTTTTTCCAAATGACCCATAGGGGAGCTGATAAGAACATGGGTAGGATTCAGATAACTATTTTAATGAAAAATGATTTTACGTTACCTCCAAAGGACTCAGCAGAGCACAAATTTGATGGTGAGATTTGGATAGTAATGCCCATGTTTGAGAAACCAACAGAAGGGCAGTAGCCACGGATTTGCCCAATGTGCTCATTTGATTATGCGCTCCTTGGGGCACATGGACTTCAGAAGCCATTGGAGTCTTAATCACTGCTACAGCCTTGCCATCTTCTAAAAACCTGGCCTCAATTCCTCATGCATTTTATGAGATGTTATACCACCTGCCTTAGGATTTGTTCAGGGAAAGCAACCCTTGTAACTTGCCTCTAGCAGCTTTGATCGAGGACCTCAGCCTGCACAGGAAGGGAATGTAAACAGGTGTTGCATCAGGAAGATCTGCTACCCTCGAGGTGTCTGGCTCAAATGCGGGCCACCAGCGACAGTCTGTGACGGGTGCTGGCCACACGGCCCTGTCAAATCTTCTCTGAAGTACTGCATATGTGGAAAGGGGAAGCAAACTGACTTCAAGCTACTCTTCTGAGCTAGGCGGGGCCATTGTTCCGGTTCCTGAAGAAAACTGCAGCACATGCCAGGCTCAGAACCCCCGAGTGACTAGGCAGCTGATGAGATGGCTTTTCCAGCTTCCCCCACATTCTGTTTATTCTGATGACAAATTCCCCATCACCAAAGTCCATCCATGCTCATCTCACACACCCCAAGGAAACTGTCAGTAGGACAAGGAGCGTCATTTATTTGGCATTTGCAAAGACTTGTCTCCCCAGTTACTTACAACATCCAAATTAAAACAGATGTATTTCACATTTATGTGAGAATTGTGGATTTTTCAAAGTCAGGAGGGCCATTTTAAATTTGGGAAAGCAAATATGTTGCATTTTCATCCCCCGTGACCTTTGCAGACACCGCTTAATGGTCAAAGGAACTCTTTATCAAGAAAGCCGGCTTTGGGCTCAGAATATCCCTCAAAATAGTGTTCCAGTACTGACTTGCCCCAGGCAACAAACTGAAATCCACTTGCTGGCTTCTTTTACATCATTTAATCCAAGACAGCACTGTCACAAATACAGAACTCTTCAAGGTGTTAAAGACTTGGGCTCCAAATCAGGGTGGTATCCCCCTCAACGATCTCATCTACTCACCAGATGGGGATAACAACAACATCTGCCTCACCCAACTCTCAAAAGACTTGATATTTGTGAAAGCACTTTGCAAACAGAGTAAAAGCTGTTGTTATTAGCAGACCTGAGGAAATGGATAGCTGGAAACACTGAATGTAGAAGCTGGTCTCAAACCTAGACGTGTCTAATTCTAAGCTCAAGTTTAGTCCGTTTTCCAATACAAAAATACTTCATAAAATTCCAGCAGTGTGGCACACTATTACCATGTTGAATAATTAAATGTTGTATGGAATATAAAAACAATCTTTTAAACGTATCACTGTAGCGACACAAAGAGAAGAATTAATAAAAGCAAGGTTCCCCAAACGAAGGGAAGGCAAGAACCCAGGGCACAAGGAAACAGCAAAGCCACACTGGACCCCGAGTGTGTCTACGGAGACCCATAGACATTTGATGTCTCTGTGGGTCACAGGAGTGAAGAGGCAAAATCTCAGGCCCATCCAAGGTAGAGAACATAACAGAAGACCCCTGAATAAATCTTGTACCCCACAGACTACACAACCTGCTTAGGAGTAAGAAAAGAAGCCAGCGGGGAAACTTATCTGTCTCCATCTTTGTTCCCTGTGGAGAGATTTTATAACTATAAGCCAACTCTCACAGGTTTTTGCTGTCCAATTCAAGCTTCTCATACAGCCTTCAAAGAAACTTTTAAGCGGAGAATTAATTTTGAGTGGTCCTGGGGTAGGCAGAGCTATCGGCAAAACCCCTCTCTGGAGGAATTCATCTTCAACTCAGACATTAGAATATTCACCAAAAATAAAGCTCTAGGAAAAATTAAAAGCCCAGAGTAAAAAACCCAAACACAAAAGATTTCAGGGCATCATGAGCAAGAATATATAAGAAAAACTAACTCATAACAACTTCACATATTATAGTCATAAGATATAGAATATAAAATAACTATTTGTAATATGATTGAAGAAATTATTGAGAAGCTTAAAAATAAAGACAGAAAGCAAGCATTATAAAAAATAACAGATTTTTAAAAGACCAAATAGAATTTCTAAATGAAATATAGAGTAATTAAATTTAATAACTCAATAGATAAACAGCATGTGAGAGAAAGCTGAATGGAGAATTAGTAAATTGGAAGATAGATTCAAATTTTGTCCAGAATTCAGTTAAAAGAAAAAACAATATGGAAAATAGTGGAGGAAAGGTTAAGTGACCTGGATAATATGGTGAGAAAGTCTTACAAACTTGTCACTGGAGTTCTAAATTAGAAGAGAAAATAATAGAGAAAAAGGGGGAAGAAGCAATATTCAAACAGATAATGGCTGAGGATACCTCAGAATGTTGAAAAATATAAACCTGAGGTTTATAAAGCTCAACAAATCCCAAACAAGATATGTAAAAGAAAATAGACACCTAGATATGTCTTGATAATAATAAAACTTTATGACACAAAAGCAAAAGCAAGATGTTAAAAGTATCCATAAGGGAAGAAAAGAATACCTACCAAGGAGCAGGAGAAAGACTTACAGCTGTCTTCAAAAACGCCAAAAAACTGAAGCAAGAAGACAGTGAATATACCTTCAAAGTTCGGAGAGGGAGTAACTGTCAAACTAGACTTCTATATTATACAAAACTATCTTCCAAGAATGAAGTCAAATAAAGAAAACTTAGGAAATTAAAAAACAGAGCATTTGCCACAAAAAAAAAAATCAAAAAGGAAATGTAAAGGATATATTTTAGGCAGAAGATGGAAAGCCTAAGATAGAAAACAGAATGGTAAGCGAAGGCGTCTGTGGGTTAAACTGTGTGCAGTTTGGTGTTTTTGCTGGGAGGAAGGAGGAAGAATCAGGCTAGAATTAAAACACCAACAACATTACTCAATAATTTAGAATGTATTGATCAGAGCTAAAGCATTTAACGTTCTTACCTTGCTCAGAAGGAAGAAAAGGTATTAACTAGAGACTTTGTCAACTATGTGTGTTAAGCTAGAGGTTTGATAGAACTTTCACACAAAAAGAGGAAAATGATGAAGTCAGACGTGAAAATAGTACAAGAAAGGAGAAAGAAGTATATAAAGAATTATGTAAATAAATTATAATATATGGATAATGACAAGAAATATAACTGAAATTAGCTCTCCAGCTAAAAATTCAAAAATTACATACATAAAACATAGGGCACAAAAAGTCATAGAATAGATAAAGATAACACCGACCAATAGAAAGCTGGTGTCAATATTAATGTCAGATGGTTTTTATTGTAAAAAGCAGTATTAGAGATAAAGATGGTCATGACCTCATGTTAGAAGGCATAATAGGAAGTATGACAATTCTAAACTATGTTTATACATCAACAAATATGAATCAAAAATGAATGAAATTACAAATACCATAGAACTATAACATTTACTATAATAGTAGAATGTTTTAATACATATCTTTGTAATCAATAAATTAAGAAAAAACAGAAAAATTAGATAGGATATACAAGATTTGAACAGCACAGTTAAGAAGCTTGGTCTCCCCAAAGTGAACCATAGATTCAATAAAATTCCAAGCAAAATCTCAATAAGGGTTTTCATGGAACTTGACCAGCCAGCAGATTCTTAAGGGCTGAGAATAGCTAGGACACTACTGAAGATAAACAAGGTGAGAGACGTAGATTACACTTCCCCACCCCCTTGGATCCCATGGTGTTATTCAAGGTTTACAGTATTGCAGTAAACACAATGAAAGATACATGAGAACCATGAGAGATCACTTTTACTGCAATAAGCTATTTACTGGAGACACAAACTGCTCACGTGAAGATGATTTAGCATCACTCAGGTGTTTTAAGTGGATACTTAACACTTAAGCTCACTGCAATAGCAACAGGAGGTAGTCACAAAATTATTACAGTAGCAGAGTATGTTCTACGGTTCATTTTATACAGTTATGATTTAATACTGCATCTTTACATTTATTCACATTTCCTGCAAATGATGTCATATATGGTCTGTGTTTGTGTAAGTTTTGATAAATTTTAACTTTTTATAGTAGATTTGCAATATTTTATGGTAACAAATGATAGAGATATCTACATATATTTTATGCATTCATGACATCCATAACTTTTTCTTAATTTTCTTGATATTTCTAGGATATGTGGTTCCTCTGTGAGTTTTTTCAAATTGCCACACGTCTCCAAAAAAATCTTCCAATATATTTATTGAAAAAAATTCACGTATAAGTGGACCCATGCAGTTCAAACTCATGTTATTCAAGGGTCATCTGAACACTCATACACACACACACACACACACACACGCATTTTTGTGACATCCAGCAGGATGTGCACTATGATGCTAACGCTGGCACCCTCTGGGCAGTAGGAATGTCAAGTTCTTTCTTTAAAAAAAAAAACAAATATGTTTGCTTCTTTGTATACACTGACTTTCTACAGTGTGCATATACCTTTCTTTAATAATAAAAGCATTACTAAAATAAATGAATAAATAAATACAGAAAAAACAGATACACAAGTTGTGGAAGGCCAAAACAACAACATAAAGAAAATGAAAAAGACAAGCACGGAGAGGGAGAAGATGTTTGTCACAAACAGAACCAACTCATATCCAGAATATTTTTTAAAAACCCTAATAAGTAATGAGAAAAAATCAGACAACCTAATTAAAAAATGGGCAAAAGACATGAACAGGTATGTCATAGAAAGAGAAAAATCTAAGCTCCATTTTAAACTTATGAAAAGATGGTCCAACTCATTAGTCATCAGGAAAAGGCACATCACAACCACCAGAAGCTACCATCACATCTTCCAGACTGGGAAAAACTAAATTCTGACCAAGTGCTGGCAAGACCGTGGGGCAAAGGGAACACTCATAACTTGCTGGTGAGAGTGGAAAAACAGTTTGGTATTATTTGTTAAACTTGAAGGTAAGCAAATGACCCAGCTATTTTACTGCAAAGAATATATCTGAGAATTATATTTGGAATAAATGTACATAAATTCACAACACTGTTTATAATAGCTCCAAAATGTAGATGACCCAAATGTCCGTGAACATGAGAATGATTTTTGTGGTACAGTCATGCCTTAGAATACCATATGGCAATGACAATGAATAAACTCCTCCTACGTACATCAATAAATAGAAAATCTCAAAACACAATGGTAAGCAAAAGTAGCAAGTCACAAAAAATATATTCTGTATGACTTCATTTATGTAAATTTCAAAAACTAAGCATTATATATCACTTAGAAATGTATACATATGTGTGCATGTGTTTGTGTAAAACTATCTAGAAAAGCAAAGACATGATTTTTAAATTTCCAAGACAATGGCCATAGAGGGAGAGAAGGATCAGCCACCAGGGAGGGTTATACAGGATTTCTAAGGGTATGGTTATATTCTATTTCTAAAACCAAGCGGTGGGTACAAGAGAGTCTGTTTTCCATTATCATTTAATATTTATTAATATTCTTATTTAATAGTAATATTTTTTAAACCATACAAATACATTTTCTATATGAGTTTGTACATACATTTCACTGTTAACTAATTATCCCTGTTAAACAACCTAAGTGTGCGAAGAAAATTTTGTACCCAGGAGAGAAAGGAAAAATTAGAGTCAGTTGTCTAATTATTTGCTCTGCAACAGGGACTACACAGCCATTCATTTGGTCATCAGGCAAGTGCACCATTTTGAAAAGGAACACGTTCAAGGCCCCCAACCCTACTTTTATTGTAAAAGCTTAATTGTTAAATCTCCATGGTCACAGGGCATGCCCTGTGAGTGCCGGGCCAAGTGTGCCAGCCAGAGCAACACACTAATGACCATAAAGTACTGAAGTTGGTTTTCAGGGACACTATTATAATTATGGAGGATTTAAATTGCATTTTTGAGACTACAGTGATTTGGTTAACCAGAAAACAGAAGCAATGCTCTTCAAGAAAAAACAACAAATGAAGTTTACCCAAACATCACCTCATTGTTCAAGCGCAATGAACTCCAACTAATACTTAATTACAAAAGGCATTTGGAGGCTCAGGGAAGAATAAGACATGGCATTCTCCTGAGGTACTTGATTGATTTCTCAGATTACAAAATTCAAGCCACTGAGAATTCTGAAAACATTGATTTAGCAAGAGAGAGCCCAGGGAGCACTCAAGGCTTGTAATGAGAATAAATACAGAATAAATGAAACTTGCCAGGTTGCCTGTTACCGATCTTACACCAGAACATATTTCAAGCTTCATTGGTATTTTATTTTTCTAATGTAGCTATTTCTTAAGGGTGAAAAGACAGACCTCATCGCTTTTTCTCATGTTCATTACAACACACATCTGAGACTCTGGCCATTTGTAGTGACTGCATGATTTGCACAGGTTCAGAAAAATGCTAAGCCAGGACTGGGATTATTTATTTTCTTTGAAAATTATTAGCAACAAAATATGTCCCACAAACATGAAAATAAAATAAAATACTGTGGTTACAAAGTTTTTAAGGAGGAAAATAGCTGCATGAATCAAAATTGGAGATTCCTTCACTGACTACAATATCCTGCCCTAAGATAGTAGATATTGACACAAAGTAGCATCTAAGTGCCTGGGTTTGAATCCTAGCTTCATTCCTTACTAGCTGTGTGACCTTAGTTAGGCAAGATACTTAATCCTCTGGTTCTCACCTGCAAACGAGATTAATAAGAATATCGACTTCGTAGGGTTTTCCTGAGTATTAAATAAAACAACACATGTAGAACATTTGGTACATGCCTAGCATACAGTAAGTGTTCAATAATCATTACCTATATTGTGGGCCTATAGTTAATAGAAAGCCTCTACGTTTACTTTAATACACTTAACAGAAGCCTGGACCTTTTCTATACCCCTTCTGTCATGAATGGCAAGCTTAAATTTTACACTCATGTTCCCACCATTTGATCTCCTGCCCGTGAAATCTGAATACTCCCTGCATCCACAAACAGATGCCTGGGCCAGTAATAGTTTAAGTTAAACATAACTGTTCCACTCCCACTGTGATTTCTAGCATGAGAGAGAGGAAAACAAACATCAGAAAAATCAATGATGTCAGCCACCTGTTAGCTTTAAGAGAGGACATCTCCAAGACTGGAAATATTATTTCCCAGGGCACTGAGAGACCTTCGTGTGATCAGATATTACTTCCAAGAATCTTTGCAACACATGGAAACAAGAAAGGTACCAAAAGCCTGACAACAGGAAAATATCCTAATTTGTTTAAAGGAAAAAAAAAAAAAAGATGTAAAGAAGAAATTAGAATTCTGGAAGTTAAAGTCCAAAACTTTTGATATCGGTCCCTGGCAATACCGACAGACTGGAGTGTGTGATCTTCTAACAGGCTGGGGACAGGACAGTCCTGCAAGCCACAAGTCACCAATCTGAGAAAACCACAGACCAGGGGAGTAGCCACACCTACAATTCAGTCCCACGGTATACAGAGCTGAGATAGGAATCCCCCAGGCCCAACTCATTAAAAAGTTAAGACCTGAACCAAGATCTCTGATAAAAACAGGGAAACAGGATGCAGTGAAGAAACTGGTTAAGACCAGTAAGAGCCAAGATGGTGACAAAAACGACTTCCGCTCGCCCTTGTAGATCACTAGACCTTGCTGATAATGTATTAGCTTACTAAAAGAAACTTCCATCAGGAAGTTACCTTATATGGTATGAAAAGAGGAGGAATCTCTGATTGCTGGAAATTTCTGCCCTTTTCCCCAGAAAAGCCATAAATAATCCACCCCTTATTTAGCATATAATCAAGAAACAGCCATAAATAGAGCAGCGATATACAGGTGCTACTCTGTCTATGGGGTAGCCTGCTTATTTTTTAATAAATGTTGCCTTTCAACTTAAGGCTCGCACTTGAATTCTTTCCTGCACGAACCCTGCTGGCCTTCAGGCTGGCCCCAGTTTTGGGATCTGCTTTCCAGCGTCAGAGCCAATTACTCTCCTGGGAGAATCTCTCCTTTGCCGTCTTTCCCTCCTTACCAGACCAGAATCCTTGAGAACAGATGCTGTCTCATTCACCCTGGGATTCTCGACACTTAATTTAGTGCCTGACACCCAGGAGACAATCAATAAATGTCTGTTGGGTGAATGAGTGAGACGCCAAGCGACCTGCTCAAGGTCAGGGCTGGTAAGTGACAGATGCAGGACTCAAAATTACATCTATTCATTCATTTGTTCAAACAAACAGGCACTAAGCCAGGCAGACGCAAAGTTCTATGCTCTGTCTCTGCACCCAGTGTGTCTTAATTTAGTAAGGTCACATCTGAGAAGTTGCCGCCTGAGAAGCTTAACAGGCTGAGCAACAGAAGGCTATTCTGGAATTTTGGTAGCTGACTGAACAACTAAAAAAGTATTGATGCCAACTTGTTCAGGGACCTCTGGGCTTGTTTCTGTCCAAGAGTCTTTCCAGATGACTTGGGTGAAAAAGATTGAAAAGTGAGGTACCAAATAAAGTCCTTGTGATGCTGGTGAGAAGTCAAAGTCCTTTTTATCTAAGCAGTTGCACATCCCCAGTGCACAATGCAAGGAAAAAATGAAATGTGATTCCAACACTAAGGGGAAAAGCCGGCTGGGGCCAGCCCACCCTTTGGAAGCTCCCGAATTATTCAGATCAACCGTAGAAAAGACACAAATTATTTTCAATCTAAGGATGAGAGTAAAAGTTGTGCTATGGAGCCAGATTTTCCCTTCTCTTCTCTAGCGGCAAAAATAAATGCTTTGCTATTTGGGATCAGCTTGGTTTTAGTGTTTTTATTAAATAGTTTACTTTGCCCTTATTGGCATTTTTCCCACTCCCTTCCACACTCACTCCCCAAATTTGCCACTCACTTTAACCTCACAGCTTTTGGGAGGTTATTGGCATCCCCCAATCTTCTCTCCAAGGTAGGTTTGGGGTAGGCAAGACAGATGTATGCTGCCCACCCAAAGTGGTAGGTAGGTCCTGGGATCCAAGGGGAATTTCCACATCGTGGTTGCAGCTCAGGCCACTTCACTGGTCCTCTCAGACCAGTCTCTCCACCTGTCTCTGATTCTCCAGGAGTCTCAGACACCCTCAGGTTAGTATCAGGGCCAAAAAATCTCACTGATGGCAAATAGTCCCTTAAGTGAATCCACTTAAAAAGGAGAGCAACATGTCATATTAACTACTGCAAGAAAGTTTTTTGAGATTTCAACTTGAAAAATTAAAATAAATTTCATAAGAATAAATTTATTTTACCTTATATTTAACATAATATGTGCTATTATTAAGCTGATTTTTAGAATAAATCACGCTGTTTTTGAAATCATTTTGAAACTAAAAGTGTACAACAGCACAATACAACACTTTTTCCTCAAAATCACCAAGAGAATCATTTCTTTACAGAAATATTAGTATTCACCAATTTCCTCAATTATATTTCATAATCCTTTGATATGCAAATCAGTCTCACCTGAAGCAACTCTGCTGGCCTCATCCTAATGAATTTGCCCCTCTTCAATTGCTCATTGGTCTCACTTGCCAGAGCCTCATTTGCCACTGGGTTCACCTGTGATTCCAGCAGTTCTGCAACTCTACTTTCACTGATTTCATGAAATCCCACATCTTTCTCAAAAGATGCAGTTTTACCTTGTCATCAACTTGCAATGAGTCTGCATTGTACTGTTTGTTGTCCTAATCTGTTGGGGCTGCTAGAACAGAATATCCTAGGCTGTGTGGCTGATAAACAAGAGAAATGTATTCCTCACAGTTCTGGAGGCTGAGAAGTCCAAGATCACAGAAGATTAGGTGTCTAGAGGCCTGTTCTTGTTTCACAGATGGGGTTTTCTTGCTGTATCCTCGCATGGTGGAAGGAACAAGGCAGTTTTCTAAGGACTTTTTTATAAGGGCACTGATTTTATAATCTCCCAAAGGCCCCAGCTCCTAAAACCACCACACTGGTGATTAGGTTTCAACATAGGAATTTTGGGGGAGACACATTCAGACCATAACAACTGTCATATAAAAACACCCAATAATCAGTGAGAACTGAGCAAGGATGAGAGGCTCCCACTACGACTTGGCAAAAATACACTCCTGAGAGCAGGTTAATCTTAGAGGTAGTCGGTTCATTGCTACATATTTTCATGCTGACTTTGGCTTTCCTGTGCAATCTCATAACTGCAAAGAATCAGAAGAATCAAGTAATAACTCAAGTGTCTAGACCCTAATGTCCGTGTCCCTCTCAAGCACAGTATGAGCACTGTCTATACTGCATCAATCAGCAGGAGAGAATTGTAGCTGTGGAGTCTCAACTTCATTCATTGCAGCCATCCAAAACCTTTTCTTGCACCAGTTCCACCAGCTCCAGTCTTGTCACTCAGCTCCTTGAAGACATGGAAATCAGCATAGCTGTCATGTGTTTCCAATCCCTGATGCAACCCCACAGCTTGAGGAAACAAGGCTCAGGGGTAAAAGCTGGTTTGTGTTCTGCAGTGCCAAAGTAGGTCATGATTCCATAAAATTCAGTTACAAAAAAAAAAAAAAATGCAGCAGCCAAGCCACTTGTCAAGTCAGTTAAAATGGTCCATCTGGTCCCCAAGCCAGACTGCCTCCCTGGGAATGAGCACAAAAGCATGGGCATGTGGGACACAGGGTCAGCATACAATGAATTTCAATAAAGTTCCTGAGACTTCCCAAGACACTCTTTTTTGATGGCCACCAGTGATAGAATGAGGATGGATAATGGCAAATAGTCTTGGAATTAAATCAGATTCCAACCTTCTACCCAGAGGAGGGATGATGATATATAGCCTTGTTTTTGGCTTCAATGTCTCATGCATTAGATAAAGAAGCCACGATTCAGTGAAAGGTCATCTGACTATAGGCGGCCAAATACCCGAGTTTAGAGAAAGAAGCCTTATTCCCTATGTCAGTGAATAAGAATCTGGCATGCCAGGATTTAGAAAAAATTGTAGGCTTCACAAAACACACATACACATACAAACACACACATTTACTCAACGCAATCACCTCATCACCACCATCTGAGGCTATTGGGTTGTGAATTTCATTATGAAGCCATCAGTTCAACAAACATTCATTCAGTTCCTGCCATGTGCCTAGCCAGGTATCATGCTCAGTTCTGGGGGACAAATGAGACAGACTTGGCTTTAGAGCTTACGGAAGGAATGTAGACACAGAAATAATCACAAACCGTAAAAAGTGTTAGGAAAGGAACAAACGGGCTTTTGGAACAGAGAATGGTTGCTGGGGGCAGGGGAGACACCACTTTACACAAATTTGAAAGGAGAAAGGAGGTGGCTGTGCAAAGAGCACTAGAAAGAGTGTCCAAGGCGGGTGTCAGCAATGCGGGCCCTGAACAGGAGAAGCCTGCTGCAGCCCAGGAACGGTGAGAAGGTCGCTGCGGCTGGACTGAAGCGTGGCTTGAGACAAGACTAGGATCAGGCCAGCGCTAGATCTTTACAGAGCTTTTTGGAACATGGTAAGCCATTTGAGTTTTATCCTAGGAATCTGATTTTTATCCCAAGAGTTTTAAAAAGTAGAGAAAATAGACTGGTTGCAGTGTGCACGGCTCGGAGGTGAGCAGAAGGGCCCGTGGGCCTGAATCACAACATCAGTGGACAACAAATGACCTCAGGTTACCCTGTTGTTTTAGAAGGTCATTTCAAATACCACTTAAATGTCATCATGGTTCACAGACTGCTTGTTTTTCAAGGTAAAATAAATACTATGTGAAAGCCTTCATCAATTATCCAGCTGTTCTTAGATATTTTTGAGATTCCTTAATATGTAGACAATATGTCCTGAGTGTCCAAAAGTTTTTGCTTTGGTCTAGTTTTGTCGTTGGTATAAAACTTATATCCAGTGAAACATATAGATTTTAAGTCTCAAAAAACATCTTGGCCTGCAGCTTTCTTTTTGCAAAGGTTTATAATTACAAATTAGATTTTCACTTCAACTTATATTCATTTTGGTGAGCAGTGGTTTGCAAGGAATTGAATCATTTCACTTATGCTGTTGAATTTGTTGGCATGAAATTGTTCACAATTTCTTTTATTGTCCTTTTCATATGTATTTAGGATCTTTAGAAACAGCTCCGCTTTCTTTGCTGATATTGGTAATTTGTGTGTCCTCTCTTTATCTTCCCTTGATCAGTCTTGACAGTTTATCAATTTTATTAATATAAGAAAATCAGAACAAGTCCAGTACCAGTTTCTCTCACATGTCTAGAATCAGAAGTCCCTTATCTTTACCTAAAGGTTTTGAAATTTCAAACGACTGTCATCTAAATTAATCCCCCAAATCCAACAACAACCAACTTGGTCACGTGTACTCATTATCCATTATCCTTAACAAATGCAATAGCATGTGACCAAAACAAACTGAGAAATGAGCATATTTTGAAAGTTCAATGACTTCCTAAAAATATTATGAAACACTATTATATCCATTTCGAAGATTAGAAAGCCAAAGTTTAGAGAAATTAAGCATTACTAAAGTCACAAAAGCTGTTTTGGATTCACACTCGTGTCTTTCTGTTGCAGTGCCTGTGACCTTTCCACTCAACCATAAAGTTTCCATGATCAAACAACTGAGGGTCCTATCTCCAGCATCCGGGCAGCCCACCTCTGGAAAGTATCGTGCCTCATGCAACTAGGTTAATACAGACAGGAAAAGGAATATATGATAAGAAAAGACATCTCTCAGTCTTTCACTTGGGTCAAGAACATTCACATCGAACCTAATAAAATACTCTTGTTGATGGAAAGTACAGAAAGCAACACTCTGATAAATGTAGCTCTAGATGAATGTGGCTCTTTGACTTATTGATAATCAATCGCTCTCCTACTGGGTTTCTCCTCCAAGTTGCCAATTATTTATCTTTTTAAAAACACACACAATTTTCAACTTTCACTTCAAAAGTGTGATCAATGAAGATGGGAAATGTCACTTGCAAGCGTATAACATGCTATGTTTGGTCAAAATCATGCCACTTCTCTTTGTTTAATAATAGTCCCCACAGAGTTATGCTCTGCCCTCTAATTTCTAAAGATTTCTTTGAAAGTCACTTATTTCTTCTTAGTCAAGAAATATTAGGGCTTAACAAAACATTTATTTCAGGACGTGTTCTTACCGAGTGCCTTATTTTAGAAAATGAAGAAAAATAACTTTCATTTCCATTATCTATGCTCATCATTCCTAATGATTAAAAAAAGACAACTGTTTCAGGGACATCTATTTTAGGAAAAATAACATGCCAGTGTCCCTAAACTCTAGTAGAACACTGGACATACATGTTAGACCTATACTTTATGAATGTCTATTATTCATTGCACCTGTTATTTGATGCATGTAATTATTCAATGCTAGAGCAATCATAGAACCGTGTTTTTAATTCTTTACATTCAAATTCACAGTGAGCAACAGTTTCTCATGTGTGCTCATTATCCTTACTCTGCAAGGGAAATGAGACAGATGAGACGGAGAAGCCAATGAGGGTCTAGATAATCACAGGAGGCTCCCAGGGAGTCTTGATGGGTGGGCAGGTAAGACGTGGATTCATTTTCTCATTGTCTCC
This sequence comes from Eulemur rufifrons, assembly GCF_041146395.1. Classification (NCBI taxonomy): domain Eukaryota; kingdom Metazoa; phylum Chordata; class Mammalia; order Primates; family Lemuridae; genus Eulemur; species Eulemur rufifrons. The sequence goes on along the minus strand of NC_091010.1, from coordinate 62,371,235 downwards.
CATGCTGGGCAGGGCAGACCACAGAGAAGGGTCAGGAGGGCACCACTGGGGGAAGAACATGAGCCGAGCCGAGGCTGGAGCGCTGACCCTGAGGACCTGGGGCTCTCCGTTTGGAAGGGTGCAGGCTGGAGAGAAGAGAATGTGCTGTCCTCAGAGGGGCAGGAGAGAAAACGCAAATTGGGTCAAGCATGGCTTGGGAAAACCCCCAGGTCAGGATGCGAGGACAGGAAAGGTCACATCCCCGATGAGTTATTAAAGAAACTGGTGAGTAATTATGAGTGATGCGACACAGATCCCCGTGTTCCTGGGGCTGGTGCCACCACGGGTGAGAGAACTGAAGAGGAAACACTGTACAGTGGGTTGGGGGGCCAGGGGAGGTACAGATGTGCATCCATTTTTTGTTCTCAGGAAGGATTTAAATGAAAAACTGGAGGACAGTCAAGCCTTCATCCAACCTTCCTCTGAGCTGCGTTGCCATGTCCAGGGCAGAGCAAGGGGAAGAGACAACATCCGGAAACCCACTTCCGCTCAGCAGGGATTCCAAGTAGGCTGGGGCAAGGGAGGTCTGCTGAGCCCCCTTTCACAGCAGAACCACCACCCAGAGCTTCTCAGATGCTGGAGGGGCAGAAAGGGATGGAAGGGAAGGTAGAGCCACCTTCTGGGCCTGCAACCAACCAGAGGGACGCCAGGCGATCAGGACAACAAAAGGAAACAACGGCCATGAGTGAAGGCAGAATCTCTTCCTCATTCCTGCAATGGCATTGGCTTTGTGTGCCAACCCCCAGCCCTCAAAAGCAAGATGCAGTGCAAAGAGAGGATTGGTAATAAACAAAAATTATTCTTCATTCTTATTGCATTAAATTTCTTTCCTAATGAAGAGGAGGCCTTGGGCCACATCCCAGGACTTGGTTTCCTGAAAGACCAGGAAAGGGTCAGGGCAAGTGGATTTGGAATTGGGCAATGGCGGGTGTTGGCTAAATGGCAGGCTCTGCAGCTGTCCTGTGTCTGCCACACAGGCAGGGTGGCCACCCTCCAAGGGCCCTTACCTCCAGGGAGCTGTAGATAGTCCCAGAACTCTGAGCAGCAGTGCCTTCACCAGTGCAGGACAGTTGTCATTGACACAGCACCTGCCACTCCCCAGCCAAGGACGGGTGCTCAGGGAGGATCCTGCCCCTGGCAATGACCCTCCTCTTCTGTGGATGGGCTGCCCAGCAAATGTCTGAGTGGGGATGGCCTGCGAGGCAGTCCTATCCCCTGGTCAACACTGTGGTCCTCTGACTGTCCTCAGATGGGCTACACAAGGCCTCAAACCAACAGGCCAGGCCCTCTGGCCAGTCTGATACGGAAGTTTCCCCGGGTTTTCTGGTTTCTATCTATGTGGAAGTTCAACAGTGCGGCCTATCCACTGGTCAGTCAACCTTCACCATGTGCAAAGTGCTGGGCTGGGCCCAGGGACGTGGGGAGATGAGCAAAGAGCTCTGCTCCTTGGGTCTTGTAGCCTGGAGGGGAGGACAGGGTCACACTCAACCTCCACCGCGTGGCTGGCGTGGAGGGAAGGGTGAGGGCCGGGGAGGAAGTGTTCTGTCTGTGTGGGGAGGGGTTCCTGCAAGGGCTGCGGGATCCAGGCTTGGAATGAGAGCCTTGAGCAGGGCTCTGTGCTGGTGACAGCAGGGACGTAGGAACGGGCTTAGCAGTGGGAATGGGCAGTTTGCTTCAGAGAGGGTTGAGAGAATGTGGAAACAGCCACTCAATCTAGACTCAAGTCTAGGCATGGACAATGACACATCCGTCCAGGGGCTCTATCAAGATCTCAGAGAGTCCACTATTAAAAAAAAACCAAAAAACAGAAAATAACAAGTATTGGCAAGGCTGTTGGATGCGCACCATTGGTGGGAATGAAAAGTGCCACCGCTGCTGTGGAAACCAGCATGGCGGTTCCTCAAAACCTTACAGATAGAATTAACATGTAATCCAGCAATTCCACTCCTGGCTAGATGCCAAAAAACCCCAGAAATCAGAGACTTACAGAGGGATCTGTGCACCCACGTTCATAGCAGCATCATTCACAACAGCCAAGATGTGGACGGATCCATTGATGGAGGGACACGTAAACAAACTGCAGTGTACAAATATATACGTGTGTGTGTGTGTGTGTGTGTGTGCACGCGCGCGTGTGTGTCAGAATATTATTCAGCCTTAAAAAGGAAGGAAATGCTGCCCAGGCTACAACATGGATAAACCCTTCACTTCACATTGTGCTAAGTGAAATAAATCAGTCACGAAAAGACAAATACTGTACGATTCCACAACTATGAGGGCCAGGAGTAGTGGAAATCACAGAGACAGAAAGAGGGGTGGCTGGCAGCGGCTAGGGGAGGAGGACGGGGAGTTACTGTGTAAAGGGCACAGAGTGTCAGCTTTGCAAGAGGAAAGGAGTTCTGGAGGTGGGCGGTGGTGACGGCTGCACAATGATGGGAACGTTCTTAACGCCACTGAACTGTGCACTTAAAAATAGTTAAGGTTGTAAATTTTACATTACGTAAATTACCACACCCAAAAAATCTCAGGGGGTAGATGTATTTGGGAAAGTTCCCCTATGGGTCCCCCATGGGTCCCCCATGGATGGGCTACAGAGATTGGTCAAGGCCAAATGACAAGCTGAATGTGGTCTTTTATCACATCAGGCGTCTTCCAGGCTGGACTCAGCGTCCAGAGGCTGGGAATCCTCACACCCTCACATGGGCCCCGTGGGCCTTGCAGGCTCCAGCTCTCCCCAGCACAGGGACCAGCAGGAGGCCAGAGGCTGGTCACATCAGTGGGGCAACCTGAGACAGGTATCCGTGAGGTGTCAGGGTCACCTGGGCTCTGCCCCTCCCTCTGCTTCAGCCGTCTACTGGCAAGGTCCCCTCTGGACAACGCCAGCTGGAAGATGAAGGATCTAAACGTGCTCATGCTAAAGATACTGACTCTAGTCCCCTGGCTGTCCTTGAGACCTCCTGGCTGTGGGCCCCTGTGACGTTACTCACTCAGCTACGGCAGGCAGGTCTCCGGTGCAGGTGGGTCCTGGTGGCTCCTCCCCACCCAAGTGGCCCAGCCCTGCTGCCCACACCCACACCTGCCACTGCCCTGGCAATGGGTGTCAGGCCACAGAGAGGTACCATATCCGTCATCGTCTCTCCCTACCATGTACCGGGCCCCCAGGAGACATTCCCTGTGGTAGCATCTCTTAAGAATAAATTGAACAAACTGCCTCTAGGGGAAGAAAAATCCCATCCAAGTACGTGTTGCAAATGCACAGAAGAATTTTTGAAGACTTGGGAAGACGAAGTCATCTTTTGCCAACAATCAGGGGTCTAACTGTTCCAAATTCTAACAATGCAGCATCGTTGACAGTCACTCTGTCGTGGGCTTTGAGTTTGTTACCTCAGAAAAGCTTTTACCCCTTCATTACTCAGCAGTGCTTGCGGAATTGAGAGTCTGAGCTGGGTGCAAGGAAAGGACAGGACACACTTTCACAGAGTCACTTGTGCTGACGTTCACACAGTTCCCCATGTTGGAAAAAGCCCTCCAATAGCTCCTTTCCGGGGCGGGGGGGTGGGGGGGAGGCAGCCAGCCCCTCTGCAATGAGCTCGCAAGGCCGAGCCCGAGCTCTTCCGAATCCCATCTCCCATCAGCAGCCTGGACGAGGCCCGTAAACAGCGGCTCCCAGGTTGCCTCTAACTTTTTAGGACAAGCATCCGAGCTGTACCCAGAGGCTTCCTTTCTGCATCTCTAACAATTGCTTCCATAAATTATATTGTTCACTTAGAGAACTGACCCCCGCTAGTTCTGTTCTTCGACTTTAGCCACCACCCAATGAACATAACGATGGAGGAACTAGCAGGAAATGACGTTCGGTCCCCGCTGTCCAAGGGCGGGTGATGACTCCAGCCGTTTGTGTCTGAGCCACGCTGGCTGACACACTGGCTGACCTCACCCTGCTGTCCCTGCCTCTACGGCCTCGGTAGGCATGGATGCTACCACGGACCGGCACTCCTGGAAATGAACTCCAGCAGTTTCTCACTTCCTAGCCTGAGGCCGGCAGGCAGGAGGCCATGCTGTGCTCATCAGACACGGCCACCTCCAGAGGCCTGACTCAAGGAGGGGCTCTTTGAAGCAACCACTGGCTTTTAAGAACGACCTAAATGGCACTCTGTATTCTTAAATGCACAGCAGGCCATGATTGGAGAAATGTTTTTCAACTTATTTTTGCTTTGAAAAATTTTAAAAGTTTCCAAAGCGAATGGATCTCTACTTAGAATCAAATTAATGCCGTAGGAGGAGGCACGAGAACCACTCCAAAAGGAACACGCTGACTGCACGTGTGCACCACTCTCACAGCAAAACATCCCACGAAGGACGTTATCAGGCATGCAATGATCAGGCAAACACCTTTCAACAGGGAGATAAACAGGACTGAGGGATCTGCAGCCCGCGCTAATGCTGCGTTACAAACGATCGCCTTCCAGGAGGCACCTGTCGGGACAGCCTCGCTCTCCCCTCACTGCCACCGGACACTTTCAATCTTTGCCGGAATCAGAGTTCAGTGAAGAATGGCACCAAATTATCCCATTTAATTTTCCCTCACAGCCTGAAAGGTAGGGATTGGAATCCCTGTTTTACAAATAAGTAAACTGAAGCACAAAACCATGAAGTAACTGGCCCAAGATCGCATAATTGCTATGTCATAGGTCAAACTCGGGTCTGTCTGAGTCTGAAAATAATTCTCTGTCAGAATCAACATAAAAACTACGAAATAAATAATTTATCTGTGTTGAAAAACCTAATGATTATAGAAACAAATGTATCATTTTTGGCCCTAAGCTAGGTATTAGAAAGGCATTCTTTTGACATTCAGCAATACATGGTTATGAACATACAAAGAAGAAACACAGGAATACTCGCAGCACTTAGAACAGAAATCCAAAAGTCTTAAAATGATCTGTGTGCTCAGGCCCTTTCTCCATCACCAGGGCAACTCGTGTCCCTCTCCTGCACACGCTCCATGAGGGGCAAGCATGCTGGAGGCTCTTCCACGCAGAAGTGCTCTCGCCTCCTCTCAGCCAGGTGTCCCCTCACTTCTCCTTCAGAAGTAATTGTCCCAGATTTCTCTATGTCAGGGGGACCGTTTAATTATTATGCATCATATCGTTTTCCTACTAGTACATATCAAGATTGTAATTAAATGGCCATTTATGTAATTGTTTAATGTCCATTGTCATCCATCAAGGCTGCCAAGAATGGTTGTTCAGGGTGTTCACTGCCCAAACAAGGCCTCTGCCCAGAAGAGGAGAAAGGCCTGCTCTCTGCTCACTTTGCCCTGTACCTTGAGTTGCACTTGTTCAGAGGAACGGCTGCCTTTTCCTAACTGACATAAGGTATATATGGGCTCACTGTGGTCCCGCCCCATAAACTCTGCTAGGACAGGGATTATGTCTGTCTGATCCACCACTGTCTAACCAAAACACAAACCTAGCACATAGTAGGTATCCAATAAACATGTGTGGGATAAATGAGTAGATGCCTAAATAAATGAGAGAATGAATACTTTTTAAAGAATATTAGGAGTTTTGCCAAAGACACTGTGACAAAGGCCAAATTGTGACACATGTGCCAACATTACCGCACTTGTTCCAGCAGCTAAAACCTTAATCACAGGAAGAAACAAGCCCCCGGTTCACAGGACGAGCCGTGGGGAGAAACAGACGGTGGCTCATTGGGCTCCTCCCTCTCACCAGAGGCGGCAAATGCCAGGTGTTTTTCTTCTTGTTTAGAAGGGAATAATTCTGAAATAATTAGAATCTTGTTTTGCTTGTAAGGTGTGGTACATAATACCCAAGACAAACTATTTGAAGATTTGACCAAAAGACTGTATCAGTAAAGGGCAAAAACAGGAGCCAATCACCTTGGGATCCGGGCAGGGAGACGCAGCCAGTGCCTCTCGAAAGGATCAAGCGATTCCCCGGCACCTGCTAGGAGATCAACTTCTAGAAGGAAAGCGAGGGTCAGTGCTCCCTCCCTCCCTCCTCCCTTCTTCCTTCCAAAACCGTAGTTTCTTGTGACTCAGAAAACTGAGGGAGATAAAACTGGGAGAGAGAAGACCTGTGCCTGAAATTGAATCCATTTATTGGGTGGAAATAAGCACAAAGAGGCTCCCAAAGCCTTTTAACTTCTGAAAATGTCTGCTTATTAAAAACAATTAAAAAATAAAAAACAAAACTTAAAGAATGTCAAGGCTCTGGACTAAAGAAGCTTGTTTATCTTTATCCACCCCCACCTCAGGTCCCCAGTCCTCCCGTCCCACCCCAAGCTTCCAGGTAGAAAGGGCCCTACTGATTCACAGGTGCTCATCTTGGTCTTGCAAGCCATTAGCTGGGAATCCACAGCTCTGCTGGAGGCAGCAGAGAGGCAATCTAGCATTCACAAGGCACCTACTGTGTGCCTGGCATAGTGCAAGGAGGCAGAGATGTAATTTGGCATTCACAAGGCACCTACTGTGTGCCTGGCACAGTGCAAGGAGGCAGAGATGTAATCTGGCATTCACAAGGCACCTACTGTGTGCCTGGCACAGTGCAAGGAGGCAGAGATGTAATCTGGCATTCACAAGGCACCTACAGTGTGCCTGGCATAGTGCTCACATCCTTTATCCCTTTCAATTTTCACAAGGACTTCTTTGGCGGGCCTTTTTAAAGCCCCCTTTTAAAGCTGATGAAACCAAGGGGGAAAGAGACCACAGAATTTCCTAACTCAAAGTGACTTGTAACCATATCACAACCACTCCAGCCCTTAAGAGCAGAAGAGAAGACTGAGCAGTTCGGAGGTTCACCATTAGATTACACCGCTAGTTAGCAGGAGAGCTGACCATTGTCCTAACAGCCTGGGTTTCTCTCTTACTCTAAACAAAGCAAGATGCAGGGCGTTCTGAGAGCTTGGTGTCAACAGTGGATCTTTTGTCCTGAACACACATTTACAGTGTAAATGCAGCTTTAGTTAAGTCTTTATTCAACTCAGCTAACAAATCAATTTGTTCCATAAATACCTGGAGCACCTATTGTTCGCTGAGCCAAGCACTGGGACAGACACATCAGTGTGGAGATGGTCAAGGTCCCTGCCCTCCAGGAGCTGAAGGTTAATGGTGAAAGCTGACCACAAACGCAAACGGTGAGGATGATTACAGACTCCACTAAGTGCTACGACAAAGAATGAGAAACATACTTGAGGTGTTCAGGATGGTTTCTTTAGTAAGGCAGAAACTCAAGGAGTGGACAGCAGTTAGCCATGGGAATGTCTTAATTTGGGTTCCTTCGAGATGAGACCCTGGGATAGATTCAAGTGCCAGTAGTTTATTAGAAAGACGATCCCAGGAAACCCCAGTGGGGAAGTGAGACGGGGAAGGGAAGGAAGCCAACAGAGTGTGATATCAAGCAAGTCGCCACTGTGAGCAGCTCGGGCTCAATCCCACCAGGGAACTCTGGGAACCAGTGTAAAATGCACACCTCATACTTGGGGTGTTGGGGTATTTATATACCAACCCCCACCAATCCTTGCATAGGGCTGCTGGAGAGGACAGGTTGAGCGTCTATTCCCTGCACATCCAGTTCAGCACAAGCACAGCTGGAGGCCAGCAGAGCCCTCAGAGAGGAAGATGCAGGTGCTAACAGCTGGAAATCAGACTGGCATGCAGGGACAGAGGAAGGGCTGGAGCAATGAATACGTGGAGTTCTGACAGCACAGGGGAAGTAAGGGAGAAGGGCAAGTGCAAAGTCCAAGGAAGGAAAGAATACGAGTATCTCCTATTGAGGTTGCTGTCAAGATCTCGGCTCCAACATCAAGGGTTTGGGTTCTGAAATTAGATGATCTGGGTATAAATGCCAGCTCCGTGACATGCTGGCTATGTAACACTGGGGCAAATGACTGTCCTCTCTAAGCCTCAGTTTCCTCATTTGGACAATAGGACTAATAATAGGACTGACCTCACACATATGTTATGAGGATTAAATGGGATTAAATGTTAAAGCACTTAACACAATGCCTGACACATTTCACATGACCAGTACATGACAGCCATTTGCATTACCATGAAAAGGACAGGATGGCTGGAACATAGGGAACAAGGAGGACAGGACCAGGACACGAGGTTGAAGAGGCACCAGGGCCAGATTGTGCAAGGGCCTGAAGACAATGTCAAAGAGCCTGGGTTTCCTTTTGGGTGCCCTGGAAACCACTGAAGAGTTTAAGCTGAGGAGTGACCTGACGTGATCATTCTAGAACATCATTCTCCAAAAGCATGAAATGCCTTTTCTACTTCTATATCTCAAGTACTAAATCTGCTGCTGGCAGAGAAGCAGGGTGCTATTTAGTGCTAATTAACAGACTGCACAGGCTGATGGCAGGAAGGAAGCGTTGGTCTGAATTATCCAAAGATGGCATGGACTTGGCTACAGAATGATCATTTCATCTTCCTTCAGCAGACTTAACTCCCTCTATGTTGGCTCCGGCTAACACTCAAATGAGTTTGCATTTCCCAAGTAGATGCCAACGCAGGCGGGAGAAGCAGCCCCTGGCCCCACTGGGAGACATAAGGAAGCCAGGCTGGAACGAAACGCTTGCTGCACAGGACCCTCCTGGGGATAACTTATGGACGCATATGAGTTCTGTCCAAAAGGGAAAAGAAAACATACTGGTTCTAAGGAAATACATACCAGATATGAATCTGAAAAAACACAAATTAAGGGCCGAGTGGTTCCAAACCCAAAAGATAATGTTTCCATGGCAGGGCCCCGTCGAGGATGGACACTCACTGATCTCAGGACTGGGACAGTTTCCAGAGAAAGAGATTGTGGAACAGTGTTCACTCATGACGTCTATCTTTTTAACTTTTCCCCCTTTATTCAGGTATAAGTGACAAATAGAAATTTTATATATTTGAAGTATGCAATATGATGTTTTGATATCTGTATATATTGTGAAATGATTGCCACGATCAAGCTAATTAACATATCCATCTCTTCACATAGTTACCTTTTTTGGAGGGATGGTGAGAATTCCTAAGACCTACCCTCTTATCAAATTTCAGCTATACATTGCTATTAACTATAGTCACTCAGCTGAACATTAGGTCTCCAAAACTTATTCATCGTATAACTGTAGGTTTGTATCCTTTGACCAACATTTCTCCATTTCCCCCCCCCACCCCACACTCCCTGGCAATCACCATTCTAGTCTCTGCTTCTGTGAATTCAACATTTTAAGATTTTAGATATAAGGAGATAACACAGTATTTGTCTTTGTGCCTGGCTTATTTCACTTAGCATAATGTCCTCCAGTTCATCTATGTTATCGCAAATGGTAAAATTTCCTTCTTTTTTGAGGCTGGATAATATTACATTGTGCATATATCTATATATCTATCTACCACATTTTATTTATTCATTCATCCACCAACAGACACTTAAGTTGTTTCCACATCGTGGCTATGGTGAAAAATGCTATGATGAATATGGGGGTGCAGATATCCCTGTGACATACTGACTTCACTTCCTTTGGATATCTACCCAGAAGTGAGATGGCTGGATAGCATGGTATTAATAGTTCTATTTCTAATTTCTTTAGGAACCACCACACTGTTTCCATAACAGCTGTAGCAATTTACATTCCCACCAACACTGTGCAAGGGTTCCCTTTTCTCCATGCCCTCAGTGACACTTGTCATCCCTCCTCTACTTGATAATAGCCATCCTAAAAGGTGTGAAGTGATACCTCATTGTAGTTTTAATTTGCATTTCCTCATGATTAGTGTTGTTGAGCAACTGTTCTTGTATCTGATGGCTGTTTGTATGTTTTCTTTATGAAAATATCTATAAAGGTCCTTTGCTACTTTTAAATTGTGCTATTTGGGGTTTTTTTTTTGTTATTTAGTTATCTGAGTTCTTTATATATTTTGGATGTTAGCCTCTTATCAGATATATGGTTTGCAAATTTTTTCACCATATTTCACCATGGGTTGCCTTTTCATTTTATCATTTCCTTTATTGTGCAGAAACTTTTTAGCTTTTTATAATCCCACTTGTTTATTTTTGCTTTTGTTGCCTGTGCTTTCAGTGTCATATCCAAAAAAAATCATTGCCAAGACCAATTTTGACATAGAGAGCTTTTCCCCCTATGTTTTCTTCTAGGAGTTTTACAATTTCAGGTCTTAAATATTTAATCCATTTTGAATTGATGTTTATGGTTTAAAGAAATGATATAATTTCATATTTTTCCGTGTGGATATCCAATTTTCCCAAAACTAGTTATTGAAGAAACTGTCCTTTCCCTGTTGTGTGTTCTTGGCACCTTTGTCAAAAATTAGTTGACCCTACATGCATAAGTTTATTTCTGGGCTTTCTGTTCTGTTCCATTGGTCTATATGTCTGTTTTTATGCTAGTACCATTGTTGGTTTTATAATATATAATGGCTTTTCAATGTAATTTGAAGTCATGAAGTGTGATGCCCCTAGCTTTATTCTTCTTGTTCAAGATTGCTTTAGCTATCTGGGGTCTTTTGTGTTTCCATACAAAATTTAAGATCTTTCTTTCTATTTTTGTGAAAAATGCCACTGGAATTTTGGTAGAAATTACACGGAATCTCTAGATTGCTTTGGGGCATAGAAACATTTTAATAATACTGATTCTTCAAATTCCTGAATGTGAGACATCTTTCCATTTATTTGTATTTTTAATTTGTTTCATCAATGTTTTATCGATGTGCATGTCCCAAAAGATGTCCATTACAGAGGACATGTGGTAATTTTCAATTTCTATTTTTAGAACACATCTAACAACATGAATGATCTCTGGGCTCAAATCTGGAAGACTGTGTTATAAGCCAATGGGTTGAAACAGCGATAAAAGGAAACCACACAAAATAGCTGCGTATGCAATTCCTTTTATAATTCAAGTTCATTCAATCACCAAAGGCCAAGAATAACAACTCTATTATAAAAATGTTTCACAATTGATGAGCCAAGGGGCTTTGTATCCACATGAAGTCATATTGTGAAATAGGAAGAGACAAAATGGGCAGATGACATTTAATATTAATAAGAGGGTCAAAATATTATGAAGACATAACAATCATAAATGTAGATGTGCCTATAAACAGTGCTGCAAAATATATGAAGCAAAACCCAGCAGAACTAAAAAAAAAAAAAAAAAGCAGATACATCTACAATCATAGTGTAAAACTATCAAGTATTTCTCTCAGTAACTGATAAAACAATGAGATCAAAAAAAGAGCAAGAATCAAGAATCTCTGGTTCCAAAATGGCAACATAGAAGCAAGGTAGCTTCACTCCCCTCCCCCCTAGAAAACCAAAAACAAATATACATTGCTGAGACTATCACCAGAAATAGACTAAACTCAAATATGAGAACGAGACAGTTCTCAGGGAAGAAGTGAAAAAACTCTGAGCAGATCATAAGAGAATTAGAATTCCGTATCTGTGACATCCCTCCACCCAATCTGCCTGGCACCAAGTATACGGAAAATTTCCCACTGACTCTCAGTTTCTACACCACAAAAAGTGAGATTGAGGTTGACAACCAGCTTCCCCACCATCTCTGGTTCCCTGGTAGGAAATCTGTCCCTGCCTCTACTCACAAGAAGCATCATGAGTACCTAAAGGGAAACATACCCCTGAGGACATCCAGAGATAAAAGGGGGAGATGGGACCAGCATCCTCAGCCCTAGAAATTCTTCTCTGTAACTCAGCCAAAAGAGATGCCAAATCAGAGTGGCTGTTCAGCACCATGAAGATGTAGAAGGTGTGTTCCACAGGTCCCCAGGACACAACACCTAGCCAGCTTTCCCACAATGCCAGGATATCTCCTTTGGAATCTCCCCCATTTGATGGGCAGTACTCTGATCATTTACTGGAGCCGAGGCAAACCTGGGCTTAAGGCACCATCTAGTGCCAAAAAGGAGGCAAAAACCTAGCTGAAAAAAAAAAAGAAAAGAAAAGAAAAAGAAATCCAACAGGTAAATTACAAAGAATTTATAAGCAAACATATCCCATAAAAGCCAAAATAATCCAGACAGAGAACATTGGAATACATAAATAATACTTCAATGCAAAGACATAGATGTACATTCATAGAAAACAACAGCAAACAGGGAACCATGTTCTCCCTAAACAAACAAAACAAGGATTCCGGGACTGATCCTAATAAGATGGTGATATGTGAGCTCTCTGACAAAGAAATCAAAATAGCAGTTTTGAGGAAAATCAGTGATCTCCAAGATAACACAGAAAAGCAATTCAGAAATTTATCAGAGAAATTTAACAAAGATGTTGCAATAACAAAAAAATATCTGGCCGGGCGCGGTGGCTCACGCCTGTAATCCTAGCACTCTGGGAGGCCGAGGCGGGTGGATCGCTCGAGGTCAGGAGTTCAAGACCAGCCTGAGCAAGAGTGAGACCCCGTCTCTACTAAAAATAGAAAGAAATTATATGGACAACTAAAATATACATATACAAAAAAATTAGCTGGGCATGGTGGCGCATGCCTGTAGTCCCAGCTACTAGGGAGGCTGAGGCAGTAGGATCGCCTGAGCCCAGGAGTCTGAGGTTGCTGTGAGCTAGACTGATGCCACGGCACTCACTCTAGTCCGGGCAACAGAGTGAGACTCTGTCTCCAAAAAAAAAAAAAAAAAAATATCTAACAGAAATCTTGGAACTCAGGAATATATTGACTGAATGGAAAAAGTCATTAGAGGCTCTCAACAGCAGAATGAATCAGAGAAAAGAATCAGTAAGCTTGAAGACAGGCTATCTGAAAATACACAGTCAGAGGAGAAAAAAGATAAAAGAATGAAAAGAAATAAAGATCATCTACAAAATATAGAAAATAACCTCAAAAGACCAAGCCTAAGAATTATTGATGTTCGAGAGGGAGTTCAACAACACCAAGGGATAGAAAGTTTATTCAAAGAAATAATAACAGAATACTTCCCCAAACCTGAAAAAGATATAAATATCTCAAAATAGGAAGGTCAGAGAACACCAAAGAGATCTGACCCAAATAAAACTATCCCAAAGCACATAATAATCAAACTTTCAAAGGTCAAGGCAAAAGAAAGGATCCTAAAAGCAGCAAAAGCAGTAAATAACATTAAAAAAAAAAAAACTCCAATTCATCTGGAAACAGACTTCTCAACTGAAACCTTATAGGGCAGGAAGGAATGGGATGACATTTTCAAAGTGCTGAAAAAAAAAAAAAAACAAAAACAAAAAAACCTGCCTTCCAAGAAACTGTATCCAGCAAACCTATCCTTCAAATATGAAGGAGAGATAAAGTCTCTCCCAGACAAACAACAGCTAAGAGAATTCACCATGACCAGACCCACCTTACAAAAAATCCTAAAGTTCTTCAGTCTGAAATAAAAAGCACTAATATTCAAAAAAAAGAAAATATTTGAAATTATAAAACCCACTGTTAAAATTAAGTACAACCACAATCTCAGAATATCTCAATACTGTAATTGTGGTCTCTAATTCACTCATAACTCTGGTATGAAGCCTAAAAGACAAATCTATCAAAAACAGTAATAGCTACAGCAACCTGCTAAGAGATAGGCAATATAAAAATATGCAAATTGAAACAAAAGTCACAATCTGTGAAGGATAGAGGTAAAATATAATTTTTTTAGTTTTGTCTTTGTTTCTATTCTTTCCTTTGTGATCTAAGATAAATCATCTCTTTAAAATAACTTGTTATAAGATGTTTTTTGTAAGCCTCATGATAATCAAATGAAAAACCTATACTAGATACACTAAAAATAAAAAGCAAGAAATTAAAACATACTGCTAGAGAAATCATTTAACCACAAAGGAATGCAATAAAAAAGGAAGAAAGGAAGAGCAGAGTTATAAAGCAATGAGAAAATAAGCAAAAAAATGGAAGTAGTAAGTCCTTACTTATCAATAGTAATGCTTAATGTAAATAGACTAAATTCTCTAATTATTAATAAAAGACATAGGCCGGGCGCGGTGGCTCACGCCTGTAATCCTAGCACTCTGGGAGGCCGAGGCGGGTGGATCGCTCGAGGTTAGGAGTTCGAAACCAGCCTGAGCAAGAGCGAGACCCCGTCTCTACTAAAAATAGAAAGAAATTATATGGACAACTAAAAATCTATATAGAAAAAATTAGCCAGGCATAGTGGCGCATGCCTGTAGTCCCAGCTACTTGGGAGGCTGAGGCAGTAGGATCGCTTAAGCCGAGGAGTCTGAGGTTGCTGTGAGCTAAGCTGACGCCACGGCACTCACTCTAGCCTGGGCAACAAAGTGAGACTCTGTCTCAAAAAAAAAAAAAAAAAAAAAAAAAAAAGACATAGAGTGGCTGAATGTATAAAGAAATAAAACCTAACTATATGCTGCCTACAAGAAAACCACTTCACCTATAATGACATACATAGACTGAAAGTGAATGGGTGGAAAAAGGTATTCTACTCAACTGGAAACCAAAATAGAGCATAAGTAGCTATACCTATATCAGATAAAATAGAATACAAGTCAAAGGCTGTAAAAAGAGACAAAGAAGGTCACTATATAATGACAAAGGCATCAATTTAGCAAGAAGATATGACAGTTATAAATATCTATGCACCCAAAACCAGAATACCCAAGAATATAAAGCAAACATTAATAAATCTAAACAGAGAGATAGACTGAAATACAATAATAGTGGGAGACTTCAACACCCCAGTCTCAGTAGTGTATGGATCATTTAGACAGAAAATTGATAAAGAAACATGGAAGTTAAACTGCACATTAGACCAAATAGGCCTAACTGACGTTTATAGAGCATTTAACCCAACTGCTGCAGAATATGCATTCTTTTCCTCAGCACATGGAATATTCTTCAGAATAGACCATATTTTCGGCCACAAAACAAGTGTCAACCACTTAAGAAAAGTAAAAATCATATTAAGTATCTTCTTTGACCACAATGGAATAAAACTAGAATTCAATAAGAGGAACTTCAGAACTATACAGACACATGGGGATTAAACAACATGCTCCTGAAAGACCAATGGGGCAATGAGAAAATTAAAACATTTCTTGAAACAAATGAAAATGGAAATACAACATACACAAAACCTATGGGAAACAGCAAAAGCTGTACTAAGAGAGACGTTTATAGCAATAAACACCTACATCAAAAAAGTAGAAAGACTTATCAAAACACCTACATCAAAAAAGTAGAAAACAACCTAATGGTGCCCTTCAAGGAAATAGAAAAGCAAGAACAAACCAAATCCAAACTTAGTAGGAAGCAGGAAATAATAAAGGTCAGTGCAAAGATAAATGCAATTGAGACTTAAACAATACAGAAAATCAACGAAACAAAAGGTTGGTTTTTTTGAAAAATATAAAATATCCCTGATAAACATAGATGTAAAAATCTTCAACAAAATACCAGCAAACTGAATTCAACACCACAATAAAAAGGTCATTCACCATGATGAACTGGGATTCATCCCAGGGATGCAAGGATGGTTCAACATATGCAAATCAATAAACATGATACATCACATTAATAGAACCAAGAACAAAACCATACAATCATTTCAGTAGATGATCAAAAAGCATTCAGCATTATTCAATACCGCTATAAGATAAAAACTTTCAACAAACACGATGAATGGATAAAGAAAATGTAGCATATGTACCCAAGGAATATCATTCAGCCAGAAAAAATAAAATCCTGTCATTTGCAGCAACATGGATGGAACTAGAGGTCATTAAGTGAAATAAATCAAGCACAGAACAATAAATATCACATGTTCTCATTCATTTCTGGTAGCTAAAAAAGTGAGTGGAGAGAGGCAGCTAATGGATTCAAGTTTTCTATTATGGGGAACAAAAATGTTCTAAAATTAGATTGCAGTGATTTTGTAAACACTGTGAATATACAGTAAACCATATACTAAAAACATATACAATAAAACACTTTAAATGTCTGAATTATATCATATGTGAAATGTATTTCAATAAAGCTGTTACCTAATGTAGCTGTTGAGCTACCATCATGCTACAGTAATCAATATCAGATGATTTTGGCACAAAGATATGAACATAGAGTATTGAACAGTATACAGAATTCAAAAATAGATGCAAACTTATACAATCTATTAACTTTTGCAAAGGCACCAAAGCAATTTCATGGTGAAAGGAAAGTCTTTTCAACAAATGGATATCAATATGGAAATGTATGAACTTCAAATTCTATCTCACACCATGAACAAAAATTAGAAAACAGTCTAGATATAAAAACCAAAACCATAAAGTTTTAAAGAAAACATATAAAGATATCTTTGCAACTTGAGGATGGGAAAAGGTTTCTTAGGACACAGAGGGCAATAACCATAAAAGAAAAAAAGTAAATTAGATTTAATCAAAATTAAAAATGCTCATCAAAAGACACCATTTAAAAAATGATAGGCAAGCCACCGATGGGAGAAAACAGTCACAAAATAATTATCTGACAGAAGGCTTGCAAACATAATATGGGAAAACTGCACCAATTAATCATAAATAGACAAAAAAAATTACCGGGCAAAGGACTTGAACAGACAATATGCAAATAGGAAGATACATGAACAGCCAATATGCAAATGACAAGGTACATAACATCATCAGTCATCAGGGAAATGCAAATTAAGACTATAAGAAAATACCACTACACACCCACTAAAATCAATAAAAAAGACTGATGACACCAAATGTTAGTGAAGATATGGAGTGCTGCAATTTTCATACATTGCCCGTGGGAATGCAACTGATACAAGCGTTTAGTAAAAAGGTTTGACGGTTTCTTCTAATGTTAAACATATACCTAACTTTTAACCCAGCAACGCCACTCATTGATGTTTAGCCAAGATAAATGACAATGTATGTCCCCTAAAAGAACTGCATACAAATGTGTTCATAGAAGCTTTATTCACAATTGAAAAAACTGGAAACAACCCACATGTTTAGCCAGTGTAGAACAGATAAACAATCTGCATGATGCTCATTACACTGAGGCACATTTCAGCAGTAAGAAGGAAAAATCACCCAGACGCATAACATGGATGGATCTCAAGACACCACACTGAGTGAAAGCTGCCAGACACAAAAGAACATGTACAATGTGACACCATTTATATAAAGTTCTAGAATAGGCAAAACTATCTAAAGTTAAAAAAAAAAAAAAAAAGAAAGATAAAAAGAAAAAACAAATCTCTGAACAGTAGCTGCCTCATGGGGATGAAGATTGGCTGGAAATGGACTGAGGGAGCTTTCTGTGCTATGGAACGTCCTGCATTGGGCAGGAATATGAGTTGCACAGTATGTGCATTTTTGCAGAACTGAATGGCGAGAGTTTATGCATTTCAATGTAAATTCTACCTTAAAATGCTAAAGTAATTTAAAAAATCATCACCACCATTGGATGGCGGTGAGAAATGTGTAGACAACAATAGGATACGGGAAGGGAAGAATGCTGTATCTGGGGGAATTGGGATTCATTGGCTCTTGTTTTCTTTTATATGTTTGAAATTTTTATGATAAAAAGTTGGAAGGAAGGAAGAGAGGGAGGGGCACTGGGTTTAATTACAACCTTTAATCTGACTCTGATCTATTTTTCTTACAAATCAAATAGTAAGCCAATTCTTTGAGGAAGAATATTTTCAATTAATTAAACAGTATCCCTTTCTAAAATTATTCTATTTATTCAGACCAGCAACTTGGGAGAGTGGATAAATTTAAACGAGGGATCGATTTCTTCCATATATTTGCCTAATTACCCTAGAACAGGCTTTCTCAGCCTGGACACTTTTGACAGTTGGTGCTGGATGATTCTTTGTCGTGGGGGGACCGTCCTGTGCCCGACAGGGTGTTCAGCAGCCCCCTGGCCTCTGTGTACCAGATGCCAGTAGCATTACCTCCCCTCCACACACAGACAAACACACTTGTGACAACCAAAAATGTCTCCAGACAATTGCTAAATGTCCCCTGGGGGGGCAAAACTGCCCAGCTGAGAACCACTGCCCTAGAACATGCATCCTCACATCACCCCTAAGGGGATGAACTCTGGTTCTAGGGAGATGAAAAAATCTTAGATATTATAAACATTTGGAAAAAACCATCGCTAGGAAAAAAAACTATGAGGGGCTTTTGCCAAGTTTGCTGATGTCTCTTGAGATGATTGTGAACCTAGAAGCTTTTATTTTCAAGTATACAAACAGATATATATCTGTGACATTAAAATGTCATAGTGGGAATTAGGTAAAAAAAGTCCTAAAAGGCTCCATGGCGGGTAGTGATTACAAAATAAAAAAGGCTGAGAAACACCCCCCTATGAGGACATTTGATTCAGCTTTAAGCAATCACCCCCTGCAGGGGCTTGGGATGCCCAAAGCAAGCCTTCCAGCGTTCAGAGGAGTCTTCACATGGATGAGGAAGATTTGACAAAATAAGTGCAGTTGCTTCTCAGAACCTCTGCCACTGCCTTGGAACCTTGGAATGTAGTATTATAAAAATTTAGGGGACTGTAAACTAGTGCAGCCCCTGTGGAAAGCAATGTGGAGATACCTTAAACAGATTCAAATAGACCTACCATTCGATCCAGCAATCCCATTACTGGGCATCTACCCAGAAGAACAAAAGTCATTCTATAAAAAAGACACCTGCACCCGAATGTTTATAGCAGCACAATTCACAATCGCAAAGATGTGGAAACAACCCAAATGCCCATCGATTCATGAATGGATTAGCAAAATGTGGTATATGTATACCATGGAATATTACTCAGCTATTAGAAATGATGGCGATATGGCATCTCTTTGGTTCTCCTGGAGTGAGCTGGAACCCATTCTATTAAGTGAAATATCCCAAGAATGGAAAAACAAGCACCACATGTACTCACCAGCAAACTGGTTTCCCTGAGTGCACATTTGGGATTCACACCAATTGGGTATTGGACAGAGGTCGGGGCTGGGTGGAAGGGATGGGTGTATACCTACTTGATGAGTGCGATGCGCACTGCCTGGGGAATGGACACGTTTGAAGTTCTCTCTGGGGGGGATGGGGTGGGGGGAGGGGAGGAGTGCACACCTATATGATGAGAGTGATGTGCACTGTCTAGGAAATGGACATAACTAAAGCTCAGACTCGGGGGGATGGGGAGGCATGGGCAATGTATATAGCCTGATCTTTTGTACCCCCTTAATGAGCTGAAAAACAAACAAAAAATAAAAAAAAAAAAAATTTAGGGGAAAAACTATGAGGCCCTCTTGCCAAGTTCGCTGATGTCTCTTGACAGGGTAGCAAACTTGAAAGCTTTCATTTTTTTAAGTTGTAAGAAAAACCACACAAGTTGGGCTGACCTCAGACAAATGACCACTAATTTGTCCTGGTGGAACCAATGGCCTAAGCAGCCCATGCCATTTTATACAATTCTTAAAAGAAGAAGTGGCATTTTTCAAGCCCCCCATCTACCAGCAAAGCCCCTTGATAGCAATTTCATTTCATTAAACGATGCAAAACAAACAAACCTTGCAATTTCCTCTGCTCCCCTGTTTCCTCTTTCTTTATGCAAAAGTCTGCCTGAACACTCTAAGAACCAGCTGGTTTATAATGTTGAATATTCATGCTTGGTGGAGTTAAACCTGGCATAGATGAGATCTTGTGATAATTTCTCAATTCATAGTTAAAACCTACTTAGATTCCTTCCGCAAAAGCAAACTCCCAGGAACTCGCCTGCAAAGACCCTTTAGTGTGTATACTCCATTCTCAAGACCTCTGCCATCAACAGTAATAATACTGAGGCTAAACGAGAACCTTTCTAACAAATGGTTCCTCTACCACGAAGGCATTAGAGCATTATGATGGTATTTCTGACCTTAAAATGGCAGGGGGAAGAAGGATCAACAGTGTGATGGCTAACTTTGGTTCAGCTGGTCAACTTGGCCAGTCTATGGTGGCCAGTTGTTTGGTCAAACACAAGTCTAGATGCTGCTGTGAAAGTACTTTTAGAAGTGATGCAGATTTACAATCAGTTGACATGAAGTAAGCAGATTACCCTCCATAATGTGAGTGGGCCTCAGCCCAACAGCTGAAGGCCTTAAGAGCAGGGGACTGAGGCTTCCCAAATCAGAAGGAATTCTACCTCAAGACTGCAGCATATAAATCCTGCCCGAGTTTCCAGCCTGCTGGTCTACCCTGCATATTTCAGGCTCAAGACTGTAACATTAACGCTTACCTGAATTTCTAGCCTGCCCTACAGATTCCAGATTAGCCAGCCGCCACAATCTCGTGAGCCAGTGGAAGCGAGAGAGGGAGGGAGGGAGGGAGGGGGCAGGAGATGTCCTACGGGTTCTCCAGAGAACACAAATACAAACCGGAACACAAATTCCATCTAGAAGCACCTGCACGCCAGACCGCACTCCACGAAGATGGGAAGCAGGTGGCAGTGGAGATACTGACTTGCAGAGCCGAAGACCGATCAATCTACCGCAGAAAGAGGTGCTGGTGAGAAGCAGCCGTTCTCCAGGCAAGGCCCTGCAAAGCTTTGGAATTAGAGCCCCAGGTGCTGCAGAAGGCAGGGGTGAGATGTGAGGCTGGAAACAGAGAAGTAGGTGGAAAGTCCCCATAAACAGACTCTAAACTTTCCAGGTCCCCATCCCATCCTGCAAAATCAGAAAACCACCCCCCCTGACTCTTGAGGACAGAAGCTTTAACCATCTGAGGCTCTGGGCTTGTGGAAAAACAGGCAAGTAAGTAGTGGGCATGGCTGAACAGGCAGACTGAAAACATGGAGATGAAGTGAGCTGCTGAGAACTGACCTGTGAGCGCCTCCGTCCTTCTGCTTAGCTCCCGAAGGCCAGGTTCACTTACACCAGGCAGGAGCGTAAGCAGCTTCCAAGCAAAGGCCAGATGCTAACACTCAAGGTCAGCCAGTGAAAACCCAGCTCATTCCAATCACCCGTCAGTGAAGCCCGATTAACAAGCCCTGCCCAGTTAGCTTTATGATTCAGCCTTAAATAAGAAAAAACAGCCAAAAATACCAGATATGCAAGGAAAGCTGGATACAAAAACACACAAAGAAAGAGAAGGCAGGGAGCTGATGAAACTTGCAAACAAAGAGAGGTAAGAGAGATTGTATCCATGGAAAAAAAAAAAAAAGAACAATTAAAAAAATTCTTTTTAAAATCAAGAAAGAGCTCAGCTCTGGAAAATTAAAAATATAAAAATCGTAATGAAAATTTTGTAGAAAGGTCAGTAGGTAAAATTTTTGAAATCTCCCTTCAAGATGAACAAAAGACAAAGGCATGACAATTGGAAAGAAAAGGTTTTTTTAAAAAGATAAGATCAGTCCAAGAGACTGAACATTTGCCTAATATGGTTCCCGAGAGAGGAAGCAGGGAATACAGAGGTGGAGGAACATGAAGTTCCAGATCAAAAGGACCCTCGAAGTGCTCAGAATAATAAATACAATAAAAGGGATCCCTGCAAAGCACATCACTGTGAAACTGTAGATGACCAGAGATAGAGAAGAGACCCTAAGAGCTTCCAGAGAAAGAAAAAAACAAAACAGAGGCAAGGAACACCCTCAGACGTCTCCCAAGCACGCTGCAAGCTGCAACCCTGCATGGAAATGATTTCAACCTAGAATTCTGCACGCAGCTAAAGAAAAGAATTGAGATATTTTCAAACATAAAAATCTCAAAACATGTAACTCATATGCACCCTTTCTTAGGAAACTGTAATTGAAAGTGTTTTTCCTCCCTGGAGGCTTTCTCCATTGCCCTGATCAGCATTCTCAACTCCTCAATCCCAGAGGCCGTCAGCGTTTGCTCTCACCCTGGAAGAGGATGTGGGCCATGTCTGATCATTCTTGTACCCTCCCCAGGGGCTGAGCCCAGTACCAAGGAAACAGAAAAGTATCTGCTGAATCTTCCTCAGCCAGATATACCTTCTAGACCTTCTCTTCCGTGTAAAAAACATATCCCACAAGTAACAATTGCCCCTTTTCATTCTGTAATAGAGTTGTGTAAAAATGAAACATCCATGTGCACAATTTGAGTGCATTGGTCTTGCTTTGGCAAACCTTTTTAACACTATTCGTTTAGAGCCTGGGCAACTACAGTGTTGGTGCACTTTCACTATAAAATAGCACCAGATAATAAATATTTTCAGTTTTGTGGGCCACATGTCTCTTTTGCAACTACTCAGCTCTGCTGTTGTAAAGTGAAAGCAGCCACAGACAACACGGAAATGAAAGGCCATCTCTGTGTTCAAAAAAAACCCCTCTCTACTTACAAAAACCAGCAGCCCTGGATTTGGCCGCACGCTGTCCTCTGCTGACACCTGGACGACAGTGTTGCCTTATTCCACCATTTTTACAGGAAAGAAGTTACTTATCACTTGACTCGGCACTAATAATGTGTTTCTTATACTTTTCTCTCTTAAATTATCCTCTCTCTGGAAGTTAAATCAAGACCCAATGAAAAATCAAGATGGTGCTATGAGGGACCACTGCCTTTTCAGAATCCCCCTGGCTTAAGCACCCTGGCAGGGTATACCACCTTTCTCTACTTTAAATCTTAAGCTTCCTTTAGAGCTGATGAAACCACTTGCCCTTGGAAATTGTGGTCTCTGCTTCTCCAATCAAGGGTGGTTTAGGCCGCCTTCCAGAGCATGTCCCATAAGGACGCTGACATGGGGACCTGCTGTTTGCTGATAGTGTCCACCTGAGCACTTCTGACAAGCGTTGTTTGGCTGCTTATGGTAGATTAAGAACAAGATCCTTTGTTTCCAAAAGAAATCAATGTTTGTTCTTAAGTTTAAAGAAAAGCAACTGTTCTACAGGGCGATATCAGGACATGGGCGACATTCCAGTTGCCAGTTATCTGCAAACAGAGCAGAAGCAAAACCCACATCCACCCAGCAAGGGAACTGGGATTAGGAGATCCCTTGGCCCAGAGCTCCTCTGCCCAAGTCAAGCCTATGAAATTTATGTTTTTTAAGGAAGAAAAGAGTGTTTGCATCAAAATGAGAGTTCACTGAGGTCACCCCCTTTGAGGAGCAGAGTCACACCAACCACTAGGCTTCCTATCAGCTACAAAGAAACTCAGAAACCAGTGCTGATGGTTTTTCTAAGTGAATATGGCAGCTCCCTTCAAGCCAATCAACTGACCTGTCATTAAAAAAAGGGAAAGAGAACAGAGGAAAATACCACTATCAAAGCCTAGAGGCTGGGGAGGATTCTGTGTCTGCCAAGTAATAAAAATGTGTAACATTTTAAGTAGCCTCTTAAGCAAAGAATGTAATAGCCTCTGCCAAAAAGCTTGTCTGGCACAGATCAGACATCAGCCCTGTCAGAAAATGCTTCTTGGTGATTGGAAGGGAGGATGTGCATCTAAAATAAACATTTTTGCAGGGCCTGGCCTCTAATCTCTGAGGTCCAGCAGTCTGCCAACTTGAGGTACTCACATGAGAACTATTTCTTTCCCAAGTCCAAATGCAAAAGTAGATAATAAATTGTGCTATGGTCCTCAACCAGGACTAAGGTTTTCCTATAGGGTTTCACTTCTCAGTGCTTTTAAATCTTGAAGGCCCTTAAAACTGAGCACCAAGTTTTTGGGAGGACAGAACATGGAAGGAGGGAGAAATGGAAGGAAGAATGGAAGGAAGGGAGGGAGGAAGGGAGGGACGGAAAAACAAGCAAACTAACAGACAGAACTCGAGTGACCCTACAAGGAGACATGAAGAGCAGATGGGAGCTGACCCCAGGTGAATACTAGTCCAGGTCCCTCTGAGCAATGCCAGCAAGGGACTCCCTGACAATAAGAAGACAATAACTTGATACAGCAGAAATTTCTCCAGCTGGTACCTACAACTCCTCCAAAACAAATGCTCATTTAAAATGTGACTTCAAAGAGAAAAATCAGATTTGCGAAGGAAGCAATTCCAAATGGATGTTCTGCCTTAAGTGAGGCCTAGATGAACCTTGAGACTTTCTTTTAAAAGGACGTCTGTCACTGGGTTCAGGGCCCACCCAAAATCCAGGATGATCTCATCTTAAGATGTTAATTACATCTGCAGAGATCCTTTCTCTTTCCTTTTTTGGCATGCAAAACAGTGTTTATTATTTTTTAATAAAAATATACATGCCTATATGTATGTGAAATGATTATTAGAGTCAAGCAAGTTAACATATCCATCTTCTCACATAGTTACCTTTTTAATTTTAATTTTTTGTTTGTTTGTTTGGTGAGAGTACCTGGAATCCATTGCCTTAGCAAATTTCCAGTATACAATGCAGTATTATTTCCCAAGACCCTTTTTCTAAATAACGTCACATTCACTGTTTCTGGTGACCAGGACTTGAACATATCTTTCTTGGGGCCACTACTCAACCCACTACAGTCTCCAACAATCCAGAGAAGAAAATTAGTTGTTTATTTAAATTAACATGGACTGTGAACACTTCATAGTATTTGATTATTAGAAGACCCAAGACACTACTGTGGTGTCCTTGGACAAGTCACCAAGCCTTTCTGAGCCTCAGCGCCCTTATATATAAAGCAGGGACAAACCCCGCCCTGGCAGTTGTGCGGGCTGACAGCGATTCATGCAGAGGGCCTGCACCCCAACATCTTGTTGACAGGCCCTAATTTCCTGTAGCTCTGAAGAAAATATCCAAAAACCACTCCACAGGAAAGAGCATTCAGTTATTTCTTGATCCAGCCATTTTTAGGGTGTGTCTTAAGTATGCAAAGAAAAAAAGAAAAGATTAAGGTAACAGGCTTGCCAAAGTTAGATAATGATCAGACCTGTGGGAAATTATGAGCTTGGCATCACGAGACGATCCTGTCCTATTCCAGTGGGCACCTGTGGCCGTAGTTCTCCAATTACCCCAAGAATCACCAGTCTGAACACCACCAGTCTGTCACTACCCGCTCACTCCCCAGGGCATGAACCGCATCTTAACTACCTTTGCAACCCAACGCTGGCGCTGCGCCTGGTGCCTAAGGCACTGAATAAACGTTGATGGAATGGATGAAGACATCAGCCAGGGTATTCTGGAAACTTCAGCTCTGGCAATAAAGAGTTACATGGTAACTACTCCTTACTGTGAGTCACGATGCTACATGCTCTCCCTTACTGACTGATTAAATTAGATATGTCCCTAACCATTTTGGCATGGCTGGTGCCCCAGAAATGTGAGCGCTCATCGTCCTGTATTTTAATCCTCATTCCAACTGAGAACGGAGACGTTCTTCTTTCCATGACACAGCAGGGACTCCGGCACAGAGAGGTGAAGTCACAGAGCTAATACCTGGCAGAGCCAGGATTTGTCAAACCTCAAAGACCTGTGTCCTTTTCCACCACATCACACTGCTCCTGATCCATATTAGTCCGTCTTTGCCTTAAGCTGGGCCCAGCTCACATATCTAGGGTCAGACTACATATTGGGGTGTGCGTGTGTATGTATGTATTTATATGTATGTATACATATGTGCTGTGTATTTGTATACACACATGATACCGTAAATGAAGAAATAACCTGGAGAGAACAGTGAACTGAACGACAGAAGGAGCCAGGGAATGCGGTAAATTACCCTTTGCTGTCAGGCTCCCAAATCATATTGCCAAGGGGTAAAGTGTCACAGGTCACGCTTTGCCGAGCGCATGAAAGCAACACATACAACGTTTTATAAACTCCAGAGCCTCGTCCACAGGCTTATTACTTCCTGTCGAGTATCTTGTTTCCAACCCAACCACCCTATGGTGAAGAAAAAATGAACTGTGCTTAACATTCACGTACCAATGCTTTTCTCGCCACCTAAATTCCCAAAGAAAGAGAGCAGGAAACGTGGCCAGGGGAATTAAAGAGCATCCCAGCCAGGAACTTACAGGAGGAATGGATGCTGGGGAAGCTTTTGCGGCCCTCGGACACCAGATCGGGGTCACCTGTGCAGTGCATTTCCGAGTTCATCACTCCATCTGGAAAGCAGCGGTAAAAGAAATCGGGGCGAGGTCTACAAAAGACACCATGGACATTTTCAATATAAAATGCTGCCATCGCAAATGACCCCACGCTGACCCCACCACACCCCGCTGCCCCCAGCGCCTCCCTCGGCCCCCTTGGCGTCAACACTGGAACTCCCCACGGAACACTCTAGACACAGTGGTTTGGGGGAGAGCTCAGGCTTCGGGGTCAGAAAGATCAGAGTTGGATGTCCCACTTGCCACTTACTGGTTTTATGACCTTGGGAAGGTCACTTAGCCTCCCCCAGCTTCAGTTGCCACATCTGTAAAACGGGGACATAAATACCTACCCAAAGGTGAGGTCATGAGGATTAAATGACAGGACTTACAGAAGGCGCCTAAGCACGGCGCTGCTGCCTCCAGGAGCCGAGACTCCAGGCTCCTCAGGGCCCCGTGCCCCGAATTTGGGTGTCCGCTGCCCTTCCTCGGGTCTCACTTAGCCTCACTGAGAGGACGTGAAAGCTCAGCTCTGGGATGCAGACAGTCCCCCAGGTTGGCTTCCCTGGTCTAGGGCAGGGCAGAGAGACCCAGAGGGAAGAGGGGAGGGTGTGGGCCTGACTCTGAGCCACCCCCACCAGCGATCTGGATTCCAGACACAGAGCCAAGCACCACACGTCGATCATACAGTGTAGTTCTCACGAGGACCCTGTCGCAGGGCCCGGGGCTGTTTTCATTTTACAGGTGCCAAAAGGAAGGCTTGGGAAAGTCACACTCCTGCCCAAGGTCACAAACAACCAATAAGTGGCAAAGACAGGCTCTGAACACGCCCACACACCTCACTCAGGTGAGGACCCCATGCAGGGGGTGACAGTTGATCACTTCCTATCAGTTCAGCTAATATTCACTGACCACCTACCACTGGCGAGGCTTTGCTAATGCTGTCAGCACAGTGCCCTCCCTGGGCACCCCAGGTCACAGTTCCCATACACTGACTCACTGGTCCCCTGACTCTGGGATCTAGGAAGGGCCTAAATAGCCTGTCAGAGCTGCCAGTGCACTGTGTCCCCCACACTCGGCCAGCGTGTCTCCACTCAGTAGTTTGCCCACCTGCTGAACCAGAACTTCAGAGGGGCAAGGCCTGAGAATCAGCATTTTATCAGGGCCCCACCGTAATTCTAAGCACATAGAGTTGGAGGAACACAGCAGCACCAGGTCATGCACTGCCTGAGTTTCATCCATCCCCCCTTCCCCTGGGTGCCTGGCCAGCACCCTGCACCAGGTAGATAAAATTAATGCTGAGGTTCTGAGAAGGGATCTAACCTGTCCAAGGCCAACAGCTAGTCAGAGTCAAAGTCAGGTCTTAAATTCAGGTCTCTGGACTGCTAATCTCTGCAGAGACGAGCTCTCTACCAGAGCAGTCGGGGAAGGAAAGATACATGGGGCGGTAAGGGAAATGTGCCACATGCCAAGGCTCAAATGCCAACGCATATGCCTCCTCCCAAAGAGAACAACACATAAGTAAGCTTAGGTATTCATTAAAGGCCAAAACCCACAAGTGAGTGTGTCTGGTGAGGCCCTGGGGTGGCAGTGAGTGGACCCAGAGATGCCAGCAGTGAACCCTGGCCCACAGGGAAGTACAATCAGTGGATAGTTCCTCACTACTGACCCCCTGCTTCCAAAGTAGTGAGTTCATAATTCAAAGGAGAGGAAAGATCTGCGCTAAGGACAGATAGCCCAGAAGAACAATTTAAGGAAAAAAATCAAATGAGCTCAAATCTGTCCCGTCCAGTGTCCTC
This sequence comes from Eulemur rufifrons, assembly GCF_041146395.1. NCBI lineage: Eukaryota > Metazoa > Chordata > Mammalia > Primates > Lemuridae > Eulemur > Eulemur rufifrons. The sequence continues at coordinate 62,343,379 of NC_091010.1, read as the reverse complement.
TGGCCAAAGTTCCTAAATAGATGACCTTGACAGTCCAAGTCTCCATTTTTTTCCTTTTGGAACTTACCTTCCCACTATTAATTTAATAGTGTTTGTGCAGACTCCATTCAAAGCAAGAGCCAAGGACACCGCTACAAAACAAAACCAATAGACAGAAAAGTAACCAGCTGGCTCTCAAATCAAAATCATCATCATCATTACATTATAATATTATTTAATTAATGGCCATACAAATAGGAACCAATACTTTAAAAACAGAGATAAGTTTGGGTTGTTAGAGCAAAATATAATCAGGACAGGACTTTGGAGAATGACCCATAAAATTCCAAGCCCCTATGACATGAAATTTCTCTCTCCTCCTTGACTGAAACTTTTACCATCACAGGAACCCATCTATCATTTTCTGGTCTGATATGAAAAGACTTAGTACTATGGCATGTAGAATTTCTTTTACTAGTAGCAAGAAACATAACTTTTTTATTTCCTCCTGGCAACCTTTGCAGACATAATTCTTTCTAATCAGAGGAGCTGCTGGAATCCTACTGCAGACCAGGACATTCCCACTGGGCGATTATCTCATTACTGACCCACCACCTTCCCACGGTATCCATGTGTCAATAAACAAATCACTGCTTCTGAGAAGGTGAAGAGTCCCAAAGCCTCCCCGGGTTTTGAGAAGGTTTGCCCAGGTGGTGCTTTTTCCATCTAAAACAACAAGAACTTTTGTAATATATTAATATTATTTGAAAATATACAGCACAGGGACTTTCTCCAAGCAGCCTGGAAAGACTTTGCTGGCTGCAGTACAAATTGTCCAAAGGGTGCAGGTGACATGAGTCACATAGCTCTCCCTGCAAAAAGCTTGCACCTCTCTCCCGTGGTTTATCAAGACTGCACAAAAGGCACAGTCATCACCGTCAATGTGATGGAAGGTCAAATGCCTTGCAGAAGCAATAAAAACCTACCGATGCCCCATTCCACTGCTTTGTTAAATAATCAAGCGTGGGAGCGACCATTTCCCTTTGGCAAATATTAACAGTTCAATACTAGCTGAGATTTATGTAAGAAGATAGCAGTGGAGGGGCATTTTGGGGAAGGAACTGCCTAGAGCAATTCAGGGCCCATCAGGGGAGATGAATGTGTTGTTCTACAAGGGGAAGGTACTGCAGGGTGGCCAACACAGTCACTAAGGTCACAGGCCACAGAGAGGGGGACAAAACCCACCTGCTTCTAACAAGTCATCAGAAGCAGAGAGAATAAGAGGGGCACATTGAAATGAACGCCTTTGTCATAGGGAAACACAAATCACCTAAGCATGGGATGGGAAACAACTGGCCGCATCTGGGTGTGGCAGTGAAGCGGGGCTGGGCTGCAGAGCCGGAGGGCAGAGCAGGAGTCAGCCGCTCGGCACCGCCATCGAAGCACCGAGCACGCAAGGGCGCTGCATAAACTGGAACTGCATGTGGGGGCACTCGGAGAGATCCCCTAACTGCGCTGTGCACACACAGAGCCTTCCTTCCTCCCTTCTCTCTAGCAAGCTCCCGGCACTATTGAGAGGCCTCTGTTGCAGAGAGGAGAGAAAACTCCCTGGGCTGTCTTCGCATGACAATTACCAGGCTTCCAGAGCCCCTGAGATGACTGTGGTCTTCTCTGTGTTAGGGTGGGCCCGGCAGGCTCATCCTCACCCTGGTCCTAGCACGGCCTCTCTGGGAATAAGCAACACTAGCTGATTCCCCCTCGCCCCACATAAATCTTGGTGAACTTCATACACAGCTACATCGATCACTTCCCCAACCCCTGAGTCTGCTTATCGTAGCACGGAGCAGTTCTTCCAAAAGTCTGAGGTAGCTGAGCTAGAAAATGTGTGGACGTGATATAACCACCAACAGCTGGCAACTTCCCTTTCTGATCCAAATGCCTAAGGAAACAGGGCAGGGTGGCAACTGGTGATATTTAACAGGGACGTCATTTCAGCATTCTGGAGGTACACTGAACTGATTAATATTTTCATCTGAATAGCACAACCAACCAATGCAAGGGCTTGTCCCTGATGCCAGAGAGAAGGCTGTGCGGGGACCAGACCCTTGAAAGGCTGGACAAGTGGGAAAAGGAGCGGCCCCTTGGGGAGCACTTGTTGATTAACAATAACCCAGGGGGCTGGCTCACAGGGCTGATTTCACAGCATCCTACAGCACTGTGGGTTTGAGAGAAGAGTCAGAAAGACAAACAAGACTGTATTTGATAAAGAAATTCAAAGCAACGTGTCCTGTGAGCTGGCCTGCAAGCAGGCAGTTTTGAGGGCACTAGTGGTTATAAGTATTCCCGAGGATTAGAGGGCTTTTGTTGTTGCTTTTGTTGTTGTTGGAACTTCAATCCTGCAGGACTTTTATAACAGCGTTCTCTAGTATGCAGACCTGATTGCTCTGTAGCCTGAGTTCCTAAAAGCCTGATGCTGCGTGGGGCAAACCTCGCTCCTCTCACCCAACACCAGACGCACAAACGTGGCCACTGAGTACATGCACATAAAGGGGGCACTTGGGGGGCAGGTTTGGACCTGGGTCAAAGTCTGCTGAAAACACCTGCATGAAGAAGGGACCTGAGAACAAAACCCTCCTCGCTGGGAAAAGTCCTGAATTCCAGACAACTCTGCAGAATCTATACCTAGTTTTCTGTCTTTGGTTTTTAAAGATCACTTCCCCACCGCCTACTTCCAAGGCTTCCTAAAAGCAGTGATTTTTTTTTTTTTTAAAGCTTTCTACACATGGGAGGCTCTTCATCATTTTTATAGGGCAGGCTCTCATTTATTTAGGCAAACAGAACATCCAATAATTCTGCCTTCTCTGTTAACATATAGGAGACAGAGTATGATGTTTAATTTTGAAATATCACCCTAAGGGAGATTTAGCTGGGAATGAAAAGTCTAGAGGAAGTAACTGTGAGCCGCTTACTGCCATGACAACACCCTGGCTCCAAAGCCAGCCGTCAATTACAGCCATCACCACGAAAGACAGTTCTTACCCACAGCCACTTATCTTGGGACTCCGGGCCAGGGGAGCCACGAAATAAAGAATGAAGCAGAGGGATTTCCAGGTCAACAGGGAGGGCTCCCAACAGGACATTTTGGGGACCACAGTGCTATCCATCCAAACACTGCCTGGCTGCTCTAGCCACCTGTGCGAGGACATCTATGCCCTGCTTGGAGAAACTGATCTTTCCCCACCTCAGCAGAGGAGAGCGAGACCGTGTGAGCAAAACCCCAAACCACAGATGAGCAGCCAGGGCTACAAATCTGACCCGAGGGGGGTGCATCTGAGTGGGGGCTGGGCAGGGACCCACGACTTCTGTGTCCAGGCTGGAGAAACAAGCTGGGTCAGCGTCTCTGTCTAGGAAGTCTGACCGAGAAACACAGTGACACTTGGTGGTGGGCATCGAAGCTCAACAGGCCGATCTGGGCAGAAGTAACCAGCCCTGCAAGCCCGAGCCTCACACAGACCAGAGATACGGGGCCGCAGAAGCAAAGTCCAGGCAGGAGAATGAGGCCGAGAGTGTGGGAAGAGGGAAGGCACGTTACAGGCAGAGGCTGTGAGTAAAGAGGGGGATCTCCACTCCCAATGGCCCAGCTCCCCATTCCAGCCCCCTGTAAGGCACCTCTGGACTTCTTTTCCCTATTCATGGATGCAGTGAAATTGCTTAGTAGTGCCCTGTAATTAAAGCCCTGATTTATTTGAGCTAACTTGAGAGGAATTCTGTTCTTTTCAACTAGACAGGGCTTAGCTGACGCCTGATTTTGTAAGGGACATTCCCTGTGCTGTTGCAGAACATCCTATAGTCCCTGCAGGTGGCTCTCACGCTCATGCCCTCACCAATAAAACAGAGGACCTTTGCTACACTGTCATTTCCTCAAAGCCTAATAATTAACAAACAAACCTGTAAGCGAGGGGACTCTCATTTTTCCAGATTTACCACCTCTGTGAATGGTGAGTCCATACAATGCACCAAAATAAAATTCGGGGCGAGGATCTGGGTAACTTTTACATGAGGTGTCAAAAAATCAACCTAATTCAGTTTTCCATATGATCATAAAGCTGAAAACTTGCCTGCCAGTGAATTTATTTTGGTTGCTAAACAAGTCAAATAGTGTTGCCTATCCCTTAACACTGTCATTTACTCAGCATTTGATTAATATGCAGACCAGAAAAACAGATTTAATCCTAAAATGTCAAAATCTTGTCACATGCAGGCATGGCTCAGCCTGGGGAGAATTTATAACAGTGGCGTTATAATCAGTGACAAAGATTGAAGCACTCTTCACGTAGTAACAGTTGCTTAACTGCCAAAATGTTCTCAAATTGAAGACGAGTTATGGAGTGTTTTCCAATTTCTATTTTATTTTATACATGGGTTTTGCCTGTAGTCAATGGTATTTGGTCAAGGAGTCCTGTGGTTGATTTCTGTATTGCCCATGATGTGGGCTGATCAGCCAAAAGTGTGAGATTTGGACAGTCAGTGGTGACGAATTTGCTCTGCTCCACCGCCAAGAGCTACCCTGCCTCTGTCCCTGCCTGCGCAGCATAGCTCTCTGATGTGGATACGACGGAATTAACATTCAGCACAATGGACAGCAACAACAGGCAGCCTCTGAAGATTCCTCACCTAGGACTGCACATTGGCTCTTCCTCCAGCTTAAAGTTTATCCTGTCTTGTTTCTCCCAAGCTTAATTTGACCAAAAGAAAAACACGTTGGGTGCAACTGAGATTTTTTTTAATGTGATGAGCTCATTCAGTTCAGCCCCATTCCCTAAAGCAGGAACTGTGAATACTCTACCTAAGAAGGCTTCCTTAATTTCAGTCTTGTCAGTTCGCCGGATAATTTTCACCACACAAATAACAGCCAGGGGTGTGAGGAAAGAAATTGCCTGGAAGAAATAACAAACAATCCCTTATGAGGACATCGGTTTGCTCGCAGAAGGGCTGATTGATAATTAGTTGCAGTTGGCTCCATTTAGACTCACTAGCGGCGTGCTCTTACCGAACTCCTGACCTCAAAAGGAAAAAGGATGAATCCTATTTATACTCAGAGACTACACGGACTTTACAAATTGAAGGTCTGATTGTAGGTTATAATTGATTTGTAATTGCTGGGAGCCATGTTTAAAGTGGTGGCTTTTTAAATGGAGAAGAATAGTCTATAATTAGGATGAATCATCTTTGCCAGGAACTCCCCTCACCCTCTCCTCTGCAGAAGGGTGACAGAACCTTTGGCCCCTCCGTTCCCATCTCTCTGGCAACACGCGTGCATGTGAGACTTACTTAAAGTCAATCAGTTCATTTCCTTTTGGTGTCCTTTTGTTGAATATTTATTTCTTCTGCAAAGCAGAGGTTAGTCATTTTGCATAAAGTCTCTTCCCGCCCCCAGCCCCTTTCCTCCGCACAGACTCAACACACACGGAATGAATTAAGCTGGTAGGATTTAGACGCAACCAACGCTCACTACAAAACCAACTGAGAGCAGGAACCGTGCCAGGTACCATCCAGTCCAGGAGCCTCTTGAACCCTCACGATGCCTCTGTGACTGTCTCCTCCAGGCTCAAGGACTAAGTGGTGTGCCCAGAGACACACAGAAGGCTTTGGAGATTAGGTTTTCTGCCTCCCATATTGAGTCTTTTTTCCAGATTTCCATAATTAGTAAGCTGTTTTTAAACATTCCAGCAACCAAGAAAAAGGCATTTATGTTACTTCCTTATGATAATAACTTCTCAGGATATCGATATGGGACGAAACTGAGCATCTCACAAACCCACAGTTGGCCCAGCAGTCAGTGGTGGGAGGGGGTGGGCGTGGTAACTATTAACCAAATGCTGTTGACGCTTCTGGAAATCCTCATGTCTGCTCTAATGAAATGCCACTTCCCGGAGAGCAGCTTCCTGATGAGATTAAGACATGAATGAAGGATGCTTTTCTTTTATAGAAACAGAATTCAACCAAATGAACAAAAGCTTTTGAAATAATTTTACATGCTCTACACACTTAACTACAACCAGACTGCCGGAGCTCAAATCATCTCGGGGGACTCCTCTTTGGAAACCGTCTTCAGAGACAGTTTAAGGGACACACAAAAAACCCCCGTCTCCTTACTTGCCACTGTCTTTCTGACCACGAAGCGTCGTGACTAGTCTGATGAGCCTCCTTATCAGCAGTGGCCCTGAATGACTTGGACTACTCAGAAGTGAAATAAGCGAGTCTCGTCACCATGGAGGGTGTTCAGAGGCAAACGGCACAGGTGCTACAGGCAGATGCATGATAGGAGGCTGAGAACTGAGACAGAAGCAGCAGAGAATTTCCCAGGGGCTACCTGGAAAGGCAACACTCACTCCTGAGTCAGAAGTTCCAGTAAGTCTGTGAAAGTTTCCACAAGTTCCCAGGTGGCTCTCATACCTAAGTCACTGTGGGGCTTGTTAAAATGCTGATTCCCTCAAATATGCTTCTGTGGCAGGTCTGGGAATGTATATTTTTTAACAGCATCTCAATAGGCGCTGACACTAGGGATGAGCATCACTGCTTCAGAGGTCTGACTCACACGTTCAGGGCTTACAGAGCAACGACTGGAGCACCACTGCTCACTCAAGTCCACAGTTACGGTCACGGTGGACGAAGTCCTTGTCTCCCCAGATGCAAACCTCAAGCCTACCAGCCTAGCTCCCTCTTTTCTGCTTCTTTAAGCACCATGTACAGACCAGGCCACAGGCTCCCAAATAGAGGAAAGCAACTCACTGACTAGTGAACAACCCTGTTATGACCCCACCAAGTCAACCCTGATATAGGAGAACAACATGGAACGAGAGAAAACATCATAAGACAATCACGGTTGGTTTAATCTAAGGTTAGACAGAAATAAAACTCCAGGAAAAAATATGAGGTGGGAACACTTTCCTGATGAGGCCCCCAAAGGAAATCCCAGAGCAAAAAGGCACCGACGGAGCAAGAGGTGGGGCCACCAGGTGGGAGCCTCGGGCCAGGTGTGGGAGCCCCGCTGGCGGCTTGGCAGCCTGGGGTCTCCTTGAGCACCACTCCCTGCCTCGGCTCACCTGCTCCTAATTGGATCCTCACTCCCACTCCAACAAGACTGGACTTAATTTAACCCTTTTTACAACTTTCCCAGGTAGGTGCTATTGGTTTCTTTTCTAGACCCGCTGATCAATGGCTTTCTGAGCTAATGCAGAACACTCAGCAGGGCTCAAGGGGCCCCACCTCAAGAGCTTCTCAGGGAGGGAACTCAGCCTTCGAAGCACCACGGCTCACACCCCAGTGCGGCTGTAACAGACACGTGTGTGTGAGCGTGTGACTGTGTGCTTGTGTGGTGCGGCTTTCTTTCCTCCCCCGTCCCAACAGCATCTGGACCTTGGTGTCCTTTGTTCTTGCTGGAAATATATCTAACATACCTTTGGGCATCAGAGCCCTCACATAAGGACAGATAAAGACATGTTTACATTTATCATCCACCCACTGTTGGATATTTTTAAACTAAAAATTGGAATTAAGATATGAATCCCAGAAGCCAACACATGAGGAAAACAACTTCCTCCTGGGGCAAAAGCACCTCTAAACTGAGTAAGAGAGGACCAAAGAGAGAACAAGCACCCCACTGTCACTCAGCAAAGCAGACTGAGTCAAAACTAATGCATATGCCCTCTGCCCCTCGGACGGGCCAGGGGAGGAGATGAAGATGGACACAGAGGAAACTGGAGGTGGGGTGGTGGCTTCTACCTCCACAAAGGTGTGAGATGGAGGACAGACATGGGCAGACAAAATTTCCCCTGCTATTGTTTTCCCTTCTGCTAATGTTTCCATGGAGAAAAAAAGGTTGAAAATCCTGGGATGAACCCATGTAGGAAGACAGTGAGTGGCCGTGCTTATTAAATGGGACCAGAGAAAAAACAATGAATCCCAGCCAGACACTGCTGCAGGATGCAGGGAACACAGAGAACCCTCTCTGGGCTTGAGTTTTGCTCCCTTGGTATGAGGACAGCGCTGTGGAATGCATGTACCTAGGTTACAGTAACAAAGGCTAACGTGTGCTTAGACCCGACTACGGACCATGGTCTGGTCTAGGCACCTCATGCAAATCAACTCATTCAATCCTCACAGCAACCCTAGGTGAAATAGGCTCCTTACTTAAGGGACAGGAAACTAAAGCACAGAGAGGTTAAGCAACCTGCTGTAAGTCACACAGTTAATAAGTGGTCAAGTGAGGATTTGTACCTAGACTGTTTAAATTAACCACACTCACCAGACATACGGGATTAAAGCATTTTCAGTCCAAGCCCACCTGCGCCCTTAGATCTGAGGAGTGAGCACCTTTGAGTGCAGGAAGGAGGCTGGGACAGGAAAGAGGCTAATTCTCCCAGGCACCCTGATCATACCCTAAGTGACCGACTAGGGCCCTACCTTGTGCCTCCACCAGTGCCACCAACACAGCAGGGACGGTCAACTCCCAGCCACTGCTGCACCAGCAAGTGGGTCATCCCTGGTGCTGATGCGAGGCACTGAGCTGCCTGGCACATGTCTGGGCACGTGTCTGGGAGGCAAAATGTGGAGCAGCGTATCCGAAGGGGGAAGGGCGTGAGGACGCCGAGGACTGTTAACAACCAGAAGGGATCGAGGCCAGAGCAGCCCCGATGTCAGGAAGTTAGCCAGAGAAGAGCCTGTCGCTGGGGTTCACTCACATCAGACAAAACAATGGGCCCACAGTGCCTTAATTTCCGGCGTCTGACAGAGAGGTGTGCTGCAATGCGATTGCAAAGACAACTTCGGGACAGGCAGGCACCTGGAAAAGGCCTTGCCATGGGTAAACAATTACATCCCGTCACAAAGAAAAGAGCTGTCTAGGACTTTTAAAAAGAGCCAAAAAATTAAACTGTCTGTCAAGAGCCAGCTTTGTCTCCTTCCTTCCTCCGCCCCCCCAAAATGACTTTATTTCTGTCTTCCTTACGAGCATCCTAGTCCAGAATAGAAAATGTGGCTGTCAGATCTCTCTCTCTCCCTCTCTCTCTGAGAATAGATCTTCTGGACGTATCACAGCTGAAGCAAAAGGAGACAAGGGAAAGGGTAGGTCTCAGGCGGATTTCTTTTAAAAGCCAAGGGAAGAATTCATGGAACACCTGTCCCTTCTTCAGCTCCCTACCTGAGTCTTACCCCTTCAAAGGCTCCCAGCGATGCTGAGCTGACCAGTCTGTGTTCATGTCTGTGCCCCGGCCAGACTAGGGACCTTACCTTCTTCAGTGCTGGCCCCACCACCTGGCACCATGCTTTGCCATGGCAGGTGCTTCCCAACTGTTGCATCAGGTAATAATTAACCAACTGAAAGCTGTCCTTTGGCTCTATCCCTGCCTCCTTCTGCCCCTTCACCCCAGAGATACGCCAGACAAACTCCAATTCACTGGGTCTACACAGCCCTTGCTCTCCGTGTCTGTCCCCTTACACACCTCTTCACCTCGTGGAGGCCCCAAGGAGGCATCGTGGCAGCACGGCTCCCGGGGAGGGTCTGCATTTACCGCCAGTGTTCCCATCCCGGCCCCGCCACTGATGGTTGTGTAACTAATCTCATTCGTTCCATTTTCTCCACTGGAATGATGAGGTTAACAAAAGTGCTGACTTCAAAGGTTTCTGAGAAAGATTAACTGAGACGTTGCTTATAAAGTGTCACAGTCCCTGTACCAAGGAAATGTTGGCTGTTGTAGTTCATGATGATGATGATGGTGGTGATGATGATGAAACTCCCTAGAGGTTGATCTGAGCCTCCCCTCTGGCCCCTTCCAGTTCAATTCTGTATTAGAGAACCATCTCCCCCAGGATCCTGCAGGGTCCCTGAGGGTAAAGCCCAAGTCTGATTTGACTTCCCATCATCTATAGCCCTTACCCACGCAGGCTCCCTGGAAATGTCCCCTCAATGTACAAGGTGACAACTATGATAGCTGACAACAAAAAGCGTGCTAAAAAAGCAACAACCAATACTGACTGAGTTGTCCTACACCAAAAAGGAGGTTTTCAGAGATGCTCTGATAAGCCCCACACGCTCAGCAAGGAGCCATGACCTCTTTTGAACAAGGAAGCAGCTTCCATAAAGGCGCTGACTGCCTGGGAATATCCAGGAAATGTTAAGTCAAGACTCAGCGCGTCTGAGAAGAATTCTCAGCCAGTCTCTCTGAGCAACAGGAACTCTTGGACTCAAACAGTCCCAATCACACCTGACTTTCATGTTCACAGATATAGTCACTTGAGCTTATGGTGTCACAGAGAAAATGCAAGTTAGGCTGCTTCCTGGTGGCATTATTACCATTTACTCTGCACTTACCTCAATCCCCTAACCATTATTCTGTTAATTATGTTACATTCGACCAATTGGTTCCTGTAACACACCCCCACACACAGAACTCTAGAGCACTAATTACCCAATAAAGAAACATCTGGATCAATACCAGCTGCCTTCAAAAAACACCTTGGCTAGGAAGTTAGTTCGCCTTTAGATTAAAACATTGCAACCCAAAATAAAAGAGACCTCAGGATTTCACTTTCATATTAAATAACGAAATTTGAGCTTTCAAAGGAGATCAAGGCATTTTAAATATCGGAGAAAATACATGTTCTAGGAAACACTCTTCTACTAACATCTGGAGGTTTTAAAGCATCAAAAGCAGACAAATGATATATTAAACTCTTAGAAGAACAAATCTAATTTATGTGATGACAAAGTATTTTTCATCTTTGTGTTGCAGGTATTATAAATGCATCTATTGTCTTTCTTGTGTTATTATGGAATGGCTCTAAATCTTGCGACCAAATGAATGAAATTCATCAAATACTATTAGCGAAATAAGAGGCGAACTTATTTCATTAGGAGATCAGAGAGTATGAATCAGCATGTGTGGCTGAATATGCTTCTGTTCTCAGAGAAGCACAGCACTGAATAACTCCCCCACTGTCTTATCCCTGCCTCCGCCAACATGCAAATTGCTCCATCCTATTTGTGTCTGCAGCCGGCATTTGTATCTAGACTTCAAAACAATCCATTGTTCATAAATCTAGGACACAGCCACCAATTTCTCACAATATTCCATATGAACACTCATCTCCAAATTGTGTTTTACAGCACATGAACTATAAAATCTTGTGAAAAGTGGGGGTAAGGGATAAATAGAAGCTCCCCCCCATTAAAGCTATTAAAGCCATTGAGTAAACTCATTAGGCACATACTGATTATTTATAGGATTTATAGAAGATTTGAGTTACAGCAGAAATGGAAAAAGTCTGACTTTAATTCTCAGATGCTAGTAATGCCCTACTCATAACTGCCCTAATTTTTTAATTCCCCTGAGATTTACAAAAATCTAGTTTATTTTCCAGCAGATAAGTAATTATTAAAAAGCAATTGTAACAATACTTTTTAATGCTCATGTGGTGTTATGGGCATTTCAGAGAGTTTGCAGACACAAAGATCTTTCTAATCATCACTAATTAACAAAATATCATCTATGAAATCAGAGAGATTCTTTTCAAAATGCAAAAATGTTCCTTGTGTGCTCTATGAAAGCTCTGAAACAGTTCCCAGAGAGGCATGAGACACAATGGTGGGTCAACAGGAATGACCTTCCAGCTACGCTATGAGGCTGCCCATCCAAAAGTTACATTATTGTTCCATAACAAAGGGAAGCTTAAATATATCCTCTGCTCCAGAAAGGTCTGATGGCAATTCTCCAGTTCTCCAGGGGTCAATTAGCATCAGCAAGGAGTCCCAGACACTCTGCCCACAACCGGCAGGGCAGCCTCTTGGCTGAGAGCTGAGCTCCAGCGCCGGCTGCTTGGATCTGGCCCTGCTGGTCACTAGCTGTGTGGCTTCGGGCAGTTCTGCACCTGCAAACTGTGGACAACAATGACGTCTTCCTCACTGGGATGCTGGGTGGAGCTAAATAAGATAATCTTCCCCTAAGCTCTCAGCAACGTGCCTGGCACATAGGAAGTGCAGTGTGCAAGGTGGCAATTGCCATGCGGCAGGGGGAAAAGGTAAAAATAATCCCAATATCTCCACCAACTATTTGGGTGCTTGCACATTTATTCTAGAAGGAGAGAGATACAAGACATTCTCCGGAGGTTGAACCCCAGGGTGGTCTTATCAGTGGTCAACTGACCAGCTAAAACCAGAAAAGTGGTTAACAGATCTATCTATGGGGCCTTAGTTTGGCAAAATCAAGGCTTATCCTAAAAAGAGAAGAGGAAGACAATTTTTGTCACTGGCTTCTAGTCTTCCTTTACTGTAAATATTTGGAAACAATTCAGCATAGTCCAGATAAGCAAGTCCCTTCTCGTTCCAGAGTGTTGGGCCATTACCGCTCCTCACACGACCAAGCAGCTCCCTCCACGGCACGGAATTGAATATTAATTCCATGGTCCGCTCACCTTCTCCTCGCAGGCTGCCACCATCGTCAGCAGGGGTTTGAAAAGCAAAGACGAAAACCCATTTGGTTCAGACTTGGGAGGGCGATCAAGTCAGCCATGAAATCACGGTACTTACAAACATGAGGCGGGTGGGTATGTTGTCTGATTGCACCAAAGGATTTTTATACAGCCAGATCTCTTCCGGCTGGATGACTCTCTGGAATGGATCCAAAAACTCTGTAAAACTGAAACAAAACAAAGAAAAGTGCATGAAGGCTGAGCTTCCTGCTGCTTCTGCTCCTGGCAGTTCCCAAGGAGGCCCGCTCTGGCACCCCCCTGGAACCCCCAAAGGGGAGAATCTGGCTTTCTGGGGAAGGGTGAACTAGACTGGGCTGATGGTTCCCGGCCGGTTCAAACTGGGGAAGCTGAGAGAATTACTGAGACTTTGCAGACTCTCCTGTCACCACCTGCCAGTAAGAACCAATTCTGCACACAAAGGAATAGCTGTGAGGGTGACGCACAGGTGCTAAGGACTGGGGGTTCCAAAGTAAACTGGACCTGAAGTGCAGAGTGGTGGCTCAGACGGGGACAAGACCAGGCCACCAGCGCAGTCTCTGAAAACAAAACGCGCCTGAGTTGGCACAAAAGTGAGGAAGCAACTGGCTCCACTGGGGCAAGTCCAGTTCTGCTCCTGCATGTTCCCCAGCGGGCGCCAGGCCACCGCCACCACTCGGGGGCAGAGTGAAAATGAAGAGCTCCCAAGAGAGAAGGTTTGGACTGAGAGAAATACAGGTATGAACTAAAATAAAATCTTAAGGCTTCCCCCCACACCGGCTGACTAAAACTAAATTGTCTGCCACAAGGAGGGAGGTCAGACATGTCTCATCATGCCCCCCTCCCTTCTTGGGGACATCCTTTGTAACCCATTAACAGGCCTAAGGCTATGCAAGACACACCTGCAGGTCCCCAATTACACAACAAATATGTCTCTGATTAACAGAGCTCCTTATCTTAAAACTTTCCAAGCCTTTAGACAAAGTTTCATGTCTTTAAACAATTACAAGTCAAAGAATCTTTAAACCCACCTATAACCTATAAGCCCCTTCTTCAAGATGGCCCACCTCTTCAAGCCAAACCAATGTATGCATTCCAGGTATTGATTTATGACATTACCTGTAACCCCCGTCTCCCTGAAATGTATAAAACCAAACTGTGACCCAGCCACAGTGAGTCCACTTGCTCAAGGCTTCTTGGGCGTGGCTCTGGGTCATGGTCCTCAAATTGAGCTCAGAATAAATCTCTTTAAAATTATTTTACAGAGTTTGGCTTTTTTTCCATGGACACAGGGAATAGGGAAGAAGGAAGGGGCAAGGGCACGGAGGTGTGCTCTGGGGCTACGGACGTGACTGCTTTAAGCATCCCACCTCCTCATGGCTTCAGCCTCTTGGACCCGCTCACACCCTGAGAACCCCTGTGATGCCCTCACTGGCTGGGCGAGGAGAGGCCGTTGCCCCAAGAGAAACACTGGGGACGCAGGGGGCAGAGACAGCGTGAGTTTGCTCTTTCAGATCTTGGCCATCAGGCCACTGCCCAGCCTTCCAGCCAGTCTCCACCTGAGGAACTCGGTTCAGCACGGTTCAGACGCAGCTGGAGAGGGCAAAAGGGGCCAGGTCACCTGGGCTTCCAGTGCCAGGCTCACGAAATTTCGAGTTTGAGCCACTGAGAGGTCTGGCAGAGAGGTGTGGGGTGGGAATTCCAGTTCCAATGGTGGCCCAGGCAGTGGTGGGGACGGGACTCAGGGCCGAGCAGAGAAGGAGAGCAGGGAGGGGCTGGGGTGACAGCAGTGGTCCTGGCGAGAGATGCCCGCAGAGTGGAGAAGAGAAGGTGCGTGAAGAGCACGCAGGCAGGCAGGCGGGTGTGGCCACAGCCCAGCCCAAGGCTTCTGGCTGGGCTCCCAGGAAATGGGTCCCTTGAACCAAGATGAGGAGCGCAGGGGTGGGGCAGGGGAGGGAGAGCTCAGCTTTTTCCTCTAGGAAACCATCCAGGGTGGCCAACGGTCCCGGTTTGCTTTCCCAGTTTTAGCACTGAAAGTCCTGTATCCCAGGAAACCCCTCAGTCTTGGGCAAACCGAGACAGTGGTCACCCTAAAGCTGTCCCAGTCCCCAGACAGAATCAGGGGTCTCACATTCTTGGTTTCTATACCAGACATGGGACATTATATGACTATGATCTGTTTGTACCTTCAGCCTCACTGTGAAGGTGGGGAGGGCAGAGGCCACTCCAGGGCTGTCACCTCAGAGCCCAGTAGGACAACTGGGCCACGTGGGAGCTCAGAGACTACAAAATTCAATGTCTATTTGGGGCTTTGACCAGATGCCACAGAAAATATTTTCCATTTGATCAGCCTCGCACTCTATTGTGTATCAAAGGATACCTAAAATTCACCTGTCTTTTGTGTCTCTCCCTCCCTCCTTCCCTCCCCACTTCTCTCCCCACCTCCTTCAACGGTGAGATTTCAAGCCCTAAAATTCTGTGTATTTATATACTTTCAAGAAGTGCTGCCCATGCCTGTTCTGCTCAGCACCGTGCCCCTGGTGCCTGTGCCAGCCACATGGGCGTCAATGGGTCACTATTTGCTGAATGGACCAGGCAGAGGCAGCACCATAGAATCCAGCCAACTCTTCACCAAGCCAGAACCTGGGACACTGGTATTGCAGAATCTCATGTAAATTCACTAGATCTCTTCATTGGTTTGTAAGTAACTTCTGCTAACCTCCCTCCAAGCCTCCTCTGAAGCAAGGCACAGAGGAGCACCCTGTGTGGGCATCAGGACACGCATGCTCCGCCCCAGCTCTCCTGGGCACAACTGCCCTGAGCCACGGGACAAGCTGCTGCTCCTCACGGGGCCACCGGGTCCTTACTGCAACATGGGAGGGTGGATAAGTCAGAGGCTTCAAATGGAGATGGGTCAGAACCTTCTGGAGAGCACCCCACCCCAGGCCCACAGACTCCATATGGACAGGGCCTAGAAAGGTGGATCTTAAACCCTCCCCTAGGTGGCCCTGGTGGGCCCTGAGTCCCCAGCACTGAAGTAAAATGATCTCTAAGGGTCCCACACCTTGTCTCCAAGGAGAGGAGACCCTGATTTAACTCTCTCATTAAAACTCTCCCACCCACGGCAGGACAGACTCTGGGGTCAGACCCAGTAGTGTTCAAATCCCAGCTCTGGCTGGGTGGCTCTCAGTGAGTCCCTTAACATTTCTGAGCCTCAGTTTCCTCATCTGTAAAATGGGCACACCTTACAGAGTTGGAATGAAAATTAAATAAAATGTATGTACCATGCCTAACAGAACATGAGCAGAAGCTAGTATTTTATTATTATTATCTTATCAGCCTATTCCTGCATGTTTTCACTAGACAGTTTTCAGGTTTTTGTTTCTTTGATTTTGTAACAACCTACTCCCTGCTCCCAAGTGTTTTTCAAACATTTTAAATGAAATGAAATAAAATGAATTTTGTTTGAAAGACGTTTTTAAGAATATGTAACCTACTTATGATAACTAAAGCTTCCAGAATATTCCAATTACTATAGATGCATAACAAATTACCCCAAAACGTGTTATTTTGCTCATGCTTTTGTGAAACCGAGAGGAGTTTGGCGAGGCAGGCCACTTAGACTGTCTCCCGCGGGCACAGTCAATGGCTGTCAACGGACACCAGCTGTCGGCTGGGAGCTCAGCTGGCGCGGCCACCTGGAACCCGCACACACCTCTCCGCACCGCAGTCTCAGCGTAGTCAGAATTACTCATGGCTACTGGCTTCGCCCAGAGCGGGTGTCCCAGGAGAACCAGGCAGAAGCTGAGTGGCTTTTTCCCACCCAGCCTCGGAAGCCACGTAGTGTCACTTGATGAGTTTGGATGAGTCTAAGGTCAGCCCAGATTCAATGGAGGGGAACTGACTGTACTTCTTGATTGGCTGTGGCTAGGTCTCGCTATAGAAAAGCAGGTGGGTGAGGGGTATGGCTGCAGCCACCTCTGAAATACATTCTGCCACCCACAGGGTTCATTAACCCTGTGATGGTCACACAGCCAGCCCCCACTCTGAGAAACCCCAGAAGCTCCATTCCCATTCTCCCCTCACAGCTGGTCACAGGGCCGGGAACTGGACACCCCACTGAGCGCCGCCTTTCCTTGCTTTGTCTGTCAGCTTTTACGACCCTCACAGCAATTTTTCTAAAGCCTGGTGCACGCAGCCTTTTGTTCAGTCCTCACTCCACCCTGAGTAACTGTAGCCAGAACACACCCAACAGGTGAATTATACTCTCTGGGGACAGCTGCATCAAGAAAGACAGATGTCCGTTCTCCAGCCATGCTGCAGCCACCAGTGTCTGCCTCAGAGAAGCAGCCACCAGAAGGCCAGGGTCTTAAGAAAGCAGACAGGAGTCCTAGGAATTGAGCCAGAGCCCAAAGCACTGTGGCACATTCTACATACACACCCTGGACCGGGCCACAGCAAGACCCCAGAGCACACCACTGAGCAGAGACGGGGGCTCTAGGGCAGAAGAGAATCACTGAACGCTCAGGGGGAAACAGTGAATATAGAATTTGGCTTAAAGGGCCACTGAAATGCCATTTTACTTAAAATACCCCATCCAGAAAGCACCTGTTCCGAAACAGGGCCCAATGGTGTGTCTTTGCGGTTTTCTTCCCCGTAACTTTATCTAAGTCCCCTGGCACCAGTCAGCGGGACAGGTGGGCTGGAGTGGTTTGCTCAAGTGCAAACTCTGGAGCCCACTAACGCTGCCCTCTTAGGGGTCTTATGAGGACTGAGTGGGCTGATGGGTGTGAAGCACTGACAGCGTGCCTGGCACACAGTGAGTCTTTGGGTGGTGCCACTGTGGTGTGCTGCTCGAGGTCGCTCCTAGGTCCTCGGCAGAAATCAGTACCGCCCTGACCTGAAGCCCCTGACCACGGAGGGCTAAGCCTGTGTTCTCCTAGAACAGGCAGGCAGGCGTGTGAGACAGAACAGCCACAAAGCAGAAGGCCAGGGCCTAGGGACAGCCCATGATCAGGGGCCCAGGACAGGGCTACAGACATGTGGATGTGAGCTGAGACTCTGGGATGCGTCTTCCTGCAGCAGCCACCTGCTCAGTGCTGAGCTCTGGAGAAAGCAGGAGCTCCCGTCTCCCCTGCGGAAAGGACAGGCCTGTGGTGTTTAGGCAGATAAGGGGCCCCATGTTTGCCCCAAAACTTTTTGCTCATGGTGGACATCACTAGGTGTTTTCATGGCCACCTGTGCTGCAAACTCTGAACTCCTTAACGCAAAGTTAAATGGAGACACAGGTCTGTGCACCTGGGCTTGACAACTGGAGACCCCCAAGCTGATGGCTGTGGCCCCAGCAGCAGCCACTGCCTGAGTTGAGGACTAGCGATGGCTGCCTGTTTGGCACAACTGGGCTCTACGGTTGACATCGAGCAGCTCACTTAAAATTCTCCTAAGAAGAGGATAGGGAATAATCGGGCCATGATTGCTGCAAAAACGCAGTGGCCCCAGGCAGAATGCAAGGGCCACGGCAGAACACCAGCTCCAAAGGGTGGAGGCATCATCATCTGCCTTTGATCAGAGCCGTATCCCCGGCACTTAGAACAGTGCCTGCCTGGCATGTCGGAGGTGCTCAGGAAGTATTTGTTGAATCAATGACTGAACAAATCAATCCACGTCAGCTGTCTCAATAAAGACCCAATCCCCGGCCACACAAATCTTCAGTCAGAGCCTGGCAGCTGGCAGCTTGCACGGAATGCAGCCTGCTGCTGTCTTTGGTTTGAGCTGCTCCCAAGGTGATAAAAAAAATGTAACTCGTGGCCAATATTTAAAAACCAGGAGTTCTTACATCAAAATTTGTATTTCTGGATGCGTTGAAGAATTAGGTCTGGCAACCTTAGGTCTGCATCCCTCCACGGCAGCAGTCGGTGCAGGGAACTAAAGCAGCCGCCCACCGTGCACAAGGCAGATGCCTGCTCCATGGCCCTCCCGTCCAGACTGCCACACCTGTTTGGGTTTGTGACCCGCTCCCATCCCAGCTGTGCAGTGTGACACTTGTACTCCCCTCTCGTGGCTGCTCAGACTGGTTGCTAGTTGGTCTGGGAGTGAGGGGTATTTAACCATCCCCAGGAGCCCTTGGACCCACTCGATGAAGCCAGACCCCATGGACAAGTGTGCCTGTCTGTTCTCAGGGAGCCTGGCCTGGGCCGGGTTCTCATTTGCTGAGCGGTTCATTAAGACTATTCAGTCCACAGCAGTCGTGTGTCTAACTGATGCTGTCCACCACCGCCATCGTCACCACCGGTTCCCCAACGGAAGATCAGTTTGCAGACCTTGCTCTGTTCCTTGTCTGTCCCAAGTGATGACCACCACCAGCCCCACAGCACTCACAGAGAACCAGGTTTGAAACATCACAGACTGCCTGAACTGCTCCTTATTCATGCAGTAAAGAGATGCCATCTTCAGAGACATCTAGAGGGAGGAACCCCTTCTATATGCCGGGGGCTGAATTAAGCACTTAACACACATTACTTCATTCAGACTTTACCATGATCCTGCAAAGTATTTTGCATATTAAAAAACTCAGCTTAAAGGTCAAGTAATACTGGTGAAAGGGAGCTAATTAAACTGTGAAATAACTGAACTGTTGCTTTTCCACCTTACATGATTTCCCAAAGTCATTTCACTTATTTTACAAATGGCATCAATGTGTCTTGAAATCAGTACCTCGTGCAACTGGCAACGTTACCAATCAGAATGATGCCACTGTGAAATACCAAAGGGGTGCCCAAGTCACTACATGCCACATCAGCAGAAGAGCTGCCTTCCCACCTGGACATGCAACTGCCCTGTTTAAAAGCTTAACAATAAAGCTCCTTGGCTCTCTCTGAAATATACAAAATCAGAAGCAGAAGAGTTACTCTGGCCATTCTCAACCTGTTGGCAGACCTGCTAGACTTACGAGAGAGACCTCTCCAGAATCTGCAGTCAAGATTGGAAGGTCTTAACTGGCTTTTGAGGTTTTGCACAGCACTGCAAATGTGGGTAACCGAGTTGGGGAAAGAGTATAATCAAGCTGATTTATCCACTATTATCTCCCCCTATTTGCTTCTTTGTTAACCCATTCTATAATTACTTGCATGGAAATATTTTATGCAACGGAGACAGTGAAGGAGAAGGCAGCAGACCCCTTATGAATCCTACGGTGAGCGAGGGTCCACCTCTGTCCATGAGCCCAGGCCCCCTGCAGAAGGCAGCCCGGGTAGGCTGACTGTGAGGTGGGTACGGTAAGTCAGGGGCAAATGCCCAGCTAACTCCTCTCCAGGGCTAACAAGTTCCTCACACCCAGTGCTCACTTAGAAACTCACTATTACCAGTCCCCAGGGGAAGACTCGTTCCCTGTCTGGTCAAGGAGTGGACACTGATGAACACTTCCAGGTACCTTCCAAAGGAAGCCAAAAAACAACAGCACAAACTGCACCTGTCGACGTCCATTATTGGCTCTGACACTAGAAACCCACTCTCCTCCCTGTATCAGTAGTAATTTAAAACAACACTGTTATTTATAACAGCCAGCACTTATGTGCCCCACACTGTTGTGGGCACTTTAAGTGCATTCTATGTATTTTCAACCTCACAACCACTGTGAATTATGTACTAGTATTAAGCCCATTTTACAGATGGTCAAAGTGAGGCTCCCAGAGGCCACACAGCATTAGCGCAGCCAGATGTCAGGGCCACATCTGAGTGACTCCAGAGCCCACGTTCACACCGACTCACTGGTACCGCCTCCTCAAGGGGAAGAGACCAAAGGGGCAGGCAGAGGGGGCCCGTGTCTCACATCAAAAGCTGGTCTTCCAAAGGAGCATCTGAGAAGCTTTCCAAAAGAAATGGAAAGACAGTCACTCACAGATGGGACCTGGGGGGATGTCCTGATTCAAGGCTTTCGGCAGCTCCAGTGAGACAGACAGTGGGCGTGAGAAATCCACAGAAGCAGCTCCTGGTCTCAACTCTACCACATCCCACGCTGCATGACCTTGAGGATGGCACCTGTGCCTCCAAACCTCGAGAGATGACTGGGCCATGAGGGCTCCGCCCCCATGAAGGGACTGATGTCATTACCTTGGGAGTAGTTTCCTTAAAAAAGGACAAGTTCACCCCCTTTCATACTTTCACCTTCCCTTGCCCTTTCCCCTTCTGCCATGGGATACACAGTAGAAAGCCCTGGCCAGTTGCCGGCACCCTGATCTCAGACTTCCCAGCCTCGGAATTATGAGCCAATAGATTTCTGTTCACAGCAAATTTCCCAGTCTCAGGTATCTTGTTACCATAGGACGAAACTGGCTAAGACAGCCATACACTGACCATTTGTGGCGATTATTTGCAGTGATACATTGAGAGGTGAAAGGTAAAATCAAAGCAGACCCTGTGTACTCTTCTTTCTGTCATCGTCATTGTTACTTACAGAACGTGCAAACATGCATAGGAGAAAAATAGAAGGAAGTCCCCAAACTGTTAACAATGGTAATATTGGCTCAGCCAACAGCACACCACATTAGTTTCCTGGGCAGCACTTACTACCACACAGACACTTGCTCATTGCTGGCCACCAGATCCGGAGCTCCACGGCTGCAGACCCTTCCTCTGTCTCTCTCCCCCTCTGTCTTTGTGCGTTTTGCATTGATGTAAAGGAATACATGAGGCTGGGTAATTTATAAAGAAAACAGTTTATTTGGCTCATGGTGCTGATGGCTGGACAGTTTAAGATTGGGCGCCTGCCTCACTCACGGCAGAAGGCGGAGGTGCACCAGCGTGTGCAGAGATCACGTGGCGAGAGAGGAGGCAGCAGGGGGGTGTCAGAGTTTTTTCAACAACCAGCTCTCGTGGGAACCAGGAGAGCAAGAACTCACTCACTGCATCCCAGGGAGGGGATTAATCTACTCACAAGGGGTCTGCCCCCGTGACCCATGCACCTCTCGTTACGCCCCACCTTCAACACTGGGGATCAAATTTCAACATGAGGTTTGGAGGGGACAAATTTCCAAACCATAGCACCCCTCCATCCTAGGGCCCCATCCCTGGAGGGGTGCCAGGCCCGTGGTGGTGACTACAGTGGACACCACCCAGAGACTCACTGTGTCCCAGGCACATCGTGAGTGCTTCACGCCCATCAGCCCACTCAGTCCTCACAAGACCCCCAAGAGGGCAGCGTTGCTGAGCTCCACAGTTTGCACTCGAGCAAACCACTCCAGCCCACCTCTCCCAAAGCCACCCTCAGGGCCCTCAAAAGGGTCTCTTGGCACTCTCACCTGCCTCTGCCAACAAGGCCAAGACTGACTCTGTGTCCTGTCCCCACATAATTTCTAATTTATTCTAATTCTGACCTAGATAAAGACTCTTCCCAGAAACCTTCCACACAGATGAGCAGGAAATCTGCAGAAACCCACCCCACACTGCTGGGCCATGGGCACCAGTCGAGAGGGGTGAAAAAGCAGGGCTACGTCCCCCAGGCTGGGTGGAGCACAGAGAGCCAGGAGCATGATTCAGGTGAGAAGGGGGCTGTGGGGTCTCCACCAGCACAGCACAATGGAAGGTGCAATGGAAGCCCTGTGGATCTGGGTTAGCATCCTGGCTCTGCCACTTGCAGCTGCATCCTGGGTGTGTCACTTGGCCCCCTGAGTCTCAGTTGGGATCATGGTCTTTGCCTCTAAGCGCTGAACAGTGAGGACTAGAGGAGATGAACCTGCCAGCTGGACCAGGCCCTGGAATCTACTGTCCAACCAGTCCATGCTGCTTTTCTCATCACGCTCACTCCATTCCAGCCACACTCACCTCCCCAAGGTTCCTTGAACTTGCCAAGCCTGCCCCATGTCAGGCTTTTGTCCTTGCTGTTCCCTGTACCTGGAATGCTCTTCCCCATACCTGGAATGCTCTTCCCCAGACACCTGCATGGCGCACTCCTCACTTCCTCCAGGTCTGTGTTCAAATCGCATCTCATCAACCAGGACTCGGGTACAGAAAGCACGTGGCACCCAGGGAGAGCCTGGGAAGGGTTAGCTGTTGATGTTGTGGTAGCTATTATCATTGTCTTTCAAGTACTCCACTTCCAATGTAAAAATTCTCTCCACAATCAGACACCTGGCAGTTAACGTGTCACTCCTACCAAGCAAGCAGTCCAGGTTGGAGCTACAGTTGTTTTAAAGCCCTTATGTTCAACAAACCAAGTCATCCCTTCGCCCAAGTATTCCCTGTGCTGCCCTGGCTCCCTCAGAAAAGTCCACACCCTCCTTCCTTGTCAAGCTTTACATGGCACAGTCCTCACCACGTTTTCTCACGTCCTGGAAGCATCCACAGTTCCATCATGTACAAACAATGTCTGCAAAGCTGTCAATCTCTGGTGGCCTACAGGGGCTCAAGATCCTATGGAGTGGGGTCCAGACCCCACCCCATATTCCAGGAATGGACATGCCACCAGCCAGGGCACCCACGGGGCATCTTTTCTGTGCCATTCACTGTGTCACTGCTCAGGGAGGAGCGTCTCACAGGCAGACACAGTCCCACAGTCCTTGCCTACCAGGAGTTTTCGATGCAAAGAGGAAGACAGACAAACAGACACTGGCCACACAGTGTGGTGAGCGCCCTGATGGGGCAGAAGGGGCACTGCCTGAGCAGTTCGAAGGACGGCAAAGCGCACTCAGCTTTGTGGGCTCAGGGAAAGCTCCCCAGAGAACACAGAGCCCAACAGGAGCCTGGAAATCATGTGAGCTGGGGGAGGGTGTGGGAGAGAGACAGTGCTGTCCCAGCAGGAAGGGGAGACTCGAGAGGGCAGGCACAGTGCAGGGGGCAGATGGGCACCCTTTAGGCCTGGATGTCCCACTGCTGTTAACAGCAGAGAAGCACAGTTAATTTGAAAACTTAGCATCTGGGAAACCCACGGTCCACGACTGCCTCCAAGCCCGGCCTCTCCCTGTGCCGGTGGCCGCTGCCTGCCGTGCTGCAGCGAGTAATCCTGTTAGGGCTTACCTTGTTAGTCTCAGACCCATCATTCCTGTCGAGATTTTTATGAATCTTGATTCTATTATCTTACATATTAGCCTTCCATCCTGGTTTTGTGTCATTGGCAAATTTGATAAGCCTGCCTTCTATGTCTTTATCCAAGCTGCTGATAAAAACCTCGGACAGAGGAGGTCAGATTCAGCATCCCGAGGCACAGCCCTGGACAGCCTCCCCCAGCTGCGCCCCACACGCACGGCCACTGCCGGGACTCACTGGACACGCTCCTTGTTCAACCACTAACTATCGGATTAGTCAGAAAATCTTCTGCCACTGTACTCAAGGGGGGACAACACACTCCGCAACAAGAACTGTAATACCACGTGCACCAAGAACTCAACTATCACAACCAGCCCTTTGTAAGAACCAGCCAGCAATCAAAAAAGCCTCTGGCATGCATAGTACTCAAGCACTCAAATGCTGGAGCTCTTCAGAACTAAAGTTAAACCTAAATAAGAGTGATCTTACTTTACATACAATTTTAATAAGGTGGTTATCTCTTTTCAAGGCATTGGCAGATTAGCAGCTGCAAATCGGAAGTGGAAACTAACTTGCTTTACACAGCACACTAGCCAGGCGTGGAGGTGCACTCCTGTAGTCCCAGCTACTCAGGACACTGAGGAGGGAAGATTCTTTGAGCCCAGGAGTTCAAACCCAGCCAGGGCAGCATAGTGAGATCCCATCTCAAATAATAATAATAATAATAATAGACAGCATAGTGTCTAGCCTTTCAAGAATAGAGAAAACATTTTAAACTATAAGAAACAAACCACAATAATTACAATCTATAGTTAGTACATGGGACAGGGGCCTCACACCTCATTAGAACTACCTGAGGGCCATCTGTCACCATTTCATCACCAGCTGTAGGCCAAATTTTGTTTGGCAGTCTTTGTTTTAGAATGAAGGTAACAACACTTTTTTTAAAAAAAGAATGATAATATGAGTGTCATTAATGATGTGAGTAAATATTTATTCATTTAGCAAACGCCTCGTGCCCACTTGCTGAATGAATAAATATTTACTCACACCATTAATGACACTCATATTATCATTCTTTTTTTTTTTTTTTTAAATCATTTGGTTTGTGGTCTTTTAGTGTCACACACACCACCCACCTCCCCCGCCATAACACATAATACTTTTTCTACACAAGAGGTATGCCTCATTTGAAATCAAGTCCTGTATGTAGCCTGCCTTTTCCCCTTGGTATTATGTCCTCAACATTTTTCCATGCCAGTAAATATTCTTCCCCAACTTGTTTTTTAAAAAGCTGCAACAGAATCCATTAAATGAAGGCAGATAACCAAATGTTAACTGTGGTTTTCTCTGTGTAGTAGGATCATAAATAATTTCATTTCATCTTCTTTCCATTTTTCACTCTGTATTATATGTTTCCTATATCAAGCCTATATTTGTTTCATAATTTTAAATATCTTATTCAAATAAAATAACTAGCAAAAATAACTCATTTAAATGCTGTGGTTCCCAGCTACTCAGGAGGCTGCAGTGTGAGGATTGCTTGAACCCAGGAGTTCAAGACCACTCTGGGCAACACAGTGAGATCCCATCTCTAATAAAACCAACCAAACAAATAAAAAGCTGTAGTTGTGGGTTGTGGCTGTAGAATAGGTAGGCTTCAGCTATGGGGAGAAAGCAGCCACACTACACAACCCCCTCCCTGGAAAAAGGTGCTAAGTGAGTCTCTGAGCGTGGAATCTGTGCCTGGGAAAATGGGCCAGACTCCACCAGGGACCACTCACAAGGAGGTGGGACAGTCAGCTCTGGGCATTGGTCACAATGAGGGATGAAGACTCAGCAAACCACGGTGTGTGTCTGGATGTTTAACCAAGTTAATGTCCACACAAAACCACTGTCACCCTTGCCACCTCCCTGCTTGGTCCTGCCCTGCACAGCCTCCAAGTGGCAAAACACAATGGGGAGGGCCAGGGACCACCCATCCCCTGACACGGGGCAAACCCACAGGACATCTTGACACAACTCCTGACCTTTTTGTTGTTGTGTTTCTTTCTCGGGAAGAAAAATGGCCTCCTTGAGTGATCTATACTCTTCTCAACTTGTCCTCTGAGATGCTCAGTACATCAGAAGGACAAGGTTGGCCCATGTCTTCCTGTGACTTTGTCCTTCTGTTTGCAGGCCCAGGAGATTCCAGTGGGGAGAGTCCCTTTCTCCAGGAGGGAACAGTAGGATGTGAAATTCCCTCACCATGGTCCATGCATTGTCTTAGTTAACATTTGCTGAGCAACTGCTATGTGGCAGGCATACGTTGGGGGCAGGAGAGAGGAGGAACACAAGAGCCAGACCCTCCTCTCAAGGGGCTCCGAGTTGAGTGGGGTAAAAGCTTTCCTAACCCAAGGCCACACAGAAAAATGACACTCAGACCTATTTCTAGCTGACATTGATTTGTACTTAGGAACCTACTCTGTTCAGTGTGAAATTGGACCCCGCTCAGCCCAGAGCAAGAGCTGCTCTCTGCTTTCCCGTTCGGGAGGCCAGGGCACCTGATTCCAGCTCAGCCGGCAGGAAAGCAGGGAGTGACGTTCAAAGCACTTTGCTCAGAAACAACAACAAAAAAACACCTGACAATGAAAACATGTCTTTCTGGAGCACAACCTTCACAAAGTTCTTTTCTCCTTTTATTTTTTTCAAACCTGAAATAATTAAATTTAATCCAAAAATTATTTGACATACCTTTAGATTCTCTGAGAAGGAAAAAGAAAACCCTCAGGCAGTAATTCTAAATGCTGACACAGCAGTAAGGAGATTTTCTTTTTGAAACACTGTTCTCTTGGATTAATTCAAAGCAGGCAGCTCACATTTTTGGGAGAAAAATGAAAACCATGATTCACTCTTCAGGCATAAAGTACACACATAATTAATCAAGTTTCATCCAAGACTCTTGATGCTTTTTATGTTGGCTATTCTAAAGCAGACACTGTTTTCCAACAATGTCTACTGACATCCAGGGAGAGGTTCCATTTGTTAAGGAAAGAAACCGTGATTATGGTGAACTAAGACAGATAATTCTTACAAATAAGTGGCTCTAGCAGGCAAGACAAGGTCAGAGTGACGAAAAGACCATCCGGAGAAAGGCACAGAAAGACATTTTGCTCTGAATACGGGGGTAAGAATAAGGGTAAAGAAATTCTGAGCCAAGCACCCGTGTAGACAATGACAATGGCTTATATTTGTGGTGTGCACCCTGTATGCTGGCCACCACAGTGCCAGCAGTTAAGCTCTGACAACCCCATCCAGTAGGTAATATTTTTACCCCTCCTCTGCAGATTAGTTAACTGAGGGAGGAGAGGTTAAAGTAACCCAAGGAGAGAGGGAGGCAGCACTGGATCCCAGACATCTTGGTTCCAGGTCCTGAGATCTTCACCACTGGACTCTATCGCATCTGACTATGGGTTTGTTATGACCAAGATCCGTGCCAGGCACAGAGGGCAGGAGGCCAGTGCATGGCAAGCTCAGGACAAAGCATCCTCCCACCCACCTGCAGTGACAGAGCAATGAGTACAAAGAGGTTCCAGAGTCAGAGAGGCCTGGACTCCAATGCCACCCGTGCCATCTATTGACAATGACAACGGGCCAATGACTCCCTTCCCTGAGCATCAGTTTCCCTGTCTGCAGAGTCAGAAAAATGACAGCATCTACATGATGGTGGTGGTGTAAGGTTTAGATGAGCTAATTACACAGACAGCATAAGAACTTGAAGAAGAAGAAGAGGAGGAGGAAGAGGAAGAGGAAGAAGCAGCAGCAGCAGCTGTTTTTACTCCTGGGAAAGAGTTCCAAGGCAGGCCCAGCAAAGTCTGCATGGAGGAGGGCACAGTGTCCCCCGCAAAGCTTGTCCCTGATGTCCTCCACTCCCTTTAGCTCCCAGCTCTGAGTGCCGCCATTTTCCCACCCAAGTTCCCAGCTGCGCTGTAGCCCCAATCTCCAAGGGCCCTGCTGTACATTGGCCACGTGTACTGGAGTGGTGAGGCAGGTGCACACCATCACTCGTCTCCATGTTCCCTGAGCCTGGCACGGTGCCTGGCACAATGGGACCCTGGCAATGCATGTCTGGATTTCAGGCATTATCTTAAGTGAGGGGAGTGAACACTCTGCCCCCCACCCACATCATTCCAGGGCAAGAAACCGGACCAAGGAAGGTGATGTGTCGCCGTCTGCAGATAGTTCACCCAAAGCACAGCTATTCCCAGTGTGATGTGTGGTGCCTGCTGGTTTTCAAGCTGGTCTTTGTAGGAAAAAACACCTCCCAAAACACCCGCCCCTGAACTTCAGGTTCAATCCCTTTTCCTGACACTTAGAACAAAGTCCACAGGAAACCTCAGGTCAGGGAGACCACGAGGAGAGGACAGCTCCCAAAGGCTGGCTCGCTCATCACCCTGCGTTGTTCTCTGGGCTGTGAACACGTCTCTGGTGCGCCCCACAGAAGTGTGACAAACACACTGAAGTGAATGCTCAGGACTTCTGCTACAGCGAGAGCAGCTCTCCCAAGTATCTTCCCCACAAAGGCTTTCTAGAAGCACAGCCGCAGTCAGATGACCTAGGTAGGGGGGAAAGGACAAGCCCAGCCGCGGAAGCCCTGCGTTACCAGGAAGAAGGAAGCCCGCGCTACGGCGGGCCTGCGGGGCCAAAAGCCAGGACGCTGAGGTGCGCAACAGGGTGGCGCTGAGAAAGGCTCTCTGTTAAGAAAAAAAAAAAAAAAATAGAAAGAAAAAAATTTTAAAAAAAGGAGGGATATGGATGAGACAATCCTTAAGGACTCCCAGGTCAGACGTTGGGTAGAACATCACTCACTCTGTGGGGCCATCTGGTGAAATGTCACAGCTCCGCTTGCTCCGTACGGGTCAATCCCCTTCCTGTCCATGATCTCACTGAGGCTGTCGGGGTCATTTAATTATCAGAAAGCCCCATGACCAGTCCTCTCCCATTCCTCACCTAAATCCGATGTAAATTGTTCCTACACATAAAACACTCAATTTAAAATTTTCACTCAAAGCACTACCATCTCACTTATTAACAGAGTGGCACTGGGTGAATTTTTTAACCTCTCTTTAAGCCTTGAATTTCTCATCCAAAAAAATGAAAGAATTATAAAATTTCTACCTCATAGAGTTGTTTGAATATTTAAGGAGTAAACTGCCTTAGCACACTGCCTGGCGTACAATAAGTAATCAATAAATATTACTTATTACTATCCTTCTCCTCTTCCTCCTCCTCCTCCTCATATCATCATTGCGATGAAGATGCAGCCCCAGTTTGCTACTTTTAGCAAACAGTAAAAAGATCTTTTGTGCCAGGAAAACTCAAAGCATCTCTGTTTCATATGGTTTTCATAAATAAAGTATTACATTTAAAAGTCCAATTTAATATGTACTTATTACATGACTAAAGATCGTTTCATTGGTCCACAAGACTAAATTAAATACAGGAACCAAATATTTCAGGTCCACAAGACTGAATTAAATACAAGAACGAGCCATTAAAAAATATAAATAAATGTGGGACTTCTGTATAACTCTGCATCAGTACTATACACATAATTCAGGGCTGACATGTTCGTACAAGACATCAGAGAAAAGTGAATTCTGAGTTTTAGAAAATAGGTAGGCATTTTGGAAAATAGATAGGACTTTAGATAGATAAAGTGAAGCCATTTGAAGAATCACTCAGAAACCCATAAAAATATTCATGGTGAAAGTAAAAATCAATGGATTTTTTTAAAAAATATAACTTTGTATATGAAAAGTATAAACTCTATGTCAAAGACAAAAATTAAGTCTCTTTAAAGAGACATACAGTTCAAGAAGGCTGATTGAACCTACACATTTGTCTCTCTTCCCTCTCAAAACACCACTGAAAAGAATAAAAACATAAACATAAATCCATATCCAGGCTGAGGAGCCTCAAACAGTACCAATCAGCAAAGCAGAATAGGAAAAAAATGATGAAAAAGACAAAGCAAACAGTAATAAAACAATGGTAATACAACAAAGAAGAAACTTCCTTGTAAAGGAGGTTGACCACAGAAGGGGAACCCAAGTTCTGTGCATAAATTTTCTTCAAATTATTTGACTAACTCAGAAATTCCAATGTGCAGAGCAAGACCCCAAGGACCCCAGTGGAAAGTAACGGCTGCAGTCTAAAGAGTTAAGCAGAGATTTCAGCAGCTCACCAGTGCTAAGAGATTAAATTTAGAGTTGAATAATTTCTCCAGGTTAGACCTACTGAAACCTCAGAAGGGCTAAACCATAGGAGTAAAAACCACATCCCAGGATTAAGGGATACAACCTAGGATCAAAGGCAAAGCCAAAACAGACTTGCCTAAACATAGCCTGAAACCTAGGTTCCAAGGATTAACATGACCCAAAAGTAAATTAACTGCATACAAGGATAAAACTCAACACTCTTAGAGGAAAACAACAACCTAGAATCTCCACAATGTATGATGCACAATGTCCAATATACAATAAAAAGTTACTACACATGCAAAGGAAGCAGGAAAATGTGACCTATAATCAACAGGAAAAAGAAATCAGAACTATAGATCATCTTGATGTTGGAATTAGTGGAAAGGGATTTTCTATTATAAGTCTGTGAAAAGATTATAGGGGAAGGTGAACACAATGGGTGAACTGATGTAAAACATCAACAGAGAAACTAAAACTTTTAAAAACAACGAAATGGGAATTACAGATGTGAAAAAAATGGATATCTGAAATAAAACATTTATTGCATGGACTTACAGCAGAATAGACACAGTAGAACAAAGAATTAGTGAATTTGAAGATAAAGTCAGTAGACATTATCTTAAACTGAGCCACAGAGAGGAAAAAGATTTAAAAAGTAAAATAGAACAGAGTATCCCAGACTTATGGAACAATATCAACTGTCTAATATATTAATATGTGTGACCGAAGAACCAGAAGGAAAGGAATAAAAGAATGAGGCAGAAGAAATATTTTCAAATATAATGTCTTAAGAATATTTAATTGATGAAAGACTTCAAATCATAGTTCCAGAAATCTCAATGAATACAAGCAGAAAAAATACAAAAGAGACAAACCTACACACATCACAGTCAAATTGCTGAAAACAAAACAAAGAGAAAGTCTTAAAAGCAACCAAGGGTCAAAACGCAGTACATTCAGAAAAGCAATAATAATGGTAGCAGCTGACTTCTCATCAGAAACATGGAATCCACAAGACAATGCAATGATATCTTTAAAAGGCTGAAAGAAAACTTTCAAACTAGAATTCTAAATCAAATAAAAATATCTTTCAAAAATAAAGACAATTCCAAGAAAACAAAAGCCAGGAAAATTCATTTCTGGCAACCTGCACTACAAAAAATGCTAAAGGGAGTTTTTCAGGCTAAAGGGATATAATTCCAAAGGGAAAACTCAAATCTAAAAGTAGTAATAAAGAACATTGAGAATGTAGATAATGTTTTTAAAAAAAAATCTTAATTTCTGTAAAAGCATATTGATTGTTTAAAGCAAAAATAATTTAAATGTTTTATGGGACTTGTATGTGAAAATAAACTTTATGACAATGTACCAAAGGTATGAGGGGAGAAATGAAAGTATTCTGTACTAAGATTTTTACATTGTAAATTAAATGGTATAATATTGACTTAAGGGAGATGGTGATTAGCAAAAATTGTATATTATAATTGTGAATTATAACTACGAAAATTTTTTAAAGAGATATAACTAATAATTCAATAAAGGAGATAAAATGGAATACTAACAATTATTTGACTAATGTAAAAGACAGAAAAAGAGGGATAAAGAACAAATAGGACAAATAGAAAACAAATAACAAGGTGACAGATTTAAACTCAACCACATTAATAATTACATTAACTATAAATGATCTAATTACTAAAATTAAATGGCAGAGATTGGCTACGTGGATAAAATTAAAAGCTACAACTATATGCCATTTACGGGAGACATACTTCAAACATAAAGACACAGATAAGTTGAAAGTAAAAGGATAGAAAAGATATTGTGTGCAGACATTAATCTCAAAAAGATAATACAGCAATGTATTAATGTTAGATAAAGTAGACTTCAAGATAAGAAATATTAACACAAAGGAAATGGAAATTTCATAAGGATAAAAGGTTCAATTCATCAGGAGGAGATAAAATTTAAGAACATAGACATAAAAATGATGACATCCAAGTTACTAAAAGGAAAAAAAGGAGGGTAATAAAGAAAACTTGAGCCAATCAGCTAAAATCAAGAAACAAGGGAGGGTGGAACATAAAAACAAAACGCCAAAAATACAAAACATAGAATAACTTGGCAGCAATAAGACAAAAATATTAGTTATCTCAAAAGAAAACATGCAGGCTTTAATTACCCTAGTTTGACAGAGATAGTGACAGAGATAGCATATCTTCAAATTAAAAAGGGCAAATTTAAAAGAGTAAAATTATAGAGAATTTGAATTAGCACAGCTAGCTTGCTTTAATATATTTAGAACTTTGTAACCACCAAACAGAAACTATTCATTATGTTCAAGCTATGTAAATTTACAAAAAAATGACTATGTATGTGGCCACATAGAAAATCACAACCAATTATAGAACTCAGAAATCACACAAGCCACAGTCTCTGATATCAATACAATAAAACCGTTTTAGCACTATCATTATCCATATTAAAGACTAGGAACTGAAGAACAAAGAGATAAATCAACCTACTCAAGTTTACACAGCCAGGAAGTGGCAGATTAGTGTTTTAAACCACGGGTCCCTAACCTTTTTGGCACCAGGGACCAGTTTCATGGATGACAATTTTTCCATGGACTGGTGGAGGCGGGGCAGGGGGGATGGTGGGCAATGGGGAGCAGCTGTAAATACAGATGAAGCTTCCACTCACTAGCCTGTCACTCACCTCCTGCTGTGCTGTCTGGTTCCTAACAGGACACAGACCAGTACTGGTCCATGGCCCAGGGGTTGGGAACCACAGTCCAGGCATCCTGGCATTAGAGCCTGCAGTTTTAACCACTGTGCTATACTCCTTCCACGGGCAGTGAGAGGGATTTCCCCTACCGATGTCTAAATATACTATAAAACTACAATAATTAAAATGTTGGGCCAATACCTGACAAATAGATTAGCAAAATAGAGTTCAGTTGCAATCCCATAGACATATGGAAATTCGTATTTGATAAATTTGTCTCTGAGAAAGCAACAGTGTTTTTTATAATTGTCAAACCATATGAGAGGGAAAAAGGTTAAATCCCCTACCTCCCCACACAGGTAAAAAAAATAAATAACCAATACATTAGGAAATTAAAATTAAAGAACAAAAGTATAAAATACTAGACAATACAGAAGAACATTTCTGTTTTACATGAGAAAGGACTTTTTAAATAGAACTGAAACTCTGAAACTATAAAGAAAAAGACTGATAACTACAAAAAAAGAAAAACTTATACACAACAATAGAAATCACAAAGAAACTTAAAAGTCAGCCATAGACATGGAGAAAATATTTGCAATACATGAAAGAAAAGGTTAATATTTATAAGATATAAAGCACTCCTATACATCAGTAAGATCAATTCAGAAATACAATAGAAGCATAAAGAAAAAAATAGATATCCACTGAAGAAATACAAATTGCCAATACATATGTGAGAAGACGCTCAACTTTAAACACAGAGAAATGAAAAGTAAAGCAAATATTCCATTCCTTGCCATGGCAGAAATAAAAATCATTAACACCCAGCACTGGAAGAATATGGAAAAACAGACATCTTCACACACTGTCAGTGAAATGTATGTATAGCCCTTTGAGTGGGCAAGTTGGCAATGTCCATCCGAATTTAAAACACATTTGGTATCTGACCCAGAAAATTCATTTGCAGAAGTTTGTCATGCAGTAATATTTAAGCAGGTGAGCTACAATGTAGGCAAAATTACAATGTTATTTGTCATAGCAAAAATGAAAACACCATAAAATTCCATGAATACATTAATACAATGGAACACCACACTTCTAATAAAAAAAAATTAAGTAGATCTGTATAGATAGAAAATATCTCAAAGAGATACTAAGTTTTAAAAAAATTGAACTATATATAAAATGTAGTCTCAGTGGTTTTTTGTTAATTATGTATAAATGTATACTTAAAAGTTTAACTTTAAAAAGGGCAGAGAGAGATAAAAAGGTTCAAGGAGGCTTACACTTTTTGTATTGTTTTAATTTTTACAAGTATTTTATAGTCTTTAAATTTTTTGTTTTAGAGCAGAGTCTCCCTCTGTCACCCAGTGTGGAGTACAGTGGCCCAATCATAGCTCACTGCAGCCTTGAATTCCTGGACTTAAGAGACCCTCCTGCCTCAGCTTCCTGAATAGCTAGGACTACAGGCATGTGCCATCATGCCTGGCTAATTTTTTTATTTTTATTTTTTGTAGAGATGGAGTCTCGCTATGTTGGTCAGGCTGCTCTCTAACTCCTGGCCTCAAGCAATCCTCCTGCCTCACCCTCCCAAAGTATTGGGATTACAGGCATGAGCCATTGCGCCTGGCCCCAAAATATTTTTTAAGTGAGGGGAAATATATTCATTCCCATCACATTCACTTTGGTGTAATCCTTTCTAATATTTGCCCAAATCAGACATACTTCATATAGTTGTAATTCTGAGATATATTTTTATATACTTCTTTTTGTGTGTGTGTAACTATGACATTATAAAATTTCACCATGTTTCTTCATGATTTTTAAAAACGATTCTTTTAATAGCTATATAATATTCTGCATGTCCATAATTTACCAACCTATCTTCAAATATTGACCATTGAGTTTTAATTTATAATTTATATTTTTACTTGACAAATATATTTACTTTGCTTTGTAGGGAACGCAGGAATGAAAATCTATATACATGAGGATTTTTGTATCTCTTACATTAGTGCCTTATATATTTTTCCCAAGAATTCTAAGTTAAAGGGCAGAATAATGTTATGGCTCTTTATGCGCTGCAATATCGTCCTTCAAAATGGTTGCACCAATTTACAATTCCACCTGCAGCATCTGGTCACATTTGTTTCAATAGAAACTTGCACATTCTGGGTGCTAATCTTTACTTGCTGATTTTCCTTATATATTTTAGTTGATGTAAAATGCAGAAAGATTGATTTTTAACACATTTCCACTTTATTTCTAAAGTGATCACAAAAGAATCATCTAGTGTATCATCCAGGGATATTTCATAAGCTTCTCTTTTTTTTTCTGTAACAGGAAACAACTATATTGATTTTGTTGATTATGTATGAAAGTAATAAATGTTGACTGTAAAAATAATTTAGACAACAAACAGTATCAAAATGCAAATATTACCTAATCCCATCAGCTTGAAATAACCACCATTAAGATTTGATTGTGTATCTTTACAGATGTTTTTCTTACAGATATACGCATAAGCTGATTATATTACATTGCCATATTAAAAGTGCATCATGCATACTTTTGTAACCTGCTTTTATCACTTAACAACAGCTTACACATGTCTTCCCAAATCAACAGTTACGTATATAATTTTAGTAGTTGCACATTCTTTCATGATAGTACGTGAAAAAACTTGTGCTAATCCATACTCAAAGTTATTTTGTTGCTTTCAGATGCATATCTTGCATTTCTATAGAAATCACAGACTTAAAGGTGTGTTAATTTTTGGATTTTCGTTAGTTCCCTGTTCATATCCATTGCTCATTTTTTTATTGAAGAGCCCTTCTCGTTTCTTACTGATTGGTAAGAGCCCTTTGAATTAATTCTTAACTCTATAAATCAAGACAACAATATCACCTCCTGAGGCCTTGCCATGATTAAATCATTCAATGTGTGACAAGTGCCTACTATGAAGGTGGCACCATAACAGGTGTTAAAGCTTTCCTTCTTGGTAGGTAAGTAGGTGTCTCCTTTCCTTCTCCACTTCCTCCCTCCCTATAACTGAGGTGGTGCCACAGTCAATTAAAAGACACCTATACATATATACATATTGGCAATTTCCTTTCTCAATGACTTCCTGGGCAGGTATTCAGAATGCCTCCTCCAAACTTTCTAAATCCTAGTTCAAGGCTCAGCTCTCTCCTGTGGTCCTGAGAACTGCACTCTTATTACCATTATTACATTGTGGCATTAGGCATCTTTTCATTGACCTGTGTCTCGGCCTCGGTCCAAGGAAGAAAGAGGGAGGTGGAGGAAGGCAGAGCCTACGTAACACCTCCTCTGTGTCAGCTCTGCTGATGTGAGGCACCAGCCACACATCACATCACTTCATCTGTACAACCTCCCTAGGAGGTGAGATGATGTCCCCATTGTACAGATGAGGAAGCGAGGGTGCATCTTTATAATCAGCAGAGTGAGGGTTTAACTCCCTGACCATCATGGCACGCTGCCCACCCTCCTGCAGAATGGCACCCAGGCTTCTTTCTGTCACTTGCCAGGCCCATAGCGTGCTTTATACAGCAGATGGAGATGAAAGCAACAGACAGACTAGATATCGCTTTTAGGGTCACAGCTGGACAAAGAGAAGCCAAATCATTTTGTATAAACCTCTGACGAATAATTCTGAAGGTCCACTTTTACGTACATGCCCAAAAGAAATTACAAATATGCTCACCAGAAAACACCACCACCATTAAGCTTAATAGCCCCAAACAATAAATAACCCAGATATCCATAAACAGTAAAAGCAATACATAGTGGTGCAGTCGTAGACTGGAATGTTCTACAGCAATGAGAAAGAGCAAACACCATGAGAAATCCACAACACCATGGATGAATTTCAAAAGTAGGTTGAGCAAAAGAAGTCACACAAAAGACCACACACTGTATGATTCCATTTACACAGAGAAAGTTCGAAAATGCTGCAGTCAGGGTGGTGGCGCGGAAGGGGGCTTGGCAGGTGGGGGGTCTTTTGGACAGCTGTGCCATTATGAATAGCACACCTTTCTTTGTGTATGTTATTTTTAGGTTGAACGAAATGACAGTTTTGGTTTTGTAGGTCAAAACAGTCAAATATCAGCAATATCATATGGTTCAAACTAATACTTCAATAAAACACATCTTTAAAAACCCCCTGGTAAAGGAGAAAGAAACTGACTGGCAGACTGCTACCTTTCTGGAAACCAACCCAAACCCCTGCTCCTACAGCTTCTGACATTTTTTTCCCCTCCTTTGTCTTTAGTGGAGACAGAATAACAACCAGTCCCCTCGCTTCTGTGGGACAATTTTTCACAGTAACACACTGAAAGACTGTGATTAAGCCGTCCTCGGGTTCCGCAGCCCCAGCCCCTCTCAGCTCCCTGCCCACCTGTCCCTGGGCACTTCAAATCTTCCTCCTCACACCCAAGTGGCTTCTAGCTGGACGAGGAGGACCCACTGGCCCGCAGTCTTGTCTGAGGAGCTTCCTCACCGTAACAACGTTTCTAATTCATCCACACAGAACAGCAAGATGGTATTTTTTAAGGAAGCAATATTATTAAGATAATTTTTCTATTTACAAACGCTATCAGAGAATAATAGAGTTAGTAAGCTTTTACGAGCCTTGCGTGGGTCATAAAAGGCATAATCTTTATAACTAATTGAGATAACTTTATCCACAAGTTAAGAAACTAATGCTCTCCTTTTGTAGTGGCAGAAGCATTTATCTCCCTGTGGGAAAACATCATCAATTCTCAGAATTCTGGGCAGAGGCAACTCATTTTACAGAGGCACATAATATTTCACACAGAAGGATGCTCCATTTATTAGGTGACAAGGCAGAAGCCTTCCCAGGCAGGGGAGAAGCAGCACTCGGGCACAGCTCCCAGGGATGGGGCGAGAGGGTATCTGGTGAACAGAGCTCCCCGGACATGGCTTCTAACAGAACTCTGGGTGGAGAAAACACACTCTGCAGAAAACAGTAGGCACACGACATTCTCCTAATCAGTATGTTATCTAATGCAGCTGTGCCGATAGCGCATTTGATTCCATGTCCTAGAATCACCAGTATAAGGGACCAGCAATTTAAGTCACCACTGAGACACTACAGGGCTGAGACAAGCCCCACTCCATCAGACAGCAAGCCGCCCACGCTGCCCTGGGGGTCCAGCTTGCTGCACGGACTCATGGCAAGCTACCTACCTCATTTTGGGGGGGCCAAAATAAATCATCTGAAATACACTTCAAGGAATTTATTCTTTTCTAGAAATTCTGTAGTTTAGATTTGTAATAAGACTATCATTACTACCTATGATGTTTCTCTTTAGTGTACATTATGGATTCATTTTAATAAAAGGATAATATTACCATTTGTTGGGCACCTACGACAAGCTGAACACTGTCCTGTTTAATACTCAGGAGCCTTACATCCATGGTACTGTCGATATTCCCACTGAACAGATGGGGAAACAAAAACTTAAAATGGATAAATACTTTGCCAAAAAGCTCATACAGCTAATAACTGGCAAAACCAGGATTTAAGCCCCAGCATTCTGATGCCAAAGGCCATGACTGTAACCATTACGCTGCGCTGTCGTTCATCGACACTGCATGTATGTAACAGGGATGAACAAGAGTGGGGAGAAGACTCCTCACTTTTGTCATATGTACTATAGGCAGTTAAAGCACCTCAGCGAATACCATCCAATGCAGTAAGTACTATCTCCCCATCCCACTTGAAGAAACTGAGGTTTAGAGATTTTTAAGCAACTTGCTAGTTCGTGGCAGAGCCCCGCAAACCCACACCACAGACCTGTCTGGCACAAAGGCCCGTGGTCTCTCATTACAACTCTTTTGCCTCAAAAAACTCATTTGACACTTGCTTCTAGAGGGTGAGCAAAACGATTCCAGATGTACTAGTTAGATAGAATAGACTTATGCTAAAGTCGCCCAAAATCTCAGTTAACACAAAAAGTCCCCTCCCTCCCACAAAGTCCACCCCAGAAGCAAGAACCCCCCAGGGCCACAGTCCTGCTGCCTCCCCCTGCAGAGCTTCCCTCTCCACTCAGCTCCACTCTCGTGGCTAAGATTCATGCTGCCTTAACCCAGCAGTGACACCTGTCTTTGTGCTCATGTTCCCCTGGCCAGAGCTCATCACATGGCCCCCTCTGATCCCAAGGCAGGGGTTTGGACGGGTGGTCTCCTAGATGGCCAAAGGAGAGAGGACCCAGAAGGGACCCTCAAATTACTGCAGGCTGCACATCAGTAGTTCCCCAGGGTGGTGGACAGAAGGAGCGCCCGTTCAATAGGCAGATGCTGGGGGCTCCGTTCTCTACGTCAATTCAGTTAGGGCTGAACTGCACCCCCGGTACTTCCGACGCAGGTGGTCTGACCACACCTAAGCCGCTCTGCTCCGGATTGATGCAGAACGCTCACAGGTCTATAAGAAAGATCATCAGGAATCGAGTGAGGAGGCATCCACCACGCTCGTGCCACGGCCAGCCTGGGAACGTGGGGAGGGTGAAGAAGATACAGACATAGTCCCGGACCCCAGGGAGCAGCATTCAGTCCCCACCAGGCACACGGATGACTGCCCACAACGTGAGGCGAAATAGAGCATGCTCCAGAGAGCCGTGAAGCGCAGCAGCCTGGCTGAGCTGTATCCTGTCACTCACCAAAGTCAGCAGGGCCCTTGTGCCCAGTGGAACGGTCCCCTGCCACCACTGGGTACATATCTGAGCATGATATGGTTATTGCCTCTGAGGGAACATCCATCCTTCCTGGCAGGGTACTGGGCCCATCCACATTCTCACCCCAGCTCTCTTCCTGTCACCCCACACCCACCCACCCTGAAACCCACACTGTCTGAGGCCACAGCTGGTGACCTGATCCCCATGCAAAATGTGCCTCCATGCCTCGGCTCTACAGGAATGTCCTTGGGCCCAGGCCTTGTACCCCTGGCACTCAATGCCCAAGACTCAGGTGAGACGTCAGCTCTAGGCAGCCTCCCCTGGTACCCAGCTCCTCCTCACTCTGCACTCCACTCAAACAACCACAGCTGTCCCAGCCTGGAGTCCTACACTGGACTCGTGGGGGTAATAAATCTGGATCTGTTATTGTCAATATTTCAAAAGTCTACCTGATATCCAGTGCCCTCAAGCAAACCACCTGGACCAGCTAAAGCACCAAGTTTCCTCGTGTCTTGCTGAAATTATGCCAGCTAAAGTTTGTCAATGACTACTGCAAGTGCATGAACCTAGAAGGTGGCAAATAACGATCTGTCAACTAGATGAATGACAAGAGAAATGTCTGGAAGAAAAACTTTCAAAACCAGTGGCTGCATAAGGAGAAAATAACAAACTGTGGCTCACTGTATGCTTCCTCTGCTGGAATGCGAGCTCCTGGGGGCCACCTGGCCTTCCTTCTTCTCTTGTCCCCAGAGCCTGGCACAGGCCTCCTGCATTGGAAGAGCTCCAAGAAGGATGCTAGACTGATCAGAGGTGATGCAAACACCATGACCTGGGTGCCCTGGCATCCTGAGCAGACTCACAGTTTCTGGAGGGACCCTGCAGACGGGGAGCCACCAAGAGCCATAGGCAGAAAGGGA
Organism: Eulemur rufifrons; assembly: GCF_041146395.1. Taxonomy (NCBI): domain Eukaryota; kingdom Metazoa; phylum Chordata; class Mammalia; order Primates; family Lemuridae; genus Eulemur; species Eulemur rufifrons. Next base: position 62,303,272 of record NC_091010.1, on the reverse strand, counting down.
GAGAAGGGAAGATGGAGGGAACAAAGGAGGGACAGAGGACCCCAAGGAACCCAGGCGGGCAAGTGAAATGGGCAAGCCACCTTTCCCCCAGTCCAGCATATCAGATGGTCATCTTCTGTCCATGGTCCTTTCTGCAGTGAGCATTCCAGTGAACTAATGTCCTGGGGGATGATGGCCAACCGCAGTAAGAGAAAGCAGTGTGCCCCCGGTTCTTTCCTACCACCCTTTATGTTCCTACCAGCAGTACGCTCACTGCATCATACCCTCTCCACCTGGGCCATGTCCAAATCCCCCTAGGGAGTATGAACAAGCACTGCCATCCCTCCACGTTTGAGGTATCATTCTACAATTTGATTTTAGACCTAGAGTGACTGCTGTTCCCATATATTACTCCAGGCATTGTGCACTTGCTCTCCTGGAGAGCACAGGTTACAGAACGTGACTGTTTGCAGGAGATGGTCACTTTCGTGCCAGTCTGGAAGCCTGGGGCTGGACACATTCTATCTCAGTGACTGGATGGCTCTGAGACATGGGGTCAGCTGCCTCTTGGAATATGGGTTATACCTCCTGCTAGCTGAGTGTCTGCAGGCAAGTTACTCAACCTTTCTAAACTTTGGTTTCTTTATTTCTAAAGGGCGGATAATGAACAGAATCCACCTCAAGTGAGATGAGGCATAAAAGAGAAATCACATGGAATGCCTTTTGCAAGTAGTAAGCCCTGGACTGACCAACACTGGCTGCTATTTTTTCTAAAGCAAGGTGATTAGAGTCCAAACTATGCAGTTGGAGCATCTAGATTTAGGTCTCAGAGCTGTCCTTACTTAGCTCTGTTACTTAGGAAGTTCCTTAATTTGACTGTGTTTCAGTTTCTTTACCCATGACAAAGAAATATCAATATGGCCCCTTCATCTGGTTACATGGCATATGCAATAGTCTTCCCTAGTGCCTGACACATGGTAAATGGTGGCTCCAGCGCTGGCCATAGCAGCAAAGGTGAGCCCTGTCCTGGAGGTAGCACACCCCTGGTCTGCAAAGCGGTTAACCAGCCGCCTCACTTCCACACTGGGCACTTGCTGAGCAAGGGCCAGCACTGGCTTTGGCATCTGTAGAAACTCTCACAGAATCTCTCCTGGAGTCCTGGGTGGCAGCAGGACAAGGGAGCCCACGGGTGCTTCTGCTCCTCCCTGCTCTGCCCACAGTCCATGAGTAGGAGCAATAGGACCTCGAGGCCCACACGCCTCACAATATCAAATGCAGCCTCAAAGCTACACATTGTACTTTTATTTTTCCTAAACATTGGGTTCCTATAACCAGTTTATCTTCCATCAGGTTAAACTTTTTGTGCCAGTCCTGATTTGCATTACTCTTTACTCATTTTCTACCTAATGATTTGAGATTCTTAGACATGATTGAGCATCTTTGTGGGTTGCCTGGAGATCATCTTCCCGGCATCCTGAATGCATAAATCCTCAGCACCAGAGCTGATCTACAAAGAGAAAACTGGTTCTTTAGGAGTCAGCAAGGGAAAGCTTACATCCCTACTACCCAGGGGACCAAAATGCATTTCGTTAGCTCTAACTTGGAATCTCCAAGGAGTACGTGGGCCATGGTCGGCAGGATCCCTGCTGTTGCACAGAGTAAATGTGGTCAGGGAACAGGCACATCTACAGATGATGTTTCTCCAGAGGCAGAATTTTGCAAAGAAGACACCACCCCTAAAGAAATATTCCCTCATCATGAGATATAGGGTAGAAATAACAAGCAGAACTAGATGATGCATTATGTCAGCTAAATTGGACACTAACTGCAGCAGGGAAATTGGATTCAGCTGACCCAGAGGGACTTTCTAAACCCACCTGTGCTGCTGACACCACCATCTTCATAAGCAGAAGTGGGTGCAACCCACTGAATCTTGCCATCACTTCAGTGCTGGCAAAAGAAAGAATTAAGCTTCCCCCAAAAGTCAGCCTCTGTCAAGATGCCAAAAGCCCATCTCAGAAAACAAAGGGTTGCCTGTATGTCTCCCTGCTCCTAGCCATCCTTCCAGAAGTCGTATACGCCTGATGTTAACAGCATCTGAACATTCAAGAGATCCGCCCCCAGAAAGGCTCGCATCAATACCAGAGCTGGTCTTTGCAGGTAAAAGAGCCACAAGTTGGAGACACTGTTAACATTTCCAAGGGATGATAAGAAACCCAAGAATAATCCAAAAATGCCATCAATGCCCATGTGTCTCTCTAGCGGAGATGACAGCAGATCCCCTAGTAAGTATTACAAGAGGGAATTTACAGGAAAGAATGTCAACTGCCTGCCTGGTTTTTATATAACATCTTTAGAAAAAGCAAGAAGCATGTAAATGATGATTAGCAAGTTTTCAAATTCGCTGCACAGACCATTGTATCCTTGTAAACATCTCATAAATGTGTGGGAGGATATTTGAAGGGAAACCTGAACACAATATAAATATTTTACATATTATTGGACTCTTTTTTTTTAATCTGAGAATTCCCAGGGGCAATCAAATCAGGTAGCCTAAGAGCCTATCTCACTTTATTTCAGCATTTTTCACACATTCACCCAACAAATGTTAAATTCTACTGTGTATGGAACATTATTTTGTCATTTCTATCACATAATAATTTAATGGGGCTTCAGCCTATCTGCCAATTGAATCAGATGTCCCCATCCGATCACACAGCAATCCCTAGTTTTAATGTACATTCCAAAGGTAGAAAAACAGAGTAAGAGGAGGGAACAGCGCTGGTTTTTCCAAATGCATCAAGACCAGACTGAAGTTCTCATTCCTTCTTCCCAGTGAATAACACTAGTGTTCAGTGAGAAGGCGAGAGAGGGGGGCTTGCCTGCATCTGGGGGAGCTCCCAGCCTTTTCTGATGGTGTGAATAAATACTCTGGATGAATTTAATCCCCAGTAAAGAAAAACATGCAAGAAAGGGCATTTCTTTCCATGTGTATACCCTGGGCTGCACGGAACAGAAGTCATCTTTGACACAGCACACCTGCCGCGGATGACTCCGGATTGAGGCAGGAATCCAGAGCCAGCCTCCTGTTTGGCTCCGTAGAGCTTTTCCAAAAACAACAACCAAAAAAAAAAAGAAAGAAAGAAAGAAAGGAAGAAAGGAAGGAAGGAAGGAAGGGAAAAAGAAAGAAAGAAAGAAAAGAAAAAAAGAAAAAGAAAAACAGACAGATCCAGAAAGTTCATGCAACTTCAATATTTAAAATGTGGCAGAAAGGGAGAGAGAACCTGACCCTGACCCACAAATGGAGAGAGGAGTGCAGGTGTGCGCGCCTAGGTGACAGGAGCTTAGAGAAGACTGTGGGGTGGGTCTGAGCTGGTGTTCTGGGCTCTAATCTGAAATGGAGAGATGCGACAGCAAGCCTCCCCCCCCCCCCCCACCGCCTCCCGCTTCGGCCTCTGGGCCGGTGAGCCGCGGTCCCTGAGGCACCCGGAGGAGGTTCAGACATCTCATCTCGAAAAGAACCTGCGCCAGCACCCCCTCCTCTTTACGAGATCTCTGTTCCCAAGCCCCAGCAGCTCAGGGGCATTTCACCGCTGCCCTGAGTGGCCCCTGCACCCGCTTCCGCAGCGGACACAGCCTAGGCACAGAGCTCCGGGGTGCATGGAGCCGATCCCAGGCGGCGGCCTCTGACTCCCCGAGCCGCCGCAGCAACAGTTTTCCAGCGGGAGAAGCGTCACAAACGCCTCCCAGGAAGATGCTCAGCAGGACCCTGGGCGCCAAAGCCAGGGACCCGGGAGGAGCCTGGCTGGGGCCACGGCGGGGAGCAACGGGAGATGGGGCCAGGAGCAAAGACTTCCAACGCGGGCCTCGAAAGATCACGCAGAAGGAGAAACTTCTCCGCGAGGGCGCGGGCCAGGGTGCGCGTCCCAGTGCAGGGGAGCAGCCCTGAATCCCCCGGGCAGGTGGTGCGGGCCGGCGAAGGGAGCCCGCGAGGGGACTGGAATGGTGGCCGGCCCGCTCCCTGGTGCGGTGGGGGAGCAGGTCTCAGCCCCGGTGCGCGCTAGGGTCGCTCGCACCGAGGGTCCCAGGAAAGGAAGGGGGAGGGTCTCTCTCGGTCCCGTGGGACAAGGCGCGGGCAGCAGGCAGGGAGGGGATCTCGAATCCAGGCCCCAGCGGAACGCGGCGGCGCAAACAAAGTTGCGGCGCAGAGAGGCTCAGTCGGTGGGTCCCCGCGTCAGTGCGCCCGCCCGCGGCGCGCCACTACTTACACGAAGACCCCGAAAAGCAGGGCTCGCACCCCGATCTCGATGGCCAGCTCCCGCATGGTGCGGCCGGAGCAGCTCCCGCGGCGGCGGCGGCTGGTGCTGTCCGCGGCTCCCGCAGCTCGGCCGGCGCCGGCTCGCCAGACCCTGGGCGGCGAGGGAGGCGCGCTCCAGGCCTCGGGCGGGGGCGGAGGCGGGCTCCGGGCGGGGGCGGGCGGGCGCCAGGCAGGGCTCAGCCCAAACCTCCCGCCTCGGGTCCCCGGGCTCCCGGACGCCGCGCCGGACGCTCCAGGCACTTCGGGCTCAGCGTCCCCGCGCGGAGCGGAGGGCGCCTCGGGGACTCCCGGCTCCGTCTCGCCGGGCGCCGCCTCCGCGGCTGGGCCCGCGCCGGGCGCCGGCGGCCCGGGAGGGGAAGCCCGGGGAAGCCCCGCCGCCGCGGCCGCCGCCGCCGCCTCCTCCCCCCCGCGCGCCGCAGCTCCCCCGCCAGTGGGCGGCCCCTGGGCTCCGCGCCCAGCAGCGCGCTCGCTGGGCTCTGCCTGCGGCCGCCCTGCGTCTGCCGGCTCCGCTCCGGCTCCTGCTCTCCCGCCGCCGCTCGCCGGCCCACGCGCGCACGTGGGCATGTAGTACACGAGCGCCGGGGGATTCTCCTGGGCAGGGGCACCCTCTGTGTCTGCCGGGGAGCGCTCCTTCCCTCCCGTGTTCTGCCCTCCCTGCACCTTCCAACCTGAAATTCTTTCTTTTCTCTAGGAAGTTCCCCCCGAGATCACTCGCGGGCTTCGTTCGCTTTGCTCTCAGGAGATGCCAGCCAGGCTCCACAGCTCGGGCACAGACTGAGGGCAAAGGCGAGCCTGGCTCCTCGCCATGTCACCAGCGCCAGGTGGCCCCTGGGGACGGGATCCTCCCTCTCCCACCACCCCGTCCCCGCCCCCTGGCAGCTTTGGGCTGCTGTGCTGTGGAAGAACAAAAAAGCGCCTGGCTCAGTCCCTGCCAGCGGCGGCGGTCAGGGTCGCTCATCGCTGACACAGCACTCAGCCAGCCGCCAGCCAGGAGCAGGTAGACCCAGGAGCCTCATCCATGGGGTTCAGAGCCAAAAGCCCAACCCACGCCGGTGGCCTGGGGGTCAGAACCTCAAGCCAGAGCCCAGCGGCGGCTTGGATTTGCTTTCCCCAAACCTTCCAGGATTATGAATACTTTTCTTAGAATTTGAACTTCTCTACACTATTTAAACCAAATAGACACTGAAAATGCAAAACTCACAATATTTTATAACCATTAGGTTGTTCCTGGGGAGCCCAGGCCTCTCCTGGGTTTTAGGAGAGACCCAGCCAAAATTTCATAAGCAGAGGAAACGGATTAGAAGATGGTTCCTGGGACTGAGGGGCTGTATCCCAGTCTTAGGTTAAAGAGGGAATAGGCAGAAAGGAGCCTTAGGAGGAGGGCCCTGCCCTCAGCAAAATGCAAACAGGCCCTGCCTCCAAAGGAAACCGTGACAGATCCAAGATGCCTGAGCCAAGATATCTCAGAGTCTAGAAGCAGACAGGGGAGGTGCAATCCAGGCTCCTCCGTATAGACTCCAACCTGGAGGCACCACAGGCAGGAACTGGATCTGCTTTGCTCATCACTGTGTACCCAGTGCCCAGCACGCTGTGAGTGCTTGGTTAGTATTTAGTGAATAAATGAATGAATATATATCTCATCAAGCACATGGGGTGTCAGGTGCAGGTGGAGTAGAAAGGACCTGGAGGGAGGAGGTATGATTCTGTCTCCTCTGTGTCCTGGGCTCAGCAGCTACCCTAGACACAGCTGGATCACCATGGGTTGGCAAAGTGGTGTAGGAGAGCCCATAGACAACACAGTGAACTCTAATGACCTGGATCTGAGATTTTCAGGTAGCCATACTCCAGCAGGGGATGCTGACAACAGTCCCTGATACTGGGACATCACTTACCTATAAGCTGAGTGCAGCCTGTGCAAAGCTGTGTGCTGTGCTCTAGGATTCATAATCCATCTCTGCCCTCAAGAAGATGAGGAGCCAAGAAGATACACTGGGGAACTATGCAAAGCAATACTAGTAAGTCCCAAAGCAGTGCTTCAGAAAACTGCACCACTCAGAGGTCAGAAGTCGAGCTGCATCTTTGGTCTGAAGTGTCCTGAGGACATAGCCTCACAGAGGGGAGTTGGCTTTTGTAAGGCAAAGAGGGAAAGCAGAAAGACAGGAAACTCTTGGCAAGGGCAAGAGTGTAGGTGCAAGGGGTCAGAAGATGGAAGGAGTTTGGAGGGCACGGTGGGTCAACCCCACTGGCAGAGCAGTTAGGTTGGTGGAGGGAACCTAGTTGCGACAGTCCTGCCCACTAGGGTCTGTTACTGGGATTGCGAAATTAGAATTGTTTGTATTAGAGCTATCTAGAGTGGGAGTTTGAAAGGGAATGTGACTTCATTGCTGTAGTCAGTCATTCAGGAGTGACTTTGAAACACACGGATCTAAAGAGCTGCCCAATTCAACCCATTTGATGCTTGAATTTATTCTATACTATCCCCTCCAAGTGATCATCCTATACAGGCTGCAAATCCTGTCACCGTAAAGGCATTCACCCTTGAGGGAACATGTACCCTTTTCATACAGCTCTGTTGAAAGTGCATCCTTACAGGAAGTTGCCACACACCATCCAGCAACTTCTACCAGTGCATTAGTCCTGTCCCACCAGCTACACAGAACTGATACAGTTAGCATTTCAGTGGTGGCAAACAACAGATGGCTCAATCTAAAATTATTTAAGAAAAAAGAATTGCAAAGTCCAGTGGGTGATCAGATTTCAGGCAGAACTAAATTCAGAATACAAGCAATGTTGTCTGGACCTGGTTCTTCCCAACTCTCTACTCTGTCTACACCGTACTGGCTTCTGTCTCAGGCTCCTTGTAATTTCAACATAAGTGCAAGAATTCCAGCTTTATATCCTCTCAGGTTCAAGTCTGGACAAGAAAGACCTCTGCCTAAGTCCCAGCACTCCCAGCAAAAAGGTGTCATTGAATGTCAGTGTTGCTGCCAACCCTGAACCAGTCACTGGGACCAGGGAGTCATGATGGATTGTCTTGGGCCTGAGTCACATGCTTCATCCTGACCCAAAGCCCCTGACTGAGAATGGAGGAGAGGTGAGCCCACAAATACAGGCTGATGACATGGAGCACGGAAAATGTTTGATGGGAACATAAACAACCAAGGGCCATCTCCTTCCCTGTGCCACAACCATGCAAATTGAAGACAACTATGTTCTTGTCCAACTCCAAGATCTTTAACCAGTAAAACAGATTTATTCTGGGTGCTCCGTGATAAGGCTGCCCATTTTTGCCATTGTCACTGCAGACTTGCAGGACTGACTTTAAACAAAACTGTCAGCCCTGATGCTTGTCTTCAGCTGCCCAGTCTTTTCTTTCTCCAGTCCTTTCGGCAGCCCTGTCATCTGCCTTAATGATCTCCTTTTCCATTTACCAAAGCCTACTGTCAAGGGAAGGCTCTAGCCTCATTCATTATATAAACCTGATCAGGATATTCAGTGGGCTCTCTCTCACAGAAGAATCTGTAATTTAAGCCAGGTCCCTGTTGAAGGGAAGACAGGCTCTGATCCCCCTGAAAAGGGATGCAGATGGCATCTTCAGTGCCCCAAATCCCCAAAATCAGGCAGCCACCCCATGTGTGTGGAAGTTCCAGCAGCTGTCCAGCTATGAACATGTGCCAGATAGACAGAGCCCTCCAGAAGTGTCGTGTTGCTGCACCAGCAGGTAAATAAGTTTACAGGGAATGAAGCAGCAAAAGCAGGTTAGATAAAGTGACTCAGCCCAAGCACCTGGGTGCCAGGCTTGGCAGACCCCACCGAGTCTTTTTAAGATCCCCACAGGATGTGATGAGTTCTCTAATGAAGGAAGCATGGGTGGGAGCTTCTAGCAGCCTCAGAAATGCTCCAGCGTAAGAAATGAAATAAACATGTCAATCCCTTGCCTAGACACGCTGAACACCATGGCTGTAACTATGACACTGGTCTTTGAAAACTCACTTCAGAATTTAGACCCTCATTGATTGTAGCTTCCTTCAATGCTTATGTGGCCACACACAGTTTCAAAGCACCACTTTGGAGAAATCTCTCACATTTCGCATTGAGCTTATGGGCATGCCAAGAAAATCAACTTTGCTCCTCTATAGTTGTGCCTCTGTTGTTAGATTATTTTTTTAGCCCCCAAACACTGTCATCCAGCATGGACAGGACAGGATTGTCCATCCTAGATCCACCAGACTTTGGATCCAAAGCTGCCTACAGAGAACACAAACTTACAACAATTTGTTATAATCTCATTTCCAAAAGCTACACTTTGTATCTGAGTGACACCTACCTAGCTGTTCTAGGAGAGTGTCCTGGCAACAGGCAGCCAACCCAATGACCTTTGCCCACAGAGACCCACACATCTGGGCTTTCCACCACGGCTGCCTGCTAGCTGATGTGCCTAAAGATGCAAGAGGGATTTCTTCTCACCACTTCAACCTAGTCCATGAATATCTTCCACAACAGTCTCAGTATCTGTCTGCCTGACAGCTTGAGGGACACAGAACTCACTCACCACTCATTTCATTTCCAGAGAGATCTATTGTTGTTTGAGTAGAAACAGATTTGCCTGTAGCCATGGATCCAAATTGCACTTTGGGGACCACACAGAATAAATTTAATGTCTATTCTTCTGCAGTGTAGCCCTTTAATTATTCTACAACTACAAAAAGAGAGGGAGGTGGATTAATAGAACCAGAAAGAGTGAGAATGAGAGAAAGAGTTGGAGAGCAGAGAGACCAGAGGAGAGGAAGGGAGGGGGGATGGGGGAGAGGGGAGAGGGAGAGGGAGAGGGAGAGAGAGATCCTTTTCTTTTCTAAGCTAAATATTCTCAGTCCTTCCACCTACTTTCAAGCAGTAACATTTATAAGACCCCTGAGAATATGGCACTAGACCTGACACTGATGTGCTTTAAGCCAAATTCCACATAATAAAGGTAATTTTCCTACTTCCAAGTAAATTAACCCTTGCATATCTTTAGAGTAGCCGTTATTCCATCCAAGGAGAAAATGTATATGAATTAATGAAGTCTTCAAGAAAAAAATGATACTTCATTTCTCAGAAAAGTTTCAGTTAGGAAGGAACTTTCTCAGAATTTTTGTCTATCATTTTCAAACTCATCAGTGAAAAGGAATCACTTCCTTTGCTTCATCCAAACAGAACTCTCTGGCAGTCGTGAGCAGGATTCTCATTGCGATAGATGCTGTGGCACAAACTAGAATCCTGGAATATCAGGGCAAGAAAATTAAAATAAAGAAGCCTTCGTGCTTAGTGCACAGTTAGTTCTGTTTTTTGTCATTATTTGCTGGAAGTCCAGAGCCTCGCAAAGACCCCCCAGTGGGTCAGGTGGGACTGGAACCCGGGCTCCCTCACGCACAGTCATCTGCTCTTTTATGGCACCGGCTGCACGTGGGGTGGCAGCTCATCGTGGTTTTGATTAACATTTCCCTGCTGGCCAATGAGGCTGAGCATCTTTTCATGTGCGTTTTGGCCATTCTTTCATCATTTTTGTGAAGCACCTATTCATGTCTTTTACCTATTTTTAAAATTGAGTTGTTGCTTATTATTATTGATTCAAAGGGATATATTCTGAATGCTAGCCTTTTGTTAGTTCTACGTATTACAAATTTCTTCTCTCCATCTGTGGCTTAACTTTTCATTTTCTTAGCAGTGACTTTCAAAGAGCATATGTTTTTACTTTTGATGAAGTCCAGTTGATCATTTCCTCTTTTACAATTGTTGCTTTTGTGTCATGTGAAATCTTTGCCTACTCCACATCTGTAGATTTTCTTCTAGAAGCTTTTATAACATTAGCTTTCGTATTTAGGTCTATGTTATATCTCAATTTTTGCATGTGGCATGAAGTAGGGCTGAGGTTCTTTTTGTCATAAAGATATCCAGGTATTCTAGTATTATTTGTAGAAAAGACTATGCTCACGTTGAATTGTCTTGACACCTTGGTGAAAACTGACAATTAGTGTGGGTCCCCTGAATTCTTTTTATTTTTTCCATTCATCTTTTTTGAGTCCTGCTCTGTGAGAGCCAACACCACGGGACTTGTACAAAACACTCATAGCAGTTTTATTCATAAAAACCAAATACTGGACACAACTCCAATGCCTATTAACAGGAGAATGAGTAAAATAACAGCATGTTCATGCAATAGAATACTACTCAATAATAAAAAGGAGTTACTGATATATATAAATACATGAATAAATCTCAAAATTATTATTTTAAGCAGAAGAACCATACATAAAAGAAGGATATACCATATCTTTCCATTTATATAAGGTTCTAGAAAAGGCAAAACTGAGCTATAGTGATAGAAAACAAAGTGGTGGTTACCTCTGGGTGGAGACAAAAACGGAGCATAGGGAATTTTTGAGGTGTTGGAAATATTCTGTACTTAATTGAGATGTTGGTGGCATGGATGCATACATTTGTCAATATCCATCCAACTCTACACTTTAAATCTGTGATGTTATTGTGTGTAAATTATATCTCCCTTTTTTAGAAAAGAGGGAGAACAAAAGGGGAAAAAATAGGTCACAGGATGTGGAGGGAAATTCTGAGTTCTCCCAAACAAACCATGCCAGCTCCTCAATTCATCCAAGTATTCTACCTGCCACAGGGTTAGATGCACTCTGCAAAAAAAAAAAAAAAAAAAAAAAAAGCAGCTTTTTTTTTTCACAAAGACAACTACAAGGTTGCTTCCAGAAAATATTTAGAAGCTGCTCAAATGCTCCTTGCAAGGAGACACTCGGACAACACTATAAGTTGTTTCCCCAGAAACATACACACTCTGAAAGAGAAGCTTATCCCAAAAGGGTGGTCAAAAACGTAGCATTCTGTTCCTTGCTGCACCTGGTTAGAGGAATCAAGAGGCATAAGACAATCTATGTCGCTTTTCCCATTGCCCACGTGCTAAATGCTGAAAGTAATCAGAAGCTTAGCATCTCTGAGTTGGACAGAACTCTGGCACCATCCACGCCTCCTCTCTCCAGACCAGAGTCCCTTCTCCGACATTCCTGCTGGGTTCAAATCTGACCACTGACCTGATCTGACTGGTGAGGTCAATACTTCGCAGCCCATTCTTTTGGGACAAGTCTTCATTGGTTTTCAGGTTCTTGGCCATCATTAACTGGCAATCTTCTTCCTAGGATCTTTCATGTGTCAGGTAAACTTTTACCTTCAGAAGAAGGAAAGGACGGCTCCACACAGCTGCCACCATCGGTTCTCCTTAGGGGCCCGGGAGGCAAGGCTGTTCCTTCAAGCCATCCTTTTTCCTCAACACCACTTCTTGCCTTTTATGTGCTGCAAAAATATTCACCGAAGATAAGAAAAATGGCCTCTTTTATGAAAGAGGAGCCTCCAGGTCTTCACTACTCTCCTGGGAGTGAAGTCAGCTGCAAGGCCAAGGGATATCGGGAGAGTTAGGAAGGACTGCTTAACTGCAAAACGTCAACCCTTACTAAAGACTATTCTTCCACCATTATAGCTCATTCATGTAGGGAATGCAGGGCTTTCCTGCTCCAAAGATCCCCTTTTAATGTGCAGAATTTCCCACGTAGAGTCTTGCATTCAGCTGTTTATCAACATTTTATTTTTCATATGTCAATTTGCTGTTCACAACATACTCCATGCATTATCTTGTTTGACCCTCTCCAGGAGCTCATGTGGTAGAGAATGTATTTGTACTATTATTATTATTATGTCCACCTTTATTTTTGGGAGATAAATCTCAAGGAGTTGCACGGTTTGCCCAGCTCCACCAGAGCTGGAACCAAAGGGCAAGTCTTCCTCCTATAACAGGTCCAGTGCTCTTTCCGGATGCCAGGGCACCTGGCCTTCACTGTTCAGGTGGAGATAGTGACTGATGGCAGAGCAGAAAGAGGACACAGGATCAGTGCTTAGGAAAAGTCAGAGGAGCGCGTGGGCCAGGGAATCTGGGGAGAGGAGGTGGGGCCAATGAGCAGAAGGGGTGGCCAGGCCCACCGCCACCACCTCCACGTGCTCCACAATTGGGCCAGGCATATCTGTCCTCAGAGAACCTTGCACACACCAGCTGTTCAGAGGATGCTTGCAGCTGCCACTTCTTCTCCACGTCTTCTAGGCCAATGGATGAGCCAATTAGGATTCCTCTAGTAGCAATTGATAGAACATCTGACTCAAATTGCTCTGAAGAACAATGTCCAGGGGGACACTCTGGATCCCGCTCAGCTTGATCTTGGGCTCAAACAATGTCACAGAACCTCAGTTTCTTCAGCGATGTCACTCAGTACCACTTGTCTCCATACTCAGACTGCTCCCACGGATAAGGTCCCCTAGCCAAGTGACCCCCTTAAGAAGAGGAGCAGGAACAGTTTCTGCTTACCCCAAGTGTCAGGTAGTTCCCTACCAGCCTGAAGAATTATTCAAACAGGCCGATCGCATCCTCCCCCAAGAAACCAGGGGCCAACACACCCTCTTGATTCTACAAAGCCTGCATCCCACAGCCCCTGCTTGTTCACTCTGTTCCCACGTGTAGCCTCTGTGTCACCCTGCATGGCACACGGTGTCCTCTGCCACCAGGCTGTGAGTATATGGGACTGATAAACTGCTGTTAATTTCATAATTCCAGTGTCAGCCACCCCATGTCCCTCCCTAGCCAGTGGGGTAAACAGGAGGTGATTAAGACAACCACCCCTCCCCTGCTCTCAGATCTGATGCTTCCAGTGAAGCTGATCTCGCTCTGGCTTCAGGGATGTGTCGCTCAGGCCTGGCCTATTAGAGCAGACATCCCCCTAGCCACAGTGATGGACACATGACCCAGTTAGAGCCAATGGGATGCAACTTCTGCTGAAAAGGCCCCCTTCCTTCTCATTTGGACTTAGACCTTGGAGGATGTAGGACCAGAGCAGGTATCTTGTCACCATGGAGATCTGAGAATTAAGTTAATGTGGAGGAGAGCAGAGATAATATTTGGAGAGATCAGGCCCCACTGGCACCCTATGAGGCCCTGAGGCAAGCTATGCCCAAAGCCGCTAAGGCTTGGACTTACCAGTTAAATGAGCTACTACATTCCTGGCTTTGTTTAAGACAATTTGATTTGGATTTTTTTTCTGCCATTGAGACCTGAACAAATCATAAAAATCTATTGTGTCAATCACAGAGTATTCGCCAGGTATCTAGGATGTGCCAAGAACTGTTGAGGGATATATGGGGAATAAAGAGGCATGGACCTTACAAGGGTTTAGTTAGGAAAACAAGATCAGCACCCGCAAAGCAAGAAGCTAATGACCAAGTGCCACATTAAGTGGCACAGACACTGGCAAGGGGAATGTGAGAGGTGGCTGCTCTGTCCATCCATCGGCCGTAGAGTAAAATCCCGCTCTGGACTGACTCACTCCCTCCTTGCCCTTTAGTGATCCACGTGCATGACCAGAAATTGTCACCAGGCAAGAGCAGTGTCACTAGGACAGAGCTGACCCCTTCCCTTCTTACCTGAAGCTCATCTCCGTATTCAATTCACAGGTCTGTTTTATAACTTTCCCGGACACAAGATGTTCTGACACTTGAGTAATAAGTGATATTCACAAGATGTTTTCCCCCTTCTCCATGCAAAGGGCGCTAATGAGAATGGGGGGCCATGGCTCCCCTCTTCCCAACCTTTGTCGAAGCAGTGAGGCAACCGTCCTCCCCCTTCCAAGCTCTATATAATCACTAGGTCTGAATATCAACAACTGCTTTAACCTGCACAGGGAAAAAGCAACATGGAGATGCGACCTCAGCCACGCCAACAGCCTAGAAGGGTGTCTTTGGATGTGTCCTGCTGAGTGGAAGCAGAAAGTTAACAAACAGGCCAAGGTCCCAGGTGGTCCACCAGGCAGGACAGCCAGAGATCCTTTTACTCACTGGAGAGGCAAATGGATCAGCCACTGGTCACTGTCTGAAACTCCAGGGAGGAGAACACCCAACAGGGAGTGGCTCTGCACCAGCAGGTTTTTGAGTTCAAACCATGCAGACCTGCTTCGTCCCTTTTTATTTTAAAATATTTTAAATTTATAGAATAGCACAGTAAACATCCATATATCATCACCTAAATTCACCAAGCGTTAACATTTGCCACTTTTATGTTATTCTCCTCTTTCTCTCTCTCTCTCTCTCTCTCTCACACACACACACACACACACACATATGTCAGTACATGTGTATGTGTCTTTGTCTATATGCATTTCTTTTCTGCATCATTTTATGACACTTCACCCCTAAAAACTTCAGCATAAGTCTCCTAAGGATATTTTCCTACATAACAAACTTATTATATAATACCTAAGAAAAATTAACAATTCCATGACATTATTCAATATCCAGTTCATATTCAAATTTCTGCAGGTGCAGGTAAACTGGTGTAGGTCTCAGTGGCAGGAAAAATCCAAATTATTTTATAATCTATATAGAATTGCATTTAGTTATTATGTCTCTTCAGCCCCTTTTAATCCCCTTCCCATTTTTGCCGTGACATTGAAATCTTGGAGAATCCAGGCCGCTTGTCTTGGAGAGTGCCAAGACTGTCAAATCAACACTCTACATTTGTCTGATTGTTTCCTCCTGGTGTCATTGAACTTGTTCCTCCACCCTCACCGCCCCCTAACCCCACCCCGGGCAATTCCATCAAACTGGGAGTTTTGTCTACAGACTTGATCTGATTCAAGATAAGCATTTTAGACAATAACACTTCATAGAGGAGTCTGAGCACTTCATATTGCACCACATCGGGAAGCCCATAATGCCAGGCTGTCTCTTTATAGATGATGCTAAATTTGATGACATGATTAAAGTGGTGACCGTCAGGTTGCTGCACATTTTTTCCTTTGTAATTAGTCAATACACAGAGTGGTTTTGACTGTCAGCCCGGCATCCGGGTCCTGCCCAGCTTCAGGTGCTAAAGACCTTTGGCCTGCAAACTCAGCCTTGGCCATGAATCAATATTCATCAAGCCAAACAGCAAACAGGAGCCCTAATCCCAGCAGCCATGGTGAGGAAAGGGAGTTGGGGGTGGAGAGGAATTAATGTTATAGGACATAAGACTGAAGGATTGCATGCGGGCATGAGCCCAGGCCTTGTATGTCCCGGACCAGAGCCTTGAGCCCAGCCTTCACCGTGTGTACTCAGTCCCCTGTCCCAGCCAGAGGACCACATCCCAGCCTTCCTGCTGGGACTGGAGCCCTTCCCTTGACCCCACATACTGGACCAGTGCCTGAAACCCCCTACCACTGCCAGCCACTCTTACTGGGGGGGCAGAGGTGGAGTGAAGTGGCCACAGAGACACTTAGAGGAGGTGGCCAACGGGAGTGGCATGTACTGTCTAACATGCTGGGTAAGACTCAGTTATGCTCCCAGGTGAGGCCCCATTTGCACACTCCCGGCCACCACTTGGGCACACATTTACACTCTGAAACTCAATTTCTGCCATCCATGGGCCAACAAGGACTGGCACTGCCCAGAGGTCTCTGCCCCACCCATTAGTGGGCTCAGATCTCTCAGCCCAATAGCTGCCCACCCTCTTCTTCCTTGTCCCCCCTCCATGACAGCCACACACAACCTGAGTTCTTGCAGCCAGGAGTCTGCCTGACCTGGGTTCAAACTCACACTCTGCCGCCACAAGACCTCGGGCACATGGCTCAATCTCTCTGACCCTCAATTTCTCTAATTAGCATCTCTAAGCTGGTACTTACTTTTGGTCTTGGTTTCAACTCCAGACCCTGAGGAGTCTTCTTGGTTCCGGAGAACCCACTGGAAGCATCAGAGAGAAATCCAGCTGTTCCTTACTTGACTCTAATGCAAGTAAATTTTAAAAATCACCCAAGGAGCTTGCAGGTCTCTCAGTAAAAGCCAGTCCCTCCCCACCAGGTTACTTTTGTTGCTTTTATTGTAAACACAATTCCAAAGAGTTATTGGTAATTGAGAAAAACTGGGGGATGTTGGACTTCTATGGAGATAGATGGTGTATATTCTGTGCATCGATTGGCTTGTTTTAAAAGTAGGGAACTTGATTCTACATGATTATTCACTGTTTCCCGCCAAATCCTATGAACATGATAGAGACAAAAAGACATTTTGTTCCCAGAGGGGAAATTCCTCATTTTTAGCCTTTCCTCGTCTGTGCCATTAAAACCAGTTAATAAATTTGTGGAGTGAAGAAGGAAGAGCACACACTTTACATTAAAACACAAAGGGATGCAGTCTTGATGGAATCCTTGAAGTCTCACAGACCTAGCTTCAAACTCCAGCTCTGCTGCTCCTTCACTGTGTGGCCTTGGGCAGATGACCTACCCTCTCTGTGCTCCAGTTTCCATAAATGGCGATGGTAATTACAGCTGCCTCTTGGAGCATTTGGGGCACCCGGTGAGATGAAGTATGTAAGCACTGAGCACAGAGTGTGTGGCACGTGGACAGTGCTTGGGCAGCGCAGCAGCAGGTATCATTTTGACAATAATTTTGTTGCTGGGAACAGAGCTGACGGGTTGAAAGCCTCATTCCACCCAGCCACCTTGGCGATTCTCAGCAGACCCTTCTGCAATTTGGCTTTGCCTGTGTGCCCATCTGCCTCCCCTGGAGCTGGTAAGCTGGAGGAGGAAGGGGTTGGCGTTTTTGCAGGCTACATGCTAGATGTCAGGGTTTCAGACCTGGTCCTAGGGGCTCTAGTGAAGCAGGTGGTGTCGTAAAATATATTTTAACCACTTCAAAAGCTGTAATAAAAAAAGAACATATGACTGCCTGGGTTGTATACTAAATCTTAACACATCAGAGATGGCCAGTGTGTGAACTGGTGCAGCCAGAAAAGCTCATTTTTGTGCAAACTTTGTGTCTTCCATCTCTGCATAGGTCTGACCTTCACAAAAAGGTAAGAGTGAATGGAAGTGTTTTTAAAATTCTGACCTCTGCACATCTCCATACATCAAATGCACAGATGAGGACAGCACTCACTGCCCAGTGCATGCCCTTGTCACTTTGAAACAGTCAGCTGTGCAGCACAGGTGGCCATGTGGACATTTGTACCATGCAAACCGTGCAGCTGTCCCAGCAGGATAACACTGGACACTGGGGCACGTTTCACTTCTCTCGAAAGGTTCCGCTGCTTTGTGCTTACCTAAGATTTGTAGAATGGAAGTGGTTATTAGATTTCATTAAGGATTCAATTCTGAAAACAATTACTACCCATCTCTTATGCTTCTAGAACAGCTGAATTGAAGAATACGCACTGTGATTGCAAAGCAAGCTCCCAACAAATCCATAGTATTTGTAACTATGTATCTGTGTGAAAACAGAATATTTTTCTCTTCGATACAATCCAAACAATGTACAGAAGCAAAGGGGACGCCGAGAGGAAGATGGAGCAGCATCCATCAGGCACAATGATGCCTTAGTCTGGGTTCCTCCAGAGGCCAACCCTGACACATGGATACAGGTGCTTGGATCTTATTTGGGAAGTGACTTCAGGAAGCCTAGTGGGAGAGTGAGCAAATGAGAGGGAAGGAAGAAAGGCAGCACAAGGTACATTTCAAGCAGGTGACCAGTGTGGGCAGGCGAGACTCAGTCCCGCTGGGGAACTACAGCCGACAGTGTCTCGGACTCACCCCTTCCCCCAGCCACACCTGGAGCCAGAGTTTCCATCCACCAATTTGTGTCAGTTAGTGGAGAGCCATTCCTGGGCACATCTGGCCAAGTAGATGACAGTGGCCAGCAAAAGCCCTCAGCAAATTGTGGCAGGTGATCACAGCTGGCAGCTAAGAGACCGGCACACAAGAGATGGTGAATACTGAGGCAAGTGGTGGGGCAGGTGTGGGTAAGGCTGAGGCGTGGACAGTATTCTCTACCGTTTTTAGTAATGGCTAACAATTTAGCATGCCAGACACCTTACCTACACTACCTCGGGTGATCCTTACACCAACCCCCTCAGAAAAGTACTATTTCTATCCCCATTTTACCAATGGGGAAACTGAGGCTTTGAGATGTTGAGTAACTAGCCCATGATGTCTTCCAATAAACTATAGATTCAGCATCCAACCTGCAGCTATCTGACTTCAAAATCTTTGCCCTTAATCATCCATCATCAGTCTTATTTGTTCTCACGTATGATGCTAACTAATTGGTTGCTTCATTTTTCAATCCTACGGCAGATTAGAAACAAAACACCCCAGACAGACGGGAGCTGTGTTCAGTGTGCAGGGACGACAGAGGCATCTCACCACGATACTGCACAGCCTAGTGACCGGTACTCAACACAAGCAACCAGGCAAAGGTCAAATTGTGTTCAGCACTTCCTCTTTTAAAAGGAACATATGGATGCAATGTGGTTTCTGAAAGACTTCTCAGGAGAATCATGAGATATTCAGGCTTGCGCTTTGGAAGGGTCTATTTCAATGACCTGGATTACCCATTTCCTGGCAGAGCTGGGCAAATGAGGTGGTACGTTCCTCATTACCGAAGCTCTAAGCCAGCTAGATCGGTTTCAGAACCGAGGAGGAGACAGGGCTGAAGGGCCAGCCTAGGGGATCCTTGGGGGATTATCAAAGCCCGGCTCCAGGAGGAGGGCTGAGGCCGCAGGCGCTGCAGCAGCTGGGCTCCCAGAATCCAGCATCGCTGCAGGGGAGGGAGGGCTGGTCTTAGGGAGAGGCTGCAAGGCCAGATCAAAATTAAGGGGGGAAAGAGCATGAACAGAAGACACCTCCTTTTATCTTCAAAGCCCTTTTCAGAAACCTGAATTCGTAAGCAGCCCAGCCTCCTGGGGAGCACTGCATGGGAAGGCCTCTACCGGCCAGTTTTAAAGAGAGGAGTGAGGTTCAGGCACCTGCAGGGGCCAGAACTAGAAGGAAAATGTTTCCTCTGAAGCAGGTGTTCTGGTCTGACCATTCCCCACAATTCCAGAGAGTTCTACAACTTTGAAAACCCACTCTTCAAAGGGAATAGGTTGGCAATTGCCTTGAGACACAGCCTTGAAACTAGGAGGTATACAATACTACCAATCTCATCTGATTTTTTGTTCCTATAGGTTAATTGGCATGGGGGGAGGGGAGGAGGATTCCTACAGGTTGCTCAGTAATAAGCGCTGCCTCTAAGGAGCAGGTCATCACTACCTAGTGACCCTCATATCCATAGCACTATAAATCCATCAAACGATTAGCAACTGCCATATGCCTCTCCCTTGTACATCAAACAAAATTCACCAGGAGGTCTCTCCACCCCACCACGGTTCAGCTAACCCTGCGATTACACACTGTAAACAAAGCAAATGCAAAACACAGACAGAGAGCAACATTTAATGCAAAAGACTGAAGCTGACAGTGACATTATCTCTCCAGCTCCATCAGCAGCATCATCATCTCTGTGCTTTCAAATCATCTGATGGGATGTTTAGGTCTCACCCAATTAAAATACAAAACCACCTGCAGGTTGTGTTAAGGGTTTATTTGTGGGGGGAAATATGAGGACTTCTAAATTGATGAACTGCATAAGAAAATTCAAGAAAAATTAAGAGCTTGGCCAGTGATTCTGGGAGTTTAGCCATTCACTCAGCTCATCTCCTGTTCAATGTCACTCAAGAACACACTTGGCGTGGGGAGGAGAAAAGGAGTCATCGCTTTGTATTATTAAAATCCCCTGGTGGAGGATTTGTACACTTATATTCATAGCAGTATTATTCACAATAGCCGAGAGGTGGAAGCAACCCAAATGGCCATTGATGGATGAATGGATAAGCAAAATAATATGTATACATACAAAGGAGTATCATTCAGCCTTAAAAAGGAAGGAAATTCTGACACATGCTACAACATGGGTGAACCTTGATGAGACATTGTGCTAAATGAAATAAGCCAGTCACAGAAGGACAAGAATCGTATGATTATACTTACAAGAGATACGCAGGATAGTCAAATTCGTAGACACAGAGAGTGTAATGGTGGTGTCCAGGGGCTGGGGACAGGGAATGGGGAGTCAGCGCTTAATGGGTCCAGACTTTCAGTCTGGGAAGATGAAAACCTTCCGGAGAAGGGTGGGGATGACGGCCACACACAATGTGATTGTGACTACTGCCATAGAATTGCACATTTAAAAATGGCCAAAATGGTAAATGTCATATTATGTACATTTTACCACAATAAAAAAAAATCCCTGATGGAGGAGTTTCCCATCTTGATGTCTTTACATGAGCCAAAGAACCAAGCACCGCAGCAACTCATAGCACCCCTCAAAGCTCACATTGTTTCCCATTACACCGATATCCAGCCTTCTCGCTTGCATTGTTCACGTCCTCATTTCTGTGGCTGACAAAGGGCTATCCCTTGGCAACTGAATTTTTCTAAGTTGGAAGCCCCATGAAGTAGACTTTTTAATGGATGTAAGAAGTTGGTGGAAGAAACTGAAAAAAAAAAAAAAAAAAGGCCAGTTTATACTAGTATAGCACTCTAAGCTTCCTATTGCAAACATCTGGCAAAGAAACTCCGGTGGGAATTTTTCAACATAGAAAACTACAGGCTCTGATTTTTTTTTGATGAAAGATTTTAGGCACATATAATATTGTGTTAATAACCTAAGACTGATTTATGTAATCTTTCATAATATGCAAAGAATGTAAAGGTCAAACGGGGAAAGTGACTCAGAGTCTTTGAAGCTCCCCACACATTATAAATTCATCCTTCGTTGCAACGCCATCACTCATTTCTATCTGGCAGCATTGTTTACTTTCTTCCTTGAGAGACTTGTAGCAGCAAAGAGTTACAGTAAAAACAAAGGAACATGCCCCTTTAAAGAGACCCAGAAGTGAGATTTTCCAAAAGCGAGTTTTATGAGCTAGCGGCATCAGAATCATTAATGTGCTTATTAAAAATGCAGATGTCCTACTGAATCAGAATCTCCAGGAGTGCAGCCCTGGGTCTGCCTTTTATTAAATAAGGTCCCCGGGAACTAAGCAAGGCCTGACGGACGCAAGCTGGTGGATAAGACGAAGTTCGATTCTGGTCAGTACGGTCATGTGTCAAAGGCTGGCCGGTGGGGAGCAGGGACGGGGACTCTGATTCCGCAGCTCCCAGGCCCACCCCAGATGCCCCATCTCAGCTGCCTTATGGCCCCAACATCCCTGTTCCCAATACCTTTCCCTTATCCTTAGCGCCCCCTGACCCAACATTGGTTGGCTTTGAGAGGGGCAGCTGACCGCTGTCCTCCTAAGGACCCTGAGCACAGAAAGAGTAACGGTCAGTCTGGCACTGGAGCCTCAATTGTGCTCCCGCAGCTTCCCTGACAGCCTCACCACACCAGGCTGCCCTACCTAGAGCCACCATCCATCCACCCCTCGCTCAACCAGAGCCCCTACTCTGGGTCTGAACCTCAGGGCCAACCTGAACAAGCCCCCAAACTTGACTTGCCTTGCTTTGAGTCGCTTACTTCTCTAGTTTGCCTTAAAACTCCCACTAGCAAGTCACGCAGCCAAACTGTCCTTATAGATAACGTCTCTGACTGTGGGTCACTATAGTTAACGGGGGCTTAAAGTTGCTTTTCAGGAGGTAGGGGGCAGCTCTTGTCCAGTCCAAGCTGCTTGAGACCACTGACCCTTCAACTGGGCCTGCGCGAATGCCTGAGAGGTGATCTTTTGATGTCACAGGGCCAAAAACTCCTCCCTCAGATCACACCAAGGCTGCCATCTCCCTAACACGCCTTCTCTGGAAAGCCATGAAGCTTGACCGTGTACGCGCATCGCCTCGTTTTTCCTTACCTCCCCCATCGCCTTCCCCATGCCTGGGACCGCCTTGCTCCTCTATCCTATAAATATCCCTAAAACCCCCTCTTCCGGGAGGTGGATTTGAGACCTGTTCTCCCACTTCGTTGCTTGGCTATCTCATGAATAAACTCTTTCTCTTTTGCAAAACCCATAGAAAATGCTATATAAGTACTTGGAAGTAAATACAAATACATGTATTTTTTTACATGAGTAAATCATTCACTAAAGTATGAAAAAAATACTGTCTTAAAGCAATCAAAGGGCAGAAAGAACCAGGCTGGTAACAGGTGCACTGGGGTGGCGGACCAGCATGGGAAATGGATCCCAGTCTTGAGCGTCAACTTCTGGTCATTGCCTGTGGATACCTTGAGGGCCATGGCCAGGGGACAGCTGAGTCAGGAAAAGTGCCTTTGGGGATTTGCAATGGCAGAAATGGGCCAGGGAGGGCCGGGACAGCCCCAGGTTACCAGCATGCCCACTCTGCCCTGTGATTGCTTTAAGACAGTATTTTTTTTTTTTCATACTTTAGTGAATTATTTACTCATGTAAAAAAAAAATACATGTACTTGTATTTACTTACAAGTACTTATATAGCACTTTCTATGTTCCAGACAATCTTCTAAAGGCTTTATAAATAGCAGAGCAGATAAAGCCAAGGGAATCTGTCTTCCGTTTGTGTGAAGCTATTTATATAGGGCATATATACGTTAACGGCAAAATAAAGCACATCAATAAAAACAAACAAGGTATTAAACTCTGGTTACTGTTGCCTGTCCTGAGGCATACTTTCTCTTTGTTGAAAGGGGAGACTAAGAAACGTTTTTAGAGGTATTAAAGGAAATAGCACAAAACCGATGCTTTCTCGTTGACATAATTGGAACGCAAAGAGAACTGTACAGTGAGTAACTTTCTTATTTTGTGGGTCAATGTTATTTAATGCCACAACAGGGCACAATTTATGGTGCCTCTTAGGGAGACAATGTGCTGATAAATTATCGCCTTTGCACCTATAAGTGCCAGAGGGCAGTTTGTTTTCTCACAGTTTCAACCTCCTCTTGATAACCCTGCATGCTGCTGATTTGCTGAAAAGATCTTATCTTTTTCCCTGCAACCTGATGGGCTGAGCCCTACTCATAGGATCAGACAATCTCTACAAGTTGGGTCTAAATGAACTAAGTCTCTACTGTTGAATACTTCCAATCAATACACAATCATCAGTTAATACTAGTGTAGGACAGTGGTTCTCAACATGAGCCTCCGGACCAGCAGGATGGGCATCACCTGAGAACTTGTTAGAAATACAAATTCTCTGAGTCACCCTAGACCTACAGAATCAGAAACTGTGGAACAGGGCCCAGCAATCTGTGTTTTAACACGCCCTTTAAGTTTGAGAAAACTGGCCTAAAAAAAAATAACCAAATTTAGTACACACCATAGTAAAAATTTCATGTCAATTCCTTGTCATCAGTTAGATTGTTAAGAGCTTATCTGGCATCAAATCCTGGCTCTAGAATTTACTGCCTATGTGACCTTAGGAAATTCATTTAACCTCTACACATCCCAGTTTCATTATCTGCAAAAATGGGAATAATACGATCGATATACAGGGTATTGCCTGGACTGAATGGAATACACATGCAGAATTCTACTAGTACGCGGAGTGTGACAAATGATCAAGACATTTTTGCCACTGGTATTATTATTGCTGTCATCATCATTGGTACAATAGCATTTGATAAGGAATATTTTAAATGGGAAGAGATTGTCTCTGAGTCACAGATGGAAATTCTAAGACAGCAAGAGGTATTCCAACTCAGCAGCTCAGGGGGTAACCAGGAAAGGGCTGTATACTGAATTGATCTTGTTCAAAATATGTGATGACTTTTCTTCCCAGTAGCCCACTATTAACCAGGAACATCCAAAACTCCTCACTCTGAAGATTCCTAGAATGTAGACAGGATCCTTTCATTAGACATTTCCACATTTCCATTCAGATTCTTCTCTGATGAAGGGGAGATTGGAAGACAGTGAGTGGGGAGGGACGTGGGGCAGTAGGGAAAACGGGCTGGCCGGGGGCAGGGATGAGGAAGGAGGTGGGCCATTCCTAGGCAGACCCAGCTCTTCCCCTGCCACGCCCTCTCTCCAAGGCCCCTCACCTTCTGCAGCCACCACGCCCTGCCCTTAAAATGTGCTGCTCTCATGTCCCTGGACACAAATCCTTCCCCTCACGTCCTCCCACGCAGGCTGGAATTTTCCAACCAAATCTGTACTAAAACCAAAGGAGAGAGAAAAAAGAAAAAGAAGCTTAAAGAAATCAAAGAGATAAACATAAACCCCGGAAAACCAGCACTGTTCGCTGAGGACTGGGGTTTGATCCTACAATAGCAACTCAACAATGACTTGCTAATTGATTTTCTCCGTTAAACTAGAATCAGAGGACTGCCCAGAGAGAAATGCCAGTAGCCCACGTTGATGAGCAGGATCTTTTTCCCATCTCATCTCAATTTCTCATCCAAATGTACATCTCTTTATCTTCTTCCCACTTGCCCCTTTGGACTAAGACAGCCAAAGGTAAGTGAGGTCAGGACACTTGGCACAGAGATGACTTGAGCAGACCTGAAGGATAAGAAAGAGTCCATGTGATAGAGGATGAAAATAATTAACCACAACTGAGTAACCTACTATGTGCCAGGAACCTCAATTAATTTGCATAACAAACCAACAAGGCACCTAGAAATAGCTATTGTTACTGAGTACTGACTATGTGCCTACCACTGTCCTAGGCACTTTACATGTCTTAATGAACCTAGTTCTTACTACAACTTTGTGAGCTACCTACTATTATGATGCCTATTTTTCAGATGAGGAATTTGAGACACAAAGATATTAAGAATTGAGGCCTAAGTCACATAAAAATAAATAGCAGAGCCTGGAGTTGAACCCAGGGATTCTGACTTGAAAATTCACTCTTCGAAGCAATGTGCTTCTAGGGAGAGAGAGCAGCAGTGCCAAGGCACAGAGCCCAAGGATGGACAGCTCTCCAGGGACAGCCAGGACGTGGCTGTTGGCCGGAAGGTTCCTTAAATGTTGGGGAAATGTTGTGGTTCCAGGGTCAGGAGGTAGTTTGCATGAGGTAAAGAGAGGACAGAGTCAGCCCTGGAACCTGAAGCAGGTGCAGAAAAGAAAACTCAATCACCATGGGAAAAAGGATTGAGACATGAAGAAGATGAGCTGCTCTATCAGTAGCTACATCAGGAGTCTTCATTGTAAGGAACAGAAACCAAATCTAGCTACCTTGAGTAGACTAGCAATTCCTTGGACGGATTTCACAACATTGATAGAGAAGACAAAGAACCGGTCTCGAGAAACAAAAACAGGCAAGAACAAGCAAGGTCCGAGCAGAGAACATACACTGTGGTCACACCCAAAGAACAATCTGATTAGGACACTGTCCCTGGACACTAAACTGTGCCCTGTCCCTGACACCACTACCATGGCTGTGACTTCCCTCTCAGTGTCCCCTCATTGGTGTCCCACACTCCCAGCTGGGGCATCAGATTGGCTGAGTCTGGGCCAGGGACAAGACCCCATTCAACTTCTAGAATCTCTGACAGAATCCTTTCTGCCACCAAGAGTCACACAACACAGGGTCCCCTCACCTCTCCTCTCAAACCCAGGGCATCCATGGGAGTGGCCAGGGCTAACTTGAGCAAGGATGCCTCTCTGCCAGGTTGGCTGAGATCCCGAAAACCACCTGGGCTGGATGTGGAAGAATGAAAACAGCTGGAAGGTGTCCAAGAGAGAGGGGAACCAACATGTCTTCTGTTGCATTTGCTATTTTAGCTTTAAAGACGTCTGTTTTCAACATCTTTTTCCTTGGCAGTCATCAAAGCCAGCCTTGTGATAAGGCCTCCTTTACTCAGGAGAGCTCCAAGACTTTGAGGTCCCAATGCCATCCAGGTAACAAGGTCCTTGCTATAAGTGATGGAGGAGCAGTGGCCGATGAAGATGACCACATGCTCCTGGAGCAGTGGGTTGGAAACATTTCTACCTGGTGACCACCGTGAGCACACTGCTCTTTGAGTGACAGATACTCAGACAAAATGTAATGGGACAGTGTGCTGGAGAAAAGGGGAAGTTCATGCCCATCTGCCCACCTCACATCAACAGAAGGAGTCCACTGTGACCACAGGATTTTTTTTCCCTGTCTGAGAGAGGGCTGGACCCGCATCCACATTTCCTTGTCTACGCGTGTGTCAACCTGAAGATCACAGTGTAAACTCTACTGCACCGTGATCCACTTTGCCAAGCTCCCAAAGCTCCCTGTGAGTGTGGGTTCACCTTTTTGCTTATTTCCAGTTTGACACTGGAGGGCCAGGCAGTGAATCATTGAGCAGACGCTACGCACATACTGGGTGCTTAACTAATCTGGCAGCCGAAACCAAGGCAGAATGTGCACATTGTGGGAAAAGAACAATTAGCACCGTGAATATGAACCCAACAGATGACTGAGGGTGACAACAAAGGGAAACTTTTAATTGGGAAATTTAATTTCCAAACCTCCAGAAAATTATAAATTCAATAATTTGATTTAATCATCTGCATTTGAATAGCTCTGCATGAGCAACACACTTAAACATTTATAAAATTAAGATGCTAAAATTAATGTTTAGCTATTATAGAAGTGCCTATAATTGTCCAACGGTCGTGCATAATTAAATAGCGATCTAGAACACTGCAGGATGGAGCCCCATTCAATGAAACCGTGCCAAGAGTGACTGTGGAAGATTTACTGGACACGCAGTCTGGGAGTTGTGGGCCCTTTGTGGCCACAAAAGGCAGTGCTGCCAAGGCATCAGCTCCAGCCCTGAGTCTTGGAAGAGTTAAGAGTTGGGGAGGCCAAGAGTCTGAGTGTGAGGCCAGACCTCTTCTGCAGGCCAGGACCCCTGATTCTAAGGGAATTGATGGGCAGCACGCAAACACCCTTCTGAGGGCCATGAGGGGCACCAGAACAGAGCGAAAACCTTCCCCAGCCTCCAGGGCGGTATTGTCGCAAAGCCCTACTAAGGCAATGGCTGCGGGGCTGCAGAGGCAGCCCCCAGCAAGAGGAGTGTTCCGGGCAGCTGCTCATCCTGGGATAGGAGCTGTCCATTTACAAGAGTTGCCATGGCAACCTTACTGTCAAATTTGGAGTTTCATGAACAAGACCACGCTAGCGTTAGAGATTTCATGAGAAAGACAGATGTAGCCCGAGGGGTGCACTTCTTTGGAGGACTTCTCCCATAAAGCCAGCCGTAGGATAAAAAGACTCTGAAGGCTGGAAATATGAACAAGAAAACAATTAGAAACCTCCTTAATTTTCAGCCCACTAATTCAGGCTTTGTGAAAATCAAAAACGGTTTCTTAACCTCTGCCCTGGCATACAATTGTTTCAAAAAATAATTTTTGAATAGATGAAGAAAGAAATATGTTTTTATAAAATTGAATTTTCTTATAAATTGATATAGAAAAATATATATAATTGTTCCATAAAATTACCTAGAAAACTAAAGTGGCTCTGAAGGTGGGTTGTTGCAATGCATTGTAATGTATGATTAGAACATCAACACCGACTAGTGGGAGAAGCTGGGGATTTTGACCTAGGATCATATGACATATCAAGCTATTTTCTCATTCGAGGCTGGTCCCCATAATACAAGACAATATATGATTGAAAACAGATTGGAAAAACTAAAGTGCTAAATCAATATTAATAATTTTTGTTTAAGCCCATCTCGGTAGAACTGGGTTCTTACGTTTCTGCTAATTTGAATCTTATCTCTTTTTTTCCATGGATAGTAAACATTCCTATTTTGTTGTCTTAGGCCATCACATCAGAGGGCAGGCCAGTGAGAATTCTGTGGAAGCATACATGTGTGGGCAGTTGGCTGCTCACGTTGTATACAGGTGTACACTCAGCATCGCGTGGAAGCCCTAGGCCATCCTGGCACGAGCAAAGGCTGGAACTCAAGACACTGGGTTTGGTTTAGAGCAGTGACTTCACTGGACTTGCCTAGTTGGAATGTCCATCATCACCTTTTCTGTGCACATGATCCACAAAAATCCCTTCTTCCCTTGGACAACAGCCCTGCCCTAGTCCCCTCCCAGGCCTACTGCTGTCCCACCTCCATCACACGACCATGACTTGCTAGCCCCCACACGTACACTTTAGGCTTCAGCTCTTGGGCTGCCTCAGGATCCTGCTTTGCTTTCATTGAGACTTCACATAAAAACCCCTACGTAATTGGAGAAAAAGAAGAAAATAATGACGTTAAAAGGAAATTTGGCATACTATTTGCTCGGTGATACCTGTGGCTCTTCACAAAGCTGAGCTTTATCATTTGTAACACAAAGCTAGGACCTAGCACATGCATCATTAGTTGCATCAGTACCATAATGTCTTGATTAACCAAGGTGCCTGGGTGAAGCTGTAACCGATTCTCTGCAGATTCACCTCTCCCTTGGTGGCCTGGCCCCTGCCCTTCTCACCTGTCCCAGCAGCATCTGTGACCTGCCCTGGTGCTCTGTGCCCAGCCCACATGGTCAGCAAGGAGGGAGGAAGAGAGCACAGAATGAGAAATGAGAGCTTGAGAAAGGAAGCATTTCCCATTTCAGTCCAATAAGCATTCTGAGCCCCGAAGGAGAGCCATATCCTCTATTAAGGCCTGGAGGATGAAGGCCAGTAAGGGACAGGCCTTGTCTTCTTGGAGCTTCTGGTCCAGTGTAGGAGCCTGCCACAGGCACGCATACTCTCAGTCTCATCTGCTTAATAACGAAAATAGTGATATGCACAGAGAGCTAAGAGCACCAAAATTAGGGGTCCTTAGCTTAGCCAGAAGATTCTGGGAAGGTTTCCTGGAGAGACAGATGGATGACAAGTAAGAGTATTTAGGCAAAGAAAGATTAGGAAAGTATTCCAAGCAAATATAAAGGCATGAGGGAATGCGTGAAGATTCGAAATTCATCAGATTGGCATTGCTCAAGCATGGAGGATGATCGAAGTGGGTACTGGGAGATGACACAGGAGAGGCAGGTAGGGCCCAGGCAATGGGGCCCTCAAGGGCCGACTCACACCTTTCCACCATATCAGAACACGCCAACTGGCACCGCAGTGTTGACCCTCTAAAGCACTGACCTTTATCATACAGAAATTTTAGCATTCTCATATCGAGCCTGTAGTGTATTTAAGTGGGTTGGAGGAGAGAGATAGGTTCTATTTGTTGAATATTGGTTAAAACTTTATCTCAACCCTTCTTGACATTCTTGTCTAACATAACATGGTCCACTTTTAAAAGTTCTAAATAATGAACACCAGGATGATTGCTTTTCAGAGAGGTGGATGCAGAGCTTGGCTGAAAGTGCAAGTCCCGGGACATGCCCTGAAGAGTTTCTCTCCTTTCTGCTAAATCGTATTTGGAATGTGTTTGTGCAGAAGCGATTTGCTTCTGTCTTCAAATTAGAGAACGACCAGATGTTCCTGATATTAAGATTTTGCAATACAGCCTGTGTATTGGCATTGCAGCATTCTAATGGAAACTGATATGACGGATGATCTTCCAACTTATGGCAGTAATTCCAAATACTGTACAGGCTGAAGCATTTAAAAACCGAATGACTCAGTGCACTACTCGATTCAAGTAGGCATTTTAAATAACATTAATTTGTGTGCTTTTTAATACAAGAAGGAATAAGAAAAAAATGGCCTACCATTCTAATGTCCATAAAACTCTCTTTACTTTGTTTTTTAAGATTCAGGTTTACTGAGGTATAATTTAGGCACAGTAAAATTCACCCTTTGGGGGCGTAAAGTTCAGTAAGTTTTGATAAGGTCATGTAATCCTGACCACAATTGAGATATAGAACATTCTCATCACCCTAGAAAGTTCCCTTTGTCTTTCTGTGGTTCATCTTCTTCTTCTACCCCCAGTTCCTTGTAATCCCTGATCTGATTTCTGGCCCTATAGTTTTGCCCCAATTCTTAAAAAAATAATATAAGAATCAAGTAAGAAATTTCAAATGTTACAGAAAAATATAAAAAGTACAAAGAATAATTAAAGAAATTTTTTGGGGGGGGTAGGGATCAAGGTGTTCAGGCAGAAAGGAAAAGTAGAAGCCTGTATTTTTTGTCCTGTTTTGTTTTACCGCGTAGGGATTAGAAAATGTAGTCATACACTTTTGACTTAACAGACTTTATTGAGGTTTTCTTCATGACTGATTGATTACATGGCCAATTTTTGTAAATGTTGAAAGACTACTTGAAAATAAAAGGTCATCTCCATTAGCTGATATACAATATATAGCTATTAGATTGACCTTATTAATTATATTTTTTAGATCTTTTAAGTATTTTTTTATTTCACTTAATTATTAGGGTAAATTTGACTACTGCGTCAAAAAGACTCAAAAATATACAATGATTCAAATATAATAGAAGTTTATTTCTCACTCTCATAAAATGCCAGAGTCAGAGGTGGCTCTCCTCTAGGCAGTGATTCAAGAACCCAACTCTTTCCACCTAGTGATTCTCCACTGTGTCAGCGGAAGAGGGAGAAGAATGAGTTTCTTAAAAGCCTTGGCCCCAGAATGTCTTACATCACATTGGCTGGAATTCAGTCACATGGTCATGTCCAATTGCAAAGGAAGTTGACAAGTGTAGTCTAGTTGGGTACTTGAGAAGGAGAGAACACATTCTGATGAGCAGTTAGTGGTCTCGGACCAACTTTTGTGTGCTAACATAAATGATGAGTTATGTTTATGTAGATACATAAACCAGTAACATAGCAGTTTATTACGTACTATACATAATTATATAAGCTTTGTTCTTTCTATATGCAGTCATGAGTTCAATGCTCACCACCAG
The DNA here is from genome assembly GCF_041146395.1 of Eulemur rufifrons. Lineage (NCBI taxonomy): Eukaryota > Metazoa > Chordata > Mammalia > Primates > Lemuridae > Eulemur > Eulemur rufifrons. The sequence continues at coordinate 62,272,279 of NC_091010.1, read as the reverse complement.
CTGGTCTCCACTTATCTCTTCCTGCCCAAGCTCCACCCTCAAATGTGCTTTGCCCCTTGGCTTCCTGGAGAATTCTTTCTTTCTTTTTGCATTTTATTATCTTCATTGGGATATGTCTTAGTATTGATCAGTCTTTATCTTTTTTTCAGTGATACTGCCTTTTGATCAGTAGATCCTTCATTTTGAGGGGCAGGAAGTTTTTTCCAATGTCTTTGAATATTTTATCTATTCCATTCATTGGATTCTCTGTCAAGGACACCAATTATCCTTGAGTTGAATCATTCTGTTTTAATGTCTCTGTTTTTGTGCTCTGGATTATGAATAACTCAGCCTTTTATTCTAGCTCTCTTAATTTGTTTTTAGCCAAATCTGCTCTCTTTCATGCAGCTTCATTAATTTTTTAAAAGTTCTGTTTCTCTCTTATCTGATACCTATTAATATTTTTAATCTCTTCATTAAGCTCTTGCTTTACTGAATTTAAGCTCTTCTGTACAGCAAAGCACTTGTTGGAATTACCTGTCGCTATTCCTCTCCCATCTTTAGGTGTCATGACCTTCCCTCCATTATCCCTTCTCTAGTGCTTACAGTTTCCATGTTGTTTCTCTTCATAGGACTCATTATGGTTAAGATCTTCCTTTTCAATATAATGCAAATGAATCATCCATGAACCTTTTCTCATCTTTCTTGGGACTTATTTTCTTCTTAGAGCTTCTGTTTCGGGCCTGAATATGTTAAGTCCTTTGCACATGTTTGGTCTCCTGAGAGGCAGAAGGAGTGTGGAGAGCTCCCCCTGGGGCAGGGGTTGGAGGTGCAGGTGACTGTGCTCTGCTCTTCTTTTGTGCTTCCACTTAAAGTCTTGCCCTTGGGCTCTACCTTCTTAGGTGGTGGCGAACCCCATTGCTGTGGGGAGGGTGCTCAGACTTCAGGGTACATTTCTTAATTCAGAATGGAGCCCTTGGCTTCCAACAGAGATAATCAACCTGGTGTCCACTTTCTACATTGATTCTGCCTTGCCCGGGAGCCATTTCCACTTCATTCTCAGGACTAGGGGTGGAGGTAGGAATTAGGCAAAATGCTAACATTGGCCATGGCACTCCACCACTGGATAGGGAAGACTACATCTTCCCTCTCCTACCATGTCGCCACTGGATGGCACCAAGGGTTTCTCCCCTGGGCTCTCGACATTGAGAACTGAGGGAGGTTGTTTCTCCTTCACCCTCTGGAGCCCCTGGTGCTCTGGCCCCTGCAGTTACCCGATCCATGGTTCCCTGTCCAGTAGGGTGACCTGAAACCTAATAGCAGTTGGCTGAGGCAGGGTCTGCCCTATGGTGACACCTGGCTTCTTTCTCCCTCCTTCTGAATGTCTTCTGGGCTTTGTTTCAGCAGTGGCCATTGGGGTGGGCAGCCCTCCCGGCTTCCACCCCTAGCAACCAGTGGCAGAGGTCCCTCCAGTACCCCTACTGCCCTCTGCCGGCTGGTGGGCCTCACACAAGCTTTCATTTATGGGATGAGGGACAACCCGAATCCTCAGCTTATTTCCCAAGCAGAAAGGAGTGACATGATTATCCTCCACAAAGATAACAGAGCAAATTGCTTAAAATGTAAGTCAGATTATGTCACCCTTTTGCCTAAAACCCTTCAATGGCACTTCCACTGCATCTTGAATAAAATCCAAAGGCCTCACCTTGGCCTACAAGCCCTCCACGGTGTAGCCTCTTCTCTCTCCCCGTTCGTGCATCTCCATGGGATATGCCCCACCCCACAAATACACCACTTGGTATATGGATCATTTTTAGCTGAAGGCATTTGAGAGTCAGCAGGTGCAGGAGGAGTTCTCTTACCTCCCCTTTTCTGCCTAAAAACAGGGCCCAAGTTTCCCTTAGCAAAGCATACCCGTCTCCTGTACCAGGAACGGGAGAACAACCCATCATCAAAGAGTCAGCACCATGAGGAATCTGCATAAACAAACCTCTCTAAGATAGCCCTTATCTTCCATTACTTCCCCCATGTATTTCCTAGTCACTTCCCCACAATTCATAGTCCCTCAAAACCCAGTCCCCCTTCTTTATTAAAATGGTACATAAGCCCCCAAGTCTAACTGCTTCTTTGAGTTTCACTTCTACAAACTCCCATCCACATAAAATATTCATAAAATTTGTCTTCTTTTTCTCCTGTTAATCTGTTTGTTGTTTTCTACCAGCCCCAGCCACTGAATCTAAGAGGGCAGAGGAAAAGTGTTTCCTCCCTGACACTGTCTCCTCCTTGCCCTCTCTACCCCAGCCACACCTGCCTCCCCAGCTCCTGGAAAGCACTGAGCTCTTCCCAGCTCCTGCACAAATCCTTCCCTCCCCTAGAAATGGCCCCCAATCCCCACTCCCCACCTCTGCATATCTCATCTCCAGGTTTCAGCTTAAATACGACAAGTAGGTCTCCTCTACTGATGTCCCTTGCAGCACAGTTTGTTTCCTCTTCAAGATGTGCTTTTGTGCTCAGCTATCGTACCATCAGAATACAGCCCCCAAAAGGCAGGGACCAGTTCTGGACCCCAAATCGCCCCAGCACCCAGCACAGCACTGGGTACGCAGTAGTGCTCAGAAACATTTATTGATGAATGAATGCACTGCCCTAAATAAATGATTTGGGTAAGGTCAGGAGCCACATCCACTCCCCTCTGGAGTCCTTTCCATGGTTCTCCCAGTTCCCAACCTCAGGACCCCAGACTTCCAAGACTAAGTTTACAGTTTCACAGACTCGAAACTTCTTCACCGGTCTGCAAATGGGGAGATGTTTCTCCCAAGAAAGGGGGATGAGGGCCATCTGCTCCCTCATCCTAGACACACACAGACCACCCAGACAATTTCACTTCCTCTAGATGGCCAAGGTAGAATGTTAGAGAGAATCTGAACATCACCTAAAGACCTTCCTCGTGTAACTTTCCTGAGAAACTCAGAAACAAATGTTAGAACATTTTAAAGAGATTTGGCATTTTCTGCCACATGAGGATATATAAAGTAAATTAATTATTTAGCTATTTTCTGTAAAGCAGTTCAGTAATACCTTTGAGGCCCCTGTGTTTAATTCTACTAAAAGATTAGCAGTCAACCTAATTTCTCCCTTTCATATTTTACTAACTATTTTCCCTTCTATGTTTACTCCATTAAAGTCTATAGCAGCATAAAAGATGAAAGAGTGCATTCAATTGTTTTAAAATGCTAATTTCCCCAAGCCTGTGGTGGCTGTTCAAGATGATTTCTCCTTTAATGAGGAAATGACTTGGTAAATTTCTGACTCCCAGAAATTTACCTGGGTAAACTGTTGGGTGTTCCGTTCACAATTAGCCTTGCTAATTAAGGTGTTAATTTGATCAAGAGTAGTTTACATTGCAGACCTACAAAACCCGCCTTTCCTTCACTGTTGGCAGCTATAAGGAATCTAGTCAATGTATGTAAAGCAAGCATTTACTCCTGTTTGGAAGGCAGAGAGTGATAACCATAAGGTGATGGAAACCATGCACTGGTAGCAATTCCGTGTGCACAGAAACTATGAAAAAGCAGAAATGATAGGATAAAAAGAAATTCACAGTAGTGGCAAAAATAGGTAGAATGGGATATTGGGCAGTGTGATGGTTAATTTTAGGTGGCAACTTGACTGGGCTAAGGGATGCCCAGACAGCTGGTACCACACTATTTCTGGGCATGTCTGTGAGAGTGTTTCTGGAAGAGATTAGCATTTGAATTGGCAGACTGAGTAAAGAAGACCTACCTGCCTTACCAGTGTGGGTGAGCAGTGTCCAATCGGTTGAGGGCCTAAATAGATCAAAAAGTCAGAGAAAGGGCAAATTCTCTCTCTCTTCTTGGGCTAGGACATCCATCCTCTCCTGCCCTTGGACATCAGTTCTGACCCCCTATTTCTCAGGCCTTAGGAGTTGGACTGAATTACACCACTGGCTTTCCTGGTTCTCCAGCTCACAGATGGCAGAACATGGGGCTTCTCAGCCTCCATGATCACATGAGCCAGTTCCCATAATAAATCTCCTCTTATGTATCTACCTATATCCTATTGGTTCTGTTTCTCTGGAGAACCCTAAATACAACACCCAACATACCACTGCAAACTGCCCCAGTGACCTGAGGCGGCGGCTATGGGTACCACTGAGTACCCGCCTCCCCCAGGAGAGCACCAGGACATACCCCATCATCCATCCACTCACCTGCTACCCACCCATGTATCCATTCACTTAAACCCTTATTAAGTACCTGATAAGACATGATATTTATGTTTCATTTAGACAAATAAAGGCTTTTCACAAATCTTTTCATTTCCAATCACATTTTCTCAATTTCTCTTTAAAGGGATGAATTTTACGCACATAAATCCCTTGTCTCATTTACAATTTCATCTTCAAGGCTGTAATTCAAGCCCTTTCTCTCCCCACAGAGGCCCCGTCTCCTCCACGCTATTTGCGTTGCTTGTACGTGACTAATTAACCTCTCTAATCATAGTAAGCCTCCTTCCAGCACTGTCAGTGTTAGGCAAGAACACATCATAAGCATTGTGGTATCATTTCTTAAAAAGTAATAAGGAAACAATAGCTTACGGTTTATAATTTTACCAACCATGCAGACATTTGCCAGGAAGAGAGCTGGATAAATAAAATCCAGTTCAGTAGCTAATAGGAAAAAAACCAACACAAATGCATAAGCAGAGGAAAGGATTGTTGAAAATATGTGCAGAGCCTATTTGTGCTGTCTCCAGAATAGTGTTTTCAGGAAGGATAATAACAACAGATGACATTTAAGAAGGTTTCAGTAAATGCTAGGTTCTTTGTGTGAATAGTTTTATTTAATTATCACTGCATTAAAAGATAAGTTTATCCATTATCTCCCTTTGTAGACAGGGAAACCAAAGCATTGCTCAACATTGCAGCTCAGCGCAGGTAGTAATGCTGGGACCTACAGTGAGGCAGCCTGACCCCAGCACCCAAGCTCTCCCCCCACTCTCTACCCCTTTGTATGTGGCGGAAATGCTGAGAATTGAAGCTTCATACGAGGCCAGGTGTAAAGTGGAAATCACAAGGCCTCGGAGCCAAAGGCCCCACGTGCTAGTCTCAGTCCTGCTGTTGCCTAATCTGTGACCTTGGATAAGTCAATTTACCCCTGTGGTCCTCATAAAACGAGAAGGCTGGACTAGATGACCTCTCATGACTGTTCCAGCCCCAAAGCCTGACATATCTACATTACTATGTGGCTGGCTCTGGAATTCATCTGCAGTGTCAAGCCAAAGTTGCTGCAAAGCAACCAGAGCAAGGATTGCAGGTGGAAATTTCAACACACCTGTGGTGAAACAGTGTAGGCAATCCTGTGCCTGGAGGGATTGCCAGAGAAGATCCCAGCAGTCAGACACTGTGGCACCGGAGCCCTCAATGTGGTCGCCTGGAGGACCTGCAAACCTCACATCACCCTTCACAAGTAGCAACGTATGAAGAGACGCATAACCAGTTTCCAGCACAAACAAGATGACTGAGTCACTGACTCCTCCACTCAACAAACAGGTACCGTGTACCCACTACGTGTCCTGGAAGAAACTAAGTGCTAGAGGTGCCAGATGATTAGAACACAGAAACAGGAGACAGACATCCAAACAACCACATTCACATTAGGAACTATGGCTGCCCTGTCTCGGAGCTATGCACACAACATTCTGAGGGGACAGACCAGGAGCCGTTAATCCACGCTCTTTCCCGTCCTGCTGGCTTCCTCAAACTTGCTAATCTCTTTCCTTCTGCTTTCCCAGCGTCTAAAGTGTTCTTACCCTGGCCCTAGGGATAGATGGCTCCTACTCACCCTCCAAGGGTCACATTGCAAGTCACCTCCTCAAGGGAGCCCTCTCTGATCTACAAGTTCCTCTGTCATTCTCCAGCTTAGCATCCCATTATCTTTATATTATCTACCGCTGTTTTAAGTCATTTGTGTTTACTTCCTTATTTTTTTGTTTTATACCCTCACTAAACTTAAGTTTCAGAAGGGTAGGTGCTGAATTGGCTGTGTTAACCATGGCATCCTCAGTGTTCCAGGGAGGGCCTGTTGGGTCATTTCAAATGTTTTCTGAATGAACAGCTGTCTGGGAGGGCAGGAAAGCCTCCACAGGGGAGACATCTAGAGGAACAGCAGCATTCCCAGGAAAGAGAAGTGAGGACAGGGCTGTTTATGGGACCAGCATGTGCAAAGACACGGGGGTAAGACAAAGAAGGGCTCCCTGGAAACTGCCTGATGGGGACTGAGGGACTCGTTCCTGAGGGCCCAACCTTGAAAGTGTCTGCTCTCCCATCTGTTTTCACTGGGAAAATGCTGAGTCAGAGAACAAACAAAAGTTCTCAGTCTAAAATAAAACAAGGCTAATAAAAACAAGGAAATGATGCAAATACAGCTTATCGGATGCATAAGGGGGTGGGGGAACCTCACGGTTGATAAAATTGCACATGAAAATGAATCATGATTTGTTGCCAGATTGTTCTACTAAAAAGCGTACACTATGTTTCTCTTGGTATAATTTCCTCAAAGAACTGGCAGACAGTCATTATCACATTCGTTTAATTTATACTTGCTTAATAGGCCCACGGTGTCATTCTCACCACCCACGAGACCCACTCCAGATAGCACAGCGCTCGGAAGAAAAGCCAGGCAAGGCCTGTCTGCCTTCTCCTCTCCCCAGGTATCAGGTGCTGCCTTCTCATCCCGTCCTGTCTTCATTCCTAAGCATGAGTGGATGCAGTTCTGAGGCCGATGGGGACTTCCTCTGAGTTGCAGAGCATCACAGAAATCGGGTCTGTGGCATCTTCCAGCCCCTACTCAACTGAAGATGCCAAGTCCGTTCCCTCCATGCTACATATTTGCATAGAAAGTATACTCTGGGGCTTCTAGTTTGGGGAGAGGAAATTAACCAATGCTAAATGGCAAGGACGCCACGTTACATTCAGATTAATTCCAAACGTGCTCATCATGGGGTTGGTGCCACAGTGCATACGGCAAAGGGATTAATGATGATTAGACACCCTCCTTGTTGAGTGGAATTGGAGAAGTGGTAATTACTGGGCGTTTATGCCTCCTCAAACGAAACAAATGAGCACATCCTTCCTAATAACCCCACATCTAAGCATCAGCTGCTCCCTGGATTTTCAGCAGATGCCAGCTCCACTGCTGAAGGAAGCATCTCAAAGAACTAAGGCTGGAGACTATCGCAGGATCTTGCTAGAACTAACTTTATGATGGGATTATTCAGGGAAGCTGCAGCATTATATCCCATAGATTTACTGAGTTATAAAGATATAGGCATGGCCGGGCGCGGTGGCTCACGCCTGTAATCCTAGCACTCTGGGAGGCCGAGGCGGGTGGATCGCTCGAGGTCAGGAGTTCGAGACCAGCCTGAGCAAGAGCGAGACCTCATCTCTACTAAAAATAGAAAGAAATTATCTGGCCAACTAAAATATATATAGAAAAAAAAATTAGCCGGGCATGGTGGCACATGCCTGTAGTCCCAGCTACTCGGGAGGCTGAGGCAGTAGGATCGCTTAAGCCCAGGAGTTTGAGGTTGCTGTGAGCTAGGCTGACGCCACGGCACTCACTCTAGCCCAGGCAACAAAGCAAGATTCTGTCTCAACAAAATAAATAAATAAATAAATAAAGACATAGGCAAAATAATGTTTTGAAATACCCATTGATTGAGTATAATAAAGAGTTATTCTGTGTCTTAGTTTGGGCTGCTATAACAAAACAACACAGACTGGGTGGTTCAAACAAACATTTACTTCCCACAGTTCTGGAGGCTAGAAAGTCCAAGATCAAGGTGCCAGACAGCAGATTCAGTGTCTGGTGAGAGCTCTGTCTGGTTTGCAGATGGCCACTTTCTGGCCGTGTTCCCATGTGGTAGACAGTGAGTGAGCTCTGGTCTCTCTTCCTCCTCTTATAAGGGCACTGTCCCATGATGGGGGCTCCACTCTTGTGACTTCATCTAAACCTAATTACCTTCCAAAGGTCCCACTTCCAAATACTGCCACATTGAGGATTGGGCTTCCACATATGAATTTGGGGCAAGGGGATACAAACATGCAACCTATAGCAATAAACCATAAAATATTTTTGTCCCCCTTATCAAACTCAGCTCTGAAATCTGTTGAAAACTTGATTTTTCCGCCACCTAATAACAATTCGATTTTTAAAATTTCAGTGTTCCCCCAAAGGGAAGTTAAACATTTGAATTAATCAGAAACTTCTTAGTAATCAGGTGTTTAAACAATGCCCTGTCCTGTGATTTAAAGTAGTGCTTGTCTGACATTTCTCAGGGCCACTGGACAGCGTGAAATACTCAGAAAGCTCCCAGGGACAGCCGTTCTATAGCTATTCTACACAAGTGACAACCACGTTCCTTGAATTTCCAGGAAAACATGTTTTTTTTTTCCCCTATTTCATTGTGATATACTTAAGCAACTTCTAAACCAAACAGTTTGTGCCCAAGGAATTTCTTGTTTTCTGCCAAGAAGGCAGTTAGGGGACATGAGGACCAACTCCACAGTCACAGGTTAAATAAATGATGACTGCACCTCACAAAGGTGCTAATGCAAACCACTCCACTCAGTCTCTGCAAAGTCCAAAACACATCTAGGAGCGTGGGATGTTTCTTCCGGGAAACTACTTTGCTAACATCAATGATTTGCAGGCATTAAATATACAACAGATAATTGTTCAAAGACATAAATATTCTTTCTCCCGCTCCTCCCCCCTCTCCTCCTGCCCCCATCACCCCCTCTGCACAAGTACCTCACTGAATGTGTGGTGCCCTTTTATCTATTATTAAAATGATGACATAAAATGAAGGAGAATAATTCAATAATTTGGCCTATAAAAATGAAATGGACTGGGGCTTCCATGCGCTGGATCGCGGGATAACACGCTTTGCTCTTCCCAGGACGTCACTGCATTATTCAGCCTGCCCGTGTCATGCCTTCCTGCACCTTCCTCCTGCTGGGCTTGTTCCCAGCCCTGGGCTCAGGACCGCTCTGCAGAGGCCCGAACATGCCAGAAAGTGTGTGCGAGGGAACCTGCATCAGTGGCCTCTTCCCACATTATGGTTATTTTAATAAAGGCAATTCGCGTACAGGGAGGGGAAAAGAAAACCTCAAACTATACAAAGAAATGTTTAAAGTAAAAAAGGACCATTCCCTCTCCCCCCATTCTCAGTCCTTTGCAGAAACAACATTTTCAATATTTCTTGCACATCCTTCCAGTAAAATATTAATGCTTGTAACTGCATATATTTGCATATGCTGTTAAAATATTCAATTAGTCATATTTTATATATATACTATTCTAGACTTTTAACATAGGTTGAAGATCATTTCATATCACATAAATCTCTATTATTTATATTTTACTTTTTTATTGTGGTAAAATATACATAAATTGTACTATTTTAAGCATTTTAAGTGTATACTTCAATGGCACTTCACAATGTTGTATAACCGTCACCACTATCTAGTTCTAGAACTTTCTCTTCATTTCAAACAGAAACTCTGTACTCATTAAGCAATAACCCTCCATTTTCCCCTCCACCCAGCCCCTGGTAACCTTTTTCTACTTTCTGTCTCTACAAATTAGCCTACTTACCTGAAGTAAGTGGGATCATACAATGTGTCCTTTTGTGTCTGGTTTATTTCACTTAGCATAATGTTTTCAAGCTTTATCCATGTTACAGCATGTACAGAATTTCGTTCCTTTTTAAGGCTGAATAATATTTCACTGTATGGATGCACCACATTTTGTTTATACATTCACCTGTTGTGAATACTTGGTTGTTTCCATCTTTTGGTGACTGTGAACAATGCCATTAGTATACAAGTATCTGTTGAGTCCCCGCTTTTAACCATATTAAATATGAATATGTAGCTAGGAGTGTAATTGCTGGATCATATGATAAGTCTATGCTTAACTTTTTGGGGAACTGCCACACCATTTTCCACAGTGGCTGCACCATCTTACATTCCCACCAGCAATGCACAGGGTTTCCATTTCTCCACCTTGTCCCCAACACTTGCTATATTTTCCTTTTTTTAGATAATAGCCAACTTAGTGGGTGTGAAATGGTATCATGTTATGGTTTTGATTTGTATTTCTCTAATGACGAATGATGTTGAGCATCTTATTTTCATGTGCTTATTAGCCATTTGTTTATCTTCTTTGGAAAAATATCTCTTCAAGTCCTTTGTCCATTTTTGAATTGTTTGTTCTTTTTGAGTTGTACCTTCTTATTTTTAAGTAAACTTCTTAAATTGAAACATTACATATATAAACTGCCAAAATCATCAATGTAGAACTTAATGAATTTTCAAAGTGAATACATTCAAATAATCACCACCACCTCTGTCAAGAGATAGAATATTACTCAGCATCCCAGAAGGTTCTCTCAGGCCTCATCCCAGTCATTACTTACTCCCAACAAAGGTCGCCCTACCCCAATTTCTATCACTGTCATTTAGTTTTGCATGCCCTCGGGCTCTAGACATCTGGAATCATATATGGTATGTCCTACAGGTTGAGTATCTCTCATCCAAAATGCTTAAGACTAGAAGTGTTTCAAATTTTGAATTTTTTCAGATTTTGGAATAGTTGCATCATACTTACTGATTGAGCATCTCTAATCTGAAAACCCAAAATCCAAAATGCTCCAATGAGCATTTTCTTTTGATCACCATGTCAACACTCAAATTTTGTATTTTAGAGCATTTCAGATTTTGGAGTTTTGGATTAGGGATATTCAACCTTCTCTTCTATGTCTGGCTTCTTCGACTCAACATTATGAACACTGTGTTTGTGAAATGCGTCTATATTGTTGCACAGAGCAATTTATTCATTTTCATTGCAATAGTATGTCTATTCTATAATTTATTGATCCTATCTCTGATTTTTGGATATTTGGATTATTTCCAGTTTGGGATAATATAAATATGTAGAGCAGTTAGGAACATTCTTAGAACACCTTTTGGTGATTACATGCATGCATATCTGTGGGGTGTACACACAGGAGTGCACCTGCTGTGTTATACGCCATGCATTTTTTCAGCCTTAGCAGAAGCTAATAGTTTGCAAAGTGGTTGTACTGATTTGTACTCTAACCAGAAATATAATTACCCAGAATAAATGTCCCAATTAATTTTAGTAATCCATAGTATAGATGTGCATAATTAAACTCTCTGGTCTCCTACTGAAAAACATTTAGGTTATTTGCAATTCTTAAATTTTTATATTTTGCTATTATAAACAATGTTGCAATGGGCACCCTTGCACATATACATTAGCAAAATTTTACAAGCATGACCATAGAGTAAATTTCTAGCAGAGTACTTCTTTGTCAACATGTCTGTGCACTAAACATTTTGGTAGACATTACCAAATTACCCTTCCAAGTGGTTGCAAACATTGCTACTCCCACTAGCATTGTGGGATTGACTGCCAAACATTGCCACCCTCCCCTGTCCCCAACAACACTTAATTTAATTATTTCCAATTTGATAGGTGAACAATGGCATCTCTTTCTTGCTCTGATTTGCATTCTCTAATTATGGAGTGAGGTTCTCGCTTTCATTTTTAACCTGTCGCTGCAGTCAGTGACTGGAGGAGTCAGCTGTTTAAACCAAAGTTAGAACAAGAAGCTTCCTTCTCACCCGACCAGGAACCTGTCCATGCAAGACAAATGGTAAATCTGACTCAAATTTGGCTGTTGGGCTATAAAGTTATCAGCAGCATCCAGGGCATATCACAACTTCACACTTGCCGTTATAATTCTTAGCGTGCCAGGTGCGAGTTGGCATCTCGGTGGTCAGCGTGGCTCTCACGTGATTGGCCGCTCGTTCTTGCCCCGTCTTTCTCCTAAGAGCTGGTTTGTCGTGTCCACTGAGGAAGGAGATGATCACGGCTCCACCACCGTCAGCCGCATGCCTTGTGAGAGGACTCATCTGGGCTGTCGAAGGTCTTCACATCTTACTTTGACCAAGAAAGTTTGAGCTCTGAATTCTCCCTGTGGTTGGGTAACACATCTCTGTGAAGACCCTAAGGGTAAGCCCCAGGCTAGCTGGTTTTCAGGAAACATGGAAGGCTTCCCTATCATTAGGGCCACAGTAACAAATGACCACAAACGGGGTGGCTGCAAAACCAGAAATGTGTTTTCTCACATTCTGGAGGCCAGAAGTCTGAAATCAAGGCATGGGCAGGGCTGCATTCTCTGGAGAATCCGTTCCAGGCCTCTCCCCCAGCCCCTGGTGTTGCCAGCAAGCCCCGGCATTGCCTGGTTCGCAGCTGCGCAGCTCCGATCTCTGCCGCCACCATCACCACGCTGTCTTATCCCTGAGCACGTCTGGGTCCAAGTTTCCCTCTGCTTATAAGGACACCAGGCATACTGGATTAGGGCCACCCTAACAACCTCATCTTAGCTTGCCTACGTCTGCAAAGACCTTATTTCCAAATAAGGTCACATTCACAGGAACTAGGCTTAGGACTTCAACATATATTTTTGAGGGGACACAGTTCAGCTCACAACAGCTGCCTAAATCTGGAAACTTGCCTCCAAAATCTCACCTTTCCAGCCCACTTCTTGTCATCAAATGACCTGAGTCATTTTTCTAAGTTATGTCTTGCTACTCCCTGCCTGGGAAATCCGTCACCGCTCCAGCCATCTGCAGAATCAAATCTGAACTCCTTTGCACGGAAGCCCCCCGCATCTGTCCCTTTCTCACTGCTGTCTCTTCTGTCACCACTTCCCCATCATGTGCCCTGCACTTTCCCAAACATACCCTGCACTCTTTTATTTCTATGTCCAGAACATTCTTCCCTCATGTATTCTACCTCCTGAACTCTTATTCGTCCCTCAAGCCATCCCCGAAGTGCTACCTCCTCCAGGAAGCCTGCCCCAAGCCTCCCTGTCAGTTAATCTCTTCTTCTATAATCCAGAACCCACTCCTTGTATTACCTCCTTCTGCCTATAGCCAGGTCTTGAGATGTCCACTTTCCCAGGGCATCTCTCTGAGCCAGGAACCTTAGCCCGTATGAGTGAGTTCCTAGCACATAGCAGGTGCTACCAAAGTTTCTAGAAGAGACACATGGATGATCGTTTAAGGACAGCGGTGTGAGTCTCTAATTGTTTGCAGCAGAGTTGAGTTGGCACATCCCCATGTCAGATGATCAGGAAAACGAATAGGGACCCACTTTGAGCAAACTCTTTTCCCTACTGAGGAAACAAAGACTCCCTGGGCCTACGTTTGGCACAACAACTGAACACGGCACTGACTCATCTATCCCCACTCGGAGGACATCCCAAGGTCCTAGCACAGCATAGTCAGTCCCTGGAGAGGAGTGTCTGTTCAATCAGTTAATCCCTTGCCTACCGAACCAGACCTAGGCTTGCTGGTGCTTGTTGGTGGTCTGACTTGGAACAGGTCTTAGATAAATCTGCAAATATTAAGCACTTAGCACAGTGGCCCTCAAAGAGTGGTGGCTGTTGGTACTGGGTTTTGTTGTTGTTGTTGTTGTTTGGTTTTTGTTCTTTTTGAGATAGGGTCTCAATCTGTTGCCCGGGCTGGAGTATGGTGGCATCATCATAGCTCACAGCAGCCTCAAACTCCTGCACTCAAGTGATCCTCCTGCCTCAGCCTCCCCAATAACTGGGACTACATGGGTACACCACCACAGCCCAGATAATTTTTTTATTTTTTTGTAGAGATGGGGCCTCGCTCTTGCTCAGGATGGTCTCAAACTCCTGGCCTCAAGCAATCCCCCCACTTTGGCCTCCCAGAGCCAGGCTTACAGGCATGAGCCACCACCCCCAGCCAGATTTTGGTATTTATTACTACAAGGAATGTGAACTTGACTCAAACTTGGTCTGAAAGTGCATTTCTTTCAGAGGTTGAATTGAGTTCCCTGATGAGCACCAAAAATGTAGCAATTTCATGGTATTAATTGGGGAGAAATCTGAAAGCATGTTCCCAGAGGGGTTAGTGGCACAAAACTCAGAAGCAGCTTCTTCCTTAGTGCAGAGTGGCCACAGGGTACGGTCAGGAAAGGCCTGAGAGTGCGGAAGGACCTGCGGTTTTCCACGCCCTTCCTGTGCTCCTCTCCCTGCTATCGGCTCTTTGCCAGTGTTTCCCGTCTCAGCCAATGGCCCCACTGTCCAACCTGGTATATCAAGTCAGGAGCTTAAATGTCACTCTTTACCCTGAACCTCTCCATCACCTCCCTTTCTAAATCTAAAACTTGTCAGCTGCATCTCCTGGATTGCTTTCAAAGGCCCAGTTATTTCCACCACCATCTCCATTCAAGTTCTCCTCTCTCCCTGGTTTCCTGCTGTGCTCCCATTTCCACATCTGCCCCCCCTGCCCCCGCCACACCGCAGCCAGCGGGTCCCTGTGAGATGGGATCAACTGTGTTTAACACCCACATGCACAGACAGTCATTCTTCAAACCCTCTAACGATTTCTCATTGGAATAAAAACAGAGCTTCCCGGCCATGCCTACCAGACGCCACCCCCCATCTTGACTTGCTCACCCCTCACCCACTGCCACACTGGCCTTTTCTCAATTCCTGGAACGTGCGAGCTCCTTCTCACCTCAGGGCCTTTGTCCTTGTCCCTCCATCTTTTTGGAATGTTCTTCTCTCACCTGGAACCTGGTGTCAAGTCAGGGTTAGCCACCCTCACCCTTCCAGTCTCCCTGCAAGCATCACGTCCCCCAAAGCCTTCCCCAGCCCTTCTGCACAGGTCCGAACTCCCACGCACGCCCTCCAGCACCCCAGGCTTCTCCTCGTTTCCATTTCAGTGTTTCCCTGCGTGACTGTTTGCCATGCTGAAGGCCCACGGGAAAGGCACCACGTTTCTTCCTGACGACGGTGCTCTCCTGACCTAGGTCAGGGCCTGGCATGTCATGTGTGCACAGTAAACATTTGCCGAACGGATTCATGAGGAATTAGGAATGAACGAATGAGTGCCTTTGTCGTTGCCCATGTGCCCACTCGACTGCAGTTCTGTATCCTGCACCACAGAGCAGGGAAGACGACTGGCTTTAGATCACATGTAAGGAACTTGTCGTGCAGGAGTCTCGGCGGGGCAACCACTGCGGCCACCGGGACAGCGAGCGAGTGAACAGCCAGGGCTGCCTCCCCCCACAAAGGCACCAGCTGCAAATGCTCCCCAAGTAACTTACGTGAAACTGTTCAGGGAAGGTATTTGTGCTGATTTGTCCACTGGAACACTGGAAAGTGCCTGCCAAGAATAACGGTTTCCATTTCAGCACAGGCAGTGCTTCTTCCAGCAAAATTACCCACTGGTCTGGCTGCCTCTGCAGGCACCTGTTTGAAGACAGAGAAACAATGGCAACGAAGTAGAAAATGACCTTTTATCCCCCCTCATTTACTATGCCAAGTGAACACACAGCCGTTCAACTAAAACCCAGGCAAGTAATTCAGACAGAAGTGAAACTAAGAGCAGCACTGGTGACAACGGTGCCGTTTACTGCATGCCGGGCACGGCGCAGGACACCCCCTAGGTACACCCTCATTTAATTCTCACCAACACCCTCCAGGTGTGGGCTCCATTATTATCTCCCTTTGACAACAGAATGAGCGGCTCGGGGAGGTTAAATGATTCAGCAAGAGTCCACAGCAAGGAAATCACGCAGCCCAGAGCTTCGGACCTGCGCCTGTGTGACTCCAGCAGCGTGTTCTTGTGGACTACAAACCAAGTAGCGTCCCCACAGCCCCAGCTCCCCCACCATCTGGCCCAGTCCTGCTACAGCTAAACAGAGGAAGCAAACCCACGTCTGAATGCCAGCTATGAGACTGCAAATGCAGATGATCCTCACAAAAGCCCTGTGGGGTACATACAGTACTATCCAATTTTGCAGACGGATCAACTGAGACCTGGGCAGGTTAATTGCATGCCTATGTCACTTCATTAGGAAGTGCCCATTCAGGCATGTGAACTCAAGACTCTGGCTTCAGAATTCCTGAAGACTCCCTTTCCCCATATAATGCGCCTCTCTTCTGCTTGTAGCCAGTATCACTCTCTCCCCAGCAGAGGTTCCCAGCAACACCTAAGGAAAAGGGATTAGGGAACTGAGACTCAGCTTGATGGAGGAACTGGGTTTTTTTTTGTTTGTTTGTTTGTTTTTTTGTTTTAAAAACCCAGCCAGGTTTCTTGGCATTCATGGCAGGTGCTGAATGCAACAATTACTCTCCTCTCTTTCCAGAGATGCTGAAAACATACAAAGTCAGAGATCATGTAGCAAAATAAAGACACTATTGAAATCACAGATCTGATTTAATGTTCTATAATATATCTGATCATTTTGAGGGGATCAGAAACCATAAAAGAATTCTTCTATCAAATCTGCAGGCTTCTCCAAAACACAGCCACTGCTGAAACTCTGAAAATAAACCCCAGATACCTAAAACATTCCCCCCGACCCCTGGAAGTTCTAGAAAATTGCCAGGTTTCATTGGAGACCTCTGTCAGTCCCCAGACACTTCAGAGCCCGAGGACGCCCTGGGATAATGGTTCTCTGAGCCATTTAAATTACATCTGCTGAGAAAGGAGAGTCACCAGAATACAAGTGAGAAACTCCATCAGCGTTTCCCTGACAAGAGACCTCTTCCATCACGACTTCAATTGTTCTCCCAGCATTTCTAATTAAAATGCAATCACTTTTGCATTGGCCCACAAAAGACAGGATCCTGGAAACAACTCTTTCTACATAAAAATAAAAATGGCAGAATTTTAAGAGATACAATCTGCAGTTAGATGTGCGGGATTTGGGCAGCAGCCATCCATATGTAAAATCCCACACTTTTCTGACCATCACACCCCAGAGCCTTTCTCAGGTGGTCAAGGAGGGTGTACACAGCTGTCCACTGCAGTAGACTACACGCTGACAAGAATCTTGGTCTAAAACAGAGCTTGGCATTTAATAAATGCTTAGTATTTATTGAATGATTAAATAACAAAAGTGGATACAACCCAAATATCAATAGGGAATGGTTAAATGAGTTAAGGCCTACCCAGACAATGGATCAGAGGTTAACTATAGAAAACAGAAGCCAACATGTAAGCTACTCATCGGATACTCCTAAGGGCAAAGGGAACACCTCACATCATCACTTTTTTTGCCAGAATGGAAAGGACAAAAGCCATGGGGCAGGGCGGGGGTGAGGAGAGAGGGAAAGGGAAAGAGAAAGAGAGAAAGAAAGAAGAGAGAGAGAGAGAGAGAGAGAGAGGCTGGCTAAGTGTCTGGAAGTGCACACTGTTAGCAGTGTTACATCTAGGGAGCTGAACTAGAGGAAAGGATTCAGGAAATGGAGACTTCAACTATTTACTTTATACTCTTCTGCTGGGTTTGAATTTTTAACAATCAGTGTGTATTAGTTTTGTAATGAAAAAGTAAATCAATAATGCAAAAAATAAAGTCTGTTGCCTGTCGACTTATAAATTGAGATCGCAGCTACACAAGCTTCCAATTCTCTGAAATTGTAGCCTTCATTGGCATCAATCTGTCTTTCCTGAGGTCCTGGGGCTCTGGGTTTGACTGTGCAGCCAGGCTCGGCCATCAACCACTGGACAAGGGTGACAGGCAAGCAGGGGTGGAGTCAGAGGTTTACAGCACAAAGGCTGGGCCCTGCCCAATCACGTTGCATGAAGCACCAGAAATTAAAATATCTACCTGAAATAATTAGAACAGTCGTGTAGGTTACCTGTCATGGGAACTTTGAGATAAAGCTCTGGAGTGGGAGCCACCAGCAGTTCTACAGTAAACACCTGGCATCCACTGGGAAGCAGCTTATGATAATAAACACAAATGCCTATTCACCTGGGGGGTCCCAGGCTGCAACCTGTGGCTGGGGCTAAGAAGGACGTCAGAGGCAGGAATTGGTGGCTCTGCAGGCTACTTCCATCTCTTCTTTTCTCTTCTTTTCTATCTCCTCTAGACCCTTCCAAGGGCCTTTCTTCCTTCTAACCCCAGTCCCCAGGGGTTAATGCCGCTTTGCTCTTTTCTCTTCAGTTACCTTTCCTAACTCCATCTCTTGGGGTTCTTCTCCCCATCCCAATCTTGGCTCTGGAATAAAAGACAAGTGCCCTACTTCTTAGATCTTTAAAATAAGTACTTCGGGATCTCTGTTTATTTGAAGAGGGACAGATAAGCAATTACAAAAATATACACGTAGATGATTTACAAAACCATTAGCGTGGTTCCAATTTGGGTACTCACCAAAAACACCCTAGAAGCTTGTAAAAGTCTCCAACCTTTAAGACTTCTAGGGTTGATATATGTCCAGATAAAATTTATCAGGTACATTTAAATTTTTTTTTCACATGTACTTTAGTTTGTTGAAATCGCTGGGAGAGTTTCTAAATGCACCGAAGTGGAAAGTTAAAACAAGACTGACAGTCCAATTAATCTCATCCCTGTGATAAGATGAGCAACCAGAAAAGAGCAGGAAATAAGTGGAGGACTCAAAGAAGAAACAAGTTTGGACATTTCCATGCCTAATATTTAGCTTTAAGTGTTTTAGAAAAGATTCCAGAAAATATTCTAATTAAATACCAATTGTACAGTCCATTAGTATGTATTAGAGATATGGCTCATTGGCATCTTCTTAGAAATCCATAATTCAATTTTTAATATTTAGAAATTACAGAGAAAAAGAGACAATACAATTCTCCTGTCATTATATGAAACTGAAACACCAAAGACATTAACACACAGACCAAATCGTAGCCAAATGGAAAATGCTATTGATGGCAGATAGAAGAACCTAACATTAAAAAAGCAGTCCACGACAGCTCCTGGGGTTGTTACTGGAAGCTCGGCACTTGTCCTTGAGGCTGCATCAGAAGAACAAGAACAAGTGGTTCCAGGAGAAGGAAAGAGAAGTTTATTACTTTTATGGCAAAGGAGGAAAAATGGTAGACTTTCTGTCTCTCAAAATCTAAATTTCCTGAACATCAGCAGAAATACAGAGCTTTTAAAGGGAGGACTCTCAGTTCTGGGCTATTGTTGCTAACTATTCTAATCATCCCATCTCTGCCAAAGACAGAGCCTATGATTTCTGCCTACCTGGGGAGCTGGTGCCAGCCTGGGGTGGCTGTGCTATCTCCTGTAACACAAAGAACAAAAAAAATGACCCTGCCCCTCCCAACCACCAGCCTAAGGCAGGGATGCAGGTTTTAGTTCTCAAGATATTTTAAGAAAAAGAAAATATTTTTGACGTTTTTTTGTTTTTTTTTTTCCAGGCCGTTCCCTATGTTACAGTGTCACAGCTGGAGGAGTTCTCCTGAGGTCCTTCCTATCTGCATCCTCTCCAAGCATCTGCTGTGGTGCAGGCTGAGAACAGAGTTCATCAGGAAGGGGAAGCAGAGGAAGATGGCAGCCCCTAACCCAGGCTGTGGGCAGAGGATGCAAGACAGGAGGGGAACAGTCCAGGGACCATGATCGTCCACTTGGCCACCTATAGGAACCGATTCTGGAGAACCAGGAACACTTAGAACTTATCAAGAGCCCACTTGGGAGGGGTACCAAAGGCTTCTGATGGCCTCTTCCCTGGACAAAGTACTAAAGTTTCTTTGATTTGCAAGGCGTAGATCAATTCTAGCTGGATGGGGGAATAAGGGGAGATGAAATTGGAAGGATGCTAAGGTACCTCATGGAGAAGATAGGAACCAGGGAGTTGTATAACTAAGGAGCCTGAGGCTTTCTCTCTGAACCTCCACCATTGCTCATCCAACACTGAGATGCAATTCTGACACGGACCATCCAGAGTCAGCACAGACTCCATAGGTTAAGGGCTCAGTCTCTGACAAGACTGCCCTCACTTCAGATACCAGCCACAAGTTCAGGGATCCCAGGCCACCTCACCAATCAGCTACAAATTTAGAAGTTTCCCACCATCACCTCAGGTTTGATAATTCACTAGAATAACTCAGAGAACTTTGGAAAGCACTATACTTACAACTGAAGTTGACATACACAGTGAGGTCTGGGAGGGTCTCAAATGCAAAGCTCCTGTGCCCTCCCCCATGGCATTAGGGCCTGTCACTCTCTTGGCACATCGATGCATTCACTAACCAGAAAGTTCACTTGAGCCCCAGCATCTGGAGTTTTCACTGGGGTTTCATTTTGTGGCATGATTGATTGAACCTCTGGCCCCCTGTCCCTCCCCAGCGGTCAGGCTGATAGCACGTGCCTCAAAGACCCAACCCTCTAATCACATGGTTGGCCTTTCAAGCGTGACAAGTCCCCACCTTGAGTCATCTTAGCATGAACTCAGATGCAGTCCACAGGCCCCTTGTGAAGAAAAACAAAGACACTCACATCATCTGGGATATTCCAAGGATTTGGACACTTCCTCTCAGGAACTAGGGACACAGGTCAAATTCTTTATCTTCATGCCCTGCTTCTGATTCTGCATTTGTTTTCTCAAGAAAACAAGTATAGTTGGTCCAGGTTGGGTCCAGAATCCACTCTTGGTATAATAACCCATAAGACCCAAGGGGCAGAAATTGAGCTCCTGGTTTACACCACCGTGAAGGACATTTTGGGGAGCAGCAGGCAGACCCCTCTTCCCACAGGTGTCTACAAGGCCCTCATCAGTAGCATCAGATCAACAGCAACTGGAGACCTGGAGACCTGGGTTCTAGTCCCAGCTATTTCCTTGACGAACAAAAGAGGCAATTTGTATGTTTCCAGTGGAAGAATTGAATGTATCCTTGAAACACTGGCAGGGTTGAGACAAGCATTATAAAATCTGTCAATAATGTGACAGAGAAGCCTGTGATGGGTGGAACAATATATTTCATTAAAATGACATCATTTTCTTCAAGTAATTGAACTTTTCTTCAATCTTGCCAGAATAATAGCAATAATCTATTGATTATTTGAAGTTCAGAAATGATATTAGACCCTCAACTTCATAAAATAATTTAGGAAAAATTATATTTAGGAAACATTCATCACTCTGAAGACTCTAAATTTAAAAATAGTCAAAGACGAAACAAAAAAGGTTGGGTATGTCTGAAATACTGAAATAATTGTGTTATTTCATACAAAAGGCAAGCTGAAAATATGAGATGGCAGCGTCCTGCCAGAACACACGGAGGCAGATTATTATCACACAAGAATGGAGAAATCCCATCGAATTGCTAACACCTGAAGACAGAACACTCTGTGGTTTTGACTCCTGTTAATCATCCATCCCACAGAAACTGCTCTGCATGGTCGGTTTACAAAGTGAGTTGATAAGGAAGCTTTTAGAACAACTGGACAGAAACACTTGATGCTCAGAATCTTGTTATGTTTTATGACACGCTTTCCCTTTCACACTTGTCAAGTTCAACTGGAAGAAAAGATTGATGCCCGTGCGCTACCCCAGGCAGCCCCTCAGCTCATCCAGCACTGACTTAAACTCTGCGTTGTAATGTGGGAGGAGCCAGGCCCTGTGTCTAGTCTGGCTCTAGGCCGCATTTACGCAGTTGGTGAGATTTATCTCCAAACAGATAGTCATATCCCCTTTCTCCTTTTAGCAGACAGGCTGACCCTAAGCTGTGCACACAAAGTAAAATGCATGTAGGGAAGAGTAAAGCGATTGCAGAACACCAGGAGGTCAGTGGGCTCTGCTATGCCTTGACCATGACATTTAACTGAAAGGATTGTTTATCCCAGTGACCCGCAATGCACAGGTCGCAGACCTGAGGGCACATGGGAGTAATTTCACAGCATCCATGAACACGTGGCAATAAGACTGCCATTCTGATCTTTATTTAGTTCCCATAAAAAATAAAATGATGCCAGACTTATGCCTGCAGGTGCTATTAAGATTAAATACTTTTTTAAAAAACCTACCTTAAAGGTGTTCCTCACATTATCCACAGCATTTTGTCATTATATCTGTTCTCAAATAACAGATAGTAAAAGTACTACCATAGAATATCTGTTGACGTTTTCGCCATTAAAATGGGTGTTCCTCAGTCCCCTCAAAGTTGGGAATTGCTTGTCTAATTCACATGTTTGGGTGCCCCGCAAGGAGGCTTTATTCAAAACCCCAAGTACTTAATCCACAAGCAGAGAACGGAACACGTAGCGAACCACTCTGGGAAGGGGCTGGAGAGTTAGGCTTCAAGCTTACGGGTTGGGGGACAGTAAGTATACGTAGGAAAGACCCCCACAGACTCCCAACCCAACCCAATTTAAAACAGGAATGGTTTTAAAAAACAGTAGCAAGTACCTCTTATTTTTTTTCTGAGCAAATGTTCACAGCTGTTCAACTGGAAGGATTCAGGCCTAGTCATTCATTTGTTCAGGAAACATGTAGAGGTGACTTCCCCGCATGCACTTTATTGCAGAAATAGGATAGCTAAGAGTTGGGCTCTGCCCTCGAGGACTTCCATCTGGTGGAAAAGTGCAAGAGTACAAATGAGCATGCAATTATGTACTCATGTAATGAGCAGATTTCCAAATGAGAAAGTGGTAAGCCCTCAATAAGAGAAGTACAAATGGCATGTTCCAGAAAACCAGAAGACGGAGAGAGATTTGTAGCTGCTGTAGATCAGGGAATACTGCCTGGAGAAAGCAACATTTGACCTGGTCAGCGAAGATCGTTTCATTTTGCTGCTGGGGGAGGAGAGTGTCAGGTCTTAGGCAAAGTGCAGTACTGAGACCTGAGAGCTGTACGTGCTTCATGGAGCATGGACTTGGAGCCAAGACAGGTGCCAGAGTGAATGGTGTCCTTGCTTTTCCCTTAATCACTGTGGGCTGTGCCATGTCCACCCAGGCGATGACATGGAAACCAAGGCTAGATCCACATGTCACTAAGGGCTCCCGGCGCCTCACCAGCCTGTGGCTACAATGAGGGTCACATAAAGGGCATCAGCCCCGGTGTTGCTGGCTCCTTTCCCACATGTGCACCAGTCCCCTGAGAAACGCATGTATGTTCACACACAGGTATGTACTCATACACATGCATACATACATGCACTCTTGAAGAGTCACCAGGGAGTCTGCACACTGGCTCAGGATTCTTCGTGCCGCTGCTCTGTCCGCCCATGCAGGCCAGTGTCCACAGTGCAGCTGACGCTGGCATCAAAGGGCAGCGCCTCCACTCTCCCAGTGCCGCTGGCCTTGCGAGCTGTGCCCAGCTGCCTTTCCTACTCTGAAGCTATGCTGTGCCCCTTGCCTAGGTGGAGAGTGTCCCCTTTTCCCCATGTGTTGGGGGGCACCCACCCAAAGTCACGCCATGGTGTCTGTCACTTGTCATCTCACTCTCTCTAGAGGACTCAGACATAGTCCTTGGGGTCAGATCAGGACCACCGATGTCCTGGACTCACCCCATCCCAGTCTTGTTTCCTCCATACAGGACCTCCCTTCTCAGCTGAACACACAGGTCAATGGCCTCCTGGGCGTAGGTGGTTCAAAGGTGAATTACAGAGAAACAATGGGGACCCCAGAAGGAGTGGGAGACGCCTCCCTTCCCTTTGTCAGTTCAGGTCGCTCACTCCTTGGTCCTGATAGACTCTAAGGTTTGGGGAGGTGGCCGTGCACTGATGCTCATCAGTCCGTCTTTAGGTGACGCTAACGTGCATCTGAGGCCGAGGACCACTGCCTAGGTGCTGCTTACTGCCAGGAGGACGTCAGCATATTCGCAAGCCCTTCAGAAAAAGAAAACGTATTGCAAATACCAAGGCTTTTCTTTTTTTAAACCAACTAGCCATCGTGTTGAAATATTAAATTTGGGCTCAAGATCTAGTAGAGTTTGGGGCCCAGTAAGTTCAGTCTTCAGCTGTTTCTGAACCAGGCAGAGGGAGTGAGGTCTCCGCGATTGTCCCAGGGCGCTTGCCTTGCTCTCTGCATTGCTTCACCCACGTCACGGTCATACTGAAGACGGCGGAAACGCAGACTCATCTCACAGATCTCGGCTGGGGGAACAGCGCTCACATGACCGACGTGGTAAAGACTGAACTAGCCTGAGGACCAGCAGAACGTGAGAGCTTCGGGGGACCCAGGGCAGAATCCTTCCTCAGGGCCATTCACATTCTCGTGAGCAACCCATCCGCCATCCCGGGGCGCTGGCCAGGCCGTGCCCACATAGCTCCTGCAGATGCCGTTGCCAGTTTCCTTTCAGCATCCATCCATCTCAAGAAGAGCAGAAGAGAGCCTCCTCGACATGCTCTATTAGGGACCCCAGGCAGATACTCCTTATCTTTCATGTTTCACAGATTCCTAGTCATCTTCAAGATGGAAGCAGAAAAAAATAGCCCCTTCTGACTACTCAAATACTTACTTTTTTTAAAAATAATGTTTTATGAGACACGGTATTTTAAAATAGCACCCAGAAATCAGCATTTTTAAATTTTATAACCCCATTATTCAGAGTTTAAAACCATGCCCACAAAGAATTTCCTTGCTCCAAGTGGCTCAAAGAGCCATTAGAAGTGGATCTTGTTCTTTTAACCTTCTTGTAAGGACTTCTCTATTGCTGCTCAAATCTGTGTTAATAGCATAATGGCTCTATACTGCCAGCTAACGCAATGCATTATGAACTATGGAGAACTGAGTAATTTTCAGATTATGGGACTCAAATCTATTTTTAATGGGCACCTAAACTTATATTTATATAATATTACCATGTAATAAATCATAGAAATGACCCAGAAGTTTTTAAGTACATATTTGAAAACTCTTAACAGCTCCAGAAACCCCAATAAATCTGATTGTACAAATTAACATGTAATAATTCATTTGACTTACACAAGAAAAATGTAGTTTAAATGCTTATGAACAAAAAAAATACATCTATATAATAACCTTTGAGTTCATTTGTCAAAAGGAGAAGAGGGAAAAAAAAGATGTGCTGAAAAGTCTGTTGACTTAATTCCATTTCCCATAAATGAGATTTTTTTGTAGCAAAAAAGAGACTCTGCTTTGAGAAGAAAATTTGAGTTAATTATCCAGATAATTTTTTTTTCTCTTTGCATGTCTGTAATACTTTTAGTAGTAGTTATGGAAGGGGATATCAACTAATGCTATTTTCTTATGAGCCCTTAAAAAATAACATCAACACATAGGTAGCAAAAACATTCTGAGCTCTTTGTTTTTTTTTTTTTCTTTTTGAGTAGACCTGATGTTTCTGTTTAAATCAACTACAAATTATGTACCTCCTGCCTTTGTAACATTACACACAAACATTTATTTTCTTCATCTCCTGTTTTATTTTTAGGGACAGCGTCTCGCTCTGTCACCCAGGCTGGAGTGCAATGGCTCCGTCATAGCTCACTGTAGCCCTGAGCTCCTGGGCTCCAGCGATCCTGCTTCTGCAGCCCCCCAAGTAGCTGGGACTACAGGTGTGCGCCGCCACACCTCGCTAATTTTTATTTTCTTTTTCTTTTTTGTTTCCTGAGAGATAGGGTCTCACTATGTTGCCCAGGCTGGTCTCGAACTCCTGGCCTCAAGTGATCCTCCCACCTCAGCTGCCCAAAGTGGTGAGATTACAGGCATAAGCCACCATGTCCAGTCCAGAAAATTTAAATTGAATTTATATTTATTTAGAATAC
Source organism: Eulemur rufifrons (assembly GCF_041146395.1). NCBI lineage: Eukaryota > Metazoa > Chordata > Mammalia > Primates > Lemuridae > Eulemur > Eulemur rufifrons. The sequence goes on along the minus strand of NC_091010.1, from coordinate 62,246,649 downwards.
CTAGATCATTAGGTCCATCTGAGGTAGAATGATTTGAATTAGTTACACAGCACAGGTACATCAGTTGCCTTTTTAGTGTTTGTGTCACTTTCTGTTCTAGAATTGTTCCAACTCTCAGAACAACCAGTTCCCACTGTAAGATTTTAGCATTTTCTTAACTCTCCATCCACAAAATCTGGGCTGCTCCCCACCCCCTATGTAAAGTATGAAATTGCTTCTGCTGATTGGAAACTGCCCTGTAATGAACTGTGGCTCATTAGCTGCAAATGGGCTTTTTCGGTGGCCTGGACTCGACTGCCCCCTCTCTGGGCTTGTTCCCGAGATGTTCCACCAGGACACTGGCAAGGCAAGCTGTCCTCACCCCATGGTCACCCCAGGAGAAGAACCTCGGCTTTATGTCTGGACAGTTTCTGTTGACCCCTCAGGATCTGTCCTTTCCCCTGGCCCCCAGCAGTGTGGTGTGTCCTGGAGGCTCTGCAGTGGACAGTGTCAGCTGGACCGCCACTTGGTTCCACCGCAGGAGGCACTGCCAGGACACAGAGGGAAGGAGGAAAGTGAAGTGGGGTGTCTATGTCCCTGGGCTCATTCGTGGTCTCTGCAGTTTGGCTGGGTCCCTCTACCAAAGGCCACATCCTGGTGCAAGGTCCCCTCCCCCAGCTTCGGCTCCTCCCTCCAGGTTCCACTCTTGCCCCCTCAAGCCAAGGGGTGGTAGGAATAAGTCTAGGGTCTTGCACCTTCCCTTGGCGTTTTCTCTTAACTCTGCTCACACCTTTATCAATAGCCTCTTTATTAAACACTCCCCATCTACTCTGTTGAAACAAACCTGCCTTCCTAGCTCCTGCTGGACCCTGGCCGACGCACTCCATGCACTATTTTCTTTGCAAGTGTGTATATATGGCCTCCAGCAAATCTCTCTGGGTACTATGTTTCCTCTTTTCCAGAGGTGAGGGGACATGAGGACACAGATGCCAGAGGGCAGGCAGGTGCCCCAAGCAGACAGTTATCAAAGCCAGTGGGGTAGGGAGGCAAGGACAGCGAGGTGGGGGGAAGGAGATGCTACCACCCTTGGGAACCTGATGGAATTCTCAAGTGTATGAATTCTGGAACGGATAGGAATTATGGAAGTAAGTCATAATTTTGGTATCATTAAGACGATGTAAAAAAAAAAAACCCACCAAATATTTTCCCATCAAGATAGAAAAGGAAAATGAGAAAAATTATGGGCGCTTTTGTAGAACGTAACTGACAATGATTCCAATCACATCAATTCTATTCAGGGGGTGCACTGGGTTGACAAGCATCCCCCCAAATTTACGTTCACCCAGAACCTCAGAATTTGACCTTATTTGGAAATAGGCTCTTTGCAGATGTAATTAGTGGTAAGTTAAGAGGAGGTTCTACTGGAGTAGGCTGGACCCCACTCCAATGACTGTTCCTATACGAGAAACAGGCACGCACAGGGACGACGTCCTCAGGAAGACAGAGGCAGGAACTGGGGTGATCCAGCTGTGACCCAAGGACACCAAAGACCTCCAGCAACCACAGGAATCTAGGAGGAGGCAGGGAAGGATCCTTCCCTGGAACTATGAGAGGGAGCCCGGCCCTGCCGCCAACACCTTGATCTCAACCCTGTGGCCACCAGAACTATTCAAGCATTTCTGCTGTGTTATGTACCCCGCCCCCAACCCCAGCTTGTGGTATTTTGTTCCTGCAGCCACAGGAAAGGGACAGGGGGCTGAGCGTCCTCTGCCACGTGAGCTTGTCAGCTCTCCCAGGACACGAAGCTCTCCTTCCTGTCGCCATCTATACTTCAGCCATTTCAGCACGTGCCTGGGATTGGTAACTGCTACATCTCGACAGTGTGCTTCTCCCCGAGAATTTCTCAGTGCCTGTGTGACACCCCCCAACAGCCTCTAACCTTCCCTCCTTTCCCTCGGAGTCTCCCACACCTCCCTGCTTTCCATGCAAGACCCTTTCCCCACTGCCTGAGAGAGGACAAACAGGGCCCCAAGAGTCCCATGAAAGAGAAACCACCATGCTCAGGTGCTGCCCAGGCGGCCCCTCAGGCCACAACAGCAGGCAGCACAGGTCACGTGTCACTGCATGTGATGGGTGTCACCACCTTTCCCAACATGTTAACCAAGCAAAGACGTGGGAGACTTTGAGGCGACATATTTTTCTCCTGAATTGTCACCTTGGCTCTGTGCTTCATGTTCAGGGCAGGAATATACCAGGACAGAAAGCAACCAGCCTGCAAGACTTCTTGACTTTTGTTTTCCCAAATCCCAGGCCCGCAGAGTTGGCACAGCTTGAGGAAGAGGAAGAGGGGCTCCGAGAGGTCGGGTGATCAAGGAGGGTCTTCCCACTGAAAAAGAAGAGGGTTTCCCAAGATGGGAAGGACAGCGGGATCTGACTCCCCCAGACAGACAGCCACACTCAGGAAGGACAGCGGATACAAGGGCGGCAGGAGTCCAGCCTCCCCACCTCCCCAAGCCAGCACAGAAATCCCTTTGGGCTTGAGCCTCGTCCACTTGGGAAGAGACAGGGCGAAAGACCCTTTCCTCTGTCTCCTGATCTGGTGACCACCCTGAGAGTGGGAGAATCCAAAAATGACAAAAATAGGATTTCTCCCAGCCTGGAGCTAAAAATGAGGTTTGAAATAAAAAACAAAGTGATATTTCTTATACGGCTGAGTTCATGGGCTGAGCATCATGCAGATTCCCTTCCCATCTCAGTGAGGACCGAGATGGTTGGAGAACAGGTGAAATTTACAGCAAATGTCATGGGAAGCCAGCATTTCTTCTTCTACCTATATAAGCAACAGAAATGTGGGCACATGTTCAACAGAAGACATGTTCTAGAAGGCTCTTTGGAACACTCCCCATAATTGGCCAAAAATTGGCAACTTCCCAATGCCCACTGCCAGTAGCATAAACAAACTGTAGAGCACACATACAGTGACATAGTGTCTGGCAATGAGAACAAGCTATTTACAATTGCACACAACACGGCAGAGTCTCACAAACAAAACCCTGAGTGAACGAGGCCACGTGTTCCATTCACGTAAACTGCAACGCAGGCACAAGAATCAACGCAGTTACAAGTCAGGAGAGGGGCTGCCTGCGGGCAGAGGTAGTGATTAGAAAGGAATACAAAGGGGTTTTGGGGGTGCCAGTTGGGGTTCGTAAGCATTCCCTGAACCAAGCTCTTATCATTTATGCACTTTTCTGTAATGTATGCATATTATTCATCAATACAAAAAAATTAAAGGAAAGAGTTTTAGGCATAGTGAGCAGATAGACATGGAGACAGAAAGACACACAGGAGAGATGGGGGCAGACAGGGACAGCAGGGACCTGCTTTAACAGACATTCCACTTTCTCTGAGATGGTGCCATCCTTGGGGTCCCAAATACGTTGGGATGGGGTGTGGGATGGGAGCGATGGATGCAATGTTGGAAATGGTTTCTATGGAAAAGGCTGGCACTTGGCAGGCAACCCACAAACACTGGTCCCAGCCTCCCCTCCCCCCATCGCCTGCTGACTAGGAACAATGGTGCTAAAAGTTTCAAGTTTTATAATGAGCAGAGCTGTGCAAACTCATAAATTCCTAGTGCATGAGAAAAGAACTTCTATAGCCAGAGACAAACATTTGCATCGGTTTGTTCCTGAGAGTGGTAAAATATATAGCTCGCAGTGTTTCTTGGGGGGAAAAGCCTGCTCACTCAGATGTTACAGCAATTTAATGACTGTTATAAATTGCTATTTTTTTCCAAAAACCATAATATTGCTGGAATCCAGTAGAAGCATAGAATACTGCGCTCAGGATAATTCCATTTTGGAAAGAAAGCTAGGCTGCTGTTACGTGCCCCCTCCCTGTCCTGATGAACTAATCAGCATCCCACCCAACGCCGCATGTGCACAAACGGGTCTTCAGACTTTTTAACTAAGACTCGCCGGGGGCTTTTCAGTGGCCTGGGAAATATTATTTTGGTGGAGGACCCACGAGCCCCTGAAGGACATGACCGTGAATTATTAATTGCTGGCATTAATATACACAAGAAGAGTTTATATTTAGAAGTGACCCTTATTACTTCTTAAGCATTTTTCTCCTTGATTTATTATTCTCCCTTACAAGAATGCATGTTTGTAATCTGCATTACCAGTCCTCTAATGATGCTGTGTCAGACCCAAATGTCACCTCATTATTTCTGACACTCACAGAACCCACGACAGTAGAAGCCAATTATAAACTAGAGAAATCCCTAGAGACCTTACCTGCTACGACAGCTAATAAGCTTCAGCGTCGTCACCCTGGGAGGTGGTTGCCCCACACAGTGGGCATCTGTGCATATCTGTCCCGGGCACTGGGCCCCTCGGCGCACAGGGGTAAAGAGATCTAGCTCGGCATGGCTGGATGTGGAAAAACCATTCTGAACATCCTGGCAAAAAGCTATGGGATTTGTTAGCAGCTCAAAGATGGAAGTAACCTGATGCTTTTACTCCAACAGACACAAGGAACTGGTTTCAGATGGTGGTTCTTTGACTGAATCAACTTGGCAGCGCAGGAACTGTGCCTCCTGGACGCCTTTTCTATTTATAGATCTGGCATAGCGTTGGCCAGAGCAGAAGTTTGCCCAAGATGCGAAATGCAGAAGTAGAGCAGCAGCCACCATGCTCAGGAGGTCATCATGGATAGGCAAGGTGAAAAGAGAGACAGATCTATCGGCAGGTTTCAGCTTGTCCTTGCTGTCCTCTCATAATGCACCAGCTCTTATCCCCAAATGCCAGCCACCTCACACAGAACAGCAGCCTCCCACGGACCCCGCTCCCAGTCCCTTGGTGGTCCCCAAGCTCCACCTTTTTCTCCGTGCTAGTACTTCTGGAGAGCTGAGGAATGACTTTTCTCTGACCCTCCAACTCCTCTTCCTAGATTCTCCTCCCAGTTTGAAGCACCAATCTGGTCTTGAAGGACCTGCAACAGATATTGATCAAGAATCTTGGTGGGCCGAGCTCTGACCTTGGGATATAGCAGGGGAAAGACAGCCAGAATCCCGTCCTCACTGAGCCTGCACTCCGCGCAGAGAAGTCTAAGCTGTCATTTACTGGACCTTACAATACAGCAGCGCTAGGCTAAGTGCTCACAAGCATAATTTTATGATATAAGTAGTATCATTACCTCCATTTACAGACAAGGAAACTGAGGCTTACTGAGGTTAAGAAACTTGGATGTCACCGATGCCAGAATGCAAACTCTCATCCATTCCACTACTGGGTCTCCCTGAGCAGCAAGACACAAGAGCCCAGGCCAAGACCCAAGGCACGGGGTACACACAGCAAGAACCAGCTGGCCCCTGAGTGAGTCTTGTCTCATGCCCAGGACGTTTCAATGACTCGGTTGAGGAAACTGCTAATCCTGGATCGATCCCACTGTGACATCCAAAAAAGGCCTGACCTGAGGACAGTGGATGGGGCGGGGCAGGGCCAGCTGCCAGCCCGGGGCACAGCCTGACCACAAGGCAAGACAGGCCCACATGGGTTGGTTTGGTTTGATTTGCTTTAATGCCTAGAGAGATGAAGTCCCAACTCAAGCTCACAGTGTAGTATTTGATCTTTTCTCATAGGTGAATGAGTAGTAAGCAGTACCAGCACAGAAAACAATGGCAAGAATACCCAACTGTGAATGGTGATTTTCTCTGAGATGGCAGAGAAGGCCGGTAATTCCAGAGAATTCTCACTTTCCAAGTCAGAAATTTTACAGTATCTGAATTTTTAACAGAGAGGATATATGCTTTTGTAACCAGGAAAATAAATGAAACTGCTATTAGTAATAAGGCCAGGAGCTTGTGCTGTATTATCGATTCAACTGGAAGATATCATCACCATGGGTGCACAGGTAGCCAGCTGTCCCAGACCGTTCCTTCCTCACATTCTTCCCCCTCCTGTGCCTTCATCTACGTTCAGAGAACAGAGCTGAATTTACTGATTGTGCCACGATAATGAAGTCCAATTATACCCGTAATTGATCTTGCTTTATACTTCTTTCCCAATTCAAATCAAGGCCAAACCATTAATCTTTCCGGCACAGCCCAGAAAAATTACGCACACCAACCTTATAAATATTATCACCTGCTGTTCAGGAAATATTGAACCAAAAAACTTGACAGTGATTTCATTACAATTTTAAAATATCATTTATAACTCGTTTGTGGTCCTATCACAAAATGATCAGTAAATACATATCATTCAAGTGGTGGCACTAATGCAAAGGACAGATTTGAGTTTGCCAATATTCTTCTTGGATTGAGTTTTACCTTTTTAGGTCAAAGAAAATAATGCAAAACTAAACTGAAACGTTAAAGAGGAACAAGGTTTCTTCATTGACAGCATCAATAAGAACCAGGAGTCTAACTATACAGCTTGTCCCCATGAAAATTAGTCTTTTTTAAATTAATATGGGATTCTAATTCTTAGAGTTTTCTAGTTCCATTGTGTAGTTTGGAGCAGCAACATAAAAACAGATTTTGATCAAATTCATCTTTCGGTGAATGAAAGTGTTCAAAAGGCAAAAATCTGTGGGTGAATTGCCACACTGGACTATTCCTGTCTGCTGACCACAGGACATTTGCACTCCCTTCCATGGCCCTATGTCTTGCAACTCTCCAGTACCTCCAATTCCCCATCTCATTAATCCCACTCACCTTCCATCCCCAGCTCTGGGGAACACTACTTTCACATAGTCTGTCTACTCTAAACTTTCCCTGTTGTTGAGAGTTCCCTGTAGCCAGGGACTGATTCTACTGCCTTTGACTTGGTGCCCAGCCCAGAGCATGCAGTCAATACTTGTTACTAACAAACAAGTGGGGTGATGACCTGAATTCAATTTCCATCCTTGCCACTACCAGCTGCCTCATGTTGAACGAGTCATCAGACTCTCTGAACTACTGTCTCCTCATCTGTGACATGGAGAGGAAAAACGAGTGCATTGCATGACTCAATCGCAGGAATAACCAAGGCTATAAGGGATGGGAAAGCAGTTTAAATGGAATAAACTAATACATATACCATGGGACTATTCAGGGCCCAATTCAAAGCAAGTCATTTCAATCTAAAGGGAAGAAAAAACATGGTTTTCCGATCTTAATTCTAAATTCTTTCCAATGTATTTAAGCTCAAATAAAGAATCCACTTATATTTATTAATATATTTCTTCTACAAGTGAATTTAAAATTTTAATAGACTATAAGATCATGCCTGCCTTATCATCCAAATTTATCCCAGTTGGTCTCCTAGATTATGTGTATATAAAGTTATATGAACATAATAATTATATATAATAGCATTTCATATATACCATTTTATTGGAAAACTAGGAATGAATAAAAAGTCAAATTTTGTTTACTTCAACAAGAAGATTCTTTTCCAAATTGATGTAATCTGTTCTATTGTCTTATTAAGAAGTTGCCTTGGGAAATTATACCTTAATATCCCGTATAGAATCTTTAACAGATCTACTTTGAGTTGATTTTCTAGAACATTTCCACTCCACTTTCCAATTTTCTCCTCTTCTTACTATTTTCAACCAAAAAGCAACAAACATGCATTTTATGGACTTAATTATCCCTAAAGTTAAAATTAGTCTGAGTACTTTTCCAATGCAAAGGCTAAAATTCCAAAAGCAATGATGAGTAAGCAGATGGGCTGCGTACGGGTAAACACGAACAAAAATTATGCAGCTTACTTTATACACCTTCTCCAGGCAAAATAACTCCAGGTTCTTTACTACATTATTAAAGTTATAAATTAATCCAGCTCGAGGGGTTGGCAAAGAAGTAGCAACTACAGAGAGAAAAGGAGAGTGAGGGGAAAGATTAAATGAGCATGAAGAACTGTGCTGTTAGCAGAGGAGCTGATATCAGACGTGTGGCAGGATCCCAACTGCAGCTTCCTGACACCTCTAATGGGAATGACCTCCGCTGAATCTATTCTGAATCCTTTCCCTGATGTGTAATAATGATTGGGAGGAAACAGAGTGGCATTCAGTGTAAGAACTGAAAGCCCATGGGACTGCATTTAGGGATGAACAGTCCCTCCACAGACCTCTGATTTCTATGTTGGACTTAGACATCGTGCCATTTGGCCATGGCACCGCAGCCCTTTGGGTGCAACTCCCAACATGAGGACTCTAAGTTCAATGTGAATAATAGCAAAGTATACTCATAGGGCCTGTTACGACATCAAACCTGTGCCGGGGATGAGGGTTCAACCAAATGATGCATACTTTATTTTTATTCTTTGCAAATGCCAGATACTTGCGTATTTGCAAATTAAGTTATATCGTTTCCCCTTTTTTTGGTGAAAAAAAAATGAACCACTGGTTGCAACACTAAGTTTTAAATAGTACAAAAACTACTCATTTGCTAATCATTCTTAAACATTAAAAGGTTGTAAATTTTTAGACTTAACCGTTTAACAATGGCTATTTACATACTCAGTCCTTATAATTTTATAACACTTAAGAAATTTCCAAGCACATAGGAAAAAAGATTATATTCCATAAAATTTATATTTTGGCTGTTAAAATTTATGGTCTGATTCTAAGCTTTCTAGGCAATATTCTTAAAAACTGATCATTTACTAGGGTAAGAAGAAAATCTCAGGCTTAGATCCAGGGCCCCTGGATTTCCAGACTAAGCTCTGTGACTTCAGTCACTTTTCCTCCCTGACCTCCACGTCTCCCTCAGTAAAGTCTAAAGTTTATGAGATCTAGGGTATAAAGAATGTTCACTCTAAATAAATCAAATCTCAGCTGCTTCTGTATTGAAGATTGCGAGGTTGTGTACAAAAACTGGTAGAAAAAGTATAGAGTTCAATTAGCAACAAGAAAGGTAATCAACAAAAAAGGTAGAATGTGCAGAAGCAATGCCTGGACATGATGGCTAAGATCTCTCCAAGGTCTAAAACCCATGCAGAATATGAGCTCTGGAATGTACTCTAATGTCTTGGCCTCATCTGCTCCAGAAACCCAGTTTAGGTACAATCCCTTATGGAGCAAGGAGATGTTGGGTTGGGGTACAAGAGGATGCTCACTTTAAGAAAAACCGCTTTGTCATCCTTAGTCCAAGGGAATACTGAGATAGGAGACCCAGAGATGGGCTAAGAGACAGGGGATTGGGAAGGAAGCAAGGCCCCGGTAAGGGGTCAGAATAGACCATTTCGAAATCTGCCACCTTGGCATAAGGATGACTTCGAGCTAAAGACACTCAAGAAACAGCAGATGCCAAAAAAGCTCTCTGCATTCTCCCACATTTGCTAAAAGTAAGCTGAGACTCTTAATTGCCAGAGAGGATACGAGACTCTTACCAGCCTAGAGATGGCAACAAGAGGAGTCTTCATAACAAATCATATTAAAATAACCCTCATCTTCCATTAGTTTGCCCCTTTACCTTTCTGCAGTTCGCTGCCCTTGGAAACCTAAACTCCTTTTCCTTTGTCTTGTCACTTGTCTATAAATTTATTGGTCTTTGTTAAGATGCTATATAAGCCCCAAATTGTAACCACCCCTTTGATTTACTCACCACTGAGTTTCTCCCATGTGCATGCACGATGCACGTGTTAATTAGCTCTGTTTGTTTTTCTCTTGTTAATTCATCTTTCTTCAGCTTAATTTCCAGGGCTCCAGCCAGAGAACGTAAAGGGTAGGGGAAAAATATTTTTTCTTCCTCTAAACCCCAAAAGAAGAGCCATCCTGTTCAGATCAAGAGCTCTGTTTCTTCATCAAAAGTCACGTCCACACCCCACACCTGCACCCAGCTCTTGACCTCTAAGGCAGCCGAGCACAGAGGTTGAAAATGTCCTGAGTTTCAGATGACCATGGCTTTAAAAAGATACAGTAAAGTGCTGCATGTAGTAACAGGCATAAAGTAAGATCGCGGTAGGTCCCCAACGGAATCCCCAGCCAGAAAGATGCACGTGCATGTCCCGACCTGGGGTGATCGGGAAGGAGGCTTGGCCAGTCCCAGAGGTTGACTGATCTCTTCTACCTCAAAACTCCAAAGGTGACCTACCAAAGGTAGCATGGTTACCACTTAGAAGCATTTGAGAAATGCAAAACCTTGGCCTCCCCCCAGACATACTGTTTCAGGGTCTTCGGGGCGAGGCCCAGGAATCTGTGGTCTAACAATCCTTCCAGGGGATTCTGGTCCACCCCCAATCCCCCTCTAACATCAATCTTTTGGCTCCTCCCCCTTGATCTGATTGGAGGATCCTGCAGTACAGTGAAGTCCAAACCTTTTATCTCCCATCAGCTACAGAGTCAACACTGAACAGTGTTGGCTCAGTTCTACCGTGTTGTCAGACTTGCTTGAACAAACATTTTCTTCTCTGACCTCCCTCATTCTTGATGCTGCACCTGCCCGGATGTGCCCCCAGCAAAGCAACTTCTTGGTGAGCCACGCAACAGTGACCACAAAGTCTCCTCTTGCTTTTTGTCAGGCTGTGAAATAGCCACAGTGCAGCATTACGGAAACTCCAGGACAGGGTCCTCCAACTTCAGTGTATGTAAGGAACAACTGAGGAGTTTGTTTAAAAAGGCAAATTGCTGGGCCTGTCTCTGGAGAGTGTGATTCAGTTTATCTGGGTGAGTCCCAGGAATCTGCACTTTAAACCAATTCCTAGGTACCTGGGGAGCAGGTGGTATAGGGACCACACTGGGAGAAACCAGTCACTAAGTGATCCATCACACGGAAATGCTGGGAGCAACATATCCCCATCCTCCCTGAAATGAGCTGATAGCTCTGATTTGTGTTTGATGATATCCATCAAACAAGTTAATGCCAACCACGAATTAATGACTTTTAAGCAATTTGTGTAGGTGGCTGCCCACATAATCAATCTTAATTCGCAAACACTGCTGAGTGCCCACACGAGGGTAATAATGTGCCCGGTCTCACACATAAATCTCCCAGATGGAAATTAAGCAGGTAGATGGAGCACTCTGGCGAGCATTATTCAGTGTCCCGAGGGAGAGCGTTAGGTTAACAGGACTGAAGCTGAAAATTCAATTGGACAATCAAGAGGGTGCCCGTCCTGCCCTATTCACAGCCACACCTGAGTTCAAAGCCAGTGCGGGAACCTGGGCTAGAAGATCCTCCCCTCTGTGAGGCAGGTGTTCTATGAACTGGGAGTCACACCGGAAAGGAGGGTGTGGAATTGGAAAAATGCCTGTTCCCAAACCTCAGGCAAAGTGTTCACACCCTGCCTCAAATATTGGAAGCACCTGTTACTTTGGAAGAAGGACCCAGACAGAGGTCCCGGGTTGTCTGACACCCTTTCTTTGGGGGAATGTCCTCTCTCTCCTGCCAGGAGGTTACACTGCTCCTTAGTGTAGGAGTGACCCAGACTGGACTTCAGTGTACATAGCGACTGGCCACAGGATGATCATGTGGCTGAAGCAAAACTGATCAGAGTCCTCCTGTGTCATTTTATACTGGATGCTGGGACTGGGAGCACTGACGACCGTGTACACTTGGAGCTGGCCCTGGCTAGTTTAGCTGCCACATGGACAGAGCCAACGTAAGAATAAAGCACCACGGAGGAAGCAGAACTGGGAGCTCAGATCTACCCCTCAACTTCCATATTACATAAGCCAATGCATTTGTTTTTAGCTCCGGCAAGTTTTAGTTGGGTCCCTGTTCCTTGCAACCAACAGATTCCTACCTAAAACAAGCACATCATTGTCCTGTTTGGACATACTTGGTCCTGGCAAATGTGAGCACGCGGAGTATGCATTACACAGCTCACACAAATCACGTTACTGAGCAGCCCCGAAGAGCACATGCCAGTGTGATTGCTGGGCTTGCATCAGATTTCCATGTAGTTTGCTGCGGCTCAGTTACCTTCCAGAGAGTCTACCCAGGAGGTAGGAAAAGGCCCAGGGAACTTGAGTACAAAAGACTGAGCATGTAGGTCCCAGAAAGAGGGAATCTGACCGTAGGCTGACCTTCCAGCACCACTGTTGGTAACTGAAAAGATGTGTGTGGGTGCCCAGGGGGGACTCTCTATGCCCCAAACTCTAGAGTCAGAGGAACCCTATGCCACTTGTGCAGCCCCAGAGCACCTCTTACCCCACTGGCCCTGAGCCCTTGAGGGTCACGTGACTTTAGATAATTAGCTTGGTTTATGGCAAATGAGGTTAAGCTGGAGTGTGATGAAACTGGGTTTGGGAGCCTTGCTCCTCCTGCCCCAAGTCGTCAGCACGTGTAGTTTATGGGTGACATGCTGGCTGCTTGTGAAGGTGACAGAGAAGATCTGAGACCAGCTGACCCTGAGCTTTGATTAACACAGCTGGACGCACACTGACTTGGGGCTCCTTTAACCACCTTGACCTCCGGGCACTGGGGCTGAGCTTTGCAGAGCACGTTAGCAGGGACACAGTTTCCACTGTCTTCAGACATAGCTAAAACCTACCACAGAGATGCAGGTGTGACATCTTTCATGCACAGAATGCCTTCCATGCCAATGGTCTTCTGCTGTCCTTTGTGTAACTCTATTGATCTCTGGACAACTCGTTCCCTTTCCCCGTCCTGCAGCAATGACACCGCTTCAAGCTGCCTTCCCCCTCCTCTGTGAATGAACACTCCTCAGATGTTGCTGTGCCTTTATTTTAGCACAGACTTTGTTTCTTTGCACCATAATTAGCTGTTTAATTACATCACTCCCAATAGGTTGACAGCTCTGGACAGCAGGGACCTCACTTTAGCTACTTTTGTATCTATTCCACCCTCTTCTCCCCGAGTCTAGCACAATGCAATGCTTACACACAGTAGTGAGAGCTGAAAATAAATCCTAAGCCTCTCCCCGCCCCTGCCAATGACTAAACAGGCCCCCTCTTAGCCAAGGGTACTCCAGAGAAACCTTAAAAACCGAGTTCTTGGTCGTGATGGGACAGGAGGTCGGACACACCTTGTCATACCCCTTCCGTTTTGCAGTTTAGACACTCAGCTGACCAGCATTAATGTTAAAGTAGAGACTGACAGAATGGGCTCTTTGTGGCAACAAGGTACCAAATTATAGACAAGACCTAAGCCTAAGGCCATGCCTGGCAAGGGCACCCCTACACTCGAAGAACAAACTGTGTTCTAACTGCCACAAGGTTTTCCCTTTTCTCTAGCAGCTAAGCAAGCACTGGCCTTGAGATAAGCAAGATTACAACAATTTCAGCTCATCCCCCCCAGATGCCGACTACCTTACCCGATTCCGCAAGCCACACCCACAGCTTTGATCGACAAGACACGGATTTCAGCAACTTTCTCCTGATCTCTTATCACCAACCAGGGACGGTTCCGGCCAGCTGACAGAGGCTGTACGCTGGGTGCCTTTGCGTCCCTGCTTCACATTTTGACCCATAAGGCCTAACTGTAATGTATTTAAGTGTTAGGTCTCCACCCCAAAGTGAACGTGGGTCGTATGGAACAGACATATTTATTCCGTGTGTGGGTGTGTTAGGACCCCCTTCATGAATCTCCAGCGCCTCCCGTGACCTACCGAGTATGTATGTTCAGCCACGCAGCACACACCTCCGGCCACAGCCCCTCCTCCTGGCTGCAGCCGGAGGCCTGCCTGCCACCTGCAGGCTGTGGTCCCCTCCTTAAGAAACAAAGCTCTCCTCTCCAAATTTATAAAGACCTCTGGTTATTTTTTTGTTGACAGTAGGTACATAGTAAATGCATATTACATTGAAATCAATGGAATCTCATACTAAATGAATATAGGAACTACATACAAACTGCAGGATTTTTGGCTTTAGGTGCTAAGGAGGCTCACACTAGGCAGCTCTGAAGAGAGAGAGAAAAGCATTTTCACAAGGAAGAGAGCTCGTCGTCAGGACCCAACAGGAGTGACACAAGCGCACGCTCTGCCCCACAAAGGCGCTGGGTTTCCTGCGGAACTCTCACAGCCGCAGGTCAGCCACTTGCAGATGCAAAAGAGCGAGTTTTCCACCCACTAGGTAGCACCCCCTTGTCTGAGGTTTTGCCTTTTAAGGTTTTAGTTGCCCAAGGTTAAATGGGGTCCCAAAAACATTAAATGGAAAATTGTAGAAATAAACAATTCATACGTTTTCAATCGCATGCTGCTCTGAGTAGTGCGATGAAATCTCGAGCCATCCAGCTCCATCCTGCCCCAGGCGTGAGCCTTCCCTTTGTCCGGCAACTCCACGCTGTAGATGGTCCCCATCCGTTGGTCACTCTGGAGGTGTCTCAGGTATCAGGCTGGCAGAGCACAAGAAGAAAGGTGAGTACAGTATAATAAGGAACTTTAAAAGAGAAAGAAAGAAAGACCACATTCATGTCACTTTTATTACAGTATATGGTTATAATTGTTCTATTTTGTAATTTTATTCTATATTGTTCTATTACTGTAATTTAATTTATAAACTGTACCTAATTTATACCTTAAACTTTATCACAGGTATGTATGCATCAGCAAAAGTACAGTATATACAGAGTTCGGTATTATCTGAAGTCTCAGGCATCCACTGCAGTCTCGGAACAGACCCCTCGGGGTAAGGAGGGCCGACTGTGTTTCTCACCCACATCCATCTCCAGGGAGAGAAGAGGAAGCCGACTTCTGGATAATTACACGAACTCAGATCATCCGCTTGGCTCTGTGAAATTGGATTTAAATGGGGAAAAAAGGCTTAAAGGGAATCATTAATTATAAATATCCTTTTAAAGTTACCCTAAAATAATACATTTCAATCCAGCACGAGAGAGAGCTGCTGGACGGTGAAACCACGGGAGCTTTACTGACTCAAGTGCTACTGGGCACCCGAGTCACCGTGGGAGCTGGCTCAGAACACAGGTACTCTGACTCAGGGGTAGGGGTGGGCCCAGGAACCTGCATTTTAGCAAGCAGCCCAGGGTTCTCATGCAGTTGGCGAGAAGCACACTGCTCCCATGTGGGTGTCCTGTCCTCGGGGGTGCAGCTCTGTGACAGTCACTGCTGCACTTAGTGGTCTGACGTACAAAGGAGAGGGGGCAGGGGTCACTCCTCTTCTTGTTGAAAGTGTACGAACATCTGATCGGGCAGAAGTGCAGATGTGAGCCTGTCTTCCTCCCCATCGGAGGTAGGGAGGGTGGCACACCGGGCCACATCACAACTGTCCCCAGGGCCGCCGTGAAGGTTAGGTGCATGTATCACCTTGGCTAGGTGGCCATGCCCAGTGACTCAATCAAATGCTAGGTGTTGCTGTGGATGGAGGTGCTTTGTGCGTGTGGTTCACACCCACAGCTGCTGGGCGTCAGTAAAGGAGACCATCCGGGATAGTGCAGGTGGGCCTCGTCCAATCAGCCGAAAGGTCTTAAGGGCAAAACCTGAGGAGACCCCGAGGAAGATGAAAATCTGCTTTAAGGTCGTAGCAGCAGCTCCTGCCTGAGCGTTTCCTGCCCACCCGGCAGAATCTGCACTTGCCAGCCCCCACAAACATGCAAGCCATATTTCTGAAATAAATTTATTTTTATACATACATATATGTATGTAAATGTAACTGTACACACACACACACACACACACACACACACACGGCTCTGTTCTGTGCAGAGCCCTGACTGATTCAGGCATTGTACCCTTCCCAAAGCAAATACATAATGATGAAGGCTCCAGGCTTCGGGAAGCAACAATAAAAATGTAAATATGTCCCTAGATGGGACAGCCTGAGAGCGGCGCAGGATGCGGGGCCACTCCCCCAGTCGAAAGCAGCAGGAAGATGGGGAGAGAAGGGGCTGGATTTCTGCCTCCATGGATCCTTCCCGGGTGACTTTAGACGCTGAGTCTCAGTCGCTTCTCAGCCCTGCTGGGCTCGATGCCAACCTGGCCCTCCCGCAGCTGCCTCCCTGAGTCCCCAGCCCTCCAGGAAGTGCCACCATCTGCCGTAGAGATGTGCCCACTCTCCTTGAACACAGACTCGGCTCCACTCCTGCTGTCATGGAGCACAGGTGCACAGTAGGTCTGCGCCTTGTTGAGATTTTGTAGTCAAGGTTCCTCCTGCTTTAGAACAACCCTGGAGGCCCCAGTCAAGTGCTCATGTGCAATTTGGCTGGGGTCCAAATCCGAACCAGGAGGTGGTGGCAAAGGTGAAGCATAGAGGCACTCTGTGTGCTTGAGGTTCTTTAAGGTGTTGTTCTTTATCCATTGTCACACAAGAAGTAATTGCCACTTAAGTAACAAAAAAAAAAAGGTCATTTCCAGGTAAATTCATAATTTATGTTTCTACAGAAATTTTGAAATGTCATTCCCAGGAACAAGACACAGGTGCCTGCTCTCCAGGGGGCTACGTTCTGGTGGAGAGACATAGACCGGGGCAAGCAAGCAGACGCCCGCCTGTCTGCTCAGGCTGCCCTAACACTGTATCTCAGGCTGGGCAGCTCGTGAACAGCAGAAATCTATTTCTCACAGTTCCGGAGACCAGGAAGTCCAAAATCAAGGCCCTGGCAGATCCGGTGCCTGGTGAGGGCCCATTCGTTGTCATGGATGGTCCTTTTCGATGCATCCCTCCCTGGTAGAAGGGACAGGGCAGCTCTCGGGGGTCTGTGTCATAAGGACATTAATCCCATTCATCAGGCCTCCAGCCTCACGCCCTAATCACCTCCTACCCCTATCACGTTGGTGATTAGGATTCAACATATGAATTTTGGGAGAAAACAAACATTCAGATCATAGCAATATCCCATGTTACAAGCTGCAGAAGAAAAATAAAACAGGCTTTGTGATCAGAGATAAGTCTACGTTATTCATAGCTAAACTTAATATCTTATATCTCCCCCACTTTTTGTTACATTTAGCTGCATTAACTTTCAGGAACATCTCTGAAAAGGTGACATTTAAGAAGCCAGTCACACGAAGATCTGGAAAGAGACAGAAAAAGAAAGTATAAAATTCAGGACAAGCAGAGGCCAACTCATGGCGAACCTTGTAAGCCTGGGTGTGCTTTGATAATTTTATAAATGATAGCACCAGAAGAGATGACAATGTAGCAAAATTTCTCAAGCCACCCCACAAGGCACTGATTTCCCCCAGTGCCTAACATTTTCTTAAGAGGCAATGCGTTCAGCTAAAACAAAACCCAACCAAAAACCCTATCTCTCTCAGTATCATCTGCAGATAAGAGTAGCCACATTTTGGTCTATGAATAACCAAGTTCTGGTTTGTGACACAAAAACAGAAAGAAGTTGTTGGATAAATGACAGAAGTTGTAGATTCTGGGAAAGTTTCCTAGAAGGAGGGGAGAGATAGGAGGAGGAGAATTCAATTGATATATACCATTCTCCCTTCTTAGTCCTTCTTCCTGCCTGGACCTTGGATGTGATGGCTATAGCTCCAGCGGCAGGTTTGTGACCAAGAGGCCACCTAAAGATTCAAAGCCATATACTAAGCATGACAGAATGGAAAGGCATAGGAGCCTGGATGCCTGGTTACTTTATGGAGTCCCCATTCTATGCTTGGACTTCCCACCTTTCTCTTTTGTTAAGAAAAGTAAACTCCTGTATTGCTTAAGCACCATCTTTCAAGTCTGTATCACTCAGAGCTAAACTTGATATCTTACACCTCTGCCACTTTCAGTTTGCAAGCTTGACTCCCTGGGTCACAGCTGGAAGTGGACTGAGCCATCTTATGAGTCTGTGACTGGCTGTGACACCCACTCCTGCCACTTCTGCTCATGGATTGGCAGGTGCTGCCACCCGCTACTCACTGCCCTGACATCTGTGGGTGCAGCACCGGGAGCACTGGTTGTCCCCCTTTGGATGCTGTGGTCAGTGCACTCACAGAGGGGCCACTGGCCTTTCTGGGGGGCTGATGTCTCGGGTTTCCCAGTGGGGCTCCAGCTAAGAGAAACACGAAGTCCCCCTCCAAGTGTAAACCCTGCATCTGCCCACGATGCCTCCTACATGGATTTTACCTGTGTCAGACTTCATTTCCAAAACAGAGATGAGAAAATGGGAGGCAAAAATCACACAGGAGAAAAATGCAGAATGGGTTTTTTTTTTTTTTCCTAATTAACACTTTCCTACTCTCAGGGGAATTAATTAAAATGTAACTGTTCCCATCTTCTAAGATTTGAGACATACTCAGGAGAGGAAGTTACTGTTGGAATGGTCAGACATGCGACATAACCACAGTAGGAGACCACGAGGAGGAGGTGGTTCTAGGGCTTGGGAGGAGCTTTCTGCGGTGATTAGATTTTCTGGGGTGAATGTGATTAGATTTTGATTTACAGTTTCTAATCTCCCTGTGTCACCACGTTGAATAGCAAGCTCTCAGCATCAGGTGAACAGTGACATGAAGATTTGGCAACAGAGAGGAGAGAACGCTTTTCATCTCAAAACAAAAATATATCCACATCCTCAGGTTAAAGAGTTTTGAAAACATCTGGTGAGAAGTGCTGTTGCCAAGTTGAAAAAAAATAAGTTGCAAAGCCTTTGGGAAATCAGCTGTTTAGGTTTGAAACTGTTTTGCAGAAACATCAAGATCCAGAAAGTCTTAATCACATTTGCTATGGACTGACTCGTGTACCCCACAAATGCACATGCTGAAGCCTTAACCTCCCAGCATGCTGTGGAGACAGATCCTTTACAAAAGTAATTAGGGTGAAATGAAGTCATAAGGGTAAGGCCCCGGTCTGATATGATTAGGGTCCTCATAAGAAGGGACAAAAGAGAAAGAGCTTCTTCTCTGTCTCCATCCTGTGATGACACAGCAAGAAGCCACCGTCTGCAAGCCAGGAGGAGGGCTCTCACCAGAACTCACCAGAACTCGACTTTGAGACTGGCACTGCAGTCTCAAACTTCCAGCCTCCAGAGCCTTGAGAAAATAAATTTGGTTGTTTAAGCCACCCACTCTACGGTATTTTGTTACGGCAGCCCGAGCTAAGACAATGCAATGAAGTTTCTCCATAAATTTACTGAATGAAAATGAAGAGTGCGGAGGCAGTTACTGGAGCATTTCACTGCCGGGCTGTGGAGTGACGCTTTTTAGCCATGCGACCATAAGGCAGGCACATAACTTCTATAAAGCTCAATGTCATCATCTGTAAGATGGGTATAACAATGAAGAATATAGCTATGAAGAGTAAATGCGGTGGCAGAAATGCCACCCTGCCAGAAATGCCCTGGCAGAAAATGCATATTGATTTTTCTTTTTTGGTGATTTTTTAGTGCTCTTCATCCTTTTAAGGGTCGGTGGGATGCAGGGACTCCCAGCTGAGAAACCAAGGCCCAGATGCTACTCACTTGCTCCCACTGTCCCTAAGGTGGCTGACTGGGAACCCAAGCTCTGCCACTCGGATGCCCCAGCCTGCACGTGTGACCTAGGAGTGAGGGAGGCAGAGGCGCAGGGACAGCGAGGAGTCCTTTCTGCTGGTGGCGTGGCTGCATTCCAGGTTGAGGGGCACAGCCTGTGTCCTGGGCCTTAGGGCCAGTGGGCAGCAGGGGATGGTAACCAGGCTGGAACGGGGGGTGACCCTGCGTCCTGGCTGCCCAGCTCCCCTCACACCGGGCCATCATGAGTGTCGTTCTCTGGGCTTCTCATTGTGCTTCCCGATCTCCTTCCCACACAGTCCTTTTCTGCTTAAATTAACCAGAGTCAGTTTCTGCTGTGTTCGGTCAAGAACCCTGATGGGCACGGTACTCAAGAGCTGTTGAGCCGATATTGTTGGGACTTTAGGGAGTTAAGTGACATTTCTTTCCTTCCCCTCTAGAGTTAGGAACTAATGGAGAAACAAGACCCAGACGACCGGCAGACAGAGATCAAAACGTCAGCTCGACTCTTGTCCTTACTGGAAATCTAGGCTGGATCCGGCTTCCATGTGCAGACACAAGGCTCCAGCACTGTCGAAATCCCCTGGGCTGCCCAGGCACAAGCTGAGCTGAGCAATGCTGGCGAGAGGGCAGGGCAGGCAGAACACGCTGCCCTGCAAGCAGGCCGGTCCCATGAAACGCCCCGTCGTTCCCCACCCGCCAGCCAGAGCAGGCCCTCCGCGTTCTCTCAGCAGAAGTGGGGTATTTGGAGGGCTGGGGGGGTCTACACCCTCACCCTTGCTCTGGGCTACTTGTCACTCCTCACCTGAAAGCCTGCAGCCAGGGAAATGGTAGATCCTTACGGCGATTAGCACATTTATTTAAAATATCATCCAGTTTCTAGTCAGACCACCTCTGGTAAGATTTTTCTTTCCTGTCAGTAGTGGTAGCACGTTTAAAACTATGCCTCAGACCAGAGAATTCAAAACCCCAGGCAAAATTCAAAACCCTTGGCCTACTATCAATTTCCACTTACAGAAAACCAATCTTGCCATATTTCTCCTCAACACTGTGCACAGGAAGTTGAAGCGCTGCCTACACCACACTGCTATTTGGGGCCTGGTCTGCATTTCTGTATCAGAATGTAAACCTCAAGGAAAGAAATCTCAGCGCTGCACCTCTGAAGAAAAAGTGTCGTCAAGAATCTCATTGTGTTATCCCAGCTACTGTCCCCCGAATGAAACCTTTCTTCAGAATTCCATCCACATTTAATCTTTGGGTTTAAATGAACCTAAATCATTTAAATATAAATCAAGTGAGGTCACTGAAAATTCAGATTTAGATCAGGAATGTACGAGAAAGATTGAAATTATCCAGTGTATGAAAGGCTGAGACCACACAGTCAGGGTTCTCCAGAGAAATAAAACCAGCAAGATAGACATAAACATAGATAGACAGACACACACACACACAAACACACACACACACAAATTTAAAAGATTTATTTTAAGGAGTTGGCTCGCTTGATTGTGGGGCCTGGCAAATCCGAATCAGTATGGCCAGTGAGCCAGAAACTCGGGCAGGAATTGATGCTGGTCTTGAGACAGAACTTCCTCTTCTCCAGGAAGCCAGTTTTTGCTCCTAAGGCCGTCAGGTGATGAGACCAGGACCCCCACATTGTCAACATAGCCCCTTCTTTCAAGTCAACTGATAATGGATGCTAACCACATCTATAAAATCCCTTCACACCAACACCTGGGCTATTTGATTATACAACTGGTGCTATAGACTAACCAAGTCGACACATAAAACTAACCCTCACCGGGACGTAGCAGAACCCAGTGATTCCTTTCAAGGGTTTCCTCCCAGCCATAATTCAGCCAAGTGATTTATTTTGCAAGCTACTTAGATCATAAAAAATAATTGGGTTCACCACATTCCTCCATTTAATTAATTTTGCCAATATACTTGTAAGTTTACACATGTGTATGTAGATATACATACATCTACACATATATATCACTCAGGCATCCGATTGTACATGCACATGTATAGTTAGGTACAACATCACTTTTAAATGTGATCCAAATGCATTCAAATGTGTTCCAAAACCCTTTTCCTGCTCCTTTGCCCTCCAAACTGGCTTGTACTTTTAACATTTTAAACTACTTTTCCTACAGATGATGCTTTCGGGTTCATTATGTCTCCCTTTTCTTGTCATAATAATGATATCTAACTTGCATTTTCATTTCAAGCCATTATGTGGCTATTGTTCAGAGCCTGGAACCTAATCTGCTCTCTGCCTGCCCCTCAGACATCAATGGTTTCGCCATACGGAAATGCAAAAAGAGAAACAAAATAGGCTATTTCATATCTAAGCTGTGACTGTAGTGCAACAGCGTGTTTGTTGTCCATTCACTTCTTGTTTAATTACTTTGGCAAATTTGATTTAAAAAAAAAAAAAAAAACCTAGATGAGAATATCAGTTCCTGCTTCTCCATAATGACATAGGTCAGACCGCCACCGTGCAGCACTGCTAAGAGCCAAAGCACAGTGGGCCTTAGTTCCCGGCATTTTCAGAGGGCTGATTTTAAAGGGGGGAGGAGGGGAACAATCAGTGGAACTCCTTGTTTAACCATCCTCATCTATTTGTTTCCTCCAGACTTTACGATGATCATTCTGTTAGATAATACCCTGGACAAGCTATAATTCAGAATGATTTAATTAGCTTTAATAATAACACCAATGCTTAGCCCTGTTGAAGATTCATTGCAACATGAGGGCATAAATTGGCCTACAACAGGGAATGCCTGGTGATAACTCTCGCCTCTGGGCTCTCGTAAAATCAAAGAAACATCCTCAGTCCTCTCCGTCTTCAATTTTCAATGGATTTTTCTTCCTCAATATCCCACCAGGTAAGGAATGACACCCTCTTTTGTCTATCTGATACTCGACATACTGACATTGTCACAGACACAAACTCACTCCCTGGTTTCTCCAAAACTTGGAGTTATTTTTATTTAATGATTTCTACTATTTTATTTATTTCTACTTAATCTGGAAAATAACTAATGAAAGCCTTTATCACAAGAAAACACTTAGAAAGATTAACCAGTTTATACGATGTTCCTCTATGGCTTTAAGATGAATTTAAAAATAGAGTCACTCCAGAGATACTTATAAGAAGTTATACCACCCTAACCAGGACAAACTGCTTTCCTTATTTTTTAAATTTGTTACTTTTATGTTTAATCCCTCCATCCCAGACAGACGTGTAACTGAGCAATAGAAGCAAAATGACACATCGCTAAGTTTTATGAGAGACTCAAAAGAGAATATAATTTCCAAATTTTTTAACAGACTTTAAACATTTTCATATGTGGGTCAGAGCTTACATTTAAAATTTGCCTTTTATTTTACTTTAGTAGCTGATGAATTGTCCTGAAAAACTTCAGAAGAGATAACAAAACTCTTCAGTTTTAGCTATCAATACATCAAAATATAGATCATCTGAGCAAATAATCCGCATTTTCGATAATAGTCTTCTCTTTAATACTATAACTTAATTATGTTAGTGGACAGGGAGCATCACTCCACTTGTGCCAATAAAGATTTCATCAAACTGTTAATACGTCTCTCATTCAAAAAGAGAACGGCAATGCCCAGATATATGTCCATGTACTTTCATCCCTGAATACGTAGTTTTGAGTGTGTGAGTGCTGGACAGTGTGTGGGGGGGTGGGGGTACAGATTAATAAAGACAACATAGCTTATGCCCACACTGTGGCTTTTGCAACCTGACCTTGGGGCCTCTGCAATGGAGAACCACATTTCTTAGACAATTTTTTATTGTCTGAGCTACCTCCAATTGCAAAAAAACAAGGAAAAGAGAAAAACACAAGCAGACTTTTGAGCAAGAATCCTGACGATTCTTAGCTTTAGGCAACTGCCAGAAACTTCACCAGCTTCCAGGACCCTGCCCATCCTGGTCAGAAATATGTCTACAACTCGGTCACTCTGCTATACAACATAAGAGCTACAGGTGGGGACAAACAGCCTGCCGCCAGTGATTGTCTTCCAACCTACATGCATCCAGCCCTCAGTCACCTGCTGCGCTTTGCTCTGTGAAGCAGTGAAATGCCCGGGATTCCCCTTGCTTTTCAGATGCATCCTGAATACAGCTCCAGAAAGGAAGCCCACGTCAGCGCAGTTTGCACTCCTGACGGCTGTGGTGAAAACGGCAGCCACAGAAGCACGTTTCTCAAGCAAAAGAGATCCAAAGGAGTAAAACAACACTCAGAGAATGAGGTTCTTCTCTTTGCCAGTTATTGGGACAGATTGGAAACCTTTGCCCAAAAACAGTTTCTGCCAAATGCAACCGTGTACCTGAGCTTCCATCAGAGTTAACAGCCTGAGCCACACACTTTCCGTCGCACCTGAGTGAGCAAAAGCAATGAACGGTGATTATCACAGAGACGTTATGTTTACACCCAGCTCATCCCCGCCACTGTGTCTACCTCTAGAAGAATGAGTGTTAAAACATCTTCAACCTCACTTGTAATCATGGAAATGCAAGTGAACACCAAGAGATGTTTTTTATCCATCACACTAGTAAAGATTTTTAAAATGCTATTACCCAGTGTTGACGAGGCTGCAGGAAGCAAGCTCAGATACTCTGCTGGGGGAAGTGTAAATTGCTACAAGCTTTTTGGAAGATAATGAGCACATGTGCATTGTAAACCTTCAAATTTTGTCTATGAATGAGCTTGTTTTCCAGCTCAGAAAACAGGCAACCTGATTTCGAGTGACTTGACCCATAAGAAAACGTATCCTACAACACAAGCGTGGCTGTAAAAAGCTCCAGGGCTGGTCATTTCGGAAACGCCTTATCAAAGGCTTCTGTCTGCTCTACCGCGGTCAGCTTGCAGGCTCAGGCTCACAAGAGGGCTCCTGGAAGCACATTTTCCCACACTAGCATCCAAAAGCAAAAAACAAACAAAACTCTGCCTCTTTTTTGGATCTCTTTAAGATCTAGATCTCTTCTCCAGGAGCACCCTTGAAAACTGCCCCCTCTACCATTCCATTGCTGAACTGGCTGTTCTCAGCATGTAATCCTTGGATCACTTGGGAACTCGTTAGAAATGCAAATTCTTGGCCCACCCTGGACCTATTGAGTCCAAAACATAGGCTGGGGCTGATTCCAATACTCAAGTTTGAGAACCACTGACCTAAGCCAACTGGTTGACAAGGGGAATGGGATTACCACAGCTGGCTTTAGACTAATCCAGACCCATTTCCTTGGGCTGGGGATGGGGCCACCTCCTCTGAGTGCACGGCTCTGGCCTCTCTGACCTCCATCCTTCCTGCCCCTGCCTAACATGTTGCATTTGTAGCAGTTGAAATTTTTCAGCTGTGGGGATGGAAACCTAACCCCAAATGCCTTTACCAATAAGGGGCTTTATGGACTCAAATAATAACAAGTGTCAGGGTAAGATGTTTAAGGGTTCATTCAGATGTTAAAGGTAACTTAACCCCTCTTTTCTTTCTAACGTAACTTAGACCCTGTTTCTGATGCTGGCCCCTTGTATGCAAACCACTTGCTCTTTTATACTGATTATTTTTCTCTTAGACACGCTGGCATTTGCTCCTGCATCTGATTTCCGTGGCTCTTTGTGATTCTATGTTCCAGCAGGGATCAAACGGAAAGAAACTCCACCTCAGCCCACAGCAGTGACTCTAGTGGTGGAAATTTCTGCCATACGTCAAGGGTGCAGAACAAGGCAGACTTGTGATTCAGGGGCAAGCCTGTCAGCAAACTTCAAATCCCACCTTGGAAGGATGGTGGGGATACCTACTGAGACATCAACACTTTCTGGAAGTGTAAAGCAAATTGGATCCTCTTTCCTATAGGCAACTCAATTCCTCTGGTTTATAAGGCTGTGCTTCTCCGTTCTGCCTGGAGTGGAGGTAGACTCCAGGCCTGTGTCCCTAGAAAGTATCCATAGAAGCTTCCAGGTCAATGGGTGCCCAGCAAGTTCAGGGGTACAGTGCAGAAATGAAGGCAGCCCCCCTGATGCTTACACGCTGCACCAGAGCCTGTAAACTCCAAGAACCGTGTCTGGGGTACCCAGGCTGAAACTCAGAACCTAAGTCAGTGTTCCCCATAGGATGATGAAAGAACCACCTGGAAGTGCTTGTTAAAAACAGCTTCCTGGACCTATATCTATGGTCCACGGACTGAATCCCTGGGGTTAAACCTCTGCATAATTAAGAAGCTTCTCTTGTAGCACACATTTGAGAACTCTAGCTATTCTTTGAGGTATGATTTACATTCAATCAATTTACATTCAATAAAATACAGATCTTTAGTGTTATACTCAGTAATTTGACAATTATACACACCTGTGAAATCACCACCCAAAACAAGATACAGAACAATTCCATCACCCCAGAAAATTCTCTCCTGCCTTCATCCCATCAACACCCCCGCCCCAAAGCTATGACTTTGGAGTTTTTATCATCCTAGAGAATTTCACTCAGAACTGTTGCTTTTTGAAACATGGAAGCTAAAAAAATAAAAAGAAGCCAGTCATTTCAGAACTTTAAGTGAGCCATTTCTGCCTGGCAGGAGGAAAAGATTTCAATAGTCCATTTGAGGAGACTGTTCCATTCTTCTGGGAAAACCAGCCAAATGGTCCTCTTAGTGATGCAAATACAGAGCCTTCTGAATTGGTGATGTGATTGGAGATGTGATTCTGCAGAGCAGAAGCTGCCTTGAGTGGGAGCGTGTTAAAGGTTTATGTGTTGAAGGCAGGGCTGCAGATCTCGAGTGTCACAAGAAAAATGTATCAAGGGCAGCAGAGGAGTTGCTGTGGCATTTGTCCCTGCCGAGTCCTTTGGATGGGGTCCAGCCCAAGGTTAGGGGGCTGAGAGCCAAAAGCAAATGGGATTGTTTTCATGAGAGACCCCATGACACTTGGGCTCAGAGGAGGGAAGCCAGCCCCTCAACAAGGGTGGCTATGACGAACAGCGTTTTCCCCCATCATGCTAACTGACGCATTGCTGGCCCAGAGGGAAGTCTGTGATATTTATGTTTATTTTCTACCTGGCCACCTCACTGAATGAATTGTCTTATTCATTCTCATAGCTTTTCAGTTAATTCACTGGGGTTTTCTAGATCTTCTGAAAATAAGGATACTTACTTTTTCCCTTTTAATTGTCATGGGTTTATTCTTTGTGTTTTGTTTTCAGTTTCCTGCCTTATTACTTTGGCTATTATTAAATCATCCTAAAGTTCTTTAGAATAAAGATACTGGTGTTGGATTTTTGATCAGCCTGAAAATGACAGATTTCGGACTAGAGCCACTATAATCAGAGTGAACATCAAAGAGGCCACATCTGTAGTTTGAATGTGCTAAGTGCTGGTGGTAATTTTGAATCAAGCCTAAGATCCTTTAACTTATATTAAAAGAGGTCAGAAGGAGGAAATTAACTATGTCTCTCAGTTCATGACAGATTTCTGACTAAAGATTCAAGACAAATTAGCAAATAGCTTTATTTTCTACTATATAGCCACAATGTGACCCCTAATCTACCAACAAGCAAAACATCTTTAATAATGAACATCTGATTTTGAGTATTCTACAAAGCAACCTTTCCTTTTCCTTTGAGGTCACAGATTCATAGAGTGACATGGTGACTCTAACCACCTCGAGTCAGTTCATGGCACAAGAGCACCGGGAGTTCACAAACAGCTGTTTCAAAGTATTATTTACTGCTGCCCCTCCACCTAGTCTCTAACCCCATTCCACACTCTGTGTACACACTCCCATGCATTTAACATGGAGCTTCCCTGTGTGACTTGATTTGCAAACAGAGGCATCCTTAACAATACTTCGTTAGTGTGGGTTATCTTTTTTCCACAAACAGGACTGTGCTGGGGGTCTCATGTGACTTTTATTCATTCAATATTACATGTTTAAGATTTGTCAGTGTTAGTACATACAGAGTATTGAGGTTAACAATGGTATGAATACCTGGTGACCCACCAGCTACTGTTAGGTTCCCAGCGTCAGAGAATCCCCAAGGTGCCCGACCTGATCAGCCAACTTCCTTCTCCCCAGCAGGTCCCCAGCAGCCCAAATTCCTGCTTATTATTTTCTTACTTTTCCTTACCTTTGATTTTATCACCTATGTCACATGCCCATAAATAACACATCATTTAGTTTTATACACTTTTAAACTTTACATAAACAGAATTATATATACTCTTTTGCAACTTTTTAAAATTCAACATTATGTATGTGAGATTCATTCCAGTAGATGCTTGTGTCTGTTGTGTATTCATGTCCATCACTATGCATCATTATTTATCCATTTCCCAGCCTCAGAGATTTGGGTTGTTTCCAGGTTTCTACCGTTACAGACAAGGCCAATGTGAACGTTCCTAAGCACGTGTGCAGAAGCGTCTCCATGGAGCACACACATCTTCAACTTCACTAGATGATGCCAGACCGTTGTCCAAAGTGCGTGCAGCAGTTTGCATTCACACCCACAGAGGACGAGTGTTCCAGTGGCTCCAACCTTCTCCAAGGCTTGATGGCAGCAGATTTAAACTTGTGCCAGTGCTGTAGCTGCAAAATACGGCTTTACTTTGAACTGCCTTGACCAGCAATGAACTTGGCCATCTTTTTGTGTAGTCACATTTGGCAAAGTGACTGTACAAGTCTTGTCCTTTTTTTTTTTTTTTCCTATTGGAGCTTTTTGTCCTTTGCTTAATTAGTAGATAAATGTTGGTTTTTAACTGCTGTATGACATTCCATTTTATGCATTTGCCACATTATTAATTCCCCTTACCACTGGCTATTGAGCTTATTCTCAACCCTTTGTTATTACAAACAATGCTGTGATAAATATCCTTGTACAAGTCTCTTTGCATTTGTAAGAAATTTCCCTTGCAGTGGAATTTCTGGGCCTTAGAGAATATATGTATTCAGTTTCCCCTAAAGGCTGACAAATTTCTCTCCAAAATAGCAGCACCAATTTACTATCCTGTAAATTGATGAGGCTTTCCATTCATCCCCCCAAACGTTTGTCAGCACTTGATATCATCCACAAAGCAGCTTTAGATATATACTCTCATTCAGTCAGTAAATAATCCCACAAGGTAGAAAATTAAAAAGAACCAACATTTTTCTAGCACCTTACAATTTACAAAGCACTTTCATTTGCATGATCTACTTTATCTTGTGCTCAAATCCTGTCATTCGTTCCCTTACAAGTCACATTCAATCAAAAACCAATGCTAATTACCCTGATCTGATCACTATACATTTGTACGTATTGAAACATCACTATGTACCCCATAAATATGCACACTTATATCTGTGAATTTTAAAAAATGTTAATAATAAAAAACAAAGCAGCCAGGTGTGATAGCACGTACCTGTAATCCCAGCTACTGGGAGGCTGAGGTGGGAGAATCACTTGAGCCCAGGAGTTTGAGTCCAGCCTGGGCAACACAGCAAGACCCTCTTTAGAAAAAAATTTTTTTAAACATTTAAAAAAATAAGTAATGTACTTTGTTCTCTGAATCCAACATGCTGCTTTACGTTTGCATGAAAATGCAGGTGTCATCTCCACCCTGAGTACACAGGAAAACATTTCCCAACTCCTATTGGATCATGAACTAGTCTTTATCTCACACCATGAGGAGGAAGATGAAGCCAGAGGTTATTCTGAGTCATTGAAGTCCTCGAGAGGGAGGACCTGGCTCTGTTACCCACTCCTAGTAGACTCTACCTCCTCCCAAGCCACAGAAGGTAGGGGATTCCTCAGATGTGGAAAGGAGTTTGGATGCTGGTCAGCCAAAGATAACGACAAGTCATTCAGCACAGAGATTATCAGTAACAGGTCCATTAAGGAGACAGTGCTTCTGTCTTTTCCCTTAAACATAAGCTTTCCCTTTCTTATTCTCCTCAGTTGACATCTGGTGATGGGTTTGGGATAAAGGATGAGCCACAACATTCAATCACTCAACCATTCCTATCCACGGAGGCGCCCTCATGAACTGCTTATTTTTCCCAAGCTTTGTGACTGTGTTCCTTCTGTTGGCGATATGTCATCCTAATGATCACATGCTAACGGTGATGACTTATGACTCCATTCCCCCGGCAAGGCATATGGCGTCCCTTTGCAATCCCAAGTGAATCAGGAGTGTTGTAATGAATCCCAACTTCATCAATAACAGAAGGTAGAAAATGGTGTTCTCTGGTCACTGCCATCTCTTTCTGTAATCTTTACGCTCCATCACTTTGACTAATACCTTCTAAATTTAACTTCCTTTTTATTTACAAAATGTTTGTGCATGTCTGCCTGAATTATAACTTCCAGATTCCTATGTCACTAATGATTTTTTGAATGTCTGTGTTGGGCCTTATTCACATAACAAACCCATTGTTTAGAACTGAGACAACCTGGGATCAGAAAAGTGAAGTTACCTGGTCAAGGTTGCAGGGATGGAAACAGGATTTTAACCCTGAACTTAGAACTCGAAATCTGGTGCTTTTTCTACCATGCCACACCACATCTTTGCTGCAGGGTTTTACTATTGCTGTTGTTTAAATTTCAGATACAGAATTCTTGAATCTTTACTTAACATTCTTTATAATTCTATAGAAATCTGGATAGTGTTACTCCACCTATGACATTTGAATTCCCACAGAGTGAAAGGGCAAACCAGCATTTCATGGGCCATAGCGTTACGTTGCCCTGAGTTGCAGAATGGAAGTTGTCAAACTCAACCAGATTTCTTAAAAGATATCATGGTTAAGGGTGGAGAGATCTCCACCAACCAGCTACCTCCACTGACATTTTCATCACCTTTCCCTGTGAGATGGAATCAGTATCAAGAAGTCTGGGTCTCTGGATTCCTAGCTATGCAGCTTTAGAGTCATAAATTTATGATTTTGAATATCTTAGGAGTCTATCAGGAAGGGATGAGAATACCCCCCAGTTTCAGGTTTCAAATTTTAATCTTCTGATAGGAATTTAGTCTTCAGAGCAGTATTGAAAACCAAAGTAATTATGACTCAGATTTTGCCATGCCCACAAAACATTGGGCTTTATAAGAATACAGTGAATCATTTATGATAAACAGTCAGGGACAGGCGTACTTAGATGTCATAAAATTGTCATCATAACAAATCTTTTCTCTGAAATTTACTCTTGCAGGCCCCTTTGCCTTTCTAATTGCTGTTCCCACTGCCCGGAAAGCAGCTCAGTTCCTCTCACTCCTCCACTCTCTGTCTGCCTGGAAAACTCTCGGGCTCGAAGCCGAATTCTCACTGTTGAAACCTTTCAGACATCTACACCAATCCTTATGATAGTCACTTCCTGCTCCCTGTTCCCACAGCAACCTGTGCATTCATGCATTCATTCACCCACCCAGCAATAGTCACTGAGGGCCCTCCATGAGCCAGGTACCACTCTAGGTCCTGAGATACGTCATGAACTGACAGGTCCCTGCCATGTGGAGGTTACAGCCAACAAACATAACAGGTAAGTGAAATACACTATGGGCATCCCTTGGATATATTGCAAGTTCAGTTCCTGACCACTGCAATAAAGCAAATATTGCAATAAAACAAGTCACACAACTTTTTGGTTTCCCAGTGCATATAAAAGTTATGTTCATACTACACTTCCTCCACTGAAGTCTTGAACCTCTCCAACTGGAGAACTGGAATAAACTTTTTCCAAACTCCTGCTAATGTTGATATTTTGACCTCCTCCCATGAATCACAAATGTTCTTAATGGCATCTAGAATGGTGAATCTTTCCAAAAGGTTTTCAATTCACTTTTCCCAGATCAGAGGAATCACTATCTATGGAAGCTATAGCCTCATGAAATATGTTTATTAGATTATAAGACTTGAAAGTTGAAATTACTCCTTGATCCATGGGCTGCAGTACGGATGTTGCATTAGATAAATGAAAACAATAGTCATCTCCTTATACATCTCCATCAGAGCTCTTGGGTGACCAGGTACATTGTTAATGAGTGATAATATTTTAAAAGGAATCTTTTTTTTTTTAGCAGTAGGTCTCAAAAGTAAGCTTAAAATATTCAGTAAACCATGCTGTAAACAGATATGCTGTCATCTAGGCTTTGTTGTTCTCTTTCTGGAGTACAGGTGGAATAGATAGTATCATTCTTAAGGGCCTCAAGATTTTCAGAATGGTAAATGAGCATTGGCTTCAACTTCAGGTCATCAGCTGCATTCGCTCCTAACAGGAAAGTCAGCCTGTCCTTTGAAGCTAGGCGTTGACTTTTCCTCTCTAGTTATGATAGTCTTGGATGGCATCTTCTTTCAACAGAAGGCTGTTTCGTCTACAATGAAAATCTGTTATTTAATGTAGCCACCTTCATCAATGATCTTAGCTAGATTTTCTGGATAATTTGCTGCAGCTTCTACATCAGCACTTGTTGTTTCACCTTGCATTTTTATGTTATGGAGATGGCTTCTTTCCTTAAACCTCATGAATCAACCTCTGCTAGCTTCAAACTTTTCTTCTGCAGCTTCCTCGCCTCTCTCAGTCTTCACAGAATTGAAGAGTTAGGGCCTTGCTCTGGATTAGACTTTGGCTTAAGAGAACGTTGTGGCTGGTTTGATCTTCTACCCAAACCGTTAAAACTTTCTCCATATCAGCAATAAGGCTGTTTTGCTCTTCTTAAATCACTCATGTGTTCAATGGAGTAGAACCATCAATTTACTTCAAGAACTTTTCTTTTGCATTCACAACTTGGCTAACTGGTACAATTGCCTAGCTTTCAGCTGATCTCTGCTTTTGGCATATCTTCCTCACTAACCTTAATTATTTCTAAGTTTTGATTTGAAGTGAGAGACATGGGACTCTTCCTTTCACTTGAACACTTAAGAAGCCATTGTAGGGCTATTAATTGGCCTCACTTTAATGTTGTTGTTTCTGAGGGAATAGGGAAAGGGAGAGAGATAGGGGAATGGTTGATCAGTGGAACAGAACCACCATGTGTGGTCAAAATACATACATTTATCAGTTAGGTTTGCCATATTCTATGGACATGGTGCATGGAGCCCCAAAACAATTACAATAATAGATCACTGACCACAAATCACCATAGCAGATATAATAAGAAAGTTTGAAATACTGTGAAAATTACCCAAACGTTGGAAAAATGGCACCAATAGACTTGCTTAACCCAGGGTTGCCACAAACATTCAATTTGTAAAAATGCAGAATCTGTAAAGTACGATAAAGCAAAGTGCAATAAAATGACGTATGCCTGTATGCTGGACCGTGAGGAATGGACGGAGAAAAATAAAGCAGGAAAAATTAGATCCAGAGCACAGGGGCAGGGAGGGGAACTCCCATTCACAACAGGGGGGCAGGTAGACCTCACTGAGGAGGTGACATCAGAGCACAAAGCTGAAATTGGGGAGGGAGTTACCCACATGGGGGAGAAACATTCCTGGCTGAGGAACTGATATGAGTTGAGCATCCTAAATCCAAAAATCCAAAATCTAAAATGCTCCAAAATACACATTTTTTTCAAAGCAAATTCCTCATTAGAGCATTTCAGATTTCGGATTTTCAGATTTGGGATGCTCAACCAGTAAGTACAACACACATATTTCAAAAATTTAAAAAAAAAAATCCAAAATCAAAAACATTCTGGTCCCAAGCTTTTTAGGTAAAGGACACCTGACCTGTGGTGACCAGGCTTAAGGCTGGATACAGGTTTGGCTGGAGCAGAACGAGCATGTAGGATGTGGTGTTCAGAGAGACACAGGGACCAAGTATGCGCAGCCTGGTTGGCTATTCTAGGGATGCTGGGTTTTTGCAACAAGTGAAATGGGGAGACAGAGGAGATTTTGAGCAGAGGTGGTCAGATTCAGAATATCTTAGAAGCCAACAGGACTGATTATGAAACATGAGAGAAAGAAGAGTGAAGGATGATGCCAGGCACATTCCACTAAAGACAGCCCTTATCATCCTGGGTCACAGATGTTTATGTATCTTTTTCCTTTATTGGACCAGGACTTGGGAAGGGCAGAAGCTGTCTTTGGACTCTTAATGTCCAGCTCAGGGAAGGACACATGATCATGAAATGTGTGTTGACTCTGATGGTCCAGATGAGTATCTCTGCCAGGAGACTTGTCAATGAACACAAAAGCAGACATGTGCTTTTGGACACCACTTGGGAAACAAGTCAGAGGAAGGGAGGGACTCTCCATCCAGCCCTGCTAGCTTCTCCTCACCAGGATGGGTATTCACCACACATCAAAAACACTCTGATCTTCCATGGGATGGATGTGACTCCTAACGACCTCTTTATTCAAGGATGTGTGGCAGATGAAACTAACATTTTATATTTTTTGACATATATGGGGACAGATTTGTCTTTTTCAGAGTGTTATGATCAGAATTATTTAGAGCCAAGGAATTTCTCTGATCCCAATTTCAACCCAGCAGGCTGACTGCTTACGGCCTTATGAGAACTTGAGTTGGCCTTAATGCTGGGCACTGGAGGCAGTGCCAAGAAGCCCACAAGACTGCCAGGAGATGCCCCTCTCTGGCAGCCTCTACTCCGCTGAGAGCAGAGGTGTCAGATGAATGACAGCTCCTTCCAGGTGCTGAGCATCGCCTCTGGTCCTGCCTGCTCTGTTGGTTCTGACAATCCATTTACTGTCTACGAGGCCAGAGCAAACAAGTCACTGGGAATGGCACAGTAAGAATTTCTGTGGAGTCTATTTTTCAGAGACCAGAGCTAAAGCCAGTGAAGCATGGAGTGAATATGGGCACAGGACTGGGTTATACGACAGCAAAATCAGTCCCTACCCAAGGTGCCAGCACAGAAGGGGGAGAGAGAGAAACTAAAAAATCTAACACGAGGCCATTTTAATTTCAGCATGTAAGTTTTGTATCATTTTGAAAAATGAATCATTGCATGGTTTAATGTCAGTCTCATGCTGAATTCTACATGCTGGTGTGATAAACTTGTCAGTGTGAAGAGTCTCTAATCCAGCCCCATTCACAAACCTGAAGAATTCTCAAAGGTACATTATGGGCATAAGAAGCAAAAGCCCTTCATCTGATGCTAAAAGGCAAACTCTTCTATGTAATACATTCTATAAAGTTTCCAAAGACCAAGGAGTATTTGGGGTTTGTCCACACCAGGAAGCAGCTGGTGTGCAGCCAGTTACAAAGCAGTTCTGCCTGACTCTCGAGAGCATCTCCATAGACTGGCTACTGCCACGTCTGCTGAGCCATGTGGGATGCAAGTCTCCTTCCCCAGATGCACACGGGTTGGTCCATAGTGGACCAGAACCACCCCTGGCCCTCAGGAGAAGGTATTCTCGCCCTCATGGTAACAACCACCAAGTATTGCTTATATCTTTCCTGTGCTCCTTGACACTTGCAGTGTTGTATTATGCTTCTCTACGCTCTGAATCAGGGATGGGAACACGTAGCACTGTGCCCTCTTACTCCCCAACTTGACCACGGGAGATGACGTCTTTGGTCATAGTGTTTTTCCCCACCAATCCCAGACAAAGTCTCAACATTTTCTCCACATACCACTCCAGGCAGCCACGGCCACCCAGCCCACCACATGGCAGTGGCATGTGACATGCAGCCTGACTTCCATCCTTACACCTTCCAGAGGGTCAGCTTTCTGAAGGGCAGGAACCACACCCTCTGCCTCTTTGTATCGAATGTAGTACCAGCCCCCATCCTGGGCACAGAACACAACCTAGACTCATTTTCCATTCCAGAAATTTAACACAGCCAAATCAGATGTGGTCTACAACCTCTGGAAGCTCAGAGTTATTCATCAGAGACTCATGAAGCCAGCTTCCGAGAGAGTGTGTGTTATGGCATTGATCACAAAGCAATGACGTGTGGGCCACTCAGAAAGGCCAAAGAGATGGCTCCAGAAATTAGGCTAGTCACGTGCAAGGTGCTATTCTAAACAAATGGCAATTAAAATGTCACTGGCTCCTTGAAGAACTGCCTTCCAGAAGCACTACTGTCAGGCTCCTGGACATCCTGGCACTGTGACAAAATGGCCTTGAGATGACATACATCATTACCAAGCCATTCCTTGCACATTTATTTTCCTCATTACCATTGTTAAGAAGCTGAACAGAGAAGGCATCTGCGACTGAAACAATGACTTCCAAACCCTTCACACCAGTTGTAAGGAGCTACCCAAACCATGGTCAGATTTGTTTTTATTTCTCCTGTACCCAACAAAAAGATGAGTTAGGCTGTAATTTCTGAAAGTGCCTTAAAACTTTTGTGAACCTCATTATTAACAGGACTGAGCCGCACATTCGGGTTGGCGTCTGTTATTCCCACGGGGCAGAAGCTGTAGCTTGTGTGACACCCAATACACTGGCTAATGAGGCCCATTAATCAATCCTCACAGCTTTGGAGAACACTAGGGTGGATCTGTCATCCTTTGGATCAGACACAGCACAGCTGTCATATTTTGTGTCAAATTTCTAGCAGAGTTAAGTGCTGTTAGGTCTTCATTCATGTTTACTAACAGTGTGTTCATGTTTTTACTGCCTTCCTCCCATTTTTTGACTAGGGCAATGACGATATGGGAAAAACAGACTGAAATTGTGCTTTGGATCCTTCTGGAGAAGCTCAGTTGTTTATACTGCTTTAGCGTGAACACCAAGATCAAGTGAGTTCATGTACATGAGAGCACGCTGCGTGGCGAATGGCGCACAGCAAACAGATCAGTAAACAGTGGTCCACTCACCCACAGGCCCGGGACGTTCCGGCCACCACACTGACTGCTCAGAGATACCCGGGCTCCCAATCTCTTCCTGGAATGAGACTTTCCGGGATTTCTATCAGCTAATCTCTGGCGAGTCTGTGGCTCAGTCAGATTAAGGGAACAAATTTAAGAATTAAATAAATGTCTGTCCATTTGTGACCTTGGTCATTTCATCTCTCCGAGTGTTGGTGCCCATATCTATAAAATGAGGATAACTAAATACCAGACTCAGAGGGCTGCTGGGATGCATGTAGTGACCTCAGCAGGGTGCCTTGGCTGGAGCAGGATCTCAATAAATGGGGCCCTTTATTATATTAACTATTGTTCTTAATCAACTTGGATGCTTTTGAAAGTCAAATGAAATCTGTTTCACCCATTAATAAACAAATTCTCTTTGTCCCCTTGGGATAAATGTCCCCTTGCGATAAGGTAAGTCTTTTTGCTTGAGTAGATGGAACTTAGTGGACGGGGACAAAGTGACCCTGGAGGGTCTCCCTTCAGGTGGGGGGAGGACTGGCTGAGGCACAGAGAGCAGCAATGACTTCTAGGATGCTGTGTGGGGTTTTGAGCTTCTTTTTTTTTTCTTGGCAGAAGAGAATCTCTCTGGAACTTTTCAAAAATACTCATGCCAACCCTGCCCAAGGGACAGAAGAGACTTTCTTATTTTTCAAAAGCAATAAAGGAAGACATAAGTGTTTTGATTAATATTACCCAGGCAATAAACAACTGTGCCAGGTTTTCTGACTTACAGTTCAGTGTTCTCTCCTCTAAACCAGATACTTCTCACTGCAAGGCTTTGGGCTAATTCTGAGAAATGCCGAGAGCAGACAGTTTCCGGAGGCATCGACAACTGCAAGGTCAGGAGCCCACAACCCACAGCGTTGATACCAGCATTACCTTCTCTTGACCTGGGCGGAAACTGAGCCCTACACAGTCAAGCAGGTTTGGCAGGTAAGGTGTGTGTTTGTTTTTAACTTCTACAAACTATCCCAGGCAGTAGAAAAGAGGGAAAGCTTCTCATTTTATGAGATTTTGAATTCAAAACTAGGCAAAAAAATAAACCATACTTTAATCTCATTGACGAACACATGTACTACAAATGCTCAATACAAGGAAACTGAATTTGGCTCTGTCACACACAGACACAAAACATTAGGGCCGACTAGAATTTATCATAGGAGTGCACGGATGGGTGGACATTAGAATGTCTTTAAGTGTAATCTATTACATTAACAGATAAAGGAGAAAAGAATAGGATTATCTCAATTATAGTGGGCTGCATGTTAGCCCCCAAAAAGCTATGTCCTCATCTTAATCCCTGAACCTGTGAATGTTACCTTATTTGGAAAAAGTGTCTTTGTGTATATATAGTGAAGGATCTTGAGAGGAGGAAATCATCCTGGATTATCCAGGCAGGACCTAAAGTCAATGACAAGTGTCCTTATAAAAGACACACATGGAAGACAGAGCAGAGGAGAAGGTGACGTGAGGACAGACTTAGCGATCGGAGTGATGCAGGTATCGGCTGTAGGGCACCAAGGTTGGCAGCGGCTCCCAGAGGCCGGGAGAGAGGCGTGGGACGGATTCTCCCCCCTGAGCCTCCAGAAGGAACCA
This sequence comes from Eulemur rufifrons, assembly GCF_041146395.1. NCBI lineage: Eukaryota > Metazoa > Chordata > Mammalia > Primates > Lemuridae > Eulemur > Eulemur rufifrons. The sequence goes on along the minus strand of NC_091010.1, from coordinate 62,208,913 downwards.
ATCCTGCTGACACCTTGATTTTAGACTTCTGGCCTCCAGAAGTGTCAGGGAATAAACTTCTGTTATTTTATCTAGTTTGTCTTAATTTGTTCCAGTAACCACAAGAGACTAATACATCAATGAATAAAAAAGTCATTCAGGAAAATGTAGCACTCAGTCATAGAAAATAACTTTTAATAAATTAAGAGGTAACCATGTAACAAAACACTTGTACCCCCTTAATAAATATTTTGAAATTAAAAAAACCTACATAAGCACCCACACACAAAACAAACTAGGAGAGGAAGAGAAAAGCACTTTACAGATGGGGAGAAGATATTTACAAGACCTAGATCTAACAAAGAATTTAACATTTAAAATGTGAAAAGAATTACAAATCAGTAAGGAAAAGATAAAAACAAAACGAAACATGGGCATTGTAAATGAACAGGCAATTCACAGAAGAAACCCCTCAGTCATACTTGTAATCAAGGAAATGCAAACTAAAATACTAACGAGATACTGTTTCATACTCATCAGCTTGGCTAAAAGTTTAAGAAGAAAATATCAAGTTGGCGAGTACGCAGAGACATGAACTCAACAGGCCTGACTGTGGAAATCTCGTACCTCCTTAGGGAGAGCCTGCTGGTGGGACAGCCCTGGGCTAGCGCCTGGGGACTGAGCTATTCTCTGTGCTACTAACGGATATGGGTGTTTTAAATACCAGGAGCCTTCATCCACGCTGTATCAGCTTGTCTAGACAATTTGTGCAAACCTGTGGTTAGGGTGAACATCTGCCTTCCTTCTGCAGGTCTGGAGTTTCAGTAACTACAGAAATATGGACCTGTTTGACCAGCCTCCATCAAAAACTCCAGACTCATAAAAATGAAAAAAACGAGGAAAGAAAAAAAAAATCTCTAGACCCTCAGGCTAAAATAAGCTTCCCTGGACAGAACATCTTCAACGGGTTGCTGCAAAGTTGCTGGAGGAACAAACATGTGCTGTGCAATTCCACTGGGAGAGGCTTCTGGAAGCTGATCTCCCCAGACTTGGCCCAACGTGCCTTTCTCCTTTCTTGACGCTGCTTTGCATCCTTTCACTGGGAAAAGTCATAGCCAAGAGGAATAACTATTTCAGGGTCCCGTGAGTCCTTTTAGGAAACCACTGAATTGAGGGGCGGTCTCGGGGGCCACCAAAACAGTGAGAATGCAGAGAAACAGGACTCTCACGCACAGCTGGCGTGTTGATCATTGCGGAGAGCAATGGGACAAAACTCGGGGAAAAATCAATATGCTCATGCACTGGAACCCAGCAATTCCTTACCTAGGTTTCTAATCTAGAAAACTCCTCCCTTACTGCCATGCACAAAAATGTTCACTACAGCCATCGTTTCTAACTAGACACAATGTTAAAATCCACTGGTCGGAAAATAGAAAAATAAACTGTCCTATATTTATGTACAAAAAATGGCAAAACATTTCAAATAAATAAGATTTATATCAATGTGGTGAAGCCTCAAAAACAAACTGTATGTAAAAGAAGGAAGCTGCAAAATCATGTGCATAGTAGGATGTCATCTATGCAAAATTTAAAAACATGTACAATTAAAGTGTAAGGGTGACACGCACCAATTTTATGACAGAGGTTACTCCATAGAGAGAACAAGAATAGCATGGGGTGGGAAGCGAAGACAGAGGGTTTACGTGGATCTGCAATGTCTTATTTATTACCCTTCCCCCCAAAAATATACATCAAATATGGCAAAATGTTAAGATTTATTAAAGCTGGATGGCGAGTTTATGTTATTTTGTATACTTGCAGAATTCTACAACTAAAAAAAGTATATAAAGGTGAAGTGTCAAGTAATTTGCTTAAGATCACAAGTTACATTAAACTGAGATTTGAGCTCCAGCTCTCAAGCCCAGCTATAGACTTCACTGTGTGTCTCCTCATTCCACTGGTCTATTAATTAAAACCCAGGCTAATTAACTTAATCTCATCCACAGTATACTCACGCAGGTCTCTGAATTAAATTTAAGCAAAAACGCTCACTTTACTTTAAAACTTTGGTTGCTATTTATAACATTTAATTATATTCTGAGATCATATAAGGTCTTAATATGACAGGTCCCACATTAATGACAAAGGTCTTACGGATGACTTCAGGAGGCAATAAAAACTCTAGTGAAGGAATTGCTGCAAGTAAATCTCGAGTTATGGGGCATCTTGTTCATTTAAAATATTGAAGAAAATAAAATTAAAATCAATATGAAGCTCTTAAGACATACAACTTGGTCAGCTGAATATAAATTCGAAGTTCTTAATTGAACAATTTATAGGTACCGATGGGTTCATTTCATCTTTTAAGAAACATAAATGTTTTCAGTTGTCATTGAAACAACTTATGACTGACACTGGTATCTTTGATACTGAAAGATGAAAAGCCAGAGGAAGAAGATAAAAATCAAACACTTGAGTTCTCAAAAAGAAATAAGCAGGAGGTGTGAGGCATACATGCTGATGCTATCTTAAAATTTTAACTACAAAAGGCAGGGGCAACTAGTTTTAATTACCATTTTGAAGTTTTCCTAAATTAAAGCTTGCCAGAAATTACAAGGAACAGTTGTTATGTTTTTGTCAACATACTTTCACAATTCAATTTCACCAATGTTTCACTAGGAACTATTTATAAGGGAAGCATTGCTCTAGGTGCTATAAAGGTAAGAAATCCTTTTGGTATAACAATAATCAAAGTAATATTCATTGTGGATGGGGAAGGAGGGAGGGGGGAGGAGGTGATGGGCAAATTCACACCTAATGGGTGCAATATGCACGGTCTGGGATGGGCACGCTTGTAGCTCTGACCTGGGCAGTGCAAATGCAATTGATGTAACCCAAATGTTTGTACCCCCATAAAAATTTTGTAATTAAAAAAAACCACTACTATAATACTATGGCTACTGTATTGAATGCCTGCTATATGCCAGCAACTCTGCTAGAAGATTTGCATAATTGGGAAGAAAATGAAATGTGTGCATGAGGCAGAGACTGAGGAACATCGAGAATTAAGGAACTTGCTAAAACCAAAGGGTAAAAATGGAGAGATATGTTTACAGAAGGGACTTTTAAAGTTTGAGATCTTGAAAGCAGAGATGTCCTCGGTGGTTGCAAGGTTGCTAGAGTATATGCATTGCCAATTGCTGCCGTAACAAACTTAGTGGCTTAAACACCGCAAATTTACTGTCTAACAGTTCTGTAGATCAGAAATCCAACACAGGCCTCACAGGGCTAAATCAAGGAATGAGAGGCTACATTTCTTTTGGTGGCTCCTGGGGACAGTCTTTTGTTTTTTCCAGATTCTAGAGGCTACTTGCTTTCCTCACAGCTCCTCCCTCCCTCCTCACAGTCAGCAACAGTGCATCAAACCTTCCTCACGTCACCTCACTCTGACCTCCTTTGCTGCCTTCTTCTCCCACTTCTAAGGACACTTGTGATTATATCGGGTCCACCCACATAATCTAAAATAATCTCCCTATTTTAAAATCAGATGATTAGCAACCTTAATTCCATCTGCCACCTTAGTTTCCCTTTGCTACATAACATAGCATATTCCTAGGTTTCAGAGATTAGGATGTGGATCTTGGGTGAGGGCATTATTCTGCTTACTTTATAGAGATTACTAGAAAATCCCAACCCAAACTAGCTTAAGCAAACAAGGATTTCTACTGGAAAGATGCCATAATATCACAATACCCTAAGGACAGCCCAGCCTCAGGGACTGAGTCAATCCAGGAATAGCTCTTTCTCCATCTCTCATCTCCGCTTTGCTATGTGTCAGCAGGTCATGTCGTCCGCTGACTTCCTTTATCCTCTGCTCACATATCAGGTTATGGCTGCCAGGAATTCTTGCATTGTACATCTTACGTTCCAGACCTCCAGAAAGGGAGCTGCTTTCCCTTCACTCTCTGCTGGTTCCAAGATAACAAGAAAGACATTGCTTGGTCCATCTTGAGCCAAGGTCCTATACATCTTGGATGGAGGTTCAAAAAGGCTGCCACATGGAACCATGGAAACGAGGTAGGGGTGAGAGGAGCAGTTCCCCAAATGAGAAAGTAGTGGTGATGAGTAAACACACCAACAGAGAGCCGCAGCAGTGACTAAATTGAATAAGACAACTTCCTGGTAATCAAGGACCACACGGGCCAGAGGAAGATACACAGATTTCAACACAATGGGATGCCTGTGATTATCACAGTTTGCACAAAATGCTGTGGGGACTCAGAGTGACCCCTTCCCGCAGCAGAGCTCCGTGAGACTAACACGGGAGGCGGGGCAGAGGAAGCTGTCAGAAATGAGGCTGGATAGAAAGCGCAAGAAGCAGATTGCAGTGAGTCTTCCACAAGCTAAGGTGTTTCTTTAAAATAGGTGACTAGCAATAGACCCACCTGTGTTTCCGAAAAGTCGCCCCCCCCTGGTAAAAGCAGGGGTTGACAGTTGCTAGGCAGGACAAGACTCTGCCTAGCAGAGTCACAAGTCAGGAAGCTGTAACCGCAGCCTAGTGGAGAGCCCAGAAGTGGGCCGGAGTATCAGGATGGAGATGGGAAGGGATCAGGTGCCTTCACAGTGGGATTTCAGAAGGCAGAGGGGAGCAGAGCTGATTATGGAGAAGGGGAAGTAAGCCTAAGTGGTCCCAGGTGGTGGTGTCAACTGGGCTCTGGGAGCCTGGCTCCAGAGCAGGCACGTCCTGCTGATCGAGAAGGAATTAAATCTAAACTGATTTTTGGTGACTTTCATTCCTTTTCTGGGGTGTGTTGGAATACGTTTAATTACTGGCAGGGGAGGGGAACCCCAATCTGTAGAGTTCACCAGTTTCTATGGTGTAAACACTCCTACCTGGCCAATTTCAAACGACCAATGCAAAGTCACTACACATGGATTTGGCAAACCAGCCAGTAGAAGCCAGCTTCAGCACAACCCTGGGTTTTCATTCTTCATGATGATCCTGTAAAACTTCCGTGTCCCATCCATTGCAGGACCAGGTCTCTAGATCAAGACTTTCCAGCTGGACTTTAGGGGGCCTGTTGCTACAGACCTCTCTTGTCCAACCTTCTTCTGTCCTCAGCAACTGAGCATCCACCCACAGCACCAAGGAGAGGAGAGAACACAGTAGGATTTGCAAAAGTTTGGCCATATATTGACAAGAGCAGCTAGTCAATGTGTGGATGCTGACAGAGCAGATGAAATGGAAGACAGCACAGCACAGTGGAGAACAACAATGGGCTCAGAAGCCAGACCACTTGTGTTCAATCCAGTTATTTCACCTCCATGCTCTGTGACTTTGGCCCAGTTACTTAACCACTCTGTGCCTCTGAGTGTGATCTGCAAAATGGAAATTTTCCAGGATATTAACATTTGTGTCTGCTACAAGATGGAAGTTTCCTGAAACCTACTAACAAGGCAATCAATAACAAGAGGCACCACAAACACATCTATCCCCAAAAAACCAACCTCCTCTCTTAAAAACTTAACTGGCAGCTAAAGTGTTTTCTCTACTTTTATAAAAAAATCATCAAAATGTCAGCCTTGTAAATATTTATGATCCTGACCAGACAGTTCGTATCTAAACATCAATTGTTTAAAGATGATTCGAGTGCTTTTTGATAGAAATCTTACATCCTACACATGCCCTATACACAATACGTAGAAAATATGCCTTTATAATGTTTTCCAGGGTGAGGTCAGGAAGATAACCAAATGTGATTATGGGGCCCATCAGAGCTTCATTTATTCTGGCTGGTGCATTTGTAAAGGTTAGAAGCAAAGAAGGTTCACTGGCAGGAGGCCACTGGGACTCTTCTCATTTATAATTAAATATTATTTGGGTCACAGTGTTTCTGCTTCTCAGATGGATCTCCTGGTAGAACAAGGAATTGAGAGAAAGGACAAAGAGGCCGTCACAACTGTTTGTCAGAGCTGCTCCAGCAAGGCACAGCACAGGCCCCAGTCACGTTCGTGGCTTTCTGCTAGTAACTCTCTGTGACGTCAAACAAGTCGTCTGGACTTCGGTTTCCTCCACGGTAAGACAAAAATGTTAAAGATTATATCAACATGAAGCATTGTTAATGTACTATTAATCACTCATTTAAAAATTGAGGCTGGGCGTGGTGGCTCACGCCTGTAATCCTAGCACTCTGGGAGGCCGAGGTGGGCAGATCGTTTGAGCTCAGGAGTTCGAGACCAGCCTGAGCAAGAGCGAGACCCCATCTCTACTAAAAATAGAAAGAAATCATATGGACAGCTAAAAATATATATAGAAAAAATTAGCTGGGCATGGTGGCACATGCCTGTAGTCCCAGCTACTCGGGAGGCTGAGACAGGAGGATCCCTTGAGCTCAGGAGTTTGAGGTTGCTGTGAGCTAGGCTGACGCCACGGCACTCACTCTAGCCTGGGCAACAGAGTGAGACTCTGTCTCAAAAAAAAAAAAAAAAAAATTGAAAATATTTCCAACTTCCAACGTGCCTTCCAGCTTTAAAACACGGTGGTTCCATGAACTTGATAGCAGGGATCTGAGAATCACAGGGAAAATGGACATATTTTACTCAACTACTCAAGAATAAGCCTAAAACTCTCTCTGAAACCATGAGTCTCCAAGTCCCATCCCACTAATACCCTGCCCAGAGCAAAAGTGTCTGGGTATGTATTAAATTTCAGACTTTCTCCATTTTTTTTCTTACCCTGCTAGAAAAAGAAAAGGAAAACATAGAAAGGCCTTAAAAAGCAATCCATTAGATCTGACATCACCCAGAGCTGTTGGAGGGTTATTTGTGGTGGTGGCATGGTTTTCCATCTCCTGAAAGAAACACTATGATTGACATTTCCAATAAATCACTCTGGCAGGGTGGACAGTGGCTGGAGGAGGCAGGCGAGGAGGCAGGGAGGCCCATTAGAGCCTGCAGCCACCCAAGAGAGAACGGGGTGTTCCGGCTGGAGGGTCACAGGGTGGCAGTGGGAAGCGTATGGACTCTAGTTACATTTTGGAGGCATGAGGTTTGTGTGGGCTATGCTGTGTCCCAGAAATATGTGTCCGAGTATTAATCCACCTCACCTGTGAACATGATCTTATTAGAAAGAGGGTCTCTGCAGCTGGAATTAAGTAAAGATGAGGCCATACTTGACCTCCTTTAGGGCGGCCCTAAATCCAATGACGGGTGTCTTCATGAGCAGAGAGAGACGTGAAGACACAGACTTGCAGGGAGGAGACTGGAGTGACGCAGCTGCAACCCTAGGAAGGCCAAAGAGTGCCGGCGACCCCCACGAGCCGGAGAGGCAAAGGAGGATTCTCCTCCTCTAGAGCCTTCAGAGGACACGGCCCCGAAGACAACCTGACATCAGGCCTCCAGCACTGCATGGGAACACATTTCTGTTGTTTGAGGCCAGCCGGCTTGCGGTGATCGGTGGGAGGTGCCCTAGGAAACACCTGCGAGGTTGCGCCACAGCCTGGCCTGCTAGGAGCCCGGCAGGGAGCTGCGCAGACGCCCAGTGAAAGGAACCCGTATTTTAACGAGGGAGCGAGCTCTCTGTGAAGGAGGCCGTAACCCACGTGCTCATCTGTGGAAATCCGCAAAAGCCTCTGGAGTGCTGACGATGCAAGTGGAAATTCCGACGCTGGGGCACCGACTGTGTAACCGAGTCTAGTGCACGTGGCGGGGCGGGTGTCACACCCCGCGCTCACTCCTCCCCCTTCACCACCGCTGCTCCCGGCCACTGGCAACGCCACCCTCACAGACTCCCGCCACTGGAAACAGTGCCAGTAAATCCATCCTGGACAATGACCTGCATTCTTAGCTGAGCTTTGGAAACATTTCCTTCTTTTGCATCAAAAGATCACAGTTAAATAACCAGCTACAAATCAGCCTCAGGGTGAGCCGACTCTTGAAGTGAGCTCTCCACAGAGCTGCGAGACAAACACTCTCTCAGGGTCGCGCAGGGCGGAATTCTGGAAGAGCCACCGGAAGTGAACGCTCCTCCTCAGTCTCTGTGCTCAGCCAGGGGTGAATTCCTTGGGGACAGGAATCCTGTCTGGTTTAAATCTATTTTCTTTTAAGGCCACTGCCTTCATTCAGTCAGTAAATATTTAGGGAGAGCACCCTGCTAAGCTCTGGGCCGGCATAAATATTTGTTGAATTGAATACATTATATCTTTTGGTAGAAACAAAGTTACATAAATAGATGAAGAAAGAGAAGGAGGGAGGGAGAGGGAGGAAGTGACTTGCTTATATGTTAAACTTGAAAGAAAAAACAGTAGAAAAGGCTTCTGGGAAAGTAGGGTCTCTGTACTTGAAGAAGATGGAGATGGAAGTAGATCATTGAGAAACTCACCTGGCAAGATACTAATACATCGGGCGGGCCCAGGGGTCTCAGAGTCCCGTCCAACTCTGGCCTACGCTGCACCGTGGAGGGAGGGAGGAGAAAGGCAAGGTGTTCGAGAACACAGAGCTCAGAGACAGACTGCAGTGTGGACAAACTCGGGGTCCAGACAGCCACGTGCTGAGTGTGACCTCTTACTGCTCTTTATGGCACCCGGTCCTCTTCCTACTGAGCACTTATCCCACTTGGAATTGTGTTTTTATTGTTGTTAGTTATCTGTGTGCTCTACTGGAGTACGGGCTCCACGCTTCATGGCTATCTGCTCACTGAAGTACACTCGGCGGTATGTTAATACTGGGCGAGTGCAGACGGCCAATATGTATTTGTTAAATGAATGAATACAGAGATTACTGTAAGTTACTTAATCTCCCTAAGCCTCAGTTTCCTCATTAGTAAAACAGGAATTACAGGTGCATTCGCTTCCTAGGGCTGACATGAGGCTCAAGTGAGCAAGTATTTCAAGTGCTTAACTCGTGAGAGGTGTTTAGGAGACATGCTACCAGGTTATAATTAACCTCACTATCATTGACATTATGAGGGGCATAAAAGCTTTTTCAAATATTAAAATTTTTTAAAAAGTCAGAGCATGTTTAAAAGGTAAATGGCATGAGAGAGACACTTGGAAAGCGGTTAGTAGGATGCAAATCCCGTCAAAATGAAGGCAGAAAAATATAAACTGGATGAAGGGAGACTCCCCGTCAGGGGAAAGAAGGGAATGGGGGGTGATAATCAGGCATCAGAGGGAAGAGGTGACTAAGGCAATATTTCCCCCTTGGGTGCTCCACTTTCTTTGACATCATCTCCAAAGGGACAAGGCAAACAGCAGTGGCTACACTTTGTCATAGAAACCGAGATAGGCTCTTCCTGCCAGCCTCAAGTGTGGTTTGTTCCTTAATATTTGAAAGAAAATAAAAATATCAAAATCCTTTTGGAATCATGCAGTTAGCCACCTACAGGTTGTAGTCTCAATACTTGTCAAGCACATGTTTTCTTTCTACTTTTTGTCAGATTTTACCTTAGACTTGCTCAACAGTTCTGGCAAGGCTTCAGAGGAAATCATTCAATCCACAGTTTGCAACCACAATAACCAACACTCAGACCCTGGTCATAATTCACACTTCCCAGTAGCTTATTTATTTCTTGTCAAACTATCTGAACGGCAGCTCAGATTGGGAAACATTTAGTATAGCAAATCACTGGGGTGGACACTCGTTTGTTAACACTCTTTGACGCAAGTTATGACCAGATTCCACCATGAGATTGAGATGTTGAGTATCTAAATCACTTCCTCATAGTAGACTCTTCCACCATTTGTCTTTGGGCTCCAAGAGCTAACTGAGACATCACTCTGTGACTTATTGAGGTAAAAATTGTTCTTATCTCTTTATTCCAGGGGACAAACTTTCTGTAAAGGGCCACATAGTAAATATTTTAGGCTTTGTGAGCCGTGTGGTCTTTGTCACAACTAGTCAACTTTGCCCCTGTCATGCAAAAGTACCCATAGATAATACGTAAATCCATGGGCATGGCTATGTTCCAATAAAACTTTATTGACAAAACAGGAAGCTGCTGGATTTAGCCTGAGGGCCATAGTTTGCCAACCCCCTGCGTTAGTCATCTGTCTTGCCCAAGATTAACAGATTCAGAAAACCAATGGATTCTTTTGTCCCGAGAACTAAAAGGAAGCCCATCCTAAAGGTAAACAAGACAACTAGCTCATCTACTACCAAATAAAGTAGAATTATCCAAAATATTGTCCCACAGTTTATGGTTCTTACTGTTGTGTTGCTCTGATCAATTTTTCTCCATACTGATTCCACAGGACCACAAAGTGGATGGGAGAACTCCTCTTTCAAATGCCTCTCTTACACAGAACCCTGCCTTACTTATAAAGCCAAAGAGAAGTGATAAAGGGTTTCTCCAGTTGGTCTACATCTTCACTGGTTTAGATAAAGTTCTGAGTATTTGGAGATGCCTGTGGCACCCCTGCAGAGCCCAGAGGTCCCACAGGCCTAGCTTAACAAACACTGACGAAGAACACAGAGGAGGGGGCTTGGATTTGGGAGACCTGAGCTGGAGACCAGGCTATGGCCCGTTTCTTTGGAAGCTGCAGAGAGGAGACAGGAGGCAGAGCCCCAGAGAGATGCAAAAGGAAATTTGGCTTCAATATGCCAGTTCCTGGTTTGAGTCCCTGCAGATATCCAGCTGGCCTTCTGTGGTCTGCATCCAGTTTTCTTCCAATAAATTTCATTTTGTTTTTTGCTTAAGTTAGTTTGGCTATGTTCCGAACAATCCCTAAACACATTAGCAACAGAAACGGGTTTAATGACATTTCAATCCTGTTTAGCTTATGCTGAAAGAGATGTCAAATGAATCCTGTACTTCAAATACCTAAACAATTGAAGTTTTTCATAAGACAAAATTCCAATGTGTGGAAAGATGAATATTTTAGCCTTTATATTTTTTCCTATGCTATTTACAGGTTAAATTCCACCTCCAGAATAAAAGTAAACCAGAAAATATTCAGTGCCAAGTGAAGTTAGTGATTCAAAGCCAGGGAAGTGCAATTCATGAGACGGATTAAAACAATTAATGCTACAGGCAAGCTAAATAAAGATTAAAGGTGCAGAGATAAGTGAGTCTATCTAAAAAGGGTAAACAACTGGGTGATGAGGTTTTGACAGTGAGGTATGTCAGACAAGAAGAGGGCAACGAAGCACAAAGAAGTGTCCTGAATTTTCCTAATTCCATTAGAAGGTAGAATTATCTCTCTCCGGGAATTACGGTATCTTCAAAATTAACCGTGGAGTTTCTGGGGGTTGGCTCAGATAAGCAGATAGGACATGTGTTTTAGAGAACTGGCTCTCAATCACTGGCAAGGGCTGATGTCAGAGCTGGCCTCCTGGGACTCTAGTCTCCCTTGAAACCTGTGCTGGAACCTGACATGACCTTGCCTCCAACTTGTGACACAAATTTGGGAACACAGCCTCACGCACCCGGGATGGTGGGCCAAGCCTAAATAGGGAAGCCCTGTTATGCAGAACTAGTCGCTAGAGCCTGCTTGTAGCCCTCCGGAGAGGGGAGGGCTAGGTTTCCTACACTTGGATTGAGGAACAAAAGAGAGTGGAGAATGAGGAAGTAGAAATGGAAGTGACTGGAACTCAGGGGTCTGAGGTCTGGACTCCGCTCTGCTATTCACTAGCTACATGACCAGGTAGATCATTTGACTTTCATTTTCCTCACTGCGGGATAGGACTAGACCAGGGGTCAGAAAACCAGGGCCTATGGGCGATCCAGCTGCCACCTGGTTTTGTAAATAAAGTTGTACTGAAACAGAGCCACACCCACTTATTTACCTACTGTCTCTAGCTGCTTTTGCACTACAACAGCAAAGCTGAGTGGCTGCAACAGTCAGTATGGCCTACAAACCCTAAAATAATTACTCTCTGGCTCTTCCAGAAAAAGTTGGCCAAGCCCTGTACTAAATGCTTTTTATGACATCTTCTAAGTTCTCTGACTTGTCTCCATGGCTCTAGTGTGTGTGTGTGTGTGTGTGTGTGCGCGCGCGTGTGTGTACCTGTGACAAAAGATCAACCTTTCTCATTCATAATGACTGTCTATAGAGAGTGGGTTGAGGCTGTACCCACAGAGACTTCCCACAGGAGTCCCGGACAACCAAGAGCAGGAAGATTCCTAGGAGACAGAGCAAAGTTCATGGTCTCTGATGAGCCCGAGGAGAGAATGGATCTAGGTCTTTCCTCCCATAGCACACAGCCTTTCCCAGAATCCCTAAAAAGGTTTCTCTTTTCCTCGAGTATCAGAACTCTCAGCCCATGCTCACCACAGCCCTACGCAAACTCACACCTGAAAGCCAACTGTCAACAATCTCACTGCTTTGCTCTGTAATAGGTTTGGCCAATCCTGCCTGTATAGGATGATTGCAATTCTGGCCACTGAGAAATCGGAGATTTCTATTTTCTTCCTGGCTAACACAATTTGTAAAGAACAGCCAACCATGGGAAAGGTAGCCAATTTCCATCAAACTTTGCCGATTATTTAAGAGGATTGCTTCTTGTTGGAACTACCCGTGTACATAGAATGTCAGGGGATGGTTTTCCACAGAGAAATCCACTTCCTGGAGGGAGAAGGAAACAGCAGCCGCCACCCCGTCACCGCCGTTTCTGGTGGTGGTGACATTACGGGATGATCGTCTCTGCCAGCTGGCGCTTTCCTGGTACGGGTCATTTGTCATTTTGACAGGAAGACTGGAAAGGAATTGAATGATAGCATACTCACATCAAAATAAGTGTCTGCAATTATGACACCGTTAAAAAAAATATCATTAATCCCTAAAACCTTCCATCTGAAGGCCTCACTTGCGTATTTAACCGAATTACAAAGACAGGCTCTGATTCCACTGCCCACGTTTCCCTGGCAGCATCCTCCTTCCTCCTGACTGTGTTCAGCCACCAACTGGACTTACCCAGTGGAAAGTGGGACACTCTCTCTCTGCCCAGCATCTACACATCAGCTCAGGGACCACAAATGGTCCTACTTGGGTCCTGTGCCCGTATTTCCCCTCTCACCCCCTGCATGAGGAGGAGGAACCCTAACTGGCCAGCCTGGGTCACACACCCATTCCTGTGGCAGGGGTGAGGATGCGGGATTCTGACTGACACCACAACAGGACTGTCAGAGTGGGGCAGGGTCCTCACGAAGGAGAAAGACCCTTTACGCAGGCACAGCTGTAACTACCAGGAGCTATCAAACCAGCCTTCAGACATGGTGTTTCTGAGGGCATCGGCAGGGATGGGAAGAGGAGTTATTCCAGTAAAAAAAAAAAAAGCATTTGAAAAAAAAAGAGCCAATTCACCATACTAGCATCAAAAAGACACCACACAGGTGATAACAGTTTTGCGGCAATGTTGTCACACAGCAAACAAATTGTTCATTGTCTTATGGCAGTCGGACTTGTGTTATCTGCCCCCACACCACATGTACACTTGGAATTCTCTTTTTTACTATGTCGGGGGTTTATCCAGGTTCTCTATTTTGCCTATCACCTTGTCTACCTACTTCTCTAGAATAAAAGTAGCTATCCAGTGGCCACACTGTATTCAAATGCTTGAGAAATTCTTTCCTGAATCTAAGCTTCTGAAAGGTAACTCTTTTGTTGTTGGTCGACAGTCACTCAGTAAAGGGTTTGCATGTTAAGGGGCTTTGTATTTCCCTGGGGGTATCCTGATGGGGTTGTCAACGAGAATCTTGGGGGACGGTCTGCCAGTCATCACGGAGCCTGAAGGAATTCAAGGTGAAGGTTTAACTTTGGCCCCAGCCTCCCACCCTGAGGGGAAGCTGGCACACAGCCGTAGGCTGCTAACTCCCACCGTTTCTCCACTGTCCTCATTCCTCTTCCCAGAAAGAGCATTTTTAGGACCAGAACCGCTCCCCCAGAGCCATGAATGCTCAGAGGTTTCTAATAGCCTTTCCCTGACACAAACTTGCTAATATTCTCTGATCTTTGTTCCTTGAACAAGCATTCCCATACCAAGTTTAAAGTTTAAAGAGCTTCCATTTAAAGTGATAAAGGCACATTTTCTCAAGACCGATTTCACTCAGCTGTGCCTTATGCTTTGTTATTCCCGACTTGACTTTATTATCCTAAGTATATTATTTTAACATTAAGTACACCAGTAACTCGGGGAAACACAATGTTCAAATGTAAAGATCCCAGTTGGATTTAGACTTTGTGGTTTGAAAAGAAAAATTTTCTCATTCCAAAGTAACTTGAACACTCAAAGCCTTTTGTGATAAGCACATGTGGAGATTTGCTTTCTAAAATTCTAAAATGTTCTCTGCTGTTCACAAAGTTTCCAAATGCACATGAATAAAACATCACGATTTCTCATGGAAACTATGCTCAAATGTTGTCCAAACAAGAACAGCCATTTGGAAGTCCTTGAGGTTATGTAAGTCCACAGACTCCCGGCATCAGACTCTGCGGGGACTTTCGGGAAGCCTCTAACCGCTCCCAGTTCTGAGGATTTGAGATGTACCGTGGGAAACGAAATCTCTGCCTTAACCCAACCTTCAATTTATGTAGTCAGGGACACACAAAATACTACAAATTTATAACATATACTGAGTCATCCCTCAGTATCCCATGAGAGATTGGTTCTAGGGTTCCAAGACCCCCTGAGGATTACAAAATCCTCAGATGTTCAAGTCCCCAATATAAAATAACATAGTGTCTGCATATAACCTCTGCACATCCTCCCGTATACTTTAAATCATCTCTAGGTTCCTTGTAATACCTAACACAATGTGCCAGGGAATGCTATGTAAATAATTGTTATACTACATTAAGGAATAATGACAAAGAAAAAAGTCCGTACACGTTCAGTACAGAAGCAATCATCTTTTTTTTTTTTTTCAGATATTCTTGATCCACAGTTGGTTGAATCCACAGATTTGGAACCCACGGGTATGGAAGGCTGACTATACTTTGCATGGTGTTTCTGTTGTGCAAGCTTGAACCTTTGCATTTTATTTTAGGATACTTTCCATACTCACGTTTTAGAGTTTCTCAAATTCGTTCCTTTTTCAGCTCCTCATTGCCTCATTAAGGCTTTGCAAGAGCCTCCCTCTCTCTGACCCCCTTTCTCAGTCCCTCCACCAAACACTACTAGAATTACCTTCTAACGCCCAGGATTGCTCATCATTCTCCCCGCTTCTTGCATCTACATTGCCTAAACAATGAGACTCAGACTTTGCAGGCTGAAACTTGCACTTCTTGCCAAGACAGAGTAACAGGAGGATTTACCCTCCCCACCTAAGCCAATCAAAAAATGGACAGCACATAAGAAATAATGGTTTTCAAAACACTGGAAATCAGGCGAAGAAGAACAGTGACGTCTGAGAGACAGGAAACAATCAGGACGAGCCCTACAATTGCTCCAGTTTAGTTCCTTGAGAGAGTTTCCAGGCTACAGCATGTGTTGGGGATACCAGACAAAGCCTGGCAGACTCCATAAATATTGGGGAGACACAGCTGAGAGTCCAGAGCGAACAAGGCAGCTAGAGTTCACTGGACAAAGCACCAGAGAGAGAACTCTGAAGATTTCCAGAGAGCTCCCTTCATATATTCAGCTGAATATCAACCAGCACATGTGTGTGCAGAAACTTCTTGAGGCTGGGAAAGAACCATCTGAAAGGATTAGAGGTGACAGTGCCCAGTGCTCATACAGGACGAGAACAGGTCTGCCCCTCCTAGGCAGACTGGAAAAACCCCAGCACTCATAGTATATCGGTAAAGTACACAGAAAGGCTTATTAAGGTAATGAGAAATAACCCTGGACTGCGCATGGCTCTGGTCCCATCCCAAAATATCTCAAGAGTAAGGCCAGAAAGGATCAAACTATTTCCATGCAACAGAACAAAGCTCAGTAAAATTTACAGAAGCTGGGTGCGGTGGTGTGTGCCTTTTCAAAATGAAGATCTCATGACATCATTTCCTGCTTCATACCCTCTAACAGGATAAAGGCAAAAGCCTGCACTTGGCCTACAGGTCTCTATGTGGCCCGACCCTGCCAGCCTCTGGGCCCCCTCTCACAGCACACATGCCGGCCCCTGAGACCCAGATGCACAGGCCTCCCTATCCACCCCGCCCCTGAAATCCCTCCTCCTGGCTAGTTCTACTCCGCCTTTGGATTTCAGTTAAATCTCCTCTTCCTCATTGAAGTCACCCCTGAGCTTCTCAATGAGTCAACTCCCCCATTACGATTTCCCAAAGCATCATGTGCCTGTTATTCCACAATGCTTGTCACAATCACAGTTTTGCATTTGCTGCTTGTTTATTTGGTTACTGTTGATCTGTCCCACCCAGGGGTGGGGAACCAGCAGCCCCAAGGCCACATGTGGCCCTCCAGATCCCCAAGTGAGACCCCTCGACCGAATCCAAATCATTTACTAAAGGATTTGTTCTGTAACATTTGGATTCAGTCAAAAGGTGACTAGACCGTCACCTCCTAGGAGCAGACACCCCATCTATTCTTGCATCCCCGGCACCTAGCCCACAGCTGGCCCCTCTGTAGACATTCACTCAGTGAGTGAGAGTATCAGGGTCAGCCTGGCACCCCAGGTATAAAAAGAATGATGTAGGCTATGAAATGTACACTGTTAGCGCTCTCATCCCTCACTGGACAGTTTTCTTTCTCCCCCAAGAAGCTTCCTGCCTGGGTCTGAGGAACCGAAGGCCTGAGGGTGCATCTTCCGATACTAGTCCTCAGGGAGGCCCAATCCCGAATGTATTTTGATCATGACTTCGCTTCACAATTGTCTTTTGCCTCTTACCATTGAATTGATCAAATGCTTGCGGTGCGACCGACGTCTGCCACAGCCCGGCTGACACAGGGCCACTGCGATGCTCCCGGTCCGCTCTGCAGCTAAGTGATTTACAAAGCACGCCCTCTCCGGAGATCGGGATTTACGTACATGAAATTGGACTGATGGAATTACTGACGACTGACAGAGCACAATTGAATCCAAGTGGTCATTCCAAACGAACATAAATGCATTTAGGATTTGGGAAAAGCTGATGCTAGCTTGATTTATGCCTCTCCTGCCTTGGAGACAATGACAAGGGACTGTGATTTATTTAATTATATCATCGTCAAGAAATAATGGAACTCACTATAAGTCCTGAGCCAAACAGATTTCAGGTAAACATTCTCTGCTGTACATTGACCCCAAATCGGCTCTGACCTCCCCAACCCTGACTCCTGGTTCCTGTGAGTTCATCTAGTTCTAACAGCTTTCAGGATTAGGGGTTGGGTTTAAATTAGCTAATTAGCTTCCTTCTGTTGGCATTTGTTTGGTTTTTCCCCCCTACTTGTTATTCCAAGGATTAGGGTGTGTGTTTCTTAGGAACCTCTCATTTTGCTATAACGTCATTTGTATACTTTGCTCCGCAGGAGGGAAGGAAGTAGGATAGGGTGGGATGTGATTTTCCAAACAGAAGAGGCAACAGAATTGCTTTGCATGGTCTGACCTCCCTGCAGCCTGGTCCCCTGGTCTGCTCTTGGGGCCCTGAGAAGGGAAAAGGCAGATGACTCGAGTTTCTCCTGTTCTTCCCTATTCCTAGAGATGTCCTCAGGAGCCCAAAGTTCCATAAAACTTCATTAAAAATCACAACTTCTGGCTACAACCAACCACTGGAAGGAGACAGTTCTCGTGCGTCCCAGAATCCTGCCTTATCCTATGGCAGCAGCCCCGTTTATCACAAGTCCCTGAGCCAACCTCATTTCCGACATCTCTAGGTTCCTTTTTGATATTTATTGCTTTTACATTCATCTCATCTGATTCTCAAAATACTGTGAATTAAGTACCGGAGGTATCATCCTCATGTTAGAGTTATGAAAAATAAGCCCCAGTAATAGACGTCTGTTCTTTCTGCTCGTCCAGCCTCCCTTCCCCTCTCCCTCTGCTATTGGAGTCTCTTCCCCTTGGGAAAGGTCTCATGTCCATTTGATTTTAATGAGGCTGTTAATCATGGGATAGGATGCTGCCGCCACCTAACAGAAAAGAGACAGTGATGACTAAGAAAAACCAGAGTCTGTTTCCCAGAAATTTGAATCAAGCAGAGAACACCAAGGCAGAGGCTGTTGGAACCAAGGGACAGCCCACAGTGTCTGCTGCTCAGAGCCCTGGAGTGGCCTGCCTGGGTGATCAAATCTGCTTTTCTTCTATGACACTCCTACTCTCCTAATAATTCTTTCATTTCTTACTTAAGTCAATCCATTAGTTTCTGCTGCTTTCAACCATAGAACAGCAATAGGTTTGCAATTTGCCCAAGCTCTCGGTTTTGAACACAGGTCCCCTGACTTAATTTGATGTTCTTTGTGCTGTGCCATGGAGTAGGATATAAGTAATATTAACATGTTACACAGCACAGAGAAGAGGGTGGTAGGAACAATACAATAAATACAAAGCTCATTCATCATCTAGAGCAGTGGTTCTTAACTAGGGGCAATTTTTCCTCTCAAGGGACATGTGGCAGTATTTGGAAACATTTTTGGTTGTCACAACTGGTGAGGAAGGGGGACATGCTCTTGGCATCCAGTGGTTAGAAGCCAGGGATGCTGCTGAACATCCCACAATGCACAGGACAGACCCTGCCAACAAAGAATTATTTGTCCCAAAGTGTCAATAGTAACAAAGTTTAGAAATCTAGAAAATGGGGTTATGTACCGCATTATTTAGGATAACAACAGGCAGTGATCCAAATAATAAAAATTAAAAAAAAAAAAAACACTTCAAATTCTCAATGGCTTGACACTTAACAAGGATTTGTGACTTACTGTTGCAAAGTCTTCTGTGGCCGGGTGATTTCTCCTTCCTGTAGGGACTCAGCAATGCAGGCTGTTTCCAGGTGGTTACGGTAGGGGACAGGAGAGCTAGAGATGGCATGCTGGCTTTTAAGTGCTCCAGCCCTGAGGTGACACCTATCACTTCCACACGTGACTTAACTGCCAGGGGGCTGGGACACATGGGGTGGGGAGTGGTGGGCAACGCAGTGGATACTGAAGAGTAAATGACTCTGCCATGCCACCCGTGTAGTCCAGCACTGCCATCTCATTAAGAGCAGAAATATATCTGCACAATGCATTACCAAGTCACATGTCTAATTATCTGAATATATTCTATGCAGTGCATTACTAAGTTATCTCCTGGGGCCTAGGGATTTCTGTTTTTAATTTTTTAACTTCAAAGCATTAATCTGCTGTAGCAATCCTACCGCAGCCAATAATACTTATCCCTAAATAAATGTCATTAATGCCTGTTTTGCTATGTGGTGATTGGACTATGAACTGTGGTGGACAGGCCACAGCCAAGCTAAAC
Organism: Eulemur rufifrons; assembly: GCF_041146395.1. Lineage (NCBI taxonomy): Eukaryota > Metazoa > Chordata > Mammalia > Primates > Lemuridae > Eulemur > Eulemur rufifrons. The sequence goes on along the minus strand of NC_091010.1, from coordinate 62,189,607 downwards.
TCTGCTGATTCAAAGGGCATTTCCTTCTAAGGAGCACAGAGTCATGTAAACGAAATTATATCTGTCTAATGCAGAGCGTTTATAAGTGAGACCAATAGATTTTCATTGTAAATAATTAGCTAGACTAATTTATACAGAGATTTCATATTCAAGAATCTTTAGATATGCATGAGGTCAAGTTTCTCAGTCACTTGGGGCAGTGTTTCTTAACCATCATGCAGAGTCGCTCCAGAAGCCTTTTCCAAGTATAAATGTCCCTCCAAATTTTTTTTTTTTTTTTTTGAGACAGAGTCTCGCTCTATCACACAGGTTATCGTGCAGTGGCATCAGCCCAGCTCACAGCAACCTTAAACTCCTGGGCTCAAGTGATTCTCCTGCCTCAGCCTCCTGAGTAGCTGGGACTATAGGCACATGCCACAATGCCGGGCTAATTTTTTCTATTTTTAGTAGATACGGGGTCTCACTCTTGTTCAGGCTGGTCTCCAACTCCTGACCTCAAGCAATCCTCCTGCTTCAGCCTCCCAGAGTGCTGGGATTACAGGTGTGAGCCACCGTTTCCAGCCCCCTCCAAATTTCTACTCCAATAGGGCATACTCACTAAGATCATTATGGTGACCAGTAAAGAATCTGATGCTGGATAATTTGAGAAAGAAAAGGGGAAGGGTTTCTAGAAGGATACTGGGGAGCTTACCAAATCAAAGGTGGGACTGAGTAACCAGAGCTTAGGAAGGGCAGAGCCTGGAGCAACTCCAGGAAATGCAGCAGCTGCGGTTCTAGGACCTTCTCCTAAGGTCCTCCTGTGAGCTTCAGGGTGACTCGGCTTCATCACCCCCACCGGTTTGCAAATCTCCATGTAAGTTCACATTTCCCAAGTGTTGCAGGAATAGCCGGGCTAAGAAGGGTATCTCTGCCCGGGCATCAATCAGCTCTGGGGGTGTGTCTTTCATTAGGTTGTGTAACCTTGGGCAAGCTACTTGACCTCTCTATGCCTCAGTTTACTCACCTATGAAATGGAGGCAATCATAATATCTGCCCCTGGAGGAATTGTCATGGGTGGGTCTTGAAGTTCTAGGTGGAGTCTAATACTGTTCGGATCTAGAACATGAGTAATTTGGAAACTCTCCCCAGGTGCTTGTAATCAGATTTACTGAGCAGTTACAATGGGCCACGTGCTATATAAAGCCTCTTATCTGCATTATCCCACTTAGTCCTCAAAAGAGACCTAGGAGGCAGGTACCTACAATGCCTGACACCCTATGACAAGTGCTCTGTAAATGTCAAATTAACTAATGGACTAACGAATGAATGATGGCGCCACTGCCAACCACTTCAGCCAAGAATGCAGGGGGCGATCTGCTCAGGTGCTGGCCCCCCACCCCTTAGCCCAGTGCTCCATTGGAGACCCCAGACCCTGCACACGCCCAGCGCCTGCTGGTGGGGGGAGTAGACCTTGCTCCGCTTGTGGGATGCCACGCTAGTTGGCGCCCCTTAAAGGGACCAAAGGCCCATTTCTTTCTAACCTTTGGCCCATGTTTCAAGACAGCATTACATATGAAAGTACAGGACTGCTGGTTTGTCTTCAGCTTCTTGTGGAATTTCTTGGATTGGCTCCAACCGTGATTCTACTTCCACTTTTTGTGACTTTGGGCAAATTATCATCTCTCCCTTAGCTTCAGTTTTACAATATGTGAAAGCGGGATAACAACAATAAATAACTCAGCAGTTGTAGTGTGGTCCTGTGAGCAAATACATGGGAAACAGCATAATTCTTGACACACAGCAGAGGTTTGTTCAATCAACATCTGCTAATAATAGCATTTACTAACCCTGACTATTGATGATGATACCACAGCTGGTAAAGCAAACAGATGAAAGAGCACTCATCCCAAAGCAGTAGTATATCTATTTCTTGATATTTTCTTTCCTTAAGATTTGCCCCTTTTCCTCATACATAGGACATGAATCTGGAACCAGATGGCCTGAGTTTAAACCCAGATTTACCACTTGCTAGCTGTGCTACCTGGGGCAAGTTTCTTAACCTCTCCATACTTCAGTTTTCTCATCTGTAAATTAGTACTTAACTGAGAGTTATTGTAAGGATTAACTGAACTAGTATTTGTAAGACAGAATGGAAGCTATACACGGTAAGTACTGTTCAAGTTTGTGAAATGAATGAAACAGAATGCAGGGGGGATTTCTGCTCAGTTATATGTCCCGTTGACTTCCAGACATTATTTCTTGGTAACAATGCCAGTTAGACAAGGTTTCCTCCATTGTATTTCTGGGCTCACCATTTGATCAGTTTTCAAATTTAGATTGCAGAAGACTTCTATAACCATGCTATATTCATCATCCCGGCCTGTCCAACTTGATGGGAAGTGGCATAATGGGATCTTGTATGAATCTAAATATCTTCAAATGCTTTGATCGTTGGGAACTACCAGAGTCCAGCTGTTTCCTGGCCTCAGTACAAAGAAGTGACACCTATTCCTAATTGGCTTTGAGTCTGTGAGTCTTAGGGCACAGATGACAAAAGGGCTTTGAGAGCCAGCAGATGGTACCTGGTAAACAGGCCCTTCAAGAGGAGCAACAGCTGCAGAAGGATAGTGACATGCCCCAGAGCAAGTTGTCTTGCATATGAATTGTTGCATTTCTGATCAAATTTCCCCAAGGCTTACCAGAAGGAAGATTTTATAAAGCGTCTCTACAGAAGATGCTGCGGAGAGGAAAACCGTCAAGTGAACGCTTTCACCTTCTTTTGACTTTCCATCCTTAAGGGACCTCAGACAGCTGACCAGCCAGAAAGAGAGGAGTTTACTTCACACCTCCCTCACCCTGAGCCCAGGTGTCATGGCCATCGTGAGACTTGCATTTCAGCCACAGCCTTGACTTTGCTTTTAGCTGGATATGAGGCTGTTTTCAGGCCAGCCTTCTAGACCAGGAGGAATCAGATCACTTCATTTGTTTTCCAAGATTTCTAAAACAATCCTCCATTCAACGCACAAGCCAGTGAAGCCAATTTCCTTTGCGAAAACCTAACCGACGACGTTTCATCTCATCTTCTGGGTCCTGATTAATCAGAATTAAGATGTTTCCTTTTCCTAAGGCCTGGTAGACTCCAGCAATACACTGGTGATGTTGTTTTCAAAGTTTCATTTTGTTTGTTCACTTAAATTGTAAAGTTACCTGCAGCAGCTTAATGTTTGACAATTTCATCTCATTTCTTAAAAGGTGACAAATAGTTTCAGCTTAGGAAAACTGAGTATAAAGCCACCACAGTCCTCCCATTGTCAACTCAGCATCACACATTCCTCTTTTTAACCATATTTAACTTCCAAATAAAGACAATAGCAAAATCACGCTTCCACCTCCCATGTGCCATCCCTAAAGAAGATACACAGACCCTTTGTCCACCTTTGGGTCATATTCATTCCTCGTCTAGCTGGGTCACACTCCCCTTTTGAATAACTATAACTTAAATACTGAGATATACAGTTAACTACTATTAATATATCTTACATAAGATGGTAGGGGAATGGTAAGGAGGGGAAGAAAACAGTTAATACATACACAGATATAGGCCTATCAAAATGAGGAAGAAATGCTCATAACTATTACAGTTTCTGCAACTAATCTCGTGGTCATGCTGATACAACTATCTTCTTCCACTACCCATTCCACATGCCTTTGCCTTCAGCAACCAAGTCATGATTCCTTGGCTGGTGAGGCGATCCAAGCCTTCAACTCTAAAGGGTCTGGGCCATTGGAAGTCCTGTCTGACTTGTGTCACTGTGGTTTTCCCCCAGCCTATCCCAGGATATGGGAATACTAGCAGGTACTGCTCCTCATCCCCACTGCACAGGAGCAACCACGGATGGCATCAGTCGGTGCCATGAATGCAGAAACTCTGTCCCTTGCCTGCTGATACACTGGCAGGAAGAGCTCAAAGTGGCCAGCTGGCAGCCTCAGCTTCCAACTCGATTGAACAACATCTGTGTCTCCTGGTGGAAGTATTTGTCCCCTGGGAACTAAGACCTCTAGACCAGCAGACCCAAGGTCTGAGATGGGAAGCAAAATTTCACTGTTGGTTCACCAGGTTTAATAGTGAGAGAGGCGCTCTCATATTCACTCCTTGGTTCCCAACCAATAAACCTTGGCGGGGGGGGGGGGGGGGGGGGGGGCGGGGAGGCAGCACCTTGTATTGGTGGCTGATTTAAAGCATATGACCCCAGCTCTGCAAGGTGTGTTCACTTAGCCATCACAGTAGCTGGTTCTTCAAAAAGGCAATTCAGCATCTCTCAGGTCAGCTGCTTCAGGGTGATGGGGATATAATCAAACCAGCGAATTCCATGCACATGAATCTCTTGACACACTTTATTTTCTCAAGCCCAATCTCATATATACGACTTATACATCCCATCAAATGATAATGGAATGCTGCTATGCACACCCAGCCTCGTGGCTTAGCAGGTCAGATGATACCCAGCTTGTGACAGTCATATGGTTCCTTGGTGGCCCGTGGGCAAGCACTTGTAGATACCTGTAATAAAGAACAACTTCCACCCCAAGTTACCCAATGCACTTGCAACCAACCAACTAGACCATTAAATTCCTTATTTTTACTAAAATACTCCACGGCAGCAACTACTCGGTCACCTACAAAACCATAAAAGCAAGTGAAAAAGTATACAGAAGGCTGTTGACTTTGCATCTGGTGATGGGACTGAAGTCACTACAGGGTTGCAACAATGGAAGAAAGAAAAGCTGGACATGAAGAGGAAGAGATTAAGGACAAGACACAACCTGCAAAGCAACCTAGAACACACAAGAACAAACACACAGGAACCCACAGCACAAACCGACGTGTGTATATGTCACTCACCACAGTAACCTGACAGTGCAGTCACTGGCTGCTGTCCCTTGCCACAGAGTTGCACATGCACCTGCCCCAGGACCTGCAGAAGTCAGCGGAGGTCATCTGGTGGGAGCCGAAGGAGCTGTGTGCTCACCTGCTGCCTTGAGCCAAGCAAGTGAGCCAGCAGCACGGTGAGGGGCTCCTGGTCACCCCCTACACTGACCTTCAAAGCACAAGGGCTGCCGCTTCACCTCTGCTTCTACATCTTGTGCAAATTCCTCTTAAGGCCAGCTCTAACCCAGAACCAGACATGGCAGGGAATTCTGGGGAATTAAGTTCTGCCTAAGCTGACACAATATAAAGCCGACACAAGGACAGAAATCATTTCCTAGATTGCTGGAAATCTCTGGGAACAATTTTTCAGGAATAAGTTTCCTCTTTGATGGCACTTTTCCTTTGACACTCATACTAAATTGACTGTAATTATGTTTTATTAACAGTATAACATTTACTGCACATTTACTATGTGACAGATATTAGCCAGCTACTTCACATCTATAATTCTCACAGTCATCCCATGAAGTGCCTCCATTATATCCCCATTTTACAGATGAGGAAATTAAAGCCCAGGAAGAGATTAAACAGCTTCCCAAGACTGCACAGAGAGGAAGAGGCTGCTCCGGCACCCGGGCAGAGTCAGTCGGTTCAGTGCCCTTTCTCTCAGCCACTAAGTTGTAATACTGTTAACTTCAAACAAGACCCAAATGTTGATAAAGATCTTAATCATTCAAAAATGAACGGCATAGAACCGCTCTATAAATTTGGTTTTAAAGAAAAAGGAACATGATGGACACGCTTGAACTCTGACTCAGAGGTGGAGGGCAAGGGCAATATACGTAACCTAAACTTTTGTACCCCCAAAATATGCTGAAATAAAAAAAAAGAAAGAAAAAGAAACATGTTAAGAACATTTGTGATAATAAAAATCTAAATTTACGCATCACTTATACATAATTAAGGGGCACCATAACTTGCTTCAAATTCCTAGAAGAGCGTAAGATTCCAACACTGGTTTTTAGAAAGCATTAAGACATAAAATAATTTACATTCAGATCACATAGGATATGAGAGTAAGACTAAAGTAAATCAGATGAGCAGTTTGAAAAATAAGGCAGGAGCAATGCACATTCACACAGTCTTTCACTCGCTCCCTGAGCTAATATTGGGGAGCCCTGGCTGGCTACGGGTGGGGCATAAAAGAGACTAAAGCTCTGTCAAGGGCGTTAGGCTCTCAGGAGAGATAAAGCATCTTGAAAGGGCACCTGGCATTTCCCTTCCTAGAAACCAGAGCACAGGCAGACTGAGTAATGAAGAGAAAGAAAGTTCAAGTGCAGCAGAGTTCGGTGAAGGAACAGAAACGTCATCTAGGTTTGATTTCCCTCTCTTCACTTTTAGAATTCATCAAAATCCAGGTCTATGGGGGAGCTCAAAATGATGTCGATTGAGGCAAAGGAGCCTTCAATTCTGGGGAAAAACAATGACCAGGAGAGTCATGAGATCTAGGTTCCATTTCTCTATTTCTTTCCCTAACTCACTGGGTGATTTTAGGAAAGCTACTTCTGTTCTTCTCTAAGTCTCAATTTTATTACCTAGAAAATGCAGGGGAGGGGCTCCCTAGGACAACAGATTTTCTAACTACATTCCATGATGCTAGACTTTTACCTGTAAAGAAGAATCATCCTAATCCCCCACTCAGGAAGACACTCTCGATGCTGCATTGTGCAGTGGTGGAGGCTACCACTGTTGTGTTCTGGGTGACTTTGACTGTCATGTCTTTCCTCAGTGTCAGGGATGGGTTCACCTGGACCCACCATTCCTCTGCCATTTTTCTCTAAGGCCACCAGATGAATGAAATCACAAGTCCACCTGTGCCCCAGGGCAGGCCAAGAGAAGCTGACCCACACTTAGAGTAAGCCCCCGGCCCTGGGGACAGAACATTATCCCCAGTGGGAGCCAGTAGCTCCCAAGCTGTGAGTGTTAGGACCCTTCGTACGTGAGGGAGATGGACTCATTGTGCAGAGAAAGGCATTGCTGGCCAAGTGTTCTTGACTAGAGCAGGTGGAATAAAATGAGAGCAAACATGATATGTGACCATCTTTTTTTAGGACTGGGCTAAAAGCAAATTAGTTGAAGATAATCTGTGTACAACAAATACCTTGAAATACACATTATAAAAATAGTCATTTGTGCATGTTCTGGGGGGATGTTTTAAAATGGGGAAGCGGCCTGGCCCCAGAGTCCCCATGTTAAAATTGAGGCTATGAAATCCTGGTCACTAAACCAAGCATGTTACATGTGTTATTATTTCTGTCTCATTGCACCGAAGGGGAAATAGCCTCAGATAAGAAAGTGCTTGTCCAAGGCCACCTGGCAAACGGAGGAGTCTGGGTTTGGATCCAGGTGTAACTCCAGCCCACTCTGTCCCTCTATTTACACTGACCCTTTGTAACCAATTTGGGCTCTGCCTACAGACTGCCAAGTTTGTGTCACATAAACAATGGCCTTGGTCAGGGCATGCTGAGATGTATGTTGAACATGGATGAAGAGATCCACTCAATAACATTGAATAAATACCACAGTCCAGGAACTGGAAATACAGAAATGCAAACACCGTGAAACAATGAGGCTACTGCTACCACGTACTAGAGATGTGTGTGAGAAGTCTAGGGTGACCCGGGCGGCAGTGTGTTTAATTATGCTTGGGTGGATTGCTGACATCTCAGAGAAAGCACTCTTCGCAATGAGACTCAGAGCACGGCAGGAGCTCACTAGTGGAGGGAGAAGGGAGGGAAAAGGGGAAATGTATTTAAGATAAAACTTCAGGAAATAAAGGTAGACATGAGAGTGTCAGCGTCTACTTCCCCCGTGTCCGAAGAGTCTTTGAAGCCGCTGCCCCTCGGCCCCTGTTGGAAATGCCGTGGTTCTCTTTAATAAGCAAGACTGACACCCCATCTGCTGCTGCACAGCGGGATTGGAATTAGCAATGCTGAGGTGAGGCACCTGTGGCCGGCTGGGTAACAGCTGCTCTGTCCTGCTGTGAGTCAAAAGACACCCGGTCCCTGAACATGCGGGCAGTCAGAATTTACTCTTGGAGAGCTGAGAAGAAAGGGGTCAGTGAGTATTTAACATTCTAATAGGAATTAGATCACAGCCACTGATTATTTGGGGCCCGGAAGAAGCTTCCAGCTCCAGATACAGTATAGCTGTTTAAAAAAAAAAAAAAGAAGAAGAAAGAAACTTCGAAGTGAACCAGCAGGGAATTGAGGAAATCATTACTGGAACTGAAGAATCCCGGCTGGTTCTCCTTCCTGGCCCAGATCTCCTGGCATTTGTATAAAGCCTCACAGGATGGCTTTGAAAATCCGGAATTATGCTTGAAGATAACAGACTACAACTATTAAAGGGGCACAGGGAAAGAAAACTAAAATTGGCCTCAAATTCATAATTTATTGTGAGGACCCATTTTTTGTGTGGCAGTTTGTCAAGCTGATGTATTCTTCTGCGTGAGTCTCTCCCCTCTTGTTCTCCATGTTTGTTCCTAATCACCTCCCCAAATCATTCGTAAACCTTTCACCCACCTTCCCACTCCAGCAATCGAGTCACCTTTGGGACCTTTTTAGGTTTTACCTCTTCCTTCAGACTCCTATTGTGTAGGAAAGAATAGTGTGTAGTCATGGCCAACACAACTGAAAACCTTAAAAACTTGACACCCAACAAATTCACAATTATAATTTTCTGTTTGCTTCTCAGATTGCCATCATAGCTGTTTCTCTTATTTCACAATCATTTTTCCAAAAATATTGTCCAATTTTTGCGAACTGAATCAGACCTAATTTTTCTACTTAGAGAAAACCTTTGGTGAAATACTTGATAAAGCAAACAGAATATTCTATAAATAGTTGCATCCACACAAATCCGCTTAAATCATACTTTGTTTTTTAAGAATCAAGATCCCACCCTCTCTAAATGCTTAACGTTTTGCGTGGGCATAGTGTACATATTTGTTGATGATTATAACTAACGTTAAACCTTAGAAAGAGCTTCATTCCAACCCAATCATAATAGCTCCCTGAGAAACACAACAAACCAGTATCAGCTTTCAAAATTTGACAAGAAATGGAAAATGCAGGCAGGAGATTGGGAACTTGGAGGGGGTTCCTTGCTCACTGAAATTAATTGGTGATAGAATGATTTTTTAAGGCACTTCTGAAAATTAAGCCGATTAAAATTTTATCCACCTGGGAGGCAATTTTGTGACGTAGTTTTATTTTCATGTGAAGTTCAGGTTCCCAAAGTATGCTCACCGAAAAAGTCTAGAGAAAAAAGGCAACACACACATACAGTCACAAATGAACTTGGATTAACAGGAAAGCTGTGAGCAACAGTGAAAATACAGTCTCCATGGCAATTATTACTTTAATAAGAAACTGTGAGAAATAACCAGAGATATTACCCAGCAATTCTTTCTGGATAGACTAGCGTAGCTAAGAATTACATGCCGCTTATCTGTCTTTTGTTGCTTTGTTTTTGTTTTGAGCTCACCTCCAGTACTCTCCCACCTTCTTGGGGGACCAACGTCTTGTGTCTCTGCCTCGAACCTCCCATAAGTAGACATCCAGGCAAAACGTTTGTGGCATTGAAGTGACTGGTGATATGACGTCACCTCGCCCGCCTTCCACGGCCCACGGAAGCTCCTCTCTGTACTGCTGCCTGAAACCCTCTGCCCCGAGCAGCATCACCTGACACGTGGTTCCGGACCAGGAGCATGGGCAGCACCTGGGAGCTTGCTGGAAATGCAAATTCTCGAGCCCCACCTCGACCCACTGGATCAGAGCCATGGCCCTGGGCACTGTTGTAACAAGCTCTTCATGTGGTTCTTATGTACATTAAAGTACATAACAAGGACCACTCAGAGAAACCACCAAAGAGAGAATTCCAGCATCGTCAGAGACAAAAGGAGCCAGGTGACCCAGGACCCCTTCCAACAAAGAGATTCTAGTCCAAAGCACTTCTGCCCACTGACTGTAAGCCAATTATTGAAGAATATGGTGCAAAATGAAAAACTAGAGAACGAACTAAAGTTTTATTGAATAATTTCCCTGAACTATGGACATGAGGATTCAAAATCAATGACTCACGGTGTTTGGAAATGAACACTATGTCTCACTTAATTCTCTGGGTCTCCAGAGAGAGGCTAATGGGGGCCCACAAATTGGAAGAAATTACTTAACAAGTTGATTAATGCTCTGAGAAAGGGGGACCCAAAATGGATGCATTCTGCGGATTTCTAAAAAGGGGATTTAATTAAAATCAATTGCTTAACCCCATGGTAAACAGGCTGGATCACTCCGTGCCGTGGGCAGGCACGTCAATGTGTGAGAAGAAAATCAGGTTGCAGTCGGCAGGATTTCAGAGAAATTCCGTATTTGTCAAAAGATTATTTGTCACCTCCAGGCATATAAGAGCATGGAAGGAAAAATCAAACATCAGTTTCGGCCAAGAACAGATTTTCTGTATGTGGGAAAGGGAAACACCCAGCCCTAGTCATGCAGACTTAAGTCACTTATTCTCCTGGGCTAACCTGTTGGCTGTGCCTTTTCTCGAGCTGTACAAACGGCAGCATGGGTCTACCTACATGAACAGATGGGTAGGCCACACTGCTGACTCGGGGCCAGCACGGTGGAGTCCTCATTGCTCAGCAGTGTGCTCCTGGCATTGCAGATACCCAGGTGGTTTGCACAGGCCCAGGCCTGCACCCTACACTGTCATCCCCATCCCCAACGAGAGGGCCACACCTTCCCCATTAAGGCCCAGGATTCCCATTCCTAGTTTGTCTGAGGTCCCAGCTCCCCCCTGCAACCTCAGGGCCCTCTTCAAGTTAGCCTGGCTTCTCCAGGCTTCAGCTACACATGCTCATTCCAACCCTGAGAGAATTCTGCCGAGTAAAGAAGCCAACCTGCATCTGGGAAGCAAAGAATCCGGGAGCCCAGCACAGTTAGACTGATTTGCATGGAATATGCACGAACGCAAAGCTGAAAGGCAGGCCTGGGTCACTACAGTAAGCAAATAACGACCCTCCAGAGATGTCCACATGCTAATCTCAGGACCTGCACCTGTGTAAATATGGTTGCAGGTGCAATTAAGGTTGCTGATCAGCTGATCTTGAAATGGGGAGAGCAGCCCGAATTCTCCGAGTGGCCTCCATCTGATCACATGAGTCCTTAGAAGCGGAAGAAGAGGCAGAGAGAAGCAAGGTGGGCAGCACCCCGCTCGGCCTTGCTGGCTTCCCAGCTGGAACAAAGGAGGCCTCTAGCAGCTGGAAAAGGCAAGGAAATGGGTTCTCCACGGAGCCTCCAGAAGGAGGCAGCCCTGCCAACAAATGACGTTGCAACCGGTGTTCGGACTTCTGACCTACAGAACTGACAGACACTAAATGTGTGTTGTCCGAAGCCACTCTGTGGCCATTTGTCATAGCAGCAATAAGACAACTGTCCAGTCAGCAAGGGCCGAAGGGTCGGGCTCTTTGCAGAGGTGCCCTGGGGGGGTGTGTCAGGACCTGCTCTGGCTGGTGTCTCCCGTGGGACAGGCACAGCCGGGGCCTGGCTGGCTGGGGACAGTGGAGAGAAAGCAATGAGAAAAGACAGCTCATTTCTAACCATGAACTCACCCCCTGAAATCTTGCAAACACTTGACTGCTGGAAACTCAATTAAGGTCACCACCTTTATTACTGATCGTATAAAAGAAACTTGATTTGCAGCTTTTAGAAAATGAAGCTGTCTGCTGTTGACTATTTAAAACAATCTTGACAAAACAATTTCGGATAATGCCCCAAAACAATGAGGCCAGTGAAATTGCTTTTAATAAATATAAATGGAAAATAGAACCTGGCATTCAGTATTTTACAAACTCCTCATTCTGTTAGAAAGATTTTTACTTCAATAGCTAATTATTTGTCATAATAGTATCTAAAATACACAGTATTCAGACGGTGTGGGTTGGGCACCTTCCTGCACCGTGGCAGCAATGGAGATGCTCAAAAAAAGGGCAGATGTTGTACTAAAAGATACAGACAACACATGTGGATGATTTTTAGTGGCCTCTAGTGGAAGAAACTTAACACTTCTCCGTCCCAGCCCATGCTGTCTGCGCAGTGAGCGGAGCCCTTGTTAGGTGCAGGTTTGGCCTCCAGGGCACACCCAGCGTCACGCTCATTGGCGAGTGCTTTGGTCTGCTCTGTCCACGCAGCAGCAAGGCCACGTCATCCCTGGCTGTGGGGACCAACCAGGGCCCTCCCATACTATTTCATTCTCTCTGGTGAGTCTCCCTGGAGCTGCTGGAGTGTCACACCACTTAAATTTAGGAAACAAAGCTCCTCTGTGTGGTCAAACTCATTTTTATCAGGGACATCTGCCCAGGGTCTCAGGTCCAAATGCGGTTCCGCAGGATGTTTTTAGGTGTTAAGTGCGCTCTGAGAGTGAGCGCTGGGGGCCCCAGGAGATAAGGCTGGGCTAAAGTGAGTCCTGAGGCCACAAGCGACTTCCCAAAGCCACCAACTCACCCCTCAAACAGTAACATCTGAAAAAGAGAGAAACAGGGGACAGGGGTGGGGAGAGCAAGAGGGAGAAGGAGAGAAGGAAGGGAGGGGAAACCACCACTTCTGACTGGTGGCCTGTTACTCCTTGGGGACGGGAGCAGGGTCTGAACCACCTTCAGGACTTCCTGCAAGAGGCCCAGCCCTGCCCCTCCGAAAGTCAGCACCAGGGTGCGCGCGCGTGAGGAGGGTGTGCGTGGGCACCGCTCACCAGCACCTTCTCCTTCAAAGCCACTGCCACGGGGATTTCAAAACATACTAATGATCTGACTCCACTGATTCGTTTGCAGACACAAAGTCACCACAGCAAGATGGGCAATGCATAGAGCCAGTGCATTTTCTTTAAAGAAAATGTGTTCTTTGGAGCACTGAGGAAACAAAGAGCTTTTCTTTTGCCTCCCCGCCCCCCCGCCCCATACTAGATATTTTGCCTGGAATGAGATCATAGGCTGTCAGTCCAGCCTGTGCTTTTAAATATGAATCTGTTGGAAACTACAGCTTTCAAAATGGAAACCTAGACCTAAGCAGCTAACAGTAAGCATAGCTAATATGTTTTGAGATTAGACAATGTAATTTAGAGATGCCTCACATCTATCAGATGATGCATGTTTAAGAGCAAGTTAATTTTTCAAAGCTTCTAGAAGGGAGATGGTGTGGAAGTGAGGAGGGGGGCAGGAGAGGCATTTTATAATTCAGACAATAAGTACGACAGCTCAGGTGTGTATGTATGTTCCACGCTGCTGCTTCCCGTGTCTACAATTCTTACCGCAAGTTAGAGAGTTCCCCTAAATGTTTAACCACAACTTTTCCGAATGCGGCGGCTCTTGCCCCCAGAAAATATATAACCAAGGTAATTTGATCAGTAAAACAGAAATGATCCATGTGTCACCAAGCCCATGGCAGGCTTCCGCCGCATCTGAACAGATGCAGACATTTATTATCATTGATGACTCGTCTTTTAATTTGACATTTAATATAGCTCCTTGTCTCTGAGGCCTTCAAGACGTACGTACATTTCCTTTTCACTCTAAGTTAACACTGCGCCTTTCTTCCAAAATCATCATTCTTAATCTCCTTTAAACACTTCCTCAAAGCAAACAGCTGTCTTTAGCCTTCCTGACTAAAATCTATTCCTGATAACGATGGCAGGTTGCAGTGAGTCTGAACTTCAATACTCAACAATTTCACTTTGCAGTGAGATTTGGGGCCAGGAACCTGGTCTTTTTATGCATTCTGTAAAGCATCTTGTGAAATTATCCCTCAATAAATTATAGTCCAGCCAGGTGCGGTGGCTCATGCCTGTAATCCTTGCACTCTGGGAGGCCGAGGTGGGAGGGTCACTTAAGCTCAGGAGTTCGAGACCAGCCTGAGCAAGAGCGAGACCACATTTCTACCAAAAATAGAAAAAATTAGCCAGGCGTGGTAACACACACCTGTAGTCCCAGCTACTGGGGAGGCTGAGGCAGAAAGATCCTTTGAGCCCAGGAGTTTGAGGTTGCAGTGAGCTATGATGATGCCACTGCACTCTAGCCCGGGCAACAGAGTCAGACCCTGTGTCAAAAAATAAAATAAAATAAAAAATAAATTATAGACCACAGTAGGGGTGATCATTTTCCATTTCCACCCTTGTTACTGTGATCATCTATATTTTATGGAGATGTCTGTTAACTAGGTCCCCTAATTTTGCAGTAGGCATTCTAGGTGGAGATCAGCTCCTGGATCGTGTGATGTGCCAACTGGCCTTTTCCACAGGGGCACCAAAGGGGCCCAATTTATAACGTCCTTAAGTATGAACTGTGACTTGCTCGTGTAGGAGCAGAAGGTGCTTTGTGGATCACCCTCTATGCAGGAGCAACCTTGACCTGGGCTATGCCAAGCACGGGGCTCCTATAGCTCTGGGGTCTGGGAGACAGAACTCACCTAGATGAGTTTAATGGGGTTTCAGAACAGGCTTCCTGGAGGACATGTTCCTGCAGGCATCACGGGCTGAGCCCACCCACGTGAACTTACCTCACCCAGGGGTGAGCCTGGGAAGACACCGTGGCAGCTGCTCGGCGGTGGAGACAGGGGGTGGGGATGGTGTGGGTCCCCGCAGAGGGCCCTGAGCCTAGAGTTCAGTCCTCAGATATGGATGAATTGGCTCCAGGTTTGGGGCTGTCCTAATCTTGGTTCACTTTTCCAGATCCTGAGCATTTAGGTCAACTCACCTAACTTAAAATTGACCTTGACCTCCAAGTGAGACAGCCCCTGCTCACTAGCCAGGTGACCAGTAGCCTCTCCCTGAGCCCCTATTCTCCATCTGGTGTATGAGGGTAACAGCACCCAGCTCATAGGATAGTTGTGAGATTTAATGATGTTAATAACACACATACAGTGCACCACACAGGAAGTACTCGATGCGTGTAAGTTCTTGATATTTTATCATTCTTAGTGCTTCTGGGCCAGACTGACACCTGGCCTGCAGGTCTTCAATGGCCCATTTAGATTGACCAGGTCAGTCCTGAGAGTTTATACTCCTGTGAGAGACAGCCAGGCCCAGCCGAAAAACTCACAAATAATTCTGGGAGCTGAGATG
This sequence comes from Eulemur rufifrons, assembly GCF_041146395.1. Classification (NCBI taxonomy): domain Eukaryota; kingdom Metazoa; phylum Chordata; class Mammalia; order Primates; family Lemuridae; genus Eulemur; species Eulemur rufifrons. Next base: position 62,174,525 of record NC_091010.1, on the reverse strand, counting down.
TCACTTGTTCTGCAACACCTCCCTCAGGTAGTGATATGGACTGAATGTTTCTGTGCCCCCAAATTCATATGTAGAAGCCCTACCCCCTGATACGACAGTGTTTGGAGGTGGGGCCTTTAGGGGGTCATAGGCTCAGGTGACATCATGAGAGTGGAACCCTTGTGATGGGATTAGTGCCCTTCTGAGAATAGAGACACCAGAGAGCTTTCTCCCCACCCTGGCACACAGGCACCGAGGAAAGGCCACAGGAGGGCACGGCGTGAAGGCAGCAGCCTGCAAGCCAGGAAGAGAGTCCCCGCCAGAACCCAGCCACGCTGGAACCCTGATCTTGGACTTCCAGCCTCCAGACTGTCAGAGAATAAATTTCTGCTCAAGCAGCCCAGCCTACAGTATTTTCTGTCCGAGGAGAGTCATACAGCATCCACACTCCTTCGTTTGGCACCTTGGAGGCCCACAACAACATCTGCAAGCCTAAGTCTTATAGCCCTCTAGAGATCAGTTCTTTTTATTGCATCTTTAAGTTTTTTAACTGACATATAATAATTGCACATATTTATGGGGTACATAGCGATGTTTTGATACAGACAATGTATGGTGATCAGATTAGTGTGATTATCACATCCATCATCTCAAACATTTATCACTTCTTTGTGTTGGAAACATTCAATATCCTCCTAGCTATTTGAAACTTATTAGTTATACAGTAACTACAGGCATCCTAGAATTTATCCCTTCCATCTTGCTGTAGTCTCCTATCCTTTAGCAAGCCTCTCCCCAGCCTCCGTCCCCTTGCCATTCAGTTTTCTTCCCTAACCAAGTAATCCTAACCTGAGCCCCCTCCCACGATGCTACAAGGGTTCCCAAGAATACTCAGGAAATGCGTTCCTGTCCCATACACCCACCTTGGACTATGGCCCCCAGCTTCTCACCTGTCATACCTGGCCACCTCTCACCTGCTTTTCCACCCTACTCTAGCTCTCTACAGTCTATCTAGTCCCCAATCACAAAAACTGTCCCCGGAAACTGTAAATGCAGACCTGTTACCAGGTTTCAGGAGTACACAATGGAATCAAATGCAGGAGGGGGAAAAATCAGATATCACAGCCCCGTGGACCAAATATTTTCACAGGGCTTCCTCATTGGACCCCTTTTCCTAAGCCCTAAGGCAGCTGCCAGGCTCCTGGGGTTTACTTGCAATCCTCATCCAAAACCTCCCCAATCACATCCTTATTCCCTGAAGCCAGATCTGTTCATGAGATAAAATCTCTGCAGTCACCGCATTTCCCATGGAGTCGCTGTCATTATGCAGAGGACACCTGTTGCCCATTCCAAACTCATTGTGCTTTTCTTTTGCACAGCCGGATGTATCAAATAGTAATTGCCCCCAACGTGGGGAGCTTTGAGCCCTAAAGACAATTCAAGCCTCCAAATCTGGCAACACAAGGAATGTGAAAGCCTTGCATATTTTCTTGAAAGTTTACAAGAATCCCAAGTTCAATACATAAGAAAGGTGCCCCCAGTAGCATGGGGTATGTCCTTGACTTCCATCTGCATGACCAAACGGAATCACCAAAGTGTTCCCCCAACTCAAAGGGAGCATCTCCCCAAAGATTGCTTTGTTTCCATCATAAAGTGTCCAGGTTTTCAAAATGGCATTTTCCCCTTTCCCCAAATGCACATGGATCCTATAATATAATCTGTTTCCATGTTCTGCTTCCATTCTCTGTCAAGATTTTGACATATAACTCCTCACTCCTGCATGCTTTTCCTTGGATCTCACCAACCAAGAGTTTGTAGAACTTCACTTTCTGCAGATTGTGTTTAAAATGGGCATTTTAAGATGTGTATTTAACCACATACCCTGGCCCCAGAGAGGCACATTGGCCTCATGGCATCTGCTCCTTGTTCCACCCCAGAGACTGAGAATCACTTATATCAGACAATGAGCTTCTTGGAGGCAGGGACCTTACCCCACTCCTGTGGCCCCACATATGATCAGTCTCTGAGAGTGGTGGGCTCCTCTCTGGAATATTTGTCCACGTCCTTCATCTTTGCATTTCTTTCCATTCCCACCTTGTGGGCTCGGCTGCTTGCTACAACAGCCCCCTCAACAGTCTCTCTGCCTGTATTCTTGACCCTCCTAATCCATGGTCCACACCCCAGGCAGAGCAAGCTTCTAAAATGCAAACCTGACCTTGTCACTCCTCAGCTTAAATGCTGCAATGGTTTCCCCTGCTCTTAAGCCAAAGTCCAAAATGGCTCAGGAGACCCTGCATGGTCCAGCTGCTGCCCACACTCCCTACGGCCCCCTTCCTACTCACTGCTGAGCCGTGCTGGACCTCTTTCACTTCCTATTTGCCATTCCCTCTTGTCTCCCATCCTCTGGGCATGCTAGTCCTGATTCTGACCATGGCAACTCCTCAATGCCTGTGTGGTAAATAGATGAGTAATCAATACTGGGCTGTTCACTGCCTATCAGCCAGCCTGAGCAGCTTCTCAGTAAATATTTGAAAGAGAAGAAGAGGAAGGGAACAGAGCGAAAGTGATAGAAGACAAGTAGCATGTTGGTTGATGAGAGGCCACAGAGATCAAAAACCAAACTGGTAGGTCTGGGGAGGATGCATCATGTAGGAAAGGGCACAGCCAGAGCTGCAGCAGTCAGACGAGGGCCTGGTACCCTTGGCCAGTCCCCCTGGCTTGGGTTCTAATGACAGGTCTCAGCTTTCTTAAGTCTCAATGGTCCAGGTTGGTCAGAAGGGTGCCTCCTCCCCAAGGGCAATGGTTGGACCCCGCCCTTCCACGTGCTGTCCGTCAGCAGAGAGCTCCTGTAAAGGATGCCGGGGCTGGAACCCGGACTGGGTGAGATCCCTGACTGTACTTATAAGCTTCACTTTCACCCAGAGCCACACCGAGGTCTCGTCAGCTGGCCCTTTGACCATGGGCTTAATGATCATTCTGCCATTCTGACCTCAGAAAGTGATGTGAAAACATCTAGGCAGAGAAACCAAAATTCAGATGGATAGCTCAAGCCCAGTACTTCATACCAACCACGAGGCAATTAGATAGTCATGGTATTATACAGCAAATCAGCATGCCGCCTCCATGAGCAGCTATACATATTTTCTTCCTCCTGGAAAATGTTTTCTCCTGCTGAGCAGCAAACTTGTTATCTATGCATCAGCATAACTTTAAGATTCAAGATTCTGTGTGTTAGGGCTCTTCAGGTAAACAGAACCAACAGGATATACATAGATACATAAGAGGAGATTTATTATAGGAATTGGCTCATGTGATCATGGAGGGTGAGAAGTCCCCCAGTCTGCTAGCTGCAATCTGGAGAACTGGAAGAGCCAGTGGTGTAATTCAGCGTGAGCTGGAAGGGGAGCCAATGGTGTAACTCCCATTCTGAGGACAAAGGCCTAAGAACCAGGCAGTGGACGGGAGAGAGAAGCAGTGTAAAGTCCAAAGGCCGAGAACCAGGAGCACCTATGTCCGAGGGCAGTAGAGGATAGCTGTCACTGTTCAAGAAGAGAGAGAATTCACCCTTCCTCTGACTTTTTGTTCTATCTGGGCCTCCAGTGGATTGGGTGATGCCTACCCACATTGGTGAGAGCAGATCTCCTTACTCAGTCTGCTGATCCAAATGTTAATCTCTTCCAGAAATACCCTCACAGAAACAACTAGAAATGATGGTTTACTAGCTAACCCAGTTGACACACAAAGTTAGCCATCACAGGCTATGCAAATGTACAGTTCACATGGAATTCACAGCCTATTGGGGAGGCAGAAATGTGAACAACATGTGCCATGCAGTGTGGTGACACAGGGCCTAGCTCGTGGTAGGCACTCAATGAATAACTGCTGCAAAAGGATGGATGGATGGATGGATGGATGGATGGGTGCTACAGTGGAGGTGGGCTACAAGTTCCAGTGGGGCACCAAGAAAGGGCATGGTACATCCTGGAAAGGAAAGTTGAGTTAAATCATAGAAGACAGGTAGGATACACTTGGTTATCATTTGGGGAATTTGATGGAGGAGGTTCTAATTATTAATATGTTATTGGAAAAAACTTAGACATTACACTAAGCATAAAGAAGAAAACAAAAATCACCAACAATTTAGGTAGAACACATGAAATGTAAGTAAATGGAGAAGTGGCTTAGCAGGGATAGAAATGAAGTCAATAGGAGACTGGTTTGCTGGGCTGGCGGGTGAAAAGAGGGCATGGACGTTGTGCTGGGAAGAATGAGAAATTCATTTGGCCATACCATGGTGCCTCAAGTCAAAGACATGTTGTTGCCACGTGGAAAACATCAAGGACCTCAAAACATAGCAGTTTGTCAGAGAGAAGGATGGGGTGAAAAGAGGATGATTAGTCCTGCCAACTCTAATGCTAGGAGGCTGCAGAGGTGTGTTTGGGCTGGAACATCCCCACTGTTAGCCATGCAGCGGTCAGAAGACCTGTTAACAAAGGTGGAGGCAGAGGTCACGTAGAGACAAAGACATTCATCCATTTGATTCACTTGTACACACTTGCCTGTGTATAGACAAGTCTGCTCCTATGTGTGTGTGCAAAAAAGCACAAGGAAACCACTCCAAGGGGGTGTTGTGCCAATTGCGGGAGCAGGCAGCTAAAAGAGGAGTAGCTTAATGGAGAAAACTGTCCCCTAATTAACAGAGAGGACCGTTAAGCCTCTTGATTGATGACATGCAATCCCCGTCAGCTCTCCTCCAGTGAGCGCGCTAACAGTCTCGGAATCCAGAGGGAAGAGCATTTTCATTCTGGGCATGGAGAAACCGGAAAACGGCAGAGCAAGCCGGGATTTGCACCTGCTTGGTCTGCTGGATGAAACGACGCCTTGTCGGTTTTCAGTTCCATATTCCTCCCAGATCTGCACCCTGGAGACGCGCACTGCTTCAGGTGGATTGCCCGTTTCCCCTGTAAAGCTTGCTATTTGGATAACCCTTGTTTGATCATATTCCAGATACCAGAGCAGCAGCGTGGAGAGGTTCAGGTGGCTAAACTCTATCTCAGGCTTCCAAGAAAAGGGCTTCACTGATCACATCATTATTTCCCATTAGCCGGAGAACAGTGCCCATTTTTCCCTTAGAGAGGCTTTACGTAGAGATAGGTGGCTGCTTCCAAAGGCCCATAAAAGAAATAGGAATTCAAAGATATTTTTTCTGTCTTCAGCTAACCTTCGCTGCCTGCTTCTTTGAATTATTCATTATTGAAATTATGCCATCAGCAAGACCAAACCATCTCTGTTAAGAAAAATTCACCCACAGAAGTTTTAGAAAAGTGGAATAGGGATTAGGGCAACCAATCCTGCTTTTACCCTAATTATTTTTCCATAAAGTCCAAACATCACCACGGTTAATGCTACAGAAAAGCAGAAGCGGATTGAGTATGTATGGTCACTGATACGTACTTTAATGCTCAAGGGTCAAAATTTGTTATTAAATGTTAAATACTTTTTCTCAGCTTCAAGAGAATTTTCAGCTGTGTTATTTTTTAATCTTCTTTGGGGGAATGACGTCACCTAAAATATTTAAACAGAATTTTTTAAATGTCAGAAAAGTCTTCTACCTATGTTTCCACATAGAGTCGTTGCAAATTCTCACTGGGATTTGAGGTTGCTCTTGCTGTGTCTCTGCTGCCCTCTCTCCACTATGTCCAGGCAGGGCACACACATGTGCGCCCTTGTGCATATGCACACAAGCATACACACAACATGCATGTGTGCACGTGTACATGCAGACACACACAGCTGAGTGTCTTTGGGCCTTCACCTTTGCTATTTTCAGGTTGGACTAGAATCACGAGGTTAGGAAAAGTGTACAAAAGAGGAAATCTATCCTGCTCCAATTCTTCCCACATTGCAAAGACCTGGGCTTAGAGAACAAGCTGTCTTTGTAGAAATTAGTGAATGAATGAGGCTGAGGCATAGAAAATACCATAAGGTTATGCAAGCTCCACAACTCACCAGCTGTGTGACCTCAGGCAAATTGTTAACCTCTGTGCCTCAGTTTCCTTATTATAAAATGTGGATAATATTAGTCCCCACTCCACAGGGTTGTTGTGAGAATTAAATGTATGAATACAAGAAAAGCATTTTTAACAGAGGAAAGAATGTAATGGATGGATGGATACATGGGTGATACAGAGTTTTTTTTTAAATAGTTGAGAGAGTAGCATTCTTCAGAGATCAATCAGCCACGGAATACACCTCGGAAGAGGCAAGCTCTGGGCTTGTTGCTATGGATATGATCATAAACTGTCAAGTCCAGTTCTTATTCTTATAGGGCCCTATCATGTCATCCCTGAAAGCACAACATCTTCATGTAACTGCCATGGTCAACTCACTGCCATCGTGATGTGGACTGAGAAGGCTCTCATGTGTGCCACTGGCTCAATTATCTATGGGACAAAACACAAGAGTATCAACTGACCAGGGCATCTTAACAACACTCAGGTTGAAGGCCTTATAGAATAATTTGTAAACAGCATTATGAAGACTCACAGCCCCGTCAGTCATAAAAACAATAAAGTTTACCTTTTTCTCTATAGCAATTTGGTACCAGGATCAAAAATTTGATCACATCGTACCCAAGTTAAATGTTTTTAAATGACATACTAATATCATTCCTGCAAATCCATCACCCTGTTTAAGGCACCATCCCCAGCACTACAATTTCTAAAACATAAAAGTACAGGCAGCCTTCATGAGGTCCCTATCCGTCAGGCTTAAACTAATTGGCATCTCTCTGTACTGAATGCTGCTTCTACAAATCCCCAAACCCGCAGGATGTTTCTCTTGGAACAAGGCAGGATTAGTGCATCATGGGAATCGTGGTCTCTAAACCAATCTCAAGAAGCTGCCCTCATTTCCAGCTGACTGGAATTAGCCACAGAAACAGAGGTGCTTGTTTATAACTTATGTTCCTGAAATCTTGGAGACAGGTGAAGCAATGCAGAGGTTCCAAAGGGAATGGCTCCTGGGTACACGAGTAACGTCACATTTTCTGCAAACAAGGCTTCAGGGCACATTTGCATCTTGTTTCTGAGCAGAAGCAAGCAGGCTTAATTTCAGAATGTGGTATGATCACTTAAAGAGAGAAACCAACCTCATGGGTCCTTTCATCTGTGTTTACCACACTGCACCACTCTCCCACTGAGAAAAAATGCATTTCATAAGAGTTAGCCCTTTGGTTTCCGAACATGTGCTAATAATAATAAAAAGGGCTACTTATTGAGTAGTTACTATGATGCAGACTATATATATATATATATGTGTGTGTGTGTGTGTGTGTGTATAAAACTTGTATATATTACTTTTATATGTATTATATGTAACATATATAACATATATTACTGATACATATAATATGTGTATATATATATATATATCTGATCCTCACCACAATGCTATTGGACAGGCATTATTATCTCCATTTTGTATGCAGAACATGATATTAATTCACATTATCCTCTATAATGAAAGAGACTGACAGAAAGAAGCAATGTATCTAAGGTGCAGAGCTGGGTTTGAACACAGGTGTGTGAGCCTCCAAAGCCCATGTTCTAGAGCACTGCACCAGCGGTTAATGTTGGTTTCTTTGGGGCCAGTTGTTTTTTTTACCTCTTTCTTGAGGTATAAGAGACATACAATAAACTGCATATACTTAAAAAGATTATTCTTGTAAGTTTTGACATATGTATACCCCATGATACAAACAATGCAATCAAGATCAGGAATGTATCCACCCCACGTGGCAAAAGCTTCCCTGTACTGAACGCTGCTTCTACAAATCCCCACTTTTCATCCCTCCCTCCATTCTGCCCTATCTCCCATCCACCACCCCACTCCCCCAGACCACTGATCTGCTTCTGTCACTGTAGATTAGTTTGCATTTTTTAGAATTTTGTATAAATAGAATCATACTGCTCTAGATTGAATGTTTATGCCTGCCCCCCCCCCCCCATTCTTATGTTGAAATCCTAACCACCAAGGCGATAATATTAGGAGACGGGGCCTTTGGGAGGTGATCAGGTCATGAAGGCAGAGATCTAATTAATGGGATTAGTGCCCTTATTAAGGAGACCTCAGACTGCTAACTCATCCCTTCCATTTTCTGAGGTTACAGTGAGAAGACAGCAGTCTGCAACCCAGAATGGAGCCATCACCAGAATCCTACCATGCTGGCATCCTGATCTTGGACTTTCAGCCTCCAGAACCATGAGAAATAAGTTTCTGTCACTTATAACAGAAATTGTACCCCATTTATGGTATTTTGTTATGGCAGCCCAAATGGACTAAGACACGTACTGTATCATACTATTTTTTTGTCGGGCTTCTATCATTCAGCTTGATTATTTTGAGATTCATCCATATTATTGCATGTTTCAATAGTTTATTACTTGTATTGCTGACTCTTATTTCATTATATGGATATACCACATTTGTTTATCTACTTATCTGTTGATGGTCATTAAGTTGTTTCTAGCTTTTTGCTGTTGCAAATAAAATTGCCATAAATATATGTGTATAAGTCTTTGTATGGACATATGCTTTCATTTCTCTTGGTAAATTCCTAGATCACAAGTGTATGACTAACTTTTAAAGAAACTGCAAAACTAATGGAATATTTTTATGGCTCCATTTTCCCTTCTTTGTTGGCTTTTTAGCATAATTCTTTTGACATTCTTTTAGGGGTTGCTTTAGGGTATATAGTGTGCATCTTTGACTTAGCACAATCTACATTCAGGTGATACTATATTACTTTGCATACAGTGTAAGAATCTTACAACTGACATACAAGTATATTTCCATCTCTCCCCTTATGACATTTGCACTGTTGTCATATGTTTTAATTCTACATGTTATAAACCTACAATATATAGTTACTATTTTTTGCTTTGAATAGTCAATTATCTTCCAACGAGATCTGAATAATTACTTTAAAAAAAAAAAAAAAAAGCCTTCATACTTATCCATGTAGCTACTACTTTTGGTGTTCTTCATTCCTTTGTGTAGATCCAGATTTCCCTCTGGTGTCATTTTCCTTCTTCCCATAGGACTTCCTGCAGCGTTTCTTATAGTACAGCTCTGCTGACGATGAATTCTTTCAGCTTTCATATGTCTCCAAAAGTCTTTATTTCACCTCCATTTTTGAAGGATGGTTTCACTGGGTATAGAATTCTAGGTTGATACTTTTTCATTTAGTACTTTTGACATATTGTTCCACTGTCTGCTCATTTGTATTATTTCCAACAAGAAATCTATAATCCTTACCTTTCTCCTTCTGTATATAATAAGTATATTAAAAGATGTTCCTCCACAGAAATAATTTTTTTTTTTTTTTTTTTTTTTTTTTTTTTTTTTTTGAGACAGAGTCTCACTCTGTTGCCCAGGCTAGAGTGAGTGCCGTGGCGTCAGCCTAGCTCACAGCAACCTCAAACTCCTGAGCTCAAGTGATCCTCCTGTCTCAGCCTCCCGAGTAGCTGGGACTACAGGCATGCACCACCATGCCCGGCTAATTTTTTCTATATATATTTTTTAGCTGTCCATATAATTTCTTTCTATTTTTAGTAGAGGTGGGGTCTCGCTCTTGCTCAGGCTGGTCTCGAACTCCTGAGCTCAAACGATCCGCCCACCTCGGCCTCCCAGAGTGCTAGGATTACAGGCGTGAGCCACCGCGCCCGGCCCACAGAAATAATTTTAAAACACAAGTTAAAACCAGAAATTATTTTTCTCCTATTATATTTGCAAAGATTTAAACTATTGACAACATCTAGTTGTGAGGAAACCTACACTATCTGCTACTATTGTTGGGAGTATATTTAGGATGGTGCATATTTAGGATGATAGTTTGATATAATCTACTAAAATTAAAAATGAGCCTTTTCAGTTCTTCTTCTAGGATTTTTCTCTGGAGATATATTCAACAACTGTGCAAGTATAAAAGAATGCTCATTGCAGCATTGTCTTGAGTTAAAATTTCATAATACAAATGCTTATAAGGAGAAGATTCTTAAAATGTATGAGTTCATATATTAATAAAATATTATCTACCCAATAAAAAATGGACAATATTTATATATTAGCATAAAAAGATATATTAGTAAAGACTTTTAACTGGCAAGCAACACAATTCAAACTAGGTTGGGGGGAAAAAAAGAAAAGCTACTGGCTACTACAATTCAAAGAAGGGGAGTATGACTGATCAACCAAATTGTAAGAAAAGAACAGCCAGATCCAGGGGCTAAGGCACTACTGGAACTCTCCTTTCGTATTTTTGCCATTGGCTTTATATTGACTTACTTCCTTCTGAGAGCACCTAAACCAAATATTCTCGCCTCACCTCCACAGAGAGAGAAATGCATCCTTCTCTCAATTTCAGTTTGAAAAATGCCAAGGAAAGACAATGATTCACACAGCTTGAACCAGCCAACTCTTTCTGGGGTGGGGGAAGGCTATTTAAAAACATAAGGAGTCATTTCATAATGCTATAACTTAGGATGAGGGGAGCTTCAGGGAGGAGACAGTCCAGGCTCACACACTGTGTAGATCTGTTACAAAAGTCATCCAAGACATGGTAATTGGAAAAAAAATTAGTTGCAAAACAATATAATTAAATCATCCCACATAAAGCATAATACACCCTATCATAGGGATAGAAGGGGAAACAAGCTGGAGGGCTCTATACCAAACTACAGAAGAGATTATTTGTAAGGTGTGAAACTGCAGAGAATTTCCACCTTCTCTGTTATACATTTCTCTAAGGCTTCAACTTTTAGAATGTATATAGAAAAAATTCATATATTTAAAAGTAAAACACAGAAATCTAACATCTTCCCATCATCAGGTTCTGAGTATGAATTTTTCATATTTGCAATGAAACAATATTGAATATGTTTAATTTTTAATATTCTAAGCTAAAGGAAAATATGGAAGTATTTTCTTTTAAGCTGTTTTTGGAGTTTGGTATTCCTAAATTTACCAGTTTCACAACTCAATGCACTGGTCTCCTTGTACAAAATATTCAAAATCATAGCTTTTGCCAAACAGCCTCTGGAGAATTTAAACCAAAAATGCACGTCCCACCCACCCCCCACCCCCCGCCCCACCCCATTCTGAATGCCTCAGCAACACTATGTAAATGAGAGGAAGGATACATCCCTCCCCACCTCCTGTACTCGCCCCACCTACTCAGGAAATTTTCAACAGAAGCAAATGTATAACATAATGAATCTTCCCTGACGGCCGACTAGCCCCATGGTGTGGGAGAAGAGAACACAACCCCATCACTGCGGTGTCCACGAGGGCGCCTCATCCCCTCCCTACATGTTCTATCATGGCAGAGATGTGCCAGAATTTTTAATTTTAATTTTTAAATTTAATTTTAAATTACATCAAGTGGAGAGAAACTGCTACGGTTTCTTTAGGCCATTCAACTGAATATGTGAATAGCAGTCGCCAAACTTTCTGGGTTTTATTTGTTTGTTTTTGTTTTTTCATTTTTATCCCTCCTTAAGATTTCCTAGTCCTCATCCATCCTCCCGGAGTTCACTAAAGAGTCTGATGCTAGTGGCCAGAGGGCATCGGGGAAGGGGGAACCTTTTTCCTCCATCTTCATGTTTCCACGCGGCAGGACATCAGTTAGAGTAACGCTCCCGGCCTCTCTCTGCCCCACACTTTTTCCTTCCCATGGGAGGAGGAGATACTTCTCTGATTGGTAGGCCTGAGATAAAGACGTAGGCCTCATGGCTCCATCCCTTGGCATCTGCCTTCCTGCAAAGTGTAAGTGCTTTGGTCTCCCACGGGCAAAGCAGTAGGAGCTAAGCCCATTCAGATTCTACCCACAGTTGACCAGAATGGCTTGGACTGGGCGGTTAAGTCTGCCCACTTCAGGGATTTAGAGTAAGAAGCATATGAGTGACCTTTTCCAACTGCTCTAGGAGTAACAAAGCTGACATTTTCCTCTCCATCTGCCTGACTTCTCTGTTTTAGATTGATTCAGAATACAAGTGAGTAACTTTTTTACCCAGAAATCCCGCTTCTAGAATTTACCCTGAGAAGCCACCTCTACAAGTAAGAAACAGCATATGCACAAGTTACTCATTGCTGTGTTGTTTGAAATAGCAAAACACTGAAAACAGCCCAAATGGCCTTCCACAGAAGACAAGCTGCATAACTTTACGGTATGTCCACATAACAGAGTAATATGTAGCCATTTAAAAACCAATGAGGAAGATCTCTCTAGAGTGATATGGAATAACTCCCAAGATGTACTGTTAATTGAAAAAAAAATAAGTTCAAAAGAATTATTTGGCATGCTATTTCTTGCATAAGAACAAAGGGGAAGAATACACACATATATACACATATGTGTGCATTTACTTCATTTATCATAAACAAATACAGGATTTCCCAGAATCTAATAAAAAGTTATCTATGGGGAGGGTAGAAAATGGAGGTAGAAAGAATAAAGATGGCAGGGAGACTTCTCCGAATACACATTTTATACAGTTTTGACTTTTGAACTATGCACTTACTTTTTGTTTTCAAAATTAATATTAAACAGGATGGAAAACAAATCCTAAAATGAAATATAAACAGAAGCAAATTAATATAACTGTTTATCAAATTGATAGCGATGCCACCTAGAAAAAAATAAAGGATTAATTCAAGTAACATTTTAGCACAATCCTCTGATTACATACATTTAGTGGAATATAGTCTAAGAACAAAAAGAACTGCCAAAAAAAATCTTGAACATAACTTGGTAAATTTGTCATTGGTAATGATATTAGTGTATGATCCTGAAGCTATTTTGTGTGTATTTAAAGATAAGAAGAGGGCCAGGCACGGTGGCTCATGCCTGTAATCCTAGCACCCTGGGAGGCCGAGGCAGGAGGATTGCTTGAGCTCAGGAATTCGAGACCAGCCTGGGCAAGAGTGAGACCCCATTTCTAAAAGAAAAAAATAATAAAGATAGAAAGATTTCATAAATATATTGATTTGAAGTGAATCAAAGTTATCAAAAAGGAGAAGGGAAATGAAAATATAGAATGAGAGAGTGTCAGGAAGAACTCCATGGTATTCTATTTCAATTAGAGGGATCAATATAAGTTCATGAATTAAAATACACATTTCTTTCTAGCTCTGTCCTAGAAGGCAAGACACTTTAGTATTAATAAGCACATCAATGTCCAGAGCCAGGTCTCCAATAAAAGAACCAGGGCTCCTTGGAGAAATAGCTGATTCCAGATCCAGGGCAGGGAAAGTAGAAGATAAGCCTGCACAATCCTATTGGGCCAAAAAGCAAGGAAGCGCTTGAAGAACGACAGGGACGTATCAGAAGAACATGGACATCAGCCTGAAGGGACTCCACTGGCCACATTTGAGACAAATTAAGCATCAAAAAGAAAAATGACACATTAATTTAAAAACAAGCCCATTAATCCACAATAATAGTTAAAAATAAGCGAAGGAGCTCTTTTTTATATAAAAAAAAGAAAATATCAGCTGATAAATGTAGAAGGAACAATCAAATTAGCAAATCACTGTTTGCCACCAAAGATGCAATAATTGATTTAGGCAAGGCTCATCTATGGATGCTAAAATCACTGGGTGAAAGCTTACTGAAGACAGCCTCAAAGCTTCACTCCACAGATCATTAATTACACAGGGAAAATGGCATTTTTGCAATGGAGTAATCTGATGAAACACATAGAACAAAGTGATCAAATTTATCATCACTAACGATGGAACAAACTGGCATGTTCCTTTCGATGTGATACAACAGGAAGGACACAACATCATCACCTGTACGATATTCTTGAGAAAAATGTTCAATTTGATCTAAGTACAAGGAAACATACAGACAAATCCAGACTGTAGAACATTCTACAAGACACCCTGTCAGTACTCTCCAAACATGGATATCATGCAAGACAGAAGAACTGTTTTCGATTAAAAGAAACTATAGAGACATAATAAATAAATGCAATACATAAGAAAATCAGCTCTAAAAGCCATTATTGGAAGAAGTAGGAAAATGAAAATGGATGGTATATTAGATAATATTTTTGTATCCATTTTAAATTTCTTGGGTTCAATAATTATGTTGTGGTCATATAGAAAAGTGTTCTTGTTCTTAGGAGATATATATTAAAAATATTTTTTGAAATGGGAACGGGGAAAATGGATACTACTTATTGTCTCTCTAAAACTCCAACCAAAGAGATCTTTCCTAAACAGATACTACCAATTTATTCTGAATGAGCCCAAAACTACTGTCAACTTCTAGCCTGTTTAAATGTTTCTGTCAACATTCCTAATTAGCATCTCATCTCGTCACTCTAGTTATTTGACTTCTATCTTGTCACCCCTGCTCCTGTGGGGTAGAGAACGTATGTACAGAAGGTCTGTGGCCTTTAACTCTATTCCTAAGAACATTCAAATTCTTACTGAGTGAACAAGTGATTAATGAAATTTGTATATTTCCTATGTTAATTTGTCAGCACTAATTATGCCACCTAGCCATGGTACCACTACAGATCAGGGCATCATAACCACCTCTCTTTCATGAGGACATAAGATCAAGGTTTAATTCATCCATTCAAAAAATATTTACAAAACACGAATTATGTTCCAAGTACTAGGCTAGGGTCCTGCAGAAAGAAAGGTAAATGAAATACGATCCCTATTCTCCGGGGGCTCAATACAGTGGGAGAGACAAATAGGTCATTATGATACAAAATGATATATGGCACAATAAAATAAGCACAGGTGCTAAGAGCTAAATAACTCATAACTGAAGGAGGCTGGTTCAACTGAAGAAAGAATTACACTCACAATAACCATCATCTGCCAAGTACTCTGAGGACCACAGGACAGATCCTGTCTAATCAAAACTATCCTGAAACATCTAAGACTATATGATTATATGCTTTTTGTGGCTAGGCCATATCTGGCTAGAGCTAAGACTTTAAAAACAAGGTGACTTGAAGCTTTGCTTATCACCCAAAACATCCAGTTCCTTCTCAGTCCTGATTTGCAAGGGAGTTTAAGTGTCTTCTATGCAGATGTGGAAATCAATCAGTTTCCCCAAAGATGCTATGTAGAACAGCTGTGACGAAGGGTCCTTCTAGCTCAGAACAGGCTCTGTTTATCATCTTCTCTCTGCTATCAAAATAATTGCACAGTATACAGGCATGTTATTAAGAACTGGGCACCACCATGGAAAACATGCTGTCGGAAAACACCTGCATTGGCAAAGCAAGTATGAGCTGACCCAATTATTCCCTCCATCTCTAATTCTGGATGGGATATTAAGAGTAATTGAAAAGAACGCATTGGCAAGAAATGGAGATAATTCTGCTAGGAGGATAAAACTGTCCCCAGAGCTCAATTGGGTGAAACTCTGAAGCATCATCTAATTATACTTTTACACACCCCTTCCCTCTCTCATGAAAAAAGCCAGGGGTGAAAACATGTCATCTAGAGCTTTGTACCCACCAACAATTTCCCACACACATCAATTTGAAATTTTTTGAATTCCAATCTAGAGCTCTTTGAAGGATAATGATGGGAATGAGACCCTGCCAAGTACGCAGGATGGGACACGATACACTATGACTGGAACAGATGGCTCAAACAGAAGCCACCAATTCAGAGTGACAGTCCGAGATGAAACTGCTCCCTTTAAGTCTTCAGCAGTTTTATGGCCCAATTCTTATTAGCTTCTCCAGGAACACAAAGAAGTTTGGTTCTACATAAACTCCATCAGGGCACTTTTCAAATAAATCTACAGACTTGAACAAATTTTGAACTGCAAGGGGACGCAGAGTCTTCTACTCTGTCCATTCCCAAACTTAGTCGCACACAAGGACCACTCCAGAGCTTTTAAACATCACCATAAAATATTTCAAACATACAAAAATATAATTATTTAAAACAGCCAAGTACTCAAAACAGATCATTTATAAATGTTGTCATTTTTAGCGTTTTCTCTGAATTTTTTTACATAAAAAACTATTACAGATACACTTTAAGTATGTTCGGTAGCTCTCCCAGTCTCATTTCCTGTCTTTCCCCAAGGACAACCATTATCTTAAAGACGATATGTTCCATTCCCATATGTATTTTTATATTTTAGTATATGCATCCATAAACAAGACATTGTATTGTTTTGCATATTATAAAACACAGACATACCTCATATTATTGCACTTAACTTTTTTGTGCTTCATAGATATTCCACTTTTAATAAACTGAAGGTTTATGTCAACCTTGCATTGAGCAAGTCTATCAGTGTCATTTTTCCAACAGCCTGTGCTCACTTCATGACTTTGTGTCACATTTTGGTAATTCTTGCAATATTTCAAACTTTTTTGTTATTATTATATCTGATATAGTGATCTGTGATCAGTGATCTTTGATGTCACTATAGTAATTATTTTGAGTAATTATTTCATAAGGAATTTTGCCCATTCCTAAAAAAAAGATGTAAAAATCTGCGGTTGAAAGGCAGAACCTACCTTCTCCTTGTCACTCCCACAATCTCTGATTACAGAGGTGAGTCCCTGGCACAGGAACCCAACACCCTTGTGGCAAGTGCCACATTCTTAGGCTCTTTCCGTTTAGGGAACATGATGTGACACATACTAAACCTGAACCAGTGAGAATTTAGTTATATCCTTGAACTACACAGAAATGCCACTACCCACGTATGAAGATAAATAAGTCAACCTCTGACTAATTTTCTATTACAGTTCTCTTCTTTACCAAAGAGTTCAAAGGATGTGCCTTTGAACAAGGGGCAAGGGACCTCACATAACATGCCTCCCATTTTCTTTCACGGATTCTACCACTCTGCACATAAAATAAACTTCCCAGAGCTATAATGTTTCTGTTCCATTTCTATTTTGTCTTTCAAAAACAGTTATTTTTTTCCTGTGACATCAGCAATGTACTATAATAACATTTGTTTTTCATTTATTCAACAAATACCTGTTGTGTGACTAAACAATTTCAGAAAGGGGATATCAAAGATAAAGAGGGCATTATCCCTGCTCTCAAAAAGCTACAGTCAGGAGCCAGGTTTTTTACTATTAAAAGGTCATTAAACATTACTTATGACTATACGATTGATTAAAGATTAGAAAATTCTAGAAGGAAATTCTAGTGCTATTGCAACTATCATCTTAAAGGTAATGTGTATGGAAACAAGGGCCTAGACTAGGGGTTTGGCCTTTTAAGAGACCGAGAGAGAGAGAAGCCCAGTGTGAGAAAGTTTACCAAAAGAACTATAAAAATTTATGATGTATAGAAATCTAAGACACTCATTCTGAGACTGTCTTTCTGGCAACCACATTAGTCACTGGGCTTGGGGGAGAGTTGTTCTGGGTGAAATATACTTTGAGGGTCACTATTTATGGTCTGTAGAAACTGCTCTTCCTTGAGTCTTTCTTATATCTTTCAGGGAATTCAAGGAACCACTCTGCTTTAGCCATAAAGTAGAATGAGACTAACCACAGTATGCTGGTAGTAAAACACTAACTCACTAGAGGCTCAACAGGTATGTGTTTGGTAATTATTGCTACCCACCTAGGAATAATTGTCAACTCCCCTAAAAGAGATAAAAGGAAAATCGATACAAAATAGGTCAGGGAGAATCTTTCAGACCAAATGTGTCCACTCAGGCCTAAATCACATCCATGGAAATAGGTTCATCAAAAGTTTGGGGATGGCCAGGCACCCAAACTTCAGCCTTTTACAGAAAAGAGATTTTCAATGACTTTACCTGCAGAGACCCATCAATACAAGTTGTGTGTCTTCCTGTTTTACAAAGCTCTCCAATCCGCTTTATGAAATCAACCAAAGTGTCTTCGTGCAGACAAAGAAATCAATGCCCACACTAACACTGGAGAGCTATAACGGGTTTTACAATTTGAACTCCACAAGATTATTCTTTAAAACCTTCACAGCAAACAAATTCATTTATTTAAAACTCATCTCAAGCCACTCTTTCTCAACACCCTTGTTTTATTAGAAGAATTAGAATTTATTAAGACAGGATAATCGGCTTTCCACAAACACACCCTGAGGATTTGAGAGGATAACCACTCTAACATCCCTGTTCATGTTTATTCACAGTTTATGGTAATTTTGTAAAGTGAATATTCAACACAGGACAAAGATATTCTTTACTATGTCAAAACTGTAATCCCAGATGGTTTCGCACACAAAGAATTGACTTCTCTTGATGAAAACTTCAACACAATATAATTTCTCTTTCAGATACAGTAAATAATCATCATTGCTTCATGTCCCTGTTTCAACTCCTCTTACTTAAAAAAATAACAAAATAATAATAAATCTTGTAGTTTAAAAAAATATTGCGTTGATGTGGGGGATTTGATTTTGGATAGACGGACTATAACAAGGTTTTCTGATCAGAGTTGGCGCCTTCCCAAGGGCCCCTTATGCAGAAAGCCCTGAAGTCAGCCACTCTCGGAGCTTGAAAACCCACAGGACACTGCGGATAGACGCCAGGAAAGTGATGCAGCCTTCAGTTCTTGTGCCTAAAAATCCAGTCCTCCCTCCTCCCGAACCCCGAATCCCAAAGGGCAACAAGCTCAGTTGCCCCTTCTTTTGGGGGTTCTGGAATTCTCAGGAAAAGAAGACATTTAAACCTTTTCTCGAATGACAAGAAGCTGCATTTCTATTGCTCACCCTCTCTCCAAAGACCCAAAGGAAAAGTGGAGCCTTGGACTCATTTCCTAAAAGCACATTTAAGGATTTGACCTTGAAAATACTCAAGTGAAGGAAAACGCATGTGATGTCATCCAAAATAGGCCTTTAGAATTCCTCTCCCCAGCAGTCCAACAGAGGGGGAAACCAAGGGAACTGTGTCAATTATTTGCAAGAAAAGGGCGGGAGGAAGGATTTAATCACCTAGAGGAAAAAATTAGGGACTCTGAAGAGGTATTTAGTTCCTCTGGAGAAGAACCTGACGTAAAACCACAGGTGCAGCCATTCATCCAGTCATTCACAAAATACTTCTTGACATCTACGCCAGAGTGTCAACGTGCTGGGGCCCCAAAGGCACAAGACAAGCCTGCCTGAGATTACAGTACCGCGTCATGTCTGCCCAAGAGCTGCCAGCAGCATCCCAGGATTAGGAATGACTATGGCAACCTGGGAAGAAGGGGCTTTGTGAGCTGGGATTTGCAAAACGGAAAAACTTCATTAGGTGAAGAAGTGAGGAAATGTGGTTTGCATGGAGTGGGAGGAACAGTGCCTGCAAATACACCAGGGCCTGAAATAGGTACTACACAGGCAGCAGGCCCAGCAGGAAAAGGAATGTGGGCTCTGAAGTCTATCCCACCATCACCACCGGCTTATGACCTGTGAGAACTTTGGGCAAATCACTAACTCAGTGGTCTATACAATTCTACCTGCACATTGGCATCACCCTCAGGAGATAAAAATAAAAGCCAATGCTTGGGTCCCACTTCAAACGGCTTAGGTCAGCATCTCTAGGTGTGGGGTCCAGGCACCGGTATTTTTAAAAGCATCCCAAGTGATTCCAACATGGTATATGTCCCAAGGCTCGCTGTAAAGGGGGTTAATAAAAGAACCCAGCTCCATGGGTTCTCCTAAGGATTACATGAAATAATAAATACACAGTGCTCCTAGGGAGTATTAACAAAGATGACGTTGGATTATGTGGGAGGGATCAAAGAAGGAAATGAGCCTAGAAGATAGCCCAGAGCCAGACGATCATCACGGACGAATCCCACTGCGCCTTCTCTGCACACCAGGCACCGTTCTGAGCTCTTCAGTTGTATTAACTCGGGCGATCTGGCTCCTTAACCACATCTCTGTACTGTGGGGGGATGAACGTTCTCGATTCATTTGTTAAGGCTTTAGGGCTTATTGTGTGGGCATTAGGCAGCCACATGCCCAGGGAGTGCTGTAATCAGAATTGTGTTATATAAAGTTATTCTGACTTTAGTGTAGACGACAGGTGGGAAGGGGAAGAGTTGGAAGTAGGGAAATAACTCTACTCCACAAATACAAGCCGGAAACTGAATGGGGCTAGAGGAGGAGACAATCAGATCTTGGAAACCCAGAGCCCAACAGAAAAAGTAGAAGCACGACAGGCTGGCAGATTTTCTCACGCTCCCTGGAAGATTTTATTAAGACATGAATGTGCTCTGATATACAAACACGTTCGGTTTCTACATCAGCCACCTCTTACCTCTTGTGCAACTGCAGGCCTCAACATTAATATCATTTGAAACATTTTTATTCATGTCCTGAGAAAAGCCTACGAATAAAACACTCAGCATGCTTCCATCATCTTTGAAGAATCTCATCTATTCAAAGGGTTTAAAAAAAAAATGCTCTTGTATTGCCACGATCCGTTGAGGGAGTTTGATTTCAATTATTCCCTCTACAGCAGAGTTTCTTTAATTGGCAATTCAGAGTTAAACTGTGTTTTTCCGTTAGTGATACCTATTAATGATGTTCCTAGAATGGAGACGACGTTAAGTCAGAGCACAAGAAAAATGATTAAACTTCTACTTGGTGTCTGCAGGTGGGGCCCTGGGCTAAGAGCGGCTGAAGCCACCCTGTCCCAGGCACTTTGCTTCAGCTGCATCAACTGATTTTAATGCTGACAATGACCCTCCGAGAGGAGGACAAGTCTGTTTTCTGTCCAGGATCAGAGAGTTGGAAAATGCTGGGGGCCCCAGCGGCGGGGCTCTCACCACCTCATGGCGCCTCCATTCTGTCCCGTGACACCTTCTGGAGGTAAGAGGCCCTTTTTACAAGGTTGGCTGTTTTGTTGGTCAAGTTTATTTTTGAAAAAATCATCACCAAATATCTCTGTTTTACAGGGGTCTCAGGTATTCTCTCTGGATGTTTACCATTGACATTGATTTCCATGCAGTAGGAGTAACTATCTGGCATTGACTCCCCACGGCTGTCAGACTCTAAAGTCACCTTCTGTACCACAAAGTCAGTGCTGTATTTCCATTTTACTTATGATGACTGAGCTAGTTCCCCCCTAGAGAGGTCACGATTACAGAAAGAATGAACTCTCGAGTGCCAATTATTTGCATGCATTGCTAGCACTTCAAAATTATTATTTAACTTGAGAAAATAAATGTGGCAACTCATTCTTTTCCAGTCATTAAATCCAGCCTCCTGTGTACTAGACACAATATTGTGATTTACAATAAGAAACATATATTTTGTTCTTCGTCTGCAGTTCCTGGCACGGAGCTCCTAATCCCTGGTAATTTCCTGGGTGACAGGAGCATGTTTTGTTCTAATGAGGAGACTTTTGGTGGCTCCTGGATGGGGGCTGGTCACCAGAAAGACCAAAGCCTGGTTAGAAGCTTGGAACTTTTGGACGCCCCCCATCTCCAGAAAAGGGAGGGAGGGTGGAGATTGAGTTAATAAACAATCATGCCTGCATGGCGAAGCCCCCAGAAAAATCCCTGAACTCCAGGGTTCAGAGAGTTTCTGGTTTGCTGAGTGCATGGAGGTGCTGGAAGGTGGCACCCTGCACCCTCAGAAAGGGCATGGAAGCACCACGCCCACCCCATACCTTCCTACACCTCTCTTCCATCTGGCTGTTCCTGAATTATATGCTTTTGTAATAATGGGTAAATAATAAATGTAAGTAAAAGGTCTCCCTGAGTCCTATGAGCCATTCTAACAAATAATCAAACCCAAGGATGGGGTCATGGGATCCTCTGATTCCCACGGTTGGCCCGAAGCACAGGTGACAAGCAGAACTTGCAACTAGCATGTAAAGTGGGGAGCAGTCTCGTGGGACTGAGCCCTTAACCTATGGGATCTGATGCTGTCTCCAGGTAGACGGTGTCAGAATTCAGTTAAACTGCAGGAATCCCAGCTGGTGTTGGAGAAGAGGTCAGCGTGGGGAAAACCCCACACATTTTGGTGACCAGAAGTTTTGAGTGTTGAGCGTGAGAGAAGAAAAGCAGTTTGTTTTTTTTCCCACTACACTAGGTAAAATAGCTAATCTAGTCCTAGGAAAAATGGCTATCCTAGTTTAATAATCAATTAAAATAATGGTATTTTAGTGACAAAATGCTATTATTCTAAGTATGAATATTCTTAGAAATATACTAAATATAAAATTTGGCATTTTTATAGGTGAAAATGGACAAATATTGGCAATTTCATATGGTTCAACCTAATACATTATTATAGCAGTACAACACCCTTCAGAATGGTCTCTAATCTAGACTGATACCTCTTTCACTCTTCCCTGCACGTGGCAGGTGCTGTCAGGCGGAACAAGCTGGACCTGGGCAACAGCATCTGAGACCCTGGGTGCAGGAGTGGGGAGTGCAGCTCTACAGTGAGAATATAAGAGGCAGCCTCAGTTTACCCAGTTTGGGTCTCTGGACTGATTAGACCTCATGTGTCCTGGTACTCCTCAAGGGAAAACTGCCTCCTTCCTTGGCTCTTGCCAAACACAGCTGGCCTTTGTCCCCTTGTCACTGGCTGTGACCTCCCGCTGCCTGGTCCGTGGCCTCCCATGCCGCTGGGTGGCCGCACATCCTTCTCACAGGAGGTTCCCACCAAGGGCATACTGTTGATGGTGTTGCCACTGCAAGTTGGGTAGCTAAATGTTTAAAAATAGATAGGAATAATGATAATTCTGAAATAGGATTTTCATTCCTATACCAAGCCTCCCTTTCAACCAGCAAGAGAAATATTTTTAATTCCTAAGCCACAAAGTTCTACAAGAGGATTAAACAAGGAAAGAGGCATGAAATGTTTAGTAAACAGTAAAGCACTCTACAAACGCTACTGGTTATTTCTATTGTGTCCATGACAACGGAACAGAAAGATTTCAATTCTTGCTTTCTAAACTATATTCATAGTGGGTAGGGGGAAAAAATAGCATCGCAATTTCCATGAATGGTGTGCACTGTGATACAGGAATGTATCTCATGGAAGTACCATATCGCCACTGGAAGGATTAGGCGAGTCCTATATAGCATATAGCAATCACCAAGGTGTGCATACATACACACATACAAAATATACCATATTTTATATATATCAATACATATCAATATTTCATACGTGTGTATGTCTCTAACACGTAAGACCTTAGAGGCTAAATAGTAAACACTTGAAATGGTTCCCTACGACGAGAGAAAGAGGAGGGAGAAGTAGGGAAGGGAATCCTCATGTGTTTCTTCAACAAATAATTTGCAAGAGGGGAAATTTGTGGATCAAAATTGATGAGAGAATATCAGCCTATTACAATGTATGGACCTCATTAGACTTGATTTGAGCTAAGTTTTTTAGAAAGTATGAGATAATGAAGAATCCTCACTCTGCACATTTGCTGATAAGGAATTGCTGTTAATTTGGGGAGATAAGATAATGGCCTTGGGTTATACTCTTTAAAGCCCATATCTTTTAGAAGCAGCACTGAAATATTTACAGATGAAAAGGTATTCACTTCCAAACTAATGCAGTGGCAGGTTTAGATGAAACGAGATAACCGGATAATCATTCAAACTACACATCAGCGTTCATTACATCTGAAGTCCCCAACTGGGCTGCCCAGAACTGGTCTGTGGCCTGTTAGGAACCAGGCCGTGCATCATCACCTGAGCTCTGCCCTCCCTCCCCCTCTTCCCTGTCCCCACCCCTGCTCCACGGAAAAATTGTGTTTCATGAAACTTGGGAACCGGACGGCACTGCAGGAAGTGAGCGAGCAAAGCTTCATCTGTATCACTTGCATCACTGCCTAAGCCCATCCATGGAAAAATTGTCTCCCATGAAACCGGTCCCTGGTGCCAAAAATATTAGGGATCACTGAATTACATCATTTTCTCTACTTATGTGTATGTTTGAAACTTTCTATGATAAAATGTTACAAAAAGCTTTTTCTAGAAAAATACCTGGGTTTGCCACCTTCCTAGCTGTGTGATTTAGGGAAAGCTATTGAACCTCTATAAGCTTTCACCTCCTTTTCTGAGAAGTGAGGATAACATGGCCTGTCCCAGGGCAAACTCTCAAGAAGCTCTGACCTCCACTACTCCATGGGGCATGCCCTCCTCAAAGGGTAGTGGCTATTTTATAGCAACCAGTCCTCTTTCATTTGTAAATGCCAGAGGAACCTTGAACCCGGTACATCTAAAATCGAATCCATCAAATTGATTGAATGAATAAATGATGATCCATGTCATTATTCTGGTCTATCATTCCACATTCCCTTCTTCATAGCTGGACTTCTCATGACAGTTGTCAGGAATACTGCAGCTCTCTGACTTCAGTGGCTCAGAGTTTAGACTTTAAATGCAAAGTCAAGATGAACTGAATTTTTCTAGCCTTAGCATCCTCACTTCAGTTAGCAACTACAAGGATCTCTCCAACTCCTGACAGTGCTAATGGGAGCTTTGCAAAATGCATGATTCTCATCACAACAGGCTCCTCTCTGCCTGGGAAGAGTACTATTTTCTAGACCCTTGGTCTTGGGCAAGAAGTGAACTTCCAAATTATATATAACTCCAATGACAAAGAAACAAGGATTTAATAATGCCGTTAGTGTTATTTCATCAATTGTACCCACAACCTATGCTTTTACCCTTAACTATTTCATGCCATCTTCATAAGATCCAAACTAGATGTGCGATAACCATATATGAGACTTTCTTCTGCGAAGGTTAACCATTCAGCAGCCACATTATGACCAAAAAACAGGGAGGAGACAACATCGCAACAGACTGTTTTCTACACATCATCTGAAATCCAAGCAATTTAATCAGAGCCTTTAAGCACATTGTCTGAAAATGTGGTCTCCTGCTGGATTTTATATTAGTAATAATTCCTCCATCGCTGTTCAGTAATGGGCACCTTTCCATGTCTTTGGGAATAAATAACATGCTTCTCATGTGCACAGTTTTGAAAATTTGCCTCAGATCCATTAGCTCCTTGGCCAGTGAATATATTTATTTCTAGATAGACAGATACAGACGTTGTAATTTTGCTGCACCATTAACTCACCGAGGAACATATGGGCTATGCCTTTCCATATTGCCCTTTTGTTCTCCTTCTATGGTATGCGTATAAAACAGCCCATATCTTGCATTTACTGAGCACTCAGCTTCTCTTAGGTGAGGTTTTTAGGGCTAAGTAAAGCATGAGAATTATAGAATCGTCATACTTGAAAGCTAGAAAGCACATTAGAAATCTAGTTCATCACTTTTGTTTGCATGTGGAAAACCGAGACATAGAGAGCTCGAGTGTCTACCCCAAATCCATAAAGCTCGTCAGTAGTAACCCAGGGAGAAAGTTAAAACTTCAGATTCCTAGTTCAGGGCCCTTTGCCTCACACAATGTGAGTCTGATGCCCTTGGACTTCAACCTACTGAAAACAAATTATTCCCTGGTCTTTAGAAAGCAGATACTCTTTTTTCAAACTATTCAGGTGCCAGATAATGATTTATGAGAATACATTATGCACACAGACAGTTTTCAAAAGCCCATACCAAAGCTCCATTTATACCTATGGAACAGCTCTCTGTGGGGATAGATTACCTGCCCCACCCCCACTGCCTGAGGATTTATTCTGTCCCTACTTATCCCTTTCAGGGAATGTGTATGAAATCCTGACTATAGCAAGCAAGAAAGCCCCCGAGAGAGAACCAAACCAGAAGATTGTGCAGAAATGTCAATGGACGCTTACTCTGAAACTGCAAACCTAAGAAAGCTTTGAACACCTCATTCCTTCACGTGTTTAAGATTTCTGCTTCAAGGTGGATATGAGGTTCTTCTGCAGGTGGTTAGTGCATCTATTCCCTTGATTAAAATCAATCTCTCTGATATTATTTGCAACCAATAAGAGTGATCAGTTGATGATCAGAAATCAACGCATCTACAATTAAACAGAGTAGCTTCCTCCCTACCTGCTCTTTGCAAAACAGAACCTCAGTGCTATTGTCAATGGCACATCCACCTACCAGATGCCCACACTGGAAACTTCAGTTTTGTCTCCACCTCTCCCTCACCTCCCTTCCATCCAATCTGTCCTCATGCCACACTGATGCCCCCTAGGAAATGCCCCTTGATTCCTACAGTGGAAATTTGCTAGCTGTGACCTCACCGTCCCCATCCCTTCTCTCTCTGTAAAACCTCCCTTCATGCACTGAGATCCAGGTCAAACTTCACTTCAAGTCCACTTCTGTGCCATGAGCCCTGGTACTTTGCGTCTAGTTAGGGACTGACAGGTTGAAAGGACCAAAAACCCTCTCAAGCGAGCTTAGATAAAGGGGATGTGCACGGAGGAGGCATTCAGCAGTCTCACCAGCATACAAGGACAGGAAGCAAAGGGTAGCTGACCACACAGGGACCCAAGCTGCCAAACAGAGATTCAGGCTGTTGGCTCCCACAGTGTTGCCTGGATTCTCAGTCGTCTGTCTCTCCCTTTCTCTTCCATTTATCTGCTTCTCCCCGGATTGTCGTGCCAGTAGGGCTCTTCCCATCTGCCCAAATTCCAGCCACCCCTAGCCCTTAGTTTTCCTGTGGTACCCACTCTGGCTTCCACTCTGGCAGGCCAATGTCCAGGACCACCCCACTGTGACTGTGGTCACTAATTCACATTTCCAGAGAATCTCATTTTCTCAGCCCACCAATGTTGCTTCTTCCCGGTCAGCTGCACCCTTGCTCCAGTCAACTGTGGCTACTGGGAGGTGTCCTAAGACAAGCCTGGCCACCCGGGTCTACCTTCCAGTGGGGGTGTGGATGCCCTGCCCACATCCCCCTACTCGCCCTTTCAGTGCACCCCCCAGCCAGTGGCATCTGACTGCACAGTTCAGGAGCTGAAACTCTCTCTGAGGCTTTCTCTGGCTGTCTCACAGGGCAGGTCAGATGTGCTGGGGAACTGAACCCTCCCCCAACCAAGGCCTTCAACCAGTGACTGTCAGGAGTTGGTAAACAACCCAGTTTGGAGTTGTGTTGGGATAACAACGTGGGGCATTCTTCACTCTGCCCCAGAATTGCCCGACAGAATTACGCCCCAGTTGCGAAGGGCAGTCACCTGTTTGATAACTGTCTTGGTCCATTTGTGCTGCCATAACAGAATACCTGAGACTGGGTAGGTTGTAAAGGACAGAAATTCGTTTTTCTTAGTTCTGGAGGCTGGGAAGTCCAAGATCAAGGCACAGCATCTGGTACGGCCTTCTAGACAGATCCTCACACAGTGGGAGGTTGAGGGCAATAGACAAAAGCAGTGTCCCCCGTCAAGCCCCTTTAAGGACACTAATCGCATTCATGAGGGAGGAACCCTCATGGCCTACTCACCTCCTACAACCCCACCTCTTAATAGTATCACATTGGCAACATCTGAATTTTGGAAGGGACACATTCAAAATCAAACCACAGCAATAATACACCCTTTATTATTGACTGCCTTCCATGCTCTCTCCCAACTTCCTTACAGGACTCCTGGCATCACCTTCCAAAATGAACCACCTGAACTCCCATCCCTGTCTCAAGATCTGCTTCTGGGAAGGCCCTGAGAGAGGCAGCAGGACATACTCTCCCAGAAAGGAGTGCTTGCAGGACAGAAGAATGACATCTCTAGGACTCCACGATTTCAACACTGTTCTACCTCGTATTACCTTTAGTTGTGTGCACACCCATTTCCCCAAATACAATGTAAGCTCCTGAAGGGAAGCTGTTGTCTCTTCATCTTCTAGACTCCAGGATTCCCAACATAGAGCTCAGTATATAGCAGGGCCTTGACTGTTTGCTGGCCAGAAAATTGGACCGAATCTGCCAAACAAGACATTCCCCAAGAGACATTTCCATAAGTGGATTATACTACCCTGGACAGTGGCTGAACTGGGCTACACTAGCATAAGATTCTCCTATGAATCAGTTGCCTTTTTAAAACACTAATTACATGTTTCATTTGCAAGTAACATTTAGACACTATTGTGCAGTATGAGATATTGCAGAATACTTACAACCTGTTAAGTCTCGTAAACTTTTATAGAAAACAGCCTAAAAGCATAATTCTAATTTAATTGCATCAAGGCAAGCATGACTTTTGCCTGACTCCTGAAATCTCCTAGTGGCCTGGTTATTAAACAGACACCACTGAAATATTTTCACTCATTCTCATAAACTCAATTATGTTGGTAATTATCTTTTCACTTCCCAGCTCACAATACCATAAGGCAAAAGGTTCAGAAGTCAGGTGAAGGCTTCCTTTCATCTGCATGCTGCTGAGCAATGAAAATGGCATGATAGTTCAATGCCCATCATCCTAAAGTGAATGTGGTGGTTGTGACTAAAGTCGACCATAGTCATACACTATGGCGGTAGGTTCATTCCTATGTATACATCCACCAGAAATGTATACAGATGTTCACCAAAAGACATGTGTAAGAATATTCATAGTAACACTTTTTGTGTATCTTCAAATTGGAAACTATCCAAAGAGTAGAATGAATAGTAACTCGCCACCAATAATAGAATAGAGAAACTGATTGCTGTTGGCTATCAATAATAGCGTGAACAAAATAAATAGTGGTATGCTCACCAGTGGATTTCTATCCAGCAGTGAGAATAAACAAACCACAACCACAGTGTGGATGGATTTCACAAACATTAACAAGCGAAGCCAGACAACAAGAGTGCACAGTGCATTTACGTGATGTACAGAAACAGACAGTTTACTCTTGGGAAATAGCGACTAGGGAGGACCAAAGGGGTTTCTGCGGTGATGATAACGTTCTCTTACTTGAGCTGGGTACTCAAGAAAGGGCGAGTGTGCTTAAGGAGAATTCAAGTTACACATTTAGAATCTGTGCACTTATACATAGATATGTGATTCTTCATTAAAAAACAAGTTGGACTCCTTGGATTTAGGAATTGTGCCTTCTCAAGACTTGGCTGACTCTTGCACATGCTGGGTACCTGGGTGAACCTAGTAGGCCATCCACCCACAGCTGAGTCTTCACTGTTCACCTCTCTACAGCTGAAATCTGTGCAATGGCACGAATAGGCAGCCAGCTATGGCTGTGGTCTAAGCCAAGACATGGGCACTTAGAAACTATCTTTTAGCAAAGATACAAAACCTCCCCCTTCCCCCTTCTCCCCCAGCTGTGTGACTTGAAGGACAGCACAGATTGTTCCAAATCACTGCTTCAAGGGACACAGTGACCTACCAAGGCATATGGAGGAAGCATAATTCTATTCAAAGAAAGACAGATGCACAGAAAGAAACAGCAGTGCAGCTTTCAGTATAGAAGACCTAAATTTGGCACCTTCTGGAACAATAGAGTTGACCTTGAACAACACGGTTTTGAACTGTGCAGGTCCACTTATACGTGGATTTTCTTCCACTTCTGCCACCCCTGAGACAGCAAGACCAACCCCTCCTCTTCCTCCTCCTCCTCAGCCTACTCATTGTGAAGAAGATGAGGCTGAAGACCTTTATGATGATCCACTTCTACTTAATGAACAGCAAATATATTTTCTCTTCCTTATGATTTTCTTAACATTTTCTTTTCTTTAGCTTACTTTAAGAATATAGTGTATAATACATATAACATACAAAATATGTGCTAATTGACTATTTATGGGTTTCATAAGGCTTCCAGTCAATGGTAGGTTATTAGCAAAGTCTGGGGGGAGTCAAAAGTTATATGTGGATTTTCAACTGCATAGAGGGGTTAGCACCCCTAATCCCTGTGTTGTCCAAGGATCAACTGCATATATATACTTGTATACATATATGATCATACATAATTTTTATACATGTGGTTACTTACAGTTATAAATAGTTTTAAATAAATGCTATTTTTCTATATATGGTTTTTCATTTTTCTCCTCCAAATTCTATGCTGGTGCCATAATTCTCCTGGGAGTGGGCACAAAGCCTTTGGTGTCCTCGAGTTTCCAGTGTTCAGTCTCCATCCACTGAGGTTAAGGTGAGGGGCCAACCTCCTGATGGATGAAAATCCCTTCAAATCTCAGGAACGGGGCCCAGAAGGAACCTTAGAGTCATCCCCTCCAATCTCTCCTCCTCTGGAGTCTGTGCTTGAGGTTATTTTGGCGATGACAGAAAGACCATGGTGTCGAGCCCTGGCCACCCTCCAGCCCCACTGGCAGGTGTCATCAGCCTCAGTATTTCCAGCCACAGACCCTGAGCTGCCTCCTCGGGCCTCTCCTCACCATACTAATATCCCACACTTCCACTCCCCGTCCCTAAAACAGCCCTTCACCATCCCGTTCACTGTCCTCTGAGCAGGCTCCAAATTCTCTCCATCCCACTGAGGATATGGGGCCCAGAAATGAACAAACAATTCAAGTTGCAGTCTAGCTAGCCTGAGGAGCACAGAGCAGAACTACCCATAATACTGCCCTCTATTTAGGCAACCTGCACTAGGCCAATAACAGCTTCCAAAAGATGCATCCACATACTAAGTCCAGAGCCTGTGTTAACTTATTTGGAAAAAGAGTCTTTGTAAATGTGATTAAGTTAAGGAATTAATAATTTGGGGAAGAAGAGATTATCCCAGATTATTTGAGTGGACTCTAAATGCCATCACAACTGTCCTTATAAGAGAGAGGCAGAGGGGGTTAGACGCACAGAAGAGGAGAGGTGGTGTGAAGATAGAGGCAGAGACTGGAGTGATGCAGCCACAAGCCAAGCCACACCTGGAGCCACCGGAGCTGCAATTTTCTCCCCTAGAGTCTTAGGAGGTAACCAAAACCTTGACTTAAGCCCAGTTACACTGATTTAGGATGTCTGGCCTCCAAAACCATGAGAGGTTGAATTTCTGTTTTAAACCACATTTGTGGTAATTGTTTTTTACAGCTGCATTAGGAAATGAATATTTAACCCAAGACTACATTTGCTTTCTTTTTTTCTCTGTGATGCTGACTTATTGAATTTAACCAATTCTTTCCTTCTGCAAAAATAAATAAATAAAATACTTAGCTGATGATGCAGTAGAACCATTGAAAGGAAAATGTTCTATTTCTTGGATTCCTAAGCACTGAATAGGGAGAGAAGGGCCTTAGAAGAAGTTTGAGACGGATGGGTTGTGTGGCCTGGGATAAGTCAGTCTGTCCGTCTGAGTCACCTTTCCCATTTGTAAATGAAGAAACAACCTCCAGTGGATCTTGTACACGTCCACATTGCAACATTTATCGCACTATACTGGAGTGATTTGTTTCCAAACCCGTCTCCCCCACAAGACATGAGTTCCCAGACGGCAAGAGTCTCATACTATTCATATTATTCATCTCTCTCCTCTGTGCCTGGTTCAGTAACGAATGAACAAATGGAGAAATTAATGAGTTGCTGTGAAGTAATGACCTTCTCATCCTACAGAGTTGACTGATGGAAAAGTCATAGGACAGGACTGAAAACCAGCATCCTGGAGCCCAAACCTTTGCTGCAGGGGAGACATTCATCAGCTAGTCCTAGCATCCATACTGCATTTTATGAGAGATTTATGTGTTTTAGCCAATGTAGATCTGGCTTGTTTTCTCTCTTTAATAAACTGAAGTTATAATTCAAAAGCCAACTTTGACAACCTATATGCTTGAGTTTCATAATTATGACCAATATATCTATACTTGAGAAATCGATTGCCTGCCAGGGTAGAAAATCTGACGGTGAGACATGAAAAGCTGCACATGAAAGACTTTGGCCAGGAGCCTGGGTTTCTTCCTCCCCTCTGCTGGTTTCGGGCTCTTCCCCACGTGACACCAAAGGGCTCATCCTGGCGGCAGATGTTCCAACTGCCACATAGCACCAAGGAGTCCCACCTCTATCCAGCAAACAAATGCCACCTGCTGAGACTTTGACTGGACACCCTGTTTGTGACTGAATTTCCATATAATTTAAAGACCTTTTAAAGTCAGTTGTCAGCATCAGAGTTGGGACTGAACACAAATAACATGTATAACAGAAATTAGAGCCTGATTTGGATTTACAAAATAATCACCCAAATCTAGACTTCTCTATGAAAATGTGTAAGCTTCTAATAAAACTTAATCTGGGATTTGTCTGGCGTTATTTTATTAATCAAAATCACCATGGGTACCTGCCTGTTCATGTAGGAAGATAATGATCAAGACAGTCAGTCCAACCAAGAGCAGATTCACGGGCCTGACAGAGGTGGGACTTACCCCAGGACTCAACTGTTCCCAAACGATGACCAGGAAGACTTGTAATTGGGCTGTTTTCCTAGCCAGTGGGAACCCAGGGGCCTCCCCTCCTGTCCACTGTAACACTGCTGGAGGTGCCAGGCCTTGGGATTGGCTTCTCACATTTGTTTACAAATGATCATTTTCATACTTACAAATGGTAACTTTCTAGTTGTAAAACTTAAGTAAATGGATTATTGGATGCAAACAGAAAGCTCTTCTAGATGCAATTTTCCTGATGTCCTTTTAAGAATTTAAGGATTCTGCTGCCAGTCCAAAATCCTCATTTCACTTCATAGCTTTAAATTTTCTTTGTAATTATCAACCCCTCCTTTTTTTTTTTTTTTTTTGATCTGCACCTTTTAGAGCCCAGCTATTCCGTGACTCAGACTAAAATGCTTCTAATGTTGGCTAATTTTTCTTAAATACATAAAGGAAAACAGAAACATACAATTTTCCCAATTTTACATTTACTTCTACTTTCTTCCAAAAATTTCAGCCAAGTGTTATAGCTTGAGATAGCATGTAAAATTCTTGAATTACTGATAAAACAACTGGGGGAAATATGCTGTTTGTTTCAATCAAATGGTTAATTCAATATGAAGTAGAGGAAGTTCTAATTCAATCTAATTTGTGTGGCACACCTAAAATGGGTACAGCGCCATAGAAGATACACACACACACACACACACAAACACACATTGAAAAAACCTGTTTCTGCTGTCATAGATCTGCAAATGTTTGCTGAACGTTTAGGAAACTTGTCAGGAAAATAAGACAGCTGTGGGAAAAGGTATCACTGGACAGCAGTGTACTGGATGAACAATCTTTCTTCGATGGGGAGGTCGGGAGGGTGGTGGACTGCAGGCATGTACAGCAGGCACGTACGGGGCCAGGAAAGGACCAGAGCTGGGAAGAGAAGGGAAGGAGGGGACTTTCCAGAGGGGTTGGAGAGAAAGAGAAAACAGCTTAAGAAAATGAAACACATCTGTCTGGAAAACAGAAAGCAGAACTTTTATCTGGAGTAGGGGTCTTAGAGAAGTCAGTAGAGATATTATACGGGTTAGAAAATGAAGGACCTTGCACGCCAAGCTAAAGAGTCTGAGCTGTTGCAACTGGAAGACAGTGGAGAGAGCTGAACAGGGGAATGACGTGTCTTAGAAAGATTAATGTGCCTGCATTGTACAAAGTGCAGGTGGGTGAGTTACAAGATGGGTAACAAGTGTTAAATCTACTGATACACGTCAGGCGCAGGCAGGTGATGGAGGAGGGAAGAAAGGAGTTGTGCATAAGAGATGCTGCAAACCAAGAACATCCCGGCTTGGGGGCTAATGGAATAAGGGGGACAGAGAGAGAAAGCAGACGCTATACTTTTAGGCTCAAATTACTGGGCTCACTCATCAAAAACAATACAAATTCAAGGGGAGAAAATATAATGCTTGCAGAGTTTAGATGTCTTCAATAGAAGGTAAAATAAAGTAAAATATCCAAGAAAAATGTCCAGCAATAAAATAGTGACATTTATTCAGAGCTCACCACTGGGGCAACAATATTCTAAGTTGTTTATGCATATTAGCCCATGTAATTTCTGTGGAAGCCCCATGAAACGTTATATTATCCCCCTTTGAAAGATGGGAGAATTGAGGCTAAAGTTGTGGAAGGAGTGAGTGGCAGAATCGAGACTTAATCCCAGGCCATGGCTCTGCGTTCCACTTTCAAGTTCCTAAGACAAGGCTGGTGACATGGGTCTAAGGCCTAGACTAGACCCAGAAATTTGGGGGTAATAATGGGGACCTGAGAGGTGGTAAGCAGAGAGCTGAGGACAGAATCCAGGGACATATCTTTGGTCCTTGGTTTGGGTTTCAGTTGCGGATCCAAATTTAATAAAATGACTAACGGTGTCCTGTGATAAATGACCTGAAGGCAGAAACAGTGACTTCCTTGAGACATAAAGAGGCTGATTCTCTGTTTTCCTTCCATTCCAGGCTCTTGTCATTTTTCTCTTCCTTTTTCAAACTCCCGGGGACCCATTTTGCAATGATCAGAGATTAATTGTATAACTGGGAAGACTTCCAAATCAATCTCAGTACGATCAGAAGAGAGAAACTACATGGTAATTTGAATAGTAAAACGTTAATATAAAGAAGTATTAGCTATAAAAGGGGATTAGATTCACAAATGACTGGCTAATAAGAAGGGAAAAGAACTTTAAAGAACACAGGAATAGCAAATATAAGGAGAAGCCACTACTCCTAGAGCTGAGAGCCAACTGTGTTAGCAACGGCACAGCTGTGGCTCACTGGGTGGCAGAGAGGACACTAGTGGGTATCTTCTAAGGGGCTGGGGAAACCTGCTCATGGGGAAGTGTCTCACCAGAGGCAGAGGTACTGGGGGAAATTTCTGGCTGTTGAATGCTACTAGCTGCAAGCCTGCAGAAGCCACAGACACTCTGCTGCAAAGCTGCCCATGAGGATGCTGGGGAAGCTACTGGCCACTGTGTACTGCAGAGCTGAGCACGCAGAGGTGGTGAACATGGCAGGAGCTGGGTGAGCAGGAGACAGCCACTCATGCTACGATGTGATGCGGAGCTAGCACTGGTATGAGATGGGGGAGGCCAAACTCCTCCTGGAATGTCTCAGCAGTACCCTCTACTGGCAAAACTCCAGTGTAAAAATATTTAAAGAACCCAGATATGTTTTCACAGAGCAGGCAAAAAGGGTGAATTTGGAGCTGACAGACCATAAGCCCATAACTCATACAATTTCCCTTTCAGCTAGGTTCATTTCTCTGATGACACTTTAAAAGCCATTCCATTGCATTTGTTGTTGGGGGGGGTGGGGGCAGTCAGGGGTGGGGTGCAGCTGTTGGTGTTATGGGAAAGTCAGAAAGAAACTTAAGAGCTTCTTTATTTTCTTCCAACCTAAAAGTCAAGCATAACTGCACTGCCATGGTGTACTAAACACAAAACTGAGAACTTAGCTAGTGGGGGCAAAATCTGTTAGAGAAAAAGAAAACAAAGGGAAATTGAAAAATCAACAATCAGTATGGGAAATTTTAATACAGCTATCTCTAAAATCAACTTAAATATCTGATCTTAAACATTACAATTAAAAGGCAGACTGGATTTTAAAAAGCAAGACCCAACTTAATACTGTTAGAGGTGGAATTTAAATTTTAAAAATGCTGACAGGCATAAAATAAGATGAAAAAAGATATGCCGTGCAAACACTAAGCATAAGAATCAGCCAAAGTAGACAAGGAATATTACAGAGAAAATGATAAGAATCGTTCCATAATAATAAAGCAGTCAGTTCATCAATACATAATTCTAAATGTGACACACCTGATAACAGAGCTCCAAAATGCATGCAGCAAAAATGGACAGAACTAAAGGGGAAAGTAGACAAATCCACAATCATGGCTAGAGATTTTGCCATTCCTCTCTCAGTAATTAATAGAAAAAGTGGACAGAAAATCAATAAGGATATAGAAGACTTGAATAACACCAGCTAACAGCTTGACCTCGCTGAGATTTATAGACCGTCCGCCCAACAGCTGTAGACTGCACATTCATTTCAAGTGCACATGGAACAGTCATCAAAACAATCTCCTAGGCCAAAAATCAACAGATCAAGCAAGCAAAAATGAGAGATGATTTTGAGGACTTAACATAATTGACAGGTTAGATCCAACAGCTCTCCACAGAACACATCCCAGCAACAAACAGGGACAAAACATTCTTTTCAAACCAAAAAAAAACCAGTGCCAGAAACTGACCATGCGCCTGACTGTTGCAGGCAGCCTCCAAGATAACCCCAGTGAGCCCCACCTCCTGGGAATCATGCCGTTGTATAGTCCCCCCACCCCCAATAAGTACGAGCTGGACTTAGGGATTCCCTTCTAATAAATAGAACAAGGTGGATGCAGTGGTGTGTGACTCAAAGCCTAAGTCATCCAAGGCTGTGTGGTGGCATCACACTCGCGCTGTCTCTAATGACTCCTCCAGGAGAAGCCAGCTGCCATATGGTGCCACCCATGTGGTGGGAAACTGAGGCCTCCTGCTAACAGCCCTGTGAGTGAATCATCCTGGAAGCTTCCCTCCAGCCCCAGGCTGATCTTCTCATGCCTGGAGTCCCACTGACAGCTTGTTCAAGGATCCTGAGTAAGAACCACACGGCTGAACTGTTTTTAGACCCCTGACTCTGTCAGATAATAAATGTTTGTTGTCATAAACTACAAAGTTTTGGGGTAAGTTGTTACACAATACACAACTAATACATAAGCCATTTTTAAAAACCCAACATAGTCCCCAAACTGAAATGCATATAATCACTTTGCCTGACCGCAAAGCAATACAATTAGATGTTAATGACAAAAAAATGACAGAAAGAAATCTTTCTTAGTATTTTTAAACTCTTTTAAATAACTCTTGGTTAATGATACAATCAAAACTGAAATTACAAATTACTGTATTTATAAATGAATAAAAATGAAAACACTACATATCAAAACCTAGGGGATGCAGCCAAATAACATTAAGGAAAATTTCTAGCTTAAAAATCTAGTATTTATTAGAAACAAGAAAAGATTGAAAGTAAATAAACTAACCACCTAAGAAACTAGATTAAAAGAGCCACAAAATAAACTCTACAAACATAAACAGTTGGTAATAAAGATTAAAACATTAATTACTCAAATGTTTTAAATAGTTCAATAAAACCAAAACATATTCTTCAAGAAGACCAATAAAAGAGAAGAACTTTCAGGATTTCTACTTTCTACGTTGTAAGAAGAGAAAGAGGAAGAGAAAGAGAAGGTGGACAAAAACAAATCAGAATGCAAAAAAGATCATAACTCCAGATAAACAGATTCATAGTTTTTTTTAAAAGATTGTGTATAATTGTATGTCAAAAAGTGGAAAATCTAATTGAAATGATGATTTTTCAATACTGTCCAATAGAATTTTCTGCACAGATGCAAATGTTCTGTGTCTGCACTATTCAATGTTAGCTAGTAGCCACATACAACCATTGAGCAATTGAAATATGGCTAATTCAACTGAGGAATTGAATTTTTAATTGTATTTAATTGTAATTAAATTTCAATAACCACATAGGGCTAGTGCAACTTAATAGACTAAATAGTTCTAAGGGGAAAAAACTGCAAAAATTAAGAAGAGGTAGAAAATTTAGTTTAAAACCTATGAGAGAATTTGAAAGAGCAAAGATCTACTCTAATATAGATTCCAGCCGTAGATGTTTTTAATAAGTTCTACTAAACCTTCATGAACAATATCTATATTATAAATTTGAGGAGTATATAAAAAGATTAAAAAACTTCCCAATTATGTCTTCAAAGCTAACTCTGATATCAAATTCCAACAAGAAAACATGTACACACATACACACACAGAGACACACCACAGTAACACACAATCCCAACATCTCTGCAACCAGGAGTCAGCAAACCCATTTGGCCTATCGACCAAATCTGGTCTTTTACCTGTTTTGTATGGCCTACAAGTTAAAAATGTTTTTTTGTTTTTTGGGGTTTTTTTTTACCTTTTTTAATGGTTGGAAATTAGCTTTTGCTACAGACGCGATAATGTTTCTTAATGAACTCAACCTAAAACTACAAGGCAAAATAGTTATATGTGAAATATAAACAAAAATTAATTCACTTGCCATTACTGTCCTATGAGGCTCTACACATGTGGACACTAAAGCACGGAGAGGTAAAGTAACATGACTGAGGTCACATAGCAAGTGTCTGGCAGGGCCAGGACTGGAACACAGTCAGTGCTCCTAAACACCATGCTCTGGGTTAAGTCCATTGCTGGTTCTCAAGAGTCTGCTCATCATAGTTAGTCATGGGCCGGGCTTGAGTGACCTTGAATGCTGCTGGTCCCTGAGTCACAGGGAGGAAAACATAGCCCTGGATGACTCGCAGTGGCAATAAAATGCTCAGCCCAGAGTGTGACATTATTTCCACGTCCACATCCAACTCATTGTCAAAACTACTAACATAGCCTGATCCAGCCCCATGAAAACAGGTCCAAGAAATTCAATCCACCACATGCTCAGAAGGCAGAGTGCTACATTAATGACACACCTGTGGTGGACTGAATGGTGGCCCTAAAAAGCCATGTCCATGTCCTAATCCCCTGAACCTGTGAAAGTGACCTTATTTGGAAAAAGTGTCACTTATTGCAGTGAGCATTGGAAACCAATATACTACCCTAGAGGACTATCTCAAAAATAGGTATGGATGAAACAATCCTAAATTAAATTCAGTCAAATCAAATGCAAAAGTGTATTGAAATAATATTTCAAAGTGGCTAACAGGGGCTTATTCCAGGAACAAAAGCATGGTTCAACATTAAATTCATGTTGAAGTGATGTAATTTATCACATTAACAAGTTAAAAAAATCTAAATAAATAAGAAATATTTAATAAAATTCAACACATATTCCCAATGAAACTTTTAACAAACTTGGAATAAGAGCAAAGTTCTTTAACTTTATAAAGATTACAGACCAGAAACCTACTACTAACATCATATTTAATGAAACACATTAGAGAAGATCTAATTAAATCAGGAGTAAGGTAACTATGCCTGCCATCAGCCCTGCTATCCAATATTTCACTGGAGATCTTTGCCAATGCATAAGAATAGGAAAAGAAAAAGAGGAATAAATATTGCGGAAAGAGAGACAAGACACCATTATTTTAAGATAATATGTTTATCAACTTAGAAAACCCAATGAAATCAACTAAAGTGAGAACTAGTTAGAACCATTAGAACAAAAGGAGACAGTCAGGTGGCCATATCCAAGTCCAACCAACAAATCCACTAAGAAAGTAATTAGAAAATGTCCTGGGAAAAGATTCCATTCCCAGGAGCAATCAAATTGTCAGATACCTAGGAATAAATTTATCAGGAAATGTACAAGACAAACATGGAGAAAACTAGAAATTTTTACTAGAGGAAAAAATTACAATGATCCTGAATGAAAAGATTTAATACTATTAAGATTTAGTTCCTCACAAATTTATCTATAAAATCAATGCAACTCCAATAAAAATGCAAGAATTTTTTATTGATTATATCAAGGTAGTACTAAAACTCACGTAGAAAATGCCCACAAATTTCTAAGAAAATAGTCTTTAAAACAAGGAAGGACAATTTCCTTATCAACTGTGCTAATAAAGTTATAGCAGATACAATAGTTCCACTCTAGGACATCAATAAACAGACAGATAATGGAACTGAGAGCTCAGGAACAGGTGTCAATAGGAATTTCATGTCAGATATTGGGGCTTTTCAGATCATTAGGGATGAAACAACAATTACTAGAGAAATCAGATATCCATCATTTAAAAAATAAAAAATAACCTCACACCACCTGCTATGGTTTGAATGTCCCCTCTCAAAACTCATTGAAACTTGGTCCCCAAGGTGGCAGTACTGAGAGGTGGGACCTTTAAGAGGTGCTTAAATTATGTGGACTCTGCCCCCATAAATGGATTAATATATTCATGGATTCATGGGTTAGTAGGTTAATGGATTAAGGGGTTAACATGGGAGTGGAACTGGCAGCTTTTTAAGAAAAGGAAGAGAGACCTAAGCTAGTCCGTGGCACACTCAGACCCCCCACCATGTGATGTCCTTCGCCACCTCGGACTCTGCGGAGAGTTCCCACCAACAAGGAGGCCCTCACCAGATGTGCCCTCTCAACTTTGGAATTCCCAGCCTCCAAAACTAAATTCTTTTTCTTTATAAATCACCCAGTTCAGGTCTTCTGTTATAAGCAACAGAAAACGGACTAATATACCACACAAGGGCAAAATCCAGGTGGATTATAAAAATAGTAGGAGAAATTATAAACCAGAGCTTTTATAGTCTTGGCATCCAGAAAAGGAAAGACTGACCTATTTGACCACATGGATTTAAAACTTCTTGACAACAAAAGATTCTATAAGCTGTATCAAAATAGTAGGAGAAGATGAAAATAACTGCAAAGAATTAAAAATTATAACAAATAAACATAATATAAGATGTATAATACATAAAGCATTCCTATAGATCTGTGGCTCCCAAGCCCCAGACCACGGACCGGTACTTGTCCATGGCCTGTTAGGAACCAGACTGCACAGCAGGTGAGCAGTGGGTGAGCGGGCAAAGTTTCATCTTGTATATATATAACCGCTCCCCATCACTCACTTTCCCCCCCTTCGCCCAGTCCATGGAAAAATTGTCTTCCATGAAACCGGTACCTGGTGCCAAAAAGGTTAGGGACCACTGCTATATATCAACAAAAAGACAAACTATAGAAAAATGAGCAGAGAATATATACAGGCAAGTCATAGAGAAAGAAATAAAAATATCTAATAAACTTTTGAAATGATGTCATACTTTAGTAGTAATAAAATAAATGCATATTTTTTGACACAAAGTCTTGCTCTGTTCCCCAGGTTAGAGTACAGTGGCATCATCATAGCTTACTGCAAACTCAAACTCCTGGGCTTAAGCAATCCTCCTGCCTCAGCCTCCAGAGTACAGGCCTGTGCAACCATGACTGGCTAATTCTTCTATTTTTTATAGAGACAGGGGTCTCACTATGTTGCTCAGACTGGTACTGAACTCCTGGACTCAAGTGATCCTCTTGCCTCAGCCTCCCAAAGTGCTAGGATTATAGGCATGAGCAATAAATGCAGTAAGGCTACATGAAAATCATTTTTATCACCCAAATGTTGACAACTTTTATTGGTGGTGATGGTGTGTGTTAGTAAGGATGCTCAGATGAATGTTCCCATTCTCTACATTTAGAAGAACAAATCTGCAAAAAAAATCATACTCTTTCACCAATAATTTTGCCTCTAAAAATCTATTATATTGAAATATTTTAAATCCCTATAATAATTTATATGAAAATAATTTTCATCAAAATTTTACTTTGAACGAATAATTGGACTGAATAGTAACATAGTTAACTAAACAACCATCAACAATTTTAAAACATGAGCAAATGTTTATAACAAGAGAAAAATCATATCAAATCATATAATATTAGCCATAGCAATAGTACAAGGAATAGTAAAGGTTAACATTTGTTGAACACTATGGGCCAAAGACTGTTTTAAGCCCTTTCTGTGTGT
This sequence comes from Eulemur rufifrons, assembly GCF_041146395.1. Classification (NCBI taxonomy): domain Eukaryota; kingdom Metazoa; phylum Chordata; class Mammalia; order Primates; family Lemuridae; genus Eulemur; species Eulemur rufifrons. The sequence goes on along the minus strand of NC_091010.1, from coordinate 62,133,119 downwards.
TAACTTATTTAATTTACACAATTCCATTAAGAAGTAACTACTACTTTAATGCCCATTTTAAAGATAACTGATGCACTGAAGGTCTGGGTGGGTTCACCTATGCTAGAGGGCAACGTTCACATACACGGAGTAACTAGGCGGTACCTGCACTTAGCTGCAGAGACTTTATGTGCTCTAAGGTCAGCTGATGAAGGTTTTCAGGTGACCCGGCCTCTTGCCTGGTGACCTTGGGGGTTGCAGGTGGCAACTCTGCACTTACCCTGGACTGCTGGTGAGAGCAGAGCAAGAGACACAAAAACCATCTCCAAAGTGAAGCAGACGCTGAGCTTCCTAGGTGAGTTGGCACAAACACAGCCACCTGGGTTCTAACCTCCTAAAAATAGCACCAGCCCGCTATGATTTCACAACCAAGCTGACCCCAGCCAGGCAAAGCTGTACCAGAGCCCCACCCCTTCCTTTTCCCCCTCCCGGATCTCCCAACCGGAGTCTGCATCCTTAAACACCCCTGGCACTCAGTTCTGCTTTCACCTGCCCAGATCACTCAAAAGGGAAGCACAGAATTTTGAAACTTTATCATCACTCAAAGGAATATTTGCAGAAGAGAAGAAAGAATGGCTCTGAAGCAGACAGTGCATGGGCAAGGGAATTATTAAGCAATGGTAGGCTTTGAGGCATCAGTAGGGGAATAGTTGCGAAGAAGGACTCACCAGCCTCCACCCCCTCGTACCAACTGGGTAGTTGCTGAAACCGCCGATCCTGACAGCAAACAGCTCAATTAGCAACCAACCCTGTCTTTCCGCCTCATAAAACGGTAACCTGATTTCACTGCAAGTGTAATATATTTGATAATTAAAAACTCCCAGAAATCCCCCCTGAAATAATTAAAGAGCATGAGAATAGAAACGTGAAAATACCACGACGGCTGGCAGGAAACCAGCCCTGTAAAACACAGTGCAGGAAAGATACTGATGTAATTGATGAAAACTTCAGACACTTTAAAACTTCCCAGCAGCACAGGTCAAAGGCTAAGGCCATCTTTGGGCTTCTAAGGGGGCAATTTAAAGCTCCCATCAGAGTGTCATTAAAGCACCATGTGTTCTATGGCTCCTACCAATTTAGGACCTGGCAGTGTTACGTTGTGACATCTGAGACATCTCAGACACTCCATCTCAGTACCGGTCTGGGAGATGAACACCCAAAGTATACTGAGCTTATTAACCACAGCTACAAAGCAGCTTTAATTTAGAAAGTGAAGACGACACTTGCAGCTAAAGCCCAAGGCCCCTGGCAGGAGAGCTGGCGTTAATGAGGCTGGAGAGGAGATGAGTGGGACGACGGAGGGCGGAGCTGGCTCCGGCACGGTGGACTCTGCATGGTGCCGGAGTGAGGGTTTGATGCTAGTCAGGGGAAGCAAGAATGGATCCCACCTTCTCTAATACCCGGATGGGGAATACTGGCCTAATAGACAATTCTGCTTTTATCATCTCGACCTGCTGCATTGTGTACCCACAGTGTGCCACGTGGTGTTCCAAGAAATGAGGATGCAGAGATGAACAGAACAGATGTGGTCTCAACCTTCCTGGGGCTTTCAGTCTACAGGAATCTTTCTCTGCAGAATGCCAGAGAATAAATAATTTAGGCTTTGCAGGCCATATGGTCATAACTACTCAACCCTGCCATGGTAGCACGAAAGTGCTGTTGACAATATGTAAATGATAGGCATAACTATGTTCTAATAAAACTTTATTTACAAAAACAGATGATGGCTGAGTTTGACCCACAGGCAGTAGTTTGCCAATCCCAGGTCTCGAAAGCCACTAACCACATACATAGTTAATAACTACAATTACTAGAGCCTGTTCTGTGTGGAGGCCTGTTCTAAATGCTTTATAGATATTTACTCATTTATTCTCACTACAACCCTCTGAGCTAGTATTATGCCCACTTTACAGATGAGAAAACTAAGGCATCAAAAGGCCTCAGCCCAAGAACATAATAAGGCCAGTGTGGCAGACGGGAGGGTGAGGACAGAGCCAGCCAGAGCCAGTCTGGAGAGGAGGCCAGGGGCTGGCTGCTGCGTGGAGGACTTGCAGGCTGTAACAGAAGTGAGTTTTTAAGTGCTGTGGGAAGCTGTGACAAGCTTGTACACAGAGGAGAAATATGATCTGATTCACTTTTTTTATGATTAGCTGCTAGGGAGAGAACAGATGGGGGATGGGCAAGAGCCTAGTCATGGCCAATGAGGTGTCCACTGCCATGGGCCACATGGTGTTTGTGGCCCGACGCTATGGTAGTGGTGGAGCGGAGGGAAGGTGGGGATTTGAAACATGGTTTTAGAGACTTGTTGATGGATGGGATGTAGGCAGTGAAGAAGGAAGAGGTGTTAAGAGTAAGAAGGAAAGACTGTAGGAAGAACAGGTGTGGGCTGAAGATCAAGAGTTTGGCCTTGGACATGCACTGCTGAGATGGCTTTGGGACAGCCAGGAAGTTCTATAAAGTGGGAAGATACCCTCAGTACCCTGGTTCCAGGACCCCCAAGGATACCAAAACCCATAGCTTCGCAAGTCCCTGACATAAAATGGCATAGTATTTACACATGACCTACACACATCCTCCCATATTCTTTAAATCATCTCTAGATTACTTATAGTACCTAATACAATGAAAATGCTATGTAAATATGTGTTATGCTATATTGTTTAGGAAATAATGGCCAAATAAAAGTCTGTACATGTTTAGCACGGACACAACCATCCTTGTTTTTTAATTATTTTCAATCCTCAGATGGTTGAATCCACTGATGCAGAACCCATGGGTACGAAGGGCCAACTGTACGAGATTTGGGCAGCAGGCAGATTCCACAGAGTTCTTCCCACCCCAAAAAACTTTTCCAGCATCATTATGGTTTGAAATTCTCATCATCAGCCTCACTTCACTGGGTTAAGGTTTTCCAGGAGGGCGCTACTGCACGGCTGCCGATGAGCTCACGCTCACACACTACGCCCAGTGATTGGATCTGCAAGTGTTCTTAAGTGGTCGGGAGCCTGGAGGGAGGGAGAGAGGGAGACACAGGACGGGGCATTTTTGATGATGGGAGACAAGCCCAGGGCAGGCCCTGGGAGCGGGGTCTGCAGGAGGCATCTCAGGAGGACACTGTCAATTAGGGCCTGCGTGTAAGATCTGGACCAAATCACCTTCGTTAAGCCCAAATCCCTGACTGCAGAAACAAAGACCTCAATTAAAGAGAAGCACTGAGATTTCTGTAAGGCGACTGTCATCCAGCAGAGGGACAGAAAAGTGGCTTAGACAGAATCCATTTCCACTGTCTGCCAGAAAGGAACATGCCCAGCTCCCTGAAGGACGCCTCGGGATGATCAAAGAAAGTCTGCACGACCTGGCACAGGTCTCAGCGTGCAGAAGTAGCCACGTGGGCATCCAAGGTTTTAGGACAGCTCCTAAGAATCACCTGCTCTGGATCCTCTCCCCCACCTGACAGCGTGGCTGTGCCCTCTCCTGCGAAACCTTCCTTCCTTTGGGCCCGGTGCAGACTCAGGAGTGACAGTGCCTACCTGCACCTTTTACTGTGTCGCCTCTGGCAAGTCAGATTTCTCTGTGCCTCAGAGTTCCCAGCTATGAAACAGACGGTAACACTGGCACAGGGACACCTCTCTTTATCGCACTGCACTCAACTGCACTTGGCAAATGGGGCATTGTTGACAAATTGAAGGTTGTGGCAATCCGGCGTTGAGCACGTCTGTCGGGGCCATTTTTCCAACAGCATGTGCTCGCTTCCTGTCTCTGTGTCAGTAATTCTCACAACATTTCAAACTTTTTCATTAGTATTATATCTGTTAGGGTGATCTGTGATCGGTGATCTTTGACACTACTATTGTCATTGTTTTGGGGTACCAGGAACTGTACCCATAGAAGATGGAGAACTTAATAAGTGTGCATGTTTTGACTAATTCTCCATCTGTCTTCCTCTCCTCTGGCTTTCCCATTCCCTGAGACACAAAGGTATTGAAATTAGGCAATTAATAACCCTACCACGGCCTCCGTGTGTTCAAGTGCAAGGAAGAATCTCGCATGTCTCACTTTAAATCCAAAGCTGGAAATGGCCCCACTCAGAACAGTGGCTTTCAGGAGGTAGCTCTCCCTGATGTGACTCCCTGCACTTGTCTCCTCCACAAGGAAGAACCAAACAGTGAGTAATCACACTTCAAATAGAGCATCTAAGAGAAGACTCTGGAACTCAGCAGAGAAGTGACAGGAAACACCTGTGGCATGGAAGGAGCAGCAGGCGAGGCAGCCTGCCTGGCCGGAACAGGCTGAGGGTGCGGAGAGGGTGTGGAGAGGCCCCCAGCCAGCCGCTGCTGCAGTTCCAGTGGGGACTCCCGCAATCCTGATCACCAGAGAGCCCCTCAACCCTCAAGGGCCCTGAGACCAGTATAGGGAGCTGCCTGGAGTCCACGTGATGGCATGTCCCAGAGAGGGAGCTCGTGCTGACTCACCCCCCCCACCCCGACCCGAGCACCTGTAGCACAGTGCCATTTTGAGAGCCCAGCCCCCACCCAACTGCCTTGCACCGGGGCCCAACAGCCCCTGCACGTCCACATCCCTGGAGCCTGCTGACATCCTTCCACATCCACCCTAGCACGATCGTTACACATTTTATGCATGTATCAAAATATCACACGTACCCCACAAATATGTAGAAATATTATGTATCAATAACAGAGTACAAAAGCTAGAAATGATTAAGCTTAGTGCGGAAGGCATGTTGAAAGCCCAGACAGGCTGACACTAGGCCTCTTGCACCAAGCAGCCAAGTTGTGAAAGCAAAGGAAAAATTCTTGAAGGAAACTCAAAGTGCTACTCCAGTGAACATATGCATGATAAGAAGGTAACAGCCTTATTGCCGGTGTGGAGAAAGTTGTAGTGTTCTGGAGAAAAGAACAAAACAGGCACAACATTCCCTTAAGCCAAAACCTAATCCAGAGCACGGCTCTAACTCTGTTCAATTCTACAGAGGCTGAGAGAGGTGAGGAAGCTTCAGAAGAAAATTGGAAGCTAGCAGAGGTTGGTTCAAGAGGTTTAAGGAAAGACTCCCCCACAGGTGTGTCTCTGTAGTGGAGCGGCCTCCCGTGGCCTCCTCTGCAAATGCCACCCGTGATTGCACACCAAGGCCCGTGATGGGTCGCCACCAAGGTTACCACCAGCCCACAAGCAAGAGCATGACACCCGTCCCCTCCAATGGCTCGCTCGTGGCTCCCTAAGACTTATGAGAACTGCTAGAGTCTGTCACACTAGAGCCACCACCCACTCCCTCCCACGCGGCTCAGCTCCTGCCCCTCCCATCCACTCCAGGTAGCTGTGGCCAAGAAGATGGGGTCCCTCTCCTCTCAGGCCCCACACAAGGGGTACCACTCACTAGGAGAAGCAGGCTGCCAACTCCAACTCAAGAGGTTCAATTCCTGGTGGGTGCAGTGATGAAATCAGGGGCTCCTTTCCCCGTGCATGTCTCACTAACAGGATGGAGGCTCTACACCGTACCCATCAGGCAGAGAATACTGAGGCCCCAGCAGCCCTGGCCCCAGCGGCCCTTGCCCAGCGTTGGGCAGAGGTTCCACACCAGGAGAGGCAAACTGAGACGATCAGAGCCTCGCGCCCCACCCACTGCCTTGAGTAGTGGCCCAGGGCTTTTGCCCAGTGTGAGAAGAAGAGCCCAAAAGAACTGACTTTATTGGAAAGAGAGAAAGTTCAAGCCTAAGGGCACTCTCGAAACAATGGAGATTTTGGTGGTAAGAAAACAAGAGGTGGCTGATAGCTCTTCTCCAGGAAGAGCAACCAGCTAAACCACAGGCCAGCGAGTTCTCCAGGGAGCACCAGGGAAAGAGACAGCTAAGAAGAACCCTCCCAGGATCAGAGCAAACCTCGAACGCCGGCCTCAGAATCTACCCCTTGGATTAGACCACAGAGCAGTTTATGCCCTAGGGCATTGTTGAAAATAATAGAGTGATCAGCTGGCAACTATTGGAGCTCAAGAACTGGGTGTGATACCAAATGAGGAGACAAGTCTTACAGAGAGGTCAGGAAAGAGACCGAGAGCCCTGAGAACGCCACCTCATCCCAGCGTGACTGCAACATGCCCTTGACTCTGGGACACAATCATTCCACTTTTCCTCTACGGATAAAGGAGGCCAATATTGAAAGTGAGTACAGCAGGGACTAAAGACACTTCTACATCACCACATTCATGGAGTTATACTCAAATTAGGGAACGTTCGGCAAAGCACTTTGCACACTGTAAAGTACACCAGGCATGTTGGGAATCATTATTACTTAACAAGGCAACTAATATAAGGCAATAATTAAAAGCATAAATTATATGGTGGGGCATGTGGCTCAAAGCCCAAAATCACCACTTCCTGGCTTTGTGGGTTACCTGACTTCTGTAAGATTCAGTAATCTTATCTGTGAAATATGCCATGTATCTCCCAGGGAAAATATCTGTAAAGTCCTAACACGGTCGCCTGGCACAACCAGTGGCAGCCAACGACAGTTGTAGCAAAACATAAAGCAGTGCTAACATCCAACCAAGTCACTACAGATGCAGAATTTACTGAGACCCCAACACTAAAGCTGAAAATAGAAAATTGATACTAATTCATTAATTCCTTGGAAGCAAATAGGATCTAAGACAAAATTCACCTACCACTTTTCAGAAATTCAGCCGTTGATCTGTTAGATGTTGCAGGTACATTTGCATATTTTCAATATTCCCAAGAAGGTTTCACTTTGTAAAGCTAGTTCTCGGGAGCATCCAAAGGGTGTTTGCTGATGGTGTACAGTGCTGTACACTGTAGCGTTTTTGATTGACATTAGAAAGGCTGCCAACCATTTCTCAAAGGCGCTAAAGGATTATTCTTTCGTCCTTCAACTTCTCTTTAATACAGATCGTGTGAACATTATTTAGCTGGAGCCGTGTTGCTTCTGGCAGAAACACCGAGTGACCTTTTTGAGTTTATACCTTAGGTTGGTCCCTGTCTGGCCACTTTGTTCTCTAGATGAAAAGGTGACTCAAATTCCATAGAAGAAATGGTTTGATGATTTCAGCCAATTCAAGAGGAAAGCAGCATAGCTTTGTTACATCAATACTCTTTTTTAAACAAGGTGCCCTAGGAGTTTTCTTTAACTGCAGCCTCTAAAATGGATTTAATGTCTAAGTGTTGACCTTTACTAGCTATCTTATAGATAATAAATCATCCCCAAACACCCATATTTACCAAGAAATACCACATACTATGTATGCATTAATTCTGTAAGCCACAAACTCTCTTAACTTCACATACTGAAAATAAAGTCAAATAATTCTTCTTTCTTTTTTGTACCCCCAAGTTAGTACACAATGTACAAATGAGGGGGTTTTGCTTCACATGGAGGTGTGGATCTGACTTGTCATGAAATACTTTCCTCAGTTCTTGTTGTTTTCCCAAGAAATGTGTTAAATTTATTCAAACGTAGAGTACATTCATTCCCTTGTGGTTTACATTTTTTAAGCATGCAGATCACTGGCCTGTGCTCTTCTGGCCAAGCGTTAGGTCCCTGGGTCATTGCTGTGGCTCAAGCCGGCCACGGGCATCTCTCTCCAACCCCACGGCCACGCTCCAGTCCAGGTCTCCATCTTCTCTCGCCTAGACTGAGGCTGCAGCTTCCTCATTGGTCTCCCCATCTCCAGCCTCGGCCCCCTCCAAGCTGAAGGAAGCTTTCAGAATGAGGCAACAAGTGGATGCAAAGTACGACTCCCTCCCAGCAAGTTCAAACTGTGAGATTCTGCAAAGGATGGAGAAAGGACTAATAGGCACATGTTCAATACTCCCTCCTCCTCATGGGAATCTTATAAGTGAAAACACTTGTCAACAAGCAACTTCTCATTCTGATGAGGTGAGCACCAGCAAACGGTTATGTTTCTTCTTAGTTTAAACTTTGTAAAATCCATTTTTTTTATTTCAAAACAATGTTTTTGTTACATGGATAGCTTTTATAATGCCTACATCAGGGCTATTAGTGTCCCCATCACCCAAATAGTGTTCATTGAAACTGTTAGGCAAGGTTTTACCCCTCCCCTCCTCCCTCCTCCCCTCTTCTTGATTTCCGATGACTTTTACTTCTCTCTGTGCCCACGTGTGTCCATTGATTAGTTCCAAGTTATTAGAGAGTACATGTGGTATTTGTTTTTCCATTCCTGAGATACTTCACTTGGCATAATGGTCTCCAGTTCCATCCAAATTGCTGCAAAAGACATTAATTCATTCCTTTTTGTGGCTGAATAGTATTCCATGGTATATGTATATACCACATTTTGTTAATCCACTCATGAATTGATGGGCACTTGGGTTGATTCTACATCTTTGCAACTGTGAATTATGTTGCAATAAACCTTGGAGTGCAGGTGTTTTTCTGATGTAAAATGCATTTAAGACTAGAGTTAAGTAATGCTATCTTTCTTTACTGAGAAATCTATAGTGAACTGTACTTTTATGCCCATAGGCTAATAATGCTCTATTTCCCCATCTGAGCTCTACCTGACAATGAACTGTTTAAAAAGCAAGTAGCCATAGCCCAGGGTATCTACAAGGACCTGGTGTTAAACTATCAATACCCATCAACCTTGATGAGCCACTTGAAGCAGCACTCAGAGTCAATCTGACTCTGTCCACACCAGGAGTGGGAGGGAAAATGGCAGGTAGAGTGGACGTACCACTCTCTTTTTCTACCCTATTGGGCTCTAACCCCTGGTGTGCTGGACCTGGCTTGTACCAGCTTAAGAGAGATGATGACTAAATTTTCCGGAATCTTGTGAGCTGGTTGTTAAACTCAGCTGTTATTGAAAACTAAGTTATATAAACTTACAGGAAAATAAATTATAGAAAAATAGATAATAATCACTCAAAAGTCATCACTTTCTAATTATATTACTACGCTTTACAGTTATCTATGCTCCTGAGGTTATTTGGGTACTATGTCTGTATGGAGAAAACACTATATGGCGGTGCACTGCTGTGCAGCTCTTCCCAACTCCACCTCCAGCAACATCGTGTCAGCAGCATGACATCAGCCATGATGGGAGTGGTTACACCACAGAAATCAGGGTCTCCCATCCTCCTTCACCAGAGCAGGTTGTTAAACACTTCTAGGAACACCTGTGGTTCTAACCCACCCTGCCAGGGGCGGGATTCCCTGTCTCTTCCACCAGAGGGGAGGTATCTCTCCTGGGAACAGTGATGGGTCCAGGAAAGATCACATGATCCAGACAGAGCTAATCAGAGATCTTTGGAAAGGGGACAGATATGGATTCCGGTGGAGGAAGTATGTTTCTCCCTTTGAGACTGCAAGCCGGAAGGTTCACGTGAGTCCAGAGTCACTGGAGAGCTTCATGCAGAAGGAGCGTGTCAGAAACCAACAGAGAAGAAACCAGAGATGACAGAGAAAGAGAACATTTGTGACATCATTTAAGCACCTAGATCAAGCTATACCTAGAACTAAAACTAATTCCTGGAGTTTTCAGATATATAAGTGAAAAAATGCCTTTGGGGGTTTGAGAACTTTTGTCATGCTTCCATCCTTTGTAACTGAGAAAGTTCTGAACTATCTACCTTTCTTCATAGGATTTAAGTAGACCCTTAGGCTCTGATTTGGGTTTTGTTCTTATCAAAAGTAAAAATGTCCGCCGTCTGCCAGGAAGTCATGGGGACAAACAGAAGACAGCAGCGCTGGCCTCCTGCCAGCCGAGCACACCCTAACGCGTATCTGTTACTGACAAGGCTCTGAGGATGCCTTAGAGTAGCCTCCATTTTCAGTATCCAGGCACACAAAACACAGAAAGTGAAACATGCGCTAAGCACTGAGACCTTTATGTCCTAACCTCACCCTTGAGGGTAAGATTAGGGAGGTCTGGGATGGGACAGGTGAGTTTGTGTTTCTATCAGGCTCCCAGGGATGCTGATGCAGCTGGTCCAGGAACCACACTTCGAGAACTGTCATCCGTACATTAGAAATACGAACACAGAGGTAGATGATGAAAGCTTCGAGAAAGGGAAGGAGGGGGGCCACTCCCCAGCTCCTATTCTCCCACCCCTGAGAATGGCACCAATACACAGGGCAGGGCCCCAGGAGTCATATTTGTGCCACTTGTTTAGCGCTGATCAAATTTGGGCCAACTTAACCCAACTTACTGATTTTTCCTAAGAACTTGACATTCAGAGCGAAGAGAGACAGAGACTGGACATTATTGTCGCTGAGTCTCAAAGGTAGCAACCTAGAAAGTTGACCCAGAACTCCTGCTGCTGAGGAGTTGGGGTCACTGTGAAAATTAAATATCAGGTGACATTTTTGGCCCACGGCCTGGCACGTAGCAAGTGCTCAGTTATGTTCACTACTGTTACCCTAACTGCTGTCATCATTCCATCCTGGAGCCGACCCAGCTCCTCCCCCCACAATTCTATGAGCTTTCACAGTAGCCTTCCCTGTTGCCCAGGGTGGGTTCCTACGGTTTGCAATCAAAGGAACTTAAGTAAAATACAGTTATGTAGAAAAGCTGCCGACACCATCACACTGCTATGGTGTCATGGGCCACCAGGTACAAACGAGCCCAGGGAATTACTTTATCCTAGCTCGCTCTCCATCAACAAGCATCTACTGAGTAGCTCTTAGATAACAGGGACTGCACCAGACACTATGAAGAAGACACAGTCCCTGCACGGAGCAAATTTCCAGCCTCAGAAGAAATCCGGACACACACAATGAGCTGAGATGCAAGGTAGGAAGCAGAGTTGGCCATTAGGAAGGCGGCTAATAAAGGTGCAATATTACAGCTACCACTGTGAGCAACTGGAGCTTAATCCTACAGAGAAGACACGTGTAAAACTCGCATATCAGAGAGACCCAACCGAGAGCCAGGGTGCGGGTGCACCGACGCCCATCTGTTGCTGGTCGAGGCTGCTCCCAAGGGGCATCGTTCCCCAGCCCTTGCCGCCTGCTGTCTGGGAGGCAGAGCAGGCTCCAGGCCACGAAACCCAGGCAGTTAGCAGTCAGGCCTCTTACACTAAAGTGCCAAGGCCCGGGGGGCACCGGTGGGTGCCGACTGCGTCTGCCACTGCGTAGTGTTTAGAAAGAGGGAGAAACAGGCGGAAGCAACAGCTCAAAGAACTAACGGTAGTTATCTCTGAGGGGCAGGACTGAACGGCTCTAGGGTAGACTGCTCGTTTTCTTTGTGCCATTGGACTTTTAAAACATATGCACATTGATTTTTAAAAGTTTATAAAGGGAAAAAAAAAAAGAGCCCATGGCCCCTCCTGGCCTCCGCCAGTGGGCAATTCAGCATTTCCCGGAGTGTGACACACACAATCCTGGTGGTTCCCATGTAGACGGTGGGAGCAGAGGGTGGAGACTTATTAATAATAGGAATAATTCAGTATTTATTTTAATGTGCATCAGGGAAAAACATAACTGGCACATAAAATCTATGATTTCATAGTTATTACTGCCCGGGACAGGCTGAACAGTGCAGGCGCTATGGAAACGCGGCGGTTGTGGGGGTGGAGTTCAGGTGACTGGTACCTACGGGAACCCTGCCCTGGCTAATGGCCCTGCCGGAACCAGTGCTCTCAAGTGCGGCGAGTTAAATGGAAACTTAAAGGAAACAGGTATTTTAATCTCAAATACAATTTAAGGAGGGGTGAGCATTTAATTGAGGACATCTGGGCTTCTCAAGTGGGCTTTGACACCCATCCCCACCTTGGACACACCCCTCCACCAGCTTGCCTCACCCCCAAAACTCCAGACCCCTACACCAGTAGGATACATGGGGAAGGGGCATTGCGCAGAAAGAGGTGGCTATTCCAGAGAGGGGACCACCCTCGGAGACCTGGTGGCCCCAAGAGAGGGCGATGTCATGGGATGAAAGGAGCATGGACTTGGAGGCCAGGCAGAGCCAGATTCAAATGGGCACAAGACCCTCCTGGAGGCTTGGGCAGGTCACTGTCCCTCTCTGAGACTCAGTTTCCTCATCAGCAAAGGTGGTGTACACTTGATGCGATGCGATGTGTTGAGAATGCAGTTTATCTCTGTGATCTTCCTCCCGAAACCCTCGACCCTAGTCTAATCATGAGGAAAACATCAGACAACTAATGTCCCCAATTAAGGGACATTCTACAGATACTGACCAGTCCTCCTCAAAACTGTCAAGGTCATCAGTGACAAGGAAAGTGTGAGAAACTGTTACAGCCAAGAAGAGGCTAAGGAGACACGTCAACTAAATGTAATGTGGGACCCTGGAACAGAAAAAAAGACATTAAGTTAAAAACCAAAGAAATCTAAATAAAGTAGGGACTTCAGTTAATGATAATATGTCACTATTGATTTATTCTTTGTGAAAATGTATTGATGTCAGATGTTAATAATAAGGGAAACTGGCTCTAGGGTAGACGGAAACTCCCTGTACTATCTTTGCAATTTTTCTATAAACCTACAACTGCTCTAAAATTAAAATTTCATTTAAAAAATGAAGACATACACACCCGCCTTCCCAGGGCTGTTAGAGGGTTCAATGCAACATTGTATAGGAAGTAAGTGACATGCAGAAGGCTCTAGATAAATGACAGGTTTTTTTTTACCATTTGAAAGCAAAATCAAATTACAAGGTGTCACTATATCTATTATTCCACACTCCAGTCTCATTGGGTAACACACAGGGCGGCTCTCAGACACAGAACAGAGAGCCACGTGAATACCCACAGCCAGTCACACACCAGACCAAGGCCACACGTTACTCACAGGAAGGATGAGCTTCTTGTTCTCTTAAATGCAATGGGAAACTTGGCCCGAGGCAAGTCAGTATCCTGAGAAGAGCTGCCAAGCCGTGACACCTCTGTCCCTGTCCCAGCCTGCACTGGGCCTGTTAGGACAAGCCGGCTGATATGAAATGAAATCTTTGTCTTCACAGGGCTCCACACCAAGGCGGGAGAAAGCAGAGAGAAGCCCTCCTTCCCTCCCCCAACCCTGCCCGTTGCAATATCAAGGTTATATATAAATGCTTCTGAACCACAGAAATAGTGCCAGGGTCCCCTGGCACAGAGCATTGATTAGAGGCTCTAGGACTGTCTATTGAGTTTTTCATTCTGAATTGAGCCCAGGGCCACTTAGGAGAAAGTGAGAATCACCACTGATTACATAAATGGATTTCTCAGGGTTGCCTTGGAAATTTGCATTGTCAGTACAGATTCTTTGGTTGCTTTTTAGAAAGGCTTTTTCCCAAGGACGTTTTTGCATCTGTCTTTTTATTGCTTTTAAGTGAAGTCTGCCTTTTCTTGTGTTAGTTGAAAACTACAAAAGCCCTCAAATGGCAAGTTTGGTCCCCACGTGCTGAAGCAGACTGGGGTTGCAGGGCTCGGCCTCTGGGTGAGTCAGGCATGGGGCTGGCACGGCCAACCGTGTGACGTTGGGGACATGGGGGAGAAACAGCAATGGGGGAGATGGAGAAAGTGGGACGTTCTGGGAGCTCCTTAAGAGGCCAGAGCCCTCATTCAGAGAGCTCTGTGCTGTGGTTAGAGCCCAGACCCTGCCATCTCTGGGTGTCCCCGGCTCCCAGGACAGCATAGGCTGCAGACCTTTGCCTCAAACCACAGCAGGGTTTCCTCAGCTCCTCTGCTGGCCAGACGTGAACAGGCCACACAATGCTAAGGCACCTCCTCTGCCAGCCTATGGTTTGCTCCAAGCAGTTGGGCACTGCAGTGACCATCTCCCGGCAGGAAAGACCAGGCTGTGGACAAACCCTGCAGCATTTTCCTTACTAGCCTGTAATTAAAGCCAACACAGAGACAACAAACCAGAGAAGGAAAGACTGATATAGTTAGATACTTTAAAGGTCTTTATAAAAAAGTATACTATAAATGAAGTTAAGCAAGCCACAACTGAAGATCTTTGAAATTATTTCCCTGACAAAGGATCAATATCTATTATATACACATATAAGGATAAAGGATTCTTTATGCTTACAAATCAATAAGAAACAAGACAACGCAGAAGAAGAAGGCTGAGTTGTCAAAACATATATGAAATTATGTTCAGCCCCCTAATAATGAGGGCTCTGCAAATGGCAGCCGGGGCTGTAGGGTGGGTAAGAACAGGGGCTGGCCGGCCCCGGAAATAATAATAATAATAGACTGAGCAGGAGAAAACCACTCACATAGTTATAAATAACCTCAGGGAATGTTTCAAAGGCTGGAGCAGGCGAAGGGTAGTCCTGCCCTCAGCCACTCCAGATGCTTTGCCAGGAACATAATGAGGTTTCCTTTATTTAAAAAACAAAACAAAACAAACAGGCAGGCGTGGTGGCTCAGGCTTGTACTCCTAGCACTTTGGGGGGCCAAGGTAGAAGGATCACCTAAGGTCAGGTGTTCACGCACAGCCTGAGCAAAAGCGAGACCCCATCTCTACCAAAAATAGAAAAAATTAGCCATTTGTGGTGGCACATGCCTGTAGTCCCAGCTACCAGGAGGCTGAGGCAGGAGGATTGCTGGAGCCCAGAAGTTTGAGGTTGCTGTGAGCTATGATGACGCCACTGCACTCTACCTGGGGTGACGGAACAAGACTCTGTCTCAAAAAAAGAAAAATATGTGAAGCAACCATGATAAAATATAATATTTGAGAAAGCTTTATAATAGGCACATGAATGTTCCTTTCTGAATTCTTCTGCATGCTTGAAATATTTCACAATTTTTATAAAGCTAATAAATGATATGAAACTATGACATTAAACACAAGGACAGAGTCGGAACAGCACCCCAAGATGCAAAAGCAATCCCCTTGGGTCACAGACTTGGAGGGCAGCAGCGCGGTCTCCCACCCTGCGCCAGTGCCCACCATGGTTCCTTCCCTGGGTGGTCATGACCCTGTGGGGGCCTTTCTTCTGCCACATCTGGGCCAGTTCCCAGCCCATGTTCCAACCACCACGCTGACTTTGACAACAGGCCATAAGACTGAAGTTTAGATTTCTTTGTATTGAGAAAGTGTGTAACTTTCAAATTAACATTAATAAGAATATTTGTCATCGATGTGGATCCTGGGACACGCCATGAGCTAAGTTCTTATCATCTATTACAGGCTGTGTTTTGATAACAAGACTTTCATTTGAATTTCTCTAGGTGTGGCTTTGTCTTCCATTCTTTGATTTCAAATCACTGTGAAAACAAATCAGTACAGGTTGGGGCAAATATAATTTATTACTTTCCAAAATGTCAAGAATTAGTGTCTCTGTATCCTGTGAGATATCTGATCACAGCAACTTGTGCTTCTTTGTGATAGCAATTAAGTCAAAGTTGCAAGAACCTATAATTTTAGGCTTGAAGTTGACTCAGATGGGCAAAAATATTTATTTTGCCTTTGCTCTCTCTATGGGCTCTCATAATGAATTAAATGCAAGGCTCTCTTTCTTGATTATTGCTTTAGAAAGAAATTGTCATGCCTCATTACTCATTTTCAAAAAGAGATGATAGCACACTTTATTCTAGGATTTTTATGTATGGTTAATGTCTAGAAAACTCAGCAGAGTAATTCTCTGTGTGCAAGGTGAAATTGATTGAGCGAATTGGACATCTCTGAAAGCCCATCAATTGTGGCCTGAAAACTTTATAGAAGAGTTCACACAAGACCCCAACAGGAAAAGTGTGAATCTACCACCTCCACCAGAGGCTTATCTAAGATTGATCTAAGAACGTGCTTTTCCATAAGTAATTGTTTAATACTAAGTAGTACAAATGACCTGTGGGAGATGGAAGGCACGTGAAAAACAATTAAAAATGTACTCTGAGATTTTTAAGGAATGTCCAACTTAAAGAAACCAAATTATTTATAGGCATTTAAAAGTCAGGCATAAATAACGTTTCAGGTGTAAGTTTTGAAGAATCTCTAATAAGATATGACATTGGGTACAGGACAAGTTCTGAACCTCAGGAAAGTGTGTAGTGGAAGAACATTGAACTTGATGTCAAAAGCGCTGGTTCAGTATCTCCCCTGTGTAGACAACAGAGGTACAGTGTTTGTTTGTGCAACAGGCTTTTCCACCCCTCCTCCTTGAGAGGAGCTCCTTCCATGGGGTGCAGGGAGGCAAACCCTTCGGGGCTGACTATGCCCTGTTTGGCCCTCCAAACCCAATCTCCCCCCTTGCCCACCCTGCTCTGGACCCCCGGAGGCTCCCAAGTCTGGCCTGTGCTAACACCTCCTTGGCATCCTGGCATCAAACTGGGCTTGTCCAAGGGGAGTGACCAGTAGGAGAACCACAGGCAGGAGGGAGGTGAGTTTGGGGAGTTTATTCCCCTGCTCCTTCCCCTGTCGGGAGGCCCTCCCAGGTTCTGGTAACTGCCCCTCTCTCTCCCTGCAGATCTAGGGAGGGTCAGAGCAGCCCAGGAAACTGTATCATCCCTGCTGCTGTCCCTAAATCCTCTCCTGTGCCTCAGCAAATAATCCATTTATTAAGCTCTCCTCAAATGACCCACACTCAATGTGCCATCGATTTCCTGTTGGGACCTGGCTGATGTCCCTTCTTGACACCAAGCTCCACCAGTGGGCCAGGCCCGGTGGTTCTAGACTTAGATCATCCAGACAGCTGGTGCTCCGGATGAAAAGTGAGCTCCTCTTTCTTGAAGCAAGCAGAGATTAGTTTAGATTTGCATTTGGAAAGAAAACTGGAGCAGCAGGGTAAAGAAAGATTGGGAAGATGGCAAGACCGGAGGTAGGGAGACCAGTTTTTTCTTATGCCTACTATATGCCAAGAGCTGTGCTAGATTCTGGGAATGAATATAAATATGAACAAAAAGTGGCGGCTACAGCTTAGAGAACTCGTTGAATCCGAAGTATTATTATTACCTGAACCTGGACTGCACCATTTGCAAAGTCACCAAGGATTTGAATGTCCTATGCAGAAGTTTCTGGATTATTGTCCTAAAGTCATATTTAGACAGACCAGAACACTCCAGCTTTGGAGGCGTGGTTCATCCGGCTACGTCAGTCATTACAGGAACAGTGTGTTGTCTGCGTCCGTCTTTGCGATAGCCAGAGAAGGAAGGTTCTGCCGGCCCAATTTCACACATGAGGAAACTAAGGCCCAAGATCACACAAGCAAAAAGTGGTGGTAGGGCTGCAGTTCAAACCCAGGTAATTCTGACTTCTATTCCCTTGACCCTGACCTCCACCCTATACTGTTTCTAATCTTTTTCGGAATAATCACTAAAAATCACCAAGGAATAGCTTTGCAGGAAATTGGGAAACCCCCATAACATTCACACCTCAGAAGACATTATCGACATTAGCAGTCAGGCACATTTTCAATATTAACGACGTTCTTCATGCCGTTCCAGGGATGTTATTACATACGTCTCAACAAAGGGTTCTTAGGAGGGAGTCCTAGCACGGTCTGGTGAGGTGTGCCCAGATTATCAAGTGGACAGCTGGAGGCTCCCCAGCCCAACCGGGCACAGCACTTGGTGTTCCGTCTGCACTTCGTTATCATTAGTTATGACTGAGCTACCACACACTTGGCAATGAAATGCATAGGATGTTCTCTTTATCATTTGCATTTGCCATCAAACCAAGGAGTTGTGAAGCCCGGCACACTCAGGTTTTAGTCAGACGTGTGTGTTTAGCATGGAATAGAGCGGCCTGTCTGCACCTGTTCCTGTCTGTTCCCATCAGACAGGATGACACTCACTGGCTTCTCTCTGGAAATTGAGGGACAGCGTTTGCTGTGCTAAAACTTATACTTGGCTTGGAGCATCTCACCTCATTGAGATGTCCAGTGGTTATGCATTAAGACGTAAGTCCTGGGGACGGAGCAGGAATAGGTCCAATTAGGAAAGGAAAGGAAGATGTCTCAGATATTTGCCTTGCAAACAGTGGAAGTACTTTGGCAGGACATTGGCATGTCAGAGGTGTCAGAACCTCCCACAACTGCTTGACATTTCCAGCCACTGCAGGGATCTTGGGCTGCCTTGAAGGCACAAAAACAGGAAAACAAAATAGTCTAGCACTTTTCATGGGAAATCTTCATTTTTAAGAAAGAGACATAACTGTAGTCACTAAAAATGTAAATGTAGCCACTGGAATGAAAACAAAATGGGTCCTGCCTATTACACTGTCCAGAATTTTCCATATGCCTATTCGGTTATGGCCCCCAACATCACCATTCCTTGTCAACCCCAAATCAGACCCCAGGCCTAAAAGGCCTCAAAGCAAGACACACAGAAATAGATTGTCAGCAGCCAGGTAGAATGATGAAATTTACTGATTTTGTAGACGCAAATATTACGAATCTTTAAAAAAACATTTATACCTAACATGGAGGGAGAGAATTTTTAACTAAACAACTGCATTTAGATTTATTGTAGAAGGTAGAGAAAAGATGATTAGTGTATATATAATGAAATCAATAGATAATTCCAATATACATTAAGCTCTAGATTGCATTGAGATTATTTTTCAAATAAGATTTACATTGCTGGAGTACCTGGTAAGAGGTGCATTAGGGGAATCTATAAAAAATTATTCATTTGCAAGATGACAATAATTCTCTGAGCTAATGCAAAGCCACAGATGTAATCCCAAGCTTAACACAGTAATGAAATCCTAAACACCATGAAGCAAAAAGCTGTTTCCTGTGTACTTTTTCAGGATGTAGTTGTTTTTTTGGTTTGGGGGTTTTTTGTTTGTTTGTTTATTTGTTTTTTTGGGTCTTCAACTTTCCTTTCAGCCCAATATCTGCCCCCTGCATCCATGATAATTACTAGGAAAACATAAGACTAGAGCCGACAAAACCAACCATCCTCAATTGCCAAGTGCAGCAAGTCCTACCTGAAGAATGTACAGGGTCCCAAGGGTCCCGCTGGAAGTGTAAAACATAAGAATGGGAAAGCCTTTTCTAAAAATTTAGCTCAGCTATCCAAAAGTTAAACCTACTCCAGGCTTAATTATAAACCTCTTTTCCTGTAACTATGGAAATTGTACTGTCTTCAAGCATCTCAGGGACCTTGAGACCTCATAAAATGAGAGCTCTCCAGAGGTCAAGTGCAATATAAATCTCCTTAAGCTTGCAGCACTCGCTCTGAAATTTGTTATTATAAATAATCCATGGAAGACCTGCCCTGCATGCTCGAGTGACATTTGTTCATGATTTGAATGTCTTTGCCATTGTAATTCAAGGAAGCTCTCAATGTAGTAATACAAAATGTGCAGGTCAGAAACGTGAAAATCAAGTCTGGCATCTCTAGAGGGGCAAAGGAACAAAATTTCACTTAGTGCTTGCCTTCCTTTGTTTTGTCTGGTCATTCTCTGGCCGAGAACAGAGAACACAGAATGAGATTGCCAAACCCAACCTTAATATATATAACTGCTGCTTCTCCTTAACATTTGGTTTATGTGAAGACCTAAAACTCTGTTTTCTCTTTTTTCCCTATTGCAACTTATGTTTGAATCACTGCTGACCGTACTCCGTGTTCCTACAATATTTTTAAAAATACTCATTAGCTACCTAATAAGGAGATCCTATTGGATCTGTCTCTGTGCGGAGAGGTATTATCTGTTGGGATATTTTAGGAGTGACAATGTTATTTCGAATTGGATTGGTATAACTATTATATTTTTGACTGATGCAGCTCCAAGTTTCAGTCTGTCATTTGCCTGACAGTTTTATTGTCAGTTCTTCTTCCAAATGCAACTGATCTGCACTTCTCTCTTTAGGGTTCTGTAATTGCTCAGGATATACCTCAGTAATTTTAAGTACCTGCCTTACCTCCTGGTGTAGAAAAACTCATAAACCGCTCAAGAGCTCTAAAGGGTCCTGCCTTCACTGTGCCGCCTCCTTCATCGTGAGGATAAACAGCCTCTCTCCACTCTGTTTAACTCAAATCAGTGACACATCTCAAGGTTTAAGCTCCAGGCCTTCTTGTCCCCATTTCACATGCATGGCCTGCTTAATGCAAGCTGAGCTATCCATTTAAAGGTTTTAAGTGACTTATTTACCTTTACCCTTTTGGGGAAATGATTTAGTATTTTTTTACATGGCAGCCAATCATATCCCAAGAAACTGATATTTATTTTCCCTTTGAATGCGAGGTAAATGTCTCTCTTGGGTTCTGATTGAATTCATACTATTATTGATGGGGTACCAAGAAAGTTTAGGGCAAAATGTTTAAAAGACATATGAAGAACATCCAAAAGAAAATAATGAAAATAAATAAAAGGATGCAGAAACCAGACTTGTAAAAGGATAAATGAACTGAGACAAAAAGGCTGAGATGACAGTCCCTCATGCTACACGTCTCACTAACTCGAAAATGGCAAGTACTTATAAACATTCATTTACAGAAGTTATTTAGTGTCTATTCAGAAGCCTTTCTGTCCCAGGTCTACAGCACCATTGTCATCAATCTCAAAGATGTGTTTAATTCTCGAGTTTATAGAAGTCTACCAATTGTGTTAGATGTTTTAGGGAAAAGAAAATGCCATGCTTAAGTGATTTCCCTAGGAGAAGCAGTCTGCCATGGACCCTGGGCACCCCTGCATGTCCTTGCTGAGTTTGCCAAACTTCAAAGTCTAACCATCCCCTAATAGTGAGGGGTTTATGTAGTCAGCCATATGGACAGTTATATAGGTCCAAGCAACCACAAAGGAACTACCATGGGCGCACTCAGTCCCCAGGGGAGGGAGACTGGCTTGTTGCTGCTTGTTAAACAACGTGCTGAGCCCTTGGCCCCGGGTTTCTCCGCCACGGTGCAACCCATTGCATGCATAGCCACCGTCTGATCCCACCACATCACCCTGCGGGACTGGAAGCAGGGAACGCTCCTGCTGGTTGCTATGCTGTAATAAACTACCTTGCTCTAATCCATCAAGTCTTATTGTTTACTTTCAACACCTATGGAGTTTTGGCAGGTTTACTCTTTGCCTTTGAGGCAGAGGCTCTTTCCTGACATGAGCAAACTTTAATAAAGAAATAATGTCAATGTTACACAAATTCTTTCAAAATATAAAGGTAGAGAAAATGCTTCCCAACTCACTTTATGAAGCCAGCATAAAACTAATACCAAAATCTGACACTTTAGAAGGAAAACAAATTGCAGACAAATATCCCTCCTGATCATAGATGCAAAAACTCTCACGAAAAAGTTCAAAAAACAATAAATGTTGGTGTGGATGTGAAAAGACAGGAACACTTATACACTGCTGGTGGGACTGCAAACTAGTACAACCTCTGTGGAAAGTAATATGGAGATACCTCAAAGAGCTACAAGTGCAACTACCAATTGATCCAGCAATCCCATTACTGGGCATCTATCCAAAGGAAAAAAAAACATTCTATAAAAAAGACATCTGCACTCAAATGTTTATAGCAGCACAATTCACAGTTGCAAAGATGTGGAAACAACCCAAGTGCCCGTCAATACATGAGTGGATTAATAAACTGTGGTATATGTATACCACGGAGTTCTACTCAGCCACAAAAAACAATGGTGATCTAGTACCTCTTGTAGTGTTCTGGATAGAGCTAGAGCCCATTCTACTAAGTGAAGCATCACAAGAATGGAAAAACAAGCACCACATGTACTCACCATCAAATTGGTATTAACTGATCAAGACTTAAGTGCACATATGGTAATAACAGTCATCAGGTATCGGGCAGATGGGAGCAGGGAGGAGGAGATGGGTATAGTCACACCTAATGGGTGCGGTGCTCACTGTCTGGGGAATGGACATGCTTGAAGCTCTGATTTGGGTGGGGCAAAGGCAATACATGTAACCTAAACATTTGTAACCTCATAATATGCTGAAATAAAAATAAATTAAAAAATTCAGCAATAAATGAAAGTGATGCTATATCATGACAAGGACATGGAATTTTCCCAAGAATGCAATACTGATTCAATATTTGAAAATCAATCAATGTAATTCACCATATTTGCACAATACAGGCAAAAAATCATATTATCATTTCAATAAATACAGAACAGCAATTGGACAAAATTGAACAACCATTAATGATACAAATTCTCAGCAGACTACAAATAAAACTTTCTCAATTTGATAAAGGGCATCTACAAATACATCACATTTAACAATGAAATAATAAATGCCTTCATCCTAAGATTAGGAACAAAGTAAGAATGTCTGCTCTCACTACTTCTATTCAATATTATACTGAAAGTTATAGCCATGCAATAAGACAAGAAAAATAAATTAAAGGCAAAAGAATTGGAAAGAAAGAAGTAAGTCCTTATTTGTAGACAATCTAATTATCTACATTAGAAAATCCTAAAGAATTTATTAAAAATATTAATAGACTTAATAATTAATATAACAAGTTTCCAGAATACAGCATTAATATGTAAAAATCATTTGTATTCTCTATATAAGCACAAAAATTGAAAAATGAAATTTTTTAAAATACCATTTACATCAGCATCAAAATAGATAAGATGCTTAGGAAGAAATTTAGTCAAAGATGTACACAACCTGTACACCAAAACGTCAAAATTTAAAAAGGTCTGAACAAATGGAGAAATATACCATGTTCATGAATTTAATATCTCAATGTTGTTAAATTGTCAATTCTCTCAATTTGATCTACAGAACAAATGCAATCCCAATCAAAATCCCAGCATATATTTTCGTACAAATTAATAAAATGCTTCAAAAATTTATATGGAGATACCAAAAATAGCCAAAACAATTTAGAAAGAAGAACAAGTTGGAGGATTTACACTACCTGACTTTAAAATGTATTATAAAACTACAGTAATTAAGACGTTGTAGCGTTAGTACAGGATATACGTACAGAGCAGTGGAATAGATGCAGTGCCCAGAAATGGACTTACACACACACATAACTAACTTTTGATAAAGGCACCAACGTAGTTCAGTGAGAAAATAGAATCTTTTCAACAAATGCTACTGGAACAACTTGACACCCATATGGAAAAAAAAAAAACCTCAATCCATACTTTAAACCATGCATAAAAATTAATTTGAAATGGATCATACACCTACAGGTAAAAGCTAACCCAGAATGCTTCTAGAAGAAAATACATGAGAAATCTTCACAATCTTGGTATAGCCAACCAATCCTTAGAGAACAAAAAGCACTAACTACAAAGAAAAAAAAATTAATAAACTGGACTTCAACGAAATTAAAAGTGTATGTTCTTCAAAAGACACTATTAAGAAAATGAAAAGCCACCCACACCAGGAGAAAATAGTCACAAATAGGGACATAATATCTTTTAATTCTAAAATGTAAATATTATTGATAATATATATTTATATAATTTATAATAATATATAATATACTTAATATATGATATATTTATATAGTATTTATATATTGTTTATATTACCTATTTTATTCTTATTTGCTTTATATTTATTAAATATTTATAATTATGAAGATGGCATATACCTATTATATCACAAATAACATACCACATAAAACACAAAACAGTTGTTTTTGTGTAAGCTTATGTGTCAAATTAACCGTGTCCAATAATTAAGGTAAATTAATATAAAAATTCATGTGCCATACACATAAAGACAAGCCTCTAAAAATGCACAATTGTTTTATTAAACATCCTTTGGGGTTAGTAAATGTGTTGCCTTGTGATTCACACTGCTACAGAATTTAAATTTTTAGCATCATTAAAAGGATACTTAAATAATTATTTACATTTAGTTCACAATTTGGAAAAAGAATGACGGTAAAATACCTCTGTTGCATACAAACTGTGCAATCACACTACAACTACTGTACGAACACATCATTCCTTAATAGCATCACTTTGAGTGCTGGCATCAGCTCAATGGAGCAAATTGTGTTTTAACAATAAAATAATAATGCTCGCCATCCTAGAAGCACCAAACATTTATGACTTTGAATGCGTTTTACACATCTCAAATAATAATCATTATTCTCATTTTCCACACGTTAACTTTCATTCCATGCTGAATGCTTAAAATGCGTATTCTCTGCTTCTAATCTCTGCATTTGTTTTTGACAATACCAAGTCCAGGGGCCAAGAAAAATATGTTTTGGGGACCCTGTCCGATATTGGGAATAAAAAGGAAGGCTAGAAGTACATCCTTGATTCCTGTGCCACCCAGGACCAAGCACCCTTGTAAGTAATAAACTCACCTCACTTGTAAGCTGGGGGGAAAAAGAAAAGAAGAAAAGAAAAGAAAAGAAAAGAAAAGAAAAGAAAAGAAAAGAAAAGAAAAGAAATACATCTTTGCTTCATCCACCAAAATACAACTTTTCTTTAAACTTCTCGACTCAAGAATTTCATTTTTTAATGGCTGTAGGTTAAGGTTTGCAAGGCCTCAGTCCCACTGCTGGGCAGGACCCGCTGGTCCTGAGAACCCAAAGGCTGGAACTAAGAAATACGTGGGAGGAGCAGGGGCTTGGGAGACCTGGGTCCCAGAGTCCGAAGTGACTCCAGACATACTTCTCACCTCTCTAAGCCTCAGTCTCCTGGTCAGCAAACTGGAATAACTTTTACCTTGCAGGGCTGTGTTATTACTAGAAAGGGTAAGTGCAACAATAAGTAGAGCAATTTTCCCATGTCTGGGAAATAATTCCCCAGTAAATGCTGGTTCTCCCGTCCGGCGCCCTGCCTTCAGAGGGCAGTGAGAAAGGAGCTATTATTGTGACAACTGGCAAACTGTTTGGGAGAAAAAAATTCAAAGTAAATCCCTAGCTTTCACCAAAACACATTCATGAAGATGAATAACGTAAAGGTCTAAAAGGAAACCATTAATAGTAATTAGAAAAAAATAAAGGTTGCAGTTTTTATTGTTCTAGAATGAGAAAGCCTTTTCTCAAGTTCAACAGGAAAGATAAAACTAAAGAAAATATATGAATACAATTGACCCTGTAAAAAAAATAAACATTTCTATATGCAAAAATAAAAATCCTCAAAGTTAGAACATAAAAAGCAAACTGGGAAAAATACTTTCCTCTCTATGGCAAAGAGCTAATATCTGTAGTATATAAAAAGCTCTTCAAAATCAGTAATAAAAAGGCTGGTACCCATCTGGGAAAAAAATGAGCAACGGACAGGAAAAAGGTACTTCAGCATTCAACAAATATTTGCTCTCCTTCTGTGTGCCAAACACCCTTCTCAGAACAGGAAGGAGATGGAGAAGAAATGAAACAGATGAAAATCTCAGGGTTCCTGGAGTTGACCTTCAGTAAATAAAGTATAAACTCAACTGGGGCGGGGTAAAAAAACTTAGGGAAAATACAAATTAAAATAACAATGAATTCCCACTTCCCTTGCCAAAGATCTAAAAGATTTGAGTAGAGGGCAGATTAGCAGCATGTTTTAGAAGTTTTAAAGACTGCATATTTATTTCTCAGAAATTCTTCCTTTAAGAATTTGTCCTAAGAAATTTTGTAAGGATGCAGTTACAAGGATATACATTGCAGCCTTATTTTCAGTATTGAAAAACTGAAAATAACCCAAACATTCATCGATACAGTATTGATTCAATAATTTATGAAACAGCTATACAATAAAATACAATGCAGCCATTAAAAAATCATAGCATCAACAAAATATGTCAGGAAGGATTGGTAAATAAAAAGAGATCTCAAAACTGCATATGTTGTACGGCACCATGTTTATTTAAAATAAGTATGCAGAGATAGATATCTTTAAGCATAAAGAAAGAATCACAGATGACTATACATTAAAATATTATATTAACAGGAGATATTTCTGGGTGGAGAGTCTGTGGATTTTTTTAAAAATATACATTCCTTTAGGTTCTAAATTGTTTGCAATAACCATTATTATTTTTATAATCAGAAAAATTCTAAAACTGTTCATGCTGGGATTTTCTTAAAAGCTCACAACTTAAAAAGAGACAGCAACAGAAAAATAGGAACAACGCCCAGTAGCACACACATTCCTGGAAGAATCGTGCTCAGAGCAGTCAACAATCCACTAATTTGAAACCAATACCCAGAAGTACCACATTTCTTCTTTTCAGGCAGGCAAGAGATGTCTTTGCCATAACCAATTCATAAGCAATGCCAGGCTCAGTGACCAAGAAAACCAGACTTTGGGGACAACAGGAGAGTCAATGCTCTAAACAAGATTTCTAATTGGAAGAAAAAGGTACCCCAGGGACACAGCCAGGCAAGTTAAGTGAATATATAATACCCGGAAAATAGCCCGCTACTCCCAGCCGTTAAATATTCACCACATCGGGCCATAAAGGCCCAAGTCATTGAAATTAGAACTGCTCTTTATCCAGGGCAATCAATTTTTAATATACGAAATCCAGTTTTAAATCCCACACATGGAAATCGGTTACAGCTAAGTCACAAATCTGTGTTCCACGGAGCGTCGATGCCCCTGGTCTCTTTAACCAGGAAACAAAATGAAATTAATTATTTTGGTTTCAAACTCATTTAAGTTTCTGTCACTGGCAGTAACATTTATACCATACCAGGGGTTTCCCAGGTTATCAGTGTTTCTCCCAAGTCTCTTCACATTTCAATTTTTTCTCAAAATAAAGCTCTTTTTATCTCCAAAAATATGCATATCATATTCATAACTGATGCCTTTTTAAAATAGCTCTTCTGACCCACCTCATTAACAGTGTAAAATTCACTCATCAAATACGTATCATTAGCAGTGAACTACTATCCTTTTTGAAAAGTATATATATTCAAAGGGTTTAATTCGAAGGTGATTTTTTTTCTTTTTCATTTTGCCAAAAGGTGCTGCTTTGCTTGGTAACAAACCCGACAGCTCATTAGAAAGGAAAATTATCTGACAGCAAAAACATCAATTTTAAAAAGGTGGGAGAATTCAACAGGAACCATTGCAAACTCATTCCATCCATCTCCTGCCCTGTGGTCTCTTCCCTGCACTTCACGGCGCACTAGGCCACGGGGAGAGGTAGGCGCATGCGCTGTGACACCCGGATGGGAAGTGGAAAGAATGTAGGGTGTACACAAACACACACACTCACTTGACAACCGTGAGCTACGTGGCTTATCTATGTTCACACCCTTTGATCAAAGTGGACCCATGAGCACCTTGGTACAATCCTAAAAGCAGAGCAGCAGTAACTACCTGCCCACAGATTGCTCAAGTCCACTTGGGAGTTTGCCCGGAGTAGCTGCATACGAAGCTAATCAGGGTATCATCCCATTTACTCCTCACCCAATAAAGGATTTTGAGTTTTCATGATGATGTCATTGAGTCCATGACTTAAAAGACACGAATTGAAATGTCTCCCTCTTCCATGCCATTCTCTCTATATATTTAAGCAACCTAGAAAAGTGCTAAAAATAATCCCATTTCCAGACCTAACTCTCTCACTCTTCAGATCCAAATATTGAACTGCCTGCTAGAAATTTCCACCTGACCATCCCCCAGCTATGTCCAACTTACTATGCCTGGAACCAAATTCCCTGGCTCCACCTCTCCCCCTCCTGCTCAGCCCCAACCTGCTCCTGGGTTCCCTTTCTTGAAAAGACAGGACCAGCTTGACCACCCAAGCTACACCCTCACCCCATACATCTGAACAGTCACTAAGCCAGTCAATTCTATACCTGTGGTGTTTCTCAAATCCTGCCCTCCTCTGCTCTCCCACTGCCCTAACTCAGAGTCTCACAAACTGTCCTGGGAATTGTTCATGACAATAACCACAACCCCCATTGTATTAGATTCTTTTTTTTTTTTTTTTTTTCAGAGAGACAGGGTCTCATTCTGTTGCCCAGGCTACAGTGGCCCGATCAGAGCTCACTCTAACCTCAAACTCCTGGGCTCAAGTGATCCTCCTGCCTCAGCTTCCCAAATAGCTGGGACTATAGGTATACGCCAGCACGCCCAGCTAATTTTTTTTATTTTTTGTAGAGATGGGGTCTTGCTGTGTTGCCCAGGTGAGCCTTGAACTCCTGGCCTCAAGTGATCCTCCCACCTCAGCCTCCCAAAGTGCTAGGATTACAGATACAAACCACCGTGCCTGGCTACTATATTAGATTCTTAATAAAGTGTTTGACCTGTTCTCTCTCACTTAACAGTTACAATGATCTTATGAGAAAAGATTAATACATCATTTTCATTTTACAGATGAGAACTGAGATGTAGGAAGGTCGAAATCCCACCGCTGGTAACAGGCAGAGGCAGAATTTGAACCCAGTTTGCCCAACTGCACAGTCTACACTCTCAGCCACTGACACTGTCTCACATTTAAACAGAGAGAAGGTTTCCGAGGCTGCAGAAGGGAGGGGTGGTGAAGTCAAGGTTTTCAGTGTGTGCTCATCATACTATTACACAATGTTTTATGATAATAATTTATTCACTAGTGACTTGCATAATTTTAAAATATTAAAATTTCAGAACACTTATTTTACCCCACTGCACTAGTTATCCCTTTCTGAGCACACCCTCACTCTGTCCATGCACTGCCACACGACACGTCCCACCGTGCGGTAGTGAGGGACACACATGCTCATCTCAAGAGCAGGAGCACATGTTACTCACCTGACACACCCTGGTGCCCCTTAGGGACCAGGCGTCTAGTCGGCACTCCATGAACAAGTGTGTAGCGTAGGTGTGGTCCTATGGAGAAATGGTTTTGTGTAGACAATGTGCAAAAAAATGTAAAATGTGTTCCAGAGACATTCACAGCTTTCTCACAACAGTCACATGATCGCGCCTGTTTTCCAGGCATCACTGATCATAACACGCCCTTTTACGTTCCAAAGTCATCCCCTTTGAGCAATGACTTCTATGGTCAGGCCGCCTGTTTGGGGCATGGATTCCAGTTCCCTGGTCCACAGTCCGGTTGGTGCTCCTCGGAACACCTGTCCAGGTCTGGACTCAGGCACAACAATGCAACCTGAGCTCTGAACAAGCCAAACTTCCAAATCACTAATCCGAAAGTTAGATTCTAGGTTTCCAAAATCACACTCAGCACCCAGAGCACCAAGAGCTGTGGCCTCAGTGGCTGATTCCTGTGAAGGCCGAGTTAGCCAAGAGGTGGCCGGAATTCTCAGTCCCAAAAAAGCAGAGTTGGCCCAGGGATCTGAGTGCTAACAGGAACAAGTAAGAGACAAATCCCTTCCATAGCTCCAGTTTAGATTGCTGCTGGCTTGCTTAAATGTTCTCCCTCTGTCCACTTGCAAAAAGGCTACAGGACAATTTATAATAAAAGGTACATATTGCATAAGGACAATTAAGAATATAATCAGAAATCATGGACCCCCATGAAAGACAGGGGGAGATATTCCCAAGAAGCTTAATAGAAATTTGTTACTGTCTTGAGTAGGAAACTTAACTTTGAGCTTTCGTCCAGCCAAGGCAAAAAAAAAAGGAAAACATCATCCACTGATTAAAGGAATCCCATTACAACCTCAGAAGAAAGAGGGAGAGAGATTTTCCTAGAATGTAACATGGAGTAGTCCAAGGACCCTGAATAACTCGGGCTAATCCACACAAGCTTTCTCTTTATTATTTACAGGATAACTATTCACTTTCCTCTTACCCAGAGACCCCGTGAAATAGCAGTGTACTGATTAGGAGCGTGGGCCCTGGCGGCAGAGGAACTCGAGTCTGAGTCCAGGAACTCTGCCATTTCCCAGCTATGTGACAATGTAGGATTTACCTAACTACCTTATCTCTAAGATGTGACAATCATGATTCCTCCATCGTAAGAGGGGATTGAGATCCTGCATGTAAAGGACTCAGCACAGCATCTTGGAACAGTAGCCTAATAAATTGCAGCTATTGTATTTATTATTCCAGATCCTATACGTACTCCACAATGTCACAAGGCCTCTCTTGCAGCTGACAGATGGTAACGATTAATGCTGGGACACAACCAAAGATAACATGTTCTCTGATGCTGTCACTCCTATCCCAGAATGAACAAATGACACACTGTTAACCCTTCAGCTCTGTCACTTCCAAGGTACCCCAAACTGTGCTCAAACTCTGTCACTGTCCACCTCCACCTTGCCTTTCTACACCAAAGTTTTCTTTCCACATATACCTAGTAATAGCCAACTCCATCCACTTGAAAAAAATCGGTGAATTTGTACAATGTATAAAGTGCATCAATAAAAGGCATTACAGTAACCCCATCATTCTTGGGTTATGAAAAGGGTTTACCTGGGCAAAATTACAGAGCAAAGAAAGTTTGTTCTCAACCTTTCCCTTCTTTCAGGGGCCTCCCCATCCTCAGCAGAGCTATAACCATAGCTAAATCCCCCGCAAAGTGGCAGTTGATGAATGTTTAAGAAGCTGGGCTTCCTGGGGATATCAGCTCATAAACAGGGCATTCTTAGGAACCAGAAGAGCCCTTGGGTTCAAAGGAATGAATATAGACTCTCAAACTATTGCCTGGGAGAAGTCTGAGACAGTACAACCTTTCTGGTACTCTTGACTTCCCACCAACATGATCGATTGATTGCCTAAGGTCAACCTGTAAAATTTTACCAAAATGCCTTAAAAGCAGGGCCAACGGGACTGTGTCCACAGAAATTTCATTCCAGAATTATAACATTGAAAATCCTCCCAAGACATCATCTAATTAGCTCTCAGCATTTGACCAAGATGTTTCCTCGGCTCTCTGGCCACATGGCTGATAACTGATTCCAGAAAATCTGTGGACAGGTAATTAAACCTACAGGTGTTTCAGGTATATCTGGGGACCACAAAAGCAATTAGAAGAGCAGAGGAAGTATGCTTAACTTCATTATCGCTGGTGCACAGCTGAAAAGAGGGTCACCATACAAAATATTAATGAAAAGCAGTTCCAGATTGGGAAAATGCAAATAATGTTTCAGCTGCTGATTTTTTTTTTTTTTTTGGTCAATGGCCCAGCAAAGCTGAGGGAAATAGCCAAGCCTTCTCTGCAGCTTCAAAAATTCGCCAGGCTAACCAATTGGAACTTAGAGCCATGTTTTATTGTCCCCTGCCTGGCCTGTTAATAGCAACAGAAGAACAATAATTCAAAATAATTACAGAAGTGAAAGGTAGTAATTAGCAGTCCAAATTAGCTATTAAATGATTCAGAAACTTCAAAGTGAAAAGATGACCTTTTCGCTTTTTATGTGGCAGTGACAAATTGGGTTCTGATTTGAGAGGGAAAATAAAGCACTCTAACACATTATGGATTTCCTTCACCTTCCCATGGGAACTGGGCCAAGTTAATTACAAATACGGTAGAAAGCATGAATTTCAGGATGTTTTTTGGTGGCTTTCTCACCTGCCTACCTGGAAAGGTCACCTTCCTCTCCAGCACATCCTCGGTACCTTTGCATAGTTATGAGAAAGAAAAGTGGGAAATTCCTACTATATAATATTTTATTTAATTTAAATGCTGTTATAACACACGTTTATTAGATCATTTTCCACTCTAATTAAAAATTATTGGCGGAATATAGCCACCTGGTGGGTGTGCCTTAATTCCTATAACAAATAATTTCACTTCACAATAAACATGGCTTTGCAGTTCTACTCTTGCATAGTTTCCCCTCTGAAAACTTTGCCAGCTTATTCTTGTTATTTCACCTACAGAGCAAAATCACATACAGGTTCCACTGTGAAACATTAGCCATACCACTCTCCTCTATTGATACACTAACCTGGAACCGTGCTTCAAATGCCTTCAATTACCCCTTTTCTTGAAAAGGCAAATTTCAAGTTCTCTCTATAATCATAAAGTCTCATTTGTCACCTTGATGTTTGCACAATTGCAAGCCAGGATGTTTCTTTGCAAGTCAAGGTATAAGAAAACCTTCTTTTGCACTTTAAGGCCCAAGATCTTGACTTGAGAAAACATGGTGCCATGGGATTGGCACAGAGAGAAAGGGGATTGTCTTTTAACACAAACCAGCAGAGAACACATCAGTGTTTCACATGATACCTGTTTGGTTCCTACATGAGAGCAGAACTCAGAATCACTAAACTTTAGTGGAGGCCAGAAGGATCTTAGATATGACTGAAGTCAACCCCTCTTGTTTAGAAATGAGGAGAAGCCCAAAGTAGAGTTGGGTTTTGCCCACCGTCAGACAGCTGATGGGGGCAGAGCAAGTCTGAGCCCCCGGGTCCCCACCTGGCTCTGAACCCCGCGCTCTTGGCACCTCCCCTGCTGTTCTTTTAGGGGCCGGTCCACTCCTTGCCCCCATTCCCAAGCCAGAGACACGCAGTCAACACTCATTATTTGCAGATGCCATATTTGCAAATAGGCCTACTCACGAAAGTTTATTCGTAACCCCAAATCAATTACCAGGCACTTTCATGGTCATTCACAGATGTTCACAGAGCAGCAAAAATTCTGAGTCACCCAACACGCACATTCCCAGCTGAGGTCGAACAAGACTATGTTCTGCCTTCTTGTTTCAGCTCTCAAACAGTAAACAAGTGTCCTTTTCATGGTCTATTTAATGCCACATTTTGTGCATTGTTGTGCTCTTTGTTGGTGATTCCACTGTTTAAAATGGCATAGAGCTGAAGCACCATCTGTTGTTCCTAAGGGCAAGAAGGTTGGGATGTGCCTTATGGAGAAAATTCGTGTGGGAGAGAAGCCTCGTTCAGGTGTGAGTTACAGTGCTGTTGGCCAAGAGTTCAATGCTAATGAATCAACAACACGTCAAATAAGCCATCTTTAAATAGAAGCACACACAAAAATTACATATTCATTGACAAAAAGCTTGTGACCAGAGGCTCACAGGAACCTAACCCTGTATTCTCCTAGGAGCAATGGTTCAGTATATGCTAATTCAGTGTTCACAGCGGCTTTCTAGAACATAACTACTGTCAATAAGAGAATCACCTGCATATCTGAATAGACCATCAATACAGACAGGCAGTCTACAGAACAAAAACATTAAAAGAATGCAGGAAAGGTAGCAGATCACATCCAGGGCACAGGCAGCTGCGTCTGAGGGCTGAGGAGGGCGGGCAAAGTCCCTGCAGGTACTCACCCTTGTCAGAGGGTCCTAGCTTCTAAGAGCTTATTGGACAGAACCAGGTCTCTCAATTGGGCATTTCTGTAAGTGCATCAGATGTCTGCTGAGGACATGACCAGCTTTAGAAAATGTGTCTCCATCAGATCAGTGATGATTTCCAAAGCAAACAGAGCAGTAAGCCTAGACGTTTCACAAGAGCAGAATCACAGCCAATGTGTGCATCAGCTTCTCTGCCGCAGACCCTCCCTCTAATAATGCTGTTGTCTTTGGAGTTAGCCACGGCTTTCTCAGCTGAACCTCCTGCGAGCCTGGCTCTGGCTCTCAGCTTTGATTCTTGCAACAACAGCAACAACAACAAAAAACAGACGAGAAGCCCACTCACTGGGACGTCACAGTAACAAGTATGGTTGTTAAAATCCATACTGATGCTCTGCACTTAAGTACATGTTTCCAAAAAAATGTTAGTGCGCTCATCTATTTGTGTGTATGTGACAGAACATACGCCAACTATCAGCAGTGATTTCTTATGGAGTATGGAATTACAAGGGGCTTTCACTTTCTACGTTATTTATTTCTGCAATGTGTAGATCCTTTACGAAAAGCCTTTATTACTTTTGTAAGCAAGGGAAAAAAGACATACATTTAATAAATAAATACACTCCCATTTTCAGGCTCTGGCAAACACGCTCAGTACAGACCAGTCTGCAGCTCGTCATGTATTTAGAAAACGTGATACCAATGAACTATTTGAAAAATATCATTAAACCTTGCAAAGTACCATCTGTACAGAAGCTCACAGCCTCTAGGCTTGATAATTTTTGTTTCTGCTTGACAGTATTCTCCTGTGGCAGATTTTGTAAAAATTGAGCTCAAACATATAAGCAAGTAAACTCCAAATCAGCCACATAGTTCTCTGTGCACTCTGTCACCCTTTCAAACACTCCGCAGGCAGAATTTCAGCTCTGCCATCACCTGGTCCAGCAGCCACCCTGGAAAACTCACCAGTGGCCATCAGCCACGCTCCTTTTCCAGCCAACACAGGTGGCACCGAAGTGAGAGGCCTACAGCTTCAGGAGCTGGTGGCAAACGCATGCCTTTCCAAAGAAACCAATACATCACACCCAAGAGGGTGGCTATTATTAAAACACACACACACACACACACACACACACACACAGAGAGAGAAAATAACATGTTGGTGAGGATGTGGAGAAGTTGGAACCCTTATGCATAGTTGGTGGGAATGTAAATGGTGCAGCCAACATGGAAAACAATATAGCAGTCTTTCAAAAAATTTAAAATGGAACTACCATATGATCCAACAATTCCCCTGTGGATATATATCCAAAAGAATTGGAAGCAGGGTCTCGAAGAGATATTTGCATGCCCGTGTCCATAGCAGCATTATTCACAATAGCCAAGAGGTAGAAGCGAATCAAATGTTTCTCTGATGAATGGATAAGCAACATGTTGTATATACATTCAATGGAATATTATTCAGCCTTAAAAAGAAATTTGGACACGTGCTACAACATATATGAAACTGGAGGACATAAGTGAAATAAGCCGTTTCACAGAAAGAGAAATATTCAGTGATTCCATTTAAATGAGGCATCTGAAGTCATCAGATTCATAGAGGCAAAGTAGAACAGTGACTACCAGGGCCTGAGTAGGGAGGTGTTGTTTAATGAGTATAGAGCTTCAGGTTTGCAAGATGGAAAGTGTTCTAGTAATGGATGGTGATGATGGTTGCACAATAATGTGAATATACTTAACACTACTGAACTATATACTTTAAAAGTTAAGATAGTAAATTCTATGTTATGTGTATTTGACCAAAATTTTCTTAAAAAAGAAACCAATGCAAATTCTGTAGGTGTTTGAACTAATACATTTGAGAGAAGAAAAGATTTCAGCTGTATATTTCATAGATTGAACCACATATTCTCCACGGGAATTTTTTAACTATTTGTGTAAAAATAAGAGTTAACATTGATTCAGCATTTTCTGTGCAGCAGGCACTGGACTGAATTGGTCACAAGCCATGCTTCATGTCATCCTTACCGTGACCTATTAGATGGGAACTTTTTGGTGTCTGTATTATATATAGACGGTGAGCCTGAGTCTCAGAGGTTGCTCAGCTGCCTAAAGGCTGCCCCAAAGTCACCTGGCTAGGAAGGGCTGGAAGCAGTCCCAAAGCTGGGATATCTGTCTGACCCAGAACCCAGCACACAACCATAGCACCACTGCCTCAGCCAGCAGGGCCTTGGTCACTGCCCAGGAGCATTCCCTGAGTCTGCAGTGCCATCACTGCCTATGTGGCAGCTGCATACCCTGTGGTGTCTGGGTGTCAGCCTGGCCGATTTCTGACTCACCAAGGGAAGACTCAGCCACCCGAGTTTCTGGATGGTGAAGCCACGCTGGAGCTCAGTCCCAGGGGCTGCTGGAAGTCAGTCTGGGGACAACCGGTGGGGCGGGAGGGAGGTAGTGACTCCCCTGCTGAGGGCATTCGAGGGCTTTGGGAGGAATAAAGACCTGATTCTCAACCTGCGTGCTGGTGACACGGGTGTGTTCATTTTATGACAATTCTTCAAGTTGTACCTTTAGGCTATGTGTGTCAAACACATTTCCGTAAAAAGTTTTTTCCAAAATTTCCAATGTGAATGCAGAGCTTCACTCTACAGCCCTGGTGGATGGACTGACCTGAAGCCTGGAGGGACAGAGAGACAGAGCAGAACGTAGGCTTCGGGGAGATTCACTCATTTCCTTATTTTCAAATAACGGGCACAGATGCTCCCACGCTGCGGAGCCGGACACCACGTGCTCAACCAGATGTTCTCAACTGCAGGCCTTGGAGTCACCTGAGGAGCTTTAAAAATCCCTGTTGCCTGGGCCCCACCCCCGAAGGCTCTGGTGCTACTGGCCTGGGGGCCGATGTCCCAAATGCATTCAGAGCAGAGAGCCACAGCTCCAGGAACCGGGGTAAGCACTTCCCGCCATCTCTAATTCCTTCACACCCTCCAAGATTGTAAACAAGAAAAATGAGACTATGACAGATTGTCGTGTTCCAAGACCACACAACTAATAAGTGGCCGAGATGGGTGGAAACTGAGGTCTCTCTGTCTCCAAAGACTGCTCCACACGCTGTGTTATCTACAAGTTGTCCAAATGCACAGCTTTTTCTGACAACTGATCTGCGAACTTTCCGTGTGTTTTTCATCTGGCTCCCTGCTCTCCGCCTGCCAGCTCAGTCCTCCTCCCCACACACCTCCCACCCGTTATCATGTCCAGCAGCTGAAAATGGTCTCATAATTTCTTTCTTTCCTTGGCTTTTTATGTTCCCCCCCCCCCTCCGGGGAGGGGGGCGGAGACCTGGTTTCTCTATTAAACATTAACTTCCAGGGTGGCAGGTGATGCATCCGTTTTATTCTCCAATGAATTCCCCACACTTAGTAGAGTGCCTGACATTTAAAAAGGACTCAATAACTCACTGTCGAGTAATAAATAAATAAACCACTCAATTAATATAAATAGTCGTCATTGTAAGTGTGTTGTTCACTCTTGGCAGGAGCCCTGGGTACGGATCACGGCCTGTGGAATGGGGTGTCCGCCTCCGGCAGACTCTGTCCATAAACCCGGAAACTTTGCCATCTAAACATCCCTGATCCTGGAGACGTCTGTTCCCTAAACAACTGTGTCAATTGTGAAATCTTACATTCCGAGGTTTACCATGTTCCTGGCCAAAGCACTGGGCTGACTTCTCCAGCCTGTGATATACAGTCAGCACTCTGGGGTCTTCTATACAATTGACCTTGGCTTTCAATCTCCCATTGGCTTACGCCTGTTTTTAAAGCAAAAGAATCCATCAGCAAGACCCAGAGCATAAGTATTTCACAGGAAAGTATCCCAAACACACGCCAGAAGTTTGGCTGTTTCTATTTAAACTATTTTAATATCTTTGATTGTTTTGTTCCTGCCACTCTGCTGAGGGATGTCTGACTTCAGATCCAGTGGACAGCCAAATAAACTCTGAATTTACAGATGGTGTAAACCCAGAGCCCACAATTACCCAGTCATAAAAATAGTATCCTTTCTATTTTTAACCTTAGAGAAGCAGGTTGTGCAAAAATGCAGGTTTGTGATTTAAAGAAAGTTGATATGGAACAATTTGGTGTCAAATCATACATTTCGGAGGACTCAGAGAATTCTTTCACTTTAAAATCCTGTTAGCCAAGGTTTGAGCACTGATTTACATTGTTGTTGTTACACCTAATAGTTTATACCAGGAGGGCAAAAATGTGCCACAGATATCGCCACGTCTCTCTCATCTGTCCGTGGCAGGTGTTGCAAATCCATCACAACTCGATCTTCTACTAAGCCCAGACAGAATCCTCTCAACACACCTGCCCATGCACCTACCATCAGCCAATCAGAAATCACATATTAAGATTCCATCCATTCATTTTAAGGAAGAAACTCTTGACATTCCCAAGAAATACATCCTGAGATCCGAAATGCCTACACATATTTGACCACCACTCTGGCACACGGTTTCCCCATCAATAAAAGGGAGGTGATACCTGCCCACAGAATTGTTTCAAAGATTAATTGAAGTCAGGTACTAGATATCTACAGTGGGGTCCCTTGGAAACTGTCGCCTTCTAAACTGCACTCCTGCACGTCATTCTTTCAGCCCAATTGCTTCAACATCCGTTGCTGTGACATAATTAAAAATTCCCCCATATCGTGGAAGCTTGAGGCAATTCTTGAATGGTTAAAACTGTAGGTGTTTCTGCTGCAAGTGCCAAATGTGTGTCCATGTTGATGCTTCTCCTCTACAGATGGGCCTTCATAGGATGAATACTGAGAATCTTCCATTGGTCTTGGCCAAAGAATGCCTCCTGCAAGCCCATCCACGTGCATGCAGACCTCCCTGTGAGCACCCTGCAGGAGCCAGGAGTGTCCACGAGGAACACAGAGGAGACAACAGAAAACCAAGAGGCAGCGATGAAAACCTGGAGGGGAGGCAAGATCACATCATAGGTAGAAAATCACAGCTCCAGCTATCGTTTGTCCCCAGATGACCTTGTTTTATGTGTTCCTCATGACTCTCAGAAACAGGCTGCAGAGCAGACAGATGTCACTGATGCTCGATCCCATATTTCTCTTGCCCCCTGAGCTCACCTGCAGCTGCAGGAGACAGTTGCCAGCATGTAGATGGCTCACCACTGCAAGAACCCATGGGAGCTGGCTCTACTGCACCCAGGACAACCCAGAAGAGTGAGGGGCTTAACATTACCACCCCTTCCCGGCACAACCCTCAACCAAAGTCAGAGGACACCTCAAACACCCACAGGTCTGTATTCCTGGGGACTTAATCTGCAGCCAGCAGGCAATGGCACAAACTATCACTATGCACGTATCCAACAGGACTTCAGAGAAGTGACCAGATGTTGTGAAGTCTCTGGCTTCTCAGCCCAGGGCCACGATGCTGTCCCCTTCACTATGACAAGACTAAATCTGGGTGCAAACACACAGGATCTCCTCACACAGGAATTCTTTGTTCTTCTAAGCACATCTAAGTTACCAAGTAAGAAAACCATGTTCTGGAGTCCTTGGGGGTCCTGGTTTAGTCCACAGTAGAAATTTCTTCCCCAGCAGAGGGCATAAGCTGGTGTCGCTAGGCTCTCTTTGTTCCATAATCGTGGTTTGTTTTGTTTCTGTATTTTTTGCTTTGGTTTGTTTTGGCTGGCAGAGTGTTATAAAATGAGATTTCCCATGAAAATAGGAATTTCCAGTTTCTCTTGAAAACCAAAAAATCTGGCCACCCTGGACCTGCACTCCCACCTGGCAGGCATCGGCCAGGACCAAACAGGTGGCTGCAGCCTCTAAACAGGTCACTTGCCTTCTGGCTTGCTTCGGTCCCTGCTACCCCTCCCTATTGTCACATGCGGAGCATTTCTCTGATTGTTGTTATCTGCCTGACTCCAGCAGACACATCAGTTTGAAAACTGCATGTTAATTTTTTATATGTATCACATTAAATGTGCATGCTGTTTCAGTCATGCTGTTTGCAAATAGATTAAATTATGCTTTTAAAAATGATATTCAAACCAAACATTTGCTTAACCCACTTAGGAATTTTGAAAAACTCTGCACTCCGTTATCTTTAAAGCCCCTTTTATTATCGTTCCATGATTCTATAATTCTAAGATGCAACCTACATCACACACTGTTGCCGTTAGATTTTGGTTGCTCTTCCCAGGAAGAGCTGGGCTTCTCCGTAAAACAGAGACCAGAGTTTATCTCTTCCTGGATCATAGAATGAAAGGACTCACAGCTTGGCAAAGTCTATTACTTAGGGAGATAGATAAGAAAAATATAGAAAGAAAATGCTATGGAATTCTATGCTGCAGAAAGAAACAACAAATTAGATGTGCATTCAGCACCTGAATAGATTGTAAAAAAAAAAAAGAAAGAAAGAAAAAGCACTGAAGAAAAAAATAAACACGACAGGATTTATAGCACCATACCATTTATGTAAATCAAAATGCATACAAAGAAAACAATATTTAATATTTGTAAGGATATATATAAATCCATTGCAGTCAGAGCCTGTTGGAGAGGAAAGAGAAGGGAATGGGGATGAAGGGAGAAATATAATATAAAAACATGATGCAAGCCTTGCTCAAACTGACAATGACAATGTCCCACCACAGCGACAGTGAAGAATACAGCTCAAAGTTGCACCTGAGGTCTCAAAAAGGAGGGGAAAAAGCTGGCAATCAGGAAGTTCCATCTCTGCAATATCCTCAAAGGAAAAAAACAAAAAAACAAAAAAAAAAGGAAGGAATTTGCTCCTTCTATGTTTATTTTTCATTTCTAAATGAAAGTTATTGCAAAGGGACTAAATAGCGAGTCTATGCAGTACCTGAGCCTCTGAAATGGCCCAGTTGTATTAACTTAAGGTCATCGAACTAAAGGACAATCTGGTGTGAATCCCCCAAACACAGGCGACCATGCCCGCCCCTCGTCCCACACGTCACTGCTCGGCCATCAACTTGTGGCCATACACAGTAACCCCAGCACCACGATTTATCTTCTTTTTCTTTTTCAAGCTATCAGTTTTTGAACTTAAATACCTGCTTTAGCCATGCCCTAAGGAATAACACGCATGAAATTATGGTTTTGGTGTGTTGGTTTTATTTTCTAATCAAATATTGAAATAAACATAAAACTATTAATATTTTAAAATGCTATTTATGCCTAGCTCAAATTGTCTCACATATTTGTTAGTGTAATGCCAGCTACTGAAATAAAGACACTAAAGGTATGTAATGGCCCTGCACAATCTGCCTCAGTCGCCCTGGGAATCAGGTCCCTTTGGCCAACCTGGAGGGAAAAAGAACACAGGAGAGCATGGCAGGGGTTGCCACGCCCTGAGGGCGCCCATCAGTCCACTCTGTGAGAGCTGTCAGGATCACAGTGGAGTCAGTAATGCTAAGAAAACCCTGACAAACAGAGCCAGGCAAGGCCATGGAGAGAGGGTTCTCACCCTTGTATGCCTGATAACAAAAAATACTCAACAAAAACCACAACCTTGCACACAGGCCAAGGCAACCTTGTACAAAAAAATACTTCTGCAAGGACATCTGCCCAGCAACTGCCTATCCAACCTTGATCTTTGTAACCAAGGATAATTATTTCAAAACAATTATGAAATCCTCCTCCTTTTTTTCTCTTTGGAAGCTTTTGCCTTCCTTTACCTCCTGAACAAGTACACCGTTTACCACGGCACATGTATTCCCACTGCAATGCTCTATTCCCAAATAAACTTCGTTTCTTTTAGAGTTCCTCTGTCTGTTTGTTATTTAGCTGACAAATCAAATTCCTCGGCTGGAATTCAGCTGCGTGGTCACCCCTACCTTCCAGGGAGGCGGGAGAACGTGGTGTAGCCACCTGCGGGGAGGAGAAACCCTAAACTGTATAATGGCCCTTTACGTATAAATCGATTCCTCAGTAGTGTCTGGGCATGGCGAAGGCAGCTTCTTTATCTTTGTAACCTCTCCCAGCGCCTACCAGTGCGGCTAGATAAGTACGTGCCCTTTCACCGCACTCCACTAACCGGCAGGGAAGACGTTCCCGCCTGTCTTCTGCTGCTACGGGAGCCAATTCAGTGGGAAACAAGAGGAACCACTAACAACCGGAGAGCTCCCAGTAAGACCAGACTCTCTCGTGGGGAACACGTGTCTTCTTAAGCCAAAGCAAAATTAAGAAACACTGTCACTGACACTCTCTAAAAACACACAGGGGGTGATGCCAGTGATTTTCTGCTAGACAGGAAAAGAAGTCAGGAAAAATTCCGAAAGGGTAGAAAAATGCTACCATTTGGCAATAGGGAAGAGCAGAGACAAATGGATTTAGACTGTAAGAGGTAACTTTGAAAACCAACAGTCTATTTTACACAATTAAAACTCAGAGTAGCAATGGAAGGGAAAGGAAAAAGCCATTTTCTTGTAAGAAATGGCTTCTCCCTAAGTCTGAGAGAAGATGAAATATTACCCAAGAACATTTCAAATGGTATCCTGGGAAGAGGCTAGTACAAATAATTCATGAAATGGAAATTGAGGAGAGAGAAAAGGAAACGAATGCCCAAAAGCAGACGCTGTGTCTGCAGAGCTTTTTGGAAGCATTGAAGGAGTCGATAATTATTGATAGTTCTGCAATTGTATGACGATAAATAGCTGATGATAAATGCCTCACAAGCACATCAGTATTTATAACAGGAACATATTCTGTTAGATAATTTCCCAACACAGACATGAGACAGGAATAAGACACGTAGCTGTTCAGTCAATGGTTAGCTGATGCTTTCTGCATTAGGCACCTGAGAGATTGTGTTAATTTTTTATTTCTACTGTAACAAATCACCATAAATGTAATCACTTGAAACAACAAAAATGTATCTCTTACAGTCCTGTGTATCAGAAGTCTGACATAGGTCTTCCAGAGTTAAGATCAAATTGTTAGCAAGGTGCAGTCCTGTTTGGAGGATGCAGGGGAGAATCACTTTCCGTGCTTTTCCCAGCCTGTAGAGGCCACAAGCATTCCCCGGTTCATGGCCCCCTCCTCTCTCTTCAAAGCCAGTAACAATAAACAAACTCTGCCATCTCTCTGGTTTTTTCTTCTGCCTCTTTCTTCCATATTTAAGGAATCTTGTCATTACATTTGGGATACCCCTATAACTCAGGATAATCTCCGTATTTTAAGGTCTGCTGCCAGGCATAGTGGTTTACCCTGTAATCTCAGCAACTTGAGAGACTAAGGGAGGAGGATCACTTGAGGCCAGGAGTTCAAGATCAGCCTGGACCACATAGCAAGACCCCACCTCTAAAAAAATAAGAAAAAAAAAATCCAGGCATGGTAACACATGCCTGTAGTCCCAAATACTCGGAGTCTGAGGCAGGAGGATTGATTGAGCCCAGGAATTCAAGACTGCAGTGAGCTACGATGGTGCCACCGCACTCCAACCTGGGTGATAGAATGAAAAACCCTGTCTCAAAAAAAAAAAAAAAAAAAAAAGTCTGATGATTAGCAACCTTAATTCCCCTTTGCCATGTGAACTAGCATATTCACAGGTTCAGGAATTAAGACATGAACCTCTAGGATTGACGGGCAGGACCTCCAGGGGCTTATTTTGGCAATGACAACAATGAAATTAAATGAAACACAAATCTTGTTCTCATGGCTCTAACAATCAAGTAAAGGAAATGTGATTCATTCCACAATAATAATAGCTGCTAACAGTTACTGAGTGCTTACTAAATGCCAGCATCTGTTCTGAGCAGTTCATATATTCACCCAGGGTTGGCAACCACTGCCCGCCACCCATTTTTGTAAATAAAATTTTATTGGAACATGGCCATACCCATTCACCTATGCACTGTCTATGGTTGCTTTTGTATTACAACAGCAGAATTGAGTAGTTGCTGCAGAGATCATGTGGCCTACAAGCTTAAAATATTCACTATGTGGCCCTTTACAGAAAAAAAAAAAGTTTGCCAAACTCATGACACGTATTAGCTCATTTAATAATCTGTGAGGTCAGTACTCTTATCATCCCCATTTCACATATAAAAAACCTGAAGCACAGAGAGGTAAAGTGACTTGCCTCATATCACACAGCTCATAAGAAACAGAACCAGAATTTGGATGCCTTTTCAGAGCTTGAAAAAAAAATAACCATGAACTAAAGCCCCACAAATATG
Organism: Eulemur rufifrons; assembly: GCF_041146395.1. Classification (NCBI taxonomy): domain Eukaryota; kingdom Metazoa; phylum Chordata; class Mammalia; order Primates; family Lemuridae; genus Eulemur; species Eulemur rufifrons. The sequence continues at coordinate 62,089,817 of NC_091010.1, read as the reverse complement.
TACCAGTGCAGAGGCAACAAAGCAAACAGAATACAGTTTGGAGGAAATTAATGGGCTGATCATTTATTAATATCAGGCTCCATCTATATGCTATGCACAGTGGACCCCATCTCATTAGAATCCTACATGGGTAATATTATCCTTGTTTCAGAGATGTGGAAACTGAGGCTTAAAGTCCCACAGCTGGTAATGGCAGAGCAGGATTCAGACCCAGATTCTGATCCCAGAATGTCTCCTCCCCCCGGCACCATTCGAGCAAGATGGCACTTCTGGCACAAGAAGTCAAGGAAGGCTGCCTGGCTGGTATGTCTGAGTTGGACTTTGAAGAATGAATGGGATTTTGAGGTATAAAGATGGGAGCGGAGAATGGGGTCCCCCAGGGGAAAGAACAGCACGAAATAAATCTTGGAGGTGAAAAAGAACATTCGGCATGTTTGGCGAATGGTCAGGGGGCTGTTTTGGCTGGTTAGAGTTCAGAACTTAACCAAGGGAGCAGCGGGAGGTTGGATTAAAGAGATGAGAAAGCCTAATTAGTAGGATCTCCAATGCCAGGCTAATTGATTTCATTGCTCAAGAAGAAAAGACATTCAAGTTGGAGTTTACTTGTCAAAGTCTGGGAAAAGATATCTAACGTGCAGTAGAAGAAATGGAAAGAGTGGAAAATTGGGACTTTGTTAAAGAAGAATCACAGAATGGCCAAATGAAACAAAAGGGCATAGAAAACAGGGTCACACAAGAGCTGGCGGCTGACGGAACAGGGATCAGTGACGCCACGGATGGAAATAAGATGACGGGAGAAAAAGCCTGTCATGGTGAGTAGATGATGGATAAATAGTTATTTTGGGTTTAGTTCTGCTGGGTGCAGTATCCCAGCATCACTCCCGGGTAGATGTATCTAGCAGACAGCCGGAAATCCAGAAAGAGAGCTCAAGGGACGTCTCTGGGTCAGAAAGAGAGGTCTGTGTGAGCAGGTGATGACTGACACTGGAACTGGGCGACATCTCTGCTGCAACACGATTCTCTGTGATCTTTGCAAAGGCACACGGATTCTGTGGGTCCTTGCCAGTGTTATCTTTGAGCCCAGGAGTGGGGACCACTGCCTCACGTGTTCATAACATTTTATACAAAGGCCAAGCCACTTACCCAAGATCCCAGTAACGTCCAGGTGGACTTGTGGAGTGAAATCCAGGGCCCCCCTCCAGGGCCCCTTTCTCTCTATTCCAATATTGCAATACTCTCTATTGCAATACTCACCCTCGGCTCTAGCCCTGGCCCCTGGGAGCAAAGTTCAGTCCTTGCAATCAGTGGATTCACGTCCAGACCCAAATACATTCTACATGGAATCCGGGCAGTTTGCCTTTTTCTACACCAAATCTTTTACTTTTTGTTGATTATAAAGGTTGCCCTGCTCACATAGGGTGATCATTCTATAAATGGATTATGGATTTTTGTTTAAGTTGTTACGAATGTGTTCTGCATGCTTCACTTGCACCAATGTGCCTTTAAATGTCATCTCAGCCTGTCCTAGTGAGACTCATATAATGTAAGGGTAGATATGTGATCATTCCAATTTCACAAATGAAAATAACCTGAAGCCCAGAGTTCATATGTGGCGGGCTCCCCAATGTCACCTAGTGTCCTGTTTTTTTCCCCAGAACCATCATTTCCAAATCAGCTTTCGAGGGTCAGTAAGGTAGGCTGGGCATGTGAGTCCTGATAGAATAATTGTGTTTCTAAGACAATAGGTAGACCATAATCGGTCATGTACTATTCTTCCAATAAAGGTGTTTTTCAAACAACAGAACCACAAAATTCTAAAGGAAAGATATCAGTCTAGCATTGATCAGCTTGCAAGCTATCCTCTGTTGCCTTCAATTTAACAAGAACAAAAGTTTTGCCCCGAATGCAAGATTTTGTGTTTGTATTCCTTTGGGTTCTTTTAGGAAATGTCCTTCATCTACACTAGTAACAAGAACATATGTTCTAAATAATTCCCACGTGGACTACTGATCAGAAACAGCTAACCAGCATAATCACACGACAGTGCCATCAAACACACTGACTTAGGAAAAAAAAAAACTTTAAGGGGGAAAATAAATTTCAAAGGAAATTCCGTTACACTCAAGCAAGAAGAAAGATTTGTGAATTCAAGCCTCTGCATTTAATCAATGACTTGTGTGCCCTAAAAATGAACCAGCTCATTTCTGCCTCATTTCACAAAATTAAGCAGAAGGAAGTATATTAAGTTTTCTGATGACCAAAGTGTGCAGGATGAGGAAACAGGAATGTACTCATTCATTATGGGCCCAGCAATCACCTGGCACAATTCCTAATCAGAGTAATAATCTAGGCAGATTATTAGTAATCTAACCGGGTTAGACCAAATGAATTGGAGTGGGAGATCAGATTTCTAACAGTGTGACTGTTAATTCTATGTGTCAGTTTGACTGGGCCTAGGGGTGCCCAGATTAACATTATTTCTGGATGCGTTTGGAGGAGTGTTTCCAGAGTTGATTAGCATTTGAGTCAGTGTACTCAGTAAGGTAGATCTTGCTCCCCAATATGGGTGGGCATCATGCAATTTGTTGAGGGCCTAAATAGAACAAAAGGCAGAGAAAGGAGGGATGCATCCCTTTTGCTTCTGCCTGACTGCTTGAAATGGGACATTGGTCTTTTGCCCTTAGACTGGACTAACTCCATCAACTGCCCTAGTTCTCAGGCTTTTGGACTTGGACTTAGACTTAGAATTACACCACCAACTTTCCTGGGTCTGTAGTTTGTAGACAGCAGATCACGGGACTTCTCAGCCTCAATAATCACATAAACCTATCCCACTAATACATCTCTTCATATCCTATTGATTCTGTTTCTTAGGAAAATCCTGACTAATACAGTCAAGGTGGCCCAAAGATGAAAGTGTCTTCCTTGGGAGCTGGAAGTGTCCCTCTCACTGGAGGTGTCTGGGCTCTAAGGATTTTTCAAAACTTAGAGGGAAGCTGGACCAGGTGACTTTGGAGATGCTCACATCATTGACCCTCTCTGACTCTAAGGAGAAAAGGGTCCTAAGTGAGTGGCTCTAAAAATTATTTACTGTGCTTGGCCCTGGCAATAGAGTATTGTTCTCATGGAGATGAGGCAAATAATGAATAGGATAAATCTATGTATTGGTAAGTATTATAACTAAATAAGACAGGGTGATGGGACAGCCACAGTGAGAGGTTAAATGTGAGAAAAAGTGAGTTTCTGGAGGGTGGAAGCCAGAAAAGGAAGGGCAAGTTTAAGGCTTTGAGTGGGAACAGGATAAAAGTATTTGTAAGCAGGACAGGGTGGACAGAGTGCAGGGAGAATGAGATGAGCTGCCTCTCCCTGGGCTGCCATTCTGGGTGCCACATTGGTCCCTTTTGATGACAACCTGATTGTCACAGGTTCTGACCCAAGTGCCTTGAATTCTAACCCCCTCAGTTCTGAAGCTCTGGAATCCCCTCACCATGTTTGAGGTTGCTGCGTTTCGTGTTTTGTGTTTTGTTTTTTGAGACAGGGTCTTGCTCTGTCACCCTAGTGGCAGGATCACAGCTCACTGAAACCTCAAACTCCTGGCCTCCAGCAATCCTCCTGCCTCAGCCCCACAAAGTGCTAGAATTATAGGCATGAACCACCACACCTGGCCAAGGTCTCTGTACATGGGGTCAGGATAGGAGGAGAAATCACTGCCAAGGGATGTCCAAAGATGCCCAAGTCACCCTGCTCCTGCCCACCAAAAACATTTTCCCCAGAATGAAGGGAAGAATGACTGTGCTGGCAAACCATTTGCTCTTCATTTAATATAGCAAGGAACGTAAGTCTTCACACCTGCACAAGAACTATCCTCATAATGCTACGATTAGTTCATAGACACAGTAGTGCTGGACCTTTCGGGTCCATGAAACCCCTTGCAGACAGGCAATAGCAGAAGTTGACTATGCATTCAGACAGGTTTGGTTTTGAATGCTGACCTTGAAAGCTGTTTGGCCTTGGCCAAGTCACTCCACCTGCCTGAGCTTTGATTTCCTCTTCTGTAAAGTGGGGATAGTAGCAGCTGCTCTCAGTTTGTCGCATGGATTGGAGGACACATGGCAACACTCAGCACGGCACCAGCCACAGTGTAGCAGCTCAGCAAAAGCTGCTTCCCTTTCTCCCAGGGGGATCACTGGCAGTTCTTCGATGTCAACATGTTCTTTTCCACTTTCTGGAGAATTTTTGAATTCTACAGGTGAAAGTAGAATTTTTTAATTCTACAAGTGAAAGTGAAGAGAGACACCTTGATATTGTTTCACAAAAGAAGGTTGGAAAGTAATTAACTCAAAGAGTCAATCATGCTCAACAGAATGCTGGGCACAAAGGGGATTTGCTGCTGCCGGGCCCTGGTGTTGACGGCAACATAGATGCAAGACCTCAGGCCACAGTAAGCCACCCTGAGAGTGTCTTATATTTTGATCCACTAATCAAGAAACTTACATCTAAGATATAAGCAGCACTTTTGTCACGAGGACACAGCCATTCCCAATGGCACTGTTGGCCCACTTCAAATTATGCCTACTCTCCAATTCCCGCTCTTCTTGGAACCCTTGAGAATCCTTACAGCTCCTTCACTCGGAATTTGAGGCAGATTTGTGTAATCGGATCCGCACATTGCCTGGTAAGAAGGTAAGAATGCTAGACTAGAAGACAGGAGGACACCAGGACTTTTCCCCATCGCAAAACTAAGCTGCATTTGCTTCCTTTGTAGAAATCAAACAGCCACAAGCCAAACCACATTGGCACTAGTAGAAAGACTTAATAACTCAATTTTTATTTCTAGACAATGGTGTTAATTAGGCTAGAAAAACATCTCCTGCCAGTCCCTGCATTTTCCCAGTGTGGGTCTTGACCAGGTAGGAGCCATCAGCCCCTTGCTATGACCTGCAGTCAATGTTGAATTAAATCACAGAGGAGCAGCTCCAGCAGAATGTCCTTTAAACAAAAACATCAAATTAATGTTAAACAATGGAGGAAAGAAATTGCTGGCAGAGATTGCAATCCCAAGCCGCGTACTTGTTCTGCTGCAAAATGAATGTTAGAAAGCACATGAATTTTAAAATCCAAGTGAAATTAGTGTCTTGCACAATGAAACACAAAGGAATTCCTCATGGATAAATCAAGTAAATGACAGTATATTTCCTTGCAAAATAAGGAAATTGCCCATCTTATCACATTCAAAATCATATGCTTCCAAAAGTTAAGTTATTGCGTTTCATAAACTGTCCAGGCATTTTATGTTGTTTTCTGCCTTGTTTTCCAAAATTAACTGTAACAAAATTATATCTATCCAAAGTATTGAACTTAGTAAACAGCTTTTAAAATCTCAATTGATTTTCTCATAATCTTTCCTCTAGTTCTATTGTACCGTAAAAGTGTATGATCCTTACACTCTAATTGGGTTGTATTGGATGCTCTAAATGGTATCAAATCCCACACAAAGGTGTCTTCTCTTGGTGTTTTTCTACTTCCTATAACCATATACTCATAAAGCACATCTGGGGACAAAAAATTATGGCTTCTTTTAGTACAAAGAATGTGTTCTTCTTCTCTTATAGATCTTGATTCACTTTACAAAGAACATCCTGTTAGTCCTTCAGTGCAAATGAGCTAAAAAAATTTTTAAAAATAAAAACATCCTTGTAATCCTAGCTCTCTGGGAGGCCGAGGTGGGCGGATCGTTTGAGCTCAGGAGTTCGAGACCAGCCTGAGCAAGAGCGAGACCCCATCTCTACTAAAAATAGAAAGAAATTATATGGACAGCTAAAAATATATATAGAAAAAATTAGCCGGGCATGGTGGTGCATGCCTGTAGTCCCAACTACTCGGGAGGCTGAGACAGGAGGATCCCTTGAGCTCAGGAGTTTGAGGTTGCTGTGAGCTAGGCTGACGCCATGGCACTCACTCTAGCCTGGGCAACAAAGTGAGACTCTGTCTCAAAAAAAATAAATAAATAAAAATAAAAAAAAAATAAAAAAATAAAAACATCCTGAGATCACATTCCATTGGCCCATGAACATTTTAGTAATTAATGTCTTATTTGTTCAGATTTTTCAAAATGCTATTGCTTTTGGCAAGTTATGGAGCAAAGTTAATAAACAAAATCTATAAAATTATAAATATAAAAAGAAAAGACTATTGAGTGTCTGTGTATAAAAAGAGGCCAAATTTAAAAGTTAATTGCAAGAAATATTTGGGCAAGCAAAAAGAGATGAAAGATGTATAGGGAAAAAAGATGAGGGAGACAAATAAAATTCAGGGAAATGATAGAATAAATCGAAATTTTCTAGGTGAAAGATTCAACTGTAAATCTTAAGAAAACAAAAACTGGCATATTTGGTTTTTCCAAAAAAAAGTTAATATACTGCAAATGCTGAGACTTCTTATAAGTAGTTATTTTCTTTAGCTTCAATTTTTTTTTTTGTCTGTAAAATAGGAAGGGGCATCAATCCTTGCCCACCCTATTTTTAAAGACCTGTGAAAACTGTAAAATTAAAATACACAGGAAGGTGGCGAAAATGATCCTTGTAATAGATTGGAGTTGGAGACATCAGTATGAACTTATGTTTAGCTTAATATAGATACAGTTGCATATATAAATATTTATAGATACACTGTTAGTATACACAAAAATATCTCCCTGTCTGTCAGCTGAGAGGGCCTGGAAGCAATGACATTCCAGTAGCGGGAAAACACCTACCTTCTAGATCTCTCTTTCTAATACTGTTCTCTAATAAGAGGAGCCAGGGATTCTTGGATAAAGGGCTGATGCCAGGAAATACACAAGATGAGCCAGGAGCGTCTTATAGTGTCAGAAAGTAGGAATGTGCTAAAAAATACTTTTTAAAGTAAACCAGAATGATGAGGTTATGTCAAAGAGACACAGAAGCCAACTAAAAGAGCTCCCAATGGCCAGAGCCAGAGCAACATGAGCAACAAAATAAAGTATTATATCATAATCAAAGTTTAAAATAAATATAGTAAATGTGGTGGCTCACACTTGTAATCCCAGGGATTTGGGAGGCCAAAGTGGGAGGATCACTTGAGGCCAGGACTTTGAGACCATCCTGGGCAACACAGAGAAACCACGTCTCTATTAAAAAAAAAAAAAAAAAATTAGCTGGGCATGGTGGCATGCACCTGTAGTCCCAGCCACTTGGGAGGCTGAGGCAGGAAGACCTCTTGAACCCAGAAGTTCAAGGCTGCAGTAAACTATCATCTTGCCACCGCACTCCAGCCTGGGCAACAGAGGGAGACCCCCATCTCTAAAAAATAAATAAATAAATAAATATCCATAAGCCCACACTGATATGAATAAATAAATGGGAGAAAGGAGACAAACCTCCTGTGCAGAATTCCAAATGATTTATGCAGATATGCTCCCTTCAAAAAGTGGAGCAAATTCCCTACTCCTTAAGTTGGAACAGCTTACAGCAACTGCCTTCTAAAGAGCACAGTATGGAAAGGGGACAAAAGAGTAGCTTTACAATGGAGAAACTTGACACCACCTCAGCCAGGTAACCAAGGTTAGCATCCACAGCCTCGTCATGTTGAGAGATTGCACCTTTGATATGATGCGATGAAAATGGCACCTCTGCAGTCTTCCTCTTCTGCCCTCCCCCAAAAAAACACACAGTAACCCCAACCTGGTCGTGAGAAAAACAGTAGACAAATCTCAGTTGAGGAACATTCTACAAAATACCTGACCAGTACTCTTCAAAACTGTCAAGGCCATCAAAAACAAGGAGACTCTGAGAAACGGCTACAGCCAGGAGTCATCTGTGGGGACATGACAAGTAAATGTAGTGTGAGCCAATTTAGCTTCTGCTAAGGAAGTGGATTTTACAAAGGAGTCCAGAATAGTTATTGCATATCCAGTCTTATATTACCCTCTTTTCATTTTTAAGGTAAGATCCATTAATAAATAATATTAGGTCAGAATTCAGCACTAGAGTGTCCAAAAAATCTCTTTTGGGCACAGACATTTCTCAAACTATAGAAACGCAAACATTTGACTTTTGCTTTGTTGGCTAAAGTTAATAGAGTTGCTGTATGCCAGACAATGCAAAAAAAAGAAAGTAGCAGTATTTTATAAATAGTCAGCTGCTAAACAGAAAGATAATGTTTTCAGTGAGTGAGAGGGATGGTACCATCAAATTTGAAGGTTATCTTAGTCCAAGACCTGAAGATGCTTTGGTTAATTTAGCCAAGGTTGCAGCTGTTCTTAGGCACACTAGCCCCAGCCACTAGGCCAAAGATTGGCCGTAACAGAAAATGAGAATTTTATGCCTGCCATATGGTTGAGCTTTTCCCCCTACAATATAGCCTAACATTTCGTGTACATGTGATAAGAAAGATTTATGATAATATGAGAAAAATCAATCTAGTCTCCTGGGACTCTATTCGATTTTCTGCCTAAATTGTGGAGACTTTGCCCATAAGAATGCTGAGACCACAGCTAATTCCTCAGTTATTTCTCAAATCCTACATAATGTGTATATTCTATTGTCTAGATCAGCTGTGATCTAATCATGTGTAGGAAAATCTTAAGACACTTCTAAAAAGAAGCTTCCTTCAGGACATTCTATCTGTCATTTTTAGGTGGCAAAGTAGATTTAGTTTTAAATTGTAGGGGCTGTGTCCCTGCGAGGAAAGAAGTATTCTGTTGAATTCTGATCCCCAAATCACAGTTGGGACACAGGACTGGGACTCAAGATTGTTAGAAATTCCCACTACTGGTTTTAGTAAATCAAGGCAAACAGTTTATTTCCTGTCTTTCTACAACTTACTGCTAACCTTCCATTTGCCTTTTAAAATGCAGCTCATATTCTGGCACAAGGAGACGTTTCACTTTAACATAAAGCTACTCTCGATTGCCTTCTTTTGGGGGCCACTGCCCATCAATTTTCATGGCCTCTTGCTTTTCAGATCACTTTAACATTTTACTCTGGGGGATTTGATGTTCTAATGCAGTGAGTAGGCTTCATGGTAGATAAAACTAGTGGTAGCTATATTAACTAGAAAGCTATATTTTTATCTATTTATATTTCTAGACAACTCCCCTTGAAAGTTTAGAGGACGGAGAGAAAATTGTGGGTGCTAATGTTTCTCTTGGGTGACACCATTGGACGGGTTTTGGACGTTTGAGGTTTTGTTTCCTTGCTAATAAGGACCACAGGTGCATGGCCCCGCTGCTTGCAAGTATTTACAGGTATCTTCATGCACAGGCTTTTGGTCCTGTTTTTGTCCTTCTTTATTTCAAGGGTCAATTGTCATATCTGGAGATCTAGAAGTTTGTTTTCATTTCTAGCTTATTTACTTTCTAAGATAGCCTGCCATATGTAGGAGATCCTTTAAATTGGCACTTTTCCATTCCAATTTATTTACTTATAACTAAATCCTCTACTTCAGGTCTAAACCTATTGACAAAGAGAGGACGAGGCTCCCTTTACTTAGGCTGCTAGATCTAGTGTGAACACTGCTTAAATTTTCCTGGAGTCTGCTTTTTAAATCACCTCTGTATTCTTTATTTTGTTTGCAATTTTGAATCTTTCTCCAAACTCCTCTATGGAAATGGTTTCTGCAATGGCCTAATGAAATACACTATTTTTCTTCCCTTTTCAAGGCCATTATTAAATTATGCAGAGCTGGGTTATTTAAATTATCTGTCTTTCCTACCCTATGCTTTTAACCATCTGAGGGGCTAACAATCAAATGAACTAATTGATAGAGATTTGGTAGTCCAGAACAATTAGTATCTATTATAGTAAAATGTCAAATTCTACAGTAGATTTCTGTCTGTCTCACTAAGGTTTAAAAATCCCTAATTATAGCCCTTAACTCAGCTCTAGAGTAAATTCAGTAAATACATGTCAGTCTTTTGGTCTAGCAATTTTATAATAGGATGGTTCTTTTCTTGAGAAAACGCTGAAGAAAGGATAACTCATTTTGGGGGTCAGAGGAAGGAATGAAAGGAAGAGAAGGAAGGTAAAGTGGATGGAGAAGATGTCACAGAGAGAAGGAGATGTGAGGAGGGTGGGTTTGGAAGGTGGGAACAGAAGTGAACTGGATCTTTTTTGAGAGAATATAATAACTTTGACACCAGCACTGTGTTTTGCCAGCTCCTGGGCTTATCGGTTTTAAAAAACTTGACCATTGCATTTTTAAATGTTATCATTTCCTGATTTTTCTAGACTCCTTCTTAAATGTATTAGTTTTGACAGGTCAAAAGTTTCTCCCAATGGGCCGGGCGCGGTGGCTCACGCCTGTAATCCTAGCACTCTGGGAGGCCGAGGCGGGTGGATTGCTCAAGGTCAAGAGTTCGAGACCAGCCTGAGCGAGACCCCGTCTCTACTAAAAATAGAAAGACATTATATGGACACCTAAAAATCTATATAGAAAAAATTAGCCGGGCATAGTGGCGCATGCCTGTAGTCCCAGCTACTCGGGAGGCTGAGGCAGTAGGATCGCTTAAGCCCAGGAGTTTGAGGTTGCTGTGAGCTAAGCTGACGCCACGGCACTCACTCTAGCCTGGGCAACAAAGTGAGACTCTGTCTCAACAAAAAAAAAAAAAAAAAGTTTCTCCCAATGGACATTGTTATTCTCAATCAAAAATACGTTTGCCATTTACCAAGTTAAGATTACAACACAACTTCGTGTGTAATAGAAAATAGCTGTTTTTCAGGGGAGTGAACTTTGACATAGACCAACAAGAGGCCTATGAAAGGCTCATGCAGTCAACTACCAGACAATTATTGACCCCAGAAGATTAATTAAACAAAACAATCAACTGACTCGACAGAGGGTCTTTATGAAGATTTTGAAGGAGCTCCTCCACAAAGTTTGACCAATCACCTTTATGTGAATTGGCCACCAATCTATTAATAACAGACCTCTAATCATCAGTCTTCCAGGTGGGTTTGGGTTGGACGGGATGTGTATTTGGCCTGTGCCTACACCATTCCCTGTGGAGCACTTCCCTGTATATTCAACAGACACAAGACAATGCAGGTGATTACAAAAACACATTTGACATCTCTGTACAAATAGTCGAACAATTGCATAAGCAAAGCAATCAGCAGAGAATAAGCAGATTAATGGCAAAAATATTTAGCAATAGTGCAACTACAAACCAAAGCCTCTAATGATTTTACACATATACTTTAGTCTGACTTTTTTAAACAAAGTATGTGCCTAGAAACCAAAAGGTCTAATTACCTTATATGTTATTATAGGTCTAATGACTTCAGATAAATCCCAAGATACAAATCATAGAATATCAAAATAAATTCAGCAACCAAGCTTCACTGAAATAAGTCAGAGATTGTTAGGTGACAAAGGATAACAAAATAAATTCAGTAATAAGAACTCACTGAAACAAGATAAAGCTCACATCGCTCTTGAGATAGACTTACCTGTCAACAAATACAAAGGACAAGTAATGTCTCGGCACAAGTGACCCAATGACTATGTCTGTTAGCCCAAGGAACCCACAAAATGCTGCCAAGCAGGGGTCTTCAAAAAGATTTTGGTGGAATCTCTGAAAGGATGTCAAAGGATAAGACCAACACTCAATACCTGAAACTAAAATACTGAACTTATGACCTACTTAAGTAACAAAGAGCTATGCGAGTTATAGGCGATTTCACCAAACGAAGAGACCAAGAGACTTCACTGAGCAGAGCTAATTGCTGACTTTCTACAGAGTTCAGGGGAAGGGGCAGGAGTGGGACGACAGCCTTAGAAATGCCCTTTGTGCTGGCTGCAGACACAGGAGCCGACTGGCATCAGAAATGTGCTCACTGGAGTAAGCCCGCTGCCGACTGACTGACTGTCAAAGCCTAAGATTGCCATTGATCGGCTGGCTTCAGAGATACGCTCACTGAAGCAAGTTGTCACTGACAGATTTAAAGCCAATTCTGGTGTTTGCTGCTTACCATGGCTCCAAAATGGTGAGTATTTTCTTGAGAGTGTGGGGACTTTTCCTTCCCAATCTCTGACACAACCTCTTGATTGAGACTCACAAAGAATTAAAGGGAAATAACATCACTAACTCCAGATAGATCCACCCATCTCGTCCCCTTGCCTCTGTGACTGTCACTATTTCCAAAGAAAACGCAGTAGACCAGGCTGGGCTTGCTTCACCGCTGCCTGTGATGGTCGGGTGGTTGCAGATTGACTAATAACTTTTCTGCTTTTTACTATAGCCCCAGGCACAAATGATGATCAAATGGGTAGTTTTTGTTTCTAGATTCATTCTTTTGTTTTCCTTTTTCAAAGGAAAAGTTTTTAACCTTTCCAGTCCTCTTGCACTTCTGCTGCTCTCTTTGGCTTCTTCCTAGCGGTGGTTAGTGCCTCTGCATTTTGGGGGCAAATAATGAATATACAAGTTAACAAATTCTGCTGATACCAATATGCCCAGCTTTTCAAAACAGGGATTTGCTGGAGAGGACACAGGATATATCCAGGCAAAATATCTAAGTGTGCACAGCTACACGTCTTCAATGCCAGGGGAGTCATAGAGACGTCAAGTACAAAAAGAGTTCAGAGCGGGGAGCAACACTGTGCCCCAGGTGACCAGGTGAGGCTTCACAGACAAGAGGAGACTGGATCTGGTTCTAAAATCCTGTTAGTATTTTAGCAGGCAGAGAGGAGGAAGCATTAAACATGGACGACAGAACATTGCGAGGAGTCAAAATGGGAATTTATTTCTTGTATTTAAAGATAATGAGGAAGAGCTCTGCTTCTAGGTACTAAGGAGAGAGTTGCAGAGATCATTACCCTTTAACAACCAAACAATATGAATAAGCTATAAATGCATGTGAACCAAACTTTAATTCTAGAATATAGCCTTTATTCAGAGGAGAGAAGAGACCTACAGCCGCTGTCCTTCCTGGCTGAGCAACAAGGGGAGGATAAATCCTCCAAGGGTGAGAGTAAAGAGGAGCCAGCCAAACTTGAAGAAACTTCTAAAGGTCGCGTGTGAACTGGAATGACAGATTAGAATCCCGGAAGCCCCAACCCCAGAGCAGGTCTTGTGCCCACTAGCCCAGTCTCTGCACAGGTCTTCCCTGCCTGCTGCAGGCACTACACTGAACGCTGGAGGCAGAGCAGAGCTGAGAGATTTCCCTTGAGGCACACAGGACCTCCTCCAAGTGCCAGGCAGCCAATCTCTGCAAGGCACGGGACCTCCTCCCAGTGCCAGGCAGCCAATCTCTGCAAGGCAGGGGACCTCCTCCCAGTGCCAGGCAGCCAATTTCTGCAAGGCAGGGGACCTCCTCCCAGTGCCAGGCAGCCAATCTCTGCAAGGCAGGGGACCTCCCGTCCCAGTGCAAGGCAGCCAATCTCTGCAAGGCAGGGGGACAAGCAGAGTGGCTGAGAAACAGCAGTCCAAGGCACTACCGGCTCTCAGCTGCCAAGAAAACCTCCCTACAGCATCCCAGACAGCAGAGAGAATTCCCCCTAGATAAAAAAAAAAAAAAAAATGCCTAGGGCAGGACTGGGGAAGAAAGGGAGCTATCTGGGAACCCAAAAAGCTCGGAGTGGACTGCAAAACAGACAGATCTCCTACCACGAGGAAAAGAGGCAGCCCAGCTGTATTAAACAGAGAGAGCTCTGGATCCCAGCAGTGGTCAGATTCCATGCCCCACAGAAGAGAATGCCCCGATCCTGCTGTCAAAACATTTGAAGCAAGTGGTGACCAGAACGAGAGCTGTAACAAAGTCCAGTCCTAGCTCAGCGACAGATAGGATTGACTCAACCACCCCACTTGAGCAGCCTGAAACGAAAAAAGGACAGGCCCATTTCTGGAAGTAAGCTTCTTTACTTCGGCCTCTACTGTTCTTTTATACAAAATGTCCAGCATGCATCAAATATTATAAGGCACACAAAGAAATAAAAAAAAATGTGATCCATGGACTAGAAAGGAAATAGTCAATAGAAGCAGACACAAAAATAGCCCAGCGTTTGAAATTATCAGGCATGAACTTTAAAATAACTATGATATAAATGCTCAAAAATCTAGTGGAAAAGATAGACAACTTGTTAAAGAGACAGGGAATCTCAGCAGATTTATGGAAACTAACAACCACAAGGAGACCAGTCAATTAAAACAGAGAAAATACATGCTCAAGGTTTTTGTCTTTTGTTATGTAGTGTTTTTCCCCTTTAACTTAGGTTGGCTTCTTTCTTTTATATGTTTAAAGCATAATTTTAAAAAGCAAACTTTGCTAGTAAGCCAAGGAAAATTATGTGTGCTAGATCTAAATTATCTTGGGATATAAATTAGAAAATTTTATAAATTTCCAAGTAAAAACATTTGGACCATAATCCATCCATATCTCAATTACTATAATAAAACAAAGATATGCCCAACACATAATCTCAGTAGATCTTTCTCCTTTATTATAACTTGCCTCCATTTATAAGGAATTGATGGCTCATTTCTGATCACATAAAGTATATCATAAATGTATTAATTCTTTAAATGATACATTGCAGTCACATAGTATCAACCTGGTTTGTTAAACCAACTCTTAAAACAGATGGGTTTATTATTATATGCAATTCATCCTCTACATCATTAATAACTAATAGGTAAAAAATGCTTTCCACTTTATTTTACTTTTTAGATAAATTAGGGGACAAGATGATCAACCATTGTCCTGGTTTTTATAAAATAAAATCATGACTTTGCAATAATTAAATTCATTGAGCATACCAAAGATTAATTAATTGGCACCATTAAGTGAATACTATGTTTTACTTCATTAACCTCCAAACTTACTGATGGTAATATTCCAGGCCTGTGATTCTTATGTCTTCCTTGCCTAAAGGCCTTGGAAAGTTTTATAGCGGATCAACCCCATGCTGATCATTCAGATTTTCCTTCCAGAATTCACAAAGATGGGCTACATTTCACTGTGCACATCCCCTTTACCCTTACCCCCCTTAAAAGGAATTGTTTATCATGTGAAAT
Source organism: Eulemur rufifrons (assembly GCF_041146395.1). Lineage (NCBI taxonomy): Eukaryota > Metazoa > Chordata > Mammalia > Primates > Lemuridae > Eulemur > Eulemur rufifrons. The sequence goes on along the minus strand of NC_091010.1, from coordinate 62,074,786 downwards.
AAACACACACCAAAAAAATGCAAAACCTTTTTTAGAGACCCAACTAACCTTAGTATTTTATTAATTGCTGTATTGAAACAATTTCCCCAATAAGTTGACAATTATACTCAGAAGGAAATGGAGGGGGGGGACCTAAAATATCTCAAATAATAAGTAAGCTCCCAAAAGAATGTGCAAGATCAAAATAATTTTACTACCCATGCCCAGACGTGTTAGTGTCATTAAATATCTTGTATGGTTCCTTCCTATTTCATGCTCCAAATCAGATCTCACTTCTCATTTTATTTCTCTGATGTACCCTGGAGCAAATCAGGGCAGCCGTGAGCTTAGAAAGCACTTAGCTCGCTGTGGAGACACTCCTGACGGCTTCCACTGGGTGCCCATCAGCAGCCCCTCCATGGTGGGAGAGAATGGGGGGAACAAGTCTCCAAACTCTTTCTTTCCCTACTGCCTGCCTTCCTGAGCTGCCACTTCACAAGAATATCAATGAAAGGAATTTCTCATGGGCTTCATGAAAACTGGATCAGATGGGAATCTCAGAAGTGCTCTAGAAAGGGCTTGGGATGGCAGTGGGGGAGAGGGAAGGAGGGACTTGCAGAGAGGAAGGAGCCAGGAACTAAGATGCAGAAAGCCAGACAAACAGGAAAGAAAATGGTCTGCTCCTTAAAATCAGATGAAAAAATTTTTTTGCAATTTAAATTATAGAGTGGCATCTTATTGGGAAGAGGGGGGTGTTTACATTTTTCCATTCCATTGCATTTTATTTAATGTCCATATTAGCCATGAAAACCGTGATCACGACATGCTTTTAAGACAGGGCTGAGCTGCGTTGTCAGCTATCAAGCGTCAAATATTTCTTCCTCCCTGCTCTCCACACCCAACGTTCACCAACATTCCATGTTTTATTTTTTCTGAGGAAGGGAAGAGGAGGACATCGCATATTAACAGTCTGACCGATCCTGAGTTTCATAAACCCTAAGAGAAGGACCCAAACTGTCCCTTTGTGTTCACACTTTTGTCATTGGGTCCCCCCTCCCATCTGCACCCTGCTCATTTTAAGACCCATTGGTTTGCCCCGGAGCAAGACAAATGGTCTTCCTCACCCTTCACCTCCGCTCCCCTCACTGGGGTAATCCCACAGCCGTCTTGAAGATTCTTCCTCAGTTCCAGACTTTGAAGGAAGGGTAGGGGGGTGAGGAAGGACAGGGAGAAGTAGACAGCGAATGAGTGCAGCCAGCAGTAGACTGGGCCTGAGGTCAGACCAGGTGCAGAGCTGTCTACCTTCTGCTTTTGCAGTCAAGAACTGGCGGGGGTGGTAGGAACTCAGAAGGCTAATGACGGCCTCAAAGCGTGAAAAATGACGGTGCTAGATGCTGGAAGATAATCTCTCAATCCCCCTCCAGCTCTGCCAGTCCAGCATTCTAGGACACTGCCCCTCTAGTTTGGCATTCAGAGTAGGGTTGCCAGACTTAGCAAATAAAGATACAGAATGCCCACTTAGACCCAAAGATAAACAGTGAACAAATTTTTAGTATAAGTATATTCTATGCAATATCTGGGATTTACTTATACTAAAAAAGTATTCATTATTTACCTGAAAATTTAACAGGGTATCCTGCATTTTATCTGGCAACTCTAATTTAGTGGATAATTCATAAATAATTATTAATATAGCCACCACTTACTGAGCACTGACTATGACTAGGCCCTGGGATTTACAAGAATCATCTCGTTTGATGCCTGTAGACTTACAAGAGAGGTAAAGACAGAGGCTTCTAGGAGTGAGGTGCTAAGAGCAGGATACAAGTTTCAGCCTGGCTAGCTGCAGGCTATTGTATTTATAGGAGATCATTTAGAAATTGTTACAATATTGAAAATGCATCAGATATCTTCAGATCAATATGCACAGAACTCTATTTTTCTTTGGGGAGAATTCAGAATCAGAGGTGAAAGGGAGAATTACTTTTCACTGCTTAGCTTTCACCTGTACTATTTGATCTTTTTTTAATAGCATATATGTGTAACCTATGTGATTTTTGGTAATTAAAATAAGTCTAAGCCCAAAATAAAGACTGTTGCAATAGGCAATTTTGGTAAATGGATTTTTATGAACCTTAGTGCTTTATCAGTAAGAGTGGCAACATTGTTACATTGAACATGTTGATTATATTTCCTTCTGTTGAGGATAACGTCTCTCTTCAGACCTATGCGCCCCGGTTACTCCCAGAGTGTTAAACACGGTCTGGCTTTTCCGTCCAAGGACACTACCCAGCTAATTAAGAAAACAATGCCCACACCCTCAGATGCTGGGTTTCCTGTGTTTCCCCTGAGCAGGGAGCGGCTTTCCCCTGGATGAATAACCTGTCCCAGGGAGAGCTCTGCTCCCCAGACTGCCTGGGAGGCAGAAGCAGGAAGCCTGCTCCCCAGTGCTCAGACTGGCCGGGCAGAGCCTTTGATCTGACCCTACTGACTCCAGGGGGTCTCATTAGTGGTTCCAAATGTCAGATGTCACTTTCCTCCCAGCCCTAAAGGCCATGATACAAAAACTGAGACCCAATGGACTCAGCTCTAAATTTTTAATAGTGAAAAGTCATTTCTGTGAAAATAGAATACTGTGATGACAAAGTTATTTTCTCCTAAGTGGACTTCAACCCATCATTCCTAGTTCTGCATGCACTGAAGAAATACTAGGGTTCTTTTTTTTTTTTTTAACTCCCCACTTGAGATCCATTCCTCACAATTTTTGCAAATTCTCACAATTCTTAAAAACAAGATTGTCAGCACTGCAAGAAAAGGCAGGTCAAGGGAAACAAGCATCCTTCAAGGCATTTAGGTAGATACTATTTGCAGCCAGCAGCGACCAGGTCTGCACACGCAGCACACGATTGGCATCCCCATTCCCACCCGCGCACGTGTCTCCTCCAGCACCAGGAATCCTCGGGCACTTGCAAGTGCCGGCCTCAGACAAGGTACCACAAGCAAGATTCCTCCACTCTCAGTTAGTAAAAATTAAATCCCACTGATAAAAAAAAAAAAATAAATAGTCAATGACTGCGAAAGCACCAAATAGCAAAAAAACAGAGAGCTTCTCCTGTGTATTATTTATAGTTTACAGTAGAGAGGATGCAGGAAAGAGAAAAGAAGGTTAGCTGTCTAAGGACAGCTGAAATCGTGCAAAAAATGTGGAGAAATATGGACCTGATTGCTCTGCATCAGCATCCAGGCCGATCTTACCACGTCAGAGGCACCATTTGGGAAACAGGAGACCCAGTTTCTCGCCTGCTGTGCCCCACTTCCCTGGGAAGGGCTAGGATCATGTAGGAGAAAGGAACCCATGTTCATATGTAAAATCATGACCCTCCCAAGTTGTCTGAACTCCTCACCCTGCGCTTTGGTTTTCCTAGCTCTTACCATCACCCAACACAATCCACATTTCTTTCTCCCCTACCTGCGTGTCCCACCGCATGGCAAGCACTGGGAGAGCAGAACCTTTGTTGTTTTCCTGGCAAAATCCCCAACTCCTGGAACAGCATCTGCCACATAGTAGCTCATCCATAAATGGGTGTTAGGTGAACGGATTCATCCTTTATCCGTTGAGCACGCGACAGACACAAGGGGATTTTGCTGAGTGATGTGTGTACAACCGGAGAACTGAAATACAGAATGTGGTCTGTGCATGCAACGAAACGCTCCTGGGCCATAAAAAGGGATGACGTGCTAACACATGCTGCAGCACAGATGGGCCTTGACGGCATTAGGCTAAGAGAAAGAATCACACACAGAAGGCCGCGCACTGTATGATTCCACTTAACTGAGTTGTTTAGAATAAGCAAGTCCATAAAGACAGAAGGTAGATTGGTGGTTGCCAGGGGCTGGGCGATTTGGGGGATGGTGGATGAGATAGCTAAAGGATCTAAGGTTTCTTTTGGGGCTGATGAACATGTTCTAAAATTGATCGTGTTAATGGTTTTACATCTCTGTGAATAGACTAAAAACCATTGATTATATGTTTTTAAATGGGTGAATTGTAAGGTATGTAAATTTACCTCCATAAAGCTGTTTTAGAAATAAGAAGTTCATGGCCGGGCGCGGTGGCTCACGCCTGTAATCCTAGCACTCTGGGAGGCCGAGGCGGGTGGATCGTTTGAGCTCAGGAGTTCAAGACCAGCCTGAGCAAGAGCAAGACCCCGTCTCTACTAAAAATAGAAAGAAATTATATGGACAACTAAAAATATATACAGAAAAAATTAGCCGGGCATGGTGGTGCATGCCTGTAGTCCCAGCTACTCGGGAGGCTGAGACAGGAGGATTGCTTGAGCCCAGGAGTTTGAGGTTGCTGTGAGCAAGGCTGATGCCACGGCACTCTAGCCTGGGCAACAGAGTGAGACGCTGTCTCAAAAAAAAAAAAAAAAAAAAAAAGAATAGAAATAAGAAGTTCGACCTCATCATCATACCAAAATCCATAATCCTGCCTGTCTTTGTTCATTGTTTCCCATCAAATTGCCTTTTCCAGGAAAAATGTACTAATAGAAATGCTAATAACAACATAGCTCTTCACCTATTCTCTTTTTTCTAAAGAAATCGTCTTGTTGCCCTGAGGCAAGTCGCTCTTTCCGACACCCTCCTTCTCCTCACCTGCTGGGAGAGGGACTAACCTAACCTCGCAAAGATGAGGAAGATGTGTCAGTACCTTACTGTAGCAGAAGGAAATGCAGACGGTAAGGGCAAAACGCATTACTCTTAGAAATCTAGACCCCCTTGGCCTAAGGCAGAGTTCTCATGTCAGCAGCAGAAAGTTTAGTTTGATTTCTAACCCACTGGGAGACCAACTGATAAAATACTGTTCACTGTCACGTTGCCAGCTAACTTTTCAAAAGCAGAAAAACAAAACCACCACATCTATTATTTTAGAAATATGCAAAGTGATTCTTCAGTTTAAACCTCTGCTGGATTTTCTAATTCCCTGCGCTCTTCCCTTCCTCCGTGACATTTGTAAATATCTGGCCCAGTTCCTAACAATCCACAATAGGGGCTCTGCGCCATCCCTTTTTTCTTACTTGCCTGTCCTCTATCTACAGACCTGGGCCACCCTCGTCCCTCAGAGAGGACAAGGCCCGAGAGTCCTAAGCACTCTGCACTCCCAGACAGTATCTTTGGGCTGAAAAGCAAAAAGCAGTGTGTTTACTCCTCATTAAGCTAAAGCTTCTGACTGTCCTCTGGGAACTACCAAGAATGAAAGTGGTTGCACAATGGAGATAAGAATTTCTGTAACAAGATCATTCAGCTTTACTGTCCAGCAGAAAGTCAGTCTTTAGTATTAATAGTAAAAAACTATTTTATTTTGTTTTCCTCCTTTTTTGAAGGAAAAAAAATAGCTTATTTCCTCTTTCTCCATAGACATGGGAAGTAATCAACAATGAAGAAGTTAGAGCAAGCATCAGCTCCAAAAGTTTCCCGTTGCTCACTGGTAGGGAGTACTCGGAACGACAGACTGCGTCAGACCTGAGGCTGTGGGATTGCAGCCTTCTAGTGTGAACATCCCTCGGTGCCAACCGTGGGCTCAGCTCCGTGCTGGGCACTGGAGACACCACATGCTTGGTCTCCATCCTGCTCCATTATGTTCATGAAAATGCTAAACTATGGTTTATGATGTGTTTATGGTACAGAATTACAGCAGTTTCCCAACCTCAGCACTACTGACACCCTGGGCCAGCCAATTCCTTGCTGCAGGGAGCTGTCCTGTGCATCGCAGGATGTTTGGCAGCATCCCTGGCTTCTACTCTGGTACGAGTCGAGAGTCAGGAATGCAGGGATTCCTCCTGTGGGTGGGAGATTGGGCTGGGAAACTGTTAAGCTTTCTATGCTCAGCAACATGTTTGGTATATTTCAAAGTAACTAGAGGAGAGGACTTGAAATGACACCAGCACGTAGAAATGATAAACACTCAGGGTAAAAAGGGACACCCCAAATATCCTGGCCTGATCATGACAGATTGCATGTAACAAACCCTCACATGTACCCCATAAACATGTAAAATATTATGTATCAATAAAAGAAAATAAAAGCTTTCTTCCAATTCCAACTTTGTTTCACGTGTCACTTCGCACCCCACACAAACCAAGCCTCATGCTACCACAGGCTGGGAGGAGCCGGCTCCAGATGCAGAGACGTCTCTGCCTAGGTGGAGAAAGAGGTGCTTTCCGAGGTGGGCCCAGAGGGGGTGGAGTGGATGGGGGAGAATTTCAGAGAAGCTCGTGTCCAGGAGCAGCCCCACTCCCCGCTGGCCGGTGCCCAGGGCCCCACAGCCCGGCCCTCACAAGAAGGAATGTCAGAACGTCATGTTCGATTTGACTCTCGGCACCTTGAATCTTTCCCTCACAACTGAAACGAAACGAGCTGAAGGAGGTGAGTCTGTGCATTAATCTGCAACTCACAAAGGAAATACAGAAGGAGCGAGGTAAGTGCCTGCTCTTCCCGGAACGCCTCCCAGGGCCGCAGGAGAGCCGCCTGCACACACGCTCAGCACACAAAGCCACGCGTCACATGAGAAGGGCCGTTTAATCCATTCCTAGGAACGTGCGAGAGATTGACATCCCCAATCTCCAGAGTAGTGAAATGAGGTGGTGAATGATAAGGGCGTAATTTAGTCAGCTCAGTGAATGAATAATCATCGCAAATGAAGCCACAGCACCAGGTAATTAAATTAATTTGTCTCAGAGACAAGACTCGCCAACTCTCCACTGACAAAGTTGCCGTTCTAGACTTGACTTTTACTCTTGGATCTTCTTTAGATGTTGAAATTACTTCTAAGCTTCCTGTTCTCGGCGGGTTCACTGGGAAAGGACATGGAGGGGGTGCAGAAACGCTGCCTTCTGCACCCCGTGCTGCCCGCCCCTCCAGGTCCGACGGGTGGGACGTAGAGACCATGACAGTCCCGTATTTTCATGCCAGCCCATTGACTCTTGGAATCTTCTTCTCTGAACTTCTGAGCTAAAATTATAACTGGTTTAAAGTTGGGGAGGGGACCAGGAATGAAGGCTACTTTCACGAATTAGAGCCTTAATGTTATTAATATACAGAGCGTGTTGGCAAATCCTCAAGGACCTACCTTATGTGGAGATCAGGACAAAACTAGAAGGGAAAAAGGGTCTCTTTTTTTTTTTTTTTTTTTTTTTTTGAGACAGAGTCTCACTCTGTTGCCCGGGCTAGAGTGAGTGCCGTGGCGTCAGCCTAGCTCACAGCAACCTCAGACTCCTGGGCTCAAGTGATCCTCCTGTCTCAGCCTCCCGAGTAGCTGGGACTACAGGCATGCGCCACCATGCCCGGCTAACTTTTTCTATATATATTTTTAGCTGTCCATATAATTTCTTTCTATTTTTAGTAGAGATGGGGTCTCGCTCTTGCTCAGGCTGGTCTCGAACTCCTGAGCTCAAACGATCCGCCCACCTCAGCCTCCCACAGTGCTAGGATTACAGGCGTGAGCCACCGCGCCCGGCCCGAAAAAGGGTCTCTTTAAATAATCATCTTTTTTTTTTTAAAGACCAGAGGCTCAAGAAGGCCATAGCTGGATTTTTTCCCTTGACCTGGAAAGAAAGGCACACTCGGTTAACCACAAAACATGCCTCTCTGAAAGTCATTGCCACTGACGGCCAGACCAACAACTTCAAGACACAAATGTCTTCTGGTGTGTGAGCCTTGGGACATTTGAGTCTGCTCACTGATGCCCTTCTCATATCCAAGGTCACTTTCACAAGACAAGACACTCAATATTCATCAAACTAATGATCGCTTATGAGCTATGGTATATTTTTGCAGCTCTGTGGAGATATTTGGCCTGAAAATTTGGCACTTAGAAATTGCTGATCCAATAAACAGACATTACGAACAACAGTTATCTTACAAGCTAATGTGTCCTAAGGTTTCAGGAACAGTTGGTCCAACCTTACTATTCAACCAAGAGTAACTACTCACTTTTCAGAGGTACATTAGCCCAATTTGGACACCGTGGAATGCCTGAAAAATAATTCTTGAGTATATTAGACAGTCTCCTGGATCTACCAAAGTGAGCTTATTCACAGGACATTATAGTGCCTGTTTTTGTCATTGCAATATGCCAGCCAGATTTTTAAATGACATTGTAAAAATAGGAGGCATTTTTAAAGGGAAAGAAAAAATACTTCCCCAAAGGGCATTTTCAACTCTTCATCACCTTCAGTCCAGCTTCTCACACTACCACCCTCCTGAAAATGTGCTCTCCAAGGTTCGCACCCTGAGACCCCCAAACTCCAGCGCAGAACCTGCTCCCCACCGTCGGTCTCTCAGCACATGTGACAGATGCCCGTCCCGCTTGTTTAGGGACATGCTCTCCCGCCAGCTTTGGAGACAGTGCTCCCCGCTGGCCGGCGCTCTGCCTCCTTGCGCTCCTTTCCTCTTTGTGTTGTTCATGTGTTTCCCTGCCCAGCTTCCTAAAGGAAGACCTTCTCACCAGGCCTCTGACCTCGGACTTCTACCATTCTCTCTGGGCTCTCTCCCTCTTCACTCCCTAGTTTGCTCACACAGCCTCTACTCTTTCCTAAAAAGCCCATGACAGCTGTCCCCAAAGGCCCTTCAGCCCTTAAACTGGATCTGTGGGAGCTCAGCTCATCATCTTCCCTCCAAATGGCAGCTCGGGCTTCCTGATTTTTGCTCCACCCTGCACCCAGGGACCCAGGCACCCAGCCATGAAACCCGACAGCCCCCTTGGCCTTGGCTTCTCCCTTGAGTTCCCTTTTCCAGTACACCTGTCACAGCTGTCCCGTTCTGGCTAGTCCCACTGCCACTGCCCTGGTTCAGGCTATTGTGATCCCTAGCCTGGTCCTTTTCTTAGCTGGGCTTCCAGCTGTTCTCTCTAAGCCGTGCCTGAATGGCTGCATGCACAACTGGGAGGCCTGCCAAGCCAGGAGGGCTGCCCGCAGCGCGCAGGTTTACTCGGGGCTGCAAAACACCCCTCAAATGCCCCCCAAGGGCATCCACTGCCTACTGAATAAACTCTCTTCCCCTCTTCCCCCAGGATCCAAGAACCTCCAAAATGAAGACTTAAGCTCCCTTCCCAATTTTATCTCACACTATTCCCATAAAAAAATCTGCACTACAACATATTACAAAATGAACAGCTTAATCTTTGTTTACTTTTCCCTTAACATGCCTCCTGGACTTGCCTTTACACACACCATCCATCATCTGGGCTAGCGCAGCTGCTGCCCCCGTGGACTCTTGAAATCCCACACACCCTTCACAGCTCAGCACAAAGTGCTCACATCCCTGGAGTCTTCCCGCAATGCTAAGCTTCCCCATCCCTCGGGAGACATTACCTGGGAAACTGACGTGGCAGAGGGACCCCAGTTTGGACAGACCTCAGTGCAGGCTGGAGGCCACTCTGGAGAAAATGGTGGCAGTGGCTGGAGCCAAGAGGCAGAACTTGTGTTTTTTTTTTTTTTTTTTTCACTGAGATGCCACCACAGGCGGAACAGAGGGCAGGGCCTCGGCATTGGGGCCACCTCTGTGGGGTCAGGGTAGAAATCCATCCTGGGCCCATTGTCACCGCTGGCCATGTCTCTGCTCACCCAGTGACCAGTCTTCTCCTACAGACCTCCATGTGCCACCTCCTGCCTGGGACACCTCTGTCAGTGACTTGGCTTGTTTTTCCTGGTTAGCCCCAGCAGGGACCCAGGCCACAAATCTGAGGACGTTAATAGCTGGTCAGTAAAGAGCATGATTGTTCCTGTCTCCACAGAAGTCAGTTGATTTTCTGGAAACAGCCTTAGACTTTACGAATCAGCTCTGTTCCTGTGTTTTGCCATCATTCTCTGAGATAGGAATTTGTGTTTGTGTTTCCTCCCAAGTAAGAGTAAATGAGAGTTTTGTGCTGCCCTTCTGTTTATTATTGGGGTTGTTTGTTTTTTGAGACAGGGTCTCACTCTGTCACCTGGGCTAGAGTGCAGTGGTGTCATCATAGCTCACTGCAACCTCCAGTGCCTGGGCTCAAGTGATCCTCCTGCCTCAGCCTCCCAAGTAGCTGGGACTATAGGCATGCGCCACCACACCTGGCTGATGTTTATCCTTCTTTACACATTATTTCCTATGACCCTTCCCCGAGCCCCATCACACTGGGAGGGCAGGTGATAGCTCTATTTTACAGGTGAAGAAAGTGAGACTCACAGGAGTTAAGGAATCATCCCAGGGCCACACAGCCAAGTCTCCTAACTCCTGACCCAACCATGTCCACCACGACACGCCACCTCTCTCGTTCCTAAGTGCTGGTCTTGGGCACAGCTATAGATACGGACTCTAGGCTCGCTCTGCCCACAGCAAGCCCTTCCCATCTTGGGACCCCGGTAACCCAGACCTGCACAAACCTGCTCCTTTGTCCTAACTAGGACCTAACTCACCACAGTTTTCCAACTAGACCTTGCTTTTATTCTTCTGAATGTTGGCACTAGTATCAGAATGTCAGCCAAAAATGGTTTTAAAATTCTGCATTGAAAAATCGTTTCCTGGACAAGCACCAATTTCCAGGGAACAACCAGGATGGCACTACCAAAGGGCTTCAGTTAACAAAACACCTGTCTCTCAAGACGCCCATGTTTGCAGAAGCAAAATTGTTTACTGGCTATGAAATTCCTACCTTTAAAGAATAGATTCAATCTATTCTTTATACATTCCAGGAATGGGCCAGAAATTATCTCCAAGGTCTAGGTGAAGGTCTTCAACCCCGACTACATGTAAGACCCAGGAAGGGGCTATAAAATACTGATATGCAGGATCCCCCCACCGCCAGCCAATGAAAGCAACGTCTAAGCAAACTAGTGGATTTAAGATTCATCTGATTTCATTTCTCCAAAGAAACCTGTAGAGTTCAGGATCACAACCCTAAATCAAACAGAACAGGTAAACACATATAGTTCATGTATATATTGTTAAATATTATTTCCCAATATTATTAACAATAATAATATTGTAAATATTATTTTAGAAATCATGGACCCAGAACTGTGCCAAGTGCTATGGAGTATACATTAAAAATATTCCCCACCATAGGGCCTGTGACCTTACTTGCATAAAGACTTAAAAGCACTATCTCTGCCCTCATGAAGGTTAAAGTCTACTCTGGGTAGAATCATGGATACGATAACAATATTCAAATAAAAATATCTGGAAGGTAAATTTTTTTAAAAAAGAAAAAATTCTTATTTGGAAAAATTCAGTCTTAGAAAAAACTCAAATTATCACAAAGACAAATAAATAAAACTGCCTGGTTTCTCGTTCTCCTCTGCAATTTAGTGCTTCTACTCCTAGGTTTGTGATGCTTGTCTAGAGTGTTTTAAATCATATAAAGGGGTGTCATAAACTAGCAACACAAAATGTAATTTCAGTTAATTTGAAGGTTTAAAATGAGCAGATCTCCTAAGGACCTTTTTCAGATAGGCTCAGGAGATGGAAGAACAAAACATAGCCACAAAATCAAACCAACGACAATGATGTCAGCTCCAAAAATATTGGAAGCCTGCTATTCTTTGATGATGAATGGTCTCTTCTGCAATGAGATCTTGGCTGATGGGCTAAGGCTGCCAAAAGCCAACCCCTTGAGAAAAAAAACCTTCTCCAGTGGTTAGTTATGGAATCATAAAAGGAGCTTTGCATTGCTTCCAAAGGAAGAATTGAGCACTAATTAATTATGTTGAGATTTAAGCATTCATTGTGTTTTGGGAAACAGTTGTTCATAATCTGCCATTTCTTGTATACATTTAGAAATCCAAATATATCTGCACATTCACTTTTTCAACTTACTGTTTTACACCTAAAAGTCTCTCAATTAGCATATTAATCACAGACTCTGAACTGATGTTCATATTTCTGCAATGTGTGCATTGGTTTTCTTCCAAATACTGGACTGCCTCTGGCTCCCAGGGTCTTGGGACTCTCCGGGAAGCCAGTCCTGAGCCGGGACGATAAGGGTTCCAGCTTCTGAGGCCCGTGTCTGAATGCCTTTCTGCACAGTGGCTTGTAGTTTGGATCTCAAGGTTACACAAAATGTAAGGCCCATTCCCCTTCTCCTAGGGTCAAATTCCGATTCCAAAAGCCAGATTAATGGAGCAAAGAACTGCAAATCACTTTGGCTTTTACTACTTCGAATTCATTTTCTGTGATCTTATGTACAGAATGTGGAAACCAAGCCTAATGCCAGATACAACCATAACTGCATCACTCGGAACCAGTTCAAGAGATTCAAGGAAAGTCTGTCTTAAGATAACAAAACTTTGCTTTAAAATATGCAAAGGCACACATGTACATGTGTGTACACATGTGGACACACACACACTTTAATACCTCAGGTGCAGGTAGAATAGAAACCGGGCAGTTTGCAAGTCAACCAGTTTTCATTTCCACTGACTCTGTGTGCACACATTTCCACTGAATTACAAGGGAAAAGAACTTGGTTCACGAGTTCGTACTTCTCTAGACACTTTTATCTTGGAATTTAAAAGCAATTTAATCACATTAATTAAAAGGCTTCACAGCAGTGCTGAAATATCTTTTGAATTTTCTGAGGCCAGAACAAAAGTTGTACCCAAAAATCATTCTTGGGGCCCCCTAAGCAAACTGATTTTGTTTAAAACTTAAACTAAATTAGAAAAATATGTCAAAAGGATCACATATCCCAAAACAACTTTTTATGAAAAGACATAAAAAGAAGGAGAAGAGAAGTATGGTAAAAAGAACAAAAGTAAAAGTTGCCCTTAGAAGTCATATCTCCAAATTTGAGGCATTTTTGTTACATAATATTGCTTATTTTGGGGGGAATATACTTTAAAACGGTTATCTGTATTCCTAGGCAATACAGGTTCTTTTGTGGCTAACAGTAGGAGTCTGCTTATGAATCCAGTACACCAAAGCCACATCTGCTTTTATGCTTTCAGCACGAAAGTATTTTAACTTCTTCTCTGAGTGCATTATCAACTTACCAATGAAGAGGAATACTCCTAGATTCAAAGACTTCCAAAGTGAATACAATCCTATCACATCACCTTAAAAATCATAAAGAGTTTTTGTTCCATCATTTCAGTTCTTTGAGTTTGATCCCCTGGTTCTCAGGCATGTAGTAAGAGTAATTCACAGGATCTTTCTCTTATTATGAAAAGTTATGTTTTCTTCTCATGACGTGACACACTAACTCTTGGTTCTGAGTACATTTAGTTTGTAACATCTTTAAGCAAGCAGTATATGAATTTGTTCCCCAAAATGTAATTATTAACTGGAAAGGGGCTCTCCAAATGCCCACTGGTAGCTATTGAGTGAAGAACTACTTTGGAGCCCTCAGTTGGGTCCTCAGTTCTGCATTCCCAGCACGCTCTGACCAGGTTTTCTGCTGAGTCCTTGCTCAGACTCTAGCTGGGAGTTCATCTATGTGCATCCCACATGGCACTTGCCAGGGAAATGCAAGGGAGAAAAGCCTTCCTGCCCTCGCTCTCCCTTTCTGGAACTTGGCCCACTTAGAATACTGCTTTCTGATCCTTCCAATAAGCAAAACCCCAGAGGCACTTAACAATTAAAAGGGATCAGAGCCGTTGGGTTGGAACACATACGTAGTGCATAAAATCTAACCGTCCTTTCTCACGATTCCAATATCACTAACATTGCCCACGTAAAAAAGCAAATTGCCCCATAATTTCATCTGTGCAGGATTCTTACCTTTGTGCAACTAGGAGAGAATAAATTTAAAAGATTTTATTCTTCTCCCTCTGCCCCCATCAAAAGAAGTAAAAACTTTAAAGCCACTAAGAGATTTCAAGTTCACATTGAATTCCTCTGAGCTGGGAGATTTAGGAGATCATGAGCAAGTGTTCACATAGCCTTGACAGAGATACTCAGGCAGGACCAAATGAGGTTGTCTGGTTTTCACAGCCCCCGCAGGGCACAGCTCTATTTAGTATCATGAAGCCAGGAACTTGTTATGATGGCAAGTTCAGTCTATTTCCAAAATGTTATTCCCCTAGGGTGTAAATCCTGGCCAAGCAAGGTGACCATCACGTTAACCAAGCAACAGGCTAGTTGCCCCCCCCGCCCCGCCCACCTCTCCCTAGCATGTTCCTTTTGAGAAAACTTAGCTGTGTACTGGGTGGATGTGTACTAGGCAGATACCACTTGAACTGGGCAGGCCAGCACATCCCTTAAATTTGTAGATTAACCCCACCAATAAAGTAAAAATGGTACCCAATAATTAATACTTGCAATGTGTATTTTATAGGTATTTTCTCATTTTTCCTTCACAACAACTTTACAAGGTTGATACTATTGTTAGCCCTATTTCACAGATGAGGAAACTAAGGCCCAGAGAGGTTAAATAAGCTGTCCAAAGTCACACAGCAAGAGCAGAATCGGGATTTAAACCCAGACCTCTTCCACCCCAAGGCCCGGCCTAGGCCTCTACTCTGCCTCCCATGGTTCCCGAGGCACCGGCAAGCCTCCCCGGACTCCACTCACACCTTCACGGCCTCGCAGAGCTCTTGTCCCATCCTGTCTGCCTTGCCAGGAACAGTCCCCACCAGCTCATCCAGGACTCTGGATGCTCCGTCATAATATTTCCACATCGAATCCCTCACATCATCCTAACAAGATACAGATTTATCCCTATTTTACTAGAAATTGAGGATCACAAAGATGAAGTGACTTCCACAGGTTGCAATCTATTTAGTGGCAATTCCTGGATTTGACCCCAGCAGCTGGCACTGTAAAGCCTTGTTTTCCCTATTATTGCCTGGTACACAGTAGGTCTCCAATAAATGGTTGTTATTTCACTCTCTCCATCACCACTTTTTCCATGTGTAGTAATTTCGAGTTCAGAAAAAAAATCCTCAAAAATTGTTTGCTCGGTTGTGGTAGCAAGCATCCCCGAAATTCCAGTGGCTTCACACAACCAAGTTTAGTTCTCACTCCCGCAGAGTCCCCTGTGGGCCCCTCCGATGCCTCTCCAAGGAAACCATCCACCACGCGGTGGCTCAGAGTTGCACCCCACATCCACCGGGTCTCCCACAGATGCCCTATTGGGGAGGAGTTAGGAGAGATTTGAAAGGCAGTATGATTTGAGAGGTAATATGAGATATTTGAGAGGTAACAAGGTCATACAGCTAAAAAGCAGCACATTTGGGACCCAAATCCAGGTTTATCTAGCTCTAAAATCTGAGTCCTTACCTACCACATAATTCTCAAGAGTTGTATCCATGATAATTCTGCACAAATAATAGGCACTTGCTGCACATTGGCAAGTGGCTCTGCTGTCCTTGGCGGACTTTGCTCACAGGTCAGGGGGCCAGCTGGCTATGCTGACCTAGGCTGGCCTCAGCCGGGGTCACTTGACTCTGCTCCCCATGCCTCTCACCCTCTGTGACGCCAGCCCGGGCATTTTTCACGGCAAAGCACAGGCGCAAGGGCAGGCAGGCCCAAAGCAAGTCCCACAGCTGAGCCCGGAGGAGGGGGCAGAGGGTGGAGAAGGAAGTGAGGGTACTGCGATATTACACGACAGATGGCATGAGAATTAGTCCAGAGATACACAAACTTTTCCTGTGAAAGGCCATATAGTATTTCCAGCTTTGTAGACCATACTGTTTCTGCCACAACTACTCCGTCGTCGTAGCTTGAAAGCGGCCATAGATAATAAGTAAACTGATAGGCGTGTTCCAATAAAACTTTATTTAGAAAAACAAGCAGCAGGCCAGATTTGCTCTGAGGGCCACAGTTTGCCAACCCTTGAAGTAGGGCCATCCTTCCCCCTTCCACCGAAGCCTCTCCTCCTATCTCTGGAACTCTGTGGTTGTACCTTCCTGATGACATCACTTTTCTTCTCGTCTTACCTTAATTTTTTTCATTGTCCAAGTGAAGGTGTTGGAGTAGTTTTTTAGAAGTACAAAATTTTTTACACTCACAGTCCAAATTATATTAACGTGCAAACCAAAAGGTATGTTCTGGGCCTAGTTTCAGAGATTATTCTCAGCCTGTTAATAGACTGTTGTGTTTGTCCTTAGTATTACTGCTCACCTGCACAGGCTGAAACTCTACGATTTTATTTGAACAAGATTTACCATACAAAAGACACTGATTAATAGTAATATAATCTTAGCTCCATCAAAGTCAAATAGATTTCTCCATCCATCCAAGCAGGAAGTAGGCCAGATATATGGAATGAAAAACAAACGACACTTTTAATGACAAATGGATAGCAAAGCTTTATTGATTACAAGAAGAAAAAGTGAAATACTAGAGAATAAACACTGGGTGATACCAATGAAGGTTAAAAAGAAACATACAATTAACTGATCCAGACAGACAAGCTGTAGTTTTGGGACACTGTAAAACAGGAAACAGGCACCCGCGGGCAGCACAGCATTTAACTGAAGGTTATTCTGTTTATCATCAACTCTTTTATTGGCACCTCAACAGCACGTAATTCAGTGCACTGCAATACCGCAGGAAGATATTTTTGCTCTTTTCCCCTTCATTAATCTTCCCTGCCAGGCCGTTGCCAGAATTACAAATAAGAATATTTATGTTAATAGCTACTGAAAACAGAAAGTGCATTTGAAATACTCTGCAACCATCCATAAAACCAGGGCAACATGCAGAGGTTTGCATACATTGGGGGCAATTTTTGCCCCCAGAGGACATTTAGCAATATTTGGAGATATTTTTGATTGTCACAACTGGAAAGTGCTACTGGCATTCAGTGGGTGAAGACCAGGAATGACGTGAAACACTCTACAATGCACAGAAAGGGTGCATACAACAACGACAACAACAACAAATTGCCTGGTCTAACCTCTCAGGTTGAGAAACCTGCTTTTCATAGATGAAAAAAGCATCGGCTGAGAGTGACAGCAACTTTTCAATCACCGGAAGCTCCAAATCTTGATCATACATCACACAAAAGGGGCATGCATTTTAGACCACCCTTGAGGGACTTTGTTTTGTAGCCTAGCAACATTTCAAGGCAAGTATATGGTGTCAAAAGATTCTGTGGATGTCCATTCCAAAAAGCAGAACACAAATCGCAAAACCTGGCAAAGAAATGATAAATGGCCCCAAATATTGAATAACCCATTTGGATTAACATATTAAGTAATAAAATGCCCTTATCATGTACATACAAAATACTTTTTTAAAAACCTACATTGTGGATATTTTGTAAACCAAAGCATAACATATGTGGCGAGAGTCTTCATCTCATTTGAATTGAGTCTTGACAATCACACGCAACATCAGATTTTACTGTATGTAACTTGTTATGATGTATCTCCAACAGGATATAATTTATCAGCAGGTCAAAGAGCTGGAAAATTAATATCTGTTTAGCTAAATAGATCACATCGGTTAGCAAACTTGTCCAAATAATTTGGCATCATTGCTTACGATATATGGAGACAAAGATCATTTATCATTTGGATTATTTCTAGAACCCACAGGCTTGTTTCCTGAGCATTGCATCAAACCGTCTGTGCTTGCGAGTTTGTGAACCCTTTTGAAGTGCTTTTACAGGTGAGGTCAGGGAGCACAGAATCACTTCTGGGACTTTCTTTGAATTCTGTTTCTCCGCGGCATTGTCCCTCCACCTAGACAGCAATTGGTGTCGTTTCCACTTCAATTCATTCCTAAAGTGCCTCAGGTAATAGGCTTTCTGCAAAAGCACTGGAGAGTGTTTAGGATTAAGTTCCAGGGCCTGATAAAAAGTTCCCACAAATACACCGTAGCCCTTCATTAACCGCAAAAGAGCTCTCCACTCCTCCTTCAGGGGCTCCCCTGAGCAAAAGTGACAAGTAGTGACAAGCCTGAGCTGAAGAGTCAGGTCAACCCAGGTTCAAAGTCCACCTTGAATGTTTTCTAGCTGTGACGTTGGACAAGTAGCACAATCTCTCTGATCCTCAGTCCACTGCGTGGAAAGTGGAGATAAAATTACTTCCTCCAATTTGCACACTCATGTTCATAGCAGCATTGTGCACAATGGTTAAAACTTGGAAGTAACCCAAATGTCCATGACAGATAAATAGACAAAATGTGTCATATACAGTTGGTGGAATATTATACAGCCTTAAAAAGGAAGGGAATTCTGATACATGTTGCGACATTATGCTAAGCGAAATAGGCCAGTCACAAAAAACCAAATACTGTGTGATTCTACTTACATGAGGTACCTAAAGTAGTCAAATTCATGGGAATGGAAAGTAGAGTGGTGGTTACCAGGGGATAGGAAGGGCATGGAATGGGGGAGCTTTTGTTTAATGGGTACAAAGTTTTAGGTTTGCAAGATGAAAAAGGTTCTGGAGATCTGTTGCAAAACAATGCAAATATACTTAACACGACTGAATTATACACCTAAAAATTGTTAAGATGGTAAATTTTATGTTGTGTAGTTTTTACCACAATAAGAAAAAATACCTGCTAGGACAATTACAAGGATGAAATGAAGCTACACTTATAAAGCTTTGAGCACAGGGTCCAGTACACAGCCCACTGTAAATGACGGGAACGATTTTTAGCTAAACAGCCTGCTAACCATTCCATCGAGTGCATTTTGAGCATGCATTTCAGCCTGACCCTGTGCTGGATGCCAAGGACAGTCACATCACAAAGACACATTGTCCCCCCAGGTTGTTCATAATGTCACTGAGGAAACACATCTGGCCCAGGTGAAAGAGCAGGAGACCCAGGCAGGGATGTTAAGTTCTATGGCCCAGAACACTGATGCCAGCAATCAGAGATAAGGAAAATCATGTGGGAATTTCAAGGATGTTGTCACATCAGGAAGCTCTTGGCCCAGGACCTGGCCCAGAATAAGAGCATTGGCTGTTGTCATCCGCTATAAATGGTAATAGAACAAGTACCTCCTCCATCACCGGGATTCATGGTTGTTGCCATCTACCCCGACTCCCGCCTCTTATTTATGGACAAGAGCTCCTGCCCTACCCTTTTGCAGGAAACTATTCACTTCACTATTGCCTATCTGCCCCAAGCCTTCGTAGGTATCCTTTGTTTTCTTTCTCTATGCAGTTTGCCATCTCTCTCTTTCTTAGCCTTTGGCTCACTTGGGGAGTTGATTTATTATTTGCCAAACAGGCAAACCTATTCCTTTCCTTGCTGAATTTTATAATTTTACAAGTGCTGGCAACAGTGACCATAAAAACTATAAACCATCTCCACGAAGTCTTTGAAATCCACTCAGACTGTTTTTGGATTATGTAACATCTTAAAAAACACAGCGGGTTTTTTTTTGGTTTTTTTTTTTTTTTTTTTTTGGTAGTTTCATCCATTTATTTAAATTTTACTTGTTTTTTGATTGGTTTATTGGGTTTGGTTTTGTTTTGTTTTTAGCAAAAGCCTTACCGTGAAAGAAGTGCTGCTGTCAGCACAGTTTCCTAGGCATTAGGGCTCCCTTATCAAACCCAGAAAACGGCAACAATCACCCAAGTAATTCAGCTTGCACTAAAGTGCTTCCGTGGCCGGCTGTCCCATTGTGGACACTGCCCACTGCCACAGAGTCATGCTGGGTCAGCATGCCCTATGCTACATCTTTGTCCTGGGTGTTCTGGAAGCATAGAATGTCAGAGCTAGAAATAAATATAAAGATGACCCTGTTCAACCACACATTTAACACAGGGCAAACTGAGGCTTATGAAGAGGAAGTAACCCAAACATGACTATACCAATTTATTACTATGTCCACTCGCCACTGACCAATCCACCATTGCCCAGTGGTCCCTAGGGGAAAGCTCAACTCTTTCCCTTATTTCAGAACTTGCCCCTGAGAACCCACTCTCTTCTTCTCAGCCAGCCCTTCATCTGCAACTTGAATTGAAGCTTCCTTAAAGACAAAATTCATGCTGGGCACAGTGGCTCACACCTATAATCCCAGCACTTTGAAAGGCTGAGGCAGGAGGATTGCTTAAGGCCTGGAGTTCAAGGTTACAGTGAGCTCTGATCGTGCCACTGCACTCCAGCATGGGCTACAGAGTGAGACCCTATCTCTAAAAAAATTAATAAATAAATATTCATTTGGAAAATGCTTGTCTTTTCCTTCTGACATGACTGGGGCATGAGATGCTGAAGAGTTCAAGCTAAGAAGGATTTCTCATGCCCTAAACCCAAACTCACCAACACCTCCCCACCTCAACCCCACCTAATATCCCCAAATATCACCCTGTGCCCAAAATTCACATAGTTTTAAATCTAGCAAGTTTCATGTGATCCCTTTCTTGCAATTGAGAAGAGGGTGACTACTGGAACTGATTACAGCCCTTTGGGGTCACCATGAGCTGGACCCCAGACCTTCCAACCTCTATCCCTGCCCATGCTCCCCATCCCCTTGAAACCATCCTCACTGGGGTAACAAGAATTGCAAGCCTGGCTTTCGGCAAGATTACAGTCAGACAGTAAGCAAGGTACACTTTGAGCCACTATCTTGCAGTGGCTGACCAGCTGAGAGCCACGTAATGCCAGGTAATGACCATCTGCTTTCCCGTTGTTCCTATAGAGGGGATCTCTGGGCTAAAATCATAAGATTCTTTGCTCAGAAATTGCTAAAGCTGTTTTTCAGATCTTGAATTCCAGCGAAACAGCTGACGCCAACCAGTCTGAAGACCCCCACAAGGGAACCAACCCAGCCCAACCAGCCCAACCATGTGCTTTCTTCACCTCCCTGTCCCACGACTCCACCCCTCACTTCTTGACCAACCAATGATCCCCACGTGCAGCCCACTGTCCATCCAAACCCCTCAAAACCCTGTCCCCAAACCTCTCAGGGAGGCCGATTTGAAGTTTCCTCCCATCTCCTTGTTCAGCTGCCCTACGATTAAACTCTGCTGCCACTGTCAGTGTGTTGATACATTGACTTGCCACACATCAGGCAAAAAGCTCGTTATGGTCACACCCTCCTGCTTCCCAGAGCCATCCTAGAAGGGCTCATGCCAATGTCTTAGTTGTAGAGCCCTGGCTCCCGCCACCACCACCTTTGCTGGCACCAGTAGCCCTACATGGGGCATCCACTGGCACCGTCCACGCAGCCTGCACACTGGCCACTCTGTAACCTTGTCTTTCTTGTCCTCCTCCCCTCTCTCACTTCTCAGTTCCTCCTCTGTTTGCCCTGTGGGATCTCACCCCCAACAAAGCTTTAGTGCAGAGGTGGGCAAGCTTTCTCTGTAAATGGCCAGTAGTGACAGTAAATCCTTCTGGCTTTGCAGGCCATTCTTTGTGGCAACCGCTCAACTCCACAGTTGTGACACAAGAGCAGCCGCAGACACAAGCGTGAGTGAGCGGGTGTGGCTCTGTTCCAGTAACACTTTGTTTATGGACATTAACATCTGAATTTTATATAATACTCACATGTCACAAAGCACTATTCTTCTTTTCATTCTTTTCAGCCACTCAAAAATGGGAAAACCATTCTTAGCTCACGGGTCATAAAAAGCAGACAGGAGGCTAAATTTGGCCTGTGGGCTATAGTTTGTGAGCCCCTGACTTCAATCACTTGAGTAGCTGGGTTTCTTAGCTCACAGCCTATATATACAAATGAGACAGGCCAAAGTTTGCCAACCCCTGCTTTAGCATGTAAGCTTTGCTTCAGGTCTGTTTTCTAGAAATCCCAAGAAAAGACCTACCACAGTCATAATCATTAGGTGAGTTTTTTAAATAATAATTTTTAAAGATTTTTTTTTAATACTTCTCTGCACTGACCCCAGAGCCTGAGTTATTGGATGTGCAGATCTTATCAGGAAAGCCAAATTCCCTGCCTCTTGCCTATAGTCGTCCAAATCACTGACGTTCAGGGATGCAGGCAACTGGTTTCCATGGCTCCTGTTGTCTCAACTATCATCTCTCCTTCTCATTTATCTTTCCGTGGGTGTGATTCTTTACTCCCCTTTAAGGTCAGGGAACTCCTGTGTGTCCTCTGCTGGTCCTTCCTGCACAATGAATATTTATTACTCAGCAAACACATTTTGATTCTTTATCAGAGTAGGAGTAAGACGATGGAGCTCGTGACGGAGTTGAATTTCCTTTATCAGAGCTGGCTAAGGAGGAAGAGGTTGCCTTGGGAGATGTAAGCTTCTCATGTATTAGGTATTCAAGAGAGTCTATAAGACCACCTGGCAAGGATGCTAAAGATGAAGAATCTACACTCAGATGGAGGGTTAGACTTCACCCCAGCCTCTAGAGTCATTGACTCCCAGGATTAAGGCTCTTGCAACTGTGAGGGATGCAAGAGAAGGAAGGCAGAACACTGCTAAAATACCCATCACATGCCAGACACTGTACTGAGTGCTTCACAAATTAATAATGATAACCAGTATGAATGGACCCTACAATACATGCCAAGGACTATGCAATACACTTTTACAATCTAGTCCAAGGACACACAGCTAGAAGACAAAACGAGAACCAAACCCCGGTCCAACTGACCCCACAGACTTTGAGTTACTCCCACCTACTCCTTTCTGCTTGCACGGGAGGTGAGATCACATCATAACGGCCTTCTACATCTTGATGGGACCATATTGTCTGATCACCATAAGTGACATTAATGATCGTGTCTTTTTTGACTAAATGGAGATCCATTATAATATTTCTGCTCTTTAAAAAGAACATTTCAAAGAATCAATGTACTCCTCAACTTTAAAAAAAAGTGTAGAGAATCTCAAGCATTACGGAATGTGGGCTCGCCCCAGGGAACTGGGAGCAGCTCATAACAAACCGCATCACAGCACACCGATAATTAAGAATGCTGAAATGCCAGCTTGTGCCTCGGGGGGGCCGCCACAGGCGAGAAGCGTGGTGTTCCATCGAGCCTGGAAGCAAGTACTTTGTTATTAACCTGATGTATAATTGATATGGGCAGAAACGTGTCTCCTTCGTTTCCAAAATGGACAAGAGCCAACCTGGAGCCTCAGCGGTGCACCCCAGCCCCTCCACACAGAAATACAATCCCCCTAATGATCCAACTTTTATTTCGACCAGGAGCCTGTTTTAAAACACTGCCCCGAAGTTGGATGAGCTCTCCAGACCTCCTGCCAACAGCGAGCTGGAGTGCTACTTAGGGGAGCCCGAGACAAGGGCTGTTATTTCTACAGTCACTCAGCCTGGTGCATATTAACCAGTCACGTTCGCCCAGTGGACACGAACAAGGCCTTTCGGTTCGTGGAGAAGCAGCCAGGTTCAGGGACACAGAAACAGGCCAAGTCTACACTGGAGGGCATTCGGCTTCCTGAGACCCCAGGACGCTTCTTTCTCTCACAGACTCACTCGTGTTGCTGTCATCCTGGAGTACCCTAGGGTGTGCGTCCTAGGAGCCTCCCTCAGCACTCCCGGGGCTGCAGCAAGACTACACGGAAAGAGGCATAGTGAGGCAGCTTCTCCTCGGCAACAGTGCACGTCGCTGCAGTGACCCAGCACGGCTCTGGCAGCCCATCCATCTTGTCACCTCCGCAGAAGCAGGCACCTGCTGTCCTCCCCAGGGCTCCGCCAGGCTCCGCTCCCATCCCACAACTGCCTCTGTTGACGCCCTGCAAGCCCCCTGTGAAAAGCTTTGCGGAGGAGGGATTCCATTTGTCAGCTAGTCATCTTCCAACAAGGAGTGCAGTACCGGCCGGAGTTCTCGAGCCCAGTCATTTAAAAGACCACCACTGGCCAATACACTGGGTTTTTTTTTCTTTTAGCTCCAAACCACACTCCCATTTCCCTTCCTCCCACCACCACCATAGGCAACCACTCTAAAGTGCTCAGTGTGCATCTTTTTATGTGTTTTCTTGCAACATTGTATCATGATTATGCATTCATTTTCATAAAAGTACTTTATATGTATGTTATATTAATAGAACACATTCTGTTTCCTTCAGTCCTGGTTATTATCTTTCAGGGTAAAAGTCTACCTCCATGGTCGGGCAAGGTGCCTCATGCCTATAATCCTAGCACTCTGGGAGGCTGAAGTGGGAGGATTGCTTGAGCTCAGGAGTTTAAGACCAGCCTGAGCAAGAGCAAGACCCCATCTCTACTAAAAATAGAAAAATTAGCCGGGCACGGTGGTACGCGCCTGCAGTCCCAGCTACTTGGGAGGCTGAGGCAGGAGTATTGCTTGAGCCTAGGAGACTGAGGTTGCTGTGAGCTATGCAGTCTCCCATTCAAGTACTAACCAGGCCCGACCCTGCTTAGCTTCTGAGATCAGACGAGATCAGGCACGTTCAGGGTGGTATGGCCGTAGACTGCTGTGAGCTATGATGACACCACGGTACCCTAGTCGGGGCCACAGAGCGAGACTCTGTCTCAAAAAAATATAAAACAAAAATAAAATAAATAGCTTCAAGCATGTCCATCCCCCAGACAGTGCACACTGCACCCATTAGGTATGAATATACCCATCCCGACCTCCCCGCTCCCACCTGCCCAACACCTAATGAATGTTACTACTATATGTGCACAAAAGTGTTTATCAATTAATACCAATTTGATGGTGAGTACACATGGTGCTTGCTTTTCCATTCTTGGGATACTTCACTTAGTAGAATGGGCTCCAGCTCTATCCAGTATAATACAAAAGGTGCTAGATCACCATTTTTTTGTGTGGCTGAATAGAACTCCATGATATACATATACCACATTTTATTAATCCACACACGTATTGATGGGCACTTGGGTTGTTTCCACATCCTTGCAATTGTGAATTGTGCTGCTATAAACATTCTAGTGCAGATGTCTTTTTTATAAAACGTCTTTTGTTCCTTTGGGTAGATGCCCAGTAATGGAATTGCTGGATCAAATGGTAATTCTACTTGTAGCTTTGAGGTATCTCCATGTTACTTTCCACAGAGGTTGTACTAGTTTGCAGTCCCACCAGCAGTGTTTGAGTGTTTCTATCTCTCCTCGTTCATGCCAACATCCATTGTTTTGGGGCCTTTCACACTTGAAGCTCTGACTCGGGTGGGGCAAAGGCGATATACGTAACCTAAACATTTATACCCTCATAATATGCTGAAATAAAAAAATAAATAAAATTAATAAATATTAAGCAAAAATAAATAGATAAATAAATTGGAACTAATTGATCACCACTTATGTGCACATATGGAAGTAAAACTCAAGGGAAATCAAGTAGGTGGAGGGGGGAGGAAGGGAGGGGTAAATTCACACCTAATGGGCACAATGCACACTAACTGGGTGAAGGGCACACTTACATCTTTGACTCAAACTGTAGGCCAAGATCACAAGGCTCCATTGTTTTCCTACAAGCTGCTTCTCTCTTCTTATGAACCCTCTTCATAAACCAAGCACCAGGACCAACAAATAATGACCAGTTTTAAAGTACTGACAAGTTTGATAGGGAGGATGTTTAATTTGCCCTTGCTAAATTAAGTTCTAACATGGGTGTCATTGGATTTTTACAGTTTGGGTATCATTAAAGGTAGTGCTTGGCTAGTTGCCTGTGCAGGAAAGTTTTGCTGAAGTTTCAGTTTTACAGCAACATGGCTGGCAATGAGTCTTCAGAAAGCCAGGCTCAGATGTAGACAGTGCTCCTGGAGTTAGCCTGCAAAAATATTCCCCAAGATAAATCCTTTTATCTCAAGAAACTTTTAGAGGGTAACTAGGACCCCAGGCAACGAGTGGAGACTTTATAGCTGCAGGCTTTCCAGCTCTGGAGGACTCAGATCACCCAGGGGTGGGGAACCTGCAGCCTTGGGCCACATGTGGGCTTCTGGATCCTTGACTTATGGCCCTTTGACTTAATCCAAATTTTAAGGAACAAATCCAATAAAGTTTGGATTTGGTTGAGGGGCTGCACTTCGGGATCTTGAAGACCATGTGGGTGGCAGCCAGCCAGGAGACGGAGTCTATGGAAATAAACATTTCCTGTTTCAACATGTCTTAATGTAATCTGGGTACAAAAGATTTGGAACCAACCTGAAATGAAGCCATTCTCTGCATGACTCACGTATCCAATCTGTTCTTTTTTAGCTGATATTTACTGACGACCTAATGTGTTATACATTTGAAATACATAATCTCATTTAATCACAACAGCCCTCTGAGATTGCTACTAATAAAAATAAAATGTATTGGGCTGAAAATTTGGGTGGAGGTAGGTAGAATATACTCTGCTCAAAAAGACTGTCCTGCTATGAAATATAAAGAAATGAGGTTTATATATTTTCTGGATATTTAAAACTAGAAGAATGCAATAAGACAAGAATATAGTTGGAGTTTGAACAAGTAGGGCCAAGGGCTTGAAGAGAATGGACTACACAAGTTTCAATTTGCTGGTACATCACTTGCTAACAATTCTGAACAACTGAGGAATTGTATGTTCTTGTCCCTGCAATCAGGGTGTAATGGAAGCCCATCCATGTGTTAATTTCAGTGTCATGAGACAGCTCTAAATAAATAAATGAAACATTAATTCAACGTGGAGTAAGATACCACTTCATACCCACTAGCATGGCTAAAATCAGAAAGACAGACAATCACAAGTATTGGCAAGGGTGTGGAGAAATCAGAACCCTACACACTGCTGGTGAGGTTATAAAATGGCACAGCCACTTGGGAAACAGTCCGGTGGTTTCTCAGAAGATCAGCCCTAGTTACCATATGACCAGCAATTCTACTCCTAGATATCTACCCAAGAGAAATGAAAACACTTGTACATGAAGGTTCAAAGCAATATTATTCACAATGACCAAAAGGTGGAAATAACCCAAAAATCCACCAACTGATTAACGGATTTAAAAAATGGAGCATATCCATGCAATGGAATATTATTCAGCCATAAAAAATTAAATACTGATACATCTTACAACATGGATGAACCTTAAAAACATTATATTAATAAATACAAAGTGAAAGAAGTCATAAAGGACCATGTTTTATATAATTCCATCTATATGAAATGTCCAAAAAAAGGAAATCCATAAACACTAAAAGAAGTGGTTTCCAGGGACTGAGGGGAGGGGAAATGGGGAGTGATTGCTAATGGGCACAGGGTCTCTTTTTTGGGGGGTGATGAAAATGTTCTGAAATTAGATAGTGGTGATAGTTGCACAACACTAAATATATTAAAAACCATTTTACACTTTAAAGGAGTGAATTTTATGATATGTGACTTATATCTCAATAAATGTGTTACTTAAAAAAGAAAAGAAGAGGGAAAAATGAAGAAATATGTGGTTTTAAAAGTGCCACAATGAGAGGTCTGGAGACAGGTGTAGATTTGAGTTTATAGGGCCTGAAATTTTTATAACTGGGGAACTTTCTTAAAGAAAAAGAATTTTTTAAAATACAAGTACACTGTACAACAATGTGCATATAGTTAACAATACTGTACTATACACTTAAAAATTTGTTAAGAGGGTATATTTAATGTTATGTGGGGCTTTTTTTTATCAGAATACAAAAGTGCAAATGCAAAATTAGGTACAAAACTAGGTATTTAAAATGAGAAATGAAAGGACAATTATGAATTTTTAAAAGGTGGAAAACATCCAAAATTCATTTATAAAAGCATATTCTTTATTAATTAACTTCCTGCCATACATCTAAAAATCCTATTTTACTCCATTGTGGGCTGCTTAGTCTTGCTGACCTTTTCATGAGACAATGATACTACATTGTTTTCCACAGGGAGAATAGAAAAAGAATTCAGTCTTTTCTCTAGCATAGTTAATCCAAATTGTTTTTTAATTATACAAATTTAGAAAATTTTTTTTCAGCTCCAGAATTTGTTAACGGCCCAATACATTGTTATGCATAAAGTAAATATCTCCATGCAAAAACAATTCATCATTTATTGCATTGCTACACATTTGTGCTCTACAAACAAAAATTCTGACGAATTCTGTATCACATGATTCCAAGGTTGTAAAATGGTACAGCTACTTGGAAAAAATTATAAAAATTTTATTATATTATAAAAATAAAAGATATCACAGTAAAAATAAAAAATATTTTGGTAAAAATAAAAAATATTTTTACTGTGGTAGCTTTATAATTGTACACATTGCATTAATATATATTCCCGACAGGAAAGAACTTTTATTTTGACTAAGTGGTGAGAAATGATTCCGCTACTTCTAAGTTTATATGTATGATGAATGGAAGAATTTTCCGCAGAGTAGCTTCTGGCTCTACGTATTTCAAACCTGTCTCTCCTCCAGGGCCGCACGACCTCCGTAGGCCTGACACAGGCGACTCATACAATGGACCCTGAAAGTGTCCTGGAAGCTGCTCCTGTACCACGATGACTAGAAATATCTATACTCAGAAATAACCACGATCCACGAAAATACCCCCCACCAATTATCCCCATTCAACTTCCCTTCACCTGCATCCCCCAAATGCACTGCACCCCGGGACTCCCTGACATAAGGAGACGTGCATGGCGGTGGGGAAGCTAGAGCAGGAATCGAAGTCATAACCAGTCACCGTTAAAATCTTACTTTTGTAAATACTATAAAAGCACATGAACACGTTGCCAGGGTCTTGGAAGGGACTGGAAGCTTCATTCATTTCACAGGGAATCCCCTGTCTGGAAAGAAGTGTGTGAGGTGTTTGCACCACAAAGAAGAAGCTCATGGAGGGAGCATGGGGGTCGTTCATAAAGGGGTTAACTGAGCCTGCATGCTCAGAACCTCTAGGACATATACATCCTGTACCTACTTCTCCCAATGGAACAATCCCTACCAGGACCGATAAATCAAGTGCTAATGAATAGACATTGTCTCGCCTGTTGTACCTGTCAGCAAGATCACCTGGCAGTAAGTTTGGACTGGGAAATGGCAAAGCTCCTTCCCAGGGCTTCCCCATGACAGTCAGCTGGGGACTGAAGCAGCCGTTGTGAGCTGCTGTTTGGGCTGCCCTTCCAGCCCCTGCTAATGCCCAGCATGGGAGTGGGGAGCAGAAATGGGAGTCAGTGGTAGGTGCCCATTTTACAGATGGGAGACCAAAGCTCAGGCCCACAGGGCGGAATGCTAGCGATAAACTCATATCAGTGGGTGAGCTTCTCCACCTGCCTTCAAATCACTGCCTTCCCAATCCTGTCCCAGCAAGCCCACACCTTTTCCTTCCTAATCCTCCCTTGCTTTTCACGCACTGCTGATGGTAACGATGGTGACAATGATGATGACCCTCACCACGGCCCTGAGAAGTAGGCCTCCCGGCCCCGTTCTTACAGTAGGAAACAGAGGCTCTGAGCAGGTTACATGCCTAGGGTAGCTTAGCCAAAGATGGGATTCAGACGCAAGTCTACCCACTCCACGTCTCAGGTTCTTTCTGCCTCACAACCTGCCTCTTGCTGAGTCATCTGCACTAGACTAGATCAGCCAGTGGAGACACCCAGGGTCCAGGGTGTCATCAAAGAAGGGAGAAGAAGGGGCCTCCTTGCAGTCACTAACTCACACTCAGGGCTGGCCACGTAAACTGCAAGGACCAGCGCAAAATGAAAATGCAGGTCGCCTTGTTCAAAAACCAGGGGAAAAGTGCCATTAAAGCTCCTGAAATATAAAGCTTTTCCTGTTTTGTGTACGTTCTCGTTCTCTCTCTCTCTCTCTCTCTCCTTACTTGCCATGGTGTTTTTGTATTTGCTCTCTAATGTATTTGCTATCTATTTTATTCTAAATAAAGAAGGAAGGAAGGAAAGAAGGAAGGAAGGAAGGAAGGAAGGAAAAACTGAAAATTATTAGCATGAATTTTATCATTCTATATAATGTAATATCAATTTCAAATGCAAATATAAGAGCATTTAACTAGTATGTGGAATCACCAAAATTACACAACTTGCATTTTATACCTCACACAAACCTATGCACTTTGTTTTTACCAAAACAGTGGAAATGCCTCCCAAAACCAACTCCACTTCTCTGTACGTGCGTGTCCTACCAACACTCTCACCTTCAGGTTTCCAATGAGCAAGGAAGAGGAGCGGCGGGCCGACCAGCATTTCCTTTCCTCCCGGGTCATCCTTCTCAGTGCAGTGGTTTGCTAACTCAGGGAAGTAAAATGAGTCAGGAAGGATGTGATATATTTCACCAGGCATTCGTGTTTCTTAGAATGCCGTCACCTCCTTTCTGCATTCAAAGCAAGTTCTGGCTTGAATGCAAAGTGTAGCCTCTCAGGGCTGTCCACTCCCATCCCCTGCCTCCTCAGTGGTAAATGTTACACGTTCCTAACACACTTACCTTTCACTCCTTTAAGTCTCTCTGAACTCTCACAGGAGAGTTCTGGGCTCATGGGGCATCGTGAACACAACATGCAGACGGAGAGCCCCAGACGCTGTGTGCGCCTCTCCTGCCCACACGCTCCGCTGTCCTATCAGACCTCACTTACAAAGACCAAATTCAAACATCGAGTGATTACAAATTTTAAGACGGCAGAGC
This sequence comes from Eulemur rufifrons, assembly GCF_041146395.1. Classification (NCBI taxonomy): domain Eukaryota; kingdom Metazoa; phylum Chordata; class Mammalia; order Primates; family Lemuridae; genus Eulemur; species Eulemur rufifrons. The sequence continues at coordinate 62,044,358 of NC_091010.1, read as the reverse complement.
ATTAAACCAAGCCTGGGGCCCTTCTAGGCCCACGTCCCTGCACAACCCTGTGGGTCACACACCCATGAAGCCAGCTCCACTGGGACTCAACCCTATCTGTACCCTGCCCTCCACACCACCTTCCTGACGCCGAAGGGCCTTCCACGTCTGAAGGGTAAGCCAGAGAACGAGTAGGAGGAGAAAGGATCTTCCATCTTGTTCAGAGCCACATCCCCTGCGCCTGGTTCGCGGTAAGCACTCCCTGGATGGACGGACGAATGGATGAGAAGGCAAAGAACCTCCGACCACTGCTCTTCCCTTCCAGGACAACCCCCCAGGCACAGTGAGCAAGAAGCCCACAGCTTGTAACAATTATTACTACCTGCCCTCTAATCCTATCCTGCAGCTCTTTAACGCGGTTCAGCCTGGTGCTATTCCCCACATTTACTACACGCACGCACACACACACACACACACGTGCGCGCACGGCCCAGCTGACTCAGCAAGGCCATCCCCACAAAGCTGCCCCATTCCCCCTCCAGCTGCTGCCACCTTTACCCCCTCTGAAAAATGCTGCCTCACCACTGTGACACTCACTGTTTTGCCACCAGCCTCCAGCCCGGCATGGTCTCCGCACCACGGCCACCAGCTCTGCTCTGCTCCTTGAGGGAGGAGGCCCTCCCCCCACATGCAGCTGGACAGCCAGCTCTGGCAAACCATGCGTCCTTGGGTCCCAAAGAGCTAGGCTCGCTTCTACACATCCACAGATCTCGCCGCAAAAGAATTTCTGACGAGCTCCCAGGGCGTAGACTGGGAAACATGGATGGGATAGGAAACGATCCATTTTTTTAAAAAAAAAGTTTTTTGAAGTCTTCCTTCCCTGCCATGACCCTCTTTCTCCAAGAATGGGCCACATGCCCCACTTTTCTCTTCCTCAAGGTGAGTTTCCTGCCTTCCAGGGACACCCTCCCCAGAGACAGAGGACAGGCGTTATCTTCTCTTCAAGCTCAACTTCACCCCTGTGCCCGAACTTTCCAACACCAGCCTGTGCATACCGCCAAGAGAAGTAGAAATGAGCTCAATCGTCTTGGAAAACAATTTGGCAACAGTCATTACAGATCCTTCTAAAGTCCCCCTCTGGGAATTTATCCTAAGGAAGTAATCCTAAATGTACAAAAGCTATGGGCACACAGATGTTATTAGGAATAGCAAGGCAAAGAAAACAATCTAAATGGCCAATATAGGCAATAAAATAAATTGTTATATCTAATGAAATCTTTACATATCCTTTAAAATAATTATTAAATATGATAATATGGGGGAAACTATATAATTATACAATAATAAGGAATAGGATGATATAAAATTGTGTATATGGCCTAGAACTAAATTTGTTTTTAATCTTATGCATAAAGAAAAAAAGACTAGAAGGAAATGCACCAAAATGCTAAAAATTATTGTGTTGGGATAGGTTTATGTAAATTTTCCTTATCTCATATAAATTTCATAATGAAAATAAAGTTGCCTAATGATCCTGTCTCCTTCCTGCCTCAGCTCCCCAAATTCATGGTCCTAAATATTAGCAAAGCAGCTGGCTCCTTTGAGAAGGGTATTATGGTATGTAAATGTAGAGTATCATTAAATATTCTTTTTGAAGCTCCGTTAGCATGCCGCCTCTTTACATATAGCAATATTCTGGGGGAAAAAAATTAATCCAGTTAAATACTGTATTTCTACTTCTGAAACCGCACTACACAGTCTATCTAGCTTAGGTTCCATGACTAGAACCTTCATTCAGTGACTCCCAAATACGTGGTTACAGAGTCAGCATTTTCCATGCCATGTGCTGTGTGCTCTCCCAGAGCTGAAAATCAGAATGACTCCACAACAGAAACACAAAGCTGCCGCGGATTATCACAGGTGCATTTATAGTAACAATAATCTGCTGGCAGCAAGCAGAGCTTGTTTCTACAGTCACAATGTAGCAGCTGCTGGTTAGGAACCGTGGGGGAAAGAAGACAGGGGAGGATGAAAACGCACTAACAGTCAACCATCAGCAACGTGGAACTTGGGCATTCATAAGGAAGGCGTTTATGCTTGAGGGGTCGTGCGGGCAGGGGTTAAACACCTAAACATCACTATAGAGAGAATTCCATTTAGGTCCAGTCCATGTTGGACTTTACTCCATGGGCTTCCTATGGAATAAAGTTATGATTTGAGGTAGGTAAGGGCCAAACGTAGGATGCTGGTTCCACAAGCCCTTGGTGGCCTTCTGACCCCGACACATGCAAGACCAGAAACGGAGCTAAGCCTGGGCAGCTGAGCACAGCAGGAAGAGCCCCGGCTTTGGAAATGGGAAGGCTTGGGTTCAAATTCAAACTCAGCCACTTATTCACTGTGTCTCCTTGGCAAGATGCTTAACCTCTCCCAGCCTCGATTTTCTCGTCAGTAAAATGGGAATAATCCTGTATGACAGAATCCTTAGAAGGATCAGAAATATGTGTAAACATAAGAGTTAGCATATGATCCGACAACTCCACTCCTCCGTATCTACCCAGGAGAAATGAAAACACATGTTGACACAAAAACTTGAATGTGAATGTTTTGAGCAGCAATATGCATCATAGCAAAAAAATAGCAGCACTCAAATGTCCATCAAGCGATGAATGGATAAACAAAACATGCCATACGCATACAATGGAATATTATCAAGCAATAAAAATGAAGAAGTACAGGTACATACTACAACATGGGTACATCTTGAAAACATTACACTAAGTGAAAGAAGCCAGACACAAAAAGCCACATATGTGGCTCCATTTATATGAAATGTCCAGAATAGGCAACTCTATAGAGACAGAAAGTATGAATAGATTTATGGTTGCTTAGGGCTGAGGAGAAAGAGGGCTCAACCAGTTCTATGTATATCAATTATACACAATAAAAGCCATTAACCACAAAAAAAGAAAAAGAAACAAAAGAATCACCTAAAACTAAATGATTAAATGTATACTTTTGCCCACAGCATTGCCATTTTCTGAACACATGGCATGCAGTTCTACCAATGAACATATATACTGGATGTCCCATAGCTTGTCTGAGCCTCAGCCTCTCCAGGGTAGAAGGGACTAAGGGACAAGGTGCAGCTACCCATCCACTCCTGAGCACCCCACCCTCATCTCTGCCAAGTGCCCAAATCCCTCCTCATGCCCATCCAGGAATGAGGAACACAGTCTCTGCAAGGCAGCCCATTGTACCAGAGTATGGTTGTAACTATTAAAACAAACCAGAGTAAACAAGAGAAAAACATCCTATATTCAACCTTCACCTGCCTCTGTGTAATTCTTCCTCGATACTTCTGGTTCACCCATAGGTCCCCTCAGATCCAGCGAGATCCCTTTTCTAGAAAATAGCCCTTCAGAATCCTCGTGAGTCCCCTGGGAGTCCTTGGATTAAATACCTCCAGCTCTGCCAGTCACTCCCCCCAGGATGTGGCTTCGCATCCCCCACCATCCCCACGGGCCCTTCTCTGCACCTGCTGTGCTTTGTCAACAACTCCCCAAGTGTCACAGACACTGCTGCAGTGGACGCTGCCCAGGACCCTGTCAGCTCCTTTGACAGCTACGGGCCAGTGTTTCCCCACTGAGCTTAGGTCACTCAGCTCCTCTGAGACTTTTCCATTCACGCTACTGCTAAGCCACGTCCCTCCCGTTCTAAATGGGGCAGCTGGACTTACGGACCTTGAGTAAATCACAGGCAGTTTTCACTTTATTTATGTCATTGTGGCAGAAACTGCCAGCTGGTGGTCAAGGTCCATTTCCTTGACCAAAGTCTATTACACTTCCCAGCCTCCCTCTCAGGGCGGGCTGGCCACAGGACTTAGCCTGAGCCCACATGATGTGGGTCAAGGTATTTAAGAAGCAGGTGTGGCTCCAGAATAACCAAATAGCAAGAAATGTTTCTCTTTTATAAATAAATAAATAAAAATGAAATCATTAAAAAAAAAAAAACATTTCTCTTTATACAAGAGCTCTGGCTAATAAATAAGGACAGAATGATAGAATTAGAAGATCACCACTTTACAAACCACTAATCAAATAGTAAATGCAGACCGGGAGTGGGGGGTGAGGGGGTTGGCGGGGGGGGGGGGGGTGCTCACACCTGGGAGGCTCTCTGGGAGGCTGTGGTGGGAGGACTGTTTGAGCTCAAGAGTTCGAGACCAGCCTGAGCAAGAGCGAGATCCCCGTCTCTACTCAACATAGAAAAATTAGGCAATTGTTGTGGCCCATGCCTGTAGTCCCAGCTATTTGGGAGGCTGAGGCAGGAGGATCCCTTGAGCTCAGCAGTTTGAGATTGCTGTGAGCTATGATGATGCCACCGCACTCCACCCTGGGCAACAGAGCAAGACTCTGTCTCAAGTAAATAAATAAATAAATAAATAAAGTAGTAAATATATACAGTGATCTGGTCATCAATAGTCAAAACACACGCCATCCAGGAAGTAAACTTGCCCACAAAAGTCAACCTGAATCTGGCCAAGACTGTAAACATAATTGTCAGTTTAGAGGAAATACAGAGGGACAAGTTCAACTACACCGTGGAGATGTAACCAGCAAAATCCAAACTGTGGGAAACTGTCCTTGGCATTTTTGTTTCAAATCCCAAATCATCCCCAACTTTGGCCTTTCTGACACCATCTGCATAGGTCTGTGCCACACCCAGTTGTCTGCCTTTCCTTCCTCTTTCACAGATGACCGTTCGTGCACATGCTATGGCAGCACACAACGGCCCTCTCTGGGGCTGCCACTTCCTTCCTCCCCACAGCGACTTGATGTTTCCAAGTCAAGTTACCTTGTCCAAAACATCTCCACATGATAAATCTCTTCTCTAGCGTCTGACCATGGAATTATGTCTCTACTTTCTCTAAAACTTGTAAAAGCTACTCCTTCAGGTCTGCGGTGTGCACCCTATGCCCTGCCTTTGTCAGTAGGATGGAGGTGGAGACCAAGTAGGCAAAGCCAGCCCAAGATTATTTTAAACTGCAAGAGGCGACCTTAGGAATTATATGAGAAAAATGTAACATTCTATCAAGGTCAAAGGTCTTTAGAATTGGATGGGAAAGACACTTAAATATTTTAAGAGCCAATGAAGTACAAAATCCAATCAGCCCATCAACTTGCACGGGACTGTATGTAGACAGCAGAATGAGGAAACATGGAACTTGAATCCAGAGATGGGGGCTAGGTGACCACACTTCTCTTAAAGTTATAGAGTCTTTGGGGAGGTGTCCCAATAAACACAGTGTTCTGTGGGTCCTCACAAGTATCCAGCAGGGTCCAGTTCTAGTCTGGTCACTGCGTCAGCTCAGCTGAGCTGAAAAGGCAGCTCCCAGAATTGTGTGGGTGACAAACTAGTTTCTTTAGTAAGCACATATCTTGTAAGCAATTTTTGGAATTTGCCAGACTTAAAAAGGTAAAATATGTAAATTGAACATAAAAGGTTGAAGAACTTATTTTTTATGTACACAAAAACCACCCTTGTGGGGCACCAAAAGACTCAAACATTTTTCCCAAGATTGCCAGCACCATCGCGTCACCATTCAGCTTCTCCTCAGCACTGGGGTACGGATACAGCTCGGCGTGTTGCTCTGCGTCCTCGCAGAGGACAACCTCCCGCCCGACAGGCGAAGCACCTGCCAGATGTTCTGCTCGCAGCTGAGCCTCTAGCAGGCAGCCATGTGGGTAAGCCCTGAGTCGTGCCCCACGTGCCCGTGCACCACTTGGGACTTGGCATCCTTTGTCCCACCCAGCCATGCAGAACCCTCTCCTGGAACCTCTTTGACTCCTCAGTTATTTCATCCTCACTTGCATGGTCCTACGTGGCCTTTCCCGCAAGCCCTGCAGACGTCCAAGAAGGCTTACATGTTGTTTCTATTTAACACTGGCCATAGCTTCATTCTTAACCGGCTTGTTTCCTTTAAATAAGAGCCAGCTGCCCTTTTAAGAGCCGCGGTTTCTAACATTACAGAGTAAAATGCTGTTGTTCACTGGTGACCATGACTGTGTGGAATGAGATAATTCAGATACTTCAATTAAAAAATAAGACTGTAAGGGAGAAAAAAACTTTACCCTCCTGTGCTCTGTGACTGGGCCTGAGAATTAAACAGAAGTAAGACAGACTAACAGGAGAAAAGCACACAGATTTTATTTAATATTTTTATATGAACATAGGAGCCTCGGTAGAAAAAATGAAGATCGGAGGAAGTGGTTAGGACCAAGAGCTTATACACCTTTTTAACAAAAGAGCCGTAAATTTGAGATGTGTCAAGACAAAGGAAAAGGGGCTTATGCTTTATGGTACATTGTAGGTAAGTGACTAGGAAATATATGGGGCAACTAACAGAAAGAAGGGTATTTCAGCAGGTTTGTTTGTACAGATCCGCTTCATTGTCAACTCCTAGTCTCTGGGGATAAAAGTGTTCTCCTCTTCCTGGTACAGGGAGGGCACCTTTCTTGTGGGAAATTTTATGACCTGCTTTTAGGTAGAAAGGGGAGGACAGGGAGCATTTCTGCATCTGCTGTTTCTCAAGTGCCTTCAGCCCAAAATAATCGATATGCCAAGGTAGCATACTTTGGGATGCATGTTCAGAGCCCTTTCAAAACACGGATGAGATCCACTTATTTGCCTGGAATAGCAGTCCAGCAAGTCAACTCTGGAACCAGACTCTACGTCTGACATATGACTCCGCTACTTCCTAGCTGTGTAACTTTGCTCAACCTCTCTGACTCTCAGTTTCTAAATCTGTCGAAAAATTGTACTTAACACCTAAAGCTGTTAGAGGAATTAAATTATATAACCCAACAAGCACTTTGCCCATAAGAAGAGTTCCATGAATGCAACAATCATGACAGAGTGAGAGGCATTTGGAGACAATCCACTGGCTCCCGAGAGATACAGATCCATCCTTCCTAGGAATGATCCACTTCAGTCTTGCATTGCTGTTGACGACTTTCCCCTTCCATTATTTTCTTCTTTTTCCCCCCCCCCTTCCATTATTTTCTGCATTCAGCTCAACCTGGCTCTGACCTAAAAGTAACCAAGATCTAAAGCGAGTAAACAGAAGTTTAAGAGAAAACAGAACAAATTCAATGAGCTCTTAGAAAACAAATCTTCTGAGTCTGTCATTTGCACTCCATCTTGTAAACTCCTGGAAAGTGGAGACTCACAACTTCTGAATCAAAATTTAATTAGCACCCTTGCACATAATAAGCACTCAGTGATTTGGAGTATAAATGAAAAAGTATGTCCCTAGTCACCCAGGTACCAGGGAAACCTGTTCCTCGTTCTTACTCATTAAAGCCAAATTCTCCAAGCTCTTGCCCACGAAATATCCAGCAACGACTTCTTGGAGCTCCAATTGGAGAGCCCCTTCCTCTCCCATTCATTACTTCCCACTATCCCACTCCCCTAACCATATTTGGTTTCCGTGTCCTCTGAGAGATCCCCATTATAGGAAATAGAGAGTTACGTTTTAACAAGAATGATCTAGAAAAACACTGGAATGTGAGTTCCTGTCTGTAGGAGCATGCTAACAGTAGGTACATTTTTGGTTATTATTTCCCCTTCTTCAACTTTGGGATGTGACCTGTGAGCCTCGTGCCAGGCATTGTGCCTACAAGCCCAAGTCACAATCTCTTCCTAACAATCTCCTAAAGATTTTGATTTCACATGAGCTCTAAACCTAATAATTTTGAAAGTTCTTTTCGACCAAGAAGAGCATCCTCTCTAAACATGCCTTGAGGAAGAAAATCCAAGGCCGTAACAGTTTACACCTATACATATAACATTAGAAAAGGCTTAGGTGCCCAAATCCCAGAGATCTATGGAAGCTGTTAAACAATTCAGCTGCCTCAATAAAAGTCTGATATGTCAAAAACTCAAGGGCCTTGTGTTGTTTGATGTGGCTTCTTAATAGCAAAGTCTGACTTTCTGATACTTAGGAAATCAGCAGTGAACTAAAACAAGTTAAATTCAGCAGCAAATGGTGCAGCAAATTATTTCAAGAGGAATAAATAAAATCAGGGATTGTCAAGCTTCCCCCGAACATTCAGAATTGAACATGAAATCACCATGTGAAGGACAGAAGCAGCTATTTGAAGATAAACTTTGAGAAAGACTGTGTTCCAGGGCCAGGAAGGAGGAGTAGCAAGTGACTATCTGCCCTAGAGTAAATGAGTTTAACAACCCTCAGGAGTGAAGGAATCAGAAGAGGGAAGATCATTTGCCAGTTTAACAAAATCTATTGAGCCCCTTGTTGGGATGTGCCAGGCACCAATCCCAGATGGTGGCAAATAAGAGAGATGCCTTCCTTGGCTTCGTGGAGCTCATAGTCTAGTGGAAAAGTATTTATCATGGCACCAAAAATCCAACCCCAGGCTCCCAAATGGTGAGCAGGGGTTCTTGGCCCCATGCTGAAAAGGAAGATGCAGGACATCCTGGGATACACAAAAATGAGTGGCAAAAAGAGAGGACAATGTGCACCCAAGTACCATCCTTGGGCACAGAGCAACATGGTCCACACCCTTGAGTTGTCTGCTCCTAGGACTGGCATATGCCTGTTGTTGAGGGTAGATGCTAATGGTTCTAATGGCAGTTAAACATCTGACTCTCACCCCTTTCTTCAATTCTGTGCTCAATAAATAACATCCTTGTCAAAACTTGGCTTTCCAGACATGACAATGACCATTAGTTACCTTCTTAATACTTATTTTCCCCTTCTTTCTGTCAAAGAAGAAAACCTTCACCTCTACCATCTTACATTCTGTACCTGGGAGCCTTCAAATTAAGCTAACAAAAGACAGATTAAAAAGAGAAAAGACACAAAATTTCTATAATATTTACATGTATGGGAGTTTATAGAAAAGAAGGGAAACTCACCGAAGTGGATAAGCTGGAGACTTGTATATCATTTCAACAAAGAAAAGGGGATGGATTTTAAGAGGTGATAAATTGTGGGGAAGGCACTAGGAAATATATGAGGGAAGTAATGGAAGATAAGGGCTATTTTAGTAAGGTCTGCAAACTCATCTCCATATCAGCTCTCTGCCTCCAGCGATAAGAGTCACTCTTCTCTTCCCGGTTCAAAGGGGGCATTTCTTATAGGGAAATTTATGCCCTGCTTTTATGCAGATAAGAGGAGGGCCGAGAATTCTCCTTGTTGATTCTCAAGTGCCTTTAGCTCAAAAAAAAATGGCATATTTTGGGGTGACATATTCTGATCCACTTTATTTCTTAATAATAGAGCGTCCAGCTGGATATATGGCCACCTAGAATAAAGACTACGTTTCCCAGGTGCCCTTGCAGTCAGGTTTATCCAAGTGACTTCCTTCTGGACAATGGGATATGAGAAGTGTTATGTGCAACCTCTGCATCCAGCTCCTAGAGGAAATGCACCTGCCCTTCTCCCCTTTCCCACTGGCTGGAAAGAAGACACAGTAAGGGGCATTCTTGATAACAGGGGTGAGGCCACACCCTAGGAGTGATGAAAACATAAATAGAAGGAAATTAGGCCCTTAAAGTCTTCTCTGGGCTTAGTCTTTTATGTGAGAGAAACTAAATTTCTATTGCATTTGGGCTGCTATGAAATATGGACCTGTCTCATTTAGTTGAACCCATATCCTGATTAATAAACTATGTAAATTTCCCCTTACAGGGAACACAGATCAGAAGACGTGTGTGTTCATGCCTCTAGTAATCCTATTTCATGTGACAAATTAACACACTAGCCAGAGAGCAGGAGTCAGCCTTCCACAGCCAACCTGCCAGTCAGGGCCAAAGCAGATTTCCCAGAGTCTAGCCTCTTGGGAAGGCTCTTGGAGGCCAGCCTCCCAGCCTTACAATAATTAAAATGGCTTAAATGGTACAGAGAATATTGAAACCTCAGCACAACACAAACAGCAGCAGTGTGGCCAGGACTCCTTCAAGGTCTGAACAACCAGAGCTGCTATCTCATCAGTACTAAGGACCTTAGTGGTCATCTGTCTGTCTGGGTTTTTTTTCTTTTTTACAACTGGTGCCTAAGTGACTTAGCTGGAGTGATCACAGAAGTGTAGCATTTTTACTAATCCATTGTTAAAAGAAAAACTTTATTATTTATTTATTTTTGGTAGAAATGAGGTCTTATTATGTTGCCCAGTCTGGTCTTAAGCTCCTGGCCTCAAGTGACCCTCCCACCTTGGCCTCTCAAAGTTCTGAGATTATGAGTCTGAGCTGCTGTGTCCAGCCACAACAAAAACTTTGGACAGAATAAATTTAACAGAGTTTATTTGAGCATTACAAGATTCATGAATTGGGCAGCACTCAAAACTGGAAGAGCATGATTAAATTAAAAAGCTTCTGCACAGCCAAAGAAACAGTCACGAGAATAAACAGACCACCTACAGAATGGGAAAAAATTTTTGCATACTACACATCAGATAAAGGACTGATAACAAGAATCTATTTAGAACTCAGGAAAATCAGCAAGAAAAAATCAAGCAACCCTATCAAAAAGTGGGCAAAGGACATGAATAGAAATTTTTCAAAAGAAGATATAAAAATGGCTAACAAACATGAAAAAGTGTTCAACATCTCTAATCATCAGGGAAATGCAAATCAAAACCACAATGAGATATCACTTAACCCCAGTGAGAATGGCCTTTATCAAAAAAACCCAAAACAACACATGTTGGCGTGGATGCGGAGAGACAGGAACACTAATACACTGCTGGTGGGACTGCAAACTAGTGCAACCCCTGTGGAAAGCATTATGGAGGTATCTTAAACAGATTCAAGTAGACCTGCCATTTGACCCAGCAATCCCATTACTGGGCATATACCCAAAGGAAAAAAGGTCATTCTGTAACAAAGGCACATGTACCCAAATGTTTATAGCAGCACAATTCACAATAGCAAAGATGTGGAAACAACCCAAATGCCCATCAATACATGATTGGATTAGTAAGCTGTGGTATATGTATACCATGGAATATTACTCAGCTATAAGGAATGATGAAGATACGACATCTCTATGGTTCTCCTGGAGAGAGTTGGAACCCATTATATTAAGTGAAGTATCCCAAGAATGGAAAAACAAGCATCACATGTACTCACCAGAAAATTGGTTTCCCTGATCATCACCTAAATACAAATCTGGGAATGACACCAATTGGACATCAGACTGAGGTGGGGGGTGGGGGAGGGGATGGGGGTATGCCTACACAATGAGTGCATTGCGCACCGTTTGGGGAGTGGCAACACTTGAAGGTGCTGACTCGGGAAAGGGGGGGGTGGGGAAAAAATATGAAACTATTGTTTTTAACTTGCACTGTTCACTTAATTTATCATGAATATTTCCCATATTATTTCATATCATTGTACAAGAAATAATGTATACATTATGAGGACACACTGTATCTAACAAGATATACTGTTAGACTCTTTGATTCTGTAAAATTAAATTGAAAAAAAAAAAGAAAAAAAAAAAAACTGGAAGAGGTTCAGGGAGCTCCACTCCACAGTGTGAGCAGAGGGCTTTTATAAGCCAAACACAGAAGCAAAGCAGAGAAGCTATTTAATTGGCGACAACTAGGCGTTTGCCTCATTTGGGTATGATCTGGTGGAAAGTCCCTAGTTAGGGGCTAGTTGGCAGTTTCTGAATGGTTAAGCTTAAATTTTGTTTTACTGTTTATATTGAATTGGGTTTTGGTTTGTTTATGTAGGCACTCCAGTTACAGAGACAACCTGGAGCTAATGGTCTCCTTCTTATTTGCTTTAACACACCGTGATAACCAATTCATCCCAGTTTGTTAGGATTTTCCTGACATCTTACATCCTGCAAACATCTTGCATCCTTGAAACTCCTCAGTCCCAAGCAAACAAGGACAGTTGATCACCCTGTGTGATGCAACCTGGATTATGGACAAAGGGCTGCATCCATGTCCTGCTCTAAACTCCTATGACCCTCCAGCATCATCTTTTCCTTTTGCTCATCCCATCGTCACAACATATTGCGACTGTATGTGTGAGCTCCTTCCCAGAACCTGTCACATGGACTTATTTAATCCTTACAATTAATCCTCACCAGTGCCTGGTGCAGCCTGGAGATAACTAAGGGCTTCTTGCACTGGATTATGTTCTAGTGGGTACCCGCGTCTTTGACACTCTTAAGCTATTGAAAAGTCATCACTGGTAAAAGAGAAAAATGACATTACAGGGTGTATTTAGTGCAACACATTTGAAAGTTGGGAAATAATGAGAAGTACATCTCGAGTGCTGCCCTGGAAAAGGAATGGAGACAGCAGCTTGCCAAACCTACCATTTTAAAAAGCCGGAAGAGTTATTTTGATTACTGATGGCTCCTGCTATAAAACTCAGGAGAAAGATTATAACGCAAATTATGATTAGGCATGCTTCAAAACTCAGAGGCGCAATGGCTGAATGCTAAGGATGGACCATGGCTAATTAAGAATGACTCCAGACTGTCCTCCTGGAGTTGGGGCTTAAATCAAGGGGTGTCTGTTGTCTCCTAAGTCTGTCCCTCTTGCTGCTCTTGCCACGCTGTGCTGCTGTGAGCTGCTGTCGTCTGTCTACCTGTTACCCCTCTGAGACCAGGAGCTCCTGGAGGGCAGAGACACTTGGCAGTGGTGAGCACCTGGCTGGCATTCAGTGAATATCCACGGATGTCACCAAAGTTTCTCCAACCCCCAGATAATCATTTCCTGCACAGGTGGAATAGTGCAGGGCTAAAAAGCCAGGACTCACCTAGACCGCCTCTGGGTGCTTTGGTTCCTGGGTCCATAAAGTGGGAATAAACTAGCACCTAGCACAGTGTTTTGTGAGGATTAAATAAGTCGCATGCAAAGCCTTTGGCATCCTGCCTGGCACAGAGTGCGATAAAGTATCGCCACTACTATTGCTTTGGCAACATGAGACCATCTATGGGTAGGTAGTGAAACTTTGAACAGCCCAGAAGTTTATCTACTAAAATGTTAAGTGGAAAGAGTAAGTTCCAGAGGAGTTTGTGTGGAATGATCCCACTTATGTAAGACAAAAATGTGTGTGTGCACCTAGACCCTGGCCCCAGAAAGGAGAGGGTGGAGAACACAGAGACAAGGGGTAGAAGGGAGAGGGGAAACCAGGCAGAACAAGTGAACTTTGTTGTCCTCATTCCCGAATTGTTGGGATCTTTTGCAGTAATAGTATAATCAGGTCTCATTTGTGGATTTAAAAATAGTAATAAGGCAAAAAAATTACAAAAATTGATCACCCAAAATCATACTGACACAGTTGCCCTACTCAAAGCTCTACTGGCACCCAACCATTCGACCAACACCTCCAGAGGACTGTCGCAGGCTGGGCCTCTCTCTCACCCAGGGCTCCTCATCCTCGGCACCACTGATGTTTGGCTGCATAGTCCTTTGCCGTGGGCTGTCCTGTGCATTGTAAGATGCTCAGCAGCATCCGTGGCCTCCACCTTACTACATGCCAGTGTACTCCCTTCCCAGTTGTGACAACCAAAAATGTCTCACGCCATTGCCAAATGTCCCCTGGGGAACAAAATCTCCCTGGTTGGGAACTAGTGTTGACCCATCTTGTGAAAATGAACCAGTGATTGCCGTTTTTTTAGGGAGTCCACCTTTCTGCCCCTCACCACTGTACAAAGCTCAGCATCAGCCCGGGCATGAGGGCGGCACTGAGGGTGCCGAGCCAGGCCGCAGGACAGGCTGCATCTGCTTATTCTTCCTTCCTTTTCCATTTTAGAGACAGAGTCTCTAGTTATGTTGCCCACGCTTGTCTAGAAGTCCTAGGCTCACGAGATCCTCCGGCCTCAGCCTCCCGAGTGGCTGGGACCGCAGATGTGCCAACACCCTAACACACCTGGTCGCGCATGCTTATTGTTTTACCATTGTAGACAGAACCACCTGAGGACCATCATCTGCTCCCTCTCAGCAAACACTGTGTCTCTCCAAAGGCTGTAAGAAACACTCCGCAATATTTGGTTTGCAGAATAACCCTTCCCCACACCTGCTGCTGCTCCTCCTCAGTCTCACAAGAAAATGTCATCTCTTCCCCTTGGGTCCAATGCAATGATGATGACAGTTTACATTATAGCCTCTGTTCTGCCAGGAGAAGATGAAGAGCTAAGCTACACAGGGAGCTTCTGGGAAACGACAACAAATCAGAGGTGCCAGAAAATCACATCCCTGGTAATGGTTTGGGCAGCTGAAGAGGTTAAACTGAAGACAAAAGTTTCCATCATTTGAGAAGTCAGAGCATTAATTCCCCTACCCCTTCCTGTGCCCCCATCACCCTCTCCCCTCCCCCTCTCTCCTTCCTCACTAAGGGAAACTGAGCTAAGTTAGGGACTCTGGGCAGGAAGCCCTAAGAGCTTCCAGATGCAAGATCTGCAACCTGAGACTTGATCCCTGCAGAAGAGAGACCAGCCTGTCGGCGGAAGCAGCCGTGGGCTTAGTCGCAGAAACCTTAGTGTGCTCTGGCTCTGCTGAGTGTGACCTTGGACAAAGCCCTGGGCCTCAGTTTCTTCATTTATGAAATGTAGATGATAACTCTCCATTTTATTCACCTCATCAGATTACTCTAAAAGTCAGTGAGACAACATTCATGTTGGGCTTTATCAGCTGCACGGAACTGTGCCAGCTTCCGTGGTCCTGGGACTCACCCCTCCCATAGCCGTAGGCCTAACAGTCCCCGAGAGGTGAAAATGAGGAGGATGGAGGGCGAGAGATGATTTGTCAGGGGCAATCTGAAGAGATTCTGCTGGCCATGCAGCATATCCCATGGAAGAGGAGCTAAGATTTCACAAAAATTGATAAACTCTAGCTTTAGAACATATTTCCAAGACCCCTTCCAGTCTGTCTCCCTTCAGATACAGCACGGTAACCGTTCACGTCGGGATGGAAGGAAAGGGAGGCTGAGAAACCTTTCAGGAGACAGAACTTAACTGCCACCTCCCCCTCTGTCTTAAGGGGCCGAGAGGCCTCATGCCCTCCTTTGACATTACAAAGAGATGGTAACAGACACCTTAAATTGCCATGTCAAACCTCCTGAACTTATAACCCACGTGGGGGAAGCTCACATCAGTCACCTTTTCCCTGCTGTGCAGCCTTCTTGCCCAGGTGTTACTGTTGCATTCCAGGTGCGCGGGCAAGACCGTCTGACAAAGGTGGCCTATCGTGCCACACTGGCTGGGCGCAGAGGAGGCCGGCTCGTCCTGACGGGCAGCCGAGGCTGCGCTACTCTGGCAGTGGACGGGAAAACAGCTCGTGCTGCTAGAACGGAAGTGTTTCTAGATCTGCCTACTGAGTAGCTCTGAAAGGACAGGACCTTACCTTTTGTGAATGAGAAGCGAAGGCCCTGTAACTTGACCAGATATTAGATTAAGAACAGCTCCTACTACTATTACCATCTGCTGAGGTTCCTGATGTGCCAAATGCTTTTCATGTACTTTTTCATTTAGTGGTCCCTAAACAAGGAAGCAGATGAGGACCAGTAGCAAAGGGACCTGCCCAAAGTAGCACCACTGTGAGTGGCAGAGCCAGGATCCAGATGCAGGTCTGTCTAATGGCAAAGCTTTAGCCGTGATCACAACACGCACCGCCTCCGAGCTGCCGAGCGGGGCCCTTTCCAGCAGTTAGTTCTAAACTGTACGTAAGTCAGCGTTACGCAGTAATAAAGTCACAAAATCTACCCTACAAGTGGTTCGCAGTGCAGTTAAGGTTAATTTCTCTGATCCTAATCCTCCATCCTGGCCCTCTTCTACACTCTAAGAGGGCAAAGGTAGGGGCTCTGATAAAATAACAAATGAACTTTCTGGAATGTCCAAAATTTAGTGGACCAAATAAGTAATTAACCCAAAAGTTAAATTCCTTTTCCTGTTTAAAATCTAAACATATTATAAGGAAAACCAAAAGTGGGGTCTTTGACGAGCTGAATGAAAAGGACAAACCCCTAGCAAAACAATTCAAGAAACAGAGAAGGGGAAGAAAGCAGGAAGGTAATAAATATCAGAAATGAGACTACAAATATAGGAGCAATTAAAATAGTTAATGAAAATAACAGTGTGTGCTGATAAATTTGAACACCAAGGTGAAATTGGTGGCTGTTGAGAAGATAAATTGTCAAAACAGACTCAAGGAGAGGTAAAAGAACTGAACAAAAATCATAGAATTACTGAGGGGAAAAAAGTCACCTATCTACTCCTAGAGTAAGAACAAGGCTCAGACAGTGCTACCCATAAATTCTATCTGTCCCTTAAGTGCAGCTAATTCCTATGCTATTCAAATTATGGCAGAGCACAGAAGATGAAAAACATTTTTCTAAATAATTTTGAGAAGTATAACCTTATATTTTAAATATAACTTTTTAAAGTACAAAGAAATTATAAACCTATCTTACTAATAATATATAGGTGGAAAAAACTTACATAATATATTAACAAAGTGAATTTGAAAGTATATTTTTGAAGCACAGTGAACAAGCTGGGTTTACTGCAGGAATTTTAAGATGGTTTAAAATTTTTAAATGGTTTAACATCAGGAAATCTATTAAAGCAATTCATTATATCAATAGATTAAAGATGAAAAATCCACATGCCTATTTTGATAGATGTCAGAAAAGCATTATGTAAAAATTTTAAGTAAAATTAAAATAGAAAGAATCCTACATTTGATAGGGTGTTCAACATATATCAATAGCAAATGTCACATTAAGTAAGGACATGTTATTGAAATTTAAAACAAGAAAGGATGCCTGCTATCATCCCTATTCTTCAGCATTGTTCTTGAAGTTCTAAAAGTTTTATTCATAGATTTTATTCCCAGAAAATTCAAGCACCTCAACTAAAAATCTATTATAACAAAAAGCATTCAGTAACACAACTGTCTGTAAGCTAAATAGACAAAAGTCAGAGTTTTACTTTATACCAGCAACAAGAAATTAGAAAATGTAACAGGATAGTAGATCTCTCCCAAAAATATTTTTTTAAAAAACATATATAATGCCAAAGAATAAAATTAATAAAATAGAGGCTTGCTATTTAATAATCAAGAGGATAATATAAATAATCTACTTAATGTTGTTTCTTGATATTTGTTTCAGTACACAATGTGGAATCAGTGGATTCTGTGGCTGCAAGAGACCTTAGACATTATCTAGAACAATTGAGTTTCCCAATTCAGTGTAAAGGAAAACTGTTACCCACGAGTTTGAACAACTTAACTATGCTCATAAATACTGTAAGAAGCTGGAATCCAAATCCAGTCCATCCTCTTCCCACTACATTTTACTGCTTTCATTAGAAGATTCTACATGCCCAAAAAATGTATTCAAAATGCCCTTTCACTTGAGAAAAATAATTTGCAAACGCCATGAAGATTAGAACAATCTGTGATTGTTTTCTTATGTACTTTAAATTGTCTCTGTGAAACAAAGGTCTACAGGGTAGAACAAATGTAATATGCTCCTCTATCATACCAAACTGTAGGCAATTAGTGCTTTTCAATAGTCATTATGCGATTTCTGAAACAATAAAACCTAGTGACCATGATGCCTGTAGCAGATTG
Source organism: Eulemur rufifrons (assembly GCF_041146395.1). Classification (NCBI taxonomy): domain Eukaryota; kingdom Metazoa; phylum Chordata; class Mammalia; order Primates; family Lemuridae; genus Eulemur; species Eulemur rufifrons. The sequence goes on along the minus strand of NC_091010.1, from coordinate 62,026,758 downwards.
CAGTGCATCTCATCTGTAAACTCCCCAAAGTGTCAGTTTAAATCTGTGCATGGTATTGCAATTATAATGAAAAGTGTTCTGAATTTAAAACTATCTACCTTCAACCATCTGGAGAAGCTCCTTTATTAAATGTGCTTCTAGCACTGGTAGAGTCTCATGATAATTCATTGTTGAGAGAAAAGAAATTATCCCTGGTTCACAGGCCTGGTCAGACAGCCTTTCAGTCTTGCATTTGATAACTGCCCGAGAAACAGAGGACAAAAGCTCCCATGTCTCTGCGGAGGCAATTCCAAGATGGAGACTAGAGAGATGAAGACTATTCATGCAGTTAGAGTTAAAAGCAACTTACAAGTCAACTCTAGAAAGAACACCAAATCCAGGAAGAGATTAGCTATAATACAAACATGAGATTACTATCAAGCTATAACAATAAAATCCAAACATTTTCTCAGCATTATTTTTATGAAAGAAAGGAAGGATGCAGTTAGCATAAAAAGAAAAATTACTACAGTTCCTGAAAGTTTAAATGTCAATCTTTTTGCTCACCATATTTTTCCGAAAGAATAAAATATATATTCAGGGAAGATGAAAAACAGGGCTTTAATATAGGCCATACCGTTTTCTTTTGGGAAAATTGCTTCTCCTTTTCTATGTGGAATTGTCCAAACAGTGAGGTCTTTAAGCACCTGTGTTGGGCATCCGTTCAGGTAGCCTCCTTCCCCTCGTTTTTGTGTTAAAAGAAACCCATATTTTCTATGAGGAACCGTACTTCCCCAATTCTGAGCTACATGGTTTAGAGGAAATTCACACACGCGCACATTCATGCACAAACACACACACACACACCCTTAGCTATACGGCTAGACCACCAGCACAGGTGAAGTGAGACACACCTGCCATTTCTCCAGGCAGTCACTGCTCCTAAAGAAAACCAGACACTTTCTCCAGAAAGGCCCTGTGTCAGAGGAGGCCTCCTTCTCCAGACGGAACCTCTCTAAGCCAGAGCAGAGTCAGGATGGCTTCCTCCACTCACAGGCAATCAGCTGCATGAGGTCTCTGTCCCTGCTGTCCCTCCTACCCGCTCCCAATTCTGGGAGAACCAGATTTAGGGAAAAGAGAATAGGTAGTCCTGTGCCTCACAGATCACATACATGAAGATGATCCCACGGAGCTGAAAAATTCCTGTCACCTAGTAACGTCATACTGTTAGGTTTGTCTGTGTGGATGTTCCCTGGTCCCCCGGTTCCCAGTGTCAAGAATGAGTACTGGCACTGAGTCGAGCGGATGACGGAGTGATCTCACACAAAGAACAACTTAATACAAACAGTTTATCACATAAAAGAAAGAACAAAAGTAAAGGAAGCTACACAAAGAGAAAATACCTTCCAGAGAGAGCGTAACAGGCCAGTCTCCAGGAGTGGAGAAAGACGCTGGAGGCTGAGCACATGTTGCCTTTTATAAGCCCACTAGTTTGTCCCACCTCTCCCCTGGCAGGATTGGTTGCCATTTCCTGCCTTTGGGGGTGATTGACAGGCTGGTGTTACATGACAGGTTACCTAACAGGGGAGGTTACATAACAGTTTCCCTTTCTGCACATGCGTCTTTTCCAGAATTTTCCATGAAGCTCCACTCATGTTATACTAATTAATTAATTAATTAACTAGGACCTTTTTACTACATATATTCCTAGCAGAGAACAGATCCTTGACACAATTTGGTTCCTAGCTACAGTTTGTTCCCACCCTCTGTCCCCTAGCCACCTCCTTGCCACCTGTTTCCCCTGCACCAGACCTAACAATAACACAACACAATACTGGTATATTTGTGATGCTGGTGTAAACAAACCTACTTCACTGCCAGTCATATAAAAGCTTAGCATATATAATTATGTGCAGTGCATAATACTTGATAATGATAGTAAATATGTTACTGGTTTATGTATTTACTATACTATACTTTTATTGTTATTTAAGAATGTACTCCTTCTACTTACTAAAAAGAATAGTTACCTGTAAAACAGCCTCAGGCAGGTCCTTCAGCAGATATTCCAGAAGAAGGCATTGTCATCATAGGAGATGACACCCGCATGCATGTTATTGCTCCTGAAGACCTTCCAGTGGGACAAGAGGTAGACAAGAGATGGAAGACATTGATATTGATGATCCTGACCCTGCATAGGCCTGATGTGTGTTTTTATCTTTGTTTTTAACAAAAAAAAGTTTAAAAAGCAAAAAAAATAAAATAAAAATAGAAAAAAGCATATAGAACGAGGATATAAAGAAAGAAAATATTTTTGTACAGTTATACAATATGTTTGTGTTTTAAGCTAAATGTTATTTAAGAAGAGTTTACAAAATTAAAAGTAAAAAAGTTACGGTAAGCTAAGGTTAATGTATTACTAAAGAAAGAAAAAATTTGTTATCAATTTAGTGTAGCCTAAGTGTGCAGTGTTTATAAAGTCTACAGTAGTGTGCAGTACTGTCCTAGGCCTTCACATTCACTCACTGACTCACCCAGAGCAACTTCCAGCCCTGTAAGCTCCATTCATGGTAAGTGCCCTACATAGGTGTACCTTTTTTTTCCCCATCTTTTAGACCGTATTTTTACGGTACCTTTTCTGTTTAGATATATTTATATACACACATACTATAATTGCCTACAGTATTCAGTACATTAACTTGCTGTATAGGTTTGTAGCCGAGGAGCCACAGGCTGCGCCATATAGCCCAGGTGTGTAGGAGGCTACACCATCTAGGTTGTGCAAATACACTCTATGATGTTCGCACAATGACAAAATCACCTAATGACACGTTTCTCAGACCGTATTCCTGTCCTTAAGCAACACATTGACTGTACTTCAAGAAAAGACTGAGAGACACTACAGGACCCTGGAGTCACATGTTGGAGGAGGGGGAAGAGTTTAAATCAACTATAAAGTTTCAACCTGGACAGGACTAGATTGAAAGTAAGTAAAAAGTTAAAGCATTTGCTCAAGATTTTATTAAGGGACAGGAAAGGAAATTGACAAAGTATGGCCAGAGGCAATGACTGAAAGAAATAAAAACTATTTCTTGTTTATATCCCTGCTGAGTTTGACAGGTTGCAGATTTTTTTTGACAACAAAACCATTATACCACAGGAAAACAAGAAAGGTCATCAAAAGGATATAAATTTTTTCAAATCCCACGAAGATAGCAGATGGAATTACATTAGTAGAAAAATCAGAACTGAGAACGCATTCCACCCCAGGAGACCTGAGACAAGGGAGTCTAATCCCAAGAGCTCCAGAGGACTCCAAAGTGGCAACAGAGAAAAACCAGGTGCAGGAGTTGGCCGAAAGGCAGTGATCAGGGAGATTTATCAAAGAACAGCATTCCAAATCACAGTGACAAAGCTAACTGGAGGTTGCCTGGAGCTGTGGAGGGAGGGTGGAGATTGATTTCAAAGAGGCACAGGAGAACTTTTGGGAGTGATGGAAATATTCTATATCTTGATTGGGATGGTAGTTATAAGGCAGATAGATTGTACACTGAAAATTGGTGCATTTTATTGAATGTAAGTTACACTTTAGTAAAGTTGATTTTTTAAAAAAGAAATTTAACAGACACATTAACCAGTTGAAAGGTATGGATCTTGTTTGGATCCTGATTTAAACAGTTTACAAAAAACAGAATTTAAAGCACAAGTTGGAAAATGTGAACATTATCTGAGTATTTTATGACTTTAAGATATTGCTGATTCGGGGGTGAAAGTGATGAAGGTATTGTGATACATTTAGAAGGGGAGTCCTTATCTCTCAGAGATTCATACTAAAATGTTTACAAATGAACGTATGCAATGTCTGGGGTTTGATTCAAAATAATTCAGGGGATGTAATGAAAGGGGATATAAAGAAAATAGAATTGGCCACCATTTAATTATTGGGTGATAGATACATGGAGTTCATTATACTCTTCCCTTTACTTTTTTGTATGTTTGGAATTTTCCATATTAAAAACTTAAAAACAATTATATACACATACAAAAAAGACCAAAAGAAAATTCAATAGCATGTTAAATTGGTGATGGTTTTTTAAATTAGGGTTATTGATGATTTCCATTTTTTCCTCCATAGTTTTCTATATTATCAAAATTTTTTTAGGAAAAGAATACCTTAGGGTTTTTTAATTGTTTTAATATAGTGCATCCTTCAAGGACTAACTCAAGTCCTCTCTCCTCCAAGAGCCTGCCCTGATCCCTCCTCCCAAAGGGTGGCTTCCTTCACCAAGCACCTGTGCAACTTAACCACTTCCTGCTCTCCTTAGCACTTGACACATGTTGTCTTTGGTAATTTCTCATTGTATATGTTTACTGTTTCAGTTTTGGAGTTCCCTAAGACCACTCTCAGGTTTAATTTTTCACTAAAAGGGCTCATAGAACCCAGAAAAGTCATTATACTCATGGTTACAGTTTATTAAAGTGAAAAGGTACAGATTAAAATCAACAAAGGAAGAAGACACACGGGGTAGAGCCAAAGAGAGACCAGGCATGAGCTTCCAGTCGTCCTCTCCCAGTAGAATCATGCAGACAGTACTTACTTCTCTCAGCAATGAAGAGCACACAGAACTCAGAAGCCACTTAACACTTCATTATAAAGGATACAATTTAGGAACAGGCAAATGGAGGGGATGCATAGGGCAAGGTATGGGGAAGGGACACGGAGCTTCCATGCACTCTCTGGGCACACCACCCTCCCAGCACCTTCCTGTATTCACCAACCCAGCTCTCTGAACCCCATTGTTTAGAAGTGTTTATGGAGGGTTTTTTATGTAGGCATAATTGATTAAATCATTGGTGACTGAACCAACCCAACCTCCAAGTCCTCTCCCTTACCCAGAGGTCCGAGGGTGGGGCTGAAACATCCAATCTTCTAATCATGATTTGGTCTTTCTGGGGATCGGCCCCCATCCTAAAGCTGTTCAAGGGCCCCCCAGCCACTAGTCATATCATTAACATACAAAAGATATTCATCACTCCAGAGATTCCAAGGGTTCTAAGAGCTTTATGCCAAAAACTGGGGACAATGACCAAATAAATATTTCTTATCATGACACAGGAGCCCAGAGAAGAGCTGGTTGGATAACTGCACACAGCAGCCATGGGGTAAAGAGAAGTCCATGAGGATCACAGCTCCCAGTGCTCAACTTCACTCAGACACTGGGAGCCCACATAGTTAGCAAAGCTGCTAACCAGCAGTCTTACACTCCTACGAAAGGTCAGGGTATAGAGACTTATTAACAAGACAGAGAATGATTCAAGGTATTTTAGCTTCCAGAACGAGCCATGTTGCCCAACAGCCCCAAGAAGCCCCTGCTTTCTCTCATAGGAACCAAAATAGGTTCAAATCAAGTGTCTCAGTGGTAAATCAACTTAACAATATTTATGAAAAATTAAGGTATAATGTTTTGTACATGCTAAACCACTATTTTGCCTGAATTTATGGCTTGGTTTAACAGTGGCTTTTGTCTCTTCTCAAGCTTAGGTTCTCATTTGCACCCAGTTTATTAGGAAAAATAGATAGGAGTAGGGTAATTTCCATAACAATGATCTTTTCTCATGCCAAAGACACTCTTCCTCAATTAGCTGACAACATAATGAGCTGCTCATTAGATCCTTCAAGAATAATAAGTCCCAGCCAAGTGGTCCTAAAATCAAGGACACCACAGAGGAAGATATGAAAAGAGCCCAGAGGCTGCAGCACATACTGTTATAAAAGAACTGTCTGGGTGATGTATGTGGCATTTTTCAGAAGACTATCACCAACGCTGCAAGCATAACAAGCTTCACTTGTGATTCTTTATACAAAGAAAAATGAATAATGAATTTGGTGTTTTGATTAGGCAGCCTAAAACACATACATTCAAAACATAAGTGTTTTAAAGGGGAGGTATCAGTAAATTATTGCTGAGTAAACAAACCATTGCAAACTCAGTGGCTTAAAACAAGTTATTATTTCTCATGTAACTGAGGTGGGGGGGGGGCGACTATTCTAGCATAGGCTCAGCAGGATAACTCTGCCCAGGTGTTGCTCATCATTATTGGACCAGTGGCCCAGCCCAGGCACAGTGTCCTCATGGCGACAGCTGGGGCATGAGAGGTCAAGTGGAAACGCACGAGGTCTCTTGGCCTAGGCTTGGACTCTACATCACATTTGTATCACTCTGTTGGCCAATGAAAAGCACATAGATAAATTCAAAGTCAGTGGGCAGGGAAATATGTCCCACTTTTATGGAAAAAACCTAAAGTCACATGATGGAGTGTGTGGACACAGGAAGGGGTAAAACTAGGGGCCAATAGTACACTCTACAACAGGGAGAAATGTGCTTTTCCCATAAGGCATATTAACTGAAATATCCTGTGATGGAACACAGTTCCTTGATATTTTTTTTTCAATGATGAAACTATTTCCTTAAAGGTGACAGGAATGTCTTTGCTCTAAACTACTTTTTCAGCCTCATCTCCACTAACATCCTGGCTTGCAGTGTTACTGAAAGTTCGGCACTTGTCCCTGAGGCCACATCAGAAGAACAAGGACAAGTGGTTTGAGGAGAAGTTTATTAATTTGCCAGCAAATGAGGAAGTTGGCAGACTGGCATCTTAAAGTACCAACGTCCTGCCTCTGAGCAGAAACACAGAGCTTTTAAGGGGAGGTTTTCAGCTTCAGGCTATTGCTGTTAATTATAGTTGATGGTTCTGATTCATCCCATCTTCAGCTAAGACAATCTCCTGACCTCCACTGGGACAATTCCCTTGAGCCATCTCCTGCAGCACAAAGAACAAAGGACACTCCCCCACCTGTCCAGACCACTGGCCTGAGGTTGGGATGCAGGTTTTAATTCTCAAAAAGGGTGAGGGGGTTTTGAAGAGACAGATAACATTTTTACCAATTTTTAGGCCATTCTGTCTGTTATAGCACAAACACTCCACTAGAACCCAACTGGCCAAATGACTGGGTTCCAAACAGACCCCATAATTCTACACCTTATTGCCTTAGAGCAGTGGTTCTCAAAGTGTGGTCCCTGGACCAGTAGCATCAGCATCACCTGAGAACTCATCAGAAATGTAAATTACCCAAGACTTACTGGAAGAGAAACTCTGCAGGTGGGGACCAATAATCTGTTTTAGTAAGCCCTCTAGATGATTCTAATGCATGTTTAAACACAAAAACCACAGGCTTAGAGTATCCCTCCCCTACCTCCTGCCCTCAGAGAAGACATTTTACTCTGCTCCTATTATTGAGCCCAGTGAAGATACTCCCTGTGGAATGCTTTGTGTCACCACCTCCCCCAGGTAAGATCATCTCTCCACTCGTAAACTCTCATAGCATTTATTTTATATTCAGTGAATATCATATCATTATATCCTAAATCCTCAGCCCAACTGTAGATTCATCATGGAATTTAGAGTCAGAGGGGCCAAGGTTCCAATCCCAGCTATGCCCCTTGCTAAATATATGGCCTTAGACAGGAGACTTAACCTCTCTGAGCCTCAGTTTCCTCTTATGGCTATGGGATTGATAATACCCACTCACTCCATGGTATTGATGCAAAAATAGTGTTAATGGAAAACCTGAACTGTGTGAAATAATTTTAAAAGGTTCATTCTAAGCTGAACATGAGTTACTGCTGGCCCAGGGAACATATCTCAAGAGGTCCTGAAAAAACGCACTTGAGGCAACCAGGTTACAGTTTGGTTTCATACATTTTACAGGGACAGGAATTGCAGGTAAAATCATAAATCAATACATGGAAGGTATACATTGGTTTGGCCTGAAAAGGCAGGACATCTCAAAGTGGGGTCTTACAGGTTATAGGTAAGTTTAGAGATTCTTTGATGTGTAACTGGTTAAAGAAATAAAGCTTTGTCTAAAGGCTTAGAATCAGTAGAAAGGGATGTTTTAAGATAAAAAAAAAAAAAGTCTGTTAATAATAGAGCAAGCCACATATACTGACTCAAAGCGATCTGTTAAACAAATTGATGGCCGCAGGCATCTAACCTTTGCCTTGCCTGGTCTCAGGGCCTGTTTGCAATTAGTCTAAACTCCAAAAGGGAGTGGGGATAACGAGTGTGTCTGACCTCCCTTCCCTTCATGGCCCAGAACTTAGTTTCAAGGTTTTTCTGAGGTTCCCCTGGCCAAAAGGGGGTTCCGTTCAGTCAGTGGGGGACTTAGGATTTTAGTTTAGTTTACAATGGAAATAAGCTAATAAGTATAAAGTACTTGGCACAATGCCTGGCCAAGCACTTTCAGCATGGCATCAAGGAGGCCAGGGCCTGTGCAGGAGACAAGAATTTGCCACCACCACTCTGACATAGGATTATTTTGAGCTGAAGGAAATTGAGAATCAACAGATGTAGGAAAAGTTCTCCCACCACTCCTTTTCTGCCTAAAAGCAGGGCATAAATTTACAAAGGTGTCCTCTTCCTCCCCTCTCTACCAGGAAGGACAAATTTTGATCACCAAAGACAACTTTAGGTCCTCATCAGCTTGGAGATGACATCAGAGGAAGCTCCATGACAAATTTTACTAACCAGCCTGTATCTATCATTAGTTTCTCATTTATTTGCCTTTTCACAATTTGCTGCTCCTAGAGACTCAAGGTCCTTTTTCTTTGTCTTGTCCCTTCTCCAAAACTGTATTGTTTTGTTAAAAATGCTATTAATATATAATCCAGAATTATAAGGCACCTCTTTGAGATTTACTCATTTTTCCCTGGTTCCTCCCATGTATACATGAGGTATACATGTTAATAAACTTCCATTTGTTTTTCTATTGTTAACCTGTCTTTTGTTACAGGGGTTCATTCTTCGTCCCCTACACCAGTACTTGGGCTTCTTCATCCCCCTTACAGAGTCTGACCTAGTGCCGTTGAATGTGTTAAACCGCTGGGTAAACATTTGCTCTGTTTTAAATATAAATGGAATTTCATTCTCTGGACTCGTTCTCTCCCCTGAGGAGTTCAGTGTTTTCCCATATCATGCATTATTCATTCCTGCTACCTACTCTGGTCACAAGAGAAGGTTCTGAAGGAGAGCTGAGGCCTCAGGACTGAAGGGCCAGCAAGCTCACGCCAACCCCTACGTGCTGGTCTGAGAAACAGGAAGCAGAGACATTTATTAAATCCAAAACTCTTTGTGGATCTTAACTCCTAGCCCTGGACCTCCTTTCAATTGGGTTTGCAAGAGGCAGCGAGCCTACTCCTCCGATTTAAGAAGGGTGGAGCTGTAGACATTCAACTGTCTTATCAATACCATTGGAGATCACAGCAATTCCCAACATGGCACGAACCAAGTGTTAAATCATCCCAGCTAAAATAATTCCCATCAAAGAGAGATGTTGGACTAGAGCTTTCTGAGTTGACTCCCAGACCACTGATGGATGTGTTAGTCATTGCCGTTCTGTACCTTGGCCAATTTGACTTTTCTGTGAATGCCCTAGAGATTCAAGTTGAAGAGACAAGGAGAATTAAAATGCCCTTAATTATGAAAGAATGTGAATTTGTTGCACCTCAGTATTTAGAGATGTGAACTCTGGTTAAAATCATTCCAAGAAAAGATTTGCAAATTTAGCCATAATTACTTTCATTCCATTCTGAAGCCATGCTAATTATGAAGATAGTTTTGTAAAGAAGTCATTATGTGTTGGGGAAAATGTTTAATCACTATGCATTTGGAGACAAAGGATTCATTTGCTGGCAGATAATGCAGGTGCCAGGACTGAGTTTTTGGGGAACAATACAATTTCACTTTTAAAAAAATATATTACAGTAGCCTTGTGGAAACATGTACATCTTTCTGAAGGATACCCAGACACTTGGAATTGGAGGTATCAGAAAAGAAGCCAATAACTGGTTTTTAATTTCAAAGGATATAGGTTGGAAGTGACAATGTCAAAGCCATGATGAGCAGCAACTGTTGACGAACCCCCACCCTGCTCTCCCATATTCCAATATAAGATCCATCCCCAGCCTTCCAAGATGACTTAGAAGGAGCACAGGGAATTTCACCCCAAAATATGGCTCTTTGGTATAATGAGTATTTTGAATTAGAAATCCTTAGAGATCAACAAGCCTAGGAAATGACTTTTTCCCTATCTACATAAAGACCTGACAGACCCAACAAACTGAACAAGGGTTCTTCCCTCCCCCTGTGTTATCTCATTATCTACTGCAGAAAAGACCAAGAATGTAACCAGACCTTATCAGACCCTTCTACAAAATAATGTCTGTCTCTCAGGCTCATTTCCTAGGAGAACCATTTATAAGTCAATCTGTTTCCCCATCCATTCATTATCCCAAATATCCATTCATTCTCTCCAGTAGTCATTTACTGCCCCTCAACAGAATTACCTATATTCTCCATCTCCCTCCTCCCCTCTGAAATAAGGTTATATAAGTATTTGGGCCCCAATGGGATATGGGATACTCACTCTGTGGTTCCATCATGGGCACATTAATAAAGTTTGTATGCCTTTTCTCCAATTAATCTGCCTTTTGTAAGTTCACTTTTCAATGAGCCTTTCCAGTTTTCCCTTCACCCCTGCAATGCCCTTTTTTAGAAAATCCCAAATTTTCTCCCTCTTCATTGAGATGTTCCCTCATTAATGAATGATCTCCCAATTGTAATAGCTCAAATAAAATCATTTGAATTGTCCAGGGAATTTTTCCTACACAGAAGGAAAAAAGTCTATCTCTACCCTATGTTTTCTCTCAACTAAAATTGCAATTAGTAAGTCTGTATCTACCTAGCATCAGACAGACTTTTTCACAGACTCTCACCTATTCTGAGGGCTGCTCTGGACAACTTTTATTACCTGGGAGACCTTTTATCTGCATAGCAAGACAGCCTGGGTTTGCTGTGCATTTCCTCCCTGCACCCTCCTACAACTATGTCTCCACCACCCCCATTCCTTTCTGTAGCTCAGAATGCCATATAAGCTTCAATCATCTGACCCCTTTTTCAAGTCTCATATTTTGTGGGACTCCCATGCATTTTCTCATAATTAAAATGGTTTTTCTCCTGTTAATCTGTCTACTGTCGGTCCATTTCATAGATTCAACCATTGAACCTTCAGAAGGTAGAGAGAAAGTTTTCTTTCCCCTACAGCTATAAAGAAGATATCAATTAATGAAAAATGGCTCAAAGAAGAGGAAGGGGGCCTGCAGTTTTCGAGAGAAAGGTAGGCAAGGAAGCCATCCTCACTCCTTACAGGATTCATGAGAAAGGAGGTGGCTGTCATCTTGGAAGATGCTGGAATATATGAGAGCAGAGTGGTCACCTACAGTTAGCCCTTTCTCAGAACACAGAAAGGTGGGAGATTTCTCAATCGACGTGGCTGCTTGGGAGCAGAGGGCTCAGAAAAGATTCAAGATTGTCACTAGTGTCTGAGTCCCCACCTTCTCACTGAAAACTCAGTTCCAAGAAGCCTCTTGCAGACCACCACATGTCAAAACAAAACAGTTGTTTTTAAAACAATAATTGCTGATACTCATACAATAATGCTTTGTTTCTTGGGGCAATTAGAGTTTGGCTAATTAGCCACCCCAAGAGTGGATTTTTAACAAACTGGCTTTCAGAAAGTTGGCCCGTTTCCTCACCACCGTCTCCAAGATCAGACAGACACAGGCATCTGTGTGTATCTCCTGAAGCAAACGCTAAGGCCTGTGAGCCCCCTGACCTGCCTTGTTGGTTCCATCCCCAAAACCCTACCCCAGAGCCAGGAGCCCTCGATAAGTGTCAGCCAAATTAAAGCATTTTTGGATGTAAATCTGCCATTTGTTCATCAAGCAAAATCATTTTCCAATAGTTTCCAGCTCTGAAAATCTCAAATCCATCAGCTGTATTCAAACCTTACAGACAGAGAGGAGACAACAGCCACAGGGCTTGTTTATACGTGTGGGTTTTCCCTGGCTCCCCACACCCGGTCCTGCACTCGTCCACATAAGGGTGTTAGAGCGCTGGGGAGACTCACTGTTACAACAGCAAGGGCAGAAAGCAGAAGGAAAACCAAAACCTAGAGCAAAAGTGCAAGAACAGGCCCTCCAAGCATAGCATGAGTAGGAGCAGGGACCCCTCTTAGGGGCCTGCAGCCCCCACCTCAAGCATGGAAATAAAGGAAAAATCTGGAGTCCCTTCAAGGGAAATCCCAGGTACCTGGCTAGCCTTGAGAAGTAGTGAGTTTACCTTGTTCCTGACAAACAAGATAGGAATTACTTAAACAGTAGGCTCCAAGCGAGTCAGAGTCATAAGCTGTTTGGCTTCCCTATAAAAACTAAAAGAAAACATCTTAACATGTTTCTTGAGTTGTTTTTCAGAAACCTGGGCCCCCACCAGGTAGAAAATGCCAAACTCAGTCCTCAGTAAGAGGGAACTGAGGACTAAACTCTGAACACCATTCTTGGTTTTTAGACAAAGCCTTGCTCCCGTAGCTAATTGCAAATCAAAAAAAAATCTCTGGATCCACCTATGACCTGTAAGCCCTACCTTCAATATGTCTCACTTTTTTTTGGGCAAAACCAACATATAACCTCCAAGGATTGGTTTATGATTTTGCCTGTGACTCCCACTTTGCTGAAATGTTCCCCTGCCTTTAAAAACCCTGGCTTGGAAGCCATCAAGGAGTTTGGGTCTTAGCATCAGCTGCGCCATCTCCTTGCTTGGTGTTTCTCTTGCTACAAACCTCAGTGTCAGTGTTTGGCTTCACTGTGCTGGGTGAGTGGACTCAAGTTCAGTTGGATCAGGCGGGACCATTATACGCTAGTTGAGAACAAAGTATTTGCTAAACAAAACAATGGTGTAAGCAAGAAAGCAGAGAACTTGTTTTATCTACTTTGAAGTAGATAAAGTTCTGTTTGCAAGGACTCCTGGAACGACTTCTGTATAGAGACGAGTAGGGTCGCACTGCAAGAGAAAATGATTAGGATCTCGCTCTCCCTCCGGGAGGCCAGGCAGGCAAGGGCAGCCCCCGAGTAGAAAGTGCCCACAAGAAAGGCCTGCCTGGGAAGGGCTGGGTCTGCCCTGTGGAGAGCTTGCAGGGAGGCTCTCTTCTCCTTCTGGCTTCCTTCCTCTGGCACGCTTCTCCTTGGAACCACCACAGGATTCTGCTGCACGGGAGCATGTGCAGCTGGGGAGAAAGAGAAAGGAAACCATCTAGGAGCAGGCTGTCTTCGCTACACAAAAGACACCTCGCTCAACAGGAGAATTCACCAGGGTTTGGGACAAGTCCTCACCATCAAAGACAGTGTATTTGGGCCAACCTTGTGCTCCAGGCACATATTTCTCTTGGAAACCTTGCTCAGAAGAGGGTGACGGTCGGCAACGACTCAAAATCTGAGGTCCCAGCCCACACCATCACTCCGTGTGCACCCGCCTATCACTGCACCATTTACAGCCCTAGAACGACAGCGATGCGGCCCTAGATGTGTGCAAGTAAAAGAAGGGAAATGAGCCCCCTTTAAAACAGTCTATAATACCAGCTTTGGGTTGTCACAACTTGATGCTTTATCATTGACTTTATCACTACCTCGATGATCAAGATTGGCAAGAATTTCCCCTTAACAAAGTAGGTCTTTTCCAGTAGGTTCTGTCCTTCCATGCTTTCTTTTTCTTTTTCTTTTTCTTTTGTTAAATTTTGTCCCTGATGACTTGACACTTCTTGTGGAATGGCTGAAACCCCTCAGAACAACCTTGACTTCTGAACCAAAAGACAACATTCCCTGTACACACGGGACGTTGTCACACACGAGGAGGGCTCACAATAGACCACTGGCCATGCCAGATAATGACGATCAGAAGGACACAATATCAACTCTCCCGAAGTCAAAATCATTGCTTTTTATAGACTGCCTCCAGCTATTTCCCCTCCACACCTTCCCCCCAACCGAGCTATTTTTATAATCATCAAAATAATTCACTGAGTACCAATGGGATATATAGTCACATTGGACACTAAGATGTGACCCTTGCCCTTACGATTTTTTTAAGTTGAGATATAATTCACATGCCACAAAAGTCACTATTTGCCTCCAGCTTTTAACCATAACTTTTAAATTAACCAACCTGGACGGTGAATTTACTCGCTGAATTCCCTAAGGGTATACCTGGGAATCAAGTTAAATTTTAAAGGATATATTATACAAAGAAAGAACAATGCTTAAAGTTAGGAGATAACCAAGACTACCCTGTAGCCTACCAAGGCCTCCTCCACCGGGCCCTCCTCACCTCCCAGCCTCTCCCTTTAATCCCTGGGCCCTGGCTACACAGCTCTGCCCTCCTCCGTTGCTTCAACGCCAAGCACTTCCTGCTTCAGGGCCATTTCCTCTTCTAGAAGGTTCCTTTCCTGGCTCTCTGCAAGGCCAGTGTCTTATGCAGGTCACAGCTTCAACATCCCTCCGAGAAAGGTCATCTCACCTAATTGCACATAAGGACTTTGTCTCTCACACCATCCTACTCCCTCCCCAGCACTTAGCACAACTTGTGCTTATCTTTGTGTCTATTTATTCATTTTCCTCCCACTAGAAGGTAAGCTCCCTGAAGGTAAGGAGTTCATCTCTACCATTAACGCTCAGTACCATGTGGGACCTCATGAATGCCCACAATGAACAAATCTGCCTTAAATATTTTCCTAGATAAGATTTACATAAAACTTTGGAGCTTTCAATCACCCAATTATCTGCATGTTAGAACAGATCTAAAATTGCTTTCTAAGGAAAATTTTGGCCCTGTGACAAGGACTTCTGTGAGCCACCTCCATGGGCAGGTGGGCCAGGCCCCCGTTCAGGCACAAATCCTGGTCAGACTCCCCAGTTTTAAGGATCCCCACCCTTCCTCCAGCCCAGCGACCTGTCCCTAAAGGGTGACTTAGTGGAGTAGTTATTTGTCAGAGGACAGATATCAAACTCACTGCCGGGCTCTACTTACCACCTCTCTCTTAGGTGTGAAAAGTGATACGATGGAGGGCTGCCTGGAGAACATGCTGCCCACGCTTCCCTTTAATTTCAAGCCAACCTTTTGAGTCAGCCAGACCTTAGAGAGAAACATTGATCCATTTTTGTTTCCCATTTAAAAGTTTTTACTAAACTAAACTTTCTTACCATACCATTGACCTACATGGAAAGATACTATGTGAAATGACCCTGGGAAACCTATGATTATACATTACCATACATTCTCTATGAATGTGTTTGAGGATGTTATTTGCTACATCACACTGGGCCTCCTATTGAAGACCCACAAGAGAAATTTCTCAGCTCTTCTGTAACAAGAATAGCCACGCTTCTCTGAACCACCGGTTTGTTTTTAATCTTTTACGTGCCATGAATCTTATGTATTCCCGTGCCTTGGAGGCTAAGCAGCTCACAGCCATGCTTTGGGGACCATAGCATGGGCACTTTATATGCTAACCTTACCATGGGCTTTGTTGGATTTTTCATACCCTTAAGTTTCCTTTGACCCCAATTTCTTTACTCCTTTATTTTATCTTATTTAACTAAATATATTATTTTAGAGGGTCTTATATCCTTTCTGGAATGGGCAGGGAATCTATATAACTAAAGTTAAGATTTTGACAGTTTGATACCATGTTATACAAAAACAGTGATATGAGGGCATATTTAGGTAGCCTGACTTAAAATATAGGCTGTGTAGTGTTCCCAGGGTTTAGTTCTGAGGTTCCTAGGGTCACCCCCAGGATTACTGAGACTTAAACCCAGCAAGAAATCTATGTGGTGGTCTGTTGAAAAAGATGCTCTCTGTGATGCCAGGGACAAAACACACACACACACACACACACACACACACACACCATGGCTTCCACGATGAGCACCAAGTCAGACTCACTAGGTTGGATGCTCCAAGTTGCAGCTGTTGGTCTGTAATAGAGCTGCTTCTCACAGAGGCAACCGTGTTTAGTGTTTAACATTCTACTCCATGCACCCGTTCTGCAATCCTGTCTCTTACCTCACTGGCCCCCAGAACTCTTTTACTCATATTCATTATCAACACCCCCTACCCCCTGCTATGGTCTGAATGTGTCCCCCAGAATTCACATGTTGGAAACTTAATCCCTAATGCGACAGTGTTGGAAGGTGGGGCCTAAGGGGAGGTATTTAGGACATGAGGGCTCTGCCCTCATGAATGAATTAATGCCATTATTCAAAGGGCTTGTGCAAGTGGGTTCACTTTCTCTTGCCCTTCTGCCTTCTGCCATGTGATGACATAGCAAGAAGGCTCTCACCAGGTGGCGGCACCTTGACACTGGACTTCAGCCTCTGGAACTGTGAGCCAATAAATTTCTTTCGTTATAAATTGCCCAGTATGTGGTGTTCTGTTATAGCAGCACAAAGCAGACTAAGACACCCCCAAACCCCACAACCTCCTCTCAGAACATTTCCTTCCTGTTCTTCTCGAAATCAGATGGTCTTGTAGGGGAGGAAAAAAACTTTTCCTCTACCGTCCTAGGTTCTCCAGCTGGGGCTCTGGAAACTAAACTGACAAAAGACAGATTCACACCTGTCTACGTGGCTAAGACAAGTGAGTAGCAGACTGTTTATGAACACATGTGGCGTGCAGACACAGAAGAGAAACTCAGTGATAAGTAACTCAAAGTAGTGGTTGGAACTTGAGACTAATTTAGTATCTTAACAAAGAACAATAAATTTTTAGAGAAGTGATGAGACAAAGGAAAAGACATTTAAGCTTAAAAGCAACCCATGGGAAGGTAAACATATGGGCAAAAGCAATGGAAGATAAGGTTAATTTAGTAAGGTTTGTTTGTGCAGGTCCATCTCGGTGCTGACTTTCCATCTCCTTCATGGCCTTAAAATGTCCCTGGGAGAGCGATTTATGATAGTCCTCATCGCTCAGGAGTCTCTGCATTTAGTCAGATAAGGGGAGCTCTGGGAAGGCTTCTTTCTGCATCTTTTGATTCTCATTTGCTTCAAGCTCAAAATAATCCTTATGCCAGAGGGGCATATTCAGGGGTGGTATATTCTGATCCCCTACATAAATCTCTAATCATATTTTCCCTGAAGCCAGGGCCAGCGTGTTGGAAAAGCCCAGAGGGTGCCATTCATACGGATGACAATGTTCTACGTGACCTGTAGGGGGTGCTGCGTTCCCTTCTGCACTTCACGCTCCTCAAAGCCTGCAGGTGCTGCGGCTCCTGAAGATGGAACATCCATCCTCAGACTTTACTGCTCCTTAAGGTTTTCATCTACCAACCCCCAGCTCTCACCTCCCCATTCACTGATGGCTTCCAAATCTGTCTGGCTTCTTTTCTCCTCCCACTACTGTTAAAACTATTCTCAGTGATTTCAGCATCCACCTGGATGCCCCATCCTACTTTCTGGTCATTCCATTTTTTCTTTTAATCTTATCTTCAATAATCTTTTCCTTTACTAAACCATAGCCTCACAACGGGCATCGCCATCAATAATGGTGCCTCTGTTACACATAATAAGGAGTTTCTCAGGGTTGTTTTACAAGGACTTCACCACCCCTGAGCCACACCATGTTCACACGGGAGAAGAGAGGGTGTCCCCTCACTGTGCTGCACATTGAAGTACAACTTGTACCCGAGAAACTTGCTGGTTCCCACAGCTTCTGCTGGCAGCCACCCTCTACGTGGCTAAGACCAAGTTCTTGAGTCTGAGCTGGAGGTAAACAGGCCAGGCATGTGCCACGTTGTCCTCCTCCACCGGGGCTCTCTCCCTGGACACCAATGCAAAAATCTCTCTTCCCTCCCCCTCCAGGCAGTAGCTCTCTGTCCACTCATCGTCACACACTCAGACAAGTTTGAGCACCAGGTTCAACTCAGTCTGCACACATTTTCACGTGTGCGTGCACACATTTTCACGTGTGCGTGCACGCACACGCACACACACACAGGCATGTACTTCTAAGTTTAAGGTAGAGCAAAAGAACCAAGGGAAGGGATTGGAGAATGTTTTCATCAGAAGGGTCAAGACCAAGGAGACCCATACAAAGAAGCAAAGAAGATGAAGAGAACAATAAATATAATAACTTCAATGAGTTTTAAGAGACTCAGAAAGGACAATATGTTTTTCCCTTTGAATGCCAGCCAAAAGAAAAAACACAGTTTCCAGGCTCTATTTAAAAACAGCCAAACTGTAATTGCATATGGTTGAATCCATTGCCGACCTGGTTTCTGCCTCATGCCATTTTTGAGGACCTGCCGCTCCCCTCTATCCACAGGCTCACAGTTGGAATAGCCATGATCCCCAGCACCACCACCCCCTGACCACAGGCCAAAACCCTCTAGTTTGGGGATGAAGACCAGAAGAGGCAGCTCAGCCTTATGGGAGGGAGAGGAGGGTTATAAATTGCAGGAGCTGTTGGCAGCAATTTCCTAGATATTGTATTCCTGACTCTAGTCTATGCTGAGTCCCAGCCATGTCCCTGACCTTGGGTTCTGCCATGGACCCCACAGAATTCTGTTTGCTCATCAGGCACAGTGGCTCATGCCTGTGATCCCAGCACTTTGTAAGGCCAAGGACAGAGGATCACATGAGGCCAGGAGTTCAAGATCAGCCTGGGCAACATAGCGAGACTCTATCTCTACAAAAAAATTTTTAAATTACCAGGCCTGGTGATGTAGGCCTATAGTCCCAGCTACTTGGGAGGCTGAGGAAGGAGGACCATTTGAGCCTGGGAGCTCCAGGCTGCAGTGAGCTGTGATTGGGCCACTGTACTCCAGCCTGGGCAACAGAGTGAGACCCTGCCTGGAAAAAAAAAAAAAAAAAAAGAATTCTATTTGCTGAAACTAGCTCAAGTGGTTTTTGTTACTTGCAGCCAAAAGAGTACTAATTAGAAGAGATGTCAATGAAGCAAAGATGATTGTTGGAGGAATTTGAAATGAAAAAAGCAAAGTGATCCCCTCACCCAAAGAAGTAAAGAGACTAAATCTATGTCTACAAGGATGGACTTGTGCTGGAGGATGGGTGATGAGTGAGGAACTACAGCCACAGAATTCCCCCCAAGAGCTAGTAATATCAAGATGAAAGAGGCCAGGCGTGGTGGCTCACGCCTGTAATCCTAGCACTCTGGGAGGCCAAGGCGGGAGGATCACTCGAGGTCAGGAGTTCGAAACCAGCCTGAGCAAGAGCGAGACCCCGACTTTACTAAAAAATAGAAAGAAACTATCTGGACAACTAAAAATATACAGAGAAAAAAATTAGCTGGGCACGGTGGCGCATGCCTGTAGTCCCAGCTACTTGGGAGGCTAAGACAGTAGGATCACTTGAGCCCAGGAGTTTGAGGTTGCTGTGAGCTAGGCTGATGCCACAGCACTCTATCCAAGGAAAAAGAGTGAGACTCTGTCAAGAAAGAAAGGAGAGAGAGAGAAAGACAGAAAGAGAGAGGGAGAGAGGGAGGGAGGGAGGAAGGAAAGAAAGGAGCAGTTACTATGAGAAAGAAAATCACACTGATAAGTGTCTTGGGAACAAGCAGCAAGGGGCCAGTTTGAAAGATGAAGGCAGCTGGGGAAGGAATCCACAGCTGCCTTGCAATAAGCAACCTGCTCCAGTGAAAGCAGAACTGAGTAAGTGACATTTGACATCGCATCTCCACATCCACCACGTTGTTCACGTGGACCCAGTCAGCTGCCCTGTCCCCCAGAGGTTGCCTCCTTTACTTGGAGCTGAAAAGCTGATTCCCAAATTTCTCAGCCGACAACCACCTTCTCAGAAGGAGCCAATGAAGTGACGGACGGGAAGACATTTTGCAAAGTTGCAATCACGCCACCAACGCAATAGAGAGGAATCACCATTTAATTTTCATTCCCTGGTTATAGTATTGAAAATGTGGAAGGACCAAAAAAGGGAGAGGGAAACTAAAGAAAGAAGCAATTTTCTAAAACTAAAGCCAAAAACAATCCACAGTGCCCAGAAATCTCAGCCCATGGTTTCTGTGAGTACAGCCGTTCTGTGAGTTCCTGCCACCCACAGATCAAGTCCAAGACCTGGACGTTGTGGCTCCCACCACTGGGCTCCTCGCTCACTGCCCCAGCCCCGCCCCCGTGCACCGGCTCCAACTCGCCACACCGCTGTCCACCTCTGCTCCTGGCACTCAGCCTCCAGCCAGTCTCCTTCCTTGTTGACACAGATTTGATTTTCTTGCTTTTTTATTTTAATCCCTTTGTTCTTCTCACTTCAATTTGCTCCAACATTCATCTTTTGGTCTCATTGAATATCTCTTCTAATGAATACTCTTTTGGCTGCAAATAACAAAACCCACCTGAGTTGGCTTCAGCAAACAGAGAGAATTCACTGGAAGGATATCACCCGCCCCCACCTCACCTGACTCATTTGCCTGCTTAATGCCTACTTCTTTCTTCGAACCTCAGCTCACAGACCCCCTACCCCAGGGACACTTCAGGGCCCTGCTGGGTGAGATGCCACTGCCGTGCTGTGTTCTGTGCAATATTTTTTGCCATCTTCCTCACCAGTTCGACCCTGAACCCCTTGAGGACAGGGACTTTATTCCCCAGTGTCAGTACTTTGCTTGGCTGGTTGTGAGAGTTCGATAAATATTTGTTGGGCACATATATGTATCATCAAGATTGTGAATTCTTCCAGGTGTCCAATGTAATGGATATTAATCATTGCCAACCATATATATATGTGTGTTTTTTAAATTCCTGAGCAGTTATTCTTGCCCATGGAATCCTATTTCTCAGCAGTCAATTTCAATCAATTTCACACACATTCTGCCTGCCTCAGAGTCTCTGGCACCCTCTCCTCCAGCAGAGCAGATTTTCCATTTGAACTTGAGATTACTCCATTTATCAATATTATGGTGCTTTGGAACATAAGGCCACATTCATTACTATGGAGTTGATGTTATCTGGTGACAAAAATACTTCATTAGGAGCCATCTCATGTGTTTCAGATCTCAGGATGTTTTTTTCAAACGACTGAAGTTAAATGGCATGCTTGGCATTTATTTAAATAACAAGTACTATTCACGGAAATTGTACCAAACATTTACCATGTGTGATCCCACTTAATCCTTAAAATAATCCTGCAGAATTATCGTTGCCATTTTATAGATGAGGAGATTGATACTCAGAGAGGTTAAGTAACTTGCTCAGTATGATGCAGATGGTAAGCGGGAGAGCCCAGAACCAAGGCCAGGATATCAGATTCTAAATCATCCATCATCCCTATCGTTGGGTGCCTATCACACCCAAACACAAGCCACAAAAAGAAAAGAGGGACTACAAATGGGTGTTATGTGAACCCAAAGGGACGGTAAGAATATTGACCAAAAATAAGTGACTACATTTTATTATGTTCCCATGCAACCTTTTTGTCGCTCTCAGAATTATTTGTTTCTTTCATTATTCCCTTGTTATCTGTCATAAAACTGGAAGTTTGAACCTGAGGCTAGGAGTGATTGGGAGTGCATTATTCCTCATTTCTCAGCTGGAATTTGACATAGATCATATATCTAAGTCCACGTTAGGAATCTCTTGAAAGCAATAAGTTTGCAAACTAGCTTACCAGCAGCAAAGCAAACCACCCTGGGGTTCGTGAGGCCTGCACCCACTCCTGCCTCCCGCTGTGAATGCCCCTCACCAGGACTCATGCATTCTCTGAGACTAGAATGTAAACTATAAATCACCAAGACTTAGGAGGATGAGGAAGACTCCTTGAGGGTTCCTGCTGGATGCAGTGGACAGACACAGGCATTCTTCGGCTCAACCTCTCTCGCACAGAAGCCTCTTCTGGGCTTCCTGATGGACACATCCCTAAAAATTACAGTGATGCTCTAACAAATGTCCAATGAAAATTTCATTCAGACCGACTTACACAGCTTGGTCAAAAGACCACATCCGAGTCTGAGCAGGCAATCTGCTTGACGGCTTCTCATCGGGCCACATTTCTCCATTGAGCCAGAAAAAGAAAAGTCTTAAAAGTGCTGAGTCCAGATATTTTAAATTAATGAAAAGGACATATCAAAATTTAATGGGGGAAAATAGGTCAGCTCCTATTTTTTTTATCAAGTAAAAGGTCTCGGTGGTGCAGCCTTGGAATGTACCACAGACTGAAAAAGTATTGCCATTAGCAGAATTGAAATCGGCCTAAGGGTTTTCTCTGTCTTTGATTTTCTGTCTCCATAAGTGACAGGAATTGTGGTTTATTTGTAGCATTTCACTGTGAATTGCTTGAGGAAAGTTGACTTGAAAAAAAAAATCTATTGAAATAAAGACAAATGTTTTGTGGAAGGCAAGTACCCAAATGAAAGGAAATGTTTAAGTTCTGCGGAGCAGCGATGATTCAGAATAGTAACTGTGAAAGGAGGCGGGGTGGGAGATATTGCTAATTAGTGTGTATATTAAGCCTCGTATAGTTAATCTTGAGAAGCGAGAGAGTAAGGGAGAGACAAAGCAAAGCCGCCCCAGTGACTTGCCAATTAACAGGAACTTTCTTCTCTTTCTATCTCCTGTAGACGAGACAGAATTGTCATTGCTGCCTTGCTGTGTACTGTGGAGTGACTCTTCCGAAAGAGAATGCTACCGTCATAGGAGTTGTTGCATCATCCCCCTGTGTCTGATTTTAAACAAAGCATTTAATAGTCACAAGTTAGAAACAGCCCAAATGTTCATTAACAGATGAACGGACAACAAAATGTTATCTACATACACGTACAATGTATATCATTCAGCCATATAAACAAGTGAAGTAGTGACATATGCTACAATGTGGATGCTCCTTGAAAACACTATGCTAAGTGAAATACGCCAGACACAAAAGGCCACATATTGTACGATTCCTTTTTTTTTTTTTAGTGGCCATTAATTTCTTTCTTTCCCCAGTTTTACTGAGGTAGAGTTGACAATAAAATTGTAGGTATTCAAGGTATACAACATGATGATTTCATATATGTATATATTGTGTAAGGATTGCCACAATCAAATTGATTAACACAACCATCAACACACATAGTTATCAGTCTGTGTGCACATGTACTGTGTGTGGTAAGAACACGAAAGATCTCCTATAGCAAATTTCAAGCAAACGATACAGTATCATTCACTATAATCACCATGCTGTACATTAGATCTGCAGAAATCACTCATCTTATAACTGAAAGTTTGTACCGTCTGACCAAAATCTCCCCATTTCCCCCAATCTCCCAGTCCCTAGCAACCACCATTCTAGTCTATGTTCAATTTTTTTATTCCATATAAAAATAGGATCATACACTATTTGTCTTTCTGTGTCTGGCTTATTTCACTTAGCATAACGTCCTCCAGGTCCATCCATGCTGCCACCAATGGCAGGATTCCCTTCTTTTTAGGGCTGAATAGTATTCCATTGGACATATGCACCATATTTTCTTTATCTGTTCATCTATTGATGAATGCTTGAGTTATTTTCACATCCTGGGTATTATGAATAATGCTACAATAAATATGAGGATGCAGATGTCTCTTCAAGATACTGATTTCATTTCCTCTGGATATATACCCAGAAGTAAAATTTCTAGATTGTACAGTAGTTCTATCTTTAATTTTTTGAGGCACCTCCATATGATTTTGCATAATGGCTATACCAGTTTACATACCCATCAACAGTGTACAAGGGTTCCAATTGCTCCACAGTCTCATATTTTTGTAATAACTTCATTCTGTTGAATGTGTCCTTTGCTGTGCAGAAGATTTTTAGCTTGATATAGTCCCTTTTATTTTTGCTTTTGTTGCATGGGCTTTTGATATCATATAAAAAAAAAGAAATCATTGCCAAGACCAATGTCAAGGAGCTTTTTCTCTATGTTCTTTTCTAGGAGTTTTATGGTTTCAGGTCTTACATTTAAACCTCTAATCCATTTTGAGTTAATTTTCATATATGGTGTAAGGTTAGGGTCCAATATCATTCTTTGGCATGTGGATATCCAGTTGTCCCAGCACCATTTATTGAAGAGACTATCCTTTTCCCACTGTGCATCTCTGACACGCTTATCAATGACTGGTTGACCTTGGATGTGTGGGTTTATTTCTGGTCCTGTATGATTCCATTCATATGAAATATCAGAATAAGTAAATCCATAGAGACAGACTGCAGATTAATTGATGATTGCAAGGGGCCAAGGGGAGGGGGGAAGAGAGAGCAACTGCTAATGGGTATGGAGCTTCTTTTCAGGGTCATGAAAATGTTTCAGAACTGGATACAGATGGTGATTGCACAAAATTGTGAATTTACTAAATTTCACTGAATTTTTTTTTTTTTTTTTTGAGACAGAGTCTCACTCTGTTGCCCAGGCTAGAGTGAGTGCCGTGGCGTCAGCCTAGCTCACAGCAACCTCAAACTCCTGGGCTCAAGCGATCCTCCTGCCTCAGCCTCCCGAGTAGCTGGGACTACAGGCATGTACCACCATGCCCGGCTAATTTTTTCTATATATACTTTTAGCTGTCCATATAATTTCTTTCTATTTTTAGTAGAGATGGGGTCTCGCTCTTGCTCAGGCTGGTCTCGAACTCCTGAGCTCAAACGATCCGCCCACCTCGGCCTCCCAGAGTGCTAGGATTACAGGCGTGAGCCACCGCGCCCGGCCTGAATTTTTTACATTAAAGTTGTTCATTTCATACGTGAATTTCACCACAATTAAAAAAATTCAATAAAACAAGACATTTACCTTTAAAAGTGCTATATGGAAATTTTAACACCAGGAGTTAGGACAGTGTGATAAACACTTCTAATAAAAACAAAATTATAAAAGCAGGCTTCCTGCCCTGCATATCACTCAAAAGTCAAGCATGAAATCTTTTGGATGAGTCATAATCTTCTGAGGAGACATGGATTAAACCAAAGGACTATGGGTTTAGTTGAGTTTAGGAAACTTCCTAGCCACAATGCGTCCAAAACACATTCTTAAAAGGAAAAAACACACACATGTTAACACCAAGGTTCTCTCTTTAAAGCTGTGGCTTTGTTATGTCTGTCCCTCATTGAGTCCCTTGGGGACGGGACAGCCACCACCAGAGATGGCTCCTCAGGTACACAGAAGCACTGCTCATCACAGCACTCACAAGCTCATCTGACGGCATGAACCTTCAGGGTCCAATCCCTGCAGAGGAAGAAACCTGAGTTTTAACCAAATCAGGGAAGCTGAGAACCCTAGAAAGTTTACTTTGTGCTGGCTCAAGCCTTTGGTATTTGCTTTATAGCATCGCCACACACAACCCTACTCTAAGGAAATAAATGTATTCTACAAGAGAGACCGTTAATCATGAATCCCAGGCCATGACTCAACCTTTCCCTCCCCAGAAGACATACCCTAGAGTTCCAAGCCGTTTGACTTGTAAAATGACTTATCAGGACTTTAAAATAACTTTGCTGACCACGACCAGAATGGCATCAAATTGGCTTAAGCAGGTTTCAAGCTGAAGAGACAGTGGCTGTGTTTCCCAGTGTCATTCTTTCCCCACGGGGTGGCGGGAGGAGAGGGCATGCAAACACATCGCTGTTCCTCACACACACTCTCTTCCAGTTGAATATGGGCACAGGACAGTGGCCAGGAAATAGACATACCCGAGTGCACATGGAAAGTAACTCATAAGCAACGGTGCAAAGTTGGAATCAGAAGCTGAACAGAAATCTGAAAGCTATTATACATGTGTGCAGCATCTTCACTTAGAATTTCCTAGATATTATAAGGGGGGGAATCCAATTTGTCGTGTTGACAGGAAAACATACTATTCTAAAAATTGCTTTACCTTGGGACCCATTTCAGCAGATACAGGCACAGAATACGCTGCAATACACACACTGCGAACTGTCCGGGGTTCCTGAACAAATCTTATACCGCTACCTTCCTTGAGAAGAAGGAAAAATAAATCAAGGAAATAAACATTGTTGCATCAGATTAACAACTGAAAATAAGGAAATAAAACTAGCCCTAAAGATTGGATACCATAATACTTGTCTTCCTCTCCTCATTCTAGAATGTTCTGCACATCTTTGGGGTGGGAGACCCATCAAAATGATAAGATACTGACCCTCCCCCTTTCCTTGCCTCAAGTCATAAACACAGCATTCCTCTCTTTCAGCATCTCCATTCGTATTAGGGAATATGAAAAAGACAGGTTTGCACTAAGAAATTCTTAACCAGAGATGGACCACCTGAGTTTGCGAACCCCTCGAATTTTGCACAAAATGTTGTGTTTACACATCTAGAGAGAGGAGCAATAATTTCACCAGGCTCTCAGAGGGATTGCTGACCCAAAAAGCTCTAGACTCATTATTTTAAAGGGTCCCAAGACAGATTAAATGACTGAGCAGAACTAGGCTTGGCTTGGCCCTGGGGTTGTGCCATCTTCACCATATTCAGAATCAGGTCTCCAGAAACCACAGAACTATTTTCACTCCACTAGTTTGTTCCACTAATTTTTTTTTGTACCTACTGGTGTACCAGAATGAGGGGGGTGGGAGACTGAAACCACCATAAAATTTGAAATCAGGTCCCAGAAAATCAGGCAAACATCAATCAAGATAACTCACAATGGAGAAAGCAAATCAGGCAGGTTTTACGAAGACTGTGCCTGCTCCAAGTCAGCGATGACTTCAGCTGACTTGGCCTACTTGAGATTTGAGTTCAGATCAAGTTGAGTCAGAATAAACCTTTGAAACCCTCCAATCTTCCTTGAGTTTAACCTATACCTGTAGATACAGCATTAGGAGGTTACAACTTAAATTCATATCACATGTCTGCAGATAGTCACAAAACTAAATTAAGTCATTAACACATTGTGGTTTCCCAATACTCTAGTCCTATATACAATTTTCTTACCAGCTGCTATCGACTTATCTCACATGATTCCAGGTGGGAACAGTTCTGTTCTCTAGAATCTTCTCTGACAGATTCTAGAGTCTGTGTGTCGCATCCGTACAAACCCAGAAAGCAGATGGCAGATCCTTATGGGCATTTAGTTTAAAAAATCATGTTCCTGCATGGAGTACGCAGGTCCCCATCCTTGGCACCAGCAGGGGACCCTAATAGATCTCTCTTCACCCCACCCCCAACATATTTTTCTCATTTGCTGAGAGGTTGTCTAAGCTTAGAGATGTTGGCGTTCACACACAGAAGGGACAGAGGTGGACAGGAATTGGGGCAATGCTGCAGCTGCCGGACCCGTCCTCCCAACCCTACATTATTCTGGGAAGGTGGCACCTTGTTTTACAGAGCGGAAAACAAAGGCACATGTATGTCTATAAAGTGACCTAGTCACTCACAGGCCAGGGTTCTTCCTTTTCCTCCAGAAGCTGGTCCGTTACTTGAGTGCTGTTAACCCTAACACTGAGTCAGCCCTAAGCGAAGTGTCCAGATCAGCCCACGGCAAGAGAGCAAGGCTGGCCACAACCTTGAGGTTCCCCACAACCCCCTCACTGACCCCCACCCCCAGCAAACCATCCACCAGGAGCCCGCCCTGAGGGCATATCCTCCTGGCCCTGAAAACTGCCCCAAGCTCTGGTGTGTCCCTGACTTGGGATCTTTCCAGGCATGTTCTCTGTCACTTCTAGGGGTAGCAGAGAAGCCAGCCCTTCTCCTTCCCACAAGTAAAATGTGCGCTTATCAGAAGTGACTTTTGGAGACCGAGCCTTCGCATTTGCTTTCCAGCTAGCAGACTGTCTGTCTGTCTCGAAATCTCCTAGAGCAGTGGCTGCAGCTGCCAGGTAAGGCCGAGGGCTCCTGCGCAGGTCCAGGGAGAATGCAAATTCCCTCCGGGCACTTAAGCCATATGTTCCAATCTCGCTCCTGCCAACCTCTCCTCTGCCAAATTAAACACTGGGTTTTATGGCTCCAGTTTGCTT
Source organism: Eulemur rufifrons (assembly GCF_041146395.1). NCBI lineage: Eukaryota > Metazoa > Chordata > Mammalia > Primates > Lemuridae > Eulemur > Eulemur rufifrons. Next base: position 61,998,889 of record NC_091010.1, on the reverse strand, counting down.
TCTGTGCCCCAACCCCCGAGGGAGCTGTGAATGAATGGAGACTGGCCCAGAGAGCAGCAGCCGCAGGCCGCGGAGGCTGCCAAGCTGGAGGACTCCAAAGGGGACAGGCCCCACTGGCGACAGAGAGGTGACACTGCCCAGCCAGTGTGCGGTAGGGCCCGGCTGCCTGTGCCGTCGACTCTGGAGCGCTACTCTTGGCAGGCGCACGCCCCGAGTTCTGCATCTTATCATCGGGACAGCTTCTCAGCCCCAAATACAGGCAGCCACAATTAACTACAACCCAGGACAGCCTAATGCGCGAGTCCTGCAGAAGCAGCCATGTTCCTCCAGGGGCCCAGTCTTCCCCTAGACGCTGCAGGCCACGTGGGGTTGGAGTGAGGGGCCAGTCACCCCGCACCTCCAGAGCTCTCCCTGGCACTCCTGGTCACCACCGAGGAGTCCAGGGCAGCGCCGAGCCTGGCCATCGGGGCCAGCCCTGATCTCGGCATTTGGGGCTGGGGCCACGGGAACCGCAGCTGCTTCTCGGATAGTGGAGAGGCTGGGAGGAGTCCTGCTCCAGGCCACGCCTGTCAGAGCAAGCGCTACGGCAAAGGTTTGCTATTCCTAGCCTTCCTGGTGTCTTCTAATAACTGTTGTGTCCATTGTGTCCCTCGAAGCACAAGAGTTCACTGCATCTCGCAAAGGTGCACAGCTGAAACTGGGGCATTCTCATGCAAGCAATTCACTAATGCCAAAGAGAAAGTGGTGGTTCATTCCTGGGAATACACATAAGGAGGATGGAATAGCATTGTTTACTAAGATTCTCAGCCTCAGTTGTCGTTTTCAGATAAAAAATCAAAATTCCATACGCTGTGTTAATATGCAGAATGCTTCCTAGGGTTCCTCCTCAGCAGCGATCCTACTTTACAGAAACTCATGTAAGTTTCAACCCTCACTACACTCCAGCCTGGGTAACAGTGAGGCCCTCGCTCTAAAAAATAGACAAAAGTAAAAATAAAATGGGGAAATTTGGACACAGACATACACACGTGGAGAAGGGTATGTGAACATGAAGGCAGAGATCAAGGTTATATGCCCGCATGCCTTGGAACACCAAAGATCGCCAGCAAAGCACCGAAAGCCAGGAGAGGGGCCTGGAACAGATCCTGCCTCCCAGCCCTTGGAACCAACCTTGCCAACACTGTGATCTCAGACTTCCAGCCTCCAGAACTGTGAAAGAATAAATTTCTGTTGCTTGTGCTGCTTTGTCCTAGAAAACTGACACATTCTTCCACAGCAAGAAAGTATAGAGACAGTTTATGGGGAAGGGAATATATAACATTCAGTGCTCTGTGGATATTCATGGATTTGTTCTCCAAGAGTTTTGAGTACCTGCTCTGGGCAGGTACTGTGCTTGGTCCTAGGGCTGTCACAAAGGGTAAATCACGGTCCAGCCATATAGGCACTCAGGCCCCCAACACTGAATTCCCTACAGCCAGGCCAGTTCCTAGGGAGCGTGGGAGGAGTCGTGGAGGGCGTAGAGGTTGTCCAAGAGCGGTCTGCATGTAACCAGTAGCAGCTGTGCATAACTGAGGAGTGCCAGAGGTGGTCAAGGTGACAGGTGCAACATCATGAGGACGTGGCAGTGAGGGAAGAAGCTCCTGCCAGCATTCTATGCCCACGACCAGTGTTGCCGATACAAAAAGATGGGGAGGAAACATTGTCTCTTAGCAACTGGTATGACATCTTCTCTTGTTGAAAAGACATTTTGCTAAGAATTTGGGATGGGCAACTATGGTGCGACCCCAAACGTTATGCTCCAGTAAAACTATAGGGTCACTAAAGAAAGTGCTTTCAGGTGAGGGCAGAGGCTTTAACTGTAGTTATTCCTCTGGCTGAGCATGTTGGGCTGAGCCCTGCACAGGGAAATAGAGAGAGAGATCCCTAGTGGTAGGGCGGGAGAGAAGAGGCTTTGGGGACAGAACAGAAATGCCTAATTTGGATTTTTAAGTTATTTATTAGGGGTTAAAGTCCTCCACCTGTTTCCTCTGGGAATTTTCCAGTGACTGCCCCATTGCTCCTTGCTGCTTAGGGAGGGTCTTTGTGGGGGCAGCCAGTGAAATGGACAAATGGGCAGCTGGCAGCTGGGTTAGCCCAGAAGCTATTTTCTTATTCTTTCCTTACCATCAATCTGATTGCAAGACATGTGCACAAAGACGACCACCGCCTGACTCCATTTAGAAACTATTCCCAGGAATAACATGTTCCAAAAATGACAAGATAGTTACTGTATTCTTAAACTGATCCCTCTGTGAACAGGGAGGCTTATCTTCTTTAAGTCTCACAAAACCATGTAAGGTGTGTAGCCCTCTGCCCATTTTAAAGATGAGGAAAAGCCTAGCACTCTGGGAGGCCGGGGCGGGAGAATCGCTTGAGCTCAGGAGTTCAAGACCAGCTTGAGCAAGAGCAAGACCCCATCTCTACTAAAAATAGAAAAATTAGCCAGGCGTCATGGCACATGCCTGTAGTCTCAGCTACTCGGGAGGCTGAGGCAGGAGGATCACTTGAGCCTAGGAGTTTGAGGCTGCCGTGAGCTAGGCTGACGCCTTGGCACTCTACTCAGGGCAACAGAATTAGACTGTCTCAAAAAAAAAGAAAAACAGAAGACGAGGAAAAGAGGCTCAGGAGAGCCCGGGTCGGTTGCCAAAGAACACAGTGATGTGCGATGAGGACTGGAATCACCCACCCTCCGTCCAGATGCCCTTCACCTCCAGAACATGCCTGCCCAGGCCCTCCATGCCCCTCAGTCAGCCCCCAAAATGGAAATCACACATCGTGTGTGTGACTTGAAATAAACACCCCAACAGATGTCTGGGGTTGGGGCGCAGGGAGTAGTGGGAGGGGTGAGAGGAGTTTTCTAGGATGAAATCACCCGGACTTTGTAGTCAAGTTCTCGCCATGCAGTCACATCCCGGAAGCACTGCTGGTTTTGTCCTCGCTCACTTTTGGACCGGTACACAGAATGACGACCTTCAAAAGGCGCTTCTGTCACATTCATCCAAATCTCAATCCACGGGTAGGTGGTTTTACAACCCTGAGAAGCACAAATTTTTCCTGCTACTGCATTTCTTGTTCCTAAGATAAGAAATCCCTCATTGTTTAAGCTCCTTTCACCAGGTCTTATTATTTGCAGCTGAAAGTGTCCTGCAGGTGCCACACGAAGCCAGCCACCTGCCTACAATGGCATTTTACTGGTATTGCAATGTGACCTTCAAATGCTTGCCATGAATCAGGCGGCTGGAAAAGACACTCATATGTTACTGCAGCTTTGCTTATGTCATCTTAGGAAAAACACATTCTTCTACATTGTTCTCAAAAAACCAAGAAAAGGTTTCCTTGTAAACTCATATTAAAATGATAGGTGGTCAGAATAAGTTTGTGAGAGGAAAAGAAAAATAAGCCAAGTGAGGTCAGAGCTTGTGCCTGCCATTGTACTACCCCAGAGCACCTCCGGGAAGGCCACACGGCAGGCCAGGCGTTCACAGGCCTGGGAGATGGGAGCTGTCCCTGCACACACGTCACTACCTGCCGAGTACACACAGGCTCGTTGGAACGCTCTTGGCTAAGCACTCGTTGTCTAGGAAATAACATTTCCATTTTAGGGTCCTTTCTCACAAAATCTTAAAACTCTATCCTTAATATGCATTATTTAGTGTCCTTGGGTTCCAAGTGGTGGAAACATTAGCTGAGATTAGTTTAAGAGAAAAGGAGGAATGCACACTTGATGGCTCCCAGGAGCCAACCCAGGAAGGGGGTGCCTGGATGTGGATTCAAACTCCAGCCCGACTGTGACTCCTCCTGTCGGCTTTCTCTGCATGTCCTGCAGCTACACTGTCCCAGGCAAGCTTCTCCCGAGCTGGGACCATGGCAGCCAGCAGCCTGTGGTTATCACACAGATGCTCAGGCAGAAAGGCAAGCGTGTCTCTTACCAGCTCCAGTGAGAAACTCCAAGCAGGGAACTCTTGGACTGGCCTGGGTTGAGTCATATGATTATTGTTGGACCAATCACTATGGGAAAGGCGGTATTGTGGATTGAACTGTGTCCCCCAAAAGATATGTTAAAGGCCAGGTGTAGTGGCTCACGCCTATAATCCCAGCACTTTGGGAGGCTGAGGAGGGATGAATGCTTGAGGCCAGGAGTTGGAGACAAACCTGGACAACATAGCGAGACCCTGTATCTACAAAAAATAGAAAAATTAGCCAGTCTGGTGGCATGGGCCTGTAGTCCCAGCTACTTGGGAGGCTGAGGCAGGAGGATCACTTGAGCCCAGCAGTTTGAGGTGGCAGTGAGCTATGATGCCACTGCACTCTAGCCCTGGCAACAGAGCTAGACCCTGTCTCAAAAAGAAAGAAAAAGAAAGACATTCTCAAGTCCTAACTCTTGGTATCTGTGACCGTAACCTTGTTAGGAAATAGGGTCTTTGCAGATGTCATCAAGTCAAGATGGGGTCCTATTGGATTAGGGTGGGCCCTAACCCAATGACTGATGTCCTTATGAGCAGAGAGAAGTTTGAATACAGATTGGAGTGACACACCTACAAGCCCAGGAATGCCAGGGATTGCCAGCAACTATCAGAAGGTAGGAGAGAGGCCTCGAATAGATTCTACCTCAGAGCCTCCAGAAGAAAACCAATCCTACTGTCACGTTGATTTCGGACTTCTAGCCCCTATAACTGTGAGAGAATGCATTTCTGTTGTGGTAAGCCACCCAGCGTGTGGTTATTTCATCACTGCGCCCTAGGACACTCATACAGAGGATGGGACTCCAGGTTGGTCAGGTGCCCACTCAGTGGCCAGGGAGGTGGGGTACCACAGTGGCAGCCCCCAGTACATGGCTAGAAGGGAAGAAAGAGCTGTACCTCAAAGAATGGAGAGGTCAGGCAAGCACAGTGGCTACTACATCAATATGCTCTGTCATTGTCTTTGGCCAGATTTCTTACAGGTGGAGGAAAAGGAATATGGTTTTGCAGGAAATGTTTGTTCCTGCTTCCAAAGATAACACAGATTCCTTCAGCCAAAGTTAGGAATTTACAAACCACTGCAATTTGAACCGTTTTATTCTTTAAGGATTGAAGTAGTTTAATTTGCTTTGACACTTGGAAGCTCTTGGAGTCATTCAGTTGTGCAATTCTGCTGTAAAAAATGTTTTATTAATTGCACCAAGGTATATAAAAACTTAAAAGTAAAGTTCCTGTGAAGCACATATCCTATTTCAGTTATCTATCAGATTTGACCTTTTATCTTGGCAATAAAATTCAAATTATGCATCAAATATAATAAAGATCAATTCCGATGAATTGAAATTCGTTGTCATTTTAATGTGCTTTTGAACATTTTTTAATTACTAGCATGCTTATTATATTAAATGGTCAGTTCAAAGATGGAAAAGTGTTACTCACACAGAGTAATCTTCAAGTGGATGGCCTTGTGCTTAAAGATTCTATTTCAAGGCAAGCCCCACTGCCGTTAGAATTCTAATGAACCACACAGACAGAATCCTTTAACAGCTAGGGCAGCAAGTAATCGCCTCCATAACCATATTCACCTTTAATATGCAGACCTTGCAAGCGAAGGTAAAGGTAGAGGATTTAGCCTCATGAATATGCATTCAAACTATGCAGCCAGCAAAGACTCTACTGAGACCTCACTCCTAACAGGCAAAGTGCTGCTTTATGCACTCCATGTGCACCAACCAAGTTAATTTTCACAGTACTCCTATGGGGTGGGGACTACTATTGTCTCCCATTTTACAGAAGTAAACTAAGAAACAGAGAGGTTATGACACTTGCCCAGATCACACAGCTAAGAAAGTGATAGAGCACCAGGGTTCTTACCTAGAGTGTCTGGCTCCCGAGTCCATGATCTTAACCTGCCTGGACACAAAGACCTGACAAAGACCCCTAACGGGTCCTACCATATCTCTGATAGGATAAAACCTCGCCACGTGAAATTTTAGTCAGCAGTGCTTGCTTGATGGCATACAGTGAAATGATGAGTACAGAAGTCAGTCCTATCCATCAGCGAGGTGTTTGATGACAACCAGGTGCTAAAGCAGTTGAGGAGGGGCTGCCCTGGAAGGACAGATCGGGTACTGGAAGGACAGATCAGCTGCCCAGGATCCAGGTAAGGTGAGCAGGATCCAGATGCTCACAACCCGAGGGAGTTGCAGTTTGTCTCTTCTTCACCATACAATAGAGTCATCTTTCCTTTCACATTTATTTTCACACAGCTTGGGCCAGAACCCACAAGGCACCAGGAAACATATGACAAAACCATCCAGGTGAACAGCTGCAAACCCTTTTTAACTAGGGTGGCCGACTCATCCCAGTCTTTCCAGACTTTCCCAATTTTAGCACCAAAGTCCTAAGTCCAGGGACCCTGTGAGTCCTGGGCAAAGCAGGATGGTCAGTCACCCTACTTGTAAAATTCTAATAGGAGAAGGAAAGCTTTTTGAAAAGAAACGCTTTAAAACAAAGTCTATGCCACGCACATTTACACTAGATAAGGTGACCCCTTGTGATGGTTAATTGTAAGTGCTGACAATCTGGACTAAGGGATGCCCAGATAGGTAGAACATCATTTCTAGGTGTGTCTGTGAGGGTGTTTCTGGAAAAGACATTTGAATCAGTAGACTGAGTAAAGATCACCATCACCAATGTGGGTGGGCATCATCCAATCCACTGAGGGCCCAAATAGAACAAAAAGGCAGAAAAAGATGAATTTTCTCTCTCTCTGCTTGAGCTGGTACATCCAGTTTCTCCTGTGCATGGAGATCAGCTCTCTGGGTTCTTGGGCCTTTGGACTCAGACAGAGCCTTACACACTGGCTCCCCTGGCTCTCAGGCCTTGGACCTCAGACTGAGTATTACCAGTAGGTTTCCTGGGTCTCCAACTTGCAGACAGCAGATGATGGGACTTCCTGGCCTCCATAATCACGGGAGCCAATTCCTATAACACACCCCTGAAAAGACTAAAACCATTGACACCATTCTCAGATATTGCCACATAGAGGTTGTGGGACCTTAGGAGAATCACCTCATCACTCTGGACCCTGTAAAATTAAAGGTTCAAAGTTATGTTAATTTCAGCGCTAATAACCAACCTGTCACTCTCGAGTTACCATCAACACTAGAGGAGAGCTCCTGACCACCCCCAACACACACACATACACCCCCATATGTACACCTATACAAAATGTTCTTATTTAGGAGAAAAACTCATATTACACATTATTTTTCACTTGACATATGAACTACTTTGAGGTATACTCTAGCATAACTTTAGTACATGGGGATTTGTTTTATCATGGTTCTTCTAGATTTTTTAAATGTTCCTTAATTTTACTATAGCCAGTCTTAAATCAATTTCACAAACAATGGGGGTGGGAGGGAGAAATGCCTTCAGAATAAATTAATTGATAAAAATCACAAGATGCTTTTCGTGAGTATCTCTTTATCCTGTCTCCCAGACATGCACCTTGGGGAGGCCAGACCAGCTAGGTCAGGAGAGTGGCAACAACCAGGAGCTCTAAAAAGCAAGGCCCCTGTTGATGGGGCTACCATGTTGCCCTTTGAAGACGAGGGTAGAATTTGTGCAGTGGACCTATTATTAAGGGAATGCAGGATAGAACAATTCAAGTTGACAAAAATCTATTGAGCACATAGGCCACAGGAAGCTGTGGTTTGGCAAATCTAACTGAAGTATAAGCAACCTGACTTTAATAAGTGTAACAAAATAGTCGTGAACTCTCCGTTTCCCATGCTGATGTTGGGGAAGGGGACAGCCTGGGCCAGATAACTTGCCAGATAATATACCATGTGATATAGCTTGGATATTTGTCCCCTCCAAATCTCATGTTGGAATTTGATCCCCAATGTTGGAGGTGGGGCCTGGTGGGAGGTGTTTGGGCCATGGAGGTGAATCCCTCATGAATGGCTGGTGCCATCCTCATCCTCATGGTAATGAGTGAATTCTCACTCATTAGTTCCCATGAGAACTGATTGTTAAAAAGAGCCTGGCACCTCCGCCTCCCCTCTCTCCTGCTTCCTCCTCTCCTGCCATGTGATCTCTGCACAAGCTGACTCCCCTTCTCCTTTCGCCATGAGTGGAAGCAGCTTGAGGCCCTCTCCAGAACCAAATGCTGGTGTCACGCTTCTTGTACATCCTGTAGAACGATGAGAAAAATAAACCTCTCTTCTTTATAAATTACCCAGCCTCAGGTGTTCTTTTATAGCAATGCAAACAGACTGAGACATCACGTGACCCACTCCCATTTCCTTTGTGCCCTATTACGACTACCCTCTTGCACTGTGTTTCCACAGGAACAAAGGGCCAGCTTCATCAATCATGTCTTTGTTTCCTGAAACAGAGCATGCGCTCTGGGAAACAGACTGAGACTATGAACACTGATGCCCTTCTGACTCAACTGAGCTTTGTGTATGAGCAGGTCCTGGGTTCGACCTACTCATATGGAAGGCAGGTGGCAAATAAAAGCACAGTGACGTCGTCTTGCCCACTGAGACTGGGACGCATTGCAGGTAAGGGACTCACAGTCAAGGTCACGCTGTCAATCAAAGACAGAAAAATTGGATCCTAAGCATATGGTAGACAGGGCCATAATATTTTTACTTTATACATCAGCAAAAGGGGTATCTTATCTCATCTTTCCTTACTTGGTAAGAACATGTTCTGCAGAGAGATTGCAATTTAATACCTAGTGTGCCATCTAACTTCCTGCCATTTCATATCTCAACCTTCAGTGTAAGTGTTTGGTTAATTTTAGGTAGCCCTAAATACAGAGAGACTCCCGAGTTTGGATGTCACAGAGCATTCTAGAAGCAACTTTAGAGAAAACTTAATTGAAGGTTTAATCCCCAGATAGAAATTCTCTTCACTGCAAATGGTATTGTCAGTGTGATTTGGGATGCCTCAAAATAGGCACTTGCCACTGGCCATTCTTTTATTAGAGTTTTATTTCTGAGGTGCCTGAGGCTTTTTATTCTCTTGTCATTTCTTCCCAAACTTCAGTCATTTAAGGTAGTGTGGCATTTATGAAACAATAAACATAGACATCAATAAAATAGAATACCTTCCAGAATTAGACACATATAAATGATCAGCTGGGTTTCAACAAAGGTGCCAAGGCAATTCAATTCGTTTAAAAACCCATCTTTTCAACAAATGATACTGGAACAATTGGTCATTTGTATGTCAAAAGAGAAAAAAAAAAAAAAAGCACTTCAAACTTTATCTCACACCATACAAAAAAAAATAACTCAAAATTGATCACAGACCTAAATATGAAGTCTAATACTATAAAAATTTCTAGAAGAATACACAGGAGAAAATCTTAATGACTTTGGGTTAGGCAAAACTTTCTTAAGACACAAAGAGCAGGAACTATTTTTAAAAATTGATAAATTGGACTGCATCAAAATATAAATCTTTTACTCTTTGAAAAACACTGTTAAGACAATAAAAAGGGCAAGCTGCACACTGGGAGAAAATATTTGCAAAACTTATATCCAAAATATATAAAGAACTCTTACAATTCAATAAAACAAATAAGCAAAAGATTTGAACACTTGACCAAAGAAGATACATGGATAGTAAATGAGCACATGAAAAATGCTCCATATCATTAGTTACCAAGGAAATAATACATCACAATAAAACACCACTACACAGCCACTAGAATGGCTAAAGTTAACAAGACTGACAATAACAAGTGTTGATGAAGATGTGGAGCAAACTCTCATACACTGTCGATAGGAGTGTAATATGATACACTTTGGAAAAACAGGCAGTTTCTTATAAATTTAATATACAGCTACTATAACAACCAACTGTTCCACTCCTAGTTATTTACCCAAAAGAATAAAAGTATATTTACCCAAAAGAAACTTTTATGCAAATGTTCAAAATAGCTTTATTCATAATAGGCAAAAACTAAAAATAACCCAAATGTTCATCAGTAGGTGAATAGATAAACAAATCTTGGTATATCCATACAAAGGAAGACTCAGCAATCAAAATAAACAAGCTAGTGATACCCACAACATAGATGAATCTCAAAAATATTATGCAGAGTAGATGAATTCAGGCACAAAATACATACGTCCTGTATGTTTCCATATGTTTGAAATTCTAGAAAATGCAATCCACTCTATAGTGATAAAAGCAGATCAGTGGTTGCCTGGGGCCAGAGGTAGAGAGAGGGAGTGATCACAAAGAGACAGAAGAAATGTGGGCCTGATGGAAATCTTGTGTCTTTATAAATACCATATAAATCATGGTATTTATATGTATACATTTAGCAAATTCACCAAAATTAAAATTGCTGCAGTTTATTTTACATAAATTTACCTCAATAAACTTGATTTTTTTAAAAAGGGGGAACTTGCCACAAAGAAGCATTAAAATATAGTCATCCCTCAGTATCAGCGGGGGATCCATTCCAGGACCCTTGTGGATACCAAAATCCAAGTCCCTGATGTAACACAGCATAGTATTTGCATATAACCTCTGCGCATCTTCCCACATACTTTAAATCATCTCAAGATTACTTATAATATCTAATACAATGTAAATGGTACGTAAACAGTTGTTATTTGTATTACTTTGTTGTATTATTCATTTATTGGTTGGGGGTTTTTTAAAAATATTTTCAACTCATGCTTGGTTGAATCCACAGATACGGAACCCGGGATACAGAGGACCAACTGTACATATCGACAACAAATGGAAACTGCCTTCCTATCACTCCTTGGCCTCTTGGCTAAGATCAAGTGTGAAACTTCCTTCCTGAGATAATCAGAAGACTAAAAAGAAATAAAAAGAGAGTAACTTTTCATTAGGGGAATCCTGTTTTTAATGTCTAAAATCGACTGTGAGGACACAGTGAGAAACACTGCCTTTTGCAATGACAGCTACCTCCAGAAAGGGCCTACCTTTTCCATCATCTCATCTTCAGAAGATTTTAATTATCAGCCAATGATTTAGCAGGAATTAGCTGGCAACCCCCTGAGAGGGCAGGTTTTAGAGAAGTGGAACAGAAGAGAGCAGAAGGGCTACAGCTTAGCCTAAAGGTTTAGGAGAGCACCCCCATGAGTGGTGGAGGGGAGGGAGGTGAAGAAACAGAGGGGAAAAGAGAAAGAGAGGAAGCAGATGGCCCACCCTCTCAGCTGCTCAGCCTCTTGGCCTCGCTCAGGGAGGTGATCCCTTTGGCTCCCATGGGACAACCAGGGCACAAGTTGGGGTGAAACAAGGGACCCAGCAAATGAATGATTCAGAATAAGCAGCCCCGGTCGCTGCAAATGATGCATGTGCTCAGAGCCACACCTACCAGGTACAGGGCTCCAGGTTAGTCCAAGTGGAGGCTCCTGTTCTTTATGCCTAAATAAAGGCATAATGTCAGAAATCCAGCTATCAAACTGCTAAATGAAATATGTTTTGTCCTCCTACTTTGACAAGTATACTTTCATATGGACAAAATTTTAAATAGTGTAAAGTTTGGTTTTTTGTTGTTTTTGTTTTTGAGACAGGGTCTCCCTCTGTTGCCCCAGCTAGAATGCAGCAGCAGCATCATAACATCATAACTCACTGCAACCTCCAACTCCTGGGCTCCAGCGATTCTCCCGCCTCAGCCTCCCAAGTAGCTGGGACTACAGGCGCATGCCCTCACACCCAGCTAATTTTTCTATTTTTGGTAGAGACGGGGTCTCACTCTTGCTCAGGCTGGTCTCAAACTCCTGAGCTCAAGTGATCTTCCTGCCTCGACCTCCCAGAGTGCTAGGATTACAGGTGTGGGCCACTGCATCCGGCCAAGTTAGGTTTTTATGTAACTGAAAGTTGGCAAAATATCAAACACAACTGAATTTATTATTGCACATGTCTGGGTGTTCTATTAATGGACCAGTGGTGTTTGATAAGTAATAAAGGTATACATAATTCATAAATTATGTTTTCCTGACTTCATTTCAGTAAAATCATAATTACATTTTTATAATCAAGATTTTCATATAATTTGTTACGTTGATAGCAATGGTATACATTATTAAACAATTAAAATGTAATAATATTCAAAGTTTACAAAATTGGAATGAATTTTGATTAAGAATGTAAATTAAAACATTGGGTTTTTGAAAATTAAAATTATTTTTATGCTTTAAAAATAGGTTATTTTTCTTCTAAAATATTACAAAGTGTGTGTATGAAAAACACAAATTTTAATTAATGCATATAAAACTTTTATATCAAGAGTTCTTGGCTGGGCACGCTGGCTCGCACCTGTAATCCTAGCACTTGGGGAGACTGAGGCAGGAAGATCACTTGAGCTCAGGAGTTTGAGACCAGCCTGAGCAAGAGTGAGACCCCATCTCTACAAAAAATAGAAAAATCAGCCAGGCATGGTGGTGCACGCCTATAGTCTATAGTCCCAGCTACTGGGGAGTCTAAGACAGGAGGATCACTTGAGCCCGGGAGTTTGAGGTTGCTGTGACCTATGATGATGCCACTGCACTCCAGCCAGGGCAATGGGGTAAGACTCTGTCTCAAAAAAAGAAGAAAAAAAAAAAGATTTCTTAGAGCTGAAATTGTATTTAATCTTGAAAATGTAATCTAAGCTTATTAAATATATTTTATAGAAGTAAAACTATTCCTAATTCTAGCATTCCATTTCCATCTAGGTGCCTATATATAGAATAGGTATCACAGTTAAGACATGTTATATCTAGACCTACATAAATACAAATTTAAGAATATGTACTATTTTAATATTGCAAATTATTCCTCAGGAGCCATATGTAATTGTTGCAAATACTGTGCTAATTTATGAATACTCTGGAACCAAGAATTGGAACACAAAGAGAAGAAAATGAACACTTGGCACTACCAAGAAACAATAACACTCTATGCAAGAATCTATCGCAAATTAATTACAGATAAGTTAATTCTCCTTTCTTTACCTTGGTGCTCTGCTGGTCAAATCATTTTTACGCTCTCAGGCAAGTCCAACACAGGCAGCTGCACAACCCCCAAATCTGTGGCATTCAGATACAGTTGCTTTGCTTCAAGGACATGGGGCCAGAGATACGAAGCAGTGTTCCCCTGGGACCTGAATGGTGTTAGTCACAAAAGCAGATGTTTAGGGCTCTGAATCCTGCTGAGCCTGTGTTGAGAACCAGTTCCTAAGTGGCAGAGCTGCCCATTGGTTCTTTGACATTTGTGTGTGTGTGTTCATGACACACAAGACTCTAAAGCACAGGGCGCAGGACACCTTCTTGTCCAGGTGTAAATGCAGCACTGCTTGTGATATCTCCCTTCAAGTTTTCATCTGAATATATTCACTTTTTTGTTATTGTTAAGATCTGTTAATTTTTAATTATACAAGAAATTTGTGAATATATTTCTTTTTTTTCAAAATTGTTTAGACATTAAAGACAAGGCTGAAATTCAACCCATCCATCTACCCCCACCCCACTGTTAGAACTTTGGCTGTAAGTTCATTACAAATCTTTCTATGCATTATATCATAGTAACAGCTAACACTACCAGTATTCTAAGCATTTTACAGCACCAGCTTTTATCTTTTTATTTTTTTTAAATCTTTGTAACAATCCCATGAGACAACTACTTTACATAAACATATTCATATATTTACTTATAAAGGATCTATAACAGTATGTGTGTGTGTGTGTGCAACATAAAATGTATCATACTTAAGTCTTAGTCCTGAAATATATTTGTACTCTTTATACATCTTAGAGACCTATTCATGTCAGAAAGTTTAGATCATACTTTCCCTCTTAATAGCAAGAGGTAGATGTAAGTAAAATTTGTTTTGGGAAGGAAACAGAAGTTTTCTAAAGACCTTCAGAATTGCCCATTTACTGAGATTTCTAATTTCTTGATTTCTAATTACTTTCAGCCTCTGAAATCCACAGGCAATTAGCCACCAGGTGAAAGGTTAGCCGCACAGCCGGCCAAGGAAAAGCCTCCCTGTGCAAAACTCCAATTTGCTGTGTAACATTTTTCTTCCACTAGAAACATGACAGCTCTCGAAATGAGAAAAAGACAAAAGTCCCACCAGCCTATTTCAGGATGATTTTCTAATAAACACATACCAAGGAGCAGGAATTGTAACGTTCACACAATTACTCTTTCATTGGAGAAGCCCCACCTCCTTCGGACTAAATCACTGAAGTGCCAGAGTCCTCTCAGCCCTTTCTCCCAACTCCCAGCACCTGTACCGGCTGCCACTAGGAATTTTCTCTTGCATTCCGAGAAAACGCTCCTCCACTTTTCACAACTACTCACTCCTCTTCTCCACCTCACACATGGATCTATTCCTAAATGTAGCTTTCACTTGGGTGTAGGAAGAAAAATCATCTAAGTTATGAAAAAAAATAAGAAAAATCATCTAACAAGTGAGTGGCTGATACTTCCCCTCTCAGAACTGTTCAAAGGATGGCTTGTTTTAATCTAAACAACTCTCTATGTGGTAAATTGATGCTCTTTGGGGGAGACATATATAGGGACAGGGAGAACACTCAAATACTTCTTTTTATTGTCAGTAGGAAAGACAAACTAGCTCATTAGTATTTATGATGCACCAAGCAAGATGAGATCGGAGGGTGAGGCAGAGTAGAGCTGAACATGAATACACAAATAAAATGGTCATCATGAAATAACCAAGGTTGCTGGCACCATAGGCCTTCAGGCAAGAGCTGAAAGGAGAAATGGGGCCAAATTTGAATGGGAGATTTAATGAGAATGACTATTTTTATCCTTTCTTCTTTGCAATAGCAAAGGCGAATTCAACTCTTTTAATAATGAAGAATTTGGTTTTTAGCATGCTAGAACTTTTCTGTTTCTTCATGAAAAAAAGTACCTGGATAATTTTTCTAACATTTTACTATTCGCCTCCAGATTCTCATTGGGGCAGTTTTCCACCATCACCCAGAGTCAGTTAAATAAAATTCCTGAAATCCTCTAGGTCCTGTCTCTAGGGAATTCTCCATTGCTTTAAGTTCTCTCACCTTTATGTGTAAAAAAAGATTTGTAACACTTACCTCCAGCAGCTCTAAAATATAGACCCAGTAGACTTCACACAGTCGTTAAGTTTAACCAAGAGAAACGAGGTGGGTGCAGGCCTCAAGAGCACCTTAGATTCCAGAACAACTCTGCCCGGAACACTCAGGCCCCTCCCACCGCCTCTGATGCCCCACCCCTTCCTCAGCCTCTGATGCCCCGCCCCTACACGCCCCAGCCTGTGGTGCCCATCCACTCTTGGGCTGCCTCCACCTGACAACGGTAAACGCTGAAACAGGGAGGCGAGCTGCTTTCTAAACAGGGGAAGGACAACTTCTGCACAGATGGAACCCAGCCTCGATTGAGAGGGAAGCAGCCAGGGAGTCACCCAGCCCCTGAGTAGGGGTGCTATCAGCTGGCCATGAGAGCGGCCTAACAGGTGGATGAGAAAAAAAAGCCTTAGAATCAGGTGTATTTGCCTTCCAATCCCAGCTCTGCAACTCACCAGCTGTGGGAACTTGAGCTTCTCTAACCTCAATTTCCTCATCTGCAAAATGGGGGTAACAGTATCAGTAGTTGACTCATAAACCTGTTGTAAGAATTAAGTGAACTAATGCACGTGAAACCCTTAGTGCTCCATGAATGTTTGCTGCTGTCATTATCCAGTCAGCAGACAGTCTGGGCAGTAGAACCGCCAGCATCAAAGTAAATTTACAAGAGACCGTGCATTCCAGGCCCAGCACAGGAAGCAAACAGGGACCATGGCCAAGGAGTCTGTGCAGCAGATAGAAAATGCAGGGGAGGGTATTCCCAAGGTCGTGTAGAATCCAAACACAACCAGTACAAGGACAAGAGAAAGTGCAACTGTGGGAAAAGTCACAACCCACAGTGCTTCTGGAAGGAGTTATTTATGTAAATTAAGTCCATGATGAAGGCTGGGACTCCTCCTGTCCCAAGTGCCTCGGTCTGTCTCACGGGCACTTACCAGCCTCTGGCCTGCCTCCTGACAACGTTATGCAAAACAGCCTCTGCTTGGAAGACGAAAGGGAAATCTCCCACCCCACACTCCCTCCAGTCCTGCTGGAGACAGGTTTGTCTGATTTGTACTTAAAATATTAAAGAACCTGCTACGGTCTGAATGTTTGTATCCCTCAAACTTCGTATGTTGAATCCTAACCCCAACATGACGGTATTAAGAGGTGGGGCCTTTGGGACGTGATTAGCTGATGAGGGCTCTGCCCTCATAAATGGGATTAGTCCCCTTACAAAAGTAGCCCAAGGGAGTTCGTTCACCCCTTCTACCTGTAAGGACATCCAGAGGTGTCATCATGAGAAACTGGCTGTCACCGGGCACTGAGGATGCTGGCACCTTGATCTTGGACTTCCCAGCCCCTAGAACTATGATCAATAAATTTCTGCTGTTTACAAATTGCCTAGTCTAAGACATTTTTGTTATAGCAGCCCAGCAAGATGAAGACAGAATTCTTCCTGAAATATGTGCTTGGGATGAAGGATTCTAAAATATCTGAAGGATGGTGCTACATAAATACTCTTTTAAACAGTCACTAGCAGCTGAGTATGGTGGCTCACGCCTGTGATCCCAACACTTTGGGAGGCTGAGGTGGGAGGATCACCTGAGGCCAGGTGTTTGAGACCAGCCTGAGCAAGAGCAAGACCCAGTCTCTACAAAAATAGAAAAATTAGCTGGGCGTGGAGGTATGTGCCTATAATCCCAGCTACTTGGGAGGCTGAAGTCTGAGGTTGCAGTGAGCTATGATAACGCCACTGCACTCTATCCTGGGCAACACAGCAAGACTTTGTTTAAAAAAAAAAAAGAAAAGAAAAGAATACTGAGCTAATTTATATTACCTTTCAAAGGAACTTTCTTTGTGCCAAGTCGTGGTGAAAATCAGTGAAAAGAAATGCCTTTCAAACCTTATGGGACTTGGATGTTTCTAAGAAGAGCCTCACCTTAAACCCATCCTATTCAGAAACACGGACCTTAAAAAGAAGTACGCTTCATAGTAATGTATTACTGTGAAATAATCCCATTATTTACTTCACAAGGCAACTCACCAAGTTTTTCTTTTAAATAAACTCTTTTGCAGCATCATAAATAAAATTTTATGTATAGACCATTATCTTTACACAACCTTTCAGAAACATAAAATAATAATAGCTAATATTTATTCAGTACTTCATGAGGTGACAGTCCTAAGTCCTTGATGTGCTTTGATTTATTAATCTAAAAGAGAACTTCACAAGCTAGTTACTACTTCCCCCCATTTTATATGTAAGAAATATAAGGCTCGAAGAAGCTAAATTACTCTTCTGAGTTCACACAACAGGTGAGTGGTGGAGTCAGGATTCACGCACAGGCTGTCTGACTCCTGAACCCATGTTATTATATACAAGGAGGTGCCCTGAAAAACATGAAACCTAAGGTACTACTGAAATACGATGAGAAACTAAGATTGTCAGCTTCACACTCTGGGAGGCCGAAGCAAGAGGATCACTTGGAGTCAGGAGTTCAAGGCCAGGCTCAGCAAGAGCAAGACCCCGTCTCTACTAAAAATAGAAAAATTAGCCAGGGCGTGGTATTGCGCACCTGTAGTCCCAGCTACTCAGGAGGCTGAGGCAGGAGGATCGCTTGGGCCCAGGAGTTTGAGGTTGCTGTGAGCTAGGCTGATGCCACTGCACTCTAGCCTGGGCAACAGAGCAAGACTCTGTCTTAAAATAATAATAATAATAATAATATTGACAGCTGATTTGACATTCTCTTCAGAATCCTCTTTGGGATTATTTAACATCTATGTTGGAAGATCCAATGGAAAGAGACCCTGAGGGGCCACGGTAGGGTGCAGGTTTCTTTTGGTTAGGCACTTCCTGGGACAGCTGGAGACAGGAACAGGGGGGTTTGTGACACCTACTGGTGGGCAGGGACCTCTGGGGAAGGTGTTCTGAGCTCACCCTCCAACACTCGCACTCAGCTCCTGGCACTTAAGCCAGAACAGGCTTCCCAGAGAGGGTGTGGCTAAGTCACCGATCTGCTGTGGGCCAGCTGGGTGACTATGGACAGGTGAGTCACCTTCTCTGAGCCTCATTTTCCTTGACTGCCAGAAGGGACATGGGCCCTTTCCAGGGCTTTGGTGAACCACGCAGAGGCCTCAATAACAGCTGCTGTTCCTGTCTCCTCTCCTGACTGCAGCCAAATTCTCCGTCTTTGCCACAGCGTCCTTACAAAGGCAGCAACGTAGCAGAGTCCAGGCTGAACACCTGCTGTTTGACATAGGCCCATGGTTCCCCCCGCCAAGTGTGCATTTCACAAAACTGCATGTAACTCTTTATTCCCTTTAAAATAACATAGAAAATGTATGGGGAAATATTTTTAGAGACCTACTTTAAACTTGTGTAGTAGTTTATCAACTCTTCTGTGTACCAGGCATTGTGTAAGTGCTTTAGAGACATAATCTTATGACTCTGAGAGTGGATATTATTTCATAAATGAGGATAGGACACAGGTATTGTTACCTCTGCTTTGCACATGAGTAAACGGAGACACCAGGAAGTTAGGTCGTTAATAACAGCAATAGGTAATATTAAGTATTTACTATACACTAATCTGTTTACATATATGAAATAAAAGTATAAATGTGTGTGCATGCCTAGTACATACTAAACATTAAATGTGTATTAATGACTCAGTATTATAAGGAATTTTCATTTTAATCTTCCCAACAATCCTATGAAGTAGGCACTTTTATTAGCCCCATTTTACACGTGAGAAAAATGATGTCATAGACGGGTTAAACAAATTACCTTGGTCACACTTCCTAAGTGGTGAGCAGCGATCTGAACTCAGAGAGCCCAGGTCTCAACTACACAGTATTCTGCTCAGTCTCACAGCTGGCGAGTGGTAGAGGTAGAATGTGAAACCGTGACTGTCTGACTCCAAAGTCCATGCGTTTTACCACCTTGAGAATTTGTGAAGGTCATAATTCACTTACTTAGAGAAAGCTCAGACAGCCTCTGTGTTCAGGCAGGAGCTGAGTCCACACTGACCCCACAGACCCTCGGGACTGTGCCTTATTCCTAAGCCTGCAGGCAGCAGCGCTGTGACAGACAGCCAGATAAACAAGCTAGGCAGCTAG
The DNA here is from genome assembly GCF_041146395.1 of Eulemur rufifrons. Taxonomy (NCBI): domain Eukaryota; kingdom Metazoa; phylum Chordata; class Mammalia; order Primates; family Lemuridae; genus Eulemur; species Eulemur rufifrons. The sequence goes on along the minus strand of NC_091010.1, from coordinate 61,979,670 downwards.
GATTCCGTGAATAATAATACCCATGTCCATCAGACTCTAGAGTAATGCTGCTCTCAAAATTTAGACACCCGAGTTTCTAAAACTTTCCTAATTTGCTCTCTGGGTGAATGTGAACTCTCCAAACCCTCAGAGCACTTATTGGACTCTCTCAAGGAATGTCTCATATTCTGATTTACATTATGGTTCTTGGAGGACAACTCTTCTCACCCCTTCTAGAGCTAAGTGTCTTGAGAACTGTATGGTTAAAAGACGAATTTGGCTGCTGGGTAAGAGGCCCCTTCAGGTAACAATGGCTTAAACGAGATGGAAGTTTGTTTCTCTTGCACGATCATACAGCTACAGAGTGTGGGGCTGACGAAGGCTCTGCTCCACAGTGTCATGCAGGGATCCAGGCACCTTCCAGCGGTGGCTCTGCAGTCCCCAGAGGGTTGCCTTCATCTGCCTACCGTGACTCCACTCCCTGTCTACATTCCAGCCAGTAAGAAGACAAAAAGGCAGCCAGGGGAGGGCAAGCCCTGACTTTTACAGGCAGAACCAAATTAAAAGTTCTGTTACTATCAAAGAAAGGGAGAACATATACCGAAAGGAAATTAGCCATCTCAGGTGGCCATGTCTTAGGAAATACATTCAAAACGATGTTGTGTGCATGCAGACATTTCTTCATTCAACAAATATGTATAAAATGCCACCATATTTCAGAATCCAATGCTAGGCGTTTATAAACAATGGATGGATAAATGAATCAGCCACTTTTATGAAAAGGCAATCCAGAGGTAAGACCATGAAAATTTTATGAGGGAAAATAATTTAAAATATGGACACAAGTAATTTTTTCTCATAGAAAGTTGTAGATAAAAACAGACATATTTAAAGCTGAATTTTCTGTGGCTTGCTGAAAAATATGGAAAATCAATTATAAAGAAAGTAAACAAACAGCCCTGATTTATCAGGCTATGCTGCCACTAGCAAAATATATTACAGAGTCTCAGTCTTGAATTTTTACTTTAATGACTTTTTCTGTATTTTATTCCGAAACACATTTTTATTTTTCCCTATACAAAACAAAACAAAGAAATTGTCACTTATTGCATTTAGATAAATATATGGGTCCAAAATTGAATTCTTTCTGTGTCTTCTATAAGATAAACATTCCAGGGATTTAATCTGGGAGAAGAGCCAAAAGTCCAACTCCAATGTATTATTATTTCTAAATAATATATAAACCACCACATAAAGCCTTTAATAATAATGTTGGCTGAGCTGCCACTGGCATGCATCACTGTCGTCAGCCGCAGACATCACCAACTCAGCTTTTCTCATTTTCCAAATTCCATTAAGATTTATTTCCACCATCTTCCCAGATGGCGCCATCGCCCTCTCCACCTCTCACCACCATGAAACAGTCCAACAAATGATTTGCACTTACCGTTTTAACTACAATGCCAATAGTAATATGCATAGTAATATTAACGAGTGAAAATTTTAAATCCAAATGTTAAGAGATGGTGAAAGTTTTACACTGAATTAAAATGAGTTGTATTTCATTAGAATACAGTTTTCAGAATTTAGGCTTTCGGTTTCAAAGGGGCAAAAATGAGTCTTAGGAATTTGTATTTTCTTCCTTCATGCTGTTGCCATGAGATGTTTTTCTCTGTGTACATTCTCCCGAGAAACCTGACTTAATGCCTCCTGTCTCTCCTGGGCACAAAACCCACTGTACTTACACAGTGTGCTGTTTCTAGAACAGCTGTATCCATTCCGGCAGCTTGCTTTGTGTCAACTGCACTGGGCTTGCCCGAGAATAATTCCTAGACATCAAATAAGACTTTCCCATCTAGGGTAGACAAAGCATTGTCCCTCAGAAAGAATTTTGCAATTCTCATTGTATGTAACTGAATTGAATATGCACATATTTAGCTAGTGCAGGTAAAGTACTTGGCAGTGTATCTGGCACAGAGTTACTATTTCCTTAGGACTTACTATAATTAAAGTAAAATCTAAGTCCTCTGAGGAATACTGCAACTCATTGGTTCATTAAAAATACTGGCTGGGCCAGGCGCAGTGGCTCACGCCTGTAATCCTAGCACTCTGGGAGGCCGAGGCGAGTGGATCGCTTGAGGTCAGGAGTTCGAGACCAGCCTGAGCAAGAGTGAGACCTCGTCTCTACTAAAAATAGAAAGAAATTATATGGACAACTGAAATATATATATATACAAAAAATTAGCCGGGCATGGTGGCGCATGCCTGTAGTCCCAGCTACTCGGGAGGCTGAGGCAGGAGGATCGCTTAAGTCCAGGAGTTTGAGGTTGCTATGAGTTAGACTGATGCCACGGCACTCACTCTAGCCCGGGCAACAAAGCAAGACTCTGTCTCAAAAAAAAAAAAAAAAAAAATACTGGCTGGACGAGGTGGCTCACACCTGTAATCCCAGCAGTTTGGGAGGCTGAGGCAGAAGGATCGCTTGAGGCCAGGAATTCAAGACCAGCCTGGGCAACATAGCAAGATACCATCTCTGCAAAAAATTCAAAATATTAGCGAAGTATGGTGTTGTGCACCTGTTATGAGAAGGCTGAGCCAGGAGGATCATTTGAGTCCAGAAGTTTGAGGTTACAGTGAGCTATGATCATGCCACTGCACTCTAGCCTGGGTGACAGAGTGAGACCTTATCTCTTAAAAAAAAAAAACAAAAAAAAAACCCACTTATGGATCACTAGCTATACATTCATTCACTCAGCATATATTTATGGAGCAAATACTGTGTGCCAGTCATCATGCTAAGTTTCCAAAACAAATACAGTCCCTACCTTCATGGATCTTCCAGGCCCGTGGGGAAAGGCAGGCAATCAAATAATTGCCCTAATGAATGTAGATCTAAATGCTGATTGCAATTAGTGTTATAACCTGTATAAAACCTGTGTCCCTGTCGTTCAACTTCCTAGCAGTGTCACAGTCAGAGAAACACAATCCAGCAAACAAAAGTAATTTCACTAGAGCTCAGGTCTCTGGCAAGGTCAGGAAAAACAAGGAAAGACTGAGAAATTGACATAGACAGAAACTTATCATCGACTGGAGAGATGTGAAAACTAAATACAACGTGGTGCCCTGGTTTGGCTCCTGGAACAGGAAGAGGATATTAATGGAAAAACTGGTAATTCCAAATAAAGTCTGGAGTTTGGCTAATAGACCATATAATTTGGTTAATGAAACTGACCAATGTCAGTTTCTTAGTTTTGACAAACGTGGCAAGGTAACGTAAGAAGATGTTAACAATGGTGAAAACTTGGTGAGGGATATATAGAAAGCCTCTCTACTATCTTTGCAACCTTTCTGTAACTTTAAAATTATTCCAAAATAGAAAGTCTATTTCTAAAAAAATAGGTCATATCGTTACTTGAGTTCTCAAAGACATATAACATTATCTAAATATAGGTAACATTTATAAAAGTCTCTATTTGAGATTTATCTCTTATGTTATCTATGGCTTCATAACAAATGAACCCCAAACTTAGCAGCTTGAAATAACACTGAGTATGTCATACGGTTTTTGAGGATCATGAATCTGGGAGTGGCTCAGCTGAGAGAGCCCGTCTCAGGCTCTCCCATGAGGCTGTAGCCAAGCCGGAAGCTAGTGCTACAGTCATCTCAAGGCTCAACTGGGACTGGAGAGTCCAATTCCAAGCTCACTCGTGTGTTTGCTGCCAGCCTCAGTTTCTTGCTCGTTGCTGGTGGAGTCTTTATTCCTCCCCGTGTGGGCTTCTCCAGTAGGTGGCTCACAAACATGGCTGTTGGCTTTCCCCAAAGCACGTGACCAACACAGCAAGAACACACGTCCAAGATAGAAGCCACAGTCCTTCTATCACCTAATCTCAGAAATGACATGCTAAAACTTCTGCCATATTCTATTCATTCGAGGCAAGATAATAAGTAGAGCCTAACCACAAGGAGAGAGAAATTAAACTCCACCTCTTGCAGGGAGCAATATCAAAGAATTTGTGGACATGTTTTTAAAACTACCACACCCCTACTCCCTCCAAATATCCCCACCAAAAGTACAGAAAAGGGGACAAAGACTAGTATGAATTCATAAAGACAAGGAAATCACAGGAGACAACAGCAGGAAAATTCAGAACTGGGAAATCAGGAAACTGAATCAAACTTAGAAAATCCAAGGATGCTGAAGCAAACGGTGGGGAAAGCCAGGAGGCCACATAATTTGCACCACAGAATCTCAAGAAGTCACATAAATTAGCAGCACTAGGTACTTCTGGAAGTGAAGTAAAGGATTAAGCTAAGCATTCTAGGACTTGGCAGGTCTAGGTCTGTTTAAAAAGTAGTTAGAGTACGTCCCTTCTCCTCAGGCATGGGCTGTACATAGCAGCTTCTTTCCAAAGTATTAATATATCATAAGCAAAGGGGGATCAGAAGAGTAAGTGAAGAAACCTCACAAACACTACCTCAGCTAGGAGACCAAAGCCAACATCAACAGTCATAAATCAATGTCATCAATCATGACATGATGTGACGAAAATGGCACTTTATCTCTGTGGTCTTCCTCCCAGTCAACCATAACCTCAGTCTTGCCATGAGGAAAACATCAGGCAAAGGCCATTAGCAGAGCATCCTACAAAATACCACCTGTACTCTTCCAAACACTCAAGGTCTTAGAAAACAAGGACAGTCTTGGAAACTGTCACAGCCGAGAGGAGGCTATGGAGACATGACAGCTAGATGTAACGTGGTATCCGGGATGGGTTCCTGGAATGGAGAAAGGGTGTTAGGAAAAAACTAAGGAAATCAAAATAAACTCTAGATTTTAGCTAATAATAGTATGTATCCATATTGGTTCATTAGTTATAAAAAACACACCAATGTAAGACGTTAGTAATAGAAGAAATCGAGTTTGGGGCACATGGGAATGCTCTGTACTATCTTCTCACTTTTTCTATTAAGCTAACACCATTCTAAAAAGAAAGCTTATTTAAAAAGAAGTAGATTCCCTAGGTGCTCTCCCCAGCTAGGTGCATCCCGGCAGCTGCCCCTCTGCCACCCTGGCAGAAAATGAGAGGTTTATTCATTGAAGTGGGGAAAATAGACCAAGGCACCAGCCATAGTTGAGGGACAGAGTAAGATACTGAAAATAATTAGATTAAGAGTTTACATATTAATGAATGCTGAAATACCCAGCCCTCCTCCCTGACTCAGAACCCAAGAGGAAACCACGCTTTTACATCCCCAAAAGGAAATTTAAAAATTCTTCTCTGGGCCAGGTGGCTCACGCCTGTAATCCTAGCACTCTGGGAGGCTGAGGCAGGAGGATCGCTTGAGCTGGGGAGTTTGAGACCAGCCTGAGCAAGAATGAGACCCCGTCTCTACAAAAAATAAAAAATTAGCCAGGTGCACCTGTTGTCCCAGCTACTGGGGAGGCTGTGGCAGGAGGATGGCTTGAGCCCAGGAGTCTGAGGTTGCAGTGAGCTATGATCAGGCCACAACACTCTACCCAGAGCAATACAGTGAGACTCTGTCTCAAAAAAAAAAAAAATTCTTCTCTGGACAATTCAAGAGAAAAGAAAGATACTACAATAGGAGAAGGGGAAGAGTTCCCCCAGTGAAACAGCCCACCTTACCGTGTGGTTTACACTCATGCCCAATCCCATACATGGGAGTTTTTAGTGCCCCAGTCTTAAAAATAATTACCAGGTATTTGAGGAAAATCCTTAACATGAAAGAAAAGAAAAATAACAAAAAGTAACCTAGAAGAAACAGACACTACAAAAAGGAATAATGCTTGAAAGCTATATTTAATTTTTCAGAGATATAAGAGAATACATTATCTCCGTGAAACAAGAATAAGATGCCATAAAAATGAACATCAAGAAAGAAAAACAGGGTTCTTGGAAATTAAATTTTTAGCAGCCAAAATGACAAACTTAGAATACTTAGAAATAAGAATAGCAGACCAGTCTAGGAGTTCCAATACTCAAATAAAAGCGGTGCCAGAAGGAGATTACAGAAAAACAAAAGGGAGGAAAATTAACTTATTCATATTTCAAGAACAGTTTTCAGAATGTAAAGAATGAGTCTGTGCATTGAGAGGGAACTGACAGTGGACAGAAATAAATCTACACCCAATCATAAAATCGTGAGATTTTGAAATATGGAAGACATGGTCTAGCCACACAGCAATTCCAGTCCTCCTGCCGGTGACGGGTTTCGGATTGCGCATGCAGTACAGTTCGATCCAATGAGACATCAGGGAGTGTGCTTTGGCCGTCGGGAAAGGTTTCAATAACTCAAACAGGGAGAGAGACTTTCCTTTTTCTGTGTCTAGATGTTCGGACCTGCCTCAGCCATCTTTGAACCACAAGAGCAGACAGCTTAAAGGACACACATTTGGAAAGTGGAAGAGCTAGGTCTTAAATCTGTCTCCAAATCGCATGCTCTTAATTTAGCTCACAGTCCGCACTGAGAGACCAACCAGGGGAAAGGGCCTGCAATGAATCATACCTGTGGCTCCTATTTTGTCACAACAGTTCATATATCAAGTGCCTCCAATTAGCTCATGTCACTTTTCTGGAACCTCAGCAACTTGAATTTGTATACTTCTGAGTGCCAGAAAGTAACCCTAGATCATAAGTCCTTGAATATCAATAGCCTGAAGTCATAGTAACAGCAATTATCAGTTCGACTTACAACTCATTTAAAATGTCATCTTCTATTAATAACAACCAGATGGCCGGTTAAAGCACAGTGCTAGAGAGGCCAAGGCCATGACTTTGAATCTCCAGGTATATACTAGTTTACTTTCATCATGTCGACTGTTATAATCTCCCCACTAATTTCAACCAATAATCTTTCAATCAAATGCAGACTCTAAAATAAGAGGCAAACCACGTGCAGCATGGCTCACACCTGTAATCCCAGTACTTTGGGAGGCTGAGGTGGGAGTTGGAGACCAGCCTGGGCAACATAGTGAGACCCCCATCTCTGCAAAAAATAAGAAAAATTATCCAGGCTGCCACTTGTAGTCCTAGCTACTCAGGAGGCTGAGGCCAGAGGATCCCTTGAGCCCAGGAGTTTGAGGTTACAGTGAGCTATGATCAGGCCACTGCACTGCAGCCTGGACAATAGAATGAGAGTCTATCTCTAAAAGAAAGAGGTGAGATTTGTTAAAGGATACAAAATCACAGAGAGGTAGGAGGAATATCTCTCTTCTCGGCCTTTTGGTTAAGATCAAGCATAGATAGAAAGAATAAGTTCTAGTGTTCTGTGGCAGAGTAGGATGACTGTAGTTAACAGCAGTATATTATATAGGTTCAAATAGCTAGAGGGCGGATACTGAATGTTCCCAACACAAAGAATGATAAATTTTTGAGATAATGGACATGCTAATTACCATTATCCGATCACTATCATTATATGTATCCCAACACCACTATGTACCCCATAAATATGTACAATTTTTATATTATGTGTCAATTTTTTTAATTTCTTAAATTTAAAAAATTAAAAATTAAATTAAAATAAGAGGTGAATTTTATGTGACAAAAAGATGAGGAAGTGGTTGAATTGCGGAAAAAAATTGCCATATTCTTGCAACAAAAAAAGGTATCATGATTAGAAAGTGTCTTCTTTACAAACAACAGGAGGCATTGTTTTTTATGATTCAGGCAATTATCTCACTGTATCCAGTGAAATTAACTACCTCCTGGGGATTGACAACACCCAAATCAACACCTTTGTCCAGACAGCTCTCCTAACCCCAAGTCTCATAGCCACCTGGGATTCTCTGTCTCCTCCTAAATGTGGTGTGGATACCTCAAACTCAACCCGTCTAAAACTGATCTCGTTATCTAACCTCCCAAACTATGCTTTCTCCTTTCAATCTCAATGAATGGCACCTCCATGCAACAAGTTTCCCAGGCCAAAACTTAGAAATCGTTCTTGACCACTCTCTGTCTCTCAACAATAGGTGTGTACATCCTTCCTTCTCAATATTTCTTCACTCTGACCCCTCCTCTGTATCTCAATGGAGGCACCTCTTTCCTGTTCTGTTTCAGTGGATTTCTAACTTGTCACTTGCTTCTAGTATCTTCCCTCTCCAATCTCCATGGTCATGAGAGTCATACTAAAATGCAAATCCAATGGCGAGGAAAAGAAGGAGGCAGTGGAGAGGTGGGTATGGGGTCCCTCATGCAGGCCATATACGGTGTGTGTGTTTTATCTTCTGATCAGGGAACCTCCGAGGGGCTTTACACACGGGGGTGACGTGATTTGCCACCTAATGGGTCTCATCACTATTTAAATGTGTGTTTTTCTGATTGAGGTTAAGCATGTCCTCATATACTTACTCATTCAAGCTTTCCCTTCTGTAATTTTCCTATTCATATAATTCCCTCTTTTTCTTTTTCCTTTTTTCCAAATGTGTTTCCTGTTTCTTTCCATGACGATTTTTAGGCATTTTTCTCTACATTCTAGAAATTAATTTTTTCTCAGTCACAGATGTTGCAAATATATCTTACCAGCTGGCACCTACTCATTTACTCTGATGATGCTGTTCACCTTTCGACAGCAGCCCCCCAAAGTATCTTTAATGTATTCAAATCTATTTTTCCCTTTATTGTATATACTTTGAGGATCCTATTGAGAAATATCTTCCCTAACCAAGACCACAAAGAATACTCTACATTTTTTTCTATTAGCATTTCACTTTTATCCAGGAGTTTGCATCTGGATATGGTATGAGATGAGAATCTAACTTTATTTTTCTCCAGTAAATGACCAACTTTCTCAAGATTATTTACCAAATATTCTACCCTTTCCCTATCTCTATAAAGTATAAAGTTCCCAAATATACAGGTCTATTTCTGGATGCTCTTCTCTTCCATTGGGTCTGTTTTTATGCCTGGATTTATACATATGCCAATATCTAGTAGTATAAGTATCTGGAGCTTTGTTCATTCATCTAATTTGTAGAATCCATTTATTAAGTCCCCCAAAAATACCCACTTTTAACTGGAGTTGCTTTGAATTTGTAATTTATAATTAGATGAGAATCAACAGTGTTATAATGTTGTCATCCTATCCATAGCTCTTTTTTTATAAACATCTTATTTTATGTCCTTTAATAGTTTCCAATTTTTCTTCATAAGCATCTTGAGACTTTCTTATTATGTTAATTCCTAGAAAATGGATAGGTTTATGAGGTTTGGGCTTTTTTGCTATTTTAAGTGGTAGCTTATTTTCTTTTACATGTTATGATTTATTTCTAGAGTAGAAGGTACTATTAATATTGATTTTGTACCTCCAAACCTTGCTGGACTTTTAATTCTCTTATTAGTTTTAATGGTTTGTTTACTCTCTTGGGTTTACTATGTAAATTCTGATGCTATCTAAAATAATGACAATTTTGTCTCTTCAATTCTGTACTAGTTATGATTTAGGTTCAGCCTTATGTAACAGAGACCCAAAATAACAGTGGCTTAAAAAAGATAAGTTTATTTTTCTGTCATGTGAAAGTCAGGATGTAGGAAGTTTGAGTCCGATATGGTAGTTCTACAGTCATGTAGGGCCCAGGGTAGCCCACCTGCCTTAGGATGTGCCTTCATCCTCATGTCTGAAGATATTGCTCCCGGCATCACACCCACAGGATAAACAAAGAAAACACCTCATAAGTTGCAAACACAGCTCTTATATACAACCTACTAGCTAAAATTTAACTTCAGATTTTGAAAAATCATCTATTAGTTATTTATTTTACTTTATAGTTCATTCATTTCTGCTTTCATCCTTTTTTTTTCAAATTAACTCTAATTTTCTATTTCCTAGTTTCCTGCATTGAAAGCTGAGCCCATTTATTTTTCTGTCTTTCCCGGTTCTTGTTGTATTCAACACTATAAACTCTCCTCTCGGTGTAGTTTTAGTTGCATCATACAAATGTCACCATGTCCCACTCTGATTATCATCAATCCTAAGAATTTTGTCGTTTCCCCTTGTCTCCTGGTACTCCTGCCCTCGTGCAACCCTCTCCCCTAGAGTGAGGGCTGGTCCTAGAGACTTGTTTCTAGAATATCACAAAGGGAAGGAGCTGTCAATTCCTAGATGAGGTTGCAAAAGCTACTATGCTTCTCTCACTGGCACGCTGTCTCCTACTCTGATGGAGCAAGCTGCCACAGTTCAACAGCCTGCGCGGTTCTCTGCAATTCCAGATGCCCCTGCCCTGGACTCAACACTCCCCTTTCTCCAAAGAGTTTAGGATCAGTTGCTGAGTGAGGCTTCGAGTGCTGTCACCCTCCCTGTCTCATCTCAGGCGGGGCTGAGATCAGAAGTTGTTGGCTTCCTTGATGAGAAGATAGATTCTAAATAGCCTGTAACAGAGATCTACTGTTCTTGCAAGAAATCGCACAATTGTCTGTTGCCTATAAATCAACTTAATTTCAGTTTTGAGCCTCTCCTGTGGTTGGGCTGGTGGGAGACTACATGCCCTTTTCTTATTTCCATTAGGTGATATATTCACATGGCTCAGAAATAAAAAATATATAAAAAGTGATACTGTGAAAATCTCCTTCCTACTCTCATATATAACCACTAATATTGGCTTCTTATGCATTTTCTAAAGTTTCATTATAAATATACAAGCAAACATAAGGATGTATTATATATGCATATTTCTCTCTCTCTCTGCTCCCTTTTCCGCAAAGGACAGCACACTATATACAAACTACTCAGCATTTTGCCTTTGTTATTTCACTGTAAATGTCTGGTAGATGTTCTCAACAAAGAGGCTGATCATTCTTTACAGCTATCCAGTACCCCATGGTGCGGAGGACTGTAATTTATCTAACCATCTCCCGGGGATAGACATGTGTGCTGTTTACAATCTTCTGCCATTACAAACAATGCTGCACTGAATAATGCCGAGAGTTTAGACAATGGGGGCAAATGTAAAAAAAATAGCTGAGGCATTTCACTATGCATTCCCCAGTAATGTCTTTCCCCTGCTGCTGTTTCTTCCTGCTGCATTTTTATTTTCCTGGAAGCCAAATGTTGATGCTTTACTGCAGTTTGCACATTTTTCGGGGTCATGTTAGCCATTGGAATTACACAATAAAATAGAAAAATGTACGTTTGTGGAAGTCCTGAAAGTTAACAATAACGACAACAAATCTCGCACCCAGCCAGTGCCTCCTGCAGCCCTGGTGCTGAGACAGACAGCAGGCCGGAGCAGGTTTCGCAAGTTCAGCACACAGTGACACGAGCAGAGGCAGACAACCCCCTCCTGTCACAGCAGCCTAAGAAGCACAGGGTGTGCCGGCCAGGCCACTCTCGCCAGAGCTACTGACACCATGGGATTTTTTCCCTAGGTGCTCTACTGATCTCACATACGTACCCAAGAGAACTGAAAGCAGGAACTCCAAGAGAGATTTGTACTTCCACGTTCATAACAGCATTATGCACAATAGCCAAGGAGTGGAGGTGACCCAAATGTCCACTGACCAATGAACGAACAGACAAAAAGTAGTGTAGACACACAATGGAATATTATTCAGCTTTAGAAAGAAGGCGAATCCTGGCACATGCTGTAACATGAATCTACCCCGAGGACATCATGCTAAGTGAAATAAGCCAGTCGCCAAAGGAAAAAAGCCTGCTATATGATCCCACTTACATGAGGTACCTACAGTGATCAAATTCATAGTGACAGAAAGTAGAATGGTGGTTGCCGGGTGCTGGGGGACGGGGAGGGGGAGTTACTGTCTAATGGGTACAGAGTTTCAGCTTTGCAAGATGAAGAGTTCTGGAGATGGATGGTGGTGATGATTGCACAACTATCAGCATGTACTTAATGACATTGAACACTTAAAAATGGTTAAGAGAGTAAATTTTATGTTACATGTATTTTTCCACAATTTGAAAAAAAATTTAAGCTGGGAGACCAAGGCGGGAGGATCTCTTGAGCTCAGGAGTTAGAGACCACCCTGAGCAAGAACAAGACCCTGTTTTTACCAAAAATAGAAAAACCTAGCCAGGCATGGTGGTGCACACCTGCAGTCTCAGCTACTCGGGAGGCTGAGGCAGGAGGATCACTTGAGCCCAGGAGTTTGAGGTTGCCGTGAGCTATGATGATGCCACTGCACTCTACCCAGGGTGACAAGGTGAGACTCTGTTTCAAAATAAAAATTTTTTTTAAGAGCATTAAAAAAACAAATATTGGCAGCCCCTTGGTTGACGTCAGTCTTTCTGTAGAAGCAGCTGTATGCAGAGCCTTTCTGATCAAATCGTTTCTCCGTGATCCATTTCTCCGCAATCAGCGAAGAGAGGTGCACAGAAAATATCTCATCATGAGGATGATACCGGTGAAAATGCAAGTTCATGCTAATCAAGGCCCCACTGAGCAAGGCACTAAGCTGAGCTCCTTACTTCATCTCATCTAATCCTCATTAAAGCTCTGCAAGGTCAACATCATCTGCACTCTACAGATGAGAAAACTGATGTTCAACAAACCCAAGCAAACAGCTGAAAACCATTAGCACTAATCGAAGCGAGGAGTAAGGCAGACGGACGTGCAATACATGAGAAGGAATCAACACTTGCTTAGTGCTAACAACCACCAATTTGAAATTGTTTTTTAAGAAATCCCATTCACAACAACAACAAAAACTACAAAATACCGGAAAAGGGTTGTAAAAATCTACTGAAGAACTATTAATATGCGTAGGAAAGGGATTAGGACAAGAGAGTAAGAAAATTCACTTTTAATCTGGCATATCTCCATATGGTTTGAATTTTTATAACAATCATTTTTGTAACAACAAATAAAACTTAATATAAAAGTGAGGTTAAGAAAATTGTCCAGCGTCAAGATTTGAAAGCAAATCGGTCTAAATCCAAAGGCCTTTATGTTCTGCCATCCTTAGAACCCACCCAGGACACTGGCTGATGCCAGGTTTTATCTAGAGAGGACAGGCATATGGAAAGGACATTCTGGATTATAAAGCCAAAAGGAAAAGAGACGTGATTGGATTGTAGCTTCAATAGGAGACATTGTATGTGGGAGGTGGGGGTGGAGGGATAGGAGGGTTCTGTTTTTGTGGGATTTTTTTGCTCTGTTTTTGTGTGTTTGTTTTCTAAGGAGCATCATCAAAATGAAAACACAAAATCCAGATTGCCGTGGGGGCTCAGTGGTCCACTGCCATGCAGTGCTCACACTCCAGTGTGAACAATGTCACTCTAAAGGGTTCCCTGATTTAGGAACTTTCCATGCCAGGGCCACTGTGTGAGGCTGGTGGGACAAGGCTGGTGGGACCGTGGTCTATGCAGATGGCCCCCTGGGCCACAGCTCCCAGGAGAGCAGTCCAATTTCTCCAGCGCCTTGTTCCATGTCACTGTCCCCAAGGACTGGCTTGGATCCAGTTGTCCCCCTTCCCAGATCCCCTCACTGATACTGTCCACCTTCACCCCTGGGCACGACTCCTGCTTTCCCTTGGCACTGAGGAACTCTGGACCTACCCCGTGACAGGCCCGACTCCAGGAACGCCAGCCAGGTCAGGGTTCTGGGGCTTTCTTGAGAGAGGGGTCCAGGCAGTTTCCTGAGGGTGGTCCAGAAAAATCCCATCGCTTGCCTCTCTGGGGGAGTACATTCCCCTGGGAGGATCCCTCTCATTTACTCTAGTATCTCCCCAAATCCTCAGCTCTTTACAGGCCCCAGAGCAATCCACAGCCCAGAACTCCCAGAAAATGATGCTTAACCACGTGCACTGACTTCTGTCAGTCCCTCTCCCTCTCCCTCCCCCTGTGTGCTGTTCTTCCTGTTCCCCACCCAGACTTCTGGCCCAGCAGGCATGCGCATCTCTTGTATAAATTCATTTTCTGTACAGCAAACCCCTCCCTACAGTCAGTTTCTCTAACAATATAATAACAAACATTTGTAAAACACTCTGGCTCACATACCTTGCTTCACTTGGCCCTTTCGCATGATCTGCCTGGGCAAGCGATGAACACAGTAACACTGATAATAATGCCCAGCATTCCTGAGTGCTGACTGTGTTCCAGGTAATGTGCTAATAATAAGCATTTTATTTAATCCTCAAACCACTCTCTGAGGTTATTATTTTACAAGTGAGGACACTGATGCTCAGAGATGTTAAGTAACCTTCCCAAGGTCACACAGCTAGTAAGTGATGCAGCTGCAATTCAAAGACAGGTCTATAGACTTTGAAGTTCTTGTTACATCGTGGCTCAGAGAGACATGGTGAAAAAAATTACAAATGCCAATGCACGGTGAAGGGGGAAATAGGAGAACTATAAAAATCAAAAATGAATTCAGAAGCACATAAATCCAGGCAAATGACCCTACTCTCCTCCCTGGAACTGAGTAAGTCCCTGTATTACAATGATTGACGCCATTTACTCAGCATCAATGCAGTGCCAAACCTAAGGGCTTCATGTATAATTTTTCTTACTAGATGTGTGATCCTAATCAAATCTCCTGACTTCCCCTACTCCCAATTTTGTCCTGTAAAGAGACAACAATGCCTCCTCTTAGGGCTGCCGAGACGAAGCATGAGTAGCACTCAGCACAGGATGGAGCAGCAACCAAGACTGTTGCAACAACTATGATTCTGATCAAGGTCGGAAAACATCCCATTCGCCCCTTCCTAGGAGCGAGGCAGCCTTCCCAGAAGCACCCGCCCGCCCTCGCCACTGCCTCTCCTCCCCAGCACTGGCCACCCCCAGGCATCACCAACCATCACCAGCAAAGGGGCAGGGGCCACGCTTAGGGCATGTGGGGTGGAAGAACACAGTCCAAACAGGCAAAAATCATTTAAATGAAATTCCTTTCCATTTTATTTTAACTTGAGCCCCTCCAAAAATATTAAAAGGGATCCAATTCATAAACTTCAGTGATATTTCTCATATCCCCCTTTCTCACCACCCCCTTTTCTCCACAGCCCCTCAGGAGACGCCTCCTCCTAAGGCTCTTGCTTAGCCCCAGCCCTTTGAGCTTGCTTTCTCTCCCGCCCCAAACCCAACCGAACAGAAAACCCTCTGGCCTCTGCCTCCAAACCAGGTCCCGAATGCAGCCAGTCCTGACCCTCCCTTTCCCGTGGAGGTCCAGGGGCCACCTGCTCTCAGCCAGACCCCAGCAGGGGCTCCCCGGCTCTGGAGTGGATGCCGGGATACAACACCCAGTCCACCCTTCACACCGAGGCACTCCACTCACTTCTCCAGCTGCCAGAAGTGTCACCTGCTGATGGCTCTCAAGACGAGTCCCTCCCAGGAACTGTCCTCAAAGAAGGCTGCCTGGCCTTCTCTCACAGTAATTCCATCCCATCACATAAATGAATTCTGGGTCATCTCCCTTATAGCAGAAGCCTGCCTTGTAAGTGAAGATGGCCACCAATTTAAGTGACCAAATTTACTTATATTAAAATCATATTTCTGCCTAGCAAAAAAAAAAAAAAAAAGAAAGACAGAAAGACAGAAAGACAGAAAGAAAGAAAGAAAGAAAAGAAAAGAAATGATGCCCTTGGCCCAAAGTAAAGCCTTCTCCATGTGAACCTAAAGACTAAATGAGACCATGGCGATGGCAACAGCTTCTCTTCGCCCAGTGCCTGTCACACAGTGAGTGCTTTATGAAAGGCAGATCTAGCTATTTGTTTTAAATTTCTTATGATGCTCCTCAGTGCTAACCCAGGGAGAGGCAAAATATCAGACAGGTTGATGCCAAGGGTAGTTGGGTTTAGTCTTTGATATTAGATGAAATTTATTTTATTTCCAATTTTCTATATTAGTTATATAATTACAATTTAAATTGTATAAATATGTATTTACCTAAGAAGGAATACAATGAGGGTGCAATATATTTGAGTAAAATACCTAGTATATTAGATGTAAATAATTATAGAAAATATATATGAATTCATATGAACATGTAAAAAATTCTTATGAATACAAGAAAAAAATTCATTAACTAAGAAGTAATAGTAGTAGTCAGGTTAACACACACTTGAGTTAGGAATACAAGATTCCATTAATGGAAATTATTATGAAAGAATTTTCTAATAGAGAAAATTATCGATACATTTTATTCATCAATTTTTTTTTTTTTTTTTTTTGAGACAGAGTTTTGCTCTGTTGCCTGGGCTAGAGTGTCATGGCATTAGCCTAGCTCACAGCAACCTCAAACTCCTGGGCTCAAGCAATCCTCCTGCCTCAGCCTCCCAAGTAGCTGGGACTACAGACATGCGCCACCATGCCCGGCTAATTTTTCTATATATATTTTTAGCTGTCCATATAATTTCTTTCTATTTTTAGTAGAGATGGAGTCTCGCTCTTGCTCAGGCTGGTCTTGAACTCCTGAGCTCAAACAATCCTCCTGCCACAGCCTCCCAGAGTGCTAGGATTACAGGCGTGAGCCACCGCGCCCAGCCTATGCATCAATTTTTTTTAAAGGCAGAAATAGGAAACAAATTTAAATTAGGTCAGAGCAGTTAACTTTTATTATAAAGAGAAAATCCCTTACCCAATCTAGGTGATTTATTTGATCCTATCAGGGTCTGACTTCTCTAGCTCTTTGGAAACTTTTTAAACTTAATGTTCACTTCTTCGTTTGAAGGGTGAGGTACACCAACTCTTGTACATAGATTAATTTTTAAGCTCTCTTCTCTGATATAAAATGTACACCATGTCCTCTCCTTTCACATTCAGTTCCCACTTGAGCAAACCAGGCACAAAACGTTTGAAGGAGCTTCAGCTATTATTAAGGGAGAAATATTATATGTGGCCGCAGATCAGCTGAAGAAATGGGTCAGAGGGATTTAAAAATAAGCCCATCCATTAATTGTTTTCTATATGTCAAACACTCTACCCTCCATGAGCTCATTTAAATCTCATAACAACCCTAAGTAAGTACTGCTGCAATCCTTCTTGTACATTTTAGGGCACTTTGAGAAGTGAGGTAGCTAGTCCAAGATTACATGATGAGTAGGTAACAGTGGAACAAGGACTTGAACAAACATAGACTTGTTTGAAGCCCATGCTCCTCCCCACTATCCTACACCCCATCCAACCCCTCAGTGATACGACACAGGGGGAGATCTGCTGGGCAGATGACTAGGCATCGGCACTGTTTCTCGCCTGAACTGCCCCCTACCTCATGGATGTGTCCTTGATAGCCCCTGGTCTGTTTCATATGCCTTCATACAATTTCATATATTGTGATAGCTTAATTTAAATATAATATTAAACATGTATACTGCCCAAACTCATTTCACTTGAACTGAAGCTGAAAGAAGTACTAAACGAAGAGCCTGCATTATTTTATAAGCTCCCGCTAGTGGTAGCAACAATGTGAAGTTATTTTCAGTGTTCTGTGGGGCCAATACATCTGGGAAAATCTGCAATAGAGTTAACCTTTTAAAGCAGGAAAAAATATCATCAGGGAGAAAAGAGGGCAGAATTTAGGAAGGAAAAAAGTGTTTTCTTGATCCTTATCCCAAAATGAGTTTAGAGGAGACCAATCGGGGCATGCAGAAGCTATCCAAAAGTGCTATGTGAGAGCCCCAGTGACTTGCATGAAGACAGGCAAACAAGCACCACCAACCGCTCCTCCAATCGGAGCCATTGGCTCCTCGCCCTCCTTTCCAATGACTGCACCTCCTCCCAGCTGGCACACCCCACCCCCTGCAGACATCTCACAGGCCTCTGTGAGCAGACTCTAAGCCTCACCCTGGCGGCACTCAACCCTAAGAAACCTGGCCAAAGCACTACCGAGAGAGGACAGGAAGTGGAAGTGACCTGGAATGAAGACCTGGGTCTTCCCTGGACCCGAGTGCTCATGGTAAAAGAACAGTAACAGTAATAATAATGAGTTAACATTTTGTGCACCTGCTGTGTGCTGAGTGCTGTTATACGTATTTTACTCATGTTTTCATTTAATCCTCACAACTCCTCTATGAAGTCGAGGAATTTCAAGATAATAGACACTGAGCAAAAACAAAACAAAAAGCGCTTTGCTAAGAGGTAAGGGGGAAGAATGTTGCACAAGGATTCACAGCTAAGAGGTAGAGCTTTGGACACAAATACAGGACACTAGAGCTCTTTATTATGCTACTAAGTTTTTGGTAAGCTCGATTTAGAGGTGAAATACCAGGACAAGACTGATAACCTGTTGAAAGGATTATAGGAATAACAAGACAAATCAGCTGCAACCCTTCCTGTGCGTTGCAGGGAGATAGTCAACAGCAGGAACACACTGTCAGCACCTCAGTTCATAAAAGCACTGAACTCTATCAACTCCCCTCAGAGGACCCAGCCCTGGGGAACTGACTCGTACTAAGCCAGAATGACAATTTATTAAGTTACAATGGGAACTAGAACTTGGAAGAAAACCAAAACAATCGCTGCAGTTTAATTTACCTTCTTCCCAGATGGCAAAATTCACATCGGCAACCAAGTTACCACCAGAAAGTTGGTTGTCAACACTAAAAGGTACAGCACTAAGATACTTTGACACACCTCAAGTCACAAAAACCTGGAACAATGGTAGTACAAACAGCAAGGCCAAATCATCCTGGATTTCCTGGGATAACCCCGTCTCCAGCACTTCTCTCACAGTCAGACCAAATGTCGCGAGTTACTATTTCAAATAATCATCTCTGCCAAGACAGTAGTATTTACTTTCTCATTTTCAAGGCTCTATATAGATCGTATCTTTCCAATAACATACTTACCTCAGAAATCACGATAATCTGTGGTTTCCTTATAATCATACTGGTTTTGAGAAAACACCCTTATCTGGTTGGATTCAAGAAGCACACGTGTCCGTCAGACGTGGGAAGCAGTTTCTTCTCGTTATATACCATATTACAGACCAGTCCAGAACAGACTAGGCCTGGGTCATCCTCATCAGTATTACGATGACTACTTTACCTTCAATTTCAGACGCTGATGCTTTTTTTTGTGCCAAACTCTACACATCAAACACTTTCGGAATGACTGGAGACTTGACTTTGCTCATCTGGGGAAAACGAGGGCATTAATCCAGACTTGGGGATGGGATGGGAGGTCCCCAGGGCATGAGCTACTCCTGAGGAAAAGGGGAAGGTCAAGTTTCACTCAGTAGCTATACTCTCACCTGGTTTATAGACTGAAATCTGGCAAAAGTTTTCATTAGAGAAAGGGTTCTGTTTTTGCTTTTTAAAAGTTTGCTAACCACAGCACAATTCACAATAGCAAAGATGTGGAAACAACCCAAATGCCCATCAATACATGATTGGATTAGTAAGCTGTGGTATATGTATACCATGGAATATTACTCAGCTATAAGGAATGATGAAGATACGACATCTCTATGGTTCTCCTGGAGAGAGTTGGAACCCATTATATTAAGTGAAGTATCCCAAGAATGGAAAAACAAGCATCACATGTACTCACCAGAAAATTGGTTTCCCTGATCATCACCTAAATACAAATCTGGGAACGACACCAATTGGACATCAGACTGAGGTGGGGGGTGGGGGAGGGGATGGGGGTATGCCTACACAATGAGTGCATTGCGCACCGTTTGGGGAGTGGCAACACTTGAAGGTGCTGACTCGGGAAGGGGGGGTGGGGAAGGGAGGGATATATACCTCATGATGGGTGCAATGTGCACGACCTGGGGAACAGACACGCCTGGAGCTCTGACTTGGGGGGAAAGGCGGTACAGGAGCAACATATGTAACCTGCAATTCTGTATCCCCCATAACAAGATGAAATAAAAAAATAAATAAATAAATAAAACAAATAAAAAAAAAAAAAGTTTGCTAACCACTGATCTGGACTGGTCTTCCAAGCATTAAATTAAATCTGGACTGGTCTTCCAAGTACTAAGTTTTTGATTTTAAAAATTCAGTTCTTCAACAAATATTTGGAAAGTGCCTTACTATGTGGCAAGACTGTGCTAGACACAGTGGTTGCAATAATGAACAATATGTTAATAAATATAGACTGCCCTCAGGCAACCTACTATTTTTTGGTTTTTAAGAGATTCAACAGTGATATAGATATATGTGCATGGGCAGAGTTACCAAAAAATTCTATTTTCTGTTTCCTCAAGTATTAAAACGAAAAGGCAAGATTCCCGACACCCTGCTGCCACACATTTCTGCAGACACCAGCCCAAGGGTCCCTTCTCCTCTGCCCATTACTCAGAAGTCACAGGCTGAATGACACAATCAAAACCCGGGTGCAAGTTGAAAAATCAAATTGGATTTTATTAAAGTATGCATAAATTACCTTCATTTTTCTTTATTTCATCAGTATTGTGAAGTGAAGTGAAAAGTAAGTAAAAAGCAGTAGTCATGGTACAGAGCAATGAAGGCTGAAAGGGAATCAGGGAAACCATAGTCCAGTCCAGATCTGCCACTAACCAGTCTGGGAAAGGCATTAGTGTCTTGTCCTCAGCTATAGAATGAGGTGATTGAAGTACATGTTGTCTGGGGTCAACTATAGCTCTAAAATTTTGCTGTTCTAATTCTATTATTAGGAGTAAATGCTGAGGTTATGAATTAACTATTTAGTGGGTACTAACAACGAAAAGGGAATAAACACTGAACTCATAGGAATACTTTTAAGAAAAGACAAGAGAAATATAGAAGTTTGCTTCTTAAAAAATGCATTGATGTTACTTCTTTATTCACACTAATTAGAATACATACACAAAAAATGTGTATCATGTCACTTTCAAAAAATTCCATGTTCCATGAGAACTATGTAAACAATGTAAAATGTTTCTACTATATAACAAAAGAAGAAAATCAGCATTCTCATGTAGTATTAGGAAAATATTTAGATAATTTGAATTTATAGTAAAACAAAGTGAAATATTACAGAGCGATCTTTTCATAAAGTAGCCTTACAGCCTAGAATCAATACATTTCCTATTTTCAAACACTTTGGTATATAAGTGAAATTAATACAAACCAAAACAAAAAAAAAAAGGGAAAAACTCTACTTTGGTTCTCACATTAATTGGAACTTCAGCAACAAGGCAATTGCACAGCTACCTTGGATGAGAAAATGAAAAATCTCCCATTTGCTCCCCTCTCCTACTGGAGATGGACATGGCAGGAGAGCTTTTTGTAGGACTTTTGTAAAATAAGGTGCATTTCACTTCCTTCCAGAAGGAGCCTTTCAGCAATAGTTTAAAGGCTTTATAAAATCTCAGGTTCGGCCTGAAATATAAGTGATCTTGGTTACTTCCTCTTAACAAATACAAATGACCCTGCATTAAGGCAGCTCAGAACTATAATTCACATTTAAAGTAGAACATAAATTTCTTAAAAATCATATTATTATAGTTTCTCAAGGAGGCCACACTTGAATAAAAAGAATATATTGCATTAACAAAAAGAAAAATGCAAGTTTAGTAGCCCATTGACAATAGTTTTTTAAGAAACAGAAATAACCATTTGCATGCTACAAATATTTCTTCATTGATATTACACATAACTTTAACAACTATACGACTAAACTGATCTGAGGAATTTTTCGCTGCATCATTTTTATAATTCATTTTTCATCTATATTGTCCAAATGTGGTACTGATTTTTTTCATTGTCTTTAGGTTCTGTGTATTGTCTTAAATGAATCCCTACATCTGAGAATTATTTCTTAGCAACTGTCAGTGAATCACTTTTCTGTCATCCATCACAGGAGCACACTGGGAACGTCTTCTTAGGATTTTCCCAGCAATGTAAGTCATACTGGAACTTTCTGTGAAGACAAGAAAGTCTTAAAAAGAAAAAAAAGAATACTCAGTAAACTTTACAAACTTGCAGTCATAATACAATAATGCATTGTTGTCCCTATCTGGAGTAACAGAACACAAAGTTAAGTGCTCAACTTTACTAAACAAATACTGCCAGTCAGGCCCAGTGGCTCATGCCTGTGATCCTAGCACTCTGGGAGGTGGAAGTGGGAGGACTGCTTGAGCTCAGGAGCTCAAGACCAGCCTGAGCAAGAGCGAGACCCTACCTCTACTAAAAAATAGAAAAATTAGCCGGGTGTGGTGGCACACACCTGTAGTCCTCAGTTAGGAGGCCGAGACAAGAGGACCATTTGAGCCCAGGAGTTTGAGGTTGCAGTGAGCTACAATTATGCCACTGCACTCTACCTAGGGTGACAAAGGGAGACTCTGTCTCCAAAACAAAACAAGACAAAACAAAAACTGCCAACCGCCTCCAAGGAACACAGCCTATGAGCACAAGTCCTCAGGCCTTCCAAAGGGATGAGACTGCGCAGGGAGCATTCAGTAATATTAAGTAACATGATAACCTTCATAACAAAGCAAGTATAGGAAGTAAAAGAAAATTTAAAGTTAGTTATCTGTCAGTTAATTTCAAGCTTTTTAAACAAAAATTCTAAAAAGGACTTTTTGGACTTTTAGACATAAACATAAAACAACTACTCAGCAAAACTAATGCTTGAATGAACCACATAGAGAAGGATTAATATTTTAAATGAATTATTTTATGGTATTAGTACAGTATTAGGAACCCAAATTCTTGCCTAAATTTTTCAGCCAAGTAAAAGAAAAAAATAAAACAATTACAGTGAACAAATTATTAGTATATGTGAAATAAAAGGTTCTGAGTCTTTCACATTAGGCAATAGCAAAATCCTAGTATTACTATTATTTATGTTTTGTTTGTTTTGCTTTGTTTTGCTAGGGAAGAAAGTGTCAGGGGCACTTAATTTCAAAATTCATTTGGAATAATGAGAATTTGTATTGCCAGATATTAAAAAGTATAAAGTTACAATTACTAAAACACCATATTTCACCCAGTCTAAGACACCGTCACTCGTAAGATACTCCACTGTTTTATGTACCATGAAAAACAAAGATGCTCAGGAAAGGGAGTCTCAAAGGAGACAGAGACCCTCACAAAAAGTGGGAAATCAAATAGCTACAGCCTTGAGGAAGGGTAAAAGAAAACCATCCACCATGCAGAAGAAATGGCAAAGAAGCTACACACCTCTTCCTTGACAATGGCAAGAGAGAAAAATAATTCCTTGATATTTGAACTCGTACTCCTACCCTACCCCACCTGCAAATTTTGTACGCTCAATTCACACTACCAGCGCAGCCCAAGAAAATCTCAAGCAGGGAAATTAGCTTAAGCAGACTCAGGTTGGTAATCCCCGCCCCACTCCCCCCACCCAGCGACTGGCAGAAGAAAATACAGGTCGTTTCATCCAGGCAACAGCTGATTTTAAGATGCACTTCAAATTTGAAGATGATAAAATGCAAAAAATGTGGGACTTAAAATCAATGAAATATAATAGACAGATAAATAAATATGAGAAACCCTGGAAAATAAATATTAGGCATATGATAAAAATGTCAAACAATAGCAAAATATTTGGCATATGATAAAAACATCAAACCAATGACAAAAGGGTACATTATTCAAATATGTCACAAACAAAAACAACTACATAAGAAAAAGTTAAATCCCTCTCTATACCATACTCTTCTAAATTACAAAGTCAAATTAAAAAACCTTTAAGAACTAAAAGAAAATAAATGTAAATATCTAAAAAAATAACTAATCTTAAAAGACTGGTCTACATATTTTTAAAATATGCTTCCTCCCCTCAAAAAAATCAAAAGCATATGCAAAAATAAAAGGCTAATGTCAAACTGGAAAAAAAATTGCAATGACAAAGGTTAGTATCCTTATATACAATAATTACAAATCAATAAGAAACAAAAGTACCCTACCCCACACTCCAGAAGAATGCTCAAAGGTCAAGAACAGTCAATTGACAAAAATACAATCAGCCAGTTAAAATACACCAAAAGTGCCTGACTTCACTAGTAATAGAAATGTAAATAAAAATGATGAAAGAAACAATTTCTGGCTATCAAATTGGCAAAATTTTAAGAAACAGTAAAACCCAGGGGTTGGCAAGGGTGTTAAGAATCCTGGCACTTATATACTGATGGTAGATACGAAAACTGGGCAACCTTTCTAGAATGCAGTTAACTTAGCAAAAAGCAGGAATAAAAAAGCCTTTCAAAATGTGCAATATTCTTAGAGCTAACCTCTACTAGGAATTTATCCAAAGCAAACAGTCAAAGATGGGCAAAAATTAGGTCAGTTATTTGTAATGGTGAAAATCTGGAATATCACCTAATACACGAGGGATAAATTAAGTATTTTAATAAATAAAATGACTATAAAATGGAATGAGATGCAACTATTAAAATATGTATCATTCAAACACTGTTCATACTAATAAAAGATTGGAATAACCTAAATGGCCATCAGTAGGGGACTGGTTAAGCAAATTATGGTGCAATAGTCCATGGAACACATCAGAAAGAATGAGGCGGCTCTCAAGTTCTGAAATATGTTCTTCTCTCAGCCTGAAATAATCTTCCGCAGATCGCCACCTGCTCACACGACACTGCCAGTAAGAGAGCCATCTCACATAACTGCAACTTGCTCCATCGCAAACGCTCTCCTCTCCTCCTCAGCCTTCTGCTCTGCATTTCCCTCTGGCACATACTTGCTTCTGTACTGTCTGCCTTCCTCAGAGGAAGTAAGATCCTGGAGGGCAGAGACTTTGGTCCACTGTGAACCCAGTGCCTGAAACGGTACCCAGCACTTAGGTAAGGCGTTCACCATCATGAAATACTGGATCAATGGATAGATATGGAACAATCCTTAAATGGAATAAACCAGCTACAAAATAGCAAACAGTACAAAACATACAGACTTAGAAGATTACAGGTGCCTACTGCTGCTGCTTGTTTTTTCTGTATTTTTCTCGGGTTCCTATATGAGGCACTCTTACTTTATTGCTCTTCAGTACACAACGCGTTTGTTTCAGATTGCAGCAGCACCCCCAAGGTCCTGTCACACAGCCACGGCCTGCACTGCCCCAGCAACCCCACTCCAAGGCTCCATTCTCTGGCCACAGGCTCCCATCCTAACCCTTGCATCACTGACTGGGGGACTCCCACCCCTGCAATTCCCCAACCTCATCCTACTGCCGTCACTTCCTTTTCTTCACTCTCTATCACCCCTTAGCTCTCTTGCCTTTTTCTTCCCATCCCATTCACCTGGCAAAACCCTAGCCCTGGTAAACTCAAATATCTGCTTACTCTGAACCTCAACTAAGAGTGGAACATGGCCAGAGAAGTCAGGCAACTGCCCTAACTCAACTCACTTCAAACTTATGACCAAAATAGCAAATAGGCATTCGAGCCTGCAACACAATCTTTCTACACTGTGCTGACAAATTCCCTTTCCCCGCACTTGAGTATCATTCTGCTCCTCGCTCTCCTCAATCTCCCACTAGCCCTCCACTGGTGACCTTACTCTCAATGGATCATCTTCCTGCACACTTCAGAGAGAAAACTAAAGAAACAGGAACCCTTCCCTTTCCCACCACTGATTCTACCACCCATCTGTATCCACATCCTTTGCCTTCCTCCAGAACAATGAAGGACACTTCCTCACTCCTCTTCCTTTTGTTCCCTTTATTTTTATTTATTTATTTATTTTTTTAGAAACAGGGTCTCGCTATATGCCCAGGCTGGCCTCAAACTCCTGCATTCAAGCAACCCTCCCTCCTCAGCCTCCCGAGTAGCTGGGACTATAGGAACCATTACGCCTGGCTTCATGTTCCCCTTAAGGCTAAGCTCTCCAGCTAACCCTGGCCCCTGCCCCATGAGTGCACAAAGAGTTCCTCCAACAATTACCCCCTTTCACTCCTGCCTTATCAAGTTCTCCCCCAAATATGGGCTCATTCTCACTGGCAAACATACGCACCTTAGTATCATGAAATGCCCCCCTCTGCCTGATCTCTGTTATCTCTGATCCCTTACCTCGCTTCAACCACTCTGACCCCTGCCATGACATTACCACAGCTTTGGTCAAGATCACCAAAAATGCCCTATGTCTTCCTGGAGCCAATGGCCAGTTCTTGGTCCCCCTCTGGCTTCACCCCTCAGCAGCATCTGCCATGGCTGGGCACTCTTTCCCTGAAGCAATCTGCCCTCAGCTTCCCTGAGATCACCAACGCCCTGGATTTTCTTTCACTTCACTGGCTCCTTCTCCCCTACATCCCTTCTCTTCTCCACCTACACACTCCTTCTAGGTGATCTAAGCCAGTCTGTGGCTTCAAATGGCAAGTATATGCTGATGATTCTAAAACTCTGAGCTTTAGACCAACATCAACTACTGACTTGACAAAACAAAACTACTCATTCCTCATCCCTCACACTCCCCAAAAAACCTCCTGTCCTACAAGCCTTCCCAGGAAAAGGTCACATCATACTTAACTCTTCTTTCTCTCACACCCCTCAGTGACTTCGTCAGCAAGTCATAAAAAACTCTACCTCCAAAACAGACCTGCATTCCATCACCTCTCACCACCCCTACCACCAGAGCCCTAGCCAGAGTCGTCGCCAGCCTCTTAACTGTAGGCCCTGCCTCCATCCTTGCCCCACTAACGGTGTATCCTCCACCCAGAACCCAGCGCATCTTTCTAAAGTACAAACCAAATCACGTCATTCTTCTTCTTAAAAGCCTCCAACATCGTCACTACACTCAGGCCAGACCCCTGGCGTTCACCATCATGAAATACTGGATCAATGGATGGATATGGAACAATCCTTAAATGGAATAAACCAGCTACAAAATAGCAAACAGTACAAAACATACAGACTTAGAAGATTACAGGTGCCTACTGCTGCTGCTTGTTTTTTCAAGCACCTACCCCTGACTCATCTCACTCCGCTCTCCCCTTATTACCCTCCAGCCACGCTGGTCTGCATCCTGTCCCTCAGACACCACTCGGCACCCCTGCAGCTGCTCTCCCTTCTGCCGGGAGTGTTCCTCCCCCGTGCCACGTCCTTCTCACCACTCAAATTTCAACTCAAATGGCACCAACTCAGCAAGACCTTTCCTGGAAGCAACCCCAGTCGTTCCCACATCTTCCCATTTCATCTTCTCCACAGACGCTATCCATATTTGAAATTTACTTATGTATTAGACTACAGGTTTACTGTCAATCTCATCCCAGTAGAATGAAAGTTCCTTGAGGGTGAGAACGAAATCTTGTCTACTGCTTACCCCTAGCATGAAAACTGGTGCCTGACACATAGCAGGTATTGAATAAATATTTGTCAACCAACTGAATGACTATTTTATAATTGAAAATCTGGACCATTATAAATTTTGACATTATACTCAGCTTATTTTAATATTATAATATCAGAAATGGTGAGAACTGATAAAATAATATGCAGTGTGATTAAGAAATAGTTTCTTAGAGCTTTCACTTCCTCTGTTAACTAAGACTCCCTAATATACAGCATAAAAAACACTAAAGATGACCTCAGTGTTCACTAACAGAAACTAGCTAAATAAGATGGGATGTAGCCATACAGTGAATTGTACACAACCATTAGAGAGAATGCGAAAGGCCTACACGCACTAACACGGAACGCTGTGCAAGCTGTCTGCCTTACTGAAAACATCAAGTTGCAAAACAATACAATGAATGAAATATCTTTGTTTTAAAGGATTTTAAAATGCATGCATATTTGCTTGGACATGCACAGAAAAATTTCTTTTAAGGAAACTCTACTGAAATTGGTTAACCTCTTTAAAATGAGAAGGTGGAGGTTGAAGGAATCTTCATTTATCATTTACCATTAGAAAACCAAAAACACTAGGAACTACCTTTGATTTCAGTAATTTAGAGCTCAAGATGTTGTATTTCACCCTTTCAATGGCTTTACAATTTCTAACTTTTTAAAGAACACATTACCTATTTTTTAAAGTGATGCATAATCTAGTGAAGAAAAATAAGTATCTGGTGTCTCAGGAGGACACTTGGGAATATAGAGCCTGGCAGACTTACAGGTTGGCTCACCCAGCACAAATTTAACCCCTTCTCTATTCCGTACCTCTAGAAAGATTGGGAATGCTTAAAACATCACTTTTGCAACATTCCATACACACAGGCTAGGGTGAAAGGCTGACATGTAACATGGGACACAGGCCTAGTCAATACATATGAATGAATTTTTAGAAATGCTTTTGCTTTGCTAATTAAAAGGGATAGATATGACCACTCTTACCCTCTCCCTGCCTTATTCCTGTTGTGAATGTGAATATGATATCAGGAACTGTGACAGAATCTTATAACTATAAGGCAGCAAGAGCCAACATTCAAGTGGAAAGATGTAAGCAGTCTGGGTGTCTGCTGGTATCATTCAACAGAAAAACTCTTCCTGTTACAGAAGAAAAACAAACCTCTATTTGTTTAAAGTATTGTGAATTGGGTTCCGTCACCTACAGCCAAAGTAATGCCTGGGAATCTGTTTTAAAAAGAAAATAAAAGGACCTGAATTCTATACAGTTTTAGAAAGATTATAACAAGTCAGAAATGTATATTGCAAACCAAGTCCCTTCCTAATGTCTCTATTCTGAATCAAAAAAAAAACAGGCCAGGGGTGGTGGCTCATGCCTGTAAATCCTAGCACTTTGGGAGGCCAAGGCAGTAGGATCACTTGAGACCAAGAGTTTGAGATCAGCCTGAACAACACAGTGAGACCCACCTCTACAAAAAATACAAAAACTTATCCAGGCATGATAGCACGCACCTGTAGTCTCAGCTACTTAGGAGGCTGAGGCAGGAGGATCACTTGAGCCCAGGAGTTTGAGATTACAGTGAGCTAAGACTGCACCACTGTCCTCTAACCTGGACAGCAGAGCAAGACACTGTCTCTTAAAAAAAAAAAAAAAAAAAAAACCTACTCAGAGGAAACAGAAATGAGCAAAGCGAAAATCACAGTGAACATCAACTCCATGCAAAAGACCTCAGAATGCAAACATTCAGAATTTATACATATAATAAGAATAAACTCACATAGTAAAACTGAAGTCTGATCAATGCTGGGGCTGTTCTGGACTAATGTTCATTGTTCGATAAATTTCTTTAAGTAATAACAGGGCAGTATCTTCAGATTCCCTATCAAAAAAAAAAAAAGCACATTTACTTAAGAGCCAATTAGTAGAAACGAGCTCCTATGTACAAAGGTAGAAAATGCAGCTTTTGTTCTATTCAACTCTATCTAAGCAGGGCAAATGACAGCAGTGTAATCTCAGTGTAACAAAGCAGTATAGTCTCACAGCTGCCCTTAAAAACTTGGTGGATACTGATCAGTTCTAAAACAGTGGTGCTGCAATTCTCCTTGGTGACAGGGATATATAAAGGAATGGCTTTTCAAAGTCCCTACCACTGCCACTGTGAAAGGCATTCCTACAAAAACAGTGTGTAAGTACAGAGGGTCTTTGGTCAAAGGAAGATGACATACTGCCATCTTGTGGAAAACTAAAGGGGAAAAATATTGATTTTGAATATTTAAGAGTTCAAATGAATATTCCATAACGTGATCTATCTTTAAAAGAATCTCACTAAAACTAAAACTGCTGCATGTGCTAGCACCTAAAGGCTACTCGAATGTTACGAAGGTTAAGAATACTTACCAATAGCATAAGTGACTCTGAAGAGCGAAAAGATACTCATTAAAGCTCTCTATTGGCTTTTCTTGAAGAACGTAGTCAATTCGGCGGCCTCCGTTTAACATTCCAACCTTTCCTAAGTAGTCCTCATCCTTGGAAAAATCTGGACTTTCAACAATCTTTTCTGCTAGAATTTAAATCATTTCAATATCAAAGTCAATCACTTAATCATTATCCTTTGACTTTAGCTGACTTTCTGGGCTCAATGAGAATATTGCTTGACACTCGTAGCAACCTGGGGGAGCTACATGGCTCACTCCCCATTCCTCCAAAGAGCCAGGGGAAGAGGGGCTGGTTACCCAAGAGAGAGGAGAAAGAGCCAACAGCTGACAGAAGTTGTGAAGATAAGGGGCGAGAGAGAGCATTGCAGAAAGAAAGGAAATATAGGATTAGAATCTGAAAAAGTCAAAAAACATCATGGTTCAATGACCTGACATTGCATAATGAAGTCAATAACGAAACAGTTAAACAACAGTATCAGGAAGATAATTTTTCAGAGTGAGTCTTTAAAATGCCTGAATACAAACTTAGTTCTCAACTCTGATTGGCCTTACTAATCTCAACAAAATTTTTAAATTACAGAGGAAAAAGTTTAGTAACTATTAGGTAAAAACTTAGTGAAAAAAAATATGACATAAATTTTGAAGTAATGCAACTGACAGTACAGTTTATCATAACAGATTTTCCTTTATAGGAAGAGCTTCTACAGTTTAATAAGAATGACTAGAAGGGAAAAGCATCATTATTTAATTTATAAGTATTATGTTCATAAATAATATTTGTATTGGAAAATGCCTCAAATGTCAAATTTACCTTCAACTACTTGCTTTTCTTCCTCTTCTTTGATTTGATTGGCCACCTTCTCCAATTCTTCTTGCAACTGAGTTGAAGAGGTATGAGCACGGGCAAACTCGTTTAATGTCTGCCAAGCACTTTTCAGGGAGCTAATAAAACCCTGCTTCAAATCAGATCCCATACGAGAGAGACTTTCTTTCAACTCTAAAGAGATTAAGTTGATACACCAAGTTAATTAGTCACTAGCTAAAATTCTGCATCAGAAAAATTAAAAGTTAACACTCTTCTCAGACAGGATAAGGCCTCTTCTTCCTCTCTTAAATGTAAAATATATGGAGTACCTCAGCCAAGAACCCTCAATATGTCAAAATGTCACGGCAAGACTTATTCTGTCATTTTTTTTTTAACAACCAAACTAGATCCAGCCAAAACCAATAAATTTCCTCTCTCCAAAAAAAGGAAGTTCAAATATCATAAAAATATAAGCACATTCATCATAGCCTTTCTTTTTTTTACTGTATGTTAAAAAATGGGCCCACAAGATAAAAAAATCACTTTTTCTAATCTGTAAAAATGAAGAGCTTTTGAGAATTTAACATTCTGATATAACCACAATTTGAATTTCTAATTTAGAAAAGAAATCCCTGCCCCTTCACTTTTTCTACTCTTGTCTAATAATCGTATTTGTCAAGGTCTTTGAATTATCAAATTTCTCATCTTAACTTCAAAAGGGTTAAATATTTTTAAAAAGCGAAACAAACAAAGCAAAAAGCACACTTTTTAAATAAGAGGGGGCATGATCACTTTTCCTTCTCTTCCCTATACTCCCATCCCTTTCACCCAAACTTTTAAATCTTGGGATACGTGTTGATACACAGTGTTAAAAGGCAAAAGAGAAATCTAAACCCACTTTGGAATTATCAATCCATTAAGTTTAATGAATTTTTTTAATAGGAAAAGTCTGTCTAGTTAGCAAGAAATAACAGCTCAGTTGAGTTAGACATCAAATTTGTTTATTTATTTATTTTTTTTTTAATTTCAGCTCATTATGGGGGTACAAAAATTCAGGTTATATATATTGCCCATGCCCCCCCATCCTCCCAAGTCTGAGCTTCAAGCATGTCCATTCCCTAGACAGTGCTCATCGCACTCATCATGGTTTGGTAATTAATTTAAATGTTATTCCTCTTCCCAATTTCAAAAATTATAACCAAACTCTATCAAAATCTAATCATGCAACTTATGACCTTATTACCAACACCCCTCCATTCCTAACTATCTCAACAATCAGAATGACATCAAAGAGAAGGAATTCATTCGTAACTTCTTTATAGCTCCTCCAAATCCTTAGTAAAAAAGTTCTGAACATAGCAGGCACTTTAAATAACATTAATTCTATCAGAAAGAATTTAGTGTTAAAATTTTCATAATTCATCACAGATTATAAAACCACAGGAAGGAAACAAGTTTTTATAGTATTGGCTTTTTACCTAAATGAAGTCTTTTTCTGCCTTTGTGATGTGGAATGAGAACCGCTTTTAGGTCCAAATCTGGAACAATCATAGGTTCTAATCTATATGCCACTGGATCAAGCTGTAACCAGAATTTATAAAGAAATGAATAGAAGAAATTTAGGAAAAGCTGTTTTGAGATATACGCTATGCTTTAGCTGAGTAAAAAATAGATAACTGGCAAACCATAAACTTTGATTTTTTTTCACACCTTATTTAAATACTGGCAATTATAACATTTTCAAGTTTGTGGGTAAAATTACTTTGCAAGCAAAGCAACAGAATTATCTCCTTGAATAAAGGCTTCTGGTAGAAAAGTTTATTGGACAGTATTGAACTGTATCTCTTAGGCCAGAGAGCTGAGCCTTACAAAATCAAAGTCAGTATTAATTCCCAAGAATAAGAATCTGAGAATCTATTAGGATAAAGAGGACAGGTTCTTCATCTTTTTCAAAAAAGAAAGTAAACTCAATTCACTCACTGGATGGTAAATATTGAAGAATCCTTTACAGGTAGGAAGCCTGTAATTCTCATCTATCCTATCAACTCCTCGAATGGTGAGAAACATACCAATTGGAGATCCCAAGGCAAAGAAAATCTCTGGTTCAAAGTCTAATGAGTTGTAAACAACAGAAACCTAGAAAAAAATCAAATAACAATAAAAGACCATTCCAATGTTACATAATACAAAATTCTATTGAATTTTCAAAAGTTCTTAGAACTGCACTTACTTAAAAGAATCCAAACACAGATGATATGCTGCGTTTTCACTGACAGCTATTGCTAGCTTAAAAAGACTAAAAAATTTCTGTTTAAAATCATTATAGACTACTACATCCTCTCACTATTCTTTTATTTATTGTCTAGCATAATATATATAGTATATAATTATATATATATATTTATTATGGTTATAAATGTGGTTAAAACAGCAGACTCTAGAATCGTGTCACCTGGTCTGAATCACGGCTCCACTCCTTACTCACTGTGTGACCTTGGGCAAGTTTCTTAACCTCTCTTGCCTCCACCTCAGTTTCCTCATCTATACAATGGAGACTGAAACAATGCCAAACTCACAGGGTGGTTGAAAAACAAGTAACTTGATCCACATAGTGTGCTTAGCACAGAGTTTAGCATATCTTAAGCATTCAATGAGTGTTACTTCTAACTACCACCCTCTCTAGTTAAGGCAAGTTTCTTTTCATCAGAAAAATGATTTGTCCTGAAAAAGCCCCTGTTTGGGGTAGCTTGCATGTAGTCTCTCAAGAGAAAGCACCAACATTTGAATAGCACTCTGTCATCTACAAAGCTCTTTCATTTCTCAGTGGCAGGAAATGTGTCTTCTCAATGTGGTATCTTAAAAGCAAAGAACAATGAACAGCATAACCCAAGGGAGCAACAGAGATCCACAGAAAGAGGGAGATAAGGCAAGAATCATCATGCCTACAGTGAAGCTCAGATATGTGATGTGACTTACCCAAGAACACACAGCCAGTGAGTGGAAGAATGAGGACTTAGATCCAGGACTTCTAATTCCAAATCCAGTTCTCTTTCTACTACACCAGGCTGCCCCTTCTAACAAAGTCTAGACTTCACATTTCTAGGCTTGCCCTTATATTTGCAAATTCAATAGTTTTGCTCCAGCAAAAAGAAAAAAGAATCTTAAAAGAAAAATTACATGATGGAAAAATTATTTACAACATATATGACAAGGGGCAGATGGCTTAATATGCAAGTATTTGTTAAATATCAGTAGAGAAAAAAGAAACCCAATAGAAAAGCAAGTAAAACCAGCGGTTCACAAAAGAAAAATGTCTAAAATACATATGAGAAAATATCTAACCTCTCTTTTGCTCAAAGAAATACAATGTAATTCCATTTTCCCTGTAAAGTTATCAGAAACATAAATGAAATACTGAGAAGAAAGTAAAAATCTATTTTCATATTAAAAAAGTTTCTTGGCCGGGCGCGGTGGCTCACGCCTGTAATCCTAGCACTCTGGGAGGCCGAGGCGGGTGGATCGCTGGAGGTCAGGAGTTTGAGACCAGCCTGACCAAGAGTGAGACCCCGTCTCTACTAAAAATAGAAAGAAATTATATGGACAACTAAAATATATATATACAAAAAATTAGCCGGGCATGGTGGCACATGCCTGTAGTCCCAGCCACTCGGGAGGCTGAGGCAGTAGGATCGCTTAAGCCCAGGAGTTTGAGGTTGCTGTGAGCTAGGCTGACGTCACGGCACTCACCCTAGCCCGGGCAACAGAGTGAGACTCTGTCTCAAAAAAAAAAAAAAAAAAGTTTCTTTAGAAGAAAATTATGAAGGTGAGACCGCTACATATTTTTAAAGGAGAATGATGACACCAGTACTGGCAAGGGACAGGTGAGCAAGGCAACCTTATGAACTGCCAGTAGAAGGGCAAACTGGTACCTTTCCAGGGGTAAGTAACAGAAACTACCCAAATTTTCACCTGTACATTCTTTGGCCCAGCTACCCTACTTCTACCAATTCAACTGAAAGAAATATTAATATTAATAAAAAATGTGTACAGAAAATTGATTTTAAAATGTTTATCACTGGATTGCATGAAAGACTGAAAAACTGGAAATTGCATACATGCTAAATGTTATAGGTTGAACTCTTGTCTCCACAAAAAAGATTTGTTGAAGTCCTTACCCCCAGCACCTCACATCATGTATAACTTTGTTTGGAAACAAGGTCTTTATAGAGGCGATGAAGTTAAAATGAGATCGTTAGTGTGGGCCCTAATCCAATATGACTGGTGTCCTTATAAAAAGGGAAAATTTGGATACAGAGCCAGACATTCAGAGGGAAGATGATGTGAAGAGGCAGGGAGAACAAGACATGAAAATGCAGGATTAAGGTGATGCATCTATAAACCAAGAACTGTCAAAGGTGGCCAGCAAACCACCAGAAACTAGGAAGAGACAAGGAAGGATTCCCCTCCACTTTTCAGAGGGAGAATGGCCCCGCTAACACCTTGATCTCAGACTTCTAGATCCACATTTCCACTGTTTAAAGCCACCCAGGTTGTGGTACTTTGTTATGGCAGCCCTAGGAAACTAATACATCCAATAATAAGGAGAAAAGAATAAATTATTATCTTTCCAAACAGTGAACCAGAGCAGTTACCAAAAATGAAGTTGTAAAGGAATATTTACTTACTTGGGACTATATTCATAATATGCTGTTTAAAAACAGCAGTATAATGTCTTAATAAAACATAATATATTTTCCTATTTTTGTTAAAATATGTACATAAATGTATGCTCAAACAAAAGTCTGGAAGCCCTTGCTTAATTAATGGTGGTTGTTGATTAGATTACAAAGTTTTTAAAGTCTTCTTTTGCTTATCTGTATTTCTGGACTTTCTGGAAATGAATGATGCACATGGTAGTGGTTACCTGGATTGTCCAACAACCCTTTCGTCAACACACCATGGAGGTGACATGTGACCCAGGCTCAGTCAATCAATCTGTGCCCTAGGCCACAAGAATTGGTCCAGAATGGACTCAAACCAGGTTAAGTAAAATCTCTCCTTGAAATTTTCTCAGCTGGACCTAGCAGGCTAGATTCCTTTTCCTCAGAGCCACCAACACCCTTGATTCCTGTTTTGTGGAGGAGGCCACCTCCCAGACAGGCATGCAGCAAGTGTCCCTTCTACACGCTCACTCTTCACAGGAAGGTGAGGAAACCCCTGCCTTTTGTTTGCTAGAATATGTTCAAATTTGCTCATGTTTTAAAAAGACAGACATTTTAAAAATGCAATCTTTAAGAAGGAATTGGGCTTAAACAGGATATATCAAACATCCAGTTCCATTTAATTCCTTCATGAACACACTTAGGGCAATGGACCCCTACATATACAACTGTAAATATACTGAAAGTAACACTGTCTAAAAGGATTTTAATACTTCTAAGCCATTCAGATACAAGTACATTAAAGTATATTATCAAATGCAGTATTATCAACTACTTGGTCAATTTTTATAGGAATTTTTCTCCAAGGGAAAAATTATGAGTACTTTTAGAAAACTTAAGTTGAGTGAATACAGCAAGTTTCTCTCACAGAAATTTAAGTATAGTCTGAACATAATTTTCTAGCTGTAGCCACTTTTGTTGTTAAGTGGCTATGAAGACTAATGCTATAAAATTATGAGTGGTGGAAAAACTGAAATAAAAACAATTTCAAAAGTTAGATGACATTGTTCTGCACATGTTTAATCCCTTACTTTGACTATTTATTAAAGAACCATAAAATTTTTACTAAGGGAAAAATCCGTTTTCTCCACACAGCCCCAAATAAATGTTAAATAAATATTTCAAGAATTTAAAGCCAACCCAAATGATAAAGATGTATGATTCCAACATAAAATACGCCACACTCTAGTCAATATGTAAACTTACCTGTCCTGTGCCAACTTTGAAAGAATCATAATCAACACGCACAGAAGAAACGTAAGCACCAACTGGAAGTTTCCTCTGCGACTCGTTAGATTCTGAGGGTAGAGAAGCCATTTCTTTAGTTTTCTGAGTACTTTCCTCTTTTGTAGAAGCGGCCATCACTGCCTTCTTTTCTGATGCTGCTTTTTTCTGTTCCTATGAAATAATAAAATTTCATAATATAATCTTGAGGAAAGGTTCAGTTCTCAGCTATCACTACAAGATATGCTATCTCAACATTAAGGAACGATTAGTAATTTCTTAGCCATAACAACAACATTGTTATTGAGACACGTCCTTTTTAGAGATACATACTAAATACTTAGGGGGAAACAGCCACGATGTCTATATTTTAAAATTCTAAAAAGACTAAGAAGCAAAAGAAAAACACGGCAAAACAGCTACAATTAAACATGCAAGTACTATCATTAGATGAATCACAAAAAAATTATTTTGAGCAAAAGCAGCCAGGTACACAAGAGTACATAATGTTCATTTTACTTATATGAACTTGTAAAATGGGCAAACTCGTCTATAGTAATAGAAATCAGAATAGTAGTTTTGTTGGGGGAGAAGTTAACTAGAAAGAAGCATGAGGAAGCCACCTGAGGGACAGAAATGTTCAGTTCTTGTTTTCGGAAGTGATTACACAGGTACATACAATTGTAAAATCTTTTATACCAAATGCTTAAGATCTATGCATTTCCATAAATAAATAAACAAAAGCTTTGGGGGCATCTATATAAAAGGTGTTATCTCTGTAATGAAACAAAAGCCATTCACATTGGTTTGTAATTATGCCTTGAAGACAGCCACAACAATAATATCAGCGGAAGGTAAATAGTTGTCATGGGGGACTTATCTATTCCCCAGAAGCATGGAGTTTCAGCAACCCTTATTCCCCAGGCTGTGAATGACTGTTAGTCTCTATTTAAACAGCTGCCCACAGTGCCTAAACGTTGGCCAAACAGGCCTTATCTATTAATTAATTCCAAATACCAGGAAAATCAGAAAACAAGTCCAACTGGTTAATTCAAAAGGCAATATAGAAAAAAGAAAACGTTGGATAACTGATTATACCATCAACATTTTGGAAGGCTTGATTATCTCTGCCCATTGGAGGCAGCAAAAAAAAATAATATAAAATCCAAAATAAAGCACATTTTCCGGGTTCTTCTGTTTAAACTGTCTTTCTCACAAAGAAGTACTTTCCATTTTAGTCATAGAACTTAACATTCTAAATTGCTAAAAGAGCTGTCTAAAGAGATCATAAACTGTCCTATTGCCAAGAGTTGCTTTGTTCCCTTAAGATTATCTGCAATAACTTTAAAACTAACTGAATCAACATATACATACTTGACTGTAAATATTCCCAACACTAAGAGCTATTCCTTTCTGAATGAAAATCACTGATGGCTTACAGACAAAAGAAAAAGCACATCCGCCACAAATATTTGATCTCCTTATTATAAAATAATGGGCTAATTTTGGTCCCATTATT
Organism: Eulemur rufifrons; assembly: GCF_041146395.1. Classification (NCBI taxonomy): domain Eukaryota; kingdom Metazoa; phylum Chordata; class Mammalia; order Primates; family Lemuridae; genus Eulemur; species Eulemur rufifrons. Next base: position 61,941,808 of record NC_091010.1, on the reverse strand, counting down.
TCAGTTACAGTAAATCAATAGGACACGCCATATTATCTTCTTATTGATCTGGCAGCACCTTGTTATCTGTGAGAAATGTAGAGCAATCAATGGCAATGCGACTGAGAAACTTTCATGGCTCATCCAAAGGCAATTACTTTTGAATTTAAAAAATAAGATCACTCTATAGATTTCTACTCACTTCAAAACATTCTTCTAATGCCATTAATTTATATATCCAAGCAACTGCAGTCTATAAACCAGGCTCCTAGAAATTTTTCAAGAACTATGGAATACTTTTCTAATTTTTTTTTTTTTATTACAGAATAAAATTAAGAACATAATATAGGGCCTGAAAAAAAAAGCTTCTCGTTTCTTGTTTTTGTCTTTTTGACAGGCTTTTGCTTCACTGATGTGTACATGGAAACAAAAAATTTTAGGCATGGAGCACCCAGCCTGATATACAGGAAAAATACTAACACACTTGTGTTCTACTCTCAGTCTAACCACTGTGCTCATCAGAGACAAATATCTGGGGATCTGCTCACAGGGTCGTTGTGAGCCACAAGTGAGACAAAGAGCTCTTTGTAAGCCAGAATTACAGAATGATTTGACATGCAGGGGAAAATGAGATGAAAGACACCTATCAACTGCCAAAGCTAATAACCTTTCTCAACACTTAATCAAGTGTTGAGAAAGAACATGCTCCTGCTATGTCTCCAGTGCCTTTGGAGTTGCTCCCTTCCGTGCCACCTTCAAGCTCATGCCCCTCCATCTCTCACTCAGACACTGCACACTGACAATTACCCATCTAAGAGATTCCCCACAGCCTCTCTATCTTCAGCCCCTTCCAACTCCATCTGTACACTGTAATCAAGAGAACTCTCTAAAACACAAAAGTTAAAATTAAAATTCAGAATAAATAGACGATTTGGTGCTAAATCCTAATTTGTGATAGAGTTAATAAGCAGGTCAGCATTACCATGATTTTCATGGCCACAAGAACATACATGAGAACCACTCCCTCACAAGAGAAAATCCAAACTTTCACGCCTGCCATTCAGGCCTTTGGAACCCTCTGCCCCACCCCATTCCCAGCTCACCTGAGGTTTCAGCTACAGGAAAAGACATGCCAGCTCCTGAAGGCCATTTCCCTGATCCTACCCTCCAACTTGAGCACCAACACCTTGGGGAAATATTCTCTCACAAACCCCAGTCCACTTCTCAACAAGCCAAAACTGCCACCCCTCGTCTGGCACTGTACAGCACAGACAGCACTCTATTAGGGACTGAAGTGTTGTCATTTGTGGCCAACTCTCTCCCCCTAACTAGACTGCGTACTCTTGGTTCATCTCCAAATCTCAAGAATTGAGCACAGTGCCTGACCTAAAAGAGATGTTCAATAAAATGGTAAATGACTCAATTCCTTAAGCTAACTACAAAAAAAAAAAAAAAAAACCAGTTCTATGACTGTATAGTCATTTTCCACATAAAGAAGTAACATATGTTAAGTTCCAAATAAATAGCACAAATAATAGAACCCCAGAAATCCAAATGATGGAAGGATCGTCATAGATCATGTTAATAAAATAAAAATAAAATAGCCACCCTAAGTATTACCTAATTAGAAAATCTCTGTAAAATTAATTTGACCAATAAACTAAAATCAAATAAAACAAGTAAGTTTTTCCCAGTTGTTTTATTTTGAAATGCTTTTTGGTTCTTGCTTTGTTTTGTACTGTTAAGAATTTTTGCTGTTTGGTGATTATTTAACACATTGACTGCTACTGAGTTGTATTTAACTCAGGCCAGTTTTGAGACCAGGGCCTCATGAAGCAAAGTCTTGCAGTTGGTTCACAAAAATCTTACTTGCTGGTGTTCTCACTGTTACAGTTAATACTGACAATTTAATTCTAAAAACATGGATTGTGTTGCATACAATTCACACATAACAAATAATAAATAACAAAAATTAGAAAGGATCGTTTGTTTCAATAAAACACTGTGGCCCCAGGGAAAAATTTTTTTTTCTACTGTGGTGGTCAATGTATTAATGAGATTTTAACATTTTATTTTGTTTTTTTTTCTTTTGAGACAGAGTCTCGCTCTATGGCCTAGGCTACAGTGCCATGTCATCAGCCTAGCTCACAGCAACCTCAAACTCCTGGGCTCAAGCGATCCTCCTGCCTCAGCCTCCTGAGTAGCTGGGACTACGCCCAGCTCATTTTTCTATTTTTAGTACAGACGGGGTCTCACTTTTGCTCAGGCTGGTCTTGAACTCCTGACTTCAAACAATCTTCCTGCCTTGGCCTCCCACAGTGCTACGATTATAGACGTGAGCCACCACACCCAGCCTACTAATGAGATTTTAATACAGATATGTTTCCTCATCTCATTTCTGCAGTCCCCGACTCCTGGGCCACGGACTGGCACCGGTGTGTGGCCCGCCAGGAACCCGGCCACACAGCAGAAGGCCAGTGGCAGGGCAGTGAGTGAAGTCAGGCCCCACCCCCGTCAGATCAGCAGGGGCATTGTACCCTCACAGGAGCGCAAACACCACTGCAAACTGCACATTCCAGGGATCCAGTTGCACTCCCCATGAGAATCCAACGCCTCATGATCTGAGGTGAACCCTCCCCCCATCTGTGGAAAAACTGTCTTTCATGAAACTGGTTCCTGGTGTCAAAAAGGTTGGGGACCACTGCTTTAGAAGAGGAGGAGGACTGGGAAGAGAGAAAGCGAGCTATTACTGGGAACTAACCTTTACACACATTATTTCATGCTCACTCCCATTTTAGAAATGAAAGAATCAAGGATCAGAAAAATTAAGCAAATTGTTCACGAATATGTAGTTAATGAGTGGTTGAGCTTCGAATTAGGGTGACCAACTTAACTATTTGCCCAGAACTTACCAGTTTTGCAACAGAAAATCCTCAAATATTAGTTTTAAAACTGAAAGGCCTTTGTCCCAGGAACTCTCTCAGTCTCAGGAAAACCAGAATGGTCAGTTAGCCTAATCTGGATTTAAATCCAGTGCTGACTAGCTTCAAAGTCAGCTCCATTACTGTGCCCTGGACAGGGAGCAAACTAGCTTACCTAACCACACCAGTATTAAAAATTTCTAAAACATAAATGAGCTGTTCACATCATGAGTTTTAGTTTTTTTTCAGAACAGATATGAACTTTACCAGTTTGGCTGCTTTATGTTCTACAAAGTTAGCTATCTTCTTTCTGGGTCCAAGGGGTATCCCCATTTCCTTCAGGTCATCAACTGTACACATAAGCTTTAAAAGGAAACAAACAAACTGATTAATAAATCTAGTGATAGAGGAACTGAAATTGGAATAGGAAAATTATAAAAAGAAACTGTATCATCTAAAGTAATCTAAGAGCCAATTTTTTTAAAGTTAGTTTTTTGGTTCTTAAACCATGTATTAGTTTAGGCTTTAAAATCTCTGGCCTCCACACCTAAATCATTCTTTTAACAGAAAACACATGCATTTATTTATTTATTTATTTATTTTTGAGACAGAGTCTCACTTTGTTGCCCAGGCTAGAGTGAGTGCCGTGGCATCAGCCTAGCTCACAGCAACCTCAAACTCCTGGGCTCAAGCAATCCTACTGCCTCAGCCTCCCAGGTAGCTGGGACTACAGGCATGTACCACCATGCCTGGCTAATTTTTTCTATATATATTTTAGTTGGCCAGATAATTTCTTTCTATTTTTAGTAGAGACGGGGTCTCACTCAGGCTGGTCTCGAACTCCTGACCTCGAGTGATCCACCCAGAGTGCTAGGATTACAGGCGTGAGCCACCACGCCCGGCCAACACATGCATTTTGTACAAAATTCTAAAGCTACAGTCAAGCATAAAATGAAGTCTCTTCCCTCCATTCTTGTCCCAACCATCCAATTCTCCACTCAGCAGTAACTGCTGGTAATTTGCTCTCTTTGCAAAGATAATCTTATATATACACAGCATCTGTGTGTACAGCCTATAGCCTACTATGCACACAGCACTGAACTTTGTTCTTTTCATGTAATGTATCTTACAGATCACTATCTCTGACATTGCCTCATTCATTCAACAGCTACAGAGTACTCCATTACGTGGATGCACCATAAATGATTTAACTAGTGTCCTACCACTGAACACTGAAGAAGTTTCTAAGGTTTTGCTGTATTACAAACAGTGCTTCAGTGAGTATCCTTGTAGATATTCTTATGTGACTATTTCTCTATAGGAAGTATTCCTGACAGTGAACTGCTGGGGAATTTTTATATTTTGCCAAACTGCCCTCCATGGAGGTTGTACCAATTTACACTCTGACCAACAATATACAACAGTGCTTACTTCCTTTCATCCTGGCCACACAATATATTATCAAACTTTCTATTTTTTTAAACTGATAGGTTAAAAAGAAAATCTCATTGAGCTTTTAACTTACATTTCTCTTATGAATTTTCATATGGTAAGAAACATTTGTTATTTCCTTTTCAGTAAACCAAGTTTATAGTCTTTGTCTATTTACCTATTACACTGATGGTCTTTCTGTAACTGACTGTAGAAGCTTTGTATATAAAAGAAATAAACCCTCTGTCTATAATGTGTGTACCAAATATTTTTCCTATTCTATCACTGGCCTTCAGATGTTGTTTACGGTTTCTACTGCTAGACAATTTTTTCTTCTATGGCTTCTGGGTTCATACTTAGAAAAGCCTTCCCAGATTATAGAGAATAAAAATTCTTCTGTGTTTTTCAATCTTTTAAACATTTCAGTCTTTGGCTTATCTGGAATGTATTTTGATATCAAAGTATTTAACTCATTAATTTTCAATCTTATGCACAGGGAAACCAGTTTTAAACAAAAATGAATCAAACTATCATCCATACCAGAGATTCCATATCAATCTTTTCCTTTTCAAAAGTGCCAACATATTCAGCAAGGTTAAGTGCTTCCAGAGTTTCTTGCAAAGATAGGACTTCACTTTCAACATCAAGATCACATGTCTCATCCAAAGTCAGCTTCGGTTCTTCAGGTATCTTCAAGAAAAGTAGCGGAAACATTACAAAGCTCAGAAAAACTCCCAAAAAATGTCTCCTGATCTATGGAAAATCTTAAACAATTTTGCTCTATAGACAAATCATAATTCAGATAGAGTACTTTGCCAAAGTTCAAATATTCTGAAATTATATAAATTTAATAAATCATCCATTCCCCACTTTCCTACAATTTATATTATTTAAGATCATAAACTTTCACATTTAAATTTATAATCTATAAGGAAGAAGAGAAACTCAAACAATGAGCCATCTGATTCCACTACACTTCTAAACCTCAGTGTATTTTGATATTTAAAAACAGTTTCAGGAAACAATTTGGGTTTTGGAAAACTGTTCAGCTCCAACTCTAAATCTAAATGTTACCTGGGCCATGTGCAGACATACCTGCTTTTCCTGAAAATATGGCTGCTTCACAACTCCATTAGCAACAGCAAGAGGCCCAGGAGATTTTGATAAAGTCAAATCTTTTTGATTAGACAGGATGTCAAACAGTATTAAAGAACCTAAGAAAAAGAAGTATTTTGCTTTATAAAGTACTAGGTGCTTTTATAATGCTAAATAAACTCTCCTTTTTTTCAAAGTTCATAGGCAAAAGTATAAAAAGCATGTAACCAAGACCTGATAACCAATATTCTTACTTTAACAAACAGTAGAATAAATTAAAATACAGGGTATTCCTAGGTAATACTAGAGGTTAATAGCAAAGGCAAAATCTAAACCCAAAGCATTCATTTCTACCCTTTATAAAACTTAAGATCTGTAATTCTAAATTTTGTACTAACAATGTCACCTACACTGAAAACAGTGATGACTCAACAAAAGTTATGTTTAAAATGTTACCTAAACTGTGACCAGCAACAGAGACTCCTCCTTTGAAGTCTGGGTTCCGACTCATAAAGAGTGCATATAGACGGTTTATCTCCAGTCCTACTTTTTCCACAATTGTCTGACAGTAGGTGGGGCTATTATAAAATAAAATATCTAGCAATGTTTCATTGGTAAAGTGACGAAACCGACCAATACTGGATAAGGTGATTTTTTTGATATTCCTGTTTAAAAAGGAAAAAAAAAGTATGTTCAATCAGTATCCACCTTAAATCTAACAACTTTTAAAAGTTTAGATTTTGATTCCCAAAAATACAAGAAACCCTACAGACTAAATATGACTTGATTCTCTAGAAAGTTATAAATCAAGATAAAGCAAAAAAGAGTTATTTGTGACTATAACTATACTACGAATTTTGGGATTCTCTCAGGAGTTGGTATATAAAATGTCACATGCAAAGATTTTAATTTTATTTTTAGAGAGGGAAACTTCCATTTTTCTTTCAGTTAATTGGAAATCTGGACACGTACAAAAATTGTGTGTGGGAAGGACAAAAGAGAATGTCACATGGAAAAAAAAAGGTGCTTGATGGAATGAAAACTTTTCTTGATTTGAGAATGACCAAAATAAAGTTCACGAACATCCACAGCGAAAGAAAACACCCTCATAATGGGGCCTAACATAGACAGAATGCTGTTTGTAGAATTTGTTCTATTAAACCATGTGCCATGAACATTATGATGTTCACTAAAATCCAGACATGTTATTAGCCCTGTGTGCCAGCATAAATATTACCTATATTTGTGGTTCTCAATTGGGAGTATTTAAAATTGAATAGAGTATTATTAGCTGTCACAGTGCATGGTAAGCACTGCTCCTATTTAGTGGCCATCAGACTAAGGATGTTAACATCCTTATGTAGCTAAGAACTGTCCTGCCAAGAGCATCTCCACTGAGAAATAACACTCTGAATGAGTGGTTCTCAGCCAGGAGCTATTTTAACGCCCAAGGGTCATTTGGCAATTTCTAGAGACATTTCTGGTTGTCACATTGTGGGGAAACGGCATGCTACTATTATCTAGTGGGTGGAGAGGCCACTAAGCAACAACTATAGAGATTAGAACAGTATTTTAAAACCAGCTAAAATATCTTATATTCTCTTAAATATTTACAATAGGAATACATACATACAACACACACACATACAGAAATGTAGCATGTAAACTTTACAGCCAATATTTAATCATATGTCAGAGCCAGTATATAATTTTTAAAAACATATCTGAAGGCATAATAAACTATTTCATATTATGGTTTAAATTTTGCATTTAAATTTGGCTAATCTGAAAAACAAGTTACCAAAATCCACAAACCTGTCAACACCTGTGGCATCGCCACCCAAGGAACTGTGCCAATGAACCGGAAGGAACTCCACTCTGCTTATTTTCCCGTCATCTAGAGATTTCTTGAAATGTGTCTGCAGCAATTTGAGAGATACCACCCTAAAATCATCCACTTCAAAAAAAAGAAAATGACGGAAGATAAATTAAATTGATTAAACTGTCCTAGCTGGATAGCTAGTTAGCAATTACCTCAAACATGCCAGTATTTTTACAACATAAAGATACATTTTTAAAAGAAAAAAATGAGGATAACAAAATTAAAAAAAGAAAAAGAACAGCCAACTCCTAGAAAGCTTTTTTTTTTTTTTTTTTAAATCGTGAGTAGCAGTATCTTTGAAGATTCTCCCCTCAACAAGAGATTCGTTATCCAAGAGTTAGAAAGCTCTTTTTAACATTTCATTATTTTAGAGGAATGTATAAATGCCTGAGAAACATCAGGTTAACTACCACTACTAGATGCAGCATGGAACCCTGGGTAAAGACCCTGGAATCAAACTATGTGCTATACGATCAGGGCTTCAGGACCTATTGACTATAAGGGAGAGTTTCACTCACCCCTGGGCCCCTAATAATGGGGATAACAGCCATGGCAACTATACCCCAAAGGTTTATTTGTGATGGTTAAATGACAAATGATTATATGCAAAGTACTTAGCACATACAAAGTATTCAACAAATATGAACTATTATTATATAGATATACAGACATAAAAATAAAACTTCAAAAATTTAAGCCAAGTATACACATTCACGGTTTCCTTAAATAACCTCTTACAACTCACTATAAATCAGTTCAATGCACAGGTGCTCCTAGTTGCTGGAAGTGCTTAGGCAGAGGCTCTCTGTCAGAAAGTATAAATTATTTCCAAGATCCCTTCTAATTCTTCAGACTTTAAGATTTTATGAGTTATATATGTCATAAGAGCAAATCAAGCACAAATTAATATTTCCCACCAATCATTTAAATCTCCCTTACCTCTCAGCAAGTAGTACACAACTGGGAAATAAGCTAAAAATCAATACTTAAAAACTCTTCTATTACTTCTCAGATCATCCCATGAAATAAAATATGACAAACGCTTACCACATTCGATAATGCTTCTAAAGCGCAAGTCACACACAGGTCCAATTCCATGCACCATGAACACCAAATGGTCAACCTGAGGCATTTCCCCTATTAAAAAAAATACACACATACATTCATAAAAGCTGGGAATTTATTTGGGTTTTCCTAATTCAACAGCAATATTCTAAATATCCCTTTTGTCATTACAAACTTGCTAAAGAAATTCATGACCCTTCCAAGTGAATAAGCCTCATTATCCTCTACACCAAATTAGAAGAACAATTCATCCATCTTGGCAATAACAGCAAACTAGAACAAGAGGTGGAGGAAACAGGCTCTCTCTGTCCCCAGTGGCTATCAGCATAGGATGACCAGCATCTTTGTACCTATGAAGGCTCCATAACCTTATGATTGCTTCAGAACTCCCCAAGGCACTAAGCCCCACATGGAGAAGCAATTTGTCAGCATAAAACTTTAAAATCTTTTCTCAAAATCTTTCCCCTTGATGTTAGATTCATACGCTATTGTTTCTACTCTAATACTTCAGATTCCATAATATGTGTACCTATTTTATGATTTTATAAGACAATGAAAAAATCATGAAGTCTATGTAATTGTCAAAATTAAATCCATTCTTAAATGGTATAATAGGAGAAAACAAAGTACATACACTAGAGCAGGAGTTGGCAAACTACGGCCCATAGGCCAAATCCTACCCACTACCTTTTTTTATTAATACAGATAAAATTTTAATGGAACACAGCTATGCCTGTTTACATACAGTCTACAGCTGCTTTCACACTACAATGGAAAAGCTAATTAGTTCCAACAGAGTCTATGTGGCCTGCAAAGCCTAAAATACTAGCTATCTGGCCCTTTATAGAAAAAGTCTGCCAACCCCTGCACTAGAGTAATACAAACCAGTGAGGAATGAAAACATAAGCCCAAAAGTATTGCCAAAGCTTAGTTCCAACAAGCAAAGTGCTTCTTCCTAACAAAACATATTTTAGAATCCGCATTATGCGGTTTGCATATCTTCAACAGAATTCCAGATTTAAAAATAACGGTATGTGCATGTTCTCACTCATATGAAGGAGCTAAAAAAAAAAAAAAAAAAAAGTTGATCTCATTGCGGTAGAGAGTAGAGTGATGGTTACCAGAGGCTGGGAGGGGGAGGAACAGAGATTGGTTAATGGGTACAAAAATCCAGGTAACACAGGAGTAAGTTCTAGTGTTTGACAGCAGAGTAGGGTGACTACAGTCAACCCTACTGACTACAGTTAACTTATTTTATATTTCAAAGTAGCTAGAAAATGTGAAATGTTCCCAACCCAAAGAAATGGTAAATGTTTGAGGTAATGGATATCCTGATTACCCTGATTTGATCATGCTCGTATGCACTGTTTGCATGTATCAAAATATCACATATAACCCATAAATATGTATAATTATTATGTATCAATAAAAAAATAGGCCTTTTTTGTTATGACAAGGGGTCCATTCATCATCTGTGGCAAAATGTACTTCGCTCACTCTATAAACCTATATCTGGCTCTTGTTCCATAGTCCTATCTTTCCCTCCTCAATAAACCTCATTTTCGTGCTTAAAAAAATAAAATAAAAATAAATTAAAAATGAGGATATAAAAATAAAATCAAAAAGAAAGATATGTGCCAAACTAGCTGATTTCTGCAAACTATGTCGGGTAATCCTAATAATTATGTTTCTTTTTTTATCATTCTAAAGAATGATGTTAAAATAGAGATGACTAAAAAAGACCTCAGTCACACACCGTTAGGAATTTCATCAAGGTTATCATCAATTCCACGCTTTACAACTCGAGGCCTTGTCTGTCCATCCTGTGTGGTCCCCCATTCATCTGGCACTGAGGAAGGCTGGAACTGAACAATAACCTTCAAGACACAACAGGATTATGACAGAGCTCATTACAGAAATTCTTTTCCACTCTAGGCTAAGTAATTTATTTTAATACATGAGAAACTATATTTTGTAGTGTGGACAGCTTATAAATCAAGTATTAGTACTGTTCCCTCAAAACCAATTTTGTAAGAGTCCTGCTAGCGTTAATTATCATCAAAATTAATGTTGGAAAATCATACAGCTAAATCAGTAGTATACTTAACTTAAAAATCTAACACAGAACTCCAGGCTTACACATATCAAGGACAAGTTACCTGCAGTTGAGTCATCTTTGTTTTATTAAAAATACAAAGCAAAACCCTTTAAATGGCAAGATTCCCAGTTAATTTACAAATTCAATTTCAATGACAAAAACTCACCACTTTTTAGGAAAAAAATCTATTCTGTTCAATCAACTGTATTAAATTCAGCCTTGTGTCATACAGAAATTTAAAAATATACATACATATAAATGATAGTATGAGGCCAGGCAAGGTGGCTCATGCCTGTAATCCTAGCAATCTGGGAGGCTGAGGCGGGAGGATCGTTTGAGCTCAGGAGTTCGAGACCAGCCTGAGCAAAAGCAAGACCCCCATACTAAAAATAGAAAGAAATTAGCTGGACAACTAAAAATATATAGAAAAAATTAGCCAGGCATGGTGACTCGTGCCTGTAGTCCCAGCTACTCGGGAGGCTGAGGCAGGAGGATTGCTTGCTTGAGCCCAGGAGTTTGAGGTTGCTGTGAGCTACGCTGACACCACGGCACTCTAGCTCGGGCAACAGAGTGAGATTCTGTCTTCAAAAAAAAAAAAGGATAGCATGAAAAATGGTTTTGTTTGTATAAAAAAGCAAAAGTTTACGAGTGGCTACCATTGAGAGGACAATGAGGAGGGCCGAGGTAGAGTTTATTTTTCACTTAATTCCTTTTTAAACTGTTTAAACTTTTTTGACATATGGATGTTTTTATTTAATTATTTCAGTATCAATAAGGACTACAGAAGTGGTTAGACTGAATTTTTGTTTTCTTTTATACTTTCATGTAAAAATAGATAAATAAAATGCCTACTTCTCAGAAACTACTGTGTGCCAAGCCCTATGATAGATACTTTTGCATAAATTACCTCACTTAATAAAAATTATGACCCTTGGAGGTAAATATTATTGCAGGTGAGGAATTCGGAGCTCAGAGAAGTTAAGGATGGTAAATCAAAGAATCAGAACACTACTACCAATCAATATTTTTTAAAAAAACAAGTTCATAGAAACAATACAAAGAAAAAGAAAAAGGACATATTTTTACTTGAAAGATTAAAACAAACCATCATCAAGTGCAGGTAGGCAAACTATGGCCCACAGGACAAATCTGGCCCACTATCTGTTTTTGTAAATAAAGTTTTATGGAAAATATCACACTTATTATGTTATCTATTATCTTTGGCTGCATTCACATTACAATGGCAGAGATGGTAGCTGTAACAGCGAACAAATGGCCTGCAAAACCTAAAATATTTACTCTCTGTTCCCTTAAAGAAAAAGTTGGGGCCGGGCGCGGTGGCTCACGCCTGTAATCCTAGCTCTCTGGGAGGCCGAGGTGGGCGGATTGTTTGAGCTCAGGAGTTCGAGACCAGCCTGAGCAAGAGCGAGACCCCATCTCTACTAAAAATAGAAAGAAATTATATGGACAGCTAAAAATATATATAGAAAAAATTAGCCGGGCATGGTGGTGCATGCCTGTAGTCCCAGCTACTCGGGAGGCTGAGACAGGAGGATCGCTTGAGCCCAGGAGTTTGAGGTTGCTGTGAGCTAGGCTGACGCCACGGCACTCACTCTAGCCTGGGCAACAGAGTGAGACTCTGTCTCAAAAAAAAAAAAAAAAAAAAGAAAAAGTTGGCCAACTGTGATCAAATGAAAAATGTATCAAGTAACTTCTACAGTGTATACTAAACTTCAGTTAACATATTGCCATACAGAGAAACTCCATGAGAAGTTAAATTGTGTTATTGTTTCCATGATCAATGTGAACTATTTTAAAAGCAACACACTTGTTATAAATATACCTATCCCACTGTACAAGTTACTAAAAATGAACATTTATCAAACACATACAGCAAAATAATTATTAAAATGAACCTATCACTTCAGTATCTTAAACAGTATCATTACCTTTGGATTGTGCATAACAATTGTCTCTCCACTTGGAAATTCTAATCTTCGGTGCCACTGATTCGTAGTAACAGCTTTTTTATATTCGGCCTACAACAATGGAAACAACACATAATCCAATAGGACAAGTCTATATCACACTGAGAAAGAGTGTGGAGGAAAATGATAACTAGAATGATGATAAAAATACCAGTAATAGCAGCTCTCATTACTGATTGTTACCATACTTCTTTAAAATCACCTTAAATTATATTATCTTATTTAACTAACTTCTCTCCATCACTTCTAAATAATATGCTCCCCACTATATCGAGAAGAAAACCATGATTTCAGTTTCCTAGGGTACAATAACCTGGGTGTCTTAAAACAGAAATTTATTGTTCCATAATTCTGAAGGCTCTAAGTCCAAAATCAAGGTGTTGGCGGGGCCATAGGCCCTCTGAAACATACAAGGAAATCCTCCTTGCCTTTTCTTGGCTTCTGGTTGGTTGCTGGCAATCTCTGCCTTCATCATCACATGGCATTCTCTCTGTGTATCTGTCTTAACATGGCTGTCTTCTTATAAGGACACCAGTCATATTGGATTGGGGCCCACCCTACTCCAGGATGACCTCATCTTAACTAATTATATCTGCAATGACCCTATTTCCAAACAAGGTCACATTCTGAGGTACTGAGGATTAGTACTTCAGCATACTTGGGGGGAGGGGAGGAGAGACTATTCAACCCTTAACAGACATCTTAAGCACTGTACACAGTTGCACATGATTACACAACTGGAAAGTAGCAATGGCAGAACTGTGGTTCATTCCTACTCAGAACTTTCTGACTTCAAAATCTTGACTGTCCAACCATCTTCTTACTCTTCCTCCAGATACACAGTCTTTCCTTGGTATCCTCAGGGGACTGGTTCCAGGACTCCTCACGGATACCAAAATCTCTAGATACTCAAGTCCCTTATATAAAATGGCATGGGATTTGCATAAAACCTACATACATCCCCCCTCCCATACACTTTAAATCATCTCCAGATTACTTATAATACCTACGATAATGTAAATGTTATGTAACCAGTTGTTACACTGTAGTCTTTCTTTATGTTATTTTATTGTCATATCATTATGTTTTATTTTCCTGAATTATTATTTTTTTTTTAAAGAGACCAGGTCTCACTTTTTCACCCAGCCTAGTTTACGAGAACACCCCTGTTTCTAATAAATATACATATATATGTGTGTGTAAAGTGTGTGTACTAAATCTCAACATAGGCCGGGCGTGGTGGCTCACGCCTGTAATCCTAGCACTCTGGGAGGCCGAGGCGGGTGGATCGCTCGAGGTCAGGAGTTCGAGACCAGCCTGAGCAAGAGTGAGACCCCGTCTCCACTAAAAATAGAAAGAAATTATATGGACAACTAAAATATATATATACAAAAAATTAGCCGGGCATGGTGGCACATGCCTGTAGTCCCAGCTACTCGGGAGGCTGAGGCAGTAGGATCGCTTAAGCCCAGGAGTTTGAGGTTGCTGTGAGCTAGGCTGACGCCACGGCACTCACTCTAGCCCGGGCAACAAAGTGAGACTCTGTCTCAAAAAAATAAATAAATAAATAAATAAATAAATCTCAACATAAAAGGTACTTCTTGGTGGCGCATGCCTGTAGTCCCAGCTACTTGGGAGGCTGAAGCAGGAGGATGGCTTGAGCCCAGAAGTCTGAGTCCAACTCAGGCAATATAGGAAGATCCTGTCTCTTAAAAAATAAAAAATTGTGTTTCTTACTATGAGATGAAATTAAAAATGTTTGAAGCTTCTCTCTCAATAAGCCTCTTTTCCAATTTTCTTAACCCCAACTAAACTGTCTTATTTTAGGCCAACACTTACATTTTGGTATTGATTTGGTTATAGAACAGTATTTTAGAGTCACTACTATAGAGCTTTATATTTTCAGAGTAGGCATAACTAATAATGTCTAAGAACTGCATTTATAAAAATTTTTTTTTAAAAAGCAAAGTATCCCACAAAAAAACCTATAATTGCTAGGAAAAATATGTATATGGATAAAGTACAGTCTAAAAAATATTTTTACATGTAGAGTTTGATTTGAAAGAGAAGACTATAATTGAATTTTTTATTTCTATTAATTATATGTTCCTCAAGGGAAAAAAATTTAGTAACTAATAGTGATATTTGAACTGTCAGCTCCTAAACAGAACATAAGGAGTAGTCCTTGCTTGAAGTTATTCGAAATATGAATCTAGGGACGATTAACATTTTAGAAACCCCTTTTAATATTAATGTTAGAGTTATTTAAAGAAATTTGAAGAATTATTACATTAAAAACCGGTTAACAAAAATATTTTGTATCTCATTTCCCATGTATGCAAGTGAATTCATTTAACTTATCTCAAATATCTAATACTCAACTATTAAGTAGAATTAGCACAAGAAATTAACACAATTACATAAAATAATTATATAAAACATTAATTGCCCCAGTTTGAAGAGGGCTAATAAATCTCATGACACTTCTTCCAATTCTGTTTTGTACTTATTTTCACAAATCAGAGATTAATTTCAAACCTTTTACTAAACATAATTTGAAAATATCCATATGCTTGGCGTCTGTTGTCAACAACATATCCCAGCAGCCTAAGTTCTTTTGAAGGTTTGATACAAGTACCTTATTAATCTGTGCTGTACCTCTGAAAACCATATTCTATCTTTGGACACAGAGGCCACAATTAGTACCCCATGAACAACAGCACCATTTAAAAAGCCATCTTTGTGAACAGCACCAAGACAGGCTGTCTTGTAAATAAAGTCAGTTCCAACGTTAGTGATGTTACATAATGGTTTTTTAA
This sequence comes from Eulemur rufifrons, assembly GCF_041146395.1. Classification (NCBI taxonomy): domain Eukaryota; kingdom Metazoa; phylum Chordata; class Mammalia; order Primates; family Lemuridae; genus Eulemur; species Eulemur rufifrons. Next base: position 61,926,530 of record NC_091010.1, on the reverse strand, counting down.
AGAAGAGTACCAAGGAATAAGCACTATGTTTTTTAAAGAAAAGTATAAAAGAATAAAGCACTCATACCTCTAGTTTTTCACTGAACTCCTCTGTATAGGGAATAAATCTGCTATCTGTGTCCCCCTTGTAAAACCACGTACAGCGTCTCACTTCAGCCGGCTCCTCTTCCCAGTATACAGCTTTCCTCATCCGGTCATAGAGGTACACGTCGTAGCGCCCTCCATCCGTCCCTAAGACCACATTCTCAGGGTCTGGCTGCACTAAAGAACAAAATCAACACTTTACCTGACTGCTAAAGGAATATTTAAAAATAATATATAATGAATATGATATCTAGTCAATAAAGACAAAGAACTAAGCTCATTTTTATTTAAAAATAGAAGATTAGGATTAATCTGTGCTGCTCAAAATTATGACTCCTATAAGGTGAAAAAGAAACAGCAAGGACAGGCTGGGCGTGTTAGCTCACGCCTGTAATCCTAGCACTCTGGGAAGCTGAGGCAGGAGGAAACACTTGAGGCCAGGAGTGACAGACAGGCCAGGACAACAGAGTGAGACTCTGTCTCCAAAAAAAAAAAAAAAAGAAAGAAAGAAACAGCCAGGGCAAACTTTAAACATCTGATCATAAAATAGTTCAAATAACTGGTAGGGGTTTTTTTAAATCAAAGCAATAACACCTACATACAGGAATGCTCCATGGAATATGTTTCTAAAGGATAAAACAGGTGATTTTTTTAAGTTACATGATCAAATAACATCAAGATAAACAAAGAAATATATTTCTACCCTGCAAGGCTTCTGACAGCATTAACACATTCCTGCACACCATCACTCTCAAGAGGAGGACATAGTGAGCAGCATTTCTAAAACTTTTTTCACAGAGCATCTCCAGGATCAAGAATTTCACAGAAAATGTTTTATAAATGCCCCCGTAACTACAAACGAATAAGGGAAATAGGAAAATTGAAATCTGGATTATATAAACTACTCAGCTTCTCTGATTTAAAACATCTTTAAACAAAGGACATTGCTACAACATTTCTTCAAATACCTTGCTCCGCTAACTCAGGACTTACATTAGTATCACTGTCTTAAGGTATCGAGTCTGGTGGGGTCTACAAGGATTAAAGTATTTGACATTCACAAAAAATAGGCCATGGATAAATACTCTTCATTTCTTCTCTTCCTAAAATAAGATATGAGTGATGCAAGACCAGTACTTACCTGAATTATAGATTTCTTCAAGATTCAAAGAGTCAAACACACTGAAAGGCAGCCACAGTTGTTTGTATTCTACCTCCTTACAGTAAAACCAGTGAGGCTGAATAGGTTCATATTGGTTTTGAAGGAGAAAAGGAGGTGGCACCTGCACAGAGGGACCCCCAGGTCTAGCAAGTACCTGCTGCTGTGTTGGTGACTGCACGGAAGGAGGAATCTGGAAAGCAAAGTTAAGACTGTCATGCTTGTCCAAAAGAATAATTTTGTTTATGCTTCAGATCCAAACTGACACAAGTAATAATTATCCTACATATATTTCTAGATATTTAGTGTAATAACTGGACCCCAAAGCAGTCAAAAAATATTTTTCATCTAATCAAACCCAAAATCAGTTACAAGATGAACTAGAGTGTTTCACACTGAAGGTAAACTAACACTTTCACAGAAATCAATCCAGCAATACATCTCCTATGATTTTACTTAACCTTTAAAACGTGCATATTCCCTAACTCAGCCATTCCATTTCTAAGAAGTTATCCTACAGATATAATTAAAAAAACAAGTAAAAATTTACCCACAAGGATGTATACCAAAGGGTCATTTATAATAGAAAATCACTGGAAATAATCTAAATGTCTAATGGAAATCTGATTAAATAAACTATACTTCACTCAAATGCTAGATTCTCTAGAGTCATTAAAAATGTTTTAGAAAAAATCTTAATAACATCTAAAATATTTCATAGAAAAAATATTATAAAAAATACAGGTACTAGGCCGAGCGCGGTGGCTCACACCTGTAATCCTAGCACTCTGGGATGCCGAGGCGGGAGGATCGTTTGAGCTCAGAAGTTCAAGACCAGCCTGAGCAAAACCGAGACCCTGTCTCTCCTAAAAATAGAAAGAAATCAGCTGGACAACTAAAATATACACAAAAAATTAGCCAGGCATGGTGCTGCGTGCCTGTAGTCCCAGCTACTCAGGAGGCTGAGGCAGAAGGATCGCTTGAGCCCAGGAGTTTGAGGTTGCTGTGAGCTAGGCTGACGTCACGGCAATCTAGCCCGGGCAACAAAGTGAGACTCTGTCACAAAAAAAAAAACAAAAAAAAAAACAGGTACTATATGATGTTTGCCTAGAAAAAAGATAACAAAGACACATATCAAAATGGAAAGAGTGGTTGTCTACAGACAATTTTTATTAATTTGGCTATTCTGTATTTTTCAAATTTTCTACAGTGAAATGCTTTTAAAATCAAAACACAATTATTTTTAAATTTTTTAATTACTGATTTTGAAGCAGTATATCAACCTTAAATTTACTAAAGCTGACAGCTATACTGTAGTTATGTAAAAGAATACCCCTTTTCTTAGGAAATACACAGTAAAGTACCTAAGAGTAAAGAGTCATAATATATTTAAATAGCCTTCAAACACTCCCCCCAAAATCACATATGTATACATACAGAGAGAGGATGAAAGAGAAAAGGCAGGGAGGGAAAGAGGAAAGGGAAGATGGGAAAAGGGGAAGTGGGGGAGGGCTCAAACACATTAGAGTGTGCACATACACAAACTAAAAACAAACAGGCCGGGTTTGGGGGCTCATGACCATAATCCTAGCATTTGGGAAGCTGAGGCAGGAGGATTGCTTGAGGCCAGGAGTTCAACACCAGCCTGGGGACAAGACCTGTCTCCACAAAAAACTACATAAAAATTAGCTGGGCTTGGTGGCACACACCTGCAGTCCCAGCTACTCGGCCTATGGCAGGAGGATTGCTTGAGCCCAGAAGTTTGAGGCTGCAGTGAGCTATGACGACACCACTGCACTCCAGCCTGGGAAACAGAGCAAGACTCTGTCTTAGGAAACAAAAAAAGAGAGAGAAATAAAATGTTAATGATAGGTAAATCTGGGTGAAGGATATTGAAGTGTTCTCTGTGCTATTTTTAGTTTTGTAATTTTTTCCTTAAATTTGAATTTTTTTTTTTGGAGACAGGGTCTGCTACATTGCCCAGGCTGGCCTCAAGCTCCCAGGTTCAAATGATTCTCCTGCTTTAGCTTCCGGAGTAACTAGGACTACAGACGTGTGCCACCATGCCTGGCTGAAATTATCTTTTCTAATTCTTACTTTAAAAACTTTAAAAAATTTAATCAGTAAACTGTCATTAGTTTGCTATAGTTAGCAAAAATACTAACTATACCACATGCTATAAATCTGGTTACTTTCCAATATGCTAAAATCCAACATGATCAAGAATTTGTATAATTAGTATGATTTAAATGATAAAACAAAACCCATTCTCCTCTTCCAAGAGAAAACTTAGGTTAGACTTTGATCACAATACTGTCATCACTACCACATTGGATTGGGTTCTCAGTTCTTTTTAATCATCTCCCCACTTCTTTTGTTTTCTATCTGGTTGCTTTTTCTTTGGAAGTCAGTTGAATTAGTTGGGAAAAAAACACAAGAGAATGTCACAAAATTTTCCCAAGACAAATGTTATTCCATCACCCCCCCCTTGAGATAGAGGTTGACTGTCTAGGTCCAAACTCTATGAAGAAAAGAAATTATTGGAATAATTAGTTTTAGTCCCTGTAATTGAGTGCTTTGATTGACCTGTATAGTTAAAAGATGAGAACCTGGCAGTCTGTTAGACAATAATTGCTTCACCTCTCACATGTCTCTAGATGACATTTATTACTGGTATCTTACACTAAAAATCTGGAAATACTGGCATATAGCCAATTCACAAAAATCAATTATCACTTCAGTAACAGGTTATATGCACTAAAATATGAGGTATCCAGTGAGCTACCTCTAAAAGAATGTTAACTTCAAGGCATGAAGCTTACAAAGAATACCCTCTGAAAATAACTTGTCATCATATTGATTATAAACTGCACAATGTTTTCTAAAACATAAGCTAAGGTGAGAGAGAAAGAGAAGAAATTAGAGTCTGTAAGCAGGACATAAAAACATGTCTCCATACCGGTGGCAAAGATCCCGGAGGCATCTGGTACATCTGAACAGGGGGTCCAGAGGGTGGAGGATGGGTGGGGTGGCCTGGAGTTTGGCACTGCTGCAGCTGGGGTGGTGCAATGTAAGGATTAGCCCTGCTGCTGACAGGGGTATGGCGATACGGATTGTGTCCTGGTTGGGGGGTTCCTTGGGGTGGGCTCCCAAAATTCGAATGAGGGAGACTACTCGGTTGAGAAGGCAGATAAGTATTTATTCCCATTGGTGAGGAAGGTAGAGCACCATGTTGAGCCTTCAAAATGGATGGTGAAAACGCATTTGACACATCTTGGGATCCAGGTATAAAAGGGTGTGTAGTCGGGGGCTTGGAGAATGTTGACTGTCCAACTGATGTTGCTGCAGTTGTTAACGGTGACTGTCCAATATTGCCAAAAGGATCACTACTGCTTGATACCTGAGAGAAGTAACTAAATGTCTGTGGGGTAGACGTGTGAATCGAAGTCTGACCAAGGAAGCTGTCCTCCTCACCAACATCTGTGGAATCCTCTGAAATAGAACAGGAGAGCAAATGGCTTAAAGGTACTCTATCATTCTGCAGGTATGATTCCACAAGGAAGAGCTAGCAATTGTACTTCTTAATTTGTTATTCAAACTTATATTTCTGCATTATAGAAAAAAACTTTTTCTTTGAAAACTTGTTTCTTTGAAATGAAAAAACTAGGAAATATGAATTTAAAAAAAGCAAAAAGAGGGAAAAACTATAATTCATTCACAAGCCCACCTCCCAGAGACAATCACTGTTAACACTGTTAACATTTTGGTACATACCATTCCATTAATTTTTAAATAAAGGTATTTATTATTTATTTTGTAAGTATACATTTGTATGTAGGAGAAGTTTTTGAAAATAAAAACAAAATTTACACTTACTACTTTTACATATTATTTTTAATCTTTTTTTCTTGGTAAGAAATAAATCAAATGTTACTCCAGTATCCAAATACATATAATTTTATTTCTATAGTCACGATGAGAAACTAAAGCACAGATATTAACTCTGCTGACAAGAAGGGGTGTGCCAAGGCTCTTACCTACAAAGCACTTACTGTGCAAGTGAACACGAGGCATCTGTATTCCCAAGGAAAAGTAGGTCAACTTGGGGATTGCCATCCCCAAAATCATGCAGTACCACACCACGTATCATTACAGAACACCAAATTGCTAGAAAAGTCACCTTCCAACCAAGGAAAGTTCTCCTCACTTGCCTTTGCCCAATTTGATCTTCACTGTGGGTATTAACAACTCCAAACAATTTATCTCCTGTTCTACTACCAAGTTGTAAAATAAAAGCCTTTTCCCTCTATATCACCTCAACAGTCTGCCTTAGTCTTCCTTACTAAACTTTTATGCAACCTTAGCTTACAGCTTTCATCTTTCTCCTCCTAATCTTCTTGCTCCTGTCTCATTCCCTCTTACCTCACTGCTGGAAGCATGGAGTCCATGAGAGGGATGGACCCCCTCTCAGCACACAGGCATACTTTGGTCCCCGTCCTTGGAGACCTGTGAAAGGGCAGCCCTCTTCCAAGCCCTGGACTCCTTCCTGATGTCTACTAAAGGAGGCTACCGGGCTCACAGATTCAGGCTTGAGCTCCTAGGCTGCACCAGTTATAATTCACACATGTCAATTTAACTAAGATACCTCACTATGCAAAATACTCCTCTCACTAGTTTTTGTACCTAAAAATAAAATATCACTTCCTGCACGAGCCCTTTGCTTGTATCATTCCATTTCTCTGATATACTTTCAGTTCCCACCCCTTTTCAAGTCCTTCTTAGTTCATTTACCAACAATTAAAACCATGGAAAAAACCTCACTGGTACCTTTCATCCTTTAAGACAGAGGTCCCCAAACTTTTTGGCACCAGGGACCAATTTCATGAAGACAAATTTTCTACCGGACTGGGAGGGGAGGGGGTGTGGAGCTCAAGTGGCGATGTGAGCCATGGAGAGCAGCTGTAAATACAAATGAAGGTTCCCTCGGTCTGCTCCTGCCCCCGGGGCCACAGCTCATCTCCTCGCTTCCTGCTGTGGTTTCATGGAAGACAAGGTGGGTAGGGAGCGGAGCTCTGACAGCTGGTCCCTAACAGGCCATGGACTGGTCCTCGGACAGGGGGTTAGGGGCTTTAAGAAAACTCAAGATTGACCTAGTCCAAGAAACTTATTTCCGATTAGCACCAATTACAAATGAAATGCTGATCTCCACCACGGCTAGCCTCACCTCAGGGGCACTGTCTACTTTAATACAGACACATAGAGCATCTAGAGCCATAACTTTAAAAGGCACTGGTACACTTGTGACACTCCCAACTCCATCTCAAACCGAAACTGTTCTCATGTGTTCCAGAATCTATTTTCCAACAACTTCCTCAAAATACTTTTAGCAGACTCATCCACATATGCCTCAAACTTAGTAAGCCTAAGACTAAATTTATTCTCTTAACTGTTCCTGTGCTCCTTTTACCATATCTCCCCACCTCAACAGAAGTCTGCCTACATCCAGCCAGACATCAAACCAGAAACCTCAGGACTCCCACACACAGCCCTTCCTCTCTCTCCTGCCCCTCATTTAATCATTCAAACACTCATGTGAGAAATATTTAGATAGGACCCATCATGTGCCACGCACAGAGCTTCATCTAAAACTGAACAAGCTCATGCCTGTAGTGCCAGCAACTTGGGAGGCTGAGGTGGGAGGATCGCTTAAGCCTAGCAGATCAAGGCTGTAGAGAGCTATGATTGTGCCACTGTGCTCCAGCCTGGGTGACAAAGCAAGACCTCTCTTAAAAAAAAAAAAAAATTAAAACTGAACAAGAATGGGCCTGGGTGCAGACAGACAGAACTGACGGTCTGGCCTCCTGTGAGTCACTAAATCCCTACAATTGTATAGTCTAAAAATCTCTCACATCTGCTCCCCGCTCTTCATACCCCACGTGGCTGACTTGGGCTAGACTGCCATCCACTCCTGCCTGACTCTTGCACTATGGCCTCCATACTGACCCTTCTTGCTATAGTCAGCTTTATTCCAGCGCAATCAGAGAAAACTCCAGTCTTTCTGAAACAAACCTCTAATTTCACTCCCGTGTTTAAAATCCTTCAAAGGCACCCCCATACCCCACAGGATGAACTACAAACTCCTGAGTACGGTGTATGAGGTCTATAGACCACTGGAGCCACTCCCCTGTAGATACTCTAGTCACAGTGACCTTCTTGGGGCGGGGGTTGGGTGGAGAGGAGAATGGGAAGAGGAAAGAAGAGAGAGGAGACAGAGGGCAGACAGCTCCATCCCTGTCCCATACCACCCATCACCAACTCCTGCCAAATCTGCAGATTTTCTCACGCCTCCAGACTTTTACATATGCACGTCTCTCGAGAATCCCTCATTTCTATGCACCCTTCAACCTCAGCTCAAGCATCACCTCATCTATGAGGGCCTGAGCCTAATGGATATCCACTCCTCACTCAGTCAGCCTGAGACCCACAGCGTTCACAGCAGCCTACCAACCCCTCTAACCCTTCTAAACCTGTATCACCATCGCTTACACGGAAGGGTATTTGTGCACAAACACACACTGTGCAGTCACTGAGGGCAGAGCTGTCTGCTCTTCTGTCTCCCTGATATCTGGAACAGAATCCATGTTTGTTGAGCGCATGAAATTGCTTCCTATGTATCTCTTTCACTGATGTGATTGCTGCTTCTAAGGAGACAGGTTCTTCTTTTGTCTCTGGAAATTCTCCAACTATGCAATCTTTTTTTTAGAAGTAGAAAAATACTTATTACAGAATTTTAGTTCTAAAAATTATTAATGTTCTTACCAAAAAAAATAAAAACCAACTCTGTCTCCAAGAAACAGGAGTTTTAAAGACAGGTGTAGTTATCCTATATTTTACAATGAAAATGTTTAGCATTAATTGATAGTGACACACACAAACCAAATACAATACAGCAAGGATGATGGACATGAACCAAACAACATTCATGAAGCAAAAGATATGAAACCCCACGTATGACCTTATTTATTCCTGCATCATCCCACAGCATCCTGCTCCAGTCACACTGTTTCTTCACCAAAAATGGCAATGCCTAACCTTTCAAACCCATTGTCAAAATGAGACATACATCGTTTGTATGTCTAACTCCCATCTTTCCATTAATTCAACAAATATCTACTGAGTGACCGGTCTACTGCATACCAGGCACTATTCTAGGCACTGGGAATATAACAGTGAATAAAGCTAAGTCCTTGCTTTCATGGAGCTTACATTCTGGTGGGGTAGAACAAACAAACATGTGTAAGTGTTCAGGTGATGAGCATCAAGAAAAAACATAACACAAGGGAAGGAGAACTTTCATGTACACCTGCTTCCAGTATGTCCTTCTTCACTTCTCGATAAAACTTTCCTTAGCTCTCAAAGCAAGAATAAATTATTCACTGGGAAAAAAATCAGCATTTCATGGGGATCTATGTATTAGGCACTAACCAAGATCCTGGAAATAAAAAGGTAATTAAGTCATAGTTGCAAACTTCAAGAAGCCCACAGTCCAAATGGAGGGGGAGATATGTTTACTTCACAAACATTACATCACACTGTATACCAGGTTCCATACTTGGCGCTTTAGAAAAATTGACACATTTCTCATGACAATCCTAAGAAGCTGTACATACATACAAACTGAAGCACAGAGAGGTAAAGTAACATGTCTGTGGTCACACAGCAAGTTACTGGCAGGGTCACGACTGGTACACAGACCATCTGTGCTCCTAAACACCATGCGCTGGGTTATGTCTACATAATCATCAAAAAACAATCTCCCTGGACAATAATAAAAATATGAACAAAGAGCCAGGGGAGCAGATAGGAATGGTTGCCTGAGAGAACAAGAAAAACCTTCTTAGAGGAAATGATAGACTGTCTTGAAAGACAACGAATGCATTCTACCTCTACTATGGAAACACTACAGGTCTATCCTAGGAGATAGCTTACTGTAGCCTAAGAGATATTCTACTGTAGTAGAGTACAGGAGTCTTCTAGTACGAGATGCTCTACTGTATCCTGGCAGACGGCCACTGTCCATCCTAGGAGACATCTTACTGTACCCTGGGAGATATCCTATTGTATCGTAGGAATCTACTAGTGGGAGTAGCCACCTACTGCATCCTAGGAGAGGGCCACTGTCTAATTTATCCCCATCCCCTGCCAGCAGCTGGTACACCAATGTTCACCAAGGACTTGCAGAATGCCAGTACACGAGTGTCCAGACTCTGGACAACTGGGAGAAGAGGGTTTCTTTGACGAAGAGCAAGCTCATCACCTGGTCCCCGCCTCCAACATCCTAAAGCCCTGGCCCACTCAAACCTGGCCACTGGAGGTCCTGCCAAGCTACCCAGAGGGTGAGTCGAGGCAGAAGAAAAACCGCCTGTCTGAGCCTTGTCACCCCCCGACCCCCGCCCGCCGTCCCGCACACACTCGCCTGGCGGGACCGCCCTCCCCTTACTACCTCCGGGCAAGAGCAGGGAGGCCGAGGCAGCGGCGGCTTGGGTGACCGGGATGAAGGGTACGTTGAAACTGAACTCTGTGGCCGAGGAGGAGAAAAGTAAGTTTGTGCCCGACGAGGAGGCGGAGGCGCCACCGCTGCCACCGTTAGGTTTTCTGTCGGCCATGGCGGCGGCCTACCGTCCGTTACACGTCTCCGGGCAGCCGGTGAGACACCACGGACCGGAAACCGCTCACCCTCGGGGCCAGCGCACTTCCGCACTTGCGCACGAGAGCCGGAACTACTGGAGGCTGGTCAGCTGCCCTCCCCGTTCCCCTAGCCAGTGCCGCCAAAAATCAACATGGCGGCGCTGGCTTCACGCCCGAGCCTAGCACGTGACACCCTCTGCGGCTGCGCAGGCGTGACGGGACGCTTAGGGCCAAGGCCGGTGCGGGAGCTTAGAGGAGCTGGCCGTGCGGGTTCGGGATCAGAGCAGGAATTGACGCTTAATCAGGGAGTGCGGGGGCCGCTATGGTATTGTTGAAAGTACACACGGGGTAGTTTTACCAGCAAAGATTTTGGAGGAACAGCGGAAGCCCCCGGGAGCAGGTAGCAGATTGCCGCCAGCCGGAGGGAGGGAGGAGAGGTGGTTGGTGTGGGCAATCCGCAGCCCAGGCCAAGCCGCACCCGCCCACTCGAGCACCCACGTGTCTTTCTTTACTGAACTGAACTCTCGTCGTTGGCCCAGAAATAGAAATGGTAAAACTTTTTAAGTCTTTAAGCCATAGGGGGAAATTGTTTAAAAGAGCAACCAGGGGATTGGGATGTGACTTTTTACATAGTTTTCTATATCCACAGTCTTCTTGCTAGTTCAGTCCAAAATGCATTGTGAATAACTTGGACATAATTGTCATTGTTCATAGTTCGAGATTATGAAAGAAAAGAATAACAGAAGCAATCTTTCAGCTTCTTGCAGAGTGGGAGAGGAAGAGGAGACCCCAAAAGAAGCCTCATATAATGAAACTCCCCCTCCCAGCTGTTTACACATATATAAAAACTAAGTTTATTAATTAATTCAATAGCTAATATGCTTACTGTCAAAAATTTTTTAAAAAGCTGGACACTATTTAAAGCAGTAAGATAGATTTTATTTAGTAATAATTCTTGAAGTCGGGAAGAGGGTCCAGCATGAACTGAGCTCAACTTTTCTGAAACAAAAGGTTGGAGACTTTTTAAAGGCTGTAGTGTGCTAAAGGAAAGGCACTGAGGCCTGTGAAGGGAGGTTGGTCCCCATGACTAGGAGTTTGTTAACTGGTGCTTATCCAGAGGAGACACAAAATTGTCCCATCTTCATGACAGGCAGTGGTGTAAATTAGAGCAAGGAAGCAGCGAACTGGGAGAATGAGAACTATTATATCTCTTTGCATGTTTACATTTCAAAGAAGTGGCTCTCAGGCCTTTGGGAAGACAGTTTTCCAGGGTTAAAGATTTACATCTCAAAGGAGCAGGGGAAGGATTTATAATTGCAAGATTTCTAAAGTAACTGTTGTGAGAGAGGGTTCAGGGGCCTATCTGCCTGTGGCCAGGTTTTGACTGGAACAAACAGTAAATTCTCCTGGCAGTGTTGAGCTTTCTCAGGCAGGCATTTTAAGGAGGTCCGGGGTCATCCCAGATACATGCCCTTAAGCTGGTAGAAGCCATGCTAGAGTTTGGTCAAGGAGAGAGTCTTTGTCATTGTTATGGGTGGACAAGGCATTATACTAAACACCAGGGATACAGTGGTGTACAAGGTAGACACAGGACCTTTCCTTCTTGAAGTTTAGGGTCTGATCAGAAAGACAGACAACTAAACACATAATAACAATAAACTGAAGTGTGATGGATGTTATAATGCAGAATTTCCCAAAATGTGTTACATGGAACATGGACATCATTGGGGAGGGAGGTACAACCCTTTCATGGGGAGAGAGAGCAAATATTTCAAACCTTCAGACCATCAACAAACGACTTAACCTAGTCTGGAGTGATGTGAAAGGCTTCCCTGAAGAAGAAGAATTAAATTGAGACTTGAGAAACAATGAGTACAAGTTAACTGGAGAAGCCTGGGGAAGGCTGAGGTGGGAAGAAGCAGTAGAGACAATTTCACATTAAGGAACAGTATGTTGGAAATCTGAGATGCCAAGTTGGGATGTTTAGAGAAACAGAGGTTACAGTAAGGCTGAAGCCCAGCGAGCAACAGGAGGAAGTTGGGAGATGAGGATGAAAAGCAGACAAAGGCCAGTTGGTGGAGGGTTTTATAGGTTAAGAGAAAAGGGAAATCAAACAAGGGTTTAAAGGAGGGTGGAAAAATTATATTTGTTCTGTAGAAAGTTCGCTCTGACTTCAGTGTAATAAAATAGTTAAAGGAAGAGCAAGCCTGGAGGTCAGAAGAAAGTTGGCAGGCTGTTGCAATGAACCAGGTGAGCAATGATGGTGGCTCAAATTATGGTGATTGCAGTAGGTATGAACAGAAATAGGACTAATTTCTGGGAAGGATGTCAGATTGAACAGATGCATCATCATTTGCTTCCTCCTGAAACTCTGTTGAAAGCACAAATAGGTTTTGTTTTTAAGCATAAACCCATAAGGATGCAGAGAATGGGAGAGAGAATTTGACAGCAAAAAGATTTTGGAAGCAGCAAAAATGATGGACAAGTAGTCTGATTTAGCAAAGCAGCAGAAGAGAAAGCCCAAAGTCAACTTGATTTATACCATAGAATTACCAAAAGGTGCTGGGCACAGTGGCTCACTTGTATAATCCCAGCACTTATAGGAGGCTGAGGGAGGAAGATACTTTGAGGCCAGGAGTTCCAGACTAGCCTGGGCAACATAGCGAGACTGTGTCTCTACAAAAAATTTAAAAATTAGCCAGGCATGGTGGCACACACCTGTAGTCCCAGCTACTTGGAAGGCTGAGGCAGGGGGATCACTTGAGCCCAGGAGTTTGAGGCAGTCGTGAACTAAGATTGTGCCACTGCAATCCAGCCTGGATGACAGAGCAAGACCCTGTTTCAAAAAAAAATAAAAAGAAAATGAAAGAAATTTATTTCTATATACTGGGAAGTCCAAGATTAAGGCACCAGCAGATTCAGTGTCTGGTGAAGGAGAATCTGTTTCCTTCCTGGTTCTTAGCACCTTCTCACTGTGGCCTCATATGGTGGAAGGGGCAAGAGCTCCATCTCCAGCCCTTTATATAAGGACACAAATACGATTCATGAGAGTGTTCCCCTCATGATGTGATCACCTCCCAAAGGTCCCACCTTCTGATACCATCACCTTGGGGAAGAGAATTTCAACACATGGATTTTAGGAGAATGCAAACATTCAGGACACAGCAGGAAGAAAAAAAAGCTAAAAAAAAAAAAAAAAACTCAATAAAATCTTCAGAGAGATAAGAAGGTTTGGAACAAAGAAACAAAATCAGTGTGCTACTGAAAGAAAGAAAGGAAAAAGGAAAAAAAGGGAAAAGAAAGAAAGAAAGCCCCACCTGGGGTTGGTGGCTCACACCTGTAACCCTAGCACTCTGAGAGGCCGAGGAAGGAGAATTGCTCAAGACCAGCCTGAGCAAGACTAAAACCCTGTCTCTACCAGAAATAGAAAAAATTAGCCAGATGTGGTGGCCTGTGCCTGTAGTCCCAGCTACTTGGGAGGCTGAGGCAGGAGATGGCTTGAGCCCAGGAATTTGAGGTTGCAGTGAGCTATGACAATGCCACAGCACTCTACCAAGGCAACAAAAAAAATAAATAATAAAAGAATAAAAGAAATATAAAAGCAAGATAAGAGAAAGTTAAAACTCAGTAGAAGGAAAGTAAATATGAGAAAATTTTCCAAAAAGTAAAGCAGAAAGATAAACAGATGGAAACTAGGAGGGAAAAAAACATAAGAAAATTGGAATACCAGGCAAGGAAATCCAATATCAGAATATTAAGAGTTGTGCTAAGAATAGAGACAGAGAAAATGCAAGGGAGAGAATCATAAAAGAAAAAAAAAAACTTTTTATTTCTAGAAATGAAGGATACCATTTTCCAGACTGAAAGCATTGAGTACCCAGCACAATAGTTGAAAGTGGACCTACACCAGAGCACTGGAACAAAGAGAAGATCTTAAAGGTCTCAGCAGGACAAAAACTGGTCAAACACTTCCAAAATATTTACCTCTCAAAGATACTTTCTATGAAAGCAATTAGAAGTGTGTTACCAAAATAAAGGAACAAACTAACAAAAATCTTTCTATGTGGGATACCAGAAACATGATATCCAACACAGGTATCGTAGGGGACTGCAAGCTATTGTAACAAAAAGACCCCAAAATACAATGGCTCAAACAAAATAGAAATTTATTCTTCACTCACAGAAGAGTACGTGTTGGTGACCAGCTTTTTGTCTTCAACAAGGGCTTCCAAGACTACTCCAGTTGTTGACATCTAAGCCAGCAAGAAGGGTCAGAGAAGTTCAGGGACAAATGTTTCATCTTTTTTTTTTTTTTTTTTTTTTTTTTTTTTGAGACAGAGTCTCACTTTGTTGCCCAGGCTAGAGTGAGTGCCGTGGCGTCAGCTTAGCTCACAGCAACCTCAGACTCCTCAGCTTAAGCGATCCTACTGCCTCAGCCTCCCGAGTAGCTGGGACTACAGGCATGCGCCACTATGCCCGGCTAATTTTTTCTATATAGATTTTTAGTTGTCCATATAATTTCTTTCTATTTTTAGTAGAGACGGGGTCTCGTTCTTGCTCAGGCTGGTCTCGAACTCCTGACCTTGAGCGATCCACCCGCCTCGGCCTCCCAGAGTGCTAGGATTACAGGCGTGAGCCACCACGCCCGGCCCAAATGTTTCATCTTAACAAGGAGAGAAGAAGTTGCACACATCACTTCTGTTCACATTCCACCAGTGAGAACTTCAACAGAAGGCAGTTCTAGGTGCAAGAAGAGCTGGGAAATACAGTCCCCACCTGGGTGGCCACATTCTAACCACATATAACTATGGGGGAAAGAAGACTTGCTGGGCAAACGACAATTGCCACCAAAGTCTGCCCCTCTGGCAACCAGATACCCAACCCTTCCCAGGCATAGAACCTATGTCTGTGTCCCTTACCAGAGGACGCATCCAGCTGCATCCAGCTTAAAAGTCCATGATCTTTGGGTATAGCTCAGCTCTTTCCATTGGATCTGGATGTGGCCTGTTGTGGTCTGTTGAATTATAAGACACCCAATAGACTACAGTGGAGCAAGAGCAGGGTAACTGCCATGAAGACCCCGTTGGAAAAAAGGAAGAATGGAAAACATACCAGTCACTTCCATAGAAATGATTGAATCCTGCTAGGCGTGAACTGAAAATGCCCCCTGCTCTGACGGTGGAGAATTTTCATGGTTAGTCTTGGCTGCTTCTGGTTGGCCCCCTGGAGATAACTCCCAGTCCTCAGTCCTCTGAGGCCCCAGCTTTGCCCTGGGTGGAGGGGGTGGGTTCCTGATCCAGGATCTTCCATAGCCATATCTAAAACAGCATTGGAAAGCATGTCCTCTTTGGGGGCTGTACTGTTTTCACAGCCCGGTTCCTAACTGGTACAAGTTTAGGGCCTAGGACTTGCTTTAAGGCTTGAACAGTTGCTGGCTTTTTCAGGCAAGACTCCTAGTGTTTTATTTCCAGTGAGTTCCAAGTTATTTACTTCCCCGTCTGATTCAAGATTGTTTTTCTCAGCCTAATGGAAGGTTAACTTAAGGCAATTTAAAACAATAGGCTCTGGTGGGAGAGCAACATCCTTAATCCAATCTTTGCCACGAGGCTGGATTCTTCATATTACCTGAGAAGTCTCAAAGGACCCTTGGAAATGCCTTTGAGCAAGAAATTTTACTTCCTTTGGTTTAAGTGCTAAATTGACTGGCTTTTCCCATCCTGTAAGGCTCTAATTTCTCCTATGCTGTCCAACCTGGTAGCTACCTGTGGCTATTGAGCCCTAGAAATGTGACTATCTGAATTGAGAGGTAAGTATAAAATACACACAGGATTTCAAAGACTTACTTAGTAAAAAAAAAAAAAAGTATCTTTTTTTTTTTTTTTTTTGAGACAGGGTCTTGCCCTGTCACCCAGACTAGAGTGCAGTGGTGGCATCAGAACTCACTGCAACCTTAAACTCCTGGTCTCAAGCAATTCTCCTGCCTCAGCCTCCCAAGTAGCTGAGACTACAGGTGCTCACCACCACATCCAGCTAATTTTTTCTATTTTTTTTTTTTTTTTTTTTTGTAGAGATGGGGTCTCGCTCTTGCTCAGGCTGGTCTGGAACTCCTGACCTCAAGTGATCCTCCTGCCTCAGCCTCCCAGAGTGCTAGGATTACAGGTGAGCCATCGTATCCTGCCTGATATCTTACTAATAATTTTTTAAGCGACAAGGCCTCATTCTGTCATCTAGGCTGGACTACAGTGGTATGACCACAGCTCACTGCAACATCAAAATCCTGGGCTCAAGTGATCCTCCCACTTCAGCCTCCCAAGTAGCTAAACACCACAGTAGCATGTCACCTTCCCCCCCCCCCCAGCTAATTGTTTTCTTTTTCTTTTTTCTTCTTTTCTTTTTCTTTTTTTAGTGACAGGGTCTCACTATGTTGCCCTGGCTGGTCTCAAACTCCTGGCCTCAAGTGATCCTCCACTTTCAGTCTCCCAAAGTGCTGGGATTTACAGGCATGAGCCACAATGCCTGGCTGGGTTAAATATTAAAATTAATGTTACTAGTTTATCTTTTTAAAATGTGACTACTGAAAACTTATAAATAATATATGAGGCTTACATAATGTTTCTGAGAAACTGAATATACAAACAGACAATGGCTAGACTATATTTAACAATCAAACTCTGACCCACAACCTTGGTAGCAATTGGCCCAAAAAGGTCAGTAATTGGTCAATGAGTGCCAACTTCCGTATTTTTTGCACCTGTCCCCACAAAAACCAGAAATAGTTAAGAAATTCCCCCAACTTTTTGTGTTTCTTGAGAAAGGATTAACAGCAAAGGACCACTTTGTTCTTTCATATTCCAAATAAGACCCAACTCCACCCTTCCTCTATGACATACTTATTTTATAAAACCTCAAATATTAACCCTCCTCTTTGAGATGTCCCTGAACAAATGCTCTCCCTATTGCAACAGCCTGAATAAAGTCATCTCTTTAATTGTCTGGGGCATTTTTTTCTTTCATATATCACCCACCCACTATTCAACCACTAAACTAGAGCCACACTTTCTGTTTGTTATGATAGCACCCCATTTCTGATACCAATTCATAAATTATTTAGAGTAATGCTAGCAGCTGTATAAAAAGACCTCAGAATGCAATAGTCATATAAAAATCCAGGTGTCTTTAACACAGGTCATTCTAGCCATCACTAGCCCATGCATCAGGAAGAAGGAAAGAACATATCCAGGGCCAAATCTCTTCCATTAAGAAATGGAAGTAGACGTTCCAGGCGTCTCACTCATTCACAGTTCGTTGGTAAGAACCTAATGACACAGCCCTACCTAGCTGCAAAGAAGGCTGGGAAATGTGGTCCCTCACTGGGCAACCACCCTCAGCTATATCTCTATAGCTGGGAAATGCAGTTCTTCACTTGGAAGAAAAGGAGAACAGATTTATTTTTTATTTATTTTTTTTTTTTTGAAATCTCAAGAAGAAAAAAGAGGAAAAGACAATCTTTAGGATAATGGGGTAGCAGATCCCAGGAAGACAATTTTGGACTGTAAGTAAGGGCAACCTTACTTTTGACCTTTGAAATAGGTCAAAAGGCTCTGGAAAAGATGTCCAACAAAAGGAAGTAGATGTAAGTTATGTGTCTAGATGTCTAGAGGTGACATTTAGGCAGTTTATGGGAGGGGTGCATTATTTATTCAGCAATGACTTATTGAGCACCTGTTATATGTCAGGCACTATTCTAGGTGTTGGGGCAAAAACAGCATACAAACACAAAAATCACTGCTTCAAGGATCTCTTATTATTTTCTTAAAATAGATGGATAATGGAGTAGATATTTTTTTTAGAGACAGGCTCTTGCTCTGTTCCCCAGGCTGGAGTGCAGTGGCGTGATCATAGCTCACGGCAGCCTTGAACTCCTGGGCTCAAGAGATCCTCTCACCTCGGCCTACCCAGTAGCTGGGACTACAGCATGTACCACCATGCCCAGTTAACATTTTTTCATTTTTTTTTAGAAGTGTGGGGGGGTCTTGCCATGTTGGCCAAGCTGGTCTCAAACTCCCAGGCTTAAATGATCCCCCCACCTCAGCCTCCCAAGTCTCTGGGATTATAGGAGTGAGCCATTGCACGTGCCCAAGAATCTTACAATCTAGTGGAAATTCTAGTGCACCTGGGGTTGATTAGTGATAAGTAAATGGAAAACTAGCAAATGTTTAAAAGAAACATTTGGCCCAAGGTGGGGGCAACTACTTTGAACTCTTTTGGCTGATTCTTTCAGTATTTCTATATTTCTAAATTAACATGATTCCATTGTCACTTCTGATTTTTCCTTTTTCTTCCCCTTTGCGTTATCTGTTGACTTCCCAGATGAAAGATGAGGATTTTGCTATTTTTGGTCTTCTTCATCCTTATCACATGTGAATGCTTCTCGGCCCCCTAGACTCCCAATATAGTATAATTATAATGTTGGCTAGATCAATATTTAAATTTTAACTTTATTATGAGTATTAATAGACAAATCATATAGTAAATTGTGATTATTTTAGTTTTTTTGTACAAGTTTTTGTTTTCAAGTTCTAGTGTAAATGTCATATTTTCAGGGAAGCCCTGAAGCATCTGTCCCTCACACCACAACCCCTTGCTTGGTCTTAGTCTATTTTGTGTTGCTGTAACAGACGAGATCGGGCACATTCAGAGTGGTATAGGCTGTAGATGTATTGCTGTAACAGAATATCACAGACTGGGTAATTTATAAAGAAAAGAAATTTATTTCTGATGGTTCTGGAGGCTGGGAAGTTCAATATTGAGGTGTCAGCATCTGACAAGGGGCTTCTTGCTGCGTCATCATTGGCAAAAGAGTGAGAGAGAGAGAGAGAGAGAGAACAGAGCTCACTTTTATAACAAACCCACTCTCACGATAACCAATCCACTCCTGTGGATCGAATGAATTAATTCATTCATGAGGGCAGAGCCCCCATGACCTAATCACCTCTTAAAGGTCCCACCTCTTAACACTGTTGCATTGGGGATTGAGTTTCCAACACACGAACTTTGGTGGACACATTCAAGCCGTAGCACCCGCTCAGTAGCATAGATGCCTCTGTTTGTTCCTCTTACAGAATTTCGCTTATTCTCAGCCAGCAGCTATTGTAAATGGATAATCATTTAGTTAGAAGTCTCCATAGTGGACTGTGTGTTCCACACTTCTTACACTGTGTGTAAGAAGTGCCCTCTCTAAGAGGATTGGAGCATCCTTATCTCTGAAGATGAAGGGGCACAAAGACGAATTTAATGCACAGGCCTTGCTAAGTTTTCCCCAGTTTACTACTCTTAGCTGACACCTTTTGTCCTATCACATTCTTCCACGAGGACGCTCTACTGCTCATCAAACCTAACATAAAAGCACTCAGCTTTAACCACTTCTTCAGATCTTCATTTCCTTATGAAGGCTCTGATTTCTTGTAAAGCTTATATGAAATAAATTTTTATGCTTTTCTCTTGTTAATCCGTCTTTTGTTACAGGGGCTTCAGCATAGAGTAGAAGGAAAAGATATTTTTCCTTCCCTACACTAGCCACTGCTGAATGGGTATCAATCTGCAATTTAGATAAAGCAAATATGAAATTATGATGATTTAAAAGCATTTTCATGTCTACATTTAATTTGCCTGTTACTAGCCATGAAGCTAAAATGCAGGATTTCCCTATACGATACCAGGAACTTGGCCACCCTCTCTGCTAAATGAATGAATGAATGGAGTGGTGGTAATGTCCTGGATTTGAAACTCTGTTTTTTCAACTCACCTAAACTTGTAAGAACCAGATGCACAATTTAGTGTGCCAATTAATTAATTTACAATGAGCCCAGGCATGGTGGCTCATGCCTGTAATCCTAGCACTCTGGGAGGCCGAGACAGGCGGATCGTTTGAGCTCAGGAGTTCGAGACCAGCCTGAGCGAAAGCGAGACCCTGTCTCTACTAAAAATAGAAAGAAATTATCTGGCCAACTAAAATATATATATATAAAATTAGCCGGGCATGGTGGCACATGCCTGTAGTCCCAGCTACTCGGGAGGCTAAGGCAGGAGGATTGCTTGAGCCCAGGAGTTTGAGGTTGCTGTGAGCTAGGCTGACGCCACGGCACTCTAGCCCAGGCAACAGAGTGAGACTCTATCTCAAAAAAAAAAAAAAAAAAAAAAAAAGATAATAATTTACAATGAGAAATACAAACTATTCTGCCCTGAAATAAACCACAATGTCACCTGAAAATATGCCATTTTGGCATAAAAATTATTAATAGAGCTGAAGGCAATTGAGAAGAAGTAGATACAGATGGTCCCTAACTTAACAATGATTCTATTTAAGACGTTTTGACTTCATGATGGTGTGGAACCAATACCCATTTAGTACAACCATTCTATTTTTCACTTTCAGTACAGTATTCAATAAATTACATGAAATATTCAATACTTTACTATAAAATAGGCTTTACGTTAGATGATTTGGCTAATATAAGTGTTCTGATCACATTTAAGGTAGGCTAGGATACGGTGTGATGTTTGGTAGGTGAGGTTTACTGGGGTGTCACCCCATCATATGTTGAGAAGCATCTGTACAAGAAAAGCTCCTTGCCCTTTCACTATCTGCTGAAAAGCAGGACATAAATTTTCAAAGGTGTCCCTCCTCCTCTCTCTAGCAGGAAGGACAAAAGTTAATCACCAATGGGAGCACTGCCTTTTGCCTGTAGTCTTGGCTAGTTGGGAGGCTGGGGGAGTAGAATCACTTGAGCATAGGAGTTTCCAGCCAGCCTGGGCAACACAGCAAGACCCTGTCTCTAAAAAAATAGAAAAAAATTAATCATCAGAGATAACTTTAGACCCTTATCAGCCCACAGATGGCACCAGAAAAATCCACACACCAAACTTTACTAACTAGCCTCGGTGTCTACCATTAGTTTCCCAGTATCTTTACCTTCCCACAGTTTGCCGCTTTCGGAAGCCTAAAACTGCATTCCTTTGTCCCGTCATTTCTCTACAAATTTATTGTTCTTTTTTGAAGATACTGTATAAACCCAAATTGTAAGCTACCTCTTTGATTTACTCTTCCTTGAGTTTTTCCCGTGTATATCTGTGATGTACATGTTACTCAACTTCTGTTTTCCTCTTGATGTCTGGCTTTGTTTTTAAGGGCTCCCCAGTGGAAACCCTAGAAGAGTAGGATTTTTCCTCTCCCTTCTTCCCCCAAGGAGGGCTTGAGATGCAGGTTCAGTGCTTGTTCTTCAGCTCCCCACTTTCTAGATGCCATTCAGATCATCTCCCTTCTGTTAACGTGCCCTTTTTCCAGCTGAGTAGATACATCTAGCTGATGAGACTGGGGTTTTCTTAGGTACATTGCAGGCCCAGCAGAAAGAGTTTCATTTTTGGACTTGGAAACTTCCCACATTTCCTCAGCAAGAAGTTGCTGTAGGGTTGACCTGTCCCGTGTTCATTCTCGAGGGTATCCTGGTCCGCATGTTGTGGAGGTACCTGCCACTGCTCCTCCACGGTTGCCAGCTTCTAGGCCGAAGCAGGCCGGGGTGTGTTTTCGCAGTCAGCAGCACAGGGCTGGGCCAGCGGTGAGTTTGTAAGCGCTCACCTCGCAATTAGGAACCAGTCCTCTGCTACGATGCCCGACGCGACTGCAAAGGGGGCGTGGGGGCTCTAAAAGTTCCCCTTATCTGAATGTATATATACCCCCCTTAGGGAGATCTTATCCAGCTGAGGGAAAGTCACCACAGGGGGTATCGGCAGGGCGCCATATAAAAGAGTTGCCACCAGGAAAAAAAAAAAAAAAGGCACGAAGAAGAGGTGGGTGGACACCAAAGGCGGCTTCACCCAGTAACAGTGCCCAGGGAGGACGCTGAGGTCTCTTTGAGCTTTTGCTTTTTGGCTGTTGTGCAAGGACTCGCACTATGAATTAATAAGCCGACTACAGGAGTTTCCCCTTCCACGCCTGCAAAGTATGACAAACAGCAACACGCCCACTCTGGTGCGCGACGCCAGTCTCCGCGCGGACAGCCTCCCGGCAGAAGCGCTTGCACTTCCTACTGCCCGTCTCTAAGATGGCGGCCGTTGCGTCGCGGCCCCGCCCCCGAGCCGGGCGGCCCGCCCCGCCTCCTCGCCGCGCGGGGCCGCGCAGCGCGCTCCCGCAGCCCCTCCCCACACGAGCTCCACCCAGGTCGCAGGCAGCGCGGTCGGCGGCGGCTGTTTCCCGCCATTGTGCGAAGTGGAGGCTGGGGGCTGCACGCGCCGCGCCTGACGGCCTCCAACAGCTCGGCCGCCGCCGCAGCCGCTGCTCCCTAAGGCACGCGGAGGCCGGGCGGCCCGCGCCCCGCTGTGCGTGGGAGGGTGCGGGCGAGAGGCGGCCGAGCCCCTGAGGAGAAGCTGGGCGCCGGCCACCCGGGCCGCGCCGACCCCGGCCCTCCGCGAAATGCCCTGTGGGGAGGACTGGCTCAGCCACCCGCTTGGGATCGTGCAGGGTTTCTTCGGTGAGTGGTGGCGTCGGGGGCGGGCCCGGCGGGCCGCCGAGTTAGCCGAGCCCCAGGGCCTGGCCCCGCCGCGCGGCCCCCACGCGGGACCATCTCGCGGGCTTTCGCGGCCCTAGACGGTTCCCGGAGCCGGGACAGCCCCTGCCCGGGCCGCGGCTGGCCGGGGCCACGGCAGGTGCCTCCCACCTGCCCGAGTCGCAGCTCGCGGCGTCCAAGGTTAGGTCGCGAGGACCGGGCTGTGATTGACGGCCTCGCCCCCGGTTCGTGGCACAGCCGGGGGCCCGAGCCCCGAGTACCGCGAACTCGGAGAGGTCCCTGAACCTCGGGGAGGGCTCGCGGAGCCGTGGGGAGGGAAAACCACTTCGCCTGTGGGAAACCGACAGGATATTTCAAAACTTCCGGTGTGTCGGGGGAGTGCTCGCTGGCTTGCACAGAAGTTAGCTCTAACTCCGGTATTACACAGAGCCTCTCTTTTAGAGATAAGATTTCACGTTGTAGCTTAATTTTTATGCTGGGATGACTTTAAGAACCCGTCTAGCCTGTATCTGCCTCTGTGCCAGAGCTAGCAAGAAACGAGCTACTGAAATGAGTTTCTACATAGAAAGAGCTGAGAATGCGACAGGCTAGTTTAGTAAATTTTAGTGGCAATTGTTTTTTTGTTTTCTTCTCTTTTTTGGTTTTTTACATTACCGTGGCCATGGGGAAGGTTGCAATTGTTATTGCTACTTTTCTGCTAAGGGTACATGAAGAAAAACTTAACACTTGTCGTTAACCGGACATTATGACAACCCCTCCCCCCTTCCCTGATGTCTTCTTGCGCTTAGGAGTGGTGGAGACAAACCCAACCCGAAATCACTGTGTTAGATCGCCATCGCCTGACTTGTCTGGAGCTTAATTAGAGTTGTAGAGGGGCCTTAACTCATTAACACTAGGGAGAAAAGCTAGTAAAAAGCCAAATAATCCTCAGCACCTGAAACTGATGGCATAAAATGCAGCTTGTTTCTTGTAGGTAAGCCTCTAGTGCTCACCCAGCAACTCTTTATTCATTTTACCTGTGATTCTAATTTGTGTATTTATATGGTTTCTCGGGCTGAAACTGAAGGCAGCACATGTTAGAAGAAAGCCTGGTTAGACATCCGGGTTGTAGCCAGTAAACACTGGCAACCTGATAGAGGGAATAAAAAGTTATGTATGTATTAAAAAACAAAACAAAAACAGGCAGATTCACTATATAGCAGTCAAGGGTGCTTTGGGAAAGTGGCATATATTCCTCCACTAAATCCTGGTAATTGATGTTCATAATACTGTGTGGGACTGATAATTGATGTTCAAGAAATGGCCCCTAAATGTCAAGTCAAGATTAAATTGTATTGGTTTAAGAGAGTACAGACATGTAGATACTTTTTAGGAAAAATTCTTCCAAAGTAAAAAGGGTTAGTGCTTAAAGGATTAAATTACTGATATTACAGAATTTATTTATGAGAAATACCCCATATCCTGGTCTTGGATAAATGAGATCATTTTATATTTGATATAGATACGAATGTATTTGTGTCAGATTTTGTCTCTTATGTGTATCATGCTAAGGGGCATATCTCATAGTACAGAAAAGTATAATTTGGTTATAAAATACTGGCTTTATAGTATTTTATAAGTTCTGCAGATCATTGTGGGAACCTGAAGCTTACTGATGTGTTTCTCACCCGAATGTCCTATTCTCAGGTTGTGTCTTACAGAGAAGTCATAATGTTGTTGTTAGAAGCTATTCTGAAGTACGGTATAAATTTTTGCTGTATTTTCCTATCACTGTGACTATACTGGATAGCTTGTAAAATGGCATTATAAGTATTTGTGCGATAAGTAAGTTAAATTTATAGACACTTTTTGGTTTAGTGGGAAATTATTTTAAATCTATTTTTTCCCCAGATAGAAGGGTAATGCATGTTTGTTGTACAAAAAAAAAAAAAATTCAGTAACATGTAACAGAATACAAAAGGCCTGTATAATCCTTCATTTTAAAGATAACTACTGTTTGGTTCATGGTTGTCCAATTTATTTTCTTTGCATATATTTAGACAGTTTTTTTTGAACTGAAAAATGCAATTTTGCTGTGTATATTATTCTAAAATATACATTTGTTAATACATCTTGAACATCTTTACAACTGAGGGGATTTTTTTCACATTCTTACTGTCTCTGTCATAGATCGTCATGTAAACTTATAAACCCTGTCATATTATTTTAGGTTAGATATCTCAGTCTAGAGCTGAGCTGTCTAATACAGTAGCCACTTGTAACTATTTAAATTTAAATTAATTAAAATTATACAAAATTAAAAGTTCATTTCCTCAGTGTTACCACATTTCAAGTGTTCAGTAGTTACATGTGGATAGGATGCTGTTGGACAGTACAGATACAGAATACTTCTCAGTCCTGTTGTACAGTGCTGATCTAGAGTACTTTCTGGTTTAGAATGTGATGCTAGTTTTTTTGCTAACCACGTGTTTACCAACTCTTCTTTCTCTTTTAGGTTCTGAATTCTGTCATGTTACCAGTTCTAGTTCTTAAGTATCTCTTGAATCTGTCCAGAGACCTTCATCTCCAACGCTACTGTCATAAATCAGGCCATTTTAGTCTCTTTCTTGAACGACTGGAAGAGCCTCTTAACTGGTCTCTTGCCTCTAGTCTTGCTTCTTTCTTCCACTCTGCACACTGGAATCAAGTCCTTTGATGACTTCTTGTTGCCGTTAATATCTGATCCAGGCCTTTTAGAGTGTTTTATGAAGCCCTTCTTGGCTCCATCCTTGCCTATGTCTCAGACTTCATCCCTGCATTCTCCCTCATATTCTCCATCCCAGCCATACTGAACTCGTTCAGTTCTTTGATTTTGAATCTCGTGTGTAGGCCTTTTGCACCTGCTGCTGCTTTTGCCTGGTTCTCCCTACCATCCCATGTCTGCTCCCCTGGCTAAATCGAAACTTTTCCTTTGGGAGCCTAAGTTAGGTACCAAGGTGGGTACCCCTTGCTCTGTGTTCCTGCAGGATCCTGTGTGTACCTGGAAATGAACCTGTAGAGTGCATTATTGAATTTCTTTGTTTCAAGGGTCCCTTTGCTAAATTTTGGCTCTGCGAATTCAAGGCCAGAATCTGCATGATTCACCATTATATCCTCATTGCCTAGCATATGCCTTGTACATTGAAAGTGCTCAGTGGACACTTGTTGAACAGAGGCAGTGGAAAGACTGATTAATCAGAAATGTAAATTGGGATGGTTACTATGACCACAAATCTTAAGTTTAGGACACTCCTGGTGGGCCTTATGTTGGTTCAGAGAATATGATCATACAGGGCATGAGTTACTTTCACATGTAAATCCTAATTCTTCTTGGTTCAGATAAGAAACTTTGAAATTCTGCAGGTGGCCAATCCTAGCTCTATGAATCATAATTCATCTTTGTGAACCAATCTGTGTTTTGAATTTATATCTGTCATATTACAGTTGTTCTTGTGTAAAATTTTTCCTGTGAACCTTTATAAAATGCCTCTAATGTTTCAGTTCTATTTTCTAACTGATTTTATATATAGAAATTGAGGTCCAAGGGCTTAAGTTTTAGGAATACTTACTTCAGTTCAGCAGATCTTTATTGGGCTCTATTATGTGTATAATGTTAATGGCTTAGTCCTCACAGTGAGTGTTCATTTACTGACCCATATCAAATTGCTTCCCTTAAATAAATGTAGGAACCTTAAATTAAAAAAAAAAAAAATTTTTGTACTCTATTTTTTCTTATAATCATTTTTTTCACCTAAGAAAGAAAATTTTCTTTCTTTGAATTAATAACTTCAATAAATAACTGATTTTAATTCAGAAGTAGGAGTGTTTATCAACTGATTTCTTTCACTGTTTTCTCTTTTGGATGTTGGTTGGACCAAGATGATTATTTTTGGTTGTATTTAAAGTTCTTTGGTTGTATCCGATAGAACTAGACTAGCTCATGCAAAAACACAGTGTTTTGTGGAGGAGGGCAGGGTGGAGTATTTTATCACCAGCATTTTAGAAAATTTAAAGCAATAATAAAATGAACTAAAAGTTGGTCTGCTTTGTATTATCAAATTCACACCCTTATTGTATGTGTCCAGCTTTGATCTCTCCTACCACCCTGTCCTTGATAGGCCACTGAAAAAAGTAATTTATTAATTTTTTAAAGTTTTATTTTTTAGAAACAGGCGTCTCACTATGTTGCCCAGGCTGGTCTCAAACTCCTGGGCTCAAGTGATTCTCCTGCCTCAGCCTCCTGAGTAGCTGGGATTACAGGTGTAAGCCACTGCATTTGGCTCAAAAAAGTAATTTATATTAAGACTATAGACCCCAAAGGCAGAGAGAGTGGTTGGGTATTCTAAGAGACTGAGTGAGTGGACTGAGGACTGGAAAGCTAGCAGGAATCCAAGCAACTCTTCTCAGTTTTTCTCTTAAGCTACATTCATCTCTGCACACTAACTTTCTCTTTCTTTTTTTTTTTTTTTGAGACAGAGTCTCACTCTGTTGCCTGGGCTAGAGTGCCGTGGCATCAGCCTAGCTCACAGAAACCTCAAACTCCTGGGCTCAAGCAATCCTACTGCCTCAGCCTCCTGAGAAGCTGGGACTACGGGCATGCGCCACCATGCCCAGCTAATTTTTTCTATATATTTTTAGTTGTCCAGCTAATTTCTTTCTATTTTTAGACCAGCTCAGGCTGGTCTCGAACTCCTGAGCTCAAATAATCCTCCCTCCCGTCTCGGCCTCCCAGAGTGCTAGGATTACAGGCATGAGCCACTGCACCGGGCCTAACTTTGTCTTTATCCATTCTGTAGCTACTGAATTCACTCATTCTCAGTTCCAATCCACATTAGCTAGCATCTTTATATCTTTATTCTTTTTTTTTTTTTTTTTTTTTTTTTTGAGACAGGGGGACATCATCATAACTTACTGCAACCTCAAACTCCTGGGCTCAAGGTCTCCTCTTGCCTCAGCGTCCCAAGGAGCTGGGACTGCAGGCACATAACACCACGCCTAGCTAATGTTTTTTATTTTTTGTAGAGATGAGATCTTGCTATTGCCCAGGCTGATCTCAAACTCTTGGGTCACGTGATCCTCCTGCCTTGGCCTCCCAAAGTGCTAGGATTACAGGTGTGAGCCACCATGCCCACCCTCATTTTTTTTTAATGACTGAACATAACATTCTGTTTTATGTTTATATACCACATTTTGCTTATTCATTCGCTGTTGAACACTTGGGTTATTTCCAGTTTTTGTGGTTTTTTTTTTTCCTTTTTTTGGATGCAGAGACTTACTCTGTCACCCAGGCTTGAGTACAGTGGCACAATGATAGTTCACTGCAGCCTCCAACTGCATCAGGGAATCCTCCTGTCTTAGCCTCCCTAGGACTACAGGTACATGCCACCATGCCTGCTAATCTTTAAAATTTTTTTGTAGAGACAGGGTCTCACTGTGTCGCTCAAGCTAGTCTTGAACCTCCTGGCCTGAAGCAGTCCTCCTGCCTCAGCCTCCCAAAGTGCTGGAATTACAGATGTGAGCCACGGCACCTGGCCTATTTCTACTTTTTAGCTATTGTGAATAGTGCTGCTATAAATATTCGTGTACAAGTTTTTGTGTGAATATATGTTTTCAGTTCTCTCTGGAATTTACTTAGAGTTGGGATTGCTGGATCATATGATAATTTTATGTTTAACTTTTTGAGGAACTCTACCAGTCTTTTCCATAGTGGCTGCACCATTTTCCATTTCCACTAGCAATCCACATCCTCTACAGTTTCTCCATCTTCTCTCCAACACTTGTTATTTTCTGCTGTTTTGTTAGTTATAGCCATTCTACTGGGTGTGAGGTGGTATCTCATTTTTAAGTTTCATCTGCCTAATAATTAATGATATTAGCATCTTACTGTGCACATTGATCATTTTTAACATAGAGCTTTCTTAGAGAATGTCTGTTCAAATTCTTTGCAAATTTTTAAATTTTTTTTTATTGTTGAGTTATAAGAATTTTTTATATATTCTGAATTTTAGACCTTTACCATATGTGACTTGCAAATATTCTCTCCCACTTTGTGGGTTCTTTTCATGCTCTTGATAGTATTCCTTTGCATGAAAGTTTTTTTTGTTTGTTTGTTTGTTTGTTTTAATTTTTTTTTTTTCTTTTGAGACAGAGTCTCGCTCTGTTGCCCAGGCTAGAGTGAGTGCCATGGCGTCAGCCTAGCTCACAGCAACCTCAAACTCCTGGGCTTAAGCAATCCCACTGTCTCAGCCTCCCAAGTAGCTGGGACTACAGGCATGTGCCACCATGCCCGGCTAATTTTTTCTATATATATTTTTAGTTGGCCAGATAATTTCTTTCTATTTTTAGTAGAGACAGGGTCTCACTCTTGGTCAGGCTGGTCTCGAACTCCTGACCTCGAGCGATCCACCCGCCTTGGCCTCCCAGAGTGCTAGGATTACAGGCGTGAGCCACCGCGCCCGGCCTGCATGGAAGTTTTTAATTTTGATGAAGTTCATTTTATTTTTGCTTATGCTTTTGGTGCCATATTTAAAAAAAACATTGCCTAATCCAAGGTCTCTAACATTTATGCCTATGTTTCTTCTAAGAATTTTAGTTTTAGCTCTTACATTTAGGATTTGATCCATTTTAAATTAATTTTTATATATGGTATGAGGTAGAGGTCCAAATTCATTCTTTTGCACATAGATATCCAGTTGTCCCAGATTTGTTGAAAAGACTATTCTTGGCTTGTTGAATGGTCTTGGCACCTTTTAAAAATCAATTGATCATAGATGTGCAGCTTCATTTATGAGCTAACAGTTCCATTTCATGACCTATATGTCTGTTCTTATGCCAGTACCATGTTGTCTTGATTACTGTAGCTTTGTACTGAGTTTTGAAATCAGGAAGTTCATTCTTCTTTTTAAAGATTGTTTTGGCTACTCAGGGTCCCTGGCATTTCCATATGAATTTTAGGATCAGCATGTCTGTTTCTGCAAAATAGGCAATTGGATTTTTGATTGGGATTGCATTGAATCTGGGGTGCTTTTGAGTACACATTTAATGGGCTCTAGAGCTAGATTGCTTCTTAACTCCAGGGCCATACCCAGGGTATTTGACTGTCTGAGTGAATCAGTCTTTAACACTTGCCTTCTCTATAGTACACAATTATTTTCAGTAATAATTATAAAATAGAGTTGTACACAATGCTGGAGGTATTACGTATTTCAAAATAGACCCAGACATTCCTTCTCTCCCCCACAGTATTTATAGCTACCTAGTAGTTTGAATTTTGGTCTTTTAATTATAGTTTAATATAATAATATTTTATATAAGTGATAACTAGTAAGTAAATTTTAATAAAATTGAAATGTCACAAAAGACACAAGGAGGGTAACTACCAAATCATACCACTGGTGGGGCTAACACATTTTCTTAATTCTTAACTGTGCCTTATCTAGATATTTACCTAAAGAAATGAAAGATTATGTTCATATGAAAACCTATAGATACACGTGTTTATAGTTGTTTTGTTAATAGGTATCAAAACCTGGAATCTAAATGTCCTTCAGCAAGTGAATGTTTAAACAATTTTTGGTTCAGCTATACAGTGAAATAATACCTAGCAATAAAAAGAAATGAAGTGTTGATTTATGCATGTGTTTGGGGGGTATCCCAAAACCAGCCCTGTGTTCAAAGATTTAGTGGAAGAAGTATGTGACTCATTATATAGTTGTACCCATAAGACTTACTACAGCTGTGCAGTAAGGATACACAGTGGGATCATAAGGGAGAAAGACACAGATGGAGTCTGGAAGAATCCAGATGTAGTCTTCCTTATTGCTCTCTCCCATGGGAGAGTTCATGGATCAAAGACTTGATATGAGGCATCATTTCTCAAATTAATTTATAGATTCAACACAACCTTAATTAAAATTTTAGCAGACTTTACATAGAAGTTGACAAGTTGATCCTCAAAATTATATAGAAATATTGAGGATCTAGAATAATCAAGACAAAAACTTGAAGAACAAAGTTGAATACCTTAATTATCTGATTTTAAGACTTAATACTATCAAGCTACAGTGATTGAGACAGTATAGTATTGGCATAAGGATAGACAAATAGAGAATCTAGAAATAGACTAACATAGTGAGTTGATTTTTGACTGAATTGCCAAAGCTGGAAGGAAAGTCTTTTAATAGTTGTAGAACAAGTAGATACCTGCTTGGAAAAAAATGAGCTTTGACCCCTATTTTGCACTATAAACAAAAACATTTATTTCATTTGGATTAATTATGGCCCTAAATGTGAAAAATAAAAAACATAGAATATCTTCATGACCTTAGGATCAGTAACCATAAAAGAAAAAAATTGACAGATTAATTGATCAATGAAAAAATTCTCATCAAAAGACACGGTTAAGGCTGGGCCCGGTGGCTCACGCCTGTAATCCTAGCACTCTGGGAGGCCGAGGCAGGAGGATCGTTCAAGGTTAGGAGTTCGAGACCAGCCTGAGCAAGAGCGAGACCCCCGTCTCTACTAAAAAAAGAAAGAAATTATCTAAAGAGCTAAAAATATATATAGAAAAAAATTAGCCGGGCATGGTGGCACATGCCAGCTACTCGGGAGGCTGAGGCAGAAGAATTGCTTAAGCCCAGGAGTTTGAGGTTGCTGTGAGCTAGGCTGACGCCACGGCACTCTAGCCCGGGCAACAGAGCGAGACTGTCTCAAAAAAAAAAAAAAAAAAGACACGGTTAAGAATGTCAAAAGGCAACCTACAGATGAGGAGAAAATGTTTGTACTACATATATCTGATAAAAGGCTTGCATCCAGAATACATAAAAGAATTCGTAGAAATTAGTGATGCCACAACAAAACCAGTTTTTGAAAATGGGCAAAATTGTGAGTAGGCCCTTCACAAAACGATTTATTAGAATGGTCAGTAAACATCTGAAAAAGTATACAACATCATTAGTCATTAGGAAAATGCATATTGAGACACCACTGCATACCCAGCATAATGACTAGAGTTAAAAAGATTGACAAGACCAAGTGTTGATGAGGTAGAACAACTGGAACCCTTGTACACTATGGGTGAGACTATAAAAGCCTGTATATTGTCTCTCAGTTCCCCAGACTACTTAAACTAGGGCAATATTGAGTGCAGTGGTGCTCAAATTCAGATGGCTAAGAATTCATGGTGCTCTTTGTGGAACTCTGGACATACAGTGATATATGATAGCGTGGTATCCAAGTGTGCTAAGCAGGATTTTTGGTTGCAAATGACCCAACTTGGTCTTACTTAAACCAAAAGATGAATACATTGGTTCATGGGTGGGCTGTTGTCAGGCTCACTTAAAAACAAGTACATAAATGATGTCTACAGGAATTGCCTGTTTACTCTGCTTTCCTCTGGGATGGCTTAGCCTTTACAGATTTTGGTCACAGTGGCCACATGTAGCTTCAGGATTATAACCTATCAATATTGCAACCCCCATTACTAAACCTATTCTTGGAATTGTCTTTGATTCATTCACCCCGAAGCCAAACAGCAGAATCATTGTGAGGCCTAAGGTCAGGTACAACCTTGAACTGAAAAGTGAGGGTGCAGTGGTTGCTCCCTCATAAAGAAAGTACGTGACAAAAGGTGGGGAATGGAAGCTAGTCTTGCAAAACAACATATTTTCACAACGTTAATTCCTTGGTAGCTCTTATGTCCCAGTCTTTGCTAGTTCCTGGGGACATGAAGGTTAATTTTGAATAGAGAGCAAATTTGTGGGCTGGTATTGAAAACTTGATATGTATGGCCTCGTTTAGTTTTTGTTCATTGGTTTTATTCTCTTACAAGCACTTAGTACTCCAAGTACTTGACTTTCTAGTAGTGCCCAGCCTTGTCCTTGGATTACCATTATTCTTCCCTCAGGGTGCTCTACATCTAGAATATGTGATTCCTTTACACTTCAGCATGTTTCATGTCTACACCTCTTTCAAGGCCTGGCTCAAATACCATCTCTTTCAGAAACCCTCTCTGAGATTCTTTGATCCATCTTAGTTTTTCTTCTTTGCTTTTAAGCCATTATTCTATTCATAGCTTATTTTAGCTCTAAATATCCTTGTAGCACCTGGCAGAGTGCTGGGCAAACAGTAGGCTTAATAAATAATGAACAGTTATTGCTGCACTCTAGATTTTGGGGGATTATCTATTCCTTTAATCGTCCGGCAGTACCAGGTACTTCTAAGTTGGCCTTTACTTTAGACAATTGTGTTGGTATACCTGCAAGTTACTTAGAAGTAACTTACTGCTCCCCAATTACTGCTTTTTTTTTTTTTGAAGACAGAGTCTCACTCTGTCACCCGGGCTTGAGTGCACTGGTGTCATCATAGCTCACTGCAACCTCAAACTTCTGGGCTCAAGCGATCCTCCTGCCTCAGCCTCATGAGTAGCTGGGACTACAGGTGTGCACCACAGTGCCCAGCTAATTTTTTCTATTTTTGGTAGAGACAGAGTTGTTCTTGCTCGGGCTGGTCTCAAACTCCTGACCTCAGCTGATCTTCCCACCCCAGCCCCCCAGAGTGCTAGGGTACAGTTGTGAGCCAGGGCCTGGGGCCCCCAATTACTGTTTAATGTAGCTCCATCACCCGTTATCTGGTATGCTCATGTTTCTTACAGAAATGCAGTCAGAATAGTATTGCTGAGGTCACAGTCATGGCTGGGTAATAAGTCTTTTCTTTAAACATCCATTTTGGCTACATGCAGAAATACTCCTTTTTTCCCCCCAATTCATTGATCATTTATTGGTACACGTCTAGTAGAGCAGTGATTCTTAAACTTCAGTAGAGTCACCTAAAAGAGTTTTTAAAACATGAGTTGTGAGGCTCCACCCCAAGAGTTTCTGATTCACTAGGTTTGGGATTGGCTGAATAATTTGCATTTCTAACAAGTACTGAGGGGATACTAATGATACTGGTCAGGAAACAGGCTTTGAGGACCAGTTTACTAGTGGGTTTAATCCTCATGCATCAGAATCACCTGAGGAAGCCCCCACTCTCTCACTTAATTTTCAGAACTGGTCTTTGTCCAGTTAAGTAAAAATGTTTGGAAGCTCTGCTAAAGCATGGTGTTAGCAGGATTTTATGAGCATTTCTAACAGAATCAGCTCCATAACTAACGTGGACAAAATTTTTTTACTCCACATCTCCATAGCACCTGTGTGATAAATATGAATGGTGGCAGGATTGGCCAACTGTGTGGTTTGGTGGTTTTAGTTCACATAAATCTGTATTCCATCAATAACTCACTCTTTGGGGTCTTGGCCAATTCCTTTAAGTGCCTTCTGCAGATTGTTTATTAATTGTAAGGGATAAATAGTAGCTATACAGTGCAGAAATTGACTATCACTTTGACTGGGTGATTAAAATTACCATTACCAAAGAGGGAAAGATGGATATCATGTCTTTCCAGATACCATACCTTTAAAAGGACACAACATCACTTATATAATAGCCTGATTGGTCATACTTGACTGGAATCTATCTAATTATAAGAATTGGACAAATCCAAAATGAGACGCATTCTATTTTTTTATTAAAGGACCTGTCTTATTCTTAAATAGCAATATCATAAAAGATAAAGATTGAGAAGCTATTCCAAATTAAAGGAAATTAAAGAGATGTGATAGCTAAATGCAATATATGATCCTAAGCTGGGTCCGGTACTGAAGGGAAAAAAGTACTGTAGATCTGCAGTCTCCAACCCCTGGGCTGTGGACCGGTACTGGTCAGTGGCCTGTTAGGAACTAGTCACAGCAGGAGGTGAGCAGCAGGCAAGCAAGCGAAGCTTCATCTGTATTTATAGCCACTCCCCATGACTCGCATCACAGCATAAGTTCCACCTCCTGTCAGATCAGCAGCAGCGTTAGATTCTCATAAGGAGTGCACAACATAGATCCCTTGCACATGCATTTTATAGGATTCACGCTCCTATGAGAATCTAATGCCTGATGATCTGAGGTGGAGCTGAGGGGGTGATGCTAGTGCTGGGGAATGGCTGCAAATACAGATTATCATTAGCAGAGAAGTTTGACTGCGCAATATATGTAATGCACTTGAATCGTCCTGAAACCACCCCCCACCCCCACCCCCGTCTGTGGAAAAATTGTCTTCCATGAAACTGATCTCTGGTGCCAAAAAGGTTGGGGACCACTGCAGTAGAGGACAGGATTAGATCATGTGACAAATTGGAATATGGAGAGGTAAAATAATGTATAATAGTGAGCTTAATATTAAATGGATCAGAAAAATATATATGAGAGAGCAAATGGGACATGGATACAGGTGTTCTTTGCAACTTTGAGATTATTCTCGAATTAAAAGTTAAAAAAAAAAAACAAAAAAAAAAAAACACCCTCTGCTCTTCATTTCAGGGTAGTTGAAAAGATTTTTTAAAACCTACCTAAAAATGTTTTGAAAAAACAGAATGTTTCACAAATGCTGGCTCATGTGCTGCTTAGTCTAGGTAGCTTCATAGCTCATGTTCTCAGCTAGCTTGTAAGCTCCAGGGAGCTTGCAGGAGGTCAGTGTCCTCCTGATTTGTAGTAATATCCAACCCACAGTAGGGCAGCTTCTTGAGTGTCTCGTGTACTGCTTCAGACACACTGAAGTATAAAATTCATCATTCTATCTAAAATTCATTCTATTGTAGTAGCAAATTTTAGTTCAGTTTTGAACTGGCTTAAACTAATGTGTGATACACCTGATTGTAGTCTGTCATTATATATTGTACCTTTTAGCTTTGAAAAAAAAATATTTCTCTTTCAGCCCAAAATGGAGTTAATCCTGACTGGGAGAAGAAAGTAATTGAGTATTTTAAGGAAAAGCTGAAGGAAAATAATGCTCCTAAATGGGTAAGCTTATTGCTGTTTTAGGGGAGAGGGTTGGGCAGACTATAGTTTCTCTCAGTAGAGTAGTAACCCACATGTAATTTACAAATGCATAAATTACTGTGTACTTCTGCTTTAAATACATTTGTATAATATTAAAAGATTTTGGTCTGTTTTGCAACTTAAGTTCAAACAGTTAAATGCTTCTATATTGTGCCTCTAGGTGGCAGTAAATGACCACATTACTTCTTAAGGCAAATCTTAAATTGCCAGAGCTTCGATTACCTTTGTTTTATTACCTTCATTTTAAAAGAATTGGCATGTACTATTTTGAAGAGAAGAGCTCAACAGTGTATAATGCCTTTTTGCTAACTGAAAAGTATATTCTGAAGGAAAAGCATCCTTTTACATTATGGTCAAATGTTATCTTACAAACTTGTAAGAACTTGGAAAGTACTTTTATCCCAACGGTTATGTTATGTTGACCATTGAGACTATGTGGCTCCCTAATGGAGCCAGTGATGTATGTGTTTACCAGTTTGAGTCTATTATATATGCTTAATGTTTTATAGACAGGATATTTTATTTGTTTTCCTTTAAGGTACCATCATTGAATGAAGTTCCGCTTCATTATTTGAAACCTAACAGTTTTGTGAAATTTCGTTGCATGATTCAGGATATGTTTGACCCTGAGTTTTACATGGGAGTTTACGAAACAGTTAACCAAAACACAAAAGCACGTGTATGTATTGCTTTTTTCATGAAACTTTCTGCTTATGATTTGTGGTATTAATTTTGTTCTTTGTTTATAGTATTGTTGATTCTGGTATATTGATATAATACTGTTATCCTATATTTTGGGTCATAGGTTCTTCATTTTGGAAAATACAGAGATGTAGCAGAGTGTGGGGTATGTATCTTTAAGATATA
The DNA here is from genome assembly GCF_041146395.1 of Eulemur rufifrons. Classification (NCBI taxonomy): domain Eukaryota; kingdom Metazoa; phylum Chordata; class Mammalia; order Primates; family Lemuridae; genus Eulemur; species Eulemur rufifrons. The sequence goes on along the minus strand of NC_091010.1, from coordinate 61,890,228 downwards.
TAAAACATTTTTAATAAGAATTTTTTGCTAAGCAGAGAATTCATTTGATCTTAAATTTATCTTGTGTGTAAAGAACTTTTAAGAAATCATGTAAAATGTTTTCTTCATTTGGCTTTAAGAGTTTTTCTGATATGATTTTTTTTTATTTTCCAAAGTTCTTTTTAGAAGAGGGAATATTGTAAATGATAAAATAAATTTCTTTTTCTGATATCTATATCCTTGGTTAAAAAATTTCACAGGTTGTGATCAGTTCTTTTAAAATGAAAGTAGGCCAGGCATGGTGGCTCATGCCTATAATCGCAGCACTTTGGGTGGCCAAAGTGGGAGGATTGCTTGAGGCCAGGAGTTTGAGACCAACCTGAGCAACATAGTGAGACCCCATCTCTACAAAAAATAAAAAAGTTAGCTGAGTGTGGTGGTGCATGCCTGTAGTCCCAGCTACTTGGGAGGCCATGGTGAGAGGATCATTTGAGTCCAGGAGTTTGAGGTTACAATGAGCTATGATCAAGCCACTGCACTTCAGCCCAGGCAGTAGAGTGAGACCCTGTCTCTAAAAAAGAAAACTAAAATACAATGAAATGAAAGTAGAATATTAACTTAGGGTTTAACACTTGCGTGATTAAATATAATTAAGTCCTGCCCTTTTTTCCTGGGAGAAAAAATCTTTTTAATGAACTTAAACAGTAATAGAAATTCTTACATATCAATAATGGGAGGGAAGAAAGCAGAACATTGGATATAATTATAATTCTGAAAGGGGTAGTCTTAAGAAACTTACTAAAGGAGCAGATGTAGAGGAACCACAGTATATCTGCATTTTGTTTGCATTGTTTCTCTGATATAGGGCAACAATATGCAGAATTAAACAGAATTTCATTCTGACACCTCTTCAACATGCCTCGTGCTATAGCTGGGGAAGGTTTAATACGCATTTCTAGTTTAGTAGTAAAAAAGAGGCCAGGTGCGGTGGCTCATGCCTGTAATCCTAGCACTTTGGGAGGCCAAGGTGGGAGGATTGCTTGAGACCAGGAGTTCAGGACAAGCCTGAGCGAGACCCCATCTCTACAAAAAATAGGAAAAAAAAATAGGAAAAATAATTATATCAATATGTCAAAATAAATATGTTATCACCAAAAATGTCTCCCATAGTTTGCTATTTGTTTTTCAGGTGGTTCTGTTGAAACACAGACCCTGATTTTCAACTGTTGGAAAGAAAACAAGTACCACAGGTGGAGATTGACTAGGCAGGGGCCCAGTAGAAAAGTGAGACCTTTGGGGAGTTACCTACATTCTGGATCTAGTTCTCTGCTTTGTGAATCCTGAATCTTAGTTTATCAGGTTATCTGGTCCTCGGAATCTAACTCCTGCTTACTGAAACCTCAAGAGATGACTATATCAGACCCTAATATTAGCCTGTTAAATTCACAGTAAAAGTTTTTCCTGATTGAATAAAGTATTCTAGATCAGTGGGCAGATCTGGACAGAAGGGCAGCCCTAATTTGGAAGGTTACTGCAAAGATTATATTAAACAAAAATGTAACTTCCAACAATTATTTAGAGTAATGAACTCATTTGAAAGATGGCTCTTCAGGTCTCCCAATGTCTTTTTTCTTTTAGAGTGTTTCCATAAGATAAATGTTGTTCCAGGTCTAATGGATAAACTTTATAAATGCTTACTGTATCCTTTATTTAAGGAGCCCTAATACATTAGGGTAATATATTAATACATAAGTTTTTCTAGTACACAATAATATAATGTAGCTCAGTAATCTCAGCATTTGAAAATGGGCCAGTGAAATAGATGAGACTGTCCATTTGTAACACTACCAAAGGCTAAGACAGGGTTTATATTAGGTCATTAAATATTAAATGTCCGATTTCAAATCAAAAAGGTAGCTTATTGTATCTCAAACAAGCAGTACATTAAGCAAAGTATGCACCTAAACTGGCGACACAGTTTTGCCATCTTAACAGTAGCTTGTTTATGCTAGCAGCGAAGAAGCCTGGAGAGCAAGTGGCAATGAAATTGTGAAAGGCGTTTTCCACAGCTTGTTGAGAATTGAATATTTTTCCTTGGAAGAAGCGGTCCAAAGCCTGGAAGACATGGTAGTCAGTTGATGCAAGGTCCAGTGAATATGGTGGATGACAGAGAGTTTCCAAGTCCAGCTTCTATAGCTTGAGCAGCGTTGTTCGTGCGACATGTGGTCAAGCATTGTCTTGTAAGAGGATTGGGCTGTCTCTATTGAACAATCTCAGCTGCTGCTTCATGAGCATCTTTGTCATTTCATCCAATTGGTTGCAGCAGACATACAGTGTAATCGATTGATCAGGTTTCGTGAAGCCGTAGTGGATAATACCAGCGCTGGACCACCAAACAGATACCATTAGCCTTTTTTGATGAATATGCGGTTTTGGACTGTGTTTTGGCACTTCATCTTTATCCCACCGTTGGGCCAAATGCTTATGATTATCAAAAGAATCCATTTTTCATCACACATAACAATATGGTGTAGAAATGGTTCGCCTTTATGTTGTGACAGCAAGAAAGGCAAGCTTAGAGACAATTTCTCTGCTGATGCTTGTTTAATTTGCATGTATCCAGCTGCTTTACCTTGCCGACTTGTTTCAAATGGTCCAACGTTTTTGGACCATTTGGTCAAACCTTGCTGCACCTGTGAGTTGAGATGGATTCGCTTCCACTGCAGCTTTCAGCTCATCATTATCCACCTTGTTCTCAGGTCACCCATGTGGCTCATTTTCAAGATGAAAATCACCAGAACAGAACTTCTCAAACCATCAATGTACTGTATGTTCATTAGCCACATCCTTCACAAACTCTTCGTTGATGTTTCAAGCTGTCTGAGCTGCACTGGTTCCATGATGGAACTCATTCGAAAATAACACAATTTTTTGACTTATCCATAGTTTCACTAAAATTGCTCTTTAAAAAAACTTGAAAGATAATCACAAGCCGCAAAGTGCGTTTGCAGACTGAGGATATACCTTCACAATAAAATAAGTGTCAAAGTGAAATGTCAGAGATATCAACTATCAAACTTAGTAGTTAAGGAAATCAGACATTTCATACTTAATAATCTATATCTTTGTTTCTAAAGAGTTAAGAATAAAAGCCCCATTTCAGGAAAAGGGGACCTTGGGACTGGAAAGAAGGAAGCAACCAAAAATCCCAGCTTGTATGCATTATCTCAGGCTCAAACTTGATGTCTCTTGAGTCCTTTCTTCCTCTTAGAGTTTTCTATGTATATTTGAAATAGAGAATATACCTTTCCTAAGGAGTAATATCTGACTTTTAAATCTCATCTAGAGCTACTTAATAAGGAATAGGTCATTAAATTCCTGTATTGTAATAGGCTGATTCTGATACTTTTCTCTAAAAGAGGCAGTGGGATTACCATGTGCTTTGTCTTTGAAAGGATTAAAAAGGATTTAATTTTGTAACCTTAGGGTACTGTGTATTATGGATTTAAGAGATAGTGTTTTGATTATTGCATTTGAAATGATTTTATATCAGTTTTCTTTTTAAAATGTTAATTGGAGTTGCTTGTTAATTAAATTAGTTCTATGTAGTATTTGCTGTGGTTATAATGTGAAAATGTGGTTGCTAATTTAATATATTTTTTTAAATTTCTCTTAACGTATTTTAAAAATACTTTTTGTGTACATCACAGCCTCAACAAGAATTGGATTTAAACTCTCCAAGAACTACCACTTTGGAAAGACAGACTTTCTATTGTGTTCCAGTGCCTGGGGAATCTTCATGGGTAAAGGAAATATCCTTTATGTGAAACTTCTTATGTATTGAATGGTTCCTAATTATTTTTTTAATGAAAAAGACCACAATTCAGACTTAGAGTTTCTAAAACTTAGTCTTTTTATCCTAGTGAAGTTAGCTGGAAAAAAATTATTCTTCATTTACAAAGCTTGGCTCTATTTTAATTAAATGTGTTTCATTTGCCTAAACAGGAAAACCTATAAAACAACCTAAATCTTCATCCCTGAGAAATGCTAAAATTGTGGCACATGTTTATAATGAAATAGTGTTAAAAAGATTGAGGTAGATTTAAAGATACTGAAAAAGAGAGTAATCATGATAAGTTAAAAAAAATAGTTTCAGACTAGAATTCATTCTGATTTTCTTAAGGGAAAACAACATGTTGGTTCTTTTGAGAGGAGATTGTGGAAAGATCTCAGTCTCCATTTTTTAAAATTAATTAATTTTAGCTAGTAATTTTTAAAGGCGTGGTTCACATACACTGAAATGCACAGATTTTAAGGATACACTTCAGTTATTTGGGTGAATCCATACACTTATATAATTTATACCCCAGTCAAAGTAAAGAACTTGTACTTGAAAATTCCCTTGGGCCACTTTTCAGTCACCACTTCCTTCTTCTGTAATCACCATCCTGAATGCTTTCACCATAGCTTAGTTTCACCTATTTTTGAGTGTCCCATAAATTGAATCATATAGTATTGTGTCTGACTTCTGCAATTGAGAGTGATCCATGTTGCGTGTATCAGTGGTTCATTCCTTTTTATTGCTGAGTGTTAGTCTCTGATTGATAAGCACATTTATTTCCAGTTTTTAGCCTGGCATTTTCTTTGTGAGATGGTTTTAAGTTAATCAGTTTTGTTTTGTTTTTTAACAGGCATTTTAAGTCAATTGTGATAAATTGTATCTTTCAAGGAATCTTTCGAAGTCATTTAAATTCAGTTGAATTTATTGACGAAGCTTTTCGTCGTATTTCTTTATTTTCCTTTTAATGTCTGTGGGATATCTAGCATTGATCTCTTTCATTCTTAGTAGTGTTAATTTATTTTTCTCTTTTTTTGATTAGTGTTGCTAGGGATTATCAACCAACTTTTTATTCTAATTTTCTCTGTTTGACTGTTTTCTGTTTCATTGATTTCTGCTCTTACTATTTCCTTTCCTTTTGGTTTGGTTTTAATTTGTCTTTTTCTGACTACTTAAGGTGGATGCCCAGGTCATTGGTTTAAAATTTTTCTTGTTTTAACTTGACTCTTGTAACAGTATACTTCTATATATTTCCCCGTTCTTTGTACTGTTGTCGTATATTTCATTGTGGAGCTCATGATATATTATTACTATTTTTGATTTAAACTGTCAGTTGTCTTCTGCATAAATTAAGACATGGGGAAAAATGCATCTTTTATATTTATGTACATATTTACCATTTCTAGCTCTCTTTCTTCTTTGTTTTTTATATGGAATTATTTCCGTTAGCTGTTTTTTTTTTTTCTTTTTAAGTACAGATTTATTGGAGATGAATTCTGTCTGTTTCTATTCAGCTAAAATGTCTTTATTTCACTTTCATTTTTGAAATACATATCCACTGGATATAGAATTCTTGATTGACAGATACTTCCCCATACCAGTACTTAAATGATATTGTGCCATTGTCTTCTGGCCTTCACTGTTTTTTGATAAAAGGTTAGCCATCATTCTTATTGTTCCGCTGTATGTGATATGTCTTGTTTTCCTCTGGCCACTTTTAATATTCTTTCTCTTCAGTTTTCAGCACTTTGACTATGATGTGCCTAGGTATGATTTTTTTAATGTGTTTATCTTGGGTTTTGTTGAAATTTTTGGATCTGTGGGTTGATATTTTTAAGAAAATTTGGGAAATTTCATAATTAAGTCTACTTGTTATTGTTCTCTAGGTGACCCAGGCTCTGTTCATTTTTGTTTGTTTTTTATCCCTTTTCTCCCTTTGCTTCAGTTTGGATACCTATTATTGACCTATGTTCGAGCTCACTAACTTTTTTTTCTGTTATCGCCAATCTGCTGTCAAGCCTACTAAGTGATTTTTTTTCATTTCAGATATTTTATTCAGTTCTAGATTTTTCGTTTTGTTTTTTCATTGTTTCCATTTCTCTGCTAATATTCTTCATCTGTTGACTAATTATATCCATCTTTTCTTTTAAAATTCTGAATTTCGTAATTGTGTTTTAGTGTCCTTGTCCACTAATCCCAATGTCTGGGTCATTTTCTGGATTTGTTTCTATTGACTGTAATCTCGATTATAGGTCATATTTTCCTGCTTCTTCACATAACTAATTAATGTTTTGTTGTATGTTGATTTACAGCATTGTAGAGAGTTTAGTTTTTTTGTCTTCTTTTCAAGAATGTTGCATTTTGTTCTGACATATACTTTATTGGATCACTTTGATCTTATCAAGGCCTGGTTTTGGGATCTGTTAAGATTGGTGTAGAGCAGCGCTTGCTGTATAAGACATAGTCCTTATTCATGAGGTATGCTCTTTCCAGGTCTTACCTAAATGCCTGGGATTCTTGGCAAAGTCCAGCCCTAGTACTGTACTACTTCCAGAGTCTCTATTTAACTTTTGGCCAAACAACAGGTGTTCTCTGCTAGGCTTCAAGGAATCTTGACTTATGCATCCACAGCTTAGTATTTGGCCAAGGATCCAAACAGAACCTGCACAGATTTCTGGGTCTTCTTCCATATGCAAATGCTTCCTTCCTAGTACTTTTCTGCAAATTCCAATTGCTTCAATAGCTGAGCTAAGCACTATTTTTTCTCCACCAGTAAGAGCAGGGAGTTGCTTTTTGTTGCAGTTTGGAAAGTGCCTCCCAGAGAGCTGGAAGAATGTGAAGTTTACCTGGTGTGTTTCTCCTCCTTCGAGGATCATAGCCTTATGCTTCCAGTTGTCCAGTGACTGAAAAGAATGGCTTCATGTATTTTGTCCAGTTACATAGTTGTTTACAGCAGAGATGGCAGAATACAGTTGTTACCTGTTACTCTCATGAACAAAAACTGGCAGTCTAGCCTCCTTTTAAAAATACATTTCCATTTAACTGAATTGCCAAACTAGTAATCTTTTATAAGTTACGATTAGCATAAAATTTAGGATATTCCTCAGTTCGTGGTAGTCTTTTCTTAACCTTTCATTTAACGCCTATGTTAATGCAAACCAAGCTCGAGTCAGTCCCTCAACATCCTACACTCCCAGTCGTCACAAGAGGAGTTATGAAGATGATGAAGATATGGACCTACAGCCCAATAAACAGAAAGACCAACATGCAGGTGCCAGACAAGCAGGTAGTGTCTGCCAACACGCTTCCTGTAGACCTCTGCTCGCTCACAGTCAATTGGTTTTCAGAATAAATTGTTTCATAACACAGCTCTAGATTTAGGTGTTGGTGATGATGTGGCAACCTTGCTTTCAAGTTTATCACTATTATACACAGTTTTGAGAGTTTTTACGGTACTCTTTGGTCAGACTATGGTTTGTAACTGAGCAATTAGACATCACTTAGTGAGAATTGGCTGCTCTAAATATATGTTTTTAGAGTCTCAAGTGGTTAGCTGGACAAGGTATTTTCAATCCTCTTATTTTTTTCCCCAACTCTTAAGTAATGTGGAAGGATGGTACTTTATCCTAAAAATTATTTATGTTAGAAAACATCCTTTCTCATTTTTTTTAGAATATTGGTACTTTTATTTTGTAGAACTAAAAACATCAAGGAAAACAGAATTGTGATGTACCAGAGGCATTTGTAGTGGTTTATTTTTTTAAATATACTTAAAGTACTATTTCTGATTAAAACAAACAGACCAAAAGTTGAAATTTCCTGAGAACATGAGAGAATTAATTTCTTTCTTTCTTGCTTGCTTTCTTTTTTTGTAAAAGGAACTATTGGAACCAAAGAATTTCAGAATTGCTATATATTATTATTGATTTCAATTACAGCTTTTATAAGCAGTGAATTTCTTTGTTATGGCAGGTAGATAAGTTTGTCTTTATTTCTCCTTTCTCCAGTCACTTCCCTTTAGCACCTTTGTTCAGAAGGAAAGGAGGTAAAACAGATGGATCTAATCATTTACTATCTGCAAGAATGGGTTAAGAAGGCAAATTTAACAATCAGTGGTAAACAAAAACTTGCTAAAGAATTTCGTGGAACCATATATTCTACTTTATAAACTTATAAGACATATTTTAATGTTTTTAAAATTGGAATGTTTTACAGTGAGCACATACAAATGAGGTAGTATTCTTTTTCTCCACCCACACCCAAAGTTTATTAAAATTAATGGTGTATCATAATAATAAGTGATGTATTCAAGTCCAGGAAATATGGTAATTCTCTTTTTTATCATTTAAGTAGTTGATGCCACCTTATGTTTCTTACCCTTTTTGTTTGGGATTTTTATACCTTTGAGTACTTTAATTATGTAAAGTTCAACTTGTTGATTTCTAGTCAGTCTTTTAGGCTATACATATTTTTAACCTTTTTATTTTAAGATAAATGTAGATTCACATGCAGTTATAAGAAACTATAGAGAGATCCTATATGCCCTTCTCCTACTTTCCCCCAATGGTGACATATTACATAATTATAGTAGAATGTCAATCAAGAAATGGACATTGATATAATCTGTCAACCTTATTCAGAATTCACTTTTTTTGTGTGTGTGAAGGTGGGAGGAGTGAGGATGGGGGTTCAGTTTTTTTTTTGTTTGTTTTTTTGTTTTTTTTTTTTTTTTTTTTTTTTGGAGACAGCATCTCACTCCGTTGCCCGGGTAGAGTGCAGTGGCATCAGCGTAGCTCACTGCAACCTCCAACTCCTGGGCTCAAGCAATCCTCCTGCCTCAGCCTCCCGACTAGTTGTGACTACAGGCACAGGCCACCACACCTGGCTTTTTTTTCTACTTTTGGTAGAGATGGGGTCTTGCTCTTGCTCAGGCTGTAATCGAACTCCTGACCTCAAGTGATCCTCCCACCTTGGCCTCTCAGAGTGTTAGGATTACAGGCATGAGCCACTGCCCCCGGCCTAATATTAACTTTTGAAAGTACTTAGACATGATTTGATGGGAGGAATTTGTTGCCATTTTATAGTAGGAAAAATATTAAAATTTTCAGATCTTCATATTTATCCTTGTTCTCTTATAGGTCAGAGAACTTTGTTAGTATGTGCCATTTTCTTAAAAACTGTAACAACCTGAACTTTGTGAGCTCACAAGCATCATTTATATCAAACTTGAAAGGCAGTTATGGAATGTTCTTTTTCTCCGGGAGGCCTTAGAAATGACTAAGTGCAATGCTATCCTTTGAATTTAGGGAGTATTGGTGGACTCCAGTGGTGTGGAGAGCCAAAGCGTTTAGAAACTGAAGCTTCTACTGGGCAACAGCTGAACTCCCTGAACCTTTCTTCTCCTTTTGATCTGAATTTTCCATTGCCAGGAGAAAAGGGCCCTGCATGCCTTGTGAAGGTAATAAAAACCTTTCATAGATCTGACATGGACATGTTATATGTCTCAGAAGTTAAAATGGAAAACTCTTAGTATTTGTATTCTTTTATTGCTATAATGAATCACTACAAACTTAGTAGCCTAAAGCAATATAAATGTATTATCTTACAGCCTTTAGGTCAGAAGCCTGATAGGGGTCTCACTAGGGTAAAATCAAGGTGCCAGCAGGGCTACATTCCTTCTGGAGGATTTAGGGGAGAATCTGGGTTGGGATTTTTTTGTTTGTTTATTTTTTTTTTGTTTTGTTTACCTTCTCTGCCTTCTAGAGGTCATCTGCTTGCCCTGGTTTGTGGCCCCTTCCTCCTTATTCACAGCCAGCAACGTTGCATCTGTCTAACCATTTTTTTATAATCATATCTCATCTGACCATAGCCAGGAAAGGTTCCCCGATTTTAAGGACCTGTGTGTGATTACATTGATGATCCAGGATAATCCCCCATTCTCGAGGTCCTTAATTTAATCACACCTGCAAGTTCCTTTTGCATGTAAGGTAGCATTCACAAGTTCTGAGATTAGATTGTGGACATCTCTGGGTAGACCCTTATTCTGGCTACACAGCGTTCTTAAAGAGTCAAATATTTTAAATGTAGAAGTGGAACAACATTTTAATTTATGTCTACTTCCTTCCTATATCATTTCTAACTTCGTAATATCTTCTTCATTGTTACCATTCGTCTTTCTCTTAGCAAAACTCATTTCGCACTTGTATTTAAAATAAAATAGAAGAAGAAAACCTTCAATGGTTTTTTGATCCTGATAATTGAACACATGATAAAAGTTTCAAAAATGGTCATTGACAATTTCCATTCTTATTCTTGGTGGTTTTCATTTAAATAGCCCTTCAGTGATATGTAGCACAGGGGCTGGAATTTCCACTTATTCCCCTGCCATACTTCTGTCAGGTCTCACCAGTAAGAAGCTTTGACAGTTACTAATGTCCATCATGACAGACAATTTTGAAAGTTTTTTTTTTGTTGTGAAAAATCTTCTAGCCAGTTTAAATTTTGTGTTAATCCTTCAAATGTTGCATAGTTTATGAATAAGCCCGAAGTTAATAATCTTGGGGGGTTTTTTCCCTTCCGTTGGTATGGTTAACAAGTTTTGAGATGATGCGTGTTTGTAGTTTGAATTGACCATCAGCCTTGAGAAAAGTCTTTTCTTTGAAGTAGTGTGGTATATTGAAATCAGACATTGATCTAGGAGTTAGGAATCCTATGTTATAATTTTAAACTTATTTGGTAACTAGCAGAATGACTTTAGACAGGTACCTTACTTCTTTTGGTCTCAATTTATGAAGTAAAGGAGTTGCTTTAAGGTCCATTTCCTGATCTGAAATTCTAAGATAATATTATTAATGTTACTTCAAGACTAATAGCTTAGCCTTTTTTTGTGTTAGCCCTAACAATGTGATTTCATGTGGGTCTCTTGTTAGGTCTATGAAGATTGGGATTGTTTCAAAGTAAATGACATTCTTGAGCTATATGGCATACTATCTGTGGATCCTGTGCTAAGTATACTGAATAATGATGACAGGTGAGTCTGTTTGCTCTTTTTGGTTATTTTTTATTTTGCTATAACTCCAGACTTTCAGGAAAGTTGCAGGACAGTTATCAAGAATTCCCTTTTTCCCCATTACCCAGATTTACCAGTTATTAACACTTATGCCCCATGTGCTTTCTCATTCATTAGTGGTCTCTATGTACTTTTTTTTTTTTTTTTTTTTTTTTTTTGAGACGTAGTCTTGCTCTGTTGCCTGTGCTAGAGTGCCATGGCATCAGCCTTGCTCACTGCAACCTCAAACTCCTGGACTCAAGCAATCCTCCTGCCTCAGCCTCCCAAGTGGCTTGGACTACAGGCATGCACTACCACGCCTGGCTAATATATATATATATATATATATATATATATATTATTTTATTATTTTTTTTTCTTCTTCTTCTTCTTCTACTTTTAGTTGCCTGGCTAATTTTTTTTTTTTTTTTTTTTTCTATTTTTAGTTGCCTAGCTAATTTTTTTTCTATTTTTAGTAGAGACAGGGTTCTCACTCTTGCTCAGCTGCTCTCGAACTCCTGACCTTAAGTGATCCTCCCAGCTCGGTCTCCCTGAGTGCTAGGATTACATGATCTATGTACATGTTTTTCTGAAACACTGAAAAGTACATTGCAGACATCAAACCCTTTTATCCCTAAATACTTGAGTCAGCATTTCCTAAGAACAATGACTTTCTCATATATAATCAGAGTATAGGTATCAAAATTAGGAAATTTATCTTAAACACATGATACACTAATCCACAGTCCATACTTACTTTTGCTAATTGTCTCAATCATGTTCTTTTTTGTACTCCCCACTCCTTACTCTTGGTCCAAGATCTACAGGATCACTCATTGTATGCATCTGAAACAGTCTTTAGCCTTTCTTTGTCTTTCATGGCCTTGACACTATTTGGGGAGAGAGGGATGGGCTTAAACAACAGAGATTTATGTCTCACAGTCCTGGAGGCTGGAAAGTCCAATATCAAGGCACCAGCAGATCTGTTGTCTAGCAAGGGCCCACCCATTTCCTGGTTTGCACATGGCTGCCTTCCGATATGGTGGAGAACAGAGAACCTTGACCCTTTTTTAGAGTATAAGCTAGTTATTTGGTAGAATGTTTCTCAGTTTGTGTATCTGATGTTTCGTCATGATTAGATTCAGCTTATGCATTTTGGGCAGGAATACCCACGTTCTTACAAAAAAGAACATGAAGTGAGGTGTCCTCAGTGCATTGCAGTAGGAGGCACATGATGTCAGTTTGTCCTATTACTGGTGATGTAAATTTTGCTCACTTGGTTAAGGTGGTGTCTACCAGGTGTCTCTCCTATAAAGTTACTGTTTTTCGCTTTGTACTTAACAAGTAAGTTAGAGGAAGATACTTTCAGACTATGTAAATATCCCATTTCTCATTAAACGTTTACCAAGTTATCTTAGCATCCATTGATGATTCTTGCTTGAATCAAATATTGCTATGTTGGCAATTGTCTAACTCAATCATTCTTTCTGTGTTTATTTTCTGGCATTCTACTGTAAGAGAGATTTCTCTTCCACTTGTTTATTCAGGTAATTTATTTTCTTATATCAGTATGGACTGATTCTTGTTTTATTCAGTATTAGTATCATTATTTTGAGACTCAAATTTTCTCAGATTTGGCTAGTACAAGCCATTTTAAGCAGGCTCTGAGTCTTTTTTTGAGATGACCTTATCATTTGTTAACACGTTTATTGTCTGGCCCATTAAGCTGTTTCAGCCTTATCTTGTACTTTCCATGTGCCAGCCCCAATGTTAGCCATTTTTTTCAAAAAGTACCGGTTTCTTTAAGTGGGGAATTGTTTTAAAAATCAAGATCTGAGTGCCAGGTGTGATCATTGGTACTGCATTAGCTTTGCTTCTGTGCCCTTTTAGTGGACAGAGCTGGGATACATACACATATCCATATATGGATATACACATTTACACACACATATATACTCACATATACATATGTCTTCGTATATTTCTACATCAATGAAAAAGCACGAGTTCATACTACACCTGTGATTCCAGTTCAACACCAGAGAAGCCATTCTCATTGTCCTTTCCAGATTTGTAACTCTCTTTTCTAATAGAAGCTTGACTCTCATTATCCACAGTATATCATCTGCTCATTTCTACAGTGCACAGAAGGAAATTTTAGAATTGGTAGCCCTAGAAAACACAAACCTAGTAACTAGAGTTCAATGTTTATTTCTGTTTTGGTTTTTTTTTGTTGTTGTTTTTTTGTTTTAAGATGTGATCTGTCATACAACTGGAGTGCAGTGTTGCGATCGTAGCTCACTGCAGCCTCGAACTCCTGGGCTCAAGCAATCCTCCTGCCTCAGCTTCCTGAGTCGCTAGGACTACAGGCACATGCCTGGCTAATTTTTCTTATTTTTTGTAGAGATGAGGTCTCACTATGTTGCCCAGGCTGGCCTCAGAACTCCTGGCCTCGAGTGATCCTCCTGCCTTGGCCTCCCAAAGTGCTGGGATTGATGATTCTTGTTTGAATCAGTTATTGCCATATTGGCACTTGTCTAACTCAGTCATTCCTTCTGCATTTATTTTCTGGCATTCCTTTTACATTTATTTCCAGGGCAGCCACTGTGCCTGGCCTCATTTTTATTTTGGTAGGAGGCTATATAGTCAGAGTACTATGTTCCAAGGTTACTTGGTTAACTTTCCACCCCCTTCAGCGTGATTCCATTATATGTTTTATAGAGGTTCATTTGGGTCTGATTGTGTTTCACTTCAGAGTTTTTTCTCCACCCCTATTGTTTTGATTTTTTTTTTTAAGTGTAGGAAATGTTAGCATTGTTGCCAAATCAAAACTATACAGAAAGCTGTCAGGAGTACTATTCCCTGCTATCCCCATTCCTGCTTGCCTATTCCCACCCAGCCTCCTTAGGGAACCTTTATTCTCGGTTTCTGATTTATCCTTCATGTATTTCTGTTTTACAAAAATAGGTGGATCTGTGTATATTCTGTTCCCACCATTTTCTTCTATAAAAGGTGGCATAGGATATGTGCTCTTTTATACTTTAATAAGAATAGAAAGGGGGGAGGTAGTGAGGTTCAATTTCCCTTTTTTTTTTTTTTTTTTTTGAGACAGAGTTTCATTCTGTCACCCTGGGTAGAATGTGGTGGTGTCATCATAGCTCACTGCAACCTCAAACTCCTGGGCTGAAGGGATCCTCCTGCGTCAGCCTCCCGAGTAGCTGGGACTACAGGTGCATGCCACGATTTTTCTATTTTTAGTAGAGACGGGTCTCACTCTTGCTTAAGCTGGGTTCAAGCAATCCTCCTACCTCGGCCTCCCAGAGTGCTGGGATTACGGCATGAGCCACCGTGTCCCACCTATACTTTTGTGTTTTGTTTTTTTTTTACTGAACACAGTATATCTGGGAAATCTAGATCTTTCTTATGCTCTTTTGTTCTGAGGTTGCCAAGAGAAAGGACTGATGTTCCTGCTCTACAATAGACTTCCCTTGTTGAATACTGGATATTTGTCTTGATTTCTGCATAGGAAGAACTTTACATTTTTCATACTAAAAAGAAATGTTGCAAAATAAAAATTTTAAACAACTTTAATAAACTTGAATAACAATCTCTTAATTATAGTATATAAAATTGCTGATATTGGCAATTTCTGGTTATGATGACTTTCCTGCTTTAGTTACTTCATTATTGAGGCAGTTTATTTAGAGGTTAACAGCACAGACAGGCAGATGGCCTTGGGTTGGAATCCTTATTTGCCCACTTACTAGCTGTGTGACCTTCAGCTTGGTTTCCTCGTTATAAATAAGGGTAGTTGTGAGGTTTTAATGAATTTATGTGTGTAAAGCGTTGACCGTTGCCCATCATGTGTTATGTACTGTGTAAAAGGTTGTCATTCTTGTAGTAGAAGGAAATAGTCGTATGAATTTATTACTCTAGAGTCTGTAGAATCTATAAAAGTCTGAAGATATAAAAACATTTTAGTCATTTGTTTCAGTCATCTCACAATAAATCTATCATCTGCTAATTTATTTAGCAAATCTGAAAAATTTCGCCTTTATCTTCATAGCTTGTCCACTCACTATTCAAGGAAAGTATCATGCAAGAATAAAATTTAGGAAACATAATGAGCAAGATAGAGATGAATAGATTCTCCACACAATGAATAATAGATACCAGATTGCATTTGAGAAAAAGACCCCAGGTTTTTTGTTTTTTTGCTTTGTTTTGTTTTGTTTTTCCAGAATATTATGGGGGTACAAATATTTTGGTTACATATAATGCCTTTGCCTCATCCGAGCCAGGGCTACAAGCGTGCCCTTCCCCCATACAGTGCGCTTCGCATCGGTTAGTTGTAAGTTTACCATCCCCCACCAGCCTCCTCCCACCTGACCAGCACCCAATGAATATTACTACCATGTGAGCACCTTAGTGTTGATCAGTTAGTACCAATTTGATGGGGAGTACATCTCGTGCTTCTTTTTCCATTCTTATGATACCTCACTTCGAAGGATGGGCTCAAGCTCTATCCAGGATAATACAAGAGGTGCTAGGTCAACATTTTTTTTGGTGTGGCTGAGTAGAACTCCATGGTATACACATACTACATTTTATTAATTCACTGATGTACTAATGAGCACTTGGGTTGTTTCCACATCTTTGCTATTGTGAATTGTGCTGCCATAAACCTTTGAGTGCAGATGTCTTTATTATAGAACGTCTTTGTTTCCTTTGAAGACCCCAGTTTTTGAGATGTGCTGTGAAGTGTTTGATATCTCAGCTGATAGTTAAAGAAAGAGTATCTGTATTTTGAAATAATGTTAAAATGAGTAACATCCTGGATCCCATTTATTGCAGTGATAGCATACTGAATAAGAAATATTATTGTTCTTAAAGAATGGAATAAATACATTATATCATAATATGACCTAACTAGCTCGAAATCTGTGTGATATAACATTTTACAGTGAGAAGCCACTTTCTGTTCTTACAGGACATGTATAGGTAGAAATATTCTTGGCTTGAATTCTAATTTTGTCTTCAGAGATGCATATTATTTTTATATCTGTACAGTTGATATATCTCCAAATTGAAGCCTCATTGTCTCTCCACAGGGATGCCTCTGCACTGCTGGATCCAATGGAGTGCACAGACACAGCAGAAGAGCAGAGAGTACACAGTCCTCCTGCTTCATTAGTGCCAAGAATTCATGTGATTTTAGCCCAGAAGTTGCAACACATCAACCCATTATTGCCTGCTTGCCTTAACAAAGAGGAGAGCAAAACCTGTAAGTGTAAGTGTTAAAGCCTAGTGAACTAGTGACTGTTGGCCTCAGCGTGTGTCTGGAGCTGCCTGTAACATATGCTTATAGTGGAATCGAAAGTCAGGTCCTCATTTGTCAGAATAAGTTTTTCCAGTAATCTCTGTTTCTTTCCCCCATTTTCCTCTTAATTGTCTTCATTGAAATTAGGCCACTTGATGTGTGTTCAGATCGATTCGGGGGAAAGAAAAAAGAAAAGAAATTAGGCTGGAAAAAGAGCATACAAAGCTGTCTTACTTTTAAGATTGGCATCACTTACTGATCAATATTTCAAGTCTATACTAGTCATATACTGAATTGTACTTTGTTCACATAGTTATTTTTTACCACAAGACACTTGCAAGGAACTGGTGTTTGTATTCTGAATCTGTTCTCCCTTCCTCCTCCAGTTGTTTCAGGTTTCATGTCCGAGTTATCTCCAGTCAGGGCAGAAATGCTTGGGTTCCTCACTCATGCCCTTTTGGGGGATAGTTTGGCTGCTGAATACCTTATATTGCATCTCATCTCTACAGTGTAAGTATATATTCCTGGTGGGAATTCAGGGAGTTTGATGTGTGTAGAAAGTGGAAAACAGCAGGAAAATTTATGATGTAATTTTTATGTTTTAGTTTATTAGGCCTCATCAAGTGGTTTTTATTTGTTCAGTGCAACAAGTATTAGACCAATTCGTAAACAAATTCCTTTTTTCACCTTTTCTCACAGTTTCACATTTAGCATTTTGATTATGTCCCCTTAAATATTAGAGCCAAAATAAGATAAAGAACTTAGCTGATGAATAAAATGAACTATTTTATTCTTTTTGCATTCTGAATTCTCTGTTTATACATCCCAAGGCTCTGCTTCTAAAAAACAGTCAACAAGGGTACATCGCGTGCACATTTAACATTTCTTTGTTTTCTGATTTGAAAACTAATGTACTGCTTTGACAAGTTTCAAGAACATATAAAAGAAAATAGAAATCATCTGTAATCTCACTGCTTAAAGATAATCCTGGTTAACATTTTGGTACATGTTCATCTTTGTTTTCTTTCTGTGTACGGATCTGCACAGAGCTCAGTTATACTCTAAGCACAGAGCTATATCTTGTTTTTAGCATTTAATATATATTAAACATTTTCCCACCATAACACTTTGTGAACTTTGTATTTCATTGTATAGTTGTACCATGCTATAACCATTTCCCTAGATGTTAGGTTTTCCTAGTTTTTCTCTATTATAAATAACACAGCACTAACATCTTCAGATGGGATGTTATCTTTCCTCAGATGGGATCCGAGGCAGTAGTGCATAATGGTTGAGAGTACAGATTCTGCAACCAAACTACTTGGGTTCAAATCCTGTCACTCCCTGGGTAGCAGAACATGTTACATAAAATCTCTGTGCCTCAGATTTCACATCTGTAAAATGAAGATAATAGTACCTACCTCAAAATCTTTGGGGATTAAATGAGAAAACATTTAAGACTTCAGAACAGTCCGTGGCATGATCAGCACTTATAAGTATTGGCTATGATTTGTATTGCTGTTATTCTGATAAATAACTGGTCAGAATGTTCTTTATTTTTAATGATAATATTAAGCTAATTTTATTTGCTTTTCAGTGGAAATCAGGAAATAACTTCAGTATCTTATTGATTTCTTTCTTTTCCCCCCCAGATACTCAAGAAGAGATGTTCTTCCACTAGGAAAATTTACAGTTAACTTGAGTGGTTGCCCACGGAATAGTACTTTCACAGAACACTTATATCGAATTATTCAACACCTTGTGCCAGCTGTAAGATCAATATAAATATGTATTATAAACCTAAGCACACTTAACACATCTAGCTAATTGCCTTTTATTCAACCTAAATATTTAACTTTGAATTTTAGTAGATCTCATTTAAGGGGAAACAAAGCCTGCCAACATTATGTAATTTAAAATCTCCTCTCCCCGAAACATTTCACTTTTTAATTGCCTTAACACAAATTTCTGTTAAGTCTAACAATTAACACAATTATAATAATTGCTTTAAAATTATACTCTGTTGATGCCAATTTTTTTGTGCAATTTGGTATCCTTTGTGTTAAAATCTTAAATCTAAATAAACTCTAAATTATAGGGGCATAATTCTTTTAGCTGAGGTTATAAAGATCTTTATCTCCATTGCCTCAATTTTGATTCCTGTTTGGAAAGTTGAGCTAACTTTATTTGCCAGGCCATCTGGAATACAGTATTTGTGTGGTGGTAAGATCTTGGGAAAGGGGGAATTGCTTCTGATTAGTTGTGTGGCTAAAAATACTGATCACCTCTTGGGAAATTTAAGAGGTTGCACTAGATCATTCACTGAGTGAAATTTTGTGTGTCTCTGAGTGCTAGCTCTCTTCCAGGCCCTCAAGAAGCAGCAGTAGACAAGAGTAGACCAGCAGTTCTTACTCTCCTTAGATTTACTTTACATTCTGAGAAAAGTATTGAGGATTCAAAGAGTTATTTTTAATGTGGGTTATATTTATCATTAATTTACCACATTGGAAATTAAAAATGAAATATTAAAAAGAATAAATTGATTACATATAAACAAACATTTTTACAAAAGCAACTTTTCCAAAACCAAAAGAAATTAGTGATAAAAGTGACATTGTTGAACATTTCTGCAAATGTCTTTTATGTCTAGATTCATAAGAGTCGATTGGATTCTCATATTTGCTTCTGTATTCAGTCTGTTGTAATATGGTGTTTTGATTGAAGTATATGAAGGAAAGCTGGCCTTACACAGATGGAAAAATAGTTGGTAAAGGAAAGACTGTTTTAATAACTTTTTCATACAACTGTGGATATTCCTTTTTGATATTAGACCAAAGATGTCCACATGGCATTTTCTTAAATATAATTGAAGTGTGGAATCTAAAATCTTTTCTTTTTTTTTTTTTTGGCAGAGGATAGGGTCTCACTCTCTCACCCAGGCTGGAGTGCAGTGGTACAATCATAGCTCACTACAGCCTCAAACTCCTGGGCTCAAGTAGTCCTCCTGCTTCAGCCTCCTGAGTAGCTGGGACTATAGGCATATGCCTTGCTAATTTTTAAAATTTTTATAGAGATGGGATCTCGATGTGTTGCCCAGGCTGGTCTCAAACTCCTGGCCTCAAGTGATCCTCCCTCCTCCATCTCCCAGAGTTCTGGGATTACAGGCATGAGCCACCATGCCCAGTCTGAAACTTTTCATACTCTGCTATAGTAAAATTCATTGATCTATATCGCACATTGAAAGGATCTTTTATCCATGCATGATTTTGACCTGATTAACCCCATAAAAGGGTTTCAGCAAGTCCCTGAGGCTTCTTTAGACCACATTTTGAGAATTACTGAAATTGTCAGATCCTGTACACTTACAGAGTTTAAATTTTTGTGGTGGAAGACCAACAAATAATATGTATAGTATGTCATTTAAGTGCCCTGAAGAACAATAAAGCCCCAGGAAGGCGGGGAGAGGAGTGCTGACAGTGGGCCCGGGGGCAGCTGCCAGTGTGTACGGTGGAGACAGGGAAGGCCTTGCCGACAGGGTAGTATTCAGGAGAGACTTCATGGAAGTACAGAAGCAAGCCAGCCTCATGGCTGCTGGGAAGTGTCCATCCTATGCAGAGAGAACAAGTGCAGAGGCACCGAGGCAGCAGTGTGCTTGGCGTGTTTGAGAAGTGCCCCAGAGAGGCCAGCGTAGCAGCTGTAGGATAAGCACTGGTGAGAATGGAGAAGGTGAGGTTGGAGCGGCAGCCTGGGGCCACTCACTCTATGAGGCCAAGATTTAAGTAGCACACACATTATCAGGATATGAATTATATTTTTAAGTGTGAAATGGTTTTCTGAGGAAGGTACTAAAGGTTATAACATGATAAGGTATTTCCTTTTGATTCTTTATCACTTTGCAGTGGGTTTGTTTACTTTTTAACTTTTACTATATCTCATTCCCTTACGTTACTCCTGTGTTTATGTCTGGCTAGCACTGTGAACTTTTTCAAAACACTTGCCTCTAATATTTTATTTAGTTTTCACAACAGGTTAAGCATGAGTGACCTGCCTGTGCTTATATGGCAGAGCTGAGGCTGGACCCCACCCACAGGCCCTGCTTCTTTAGGGGCTGTTCATTTGTATCTGTGATGTGGTCTCTTCCCTGGCCCCCTCAACCTCCATGTCCACCCCCACCACACGTCCTTTCTCAGCTAGAGTGGTAGGAGAGGGGGCTGGTACATGAAGCAGTGAAGAGAGTGTTGAGAGTGGCGGGCTCAGGGTGCTGGAGGAGGAGGTGTCACTGGGTTGGGTAGATAGTGTGTTGGTCTGGATGAGAAGGCGGCACACAGCCTGGGTGGCGTAAGTCATGAGAACTGCAGCACCTCACCACAGCTTGGTGTGCTGTGCTCCTTGGTTTTTTACTGAAAAGTTTGTTCAAAAAAAGTCTGTAGTAGTTTCTGATGAATGAATATAACTCAAAGAGCTTAGAGGAAAATTAAATTCCCTCCCTATCTTGATGAATAAAATAAACTTTTTTTTTTTTTTGCTAGTTTGTATTACATAAAAGAAGTTAAGCTTCTGGATATCCAATATTGGTATGTCAGTTGTCTACCATCTGCATCATTGGTGATAAAAATTATTCTTCAAGAATATTGAACAAGAATTTGAGAATAAAGCAGCTCATGGGATAAATGAAATTCTAATGTATGATATAGATATTATTTTTGCTTCCAAGAATTCAAGAAACCATATCACTATATCACTGTTCCCTTAGAAACTTATTTTTTCCATATAAAACACAGTGCTTAACTATAAATGTATATTTTCTTAAAACAGGGAAACTTACTTATTAAAAAATGTTTCTTTGCAGTCTTTTCGTCTACAAATGACTATAGAGAACATGAACCATTTGAAATTCATTCCCCACAAAGACTACACAGCCAATCGGTTGGTCAGTGGACTTCTCCAGCTGCCGAACAATACTTCACTTGTAATTGATGAAACTCTTCTGGAGCAAGGGCAGCTGGACACCCCAGGTAGATACATAGATGTTTCCCTTCCATTTCTAAATTCTCTCCTGCTGAAGCCAGCTCTAGTAATGACTTTTTAGAAGAATGTCTGTGGACAAAGACAAATTCACATTTAACAAATATTTAAGATAAAGGCTTGACATGAATTCGATTAAGCATATATTAAAAACTAAATTATGCACCACAACTATGTTTTGTCATAGTATTTTGGAAATAGTACCGTAGAACAAATAACTTTTTAAAGACTGAAATGGGAAGTTTTGTCTTTAGTCATGTTACCCCCCAAAGAGAAGTGTAGAAAAGATATATATATATAATAAAATGTTTTTTATTTCCCATTATGAAGTTTTAAACATTTTTCAGAAAATCACTGAAAAAAATATTTAATAAATCAGATGATTTGAAATAACCTGAATTATGGTACATGTTATAAAATTACAAGCAGCAGACTGCTTTGTCAAATGAAGAGAATTAAGAAGACACTGCTGGTTATAAAGAGGTAAAGGTAGAAAAAATAATGGGCACATTTGAGGCAAAGGTATAAAAGCAGTAAAGTTCACTTTTATCTATGTATAAAAATAGCTTTAGTCCTACCATATTATTTTAGCCCTGTGAACACACCTAGAAAGTGATCATACTTAGTGAGAACCTATTTTATGTCTGGTTGCATACCAGGTGCTAGGTATTAGATTTTGGGAAATGTTAGCCTCAGAAAGTTCTAGCTTAACTAGTGCTGTCTGTGAAGACTATTACCTAGTGAACATTTAGCTTAGTGGTTTAGCTTAATAACCGCATTTCCTTCATTAAACCAGTAGAAACCTCATGTCTTATAATCAATGTCAGCAAAACTAATTTGTTTAGGTGATTAAAGTCAAATGACTGAAAATTTTCTTTTGTAGGTGTTCACAATGTGACTGCCCTGAGCAACCTGATAACTTGGCAAAAGGTGGATTATGATTTCAGTTACCACCAGATGGAATTCCCCTGCAATATTAATGTTTTTATTACTTCGGAGGGAAGGTCACTCCTCCCGGTATGATGAGTCATTTTTAAATGGAGGGAGGTTGATATTGGAAAGATATCTACATTTATGTTGTTTCTTGGTGCTCCTTATTATTGATAAGTTACAATTGTTTAAAAAAAATTGTGACTTGACTGCTGATTATTAAGGGAGTTGATTATTTTGTACTGCCATGGGATGAAAACTCAGCAAATCACTAGATGAGCAAAGCTGTTGGCAGCAGAAACTCCCACACGTAAGCATAGAAAGTAGTTGTCTATAAATTGTCTGATTAACTTCTAGACGTATATTCTTATTGCCTTTGACCTGTTGTTTTCTGCCAATCTTATGTGACAGATATTTTAGTTCCTTTTAATATGTCCCTAATCACTTGGTAATTATTTTTATGCTTTATGGAGAAGATAAAGAGATCTTTTAATTCTGAGGATGATGAGAAATACTCCCACTTGTTTAAAAGGTGTATAGTTTCTCTGTATAATAGTGTTCACCTATGATTGATGAGAAACAGTCTTTGACTAAGAATGAAATGGCTCATTGGTAAATTTTCTGTGGGAAAGTGTGATAAACATTTTTAATTTGCTGCTCTTTGGAGGTTGGCTACTTTTTTGGTATGCTTACTGATACTGCTGAGGAAACATAAGTAATCAAGAAAATGCTAACTTTTGTAATTGTTGCTAAGATGTAGTTATAAAGAGCATGTAAATTACTGTTACAAATTGATTCTTCCCTCGTCCTAAGTAATCAGTGCTATATTTTCTAATTCCTCTAGGGGCTGATAGAGATGATGCATCTCCTTAAAAATGTAGATTAATTTAGGAACTTGAAAAATACTGTGTACTGTTTTCTCTTTTCAGGCAGACTGCCAGATTCACTTACAACCCCAGCTAATTCCACCAAACATGGAGGAGTACATGAACAGCCTTCTCTCAGCGGTGCTGCCTTCTGTGCTGAACAAATTCCGCATTTATCTAACCCTTTTGAGATTCCTGGATTATAGCATATCTGATGAAATAACCAAGGTATGTTTGGGTTAAAATAAAAGATTTCCCTGTGTTGAATTTAGTGTTTAACTAATATACATTTGCTATAATTGCTGATAATTTTGCTGTTTGTTTTCTATATGTCGTATCTTTTTTGTTTCTCTGTTACTTCATTGTCTTTTTTTGTTTGAAGTAGATATTTTCTATTGTCCCTTTTAATTTGCTTGAAGTTTCCCTTACAACATTTTTAAAGTTACTTTCTTAGTGGTTGCCCTGAGGGCTAAAATTAATGTGTTAACTATAACAATCTGTTACAGACTAAGGCCAGTTTAATTACAATATACAAAAACCTTGCTCTTTTATAAGTCCATTTCTTCTTCTTTGTTCGGTTTTTGTCATACAGGTTACACCTTTATACATTGTATGCCCATCAACACATTTATAATTACTGCTTTTACAATTGCCTTTAAATCAGAAAAAAAGAATTGTAAACAAAAAATACATTTATACTCTTTTTTTTGTATTTATCTATGTACTTACCTTTACCAGCATTCTTTATGTGGGTTCCGGTTAAAGTTTTTGTTTATCTGGAATTCCTTAATTTCTCCTTAAAGCCTGGGATGTAGAATTTGTGGTTTATAGTCTTCTTATCACTTTGAATATGTGCTCTGACTCCTTTCTGGCTTCTGGTTTCTAATGAGAAATCAGCCAATTTCTGATGAGAGGATTTTTTATATACAGAGTCATTTTTCTCTTGATGCTTTCAAGATTCTGTCTTTGACTTTTGACAGTTTTGACTGATGTGTTTAGGTATGTATCTCTTTGAATTTATTCTGTATGGAGTTTGTTGAGCTTGGAGGTATTAGATTAATGTACATTTGGGGGAAGTTTTCAACAAATTTGGGAAGGTTTTGGCCATTGTTTATTTAAATTCTTTCTGCCCATTTCTCTCCTCTCCCTCTGGCATTCCCATGATATGTATGTTGGTGCATTTGATGTATCCTGCAGGATGTCTGTTCATTTTTTCTCATTCTTTTTTCTTACTGTTTCATAAACCAGATAATGTCAGTCAACCTGTCTTCAAGTTTACTGATTCTTTCTTCCTGCTCAAACTGCTAAATATCTCTAGTGAATTTTTTTTTTTATCAGTTACTGTATTTCTCAACTCCAGAATTTTTTTTTTTTGAGACACAGTTTCGCTCTGTTACTAGAGTGCAGTGGCGTCAGCCTAGCTCACAGCAACCTCAAACTCCTGAGCTCAGGTGATCCTCCTGCCTCAACTTCCCAAGTAGCTGGGACACGTCACCGCACCTGCCTAATTTTTTCTATTTTTAGTAGAGATGGGGTCTTGCTCTTGCTTAGACTGGTCTCCAAACTCCTAAGCTCAAGCGATCCTCCCACCTCGGCCTCCCAGAGTGCTAGGATTACAGGAGTGAGCCACCACGGCCAGCCTCAACTCCAGAATTTCTATTTGCTTCTTTTAAAAAATTATTTATGTATTTTTATTAATATTCTCTATTTGGTGTGACATCATTCTCATATTTTCCTTCAGTTCTTTATATGTAGCTCCCTTTAGCTCTTT
This sequence comes from Eulemur rufifrons, assembly GCF_041146395.1. Classification (NCBI taxonomy): domain Eukaryota; kingdom Metazoa; phylum Chordata; class Mammalia; order Primates; family Lemuridae; genus Eulemur; species Eulemur rufifrons. The sequence continues at coordinate 61,865,451 of NC_091010.1, read as the reverse complement.
GAATGTATTTAAAAGAGCCAGTTTAAAGTCTTTGTCCAGGAACCCTGATGGTCGGGTTTCCTCAGGGAAAGTTTTTTTGATTCCTTTTTTCCCAAATTTTGGGCCATACCTTCTTGTTTCTTTCCATGTCTCATTTTTTTGTTCAAAATCAGACATTTTAAGTATAATAATATCACGACTGTGCTCTAGAAATCAGATTCTGGACATTAAACCTCCCTAGAGTTTGTTGTTGGTTGGTGGTTTAGTGACTCTTTGGCACTAATTCTATAAAGTCTGCTTCATTGCATGTCCATTAATTATTGGACAAAAATTTCCTTAAATGCCTGGAAGTAGTAAGTCTCCCCGTGTAAGGGTGAGGAGCTCCGCATACATGTTGGTGCATGCCTTCAACAGTTAGCCGTACAGTTTACAACCTGGCCTTATCCTTCATTTCCTGCTTACACAGAGCCATGAGGTTATCCAGAGGGTGTGAGCTTAAAGTCTCTCAGCATGCGTGTGGCCTTCTAAATTCCTAGAAGGCCTGGGAGGTTTTCAAAGCCCTCTGTGGACATCTCATTCCCCAGCTTCTCTATTTAAGGGTTTTGGTTAGCCTGTCATTTGCCACAACTATTACCCCCTGTCTGAGGCAGCCAAGAGGATCAATAATTTCTTCTGATTGTTTTTGATAAATACCCTGGGGAAAGAGGCTGTTCCTCCTGTGTAGGCTTCAAGTCAGGTTAAAGAAAGACAACCTTACAAGTGGGTTCTTCCAGGGGACCACTCTGGGAGTGGCACTTTGAAGGAGCTCCAGGCCTGTTCTGCCCTCTCTGGTGGTTGCCAGGCTGTTGGTTTTCAAGGCTGTTGACCCAGTGGGACAGGGGCTGGAACATGGGAATAGGGCAAGGTAAAATGCCACAAAGGTCAACATTCTTACCAAGAGTCACCTGGTTTTCTTGCACAAATGCTGTCTGGATTGCTGGAAGTGTGTGGTTTATTTCCAGACTTTTGAAGAAGTTAGTTTTGATCAGTGTTCTTGTTGCTTTAATGGTGGAGACAAATTTTAGAGGTCCTTGCTCTGCCATTTCACTAGTATCACTCTTCCCTTTGTTGAAAAGCATCATGTTTGCTGTGCTAGTTGCTGATGTATATGTGTGACCTTCTCAAATTAATCTGAGTTTCATTATTTTGTTTAAAATATTTTCATCAATAGCATTATTTCATCAGTATAAAGTTTTGGTTCTCAGTGTTTTCACCCATATTGTCTCCTTTTGTCTAAGGCAAGGCTGACATCCTCATTTTTAAAGCAGTCAAGAGACCATGTTACTTTCCTTAACCTTACAACACCACAAATGTCATTTCTTAAAACTGTTCATTAAGGGGTAGTTTTAAAATCCATTTACTCTTTTGATAAAGGCAGTTGAGGATGACTTTGTGGAAATGCGTAAGAATGACCCTCAGAGCATCACCGCTGACGATCTCCACCAGCTGCTTGTGGTGGCTCGGTAAGTGGCGCACGTCCGTAATTGCTCTTTCAGTAAGCTGTGTGCAAGTCTCCTGATTATTCAGCATTAACTGAGGCAGACTTCTAAAAACGGAAACGAACTTTTCCTTTTAGTAACACCGCATGAAAGGGCTCATTGAGGGAGAACTGTGTTTGGCTGGTGATCTGGTCAGTGAAACAGGCGTGCTGCTTGTTCTCTGCGTTTCAAAGAGCGAACCACCCGGATGCCTTTGTAGAACCATAGCTTGCTGTTGACTTGTGTGTAGCTACCAGACGCTCTTGTCTCCTAACATGGACTGTTACATTTAAAAAGTATTCCTAGGTCTTAGAAAAAATTAAAAACTTACTATGCTGGCTCTAGACTTAAATTTGTTTCTGTATTTCACACCAGGTGTCTGTCTCTCAGTGCTGGTCAGACGACACTGTCAAGGGAACGATGGCTAAGGGCAAAGCAGCTGGAGTCTCTAAGAAGAACCAGGCTTCAGCAGCAAAAGTGTGTGAATGGAAATGAACTTTAAAGATGGGAGGCCTATGAAGAATAATGGGCAAATTGTAGTTGCATTATTGTAAAATTCAAGTATCATTTATACCACATTGTTTTATAGATGATTTGTATCACAAACCAATGACTTTTCCTGAAATTAAGCCTGGTAACATCTGAAGTTTATATGATACTCAGTAAGGGCTTTTACCTTACTGGTTTTATGGAGCTTTTCAAATTTGTTTTATAATTATATAAATTAGTAATGATGTAAAAATATTTGATATTAAAAGTTTAATATTGACTAATATTACTGATTATACCATTTCCTTAGCTTCAGGTAAGTCATAGGCCAGACTCTGTTGAATTGCTGATGTTAATTTCATACGAGAGTTGTGCACTTCATATTTCTGTCTTTCTAGTTAACGACAGGGCTGGGTGTGCTCAGTGGTCCAAAGTTATGGGACTCGGCTGTGATTGCCCTTGATTCACAAGACGATGTGAAATTCTGTCTTGTCGTTTCCCAGGCACTTGGCCACAGAAACTTCTCCCCACTTAACAGTTATCAACAGCCTGCAAAACTAGTCTTCTGCATGGCAGTGGTTCCTAAACTTTTGGAATTCATGGGTCAGCAGTAATATTCCCAAAAAGTTTGGGGACTATAGAGTTACCAATTTATTTTACCAAGTAATCTAAAAGAAATAACTGCATTATCACTTTTTTTCATAAAAGGACAATCTCGGAACACGAGATAAACCCCACATTGTCCTTATTCTTCTCATTACATCCCAATGCATTTGGGAACCACACTTAAGGGAATGCTGCCCCACAAAGTTTTGCCCAAGTATGAAAACAAAATAGTACCTCTTTAGAAAGAATGGTTTCTAATTATCTTCCTAATATCTCATTTACTTTGGTTGACTGTATTAGATTTTTAGCTTTTTATATGAGTTTATCAGTTCTAAATGTGTTAAATCAACTAATATCTGCTACTTCAGTAATGGCCTGATAGAACTGCAGGTAGGTTTTCCCGAGACCAATTAGTTTTAATATCCAACTTTTAAAGGAACAAAAATATCAGAGCAAATTACTATATGTAGTATAATTGGGGCAACAAGGATCTTCAGAAAGGTTAGAATGTTACTTTAAGCTATGAATGGTAGGTATAAAGATTAATTTCTTCTAGTAAGTAACTTACCTAGTTGGAAACAGATCAATTAAATGATCCCTTAAAGTTTTTCCAGTAAGGCCTAAATTGACATTGTTAACCAAGGAAACAGGGTCAGCCTTGAAAAATCAAGGAATTCATGCCTAATGAACTGAAGTAAAAATTACTAGTTCAATATCAACTTTTCCTAAATTTAAATCTATTTTTATAAACTAATGTAAATAATGTTTATATTAGAATTCTAACTGGTTTTCATTTTTATAACTGGTAGACTAGACCTTCCTTAAACTTTTAGAAATAAAATGAAAGCTTAACTGGATTTGTGAGAATGAAATACATTTTCTTTAATTGTCCTAGAACAAAGTAGATTAGTTACCGTGTGTTTATTGTGCCAATGTAAATTGTAATTCACCAAAGAGAAATACGTAATTTGCTTGGTCTTGGACAAACGTTCCCTTGAAAGAACCCTCTTTCCAATAAATAAAACTTCCCAAATTACCAGTACCTTGGGCTCTTGTTCATAAACTGTAAGATTCAGCATCCCATGTAATCTTAGATCATGGCCTCTTGGTGGAAAAACATGACCGAGCTACATGGAAGTGTGGAAGGAGATGCCCTCCTACTCAAGGCCCTCCCAGGCAGCACAGTGGAACTCTCCGCTGCAGAGCTCTTTTCTCCCTTGCCTATGGGTGTGAACAATCAAGTTTGTTGCTGTGATTTAAGGCAAGATGTTAGTCCTATGTGAATGACCAGGGAACTGAACAAACGTGTATATAACCCTGGTTGGAACTAAACACTGCCTTAAGGTAATTTTAGTTTTGAAAAATCTCTTTGGAACTGATTTTGGTGGCGCTTAAACATGGATATTTTATCACTTAACATTGGCTTTTACTTTCTTTGTTGGGAATACTCAATATTTTCAAGACCCAGAAGAAAAGTCGGCAGCAACAGAGTAAAAGCATTCAGTTTAGAGTGTTTGGGTTTTAAAATAGTTTGTGATCCATGTCATCATTTTTGAGATCATGAGAATACTTCAAAGGAGTAAGTAAAATATTTGGGACAGCTCAGACCAAGTGTTGAGTTATGACAAATTCACCATTTATGAATTCTTTGATTTAAAATCAAATCCACATCTTTATTATGCAAGGGATTCTAACACACACTGTCACTTTAAATTACAATGGTACTTTAATAGTCACAAGATTTGACATTTCAAAAAAAAATACCACTAATAAATAACAAAAGTGGAATGCTTATCAAAGTTACAACAGACATAAATGTTCAGCTGAGAATCACTTCAATATAGAAAGGCTCTAAAGACACCAGACAAACCGATACTTGTTGAAATACTCCAACTTTCCTATGTGGGTTACAGAGGTGGCCCTTGTTCTGCGTGGGCAGGGTTATAGTCATAACACCGGTTTTAGCACAATTGTGCTGCAGACCAAATTTTCAGTAGTTGTAGAGTCTGTAGACAGTATGTTGAGGAATGCCCCATTGGAAAAAGTTAAAACTTTTAAGACTTCTAGAATTTCCAGTAGCCAATATATGTACATTCTTATATTTCTAAAACCAGAGCAAAATGGAATTTAGTAGATGCTAGTATTCACGTTTGACCTATCAGATTTATGACAAGTCTTAATGCTCCTAGATTTTTGGACATATAGGCAGCAGAATATTTTAAATTTGTAAAAGGCAGAATGGGGGGAAATTAGGATCAAATGAAAATACATTTCTTGACTTTAGTGTCATCCCTCAATCAACTCACAGGGAATGGCTAAGCCATCAAAACTAAAATAGCTTTTTATATTCAAATGCTTCTCTGTACTAGTTAACACTTTAAAGTCACGAAAAACTTAAGTGTACAATTTACCCTGTAGAGGTAAGACACAGGAATGAACTAATAAACAACAAATTATGAAAAACACAATTCCCTTAAGTCTGTCCATGTCCATCCTTTATGTGTCTACTTCATATACTCCACTCACCCCAGTCCAACAAAGGTTCAGGTTATATCCCAAAGCGACCTGTTCCTGAATTACTTTCAAGTGAGCAAAGTGCTCTGTAGTGTAGAAGCTACTCAGGTCTACCCATTCGACGGTGATGCATTCCTGTAGTCCTTGCTCTCAAATGTGGAAATCTGCTCAGGTTCAAACACCTTTTAAAACCCTTCCCCAAAAAACAAATTTGGGACCCCTAGATTCAGACAGTACAAGTTTAAATACCCTAATATGTGAAAACTTTTTTGAATTTTTAAATAAAAACCATGGAAGGATTCTTTGTGGCTAAAAACTAAATCTGAATTATACGTGTCTGGCATTGTGTAAACATATTTTTAAGTTCATTTTGCTGGACTTCATTAACCACTTCAGGTTCTGCAGGACTCTTTTGAACTTTTGCCACTGCAAAGTTTATCCCATGGGTTAATCCAGCTTGGGTAATATTAGCAACCTGGACCATGGAACTTCGAATCTTTGCAAAAGGAGAGACTGCTCTGCTACTGCTCTCTGAAGGAGGAGTTATATGAAGCCCTGTCTCAAGTTCAAGCATACTGGAACCGGAGCTGGGGGTCTTTTGAGATACGACTGAATGTACTGGTTCAACTGACAAAAACTGTGGACCTGTTGCAGAAAAAGACACATCTAATTGAGATGGTCGGGAAGGTGTCTGTTCCGTTGATTCAAATTGTGTTTCTTCATTGGAAACTTGATTGGTCATTTGATTTCCTTCCTCACTAGCCTGCTGAGACACAGATCTGGACTCTGACAGCTGGGTCATTTTGTTTTGTGCATCTTGCACAAATCTGTGGCAGTAAATATCCACAGGCTTCGCAAAGCTAGTCAATATGTGTATGTTGTCGGCAGAAGGACTTTTTGTCAAAGGAGACTCCTGGCCTTTTCCAAGCCCACTCCCATGAGCAACAGTAATCTCTGAAGGAGCATGGATGCTAATGTCATTGCTGCTAAGAGACTGGGATCGACTACCTAATCGAGGTGCTGAAGCAATAATACCACAGCTAGGAAGAACGTAATCTATCGGCCCTACGCTTTCTAAAGAATTAGCTAGCTGCCTGTCTTCATCAGACTTGGAATTGGTAAGGAATTCATCAGAGTGGTATGAGTCATTATCTGAAGATACGTCCCCATCAGACTCTGCCTGGACCTTATTGTCCATCACTCCTGTGTTTTCCATGGTTTCAAGACTATTATCTGATTTCCAAAGATTTACTTTTAAGTTTGGTTTTAGAAAGTTAACTTTCATTTCAGGTTTTGTAAAATTTCCTAGCTTTCGTAGGTTGCCAATATTTACATTGGATTTGGTTTGCTTCACTTTTTGATTTAGAGATGAAAATTTGCTCATTAAAAAATTTTTCCCCTGGGCCAAAGAGCCTTGGTTTTGAGATCTGATACCAATGATGTCTTCGTGAGGTTTACTGCTCTTCCTACAAATTAGAACAGAAAAATAGTTAATTCCCCATGGAATCCAATATACCAGTTCCAATTATTAATACGAAGTGAAAACACTTTGCTTATTTCAAGAAATTGGTTCTAATTTGTTGAAAACAATGCATTGCTAATTGATAAACAACAATCAGTATTCACACCTTTTAAATTGGATTCCCAATTTTGGGATGCTATTCTCAGGAAATTATCCTAAACATGAAAAAATACATGACAAAGATATCCATCATGACCTTTTTATACAAGGAAAAAAAGCCTGCAGCAACCAAAATTTTTAGCAACTGGGTTTAACAGCTGTGTGCCAGGTGTTATTCTAAGTGCATTATCATTCAATCCATGCAACTCTGACACAGACTTTGTTATCTTACCTTATAGATAACAAGTGGAAGTAAAGGAATACTAAGTTATTAAAGACAAGGGAAGATTGAGGAACTAACATAAATTAAAAAAAGTATGGAGACAACTAAATGCAATGTGGGATCCTGGAATGAAAAAAGGACATGAGTGGAAAAACTGGTGAAATCCTATTAAGTTCTGTTCTCTGGTTGACAGTATCATGCCAAAGTTAATTTCTTAGTTTTGATAAATGTCCTATGGTTATGTAAGATGGTAACAAAGGAAAGCTGAATGAAGGGTAAATGGAAACACTCTGAACTATCTGTGCAACTCTCTGTAAGTCTAAAAATAATCTGAAAATTACAGAGAATTTAAACAAAAAGTGTCATTTTTTGATCCAAACATATGGTATTTACCTCTCTAAATATCAACACATTACCCTAATGTGATCCCCTCCAACTCCCTGCTGCAAATACTTTTAAAGAAGTAAGACCTTGGATGATAACGTCTTTATTCTTGAGAGACAATCCCAAAGAAAATCTTGAGAGACTTAGTATACTCACCTCTCAAGTTTTTTCTCAATTATAGGTACATCCAATCCCATGGCTTGCTTGGTGATCTGCAGCATCTCTGCAATGCACTGAAGGGTATCTGAAACCCAGAGATAACTGCTTGCCAATTTCTCCAAAAACATACTAAAAAAAATAGCAGTTCTAACTCATACAACCTTGAATAAAATCTGTGGTTGTACAATACAAATTTATTTGCTACAATTTATAGAAAATTACTACCTGTTCACTAATCCCCCAACTAATTCAAAATGTTCTAAAACAAATTTTAACAGAAAAGCAAAGAACAAAAGAACTAAAAAAACTGGAATTAAAAGTGTGTTTGCACTTTGCTAGATGCCAAGGCAAGAGCTATAAACAAGTCCTGACTACTGCCCGCCAGAGAAGCATGAGGTAGGAAAAGCCCTGACACCTATATGGCTTCTGACGAGACCAAACACACTGAGAATCCCCACTATAGCGTCTCTTGCCAAAAAACACACAATCCATACAAATCATCTCCCTGCACTGCTGGAAACAGCTGCTATTTCATGGTCTCACATCCCAAAGCTATTCCCTGGATCAGTTCTCATTCCAGTAGGTTACATTATAAAATGTCCCCAGTTCTATTTGGCCTCGTAAGAGCAGATACAAAGTTATCACTGCATACTTTCAGCTTTTCCTCTTTTTACCTTTTCCATCCTCTTCTGGATTTCGCATTACAGCTCTCAGTGTGTGGAAATAACCACTTGCTTCTTTGTATCTGTAGTGCAATCGCATGCAGGAGAACTTTGGCTTACCAAAAAGAGTGGGTTCAGGACCTAAAAACCCAAATGAATGTGTGCAGTTATATCGTTCACGTAACATTTGCTTTCTTCTATATCTTCAAAAGACCAATACACATTCACCAATTAGGTATTTAACCCATTTTTCTTCATATCTAAATGAGAGCACAAAAAATATGAGCTTATCATGATCATTTGGTTTGATGAGGCTATAAAAACTGTTTCAATTATTTAAACTAATCTTCACAAGGTAAATAATAAAAGGAACACAGTTACTATCATTAGACTACACATCTGTCACTAACCTCTAAAAATAGAAAGGAAGTCCTAAGAAATAGATGGCTTGGAATAGCCCTTTCTGGTTTCTAACAGATGTTATACCAGTTGCTTAAATAATTTGAGCCACTCTTGGAAGCAACACCATTTGCTTTCTATGACACTTTGTTAGTATGTTAAAATTTACCTATTTCTATTTTTTCCAGGTCTTCTAGACTTAGTCGTTGATATTGGTTTACTTTATCAACTTCATCATCATAACTAGATAAATGGAAAAAAAGAGGGTTAAAATCAAAAAGCATATATGGCTTGTCACCTGAGGTATAATACTAGCAAACTATTACATGCAGTTAAGATAACAATCTTCCACAGCACAATACATACCTGTTGAAAAGTTAAACATAAGAACTATTTTAAAAATTTGATTAAACAAGAATAACAGAGTTCAAAACGGCTAAAGAAACCTCAGTTTGTAGCTCTTCTAGTAAACACAATCAATTACAAGGTAAAAATAATTTCAGTTTTATAAAAACCTGTGTAAAGTGAAAATGAACCTAAAACCTCATCTAAAAGGCAAAACACACACACACAACTATGTATTTGGGAATAATACAGCAGATAAATTTGATATCCAAAATCAAGAATGAAAAATCCATGTGATCTATGCCAATAGGCATCTGGGCCAATGACTAAAAAAATGACAGTTCATACAAATCCAAACTAAAGTGAATATTTACTTAGAAAATATACTTTAAAACTCAAGTCTGGTGTAAGGTATGAGGAAACAAGTACTTGTATTTTGCTAGTGGCACTGTTACTCAGTAGTCTTTCTGGAGATAAATCTGACAAATCACTAAAGTCATATAATTCATCATACCCTTGTGACCAAAGAGAAGCACGCATGTGTGTACACACACATACAACAAGTTATCTGCATAAAGATAGCTCATCATTCATAATAACAAAAAATTGGAAGTAATTCAATACCTAACAATGGGAAATACATTATAGTAATACAAACTGATATATGGCCATTAATGACAAAAATATATGGAGTACATCAAAACCTGGGAGATATATAGGAAATAATACTAAATGCTGAAAGAACACAATATTATATAAACATTGATTTTAATTTTAAAATCATTTTCAAACCATAAAAGGAGGTCAGAATGATGTTAACAGTTATAAAAAAGTAAAGGGGTTCAATGAGGTTTCATAAAATATACAATAAAACCAGATTCTTACAATTTTTCTACTAAATTCTAGGAAGAAAATTTACTCAAGTTTAAAAAAATCAAAAGCTTTAAATCAATAAGCAACTTACTAGGCCACGTAGTAGGCAGAGTTAGAAAGCAGTAACAGCACATCCACATCTCTGTGAGTAGCATCAATGAGGCTAAACAAACATGACACAGGGAATTAAATATTTTCATTTTCATCTGCATTTTTTGCCAAGAATATTTCTACAGCAGAACCACTCCGGACAAAAGATTGGCCAAGGGAAAAAAAAAAGAAAATCAAATAAATCAATCAATGAGTTCTACTTCTGAAGTTAAACATAACACAATCTATCCATTTGGAAAATCTTTTAAAAAACAACAAAAACCAGATTTGGGAAGTGGGGGAAGTGGAAGGAAAGGCTGGAGCTGAGGGGGAGGCAGGAAACCAAAGGAGAGGGGGGCTCAGGAGAAACAAGATAATGTGGGAGGGGGATTGGCGAGAGTCGGTTATTGGGAAGAAAGGAAAACGTGAGACTGAGAAGGCATTATCTATTCTTAAAAATAACAGACCACATACTTAGGACATTTTTACACTCACGCAATATTCATCTTTTGAAAGAATTTTACATAAAAATAACATTTATGTGCAAAAATGGAACGAGTCCAAGCTACTTTTGCATTTTTCTCACTACAGATTAATTTACTTGGCTTTCAAAGAACAAGCAAACATTTTCTTACTCTAAGTCCATTTTACCATATTTATACCCACTCTAAAATCAAAGATCAAATGAAGACTTAGAAACTAGGTTGAGTGTTGATGAACCATTAAATCAAATCTACAGTAAAATGTACATCCTTGTAAAATTACTAGTAAGAAAACAGTCAATGTATAAAATCTACAAATAATCAACAAATAGGCAGAATGTGAATTAAAATGAAACTTTTAAGATTAATAATAACAGCTTCTTTTTGTTAAAAGGTGGAGATTAATCTGCATTTTTATACTGGTCTCCAAATGCCACTGTAAGAACCACCAATATTTCTGCCTTAGGATTTCATACCTATTCATCCTAGACCTTATCAAAATGCTACTAAAAAACAAGACGATGGTGAAAAAAATCATTTGTAGACGAAACTTAAACCACATACTTAATCTGCATAAGATTGAGGTCACTGCTTCACGGGTACCGCAGAGAAGGATTTACCAAAATCTTAAACTGCAGTTTTCTACATCAGTGGCACCTTGGTGCAGCTTAAGTCTAACAGAATCTTAATCTAAAATAACAAATTCACCTCAATTTTCATGTAAAATCATATACTGAAAAATGCAATGAGATAATAAGACGCCAAAACCCGATAACACACAGATGGATTCTAGGAGCCAAAATCTGAGCACCAACCAATTAATCAACGGGAAGAAGAAAACTACAAATGTAATGATCCCGACAGCTTCACCAAGAACACCGTAAAACGAAATTTAGTTTTGTGCACTGATACTTACTCTGAAAATTGTTGCTTGAGCCAAGTCATAAAAATTACGTCACAACACATATTTTACTATGAAATAAATTCTATTGTTACTAATTACAGTATTACTTTTTCCTGGTTTCCTGTTTCGGTATTAATATTTACATCAGCTAAACATGATAGTCAAAAACATCATGTCCTTAATGAAAAGCACTAGGGCACGTAACAAGCGGTCGAAAAATGTCAGCCCTCCCACCGCCCATTTTTACTTTAGTCTTAACTACAGTAAATACTCAATTCCCCTCCCCAACCACCTTTCCCCTTAAAAAAAAAAAAAAAAAAAAAAAGCACGCTTAATACGACCAAGTTGAGCAAAAAGAAAACCCCTTTAGGCACTCCCCCGCACCCCAGGTCTGCAGCTTTGTGAGAAAGCTGCTCTATTCGTTTTTGTTTTCCCGCCACTGAGGCAAGCCCTCCTTCCACACGATGAAAACAAAAATTGCCAGCACCACATGGAGACCGACCACTGCCACGATCGTCGCGTAAAAGGCGCTGTCTTCAGGGGACATTAGCATGAGACTTTGGAAAAGTAGTAGTTTGCAGGAAAAATACAACCCGACGGGAACTTTAACCATAAGTCCTGCAAAAAGGAGAAAAATCTTGAAAGTCATAGCCAGGACACCGTCAGCCTTGGGCTCCGCGGCAGCCGCCGCCGCCCGCTGCCCGGCAGGAGGTCTGTGAGCGCGCGGCATCGTCAGTCCGTCAGACCGTCACTCCGCCCATCGAAGCTCTCACTCCGCTGCCTGCAGCCAGCCTCACCCCTGCAAGCGAATGCGGTGAACGCCGCAACTGCGAAGCGGCCGCGCAAGTCACGCCCAGGGGACGAGTCTATCTTCCGGCCCCCGCTTCCGGTTGCGGCTGGCACCCAGTGCGCATGCGCATCCTGTACTGCGCAACCTGTACCGCGCGTCCCATCCCGCATCCCACGCCCTCTATGGAGGATGCGGATCCCGGTCCAGCCGGGCTCCCGCGAGAATTCGTTCCCGCCTTTGCCTTCACACCGGACAGTGTTCGCCCCTTGAGGGGATGCCTTGAGGGAATGCTGGGGGTCGCGGGACACTGGAGGGCTAGCGGGGGCACCACGGCGGAGTGTCCATCCCCTGCACCACCACATGCCTAAGGGACAGTGGCTGCTAAGCGCCTGGCCACTCAGCTACCGCATCTGACTTCAGGGGATGAAAAGTTGCAGGAGGTTGGCAAAGCGAGTTGGCTTTATGTAGATGCTGCCGGGCAACCGGTGCAGTACCCGATTCCCTTCCAATTCCAAACTCCTCTTTCCCGCTGTCAATAAAGTCAGAGGTTTTCCTGCTGTAAACTAAAATAAAATTTTAAGACTCACCCCCCACCACCACCGGCTAAACGGACCCCTTCATGGCCTGAAATGATTCTGATTTATAATATTGAAGATCATCTTCTTAGATTTCAGCCTAAAGGCAAGCATTCCATCTGGTGGATAAGTTTAGATGACACTGTTCATTGATATTTTGAAGAACCACTTGAAACTGGATGCTTTTTGTTTAAAAAAAAAAAAAAAAAAAGAAAGAAATGTTAAGTATTTGTTGGCCTTTTTATTTTATGAAAGGCCAGGACCACTTCCTAACTGATAAAAATAGCCAGCGTCGCTGTACCTCTTGCTGCACTCACGGGGAGTACGTTACTACAATAAACCTAGAGTCCGGAGGTCCAGGAGAGGAGGTGGACCCACACAGCCAGCTGCAGGCTGTAGTTTGCCAATTTGAATTTCAAAAAATCAAATATTGCCTTAAAATATTTCTCTTCATTACTGAGTTTTTAGCACCCCCTTGATTTTGTACGCATGGCGAGTGCCTCAGTCAGCTTGCCTTAGTACCAGGCCAGTATTGGAAATTGCCACACACCATGCATCCATGCCCACAGCTGTACGGACAACTGCTAGCGTTAATCATGACAACTTACAACATCAGAAATTAAGCAAATTAGTCATCAGGAAACAAGTCTGACGCACCTGGGGTCACAGTCAATGAGGGCCCAGCCCCCGTGGAACTTTTCATCATCAGGCAATAGTAACTTCATGTAACTCTGTAAGAGCTGGCTGATCAGTTCCTGGTGACTTCTCTGGTTTTCCTTATGCAAAGCTTCATGCTCTTTCTCCTTGGTGAATATGGAATAAAGATCTTCTGTCACTGGAATGCCTTGCATCAAATCTAGGGTAGAAGTGTTAATATCTATCATCATCTTAGTTTACTAATATATTTTTAAAAAACAAAAGAGAGTGTAAGACCTAAAATTATAAAGCCCTTAGAAGAACACACACACACACAAATCTTTGTGACATTGGATTAGGCATAATTTTCTAGATGTGACACTAAAATCATAAGTAACAAAAGGAAAAACAGACAAACTAGACATCATCAAAATTAACAACTTTTGTGTTTCACAGGGCACTATTGCAAAACCGAAAAGATAACCCACAGGAGAAAATATTTACAACTCATTTATCGGGTAAGGGACTTGTATCCAGAATATAGAAAGAACTCCTACAATTCAATAATAAAAAGCCAATTTAAAATATAAGCTAAAGATCTGAATAGACAAGCTATTAATAAGTTCCTCTTGGTGGGGCATGCAGCTCAGGCCTTAATATAATAAATCATCATACTCCCTTTCCCAGCAGAGTTATTTGGGACAATGAGACTCAAGGAGGCTTCTGAGAAAGAAGATCTGCCAGCCACTGGCCCTACAAAGGGAAGTGATGAGCCCAGACTGCTACTTCCTTCTCTCTTCTCACCCTTGAGGAGAGCAGCTTCACGGGGGATCAGGAAGAAGCTGACGCTATGGATGGCTGAATTGGGGGGAGGACAACTGAGAACCTGGGTCCTCAGTGACAAAACTCAGTTGCCAGATCAACCAATGGAAGCAAGGTATCTTATTTTTTCCTTAAATAAACTGCTAAACCTTGTGCTATTCTGTAGTCAATAGCACGCACCACCACCTCCCCATCTCTGGCAAATAAATCAAACATCTTCTTTATATCAGAAATCCTTAAGTGGCTTGTACCTACGCCCTATCAGACTAATGTGTATGCTAAATAATCAGGTAAAAAAATGGGATTTTAAAAAGATTCGTGGGGACCACAGATCAGCTGTTACATGTGGTTCTAATCTAGAATATTCTCCATTAACTTTAATCCTATAAGGTAATATTTTCATGGAAATTAAATTAAAAACATGTCAATGCATAAACTCTACTGGATCATCTACTCTTCCATTTCTTCTAAAAAATGATAAGTTGGTTAGGATAATCTCTAAATCTGGTACCTTAAAATCCTGTTAAACCCTGCTATGGAAAAGGATAGTGGATTTGTCCACATCAAGAACATAAGATAAATGGCGCACAGGAAGAGAAAAACCATCTGGTTTTCTTAGCCTTGCATAACAGGAAAGCAAACAGAATATGAAGTTCTAGTTATTGTGGTTGAGGGCACTTATTCCACACCCCAGGAGGTTCCAATCCTGCTTTCCATTACATGAGTACCAAAGTGATGATTATGTATGGAAATGGCTTCTTTTGTTGCTCCAGTCAAAAATATTTCAAATTCTAATCTTCTAAAAACTTGAATTTGATTTATTGGGTAAGATGCCCAATATAGAGACACAAGTATATTACAAAACATAATCTATGTTAATGAAGTTGGTTTCTGTAAAATGTTGCTCACAGAAGGAATAATAAATTTTGAGGAAAGAAAAACATTTCTGTTCCTTACCTATAACAGCTTGCCTATAAGCATCCTTAAATCGATTGAGGTAATACCTATTTGCTGAGTTAACTCCATCTTTCATAACTCCTGCTAACTTCCTTTCTCCTGTCCTTGTAAAGTCACCCTGTCAAACAAAAAGGCATTTTGACTATTTATTCAAACACAAGAATGTTCTCCCAAAATCAGTTGTGGGCTTTCAGTTCAAGACTTCAGCATAAAAGCCAGAATTCTACAGGCTTTTATAATTTCCAAACTTTTATAATTTTCAAACAGTGTAGTTAAATTAAAATATCTACTAGTATTTGACTCTGATCTAAGTATGTCAAATAATTAAACATGCTGTTTGTGACATCAGGTCTTCACAGTTAGTGCTTTAGGGTAAAGCCATTTTTGGCAAATTGTAGAATTTCTAGAATTTACAGGTCAAAACCAATTATATACCAAACACAAAAACAATAAAGATTTCAAGCCTCAAATTGGTATAATATTCAAAAACCAAATTTCTGATGTACGAAATATGGACAGTTCCCTAGAGTTTGTAATAATAGGCTTTAACCTGTATGTGTAGATGTAGACAGAGAGCAAGACCAGGGGTTTCCATACCTCACTGAATATTACAATCACCTGTAGAACAATCCAATGAAGATTTAAATTGTTTTGTTTCCCTTGCTTTTCACAACAAAGGTGTCAGAGGAAGTCCCTAGAGAGGTGGTGACTTAAACTTGAGGCAAGGAAGGTATAGTCTCTCTTTTCCCTCATTCCAACCCCACTATTTCTACCCAAGGCAATCTCAGAAATCTCAGGCCTTATTCTAAATCTGACAGTTTAGGTAGAACATGCTGCCACTTAGGCCATTCACAGGGAATATTAGTGTAGCAACAAGTATCTATTACAGAAGAGAGAGGCATGAATGCTGATCCCAAAGAAGTTTAAATTCAAAGGGAAAAAAA
This sequence comes from Eulemur rufifrons, assembly GCF_041146395.1. Lineage (NCBI taxonomy): Eukaryota > Metazoa > Chordata > Mammalia > Primates > Lemuridae > Eulemur > Eulemur rufifrons. Next base: position 61,849,480 of record NC_091010.1, on the reverse strand, counting down.
AGTATTTCTCTTATTAAACAATAACTTGTACAAGGACTTCTAAAGTTCACTTTCCTTATTAAATAAAATGCTTTTGATATTTATCACTCAACCAAAAAGAGAGACTATCTGATGCCTGTTGAGTCCTTGATGGTACAATTTGTTATAAGAAATATCCTGAAATGAACCATTACCTTAAAGAATGATTAATATGAACCTAAGTTAAACTAATTCAACCACTTCCTATTGCCCACCAAGGGCAATGCCCTCAGAGGGACTATTTAGTTACTAGGGACTACATTTAACATTTAACTTAAAATTCTGTGAAGACTAGCTCTGCAGGATCCTCAAAAGACTTTATTTACAATAACAATATTTTTTGTTATTATAACCCAAATTTCTTCAGCATTTACTATGATGCATTAATGAATATAATTCCCTGACAATCTTTTGAACTAGGCCCAGTAGTACTCCCATTTGACAAACAAGACAGAATAAGCAACTAGTCCCAGGTCACAGAGCTGGTAAGAGGCAGGGTTGGGATACAAACTCAGAGAAGACAAAGTATCACACTGGGGGCCTAATCCCACCAGTAGACATGTTTTGCCTGTATACAATTTTAAAAACTAATCATTTCACCTAAAATTCTCAATTTCCAGACCCCCTTGAAAAACTGGAAGATCTGACAACACAGTACCTCACAAGAAACAGCAAACTGGCCCCTCCCAAGACAGCATATGCTCCTCCTTGGGTCCACACAGCCCCCCTTCTCCCTCTGATCTAATGGGTGTCCTGCTGGAGTCACATTACCTGGCCCCTGACCCCTGCTTTAGCAAAACATTCCAGAAAGGAGTCAACTACCCAGACCTAACACCTGTAGCCCACGCATGTACCTTTTTAACCCTGTGTCCTACAAAATGATCCACAAATGCTTGCTGCAGGTATTTACCTTCAGAGCAGCTGTCCCAGCGTACTGTCTGCTAATGGAGTCACCATTGTTAGCCCACATTATCTGGTAGATCCGATTACATTTCACAGGTAATGGCTGCTCTGGGGGCATCACACCTAATTTTTTCAGCTAAAATGAACACATTGGTGGGTTAACTATGTACTGCAGAAAAAGGAAACATATTCATATACAATTCAGGACCCTTAAATTTTTAAAAAATGGTCTTTTCATACTTTTTAAAAATTAAGTACTGCTTCAAAGACACCTTTATGAAATGCTACAGCTGAATAAATATAATGAAATATACTGTTTTCATATACATTTTAATGTGTAGGATCATACTATTATATTGTCTTTGTTTTAAATTCCCCTATGTAGTGAATCTATCAAAAAAGCACATAGAAACAATATTATCTGATCACAGCATGATTGAAAAAAAAGAAACAATAATAATGTTAATAGTAGCAGAGTAGTCAAGTGCCCAGTAAATGGTAACTCTGTGCCAAGGCTTTTACATAAATTATCTCATTTAATCATCATAACAACCCTATGCAATCAATCCTGTTATTACCCCCATTTTAAAGATGATGAGACTGAGGTTTAGAGAGGTTCAGTTCTTTGTACAGAGTCAACACCTAGTACATGATAGAGCCAGGGCTTGAACTCAAACCTGGTTGCTTAAATGCTACATTAGAGGAACAGATTCCTGTCCTCAAAGAATAGTCACAAGGTTTTATAAGAAACAAAACTAGAAACCATGCTAGGTATTTCTACATTGGGAATTTAATACAGGGACTTTGTCATCCAGATGTTGGAGGGCTGAAAAATCTAAAAGGGGACACTAAGGTAACAGAGATGATGGAAGACCATGAAGGAAGCAGCTGTCACCCCTAGGGCTGGGGCACAAAGGGAAGAGGCTGGTTTTGTGGTGTCAAAGGAACCAACAAGCTGCGGACAGGAATAACACAGGTGAAGGGCCTTGTGCCTTTTTCCTTCTCTCGCCTCATGGTCTTCCTTTGGCGGCCCCTGTTGGCAGAGCCAGCTGTCTAAGCAGAAGTGTGTGCAGACTCCCAGTCCCAAAGACACAGGAAGGGTGAGTTTGGCGGTGAGAGGAAAAAGGTAAATGAACACACAATGCCATCCAACAGATTTTAAAACGTTGGCCCTCACATTTTTGAAATAATTAAGAAAATGCCACTTTGTTCATCTTATTTCTAATGAATATTGTTATTTCCAAGTTTTAATGCAATAAGGATGGTTGTTATAAGTATTCTACAGATCATTTGATTTTTGAAAAAGTTCTCATACTGCAAGTATTGGGAAAAAAGAGAAAGAATAAGAAAAAGATTCTAGTTATTTAAGTACTCGTGAGACAAAGCATTTATTAAATAAGTATCTACAATCCAACGGACTCTAAATTACCTGCTGTTCCATGACCACTCTTGAAATGGCAGCTTGAACCACGTTGGTGCGATCCAGGCAGTCCATACAATTAACGCGAAAAATCCCTTCTTGTTTACATATTACCCCGGCTTCGTCAACCCTTTTCAAAAATAGTATGGATTATTTAACAATATAATAACTTTAATATGTTTTTCAAAAGACAGTTCTTTAAAGCATAACAATAATAATAGCAGCATTAGCTATCAATTTGCTTGGAATATCATTATGTGCCGGGCATTACTGAATCCTTTATAGACATTATTGTTAATTTACACAATAACTTGGCAAGGAATATATTATTATCCCCACTTAAAAAACACACAACTGAGGGGAAGAAAGAGTGACTATTACCAAGTCCTACAACTACCAGGCAGAGCTGACAAGACCCCAAATTATGCTTTCCTACACACTTAAAAACCAGAAGGTACTTTAAAACATCTTGTTCCTTTTGACTCAAAGTAGAAATGCATCTCAACTATCTGAAAAAGACTAATTTACTTTACCACCCAGGGAGGAGTCATGCAGCATGCCTTGCTCATCTAATTTCTCTGGCCACCCGCATAGTCTTCAAATCTAATCGAATGTTCTCTCCTGTCCTTTAAGCCAATTTATGCCTCCTGTAGTCTGAGAATCATTTCCCTTTTCTGATAATTTTGAAATGCCTAAAAACTGAGACTAAGTACCTCTAAGCCTTCCATCTTAGGGATGGTGAGAAAGAGGAGAAAGATAAAACGTGGACCACAGAGCAAGAGAACAAATAAACTTATGTCCTTAAAGAACGGCCACAGAGCATTTCACTTCATTTTGCCCGACTGCATGACACCTTCTCCCTGTTCAAAGCTAACACGCCTATGATCAATGACATTCTCTCGAAAAGAAGAATAGGAACTGGGAAGCAGAGCAAACAAAGCTTTCTCAGCATGCTGCTATTATTTTAATGCTTAGTGGTACTAGACAAATACATATATTTCACAGACCAAGAGTTTGTCAAAATGACTTGTTATGAAATACCCACCAACACCACTTCATGTCCAGAATAATGTCATAAATGGCATCTGTGAGTGTTTGAACATTCTCAAACTTCATCCCTCGGCTAAAGCCCATGCCAAAGGAAACAAAAAAATCTTTAATATGATGACAGAATTATTTTTTGAAAACTTACTTAAGATATGACATTTAAGGTAGCTTGGAAAAATTAAGAAGAATTATTACGGTATGTATGTGAGGTTATTACTACTATATGTTATATGGACAATTATATAAATGTTTTTTAATTATTCTGCATTGTGGAAAAAAGCATGCTTAAGAATACATTGAAACGTATTATTACAGATATCAAAAGCTTCTTTCCCCATCAAATTTCTAATACCTAGGTAAATTAACCCAAATCAGAGTCAGGATTATGACAAAAGAAACTTGTTCTCAGAATACACACAAGTTAAAAGCACCATCAAAATAATTCACAGATTATTTTTCCAGAGCAAACCCTAGTGCAGTTTATCCACAGGGAAAGAAATATTACTAACAGAGCATGAAGATGAGCCAGCTGGGTAATTTTTAAGTAAGGAAACTCCATTACTTCTGCTCAGACTCAAGCAGAAAGGAAATGCACCAGAAGTTCTTTAACTGGTGTGATTAAAGTAAAAACGGAACTATAAGTCTCCACGTCATTTTGGAAGAGAAAGACTAAATATTTTGGGAACAAGTAACTCAAAATTTGAGCCAAAATAAAGCCCATATGAAAATTAAGACTATGTAAACAAATGCTACACTTCCCTTTCTAACAACGAGGAGAAAAAATTTTTTCTTCCCAGCAGAGAAGAGAAGCTAAAGCTAAGGTCCCTGGGGCAGTATCTACCACAAACATTGCAACTGATCAAAACTCATCTCAGAAGTGATCTTACCAGTGCTCATGGAAGTCAAATGAAACGTAAGTGAGGTGTGAGTTGTTAAAGAGCAACACTTGCTTCAGGTAAGCGTCACCAATAATTTTCTCTCTTCCTGCCTGGTCTACCAAGTTAATAATAACCTGTAAGAGTAAAGAAAAGGAAAAAATTAAATTTAATTAGACAATAGAATCACAGTGTGATTTTTAAATGATTTATTTGGAATTATATTTTAGAAATATTTTATAGCCATGCTTAGAAAGTAATCCACTCAAGCATCAGTTTTTCCCTATAAAATTAAATTTTCATTTGTTTCATAAATTTAAGTTTACCAGAATTGCTTATATCAGTAGCATTAATAGTTTTTCTATATATCTGCAATAAACCAGCCAGAATACATAATGAAAACAAGGTCATTTATAACAGCAAATATTTTAAATATCCAGAATAATTTAAAAAGAAATATATAAAACCTACATACTGAACACTATAAAAGAAAATATGCTGAAATACATAAAAGAAAATCTGAATAAATGGAAATACATACCATGTTGATGGATGGCAAGATTCAATATTGTAAAGATGTCAAGTTTCCCCAAATTAATCTATACACTCAACAATCCCAACCAAAATTCAATCAGGATCTTTTTATCAACTTGACAAGTTAATTCTAAAGTTCATCTGTAAGAGTAAATATGTGGAAAAAATTTGCAAACTAATAATAATAAAGGGGACTTACCCCATTGGAGAGAAAAATATACTCTAAATCTATAGCAACTGAAACTGTGGTACTAGTGTAGAAATAGACAAATGACTCAGTAGAGACAGATCTATGTACACTGAGGAATCTAAGATATGCTAACAAGACCACTGTGGAGGCAAACATGGACTATTCTATAAATGGTATTGGGATAAATTATCTATATGGGGAGTAGCTTACATCAGCTCCCAACATCTCATTAATTATGCACAAAATTCTAGATGCATTAATGATCTAAATATTTTTTCTTCAAGTTATAAAAGAGCTAGAAGAAAATTTTAATGTTTCCTTAATTGTAGGGTGGGGCAAGACTTTCTAAGCATAACACAACACTCAGAGGGCATAAAGGAAAAGAGGGGCAGATGTGATAACACAAAAATTTTAAGCCTGTGTACCAAATGACAGGATAAGCAAAGGTAAAAAAAAAAAAAAAAAAAAAATCAAAGTAATACCCAGCAGAATATATCTGCAACATAAAAATCAATAATATATAAAGAGTGCTATAAATTCAATAAGGGAAAAAAGTAGACAAAGGATACAGGAGATTCACATGAGAAAATATACAAACAGCCAATAAACATGAAACTGTAAGTTTTTTAATAGTCAAAGGAATGCAAATTTTAAAACAGAAAACTAGTTCTCACCTCTACACAGGCAAATGTGAATACTAAATGCAGACAGCATTGGTGTATATGTGGGGAACTACTGTTGCCGGGAGTAAAAACTGGTTTGATCTTTTTGGGAGCAACAGAGTGGTAGGTATCAACTTTAAATATATATACTGTTTGATCTGGCAATGTCATTTCCAGAAATGTATTTATTTTGGGACATTTGTGTCCCAAAATAAATAAAAGATGTTTTTTGAATAATTTTTATAATAGCAAAAATAACTAGTATATCCTAAAGGTCTACCAATGGAGAAATGATTAAATAACAGCCATTAGATCTTAAGTGAAAACAGGTGCAGAATAGCATATATGGTAAAGCCCTCTTTTTATTTCTATTTTGAATTGTTTATATGCACGTGTCAAGGTGTTTTTTCCTGCAAATGACAAATAATTGACTCAAAGCTCAGAACAAGTCTGGAGATAGCATGTTCTAGAATGGCTTAATTCAGGGGTTCCCAGTACATTTATTCTGCCAGCTCACTATTTATCCTGGGGCTTGTTCCTGCACAGTCTTGACATAGCTGCAGCAGTTCCACATCAAACTCAGATACAGCAACCACAGGGGGACTATTGGTTCCTGTGTCTCTTTTTATTAGAGCAGGAAACCTTTCCCCAGAAGCCTCCTATGGGACAGTTCCCCCACATCATACTTCACTGGCCAAATCCCCGGTGAACACACATAGGCCCTCGCCTAAACCAATCACCGGCAAGAGCAATGGTGTCACCACGGCTGAGTCAGACCAACCGTGGGCCCAGCGCCCTGGAAAGTAATCAGCCAGGAGAAGGTAGATAAATGAACACTGCTGGGGTACTGTTAGAAATCAGAAAGTGTCTGCTCAATACACACACCTATAAAATTGATGTGAAAGTCAAGAGGGAACAGGGACAAGCATGGGAAGTGGTTATTTCCTTTGCTTATACACCTTACTACTGTCTCATTTTTAAGATTGTATGTTACAAAGAATAAACCACATTTTAAATGTAACTATTAACACTTATAATTACACATATTGCTAATTACACTAATTTATTCACATTGAAAGAAATTCAAATGTAGAATAAGGTAAAATCCCTCCTGACCACAACCCAATCCCACGGCCCTCCCTGGAGGTAACTCCTGTTATCAGCTGGGTGTGTGCTCTTTCAGCTCACATACTGCATCTCTATGTAAATGTGCATGCCATATGTGTGTAGACACAGATGGAATAAATGGAAGATAACCACATATATGTAAAAATGACACGATTTTGTTTCGTGGGATTTTAAGTGATTAACATACCATATGCCATTATAGTATTTTCTCGTCTCACTCCAAAATGTGATTTTAAGATCTTTCCATGTAAGTACACATAGATCTACCTCATTCTTTTTACGCATTTATAATCAATCCTTGAGATATGCCATACTTTATTTACCCACTGTTTTCAGGATGAATGATGTGGTTGTTTCTATGCTACAATGAATGTTCTTGTACATGCCTCCTTGACTGGACACATCTCTCTTGGATAAATTAAAATTTTTATCTATTAAAGTTCGAATTGCTCCGCATCCTTGCCAAAACTTGGTATTTCCCATCTTTTTTATTTTAGCCATTCCATTGTGTGAGTGGTGGTTTTAATTTGCATTTCTCTGATAATTACTGAAGTAGAACATCTTTTCATATGTTTATTGCCTTTCTGGATATAATTGTTCATGAAGAATCTGCTCAATTCTTTTGTACAGTCTTCTTTGGGGTTGCACATCTTTTTAAATGGATTTAAAGTTTTAAAAAATATACTCTAGATATGAGATCGTTGTCACATATAGGCCACCAAAAATCTTAAATATCTTACTTTGTGAACTGCCTTTCCATTCTCTTAATGATGTCTTTTAATAAACAGCAGTTCTTTATTTTAATAAAGTCAAACTTATCAATTTTTTTCATTATGGTTAAAGCCCTATTTAATTTTAACAAAGTTTTAATAAATAACATTTATAGTATTTAAATATTTAAAATTAAATAAGTTTTAATAAAAATAAATTTAAAGTCAAATTTATCAATGTTTTTCATTACAGTGTTATTGTTTTTAAAACAAAAACTATTTCCTAAATGGGCATTAGCCTTTATTAAACTAATAAAATATGTGATAAATAACAATACATTGAAAACACGGGACAATAGTGCTTTCTTAAGTTCTATTTAAGACTCATGGTCAAAAAGATATTCTATATTTTCCTCTAAAAGCTTCATTGTTTAAACTTTTCACATTTAAATCCATAATCCATCTCAACTGATTTTTATAAAGGGCATATAGGATAGCTTTCAAAAAGTAAAATCACTGGGTTAAACAGTATAAGCATGTTTAATTGATAATGCTATACAAAAATGGCTGTACCAACTTATGCTCTTTCTAACAACGTGAAATTCTCCTTTTGAAACTCAAATGCCTGCCTTTATCTCTTAGTATCAGACTTCATAAATTTCTTAAATCTAAGGGTTTGCTTTCTATTTCCCTGCTGAGATTTTGTTTGGGATTGCATAAAATCTATATATTAATTTGGGAAGAACTAAAATCTATTCAATATTGAGTCTTCCCTTCCAGGAAACATGGTATTTCCTCTCCATTTAAGTCAGGGTTTCTTTTGTGTTCTTCAGTAATTCTTTTTTTTTTTTTCTTCTCCATATACATGGTATTTTTTTGTAAGTTTATTACATTTTAGGGTACTTCTGCCTGTTTTATTTCTGTTGCTGTAAGAAAAATGCATTACACATTCATTATACATTCCACGGCATTACACATTCAGACTGGTCATTACTAATGGATAAGAGGGTTACTGACTGTTACATATTAACCTTGTATGGAAATGACCGAACTTGTATTTCACCTAACAGTTTTCAACTGATTTCGGTTTATATGATTGCATTCCTATATTGAGTGTATGAATACATATGGGCAGAGAAAAAAAGATATTGAAAGATACACACCAAATTGTTATTTCCAGGAGGCAGAACTATAGGTGGTACTGAGGGATGACTTTCAATTCTTAGTCTAGATACTTCTTGGATTGTAATAATTAACTGATAACAGTCTAATCTCTTTACGTTATCCAAACACAGTCTAAAGTATCTGACTCAATGATTATTCTTAAAGAATATTAAGAATACTCTTAGCTTATGTGTTTTTTAACTTCATGATAAATGCTATTTTAATTATGAATAGTACAATGTTATTTTCATGAAATTTAAAGAGATACACAGTCATTTCTAAATATTAAGGAACATTTACTACTACAGATCAAAGCCCACCTGTTTTTTGTAAATTTTCAGTTGTTCTTCGAAATGGGCACAGAAATAGGCAACAGTTTCCTTTTCACCTACAAAGAAGTGATACAAAATCTTTTTTTCCTTCCCATGTTTAAAACAGATATCAGTGTCTATTCCATCTTTACTCTTAATTTTAAATAATTTATTGACAGTCCAAATGTAAGAAAATTGTCTTAAAACCATCATTTTAAAGTGAAATGCTAAGCCAAAGATCCGATTTTTTTCCCTATTAGACTAAACTAAAACATATCTGAAAGTGCACACTTTGAAATTATGAGATTATGTATCAGTCTACTTCTCCAAAAAGGTTCTATGTGGCTTACAAGAATAAAAACCCCAATAAAACATTTTAAAAAATCAAGTTATACTGAACTCTCGCAAATACAAATTGAGTTTTGAGAGACAAATATAACTATTTTTAAAAATCAACTTCATTTAGTAATCTTATTAGATTTAAATGATTTAGCTATTCCAATACTAAAGTTAAAATACTGGAAGAAATTAAATGCTCAATATTTAAAAAAAAAAAAACTATTATGAAGAAATATTTGAGTAAAGCCATCTTATGGATTTTTGGTAGATTCCATCTTAAGACATTTTCTGCTTCTACAAATATTTTCTATCTTTACTCTTTTCCAAAGTTGAACATTCAACAGAGTATTCTTTAAAGCAAGAGCAATTTAAATCTGTGAAATAAGTTGTTTTGATTTATTAAAGAAATTTTTTACTGTTAAATAAATGACTTAGTCAATTATTACTCCAGTGATTATTACATTTCCCAATACAAATTATTATTTTGAATGAAATATCTGGCAAAGCAAATCCAAACCTATCAGGTATCTAATTTTTTAAAAAAATCTTCTATTTGAAATCATCATTTGCAAACCAAATACTTGACATGCTTACTTCTGTCCAGACGAGGTCTTGGATTATATCGATACCCAACTTGGCTCCAAAAGACAGGCACAGAGCCTCGTGTTTGAACAAATGACAGCGTATGGTTATGAACGTGAATTAACTGCTCTGTCTCCACATAATTTGCAACATTTCCATTTTTATCCACACCTCTTCGTTTGTAACGCATTCCTGAAAAGATTTAAAACAGAATTCAGCAACATTTTAAAAAATTTTTTTAGTCTGACTGGATTACTCTTCCTAATCAAATGTGTATCTTCCAGGAAAGCCTTGGGGATTAAATGTGCAACTGCCAAGCAGAGCAGTATCAACTTACCCAAAATCACAACTGTACGCATCATCATTTTTAACAAGTTGAAGCTAAGATAGTTCCTCTGAACTAAAAGAGAAGAGTTTTCCCAATGGTATTAGCACTCAGGAAGGATTTATCACTGTGATACAGGCTGTCAGTTGGAATGCTGGTATGCAAAAGCACATCCCAAGCGATTTTCTTCTCTTCTCTCTCTATATTTACTATGTACCTCCTTTTCTTTCTTATTTTGCTAACACTCCCCTATTCATCCCTCCTCAAAAATTAGTCTCCAATTACTGCACAGTATTTAGAGTCACCAAGCACTCTGAGGCCAACTATGCTTCCAAATCCATTACTGTCATTAGCATTTCAACACATCTGCAGCTCTTCCATTCTTGCCAGGATTTGATTTGCATGCTATTACAGCCCTCTACTCACCTGCTCTGTGCCTACTTCGGCGTGAAATGAGAGCCACTAGAAATCGTGGGTGAATGTCATCTACACAGGTGGACTCCTGAGGCGGGGTCTCTGGGCTGCTTTTCTCATCATCAGATGATTCATTATAATTAACCACAAGTTCTTCAATCTGCACAAAACCTTGGATAATGGGGATAATCCAAAAGTCCACATCTGGTGTCTGAAAATAATATTAATATATTGTTTCTATTCTGTACAGCACTGCTGCTTTCTTAAATCCAAACAGTAGCCAGCATGTTTGTCAGTTTATTAGAAGCAGAAACCTTCTATCCTTCAACCATATTCTCTGCTTATTAGAGAACACTATGGAAGGCAGGGAAGGAGGGAGGGTCTCTCCTTTTCTTTATGGTGATAATTCAAAAAGAGCTGAGAGGGAACACAGCATAGAAGTCACACTGCTGGGTACAAATCCAAGCTCCACCACTTACTAACTCACTGAGGGGAACCACCCTCACTGTACCTCGCTGTCCTCCTCTGTGAGATAGAAATAACAACTACCTCACAAGGTTGTTGTGAAGATTAAATGGATAATACACATCAAGTGTTTAGCACAGTGCCTGCCACATGGTATTTAACTAATGTAGCTATCATGATTATCCCTATTGGTATAGAAAAATAAAGCTTAAAGACTGATTCTCAACTCCCAGTTGTATTAAGCCTTTAATAAAATACAGCCAACTCTGATCACTTTACTATGAAACACATAGGTCTACTTTATTTTCTAGTGTAGAAAAAAACCTGCTTCACACGCTAAAACAAGCTACAATCTAAGTAGTAAATGAACCGGAAAAAAGCTCCTTTCCATAAATGTATTTTAAAATGTCACCCAATATAATTAGGAGAGTATTGATTAAAGTTAAAGATATCCTCTTCTGTGTCTTTCAGATTCAGAATACTCAGAGTTCTCAACTGATGGCACGCACAGACAGAACAGGATAAAAAATGCTCCAGACAGTCGTTCTGGAGTCCTGCTTTTCCTCTTATCTCCATAAGCAGTACCCAGCCTTAATCTCAGCATTAACTCCAAATCCACATCTTCTTCCATCACCAGCTACTCCAGGTCCCATCTCACAGTTTTGTTTTGTTTTCTGAGGCCTGCAGATAAGATCTCAGGAAGGCTGCTAGAGTTAAAAATAGTGAGGTGAAGGGACTATCTGCATTCATTTTTCTTATCACCATTGCCATTATTTATATTTTTGTTCTAGCAATAAATGCAAAACACTTGACAGAACAGAGAAATGTATGTTGAAATGTATGTCACCTTTATTTTGAGTTGTCAGTTTTAAATGGTAATGGAAAAGCATCTGCCAAAAACTGCAAAATGTTTTTAAAGCTCAATACTGTCGGCATACAGGACAAATGCTCATTACAGGTGCCCTTATTGTCTCTTCTATCACTGGGTTTTGATGTCATAGTTTGATCAGCATCATAAACAGAAGTGAAACAATCTCATGACTCATTCTCAATAGAGACATGATAGATATCTGGTGGCAGACACCGCTAGATAAAGTAAAAATCATTTATGCTAACCACCACTAAGGGGGAGAAACAGCAAGAAAGAAGCTTTGAAATTTCTGAAAGGTTAAGAAAAAAAATACATCGTCCTATTCAGCTATTTGCCTGCTCTGTTTAAGTGTCCAAAACAGTAAGTGACACACAGCAGGCCTTCCATAAATATACTGATCAAATGAACGAACTGTCTTTGGACAGTCATAATTTTCCAACATAAGCGACAGAGCTGAGGAAGAAAGTAATCATCAAACCAGAAGCAATTTCGTGCAATAATGTCACCATATTCTGTGTCTTCCCTGAATCGAATACTAGCAGCACTGGAATGGCCTTAGAGAGTTGTCTACTCCCATTCCCAGGTGAGAAAACAGAGGTCAGGGAAGGTAAATGACTGGTATCATTACAGAAAAACTGGGCTTCAACAACCCCAGGACAAACAAAATACCTCTTACAGGAAATGCTATAGACATTAGCTCCACAGTCTTAAACCACTCCTAACCTATAGGAACCTGCTAAAAAGATAGGCCTATGGGTAGGCAATGGAATTGTAAAGTGCCTTAAAATAATGCCTTGGTTTTCCCTAGCTAAATGATTCCCATTCTATAGGGGAAAACATTCCAGTGAGATTTTAAAATTTATTTTATAAAAGAAAAAAAATAGCTGGGCATGGTGGCACGCACATATAGTCCTAGCTACTTGGGAGGCTGAGATGGGAGGATCACTTCAGCCCAGGAGTTTGAGGCTGCAGTGAGCTATGGGCAACAGAGTGAGGCCCTGTCTCTAAAAAATTAAAATATAAGTAAAAAGATAAATAAAATTTATCTTAATGCAATTAAAAAACACTCATTTAACAACTATAAATTTAGGACATTTAAAAAACAACTACTCACACCAATCTCAGTAAGGTCTTGTATCATATATTTATTCCAAAAAAATCGATCATCAACCTAGAAAAGGTAGAGAAAAACAGTTCAGAAACACAGTATTTCAGTTTTCCCATAAAAGCCCAAACAGGCCATCATTTGTTCCAGAGGGTAAACCCTGTTCTTTGAGCTGTGAGTGGTACCTTTTGCCAAAGGGGCCGGCCATCCCTCTCCCCAGCGCTCTGTCTCTGCACCGAATTGGTCAGGTCATAGGTCAAGCTGTAGTAAAAGGATTCCGAGTCCATGAACATCTTCAGCAACTCCTCAAGTAATCTTCTCTCCAACTTTTCTTTTTCTTTACTTTCCTTAACCTGTAAGAAATGAATCTATTACTACAGGAATTAAATGGAAAGTATTTTGTGGATAATACGTGACTTCCAAGGAGAGAAGTGAAAATAATCCCAAGGACATGAGCAGACAGTACTTCAATATAACAAATGGTTTGAAAATAAATTTACTGAGAGGAAAATTACTCCTCAATTTAAAATTAAAGATAAATTCAAAGCCTGTATCAATTAAATTCTTACTTTCTTTTTATTAGGAGCAGACACATTGGATTTAATATGTGTAAAGGTCTTCAGTAGAAACTTCGAGTCATCGGGAGATGGTATAATCTTCTCTGGTTTGTTAATCCCAAAGTGATGCTTCTTACAGAGCTAAATAATTAGGAAGAGAAAGATGATTTGTTATTACTTATATCTGCTTGTTAAATGTTCAAGTTGGAGTGCAGAAGTGAATGCTACTACTCATGCATTTGATTAAAATGACCTAGTAGACAACTGACGGAAACGCAGCTGTGGTTTCCAAACCAGAAAGCCACGAGCAGAAGACACAAAAATACAGGGCAGCATATACTTAGGATTTAGAGGTGGAAAATTCAGGTTAGGATCACAATGATAAGTTCTTATCTAATGTAACTGAAGAATAAAATGTTCTGGTTGAGGTTACTAAGGCTTTGAAAATTAGCATCTAGGAATAAAAATGTTGAAAATACACATTTGCTGTGCTTCAGGGTCATCACTTTACAGGTATCTGTGCTGAATATTCATTCATGCTAATTAACTGAGTGTTCTGGTTGAGAAGATGTCTTAAGAGTCTGCTCTAGGGGAATCTCAAAAGCTGGACATTTCAACCACTCGCTCGCCTCCCATCCTCACTAATGAAATCAGCTTATAACACACGCTTTGGGTCCAGAGAGAGTAGTTAAAAATTTGAAGAAGCAGTAATTGGGGGCTGCAGGAAATGTGCAGGCCCACTGACAGAGGTGAGGAAGACAATGGGAACGTGGCTATGTTAAGAGAACCCATGGAGGGCTCTAAAGAAAGTCAAGGGTTTCACATATAATTTCATGTGGCTCAACACACAAAACAAATATTCTCAAAGGTACACAAGAAGTCTATTAAAAATACACAGACCAATTCCATTTTTGTCAACAAACTAATTTTATTGCTACACTAAGAGGCAGACTCCTAGCAAGAGCTAATAGTTACTAAATGCTTATTACTAGTGTTTTACTTACAAGATAACTATTAACAGATGATAAATGAGGAGAACAAAAGCTAGTTCAAGTCTTGATTATTAAAAAAAACAAAGAGATCATCCCTGTTTTATCAAATTTAAAAGTAGAGACAAATAACAGGACCAAGTTTTCAGATGCAATGGAATCTCCAGCTAAATTTATGCCTTTCAAAATGACAGCTATCAAAAACTAAAAGCATTCACACGGGTTTCATGCAGCTTTAAACTGCTACTGCCCTACCATTAAAGACAAAGGAACTAAAGATGAGGCAGAAAAGATTTATAGTCCTACTGCCAAAACTGAGCTAACTTAATTTTCCTCCAAATAAGCAAAATTAACACGATCTTGAGCTGAAGGGGAGGAAGGAGCAAAGAACCAAACCTCTCCTTGCCCTGCCCTGATCCGTCTGGCCAGCACACAGGTGGGCGTTGCTCGCCTCTCCACACCTCCGCGCGGCCTCTTCCTCAGCTAGCCAGCAGCCCCGCACTTTGTACTCCCCGCCACCTCCAGCCCCACTCGCCCTGTTCTCTCTCCCCAGCCCACTCCAATCTGGCTTTGGCCCCCCGACCACTCTCTCAACCTGCTATCTTCAGCATGATCAATGACCTCCACTTCTAAACCCAACGGTCAGCTCTTGGTTCTTATCTTAACCTCTCAGTAGCATCTCATGGCTCCTCACTCCCTCGTCCTGATACACGGCTGCCCTTGGCTTCCACTGGGGGCCCCTCTATCTCTTCAACTCGATCCTTTCCAACCACCTGACTTCTTGATGTCCAGGCTCCCCGAGGTTCAGTCCTTGGTCCCTTTCTCCATTTGCATTCACTCCTTCAGTGACTTCATTCAGTCTCGCGGCTTCAAATACCACCCATGTGCCAGCCCCTCTCTCCCAAATGTGTATTTCCAGCCCAGCTTGCTCCCCAAACTCCAGCCTCACATATCCCAATGTTTCCACTTGGGTTTCCACCAGGCATCTCCAACTCATTATGTCTCAAGACCTGACTCGGTATATCCAAGACCAGACCTTCACCTCCACCACCCTCACCTCCTCCCCTCCCTCCCGTGCTCTCACTCCACCCACACTGGCCTCCCTGCTACTCCTCAGCGTGCCAGGATGCTCCCACCCCAGGGTCGCTGTTCTTTCTGCCCAAATGCCCTCTCCCCAGATATCTTGCCAGTCTCCACTCCTGGGCACTCCCCCTCCACTACCCTCACTGTGCTCAACTTCTATTTCCATTAGCATGTGTTACTTTCTAACATGCTATGTAATTATCACATTGATGTTTATGAGCTGTCTCCCCTTTCTATACATAAGCTCCATAATGGCAGGGATCCTTGTTCTGTGGACTAATATCTCCAGTGCCTTAGCAGTGCCTGGCACTGGAGGTTTCAATAAATATTTGTTAAATGAATGAACGGGCTCTGATGCTGTTAATACAAACACAAGTGGAACGCCATATCCACATATGGGGCACATAGTAGTCCTGGGGAAACCATCACTCCCCTGCTTCCAGGACCACATGGTACACACCCCACCCTCCTTGATATGGCATCACTGTGGCAGCAGAGAAGCAGTTTTTAAAAGCTGCTCTCCCTTTAGTCCCTGCTGCTGCTTTGCTTGTGGCACTAAGCAATTGTTGGATAGCAATTTTTATACAGAATGTTGGTAATTATTTAGTCATTCACAACACTTTCTTTTAAATATCTGAAAACATGCCCCAAACCTAGTTATACATTATTGCAATTTTAATATTCAAAGCAAGATATTATGCAGTTGCCAGACATAGTTATCCCTTAAGAGCATTCAAGGCAGCAACACTCCCCACCAGGAATACATCAGAGCTCAGCTATCCTGAAGTACACCTGCAGTGGCACGCCCGGTCTGCACCCACATCCTCACCCTCGGAAGGACGAGTCCGTCCTCCTCGAGGGTCAGGACCTTGCCTCATCATTCACCCCTTTCTCCTCTCCCAGCCTCTCTCCTTCTAACAGCCCCTTTCCTAACACCTACTGACATGTTTACGTATGCCAGAATCTTTTGTTTAGATCCATTCCTCAATCCTGGAATCCACTCCAAGAGTCAGTAGGATACAAACACTGTCTGTCACAGTCCCTGGAATTCTGAGGACTATAGTGGGACTGAGAGAGCTCAAAGAGTGAAGGCTCCAAGGAAATGGCTCAGGCTTCCTCAACTCAGAAAAAGAGAGAAACGTAAACGTAGGGCACTGATGACCACTCCCTTTTGTCTCCTCCTCTGGTCTCCATGACACCCATCTGAGGGAAAGTTCTTCCCCCACCTGTAGCTGCTCCTTCTGTTTCCTCTGTTGATGTCTTTCTGTCTCTAAACGTGATGGTGTTCTCAACCATCTATCC
This sequence comes from Eulemur rufifrons, assembly GCF_041146395.1. Taxonomy (NCBI): domain Eukaryota; kingdom Metazoa; phylum Chordata; class Mammalia; order Primates; family Lemuridae; genus Eulemur; species Eulemur rufifrons. Next base: position 61,832,486 of record NC_091010.1, on the reverse strand, counting down.
TCAGCTCTCTTGTCATTCTCCCTGCTCTGTCTAGAAAATGTCACCTTCTTTCCTCATTTTAACTAGTACTATGCTTGTTAACCCCACTTGTTCATTCTGAGCTTGAGACCCTTATATATGACACCTCCCTCTCACTGAGACACACTCGTCCCTCCAACGCAGCATCTCCAAAACTGACCGAAATCTGTTTCCCAAATCTTGTCCTTTCTTTTGTATGCCCTGTGTCAGCTACAGACTACATCACACTCACTGGACTACCTAAGCAAGACAACTTGGAGTCATCTTCCATTATTCTCCTTTAAGTTCTCCTACCAACCCCAACCACTTCATGCCCACTGCTACTGTGTTAACTCAGATCTTTATCTTTTGGCCAGACCAGCGCTTCTCCATGGAAGTGCTCCTGGCACAGCAGGCAGGAGATTCTTTACGCAGGATTATCCTACTCAGTGCAGACAGTCTGACAGCCACCTCTCATGACCTGGGAGCTCTACCTGAGCACCAAGCTTCAGGTACTAAGCATGGCTCCAGGCTCCCACCTCCCGTGAAGCCCTTTTTCGCCCCCTTTACTGTGTAGGGGCCAAATTTCCACCTGCTACTGCCGGCTTCTGGATCTAGACCCAGAAGGCCAGACTTTAGTTCGATCTACTGTTCCATTTACAGTCTATGAAGATGCTTCTTAAAAAGCCTGGCAATGTCTTCTTTGTTTTCCTGTTTTTCTTTCTTTTATCTACCCTCATCTCAGGCTTGGAACAGAGTTGATATAGGCCCATCATCTCTTAACTTCCTTATCTATAACTCCAAAATCCAGAAAACTCTGAAACCTGAAAGTTTCTTTTTTTAAGTTTGTTAAAAACTCACAGTTAATGGCAAAACATGCCCTGAACAGATATGAAGATATCGATAGTCATCATTTACCTCCCTTCATATGAATATTCACACGATTCTTTAAGAAATATTAACGTGCTGTATTGGGGGTAATGCTCCAGACCCATGGGAGTGTAAAGAGTATGTGGAATAAACTTTTGAAAACCCCCCAAAACCTGAATTCTAAAACCAATAAGGCCCCAAAGTGTTTGGAAAAGGATCATGGGTCTGTATGACAAAGCACAAACTCACTGAACCACCTTCACTGGAAGGCCTTCTCTCCCTCAAAACTGATTTTTCTAAATAAACATTTTGCATTACTATAAACACAAACATTCCCAATGAGTATTTTAAATCTTTAGAAGAGAAAGTACTATAGACCACTATTCTTCCTGAAATGGTTAAATTCAGTCCTGCCAAAAAAACAGGGATAGAGAAAATTACTTCTTGGGATCCCTTCCAGTCCTAAGATATTTTGTTTAGACAGAGCCCTTGGGATTACAACGCAGAGTGCTGACAGCAGATCACCTTCCCTTTTCCAGAGGCCCGGCCAGTTCTGTGTGGTGTGTGGTGTGTGGTTAGGCCCTTATCACAACTTCGATATACACAGTCTCAAAAAGAAAACCACTACCACCAGCTCTATGGAACTCCCCTAGTTTTTCTATTACTCTTGCAACTTACGTTTCACAGCCAAGATTAAGGCTTGATATTGCTGCTGCTATCTCAGAAAAGGAAAATAAATGATTTTGCTTTAAAAGTTGGTATCTATATCCATCTGGAGCTAAAATTTCAAACAGATGTCTGATGAGAAATTAAATATGGAAAATGATACCGTTATCTATTAAAGCAATGAGATATAGCAAACAAGATATGCCGACATGGAACAGAAGCCTATAAAACTTTAAAGGGTATTTTTTCAAAAGAAAGAACATCTATGTTTTCATTTATTTGAACCCTACAGATTCGTCATACTTTTGTATAGATCATTTTTTTAAAAATGGCACCTTGCTTTGAAAAACTGGTAGTTCCTCAAAAGGCTAAACAGTTACCATATGATTCCACAATTCCATTCCTAGGTATATACTCAAGAGAGATGAAAACAAATGTCCACCAAAAACTTGTATGCAAAATTGTTGATAGTCATATTATTCATAGTAGCAAAAAAGTGGAAACAACTCAAATGTCCATCAACTGATGGATGGATACAATCTGGTATACCCATACGATGGAATATTATATGACAATAAAAAAAATAAAGTACTGATACATGCTACGACAAGCATGAACCGTGAAAACATTGTGCTAAGTGAAAGAAGTCAGTCACAAAGGCCACATATTATATGATTCCATTTATAAGAGATGTCTAGAACAGATGAATTTAGAGAGACAGAAAGATTAGTGGTTGAAGAGGGCTGGGGGAGCTTGGGTTTGCAGGGAAATGAGGAATGACTATTAATGAAGACAGGGTTTTCGAGGGAGGTGACAAAAATGTTCTAAAATTGATTGTGGTGATGGTCACATGACTCTGAATATACTAAAAACCACTGAATTATATACTTTAAATGGGTAAACAATATGGTATGTGAATTACAAAAAAAAAATCTGGCAAACAAATAAGGCATACACATGAGGTAAAAAGGCAACTGAGGCAGAAAACTAGAAACTCTATTAACACCAGACTCTGAAATACAATTGCTTCTGCTCGAGTTGCAGAGGACAGACGAGGCTTTAGCAAATCTGAGAACAGCGACCACAATAACGAGCCCGAGGGTGCTGCTGGAGAGAATAAAAGCAGCCGATTACTCAATGTGCTACACAGACACCCAAATCATAAAGACATACAAAGAAGACAAAACAACTAATTTTGTTTAACAAAGTCTTTTTATGTGCATATGTCTGTTCATAAAAATAGGAGTTAAGTAGGAAAAAATATGCAAAAATGCAAAATATAAAAACTGTTCTGAAAAACTTAAAAACAATATTGTTCCTCCAAAGAGCTTGGGGGCAAATGGAAACAACCACTGAGACTCCCTAGAACACTGACAATGACTGTTTCTAGGGGGTGGGATTTTTTCCTTCTCTTTACAATTTACTGTATAATCAGAGAAACATAAAAACGATTAAGCTTTCAAAAGCTCCTTTTAAATGGAGTGATTTGGAAACTGAAATAAGGACAGCACTATTTAAATGAACATGTTAGAAGAAAAATAAGAAATTCATGATTTTCAACATAGCTGTTCTTTGCCCTTATTATTCACTGCTACAAAGTTCCTTTACTATAAAACAGGATTTAAAGAGGCACAAGTACAAATTTCTAAAATTATAATCTCTTGAGAGAAAGATGTACCAACCTATTCACTGAGATAGGACGCAGAAATGCTTTCTCCAGTTACTTTTACCCCTAATAGCAAGAGTCATTACATTACGTAGATCCAACTCTCTCCACGGACCATAATCTTTGGTGCCCTGATAAGTGCTGCGGTTTACACTGTACAGCCCACAGCTACAAAAATACTCAACTATGTCATGCGGGGGAAATCTTATTTTCCTTTCTATTTGAAGATAACCTCTTTTCCTTAGCCTATAGGGAGAGAAAAGGAAAAGTCTGAAGAATAAAAAAATTCTTAAAGCTTTCATAGTATTCCCATTTTTGTTTAAAAATTCCATGTAAATGTTGTTTTCTTCCCCACCCCCCCCATTTATGCTATAGTCAGCTACTAGTCTCAAAAATATTACAGATTGGTGGCCATGAAGGATGTCAGAAAATCTCCTTGAAAAGTCCAACAAGGGCCCCAATCTTCTCCGGAGGAGGCCTGACATTTAATTTCCCCAGGGCTGGGACTGCCAAATATGCAAATTGATGACTGGGGGTGGACAAAGTGCTGGACAAGCCCGTTCCCTGCTCTCCATCAAACTGCCAGAGACCCCAGGCTTAATGCTCTCAAACTGTGTGCCGGCCCAGTGGGAAAGGTGGGTGACAGGAAGTGATGCTGATCTTTCAATCCATCAGCAAAGCCATTCAAAAGACACTGATGACAAATTTACTGGCTTAGGAAACCAGTACAATTTTTGTTAGTCTGGCTGCTCCTCCCCCAAATAAAATGCAAACAAAAACTGCCAATATCTGCTTTTAACAGGCCTAATTAATGGCCACCTAAATTCTTTGTCTCTGGATCAGCAACAGCGAATTAGTTAAATGGTATGCTAGCACTAGTACTAAAAGGAGAAGTACTCTAATCTTTTTTTGATTCCTGTAACAAATAGTTAATATCAGGGTCCTCTTAAATTCATTTTAGTTTCTTAAAATTAGATTGTCAAACTTCCAGTGAAATCTAAAGCATAAAAATAACTATATTTTTACTTTTTTTTTTTTTTAAAGCAATTTAACCCTATCCCCAAACATCTTCCCCAAGAATTGAGCACGGAAAAACATGTATTGAGTTGTGGGGCCGTATGTGCTTTCCTGTCTGTTACCTGCTGTTCGGGCGACAGGGAGGCAGCTCAGCAGAGTGATACAGGCCCAGACTGGTCGAGTCCAGATCCAGACTCGTCTTGTGCCAGCTGTGCGACTTAATCTGTAACAGTGCCCACCCCATAGGGTGGTCCTAGGGACTAAATGTAATGATCCATGTAACTCACAAGGCCTGCCTGGCACATCACATAGTGAACAAAACAGGCTATGTCAGAGAGATGACAATCTCTAGATGTCAAATCCCCACACCCATAGCAGACAGGATATAAATGCTTTCATGGGTTACTGCTACCGGGAGGCAGCACCTTGTGGTAAAAAAAACAAAAATCATTTAATAATGAAATTATTAAAAAATAATTATTATTTTGGCTTTAAGTCACTTTACTTGGGGGCTTAAGCCCTTCCCTGTAAAATGAAAAAATTACACTAGATCAGTAGCTTTCTTTCTTTAAAAAAAAACTTAAAAAAAAAATTACAAGAGAAATATATGCTTTTGAAAAATTTCAAGAAATATAGATAAAAGAGGACATAGGCCAGGCACCATGATTCATGTCTATAATCCCAGCACTTTAGAATGCTGAGGCAGGATTGCGTAAGGCTAGGAGTTTGAGACCAGCATGCGCAACACAGGGAGACCTGGTCTCTAACAAGGACAAAAAAATTAGCCAGGTGTGGTGGCATGCCTATAGTCCCAGCTACTTGGGAGGCTGAGGTGGGAGGAGGATCTCTTGAGCCTAGGAGTTCAAAGCTGCAGTGAGCTGTGATCTCAACACTGCACTGGGTGATGGAGTGAAACTTTGTCTCAAAAAAAAAAAAAAAAAAAAAAGGATATAATGAAAGTTAAATCTCTCCATTTTGACTCTACGGTTTCTCCCAAATCAGGAGTTTTCAAACTATACCGTGCAAAGCCCTAGGGCTCCCCGGAAGCAGAAGGTGGCTTCCTCAGGAGAGACCAATTGGACAGGGTCCCAAGGAGCCCCCCCGGCCCCACCCACCAACACCACCTCAACCAGAGCAGTCCTGCTTTTGTGTGTCTTATACACTGATTTTCACAGATTTTGAAACAAGAGTTCCACTACTAAAATGTAATTTGAAAACTACAAGATTAAATTATTTTAAAGATATTATCCAGCTCTAAAAATGCATGTTTCTGGCAAATCCTCATATTTTTGCTATTACATTTATATAAGGTTTCCATAAAATTTCCTTTGATTTCACTTTACCTCTAGTTCAAGATCCTGAGGTTCCATTTCAGAAAGTGACAGCACAGCAATTTTGGTAACTTTACAGACCTCATGGTCTCCTGGGAGTTTGCCCACCAATGCTTTCTGACGAATTAGAATAAGCCACCATGGAAGATCTGTAAAAGAAAAGTTATATTAATGTCTGGTATTTATAGAGTGCTGTTGTTCTGGCAAGTTGAAGGTGAATAACCTAACAACAACAAATAAAAAAAATGTTCGTCACATATAACCTTTTACAGAGAAATTTAGCAATACCTAACAATACAACATATGTACTAACCTTTTAATACAGCAATCTCACTCTTAAGAATTTACTCTGAAGATATACCTCAAAAACAAAAGTATATATATTCAAGCCTATTCATTGCAGCAGTTTATAACTGCAAAATGCTAAAAAGAATATAAATGCCCAAACACAGGTTGAGTAAACTATGACACATCCATGCAACAGGATACTATGCAACTGAAAAAAATAAAAATAAAAAATAAAATAAATTAGAACTGTTCTATGAACTAATGAGGAATGATTCCTGAATGCATTAAGTGGATAAATTGAATATATTATTAATATACAGTTATCCTTTGGTATCCGTGGGGGACTGGTTCTAGGACACCCCCCCGCCCCCGGCTCTAGATACCAAAATCCACAGATGCTCATGCCCATTCCATAAAATGGTGTAGAATTTACACATAACCTACGTATGTCTTCCCATGTGTACTTTAAATCATCTCTAGATTGCTTATAATACCTAATACAATCTAAATGCTATGTAAACAGTTGTCATTCTGTATTATTTTAGGGATAATGAAAAGGAAAAAAGACTGTACATGTTCAGTACAGATACAACCATACACTTTTTTTTAATATTTTCAATCCATGTTTGGTTGAATCCATAGATGCAGAACCCACAACACAGAGGCAGACTGTATATAATAAGGCCATATTATAATGATACAATAAAATATATTATTAAATCAAAGCACAAAAGAATATCTCGAGTGTGCTACCTTTCAAGTAAAAAAGAAAATATGAGGTTATGGAGTGAAAGAGAGAGAGGGAGGGAGGGATATGCACCACATAAGACGTTTTGGTCAATGACAGACTGCATACCCAATAGTGCTCCCACAAGATTATAATGGAGCTTAAAAATTCCTACAGCCTAGTGGCATCATAAGCATGGTAGCACAACGCATTATTCACGTGTTTGTGGTGATGCTGGTGTACACAAATGTACTGTGCTGCCGGTCTTATAAAGGTATAGCACATACAATTATGCTCAGTACATAACACTTGGAAATAAAGGACTATGTTACTGGTTTATATATTTACTATGCTGTACTTACTATTATTTTAGAGTGTACTCCTTCTACTTATTAAAAAATAATTAACTGTAAAACAGTCTCAGGCAGGTCCCTCAGGAGGTATTCCAAAAGTTTAATTAATTATTGAAGAAAAATATTTTTACATAAATGTAGTGTAATCTGAGTGTACAGTGTTTATAAAGTCTATAGTAGTGTACAATAATGTCCTAGGCCTTCACATTCACTCACCACTCACTCCCTGACTGACCCAGAGCAACTCTAGTCCTATAAGCTCCATTCATGCTAAGTGCCTTATGCAGGTATACTATTTTTTATCTTTTATACAGCATTTATACTGTACCTTTTCTACATTTAGATATGTTTAGATACACAAATACCATTGTGTTACAGTTGCCTGCAGTATTCAGTACAGTAACAGGCTGTACAGGTTTGTAGTCTAGGAGCAAAAGGCCATATACCATATAGCCTAGGTGTGTAGTAGGCTACACCATCTACGTTTGTATAATGTAAGTGCACTCTAAGATGTTCCCGTGTGATGAAATCACCTAATGACGCATTTCTCATCCCCATCATTAAGTATCCCCATCATTAAGTGATGCATGACCATATATATCTGCTCATTTGTACCAAAAAAGAAAGAGGAGAGATATGCCAGAAGTTGATGAGATTGGACACCTAGAGGGAGCAGGTGGAAATGGGGTAGGAAGGAGGAGGAAATGGAAATGGGATAGAAGGGATGAGGGAAATGACAGTTCTCTGAGGATACCCTGGCAAATGACTGGTCTCCCAGTATAGCTCTGACTCTTAGAACAATGGTAACGTTTCACATGTCCCCCAAAATAAAGAAATGTGGGGGGAACTCAAAACAAAACACAAACCCAACTCTATTACAAATTGAAAATCGAACCACACGGTAAGGAAACAAGGAAGAAAGTTATTTATTTTCTAAATATCCTTACAAAATACTTTTTTCTAAAGTTAAAGACAAAAAGAACTGTATGCAATATAGTATTTTGGTTGGAAGACAGTATTTTGTAAGGATAAAGACAAAAAGAATTGTATACAATATAGTATTCTGGTTGGAAAACAGTATTTTGTAAGGATAAAGACAAAAGAACTGTATGCAGTGTTGTACTCTGGTTAGTAAATTTATTTTTCAGAAGGATATGAGTTGGCAATTTCGAAACTACTTTATGTGTACATCAGGATTGAGCAGATAAGTAAACATTGAGGAGAATGTGGGGAAAATGGTAAAACAAATGAAAAAAATCTTTAATAAATATCAGAGAGAAAGAAGCAAACACCCAAAGGCCCAATGGTTATCTTTCCAATCCAAATTTCTACTTCTCACAAAAGATTTTTAATTAAATGAAAAGTAGTCTACGAAAAAAGCAATTTTTCAGTTTATGAGGCTATACTGTTAAAAAAAATTACACCGAAAACCAGAAATTATTGAAATAGTGTTTCAAGAGTTTATTATAGAAAAACAACATGATATATATTTCCCATATGAAAAATATTTTTAAAAAGATATATAGTATTTCAGTTTACCCTATTTTCCCCCCAAATATTAATCAACCCTCATTTTAAGGATAGTGCTTTAAAGATATGCTTTAAGCATTTCATAAATGCAACAGTTTAGAACATTTCATAATCTTTTAAAAAGTAGGGTAGAAATTTACTCCAAAGTTTCAAGGCTTTTACAGGCCATTTCACTATTCATTATCCCAAAACATTAACTGAGGACCTATCACGTGCTGGGAAATTCACTGGGCATGGAGAGAAGTTACCAAGCACCTAACTTACAATAAACCTAACACATAGCATATAATAAAGCACATAGCATGTAATAACCTGTTGCATGTCAATAAATTTTGTTGAATAAAAGGAAATTCTTACAATAGGTCTCTTAACCTCACAGGAATAATTTATATTTTACAGTGAGCAATTCACAGTCTGCAGTTGACCAGACAAGCCAAGACAAAGCTCTCTTCCTAGTTTGCATCTTCTTGCCCTGATTTCCTCTGGATTCATTTCATAATACTGTAAATTATGATTTTAATAAATTCAGCAATGACAAAAACACAATGTGCATTATATCAAATATAATAAATCTTTCCAATAAGCCATATAATGGTATAATACCAAAAATATAAACATTTTAACTTCTATTTTTTTTTTTTTTTTTTTTTTGAGACAGAGTCTCGCTTTGTTGTCCTGGCTAGGGTGAGTGCCGTGGCATCAGCCTAGCTCACAGCAACCTCAAACTCCTGGGCTTAAGCGATCCTACCGCCTCAGCCTCCCGAGTAGCTGGGACTACAGGCATGCGCCACCATGCCTGGCTAATTTTTTCTATATATATATTTTAGTTGGCCAGATAATTTCCTTCTATTTTTAGTAGAGACGAGGTCTCGCTCTTGCTCAGGCTGGTCTCGAACTCCTGACCTTGAGCGATCCACCCGCCTCGGCCTCCCAGAGTGCTAGGATTACAGGCGTGAGCCACCTCGCCCGGCCTCATTTTAACTTTTAGACAGAGGTTTTACTCCATACCCAAACTCACTTGGAAAAACAAAAGGCATCCTTTTTTCAACAAAAACATTGGTACTGCCAATATTTAAACTCAACTTACAAACTCAAAATATGCATATTTTTAGAGTTAACTACTCATACACAAAAATGTGAAAAACTGAGGTGCTTCTTTAACAAAATGCTACAGACTGACATTCGGTATGCCTTAGAGTTATGAAGAAGAGTAAATCTGAGAAATTACAACATAAATGATCTCAAATAACAGAAACAAAATTTCATAAATAGCAGTCTTCCTTTTTCAAGGAGGCTTCAAATGTCCTGGACTTTGAGGTCAGAATTCAGACTCAAATTTTAGTTCCATTACTTATTTCCTGTGTACTTCACAGCATAATATGTAACTGCTCAAAATCTGTTTTCTTATCTGAAAAATGGGAAAAAACTGCCTACTTTGGAGAGTAGCTATGAGGATTAATTTTTATAATTCACGTTATTATTACTAAGAGTTAATGTTTACTGAACATCTACAATAAGGTAAGTATCACAAGGTAATTTACTGATGCTTCTTAACACAACACCCTGGTAGCAGATGCTATTTCCATCTGACAGTTGAAAAATTAAAAACATTCAAATAACCTGCCCCAGGCAACAGAGCTGGTAACTGGCCAGATAGGATTTTCAAAAATTTTCCATTATAGACATTTTCAAATATACACAAAAGTAGAGGGAACAATAAATCCAAATTCACCCACTACCCAGGCTCAATAGTCATCAATGTATGACTCACAGTCTTCTATGACGTTCAACTTTTTTTCCCCAATGACTCTGTACCTCTCTTTTAATTGGAAAAAAAATTCAAATCTGGAAAATAAAGAAGAAACCCCATGAGCTCTGGTTAAATGCCTGAGTCACAATCCTATTTGAAAATCCAGTTTCTTCAAAAAATAAATGGCAAAAAAGGTTTTTGGTTCTACCATAATCATATATACCAATATTTTTCTTTTTTTTTTTTCCAAGTAAATTTAAAGGAAAGTTGAGAGAGAAACAAATTCCAACCACTCATCATACCATTTTCCAAAGAAGAGAGAAATTAAGGTAGATTAATTACTTAGATTATAACTAGTAAGTATCTATTTCCTTACAAATTTTACTTCAGTTTTTTCTTTTTGATCAACTGTGAGACTGAAAAGAATAAGGGAGGAAATTAACATCAAGCCTTTACCATGTGTTAGATCATTTTCCATTTTCTAAACCTTGGCCTCTGGGAAAAAGCATGGGCTCCAGATGCAATACCAAAGGTGAAAGAATACATACAGTCAAGAAATGAAACCATATTATATACTTGGAAAAATTTTTAAACCTTGAGAAACCAATAATAGTAAAGAAGAGAGTCCACAGATATAAATATAAACATACAATAAGCATTAATATAAGCCACTTCATATATAATAGAAAAAGGTCTCGAAACATTAGCAACAGGAGAAGTAAAATTTCTGGTAATAATTCCAATTAGAAATGTCTAATACCTATATGAAAAGTACCACAGAACCTTTGTTTAGAGCATGCAAAAATTAAATAAATGAAATCACAATATGTCTGGATGAGCAGGCTCAGTACTAGTATTTCAAAGTTGCTGGTATCTCTCAAATTAATCTTTAAATTTCAAGCAATTTAAGTCAAAATTCCAGTGAGACTTTTAGTGAAATTTAAATCTATTTTAAATTTCACTTGAAAGACTTAAATGTGTGAAAATATCCAGCAACACTTTCAAAAAGAAATTGAGAAAATACTTGCCTTCCCAGGTAGCAAAATGTACTCTAAAACTACAGTAAATAAAACAATGTGAAACTAGTAAAGGAATGGATGATAAATGAATCACCAGAATAGAGAAGCCAGACACAGACCCATGTAAACATGGGCGCCTAATAAATGATGATAAGGATGAGGAAAGATTGGTGTGTCAGCAAATGGTGTTGAAATAACTGGTCTCCATATGGAAAAAAGTTAAATTCCTTCTGCAAACCATACCCAAAAATTAATTATAGATGGGTTAATGCTAAAAATACAAACAGAAAAAAACAAAACATTAGTAGAGAATATAGGAGACTTTTTATAATCTTAGAGGAGAAAGACCTTTGGAAGCATGCTACATAATCCAGAAATCACAAAATGGACAGATTTGATTATATGAAAATAAAACATATCTGGATGGTAAATGACACTGTAAACAAAATGAAAAGCAAATGACAAATAGGAAATTATCTGCAACACATATGGCACACTAAAGGTTAGTATCTGTAAAATATAAAGAGCTACATCAATCAATAAGAAAAAGGTGATATCCCAATAGTAAAAAAGATATAAATCTGCACTTTACAGAAGGAGTACAGACAAACATAAAACACATAATTAAGCTCAGCAAAATACACATTAAAAATAGGAAGATCACTTTATCAAATTGTCAAAAAGAAGGCCGGGTGCAGTGGCTCAAGCCTATAACCTCAGGACTCTGGGAGACCCAGGCAGGAGGATCACTTGAGACCACGAGTTTGAGAGCAGCCTGAGCAACATAGTGAGACCCCTATCTCTACAAAAATAGAAAAATCTGCCAGGTATGGTGGCACACACCTGTAGTCCCAGCTACTTGGGACGCTGAGGCAGAAGGATTGCTTGAGCCCAGCCCAGTCCAGGAGTCTGAGGCTGCAGTGAGCTATGATGATGCCACTGCACTCTAGCCCGAGCGACAGAGTGAGACTCTGTCTCAAAAAAAAAAAAAAAACCTATCAAAAAGAAATCTCTGGTGAAGATAATACTCAGTGTTGCGGATGCATCAAAATTCAAACTGTAGATGCTTTATCCAATCTGTTCCTCTCCTAGAAATTTATTCTATAGAATTATTTGGAGAAGTTGGAAATACACATATATGAATTTTTAGTAGCACTTTTGAGACACTAAGTGAACTTTGAATATGAAATAATTTTTTTAAGATGTAATAGGATTGTAGTTATGCTAAGGAAGAAAACCCTTCGTATTTAGAGATACATACTGAAGTGTTTGTGCAGATAAATATGATACCTAGCATCTGGTTTGAAATAATTTAGCAGCAGGGAGTGTGGGGGCCACGGACTTGTTAGGAGTCCTATATACTAAAGAAGGGACTATAAAACTAAAAAGTGTATTTTCTGCCAAAAATGGAGGTTATGGTAGTATAGCCTATTAATTCTCGAAATATGTCAACATTTGTAAAAAGATGTAGCTGTCTCAAGTAGTGTTCAAAGGAATAATCAAAATTATCACAGCGAAAAGAATAGAAAAATTATGACCTGAACACTGAGCTATTTCTAGGCAAAATCATTCACTCTAGACAACAAAACAAAAACAAAAACCAGTCAAGGAAAATAATGGCAATCTCTATTCCTGTAATTATTTGGCTTTAGGTGAAACAAAACAAAACCACTCAAACACAAAAATCTGAGAAGACCAGCAGAAATATGTATATTGAGTTACAGGGTTAAATGATCTAAATAATATTTTTTATACTCAGAGTTTTAAAACAAGACAAATGTAAAAATATAGCATCACTATTGTTGAACAACCCCCAGTATCCATCAGGCATAATTTTAGAATAAAACTTTTTAAAAGCACCAAATCAGGCTATCGTACCCACCAGGGGAAAAGACCCTTGTTTCAATTAAAGCTGCCATGTTGAGATCAGGATGTGCAGTGTAACAAGGAATCAAAAGCTGATTTAATCTAGCAAGGTCTGATAGCATAAAGATTTTTTTTTTTTTTTCAACTTTTTAAACGGGATTGAGGGTAGGAGGAAGTCAATTTTGTAACCCCGGATCCTCCAGGAAAAGAGAAACAAGGAAACCTGACTTCCCCATGATAAGAAAACTGATTAGGAAGTGATTATCTTGAAAAGGATGACCAGTAGGGCAAGCTAGAACAACATCCTGGAAAAGATTCAACTGTCTGCTCTGTACAAATTAAGTGACTCATTTAAAAGGGAATGAGCAATTGCAGGATACAGATTTTAACTTTTTTTTTTTTTTTTTTTTTTTTTTTGGTAGAGATGGGGTCTCGTTATGTTGCCTAGGACAGTCCTGAACTCCTGGACTCAAGCAATCCTCCACCTCGGCCTCCCAAAGTTCTGGGATTATAGTCATGAGCCACTGTGCCCAGCCACAAGATACAGACTTTCATTCAACTTTAGAAAAAAATACTTTCTTCTGCATTAGGGTTCTCCAGAGAAACAGAACCAATAGGATATATACATATAAGAGGAGAATTATTATAGGAATTGCTCAAGTGTTTATGAAAGCCAAGAAGTCCCACAATCTGCCATCTGCAAGCCTGAGTACCAGGAAAGCCTGTGGTGTCATTCAGTGCAAGTCCAGGGGAGTCAACGGTGTAAGTTCCAGTCTACGGACTGAAAGCTGAGCGGTTGATGGTTTAAGTACCAGTCTGAGTCAGACGGCCTGAGAACCAGGAGTGCTGATGTCTGAGGGCAGATGATGATGGATGTACAGGCTCAAACAGAGATAGCAAATTCACCCTTCCTCCACCTTTTTGTTCCATTCCAGCCCTCCATGGATTGGATGGTACCCGCTCACAATGGTGAGGGTGGCTCCTCTTTACTCAGTCTACTGATTCAAATGCTAATCTCTTCTGGAAACACCCTCTCAGACACACCCAGAAATGTTTTACCAGCTATCTGGGCATCCCTTTCCTAGTCAAGTCACCACATAAAGTTAACCATCACATCTCCCTACTCATGACCTTACCACTAGGGAGCCCTGCATCTACGTATTTCTAGATTTGGCGAACCACCCTACCGACATATAGAAAAGACATTTCCACAACAATGCACATCTACCAATCATTTTTATTTTTATTAAAATTATAAAGGGAATATATGAATATATTCCCATTTTTTAAAAGGTTAAATATTACAGGAGAACTAAAGTTCCCTTTGACTAATCGCCCCCACTCTTATGGAAATTCTTCAAATGTAATCCAAACCCTGCTGTGTTAGTTCTCTCATATGAGGAGACCAGCAGAGATGGAAAGTACTGGTTACCATTCTTGGCATTAGTCCTTTTCATTTTACTTGAGAGCTTAAAAATGACTTCTGTTCATAGCATGCAGCCATGATTTATTTTGTAGATTCTATTTTCACTGCTCTTTTGGATGCTTTCCAATTTATCTGTCTACAAACATTCATGTGAAGAACAAAGGTAAAGATGAAGAGGAGGTACATTTGCTAATAATGATTGTCATGTGTTTACCTCCTTACAAGCTCCAATACTGCAGACTATATTCCTGAGGACAAAGAGTTACCCCTTCTAGGTCCACTTCTCCAGAGCATCCACGGAGGACACGCTGGGAGATGACAAAACAGGAAGCATGCAGCTGCCTTAGCACTCACCTAGTTGTGCAATGACGACTCAAGGAGCCAGCACAGGAGAACTGATAATTAGTTTTTCTTTCTTTCTTTCTTTTTTTTTACCACCCTCCCCCCTGGAAATGGGATCTCGCTGTGTTGCCCAGGCTGGAATGCAGTGGCTATTCACAGGTACAATCCCACCACTGATCTGCATGGGAGTTTTGACCTGCTCTGTTTCCAGCCGAAGCTGGTTTACCCCTGCTTAGGCAACCTGGTGGTCCCCCACTCCCAAGAAGTCGCCGTATTAATGCCCACTTTGGATGTGGACACCGGATGGGCAGAGTGCACTACAGCCCAGAACTCCTGGGCTCAAGTGATCCTTCCACCTCAGTCTCCCAGTAGCTGGGATTACAGGCACGCATCACCTCACCCAGCAAGAATTTTTAATTATATAGACATAGCAATAAATACTAACCAAAGACAGAGATGGATACTACAAAGTCTTTTGTAACAGTATTCAAAAATACAAATATTTTTCTTGAAGGGCTGTTGCAGATAATGCTTAGAGAGCCATAGAAGAATCTACGTTTGCATCAGTTAAGTCAGAGGATGTGTTAATAAAGAAGGAAAAAGAATTCTGGAAAGGTCTGCTCACCTTTCCTTTCTTCTCTTTGAAGCTACCAACAAGAATACTCACATATTTCTCTGTCGTTTGAAGTTGACAGTCTAAACAAAAAAACGTAAGCCAAATGACTCACTGTTCTTTATATACTTTGAGTTATGCTTAGGTGCATACAAATTTTATATTGTCATATCCTTCTGGTGACTTGAACATTTTGTTATTTTTGAAATGTTTCTCTCTCTATGCTTCTTGCCTTACAGTCTACTTTGATATCAGCATAGCTACGTCAGTTTTCATGAGGTTAATGTTTGTGCAATTTTTTCCTCCCCTTTCATTTTCAATCTTTCTGTACATGCATCTAAGTTTTTATCTTGAAAGCAGCATGTCGATGAATTTTACTGTTTTCCCAGCAGGAAATCTTTGGTTTTTAGTTGGAACATCACGTCTATTCACATGTAATTACTGATATATCTAGGAATCAATATACCATCTATTTGTCCTATCTGTTCCACATATACCTTTTTTGCCTTCTTTTGGATTAAGTTTTTAAATCATTATTATTACATTTCTCTCCTTTATTAGCTTTTTACAATCTTGTATTAAATATTATTCTGTTAGTGGTTATACTGTAGGGGATGATAACACGAACCCTAACTCATCAAAGCCTGATGTAAATTCATACTTTTACCAGTTCCTGGACAATGAAAGGACTTAGAATACCAACCCTTCTAACTCCTTATCATTATTATTATTATTATTGCTGTGTATTTTAATTCTACATTAAACTTAAACCCCATATGAAGCAAAATTCATTTAAATGTACCAACTTATTTCCCCTTTCCATTGCTCTTCATTCCTTCCTACGTCTTTACACTCCCATCTGGAATCACTTTCCTTTTGCCTGAGGAACTCTCTTTAGTATTTCTTTTAGTGCAGAGACTGCCGGTGACACGTTTAGTTTTTGTGTCTCAAAATGTCTATTTCCCTTGCTTTTTGAAGGTATAAAATTCTAGACAGCCACTTTGAAGATGTCATTGTCACTCCATTATCTTCTGGCTTGCATTATTTCCATCAAAGCTTACTAACTTGCCTTTGAATTTAATGTGTGTTTCCTCTTTGGTTGCTTTTAGGATGTCCTCTTTGTAGTTTTCGTTAGTTATACTGGGAGGTACCTGAATATGGTTTTCTTTATATTTTTCCCCTTGGGGTTCCAAGTACCCCCATCTGTGGCTTGTATTTATCATTATAGTTGGTTTTGGAAAACTCTTGGCCATTATTCTCATCAAATACTGCTAGTCCGTTGCTGTCATGAACAGAATCTCTGACTACTCTACTTCATCTTTTTTAAAGTGTGTGAAATATCTTTAAATGACCCTGTGATGGTTAATTTTATGTGTCACCTTCACTGGGCTGATGCCCAGGTAGCTTAGTAAAACATTGTTTCTGGGTATGTGTGAGGGTGTTTCCAGAGAGATTAGCATTTGAACTGGTAAACTGAGTAAAGACTGCCCTCACTAATGTGGATAGGTGTCATGCAATCCATTGAGGGCCAGAATAGAACAAAAAGGCAGAGGAAAAGCTGTCTGTCTGTCTGTCTGTCTGAGCTGGGACATCATTGTCTCCTGCACTCAGGTATCAGCACTCCTTGTTCTCAAGCCTTTGAGTTTGAACTGGAACTATGCCATCACCTTTCTTGGTCACCCCCTTACACATGGCAGATCCTGGGACCTCTCAGCCTCCATAATCACATAAGCCAATCCCCCATAATAAATCTCTTTATATAATAATCTCTATATATATTAAATCTCTTTATATATATATATATATATATATATACACACACACACACACACAGTTGGTATACACAGTTGACCGCTGAACAATGCAAGGGTTAAGGGTGTTGATGCCCTCCCACCCCCCGAAGTAAAAAATCCAGGTATAACTTTTGTCTCTCCAAAAACTACTGATAGCCTACTATTGGGGGGAAGCCTTACCAATAACATAAATGGTTGATTGACACATATTTTGTGTTGTATGTATTTTATACTGTATTCTTACAATGAAGTAAGCTAGAAAAAAAGGAAATGTTAATAAAATCATGCGGAAGAGAAAATATATTTACTATTCATTAAGTAGAAGTGGATCATCATAAAGGTCTTCATCCTCATTGTCTTCACATTGAGTAGGTGGAAGAGGAGAAGGAGGGGCTGGTGTTGAGGTGGCAGAGGTGGAAGAAAATTCACATGTAAGTGGACCCACATAGTTCAAAACCATGTTATTCAAGGGTCAACTGCGCACGCGCGTGCGCGCGCGCTCGCTCTCGCTCTCTCTCTCTCTCTCTCACAACAGGTTCTGAAAAGCCCTAATACAGATTTTGGTACCAAGAAGCAGGAGTTCTGCTATAAGATACACTAAAGAGTGGAAGGAGCTTTGGAACTGGCTGAAAAGAGTCTGGAGGTGCATGCTAGAAAAGGCCTACATTACCATGAATGAACCTTTAAAGACAATTCTGATGAGGGCTCAGAAAGATGAGAAGAGAGCTGTAGAGAAAGCCTCAATCTTCTCAGAGAATACGTAATTCTGAACAGAATTTTAGTAGAAATATGGACAGTAACGGTCATTCTGATGAAGTCTTAGATGGAAATAAAGAAGTCACTGGACGATGGAGAGAATGCGATCCTTACTATAAAGCGGCAAAGAACTTGAAGAGTGTTCATGTTCTAGCATTTTGTGGAAAGTAGAACTTAAGAGTGATAAAATTGGATATTTAAGCTGAAGCTATTTCTAGGCAAAATGTCAAAGGTACAGTTTGGCTCCTGACTGATTATAGTAAAATGTGAAAAGAGAGATATGACTTAAAGACAGAATTGTTAGGCAAAGAGGAAGCAGAACTTAAAGATTTGAAAAATTCTATCCATACTGAAAAGGATGAGAGTGTTTAGGGGAGAACACTAAGGGTGTGGACAAGTGCTCCTTTGATAAGATCAGTATGGGGGTGGACCATGGACTTCACAGGCCACCCCAGCAGAATTGCCAATTTGAGCTGAAGGGGAAGCAGGGGGGAGAATGCAGGATGGCCGTGAGACTTCTTAGATTTCACACGACAGGACCATAGAGCTATCTGGCTAAGCATGTGCACTCTTTTCAAGACAAGGGAAGAATGACCCAGAAAGTGATTCAGAGATTGTCAAGGCTGCCTCCTTGGCTTCAAAAGGGGGGCCATTTCCTTGCTTTCAACAGTTTAGATGGCCTTTGCCCAAAGCCATCAGGACAGAGCCACCCAGCAGAGCCCTGGGGGCACAACCCTTGCTGGGTAGAGCTGTAGAGGCAGGACCCCCATCTCAGTGGGTCTGGAATATGGAACTTCCATACCAGTGGGCTTAGAGTCAGAACAATGACCCAAAAAGGAGTATTCTCAAGTTGGACTTACTTGGGCTCCATTATCGCTTTCATCTTTCCCATTTCTCTCTTTTGAAATAGAAATGTCTCTTCTGTGCCTATCGCACCACTGCAGTTTGAAAGTACATAATTTGTTTGGTTTTTCAGGCTGGCAGATGAAAAGCAATTTGCCTCAGGATGAATCATACCTTGAGTCTCACCCATATCTGCTTTAGATGGTATTTAGATGAGACTTTGGATTTTAGACTTCAGAGCTAATCTAGAACAAGTTAAAACTTCTGGGCCTGTTGGGATGTGGGATGTAATAAATGTATTTTGCATGTGAGGACATACATTGGGGCAGGGGGTAAGGGCAGAATACTATAGGCTAAATGTCTGTGTCCCTCCAAAAGTCATATAGTCATTCCTCACTATCCACTGGGGACTGATTCCAGGACCCCTCACTCCCGCAGATACCAAAATCCACAAACGTTCAAGTCCCTTATATAAAATTGCATAGTATTTCCATGTAATCTACACACATCCTCCTGTATACTTTAAATCATCTCTCGATTATTTATACAATACCAATATTATATAATACTTATACTAATACAATGTAAATGCTACGTAGATAGTTGTTAATCCTGTATTGTTTGATATAATTTTACTATTGTATTGTTATTTTTATTGGTTTTTTTCCTGAATATTTTCAACCCAAGGTTGGTTGAATCTGTGTGTGCAAGACCCACAGATATGGAGGGCTGACTGTCTGTTGAAATCCAAACCCCCAATGGTTATGGTATTATGAGGTGGGGCCTGTAGTATTAGGTTATGAGGGCTCCACCCTCACAAATGGTCTTAGTAACCTTATAAAAGAAACCCAGGAGATCTTCCTCACCCCTTCTGTCACATGAGGACTCAGTGAGAAGAGGCCATCCATGAACCAGGAAGTGGTCCCTCACTAAACACTGAATCTGCTAGAGCTTTGACCTTGGACTGCCCAGCCCCCAGAACTGTGAGAAATAAATTTCTGTTATTTATAAGCCACCCAGACTATGATATTCTGTTATAACAGCCCAAATAGACTAAAATAGAAATATTACATACAGTTGACCCTTGGAAAAAAACAGGTTTGAACTGCATGGGTCCACTTATACTCAGATTTTTTTCAACCAAATGCAAATCAAAAATACAGTATTTGAGGAATTCGAAACCCACACATACAAAGGGCTTACTTTTTGCATACGTGGTTCCACAAGACTGACTGCGGGACTTGCGTATGCATGGATTTTGGTATATGCAGGTGGTCCTGGAATTAATTCCTCCCCCTATACTGAGGAACCACTGAACTATATATATTAACATGCAATACATTCTAAGAGAATCTAATAATTGGGAAAATATCTTAAATCCCAAGGCAAATTATGTTCCAATTTGAAGGATTCAGACTTATTTACAAATCTTTGGTAAGAACCTAAATTCAGTCCTAAGTGTCCATAAAAGCTACTTCATCGATACCTGTTACATAAGCTATTAATTGGCCATTTAGCACTTTTAAATGAATATAAGCCTGAGTATAGAAAGCAGGCATTATACACACCGATGCATGAATTTAAATTTCTACTAAAGATATGAATTCGTGGTATGTTTAATAACTTTTTTGTTTTATATTTACAGTCATTTCAATTTTTTTGAACTACATTAACAGAAAATGCTTTTTCTTCCTCTAATGGAAATAGGGCACCACATATCCCTGAATATATTTCGGGAAGCACCATACATCAAGTAAATGGAATAACAAGTAATGCTACCACACCAGTGCTGGTTTTTTCAATGTCAGGTACCTGGTAGCTAAAGTACATTACATTAGACTTTTAATGCTCTCAGTGACTAAAGAGCTAATTATTAATTTGTTCATCTTCTAAACATAGTAGCTATTCAATGTTTCTTGACTGGTTGCTCTGTTGCTTACTAAAGTTTCCTAAGTCAGAGTTTATAGAAAATTGACAATGACTCATAGGCACAGCATCTAGGGCAAGAAAGATTTTTAATAGGCTCTATTTCAAAAGCACCAAATGGTGCAATTAGAAGCATATTCAGCTTAGCCTGTTAAGCTTAAGACTGAAGTAAAATCCCTAATAAAGATCTTCCATGAAATGAAATAATCTTGAAATAATCTATTATATTCTATAAACTCTTTTGTACCTACAAAAATGGAAAAGTCTTAGGAAACTAGAAAAGTCTAACTTATAAAGTACCATTAGGCAAAATGATTTTTCTATATAATAGTATATTTTTTCAGATAATTATAGCTTATCCCACCTAAAGGGCTAAGAAGTTTCCTTGTATGTTTATTGAAAACTTTAATATATTACATAATTTTCCGCCTGTTAAACTCCAGCATACTAAAGATAATCAGGATTTTATTCAAGAAGCAAATTTATCATGAAGATAAATTATTGATTTGAAAAGTGGCATAAGAATGCTTCCAGGTTGGAGGTGATTGGTCCCTACACAAAGGGACTCAAGCCCACAGGCTGTTAACAAACCTGATAACCAAGTCCATTAAATAGTCTTCATATTTTGCTCTTGCTGGTTGTTACTGGCCAAGTAAATGAGAACTTATTACATTTATCAAGAATCCCCTTTCTTAAAAAATAACCGCTGACAATAATTTGACTGGAACTATTTAAAAATGTTCAATAAGAAAAAAAGTCCAAAAGTAATATAAAGGAGGGAATATATACAGAAAATACTTTTCCTTATAGGTGGCCCACATAAGTCATTTTTACCTTAACAATCCTCTCTTTCTGAGGCTAAAAATCAAACTTCTAATATCACCGCCATAGATATCACTGAGGAAAACAACTTCAGTTTAAGAACAAACAGGTTTGTGACTAGAAAAAGGAATGATAGTGGACTAACATATGAGGCTAGGCTGGCCTGCCTCTCGAACATCTGCCTGAAAATATAAAAATCTCTCACGCCACTTAGATATGCTCAGGAATAAGCAGCACACCTGTTTAAAGGCCCTCTGGAGAGCTCAGAATTATGGGTCACGTTCCCAGGACTAGTTCAAGCACTGTTTCTACCAGGGAGGTGGACTGTTCCAAGGAGCCTCGAGCTCAGATTAGGGATAAGAGGGGTGGGAAATTCTGAAGCATAAGATGATGGAACAAGCTGAGGGGAACAAACAGAGAAGGGTGGACCATTTAGCACCAAGGTACCTGGGGAGAGAGGAAATGGAATAGGAGGGAAACATATACAGTACAGATGAGAAGATGCAAAGAATGGAATCCTCTCATACACTTAGCTGCCTGCTTCCAAGACTCAAGGCTATTCACTGAATGGGTCAGCTGAAGTACAATTAAAGAATCTCTTAAGGGCTAACCAGGAACCTAGTCACCTGTAAAATAAATAATTCTGAGATCTTCATGAATTAGAAAATGAATATAAAATGATTATTTTAATTACATTTTAGATAATTTATATTTTGGTAGAGATGTTATGTTACCAATAATATTGTTGCTTTGAGGAAAGAATTTTTTTTTTAATCTATCCAAGATAGTAGTTGAGGAAAGTATTCTAAAGAAACTTTAGTACATGAAAAAAAGTCACCTATAAGTTACCAAATCAGAGATTTCGTTTTTTAAATTAAGAAAAAATCAGGAGTAATGACAACAGGCTACAACAAAAGCTACCCTCTGACTTACATGGTTTTAATAGTTTTATTTAAGACATAATTTATGTACCATAAAATTCACCCATTGGAAGTACATAACTCAGTGATTTTAATAAAATTGAGTTATGCAATCATCAGAATACCTGTATGTTTTAATAACGTGAGTTGTTAGTAGACAATAAAACAAGCTACTTCTCCCACACAATAATTGTACACAATTAAACTCATATTTAAACAAAAGCAATATCCACAAGGCTTGTCCCAGGAACCAGGCCTCCAGCAGAGGCCCCTGCCAGGCTTTTCTTTCTCTCCAATGCCTTGAAGGAGTGGAGTCTTCCAGTGGTTTTTTAGGCAAGTACTAAAACAATCTAGTGACACTCAATTCATTCATCACTAAACTATATAAAACATTTCACATCATTAGTGCCATAGCAAGGAAGTCTCCATAAAGAGAAGACGAAAATCAGTTTTAAAATCATATGCATAATGCATTTTACCATCTTAATGATTGAGACATCTTCACCACTTCAAAAGTGGAGGAATAGCAGATGGTGAGTACTATTTTAATGAATGAGATCTACTTGAGTGAATTTCGTCTATGATTGTTCAGTACTATGAGTAGCAATTCCCTCAATTACTAAACAAAGAGCCTTTATTGCCCCATTAATCAACACTCCTGACAATTTTCTCTTCAAACTATTTCTGAATATATCATTTTTGCTTTTTACATTCAGATACTTCTTACCCTAATTGAGCTTATCCTCTTCTCAATCTTGAAAATACATTTTAACTTGAAGAGCTTTTGTGATCCATTAAAATCTCCAGCCTAAAGCAATTTTTTCATGGATATCTGTGTGAAGATATGGCTGTACCCCGGACATTATACAGAAAATGGAGAAAAGAAACACATCGCTCACATGGGCTTCGTGCACAGTGGCTTGCTCTGCCAACGGCCATCTCTCCTCCACTCCCCACCTCTCCCCACACCCCCGCCCTGTCCATATGAGATGCCTTCCACCCAGGAACCCCAGCCCCGCCCAGTCAGGCCCCTCCATCATATACTCCACAACACCCCATACTTTTCTTCAGAAGCCTAAGTTTGTAATGATAAAACTGTGCAACTGACACATTAATGTCTATCACTCAGATTCTGAGTCTATGCTCCAGGAAGCTTCAGGTTCCTCAGCACACAGTAGGTACTCCATAAATATGTGTTAAATCAATAAGCACTTGTTAAAACATTTTTGAATAGTCCGTGTTGTGGGCCAGCACACAGGGACGTAGCAGGTGAGCAAAACAGACACAGCCCCAGCCGCTGCTTTCTTGGACCTTATCCTCCACGGAGGGGACAGACAAAAAAAGAAAACAAAAAATTAACATGTAATTACAATCATGATAAGATTTGAATATCATCATCATTTCCGGGTGGACATCACAATGAACAAAAAACTGTTGATTTTTCAGGGAGCTATACTTTTATCTGTTTGACACATTACTCATCCCTCCTACTTTGTTCCTCATACTAATAAATCTCAGCTGGTCAAACCAAAATGAGACACGTTCAAGTTATCAACTGTATTATACGCTGGCTCAAAGTCCACCTGCCTGCAAATGTCTAGGGAATAAGCCTTCCAACTTGAAAACAGGCTAATGGTTGTAAACAGATATTTTCTAGGCACTAGGTTTAATAGAACAATGTTTTGGCAGAGCTTGCTGAAAGGGTGGGCAATTACTAATAAGGGATACCACAACCAAAAAATACTTTGAAATTCCTCCATCATGTTTTTTTTTAAAAGGGACACATGGATTATAAAATATAGCTTTCACTAATGCTAATATTTTACTACTAAAAACATTTTTTATAGATTCTTACAATGTAGTCTTTTAGTGACTTGTTAATATTTGTTGCAACTGTAATGATATTAACATTGGAAAAATAGTTTAAGTTTAAAATGTGTTAACTCTTAAGGAAAAAAAAATTACAGTACATATTGAATGCTTACTATTACCAAGAACTCACTTTATGTGAGTTTTATTAAATCTTCACAACAACGATATCAAGGAGGTATTATCATCTTTGTCTTATAGATGGCAATGGAGGCTTATGTGAAGTGTCCTGACTCAAGGCAATTGTGTGATCTTTCAGAATTATTCCACCTCTGGGGTGGTGCCTAGTCAATGATATTTAGGGAATGGCCTATCACACCATGAAATAAAGGGTAATGGCAGGAAACAGCAATATTGGACTAGAGGGAATTCTCTTAGACATGCTTCATGATAAACATGTTCGTGGACATTAAGTTGTGTTATGGGCTGAACTGTATCCCCTCAAAATGCATATGCTGAAGCCCTCACCCCCAGCACCCCAGACTGCAACTGGATTTGAAGATAGGGTCTTTACAGAGGTAATTAAGTTAAAATGAGTTCCTTAGGGTGGGCTCTAATCCAGTAGGACTGGCATCACTGTAAGAGGAGGAAAGGTGGACACATACAGTTACAGAAGGAAGACCAAGGGAAGGCGCAGGGGCAAGGAAGGTGACCATTTACAACCCAAGAAAAGTGGCCTCGGAAGAAACCAACCCCACGAACACCTGACCTCGGACTTCTGGCTTCCAGAATTGTGAGAAAACAAAATTCTGTTGTTTAAACCACCCAGCCTGTGCTACTTGTCTGTGGCAGCCCTGGCAAACCAATACGGTTCCTGTCACGAGAGCTTGCTACATTCCCCAGCACTCGGAGTTCAGTGACAGTCAGTTACAGCGGCATGGCTCACCCACGCCATTTTAAGACTGTCAGTGACATCTGTTCAAATAAATTTATGTTCCCATCTCACTAGGCAGGAACAAAAATTCATGCATTAATATGTAGAGAATAAGTAGGAGGGAAACAAGAGTGAGAAAGAGTTTAAGTACAGACATTTTATTCCCCTCATCCACTACCCCCAAAGATGAGATGTTCCCATGGGGAAATGCCCCCGAAGTGATCATCTCAGCTCTAGCAAACTCAGCAGCACCCCTCCCTTCCTGCCCATCTGACCCAGAGAGAGCTTCAGTGGGGCCCAGAGAGAGGAGGTGGGGAAGCAGCCCCAAGGACAGACAAGGAGAGTAAGATGATGTTCACGGGCAGGAGCCGGGGGCGGAGTGATACACACAGGGCTCGGTTGGAAGAAAGAGCAGCCAGGAAAGGTTTTCCGTGGCTCCTCCCAACTCCACTCCCTTAAGAGCCAAACCTTCTAAGTGACGTGACAAAAAGAGAAAAAAAAAAGTTCAGCGATTAGGACAGTGAAAAATTAGACTTTGCCTGTCCTTCATTCTTTTTTTAGACTTTCTTTTTCCAGTTCACTCTATTCCCCACCTCTGCCTCTTCCAAAATATCCTCTATTATGGGTATTCCCACTGCCTATCAACCACCTGTTTGGGGGCCAGGGAAAGACAAGGATGGGAAGTACATATCAACAAGGCTGACCCCTGATAACCATACTCTCACTGCACCATAAACTCATCAACCACTAACTTATATTTGTACATTGTTTGTAGAAGACAACTTTTAGATTCTCTGCCAAGTCCAAATCCTCCTGCTTTGACTGCCTCTCCCACCTAGGGGAGTGGGCTTCTGGAGCATGTTTGACTTATTTGACCAGGGGAGGCCCCAGGCCCAAACTGGGCCAGTAAGTCTCTTTCCTAGGAGTCTGAACTAGACTAACTGCTCGATTCTTTTTAATTGCTGGTCAGTCTCTAGTGATGACAGGGAACATGAGATGTCTGTAGGTTTGAAGGCTGAGGGTGCTGTTTTAAAGGCAGAAACTTCATCCTACATACACACAGAGAAAGCAAAAAAAAAAAAAGAAGAATGAATGAATGAATGAAGGAGAGAGGGAGAACTGGTCATCAGAGACAACCTGCCTAAGAAAGTAATCTCAGATCATGTTTGGTCCTCTGAGTTCCTCATAAAAATGTATTTGTTTTTGCATAAACTGATAGGTTTGTATTTGCAACCAAAAGATAAAAGTGATTTACAATTTACTAAGCACCTTCAGGTATATTATCTCATTTGGGACTCACAATACCCTACAGAAATAAAGAGACCAGTTACTTTTACTCTTGTTTTATATTATAGCTTAAGAAGTAGAGGCCCTTATATATATATATTAGGACTTGTCTTCTTGACACGCAGCCACCACTGTGAAAGGACATCCAGGCTATCCAGAAGACAGAAGAGAACCCAAGGAGAAGCTCTGTGAGATGAGACACAGAAAGAGTGAGGCCACATGAAGGGAAACTGAGGCAACTCAGGCAAACTCTCAGGTGAATGTTGCCACAGGAATGACCCCAGCCAACAGAACACAAGAGCAGAAGAGCTGCTTGGTCAACTCACTGAACGTAAGATATTACATGCTATTGTTGTTTTAAGCCATTAACTTTTGGGATGGCTTGTCACACAACAACAGATAAATGAGACAGATGTTAGGTAACTTCTCCTATATCTCAAAGCTAATAAACAGAGCTTGTATCCAGGTCTCCTGACTAATTTCAGTGATTTATTCACCGTTCTAAGATATGACTGAAATTGAAGAAAAATAACTCAAAAGTTTCACACGTCATTTAAATAATAGAAAACGAATTTTAGCTGAGAACACCCAACTGTGAAATTATCCTGTCAGCATGTAAATGAATTAAAAATATACGTATGTAAATGTGGACAGGTAGGAGAGTGTTATTAAAATACTTAGCATGATTACACAATGACTAAATGCTTTTCTCCTGTGCTGCAAGCATTTTTTTAAAACCTACCAAAGACAGAATATACAACAATGTTCACAGCAGTATTATTTCTAATAACTGGAAAAAAAAAAAGGAAACACATAACTCGATCACCCAATGACAGGAAAAAGGACAAATCATGATATATTCATACAATAGTAAAAATAAGAAACCACAGTTTCATGCATCAACATGGATAAATTTCAAAAATATAAATAAAAAGTGAAAGAACACAAATAGCTTAATATCATTTATATAAAATCCCCAAAACACAAGCCTTAGCAATATATTGTTTAGGAATACATATGTAATAAAAGCAATAATGAAAATCAAGGGAATGATAAGTATAAAATTTGAAATAGCAGGTTCCTTTAAGGGAAAAGAAACAAACACTCGGAGAAAGGCACAGAGGGCTCCAAAGACATTGGTCATATTTCATTTCTTAATCTGGGTGGCAGAGCTATGTGTGTATTATACAACAACCTATAGCATGCATCTGTGATAAACAGCTCTTTGTATTTATAAAGTAGTTCATAATAAAAGCACACAAAAAAAAAACAAAGAAACTAGCAAAGGAAAATTAGATTGTCCTGCAATACATGTTTTCCAATACACAAAAATCAAACTAGTTTCCAAATGCTCCATAATTTTATCTTAAAATAAAAAAGGACACACTACAGAGATACACTCCCAATTACATAAAAACAATGGCAAAACCTCCCATAGTTCATAACTCATTAAAATTGTTACCAAAGGAAAAATGTTTATTTAAATATAGTGCTTAAAATATTTCATTTAGCCCTTTTCAGTTAGTTTTTGGGACCTGCCTATATAATACCTGCTATGTTTTCCCACAACAAAATTCCCTCTGTCTTTCCAAGTAAGGGCCTAATGAATGACCTAGACTTCCCATGAATTTGCCTGCACTGGATAGGGGCCCCCAGTAGGACCACACTGCAGACTAAAAGCCCTGTTCTTTCCTGGCCAGACTTGACTATATCAGGAATGAACAGCTGACCCAAAGCCAACCAATCCTGGTCTGCCACCTGCCTACCTCTCCAGCTGTATTCCTACTAGTCTCCCCCTTAAATCAATGCACCTACTATATCTTTCCTTCATGGCATCTGCCACAATTGTAAAATAATTACCCGTTTTTTCAGTGATTACTCATTGATATTTGTCTCTCTTCCTAAACCATAAGATCCATAAGAGTAGAAAAAAGTCAGTTTTTCTCACTATTGTGAGAAGTCAGCTCACTATTGTGTTCTACCAACCAACACAATTCCTGATACAGAGTAAGCATTCAAGAAGTTTTTTGTTTTTTTTTTTTTTTTTTTTTTAGTAAAAGGAAGAAAGGATTATAATATTATGCCTCCTTTTCTCTAAAACTTTGTTTTTATTTCATTAAACTTATACGGAAATATACCCATTTTGAGCAGACCCAAAATTAAGACAAAAGAACACAAGTCCTAACAGAATCTACATGTATCCTCAAAAAGGAAAACTTCACAGAATGCCACACTAAGTTTGACAAGTTTAAGGAGTTTATAGAAACATACCTGAATGAAGTTGAATTTTCCCAATAACACCTTCTACCAACCCCAAACAAATGGGATTCCAGGCAAGAAGTAGATCAGTAGCTAAAATAAAAGAAGCAGTCATGAGAAAACATTCCCCAGAAAACATATTAAAACAATATCTTTTTTTTATTTTATTATTATTTTTTTACATTACCCAGTTTCAGGAATAAAACAGTATCTTTAGCAGTGTATTAAAAAATGATCAACATCCCCAAAAAGCAGTATGAACATCCACAACTGCTTATATTGCCATAAAGTAATTTATGACAAGGCATTAAATCTGAGGCCTGGATAAGACTTCTGATACAAGGACAGGTATGGGGAGAGAACTGACATGCAGAAACTATACCCAGATGGGAAGTGGTACCTTGGCGCCCTACAGTGGAGGAAAGAGGCTGGTACACTACAAGGCAGCAAACTGAGGAATTATCCACATTCCTAGAGCACAGAGCCAGTCCCAGATCCAAAGAGAAGGCCTGGGAAATTGCCATAGAGCCATCCACTTACTGGATCACACTCTGGAAAATATCTTTTCCTAAACATACTTACACCAAGCAAAGAAATCATGAAAGCCAAGGGCAAAAACAATAGACACTATTTCCATTTATCAAGTGCCTTCTATGTGCCAGGCATCTCAATCAGGGTTCTTCATTGAGCCACAGACCAGACAGCGATTTGAGTGACTGTGTTCTCATTTCTGCCATAAGAGAAATAAGATGGCAGGCACATAGCTGGTACCATTCTAGACACACAGGAGAAAAACAAGTTCATTACACACAACAGATGCGTAAGGAAAAGAGGGCTTAATTCTCTCTTGGAACTCAAGTTGCAAAAGGCTGTTATATACATGGTGATAAACATAACATTTGTGGTAGTTCAACAGCTGAAAAAGATTAGCAAGAATGAAAACAGTATTCCTCTTGGCAGACAATTAAAGTTACAATTTAATTACTACCATTTAAATGTTATTTTAGTGAAACTTATACTCAATAAATAACTCAGGGGATAATTATACAATTAATAAGTTTAGCCTCCAAATCCATTTGCGTTTTGACTATTGTATCTCAAATGTCTTTGTTGTTATGATATATTCAATGGGCGTCAAAAACGACTTAATTGTTTTGATTGCAAGAATCAGGAATTTTTCTTTTAAAAAAGGCTATTATATATACATTAACATTTCTGATTTTGACAACTCTGAGTTAGGTATTAGGAGTCCCATTTTACAAACAAGGAAATGGACTTAGAAAAGAAACACGGCCAAGTCATACATGAATCAGAGGACTATAATTAGTAGCCAAGCCTGCCTGGTTCACAGCCTGTGTTCTAAACCATCCTGTTACACTGCCTCCCTCAGACACTATATGTGGAACTAATCAGTATGACAATAATTTTTAAATAACATGCATTATTATAAAACTATAAAATTGGAAAACAAATATATCACCCCATCTCACCACCCATAGTTCTTTTCCTACATTTCAGGTAATATGTTTGTATGCATACCAAACTGCAATAATATAAAAACAGCATTATATAGTAATTTTTTTCTCCTAACATTTCATGAGTATTTTCTTCTTTAAAATATTCTTCAAAATTATAGCTTCATGGTGGCACAATTTTCCACTTAAGGAAGTACTTCCTCAAAGAAAGCAGTTAAGTAATTTCTAGTCTTTCCCCTATGACAAAAACACTGTGATAAATGATGAACATTATGCAAATATTTCATTTGCCTCCCTAATTAATAGCTTTTGGACAGATTCCTAAGGAAGGAAATTAGTAGGTCGAAACATTAAAAAATGTAAAGCTCTCAAATATTAGCAAATTACTTTATACAAAGGTTATACCAAGTTAGATTTCTGCAAGAAGCATATGAAAATGCTTGTTTTAAAGTATTCTTGAGGGCCTAGCACTTTAGGAGGCCGAGGTGGGAGGATGCCTCGAGGCCAGGAATTCAAGACTAGCCTAAGCAACATAAAGAGACCCCCATCTCTACAAAAACAGAAAAATTAGCCAGGTGTGGTGGCACGTAGTCCCAACTACTGGGAAGGCTGAGACAGGAGGATCACTTGAGCCGAGGAGATTAAGATTACAGTGAGCTATGATCATGCCACTGCCCTCATGCCCAGGTAACAAAAGACCCTATCTCCAAAAAAAATTATTATAAAAAATTTAAAAAATAAAGTATTCTTGCCAGAATTTAGAATTTCTTTTTCAATTTTGCTAATTGGATGGCCTCTACTTCCTAACATGATGTTTGCTTTCTTTCAGTTGCTGGTAAGATTAAACACTCAGTTATAAAACTGGCTGCTTATGTTTCTTCTATTATGATTTTCTTGTTCCAATCTTCTAACAATTTTTCTTTATAGTCCTTATTGACTCACGAGTTCTACTTGTATTAAGGACTTTAACTCTGACATGATTGCAAATATTTTCAGTTTTTAATTTTTATACAAATTTAGCATTTTCATTAACTTTAGGCTTAAAAAGTTATTCCTTACTTAATATCAATTACTGTATGTATTTACTGATTTTATCTCTTTGTTAATTTTTAAATATTTAACTCCAACTCCATTGGAGTAAAGACACCCTGATTTATTTCCAAATAGTGAGCTGCAATCCCTCTGTTAGGCAGGCCACATCTCAACATCTGCTAACACAGATGCCCCTGCTAAGGAAAGCTCTAGCTATCCATAATCCTGCCAGCCTGAGCTCAGATGAATGGACCACAGTGGTAAGACGCTGGATGCCACAGTCTGTGGGTACCAAATGAGCTCTAGGAATAGGGAGAAGGAAGTTAGAGCTAATGTAGTCATCAGGAAGAGTCACATAGAAGAAGTGAAACTTCATGCATAGGGAAAGCAGCAAGAAAAATAATACAGAGGAAAGAAAGTACAAGATTTGGTCTGGAATTTGTCCTATTGCTGGAGACCAACACATGTCAGAACCAGGCACTGTATCAGGTTAAGATGACACAAAATAAAGGAGCAAACAGTCTAGATAACAGAGGACCAGCAAGTACACTGGGGATTTGAATTGAAAAGCAAACTGAGGACACTAGTACTTTGAGACGGGAGTCTGCCAACCTCCTCATTTGCTGTCGGGACTTAATAAACTCTTCTTTCCTTCTCCTCAAACCACTCGTCCTCATTCTTCTGATGTGGCCTCAGGGACAAGTGCCGAACTTTTGGTAACAGAATTTGGCATCCCTGGGTACGCGGCCTCATCGGCTCTCCAGTGGATCAGCATCTTATGACTACTGGAGGAAGCAGGGAGCAGCCCCAGGACAAGCCGTGGGTCTGCACTGGAAAGAATGGCTTCTTTTCAAGGTGAGAGAGCAAGGGATGGCCCCAGCAGTTGAGGGAGCCTGTTTTAACTCCAGGGAACTCCCGTCTCTTTCTAGCCAAAGTAGACGTAGCTCCCCATAACCTGAACTGAGTTGAGAAGGAAACAGATTTGGGAAGCATCGCGACAGCCACAGCCACTATGCATGAGTTTGCCTCTTTCAGGTCTCTACCCCAATTAGAAACAAGTAAGTGAAAGAGACCCTATGAAGTGCCTCTAACAGCTCACACTTCATTGAAATTGTAAGTGAAGTTCCCTGGGATGCCGAGACCCTGTTTCCACCCATATGGGGGGTTTTCACACCACCCTGTTGGATTTGTTTTGAGGTGCCAGTTTGGGGGTGGAAGACAAGAGGTTGAGTGGAAGTAGAGAAGCAGGTTTGAATTTGGAGCTTATGTGCGGTGGTTCCCAGGGAACCAAGGGGATTGGGAGATGTTGGTTCTCACTTGAGAATTTGGTTCTCATTTGCATGGTTCCCCTTTGGTCAGCCATGGCATTTTGTGTTGAGAATTTTCTGTATTTGTATTTGTTGTTGTGAGTTTTGTTGCAACATCAGGAAGCAAAGTCCCTTGGGAAAAAACATTGGATGCCAATGTACATGCTGGAGTGTGAGGAGAAGTGGCTGTCAAATGAAAATTCCTATTTAATCAGTAGGCCATGGCATTTTAGATTGTTTGTGTTGGGAATTCCCAGGAATTCGTTGTTTGAATCCTAATTTTGATTTGGAGGTACATTCTAAAGGGTCTTCTCCATTGCCTCTTCCTCCCAAAAGTTAATTTCAATTAGCTGTTCTGTGCTTTTGCAAGAGGAAACCAAACTGCCTTGTTTGTAGATAAATAAGAGCCTGTGTTACACATAAGAGGGTGGGAACGACTCAGTGATGAAACACTGTGTAGAGTCCCACCCACAATCAACAGGCTGTGACCCACTACACTAAACCCTAGACCACAGCCCAGTTGCTTCTTTTAAAGAATGGGAAACAAATTCTTTAAAAATAAGGAAAGACAAGGAGAACAACCCCCTTGGAGAACCCCAGTTGGTTTATGGCACCTCTACTTGCAAGTATTTATATAAACGAGAAGGTTCAAAGGCATGCCAGGTTTTCTAAGATGACCAATTCTTACGCACAAGTTTTTACTAAAGGGCAGATTATATCAAGGAAAATTCAGAGCTCAAATGGTTGACCTGCCACTACAGAGTTAAAATGTTGAGTCTCAAGCTCTCTGCTTGAGATAAACTCATTGTTTATGGTATACACAATGATTGGTGTTTGTATGATTTTTGATAAATGAGGTCCTCTCACCCCCACCAGAACCCCTGCAGCTAGCCAGGGCGAAGCACTGGGTGGGGCCACAGCCCAGCAGCGTACAGGACGGGAAGTGGGGAATCGGTGTCACAGGCACTTGGCCCACCACCAGCATGCAGCAAGGGGGAAGGGGGAAGGAACGTCTGCCACCACCGCCATCTTGGCACCAGTCCCATGCCCAGTAAATTATGATTTGGGGTTCGGAATGGTCTTTCCTGGCAGCAAATTCAATTTGGCCAGAGAGTTCTCATAACCAGAGGAAAATTTATGTATTCAGAGGGAAAAGGTAAACATTTATATGGATTCTAAATACGCTTTTATGATTGTACATGCTCATAGTGCCAATTGAAAGAAAAGGGGTCTCCTGATGGCAGGAAGTAAGAATATTAAGTATGCCACTGAGATAATGGCCTCCATACAGGCCATGGCTGAGCCCAAGCAGGTGGCCAGCATGGCAAAAAGAAGTCAGGCCCCTGGTAGAGCTGCTAAGGAGGCCACTGGAAGCAATCCGTTCCTCAGGGCCTTGACACCCCCAGCTAGATTTAGATCCCCTTTAAAACTAAAGACTGAGACTCTGACATTTGGGATGGCACAGTTAAGTGGAGGCGGAATTCTCATGAACTCGTTCTCCTACCTGAAGTTTTGGTTTGGCCTCTCATGAGGCACCTACATGAATGCACACATTAGGGGTGTGATGCCTTAATGAATGTGGTGGGACCTCATTTAAGAGGACCCTGTTTGCAACTGTTTATGTGCTTGGGGTGGTCCAAGGATAGGAAGGTGACCCACGACACAGGAAGCCCAAAATGTGAGGGTCCAGCCTTTCGATGATTGGCAGCTTTACTCAGATGCCCAAGCTTGTATTTGTAAATACCTTTTCAGGCTCAGAGAGAACATCTGAGGTTCCGAGATGGGCTCCTATCAGGAGCCACTGACCTGAGATAGGGCCTTTGCTGAGTTCCTGCACATGTACGCCAGTGTGGAACAGAAGCAGGTCTCAGAGGATGATGGGATGACAGGCATCAGCAATCCAGAGAAAGAGGCAAAGCAGATAATGACATGCTGGTGATGGACAGACAGCTGCAGAGATGGCTCAACAGCTTCTCCTCCTATAGTGAGGATGTCAACAGACACCCCATTGTCAACAGGACCCAGAAACACACGCCACAGAGCCCTGGGCATTTCACAAGAGTGATAACAGACCCTCCTTTATGGCAGAGGTAACCCAGCATGTAAACAAAGCCCCGAAATTAATGCAGGAAACCCATCTAACATGGGATAAGCTATTGCTGCTTGCCCTTCTCTGGATGAGGGTAGCCCTTTAGAAGCAGGCTTAAGTTAAGCCCCTAAGAAATTTTTATGAGACACCTTTCCTAGCACTCGGAGGTAAGTATGGTAATATAACAGGAAGATAGTAAGGGGTCTCCTAGGGACCAAAGTGGGTGCTGTTGCTTTGATGCAATTGCCCCACCTGGAAAGAAGGTCCCCATATTGGTTCTGCCCAACCCAAATCTCCCAAGTGACTGTCATACCTGGGGAGGAGGGAATTCCCTATGAATTGGCCAATCATAACTTCTCATGCCAGCTGCAAAAGAATGCAGAGGAAACTCTAGCCCACGGGCCAAGCAGCACAAATACCATAGAGTCCGAAAATTGACCTAGAACCAGCCAAGTGTAGTAATGCAACTCCAAACTGTCCAAAGTGGTTCCACGGTGACCTCTGAACCACAAAGGAGGTCCCAATCCAGGCACTATAAAACAGGATGCAGACCAGGACCTTTTTTGCACCTTTTCTTTTTCTCTCTTTGTTGTGACAGTGGGTCTGGCCATCATCTGTGGCATATGTATCATGCTCTGTAAAACTATATCTTCTTGGTCTATAATCCTATCTTTCTCTCCCAAATAAACCTCATTTTCGTGCTTGCCTTACTTTGGTGTGTCTGATCATTCTTTGATCATGGGTGTGACAAGAACAGACATTTTCACACTAAAACCTGACGTAACCACAAATTAAAGAAAATAGAATAAAACAGTATGTCAAATGAATGTGTCAGGTCCTAACCACTATGCATGAGTTTGCCTCTTTCAGGTCTCTACCCCAGTTAGAAACAAAAAAGTGAAAGAGACCCTATGAAGTGCCTCTAACAGCTCATACTTCATCGAAATTGTCAGAAATGAAAACTTTGGATCCCTCATACCAGAGTAAAGAGGTGTCCCATGGAAGAGGAGGACCCAGGCCCCCAGTGGAGGGGCCAGCCTTTAGGCAATCTAAAGCATCTGTTAAAGGAAAAGGGAAAAATAAAACTGTTGATAGTTTTGCTAATGTTTGATTATTTGTTCTGTCTGTAGGATGGAGAGACAATGCCTTAGTGAGGGTTTCCCCGGGCTATTGCCTCTTCTGTTGATGGGTCTTGCTGCTGAGTTGTCATCCTAACCCTTGTTCAGTGCTGCATATGATTTCTGATTTTGCAGAAGCCGGTCTCTCGGATCACCCACAAGGTGCAACTAATAGCTCTGCACTCAGGGGTTCCATGTTTCTTTCCTAACCCAGCCCTGTATCAGACGTTGTGTGCAAGGCAACAGTCCATTTTGCCTAGTCAATCCTCACTGTTGTTATTGCTTATGATTTTTTTCACCTGGTAATCTGTTGCTGTAAATATACTGCCAAAGCTTTGCAATGGCAAAGAAAAAAAAAAGAAAAGAAAAATAAACTGAGGCTAATTGTGGAGAGATCTGAATAAAATATAATGAGCCTGGGCTTCCTGGAGACCATGGCAAGCAGATAATGACATAAGTAAAACAAGATTACAGCCAGGACTGTATTACAAGGTTGATATAATGAACACTCACCCAAAAGTTAAACAGCATTCTCGATTGTTTGAGATCCATCATAAGAAATAGTTTTTACGTCATGACCCATGAACACACATATATGTATGTATCAGAAACAACAGTTTCACAAAATAATATTTGAAAGGAGGTGGAGATTGGTAGTAGGGACCCAGCCAGGAGGATACTGCAAAAGTCTTGGCGTGAAGTGACACAGGAGGTCATGACAAGTGAGCATGGGGGAGTGGGCTGGTAGTGGGTGAAGCATGCACAGGAGGAGAGTAACACAAAAGCCCTCAGAGGAAGCTATGTGGCGGACAGGAAGAGAATAAATCAAAGATGACACTGAAACATCTATTCTCTCCTGAACGGGAAAAGATGAGGACACAGGCAAAAAAGAGTAAGAGGGAGCAAGGCACAAAGGACCGGGTCAACAGCAGCTGGAAGAAAAGGCAAGTAAGAACCTCCTAGCTCAATACCCTTTTGCATCTTTGGCATTTTGAACCATGTGAATACATCACTCATTTAAGAAAATAAGATTTTAACTTAAAAAAACTGAAAAAAAATATAAAGATGACTGTGTAGTGGTCTAATGGCTAAAAACAATAGTCACTGATAATCTTTGAAGTCCAGAATGAGAACCAGGTAAACCCAGTGAGGCTGAGTTCATAATGGATGGTCAAGAACGAATGTCTAGGTCTAAGAATGAGAGGAGATACCAAAGGAGGAAAAGAAAGCAGATGATGAAATCAAAAATACAGGTGGTAAAAGTTAACCTTGGAACGGAAGAGATACTATGTTTTTTTTCTTCTAAGTCTGGAGGAAAAGATGAAAGACTAAATATAGAAATGGAGAAGAGAAGCAGATGAGTGTATCAGATGGCCTTTCAGTAAAAATAGAAGTCAAAGTCGTCTTTGTTTTAGCAAGGGGAAGGACAGAGGGGAATTTGGAAAGCCAATTTGAAAATGTTCTATTGTGCTTGAAAAGCATGGTTTTTTGTTTTTTTTTTTTTT
The DNA here is from genome assembly GCF_041146395.1 of Eulemur rufifrons. Classification (NCBI taxonomy): domain Eukaryota; kingdom Metazoa; phylum Chordata; class Mammalia; order Primates; family Lemuridae; genus Eulemur; species Eulemur rufifrons. The sequence goes on along the minus strand of NC_091010.1, from coordinate 61,795,150 downwards.
TTTAACTCTGTTTTCAAGAAAAAGGGTTTCAATCCACTATTGGGTCAAGAATTTAATTTTGTATAATGAGATCAGCATTAACAGCAATGAGATATAACAGAAAATAGAAAAATTGCAGTGTAAGGAGAAATATTGCTTCATGAAACTTGTTTCTGGTACATACATACATGCACGTGTTCACTAGGTCAGGATGTAGAAAAGTATTTACTATAAACCTCTAGCAATTGAAATACTATTTAACTTGTGGGTGAGGGTTCATTATGTCAACCGGGTAAATTATTTTGTTCAACTCCTCTGAGTACCTCCTAAATTTTCTGACTGCTTAACCTGTTAGCTTTTGAGAAGCCTTATGTTTTTTAAGTCTCACGTTCTGTGTATTTTTTTCTTCTTTATTTTTGCTTTATATCTTTTGAGACTAGTTGTCAAGCATATACAGATTCAGGGTTATTATCTTCCTGGTGAACTGCTCTGTTTATCAGGATATAATAACTGCTTTTATTTCAAATAATACTCTTTGCCCTAAAGTCTAGTTTGTCTAACATAAATATTATTAAAGAAATACATTGGGCATTAAAAAGAAATAAATATGAACATTGCTAATTATTTCTCCTACTCCCCACAGAGACCCTGCATAGACTGGTCCAGTCAACCCAGCCCCAGCACCATGACCTTCAATCGTCCTGAACTATGCACAGGCTAGGCCTGGAATGCTGCTCCCCACCCACTTCTGCCTGCCCTTCATTCCAGACTCAGAACAAGGGTCACTGCTCTTCCCAGACACATTGCCCACTCCACCCACCCAATAGAACTGACCAGGCTCCCCTGAACCCCGCACATATGCCCCTCATGGCACCTTATTTGCATTTAGTACATGTAATCACTGACTTGCCTGTCTCCTTAGCTGAACAGGAATTCATGAAGAGGAAGCTCATTGAGACTTAGCCTCCTTTAGCTTAGGTTCCCAGTGCATGGTACACAGCAGGCTCCAAAGTGGACGGGGGAACATATGATGTGGAAAGGTGAGGCAAGTTGAAGTCAAAGAATTTGCATGGAGTCACATAGGAAGGATTCACTGAAGTGACAAAAGTTAGAGTCATCTGGTCTACTTCAAGTAATGACATCAAGGCTGACAGAGGTAAAGTGACCGCCCAACACTACATAGCTTGCTAACATCAGACCACAGTTTCCTACTCTAAGTCCAGGGCTCTTTCTAACATACTTCTAACACCTAAGTTTCCCTACCAAATTTTCTCTGGTATAATACTCTCATATTTGTTTGGGGCTTTCAGCTCACCACCATCACCCCAGGTGTCCAAGCCAGAACCTAGGAGACATCCAAAATGCCCTTCTTTCTCACCAAGTCCTATTGATTCTACCCCTCAACATCTGATGAACCTTTCACTTTTCTCCATCCCTAATGCCACTTACTATCCTTGTCCAGAGCCAAAACCTTCACCATCTGGATCATTTTTAAAGCTGCTGTCAGTCTCTAGCGGGCGGCTTATCACATGACAGGCACTCAAATATTTATTGAATACAAGGAGGACTCTAAATATTAATAGTTTGGTACTGCTGGGCCACAGGTGTAAGGCAGGAAGCTTTAAGAATAAGGCTGAAGAACTAAACAGGGACCCATTCAGGAGGACAAAAGATGGTAAACTGAGGAGTCATTTACTCTAGGCAGGGCAGATCTGCATGTGAGATAGAACATTAGGACAAGTGTGCAGAGGATGGACATGAAAGGGCAAGCCCAAAGCCAGAGACCCAGGTGACAGGTGAGATCGTACAAGGGTGACCTTGGGCAGATTCCAGAAATGGAAGGCTGAACAGATATTTGGATGTGATATGGACATGGACTGCATTTGCTGTCCCAGGTAAGGAACCTCAGCTCTACTGTAGTCTCTGAACCTCTCTCAGCTTCAGTGTCCTCTTTTGCAAATGAGAATTCCATCTAACTTCTAGGGCTTTCATGAGGATTAAATGAATTAGGTGAAAGTGCCCAGCACCGCATCTGTCACATAATAAATGTTAATAACTTTCACCTCAAGTTAGAAACGTCTATGTTTTTAAAACTCCAGGTTCCTATGGCTCAATGATCTTTCCATAAATTTTTATTTTAAAGGTCTACATATGGCTTAAAAGAAAAAAAACATAAAATAACCAACTTCAGTATGTTTTTTAATTATTAAATCTCATGGTAGGGCGATAATTCCTGAAAACCTTCTCAGTAATAAATGCTTTATGGAAATATCTTACTGCCTAGATAGGACCCAGAATTCTATTTCCTCAGAATATGAAACACTGATCTGCAGCTCTGTTGCAGCTCAAAACTGAGCAATCTAGTCTCAGTCCCAACAACCTAATTCTGGTCTAAACGGCAAATCAAGTATGACTGCCCTCTTCCTCCCCCAAACTTTCTACATACATAGGAAAGAAGAAGAATCTAGAAAAGGTGGAGTCTCAAGGGAGGTAAAAACATGCTTGGTGGCATACAACTGCGAGCCCAGCACTTTGAGAGGCTGAGGCAGGAGGATCGCTTGAGACCAGGAGTTCGAGGCTAGCCTTGGCAACATAGCGAGACGCTGTCTCTACAAAAAAAAAAAAAAAAAATGCTTGGGAAAGACACAGATATTGGTAAACTTCAGTTACATTCATAAAATAAGTACTGGGTTCTAAGTTTCGGGACATCACAGAAGAATATACATGTTAATGGAATGTGTAACTTTTAAACAGCAACAGAAAGACACCTGAGAAAATTTGAGCTATCCAATAGAAAATATGGCAAGATGGCAGAGGAAAAAATATTAAAAAACATGATAAATAGAAAACAAAAATAAAAGATGCAAATAACTCCTAATATGCTAATAATTATAACAAATGTAAACAGTTTCAACTAACCAATTAAAAGACAGATTAAGTCTCAACATCTCTATCAGTTTATCTAATTCTATGGCTATCTAGTTTACCACAGTATACCTGTCGCCTACCATAACAGGCACTCATACAGTAGTTATTGAACCAAATAAATGGATAAAAATAAGCAAAGAGTAAAAATAGATTTCTCCTACCAATTGCTTATTTTCATTGACTTGTAATAAGACTAATATCTTAAATTTTTAATGTTTTTAAAGTTAGCCCCAAAATACCAGTCTTTGCTATACAGGTACTTTTAATAATAAAAGCATTTATCTGGCCGGGCGCGGTGGCTCACGCCTGTAATCCTAGCACTCTGGGAGGCCGAGGTGGGCAGATCGTTTGAGCTCAGGAGTTCGAGACCAGCCTGAGCAAGAGCGAGACCCCATCTCTACTAAAAATAGAAAGAAATTATATAGACAGCTAAAAATATACATAGAAAAAATTAGCCGGGCATGGTGGCACGTGCCTGTAGTCCCAGCTACTCGGGAGGCTGAGAGACAGGAGGATCCTTTGAGCTCAGGAGTTTGAGGTTGCTGTGAGCTAGGCTGACGCCATGGCACTCACTCTAGCCTGGGCAACAGAGTGAGACTCTGTCTCAAAAAAAAAAAAAAAAAAAAGCATTTATCTTTCAATAAATATAATAAATGATGAACATGTGATTTCTCACAGTAAAAGACTTACCTAAAAATTGTGGGCAACTTTTAAACTATCTTGCAATCTTGAAATTATCTTAAAGTCTCTAGCAGATGCACACAGCTTCCTATACCAATATAGAGACAAGAGACACAAGACAATAGAGGAAGGCCAGAAGCAGGCATTGTGTTTAACACAAGGAGACAGCTCAGTGTGTCTTGCTGAAGCCCGTGACTTTGCTGCCTGGTACAGTGCCTGGCATACAAGAGACACTTCAAAGTGTGCGTGTGTACATATACATGTTTTTAATCTGTTACTCTTCACTAAGGAAATAAAACAATTTGGCACTAGCAGAATCTGCTTGTATAGAGGACATGTGCCGACAATATTAGTCTAGGCATATGCAGCAACTACACTTAGTAGTGGTGAATACCCAGTGGCCCATATTAATGGCTCCTCTGGGGGCAGAAGGCACTGGAATGGCAAAGAAAATGGCCAGTGGACTTACACCATCCTTCCACAAAGAACCACCACCTAACTGAACTGCTCCAACAAACATACTGTTTTCTAACCTTTCTTCAGAAGGTATACTTTAAAGTGCCATCCAAGTTCAAAAGAGAAACATTTTAAATTCACAAATAAGTTTTAAAATTTAAGATTATCAAAGTTATCTAATAGGGAGCAGAGTTGCTTATAAATTACAAAAGTATAGCATTTTAGAAATAATGCCAAAATTTAACTAGTGAAATAATAAAGTAATATATGCCCAAAGTCATAAGTATGTGTAATAAGCTCAATTGTTTGATCCATTAGGTCAACATTTCCACTCATTTCAGATGTATTTGGTGGTATGTGGCTTCTGTTTTCATATGCCCTCCTCTTCCTGGTACACAGAAAACAAGTGATTAAGTAGTGTGTCTATAGACAGCATGAGTCATTCATTCCAAGATCATAGAGTGAAGGCACTTCCTCAACCCGAGAACAAGCCTGGGTTTTGCACAGCTGCTGAAGTTTATAGGCACTTTCACTGTGTCTTTAAAAAAAAAAAAAAAAAAAGGTGCCAGAGTGTGCATAATCAGAACCATGTTTAATTTCCTGCTAAAGACAAAGGATATTACTGCTCTGAAAAGACAATCACCAACACCAAAGTCAAACAGATGAGGAAAAGGGTTTTCAGAATGAGGAACTGAAAGAACCAATTGTTAGCTCATCAATGCTTTAATTCTCAGAATTTAATTAGGCCAGGAAAACAGGTTAAGGATTAATTTGATTCAGATGCCATCTTATAAATGCAAAGTTTGATATATATTTCCTTGAACTCTCTAATGGTAATTATTCTCCAGCATTCAGCAAGCTAAAGAGCTAATCCAATTAGAAGTTCCAGCAGCTGGTGATTTCCCAGTGTGACATCTATCTCAACAGTTGTCAATTCGGCTGCTCATTATTATCATCTAGAAGTTTTATAAAATACTAATGCCTGGGCTCCACTTCTCAGAGATGGTCTCAATTGGTTAGGGTGGGGCATAGGTTTTTTTTTTTTGCAAATGTCTCCCAGGTGATTCTAATGTATAGCCACCTTGAGAATTACTGGCCTAAATGATTATAGGTCACTGGGAAGAACCTGTATTAGTAACTCAGTCTTATCCTATCAGTCTAATAAAAGATGATGCCTGTGGCATGCACAACTTTAAATTCTGTCATGTAGTAAAGTGTCATAAACTATAAAAAGATGTCATAATACAGTGAGTTGGCATAAAAGCTGGTCTAAGCTATCAGAAGGAAATACACCTCAAAAAATGACCCCAGGAATACTTAAATGATGAGACATATCACCTAAGAAAGGGACCTAATAATTTCCAGACATTCCTATGAAAATAGGGATCCAGTTACAGTGCAGCAAGGCGGCCACAAAGTCTCAATCGTCTTGATGGAAATTAGAAATTGTTTCTTAAACTCTACAATGTCCAAACACTAAATTGTTATGATTCTTGATATGAAGCATAAAGTCCTAATTACATCTCAAGAAAAGATCCAATCCAACTCAAAGAACAGAGAACTAAAGAAAAGGATTTTCATGAAAGGTCAATGTAATTAAGACTTTTCAGCCCAGGAGAACCTGGTGGAAATGTATAAAATTGTGAAAGGCATAGACTTAACAGTACAGAACACCAGTATAGAAGACCTACAACGTTTAAAAGTCATGGTTTAGAAATGAAAGGAAGTACAGCTTAAGTTGTAACTTTCCAAACTCACGACCTTAAGAACCTGAATGTAAAACCACTTCGAACAAAAATTAGATAAATCCTTGGATCATAAGTTCATAATGTATCACCCAAGAAACAAAGCAATGTGTTGGGATATACCCCTCACCTTCTGCTCTTCCAAAAATTGTCCTTTGGTATCACTTTCAGAAACAGGATTCTGAGAGCTAAATCAAAGCACAGATGAGCTAAGAATTGGTATTTTCCTTTCCTCATTTTAAAGCGATTACCAGATGTGTAAAATTAGCACTTCCATCATTAAATAGATGTAACCTTTCTCCCAGCTGGTGTTTAAATAATTTCCTAGCTTTTCCTGAAAGTTTTGTTCAAAATTAATTTACTCTCTCCCTTCTAAGATTGTTTGCACAGTCATTCTGCCACCAAAGTCCTCACTAACAAAAAGCTCTGCCTTCAAACCCATCATCAGTTCTAGGATTTGCCATTTTATTTGGCCTCCAATGAAAAACTGCTTCCAGATCAAACAAGGGCCACAGCATAGTGTTCTGGGGGAGTGGGGAGGAAGGAAAAATATATACTATTTCTTATAGTTTGGCCTATTAGGCACTATTTATCCTCAAACTTTTTTTTTTTTTAACACCCAATTAGAAGAAAGGCATTATATATACAAAGTGTTATTTCTGGCAAGACAAACAAAAAGTCCCTAAGAGTCTAGTAGTGCATAGGACACCCGTGTTTTCCAGGGCTTTCCACTCATAGAGCAATATAATCACAGACTATTTACAGCTGGAAGGAACATCATAGAATCAAAGAACACCTTTCTTCCCATTTTATTAGGAAAGAAAAGAGATTTCCACCATCTTTAAAAAAAAACCACTAGACCTCAAACCTCCAGACCCAGCTCAAATCTCCTACAGAACTCTGTGTTAGAGCTCTATCACAGTATCTGTCGCAATAGAATCATGTGTGTCTCTCTTCCATTGGACTACACCCTCCACTAGGGTAAAGACAGTGTTTTAGCCATCTTTTTACTTTGCCACTGACTAGCAGACAGGTCTTCGATAAATGTTTGTTGAAGGAATAAATAAATGACTTCACAGAATTTCAGACAATGTAATTTGTTAGGAGAAAGAAATATAATACTAAATTAATTGAGGGGGCGGTGCATGCACTGTTTCTTCAAGAAAAGGGAGTATGAAAGGCGCAATTGGGAATGCATGACTGGCACAGCTACTAGGGATGAATCCTGGAAGCTAGTAAGTACAAACGCCTAGAAGAGAGACCAGCAAACTACTATTCTGCTGAACACTTTGGCCCACTCACCACAGCTGTCCCCTGGGGGAAGGAAGATACCTTAAGCTGCAAACAGGGAGAATAACTTCATATCTGGCATAAAAACAATATATAATGATAGTGTGAAACAATAATACTATACACTGAAAGCATTATAGCATGTTTAAAATTTCCTAACATTGCAGTTAGATAACTGCCTCAAATTTTACATATTGACCTTGCAGAACTATGAAATTTGAAATTTCAGTGTAAAAAAGTGAAAAGCTGTTTCAAAGAATGAGATTCATAAAGAAAATCAGCACAGCACTTTAAAGTGTCCCACTACCAAGTTAAAGAAATGCAAGAGTAAACTTGAAAGAACCTGAAATTAAAAGAAAATAACTTAAAATAAAAACAATCAATGAACACTGACCTAAAATCAACCTGTATTTCACTCAACCAGACCTATCAAAGAAAGCAGGAGCAGATGCTTTTTTGTGAATGGAAGCAGCTCCCTTAAGGGTCTACAGCAAGCAGAAGATGAGTCATTCTAACATAACACACAATTTAACTAAGATACTACCAGTATGTCTTATGACAGTACCATAATGCTAAATGTTCAGTGTTTATCCTCACTTTAAAAATACTCTTTTTATATATTACTTAATGTATTATCAACAGCTATTGATGATTTTTAAAATTATTTCCCTATTTGCTTAAACATACTGATTCAAATGTTCTCAGCTCAATTATGGTCAGTTGTCACATGATGATTAGGACTTAGATCAGCTAATGAATAATTATTTGTTAGAGGCTCTGTGAAACTGCTGTTACTTCTCAGACTTGCACTTGCCAGGCTAGATTTTTTAAAAGGTTATGTTTTAAAACATATTTGAACAGAAATAGAACAGTTTACAAAAAGACACACAGAGAAATAGCAACAGCTTGTAAAGATCTAACGCATTTAAATCCCCATAAAACCAGGCCAAATGAGGTTAGACTAAGATGCTGAGAATATACTGAATCAATAGCACAGCCAAACTAGTTTGATTTTCCAATAGTCTAGATCTATCTGAAAATACATCAACCAATCCCATCATAAATCACAGAGACCAAAATTAGCAACAGCAACCTTTTTTTGCACAAGGGCCAGTTTGGGAAAAATAAAGATGCCCATGGATCTCATTTATTTTCATTCAAAAAGATTTATTGAATCCTGCAGGCTTAAAGGTTAGATTTCCCCCTTCATTGAATAAAATGACAATGAGAAATTAGCATGACATTTTTAGGTGGCAAGAAAGGCAGTAAGTTCTAGTCTTTTGTTTTTATATTCTCCATTTAATCCTCCCAACAACTCCTTTGTTATTCAAACCATACAAGGTAGACCAGGGACTAGAAATATTTCAATTTATTCAATAAAACTTTTACAGAAGACTTGCTGTGGACTAGGTGCTAGGGATCCCTCCATGACATCTTCTTTTTCCCTATGCTAGGGCTGTGTTAGGCTGGGCAGGTAGGACAAGCGGGAACCTGCACCAATACAGCCAGGTTCCTAAAAGACCACGCTGTCCAGGCACCTTGGTTTCTGGCACCTGCATGATCTACCCTAGAAGGGCTTGATACTATCTCTCCTCTGTCCCCTGGCCTCTGCTGGGCATGGCCTGGCCAGAACACACATGTCCAGGAACCAGTGATTCTACAAAGGTTCCTCCCTTCTTTGAAGGTGGTTGCCCTAAAGGCTTTTTCTCCTCCACTCCATCTCTGCTTGATATGCTCTGAAAGGATGCCCATGAAATCGGATCTAGAGCTCTTGCAAAGCTAGACTGAGAAAGGCTTCAGGTTGCTTATCACTGGAAGAAATAGTTCCCACAGAGTACATATCAATGTTCCTGCTCAAAGATCTACCCTATATCTATTCCCTTCCCAAACTGCAGATGTTCTAAAAATTTAAGAAGAGAAACCTGATAAACTGACCATGGGTGGAAAAACTGCTACTAGTCAATCTACTACATAGGGACATTCCCCATAACTATATAAACTAATTTTACAAGAAAGGAGCCAGAGCAGACACAAAGTCAAAGAACAAACCTATTACCCTATTATCAGTCTTTTCATTCTGTGTAGATCCTTCTCCGATGTGCTTGCTTTGACATTGAGAGGCTATTTTATTCTCTATATAGGCTACACTTATTGATTAGGATAGCTAAGATACATTTCAGCTATTACCCATGAAAATATAAATCCTATAACTTTGTAGTCAAGGAGGTAAAAAGGTTTATAAAACATTTTTGTCAAAACTGAGGAAAACTTGGCCTGGGCGTCAGATACTGGCTTAGAAGCCTGGCTCTCCCCCTCTTACTCTATGAACTTGAGCAAATTACTTATCTGTGCTTCAGTTTCCTCACCTGTAAAATGAAGATGATAATGAAACCCTCCCTCTTGAGGTTTACTGTGGAGATGAAATGAAATAATACATACAAAGGGCTTAGAACAGTGGCTGGTTCCGGAAAAATGCTCAAAAGCCACTATTAACTACTCTTAATCTCAGCTGACAGTGTGGACAACAAAATATGCATAAAAACTTCTATAAAATCTGATTCCAAAAATTGTCAGTCACCTTACAAAGACCCTGTCTTTTATTTTTTGACGCTAAAGGGGGGTAAGTCTTTTCTATCTTAAAATAGGAAATAAATGCACATTCGTACAATATGTAGATGAATAAAAATAAATGAACATAAAAATAAATATACAGACCTATTCAACCCAACTGCTAGCCTCTTAGTAAGATGAAACATGGGGTTAAAAAGTAGCGTAGGATATAAAACTGGCAAGCCATTTTAAAGAAACTGAAGTCTAAAGACACTAAGAAAAAACCTGGTTATTCAACAATAACAAAAATGGTTAGAAAGATTTAAAATATATACTAGGTAATTTCTTTTGGTGATAGTAATTGATTTTTTAAATTAAAATACCCTCTCACATTTTGTCATGGTAATGTGTGAATTTTTAGCAAACTCAATTTTAAAAAAAGAAAGTTAAAAATCCTTTTTTAAAAGTAAATGCCAAATGACACAAAACTCTAAACTGAATACAGTTTCATAAAAATGATTCCTCAAAAAAGAAATACTCTATGTGGATTTCAATTCCACAATGATAATTTCTCATTCAAAAGAAGTTAACTTCATATGACACAAGTAAAAATAACTTCATTATCAAAAATTAACTCTAAGAAGAGCAGGAAAATTTTTTTACGTTTCTACGAATTCTGATAGCTATTATCCCCTCCAAAAACAAAAAATGTTCATGTAGTATTCATCATTCAGAGTATCACCTTTCTATATATAGATTATATGCTTATGAACGTTATATGTATGACAGATGCTTTGAGATCTCTTCGTGGTCAGTCTCAGAATAGAATGAGGCAACACATGGCAATAAATTACATAACACTGTCATATCAGACAAAGCCACAAGGACTAGTGGAAGCAATTTTAAGACTGAAGAGATAAGACCATATCACTATTCTCCAAAAGTGGATTGTATTATATTTCTTTTTAAGTCTTTAAATTACAATTCTTATCCTTAGATATTAAACTCTACCCTCAGGAGATTATGGAATGTTTACACAGAGCTTTATCATTTTCCCTGCTAGATAATAAAATAACCTAAATATCTGTCTCTAGTGGTCATTACCTTACAATAGACATAAACATCTATCAAAAAGCAGTGCTATGTATGAATGCAGACTACTAAATACCCTTTAAAAAAAATGGAAACACCAGAAAAATAACAATACTCAGTTGTCTTGCTAAAAGAAAAAAACTGAAAAATTTAAACAATGTTCAAGATGAACATAACAAGGACTACTACCACAAAGATTAAAAGAGAAAGATGATGCTACATCAGACAGAAATATAACACAAGTGGAAGTGCACATTTCCTGTTTCTTCACCCAACTGGACAGAGATTTTCAGCCCCAATTAAAAGTTATTCCAAACAGGGACTAAAATGTGTAATAAGCATAACAACATTTTATTTTTAAGGCAAGGATATTACTGAGAGAAAACTTGGATTTGAAGTTAATTCAGCTCAACTCAACCAAAACGCCTTCCATGTCCCAAGCACTCTAAAGCCTAGAGACACCAAGATGAATAAAGAATGGTCCTCGCCTTGAGGAAAACACTGGGGAAGAAGTAGACAAACTACTATTACATGACGCAGCAAGGGCTACAACTGAAGCGTGTACTTAGCGTAGAAAGTAGCTGGAAACACAATAAAGATGGCCAATAATCCCGCCCCAGGGATAAACGCTGGGTGAGCACGGGGTTGGGTGCTCAGATAGGCATTTGAGGAGTGCCTTGCAGAATGAACTAGGCAGGAAAAGTGGCTGACAGTAGCAGACATTCCAAGCTAAGGAAATGGTCATTTTAACCTTAAACAACATCATTTCTGATTGTTCTAATGTCTCTAGGAAAAAGAAAACTCTTGTTTCAGGTTGTTCAATAGCCACAAATGTAAAAACCACAATACCCACAAACTTTTTTGGTCTTATAATACTGCTCTTTGGAAAAGAAAAGGACTTGGTCATTAACTATTCAGTTGAAGAACCAACAGGAAACAGTGAAAGATTTTAAATGCTGTCACTACAAACAATAGCAAAACTTGCCATAAAAGCAGACGGGGAAAGTCCAATAAAGAGAATGTTAAATGATTCCAAATATAGAAAAAGATCTAAAAAGTACTTATTCAATTCAAATATTATTATTATTTTTTATGCGTAGGGTGTTTTCCGGTGAGGACCAGAAAACCTGCTAGACAAATTCTAAAACAGCTGTAACACTTCAAATATCATTACTAAATAGCCATTACTTAGAAAGGATCTTCAGTCCTAGACAGGATAAACTATGGTAAAATCAAGTGCACGGGATCTTTATTCACTTGCAATACTTAAACACTTAAAGATCAAAACTGGTTGTTACTTCTGAAACATAATGGCCTCTTCCTTCCTCTAGATTTCTGGTCTACCTTAGTCTGTGGTCGGCTATATACTAAGAAGTTAAATAAACTTAATTGCAAAGGCTATGGTCATTTTATTCAGAAAAAAAGTTTTCAGTTTGCCTTCTGATATGGACTTTGGACAAATAAACAGTAATCCAAACCACAAAGCTTAATCCAAAATCTAGGCCCAGGTTACCCTTCATAGTTGAGGAAACTGAGGTGCAGAAAAGTTTGTTCTGTCAGATAAGTTGGAGATGATCTCAAGTTCAGAATCCAAAAAGTTAGCTCTTTTGACAGCCTGGGAAGTTTGCAGCCTACTTCAAGCTGCACTGAAGCCTTACCCAAACTTTGGGGGGTGGGGGGAAAAGAGCCAAGCAAACGGTCAAAGCAGGAAAAACAAGAGAATGACAAGAGACTGGCCAGAATTAGCCTATCTTCAACAACTTCTGTCCTAAGATCAAGAACCTTATCTGGGCACAATAGTTTCTCCTGCCTTCTCAAAACAGAAACTAAAATGTAATAGCAAGAAAATAAATACAACCAGAGCCTAGGAAAAAAATAAGTTCTCCTTCACTGCTCTAGCAAAGCAATGAGCAGGCCTTCATAAGAAAGCAATGGGGCCAGCAAAAAAGGGTTCTGGAGCTCAAAGAACTGCCCTATGTCAGTGTCCCAACTCTACTCTGTGACCTCAGGCAAGTTACTCAATCGCTCACACCTTCCTCCTCACCTGAAAAGGAGGGTATCACCACCACCTGTTCTGTAAGGTTGTTGTGGGGATTGGGAATAACATTAAATGGCCTGTTCTTGGAAGCCACTCTATAAATGGTGACCAGCTGTGATCTGAAAAAGCTCACCTGAAACCTTTTATACTTTTCAGTTCGTACCGCGCAATTCTTTTGTCTAGATTGCATATAAGAATTACAAGTAAATTAGAAATGCTCTGGCTATTTCTTTAAAGTGAAGGATCTCTGAATGATTAGGGAAGAGGACTGACAAGCTAAAAGGGGGAGATGCCACTCAGTCCCCTCCTACAGGAAACCGGACTGGTGGCTCTCTGAGGGCAGGGCTGCTCTGTTTAAACCACGACTGCAAACAAATTTTCCTAAAGCAAGCTAACCGCTGTAGCCTTAGGCTTCTCCTAACAGCTTACATGACTCCCAAACATGGGCCCACAATAATTTTGTATCACACAACACCGAGTCACACAAAAATCTCAAAATTTTACAATACTTTAATTGTACTGCAATATTAAAATCAAAGACACGTGCCTTAAGCTGGCTGCCTATGAGGTAACCATGACAAAGTTACACCTGTAATAATGAGACCAGGACCACCTGGTGAGCAGGGAGTGAGTGTCCAGCAGAGCACTCGACCGAACTGGCACAATCCCTTGAGGTCAGAATTGGAACCCAGAACTTCTCGCGAAGGACATGTAAAAAGATCCTCCAGGGTGAAAGAGCCCTTTCAGGCCAAGCTCACCTGGCTGGAACTTTCTGCTGAAGGTGGACCCCCACACACCCACATCCCCACCCCGGGCCTGGGCCCCGGGGTCCCCGACTCCGACGGAGGGCGCGCGGCGCGGGAGCGCGCCGGGAGGGACTCGGGTCGTCAGCCCTTCCTGCACCGCAGAGGGGCAGGGGCTCGGCGATGCTCTCCGGGCAAGGCCGGGGCTCCCCCCGTCAGGAAATCCTGACAGCCCGCGCGGCCCCGCCTCGCCAGGCCGGCAAGCGGCTTCTCCCGGCGAAGGGGCCCGGCCGCGCCCCCTCCACTCCCCGCCCGGGCCCAGCGCGCCCCCAGCCTCACCCGGTCGGAGCTGGAGGCCGCCGTCGCGGCGGCTGCACCACAGCGCGCGCTCGCCCTGCTGCAGGATGTAGTGGTCCTTGGCTTGGAAGAGCTCCATGCCGGCCCCGCGAGCCGAGGGAGGCGGCGGCCCGCTGGGGGCGCACGGGGCGTCCCCGTCGGCCGCGGCCGCCAGAGCCCGCGTCCCGGGAGCAGCTAGGAGGGACGGCGCGGGGGAGCGGCTGCGGGGGAGCGGCTGCGAGGGAACGCCCCGGGGTCCCGACCGGCCGGCGGAGACGCGCCCCGGCGCCGCGGCGGCCGTAAAGGCCTCTCCCCCAGCTCCTCCCCTTCCCTGGCCCCTCCCCGATCCGAGCCGGGCCACTGGCTCCACCCCGACGCCGCCAGGCTCCGCCCCGACTCCGCCCCGAGTCTCGGCTCCGCCCCCTGTTCCCTCTCTTTCCCGCCTCTTTCTCCTTTCGTTTCCCTCTCTCTTCCTGCCCTTTCCTCCGACTTCTCCCGCTTTCTCTTCCCTCTCCTCCTTCAGCTCGCCTCCCGCTCTCCCGCAAGCCCCTCCCCCGGCCGGCCCGCCTTCCCGCCCGCGGCGCCCGAGGGCAGACCCTGAGCCTGGCTGAGGGTGGCTGGGCTGGCAGCGGTCCTCAGCGTGGTCTCGGGGCAGACGCCCACTGGTGGGGTGTCCCCTCCCATACCGGCAGGCTACTCCTGCCTTTCACCAGCCCCGACGGAACCCAGGCCGAGCCCCCACACCCAGCCCGACAGCCCCTCCTCCCGCGGGCCTTAGCTGCCCGCAGAGTCCCCCACCCAAGAACTGGAAAATGCGACCCACCGGGCTGGGTACAGGGGTTCGTCCCCAGACACGCTCTCCGCCGAGCGCAGGCGTCTTCTGTCGTGGTATTTCCTACTAGAACAGACTTTTGACAACAGCAGGCATTCAATAAATGCACGAGGGGAGCATGTAACAATAGAAAATACACGAGAATTGGCAGCACGGGGCTAAATAGAGAGGAGGAAAGTACAGGTGCTATTGTGTTCCGAATTAAGCAGGATGAGCCTGAGAAGACTTCACAAAACGAAGCAGTGAATGAAGTGGAAGGGACACAGCTTGGCGAAGGTAAGATGAATAGAAAACTTGTGGAAGGAGTCTCCCCCAAGCATCTCTTGAGCTCAGCCTATCTTGAAAAACCAGTTGGTATCTTGAACAGAATGGATTTGGGGAATGAGGCCCCCAGTTCCAGGCCCAGTTCAGGTTCCATGCAGCTGTGTGATCTAGTTCCTTGGCCTCAGGTGGCGTTTAACTAATGACCTTTAATTACACTCCCAGTTCTATAAATCAGTGAGTCTTTGTAGTCCTATCTCCTGTGGTCTCTAATGCCTGAGGCAGAATTAAGAGAAAAAGACAAGAGGTAGGAGACAAGAAAGGGGAGGCAATACTTCTTTTTTTTTTTTTTTTTTTTGTGGTGACAGAGTCTCTCTCTCCGTTGCCCAGGCTACAGTGCATTGGCCGGATCACAGCTCACAGCCTGGAACTCCTGGGCTTAAGCAGTCCTCCTGCCAGCCTCTGGAGTAGCTGGGGCTGCAGGCACCCACCACTATGCCTGGCTAATTTTTTTTTTTTTTTTTTTTTTTTCCTGTAGAGACAGGATCTGCTTTGTTGCCCAGGCTGATCTGGAACTCCTGGCCCCAAACAATCCTCCTGCCTCAGCCTCCCAAAGCGCTGGGATTACAGGTGTGAGCCACCATGGCCAGCAAGGAGGCAGTACTTTTTAAACTTCCTCAAATAAAAGTGAGAGGGCCCAAAAGCAGGAAGGAGTTCCACATCACTAATTATTCCAGCCCACAGTGATTTCATTATTGAATTTCCATAGCACAGAAAGTCCCATGACAACAAAATATCCTGGAATCTTTTCTGGTAAGTACCATGCCTTCTGGGCTGTCCAGACATCTCAACATACAGGGGGTGGTTATTATACTAAACCTTTGTGTTGTGATTTGGACAAAGACAATAAAGATAAGGTTCAGTGGAATTATCAGTTTCCGATTTATTGTTGAATTCAGCCATATGTTGACTTTCCTTAGCAAAAATGAGTTATGAGAAATCCTACAAGACAGAATGTCCTGCAAGTTATTTCATTATAGTTTTAATGAATCACATTGTCGGATGTGAAGAAAGCAATGCTGTTGCAACTGTTTTAAAACAATTAGTTGATTGAAACTTTCCCTGATGTTTCAGATCAGTGGATTCAACCCTGGTTACCTAGTAGAAACAGTCGGGTAGTTTTTCCAACCATACGATGCTCGGACCTCAGACCAATTAAACCAGAATTTAATTGGGATGGAGCTCTGGCATCAGTATTTTTTTCCAAAGCTCCCCAGATGAGTCTAATGTGTAGCCAGGGTTGAGCACCACTGTTTTAAATGAAATTTTTTTTTTTTTTTTTTTTTGAGACAGAGTCTCACTCTGTTGCCCGGGCTAGAGTGAGTGCCGTGGCGTCAGTCTAGCTCACAGCAACCTCAAACTCCTGGGCTTAAGCGATCCTACTGCCTCAGCCTCCCGAGTGGCTGGGACTACAGACATGTGCCACCATGCCCGGCTAATTTTTTGTATATATATATTTTAGTTGTCCATATAGTTTCTTTCTATTTTTAGTAGAGACGGGGTCTCGCTCTTGCTCAGGCTGGTCTCGAACTCCTGACCTCGAGCGATCCACCCGCCTCGGCCTCCCAGAGTGCTAGGATTACAGGCGTGAGCCACCGCGCCCGGCCTTAAATGGAATTAATTAGAAAAACCTGCCTGATTGCAGCTTAGAAGAAAACAGTGGTCAGTCATTACTAATACCATTGTATGGGGTTGTTTACCTGTAAATCCAGAGTTAACAAGCAAAGTCCTTAGGAAAGAGGAAAACATGGAGGGAAGATGTTCCTGTAATCCATCTGACCCAAATGCACACTGCTCTCCCCCTCGGGGGTCAAACAGATGCTCTGCTTTGAGGTAGGCAGAGCCCTCGCCTGGCTGAGCAGAGTGAGTGAAAAGAGTAAATGTTCTCTGTCCCCTGCAAACATCACATCCCCAGTCCCCTGCCACAGCTGCCCTGCCTTACTCCCGATAGGGACTTGCCGAACCTTGGACCCTACAGCTTCTGCACTCCCTGGCTGACCGCTCCATCCTTGGCCTGTGGCTACCTGCCAGCCTTCATCACCCTCTTCCAGCTTCCTAATTCAAGGTCCTCCTGCCCTGGTGTCCCCCAGGTTATAGTAGAAAGTTCATGTGATGCTGCTCTCTTTTTTAAACATGGTACAAATTATATGTCTTCTTTTACATGTATGGCATATTTACACTAATTTAAGTATATTCACTAAGGAGTCAGGTTCTAGCCAGTTCTGTGCGATCAATTCACTTAATCTCTTTAGTCTCAGTTTCCTTATTTATTAAAGAGATGATCACTAAGTGTTCTGCCAGTGGTGAAATCAATGAATGTGAGATGTGTTCACATAGTTAGAGCTACACAAATAACAACGGTAAATATCCCCACTCTGATTATCGATTTGGCCTTTCAATGTCAGGTTTATTATTTATTTCTCTCTGAGATATTGGGGTTTTGATTAGACTTTGGTGTACTCTGGTGAAATTTGACTTTTAACATCATCTCCCGTCTTCTACTTGTCCCCCGTCTTCTATGTTGTTTGTGAGAACTTTCTTCAGTCGTG
The DNA here is from genome assembly GCF_041146395.1 of Eulemur rufifrons. Taxonomy (NCBI): domain Eukaryota; kingdom Metazoa; phylum Chordata; class Mammalia; order Primates; family Lemuridae; genus Eulemur; species Eulemur rufifrons. The sequence goes on along the minus strand of NC_091010.1, from coordinate 61,777,610 downwards.
TCTGTGTATGAGAACTCTCCCTAAGGAGAGATTTTATATATAAATTTTTTTTCCACCTACCAGGAGGCTGCTTATTTCTCAGGTCAGCAGTTGGGATGGCTTAACTTTAGGGATAAGGGCCTAAGACAGTCACAAACTGTGATGATCAGTTTTGTCAAGTGCACTAGGCTAAGGGATGCCCAGAGAGTTGGTTAAATGTTACTTCTGGGTATATGTGTGAGGGTATTTCCAGAAGAGATTGGCATTTGAATTGGTAGACTGAGTAAAGGAGATTGTCCTCATCAGTGAGGGTGAGCATCGCCCAATCCTTGAGGGCCAGAATAGAACAAAAAGGCAGAGGAGGGGCACGTTTGTTCAGCACTGCCACGTCCGTCTCCTGTCCTCAGACAGCTGAGCTCCTGGTTCTCAAGACTGCAGACTTGGACTGGGGCTTACACCACTGGCCTCCCTGGATCTGGGGCCTTCAGGTTGGACTGGAACTAACTATCCCACAGGCTTTTCTGGTTCTCCAGCTTGTAGAAGGCAGATCGTGGGACTTCTTAGCCTCCATAATCTCATGAGCCAATCCTTCATAATAAATTTCCTTCTATGTATCTATATCTATTCTACTGGTTCTGTTTCTCTGGAGAACCATAGGGACAGAATACAAAGGGCTGAATATTTATGTCCTCTTCAAATTCATATGTTGAAATCCTAACTGACTAGGCAATAGTATTACGAGGTAGGGCCCTTGGGAGGTGATTAGCTCATTAATGCCCTTACAAAAGAGACTGCAGTGAGGTACCTTGCCCCCTCCACTATGTGAGGACACCGCAAGAAAACAAATGTCCATCTATGAACCAGAGAGCAGGCCCTCATCAGACACTGAGTCTGCCAGCACCTTGATCTTGTACTTCTCCAGAATTGTCAGAAATAAATTTCTGTTGTTTGTAAGCCACCCAGTCTATGGTATTTTGTTGTCAGCCCAAATAGACTAAGACACGAGCCAAATGTTTACATTTGACCAATCTCAGCCAATTTCCCATGAGTTTGTCTGCCAGTAAACTTGTGCTACCTCCTCACATAACCTCATCAAGGACAACCAGAAATTGTAACGACTATTGTGGAGCACATTGACATATATAAAGCTGTTCAGTTGAGAAGTACCATAGAAGAAAAAGGAGGAAACTCCCTCATAAGGAGACTATCATGTTGGTCTGAAAGAGAGGGAGATCACTTTGTCTAAGGTAGAAGACCACCTCTTCTTCACTTCCATACTTTGGAGGTTAATAAGTACCAGCTTTTGGGCCAGGTGAGGTGGCTCATGCCTGTACTCTTAGCACTCTGGGAGGCCAAGGCAGGCGGATCGTTTGAGCTCAGGAGTTCGAGACCAAACTGAGCAAGAGCGAGACGCCATCTCTACTAAAAAAATGGAAAGAAATTAGCTGGACAACTAAAAATATATAGAAAAAATTAGCTGGGCATGGTGGCACATGCCTGTAGTCACAGCTACTCAGAAGGCTGAGGCAGAAGGATCTCTTGACCCCAGGAGCATGAGGTTGCTGTGAGCTAGGCTGACGCCACGGCACTCTAGTCCTGGCAACAGAGTGAGACTCTGTCTCAAAACAAACAAACAAACAAAAAATAAGTACCGGCTTTTGTATGGCCTGATAAAATTGCCAAGGACCCAAGTTATTGTTTAAACTAGCTATAATTATTCTTTCGTGTGTGTGTGTGTGTGTGTGAGAGAGAGAGAGAGAGAAAGAATGTATTTTCTGCATCTAATATTTCTTCTTTCTCCTTACAGAGGCAAGCTAATTAGCCTTTTACAGTAATAATTTCATATTTGTCTAAAGCCAGCTGTCTCTCACTTCCTTTCTGTTATGCATTTACTTTTCAATTAAAAATCAAACCAAAAAAAAAAACAAACCAAAAAGACGGTTTTAAAAAAAATCGGGTAGTCTTAAATAAACTAATTTGGGAAAAAAAAGTCCAAGATACACTGTTAGACAGAAAAAGTCCCAGTTGTAGAATAGTATTTTGTAGTATCCCATTGGGGTTTTTCAAAGGGGGGAATGGAAGAGAGATTATATTTTTATAAGCCCAGGATATTTCTGAAACAAAACACAACAGGTAGTCACCTCTGCAGGATGGAAACCGTGGGGAAGGGGTGCGAAAGGGAATCAATCAGGCATATAGGAGGGAAGGAAGAGTCTTTCCACTTTATATTACTGTACACTGTTTTGATTTTTTAAAACCACGCACTTTTAACGTTTTAAATCTTAAAAAAACCTAGTTAAGTGTGCATATATGTGTGTCTAAAAATCATTCCTTCACCACACACAAAAACATATTTTTAGGCAGCTTATTGCCTAAGGATCTAGAGCCTTCTGCCCCGGCAAGCTGGGAGTCCAGGGGCACAGCTCTTTTTACTAATTCTTCATTCTCTGCTTAATTTTTTGGGGCCTCCCTAATACCTTACATGCTGTCAAAGAGAGGTACACTTAAGTATATAAGCCACCTTTGCATACTGTATACTTTTAAATGGAGTATGAGAAACCGTTTTTTCTTACCTCCTTACCCCATTTTCTAAATTTTTCTAAGCTAATAGCTGTGGCTTGTTTTGCTTCTCTGCCAATTGTAATTCCCAAGCAGGCTGATGTCCTGTTGGGGCCTGTTCCTATCACAAGTCAATAATAATTGTCAAAAATGCCTTCTGTTAGATAATCATGCTGGAGATTTTCTGAACAATGCTTTGCATTGCACCAGAAAATACGGGGGGGGGGGGGGGGGAGTTACTGCCATAGAAAGTTGGTACATCCTTGGAAAAGCTGACCAGTGGATTTTGAACCTATTGATTCTTCTCCTGGTTACAGAAAATAATAACGTCTTACAGTGTTTTGCTATTTCATAAGAGTGGCACTTAGTGACAAGGAAATATGGGGTTTGGGTGTTCCTAATACTGCTCCATTCTTTCCCCTCAATTCTACAGTAATCCTTCAATGAGCTTGAAGAAGTACAGCGAAGGGGGGTGTGTTGAGGGGTTGGGGTGTTTGGACGGCTCCTGCCTACAGGAGCAGAGGCAGAGGGGGTAGAGAAGTGGGAAGAGCGAAGAGTGGAACTTGACTTGCAAGTTTACGAGATGGTGATTTTAAGTATGATGGGTAACCAGAGACCAGCTGGAAAAATGTGGCAAATATATTTTCAAAATTTGGCCCTCACTCTAATTTCAGGATTAGAGTGCTGTGATGCTTCTTATATATGGCAAGAGATGGACAGTCAAGTTACCCCCAGCCAGCACATCATTTCTCGTGGCCTTTCTCATTGCTATTTATTCAGACAGGGATTCTAACTTGTAGTAAGATGTTTATGAAGCTACAACCCAAGGAGTTCATTCTAGGCCAGCCTTGAAGTTAAGAAAAAAAAAAAAAAGTCCAGTCTACACAATTAAAAACAATTTGAGAAAACTCAAGTTCTTTGTATTTCTCAAATACTATTATATAATGTCCTCTGCAAGTTTTTAAAAATCTTATTTCTTATTTCTTTGTCCTTGTAGAACACAATTACTCCCATATCGCTCCTTGCAAAGCTCCACCAAGGCTTTCTCTCTCCAGCCTCATTTCCAGCTCTTTGTTGTGAGATCTCAGCAAAGCACTTAGGGCTATTTTTCCCAGGCAAAGCCAGGCCTTTGTCGGAGGCAGGGAAAGGGGAATAAACAGCACAGAGCTAAGCCAGAAAACTCTCTAGCTGTGGGGAACAGGGGAAGGCTGGAAACACTCAGACATTAACAAAGTTAAGGCCATTACTCCAGCATGAACAGATTCTCCCCCTTGGGATTCAGTAAGAATATTTCCATTTTGAATGATAACAAAATATGGCTGTAAACAATTTTATCTGGAGTCTTTACTTTTAAAGGCTGCAGGCAAATCTCTGGACTTTTCTTCCCTGGTGATTTCCTGATTGGAACTAGACAGTTCAGAGGAGGACAGCAAGTTTCAGGGGCTGGTGTCCACCTGTAGAGTTGGACAAACACTAGGTCCAAAGTGATTCCCCAGAGCCTCACCAGTCCCTAGTTTACTGCTGACCTGGCCTATTTGGAGAAAATTACTTATTGTTCCACTTGTGGAGCTCAGAGTTGAGAAATACAAGGTGGGTGGAGAGAGACAGGTAAGCAGGATCAGTGCAGAGGCAGGCAGCTGAGGTGGCCCCTGTGGTCTTGTTCTCCTTAGCCACCCCCCAGCCTTGGTAAGTAGAAGTGCTTGCCAATTGTGTTTACACCCCTGTCAACGCTGGCCAGCGTCACCTGGGTCCCAGCCCACCTCCCTATTAACCAATGAAATATGCATAGGCAAACCTCCCAACTCTCTAAGGTCAGTTTCTCCCTTTACATAGTTTCTGATCTCTAAAGTTATCTCCTAATAGAAGTGTGTGTGTGTGTGTGTGTGTGTGTGTGTGTGTAAAGTGGGGATAAAATATAAAATCTTCCTCGAAAGGTGGTTGTCAGGATTAAATGAAGTAAAGTCTTGGAAAGGGTGTCCTAAACTATAAAGTGTTACAGAAATGTTATTTTATACTTTTTTTCTTAAATCTGCTTTATGTATAAAATTTTCCCCTCCAGATTCATTATTTGACAGATCCCTAACATTGTATCTATAATGTTAACATATATGTACATGTTATATATGCATAGTTTAAAACATTTGAATCATGTATGTGTAAATATACAGCTCAGATCACTGGGCAGTAGCGGTAACAGGCATCAATCACACAACCATAAGATGAATATCGCCTGGATCCCCAACCAGAAACAGAGGATTTACCCTGAGGCTGAAGAAGCTTAAGATTCCAGACTTCTTGATTTCATCCAAAGCCCTAATTCTATATTCATTATTTTGTATTGTTTCTAAAGAGGTCTCTCCTTATATGAAAAAGCTTCAGGCACCATAATCCTTGCCCCCACCACTAGCATAAAAGAACATAAAAGGAGGATTTTGTGCCCACTTGTCATCTTCTCTTGATTGTCCTCCCTGCTTTGATCATTCTCACGGATCATTTCAGTCCCTCCCACGTTTCCAAGCTCCGATATACTTTCTGCTTCCTCTAATTCTCTGATCCACTAATAATCATGTAGCTGGATTAACACACACACACACACACACACACACACATCTACACACACTTCTGTTAGGCGATAAATTTAGAGATTGGAAACTATGTTCAAGGATGGCACCATTCGTCCCAATGACTCAGACAGAGCTATTCCCAGTTCCTATGGAGCCCTTATATTGCAAATAGAGCTAGGAAGAATCCCCGATTCATAATGCCAGGGTTATAGATTTTCCAGGAGTGGATTCAAAAGTACTATTAACAGGAGGAGAGTTTTCATCGTGTGATGTTAGACTGGGTTGTCTGAGGAGGAAAGGTCACACTCAGTGGCAAGGTGTGCTTGCCCTTGGGTGGCTCAGGAGGAACCTGGCCACAGCCATTCCTGGTCAAGGCACTGCCTGGAAGCAGCAAGGTACTAACCTCAATCCTCCCCCAATTCACAGAAATCCAAGCTCACTACCCCGCAGCCCAGAGCTACCGGAGCTGGAGTGGTAGAGATCACAGGATACTTGGGGAGCTAAAGAGCAGGTCCCAACCCATGGGAAAGGTTGGAATTTCCAAGGTAGGGGTTGGGAGATGTCACACTGGGAGGTGGATTAAGGGGGGTGTTAGGGGTGGGAGACAATGAAAAATCGGGGAGCTAGAACTGAGGAAACAGGTAGTATCCATTCAGCATATTCTCTGAAGGCCTAAACTGAAGGCCCCACCCTGTTCCCACACTGGGTGGTATGAGCAGAAGAGTGAGTTAGGTGAAGGTGCAGCTTCCAGCCCTACCATGGATGGCTTTAGGCTACTTCTCTGACATTTCAATAAAAGCCCAGTCTAAACACCTGTAGTCAGCTGAGTAACAGCTCTCAAAGATATTAGGAACCTATTGGCTAAGCATGGTGGCTCATGCCTGTAATCCTAGCTTTTTGGGAGGCCAAGGTGGGAGGATCACTTGAGGCCAGGAGTTCAAGACCAGCCTGAACAAGAGTAAGACCCCATCTCTACAAAAAAAATGGAAAAATTAGCCAGGTGTGGTGGTGCACGCTTGTAGTTCCAGGTATTTGGGAGGCTGAGGCAGGAGGATCACTCAAGCCCAGGAGTTTGAGGTTGCAGTAAGGTTGTATGCACTGAAGCCCAGGAGACAGAGCAAGACCCTGTCTCAAAAAAGAAAAAAAAAAAAAGATATCAGGAACCTGTTACAGGAAAATGTTATATGGAAAAAGGGTCTTTACAGAGGTGATTAAAGAGCTTATCCTGAATTACCCAGGGGGGCCCTAAATGCAATCACGTGTATTGGTATAAGAAGGAGACAGAGGGGTATTTTACACCCAGAGAAGATGACGTGAAGACAGAGCTGAGAGAGACATTAAGGTGCGGGTCTTTCAGATGGGCATGATGCTGCCACAAGCCAAGCCATGCTGGCAGCCACTGGAAGCCAGAAAAGACAAGGAGCTGATTTTCACCTGGAGCCTCTGAAGGGAGCAGGCCACTGCTGACACCTTGATTTTGGCCCTGTGAGACTGATTTTGGACTTCTGAGCTCCAGAACGATAAGAGAATAAAAGTGTGTTGTTTTAAGCCTCCAAGTCATCCCAATTTGTACAGCAGCCAGAGGAAATGAATACAACCCCTGTCGGAATTCTCGGTGTGTTTGGTCTAGCATCTCGTCATCAGACATGGTGGTGATTACCTGTGGGTGGCTAGTGGACGAGGCCTATTGTGCCAGGGCCCTCCTAACCTGTAGGAGACGGTATTAATTTGCTAGGGCTGCCGTACAAATGACCACAAACTCGGTGGCTTAAAACAATGGAAATTTATTCTCTCACAGTTCTGGAGGCCAGGAGTCCAAAATCAAGGTGTTAGCAGGATTGGTTTCTTCTGGAAGCTCTGAGAGAGAATCCCTTCCCTGCCTTTCTCCTGCCTTCTGGTGGCTTCTGCGATCCTTGGCTTGAGGTGCATCATTCTGGTCTCTGCCTCCGTTTTCACATGGATCCTCACACAGATCCTCACATGGCCTCCTCCCTGTGCTTCTGTGTCATCTTCTTTTCTGTCTCTCATGAGGACACAGATCTGTTTGTATTTAGGGCCCACCCTAACCCAGGATGACCATATCCTGAGATCTTTAGATTAATTGTATCTGCAAAGACCCTGTTTCCAAATAAGGTCACATTCACAAGTACTAAGAATTAGGACATGGATATATCTTTTGGGAGGACACTATTCAACTCACCGCAGAGGCTAATGTCCCCCCGACACACACACTCAGTGTAGGAAGGACAGAGAACTCCAGCAATCACCTACCTAGCTTAATGAAGACTCAGCAAATGGCATTAACTTGCTTACAATCAGGCAGCAAATTTCTGACATCAGGCCTTGTAGAAAACAACCTCAGAACTCCTGACCCGGCCTGATTTCCATCACACCACCCAGCCTCTCAGGGCATCCCCCACCTAGGAACAATGCTGTTTCATTTAAAAATCAATTTCAAACGTGTACCTTGCCAATCTTCACACAACCCCTCTTGGCAGAAAAGGCGAGCATACCATATGCTAAACATGGGCTTCATACTTGAAGTTTACATCTGAAAGATTTCAGAAAACATTGCAATTCCAATGTTTACCTTCCCATAGCTGTTGCTGAATGATGATTCCTTCTCATAAAGAGAAAAATTTCTCCAAATTTAGCTGAATTTACATCCCTAAGCAGGTATCCTGCCGTTTCAGAGTATAGAAGTTTCTTTACACTGGAGGAAAAAATCATTGCCTCACACTTTGTGATGCGTTCTCTGGTCCTAAAGCCCTTTGTATGTGTTATGCCCTCAGGAGATGCCCTCCAGGGGTTTCAGCATGGTTTCCATTCATCTCCTAGTGTGTTTCAAAGGGAAGAGAGGCGTGTCTGTCAGTCTATGCTAGATGCTTCACCGCTGGCATAATCCTAGCACAGGTTTGAAATCTCTGTCATAGAGAGCTGCAGCTACTGTGTGACAGTCATAAAGCAACAAGCACTTGTCAAGCACTGTGCTAGTCCCTGAGCTGCTCCCTGTAGCAGTTCCCTTGGGCTGCCAAAACAAGGTGCCACAAACTGGGTGGCTCAAAACAACAGAATCTATTCTCTCACAGTTCTGGAGGCCAGAGGTCTGAAATGAAGGTGTTGGCAGGGCCACGCTCTCTCTGAAGGCCATCGGGGAAGGTACTCCCTTGCCTCTTCCTAACATCCAGTGGCTCCGGCAATCCTTGGTGTTCCTTAGCATGCATCATGTCACTCCAATCTCTGCCTCCATTGTCACAGGCCTTTCTCCCCCTCTTTTGTCTTCATGTGTCTCTCTCAGTTCTCCTCTTCTTACAAGGGCACTAGTCATATTGGATTTAGGGCCCACCCTAATCTAGTAGGACCTCATCTTAACAACTAATTACATCTGTAAAAAGCCCTATTTCCAAATAAGGTCACACTCCCAGCGTCCTCGTGGACATGAGTTTAGGGGGATGCTATTTAAGCCAGTGCACACGGCCAAGGGAGATTTGTAGCTTTGGGGAGACAGATTGATTTTCTTTTACTGCTCCTTTTAATACACCAATTCTTTATGTCACTCAGAAAGAAAAAGCCATAGAGAGAGGAATCGAAGCTTGATTCTGCTGGGAGAACATTTGAAAAAAAAAAAAGAGAGAGAGAGAGAGTAATAGCAGCCTGTATAAAGTAATTGTATTATTTCCTTCTATTTTTAGAGAGTATGGATCTATTTACTCTTAAAGAAAAGTAAAACATCAGCCATCAGGGAATGGAGTATGACGGCAATTAAATTATTAAAGCGTGAATATTTGCAGCCATCTCCCTCCGCCCAGCCTACTTGCACATGTTGTTACCCTCACTCTCTGCCCCCTTCCCTGCCCTGTCTCTGCCAGCCAGCCTGTGTGTGATGACTTACTCGGAGCCTTCAAAGCCATACTGAGCAGATGCCCAAATCGATGGCTCTGCCATTCATCCTCCTCCTCCCCACCCTGGAGCGTGTGGCCAGGACCCAACTGTCTTAGGCTGCTCGGGCTGCCGTGACAAAATACAACAGGCCAGGAGGCTTAACTAACAGCAATTTATTCCTCACAGTTCTGGAGGCTGAAAGGCCAAGATCAAGCTGTCAGCAGAGCTGACTTCTTCTGAGGCCTCTCTCCTTGGCTTGGGTGGGCCCCTTCTTGCTATGTCCTCACATGGTTGTCTCTCAGGTTATGTATTGTGTGTGTCCTGATCTCTTCTCAAAAGGACATGAGCCACATTGTATTAGGGCCCACCCTACTGACCTCATTTTATTAATGTAATACCTTAATCAGCTCTTTAGAGGCCCTTTCTCCAAACACAGTCATGGTCTGAGGGACAGGGGGTTAGGACTTCACCATATGAGTTTGGGGGAACACAATTCAGCCCACAACTCGTCATCGGCTCAGCTACTCTTACCACCCCCCACCATCCCCTGCCCATTCTTGAGGCCCATCCGAATTGCCGTATGAAATGTGGAATCCTTTCTCTATGCACAATATGAAATACATGAAACCACCTATCTGTGACCGATACACTCTGTAAGGTGGACAATGAGAGTACCTATTAAAACCAATCATTTTAGAAACATCTTTAAAAAAAAATTTTAACTGAGAAAATGGAAAAAAAATATAATCAAGAAACTGATTTAATTTCATTATTATTCTCATCTAAAACAACAGGTTTGCCGGGTGCTAAAAATAACACTAAGACTCTCTGAATGAGTAACCTCGCTGAGAATAATCACAGGGTTTTTGAACAAAATCATAAAATCCTCAATCATAATCAACACCTCATCTGGGAAAGCATCATCCTCTTCAAACATATTTTTTAAAAAGGTAAACAATGGGTAATAATAAAACTCTACATTTTAGAGACAGAATGAGAGCCCAAAGGTTATATGTGTTGAAAAATAAAACCAAATAGCCATTCATATTTTCCTTTAGGGCATGAGGAAAAAGAAGCATTTGTAATGTTCTAGAAAAGGGTTAAGCCTGAAGCCAGAAAGTGAGCACACAAAAATATCCCCAGCGCCAGGACAAAGGATTTCTCTTTCAAGAGGCAAAATGGAACCCTTTTGGAATTAGAAAGTAGGAGATCAGGGAGCTTCTCGCTAACAATGGTGATGGCATAATTAAGCAATGGATCCCTTTTCAGGTCATCAGCTCAGTGTCAGTTCCTGGTTCCGTCTGACTCATTAGTTGTGGGAGGTGTAAAAAACAGGAGGTCAGCTGGGTTTACATCATTTTCACATATTGCAAACAAAAACAGTGCTAGGCATGCATTTCATTTACACTCATCTTTACAACCTAACAAGTAACGGAACACATTCAACCGAAATATCTTTCTCTGCTACAAGTCTATGAATGGATTGAAATAAATAGCGGAGTTCCTCATAGAATGCAAAACAACACCTTTGCTTAGGTGTGGAATCACCCAATGACATGAATGAGAATTATCATCATGTACTGAGAAGAAGACATCTTGAGGAAAAGATGTAAATAACAACTTTGGAGGAAGGAAAATCAGTCCAAAAAAAAAAAAAAAAGAAGAGGCGAAGGAAGATAATCATGCTATTTTTAATTTTCTACTGCAGCCTCCATAGAGCTCAAAATACTTTAAAGATGTATTTTTATTCTGAGGTAGCACGAAGTAAATATCAGCAGCATTTACAGATGGTGAAACTAAAAGCTCCACACCTTTGGGTGGTCCTATGTTCTCCCTGCAGCATCTGGCCGCAGGGAGGGGACCTGGAGAGGGAGTTTCTCTCTCTTTCCTAGCAGCTTATGCACTCAGTCATCAGAAGGTGCCCCCAGTCCAAATATATATTATTTTAATATAAATATAGAATATGTTAATAACTATGTTAAAATTTCCATCATAAATCTCAAAGCTATTGAGGGCAAGGATTAGTCCTACTGATTAAATGAGAGATGGGAAAAAGAGATGTGGTCATTTGGTCAGTAGATTAGCTTTCTAGGGCTGCTGTCACCATCAACTGGACTAGAAGTCCAAAGTCAAGGTGTTGGCAGGACCATCCTCCCTCTGAAGGCTCTGGAGAGGATCTTCCCTTGCCTCTTCCAGCTTCTGTGGTTGCCTACAGTCCTTGGCAGTCCTTGGCTTGACCATGCATCAGTCCAACTTCTGCCTCATTGTCACAAGGCATCCTCCCGGTGCGCCTGTGTCTGTGTCCATGTTTCTCTATTCTCATACGGACATCAGTCATTGGATTAGGGCTCCAGTATAACCTCATTTTAACTTTTCTAGATCTACAAAGGACCTATTTCTAAATAAGGTCACATTCACAGGGACCAAGAGTCAGGAGTCAAACATATCTTTTGTGGGGACATAACTCAACCCACAGCAATCAGTTTAAAAACAAGATATTGCTACCCAGTGGTAAATACACTTAAACTACCGAAGGCCACGACTCTCCAGAAAAAAGAGAGATAGCATCATGTTTACTGGTGAAGTAGCCCCGAATCTCTTTCTGAATAAGCTATCTAGGAGTTCTTCCCATCTCTAAGACTCACGTTTCCATGATTTGAAACTTACTGTCCCACAGACTCTATCTATAAAGTCTTACATGACTTTTCCATCACAAAATTTTCACATTTCCATCCCTGAAGCTTGAAACAGCATTTTTCAGAGGAAACTTCTCCCGAAATGGGAGGGTCTGTTCTAAACAATTCATCTATCCTTTAGAAGGAAAGGAGAGGGATGTCCACAGGGGAAACAATGTCCAACATTTTGAGCTTCCATTCTGTGTAAGACTGTGGAAGGCACCATCAATCAGTCTGTTTAACACAATCCACACGACCAGTCCCATTTAAGGATGTGGCAAACGAGAGGCAGAGCACAAAAGGAAACTGCCATGGTCTCAAAGGCCCTAAGAGGGTAAAGGGTGAGCCACAGACAGGTACACCCTACTTCTGACCCCAAGAGCAAGACAACTAGTGAGATGGGCAGAGAGGATGCGATGGGAAAGGCCCAGAATAGAAGCTTCCTTCCTCTCCTCTGTATGAAGCAGCGGTTTGCGTAGAAGCTCCTGTTTCTATGTGTGCACTGTTGCCTCTGGCATCTCAGCAAATTTTTGACCAACCAACAGAATCAGAATAAGCCACTCATACAACCCCCTACAACAGGGACCCATTGTCATGTAAGTCAGGTGGACGAGAGCTAAGCATTATCCTCCTGATCTGTCCCGTGCATTGTTTCGAGGCTACATGAAATCATGAAATGTAAGCATTCTTTCCAAGTCTGGAGGAAATCCAACATAATTGAATGATTCATTCCTGAGTGACCCCAATTATCTCCTTTTATGCCATAACATTCTTCCTCCACCTTCCCCTTAAAAAGCATTTATTCTCTCAATAACTACTATGTGCTAGTTTTAATAAGCTGACAGCTCAAAGTAGCAGTAGATATAGGTCTCTTTTTTTTCTTTAGAATTGCTAAACCCTAGAGAAGCAAGTCATAATTCCAGAAGATTTCCTCTTAATGCAAGAGAAATACAAATAACCAGATTTCTTCTTTCTCTTCAGGCTGAAAAATGAAACTCCATATGATTTACATTTGCACTTCCAAGAAAACATTCACTCTTTCATTTCCTCCCTTTAACCTTACTTTATTCCCTTACTTTCTACTGTTCTGGGTTATTTTATTGCCTTCTTTGGTCCTGGAACTTTCCTTTGCCCCCAGTTTCTTTTTCTTTCTTCGGTTTCCTAATTGTCCCAGCTGCCTGACTCTCTCTTCCTATGGCTCTCTCGAGAATCATAAATGTGTAGAAATTTAAGGTGAAAAGAGATTTTTGGTTAGTTTAGCAGCATCATTTTACAGATGAGGAGCTAAAAGGTTTAGGGAATTTAAGGTATTTTCCCAAAATAATGCAGTTAGTTTGTGGGAGGACCTGCACTAGAACCCAGGTGTCTTGATTACCTGAACACAGCCCCAATTCCTTCTTTGCACCTACTGCCACGTTCATGTAAGAACCCGTCATCTCCCTGCCATTCTTGCTGATCTCTTGTGTTACACAACAGTGTCAAATCCTAGGCTCTGGGTCATCAAGTATAGATTTAGAAGAGTTATTCTGGTGCTTAAAATTTTTGAGGAATCATTTTTCTAAGTAGGTGGTAGAAGATTTCCTAAAAGTTTGTGAAATGTGGCATCCTTATTATTTAACTTTATAAAAAAGAGAAATGCAAAGAATAGGGGAAATTTTGATACAATAGTAAAAGTGTTGAGAAAGAAAAAGGAAGTGAAATTCTACAACTCAAAAATATGCTTATGGTATACTCATAGATTTCAGTCAGGAGCACAATCTAAAAATAAAACATTTGGGTCATAGGTCAAACAAGTAATTATAATCGGCCGGGCTCGGTGGCTCACACCTGTAATCCTAGCACTCTGGGAGGCCGAGGCGGGTGGATCGCTCAAGGTCAGGAGTTCGAGACCAGCCTGAGCAAGAGCGAGACTCCGTCTCTACTAAAAATAGAAATTATATGGACAACTAAAATATATATAGAAAAAATTAGCCGGGCATGGTGGCGCGTGCCTGTAGTCCCAGCTACTCGGGAGGCTGAGGCAGTAGGATCGCTTGAGCCCAGGAGTTTGAGGTTGCTGTGAGCTAAGGCTGATGCCATGGCACTCACTCTAGCCTGGGCAACAAAGTGAGACTCTGTCTCAAAAAAAAAAAAAAAAAAAAAAAAAGTAATTATAATCAACAGAGGAAAGACAGTGTTTCCCACTAACTAGACGGGGGCCAAATTTTCTTCCACGTTGTGTCCCCACAGTTCTCACAGTTCTCAACGCATCCTCAGTGCTCTGTGCCCTCTGTCTAAAAAATGTTGACTGGGCCGGGCGCGGTGGCTCACGCCTGTAATCCTAGCACTCTGGGAGGCCGAGGTGGGCGGATCGTTTGAGCTCAGGAGTTCGAGACCAGCCTGAGCAAGAGCGAGACCCCATCTCTACTAAAAATAGAAAGAAATTATATGGACAGCTAAAAATATATATAGAAAAAATTAGCCGGGCATGGTGGCGCATGCCTGTAGTCCCAGCTACTCGGGAGGCTGAGACAGGAGGATTGCTTGAGCCCAGGAGTTTGAGGTTGCTGTGAGCTAGGCTGACGCCACGGCACTCACTCTAGCCCGGGCAACAGAGTGAGACTCTGTCTCAAAAAAAAAAAAAAAAAAATGTTGACTGATATAGATATGATGTCTACAGAAAGTTTAAGTAGGAGATTGGTTCCACTCTGGATTCAGGGTTCTTTTAATGCCAACATTCCATAATTCTAATTTGGAAAAGCAGCACAAGAATATTACTAGTTAGTAATAAAGAATCCCTAGTTCTGAGCTCCCCCCATTTACTAGATGTTGAGATGCATGGTAGAATGTGTATGATTTGAATTCTTTGGTTGCAAGTAACAGCAACCAACTCAACCTAACATAAGCAAAAAGAGGATTTATCACATGACAAAAATGTGTCTCATGGGACCTCATGATCACAAATATTCCATGCGCTCCCTATATTTCTCAACCTCCCTTGCAGTTCGTTTGGGGCCATGTGACTAGATCTAGCCAGTAGATTGCACTGAGTGTCACTCTGGGGCTGAGGCAGTGAACAGTGACTGTACCTCCTTGAAGACATTATGCTAAGTGAGATGCTAAGCCAGTCACAAAAGCACAAATATTGTACGATTCCACTTACATGAGGTACCTGCAGTAATCAAATTCAGAAGAGACAGAAAGATGGTTGCCAGGGGCTGGGAGAAGGGGAGATTGGGGAATAAGTATTTAATGGGTACAGAATTTCAGTTTGGGAAGATCAAAAAGTTCTGGAGACGGATGGTGGTGATGGTTGCACAACAGTGTACATGTACTTAATACCACTGAACTGTACACTTAAAAATGGTTATAATGGCCTAGCATGGTGGCTCATGCCTCTAATTTTAGCACTTTGGGAGGTCAAGGTGGGAGGATTGCTTGATGCCAGGAGTTCAAGACCAACCTGAACAACCGAATGAGACCATACCTCTACCAAAAAAAGTACAAAAATTAGCCCAACATGGTGGTGCATGGCTGGAGTCCCAGCTACTCAGGAAGCTAAAGCAGGAAGATCACTTGAGCCCAGGAGCTTGAGTTTTCAGTGAGCTATGAGGATGCCACTGTACTCTAGCCCAGGAAACAGAGCAAGACTCGGTCTCAAAAACACAACAAAAAAAGGCTAAGGTGGTAAATTTCATGTTATACGTATTTTACCACAATAAAAAGAAAGAAAGAAAAAAGCAAGGTAGAGAAAATTTGAATAGTATTGAGTAAGGAAGGAGAGGAATCCATATATATAATTACTTATATTTTTAAAATAAAAATAAGCATAAATTTTAATTGTTAACTTTAGCAGGAAAGAGGAAATAGGGTAGAAAAGAAAGGCAAACAAGCTGAATGTATTTGAATGTACTTTGCTCTGTAGATTAGATTTTGAAACTGTGTAGTTATTTTATATAATTATGAAATAAAATAAGCAATTTCAAAAAAAGAAAAGGAGTGACTACACCTCCTCTCTCTCTCTCTCATCCTCTACTCCAGCAAGCATGTAGGCCACCTATCCCAGATGACAGATGTACAAGCTAGAAGGGGTTGCCTGACCATCGAGGACTTCAGATGAGGCAAGAAATAAACTTGTGTTGGGTTAAGCCACTGAATCGTGGCAGAAACTAGGGCACATATCCTACCAGTACCAGATAGCACAGGTAAAGCACTGGGCTCTGGTCCATGCTGAGCTAGTTTTATCTTTAACTAGCACAAATGCAGCCAAGCCTCTTCCTATCAGCACTGGAACCAAGAGTGAGAACCATCCAGACTCCCTGTCACACTCACATCTCTTCCTCTCTTTGAACATCTGCTTTATTTTTTTCCCACATAGAGACCAGTTTTCTCTGCCTCTCTCTCCACATGATAAATAGAAGGTAATTAGTCCACAACCCATAAAATAATTTTTCCTCCATTGAATAGACAAGTTCAGATATTGGCTGTCTCCCAGTCTAATTCCCTAAAGCCTCAGTCGCCTGAGGAGAGAATATCATTGCCTTAGCTTGAGTCAAGTGTCCATTTGTGGTCTAACAATGTGGTCATTAGAGGAGGGTCCTGCCACCCTGCAGTCCCTGCTGTGAGTGAGGCACATAGTCACCCAACAGTCCCCTGCAGACCCCACAAGGCTAGCCCTCCAGAATGATCTCTTGGTTAAGATGTGGGTTCAGAGATTCCCAAATAATAATGGCATAAATAAGGGAAAAAAGTCTTTTTTTCTTCCCTTGAAAAGCTGTATGTAGGCAGCTTAGAACCTGTGTGGTGGTTATAGTGGGTTACATAGTATCTCCCAAAAATTCATATCCAGCCAGGACCTCAGAATGTAACTTTAGCCTGGCATGGTGGTACGTGCCTATAGTCCCAGCTACTCAGGAGGCCGAGGCAGGAGAATCACTTGAGCCCAGGAGTTTGAGGCTGCAGCAAGCTATGATCATGCCACTGCATTCCAGCCTGGGTGATAGAGCGAGACCCCGTTTACCAAAAAAAAAAAAAAACAAAAAGAAAGAAAGAAAGAAAAAAGAAAAGAAAGGGCCAGTCGCAGTGGCTCATGCCTGTAATCCCAACACTTTGGGAGGCCGAAGCTGGAGGATCACATGAGGCCAGGATTTCAAGACCAGCCCAGGCAGCATAGTGAGACCCCATCTCCATAAAAAATTTTAAAAATTTCCCCGGGCATGTTGGTGTGGGCCTGTTGTCAGGAGGATTGCTTAAGCCCAGGAGTTCGAGGTTATGGTGAGCTATGATTGCACCAATGCACTCCAACCTGGGTGACAGAGTGATACTCTGTCTCTAAAAAAAGAGAAGATGATGAAGAAGAATGTGACCTTTTTTGGAAATAGAATCTTTGCAGATACAGATATAATTAGTTAAGGATCTCAAGATGAAATCATCTTTAACTTAGGGTGGGCCCCTGTCTTTATAAGAAAAGGAGAAGACACACAGAGAAGAAGGCCATGTAAATTAAAGAGGGAGGCAGAGATTGCAGTTCTGCTGCCACGAACCAAGGAGTGCCTGGGGCCACCGAGAGCAGGAAGAGACAGGAAAGATTCTTCCCTAGAGCCTTTGGAGGGAGCACAGCCTTGCGGACGCCTTGATTTCAGACTCTGAGCCTCCAGAACTGTGGGACAATAAGTTTCCATTGTTTTGAGCCACCTGGTTCATGGTAACTTGTTACAGTGACACTAGGACACTAATGCAGTGGCTTCCCAGGCATCTGGGACCCAGGCTGCTTCCAGCTTCCTGTCCACTGTCCCTGCGAGGTGGCTCTCCTCCTCATGATCCAAGATGGATCCCCGGTCTTCATCAAGCATTAGGATGGGAAGGAGAAAAGAATGAGCCCACCCTCTCCTTTTAAGGATAGATACATCCTGGCAGTAGTATCCCCCACTTTCCCCTGCATCCCACAGCCAAGCCCAGATGCAAGGGAAGCTGGGAAATACTGTCTTTATTCTGGGTGCCAAGGGTCCAGCTAAAATTTAGGTTTCTACTACCAAGGAAGAAGAAGAGAAAGGATACTGGGGACAATGAACAGTCTCTACCCCCACGACAAAATGATTTCTTAAAGGTTTGGTTTTTGTTTTTTTTTTTTTTTTTTAACTTGCTAGCATCTTCTTATTTTATTTTATTTTTTTATTTTTTTATTTTTTTTTTGTTGAGACAGAGTCTCACTTTGTTGCCCAGGCTAGAGTGAGTGCCGTGGCGTCAGCTTAGCTCACAGCAACCTCAAACTCCTGGGCTCAAGCGATCCTACTGCCTCAGCCTCCCGAGTAGCTGGGACTACAGGCATGCGCCACTATGCCCGGCTAATTTTTTCTATATAGATTTTTAGGTGTCCATATAATGTCTTTCTATTTTTAGTAGAGACGGGGTCTCGCTCAGGCTGGTCTCGAACTCCTGACCTTGAGCAATCCACCCGCCTCGGCCTCCCAGAGTGCTAGGATTACAGGTGTGAGCCACCGCGCCCGGCCTTCTTATTTTATATTTTAACGAAAAGACCAAGGACAGACTTCAGGAGATTTTGCAGTCTCTGGATGTTGAATGATGGCTGGAGGCCAGAGAAAATCAGCAGAAAAGACATTCCAGCCTACATGGGGCCCTAGTAGAGGCACATGGAGACCTCAGCTTAAATCGATCCCTTCTTCAGGAAGGTCTTCCCTGGCCTCCCAAATCACGTTATGCCCTTCTGTCTCACTCCAACGTCAGCCAGCAATTCTCCCTTGTAGAACTCACTGGACTCGTTCAAATCTGTTGATCCCCAGGCAAGGGGAAGTTCCTTCAGAGCAGGGACTGTATCTGTCTTCACCTGCCATATCCCCAGCACCTGGCTCAGTACCCAGCATACAGTAGTTGCTGCATAAATACTGTGGCTGAATGAATGCAGAAACTAAGGAAAAGTGCATGTTTCAGCAAGATCAGTAACGCGTATGGCTGATACAGAGGCACGTCGACGAGTGGGACAGAATGAAGATCAACTAGAGACGGGGCCAAACTGTGAGGAGTGGGGAGCTGCTACCTTTTTAAAGCAGAGATTTGCTTTAGGATAGATAATTCGGTAGTGGTCTACAGGATATCCCTCTCCCCTCCTCCCCCCTTTTTTTTGAGACAGAGTTGCCCAGGGTAGAGTTACAGTGGTGTCATTGTCATCATAACTCATAGCAACCTCAAACTCCTGGGCTCAAGCAATCCTCCTGCCTCAGCCTCCCAAGTAGCTGGGACTACAGGTGCTCGCCACCATGCCCAGCTAATTTCTTTCACTATTTTGGTAGAGATGGGGTCTCACTCTTGCTCAGGCTGAGGGATATCCTTTTTATAAAATGAAAATGATAATACTTATTTGATCGGGTTCTTGGGGGATGCAATGAGATAACAAATAGCACCTGGCTCATGGAAGGAACTCAGTCAATGATAGCTATTATTAAAGGTGGGAAAGGCTGGGGTACATACAGAAGTTCATTCATTTATCCAGCAAATGTTTATTGAGAGCACATACTCAGTGCCAGCATTAAGGGTCTCTCACTCACCCTCCCCTGACTCTACGATTCATACCAACAGATTATATGTCCAAGGATCTCTACCCAAATGGGAAACTGAAAACCAACCTTAATGCAAAACTCTAGTAAAAGCTGAATTTGAATGTGGCTTAAACCTAGACCTAAGGGAGATGTAGTCTTCCTCCCTCTCCACTGAACTGAATAGAGCAGGACTCACAGGGCAGGGGTCACTGGACCTACCCATCCAGTCACAGTGAAGAAGTTGGAAAAAAGAGAAAGGCAGATCCCTGCTTCCTCCTCCTCCAGAGGTGGCCCTGGAAGCGATGCTACGCCACAGGAGCACTACATCTGAGCTCAGGAAGTGCGAGAAGGGTGGGACCTGGGGCTTGCCTTTAAGACCAGGTACCCCACCCACTGATGAGAGTGATGCAGTCAGACCTTCCACCTCTCCCTGGGAGGGAGCAACTAAAGGAAAGAGAAGGATGATGAAAGTATGTCCTCCAATATTCTCCCAAATGGGGAGAGAAGTAGGAATCTTCTTCCCTATGTCCAGGGTCTAAAGAGAAATTAAAATGTTATCTAGTTTTCTTTCAGCTGCCAGACCTTTGAAAGTTGGGAGGATGTTCCTGGAATGAAGAGAAGGATGTACAAAGACAGGAAGCCACAAATGATGACGGCAATTCCAGAAAATAGTCTGTAATTTATTTTGTCTGCAGCATAGTCAGTGCGTGGAGGAGACAACAGGAGAGGTGTCTAAGCAGGTGGGCAGGGACAAGATGATTTGTCAAGACTGATTAATGTGAAAAAGGGTGGCTACCAGAAACTCACAGCAAACAGCATATTTACCCATGAATTGCCAGGGGCATTCTCATTAAGTTAAGGAACAGGACAAGGAAGTCTGTTATTCCTGATGTTATTAGCATTCTTACTAGACAGTGTAAGAACACAATAAAAAAAGAATAGGAGGCATAACAATTAGAAGGGATAGGACAAAATTATCATTATTATAGATGATATGATTGCTACCTCTTGCTTTCTTAAAGAAACAGCTGGATTGGAGATTGTTTTAGTTTGCTAGGGCTGCCATAACAAAATATTATCGACTGGGCAGGAATCTATTTTCTCACAGCTCTGGACCCTGGAAGTCCAAGATTAAGGTATGGCAGATTTGGTTTCTCCTGAGGCCTCTCTCCTTGGCTTGCAGATGGCCTTTTCTCTGTGTGGGCACATCGCTGATGTCTCTTTCTCTTCTTATGAGGACATTGGTTCTATTAGATTAGGGCCCCATCCTTATGACCTCACTTAACTTTAATTACCTCTTTTTTAAAAAAAGATTTTATTTATGTATTTATTTGTTTATTTGAGACAAGATCTCACTTTGTCACCCAGGCTAGAGTACAGTGGCATCATCATAGCACTACGGGCACTCCTAAAAAAACTGCTCTTAAAAAAATAAAGTATTTTTTAGGCCGGGCATGGTGGGCTCATGCCTATAATCCCACCATTTTGGGAGGCCGAGACGGGAGGATTGCTTGAGGCTGGGAGTTTTGGACCAGCCTGGGAAACATACTGGTGCTCCATGTCTTTACAAAAAATAGAAAAATTAGCCAGGTATAGTGGCGTGTGCCTGTAGTTCTAGCCACCTGGAAGGCTGAGATGGGAAGATCACTTAAGCCCAGGAGTTTGAAGCTGCGGTGAACTATGATTGTGCCACTGCACTCTAGCCTGGGTGACAGAGCAAGGCCTTGTGTCTAAATAAATAAATATTTTTTAAAAAGAGAGCAGGTTTTTAAAGTTCACAGCAAAATTGAGAGGGAGGTACAGAGATTGCCCATATACCCCTTGCCTCCATATATTAATCACCTCTTTAGTGACCCTATGCCCAAATACAGTCACAATGAGGGGTAGGGATTCAACACATGAATTGGGCGGTGGGGAGGGACACAATTCAGTCTATAGTAGAGACTAAGATCTATGGCCATAACTAGGCTTCTTGATACCTTTCCCACTGAACTGATCTGAGAGAGGGAGGAGAAAGAGAAAAAGAGAGGGAGAGACACCAAGACAGAGACGCAAGCCAAGCAAGACAGTCAGTCCCCGCCCAGTCCCCTACCTCTTGAAGGCAGAGAGGAAGCACATCACTCCAACAATGGTTTTCAAGCCTGAATGCTCTTTAGAATCACCTGGGAAACTGTACAAACACGTCAAAGCCTGGACCCCACCCAAAGCCGGGACCCCACCCACAGAGTTTATGATTTAATTGGCCTGGGGGAAATCTGGGCCGGTGTATTTTTTTATGGAGATGTACTTCACATACCATACAAGTCACCTTTCAAAGTGTACAATTTAGTGGTTTTTAGTATATTCACAGAGTTGTGTAACCATCACCACTCTCTAATTCCAGAACATTTTCATCACCCCAAAAAGAAGCCCAGACCCATCAGCAGTCGCTCCCATTGCCCCTACTCCCAGCCCTGGCAACCACCATCTCTTTCCTTTCCCTATGGACATGCCTATGCTGGACATTTCATAGCGATGGAACCATACGTGGCCTTTGGTGTCTGGCTTCTTTCATGGGCTTGTGTATTTTTAAAAAGTCTCTCTGGTTGTACAGCAGGGTTAAGAAGCACAGTGATAACAGAAGTCCCTTCATGGAAACAAGAGAACTTCCAAAGGAATTCCTCTGAACCTCACCTAGGATCAATCCACAGTGAATGAGATTCCCAGCAGCTCCAGTAGAAAAAGCTAGGAAACGGCTCTGATTGGCCCAGCTTGGGTCACATGCTCACCCCTTGACCAATGACAGTGTTCAGGGAATAATCACATGACCACTCCTTTGGGCTCTAGCCTAAGGAAAATGGAGGGCCTTGGCAAAGGATTTTAAGTAGGGGAGGACATAATCAAATTTAGAAACATCCATTTGTCCAGGAAGTTTAAATGCTAATGAAAACCAATTAACCTTAATACCCATGTATTAAGTTCATGAGGCAATGATGCCACGAATAAACAAAGATAATCTACCAAATATAGGAAATCCAGAAGACTGAGGATCTTGTTAAACGATACCATGGGGGTGCAATGCACAAAACCCAGACTGTGGGAAACTACAGGACAATGTGTTTGTTTCTTTAAGTAAATAAACTGTAAGAACAAGAGAAAAGAAATAGAAGGAGAAACTACAGATTCAAATGCATTTAAAGACCCAGCAACCAATCACAACCTATGGTTGTTACTAATATTAAGATCTTAATTTTTAGGGGCTGGGCACGGTGGCCTGTAATCCTAGCACTCTGGGAGGCCGAGGCAGGTGGATTGTTTGCGCTCAGGAGTTCAAGACCAGCCTGAGCAAGAGCGAGACCCTGTCTCTACTAAAAATAGAAAGAAATTAGCTGGACAACTAAAAATATATAGAAAAAATTATCTGGGCATGGTGGCACATGCCTGTAGTCCCAGCTACTTGGGAGCCTAAGGCAGAAGGATTGTTTGACCCCAGGAGTCTGAGGGTGCTGTGAGCTAGGCTGATGCCACAGCACTCTAGCCCGGGCAACAAAGTGAGACTCTGTCTCAAAAAAAAAAGAAGAAGAAGATCTTAATTTTTAGGCTGAGTGCCGAGGCTTGCACCTATAATCCTAGCACTTTGAGAGGCTGAGGTGGGAGGATTGCTTGAGGCCAGGAGTTCAAGACCAGCCTGAGCAAGAGCAAGATCCTGTCTCTACAAAAAATAGAAATAGAAAAATTAGCTGGGCCTGGTGGTGTGGGCTTATAATCCCAGCTATTAGGGAGGCTGGGGCAGGACGAATGCTTTTAGCGCAGGAGTTTGAGGTTGCTACAAGCTATGATGATGCCACTGCACTCTAGCTTGGGCAACAGAGCAAGACCTTGTCTCAAAAGAAAGATAAATAAAAATTAAAAAGAAATAGATATAAATTTTTTACAAATTGATGACTCTTTTGAGACAATTGGAAATCCAAACACTAGATATTTAATGATATTAAGGAATTATTATTCATTCTTTTAGGTATGATAATAGTATTTTAAAAATCTTTATCTTTTAGTGAAATATTTATGAATGAAAACATCAGGAGAGGAGAAAATTTGAGGGGGTGGGTTCAATTGTGCACACAGTGACTCTGAGGTGCCCATGGGACGTCCAGGTGGAGCTGTCCAGTGGTTAAGAGGTTTGGGAGGAAGTGAGCTGACATATATGATAAAATCAGGAGGTGCCAGTGTGGAGCACGCGACTGAGGCCATGTGTGAGCACGAGGCTGCCTGGAGAGGAACTGGAAAAGAAGAAAGGACTCTGGAGAGGAAAGGACAAGCCAGGCCCAGTGGAAGGCCAACTGTGAAAACACAGGCAGAGAAAGAGGAGCCCCAAGACAGGCTGCAAAGAAACAGCCACAATGTAGGAGAAAAACTAGAGTGTAAATTTCATGGGAGTTAGGAGCAGAAAAAGGATCAACAGTTCCAAAAGCCACTGACATTCAAACAGAGAAAGAAACGAATGCTGTCACTAGATTGAACAAGACGTCGTGTATGGCCTCAGAGAAAGCAGCTTCCGGCTGCTGAGCACATCAGCCAGCTGCCGTGGGTCGAGGAGTGAAGGGAGGCACACAAAGGTGCTCTGCAGGCCTGCTCTCCCCCTCCACAGCCCCTTCTAAGGGAGGCTGCCCAGTCCATGACCTGGTGGCCCTAAACAGCCACATCCTGTACTTTGAGGCCAGTGACCTTTGGCTTGTCTCATCACTTGAAGAAATTGCTAGGCTAATTAGATTTCTGCTCTCTTGGGCATCTGTCCGTTGACAGTGGGAGCTGGAGTGGTCACTATGGGATGGGGCTAGATGGGTAAGTAGAGAGAAGAAGGAACAGCAGAGATGGTCAGAGAGAAGTAAAGAAGGAGAAACGGAGATGAGGGAGAAGAGGAGAGACGAGGAGCTCACCCTGCTGAGCCTGCAGTCCCCGTTCCAAGTTTCCATGAGGCCAGCTGTGCCGCAGTGTCTTCTCTCTAGATTTGCACATGATGGATTCTTGTGTCCCTGTAAGAAGCAGCTCCTTAGAGCTAGCCAGGTGGGTCTCTAATCCAAAGGAACTTGAGCAGAATAGGAAGTGGGGAAGTAGAGGCAGTCAGTGTGGATAACTCCTTCTAGAAGTTTAGTTTTGCAAAGGAGGAGAGAGAGGGGACAATAACCAGAAAGAGTGATGAGAGCAACTTAAAGATATCTTAATGTTGCTAGGGATAAACTGAGAGACAGAGAGAAGTTGGACGCAAGAGAGCTGGGACTACTGATAAATCAAGGTTTCAGAAGAGGTGGATGGTAGGATCATTCTCAAATGACCTGTGAACCCGGTGTCGTTGGCCCCAGTGTATTGGGCTCTCTGTTCCCCAAGACAGAGCAGGTCCCCTCTCAGCTGCCTCTTCTGTTCATACCTCCCTGGTAAGAAACAAGCCACAGTGACTCCTGCTCTGTCTTCATCAACCGCATCTTTCTAATCAGGCTTTTCACAGCTTGGGTTGGATGTATATATCACTTCAAATGCCTCCCAGACTCGCCAAGTCACTTCCAGGTGGCATCTGACCGCTGTATACAACTTACTGTTGGACTCTGTAGCGGCACCCAGCTCCAACACAGAGCTTCAAAGATGAGTTGGT
Organism: Eulemur rufifrons; assembly: GCF_041146395.1. Lineage (NCBI taxonomy): Eukaryota > Metazoa > Chordata > Mammalia > Primates > Lemuridae > Eulemur > Eulemur rufifrons. The sequence goes on along the minus strand of NC_091010.1, from coordinate 61,752,793 downwards.
TCTATTCTGGCTGTTTCCTCACCTTGAGTCTTAAGGCATAAAATGGCCCCAGGTAACCTGACGGACATATTTCCCACTACTTCTTTGCACATATGGCACGCTCCATCTCCTGCGGACAGCTCTCTGTAGAATGTCTCTGCATCAGGTCCTGTGATTACGTGTTTTCTCAGGTCTACCAGGTAGACCCTAAGCAACTTGCAGGGAAGGAACGAGTCTTGTTTACTGAAGTACATCTAGCTCCTAGCACAGGCCTGTACAGAGCAGGCTCATACTAATAACTGTTCAATAAAGTTTTCCCTGAATGCATGTCACACTTTTCTACCGGCTGGCTTTTATTCATGTGACTCCTGCCCTCACCCCAGAAGATCCTTGTCCCGTGTCAAAGCCTTAACTAGATTCCCCTAATCTACTGTCTCTCCCCCCAGGCCCCACCGTGAACTGCTCATCAGAGTCCCCATCACTCTGCATCTTATCCGCCAGTCAAGCTCTGTCCCGTGCAGCCCAGCACACTGCACTGGCACTGCTGGTTTACTTGTTTTACTGCCCTCACCCCTCACCCCTATTGGGCTGAGAGGAGCTCCCCAAAGACGAAGGAAGGAAGGGTCTTATCCATCTCTGTATCCCTGTCTTACACTCTCTGTTTCTTAGCAGCGATTAGAATAATGTCTGCCATATACAGGTGAACACTACATGTGTAGTCCAGGTGGGACAGGTCCCTCTTTTGTGTCCTGGAGTACTTACTGCTAAAATATTAGGGTGGGGAGAGTAGGGACAGGAATTACATATTCAGTCCTGTCTCTCAATTTGGAAACTGCCCTCAGACCATAGGACCCTCTAAGTCCGGTGACACCTGGTGGTACCTCCATGGCAGGGGTAGAGGATCGGGGTGGCAGGCATCAGCGCTGTTGGAGACACTCTCCCAAGTTGATCAGAAAGTGCTTCCCTCCCCTTTGCCTGCCTTACTAGTCTTTGCCAACCCAAACCCTGCTGACTACCGAAGAGACCACAGTGTGGACTGAGAGTGCAGATAGATCTCACAGGGCAGCCTACAGTCTTTGGGTGAAGGAACAAAAGAAATGTCTGCACTTACACAGTTCCCTTGTACCACCCGTGGTGATGAAGTCTTATAGAATTAGGCCTCCAGAAGGAGGAAGTCCACAAAGATACTCCTTTCTCCCCATCTCTGTCCATCTCTCCTGAACGCCCCCCCTTCCTCCCAGCCCCGTGTTTCATGCAACCAGACCTGATATCCTCCTCTTTCCCTCCAGATACTTACCCTCTTCACAGCTTACCCTGTTTCCCAAACCTTGCTGATTTTTTTTGGTCTACTTATTCTATCAGCCCCTGAGAAATGAGTCCTCAAATGACTGTGGATTTATCTATTTCTCTTATTTCTGTCAACTTTGTCATATATTTAAGGCTATGTTATTTATTAGGTGCTGGACATCATTTGTGAAAAATTATAGCTATAATTTGAGGGTCTGGATGATGGTAAGATTTATTTTTGCCTCTGGCAGGCTGTTAGGGTCTGGGCAGACACCCTTAATCCAATGGTTTTCAACCAGAGGCGATTTTGCCCACCAGGGGACATTTAGCGACATCTGGAGACAGTTTCGGTGGTCAGGATTTGGGGAAGGGCAGTGCTACTGGATCTGGTGGCTAGAGGCTGGGAGTGCTGCTAAACACGGCACAGGACAGTCCACAACAGAGAATCATCTGTTCTCTGATGACATCAGTATCAGTGTCAACAGCACTGAGGTGCAGAAACCTTGCCTTAATCTAATCAAAAATTAAGCTGAGGCCGGGAGCAAGGGTTCATGCCTGTAATCCCCGCACTTTGGGAGACCAAGGGGGGAGGATGGCCTGAGCCCAGGAGTTCAAGACCAGCCTGGGCAACATAGTGAGACCTTGTCTCTAAAAAATAAATAAATAATGAGCCGGGAGTGGTGGCACACGCCTGTAGTTCTAGCTACTTGGGAGGCTGAGGGAGGAGGATCACTTGAGCCTGTTAGTTGGAGGTTGCAGTGAGCTGTGATCATGCCACTGCACTCCATCCTGGGCAACAGAGTGAGAACCTGCCTCACCAAAAAAATAAAAATAAATTAAGATGATTAGAAGCTGGGCTTCAGTCTTCATGAGGATTTCTCTATTTTCAATCCCACTCCTTGGGTGTAGCCCTGTGGAAGTCCCAGATGAAAGCCTGCATGGGCTCTTCCTCCTTGGGGGCCCTCCTTGTCCCCTTACCATGAGACTGCTGGAAGTTTACCTGCTTCTTAAGCTGGGCAAATGCCTCGAAGTTCAAAGCTCTGCTAACCTTTCTCTCCAAAGTCTTGGCCCTCGAATCCTCGCCACCTTGATAGCTCACCTTGTTTCACCTGCTTTTCCAGCTGTTCTCGATAGGAGGGCTGATCTGCCAATCTGCACAGCAAGAAGAGGTTTCCTCTTAGTTTCTTCTTGAGGCTTTCAAATATGCAGGCTTCAGCCCTACTGTGACGCTAATGAGTTTCTGCTCTGTTCATACTTTGCCATTCTGCACGGAGGGGCGGCTCTAGTCCCCAGAGAGGAGAGATGATGCTCATCTCCAATAGTGACTGCCACCAGCAAGCGCTGCGGGGTGACGGAGGGGCGGGTTTTCATTAGTTATCTAAGAAACAAACATGCCTCTTGCTTAGTTTTTCCTTTCTCATACAAAGAATCACAGTTTTCCTCTAACATTATTTTGGTCCCACTCCTTAGGAAAGAATAAACGTGGCATTAAAGTGCTGAGAACATTGGCCTTTCCCCCCAAAGCCTGACTTACATTGTTAGAAAACCAGCCCCAGGTGACTGGGCCAGATCTCAGATGGATGTGGATTCGATTATTTCTGACTCACAAATTTCCCCAATTTTAGAAAATGAGGGTGTCTCATTTATTCTTGGAATGAAGGAGTGAAGGAATGCTTGGCTGCGTTCTAATCAGCTAAGATCAACACCTGACCGGACCAACGCCACGTCCCGTCTTTGCTTTACTTGGTTTTCAAATAAAGTCTTGGTGTTTGTTAGCGTATCCCTTATATTATAAGAAATACAAAACAATGAAAGATATACTTCTTCAGGTGATTCATCCTAAAATGGAGCCCACGACCGGCTTCTCGGGAAAGCAGGAAAGGAAAAATAGAAGGCACAGTCATGGTTCGCCCCCTACTGGTCAATGGGGTGAAATTCCTCACTGCAGATTTTAATAATTGCTGTTGAGTTCTTCATTAAGAATCATAGCACTGAAGCAGAATTTCATTAATCCAAGGGGACGCGGCGTGCTAAAACAGGTTGCTTACTGGGGAGGCTGGGATGAAAAGCCGTATCTCAGGACTCCAGGGCCTAATTTAACAGCCACAGTCTACCAAGGTCCGAAGTAGCCTTAACCTGTACTAGGAAATCAATCCCCCTGGAGATTTCAGACCTTCAACTAGCTTTGGGAAAGACTTAGCTCTAAAGAAAGATTTGAGTTTCACATTCCAGTGGATCACAAAAAAAAAAAAAAAAAATGACATTTATCCCAAATCAACCGTTTACATTTTATAGTAATTAGTAAGTTACTCTTGGGCCTCATGTTCTTATTTGTACCACATGTGCGCTCTCTTCCGTTCTAATCTGAAACTTTACCCTTAAAATTGTTCATGCAATGATTATATGTAATTTTATTTTTAAACTATATATTTTCTTTTATTAATTTCTTTAATTTTTTATTGATATATCATAGTTGTGAATATTTGGGGGGTACATGTGATATTTTGATATAGGTATACAATTCATAATGAGTAAATCATGGTAATTGAAATACTCATCACCTCTATATATTTTCTGATATCTTGATCATTAGGGTGAAATATAATGAATGAAAAATCAAAATGGAGGCATTACCATGTTTTTAATATTTTTAAATACTGAGAGTTTACAATGTATATATTTGGGATAAATATCTCTTTGTCTTTTTTGTCTGAAAGAAATTTGTGACCCAATAATTAGTCAAAATTATCTCCAAAAAAATGTTAATGTAACTGGGCACCTATTGGGAGACATTTTTAAATTATGCCAGCTGCTTCTACTCAGAAAGTAGACAAAGAGTCATCTCAGAGCTCTCATTATTCGGGCAAGAGCCTTTGTGTGGATTCTTTTAGTTATGAAAACTTAGGGCAAGCTGGCACTCGTTGCCCTGAGTGAAAACTGAAATAAAATTTTTTTTAAAGGGTTGATGAAGCCCGTCCCTCCCTTAATACCTCTTGATGAGCAAAGCTTATTGTCAGGGAAAAAGAGTTTAAACTTGTCTAACAGTCCAGGAGCCTCCCGGGGGCAAAATCTGTGGATCCCAGGCTTTGCTCGCTGAGATTCAAAGACAGAAACTTGTGGGATGGATGAGGGATCACTGATGGGAAAGAACGCAAAGGCCCCAAGGGGAGCTGTGCGAGAGGTCTGAACTGGAGACCAGCGGTGTTGGGGGTAGGGGTGGAAAGATGGCAGGGGGTTTAGTGGGAAGACATACCTGTAAGCCCAAGAGTGGATGGCCATGGGTAAGAATTAGTTGACTGCCCTCGGCTGTGTTCTGTTAAAGTTGGCTAAGACTTTTGTCCAGGTGAAGGTGTTCAGAAGAGGCTTGTTATGATGATAAACACCGCATTTGCATCGCACCTGGGAGAGAATGCAGGTGCTCAATACGCAGCCCAGTAGAGGCTTCTCAGTGCCACTCCTGGGTCTTCCACGGTCCACGTTCTGTGAATTTGCAGGCTCTGATGTTAGCAGAACATTCTCTCACCTCTCTCCGCAGCCATATTCTTTATGCTAAGTAAACTGCTTATTTGCTTATACTCACAGGTTTGTGGGTTTGCAACCCAGTGAACTGGAAGGATCCATGTCTGTTATTCTTGGACCTTAAGCCTGGCCTCAGTCTTCATGGGGGATACTTGCTGGTTCCAGCACCACGTATGGCTGAGGAGGGAGCTCTGGATCCGACTGCTGAATGTATCAGTGTGGTCCAAGAGGGTGCTGAACTCAGACCCTGGAAAGTAGCCCCAGGTTGGTGGCCTTAGGGATCTAAGCCAGGTCGGTGCCAAAGGGGCAAGAAGTGTCCATCCGACAAAGAAGGGCCAGCTTTCAACAGCAACACTGTGGGTGCTTCCAGAGGACTGGGAACCACTGAGACCTTCCGTTCTCTCTGTCTACTGGCACCTGCGGCAGGATTGATTCCCATGGACCTGAGTGAGCTCCTGAAGTTCTTGGACAGTTCGGGGAGGGAGAGACCTTCGGATAGAGGCACTAGACTTCTTGCTAATGAGGTCATGTAGATACTCCAGTAATTCATTGGAAAATTTAGAGACCTGACTGTATATTGGCCCCAAAATGTTGGTTGAAGCAGATCAATCTAGTTACCAAGTCTCCTGATTTGCCTTATTTACAGTCCCAAGAAAAACCATATATCATTTTCTTTTTTTGGCCAGCTGCCCTCCTTGTGCACATGGCCCTGAAATGGAGCTGGCATCGTCCTCAAGTGCTCTACCTTCAGGGAATCGTGTTGTTCAGACCTCTTCTCATCTCCACGGGCTCTGCTGGAGGGACAGGCGTTCAGTAGCCATGTTTTGTACCACATGACTCTGCTGTGTCACTCTGGCCCTAGCTGGCTGGACCAGGGTGAGTACTGGCCCCAAGGCAGGCAATCCATGAGCTAGCTAGTCAGTGAACTCTATCACCTGCCACTAAGAGGTGAGTTGTCAGTTACATCTAGGTTTTTAAACATTTAACTAAAATATGTAGAAAATGAGATGCAGAAAAAATTAGAACCTTCCTATACTACTGGTGGGAATGTAAAATGGTGCAGCCACTTTGGAAAACAGTCTGGCAGTTTCTCAAAAGGTTAAACACAGTTACCACATGACCCAGCAATTCCACTCCTGGGTACATACCCAAATCAAATGCAAACATATGTCTGCACAAAAACCTGTACATGAATGCTCATAGCAGCGTTATTCATAACAGCCAAAGAGGAGAAGGAATCCAAAAGTCCATCAACTGATGAATGGGTAAATAAAATGTGGTACACCCATACAGTAAATGTTATTCAACAATAAAAAAAAATGAAGTACTGCCACATGATGCAACATACATGAACCTTGAAAACATTCGCTTAGTGAAAGAAGCCAGGCATGAGACAGGATTATTAATATTATATGATTCCATTCGTATGAAATGTCCAGAATAGGCAATTCTATATAGAGAGAAAGTAAATTAGTGGTTTCCAGGGGCTGGAGGTGCAGGGAGGGTTAGAGGAACACGGGAAGTAAATGTTACCGAGTTTCTTTTTGGGTGATGAAAATGTTCTAAAATTGGTTGTGATGATGGTTTCACGACTCCATGAATATACCGAAAACCATTGAATTGTACACTTTATTTTATTTTTATTTTGTTCTAGAGATTTATTCTTACAGACACCGATTATCCTGTTTAAAAGTTCCTGGTAAAGGGACTTGACTGGATGGTGTTATTTCTCTCACATTCTAGAAACCAGCTCCCTTCTCACCTCAATTGTATGATCCTTTCTTAGCCAAACAGGATTAAGATGGTCCATCCATCATTTGTCAAGAGGAAGTCTGAATTCCTAGGAAACGGGGACTTGGAATCAGCTATTTGCTCAATGCTTGCACAAACCATCTGAAGATGCCCAGTGAGGTTGCTGGAAACCCAGCAGTAAAACAGATCACCAGAAAAGGTGATAGCCCAGGGAAATCCTCACTAAGGAGTTGTCCCTCTGTCCCAACAAATGGCCTGGCATCTGGACACTTCCTAAATTTATTTCCTTCTCTTCAACTCAGTTCAGATTGCAAGGAGCTGCATCTACTTCAGGGAGACAGAGATGGGAGTTCCCCGGAGCAGCTGCTGGGGCCATCCCTTGCTCCCCTCACATTGAAAAGAAGTTGCTGCCACCTGTGAAGACTCACAGCTTTGACCCGGGGCTGCTCCCTGCCTCTTCCAGCAGTTGCAGGCTGCCACCCCACTGGGGTGCCGATGGGTCCCACCAAGGGATGCCAAATTCTGTTACCGAAAGTTTGGCACTTGTCCCTGAGGCTGCATTAGAAGAATGAGGATAAGTGGTTTGAGGAGAAGGAAAGAAGAGTTTAGTAATTTGCCAGCAAATGAGGAGGTTGGCAGACTCCCGTCTCAAAGTACCAACGTCCTGAATTGTGCACTTTAAATGGGTTAATCATATGGTATGTGAATTATATCTCAATAAGGCTGATGTTAAAAAAAAGACATGTAAAGGCTGAAACAGTGAACAGTGGGAGAGGAAGCTAAACGGTTCTGATGTAAAGAGAGACCACTGCAGCCACAGAGAGCCTGTATAAGCCAAAGTTCCTCGTAGACAGAAGCTGTATCTCTAGGGAGGGATTGAAGGGGAGGCAGGTGGTAAGGTCTTCTAAACCTGTCTGATTTTATGACCAATTCAGTTGCCACCATCTCTAAAAGGCTCTTCTATGACCTTCCAGAACTCTCTGCCTCACACAGCTGCAAGCCAGCTGAAACACATCCTTGTCCTGCAGAATGCAAGAAATCAGCATCAACGGCATCCAACTTAAGCGTTAACAGCACTGTTCACTTTATGTGCACATTGCAGTGGTCATTGGAAGCTAAGCAGTTCCAAGAATCTATAGCTCATAAAGAGCCACATGATAGACATTCCTGGAACTTGTCTGCTGGGAATTTCCATGGAACTGATTTCCAACCTAGCCCTTTTTGCTGGAAGTTTGTGCAGGCACAGGTACTGTGATATTGTTATGCCCTTCCTGTATTAGTGGGAGCGCGGTAGGAAGGTGCGTGAGCATCTGGGGTTTTGTGGGACTGAGCACATGTGACTTTGAGTCGCCAGGGCAGGAGCTGGCCCTTGAATCTGCTCTGTCTAGCCCAACACCCCACCACCTTCAGTTGAATTTTCTTAAATTTTATCTAGCTATCTATAAAAGAGCACCTGTTTGTGCCTTGATTTTGGAATTGGATGGCCTCCTTAATCATTAGGCATCCACCTATACAATGTTGCGGGGCCCTGAAAGGTGACTGCCATGGATAGGTACCAAATGCAAGGGGCATTAAGGGTCAGTGTGCTCGTGCAGCCCCCATCTCTACATTTCTTTGTTTTACTAACAGCAGGTTCCAGCTCCCAGAAGCCATGCTGCTTCCTGGTCTCCCTTTGCTGAGGTCATTCTCCCTAAAGGCCCCATCTCGTGGGAATGGCTAGTGATTTGCCAATTTGAGTGCTTCCCTGACGGCATGATGTGCCCTGATTCTGATGTCCTAATCATGGTTGGGAGAGAAGAGCAACTTCAGGAAGAGCTGGAGGCTCAGTTCGATGGCGGCTCCTTGGCCTCCCTGGCGCTGCCCTCTCTCTCTTTAGCTCCTCTCCCCTCGAGGCCTGGCCTGGGAGTTTCCTGGATTCCAGGGCCCAGAGATCTTTGCAATGAACCCCACTGACTGAGGTCTTTTAAGGGGGTCTCTGTCCCTGCTCATTCCAGCCACAAGATCCCTGCCTAGACCACTGTAAAAAGATGCCATGCAGACTTGAGCGGGGGTTACAGAGGTGGAGAGAAGAAACCAGAGTGATGTCCCATTACCCCTGCCCTGGACCTGCCCAGATGCCACCTTGAGGTGGGAGAGCTCTGGACCTGCTTCTTGCCTCTTTCTCCTGGTCATGGGGTGGTGTGAAGGGAAGAGTTGTAGAAACAACGCTCCCAGTTATTGACTGTTTTGGGCAAGTAGGTGTACTCAAAATTAAATATTTTACTTCATGTTAAGTACTCTTACCATCGCCATTTAACTAAGGGAGAAACTGAGGCTCAAAAAGGTCAAGAATCTCCCCCAAGGTTGCACAGTCATTGAGTGAGGAAGCTGGAAACTGGGATTGAAACCCGGCTTGCCTGACTCCAGAGCCAACCTCAACCAGTACCCTTAAAATTCCTGTGATGAACAGGCCAGCAAAAAGAGCATGAGGGTTTCAAGGTGAGTTTTGTGTACACCAGAGGATCCTGCAGGCAGCCCACTGACTTCTTTAGAATAGAGGAGTCAGGGCTGGGGACTCCAAACGAGCTGCAACAGGGTGCTGTTGGAGATCTTGGAGCAGGATGAAGGCCTTGGGTGGGGGTTTGGGGACAGAAAAGGGTTGCAGCCAGAGGGAGGCGTGCTACCTCTCCCTGCTGCCTTTTCTCACAGTCCTTTATCCGCACCTGCCCCGCTCCCACCGCCCAAGCGGGGTACAGCAGAGTCAAAGAAGCCCAAGTCACAGCCTTTGCCCTCACAACACTCCCAGGGGTAGCAGGAAGGACAGGAGGGACTGGAGACAGAATTAAATATTTATAGCTCAGTGGGACTTGGAACTTGCTAACTGGCAGCCCGGAGGCTGAGTCTGGCCTGCAGATGGGTTTTGGTTGGGCCTGCCTTGTTTTAAAAAACATTTAAAAATATTTAAAAATTGAGAGATTTCACAGGAACAGATTTCTGGTCTTTCTTGAAGATTGGAAAGCTCCTACAACACTAGACCTCTGTCCCCACATGTCCCACCAGCTGGGGCTGGGTGTCATGTCTGCCCCCGTTCCACCCCCACTTGTGACAGCTGGCTCTGTCACTCCCCCACCTGGCTGGCCTCTGTGAGCTTCGAGATTGCACCCCGTGGAAGGCTTGCACTGGGCTACAGCTGACTGGGTGCTGGGGAAACCCCGAGGGAACCCCAGGATTTGAATTCTAGCTTCCTGGAGGCCATCAGGTGCATGCTCACCTTTCCGTGTGCCCTGCAGGCAACTGTGCATTAAGTTTGGTGTTTGGGAGAAAGAGGGTTCCAGAAACATAGACCGGGCGGTGACTGGGGTCTGGGAGGAGGAAGCTGGGGAACCAGTGAGAGTGTGAACAGCACATATCAGTCAGGCTTCTCCAGAGAAACAGAACATACCTATACTCTGTGCGCGTGGCTTTTGGTAAGGAATTGGCTTAGGCGATTGTGGAGACAGGCAAGCTGGAAGTCTGTAGGGCAGGGTGGCAGGCTAGAAACTCAGGCGGGAGTCGATGCTGCAGTCTTGAGGAAGAGGCAGAATTTCTTCTCCTCCAGGAAACCTGTTTTTGCTCTTAATGCCTTCAACTGATTGGATGAGGCCCACCCACACCATGAAGCGTAATTAGTCTCCTTTACTTAAAGTCAACTGATTGTAGATGTTAACCAAGTCTACAAAATACCTGCATGGCAGCATCTAGTATTTGATTAAATAGCTAGTGTTTGATTAAATAGCTAGATACTCTGGCCCAGCCAAGCTGACATATAACACTAATCATCACATGGTGGTGAGTGCAGTGGGGGGAGGGAGGAATCTGAGAGACCTTTTAAGAAAGGCAGGAAAGAGGGGAGTCCAAGGGGTCTGATGGGAGGAGAGCTGGAGAAATTGTGTACCGACTGCAGCAATGTGCCTGCTCATGGGAAGTTTCAGCAGGGGTGATGGGGTGGGTCACAGCAGGTGGCAAGGGGGCCCTAGCTGACTGTTTCTCCATGTCTGATAACAAAGTGGGTAGGCTGGGAGGGGTGAGAAGGAACTGGTTTTTTTCGGTTCGTGCTTCTTGTATGCTAAGGAGAAGGAAGGGGGCAGTTGAGAGAGAAAGAGATGACGTGCAAGGAACAAGCAAGGGGCTGGTGGCAGGATCTCCCCTCTTCCGACTAGAGGAGGCCTTCTTCCCTCCACATGGCCAGCGAGGTCCTCAGGGCAAGCTCTGGCTAGGGATGCAAGGACAGGAAAAGGAGTGTTCTAGAAAAAGGCCCTTTCTACCTGGAATGCTTTTTCCAACTCCCTCCGCACATCCTTCAGGCTGCTGGCTTCCAAGTGCACCATGAACTCTGGCCCTGCTTGTCTTGGGATGACCCCCGTCGGGAGGACCTGTGGCTGCCTCTTCGTCCCCTCCACTGAGGGTGGAATGGCAGCGTGGCAGGCTTCTGCTGCACTCTCCTGTGGTCCTCCCCTGGGACTGATGCAGCTCTTCCTGGTCTCCACTGGTTCTTACTGGGCAGCGCTGGGCAACAGTACCAGGAAAGCAGGGACATGCCCGTGACTGGAGGAATCACATAACTGGAGAAGTTTTTAAATTTTTTAAAAAGCAACAAAGTATGACATGGGAAATTCAGATCTTCCTTACACCTCTTTTCTGGATTTCTATTTTGATTTACATATCGATAGCGGCGCCAGAGTTTTTCCCCACGCCAGGCTTCCAGGGGCTTCTCCAGCCCTGTTCTCCCCGCTCCGCACGCTCGCTCGCTTCCCAGAGCCCAGAGGAGGTGGTGCACGGTCCAGACCGGGACCGCCGATCAGGAAGAGCACGCGCAGTCACAAAGGGGAGTGTGCCTGCCTGAGCTTTTTTTATGCTGCCTGAGAGTTCAAAACATGCTGGAACACGGAAAGAAAGGTATTTGCCCAAGTGACTAAGACATGTTCCAGCATTTTCCCACAGGCTCCTGCACATCCCAAAATAACTGCAACCCTGGATGCTGTCCGTTGGCATATGATTACACTTGTATAATGTTACAGGACAGTGGGCAGACGGGCCACACTCACCCGGGGCTCACAGGACACGCAGCCCACAATGGAGTCCATGCTATGCTTCCTGGCCGGGCATAAGGAAGAAATACCATGGGCAGAGACCACAACAGGAACAAGCACAGACTTACCAGAATCATCCAGACCACCAAGAGGGGACTTGGTCAATGCCCACCTTTCATACGTGGGAGGGGAAAGGCCCACAAAGAGGAAACAACTTTCCCCAAATCGCATAACCGGGAATTACAAGAGGAAGTTGGTGAAAGAGCTGCTCCTAAACTCCCATTTCCTGATGATGGTATTTATTTCTGAAGGGACGTCAATTTAGCCTTGGAATCATATAACGTCTTAAGCGAGGGGGACTTTTAAGAGCTGCCTGGCCATTCCGGGTGCCTGTGTGCCCAGGTCTGGACGACACTGTGGGAGTGAGGCTTGCTGGGGATGGCCCTGCCACCCTCGGGGGATTTACAGTCTTGCTGAGGAAGTGACTAAGGATGTTGAGAGTGCTGGCAGAAGGAAGGGCACCGGCAGTTTTGGGAAAGGAAGGTCTGAGAAGGAATTTGGTTCAAATGGGGGAAATCTCACAAAAAGGGGCCCCAAGCGGGGGCAGATCTGGACACACTGGTAGGGAGGGCTAGTGAAGGACCACAGAACCTCTGACACTCAGTAGGTAACTGGCCCCCCAACTCCTGAGGGGCCAAGAGTTACGTTAGTAAGTAGAGCCTTGCAGCTACTCTAGGCCCTGCCCCCATGGAAGGCCCAGGGACCACCAACACAGGCCAGGTAACGCCTGCCCTGCTGCCCGGGCTGCATCTAATGTGGATGATTGAAAATATTCCAACTACATTAAAGAGCGACTTATTGATGTTTAGTGATAAAAATACTATCAACCTAATTCAGTAACCACTCAAGGAACTCTAATGTTGTTTGAGGTCCATTGAGAATAGATGCCCAAGTCCCAAAAAGAACTGGTTACATTATCTTTGGTTCCTTTTTAAAAATAGTCCAGTAGGGCTTTTTTTTGTATTTACATGTTCACATTTCTAGAATTAGTGGCATGTCGGCTTGTATTCCCCAAATGAGTTCACCCAGGAATGATGTTGGCAGACTCCCATCGGAATGACTTCAGCCTTTCTCAGCAAGCTAAGAGCGGCAAGTACACCAGTGGGTATTTTTGTGCAGCATCGTCAGGCACCAATATTAAACTCAGTACAGTCATGAGAAATTCAGTTTAGCGGCTTTTAAGTCAGCACTCTCACTGGGGCTTCCAAGTTCTCAGGCCTTTTCCTTTCCACTTTCTTTGGCAAGCAGTTAAAAAAACCAAAATCCAGCACATCTCCACATTTTGGGGCTGAGGTTCTTCCCAAGCTTCAAAAAATCACTGGCACAGAAACAAGGATCTTCTTCTACTCAGTGACTTCTGAGTGCATCTGGTCCCTAACCCCGAAGGCTTCTAGGAACCCAAATGGGAAGACAAACCTGGCCCTGGTCTGGTTTGGTGACTCAGAGGTGTCAGATAAAGATGACCCCAAGACTCTTAGAGCACATTTCCAACCCTCAGTGACCTGGACTCCAGGGAACACTTTGGTCAGTCTTGGGCAATAGTAGGAGCTGGTCTCCCTGTGCACTTTCCAATTACTCCAGCCTCCTGGTGAGGCCTGAGGGTAGCCCGAGGCCAGGTGGGCAGAGATGCTGCCTAAGTGGCACCTTGGCTGTCAGTGGGGCAGTCTGAAGGGGTGCACAGCCCCAGGCCTTCCCAGGTTCCAGCTGTAATCTGAGACTGAAAAGTGGCCAAGACAAATACTCTCATGAGCCAGGCTGGTAGAGATGTCGCGAAATCTCAGAGCAGGCTTGTAAATTCATCTGCCATTTACTCTGACTGAAGCCAGGAATAGACAATCTCAACGCTACCACTGTTTTCAAAGGTTTAGAAACCACAAAACACGTTTTGAGTTACAGTATTACTTTATTTTCCTTTTTTTAAATGTAGCATTAAAGTCATCCAACATACAGATAATTCCTATGGCTCCTTACACATTGTGTTCTAGCTAAAGTTAGGTATTTTAATTATGAGATGAAGGAAATCATCCCACTAAATGGCAACATTTCTGAAAAATAAGTTTCATATTTATGTGATGGGAAATTGACTCCCCATCAAATCCTCCAAAAAACTTCTTCAGTCCAGAGCTATAGGAAGACAGCTCCAGCCACAGCTAACCTGTGGTGCCCATGTACAGAGAGGGCCCCAGAACAATAAGCAATGGAATTTAACTTCCGAAACAACAAGCAACTTCTTTATTTGTACAGAATATAGAAGAAAAGCATCATTTTCCTTTTAGCCCTTTTATTAGTGTTTTGCCTCCACGCAAGTTACTATGTACCAACCTACAAATAACAAAATCCAACTGACTTCAAGTCCCTGAAATACATGCAACTTAAAATTCCCTAAAGCACACATCAGTTCCAAGTCTCCGAGTCTCATTTGTACGGCGCAGAGACTATGGTGCTGCTGGGTTACCAGCTGTGTCTGTCGTGCTGCTGGGGTTTGAAGTTGCTGCTGCTTTGGCTTCTGGATGCTGGGTTTCCGCTTGGGGACCTTCTCCGCTTCCGGCACTTTTCTCTGTCTTGTCTGTTGCCATCTCTATGATCGCCTGCAGAGGCTGATCGGTTCCAAGGTTGCTGGGCTGAAGTTCATAGACCTGCACTTGACCTGGGACATCAATTGCTTTCTGTTCAAGTTTTTCCAAGATGGTCTGGACCTTCCTGACACCATCTCTCCTGGCTTGACGCACATCAGCTCGTCCTTCAGGGTCCACCGAATCCAGGGCCAACAGCTCTTTGGTCAAATACTCTTCGATCATCAGGTACTTTTTGTCAGTCTTCTTGCCTTCGAAGTTGTCTACAGCCTGCTCTAGCCCTTGTACCTTCTCCAGGATGGCTTCTACTTTCAGCACACCTGGATGTTTTGGGGTGGCCTCAGCTTCTGCTGGTTTTGGGGGTATAGCTTCTGCAGGGGCAGGGCTGGGGGATGCCCTCTCTTCTGCAACCACATTCTTGGGGGAAGAGGGGACAGCAGAAGGGCCAGGGCTGGGAGGAGGACAAGGAACAGGAACAGAGGAAAGCTTTACTTCCACCTTCTCAGAGGGAGGTGGGGGCTTCTGAGAAACAGGTTTAGAATCCACCTCCTTGCGGATCACTTGAATCGGGATGTGTCCAGGATGGAGATCTGGTCCAGCTGGGCCTGGCTTACTTTCTGGTTTGATTTCAGGTTGGGGAACAGGTGGAGATTCTCGATGGGTCATGGGCTGCTGAGAGAAAGAGAAAAGGACACAAAGATATTTGTAATAAGTGGCTGAAAGTCACAGACAGTTGTTTGTAGCTAATACAGATTAGAAAGAAAACTGGGAAAGTGGATTTTTTTTAAAAAAGTTTAACAGTATAAAGATTTTCAAAGTCAACCAATGGGCTGTTACAAAATAAAAACATATTAATTAGGTAGGTGACCAAACCATTAGTTAGGCTTCCACTGATCACCTTGGGTACGAGTTTGTTACCTCTCACCAAATTTCTCTGTAGACAGTATTCTTAAGGCAATGAAAAGAAAATCAATATAATTTTCAAAAACGGAAATAACAAAAACTCATGCTGACTGCTGAACTAGGTTAGCTCAGAGCAGAGTCCCGAGTGACTCCAGCCCTCAGGTGATGCAGCCATGGACTGGCTGACACTGGTCCTTCCTCCTTACGCTGCGTAGACAGTCTCTGCTCACGGTGTGACCTTCTCATCTCCTGTTTCAGAAAACGTAGGATTGTTTTTTTAAACCTATGACAGCCTAGTGGTTTAGGCCCAGACTGATGTATTTTTTGAGAATAAGCAAGATGCTTAAAATAGCTAATACTGTAAGAATTTTGCTTCAGCACGTTTGTGCCAAAGCCTAACACTCAGCTATGATGCAGCATCTCGGTGCTGACCTCTGGCTGCAGTTTCTCACGTGACTGGTTTTTAAATGAGCTATGCTCAAAACAGAAATATCCTGGCTCTTCTAGCATATCAGGGAATATCTAAAACCTCTAAAAATCTCACATGCCCTAATTTCGTCAACTGGAAAAGTGTCAGACTATATTACTTCTAAAGTACTCCCAATTCGAAATACTAAATTCCACTATAATGTTCAGTTAGGTCACAAGTCCTTGAAAGCGTCCCAGAAGGGATCTTTGAGCAAGCTATAAAAGGGAGGTTACTATAAACAAGGTTAATGGGTATAAAAGTAGTATTAAATATTCTTTCATTGATTATGAGAATAGTATGTGGGAAAGTAGCTCTCTCTCTACAAGTAGTACTTGCTTCCTAGGATCGCAGAACCCAAGTATGGACATGGTATGACCCTTCACTATCTAAACACAAGCAACCTCCCCTTCCATCAAATCTCTTTTGCCAATCAGATGTCCTCAACTTTGGCCGTCACCACTCACCAACCAATCACACTGCCCTTCCTTGGGGTTTACAAACAATGGCTGTGCAAGAAGTGACTTCAGAAACACTTAAGAGAGGATGCCCTACGGCCTGAGCTCTTCAAAAACATCAAAGCCACAGAAGCACAGAAAGGCCAAGGGACCGTTTCAGACTGAAGGAAGATTAAAGAGAAGCGACATCTAAATGCAGTGCTCATGACCCTGGATTAGATCTTGGCATGGGAAAAACTGCTGTAATGGAGATTTGAAAATGGACTGTGTATTACATAATAATGTTTTAAGAGTGTTAAATTTCCTGAATCTAATAATTCTACTGTGGTTATGAATGAGAATATCTTTTTCTTAGGAAAATATGTGCTGAAGTATTTAGGGGTAAGGAGACATGTCATCTGCAACTAACTCCCAAATAGTTAAAATACACAGGGAAGAGAGAAGAAATGACAAAGTAAATGCAGCAAAAAGTTAACAAACAGTGAACTCCCAGTGAAAGGTATATGGGACGATTTCTTTGTATGATTCCTACAACTCTAAGGGTGAAATTATTTCCAAATAAAAAAGCTTAAAAATTTTTAAAAGGAGGTGCTCTGATCCAGGGCCCTGGACAGTATCAGTGTTTGTGGTGATACCCTACACTTGTTCACAGGGATTTCCTTTTAAAAACTGGGGCAAAGAATTAATTCAGCTGCTCAAGTTGTAGCCAGAGGGGGCCCAGGGCTGCCGAATGTTCTGCCGCTAAGCTGGTCAAACTAAATGATTTCCTCCTCCAGGAACCAGCATCCCACATCTCCAGTGGAGACTAAGCAGACCCGTGCCCACAACCTTCAGCAGGCCAGGATGGCTTCCCCGTCGCCACAGCCAGCTGATGCATCAGCCAGGCAACGTGGTATCCAACTGCAAAGGGAGGCGAAAAGTAGAAGACATGGTCCCTGTGGTCAGGCTCAGTGCTGAGCTGAAGAGATAAGATGAACACTTTTGAAATGCACAGAATAATCACATGCTGAACCACAAGGAACTCATACAAGGCATCCTGAGAAAGATAAGGCTTCATGGAAGAGACAAAACTGGCTTGTCCCTTAGAGGAGGACGGGGAGAACTTGGATTGTGTGAGCATTTCAGGGAGTGGCTGAACATGATCAAAGACACAGAGTAGGGAATGGGCAGAACAAGCTCTCAGAGTGGAGGGGTAACAGTGAGGAAGGAACCAGAGAGGAGACTGTGGCTGGAGCATGCATGGGGTGGGAAGAACCCTGAAAGGGTGTGGTGGGCACTAAGGAACCTGGTCCCAGGTGTGTAAGTTCTGCTGAGCCTTTTCCTCTGTCCCTACAGCCGCTGCAATGGAAAATGATCAGCCAAGCAAAAACTGCAGAAAGTGCTGAGGGCTCAGAGCCTCATCCTGCATTTCTGTTGATGACCAGCAATTCCCCAAATCTCACTTTCCTCCAGTTACACACAGGCACAGCTGTGGGGGAATCCATGGCACAGCAGAGCTCCTCCGTCCCTGGAGAGATGCCACTGTGGCCAGTCTGCTGACACCTAACTTCCATACCTGAGGCCTGTCGACCACGGTGTGCACACGGATGGGCGACGGGGAGTGCACCGGTGTGCTGCCCCTGGCTGGCGAGCCCTCCCGGCTTGATGCGCCCCGGACAGGTGACCTGAACGGGGATGCTGCCCGCAGAGGCCGGGGCTCCCAGTCATCCCCCTGGATCTTGTGGTACACAGGCTGGTGGGTCTGGTATTCACTCTGCTGTGCTGGGTAGTGGGTCTTCTGGGCTTGGTGGAAGGAGGGCTGAGCTGCTGGCCGGGTGACGTTCTGCTCATGTATCACAGGGATGGGGATGTAGCCCCGGGGGAGCTGGTGACTGCCCAGGCTGCTCCTGCCAGAGGAGGGCAGGCTGGCGGAAGAGGACGAGGACGAGCAGTCAGAGGCAGCTGGAGACTGGGACCGCTGCAAGAGACAAAAGGTAGAGGGCGTGGCCCCATGAACAACCCCTCTGCCTTGGCACTCCAACTGGGCCTTCCACTGTGCACCTGCTCAGGGGAACACATTTCCTAAGACCTGCCATCAGTAAATATTTCAATTTTCAACACGTGCCGGCTAAGACTGAGAGGTTCAGGCAGGTGTGGTGGCTCACGCCTATAATCCTGGCACTGTGGGAGGCCAAGGCAGGAGGATCACTCAAGGTCAGGAGTTCAAGACCAGCCTGAGCAAGAGTGAGATCCCATCTCTACTGAAAATAGAAAGAAATTAGCTGGACAACAAAAAATATATTGAAAAAATTAGCCGGGCATGGTGGCACATGCCTGTAGTCCCAGCCACTCGGGAGGCTGAGGCAGGAGGATCGCTTGAGCCCAGGAGTTTGAGGTTGCTGTGAGCTAGGCTGACGCCACGGCACTCTAGCCCAGGCAACAGAGCAAGGCTCTGTCTCAAAAAAAAAAAGAAAAAACAAAAACAAAAAAACCCAAAAAACTGAGAGGTTCAAATTCTTAGTAGCTCTGTAGCTTTTCTCAGCTTCCTTTGATATAGGAAAAGAGTATGCCCCCTTCCTCACTGGGCTGCTGTGAAGATTAAGTAAAATCCCCTGTGTACATGCCTGAGCATGAGTCCAACACACAGGAAGCGCACAGTACATTGCATTTGTTGTTATTACATGTCATCTCATTTCCTCGTACCTTAACCCTTTCTCTACTAATCTGCAGTGAACTCAGCTGAGTGGGAGCTGCTGCACCCCCCACTCTCCCCGTGTGGCCCGACGCAGGTCAAGCCCCTTTCCCTTCTGTGCCACCTTTTAGTCACCTAGAAAATGAAAAAGACATTTCCCTAGCTGGTTTTTAAGGGCTTTGTTAGCTTACATTTGCTAAGATTTCTCTGATTGATGTGTCACATTGATTTTTTACAGTAAAAGCACTACAAATACAGGCACTGCTTTCTCCAAGAAAGCAAAAAAGCCTCCCAGTATCCCACATTAACTATGACTGTTCATTCCCAAGCAGGCTGTGAAACTGAACAGATTCAGAGCAGAGCCGAGAGGCAATCATGACTCTGGGTGCAGATAGGAAATGAGAATTCGTGCTGGAGAACAATGCCAGTAGACACAACTGCAGGCATGATCTGCAGACAGGAAAATGAACAGGACTTACTGCTCAGGAATCCTATTAGGGACTCCTCAAATCTCTGCTAAGAACCAGATTAAGAACTATTTTTTAGCTATTAATGCACTGAATCTATCACCACACCCTGAAGTGTTTCGTTTCAGGATTAAAACCCCATCTTAAAGCAGCTGCCTTCCTGACTCATTTTTTTTTTCTTTTCTTTTCTTTTTTTTTTTTTGCATCAGGGTCTCGCTCTGTCACTTGGGCTAGAGTGCAGTGGCATCATGATAGCTCACTGCAACCTCAAACTCCTGGGCTCAAATGATCCTCCTGTCTCAGACTCCCCAGTAGCTGGAACTACAGGTGCACACGACCACAACTGGCTAATTTTTTCTATTTTTAGTAGAGACAGATCTTGCTCTTGCTCAGGCTGATGACTCCTTCTTTTGAACTTCCTTTTTAAATGTGGTACACTGTGAGGGCAGGTATGGAGTCTCATTTTCACATCAACGTAGCTCCAGGAAGCTAAGCTTTATCCATAAGTACTGAACTCAACAAAATAATACACAACTATCTCTTCTGTTTCTGAAATAGAAAGCCCAGCGTGAATAAGGAGCAGTGAAATCGGGAGCCAAAAGGCCAGGTTTCTGGTCTCTGCTACTCCCACCAGTGTGCATTTGAACCAAGCAGTTTACAGTTTCCCCTTCTGAGCCCCGATTCCGTAACTATGAAAATAAGCCATGTAATTCCTGCCTTGCCCACCTGAAAAACGCGCCTATGAAACGTTGCGGGATAATGTGGGACTGTCCACCTGTCTTTGTTGGGTGACCTCTGATGCTGCAGGCCAGGCCCCGATGCCCTGCATGTTAACAGGTGCCTGGCCCAGGACACCGTCAGGGGCGGGGACCCAGCCTAAGCAGCACAGCAACTCGCTCCCAGCCCCGGGCAGGCCCGCCTTACCTCAGGTCCATGCGAGGCTGGGGGCTGGGCTGCCTGGGCTGCCGCAGCTGCCGCCACCTGTCCACACTGTTTGTCTGGCTGGGTGGCTTCTGGCATGCCGCGCAGAGGTGACTGGGACCTCTGAGGAGCCACTGCTGCCGCCTCCGTTCGGAATCGCTGCGTCGCAGGCTGGGGATAGGCGTGGAAAGGGTGTGGCTGCCGGTTCTCAGCACCTTCATGGAGGACGGGAATGGGAATGTAGCCTGGTCGGAGCTGGGGGTACACAGGGTGGCCTTCCCTAGCGAGCAGCAGCCTGGAGCCCTCCCGGGAAGGGCCATTGGCAGAGGACGCAGTTTCCTGAAATAAAAAGAGGAGAAATTTCAGACCAGTTTCTTTGGGAAGACTGGGAAAAAAACACCCCTGGCAGAGGAGAGTGTGACACTCTTCCAGAGCGATTTGGGCCCCACAGTCAGCCAGGACGGCCAAGCACAGGGAGCCCAGCTGCTCCACAGCCCCTGCTCCCATCAAGCCTCCCACCCAGCCTCCCACCCAGCCTCCCACCCATGCCCCCACGGAGGCTGCTGCTTGGCTGGCAGCTAAGAATCAGGGGCATCAGGAGAAGGCAGGTGAGCCAAGGTATCCGTTGAGCACAGAGAGCTCCCAATTTCCCAAACTGGTAAGACAGGTTTCTCTTCTGGGTGACAAAGGGCAGCAGTGTATGTAGGAGAGTCGCTGACCCAGACCAGAAGGTGATCCCCAGGAGCAGGGTTCAATCCCAACTGCTGAATGACAGCAGGCTTCTGCTTCCAAAAAGGCCCTCACGTTTCCCAACAACACAGATTTGTATTGGGCCCAAACACAGAACGCAGTTTGGATATCCGATCAGGTTGCGCATCCTCTACCATCCCCTAGGTGATGTCTGGCCACCCGGGCCTGTGTTCGGCAAGAATCCTGTTAAGTCAGTTTAGCCAGAATCCTCCTCACTCCTGATGTTTCCTCTTAGTAATTTTCCATCCACTGACCCCACCCTGCTCCTTGGCTGTAAATCCCCACTTGTCCACGCTGTATTCGTCGTTGAGCCCAATCTCTCTCCCCCACTGACAGACTCCACTGAGGAGGTCCCTAAACCTATCTAAATGGTTCTAAGCCAAGTCTTCATTAGCACGCTTTAACAAGCATCATTGAATTATTTTTTTCTTTAACACAACAAAGCCTGTTTGGGAGAGAAACAGTTGGGGTCTCCCTCTTATATCCTCTCATGAAGTTCTCCCTTCAGTGGCCTGGCTATTTTGGGACCCTTGAGAAGGCCAAGTTCCAGATGTACCACAGGGAAAGATCTTATTTCAGACAACAGGGCTGGCCAGTCACTCACTGGGCAATGCCATCTCTCACCAAGCAGAGGCCATGCAACAGAAGCCTTGTCTCCTAAACACTAGAGGGTCCTTTTACAGAGGAGGGGACCTATTGATCTGTGTCACTTGTACATATCTGAGTAGGTCAATTATTAAGGAGAGTGATCCTTCCTTAAAGAGGCATCTCTCTGAACAGCAAACACCAAAGGCAAAGAATCTATGAGCCTGCAGGGTACAATTTCTACTGCTGCAAAATTGGCCAAAAGTAAGGACACTGAAGGCTGATCTGCATTTTGAGCAAACAGACCATTAATTTTGTGATGTTTCTATTTGTGTGCAGGCCTGGGCACCAGGTGGCTGACCCTGGAACTTAGTCCTTTTGGGCCCATCAACTGCCTCCCTCCTGCTGAGACCCTGCCCCTTGGAGGGCCTCCAGCTCACAGGAAAGGCAAGGGTGTCACCGTGTCCTTGGGGACATGGGCAGACAGGCATTCTCAGATTAGAATACCCACGTGCTTAGGGTGGCAGCATTATGTTAGCCTGCTTAACTTTCAGGTCACCCAAGGGCCGGGAGTGGGTCCAGGCCTCACATTCAGAACCAAATTCCTGCTGTGAGACAGACACATGAGGAGGCCGCCAGCAAGAGGTACTGAAGAAACCCTCTGCTACTCAGCATTGAGTCAAAACATGCCTTGGGGCATTTTGTCCACTCATGGGGCACCCTTCCCTCTAGGCGAAATCGGGGCCTGTATAAGTCCTTTCATGTCACCTTTGCTGGCTGCCCTGGGGCCTGTTGTTTCTTCCTGGCCATCCGCACACCCTACCTAGCCACCAAGCAGTTAGCAAACTCTCATCCACTGACTACCCTGCGCACATATCCTGCCTCTGTGCTGATGAGTCCCACGAGGCTACCAAACCAGCAAGGCACAATCCCTGCCAACAAGGGGCTTGTGAGAAGGCTTAAGGATGCGTGAAGGGGGCGCGGGGCGCCGAGGTCCGGGGAAGGGTGGAGGCTGGCCTAGAGAGGGTCTCAGTTCCACTCTTACCCCTGCTGGGAATGCTTCTGTGAGCCTGGATAACTCTCCCACTTCTGTAAGCCTTTATTTCCTTTTCTAGAAAATAGAGCTGGCAACACCGGCCCTGCAGAAATGTTGTCAAGTTTTATAAGAGCACAGCAAGAGGGCAGCCCGGAAGGCTGGCAACGAATGCGAGTTTCCTCCCTAAACAGGCACAAAATTATGCTCTTTAGACTCCAAAGTGTCAAAGGGATAAAAAGTGAAAGACAAAGTTAATCAATGGTGACAAAAGTCAGAATGGTGATCACCTCTGGAGGAGATGGGAGTGGCCAGGGAGGGTCTTGAAAGGACCTTTTCTGAGGTGATGGAAATATTCTCTCTCTGGGTGGTGGTAAATGGGGGCACACCTCTGTAAAGCCCATCAAACTGCACACTTCCCTGGACCCCACACCACCTATCCCCTGCCACACCCCACCCACACTATCTGGTTTTAACTGGGGACAGCTTCAAGCACAAGTCCATCTCCCTGGCAGCCAGATCCTTCCAGGGCCTGGAACCCTTGGACAGGCCTGGCTGAGGCTTGGCTCCTCCTGGGGAGAGTCCTGGATCCAGAAGGCACTGGAGCGAGCCTGCTAAGAGCTGTGCATTTTATGCATCTCACTGAATCCATTTTGCGCCTCAATGGAAAGAGTAAAGGGAAGAAGAAAGGAAAAGGAGAGGAAGGAAGAACAACCCTGCCTGCACAAGGAACTGTGGCAGCCAAGCCTCTTCCTGGAACCATCAGCCTGGGTCTTTCCAGTGTCGTGTCTGGGTCAGTGAACAGAGAAGGTGGTCGCTGTAGGGATGGGGCGGTGCTGTCAGAGCAGCAGCCAGAAGCTGAGCTCATTGAAAGTCAGCACTGAGCTGAAGATCGGGCTAGAGGATCCAGGGGCCCAGCTGGAAGTGGGGACCGACATCCACCCTCCCGGGTGTTCTGACCACTACAAGAGATGCCCCAGCAAGGTGGGAGGGCATGGAGAGGAGAACTAAAACACGTCAGGCAGTGAGAGTGACGCAGGGCTGAGGACATTGAAGGGAAGGGGCCCCCAGGAAGAAAAGTGGGCAAGGAGGCCTCCACGAGACTCATGTCTGAGCGTGGGGTCCACTGAGACCTGCCGCTGCCGGTAGGCACAAGCTGGAGGGCAGGGATGGTGAGGCTGGGCATGGGTGGCCTGGGATGTTCTTCCTACAATCCTGAGATCTGGACTCCTGGGTCCCTGTGAATTAATGACCCACTATGTCATATAATAAAAAACCATGTGTCTCATTGTAAGCACTGCATCTAAAAGTTTTCCTTCCACTCTGGTGGGGTTTTGTTTAGAAAAACACTGTTTAGGTAAGTTAAAAAAAAAAAAAACATGAATTTTGCAAAAGAGGCAATTAAACACTTCCATATGAATGAATAATTTAAAACAAAAATTAAACTCCCATCCACAACAAGGTCTGTACTGGAAATACAGGCCCCACCTTCTAATGTTCCTACTCCACGAGAGTCATGACAGTAAATGCTTCTGTTTTTACTAAGTAAAAAACACTGCCTGGAAGAATTAAATTGCCCTTTCTCTCTTTTATGGTGTTTCATCACAATCTAGCAAAAAAAGACATTTTTTAAATGAAAAAAGTAAAAGAAAAAATGTGTAATATTTATAATTCCCCTAGAATGTGACTAAAGCATGTCTCTTTAGTCCATTAAGTACTCTCAAGTTCAAACATGAGTCCAGATGCTTGGTTACATGAGCATCTTTGTGGTAAGACTCCACCACTTGCCCCACTGTGACTTTGGGGGACCTGGGTTTCTGCTCCCTCGGGGTGGGGGCAGCTCTATGCGACTGTGTGACAGGGACAGGGGCGCAGTCACAGTAACCAAGCAGATCTCTGCCGCCACTTAATCACAGCAGCAGCAGCTCAGCTCATTATCCTTATCTCTGGGTAAAGACGTCAGGAATATATATTATATAAAATCCAATTAGGAAATAAGAGCCCAAGGGCTGAGTCCTGACTTCCACTGCTTATCTCACTACATTCATTAATTCATAAAATCAATTGGTTAATTCTACCTCCTTGTTTGTGCATTGCATAAAAATCCTCTGAGATGCATCTCAGGGTGCCAAACAACTCCATGAGATGGCCAAGATGAAAATGAAAAAATTACCCCAGATGAACCAAAATTTGTCCTATTAAGTGCAAGATATTATTTTTAGAGAAAACCTGAGGTCAGGTTTTGAGCTTTGGTGAGCTGTTGGACTTGTTTGCTCAAGAGCACGTCTAAACTGTGTGACTTGTTTTTAACAGCAACATGAGTGCCACGAGGACAGACAGGAGACCTGGGAAGAGGCTGCACTTGGTCCTAACTCTAGCTCTGTCCCTAAATACGAGTGTTATGTAAGCAGCTGGCATTCCCTCTCTGGACCTTAGTCTTCTCACCTGTAAAATGAAGGGGAGGCCCAAAAATGTTCTACAAAGCAGTGGTTCTCAAATTCCAAGGGGCATTGGAGTATCCAGGAAATGCAAAAAAGAAAGGCAGACTCTAAGCCCAACTCCAAGAAACCCTGATTAAGCAGGTGTGTGATGAAGCCCACAGAACTGCACTGAGAAATGGTGATCGAAAGTTCCTTCCAGCTCTGACACTCTCCATGGCCTGATTTCCAAGGTCCCATCTAGCTAAACATTTACACAAGGCCCCCAAACAAGGAAAAGTTAATGTCACAGAAATCTAAAAATGACCACTTTTAACTGCACTCAAATCACATCAGAAATCGCTGGAATCCAATGTACCCCAAAGTTTTGTGTCCCAAATAAAGAGGAAGCTGCTGACCCCAACCCCCGTGCCTTTAGTGCACAGCAGGAACAACAGCTCTTAGGCACCTGCTAGGTGTCTGCCTAGCTAGGTATACACTGGGCACATGCACATTCACGGGACCACCGTGGAGAAGGGTGTGCCTTGACCCACCCACAACTGGTCCCCTGTACACAGTGGCCTCCCCCAATCTTGGCTCAATGGCGCAGCACTCTTCGAAAAGTGGCCTTAACACCTCCAAGCCACAGCTCCCCTCACTGTGGTCTGAATGAAGGGTAAGAGTAACAAAGGCAACGCTGAGGGCTGTCCCGCAGCACCTTCGACTCGACAGCCCTGGACTCTTAATTAAGTAGGACACAGATTCTATTAACTGGGTTTTTAGGCCAGAAGAGCCTTCACAGGGTCAGATGTTGAGTTTTACTAGCAATACTTCAAAATGTCTAAAACAAAGAAAAAAGATGGAGGAAAATAGGAATCTTGGAACTTGCATATGGCCAGGACCCGGAGCAACAACAGGTGGGTTGGTTCAGCTCTACCAGGGAGGAAACAAACAAAACGAACTTTCTTCTAAAGCACAAACAGAATTGAGCTTCAACACCCTACGAAACTTTCTGCTTGTTATGACAGGCCATGAGTGAATTAGGTATTATTGCCCATTTGATACATAAATAAACAGCCATTTGCATCCCTATAGCCAAAATCAAAATTCCTTCAGTTCCCACTGGATTGTGATATAGGGTCTCCCCCACCCCTACCCCCACCCCCATTTTGGGCTCATAACAGACTCTGGGCAAATTCTGAAAAATAAGCTAAGTCCACATTCCACCAAAGTCCATTTATAGCACATCCAAGGAGTTAGGTTTTGTCATGAGACTCCTGGTGAGACCGGAGGTCTGTGCTAACCACAAACTCTGTAAGCAATCACAAGTCACAGGTTATTGGAGGCTTTATCTGATACGCCTGTTATCAAAACACATAAATTTTATCTTGGGATTGAGATGGATGTCCCCATGTGTTTCTACTGGAGAAAACTTTTTTTAGAAGATAAAATGAACACTGCTTGTCTTTGCAGCTAAGTCCAAATGAACTGGGACAAACCAGCATGAGCCCTGGTCTCTGAGTTGCTACCCTGGGTTCCAGTCCCTCCCTGGGCTCACCAGCTACGTGGACTCAGACACGACTCCCTACTACTAAGGTTCAGCTTCCTCAGCTGTAAGAATCCCCATGTCTCCCAGAGATTTTTGCAAGATGTTAAGTGAAATAAGGCATGAGTCTTTGTAAATTCCGAGCTGCTCCGTGCTCTAGACAATCATGCTCCTTCATTCCACAAATGGTTACTAACAGACCCAGCTTTTCTGGAGCAGTAGTTAGTTGGGCTTATTGTTTACAAAGCCTAATTCTTCAGTGGTTCTCACTAAGTTGGTTATAAGCTGGTTAGAGTTAAAGCCCCTTTATCTGAGAGTCTTAAGAGCACATGAGCAAGGATGCCACTTTCTCTACTGAGGACTATACCTGAAGTTTCACAACCTGGAAACAAACACAGCCAAAAACACTCAAGGAACTGAGCCCTAAACTGCCCTCTCGCTCCAACAGGCTCATCAGCTGCTCTGGGGAAGGGGCCTGCACCACAGACAAACCCACCGCTGAGAAGCAACACCCAACTGCACCGATTGTAGTCACTCTCACACACACACACACACACACCCGCCCCCGGCCCTAGGGGAGAAAAGCCCGGCCAGGCTGGGGCACAGGAGGATCTGCCTGGCAGCAGAACACCTGCTGGTGTCTCCTCAACATCCTCTAAGGGACATGTAAATGGTCCTCAGGCCGGACACCATAGCAGCTGCTGGGTAATTCCCCTGCTGGGGGCATGCTGGGAACTCCAGTCAGCATCCAGCCTCTTCACAGGCCCCACCCTGCAACCCTCCTCAAGGATCCCCTGCAGCACAGGTGGGAACCGGGATGTGGGCCAAGGTCACACAGGAAGTGAGTGCACAGGCAGCAGCTCAGGGCAAAGTAGAAATGACCTGCCGCCTCTTCAGAGAAAAAAAAAAAAAAAAAAAAAAAAAGCAAAGCAGGGCCACCTGCTTGAATCAATCCAAAGCCACAACCCACAGATGGAAAAGTACCTGAAATTTCCATACCAGGAAGCAAACTCTGTCTGATTTTACATAGAGCCCAGGAAAAGAGATTCTCCCCATCTGGTACCTTTCCAAGGATTTGTCTCATACTGGAAGCGAAAATACTGGCCAATCACTGGCTATTCCATCTGCTAGACACCAACCACTCAAGTGTTTGTGAGTTATCAGTGTGTAGGGCATCAGTAGGTAGGCATTTTGTACAAAATACAATTTTCCAAAAGGAAAAAACCTCCAATTCATCAGCTGCAGCTCTGGCAGGGGTACCCTCTCTGAATGATGATGAGACCTTTGGGGGGAATTCCTGGGGGGACTCCTGTCCCCACCCCAAGCAGCTTCTCAATGCATTTCTCCCACAGCCGCCATATTCCCCTCAAGAGGGGTGGTGGCAATTAGAAAAACCCTCCCTCTCCTTTCATCTGTGGTGACATTTATAACCCTTAGAGCTGGGTCCAGAACAGCTGTGCAGATGACCAGCCCCTCATTATGGCAGCCTGGCTTCCCCTCAACACAGACTGGGAACCTAGGCCCTGCCTGGTACTGTTCTTGGGGCTGTATAGCCATGGGTGAGAGAGACCACCCGCCTCCCCAACTCCTTGGTTTCCCCACACAGTGGGCTGTTCAGGCTCTACATGGATTTTGCAGCTCTCAGACAGGCCCGAAGTCTTGTTTCTTAGAAGGAGTTGGGGTGGAGGGCAAACACAGCACTCCATACAGCTCAGTGCAGGAAACACAGTCCCCCCGGCCTGTCCTGGGCAGAGGATGGGGTTGGGGCCTGATCCGGGTCCAAAAGGCCCACAACCTTCATCTGATGCCTGTGTGTGTGTTACTGCACATCTACACACTACACTCATAAGGGGCACAGGAAGCCCCAGGGAGGGCTTCTGAGGACCATGTGAACACTGGTCAAGGGGAGTCGGTTAACCTAGGTACAACGGGAACAACAGGAGGCCTAGCTTCTAAGAAATAAGACTTCTATCTGAGAACTGCAAGATCCATTATAGCCTGCACGGCCCACTGTGTGGGGAAGACAAACACCTATCCACCAACACCTTTCCATTCCACAGCAGCAGCTGTGTTTCCAGGGGCTGCACACATGCTTCAGCTCAGGCCTTGAACTAATCGCCTCCCACGCACCATCTCCCCTGATTCTCAGAACCCTGCTGGACAGGACTATTGATATGCCTATTTTACAGGAGGGCAGACCGAGGCTCAGGGAGGGTGACTGATTTACCTAAGATCTCTAGAACCCAGGCTTCTCTGATGATAAGGCCAGGTATATGCCAACCTTCTTGCTACTCCTGTCACACCTGTATGCTGTGTGATAACATTTGTGAGACTAATGTCTTCAAAACCTTCATCTTCCCAGGGTAAAATGCAGCAGCGGGGAAAGCATTTCATTTTGCCCAGCCAAGCTGCGCTGAGGCTCAGACCTGGAACATTCAGTTCAAGTGTGCTCTGGGTCAGGGAGCCAGCACAGCGCTCTGTGCTGACTCATCGGCCCAGCCAAGGCAGGGCAAGCGAGAGTGAGGGCACTCGGCTCCAATCTGAGTCACCACAGCCGCGGGACTGCACCCACACCCAGCATGGGGACACTGTCAGAATGGAGCCTCTGAAGGGAGAAGACCCCGTTCAAGTCACATAGGAGAGCTGGCCCCACTCAGATGCTGAGGGTCTGCTGCACTGATCCCGAAGGTCCAACCAGGGAAGTGGCTGCCTTTTTCTGCACATGTAGGTGGTTTCCTACTCTCCCACTGTTTGGATATTTAAACCATTCATTCATTTATTCATTGTCAAAGAAAAATTTTTTAAATAACTGAAAAAAATATATTATTCTACTTTAATGAACACTGAGGAAGTTATTTTGAAATAGGAAATGTTTTTTTCCCCAGTAGGAAGCTAAGGAATTTTCAGTGGAAAGTCTCACCTCAACTCACTAAGGGCACCAGCTCTGTGCTGGGAGCTCTTGGGCAGCTGAGCTGTTTACAGGCTCCTGACGCAGGCAGAGAGCAGTCTGCAATTCTAGGATTTTCTGAATTAAGAGTGAATAAGAAGCTTCATGTTTACAGTGTCTGATCTTACTGCCAGCCACACGAAGAAAACATCTTTAAAGAGACTCCTTTCCCAGCACTGGGGGCCACTGTCTGTGGCCACGGATCAGCAGTGTCTGGCTGCTGCCAGCTCCCAGCCTCCCTCTCCCGCAGGCCTGCTCGAAGATGCTGTGTCACTGGTGGAAATGAAAGAGAGCGTCTCCAGACCCATAAGGATGAACTTAGGGAATCAATACTGAAGTCCTTTGTGCAGAAAAGGCCATTCAGAAAGTGATAAAAAGGAACAGGCCTTTGGGGGACATTCAGGAGCCCAGGATAACACTGCAGTCTTAGGAACCAAGAGAAGGCTTGCTGTGACACACATCCATCTACACTCATTAAAGGCAGCTTTTCTTTTATTTATTTTTAATTTTTTTGAGACAGGTTCTCACTGTCACCTGGGCTAGAGTGCAGTGGCATCATCATAGCTCACTGCAACCTCAAATCCCTGGGCTCAAGTGATCCTCCTGCCTCAGCCTCTCCCAAGTAGCTGGGACTGCAGGCACATACCACCATGCCTGGCTGATTTTTCTATTTTTTGTAGAGATGGGGGTCTCACTACGTTGCTCAGACTGGTCTTGAACTCCTGGCCTCAAGTGATCCTCCTGCCTCACCCTCCAAAAGTGCTGGGATTATAGGCGTGAGCCACTGTGCCTGGAAAGGCAGCTTTTCTTTAACCAGCCTGTACACTCAGGGCCCAGGCCCACGTTTTACCCGTCTCCACACAGAATCATTTGTTCGATTTTTTCTGAGCCTGTAGACCCTGCCAGGCACCGAGAGACAGACAGATGAAACAGACTCTGCCCCCAGATCTCCCAAAAGGGACAGGACCCCAAAGCAAAGCAGGAAAGTGCTGAGCTTTGAAAAAAGATTCAACTTAAAGTAACAAGGAGTCCAGAGCAGGATAGCCTGCTTCTGACCAGAGAGAAGCAGGACATCCTTTGTGGCGAACAGCATTCCAAGGGGGCAGAGATGTTCTCCACATGGTGTTTACCACTATGACTTGCACACTGTGGGCACTCACTACATTTCAGATGGGATGAATGAGTGAGTAGAGACTCCGGCCCATCTCCTAAGTTCAGACCCAGGCTCAAGAAATAGGCCAAAATTTCTGCTTAACTGTACAAAGATGAACTCGGTGCTGTTTATTACTTACAGTTGTGCCTGAATGGGAAGAGCCAGGCCTCCTGAAAGCAAGTCTGCCTGGCACCCCTTCAGGAACCCAGGTAGGGTTAAAGCCACAAAAGTCTTTCTGTTTTGCCATAGGCCAGGACATTATCTCTCCAAGTCTGTTTCCTCACGCGTAAGACACACCTAATAGTTTCTATCTCAGAGAGCTGTTTTGAGAATTTAAAGAGAGACAGTTCGTTAAAGCACCTACCCATATCTGGCACATATATATAAATATGTTGACAGACCAAAAAAACGTTACATTCATTCCTTCCCAAAGAAATTCTTTCTGATTAAGCTTTTGCAAGGTGCCTGGCTTCCTAAAAAGCTGCCAAGGTCCCAAAGATATCTTCATTGAAATACGTGAAGACTTAATACCACCAAATATCTCACACAGTATCTTAAGTGCCGCATGAGGGACAGAGATCAACCCATGCACCTGCAAAATGAGGGGCTGTGGAGCCGAGCCTCAAAAGTCCCACTGTGAGTCTATGTTCTGAGGCAAAAGCAGATCAGCGGTGTGGACTCGATTCACCACAATGAGGAGCCAGAGAAAGCCTGGAGAATAACAGTCGAGAGTGACAAGATGATTCACAGGGTTCGTCAGTACTAGAGGGTCCCAGAGATTCCTAAGAAGCAAGGCCTTCATCCTGAGCTCCCAGTTTTCCTATGTAAGGTCTCTTAAATGTCTAAGAGCAATATCAAAACAGGAAAACTTAGAGAAAGAGTAGGTGTGGATTATGTATGGCTTCCTATTTTAGATGATAAGCATCAGAATATCATTTTTAAATGTCAATAAAAAGTAATAAACATGTACAGTGGTTTATATAAGGCAACTGTGCGTCATTCCAGAAAAAAGGACGGCGCTAATCAAGCCTCTCGGGTGGTATGAAGCTTTCTGACTCACAACCAGCCCCGATAGCATCCAACAGCTAAGCCTTCCCAGCCCTGGCTAACGTCAAACGCCGCCACAGTTCCTGTGTACTGACTCTTCTCTCATAAAGGGCAAATCTACTCTGCAAAACAGGGGACAAATTACGTTCTCAGAGGTGCAGTCAGTTCTTGTATGAGCCAGACACAGGCTGTTCTTCAGAGAGAAAATGAAGGCCTGGATGAGCCCAAGGCATCTGGCCATGCTCCTCATCTGCCTCTTCCCTCCTCCCCCCAGCAAATCACTGTTCATCCAGTTGCAAAGGAATTTGCTCAGCCATTACTGCAACTTGCTGGAAATATGAAGGAGAGAATGGCCACTCATTTCCTGATTGTGCTCTGACTCTGTTAAGAGGCACAATAGCTTACAATCGATATGGAAAGAGCAAAATGATCTCATCTTCAAGAAAATTCAGGAGGCTTGCTGAACCTGAAGCAGAATAAATGGGTCTCTCTACTTCAATCATAACTTAAAACATTTCCAATTTTCTCTGAAAGGATGTTTCTACCTCCCTCTCTCAGCGCCTAAGTATAATCTGTCAAATTACTATGGTAAGATTCTGCAAGGAGAGCAAGACAAAAGGCTCTGGCTTGCTTCTTCCTGGGGTATAGGAGGGTCTTGGGACTGCCCTGAGTCTGACCACCTCCCCCACTCTTGTACTGCCACTCTGCCAGACGCACATGGTGCTGTGTCCACTCCCTCCCCATGTTACCCCCCCCCATTCACACCTCCAGAAGCCCAGGCATCCATCAAGAGAGTTTCCCCAAGGAAAAAAAAAAAAAAAAACCAAAAAACGGAGGCTGGGGTAGAGGCTCTGCAGGTTAAATGTTAAGCAGGCACTTCTTGAGGGATTCCAGGGCCTACATGTAGGCTAAGCTGCAGTTCCCCCTCCCCAAGGTGGGACCACAGGCCATCTGTGGCTCCCAATGCCAGTCTGGCACAATCAGAACCACCAGAAAATCTTTTTAGACTTGTGGATTTCTGGGCCCTACCCTGAGCAATTCAGATTTAATATGGGGATGGGCGGGATGGCGAGTATGCAACACAGCTGCAATCTGTGTTCTTAAAAGGCTCCCCTGGAGACTGCCAGGCTGGTGACCTTACACATGCACAGAGCTAGAACAGCCCTGCTCGGTGAGGGAGGTCTCCCATCTCAGGGAGGTTTGTCAGAGAACAATACTCCAGAGTATCTGCCTCTGTTTACTC
This sequence comes from Eulemur rufifrons, assembly GCF_041146395.1. Taxonomy (NCBI): domain Eukaryota; kingdom Metazoa; phylum Chordata; class Mammalia; order Primates; family Lemuridae; genus Eulemur; species Eulemur rufifrons. The sequence continues at coordinate 61,719,968 of NC_091010.1, read as the reverse complement.
AGGGAGGAGAAGCTGCACTGGAACTGTGCATCTCCTGATGCCAAAGTGAATGCCAGCCTCTGCCAGGAAGGGGCCTGGACTGGTATGAACTTGCCAGATTAGTGGGGCGTGCAAGAGTGCAGAAAATCAAAATCCAAGAAGACTGCAGGTGGGGAGGTCCACCTGCTTAGAATGGTGCTGGATGACACCCAACATCTTCGCCTGTAGCTGTCCTGCCTCTGCAATGACTGTAAGACACTTGCTTTCACTTGCTCCCCCTGTAAAAATGGGGATAAAAGAATTGCTCTGACCACTTCAGGGGAAAGCAGAGCATCAACTGTGAGACGAAAGAGTGTAAGACTAAATAAAACACACAGTTCTAGTCTTTTTCTTCTTTCCATAAAGGCCATTTATTTACTAACATGGTTAGATAGTAAACATCCTGAGCTGAGTCCTCCCCAAAGGGAGAGGCTTCTCTTGTTTTCACCCTCAATGAACAGCACTTTAGTGACTGACAGCACTGCCTCTTGAAGATGAGGCTGCTTGGAAGGGCCTCAGCTCAGCTCCTTCAAAATTGCCCTTTGTTTTATGACAGGGCCCTTTCCTCATTATGTCTCGAGAAGCCACTTTCTAATGTAAAATAATATTGCAGGATTTTCCACTATAGTCTGGAGTCAGATGTAATTCATATATGTGAAAATGAATTAGTCATTCAGATATTCCATGTGGATCAAAGCACAGTTGAAGGCAATGAAGCCCAAACAGCTCAAGGACCGAATGTTAATTTTCACCTTACGTTTTTGTGCCAAGCTGACAAATCCCAAGTAGTTAATGTGGTAAAGAGAACTCTTTTCTTGATTTGATCACACTGAGTCATCAAAATCCAAGCAACCACAGCACAGAGGTCAGCGACCCACTACCTTGGTGACCAGGAGGACACAAAGATAATCAAGTATTCCAGCCTGCATGCTTCACAGTTTCATAAAACATTCAAGCCACTTCTAACTTCTACACAGGTACTTGGCTTCTTATCAGGACTTTCCTTATATTAGTTCTCTCCTTGCCTTTGGTACTAGCTGGGTGCCCTTCAGAAACACACTTGAACTCTCTGGGTTTCTTTATCAAAAAATAAAGAAGCTGGCCTGGCGTGGTGGCTCGTGGCTATAATCCCAGCACTTTGGAAGGCCAAGGCAGGAAGATCACTTGAGCCCAGGAGTTCAAGACCAGCCTGGGCAACATAGCAAGACCTCCTCACTGCTACAAAAAATTTAAAAAGTAGCCAGACATGGTGGTGTGCACCTGTAGTCCCAGATACTCAGGAAGCTGAGGCAGGAGGAGCGCTTGAGCCCAGGAGTTTGAGGCTGCAGTGAACTATGATTGAGCTGCCACTGCACTCCATCCAGCCTGGGTGACAGAGCCAGATCCTGCTGCAAAAAAAAAAAAAAAAGAAGGGGGGGTTGGGGAGGGAAGGGGAAGGGGCAGCAGGGACTTTCCTGTCTCAAAAAAAAAAAACCTGAACTAAAAGATCTTTAAGGGCCTTTCAACTTTAAAATGTTGACTGTTATATTTTCAAATTAACTTTTCCAGCATCAGACTTCTGATTTAGTATTTCTTAATTTCTGTTTGTTGAGAACAACATTAGTAATTCAACCTGTT